>NC_042616.1:661728902-664184514 GCF_901001135.1 Rhinatrema bivittatum
GGGGCTGATGTGTAAGATGGCCGGCGCCATCTTTAAAGATGGCACCGGCCATCCAGTGCTCCTACCATGTGACAGGGGCCGGCCAATGGCACGGATACCCTGTCACATGGTAAGGGCAAAGGGGCATCGGCGCCATTTTTTTTTAGCGCAGCTGATGCCTGGGAACGGGAAATCGCTCCCCGAGGCCCCCCTGGACCACCAGGTAATTTTAAAAGGTTTTGGCGGGGTCGGGAGGGTGGGGGAGGCTAAGGGGGGTTGATTTAAAGGGTCGGGTGGTTTTTTTTTTAGCGGCGCGAGCCTCCCTAAAAAAAAAAATTAGCGATGTGAATTGGAATCGGAAACGATTCCAATTCACATATCTTATCGATCAGATTCTCCCCCCCCCCCCCCCCCGAACCTGATCGTTAAGACGATCTGGCACACGATTCACATCTCTAGTAAAGAATAAGAGAAAGGAAGGCATAGAGGGAAAGAGATATCATAAGGAGCTGAAAATAGAGACTGTGACAGGTTTACAGTAATTGTCTATCACTTTCAATTGAGGGGTTAGGGTATAGTCTAAATAATTTAGTTAAGTGAATAGCTTAGCTGAGTCCTTCTATGTATTTTTCCTACAAACCCTTTCGCAGTCCTTTGCTGTATAACTGTAGGCCACTCCCTCACTTATGGGATTGTTTACCTGCTATATGTTTTTTGTTTTTTTTCAAATGCAGAATGTAATAATTGATTAGAATTATAACTACTTGGTTTATACTGAACAATATTGTATTCTGAAATTGCACGTTGCTATCTTTCATCTATAAGCAGCTGCCTTTTAATTGAGCCTATACTATTACATCAATATGGGGTTCACATAAATCCCTAAATGTCCTTGACCTAATACGTGAATTTTAAAAGTCCTGCACATGCCACAAGCAGGAGACACACATCTAGCCGGCGTGCACTGAGCATATTTTAAAAGCTGCCCACGTATGCGCATATCTTCCAATGCACGCACAAGTGAGAAAACCAAAAAGGGGCTTGGTCTGGGTGGGGCAAGGGCAGGACATGTACATTCCAAGACTTTAAGTAAGCAAAGAATCAAGAAGCAAACCACCTCTCAGACTAATCAGACATCAACACGTAAAGAGAGGGAAAGGATCACAGTCCAATCACAAAAGTCTAGAGAAGAGTTTTTGGAAGGAAATGACAATATGACAGTATCATAGAAAATATTCATATCAGTTATGAATCATATTTTATAAGCCTCTTTTGGCTTGGCTTAAATGTTTCATCGATTGGGCTAAGTATTCTCTCTTCAACGTTCTTTTTGTGGGAATTTTAAAAAGAAAATTGTGGGTAGTTTAAATGTGGGAATTTTGTTATTTTTCCATGGGAATTCTTTGAAAAAACCGTTTGGTAGTTTAAGTAATTTATTTATTAAAATATGTTTTGGGAATAAAAATTTAAGAAAATAGATTTAGCAAAATGACAATAAATGATTGAATACATCATATTGCTCTGAAAGCTGAATACAGCTTGCGGCCCATTGCGTGGCGAGAGGCTGCAGATTAAAATTTGAGAGCGATTTCTATGATATTGTCATTTGCTTCCAAAAAATATTTCTCTAGACTTTTGTGATTGGACTGTGATCCTTTTCCCTCTCTTTACGTGTTGATGTCTCATTCCAAGACTTTAACATGAAATGTGTGCATGTTTACACATACAAGTGCATGCTGGGGTCCCCTGCTGCGTAACTTTACTACTCCTATGGATGGCGTGTAAGTAAAAACAAAAAAACTAGGCTAGTCAGAGGGGTATTAAGGGTTGAGGCTCAGGGGAAAAGGGAGGCTAATAACCTAGGTGGGTTTGGAAGTCCTATCTCTTAACTGGGAGAACTGGGAACAAACTGGGAAAACTAGTAATGGCGTCAGCACATGTCCCTTATAAAATTCCCCACTTACATGGTAGAGGCGGCATTTGCGCGCATATGCGCATGTCCATATAAAATTGTGCACACATGTACGCGCATTCAGTCTACCTTATACCATGCGTGCATATATTTATTTTTTTTATGTTATTTATTCAAATGCTTATATTCCACGCCCTTGGATCAGATAGATTGCTCGGTGCGGATTATGTATGCCATTGAATTGTCCATAGGATATACTTAAGTGCATTTTACTCGAGTAAATGGCTTTTGAAAATTGCTACAATAATAGCTCTTTTTACGCAAGTAACTCCTTTTCAAAATTACCCCCATACAGTATAAATATAGACACATCTATATCTATTATTTAGATAATACATTACTCCTTTGTCAAACTAGATATTACATTCAGGCAGCTTCCGGTTGCTCGTCTGGCTGGAGCAAATCTTTTACTTGATTCCAGTAAATTCAGTGCTCTGATCAGTTCTGCTGAATATATGAATCCCTTGCCCGTATCCCAGCATTCTATATTCCATATGTGGCAGGGGGCTTTCCCTCACTCTTAGAGTTTGAAGCTAGAAGAGTTGTTCTAGAATCCTATAGCTAGTACTGTTTCAATGAAGAAAGTACTCTACAGATTATCGATGATATATCGGTGATAAATAGTGCCTGCATTTGTAATAGAGTGGTTGCACAATAAAGATGTCTTAATCACAAAAACTCAGAAGAGGATATGTTAAAATTATATTACCACACAATTCATCTCAGTAGTTAATTGTCTTTTTAAAGGGGGGGAGGATTTTAGTATAGTGACAATTTGATATTTTCCACATATATAATAAGAGGAAGAGGGAGATGTTAAACAATTAAGTTTCATCCATGTGACTCTTTTCTTTAGCCAAGGCGGCTTCCAATTTGGCTGGAACATCAAAAGATTTAGTGTTGTTGTCATCTTCATTCATGTTGGATATTGCAATCCATATCGTACTCCCAATTGTTTTCATAGTGCCTTAAATGTAGCAATTGTGTGCGGAGGAATGCAGTTGTTTTGGCTAAGTCCAGGACAAAAAAGGATTTTGTATCCCTAATATAATACTGGTGTTTTAACTCGGCCTGCAGCCAATATTTCAAGTGCTTGTGGGTACAGCAACACTTTAAAAACAATTGGCCTTGTATTTCCCCATGAAGAGCACGATAGGCACGCTCAAATTCAAATAGTCTCTCAAATGATAGACGCAATACCTGAGTCACTATAGATTCAATAAAGTGCACAATGTTTGTATTCTCCACTCCTTCCAGCAAACCCAAGAGGTGGATACTGCTCCTGCGGCCTCAGTTGGAGAGATCTTCTAACATCGCATGCATGGCGGTTAGCTCTACAGAGTAGTAGCTCAATGTATCAGGAACTTCATCCAGGTCGGCCAGCTGCCCTTTGTATTTACAAGCTGCCACTTGTAGTGCAGTAAATTGATTTGTAAGGTGCTCTAAATCTAACTTAATCTTGCTGGTTGCCTTAAAGTTTTGCTCCATTAGATTTTAATTCCTTGTCATTCAAGTAGCACCTTTTCCCCCATCATGATTTTGCTTTTGCCCTATTCTTTTTTTTTTTTTGGGGGGGGGGGGGTCTTGTTTAAGTCGCTTGACACCCGAGGAGGACCCTTGGTAGGAATCACTTTTTGAACATTTGCCACGCATTGAAATGCTAACCTCCAAATTTGCAGGCATTGGAGCACATCAAAGATATAAGGGTCAATTTTAAGACCTGCGTACGTGTTATAAAATATATCTGCTCACACATGTGTGGTAGATTTTAACATACTCATGCGCATGTGCAGGCAGCTGGCCTCCTCCACGTGTAGGGGTGGAAAACTTTAAAAGGTCACAAGCAGCAACAGGAGTAGGGCTTCCCCAGTTCCCTACCCCTACCTAACCTTCCTACCATTTCCCCTCTGCTCTCCTCCCTGATTCCAAACCCCTTCCTAGATACTTACTTTTTTTTTTTGAGATTATTTACTGCTCCTCAGAAACAGGAGAAATCTCCGCATGCTGGTCGGCTTCCGGCACGCACTTTCTCAGGACAGCATTCAATGGAGCTGTCTCAGCCTGCCCCCTGTCCAGTCCCCAATCCCTGGCCTGCTCCTGCCCCCTGCCCCCCGTCCTGCCCAGACGCCACCCCCATGGCCCGCCCCTTTTGAGAGGCCCGGCACTTCAGCGCATAACAGGGGTTACACGCATGGCTGGGTCCTTCCAAAAATGTGCGTGGCGCACACAAGGCCAAGCCATTCACATAATCCCCTGTTTTACGCATGCAGGCTTCTGAAAATTAGCCCGTTAAAGTTTAGTGTGAAAGGTATGAGAGAAAGCAGGTTAGGTGTCCATCTTGTAAGCACTCGTATTCTGCTTTCAAAATTATTTTAGACATTTTTTATCCAATGAAGGATTCTACTAATTTAACCACATCTATCTCTTATAAAATGCAGTTCAATTCCCCAACATTGACACCTGACTACTTAAAACAGTTGTCATTCCTGGAACACATAAATACTCTAACAGGGGTCCATTGGCAATGCATTCTGGATCTATGATATGGTTTAGCTGATATACCCCCTTCTTTCCCCACCTCTTCCCAGGCAGGTGTAACCATTAGGTGAACTAGGCAATCATCCAGAGCATGAATAATTTTGGGGGCAGCACTGACACAATCAGCAGCAGCCACACTGCTTTTCTTTCTATGTAGGGCTTAATAACAATTATATCAAATAAATAATTCTTACTAAATAATATTTGAGAGTATGGACCCACAATTCTGAAAGAGAAACTTTCTGAATGGGGATCGGTCTTTTCACTGACAGCTGCCAGTGGAGGGACTAATCAGACCGCAGCAAAGGTGTGAATAAATTAATATTAAGTGTCGAATTTATTCACTACTTCACTGTCTGCTGATTGGTCCCTCCACTATCAATTGTCAGTGAAGGACCAATCCCCTTTCAGAAAGCTGTGCTTTCAGAATGCTGGAAGAGGATTGATCCTTTCACTGACAGATAGTGGAGGGACCAATCGGCTGCCAGTGAGGGAACAGCCCTGCAGGAGGTCTTCTATGGTTGTAGTTCTATGTGTGTGTGTGTGTGGGGGGGGGGGGTTTGGAGGACTCCATCTGTTTTGATGGGTAGTAGGGGGTTCCAGATGATGGAAGTTCTGCTCTGGCCCGATTTATTTTTTTTTAAGTTAAGAAGAAGTGGGGTGGGATAGGAGGGAAGACCCACCAGACGTGACCCAGCTCAGTCTGAATTTATTTTAAGGTGAGAGGAAGAGAGTTTAGGAGGGAAGAGAGAGAGATAACTTACCAGATTGACTTACTTAACTCATCCTGGCCTGGCTCATCCCATTTGGCCTGACCCTGCCCTGCCTAGCCCAACTTTTCTTATGGTTAGAATTGTTTGGCATGCTTGGGAGGGAGCGAGGACTCAGCCGGTCAATCCACCCAACCCGGCCTGGTAAGGCCTGGCCCACCCAAGTGGGATTTGGTTCCCTCCTTTCTACTGTAGGAAATGTAACTCCTGCCTTTTACCAAGAGTTACATTTCCCACAGTAAAAAGGAGGCCCACCAGGCAGCCTCCCCCTAGCATGCCTCCTTGTCTTGAAAGGTACTAACTAATAAGACTTATCTCCCTGCAATTAGCATGAGACAAGCTAATCTTGTCGCAGGATTTAACTCCTGTTTTAGCATGTTTTTTTTGGAGCTAAAACCTGTTACATACCAGGGCTAGGATAGCACAGAAAAACCCACACTAAAACAGGGGTTAAAACCCATGGTAGAATCATCACACTTATTATATCGGCCCCTAAGCATGCTATCACTGTCAGCATCACCTATAAAATCACTCAGCTCCTTTTAATCGCCTCTGACATTCTTGCCAAATGTGCACAGTTTAACATTCACACATGAGACCAATGCTTGTTGCTGCAAAAACATGGGGTATTTCTGCATGATAATAGTCCATGTTAATGACAAGTAAATGCATTGAGAGGCAAATAGCTCATGTCAAGTTTCTCAAGTTAGGATGGCTATTATTGCAAGAAACTAATCTATATTCATTGCTTCCACTGCATCCCTTTGCAATCTGGCCAGTGATTAAATATTACCTCCTTAGACTACTTGCTTTGTATTATGATTTTATACTGTTATTGGCACTCGAATATTTCAATAACTAGGACATATGCCTCTATAACCCACATTAGGGGCTGAGGCCCTGCCAATGAACTACAAAGAATACTCACAGAATATGAAAGTCTTTGAAACATGGTCTTTGCTGCTTTCTGGAAGCTTTTAAAACTGCTTAGATTACAAAGCTATGAACTGTGTTTGTTCCATTAACTTACTACAGACCACAAGCCCCTGCTGTTTTGAAAGCATAGTTAAGAAACAGAATTGGAAAATAATAGTGCAATTTCTGGATGGAAACTTTCCACTGAGAGAATGACTAGTGTACCTTACATAGAGTTTATTTTCTAAAGTTCCCAGTTCATGAAAAACCTTCTCTTTTCGAAATACAACAGTTACTAATACAGTATTATTATAAGACTAATCTATCATAGATAAGAGCAGAACAGTGCAAGGCTGGTTCACCATTGATTTTTAGAGTATAGCGGGCTAAGAAATTTGTTGCACTGGAGGTAGACCCTTGGGCCGAGGTGGGGTTGACTCAACCCGTAGGTAGGAACCTATGGGACCCCACTGTCAGCAGGAGGAGTGGGCTGATGAACAGAGGCCAGCTGGAGCTTCACCAATACCAGTCCTCGTTCCCCGCGGGTTGAGCCTTTGGATGCCGGGGCTGGTTGGACTTAGGTGGGCCTCTGTATGTAGTCAATGTGGAGATCGGGTTCAGTCCAGAGACAGCAGGTGAGAGATGGTACAGTCTTACGCTGGACAAGGTTGTGTCCAGGAGACTCGGGTACCAAAGAACTGAGGCAGACAGGGGGCACCCAAGCAAGAGCAGGCCGAAGTCTGAATAGACCAAGTCCAGGAAGTAAGCTGGAGAGACATCGAGGAACAGGCTTGAGTCAGGGCTGGAGGCAATGGCAAGCAAGGCTGAGGTCTGATCACGGAGATAGTCAAGCGTAGTCAAACGATGCTGAGGTCTGGGTCTGGAGAGAGGCAACGACGCAGTCAGGCAATGCGGAGGTCTGGGTCTGGAGAGAGGCAATGACGTAGTCAGGTGATGCAGAGGTCTGGGTCTGGAGAGAGTCAATGCCGTGGTCAAGCGAAGCAGAGGTCCGGGCTTGGAGAGAGTCAATGATGTGGTCAGGCGAAGCAGAGTCAAAGTCCATGTAGGCAATCTGAGGTAAGGTGCAAGGCAGGAACGTACAAGGAGACAGGAACAAGGATCACGAGGAACAGAAACACAGGAGCGAGACAAATCTCAAAGGAGGCAACGAATACTCGACCAACGAGGAGACCTGCTCCAAAAGGCAAAGATAGGGAGCAGAGCCTGCACTTAAATACTGAAGCTCCGCTGATGTCATCATCTGCAGCCGTTGTTAGGTTCCATTGGTGAAGCACACATGCACGCCTAGGGAGGGGCGCGGCACCGAGTAGCAGCATCTCTCCGCAGGCCACGCGGAGAGGCCCGATGAGAAGCAATGGATATGGTGGCTAGACCGGGAATGCCAGGGACTGCAGCTGGGCCGAAGGCATCGGGGGAGGCCCGAGGACGGAGCTGGTGGCTCACCACCGCCAGCAAGGAGGAACCAGGAGCTGGAGTCACTGCAGAGAGGTGAGGGGGCAGTGCCTCGGGTCTGCTGCAGATGGCACACGTAACATAATGCATGGCACCATGCCCAAGGATCCTGTCTGTGCATCCAGGAAAAGGGGAGGAGGAAATTACCTCAGGTTGGGGGTTGAGGAGTTGCTTGCAGGCCAGATGTGTTGAGGATGTAGGCAAGGCAGGGAGAGTTTGGCATGGTCTGATGACCTTGTTGGGATGATCACGCACCCGATGACCTCAGAGCGATAGTACAAGTTAAGGAGAGGGCTGGCCTTGGGAGAGATCATTGAGCCCATTGGGTGATTTGAAGTCTGGGTGAGTACAGTTCAAAGTAAGGTTGGGCAGTGGCAGAGGATGAATAGGGAGGGATCAGCATGGGACACTTCCCTTTCCTTTTTCTCCCCCACACCATTGACACTGCAAAATCCCACCCACCATCACTTTGAGATTTATTACCAGTTAGAAACCAATGTCTAGTTAAAAACCTCACTAGTACCTCATATTTTGTTTGTTAATTGTTCCTGTTGACTGTCACAGTACATGGGGCGGGAGTAACTTGAGCCTTAGAGAGTTTGCCCAAGGGTTGAGAATTGGGTGATCAAGTTCTGACCTTAGTGACTTTATTAAGACTGTCTGCTATGAGGGTAAAATGGTCCCAGTGTAGCATCAGACTAGATGTCCCCAATGGAATAAGGGCAGTCATCTTGCTGCACGTTATGGGTTGACTGGTAATGCTCAGGTGAAGTGCCTCTCGGAAGGAGTGGGACTTTGCTAGCTAGCAGCTGATCTGCAGTCCACAGATGAGCCATCAGATGCTAATTCACAAACCTTAGTACTTTCCCCCCTTTTGTTATGCAGATATGACCTTTGTTATAGCTCAAGTATTTAGTCTAACACCTCCTAGTACACCCAGCATAGCGTCCTGCACCATGCAGTACCCTATTTCATGACTAGAACTTCCTGGCACCAGGACTACTTCCTATAAAACCTTGCTACTGCTATTTCCTGGGGCACTGGCTGATGACATCACATCCTGTCCTAGTATATAAGGAAATTCTCTGCTACCAGCCAGCACCTCAGCAACAGGTCTCCTGTCATGCTCTTGCCTGCAATAAAGGCACTGATAGTGTAAGCCTGCCAGCACTGCACTGCCAGTGTGCCTCAACCTTGATCTGGCAAGACTGTTGCTATTATTTGCTCTAATTCTGAGTCTGATTACAGAAAGGGAAGTGAAATTGATAACCCATTGCTGACAAGTGCTGTAAAATTCAGGATTTTCAGAAATAAGGTGGTATTTGTATGCTGGGCTCCTTTTGAAATTCAGCTGTATATGTATAATAAAACTTGAGGTGCCAGGTCTTGTAGTTTAATTTGGGGATAAAAGGGTCACTTGTGTCAAAAGTATCCTTACTGAATCTTCTTTCTGATAGCCACTTCAGCTGAGACATTTGCAGATAAGAAATCTTACTTTCTTGTCATTTGCTGTTATTTGCTCTAATGCTAAGTCTGGGTTTAGGGAAGAAAGTGAAATTATTAAAGTACTGCTGATAAGTACGTTGTGGGCCCTTCATCCATACCCTTCACCCACCCATGCACTATATAAGTTGCTTTTATTTCATAAACTTTAGGAGGGTAGAGACTTCTATCCTCTGTACTGAAATATTAATTTATGTAGTATCACCCTATTCCAGCATCATTGATTTCTTCTTCACTTCCTTTGACTCCATTCTCCAGGCATGTTGGTATTACCTGTGTCTTTCTATTCTTTCACCTAATCCTGGTTTTATGTTATTACAAATTCTACTATAGATGCCATTATGGATTCCACTGCAACTAAACCATCTGTTAAAAGGTGAAAGGAAGAAGATGAAAGAGAGAAAATTCTAGCCATATATCTTGATTACTGCCATGGTGGTGCAATTCACCTGCACTAGCAGAACCAAATAGTCCTACCTACCTGCATCCTCTCTGACCGTTCTTTCCTTTAGACCTTAGAGGGCAAAGATTCCTGATCCACTAAAGCAGACCCTGTTCTCCGTAAACTCTACAGAGAAGGGACTGTCTATTCTATATGTCCGTACAGTGCTGCATATAACTTGTAACCCTATATAAATGTTTAGTAGTAGTAGTAGTATTAAGCATGAAAGGTAATTTTGCCTCTATCCATGTGCAATCTATGTTGAGATTCCTAATATTAAGGTAAGTACAAAACTGTGATTTATATAGTAAAAACAATAACATATAAAGGCAGTTATACTGATTGAACGTGTTCCTAATGGATAAATATTATACATACAAAATGCAAGAACACTGAGGAATTCACAGAGAATAAAGGTAAATTATTTTTATTAGTCTATACCAAATTTTAAAAATCACAAAAAAATAAAATAGTTATTAATTATAAATAGCCACTGAAGAAAAGTACTATGCCATCTGAGCACTATGCCGGCTTTTGTTTCCCACTCTGACATTCATTTCAGTCCTGAACACCATAACTGCTTGAAATACAAGTAAACTAAATGCCGTGAAAATGCCGTGCTAGCACTGCTCAGTCTTTCTATTGAAATTATGTAACAACTTCATTCAGCATGTAAGATATTATTCCCCCACTGAGGAAGACAGTATTGGTAAAACATCTTGAGGCATTTTTGTCAGGGTGCAATCAGCTGTGAAGCTTCTTACCAACACAGACTCCCATCGGAGCAGTCTGTGTTCGGTTATGAATACTCGTGAGGTTGAAAAGTGCAATTCAGCCTGTCCGCCAACACCTTGTCCACTCCCAGCAAGTAGGTGGCCTTGAGGTACATTGAGTGGGAAAGGGCTTCCTCCCATATCTGTGCTTCCTGACACAGGAGGTGGGAGTCCGTTCCCCCTTGCTTGTTGATGTACCACATGGCCACCTGGTTGTCGGTTTGAATCAGGATGACCTGGTTGGAGAGGTGATCCTGAAAAGCCCTGTGAGCATATCTGATTGCACGAAGCTCCAGGAAATTTATCTGGTGTTTGGCTTCCTCTGGAAACCAGATGCCCTGAGTTTGCAGGTTTCCAATATGTGCTCCCCAGCCGAGGTTGTTGTCAAGGTTATTTGAGGTTCTGGAATCTGAAATGGAAGGCTTTTACCAGATTGGATTGGTTTGTCCACCAAGCTAGCGATAGCCGGAGCTATTTTGTGGTGTAGATTGTGGAGGACATTGGCTGAGAAGACTGAGTCCACTGCGATCTTAGAGTCCACTGCATTACTCTCATGACGAGGTAAGCCATGGGAGTGACATGCACTGTGGAGGCCATATGAACCAATAATATCTGGAAGTGTCGTGCAGTTCAATGTTGTCAAGACTGCAGTCGAAGGGCCAGAGAAGCGAGAGTGAGAGCTGATTCTGGGGTAGGAAAGTTTTCACTTTTAGAGTGTCCAAGTCGGCCCCTATGAACGCTAGAGTTTGCGAAGGAACTAGCCTGGATTTTTGATAGTTTGAGAACCCTAGGGAGATCAGGGAATGCAATGTGAGGTGAAGGGATGTCAGTGCACCTTGCCGAGAGGGAGCCCTGATCAACCAATCGTCCAGATAGGGGTAGACATGGACACTGACTCCTGAGGAAGGCAGCTACTACCACGAGGCACTTGGTGAAGACATGTGGGGCAGATGCTAGGCCAAAAGATAATACTCGATATTGGAAATGTTTTGAGCCTACTAGGAACCGCAGGAATCTGCGATGTGATGGAGTGATTGAAATGTGCATGTAGGCGTCCTGAAGGTCTAGAGAGCAGAGCCAGTCTCCCCTTTGAAGGAGGGGAAATAGAGAACCCAAGGGCACCATCTTGAACTTTTCTCTTTGTAGGTATTTGTTTAGTGCGAAGATCCAATATTGGGCACACACCATCTGACTTTTTTGGTATCAGGAAATACCTGGAATAGAACCCTTGCCCCTGTTGGGAGAGGAGCACTGGTTCTATTGCTCGGGACTGGAGGAGGAGGGAGACCTCCTGCTCCAAGAGTGGTGAATGGTTGGATGTTCCCCATGTCAGCCGAGGTGGGGAATCCGGTGGAACTCAGAGAAAGTTGAGGTGGTAGCCTTGTAGGGATGTGAATCGTTTTTGAACGATTAAAATTATCGTCAGATAATTTTAAAATCGTCCAAAATCGTTAGAGTGCACGATACAATACAAATGCCCACGATTTATCATCAGGGGCATTTGTATTGTATCGTTAAATAGGGGGTGGGAAAACCGGCACACCAAAAAAACCCTAACACCCACCCCGAACCTTTAAAACAAACCCCCACCCTCCTGAACCCCCCACCCCCAAATGTTTTAAATGACCTGGGGTCCTGGCGCGATGATCCCGGCACGATGTCCCGCTCTCTGCCCACGGCTGCTGTGAAGAGAAATGGCGCCGGTGGCCCTTTGCCCTTATCATGTCACAGGGCAAAGGTAGCGCCGGCGCCATTTTGATTCCTAGCTCCCGACGTTACGCGTCCAGGAGATCGCTCCCGACCCCCTCTGGACCCCCAGGGACTTTTGGCCAGCTTGGGGGCCTCTTGACCCCCACAAGACTTGTCAAAAGTCCAGCGGGGGTCCGGGAATGACCTCCTAAACTCGAATCGTTTTGCCGTACATCAAAATGGCGCCGACCGTACGGCATGGTTGGCGCCATTTTGCTGTACGGCAAACGATTCGAGTTTAGGAGGTCGTTCCCGGACCCCCGCTGGACTTTTGGCAAGTCTTGTGGGGGTCAGGAGGCCCCCCCAAGCTGGCCAAAAGTCCCTGGGGGTCCAGCGGGGCTCCGGCGCCATTTTGTACGGCAAAACGATTCGAGTTTAGGAGGTCGTTCCCGGACCCCCGCTGGACTTTTGGCAAGTCTTTGGGGGTCAGGAGCCCCCCAAGCTGGCCAAAAGTCCCTGGGGGTCCAGCGGGGGTCCGGGAGCGATCTCCTACGCTCCTGACATCGGGGGACAAAAAAACAAATGGCGCCAGCGCTACCTTTGCCCTGCTGTCATATGACAGGGCAAAGGTAGCGCCGGCGCCATTTCTACAACGCACCGGAGGTCCGAGAGTAAAAGTTCACACCGGGACCCTCCCTCTGGACCCCAGTAATTTAAGGCATTTTGGGGGGGTTCGGGAGGGTGGGGGATTTATTTTAAAGGGTCAGGGTGGGTTTTAGGGATGTTTTAGTGTGCCGGTTTTCCCGCCCTCCCCCGATTTACGATTTACACGATATTTTAAAAAACAAAACCGCGACGATAAGATTCCCTCCCCCCCCCCCCAGCCGAAATCGATCGTTAAGACGATCGATCACACGATTCACATCTCTATAGCCTTGGGATATTATTGCAAGTACCCGCTGATCTGTGGTGACTGTGTGCCATAGGCTGGAGAAGTGGCACAACCGACCTCCGACTGGAATAGTTGGAAGTAGAAACTGGGTACTGCTCTCTAGAAGGGAGTCAAAAGCCTGACGCTGGACCTGGTTGAGGGGCTGGCTGCGACATCTGCACTCTAGGCTGCCTAGGTTGGCCTTTTTGGTAAGGATTAGAAGGCCGACCCCTGGAGGCAGGGGGATAGTATCTCCTCTGTCAGTAGAATTGCCTCTTGGAATCTCTCTTAAAGGATCTTTTGGAAGAAGAAGAGGGATCAGAAGGCAGTAAGTAGAGCTGGTGCAGAGTCTCTTGGTGGTCCTTGAGCTGCGCCACTGCTTCTTGAATCTTTTCACTGAAAAGATTATCCCCTGCAAAGGGCAGGTCAGCCAATCTGTCTTGTTTCTCTGGTCTGCGGTCTGAAGATTTCAGCCAGGTCCATCTCCTTGCACCTATACCAGCTGCCGACACACTGAAAGCGGTGTCAAAGATGTCATACGCTGATCGTACTTCATGCTTGCCAGCATCTAAGCCCTTTTGTGCTAGGGCATGAAATTGGCCCTGGAACTGCTGAGGTAGGGCTTCAGCAAAGTCTTCAGTCTTCGTGAACAAGGCCCTATTGTATTGGGTCATGTAGAGTTGGAGGATGCAATGCAGAGATGAGCATTGATCCATGGAATACTCTTCCAAATGCATCCAGAAATTCTGATCTTTCCTGGGGGAATGGAAGAGTGAGGTTTGGAGTATCTGGTCTCTTTTGGGCTGACTCTACAACCACTGAGTGATGATCCAACTGAGTTCTTTGGAAGCCAGGGGCTGACTGAACTAGGTAGGTGGCATCTGCTTTTCGGTTAACAGGTGCCACAGAGCCAGGATGCTCCCAGTTTCTCTTCAAAAGGTCCAAAAGTATGTCATGAATAGGGATGGACATGATTACCTTTGGAGCATCGAGAAATTGTAGAAGCTCTAGCATCTGATGTCTAGAGTCCTCTTCTGTCTGAAGCTGGAATGGGACCGTTTCAGACATCTCCTTTACAAAAATAAAGGACAGGTCCTCTGGAGGAGAATGCTTCCTTTCATCAGGAGGGCTGTGAAGGTAGATCATCAGAATCCTGGGACGAATCGTCAATCCAAGGATTATAAGGGTCATCACCAACACCCAAATGTTCTTCAGAAGGAAGTAACGGAGTTATTCCTGAAGGCCCTGGCCTTGGTATCGATGGCCCCGAAGGAGGAATCAAAGGCATCGATGGCGGCATCAAGGGCAGCATTGATGGCATCGATGGCGGCATCGATGGCATAAAGGGAGGCATCAGAGGCATAGACGGAGGCACTGATGGAATCGGTGACATCAATGGATGTGTCAGTGGTGGCACTCCCGATGGTGGAATGAAGAGCGGTGTTTCTTCATCTTCCTCCGATGACAAGGGAATCGGCGAGGAAGGAGTTGGGTCTATCAGTTCCCTTGGATCCACCAGTGGAAGGGCACCGATTAACTTGTCCATTCTTGCCAATAGCGATGCAAGCGCCATAGGTATCGGGTCGGTGACTGGAGGAGGAACTGGCACCGGCATCAATGGAAGTTGGAAGCCCTGGAGTGCTTTGCCAGTGGCCTCTTGGATCATCCGATCCAATTCTTCACGGAAACCTGGGGCATGGATACCGTGTTCCAGAGTGGGAGCCAGCACTGGCATAGCCAGGGGGTCCACCGGTGAAGGTGGAATCGCAGATCCCGGCACCTGTCCAGATGGGGAATGTCTCTGAGATCCAGAGACAGAAGAGGATGAGGCATTTTCTGTACGGGGCTTCTTTCAGAGGCTCAGATTACGTCAATGCCGAGGGTTTGCCGGTATCGGGCCTGAGCTTTACAATGACGGTGTCACGTCTGCGAAGTACAATATACCTATTGTTATCTCCTCTCCTCAGAAGAGTATCGTTGAACAGTTTGCCAACTCCTCTTTCCTGGGGAGTTGATCCATAACAGATTGCTATCTTCTTCCTTACAGGAGCATCCAACAGCAGTTCGCTAACAGATTACTAAATCTGCCCTCCTGGTGGGTAAGCACTATAGCTAGCTAACTCCTTCCCTCTGGAGGAGCAGATCATGACAGATTGCTAACTCCTCCCCCTTTCAAGAGAAAAGCAGAACAGATTGCTAACTCCGCCCTCCTGGTGGGGTGAGTGTTAACAGATTGCTAACTAATCCCCTCTGGAGGAGGAGAGCGTAACAGTGGGGTAGAATTTTTCAAAACTTTTTCAATAAAGTTCTGTGAGGAAAATTCCTGTCAGGAATCTCTGAAGAGCTCCTTAACCCGTGTGGCTACTGCTGCTCGGAAAAAAGAAGACTGAAGGGGGACCCCTGCTGGATGCAGGTTTGGTGCTATGCTGGGCATGCCCAGTGGGTGCCAGTCAAAGTTCTAGAAACTTTGACAAAAGTTTTCCGTGATTGGGCTCCATCCTGTTGATGTCACCCATATGTGAGGACTACCATCCTGCTTGTCCTGTGAGAAACATAATTGAAAAAAAGGCACTGGAAACCTGCCATTCTCATCACATGAGATAAATATTTGCACGTCATCCACATAAATAAAGTATGTCAATCCCAATGCCTCCAGAATTAACCCAAAAGGTCTAAATAAAGGTCGAAAAAGTAGATGACAGTACAGATCCCTGTGGTACACCCAGAACAATGCTATGCCATCTTGAGCAAGAACCTCCTATTTGAACCCATTGTTTTCTCCCATGTAAAAAAATGATTCAAACCATTGCAAGATTTTCCATGATAATCCAAAAGATTCCAACCTGGCAATAATACAGTATGATTTACTGTGTCAAAGCTCACGATGCATCAAGTAGAATCAAAATGTCCACCCTACCCTAATCAAGAATGCATAGTAAATTGTCCATCAAAGATACTAGCAATAGTTCAGCTATTATGTCCCTTACAAAAACCAAATTGGTTTTCATCAAGGAGCTCATGTTCAGCCACATATTCATCTAGTTGCTTCAAAACCCCCTTTTCAATTATTTTTGCCAAAGTGGGAAAATTTGAAACTGGTCAAAATTGGATAGATCGCTTTACTATCATCTTTTTGTATTGGCCCAGCAGTTACTTTCTTTTTTAAATTGGGCATATGCCCTTATTGTAGTGACCAATTCACAATGGATCTAAGAATCTCATAAGCGCTGTCCTTTATGCTTTTTAACAATTATAAATGACAAAAAAAACAAGCCTGGAGGTAGTTGTTTTTGAGACCAGCACTATATTAGCAATTTCTTTCAAAGACATTGGTCTAAACTCACTCCATGTCTCTGCCTGAATCATTACAGATACATTGATATCAACGAATATCTGGCCGGACACTTGACTCTAAACTTTTTTAACTTTGTTTTCAAAATATTGTGCCAAAACATCACAATCCAAAAAACCTGTATTCACTCCTGGTTGTACTGTCAACTTTCTTATTATAGAAAATAGCTCCAAAGGATGATTTAAATAAAGCCTTTGATAATGTACTAGATTAATAACTATGTCTAGCAATCTGACAAGAAGTGCATAATCCCTCAGGATATACTATATTCCTGTTTGTCATCTTTATATTTTTTCCAGCACTTCTCTGCGTTACGCAAAGCTCTTCTTTATTCAATCAACTAGCTAGTAAACCATGGAAGATGGAACATAACAGTTGTTTTGATAGATGGGCATTGCATTTTGTTTCTTAAAATGTATGCGCCCAATGTGGAACCTTCTGATTTTTTTTTTTTAATATTGGGATTCTTCTTTTGAGTTTTAGCAACATTCCTATTATATTAGGAGAATATTTTAATCAACCACTTGATTTGATTTTAGATAGGCAATCCAACTGTAAGCCTGGACAAGCAAAATTCCTGCAAGTACTTTGTGATATGAAATCAGAGCTAAGTCTAGTGGATCCATAGTGCCTGTTGCACCCTACTGGAAGGAAATATACATTATTTTCTTTTCCCCATCATACATATTCTCAAATAAATTTCTTCTTTATCTCCAAGACTCTTCTTCCAGAGATTATTAAAGCTGAAATTCTTCCTATGCTAGTGTTAGATCATGCCACTATTACAGTTGTATTCTCCATGATGCAGAATTTGGGGCATACTGCCTCATGGAGACTCAACACTATTCTATTGGATGATATCTTTATAGAAAGCCTGTCCTTTTTAGGTTCTGAATTGTATTTCATAAATTAGTCAGAGCAAATTCTTGCTCCAATAGTATGGGAAGCATTTGAGGCTGTGATAAGTGGTGAGATCATTAGTCATGTAGCTTATAACAAATGAAATAATTTAATATTGACTTCCCTGGAAGGAAAAATTGCAGCATTAGAGGCTGAACATTTTCAAAAAGGTTCGTTGAATACGGTAACAAATCTCATCAAACTAACGTATGAATATAATACACTATTCAGTTAGAAAGCAGAGAAAAGTGTTTTTATGAAACATTCTAATTATTACACTGGAAATAATAAAGCAGACAGACTTCTGGCTCAATATCAAAAAGAATAGGATTAGAATCTTTGCATTCAAAACTTCAAATAATTCCACTGCATAAAGATTCTTAAAGCCTTTGTCAATTTTTAAAATGTTATCAGGAATTATATATTTAAGAGACATCAGTTGTAAACCAAGTAGGTGAGAAATCTGATTTATTTCTTGCAAAATTAAAGGCTCCTTGTTTAATGAATGAGGACCATGAATACCTAGATGCCCTAATAAATGAAAATGAGATTGCACAGGCTATTGATAGAGATGTGAATCGGAACCGGAATCGGTTCCGATTCCGGTTCCGATTCACATCGTTAATTTTTTTGTGGCGGCCCGATCGCGGTTTTATCGGCTGCACCCGAGCCGATAAACAAAAAAACCCACCCGACCCTTTAAAACTGTTCCCTTAGCTTTCCCCACCCTCCTGAACCCCCCCAAAACTTTTTACAACTACCTGGTGGTCCAGTGGAAGTCCCGGGAGCGATCTCCCTCTCTCGGGGCCGTTGCCTACCACTAATAAAAATGGCGCCGATGGCGCTTTGCCCTTACCATGTAACAGGGTATCCGTGCCATTGGCCGGCCCCTGTCACATGGTAGGAGTAATGGACGGCCGGCGCCATCTTTAAAAATGGCGCGGGCCATCCAGTGCTCCTACCATGTGACAGGGGCCGGCCAATGGCACAGATACCCTGTCACATGGTAAGGGCAAAGGGCCATCGGCGCCATTTTGATTAGTGGCAGCCGACGGCCCAAGAGCGGGAGATGACTCCCAGGATCCCCACTGTACCACCAGGTACTTGTAAAAAGTTTTGGGGGGGTTCGGGGGGGGGGGAAGCTAAGGGAACAGTTTTAAAGGGTCAGGGTGGGTTTAGGGATTGTTTTGGTGTGCCGTTTTCCCCACCCTCCCCCAAAACGATAAGAGAACCCCAGGAACAAAATTGTGGGGTTCTCTTATCGGGAGCCCCTGATTTCTGATGATTTTGAAAATCATCCAATATTTTCAATCATCCGAAGCCCGATTCACATCCCTACTATTGATTGTCCTGGATCTGACAGATTCCCTGTTTACTTCCTGGGCTAAAAATGATATACTCTCACTTCTCTCAAATAGAGAAAACTTCAGGCAATTTTCTGGAGACTACAATAATTTTATTAGAAAAACCTGGTAGAGATCCCTTACAAGTGTTATGCTAGGGCTTGTGAACCCTTGGGCCGACAAGAGGATGGTATACCTTTGGAGAAGATCCACAGGTTCTCCCGTCGGGAGGCGAGGCAGGAATGAAGATGTGACCAGCTGACCCTCGGCACTGTAGACAGAGACGACTGTGGAGGCGGATGAAGAGTCGTGACATCGAGGAACGGAAGTGTGTCCTCGCCACTGGAAGTCCGCGATCCCCCCAGGAGGAGCCTGTAGGGACCCGGACCGCTGGGACTTAGGTGGACCTTTGAGAGGTCAAGGAAACGGACGTTTGGTGCAAGGGCTGACTGAAGCTTCACCCCTGGAAGACTGCAATCCCCCCGGGAGGGGACCGTAGGGACCTGGGCCGCGGGGACTTAGGTGGGCCCTTGGAGACGATGGTCAGGAAGAAGTCCAAGGTCAAGTGCCAGAGGCTCATCGCTTACCAGTCCGAGGTCACACACCGAGGGATCACCGCTTGCCAGTCTGAAGTCGCACACCAGAGAATCACCGCTTGCCAGTCCGAAGTCAATACCAGGAATCAACGCTAGCCAATCCGAAGTCAGGAACCAGGAACACCGAGACGAGACAGGAACAAGGAATCAAGACTCTGGAACTCACCAAAGCAAGCAGACCTGACCAACAAGGAACATTGCCAAGGTAAGGAATGAGCAGAGGAAGCCTCCTTAAATACTTCCTCTGCCCTGGATCATTGGAAGCAGGTGAGTATCATTAAAGGGATCAGGTCCCTTTAAATCAGGCAAGGGGGCGCAGCCTCATGCCTAAAGATGGTGGTGGCCATCTTGGATTTCCTCCGCGGAGGAAAGCCAGCAGAACACCGCGAGGGAGGAGCAGGGACGGCTCCCTACCCGGTGGCCAGACTGCGGACCAGCCCCAGAGGATGGGCACTGGCCCAGAAGACATGGATCAAGAGTTGCCACCGGCGAGTCGCCGCCGCGGTGGGTCACTGCCGTGGTGGAGGTAGGGGGCCGCGCCCGTGGCTGTCCACGGGCGTGGGACACAACAACAAGTTCAGAACTATAGACTTATCTCATTATTAAATATAGATTACAAGATATATGCTAAGGACCTGAATTTAAAAAGCATTTACTTGAGTAAAACTGGGTTTTATGCAAATAAATGCACTTTACTCCAGTAAATGGGCTTTTGAAAATTGCTACAATATATGCCATTAATTTGTCCATAGGATTTACTCAAGTAAGTGCACTTTACGCAAGTAAATGGTTTTTGAAAATTGTTACATTTTCACTTGTAACTCCTTTAAAAATGACCCCCTAAAATTTAGCAACCAGATTGATCTCTGCGCTAGGGACCTTGATTCATCCAGACCAAATTGGTTTTAAGAAGGGTAGACAAATCTTTGAGAATTCTTCAATACTTCATGATCACCTCATAATTACCAAATCTTAAAAGACTCCAATAACGACAACGTCTATTGATGCTGAAAAAGCTTTTGACCGTGTTGAATGAGACTACATATTTAGAGTGCCTTCAACAGAGCAGCCATTGCCGCTGTGTTGGAGGATCACCCTGCCCAGAGGCAGGCATAAAAGGTAAGACAAAGGACGGGGGGGGGGGGGTTAGAGTAGGGCAGGGGGAGAAAAGGTTAGGGGAAGGGATGGGAAGGTCAGGCTATGGGGAAGGGAACGCACACATGTATGCCTGATTTTATAACATATGCGCGCAGGTGTACGCATGTTATAAAACGGGGGTTGGCGCGCGCAAGGGGGTGCACAATATGCACCCTGTGCGCGCTGATGTTCGCGGCCTTCACCCGTTCCTTCCCAGGCCACTCCGATTTCAGAGCGGCCTGGGAGGAAAACTTCCTAACCCCTTAACCTAACCTCCCTTCTCCTTCCCCTAACCCTCCCGCCCCCTAGCCCTATCCTAATCCCCCCCCCCCTGACCTTTATTTTACCTCTTGTGCCTGCCTCTGGGCAGGCACAAGTTGGTGCGCCAGCAGCCTGCCGACATGCGATCCTCCGACACAGCGGCAAATGGTCTCTGTGCCGGAGGCCTCTGGCCCCCGCCCTGCCCCCTCTCCCGCTCCCTCCCCACCCCTTTTTCAAAGCCCCAGGGCTTACACACTTCACTGGGCCTTTGTAAAATAATCCCATGCGCTTAATCCCACCTACGTGCATAATTCCATAGGGCTTTTAAAATCTGGCCCTTACTGTCCACCAGGAAATTAGTGGATGTTCTCCTAGCACATGCCCTGCAAACGATACTGAGTAATTGGAAAAATAGTAACCTCTTGAGTAGCCACTTATTGGTGGAATATTATATGTATGGTGCATAAGTATGAAAATTCAGTAGCTATAAAATTGAATCAAAAGAAACAAGTTTACATCATCTGGCAACCCATGTCAGATTATCTAAATTCCTAAGAAGAATTTTGAAATTTTCCTTGTTCAAAAGTTGTAATGAGGCTTATGATTATTTGTTTTCACCTGTATTTTTTGTTTTGTGTTATGTTTTCTTGTTGTTGTACTGAAATATTTTCACTAAAATGATTGAATTATAAAATAATTTTGAAAGTATTGTTATGAAATTGACTTTCGAAACACATTAAAAAGAGGAAGGAATGGCAATCTTATGTAATATGTATAGTTTAATACAAAGACAAGTGAAATTGATTGAGAACATGTACTTCACTAATGGAAAATGTATAAAAAGATTGAATATCTTAGATGCTAGAAGATTGTTTTTTACTTTGATGTAAAGCTTGTATTCTTTAATTGTTTTACAGAGGTGAAGACTCGGATTCTTTTGGCTCTTCTGGAATACACAGGTAAGGCTGTTCTTCCAACCAACTTTGGGAGACATTGATAAAGGAAGTTGGTGAGGCTACAAGCCATGGGTTAGCCAGGTGGGAACCAACAGGCTACAACTCCGCAGAGACCAAACCAGCAGGTTTATAGTGGCAATGTACAGTCCATAAAGACCATGGGGAAACAGTGCCAGGTGTTCAGGCAATAGCCTCAGTAGTTGTGATCAACAGCCTCATTATTTTTTGTAGCTGTTTGGACTTATTACAGAGTTTGGGGTAAAACATGGTGGGGTGGGGAGGAGGGGGGGACCTGAGTGTTGGATTAATTGTGGAAATGTTCATGCTCAGCAACTCAGGGTAGGAAACAACAAAAACTGACCTGGGTAAGTGTCAATCCAAGCGGTTGAAGCTTCTACAGATGGCTACTGGGATAAATTCTTAGCAGTGTAACAACACTGGCTGACTTTCATCTTTGATCATCTACATCATCTAGATTCAAGCATCAGCAGATCTTTGCATAATGGTTTATTTCACTCTACTGAACATCATGGGGCAGATCTTCAAACCTGCGCGCGGTCGTAGATTTGTTCGCGCAACCCAGCGCGAACAAATCTACGCCCAATTTTATAACATGCGCGTGCATGTTATAAAATCCAGGGTCGGCGTGCACAATTGTGCAACTTGTGCACGCTGAGCCTCACAGGCTTCCTCCGTTCCCTCCGAGGCCGCTCTGAAATCAGAGCGGCCTCGGAGGGAACTTTCCTTCCGCCCCCCCCCCCCACCTTCCCCTCCCTTCCCCTATTTAACCCGCTCCCCCCCCAGCCCTATCTAAAACCCCCCCTACCATTATCGTTGAAGTTATGCCTGCCTCTGGGCAGGTGTTGTAACTTGCGCGTGTCAGCCGGCTACCAGCGTGCCATTCCCCGGCACAGCAGCTGTTCCAGAGGCCTCAGTCCCGCCCCTGGAACGCCCACGGCCCGCCAACCCGCCCACGGCCCAACCCCCAGAACGCCCCTTTTTCGAAGCCCCGGGACATACGCACGTCCCGGGGCTTGCGCGTGCTGCCAGGCCTATGCAAATAGGCTCGGTGCGCGCAGGGGCAGATTTTCTCAGGTTACGCGCGTAGCCTTTGAAAATCTGCCCCTATCTATGAAAAGGCATCTTGAAATAAAATTTAAAAGTGGAAGATTCTTCTGCTTTTGAACATGTGTATATTATTGTACATTTATTTAGACCAGAGAGAAGATGTAGAAACAGCGTGCAAAAGATATCAAAAGTGTATTGTTCTCTGTAAAGGCAATGCCTATATATACTTTGGTTGTAAGTTACTTGTAAACCGACACGATGTGCAAACGGTTGTCGGTATATAAAATCATTTAAATAAATAAATAAATAAATAAATATCTTAGAGGTTGACTGCACTGCCTAGGTATTTACATAGTGGTTGTATAAAGAAGCAGTTCAGTATAGTTGGATTTATTTTAAGGGTGTTAAACTCTGTTTATGCCAGTTTCTACTGCAACACTATACACAAAGGGGCTAATGATTAAAAATCACTTACTTTATCTGACAGTTATTGATGAGAATGTTCCAATGTGGAGCCAAGCATGGTATAAATTTGTATATTTTTGTTCTTAGTAGCCGGGATGCTGGGATTGGAAAAATACCTGAACTGTATTCCGACCAAACTACATAAAGAAACCCAAGCAGCAAATTTCTTTTGATTTTTAGTTCACTTTCCAATGCTTAAGGCAACCATGTTAGCATTCAGGTGCAAGAAATCCCTGCCCCAAAGAACTTACAGTCTAAGAGGGTACCTGAAGTAATAGGACATAAAATGACTCGCCCAAATTCAAAAGGAATATCAGTGTGGAATGTGGGTTTTAAACCCTAATTTCTTTGGCGCCTAACCTAGGGGCCGATGCAATAAAATTTGCGGGAAAGCGGGCACTGACTTTTCAGTGCCTGCTTTCTTAGTGCATGCATGGTGCCCGCAAAGAGCTGCACCATGCAATAAACAAATTAGAGGGTCACGCTAGCAACCCGTGATTACCAGCGGTCTACCGGTTGTGGACATTGATGCCAATAAACTCGGCATTGGTTTTCATAACTGCAGTCAGCCGGTTATGAAAACGATGCCGACTTTATCGGCGTCGGTCTTCAAAGTGGCCGGCAGAGTTTTTTTTTTTTCTTTTTTTTTTTAACTTTACAAAAAGTACAGAAAAGCAGTTTTTTCTGCTTTTCTGTAACTTTTTTTCAGTGCGCTCAGCTATTAACACCTGTTCCAGGCAGGCGTTAATATCTGATCAATAAGTGTGTGTCCCTTTGTATTTGAAAGTATAATTAATGAAAATACTGCCTTATTCCTAATCTTTTATGCTTTTTATGCATCAGATATTTGCTAATGATCAATGTTCAGGGCATTCCAATTTTCAAAGAGTTCACCAGATTTTATCATTACTTTTCTGCTGTTATCAGTACAAATTAATATGAAAAAGAGCTGTAAGGAATCCTTATTAAACAGCAGGGCAAGTGTATTTCTTTTGCTACTGTTCATGAGGGGCAAGTAGTTTATAAGATTAAGTACCATTAGGGAAATCATGAGGAAAGTACAAACATTTCAGTCATAATTTTAGCACTTCAGTTTAGCTGACTGGAAAACTTGCTTTTGTTAAGATGACTATGAGGGTGTACATTATTATATTTTATATTGCCTCAGAAGAAGAAATTGTATTATATTTTAATAAATGTGTTTTTAATTTAAAATATATTTTCGCTGTGACTTGGAGATTAGTGTTTGTCTCAACTGCTCTCCAAGTCCCATCTGAGTCTGTGACTGCCCCATAGGTTGAATGGGATTGGAGGTTAGTCAAGTGCCCGGCCTTAAAAACAAGATGATTTTTGGGTCACGTAACCAAAACGTCAAAAAAGTGGTGATCCTCAATCAGAATTTAGTGGCTGGCTTTTTGAGCCAGCCACTTGCACTTTTCTTGTAGATTAATGGCATTAGTTCTGGTCTCAGCTAAAACTGAGCTAAGCTTTATTTTTACATTTAAAAAGCATGAGAAAAAAAATGTTATTAACAGTGGTGATATGATTTGTACTCACCCCTGTGTGTGTGTGTGTGGTATGATATCCCAAAACTGGTCCTTACTAGCAGACCTCAAATTCTCCACAGACATGAGGGTAAGGTCAGAGCATAGAAGGAATGGTAGAGGGGGCTTGACACTCCCCAGTGGAAGGTGTCATGAGTGTAAAAAAAAAGTTCTGTGTTCCCATGGTCAAGGTCCTTCAGGGTGTCTTTCTGGCTAAAAGAGGTGCTGGAGTGTAGTCTCTCCAAAGGGAGAGGATTGCTAGTCCTGCTCCCTGTCTAGGGAAGGTGGCTGAGTTCTAAGGTCAAGGTGCCCAGGCCTGCAGGACTAGAAGGTCTTGGGATTCAAGAGTGATACCTGAGATTTGCTGAGGATCCAAGAAAGAGGCCTCTAAGAAGAGAAGAGTTAAGCTCAATACTCCTTATTCTGTCTTAGAAAGATTTCTTCAGAGGTTGGAGAAAGAGGAATTTTCCATTGTATCAGAGGTCCTGAGAGTTGTTGTCAGAAAAAAAGGAATCAGCCAGAGACTCATATGCTTTTGTCTTGAAATCCCAGCTTAGCACACATAAAATGAAAGAGGTCTGGTGCTAGATTTTTGTTGTCTTGGCACAGCAATGTGGGTTCCAAAAATACAGCTGTTGGAGAGATGGTGGCTGGACCTGGCTCAGAGACTTAAGGGCAATATTTTTTCTACTTCTAGATATGGAAAGAACAAATCCAATCCTTTTCCCCCTCTGTGACCATTAGACTGCAACCCTGCAGAAACTCTTCAATCTTTACCACTTCGTAACAGACCCAAAAACCTCAAAACTACATCCTTGGGATTTCTCATTTAGAGTCTCACACCATGTTTTATATATAAATCCTTCTTCTGGGGTACCAGCAGTCAATTAACAATCAAAATCACAAAAAGATGAGTTACAGGAATCACAGCAAAGACAAACTAAACATATTTAACTCTTCCTCTTCATTGAGTCTAGCAGAGCATTTAGGTCCCTATCTCTTACTCCAAAGAACCCTGATATATTAGTCATTATTTTCACATAAGCTCATTAGTATTATTTTATATCTCATACCTTCCTCTCTAAGATTCACCTAAATGATTTGTAAATTGTTTTCTGCATATATGTTATACTCGGCCTTTGCCGAGATGTTAACTATCTCTTAGCTGTACTTGCATTATAATATGTTTCATGTATGATGTTGTTTTCTCTGTAAACCGGGGTGAAGGCACTCAGCTATACTTCGGTATATAAAAGAATCTAAATAAATAAATAAATAAATAAATCATATACTGAGTTCTTCACAGAAGGAATTGTCTAGATAAGGCCACAGGAGCTACCATAACGTGGTTGTGATCAATATGTCCTCCCAAATGTCTCTTGGCAAATGGTTAGGTGCATTCCCTTGACATACCAGCATCCATGGTGACAAAGTGCCCTGCCGAATTGAAAGAACCATTCACTCCAAGCAAAAATCTAAATCACCCCAGTCCCAATCTGAGTTCAGGTTTATATTTACACAGGGCTCACACTCCCTAGAGATCACCTCTCAAAAACATTCACTTAAAGAGAGAGGAAAAAAAACAATATCATTTTCTTTTGTAACACAAAAATCACACCTCAACCAAAAGCAATGTTGGACCACAGTAAAGGATACATTACTAGTGACATAGGAGCAGAATTTAGATCCCAGGCCACAGTCTATTGGGAGAGGGAGGGCGAGAGAAAGAGGAGAGACAAAGACAGAGAGAGCTGCATCCAGAGGATCAAGTACCAGGTGACGTGTCCAGGAAGAGGGTGCCTGACGCCTGACCCACAGTTTCTACCAGCCAGGGTGTGCAGCCTTGCTAATGTAAAGACCCTCTAGGTCGCCACTATCCAGCTATTCCTAGCTTAATCCCTCAGTGAGGATTTAGGGAGAAAGTACTTTGCAGACCATCCCTGCAGCCTCCTCCACAGAGCCTTGTCTGGATTGGTCAGCAGGTTCCCATAAAGGCCTGCTCTGCACATGGAGTGGTGGCATTTTTAGTTGGAGTTAAGGAAGCTGGAGGTTTTTCTTAGTGATCCCCATTGTAAGGCCCCCCCCCCAGCCTGATGCAGGGGAAGTGGTATTATGTTGAAGTTTTTTAGGAATAGAGTTTTGAGCTGAAAGAGTGGTGTGGTTGCTGATTCTCTATTTTTAGGGCCCCCCTCCCCTCTCAGACTGAAAGTTTTATTTTTTTGGGATCCTGTTCCTACCTAAGGAGGATTAACACCCCTGCCATGGGAGTTCAGAAGGTGCTGTGATTCTCTCTGCGCATCCAAGAAGGGACAGCAATAACCAGACAAAGTACTGATGGAGATGAAGAAAAGAGGGTTTGGGTTGGTGGGAGGGGGAGGGGAGAAGGGAGAGGGGAGGAGTCTAGAGGCTGCCATAGATGCAGAAAGTGCAGAGCAGAGTTTTAGGTCAGCACCTCAGGCTGAGACTTTAGGGACTTGGGAGAAGGGGAAATCTGGTCTAATGTCTTTCAACAGTTACTCTGGGGTTGGTGATGTGGGATTGGGCCGTAGGCTCGCAAAAAGTCGGATTTTCAAAGCCACGCGCGCGGTTCCTGGAGCATGCACATGTACGCGCCAATTTTATAATGTGCACATCCGTGCACCAGAATTTAATGTCCACGCATGCATATATGGGCAGGTGGCCTCCTCCGTGCGCCGGGGGGGGAGGGAATTTTAAAAGGCAACGTGCGGCAACATGAGTAGAACTTCCCCAGTTCCCTCCCAAACCGCTCCAATTAAGGAGTAGACTGGGAGGGAACTTCCCTATACCCCTACCTAACCATCCTACCCTTTCCCCTCTCCTCCATGACCCCTAACCCCTTCCTAGCTACTTACATTTTTTTTTTTTTGTTTTGTTACTTACTGCTCCAGCGTAGCAGTAGTAAACTCCGAGTGCTGGCCTGCTGCCATTGCGCACTTCCCCGGGACAGCGGCCAATGGCGCAGTCCCACCTCGCCCCTTTTGCAGGGCCCAGCACTTCTGCGTGTAAAGGGGGTTATGCACGTGGCCGGTCCTGTTCTAAAATGTGTGGAGCACGCAAGGCCCAGCCGCACATGTGACCCCCAGTTTATACGTGTGCGGCCCTTTTAAAATCAGGTCTAAAGGGTTTTTTTTTTGGGGGGGGGGTTGGGTTGCCACTTAACTGACTATATCATTTGAATATAGTCGGAAAAGGTGAAGTTATCCAGCATAATATCCAGGGATATTCAGCAAGATATTTATCCCGCTGAATATCCCTGATAACTTTTTCTGGCTAATTTTAGCATTTAAGCTATCCATGTCTGATTTTTTTTTTTTTAATATTGGACTAATTTTTTATTTATTTATTTATTTTGGTTTTCTGCTTTTGGGCACTTCAAAGTTGATTAATTCAGTTACTGTAGGTATTTCCCTATTCCCAGAGGGCTCACAGTCTGATTTGTACCTGAGGTAATGGAGGGCAAAGTGACTTGCCCAAGGTGATGAGCAAGGGGGCGAGAGATTACAGCTTAATGTTCAGGAAAATATAGTCTGTAGTTTTCACAAATTGCTGTATATGCTTATTAAATTTGCAAACAGGATGCAGTTTGGGAGTTTTAGCTTCCTAGAATTACAAATGTCCAATCATAGATGATTTACTATACATAGGGGTAGATTTTAAAAAGGTGCACGCGGGTGTACATGTGCACATGCTACTCGGCACACGCACATGTACACTTGATATCAGGGGGTTAGCGTGCACAAGGGGGTGCACAATTGTTCACCTTGCACGCGCCGAGCCGCAGTGCCTTCCCCCGTTCCCTTCACCTAACCTGACCTTACCACCCCTAACCTTTCCTCCCCCTAGCCCTACTCTAAACCCCCCCCCAAAAAAATTGTATTTTATTTTTTGCGCCTGCCGGCAGGCTGCTAACACACACTCCTTAGCAGCAATGGCCACTGTGTTGCAGGCCTCTGGCCCCGCTCCCGGACCGCCCCTCTAGTAAAGCCCTGGGACTTACATGCGTCCCGGGGCTTTACATGCGTCGCCGGGCCTTTTTAAAATAGGCCCGGTGTGCATGACCTTTTTAAAATCCGGCTCATAGTTTGTAAAACAACAAACAACCTTTTTCTCAAGATTTGTGTTGTTTAGATCCCAAGCAGTACTGAGAGCAATCTGACTACCTTCTTTCTGCCATCTTTATAAAGCAGAATAAAGTTGTATGAAGACTTTTATTTTTGTATTCTTAATTAATATTTAAATAGCAAATAAACGCTGTGATGCAGTTAGGATTTTGATATTGCTAGGCACTGATACTGCTGTGATTTTCTCAACCCACCTACCCGGTAGGGTCGGACAATAGGGAATAGGAGGTCTATGGTATTGCCCTATAGTTTCCTGAGGCAGTTTCTGTGGAAAAAAATATGAAAAATATGAAGCACATTGGGAAACATTGACATCTTTTATTTTACTATATAAAAACAGAGGTCCATATTCAGTGCCATGTGTCCAGTTATTTTTGGACTTAGCCAGACAAATAACAAGATTTGAAAATCTCACCAAACTGACCAGCCTCGAGATCATCGGATAAATGTTTATCCTGCTAGCTCAAGGGTGGATGGTGGTATTTCAGGGAAGAGCCAGCTCTCTGGCTGAGTTAGTTGGATAAATGCCAATTTTCAGTGGTTATCCAGGTAATATAGCAGATTGATAACTTTAAGGCTGCTGAACAGCAAGTTGTCTGGCTAACTTTGACATTGCAGGATATATTCAGCAGTGCACTTGTGCTGCTAAATATCCCTGTAAAATTAGCTATAGAAATTTATCTGGCTGTCTTTGCTAGTCAGCCAGCGTATAAATATAGACCTCAAAGTACTTTTCCAGCCTTGCTTGGGTCTGTATAATTTATTTTCTTTTTATTGGGTGAAGAAAAGGATCTCATGTTTCAGTACAGGGAGGAGATCACAGAGATGGGAATAGGAGGAGAGGGTGAAAGGGCCAGGAATGGGGAGAAGAAGGGTGGAGGACCAGGAATGGGTTGAGGAGAAGGTGAAAGGTCTGGGGATGGTTAGAAAAGTGTGAGAAAAAAAAAGACAACTGGGATGGGGGAGGAGAGGGAGAGAGACCTGGGAATGGGGAAGATCAAAGGAAAAGGGTACAGAGATCAAGAATCTTGGATGGAGGAAGAGAGAGAAGAAGAGGGGAGGAGAAGAGCGATTAGAAGAGATTGGGTGTGGGTTCCAGGATTTGGGACCTAGCCAGAGGTAAGAATCTATTGCTGAGCCATGTTGCAGGAGGTTGGGAATTGCAGGGATTTGGCTCTTAAAAAAACAACTTTTAGCATGTTTGCGGGGGTGGGGGGAAGGGAGGATGGGGCAGGCAATCCCTATATTTACACTACTTGGGTGGGGGTGGGTGATCGAGCCACTAGGTCTACTTGAGAATTTAATTTTTTTTTATTCAGTTCTGCTCAATTAACTGGCTATAATCTTTTGAATATAGTCAGTCAGAGTGTACCTGTAGCCAGATAACTTTAACCCCGCTCTCAGTCATGTCTTGAGTTAGCCAGATAAATTATTCAGCTAACTCATCCCCACCTTGGAATGCCTCCAAAATGTCCCTTACAACTTCAGCTAAATTTTTGCTAGATAATGGCATATTCGGCTACATTTTAGCCAAATAGGTGTTGTGGATATTCAAAACTAGACATTTAGCTGGATTACTTACATGTTATCCAGCTAAATGCCTTTGAATATCGACCTCTTTTACGATGCAAAATAGCATGTTGTTTTTATTTAACCATTGATCTTATTTGTTTTTTATTCACAGACAGTGAGATACAACTGAGACGTGACATGGTCTTTTGCCAAGGTCTGGTGGCCACAGTCTGTGCCTTCTCAGAGCAGCTATTGGCAGCCTTGAATCAGATGTTTGACAGCAGGAAGGATTATGAGATGGAAACTCGTGAGGCCAGCAGAAGATGGCTGGAGCAGATAGCCAGTGCAGGCGTCCTAATCCACTTCCAGTCTCTCTTGTCACCTAGCCTAGTAAGAAACCTCTCTGAGCACTATCAAACTCAGGGCAGCATTATGATCACAAATTCGGCTAAATTGTAAGGCTCAGGGAATCACTCTCATAGTCACTCAATGAGCAATCCACACAACATGAGTTATATTCTGTACCCAAATAAACAGTCCAATAATACAAAATAAGTAAAGCAGATTGAAGTTTTACAGTCCAGAAGAATACAAGGAAATGTTCTCTTGGTCACCAGTACCAGGATCCATACCCTAGTTTCTGTATTTTCTCAACCCAATAGCATTGAAAACCCCAAACCATAGGTGCAGAACAATGTAGCAATAAGACTGGCATCAATGCCCCAAGGCTGCATGAGGAGAGCATTGAACTATTCATCTCAGTGAGGGGTTTCAGCCTATTTTGCACCTGCTGCTGGAAGGAGTCAGACAAACACCTCTCCTGTCAGTTGTTCTTCTTGTTAGAATCCCTCTAACTTAATCTGCAGGATGTTGATTAGGGAGATCACTTTATACAGGGAGAATCTTGAGGACCTGAGATCTTCAGTGGGTACTTTGGAGGACTTCAGGACTCATATCATCTCTGTTATGTGTAGCGAATCATGATGCCCGAGTGGGCAATCCACACCTATCTTGTCTTCCAGAGTGAAATGCCCATTGCTTTCCTAAACTCTGCAGTATTAAATAGGTGGAATTCCACCTGGAGGTCCATATTCAATTGTTGTGCAGCTTGACTAATTAGTCAGATAAACTTTGGCTAACTTAGCCCATATATTCAGTGGCACAGCCGCACCGCTGAATATATCCAACTTTCTTAAAGTTAGGTGTAAGGGCTGACCATAGTTAGATAACTTATCCAGCTAACTCAACTCCTCTCAGTTATGGGTCCGGGATGCCTAAAACCTATCTGATTAAATTCTTGCCTGCTAACTTATTATCCAGCTTGAATTTAGCTGAATAGGTCTTCAAATCTTCATTTAGCTGGATAACTTCTGATTTATCCGGCTAAATGCTTTTGAATATGGACCTCCTGGTGCCTACATCCAGAATCAGCAGGTGCTCAGGTGCCCCCATTGCTTCTTGCTTCTCACACAGCTGTGTGACAATGCCCTGCTATTTCCTTGTACCTCTTGAACACTTCTTTCAGGATTAATCTGCCATATTACTCCTTGTTCTCCAGGGCATCTTTTACTGCCAGGTGCAGCAAGTGTGCAAAGCAATGGATCCCCTCATAGCCCCCTTCTTCCACAGCCTTTTTCATATTTGCACCACGTTCTATCCCAATAAAAACAGGAACAATTGACCTGTCACCCCACAGTAGCCACCAGTCCTTCATCATCTTCCTTATTGCTACTAAGATATTCGCCAACGTTTGGCTTTTGTCCATCACCTAAGGGCCAGATTTTCAAAGGGGTATGCGCGTACGATTCGCGCCTACCCCCCCAAAAACCTGGCCGAAGTACCCCCTCCGCGTGCCGAGCCTATGTTGAGTAGGCTTGGCGGCACGCGCAAGTCCTGGGATGCGCATAAGTCCTGGGGCTTTCCTGGGGGGCGTGTCGTAGCGGCGCATCATTTGGGGGCGGAGCTGCGGGCGTGGTTCCAGCCCGGGGGCGTTTCAGGGCATGGCCGAGGCCTCCGAAACGGCTCCCGGGCCTGGGAGTCGTATGCCAGTGGCGTATCTATTAAAATCCCGCGTACTTTTGTTTGCGCCTGGTGCGTGAACAAAAGTACGCGCGGGCGCAGATTTATAAAATCTACCCCTAAGTGTACAGCACAGCTCACTTATACCCTGCTGGTCTTCCCCTACTAGAACTTCTGCCATCAGGGAAAGTTAGGCGTTCTTGCTAGTCCAGATATCAGTAGTAAAATGGATGCTTCCTCTGTCCAGCTTGGCCTGCTGCACCTGCATGCGAGTATAGCTTGAGTGTACAAGCTGGGGGTAATCTACCTGCAGATTGTTGTCCAAAACAGCACTTAGTAATTGAGTGATAACAGCTGTAGTGGCTGCTTAAATCCCACATTCTCTACTGCCTGTAAGGACTGGTCATCCAAGGCAATCATTCCCCAGTTCAGCATACAACCACCCAAAGGTTGCCTTCCTTCTACTACGGGACAGTGATGACACACCCCACTGCTAAATGGTGGCTTGCTGCTAACATGGAGTAGGGTGCTGTTTGTCACTTCACTGAAGAAAGAAGCCAGGGGGTTGGCATCAGAACCTGACTTCCCCTGTTTTAATGCTTTCTTACTACTGCTGCTGATTCTGCTTCTTCGACTGGCAGATAGGGGTCAACAGGCTAGTTAGTATTGGTACCCTGCCCTGAAGATCATGGTAATGAGTGTTCTCTTTTTACAAGATGCTACATGTCACTGATTGTAAGATGCTCCAGTATTCTTCTTTTACTGATGCACAACAGTGAGTGCACTCTGCAAAACTCTGTTCCTTACTCACTCTTAAAAGCCTCCACACTTTGAATTTCTTACGGGACTTCCATAAGAAAATCTTAGGCTTTGGTGCTGCTTCTGGGACTGGGGTTGAGGGTTCACTGAGAGATAAAAGGTCAGGGGCATTAATCTAGCCCACTACCCCCCACTGTTCCTGGGAGTGCTTTTTTTCCTAGTAGTATAGATTGAGGATAGCATTTGGGGGGGGGGGATAAAGGGAGAGGAAAGAGAAAGTGATGATGCAAGGGGTTTGGAAGGAGAGGGTGATTGAAGGTGATGCCAGGAGATGGGGGAGAGAGGTGAAGGGAGAGAGAAGGTGATGATGCCAGCAGGTGGGGGAGGGAGAGAGAAGGTGATGATGTCAGGAGATGAGTGAGAGGAGTGGAGGGAGAGGGAAGGTGATGATGATGTCAGGAAGTGAGAGAGAAGAGAAATAATTCCAGAAGGTGGAGGGAAAGTGAAGAGAAGGTGATGATGCCAGCAGTTGGAGGGAGAGAGCAAGAAGGGAAGAGAGAATGATGATGCAAGGGGTGTAGGGAGAGGGAAGGTGATGATTATGCCAGGGGTTGGAGGAAAAGGTAGGAGAAAGAAGGTGATGATGAAGCCAAGGGGTGGAGGGAAAGTGGAAGTTTATGATGATGCCAGGGGATGGAAGGAGAGGGAAGTTGATGATGATTCCAGGGTATGGAGGAGATGAGTGGAGGGAGTGGGAAGTGATGATGATGCCAGGGGGTGAGGAGAAGTGCAGTGAGAGGAAAGTTGATGATGATGGATTGGGAGTTGGTGGCTGGGGAGAAGAGAAAAAGGGATAAAGAGCTGATGATAATACCAGGGTAGCTGGAAGAGGTGTTGGGAAATGGAAAAATAATGATGATGCTAAAGGATTGGGGGAGAGGTAGAGGGAGAAGGAAGATGATGATGCCCGGGGATGGAGAAGAGGAAAGAAAAGAAGATGATGATGTGAGGGGAGAGGGAAGAAAAGGTAATTTTGATTCTGGGGGTGAGGGAAGGGAGGAAAAGGTGTTGATGAAGAAATGGAGGAAGAGAACTGAGAAGGTAATGGTGCTAAGGGGTGGGGGGGGGGGGGTGGAGAAGAAAGATAAAGTGACGATGGGGAAGTGGTGGTATGCCACAATGAAGTGGACCCTGGGCTAGGTGTGCCACAAAACAAAAATGTTTGGGAGCCATCGCTTCACACTAAAATGCCTTGAGCAGAAAAAAAATCCCCTGCAGTTTTTCTTGTCCTGTACAGTTTAATGGGAAATTAAAACAAATGCAAATAAAAATTGTAATTGATTTTTGGGGTACTGGTCATTTGTATTTGTTTTCAACAAAACTGAAATAAATCTTCCTAATTTGGTTCAGATTTCTTATTCATTTTAACACATCCCTAGTATATATGTATTACTGTTAAACTACTAACTAGTGGCTTCTCTTCTCCTTCTCTTTGCTCTTCTGTGTTCACTAATATTTCTTGTATTTACTAATGTTTTAATCATTTTTCCCTGCATTTTATACTCCCTTTATTGCTCAACCATTGCTGCAGTTCAACATACTGTAAATCCCTTCAGAAAATGCTAAGTGCTGCATGCTCCCTGAGCCTCACCACTAGATGTCGCTTTTGTACAATGGCTATGATTCCCCTCTTTTCATGGGTTGTAAATGCTGCCTCTTTAGTGCTTCCAACCCACTATCTTTAAACCATCTCCTTTCCTTTACATTCTTCCATGTCTACTTACATGTCCCATTTCCCTTATAGCGGATCCTACCTGCATTTTCCTTCCTCAGTTGCAAAACATTCAAATATTATTATTGACCTCTCTCTTTCATAAATCAAATTGATTCCATTACTGAGTTTTGCTATTCTTTTCTTAACTACTGTGGTCAAAATTATTAAATATCCTAGAAATTGCCAAAATCAATTGACATCCACTCTGTGATAATCAGACAACCAAACCCTGAGGATGATAGTTTAAGGAACTAAGGCACTGTTATGTTCCGCAGCCGTGGGAGGCCACGGCTGCGATTCCCTACCTTGCCCGCGAAGGCGACCCGCCGCGGGAATTCCGGGGGAAGCCCCTGACGCTAGGCCCATTGATCCGGCACGGGTTCCCATGCTGATCGCCTCAGGAGGAGTCGTCCCTGCTCCTCCCTCGTGGCGTTCAGCAGCGTTTCCTCCACGGAGGAAATTCAAGATGGCAGCCACCATCTTTAGGCACGAGGCCGTGCCTCCTTCTCAGATTTAAAGGGCCCTGATCCCTTTAACCAGCCTCACCTGTTCCTGATCAGCCTGAGCAGGGGAAGTATAAAAGGAGGCGTCCTCTGCTCATTCCTTGACTTGGCAACGTCCCTACGCTATCTAGTCTGCTTGCTTCAGTGAGTTCCTTGAGCTTGGATTCTGGTTCCTGTTTCGTCTTGGTGTTCCTGGTTCTTGACTTCGGATTGGTTTATGGTGATTCTCTGGTTCCTGACTTCGGATTGACAAGCGGTGATTCTCTGGTATGTGACTTTGGCCTGGCAAGTGGTGATCCCTCGGTGTGTGACTTCGGACTGGTAAGCGACGACCCTCTGGCACTCGAACTCGGACTTCCTCTTGACCATCATCTCCAAGGGCCACCTAAGTCCCAGCGGCCCGGGTCCCTACGTTCTCCTCCCAGGGGGAACCACGGACTTCCAGGGTGAAGCTCCAGTTAGCCCTTGCACCGACCTCTCCTAGGTTCGCCTAAATCCCAGCGGTCTGGGTTCCTTCAGGCTCCTCCTGGGGGAACCGTGGACTTCCAGGGGTGAAGACACAGTTCCTCTTCTCAACTCTTCCTCCGCTTCCACCGTTGCCCCAGTCTCCAGTTCCAAGGGTAAGCTGGTCACATCTTCTGCTCAGCCTCACCACCCGAAGGGAGAACGTTCGGACCTCCCTCCTAAGGAATTCCATCCTCCTGTCGGCCCAAGGGTTCACAACCTAAGCTTAACAGGCACTGAGGAAGAGTTGACTAGCAGCTAGCTGCAAAAGCTTTGAGAGGATCTCAGGACATTGCAGCAAGAAGAGAAGGAATGTTAGATCACAGTAATAATTTAGGGAACAGGAAGAATGAAATGTCTGTAGAACAGAGGATGGTTACTGGTTTCTAACCTGGTGCACAAAAATCAGAAGCCCTGTCACCATGCCACCACAGCATGTTTGGGAGGGGCCAGGGTCTCTGACGAAATTCTGCTGTTTCTAGATGTATGGAGAGGGATTTTAGATCTTAGCTGCTAGCATCAGTTTGGGCCAATTACCCTGCCATTGCATCCATGTCTGGCACGGTGAGGACTTTGAAAATTCAAAAGTCAGTTCATGAGTTTTGAAGATTTGGTTCCCTTATTGCCATGTTTTACTTTGTATCTCACGTTGAATACTATTCTTGATAACTGTGAGTAGTAAATGTAATAAAATAGAAAGCTAAAAATAAAGTGCTTGCAGTACTGACATACGGGTCGATACAGTACAGTGCGCTGCAGCGGAGCGCAAATGCATGTTGATGGCCCTATTAGTTATTCCCGCGTGATTCAGTAAGTAAAATGTGCAGCCAAGCCGCACATTTTACTTTCAGAAATTAGCGCCTACCCAAAGGCAGGCATTAATTTCTGCCAGCACCTGGAAAGTGTACAGAAAAGCAGTAAAAGCTGCTTTCTGTATACCCGCCGACGTAATATCATGACGATATTAAGTCGGAGGTCCCAAAAGTAAAAAATAATTAAAAATAAAAAATTTAAAATCAGCCCGCGGCTCGCAGGTTGAAAACCGGACGCTCAATTTTGCCGGCGTCCGGTTTCCGAACCCGTGGCTGTCAGCGGGTTTGAGAACCGACGCCAGCAAAATTGAGCGTCGGCTATCAAACTCGCTGACAGCCACCGCTCCTGTCAAAAAAGAGGCGCTAGGGATGCGCCAGTGTTCCTAGCACTTCTTTTTATCGCGGGCCCTTATTTGAATACTGAATACTGAATCGCGTGCACAGGAGAGTGGCCTGTGCGCGCACCGGGAGAGAGGGTGCTCGCCCGCTCTCCCGCAACTTTTACTGTATCGGCCTGATATAGTAGCTTGCCGGCTTGGAGTATTTCAGATTGGGATGCTTGCCAGGGGTTGACAATCCCTGCTTGTAGAATGAAGACAATCCAAACATCAGTCATCAGACAGGCAAAAGAAAATCTAGGGAAAGCAGGGAGGTGATAATTCAAAGTAAATGAATGTAGAAATGGCTGGTGCCTGCTATGAGGATATGTCAGTGGAGTTATTGTCAGAGTTACAGGCCCTCAAATGACTGGGGAAACAAAATTGGCATAAGATTATGGTCTGGCAGGAAAGTTGCTAGGCAAATTAGGGCTGATAGCACAGGGATACAAAATCAAGGTTTATTATCAACATTAGCAAAGAGTAATGAATATTCTGTCACTTCATTTTGAGCTTCTGGGAGAATTCACACATAATTGATGTTCAAAAGGGACTTCCAAGTCTGGAATTCAAAGCATGTGAGGAACCTTGAGAAGTGTGACAGACTATTCATTTCATCTTCAATTGACTGCAGCTGGAAAAGGTCGGAAAGGAAATCTGAAAAGAAAGATCTTAAAGGATATAATTAAAGGATATAATTTCTCCTAAATGTGGAAGGAAAAAAATGCATTTTTTCCAAGGGCTTGATTGATATGAGAGATATGTAGGGACATTTAAAGTCATTTTATACATGTGTTTTTTGAGGTACATTTATGAATCTTCCAGTTTTAAGACTTTTGATGAAGTTATTTGGAAGAGACGTTTTTGTTTGTTGTGAAAGAGCCAGGGCAATAGATTGAGCCAATGATAGGCAACTTTATAAAACTTTTATGAAACAACATTAAATATGTGTAATGGGAGAATTTTCTAAATAATGTTTATGACTTGCTAGGATTAGTTAGAAAGGTTTGGAAATTATTAGTGCAATACAAAAAATTTATATAATTGCTGATTTGCATAAAAAACAATTAAAATGTAATCTGGTGAGAGCCATAACAGGGTGGTAGCTTCAAAATATCTTATCTCTGTTTCTGCTAAAATGACTTTGCCTGTAGAAGATGTAATAGGAACTTAATAGAAGCAAATCAATATTTTGCTATTCTTAAGAGTCAGTTAGGCTGATTCTCCATCTTAGTGACATAGTATTTCCCTGTATATAGCATGAGTGTATTGCAATATATTATATGACTTCCAATATGGAAACATGAAGCTACTTACATAATAGTCTTGTTTAATCTTCATTTTGTGTTCTGTTTCCTAGACAGATGAACAAGCCATGCTAGAAGACACCCTGGTTGCATTGTTTGACCTCGAAAAGGTTACATTTCATTTTAGACAATCAGAGCAAGAGCCAATAGTGCCAAGTGAGTGTTTAGAATGTTACATTTACAATATATTTGTATTCCATACCAGGCAAATATTGCTTGCTTTTGTCTTAAAAATAATAGTCAGAGCAAAAAGAAGGTCAGAATGCATTTGTTGTATGTCTCTTGAATAACTGGCATATTAAACTTTAAGCAATAAGTTCAAAAAATATTACTATACTGTATAACTGTATTTTAGGCATAGAGAACATATCTATACATAATGAATGAACTATTTAATAATACATGCTTAACTACTGAATCAACAGTTTGAAATTTTTGGACATTATTTTCAAATGGCTTTTTTCATTCTGTACCTAGTAGAGATGTGCTTCGTTTAAAGATATCAGTTCGGGCTTTGGATCAGGCGCTCCGCAGAAAATTTCATTTTCCCACGGTTCATTTTTTTTTTTTCGGCAATTTTCGACGAAGTGCATTAATGCGCACTAATGGGCCTTACTGCACACTAAAAACCAGTTAGTGCACACTATCTCAGCATTAGTGTGCAGTACATCGAACGAGATAGTGCGCACTAGCTAGATGTTAATGTGCATTAAGGGAGGCCCATTAGTGCACACTAACAGGTTAGTTAGTGCACCCTAAAAGAACTTACAGCACACTAAGGGCTGGATTTTCAAAAGGTTCCGCACGTAAATCCGTGCAAAACCTGTCTTACGCACGCTGGGCCTATTTTCAAAAAGCCCGGTGACGCACATAAAGCCCCGGGACGCGTGTAAGTCCCGGGGATTTACAAAAGGGGCGGTCTGGGGGCGGGGGCAGGGTCAGGCTCCTGGCACAGTGGCCATATTTGCCGCTGTGTTGGGGATCGCAAGCCGGCAGTCGGCCGGCGCGCGCAACTTGCGCTTGCCAAGAGCGTAGAAAAGGTAAAATAAAGGTCAGAGGGAGGTAGCGTAGGGCTAGGGGGGGAAAGGTTAGGGGAAGGGGTAGAAAGGTCAGGCTAGGGGGAAGGGAAGTTCCCTCTCAGGTCGCTCCGATTTCGGAGCGGCCTGGGAGGGAACGGGGAAGGCAGCGTGGCTCGGCGTGCACAAGGTGCATAATTGTGCACCCCCCTGCATGCACGACCCAGGATTTTATAACATGTGTGCACCTGCGTGTGCATGTTATAAAATTGGTTGTACATGTGCGCTTGCGCTTCTTTTAAAATCTATCCCTAAGTATGTAGTAGTGCGCTGTAACAAATGTTAGTGCGCACTAAAAAATGCAACTTAAAAATTAAAAAGTATCAATTCAGAGGACTTCGTTAGCGAGAAAAACAGTGCGCACTAATTGGTATTACTGTGCACTAAGAGATATGCAGTGTGCAGTAACTCCGTTAGTGCGCACTAACACAAAATACGAATTTTGCTGAAATTTTGGCAGAAATTGCTTCGTATATCGGCGCTACCAAACCATGATGAATTAGACAATATCGATGACATTGTCTAATTTGTGAAAATCAAATGCACATCCCTAGTACCTAGTGCTAAAATAATTTGAAAATATGTCTATTTAAATGATTTAAGTTGAATCGAAACCTATGTAATATAGAGGTAAATATTTAGCCGCTGTGCGGCTTTGCTATTTAGCTGGCTAAATATATCCAGCTAATTAATGTTCTATATTCAGCAGTGCAGACACACTGCTGAATATACTCGACTATCTCAAAGTTACCCAGATAAGTTTATCTGGCTAACTTTTGCAGAGATCTACAGGCTGGCCAGAGTTAGCCAGATAAGTCATCTGAATAACTCAAATCCTTCCTGTTACGTGCCCCTGGAAAGTCCCTAATCTATCCAGCTAAATTCTATCCAGATAACTTGTTATCCAGCTAGAATTTAAAAGGATAAGTACCCAAAATTTCATTTGGCTAGATCATTTCTCAGTTATCCAGCTAAAGGCTTTGCAATATGGACTTCAGTTTACAGTACACCCGCTTTAATTCTGTTGTAATATTTACATATTATTTTCATTCATCCTCTTCCTATTATTATTGAGCACAAAGTACAGTCAAATATGTAGTTCTGCAGGATTGGGTTCAATAGTAATGTATCTAAATACAGAGAATATTTCATCTTATGGTTTCAGCTCCAAATGAAAAAACACGGATCCAGCTTTTTTATTTTTTTGTTCAACTCCCCTAATTAGAGTATTCAAAATGTGGATCCATCTTTAAAGATTATGGATGTATTGTTGTGTTGTATAACTGGCTATCCACAGCTTATTTAACTATTGAGGTATGTTCATATAGAATTTTTAGTTTTCAAGATGAGAAGATACTTCTCTCAGGTATATGAGGCCACAGTATGCTCATCTTGTACAGGATGACTTTGTGAAGAATAACTTCATTTTTGGGTCAAATTATGGAGCAGGGGTCCCTTAATTATGGCCCATGGGCTGGACATAGCTGCCAAGCTTGTTTCATCGGTCAGCAATGCTTTTTCTCGACATGGTCAGATCCGGCCCACAGAGGACGATTTCTTTAACAGTGGTGGTGGCGAAGGTAGAGGCAGCATAAAGGCTAGCAGGGTTTTACAGGTCCTGCTAGCAAGGAAAGTGCCAGACTGGCCCACCAATGAAGATCACCACTTGTAGGGAGCTCAAACCCCACCAGCAGGATAAGACAGGAACATAAGAACTGCCACACTGGATCAGACCAAGGGTCCTTTAAGCCCACTGTTCTGTTTACCCTAGTGGCCAGTCCAGATCACAAGTACCTGGCAGCTGGGGCGCTCAAGGCAATCTGCTGCCTGAGGTGAGGGATGACATGGTGTCCCCCTGCCCACCCTGCCTCCTCCCTCTCCCTTTTCCATACATACCCATTCATGCATACCCACATATACATTCACTTCTCTTCCTCTTCCATTCACACATGCACTCTCATTGTCTCTTCTCACCTCGATTCTCATTAGCCACAGGAGCCTCCTCTTTCCCCAGGCACATGGGACATGCACTCCATTTCCTCCTCCTCCTCCTTTTCCAGTAGCATCAGCCCGCTCTGTACTTGTTTTATTTTCAGCATGCGGCCCGATACTGTTGGTCCTCCTCCTGCGTCTTCAGTTCCTTGTTTCCCGTGAAAGGCTCCTGCTCCTCTTTCTTGCCGCTCAGCACCAGGCTTCACATTTTCTTCCAGGGCATGGGTGTTGATGCTCCTCCTCCTTCGAGCGCACGCTGCTCCAGGCCCTTTCTCTTCTGGTCTTCTGTAGCAGGGCACCCGGAGTTTTCAGGTGTTGGCCCAGAAACCCAGCAATTCGTTCAGAATTCTGGAATCTCCTGGCCAAATCTGGAGAATTCCCAGGTTTGAGTGTGAGGCAGACGCCACAGTGGCATTCTGAGAGGGGCATTTTTTGCCGCATCAAAATTCTGCCGCCTGAAGCGGCTGCCTCACCCTGCCTCAGTAAAGAACTGTCCCAGCCTGGCAGGACCCCAAACAGTAGATAGATCCCATGCTGCTAACATCCAGAGGGAAGCAGTGGCTTTCCAAAAATCTACCGGGTTAATTACAGTATATGGAATTGTCTTCTAAGAACTTGTCCAAACCTTTTTTTAAACTCAGCTATCTTAACTGCATTTACCACATTATCTGGCAATGAATTCCAGAGCTTAATCATGCATTGAGTAAAAAAATATTTTCTCTGATTTGTTTTAAATGTGCTGCTTACCAACTTCATTGAGTGTCTCCTAGGGTTTTTTGTTTTTTTTGAAAGCATAAACATCATATTCGTATTTAACTATTCTACTCTACACATGACTTTAGACCTCTATCATATCTTCCCTTTGCCATCTCTTCTCTAAGCTGAAGAACTCTAACTTCTTTAGCCTTTTCTCATAGAAGAGTTGTTTCATTCCCTTTATCATGTTGGTTGCCCTTCTCTGTACCAGTTTCATTTCTATTATTTGCAACCAGAATTACATACGGTACACTAGGTACCACCACAGAGTAATACGGAGGTATTGTGACATTCTTCATTTTATTCTCCATTCCTTTCCTAATAATTTCTGAAATTATGTTTCTTTTTGCCTCACACTGAGCTAAGGATTTCAACATATAGTCCACAATGATGTTCAGATCCTTTTCCTGGGTGGTAACTCCTAATATGGAACCTACATTTAACTACAATTTGGATTGTTTTCCCTATGTGCATCACTAAGCACTTGTCCACATTAAATTTCAACTGCTATTTGGATGCCCAGTCTTGCAAGGTCCTCCTGCAATTTCACTCAATCCGCTTGTGATTTAACATCTTCTAATAATTTTATGCTGCCTGAAAATTTGATCACCTCACTTGTTGTTCCTAGTAAAAAGCATTAGTCATAGTACAAATCCATGAGTTACACCACTGTTTACCTTCCTACATTGAGAAAATTCACCATTTAGTCTTATTCCCTGTAGTGTTTCCTATCTTTACACACATTATAATCCATAATAAAATATTGCATCTTTTCCACTGATTTGTAAGTTTATCATGAATCTCTTATGAGGGGATTTTGTCAAATGCCTTCTGAAAATCCAAATACAATATATCCTCTGCCTAATTATCCAGATGTTTAATAGAGATGTGAATCGTGTGCCAGATCGTCTTAACAATCAGATTCGGCTGGAGGGGGGGGGGGGGGAATCTGATCGTTAAGATATGTGAATTGGAATCGTTTCCGATTCCAATTCACATCGCTAATTTTTTTTTTAGGGAGGCCCGCGCCGCTAAAAAAAACAACCCACCCGACCCTTTAAATCGACCCCACCCTCCCGACACCCCCAAAACCTTTTAAAATTACCTGGTGGTCCAGGGGGGCCTCGGGGGGCCTCGGGGAGAGGAGAGATCCAGGGGGGCCTCGGGGACAGATTTCCCGTTCCCAGGCATCAGCTGTTCTTAAAAAAAAATGGCGCCGATGCCCCTTTGCCCTTACCATGTGACAGGGTATCCGTGCCATTGGCCGGCCCCTGTCACATGGTAGGAGCACTGGATGGCCGGCGCCATCTTTAAAGATGGCGCCGGCCATCTTTACTCATCAGCCCCTATTATAGAGTATAGTATAATAGGGGTTGATGAGTAAAGATAATAATATTATTATATTATATTATACTATACTCTATAATAGGGGCTGATGAGTAAAGATTATAATATTATTATATTATATTATACTATACTCTATAATAGGGGCTGATTGCCGGCCATCTTTACTCATCAGCCCCTATTATACTATACTCTATAATAGGGGCTGATGAGTAAAGATGGCCGGCGCCATCTTTAAAGATGGCGCCGGCCATCCAGTGCTCCTACCATGTGACAGGGGCCGGCCAATGGCACAGATACCCTTTCACATGGTAAGGGCAAAGGGGCATCGGCGCCATTTTTTTTTAGAACAGCTGATGCCTGGGAACGGGAAATCTCTCCCCAAGGCCCCCCTGGACCACCAGGTAATTTTAAAAGGTTTTGGGGGGGGGGGGGGGTTGGGAGGGTGGGGTCGATTTAAAGGATCGGGTGGGTTTTTTATTTTTATCGGGCCATCGGCGCCATTTTAATTAGTGGCAGCCAAAATGGCGCCGATGGCCTGAGAGCGGGAGATTGCGCCGGGACACCCCCCCCCCTGGACCACCAGGTAATTTAACATTTTGGGGGGGTTCGGTAGGATGGGGGAGGGTAAGGAATTGGTTTTAAAGGGTCAGGGTGGGTTTAGGGGTTGTTTTGGTGTGCCGGTTTTCACGCCCTCCCCCAAATAATTCCCGTGCCCTATTTAACGATACAATACAAATGACCCTGACGATAAATCGGGGGCATTTGTATTGTATCGTGCACTCTAACGATTTAGGACGATTTTAAAATTATCTGACGATAATTTTAATCGTTCAAAAACGATTCACATCCCTAATGTTTAATAACCAATTCAAAAAAATATAGCAGATTGGTGAGGCAAGACTTCCCTTGGGTAAATCCATGTTGGTTTTGTACAATTAAACCGTATCTTCCCACATAATTTTTAAAATGTGTTCCTTAGAATAGTTTCTCCCACTTTTCCTGGCCCTGATATTAGGCTTACTGATCTATAATTTCCCAGATCACTCCAGTAACCTTTTTCAAAGATTGACATTTCATTGGCCACCCTTCAATCTTCAGGTACAATAGATGATTTTAATTATAGATTTGTGAAGCAGAACTCCTATGATCCTGTTTAAACTAGTGCAGGACCAGGCTAGGTTCCTGGTCCCCTTTAATTCCCCTTGTGAGAGAGAGCTCTGTGGGTGGAGCCCAGCAGGGGAGGAATAAGAGCTGGGATCCAGATGGGGATAGTCAGACCATGCCCAGGTCTCCAGGAGGAAGGCAGCTCCTATAGAATATTGATGTCTAAACACTGAGCTGTAACAAAGCTATGTGAGTACTGAGGAAGCGTACTAAACTTTGAGTAATTGAGGTACACTATTCTTGTTATGCTTGCAACCATGGGGTTCCGCGGTCAGCTGCGCTCACATCCCATTGCCCTGCAGCCATAGAAGTGGGCCTGGGCTCCCTGGCAGTATCGGGGAGCCGCTGCTGACACAAGCTGTCCCTTCCTAGGGCCGCTGGAGTCTCTCCTCCCTCTCCTGCAACCGGGATGCCGCTGACTGCCGCGCCTCTGCAGGTCCCTCCTACGCGCACGTGCGCACCTCCTCTCAGGCCTTAAAGGGCCAGAGGCAAGAAATTGCTGCCGGTCCTCCCCGATGACATCACCAGCTCCAGCCTATTTAAAGCTGCATCGGGCTCCCAGCAGGTGGATTGACAACAGGTCTCCTCGCTGTCTTCTACCAGCATTCTCGAGTTGCTGCTCCTGCGTTCCAGTTTTTGCTCCTGCATTCCATTTCCTGTTCCTGTCCCAGCTCCTTACTCCTTTCCCCTCAGAAGGACCTTGACGCTTGACCCAGCTTGCTTCTTGACCACGTCTTCTGCCGCCTGCTCTTACCTCTGGAACAGACCTGACCACGTCTTCTACCGCCTGCCTCTGACCTCTGGACCAGACCTGACCACGTCTTCTGCCTTCTGCCTCTGACCTCTGGAACAGACCTGACCACGTCTTCTACCACCTGCCTCTGACCTCTGGATCAGACCTGACTACGTCTTCTGCCTCTGACCTCTGGACTGGACCTGACCACGTCTTCTGCCGCCTGCCTCTGACCTCTGGACCAGACCTGACCACATCTTCTACCGCCTTCCTTGGGCCATTGGTCCCTAGTGGCCGCCCACCTTGTCTGGCCGTGCCTTATGGGATCATCTGTGCAGAGGCCCACCTAAGACCTGCTGGCCCTGATACCCAAGGGCTCAACCTGTGGGGAACGAGGACTGGTAGTGGCAAAACTCCTGCTAGCCTCTGCTACCCATCTGGCCTCATCTTCCGACAGTGGGGGCCTGCGGGGGTCTCCCTCACAGGTAGTGCCAACACCACCTCGGGCAACAGTTCTGAAGGTAAAGCTATTCTACTAATGTGTATGTGTTAAAGTGGCAAATAAAGATAAATTCTTTTAAGAAAGGCTGGAGTCAGTCCAGGTTTATGTCAGGAAATAACCACTTGTTCCCACATATGGTCTCATGCGTGGGTTTTTTTCTCTAAACCTAGTAGAGGAAAACCCAGACTCTAGAGAAAGGTTTGGTGTATGTTTGGCCTGCCAGAAGCAGTTTTGAGATCAAATGTTTGCATAAGAGAGAAACACGATGTCTGTTTGAAGAACAGAGAGTTGTGAAGAAGTCCTGTGATTCTAAAATGAAGTACAGAACAAGGGGTCCTGTGGCTCTAAAACAAAGTACAGACCACAAAGGTGCACAGAGCATGGTGGCTTGTGAAAGGATGTGGCTCAGAATCTGCACTGAAGGAAATAAAAGTTTCAGGTAGAAAGGAAACTGTAAGTGAGCCTGATTGCAGGGACAGCCAGAAAGTGGTAGGTTTGAACCAGCTGAAGCTTTGCTGGAGAAAGATAGGGATATGAAGTGATTAAGTTATTGCTGGTTATGCAGGCTTTTTTACTTTTTTTTGCCTTGGAAAAGAAAAGAGGAATGCTGTGCTGAGGAGGGTGGTGCCCTGGAAAAGCTTCCAGGGTGGGCTGTGAGTGCAGTGAATGGGAACAGGGCAGGCCCCTCTTCCAGCAAGCAAGCTACTCTGCAGTTTGAGGTGTACAGCTACGAAAAAACCTGGAGTGGAGCAGCCAGGGTACTGCAGCATCACAATGCAGCAGTCTGAGGCATGGCAAGGGAGCAAATACCTAGATTGGCTAGACAAGGAGTGCCACCAATTCCTGGAGGAACTGGATGAGTTACTGGCAGAGATGTTCTGTCAGGTGACTGAGTCGTGGCAACAGTCTGAGTTTTACACTACAGGAGTTCCTGAGGAAGACCCTGTAGGGTGCCCAAACACTACTGGGAGTCCAGAAACAACTTCCGTGAGAAGCCCAGAGAGAGAGTGCATGAGAAAGCCAGTGAGAGAGGAGATAAGTGCTAAGTGAGAGGCACCGTGAAGACCCCAGCAAACGAGGTATGTAGGAGAACCTAGAGCAGGGGTGAGCAATTCCAGTCCTCGAGGGCCACAAACCTGTCGAGGTTTTAGGATATCCTAATGAATATGCATGACATAGATTTGCATACAACTGAGGCAGAGTGCATGCAAATCTCTCTCATGCATATTCATTAGGGATATCCTGAAAACCAGACTGGTTTGTGGCCCTCGAGGACCGGAACTGCCCACCCCTGACCTAGAGGAAGGAACTGCAGAGAGCCCAGAATGTGGTTATGTGGAGACCCCTGGCAATTGAGCCTGTGGAGGAGCCAGCAACCAGCATGGGTGAGTAGCCAGGAGCGCTGAGAGGATACCAGAGAAATCACTGATGGAAGCACCACAGGCAGTCCAAGAAGTCCTGCTGGGGTGGAATTTGAATCCAGAGCCAGCAAGAGACTTGGTTAAAGGGCTGGGGGTGCAGGCGGTATATTGACTGGTTGGATGGTCTAGAGTTACTCTGTGAGGTGGGGGTAAGCATAACCCTAGAACCCTTACCCCAAGCCTAACTGGTGTGAGGCCATATAAGAGGGACTGGGGAAATTAGGCTGTCCCCTGTATAGGATCCAGGGGGAGTGGAAGCGTTTGGATCAACGGGTCCAAGTTGAGGGGGCAGTATGTGAAGCAATGCCACTATGCTTCCTCTTAAATCAGTGCAGGACCAGGCTAGGTGCCTAGTTCTCTATAATTCCCCTGTTGAGAGAGAGCTCTATGGGGGGGGGGGCCAGTATGGGAGGGATAAGAGCTGGGATCCAGGTGGGGAAAGTCAGACCAGGCCCAGGTAAGTCAATTCCTGTAGAATATTACTGTCCAAACACTGAGCTGTAATGAAGCTGTGTGGGTACTGAGAGAAGCGGTACTAAACTGTGAGTAATTGGTGTACACTGTTCTGAAGGTAAAGGCAGTCTACTAATATGTATTCATTAAAATGGCAAATAAAGATAAAGTGTTTTAAGAAAGGCTGGAGTCAGTTCAGGTTTGTGTCAGGGAATCAATATTCATTCCCACAAGGTTACAAATTACTAGTAATAGGTCTATAATTTCATTTTTTAGTCCTTTTAGAATGGTGGGCGGTATACCATTTGGTTCAGGTGATATGCTACTGTTTAGTTTCTCAATTTGACCTATACATCCTCCAAGTTCACTGTGATTTGTTTCAACTTCTCAAAATCATCACAATTAAATTCCATTTCTAGCATGGGTATCTCCCCAAATCCTTCTTAGTAAACATTAAACTAAAGAATCAATTTTCTTTCTGTTATAGCCTTGTCTTTCTTAAATGCTCCTTTAACCCCTTACATAAGAACATAAGAAAATGCCATACTGGGTCAGACCAAGGGTCCATCAAGCCCAGCATCCTGTTTCCAACAGTGGCCAATCCAGGCCATAAGAACCTGGCAAGTACCCAAAAACTAAGTCTATTCCTTGTAACCATTGCTAATGGCAGTGGCTATTCTCTAAGTGAACTTAATAGCAGGTAATGGACTTCTCCTCCAAGAACTTATCCAATCCTTTTTTAAACACAGCTATACTAACTGCACTAACCACATTCGCTGGCAACAAATTCCAGAGTTTAATTGTGCGTTGAGTAAAAAAGAACTTTCTCCAATTAGTTTTAAATGTGCCCCATGCTAACTTCATGGAATGCCCCCTAGTCTTTCTACTATCCGAAAGAGTAAATAACCGATTCACATCTACCCGTTCTAGACCTCTCATGATTTTAAACACCTCTATCATATCCCCCCTCAGTCGTCTCTTCTCCAGGCTGAAAAGTCCTAACCTCTTTAGTCTTTCCTCATAGGGGAGTTGTTCCATTCCCCTTATCATTTTGGTAACCCTTCTCTGTACCTTCTCCATCACAATTATATCTTTTTTGAGATGCGGCGACCAGAATTGTACACAGTATTCAAGGTGCGGTCTCACCATGGAGCGATACAGAGGCATTATGACATTTTCCGTTTTATTCACCATTCCCTTTCTAATAATTCCCAACATTCTGTTTGCTTTTTTGACTGCCATTCTGTTTGCTTTTTTGACTACTATTCCCCTGAAGGTTTCCTCTATATACATCTCTGTCTGCCTCAGCTCCTCAAGGTCTGCCATTCTAGCCTCCAAAGATCATATTTGTTTTCTGAGAGTCAGAAGCTCTTTGCATTGAGCACATGCATAGAACCTCTCACGTTGGTAAATAATCATACATGTGGCTCTCGTGTATAAGACTGGAAAGTCTCCATCTTGCTGCTGGACTGCTGATGGGATCTTACTATTATTGAGTTGTTACTTAATTAAGGTTGCTAAGGGAGTAGGGGTGCTTAATCTTCTCTTTCCAGTGAAGTTTGTGGCTGGCGGGGAAGTCTGGCCCCACCCATGGGAAAAGAGCTGACCACTGGCTGGTGAAGATCACCACTGATGGGAAAGCTGGTTGGACCCACCGGGGAAGATCACTGCTGTCAGGAAGGCCAGGTCCTGCTAGTTGGAGAAGATCTGCTTGCACCCACTGGTGAAGATCACTGCTGGAGGGGAGGCCAGTCCCCACCAGCAGGAGAATTTCTGACTGGACCTGCAAAGTAAGGGAAGGTAGCCATTGAATGAGGGGAGAGGAAGGGAAGGGAGTAGAGTAGAGGGAATAAGAAAGAGAGATGGCTGAGAGTAAAGTGAAAGGAGGAGATGGAAGGAGAATGAGAGGAAAGGGAAAGGAAGAAGGAAGGGAGGGGTAGGGTGTAAATGAAATGGGTGCATGAGGAGAGATGGTGAAAGAGAAGGGGAAGTGAGGTGAGAGGGAAGAGTGAATGAGAGGGTGAACAAAGGGAAGAGAAAGGAGGAAAGAGAATGATAGGGAAGGGGAATGAGAAGAGTGGGGAAAGGAGGGAATGAGAGTGGTGAGTAAAGGGAGGGGAAGGAAATAAAGTTGGAGAATTGGATGAGAGGGAAGGGTGTGAATGAGAGAGAAATGTGCAGGGAGGGAATGAGAAGGTGAGGAAAAGAAAAAGGATGAGTGAGTGAAAGGGAAGGGAGAGAACTAGAGGGAATGAGAGGGGTGGATGAAGTGAAGGGAGGAGTGGGAGTGAGAGAGGGAAGAGGGAGAACCACATTCTCTCTCTCACACACACACACACACACATATACACCTTACCTACCTATGTCAAGAGGTAGATGTATGAGAAGGAGAAGCAGGGAGCATGGTTTCCGGTGTGTGGCAGACTTGCCAATTTCCAAGAAATGTAGAAATATTACTGGCAGTCTATCTGCCACACTACAGAAGCCCTGCCTCTTCCCTTTCCCAGAATTTCAAATCATCCAAAGGGCCAGACATGCCCCCTTCCCCAGCAAGTTGTGAGGTGGAACTCCCCAAGCCTTCTTGGTGATTTGAAATGTTCTATGTCCTTCAAAAAGTTTGGGGATTCCTGTTGTACTATTTTATGTCACAAAGCAGAAGAATGGAAATGTGACTAATACGTTTTAAAATATGAGCTTCTTTTAAGTTCAGCCTGTGGTATTCATCATTTCAGTTGTTTGAGACAGTTCATGGATTCCACTTGACATAATTGAAGACAGCAGTGCAACTTCAATTAAAATGCTTTCTGCCTTTTTAAGCTCAAGATGTGCTCGTCTAGACAAAAGGAGCCATGCTACCTTTTGAAAAATGAGGCCTCAAGATGTGTCAGGAAATCAGAATCTGCATCGGTTTGCATCAAAACATTTTCTCTAGTTGAGTGAGACATCTGGTATTCCAAAGTGAAAGAAAGCTTACTGTGACAGAATTTTAAGTTGAATGTAGCAACAAATCTGTTGTCCTCACTAATGAGCTCTTTATTTAACACTGCCATTCACTGAATGGTATTACAGTTACAAACCAGCTTTGGGCAAACTAAGCATGTTTTCTTTTTCTTTGGAAAATATCATTAGCAATGTTCAGCTCGAGGATAGCTTGGTGGATACCATCAGCAATATTTGTCACTCTGAGCTGTATAGAGAAAGAGACACAGAATCATCCTTTTTGTTGTGGGAGATTATTTTAATCTATCATCCCCCTATAAAAGAGAACATAATGGCTGAATTCACACAGACATGATGAGATGTAGAGAAAATGTTCTGTGGATGCTGGACAGTGCTCAGCTTGTTCAATTGTATCTTTGCAACTTCGGATGACTGTGTCTAAACCTGAGTGCTACATAAATACACTTAAATATTAGGTCACATAAGCTCACAACTTTATAGGCCATAGCTATAGGTTATAGGCCATTTTTCACAGAGACCCAAAGGGGCCTATATGTATTAAAGGTTAATGTGCATGGTAAGGCATTTAGGGGTAGATTTTCAAAAAACGCGAATAGGCGTACTTTTGCTGGCGCATCAGGCGCAAGCAAAAGTACGCTGGATTTTAGTAGATACGCGCGGAGCTGCGCGTATCCACTAAAATCCTGGATCGGCGCGCGCAAGGCTATGAATTCTGTATAGCCGGCGCGCGCCGAGCCGCACTGCCTACCCCCGTTCCCTCCAAGGCCGCTCCGAAATCGGAGCGGCCTTGGAGGGAATCCTCTAACACCCTCCCCTCATCTTCCCCTCCCTTCCTCTATCTAACCCACCCGCCCGGCCCTGTCTACACCCCCCCCTTACCTTTCTCCGGGGATTTACGCCTCCCGGAGGGAGAAGTAAATCCCCGCGCGCCAGCGGGCCTCCTGCGCGCCGGGCCGCGACCTGGGGGCGGGTACGGAGGGCGCAGCCACGCCCCTGGACTGCCCTGGGCCGTAGCCACGCCCCCGTACCCGCCCCCAAAACGCTGCCGACATGCCCCCGAAACGCCGTGACGACCGGGCCCGCCCCCCGACACGCCCCCCTCGGAGAACCCCGGGACTTACGCGAGTCCCGGGGCTCTGCGCGCGCCGGTAGGCCTATGTAAAATAGGCTCACCGACGCGCAGGGCCCTGCTCGCCTAAATCCGCCCGGTTTTGGGCTGATTTAGGCGAGCAGGGCTCTGAAAATCCGCCCCTTAGTGTGCATCCAGAACAGCGGACTATGCACTAAGACCCAAATGTGCACATTAACCAGGGTAAATACATTAGTATGAATGTGTTAAAATTAGTGTGAACTCGAATTTAAAGGAAGTCATGTCACATACAAATTAGGATTTAGTGGGCGTGCGGGAAATATCATGTGGGGGGAGTGTAGACAACACTATTTTGCATGTGCCTATTCAAGTGTAGGTTTTACTGTTTTGAAAATCACTTTGATGAACTGTAGGAAGGGAAGTCTATCAAATTATTAAACTCAACTAAATGTTAGCATGCCCGTAAAAGTCCATGCCCACGTGGCCTCTCCTCAATATACAAGTGACACCCCCCCCCCCCCCCAAATCTCTGCTCATGACACATGTCCCATGATACATGGCCTATGACACAGGGCCACAATAATCTAATCCTCCCTCCACATTACATCCTGACACATTATCAATGGTTGCAGGGGCCTGATACACCCCCCAAACCCAACAGAACATATCAAGGGGCTTGGCAGCCAGACAGACCCCTAGCTGGCACAAAAGATATGGACTCAGTGGTCTGACATCCCTTGCCTTCCTAGCATAAACAAAACAGGGCTTCAATGCCTGAGATCATAACACCCGCTCTCCCTGACCCACCCACACTCCTGCAAGCCCAGGCACAAATAAAATAGGAGCTCAGCAGCCCCGAACATGGCCTATTGCTGGCATATTAGGAACAGGGGCTTGGTAGCCATGATCAATCCCTATCCCCACCCCTGGCACAATGGATTGTATGCTCTCAACACAAAGGAGATGTGGGCTTTGAGCCTCGGCATCAGTTTCCCACCCCATCCCTTTAGCCCAAAGACCAAAGAGCCTGGGTGGCTTAACTCAAACCCCATTCCTCCTTCAACTGTTCCCATGGCCTACCATTTCCATTGATGCAATATTGAAGGTCCCTCCGATCTCACCCTGACAGCTTAAAAAATCATACTGGTTGACTTCTTGTGTTACCTCTCATGCATATGGGCCATTCTGCCATGAACTTTGATATCTCATCATTGGCAGTTGTAGGCATGGGGGTACCTTAAGAGGAGGGAGCACAGGGTGTTGTGTATGGACACCCTGGTGCCTTTATTTTTAGGTTGAGGGGGGTTGGGGGATTATGGTCTACTAAATTCCTATGTCATTTCTGCTGCGGTGGTAGGTGATCAAAGCTGCAGAGCCCCTGTTTCATTTTTTCCAGGAGAGGGGGCAAGGAATGAAATTCCCCATGCTAACTGACCCTTTCACTTTTGGTTAGTTAACAAGGGATTTTGAACATGCACAGACTAAAACTGTTTGTTTTATTAGCATGCATGCTAATTGAGTGTACACACTACAGATCCAAATTTTAGTGGGCACACAAAAAAGGTTAGCTCATGTTATGTTGAGCTGTTTTAATATGCATGTTAAAAAATGTAAATTTAAAACAATGCATGGGACAATGCATGGGACAAATGAAAGACACTCAGATAAGTCCGGGAAAAATGTTCTATGTAGTTTCAGTTGGTATTTAACATCTGAACAATCAATGACTTTGGTGTTTTTAGAGCGGTTCAGGTGAAAGATAATCGCTACAGTCATAAAATTGTGAAAACAACATACAGACATGGATGACTGACCGCTACGTTTTTTCATAGCAAGGACACACAAAAAATGTTTTTAAACAAAAACAATAAAGTTGTATACACGCTATAGCATAGATATAAAAAAAAAAAAATACCAGGCGGGACGAGGTCAGTTAATGATTATACTGAATACACTACTGGATGTAGTGATATAGAAAATTGTATGAAACCTTCCTTCTCTTACTTTAAAATTTTTCTCCATGACTGTTATCAGAATATTATTTCAAAAATAATTCAAAAAGCAAGTACACTTAATTGTAGGTGATTAATAAAATATAAAACACATGCAATTTTTATATTTAGCACCTAGACACCTGTCTATTATTTATTTACAAAACATTTTTATACCACTTTCCAAGTCAAAGGATTGTTCAAGGTGATGGAAAACAATACAACTAAAATACATCAACAAATGAAATAAATATTAATATAATACTTCAATTCTACTACCAAATTGACTCTTCATGTTTGCATATGTTCTGTGTTCTAGTGCATTTACTGTATATCTTGCCTTATCAAATCCAATGTGTAATATGACCTATACATTTACACTCTTGTTTAGTTCTTGTTATTTGTTAGATGTTGGGCACTAAACAATAATATATTTTATTTTTAAAGATGCTCCAATTACATTTCAAGCAGAAGGGAGCCGTCAAGCCTTGAAAGTTTACTTCTACATTGCTAGTTACCATTTTGAACAGCTGCCTCAAAAGCTGAAGTTTGGAGGAGGATTTAAAGTTCACCCAGTTCTTTTTGCACAAGGTAAAGTGGTTTTGTTTTGTTCTTTTACTGAAGAACTGGCAACAAAATTGCAATGGTATACAAATATGGTACACATAAAGTAAATTAAAATGTCTGATGATAAGAATCACTGTGCAGAAGTCATGTGTGAGAGACTGCCTCATAATTTCCAGCTCATTTGCAGGTCTATCCAGTAAAGTGCGGCCGCGTTTACCCCGCTCCTAACCCGCGTTCTGCTCACTTTCCGGCCGCGTTAGCCCTTCCTGCGATCCACAACCCACTTTAACCTACCCTTACCGCGTCCTAAAATCCCCGGGTAACCCCTTCCGCACGCAGCATGTATATTGCATGTAAACGAGCAAATTAGCTATTCCCTAGCATCCAGTAACCCGCGCCCCGACTATCGCTATTTTACCCTGCCGTTTTGTTGCGCGTTTAACCTGCTAACTTACCGCCTACCCTTACCCCTGCGTTAGAGGCAGGGGTAAGGGTAGGCGGCAAGCTTTCCCCCAGCCCCCACTCACCTGCCCTGGCCGCGTCCATGGGTGCTGGTCTCCAAGGCAGCCCCAGTCCTCTCCCCTCCTCCCGAAGCAAAAAAAAAGCGAAAAAAAAAGTTGCAAGAGAGAGAGGGGAGAGGATGGGCAATCCTACGCTCGGCGACTTACTTTTGCAGCCCCCCTCCGGACATCGTGGCTTCCCCCGTGCCAGTCCCCTCTCCCCTCCTCCCGAAGCAGGGTGCGAAAAGCAGCCTTGCTCCAGGAGGAGGGAAGAAGGGACTGGCAGAGTAAAGCGGCGAAGCAACTTACTTTTTGCACCCCTCTCCGGACATCGGACGACCTCTCCTGCCTCCAGCTGCTCGCGAAGATGGACGCCTGCACGGCCGCTGAAGACGTGACATCACATGCCGTGATGCCAAACGTCGTGACGTCACGTCTTCAGCGGCCGTGCAGGCGTCCATCTTCGCGAGCAGCTGGAGGCAGGAGAGGTCGTCCGATGTCCGGAGGGGGGTGCAAAAAGTAAGCCGCTTCGCCGCTTCGTCGCTTTACACTGCCAGTCCCTTCTTCCCTCCTCCCGGAGCAAGGCTGCTTTTCGCGCCCTGCTTCGGGAGGAGGGAAGAAGGGACTGGCAGTGTAAAGCGACCTCTCCTGCCTCCAGCTGCTCGCGAAGATAGACGCCTGCACGGCCGCTGAAGACGTGGCGTCACATGCCGTGACGCAAAACGTCGTGACATCACGTCTTCAGCAGCCGTGCAGGCGTCCATCTTCGCGAGCAGCTGGAGGCAGGAGAGGTCGTCCGATGTCCAGAAGGGGGTGCAAAAAGTAAGCCGCTTCGCCGCTTCGTCGCTTTACACTGCCAGTCCCTTCTTCCCTCCTCCCGGAGCAAGGCTGCTTTTCGCGCCCTGCTTCGGGAGGAGGGAAGAAGGGACTGGCAGTGTAAAGCGACCTCTCCTGCCTCCAGCTGCTCGCGAAGATGGACGCCTGCACGGCCGCTGAAGACGTGGCGTCACATGCCGTGACGCAAAACGTCGTGACATCACGTCTTCAGCGGCCGTGCAGGCGTCCATCTTCGCGAGCAGCTGGAGGCAGGGGAGGTCGTCCGATGTCCGGAGGAGGCTGCAAAAAGTAAGTCGCTTCGCGCTTTTCGCGCCCTGCTTCGGGAGGAGGGGAAGGGGAACTGGCACGGGGGAAGCCACGATGTCCGGAGGAGGGGGGCTGCAAAAGTAAGTCGCCTTCGTACTGCCAGTCCCTTCTTCCCTCCTCCCGGAGCAAGGCTGCTTTTCGCGCCCTGCTTCGGGAGGAGGGAAGAAGGGACTGGCAGTGTAAAGCGACCTCTCCTGCCTACAGCTGCTCGCGAAGATGGACGCCTGCACGGCCGCTGAAGACGTGGCGTCACATGCCGTGACGCAAAACGTCGTGACGTCACGTCTTCAGCGGCCGTGCAGGCGTCCATCTTCGCGAGCAGCTGGAGGCAGGAGAGGTCGTCCGATGTCCGGAGGGGGGTGCAAAAAGAAAGCCGCTTCGCCGCTTCGTCGCTTTACACTGCCAGTCCCTTCTTCCCTCCTCCCGGAGCAAGGCTGCTTTTCGCGCCCTGCTTCGGGAGGAGGGAAGAAGGGACTGGCAGTGTAAAGCGACCTCTCCTGCCTCCAGCTGCTCGCGAAGATGGACGCCTGCACGGCCGCTGAAGACGTGGTGTCACATGCCGTGACGCAAAACGTCGTGACATCACGTCTTCAGCAGCCGTGCAGGCGTCCATCTTCGCGAGCAGCTGGAGGCAGGAGAGGTCGTCCGATGTCCGGAGGGGGGTGCAAAAAGTAAGCCGCTTCACACTGCCAGTCCCTTCTTCCCTCCTCCCGGAGCAAGGCTGCTTTTCGCGCCCTGCTTCGGGAGGAGGGAAGAAGGGACTGGCAGTGTAAAGCGACCTCTCCTGCCTCCAGCTGCTCGCGAAGATGGACGCCTGCACGGCCGCTGAAGACGTGGCGTCACATGCCGTGACGCAAAACGTCGTGACATCACGTCTTCAGCAGCCGTGCAGGCGTCCATCTTCGCGAGCAGCTGGAGGCAGGGGAGGTCGTCCGATGTCCGGAGGAGGCTGCAAAAAGTAAGTCGCTTCGCGCTTTTCGCGCCCTGCTTCGGGAGGAGGGGAAGGGGAACTGGCACGGGGGAAGCCACGATGTCTGGAGGAGGGGGGCTGCAAAAGTAAGTCGCCTTCGTACTGCCAGTCCCTTCTTCCCTCCTCCCGGAGCAAGGCTGCTTTTCGCGCCCTGCTTCGGGAGGAGGGAAGAAGGGACTGGCAGTGTAAAGTGACCTCTCCTGCCTACAGCTGCTCGCGAAGATGGACGTCTGCACGGCCGCTGAAGACGTGGCGTCACATGCCGTGACGCAAAACGTTGTGACGTCACGTCTTCAGCGGCCGTGCAGGCGTCCATCTTCGCGAGCAGCTGGAGGCAGGAGAGGTCGTCCGATGTCCGGAGGGGGGTGCAAAAAGTAAGCCGCTTCGCCGCTTCGTCGCTTTACACTGCCAGTCCCTTCTTCCCTCCTCCCGGAGCAAGGCTGCTTTTCGCGCCCTGCTTCGGGAGGAGGGAAGAAGGGACTGGCAGTGTAAAGCGACCTCTCCTGCCTCCAGCTGCTCACGAAGATGGACGCCTGCACGGCCGCTGAAGACGTGGCGTCACATGCCGTGACGCAAAACGTCGTGACATCACGTCTTCAGCAGCCGTGCAGGCGTCCATCTTCGCGAGCAGCTGGAGGCAGGGGAGGTCGTCCGATGTCCGGAGGAGGCTGCAAAAAGTAAGTCGCTTCGCGCTTTTCGCGCCCTGCTTCGGGAGGAGGGGAAGGGGAACTGGCACGGGGGAAGCCACGATGTCCGGAGGAGGGGGGCTGCAAAAGTAAGTCGCCTTCGTACTGCCAGTCCCTTCTTCCCTCCTCCCGGAGCAAGGCTGCTTTTCGCGCCCTGCTTCGAGAGGAGGGGAGAGGGGACTGGCAATTCCGACTTCCTGGTATCTGTTATTTCAAATGACATTTGAAATGACAGATACCAGCGTGGCCGTGAAGCGTTAGGCCCACGCACCCAGGTTACTGTATAGGCGCTCTATACAGTAAAATGGGTTGTGCGGGCCTAACGCTTCACAGACGCTTCTTAGACGCAGCTTGCATTTGCAAGCTATTTACATACAGGATCGAGCGGTAGGTGAGCTGCACGGTGCGTGCGGCAACCACGGGTGCGCCGGGCACTAACGCAGCTCTTCCTACTGCTTGTTACTGGATAGACTTGTTGGTCAGTTAATTTATTGACAGTAATCAATAAGTGTGAGAAAATCTGTCCCTCGATGATCTTCTCATATCTCTCTTCTCCAGCCCATCTCCTTCCTCTTGAGTGTCCTGTCCCAGTGCTGGAGGCATAAATATTATCCTAAGAGCAGTACTGGTGGAAGGGTGTCCTTGTCGCCCTAGGCAGTGATGTTGTCATGTGATCTCTCTCTCTCTCTCTCTCTCATTCTCTCATCGCACATGACAAACGATCCCAGCTCCTCACAGAAATACAAACCCAAAAATGGAAAACGCCCTCCAGCCCGGTGCCTCGCCCGTCTACCCTTTCAAAACTGCCGCCCTTACTGGCTACTCTGCCACCCTGCCCACTTCCAGCACCCTACGCCACTGCCTACCCCGCCGAGTGCTTCTGCCGGTCCTGCCTAGGAGCAAAATTGTAATTAGTGTATGCTAGAGATGTGAATCGTGTCCTCGATCATCTTAACGATCGATTTCGGCTGGGAGGGGGAGGGAATCGTATTGTTGCTGTTTGGGTGTGTAAACTATCGTGAAAATCGTTAAAATCGTGAGCCGGCACACTAAAACCCCCTAAAACCCACCCCCGACCCTTTAAATTAAATCCCCCACCCTCCCGAACCCCCCCCCCAAATGCTTTAAATTACCTGGGGATCTAGCGGTGGTCCAGAACGGCGGCGGTCCGGAACGGCCCCCTCAATTGAATCGTGTTGTCTTCAGCCGGCGCCATTTTGCAAAATGGCCGCCGCAAAATGGCGGCGGCCATAGACCAAAACGATTCGATGCAGGAGGTTGTTCCGGACCCCCGCTGGACTTTTGGCATGTCTTGTGGGAGTCAGGAGGCCCCCCCAAGCTGGCCAAAAGTTCCTGGGAGTCCAGTGGGGTTCCGGGAGCGATTTCTTGCCGCGAATCGTTTTCCGTACGGAAAATGGCGCCGGCAGGAGATCGACTGCAGGAGGTCATTCAGCGGCGGTCCGGAACCCCCGCTGAACGACCTCCTGCAGTCGATCTCCAGCCGGCGCCATTTTCCGTACGGAAAACGATTCGCGGCAAGAAATCGCTCCCGGAACCCCGCTGGACTCCCAGGAACTTTTGGCCAGCTTGGGGGGGCCTCCTGACCCCCACAAGACTAGCCAAAAGTCCAGCGGGGGTCCGGAACGACCTCCTGCGACGAATCGTTTTGGTCTATGGCCACCGCCATTTTGCGGCGGCCATTTTGCAAAATGGCGTCGGCTGAAGACAACACGATTCAATTGAGGGGGCCGTTCCGGACCGCCGCCGTTCTGGACCACCGCTGGATCCCCAGGTAATTTAAAGCATTTGGGGGGGGGGGTTCGGGAGGGTGGGGGATTTAATTTAAAGGGTCGGGGGTGGGTTTTAGGGGGTTTTAGTGTGCCGGTTTTCCTGCCCTCCCCCTTCCCCCGATTTACGATTTTTTAACGATAAATTGGGGGAATTGGTATTGTATCGTGGCCCTAACGATTTTTGACGATTTAAAATATATCGGACGATATTTTAAATCGTCAAAAAACGATTCACATCCCTAGTGTATGCAGATCTGCCAAGACTCCCACCCTGCCCAGGGGGCTCCTGCTTCCAGCCAAGCCTGGGAGGAAGTTGGAGAGCTGAAAGCTCTGCTCTGCATGGTAGCAGGGGACAGAAAGCAGGAATACATTGTTTCTTCACTGCTACTACCTGCTGATACCCCTGCAGCCTATCGGCGACTTATTAATTGCAACCTTTATTAGCCGTCTAGAGCAAAGAAATCGTGCTAAGTGGATTCCAATGTTTTACAATTAAACAAAATAAAACGACATCAATGCAATTTTCATTCTATTAAATTACAAAACAAAGTAAAACAGTAAAATACAGAAATGCTTGACCAATAGACTGCTGAGGGAGGAGTGAGCAGCAGCAGTGCAAGGAGAGACATCCTTCCTGGCTTTAGTCTGCCCTATGGTGTTAGTGAAAGGGGTAAAGGAGCTGATAGAGGGATGGGGAAAGAGGATGAGAAAGGGAAAGATGACCTGATCAAGGGGTCAGAAGAGATCTAAGAGAATGGCTATGGGAGGGAGGGAGAAATACTGTGAGAGACAAGTAGTGGAAAGTAAAGTTGTCTACAAAAACAGGTCAGTCAGATGAAATCTTTATTGTAAGGCACAATACACAAGTGAATGCCTGGAGCATTTCACTCATCAGCCAGAGGGGGAGAGTATCCCTCAACAAAGAAGTTACATAGTTTATATACTGTCATGATAGAAAGCGCTGGAAGATTCCAGATTACTGCAAGCATTATTTGTGCCAGCCTTGCGATTTAACATCTACTACAAATGAGGAAAATGAAATATGCATGTCAGCAAAAAACGAGAAGAACTTTGAATCTGTTAGATTAGTTCTTGTAAACAACTTATCTTGGAATCCATATGTTGCATCTTGTTTCAATATATGTTTGCACAATTTTAGCTCCTAACATACACTTCTCCTTATCACTTACAGTTACATCCATACTAGCCAATTTTCAAAGGCTTGTGTGCACCAAAACTGGGAGATATGTGCGTGACTTGGACCTGCACACGGATTTTAAAAGGCTCGCAGCCACGCACGTATCCCCTGGTACATGCATAAAAAACATTTTCTGAAAAAGGGATGGGGTATGGGCATGGTCTGGAGGGGCATGGGCAGGAAATGGGGAGGCCAGGACTGCACCATGAAGTCAGTTAAATAGTTACTCGCACAAACGCAAACCGGGGTCCCCTACCACGTAAGTTTACTTCTGCTGTGGACAACGTGTAAGTCGTGTAACAAAAAGAGCGAGGTTAGTTAGTGGAGTTTTAAGGCTTGGAGATATTAGAGTAAAAGGGAGATAAGTTAGCTAGGTGGTTTGGGAAGTCCTCTCCTTTACTGGGGTGAACTGATAAAAAGGCCTATTGTGTCACCGCACGTATCTACTAAAACTCCCCCCACTTACATGATTGAGACGGCATTCATGTGCACATGCATGCATCAATATACATTTTTGTGCACATGTGCGCATGGATAGCTGATTTTATAATACATGCATATGTTATAAAATTGGTGCGTCCATGTGCATGCACCAGCAAACGCACACATATGTGCGCACGTGAGTGTGCTGGTCTTAAATTTACTTCATAATTTACAAGGCTGAGGCCTAGCTTACTTGACCTAAGTTAGAGGTCTGGGTAGATTTTCCTCCAAGAGGCTATAAGAGGGGCATGAGGAGCTATGAAGTGAGTGAGAAAAGATCTGGGAAAGAGCTGGGAGAGGGGAAGGTTGTTGGGATGGAGGGAGAAGGAATACCAGCTGGGAGAGTTACCATCTGACACCATTTCTGGAGGCTAAGTATATTATAGAGAGATAGATATACAGGCTAAGTATATTATAGAGAGATAGATATACATGCATATATGGGTGTGCACAGTTGTTTGTGCATGTGGGTAGCTCAGGATATATGCATGTTTCACTACAAGGCTCCAGTGAACATGGGGGTTGTCAGCAATGCCACAGGGAAACAGAGAACTGTGGGATCGGAGAAAGCCAGAATGATGGCTGGCCTGGAAAAAAGGGCTACAGGACTGAGAGAAAGCAGACAGACTGTTAGAAAGAGAAAAAGAGCAAGATTGCTTGGACAGATCAGGTCGGCGAGAGGGAAGGACTGAGGAGTAGCAAAATATCCAGGACAGAGATGAGGGGAAGGAGGAAAAGAGTGCTGGGGTCAAGCTATGGAGGGAGTTTGGAGTGTGCAGAGATCAGGCTGGAGGGAAGACCATGAGTGCTGGGGTACAATGGGATGGGGTGGGGGGGGGGGATTGGAAGATAATGCTAGGGTCGGCCTGTGGAGAGAGAGATTGGTCACCTCCTCCAATCTAATATCTTCTATTGAATTTTAAATGGGCGTCAGGTAGTACTTAACATATTTTCTGTGCATAAACAATGTTATCATTCTAACTATGGGAGCACTACATGGAACTCTAATTTGCATGCTCATCACCAATGAATGAATTATTTACTGACTAGTCAAGGTAGGAACATCAAGATTTAAAATTCAGTGTGTAAATAGGGTTATGGCCCTTCGTGCTGTCCCCATCTAAATTCTGTTTATTTCATTGGGTTTTTTTTTTGGGGGGGGGGGGTTGCTGCTTGCTGGTATGCTTCCAAAAAGCATTGGGGTAGATTTTCAAAAGGTTGCATGTGTAAGATACGCACACAACCCCCGTAAACCTACCCCTGCCTCCCCCTGCGCGCGCCGAGCCTATCTTGCATAGGCTCGGCGGTGCGTGCAAGCCCCGGGACGCGCATAAGACCCGGGGCTTGCAAAAGAGGATGTACTGGGGGCGGGGCCGTGGGCGGGGCACCGGCCCAGGGGCATGCCAGAGATAGAGCCGAGGCCTCCAGCACTGCCGCCATGCTGGGGGATGGAGAGCCGGCGCGCGCAAGTTACGCCTGCCCGGAGGCAGGCGTAACTTCTTCAATAAAGATTAGGAGAGAGATTTAGGTAGGGCTGGGGGGTGGGTTAGATAGGGGAAGGGAGGGGAAGGGAAGGGAAGATGGGGAAAGTTCCCCCCGAGGCCGCTCCGAAATCGGAGCGGCCTTGGAGGGAACGGAGGCAGGCTGCTCACCTCGGCGAGCGCGGGTTGCGCAATTGTGCAACCCCCTGCGCGCGCTGCCCCTGGATTTTATAACATGTGCGCGGCAGCGTGCGCATGTTATAAAATCAGGCGTAGATTTGTTTGCGCCGGGTTGCGCGAACAAATCTGCGCCCGCACATACCTTTAAGGATTTGCCCTATTATGAATATAATCAAAACTGCAATACTGTCAACTTTAGTTAGTGGTTGAACTTCATCCAATTTTTCTTAACAGTAAAATATTGTAATATCCAAATTCTAAAAATACTTTAACCCTATGGTGCCTCGTAATTGAAAAATGTCATTCAAAAACAGAAGATGGCATGGCATTGCCAATAGGTTTGAAAAGGAGGATTAACATACCAAATACTGGATTGCTCTGTGCTCGTCACTGCACACTGGACAATCAAGTGTGGGAACAGTTTGGGGCACTCAGAGTGAAGGTGTAGGCGGAATTGCTTTTTAGTTAAGTCTACTAGTGAAATATGGATATTAGGATTGCAGAAGAAATCAAACCCCAAGAGCACATTCGTTTTGAAATTACACTACTATTTCCTCTCTCTTCCATGTTCCATAGAAGAAAAAAATTATAATTCAGGGAAACTAAAATCTGGTAGAATATTTCATTTAATCTTGGAAATCATTTTTGGAAAGACCAATATTGTATATTGCAAGGTTGGCATGATTACAGTATATGAAGGTTCTAATATTTTGCTTCAGTCTTATAAAAAGTCTTTGCTATGCATGTGACCATCTTATCCAGCTAAGTGGCACTGAATATCGGGCCAGGGGATAAGAGACCTAGGCTAGCAAATCCCCCCAAAAATAGCTATGCTAAATAAATCATCTAAAAAATAAAATGCTGTAAGACTATATTTAAGAATTAGAGAAAATCTCCACACTGCTTTTAATACAAGGTTTTTCTTGCTTGAGCTTTTCTGTGAATAATGTTCCCCTTCCAGACATTGCAGGAAATTAATTCCTTGGACAGAAGATATATGATTTCAGTATTATGCATGCAAACTGACTTGCATTTTTTTTTTGCATTTATATTTCTCTGTTATTGCCTGAAACTTAAATGAAAATATTAGACAACATGCTTAAAATACACAAATGGAAGTATTTCTCCTTAGATAGCATAGTTATTCCCTGGAACTCATTGCTGAAGGGAGGCAATATTATAACCAGATTCCAAAAAAAGAAATAGAAAACTTTATGAAAAATTTAAACATAGCAGCCAGTATAATGTCACCCTGTGTTCAGTACATCTCTCAACTATGATTCTTAACTGCAAGAGTATACCAGGGGATGGACCATGCCACATAAGAATGTGAAAAATGCTATGCTGGATCAGATCAATGTTCCATCAAACCCAGAATTATGTCTTTGACACTGGCTAAGATCTGAATACTCTGTTTTTAATACACTTTCACGAAGTTCCTGCTACTTTCAGCTTTTGGAGATAAACTGCTTGGCAAGATGAACCTTTGATCAAACTCACTATCACAATTCTTATATTACTATGTCTGTAATTAAAGCTCTTTCTCTCTTATAGCACTGGAGAGCATGGAGGGATATTATTACAGAGATAACGTGTCGGTAGAAGAATTCCAGTCCCAGATTAATGCGGCTTCACTAGAGAAAGTTAAACAGTATAATCAGAAACTCAGGTAATGAGCTATCCTTTCCTTTGATGTATTTTAAGCCGTACAACAACTTTCAGCTTCACTTTTTTGTAGGTAACTAATGATGGGGAAACCATAAAAATGTTAAAAAAGTAATAAAGTAAAATAAATAAAAGGTGCATTGAAAATCACAAAAGAATATGCTAAATTTATGTATACTAATATTTATTAGATCACTTTCCATACCATCTCACTAATCATGACACAGTTTAAGTAGATAACTTGAATGTCACATGATGAAGATTCAACAAAATAAACCTTGTCCATTTTTTGCTTATAAATTCATTTTTATAGCACGTTTGTTTGAAAATATATTTATTTAAGAACAGGAATAAAGTAGTCTACTTAGATACCTAAACTAACAAAAAACATTTTGTAGGTAATAACTTTTTATTGGACAATACATTTGTGATTACTTTTTGAGCACTATGCTCTCTAGGGATGTGCAGAGCAAAATTTTATGTTCATATTTTTTATGTCCGAAAGGGGGTCCCACTTGCGGCCAATATGGACATAAAAAAAATCCAATGAGTTGGGTATATGTACATATGTGCAAAAAAAAAATTTAAACCCCCTCACCCTCCTTAATCCCCCCCCCAGACTTACCACAACTCCCTGGTGATCGAGCGAGGAGTGAGGACGTCATTTCTGCAATCCTTGGCGAGAAGCATGTGACGTCGGTGGCACGTAGAGTGACGCGGCGTCACGTGATTCCCGGCTCGTTCGCGCCGGACGGCTCGTTCGGCCCAAAAAGAACTTTTGGCCAGCTTGGGGGGGCCTCCTGACCCCCCCAAGCTGGCCAAAAGTTCTTTTTGGGCCGAACGAGCCGTCCGGCGCGAACTCGCCGGGAATCACGTGGCGCCGCGTCACTCAGACGCGACGTCACGTGATTCCCGGCGAGTTCGCGCCGGACGGCTCGTTCGGCCCAAAAAGAACTTTTGGCCAGCTTGGGGGGGTCAGGAGGCCCCCCCAAGCTGGCCAAAAGTTCTTTTTGGGCCGAACGAGCCGTCCGGCGCGAACGAGCCGGGAATCACGTGACGCCGGCGTCACTCGACGTGCCGCCGACGTCACATGCTTCTCGCCAAGGATTGCAGAAATGGCGTCCTCACTCCTCGCTCCATCACCAGGGAGTTGTGGTAAGTCGGGGGGGGGGGGGATTAAGGAGGGTGAGGGGGTTTATATTTTTATTTTGGCTCAACAATCGCGATTTCCCACATATCGAACATATCTATGTTCGATATGTGGGAAATCCGATCGTTTATGTCGAATCAATTTTTTAAGTAAAAAAAAAATATGAGTTGCGTTTTACTAATGCGGTCAATCCGAATGCACACCCCTAATGCTCTCCTCATCTGCACTGACCCAATGAAGACAGCTTAGCTCTCAAAGGTTAATCACAACTATTAGAAAGGGAATGGTGAATAAAACGGAAAATGTCATAATATCACTCCATGGTGAGACCGCACCTTGAATATTGTGTACAATTCTGGTCGCCGCATCTCAAAAAAGATATAATTGTGATGGAGAAGGTACAGAGAAGGGCTACCAAAATGATAAAGGGAATGGAAAAGCTCCCCTATGAGGAAAGACTAAAGAGGTTAGGACTTTTCAGCTTGGAGAAGAGACGGCTGAGGGGGGATATGATAGAGGTGTTTAAAATCATGAGAGGTCTAGAACGGGTAGATGTGAATCGTTTTTTTTACTCTTTCAGATAATAGAAAGCCTAAGGGGCATTCCATGAAGTTAGCATGTGGCACATTTAAAACTAATCGGAGAAAGTTCTTTTTCACTCAAGCACAATTAAACTCTGGAATTTGTTGCCAGAAGATGTGGTTAGTGCAGTTAGTATAGCTGTGTTTAAAAAAGGATTGGATAAGTTCTTGGAAGAGAAGTCCATTACCTGCTATTAATTAAGTTGACTTATATAATAACCACCGCTATTATTAGCAACGGTAACAATGAATATATTTAGTTTTTGGGTACTTGCCAGGTTCTTATGGCCTGGATTGGCCACTGTTGGAAACAGGATGCTGGGCTTGATGGACCCTTGGTCTGACCCAGTATGGCATTTTCTTATGTTCTTATGTTCTTATGTTTATTTTGAAATTGTATATATTTCTTGACTTTTTTTTTCATAATCTAGCCCCGAAAATCACAGATGGCACATTCATCAATACTAATCAGATTTCTGAAATTAATTTGTATTATATATTTTACTCTCATATATATATATATATATGTATGGGGCAATTTTAAAAACTACATTTTGGTGCAAAGTCCTTGGATACTTTTACCTGTGGGTTTTGCACCACTGTGAGCATACTTTCCCTTTCAACTATCTATACTTTTAGGTGCTTTTAGAGTAAACAGTTTAAAAAAATCCCTTTTACCTGGCTAAATTGATATTTATCTGCATAAATGGATTTTGAAAATTGCACCCCCCCCGCCCCCATGAACAATTATGTGTTTTTATAGGATTGTTCTTGGAAGAGGAGTGATACAATCATCATGGTCAGGAGACGGCCTCTAAGCCTGAAAGCTAATTGGTGGGGTGGAGCTGGTGGAGTGTGTAAGGATGAAGGTTTGCCTAAGGTGCTTAATTATGAGGGGGAGCTTGGGCTGCTGAGCATCTTCAGTGTAGGACCAGGAATGGAAGTGGGGTGACTGGAGCTGCTGAGTCTCTTGGGGATTGGGTTAGAAAGGTGATCCGGGTGCAGAGATCCTTTGAGTATTGGGTCGAGGGGGACCCAACACATGAAGGTCCCTTCAGTGTTGGGATGAAAGTGAACTCAGCCATCAAGCCCCTTGTTCTTTTGTCCAGAGTGGGGTGGCAAGGTGATCAAAGCACGGAGACCCCTTAGCCTTTGGGTCAAGTTCAGCAGCTAAGGAGTGCTGCCATGCCTAAGTATAGGGGAGGTGCTAAGGTCACGGTCTCCTCCCAGTGTTAAACATTAGCATGCCAGCTCTGCAGACATGGTAACATTTAACTCTCATGCCGAGATGTGTCTTAAATGTTAGGATTTAGAGGGCACATAGTAAATAGCAGATGGTGGAGAGTGCACTATGATATTTACCATGTGACCCTTAAAGTCTAATTTTCATATTATATTCCATAAGGCCCATCTTGTCTGCCCAATTAAATTTGTGGTGCAATACCATAAACCCCATTTGATCTCTGACTTTCCCCTCACTTCTTCACAGCTAGGAATCCTCTATGCTTATCTCATACTTTCTTGAATTCTGTTACCATTTCCATCTCTACCACTTCCACTGGGAGAGCATTCTGTGCATTCAGTACTCTTCCTGTGAAAAAATTATGGTACTCCTGAGTCTATCTCCTTTTTGGAATTTCATATTATGAGCATTCTCTCCTCTGAAAAAGGTTTGCTTCTTGAGCATTATTTATAGCTTTGAGTTACAGTATTTGAATATTTTATTGTCCCTGTCTTCACTTCTCCTTGATGACATAAATGTGTAGGGTATACACATTTAGGCCCTCAAATCTCATCTCACATAGCTTTTGCTATAGATTATGCAGCATTTTGTTAGCCTTTATCTGGGCTAACTCCAGTCTATCTATATCCTCTCAGAGGTATGGCTCCAGAATTTGACACAGTATTCTAGGTGTGGTCTCATTTCCATGTGGGTACATACTAATTGTATTTATTTATTTAGATATTGATATGCTGCTGTTTTCAAAGTTCAAAGTGGCTTACAACAGAACATTAACAAAGTAAAACAATAACATAACACTATTAAAACAAAATCAAGTCAATTTATATATAATAAGGTAAACATAAAAAAAACTAAAATATACAATATATAGAAAGAGAACTTTAGCATATGTCCACTAATATATTTTGATCCTGAATTAGCATGAGCATTTAGGCCTTAGTGGCCAACCCTCTAGTACAAAAGATCCTAAGTAGCCAAATCTAAAATTATCAAAGTTAACAGAATACCCAATGAGATTTGTATTATTGAATTCCTCATTTTTAATTTTTTTTTTTTAGAAAACTTAGTGCTCATAGACACATAGAAGATGTCAGCAGGCATGTCTACCCTTTCATTCCTGTCTTTTGTGTAGCCACATACCTTATTCGATTTCTGGTCTTCTTTCTCTCCTATTTCCTGCCATTTGTGCTACTTTGCATCTGTCCCAAGGATATTTGAATTCTGCGATTGCTTTAAATCTCTCTCTGCTGAAAGTCTGTACCAGGTATCCTCCATCCTTCTCAGAAAAAAAAAAAATCTCCCATTCCATTAAAGCCTGCCTTCTTCCAGTTTAACATAATGGCCTCTTGTCCTTTATGTTCTCATTCTATAGAAAATACCACATTGGAAATTTCTCATGAAAGATGCTGAGCTGACATTACTGTAAATCCAAATCATTTACTTAACCATAGAACAAGTACAATGTGAGCAGAAACAGTGCAAACACCATTGTGCCAATATGGCTCAGCCTTTTGCTGGAGGATATCACTTAGGAGGAAAGGTTAATTTATTATCCATGGCCATTTAATTCTTAATCACTTTGAGACTGCTAACAAGAGTGCTGATTAATATTAATTGTAATGGCGGCTTCCAGTGATGTGAACACTTGTCTGGGGAGAGCTAGACAAACAAACTCTTTTTACTTGGGCTAATAAACAGCTTTCAGATTTTAAAGATTTTTATCACTACATTGCATCTTTCATTTCAGGAGCCAGTTGTTCTATGCTTCTAGAGTTTATGGTGAGCTCAGAGTCAAAAATACAGTTGTATGGTAAATCACATCGTTTTCCATGTTGCTTATTTACTTATTTATTTACAATTTTTATTATCTACCCCTCCACTAGTTTGGGGCAGGGTACAATAAAACATACATAATATCGAAAACGGATACAAAACAAGGCACATACAAATCTATGTTACTTATATCAGATGCCAATTGGATACCACAAAAATGGAGATCTAGAACATAAACAAAGGCGGCTGTAAAACAAGTAGTAAAAGAGAAAACAAACAAAAAAAGAAATACCTGAACTGCAAGGTGGAGTTACATTTGAACATGTTGGAACAAATCTTTCAGCAAATAAAAAGGTTGTGAGGGCCTTTCTAAATGCTTTAGTGTCCTTTGTGCTGTGAATAGACAAGGGTAAGGAATTCCGCAGAGTAGCACTAATAATAGACAATGATCCTTCTTGAGTTTAGATTAAACATGTACCTTTCTAGGAGGGTTATCTCAAGTAGGTGTTGGCTGGCAGAGCAGAGTGTGCAAAAGGTAGTATGAAGTCATAAGGTTGAGCTAATCTAGGGTGACATGATATTATTAAGGAGATTATAAATAAGGATGGGTATTTTATATTCTATTCACCACTGCACAGGGAGCCAGTGCAGCAAATGTAAGACTGGGGTAATATGTTCATGTTAAAATATGAGCTGCAGAATTTTGAGTGACTTGAAGGGGACTAAGGGGGTCATTTACCAGGTGGATCGCATGCGATACCAAGATGGGGGCGGAGTCGACCCCAGAAGAGGAGGATTCGGGGCGTCACCGGGGCCGACTCCGCGAAGATGCCGCAGATGACGAAAAGGTAAGGGCCTTTTTGCATCCTATTTCGCGCCCAGTAGCTACACCTTCTATGGTGGCACTATTGGGTGCAAAACCGGCAGCATCGCACCGCGGCGGTGCAATCGCTGCCGGCTAGCGCAGGACTGCCCCCCATTTCGGCCCCCCGCCCCTCATTCCCTAAAGTATCGCAGGCCTGCGAAACTTTAGAAAATAAGGCCCTTAATGTGTTACGTGGAAATTCAGAATACACTACAGGAGTTGCAATTATCCAGTGATCAGGGGCGGTTCTATAATGAGGCAAGGTGAGGTAGCCACCTTAGGTGGCAAAATTTTGAGGCGGCAAGATTGCCCCCTGAAACCTTCCTGCCACAGCTGCCTCACCCATCATTCAGGAAAACCTGCAGTGCTGGCGATGTGGAGCAGTGACATGCTGATGGGGTTTCCACGCCCCATCAGCAAAAGAAAGGTCCTGAGGCATCAGGGAACTGTAATGAATTGGCAGAGTTCCCACTCCCTGCCAGCAAAGGAAAGATCCAGTGGCCGAAGAAGAGTCACTACAGTGCCGCCATCATTTTCCCCACAGCCAGTGGCAGAAGAGGCCTTGCTGTTCAAAAAGAGAAAAGATCCAAAATATGTGTGTGAAAGAGACTTGCCCTCTGAAAGTGAGTGCCTGTGTGTGAGAGAGACTTTGTGAGTATGTGTGAGTGAGTATGTGTATGCATATGAGAGGGTGGGGGTGTGTATGTGTGTGTGTATATTAAAGGGTGGGAGTGGGTGGATGTCCTTATGAGATGATGTGTGTCTGTATGATAGGGCAGGTGGGAGTGTCTGAATCAGAGGGAGGGTGGGATTGTCTGTATGAGGGGATGTGTATGTATGGGGGCTATGTATGAGAGGGTGTGTGAGGGTAAGTGTGTGTGTGTGTGTGTGAATGGGTTTATGTATGTATGAAAGGGTGGGTGTGTATATGAAAAGGAGGACAGGTGTGGATGGGTCTCTGTATGAGAGGGTATGTGAATATATGAGAGGGTGGGTGGGGGTGTATGGGTGTGTGTAAGTATGTATGGGTGTGTGAACAGGGGTGTGCGAGTATGTGTGGGGTTATGTGTATGAGAGAGTGGGTGGGTAAGGGTATGTGTCTGTATATGAGTGTGTGGTATGTATGTATGAGTGAGTGGTGTGTATATATGAAAGGGTGGTGGGGGTGGTGAGTATATATTAGGGAGTGGGGGGGGGTTGTGTATGAGAGGGTGGTGGTGTGTGTGTGTATATGAGAGGGTGTGTGTGTATATGTATATATATGAGGGGGGGTGTGTATGTGTATATATGAGAGGGTTTATGTGTGTGTGTGTCTATGCGAGAGCGTGCATGCGCACATGTGTGGGCATAGTATATATATATGTGTGAGAGAGGTTAAAGTTTTGTGCACCCTCCTTCAATCTAAGACAATCTCAGGAGAACTGGAAATGTAAGTTCCCATGAATGGAGAGTGAGAGATTTTTTATTTATCCTTGTTAATTTTAATTATTGGATGTGATGTGTCTGCTGTTTTGAAATATTTTATTTGTGTTTGATAATATGTTAAACATTTTATACTTGTTTTTGATTGGATGAATTTATCAGTGGATTTGACATTTTTTTTATTGGTATGTTTAATATTTTATATTTTTGGATTGTATTTGCATTGCTTACAGAGCTTGGCTTATTGTGATTTCCAGTTCAGTTTTGGTCTGCACGTTTCAATTTATATTTTATGGTTTCTTTATTCTGTATTTGGTCACAGTCTATCTGTGTTTTGCTTTAGAGATGTGCGTCGTTTTACGCTTTTGGGTCTGGCTTTGGGTCGGGCGCTTCGTGGGAAATTGTCCAATTCAGCAAAAACAAATGCATATCTCTATTCTGCTTGTGTGACTGAGGCTTTAGGTATTCTGCTACCATGCGGTTTCTATGTAGGGATTTACAGAAACCTGGCTTTAATCTGTTTTCCTAATAGGAGGTGATTTGGTGTTTAGGGCCTGATGTAATATTTGCAGTATGGCTTTTTCATAGGTTGAGTGCTGGAAATTATGATATGGAAGGCTTACTATATTGGAATTGTAGTTCAGTTTATTCCTGGCTTTCTGTGGGCCAAGTCCACAACCAGTGCACTTTACCATAGGCCTAATACCATATGGGATCCAGTAACTGCCTTGATTACTATGAGAAATGTAGTTTATTAAGTTTATTGAACTATTATTATTGAAAGTGTCTTTTTTTGCATTCCATGCATTAAAAAAGATTGAAAGAAGACCAAACAATTGCCAGTATGGTTTAATGGTGAGGTAAAAGGCAATTAAAGCCAAAAGTGTATCTTTAAAGTGTGGTGTGTAGTCATGACTAGGCTTTGGAGGTAAACATCTTCCTGACAAATGCACAAACGCTGATTGATAGGTTTCAGGACCTAGGCCATAAACAACAGCCACAACGGCACCTAGCTTGCTCCGATTTTGCAGGTACCAGGCCTGCATTGTTCTTGTACTTCTGTATATAAAGTTAGTCGTCTTATGCAAAGAAAGATACCAAGTATCCCTAGCAGCTGAGATTCCATTTTGCCAATGTACACACACACAGTCAGAAGGGGTTTTTTGGGGGTTTTTTTTACAGGGCCTTGCTCCTATAAACCCTCTCTCTAGATCATCACTACATCCTTGGAAAAGTAGGTTGCATCAACTATTACCTAATTTAAATATAAAATGTAATAATGTTATATTTACAGTAGTAGGGATGAGCATCATCCCCATGTCACCAATTGCAGAAAAAATTGGGCAAAATCCTCTCTGCTGCTGCTGCTGCTACCAGCATCCCAGAGCTGTTGCCTCCTCCATCAACAATGAGGGAAACTGCATGATTCTTGAGGATTGACAGCCTATTATATGACCTCTGGAACATGAGAACATGATAGGTGTCACCCTTGTGCATTGTATACCATGTGATTGCTTAAGTACATGAGTGTATTAAAAAATTAAAGACAATCTATTAAAGAAGCCAGGAGTGTGATTAAATTCCATTCTCCCTTTTCATTTCTAGGATGCTAGCTCTATCTGTAACTGCTCTGTTTGAGGATTGCCTGAGTTGATATGCCAGGCCTCCCAGAGAAAAGGATTTATACCTAGGCTGAATGTGGAAGAAATGATTGAGAAAGCACTTCTGGATAGGTTTTCTCCTGACCAGATCCCTAATCTCTAAGCTGTGCAAACAGTTGAGAAAATATTAGATTGCACTTATTGCTTGCATGTAAGATTAAAAGTGCTGACAGTTCTTCATTTGCTGGTTCAGGGGTGACCGAAGATTTTGAACCGTAGCCCCCCTTTCCAATCCCTAATTCCTTTATTCCAAAAATGTATACATATAAATAAGCCACCATCAAACACATTTTCATATTATACCCAAAACATTTTTAATTGAACAGAATTGCTAAAAGATGTTGTTTTTTTTTACCCCATTGCATTCTAAAAACTACTTCCACTCTCACCACCATATGCACACACACACATACATACTCTGTTATGCAAACCACCATACTATCTAAAATCGACTATTGCAACTCCCTTCTCATAGGTCTACCTGCCTCCACTATTAAACCCCTCCAAATCCTCCAAAATGCTATGGCTAGAATCTTAACAAACACCAGGAAAACTGACCACATCACTCCCATACTACAGGATCTCCACTGGCTCCCCATTTCCTACCGTTCCCAATACAAAACACTTACCATCCTCCATAACACATTATACAAAAACAACTCCCCCTGGCTTGAGGATATGCCACATTTCCGTCAAACTAATCGCCCCACCAGAAACTCCCTCGCTGGCACCCTTCAAACCCCCTCACTCAAAATTGGGCACCTTACCACTACCCGGGACAGAGCCTTCTCCATTGCGGGTCCTACCCTCTGGAACTCCCTTCCTGCTAAACTCCGCCTAGAACCGTCCCTGAGCCATTTCAAAAAAGGAATCAAGACATGGCTCTTTAAACAGGTATACCCCAACTCCTCCCAATCCTAGTCATTGTCTTGTCTCGAACTTACTCAGCTCCCGCTCAGCCTACACACCCCCTCCTCAACCTCCCCTTCGCCATCCCAAAATAAATAAAATTCCCAGCTCCCCCCTCTCCCCTACCATTCTAGCTCCCTCACCTTCCCAGCTCCCCCCCTGCTCCCTCCCCCCACCCTTCCCCAGCACCCTGCTGCCTCTCCCCTACCCCTCCCCTCTCTTCCTACAAACAGCCTTTCCTTGAAAGTGCCATTGCCTTAACGTTCTCCTATACCCCTACCCCCTCCTCTCCTTTCCCCTCCTCGCTACCCCCCTTCCCCTTTCTCCCTGCCCCTACATTTAATATTATTATTGTAAATAATTTCATATGTTAAGTTCTTAAGGGTACATGCATCCTTTACATCCTGATGCATACCTACTCTTAACATGCATAATCATCATCCAGTTCGTTTTACAAAGTTGTATCCTTGCTCGTTGACTCTCTCTATCCTTGTTCCTAGTTCATTGTAATATCGTTGACTCTCTGTATCCTCGTTCATTGTAATTTCCTTTCTCAGTTAAATGTGAACCGACATGATGTGTCCTACGAATGCCGGTATATAAAAATTGTTAAATAAAATACTCTTAAAATCTCATGACTTAGGTACTGAAACAAAATATCTATCCTCTCAGCCTTACCAACAAACAAGCTGTAAACTGCCTGATGAAACATGCAATGTAGTTTACCTAATAAAGCATAATGTCTATTACAATCCCTAACTCAACATCGGGTCTCACAGATTATACAAGACGTGTCATCACTTAGGCAAAAGAACTTGCTTCGAAACCTATTCAAAGAGGAAACTTTCTTTTACTATATAAACTAACATGAACGTCCACAGGAAAGTAAAGTCTCGTAGAGAAATATTTTCTTAACACGTTCTGATTGCAAACAAATGTCCACACAAAGAAAGTCCCTACAAAGTAGAGATGTGAATTGTGTGCCAGATCATCTTAATGATCAGATTTGGCTGGGGGGAGGGGGGAATCTGATCGTTAAGATATGTGAATTGGAATCGTTTCCGATTCCAATTCACATCGCCAATTTCACATCGCTAAAAAAAACAACCCACCTGACGCTTTAAATCGACCCCACCCTCCCGACCCCCCCAAAACCTTTTAAAATTTACCTGGTGGTCCAGGGGGGCCTCGGGGGGCCTTGGGGAGAGATCCAGGGGGGCCTCGGGGAGAGGAGAGATCCAGGGGGGCCTCGGGGACAGATTTCCCGTTCCCAGGCATCACCTGTTCTAAAAAAAAAAAATGGCGCCGATGCCCCTTTGCCCTTACCATGTGACAGGGTATCCGTGCCATTGGCCGGCGCCTGTCACATGGTAGGAGCACTGGATGGCCGGCGCCATCTTTAAAGATGGCGCTGGCCATCTTTACTCATTAGCGATGAGTAAAGATGGCCGGCACCATCTTTAAAGATGGCGCCGGCCATCCAGTGCTCCTACCATGTGACAGGGGCCGGCCAATGGCACGGATACCCTGTCACATGGTAAGGGCAAAGGGGCATCGGCGCCATTTTTTTTTTTAGAACAGGAACGGGAACGGGAAATCTGTCCCTGAGGCCCCCCTGGATCTCTCCTCTCCCCGAGGCCCCCCTGGATCTCTCCCCGAGGCCCCCCGAGGCCCCCCTGGACCTCCAGGTAAGTTTTAAAAAGTTTTGGGGGGGGTCGGGAGGGTGGGGTCGATTTAAAGGGTCGGGTGGGTTTGTTTTTTTTAGCGGTGCAGGCCTCCCTAAAAAAAAGGGTCGGGAGGGTGGGGGAGGCTAAGGGGGGGTCGATTTAAAGGGTCGGATGGGTTTTTTATTTTATCGGGCCATCGGCGCCATTTTAATTAGTGGCAGCCTAAATGGCGCCGATTGCCCGAGAGCGGGAGATCGCGCCGGGACCCCCCCCCCCCCCCCACTGGACCACCAGGTAATTTAACATTTTGGGGAGGTTCGGGAGGGTGGGGGAGGGTAAGGAATTGGTTTTAAAGGGTCGGGGTGGGTTTAGGGGTTGTTTTGGTGTGCCGGTTTTCCCGCCCTCCCCCAAATAATTCCCGTGCCCTATTTAACGATACAATACAAATGCCCCCGATTTATCATCAGGGGCATTTGTATTGTATCGTGCACTCTAACGATTTAGGACGATTTTAAAATTATCTGACGATAATTTTAATCGTTCAAAAATGATTCACATCCCTACTACAAAGGCCTTTGTTTCACCCATATTTGGGCTTCCTAAGGGTGGGGGGACCAATTGTGGACCCTCTCAAAATGATGAAAAATGTAGGGATATGTGATGCCTCTGCCACTTCCTAGCGGCATACATGCGGTCAGCAGAATGTATCTGCAGCGGTACTTGTTTCAGTTTGATTCACCAGCCTTCAGCTGTTCTTTAATTGTTCTGGCTGAATTATTCAGTGGCAGCTTGGTTTAGAAACCATTAGGGTCTTTTAAATCTACAGAAGGTCAATCTGAAAATTAGCACCGCTCAACAGGATCCATGATCTGTTTTGCTGGGTGAAGGCGCTGGCTGAGAATTAACATTGCCAGTCACCTGTCTCTCTGTAGGACTATTGCTGTGTGTTTGGAAAATTAGTATCCTTGTGTTTTCACCGCTGTGAACTAAGATGAGGATCACTACAGATAAATACTGCTGCTGCTGTGAACTGAAACTCGTTACCGCTGCGGGTTTGTATGAAACAAATATCGCTGCAGATATATTCTGTTGACCGCATGTAACTTGGTTCTCAACCCTGTCCTGGGGACCCCCCCAGCCAGTCGGGTTTTCAGGATATCCACAATGAATATGCATGAGAGAAAATTTGCATACACTTGCAAATTTTCTCTCATGCATATTCATTGTGGATATCCTGAAAACCCGACTGGCTGGGGGGGTCCCCAGGACAGGGTTGAGAACCACTCCCTACATTTTTCTTTCTAGCAGCAGAAGACCTGAAAGCTCATTTGCATACTTCTCCCAGCAGACCTTACTGAAGACTATAGAGGATACTGTGAGCCATCTAGGTTTCAGCTTTCACAACCCCCTGCACTGTTTCTAGCAGAAGAGAACTAGAAGGTCATCTGCATACTTTTCCTAGCAGCCCCAGCAGAGGACTCCAGAGGATACTCCGAGTTGTCTAGGCTTCAACTTCGACAGCCCTCACCACTGATTCCAACGTTTGTATACTTTTCACTGCAGAGGACACTGCAAGCCATACAAGTTTGAGCTTTCACAGCTCCTGCATTATTTCCAACAGCGGAAAACTTATCTACATATTTTTCCCAGCAGCCCTCGCACGGGACTCTAAAGAACACTGCAAGCCATCTAGGTTTCAGCTGTCACAGCCCAGCTATATTGCCTCTTCTTTCTTGCAGCTGAGGATTGGAAGGTATGTGTCAGAAATGCCACTTCATATAAATTTTCAACAATAGATTTATTTATTTGATACAAAAACAGGTAATTAGTTCAAACAAGGGTTAATAAGATGTGAACCAGGTAAATATAATTAGATTAATTATAGTGTCTGGAGGATCATTGACAGGCAAATATAAAATACATGAATAGATTAAAAGTATATTAGATTAATTTGAGCATTCTGCTTCCCTTAGAAATTTTAAATAGCTAACAACTGAACACATTTAAGATGTAGACAGTAGTCCATCATTGAGAGGGGGGGCCATTCAGTCTTTTGCACTGAGAGCCACATGTATGATTTATCTACCAATTGGTGATAGGTTGTATGTGTGCACTCGGTGCAAACAGCTCCTACTCCCTCAGGGAATGAGTCCACTGTCTGGAGGTTAGAGTAACTGGGGCTCAGGCTGGTGGGAGAGCAGACTACACTGTGGCTGGGGGGAGCAGCTCAGCCTGGTGGGGGGATTGGGGGGGTGAGGAACAGGCTGTGCTGGGGTTAAGAAGAGCTTGGCCTGGGGAGCTGGTTGTCCTGGGGATGAGAGCACGCAGGCTGTGCTGAGGCTGCTGGGGGATGAGGTCAGGCTATGCTAGGGCTGGGGATGCAGGGACAGGCTGTGTTAGGGCTGGAGGGAGAAAGGCAGGCTGCTGGAGCTGCAGGGGAGAGGAAGGCTATAAATAAGAGCCCCTGGAGAATTTCCAGGGGCTCTTATTTATAGAGAGAGAAAGAAAGAGAGAGAGAAAGAAAGAGAGAGAGAGAAAGAAAGAGAGAGAGAGAGACAGACAAACAGATCACACCCCACAGTGGACACAGAGACAGACATCCCACATCGTGATAGGCCTAAACAGATACACTCCCACCATCATACACAGAGAGATAATAGATCATACTACACTACATATATATATGCACTCTTACCCGTCACACAGTCACATTCTGTCCCTCTTTACCAAGGGCAGAATGAGCAGGGAGGAAAGAATCACAGCAGCATGTTTTTTCTGTTGCTCATAACTTGGATGAAATACAGCAAGAGAATCAAAAACTAAAAAGAAATATAATAAAAGGACCAGTCAAGCATGCAGGTCTGCCTAAGTTTTTCTCTTCTCCTCCTCCTGCCTCTCAGACACTCTGGCTTCCTCCTCCAGTTTCACACTGATTCCCTCAGACTTGCTTCTCTCAGCAAGGAGTCTCTGTTAGAAGGAGCTGCTGTGGGCATTGCTTCCTTTGAAGGCTACCAAGCTCAGCTGAGGCTCAGGGCAGCCATCTGACACAGCCAGTCTAAGGCTTAGGTTTTCCCCTTCCCCACTTCCGTCTCACTCTGAAACATTCTGGCCTCCACCCCTACTGTAGCACTGATCAGCATGAAGTCTCAGGTGAGACTCTTAGCCAGGGTACCCTGGGGATTCAGTCCACCTGGTCTGAGGCTAATGGTAGCCACTAGAGCTGTCTGATATAGTTACACAGTCCCAAGAATTTCTCCAAAGTGTGCTGGACCAGAACTGGAAACATTTCTGACTCCTGCCCTCTGGGCCCCCATCCTCCCCATCCCTTCCCCTCCCCTCACCCATCCCCTAAGAGGAAGCCATAATGCTTTGGCAGTCCCTCCTTTGAAGCAGCTTTCTCCTTCTCAGAGCTTATGGGTTTTAATGTTGATTGGCCTGCAGCAGCTGGCACCCCCTCCCCCTCCCTCCCCGGATGCCTCCCTTTTCTAAGCTAGGGGCAATGGGGGGAGTTTGGGTTTCTGAGACTCCTCCCATTGCTTTAACGCCACCTATTTGGGGAGAAACAACTTGGGGATTATAAACCTTGAAAGCATGCTCAGTGGTTAGAGAGTTAGACGCATCTGAAGGAGCAAGACATCACTCCCAGGATCTCAACAGAGTGGGTGAGCTCACTGCAGAAGAAGAAAGGAGAGAGATGCCCCTTCCCCCATGAGTCTCAATTCATAGGAGCTTTTTTTGTAGAGATGTTTTTGTAGAGATTCCTCCTAAATCACTACAGAGAAGTGTTTGGTTTTGAAGATTTTTGGATTTCTTGGTCTGAAGGATCAGAATTGGATATCTTTTTTTCCCAAGTGACCATCAAGTGGGGATGGAAAGAGAGGAAGAGTTAAGGACTTTGGTCTAGAAGAACCCAGAGTCTCAGCTCTGGCCAAGTTGAATTTACAGGAAGTTTTGGGATGTTTTGGTGACCAGTTGAACCTTTTCTTGGACTTGGGGGGATATATTTTTCCACTGGTTATTGATACATGTTGTAGCTGCACTCTCGTTATCCCACCCTCACTGGTGAGGATATATTTTACATCAGGATAATGGTGCAAGGGTAGTGAGAAGGGAGGTATCACCTAAAATGGATAAACTACCAATAATATTCATTGCAATCATATTTCCAATGCTGTTTTTTATTTTTGGTATTGTAGCTTGGATCATTCTTTTTTAAATTACAGTAAAGACTATTTTTATTTGAACACTAAACTTGAACTTCTTTGGATTTCTTTGTTTTCCCTTTTGGATGTGCAAAGGATTTATTTATTTATTTATTTAAGGATTTATATACCGGAGGTTCCTGTATAATATACATATCACCCCGGTTTACAATGAACAGTAACTATCGCTTCAAGTTAGCGGTTTACAATGAACATTGTAATGAATTGGATGAATGTGACTCAACAGTTTATGCCTGTGGTGTTGATTTTGGTTCCCCTGTCTTTGATTTTCCCTTCTGGCACCTTCAAAAGATTTTGAGGCTAGAGTGTGAAGCTGCTATGGTTGATTGTGCCTAGGGCCCTGGAGGTTAATCTCTCCCCACCCAACCCCACCATCTGGACTCGAACCCAGACCCGGACCACTCCTAGTGAAAGATAAGGCACCAAAATGGGGGACCGGTTACATATGAAGCCAACCAATTCTTAGATAATAGAAGTTTTTTCAGATAATGGAACGGGATCCAGGGAATTCATTACTTCTAGATAATGAGAATTTCCAGTTAATGGATCTTTAGGTAAATGGTGCTGTACTGTGTGAACAAAACAAAAGCATCATATGAGGATAAAGCAGTAATTAGCTTTTTATTTCATTCCTAAAACATTACCCTTACATTATTTACATAGGACATGCTCTGTAATTTAAGACTTACAGTTTTCTATTATTAGATTCAGCAAAGGCAGTATGTATGAATAATATAGCATTTGAAAAATCTATTTTCTAATCATTCTGATAGCAACATAGTAAATGTAAGCAGATAAACACCAAAATGGCCCAGCCAGTCCTGGTGAATTTAATTCTCTTTCGGTAAATGTGTATATAAAATTCTCAAATGCAACCGAGCACCAACTTCCCCTTGAGTCTTCCACCCAATTTCTCAACCATCCTCTCATATCTGTCCCAAGCATGGCCAAGTCCATCATCTTCAAACTGCATTTGTAGAGGGCAATTTTCAGAAGTAATTTGCCCATGTAAATAGCTACTTATATGGATAAAAGAGCAAAAGTGTATGCACTGTTCCTGAGGCAGGGTTAAACCAGGAGAGGCAATAACATGCATAGATTTGCATTTTCAAAACGGTGTCATTGTGGGTGAATAAATATCTGCAGGAGAGCAGGTATACATTAGCAGAGATGTGGATTCATTTGAAATAAAATGGTAGGATGTTAATGAAATTTCTTATTTTGCTTTAATTTATTTTTTTCTTTTCAAAAAAATTGGAAGCACAGAATCTGCCATACAATAAAATTGCACTGGCCTTGGGTTAACTACTGACCATTATTGAAAACCAGCAGTGCTGGTAGAAGGGTCTGCAGCTGCCCCAGGTGGTGATGATGTCACATCATCACAGGATCTCTCGCTCTCTCTCTCTTTCTCCCTCTCTAGGCAGTCGCCTAGTCCGCCTAATGCTCCCGCCAGCCCTGGAAGACAGGGCACAAGTGACTAGAATGTGCACATCCCTTACACAGATAGAATAAAAAGGCTGAGGCATTTAATTTTACCCAATGACACTTTCATATGAAGGCAACACTCATTTTAAACTGGCTCAGCTGGGAGGCTGTATGGCAATATTCATGAAATCCAGAGTCATGTGAAGCAATAATATTTAGAATAAATTAGAATGTGAAATTTTTTAAATTACCTGGTAGTGCACAGTTCTAGCAGCCTGAAGACAACAGGAGTCTATGTAGGTTGTGATACCTTTTAATGAATCAATAAAAGAGCTTTAGATGCCTTGCTTTATGAGTGGTCAGGGGGACTGCCTCATATCTGTGGTGGGGTACTCGAGTTAAGGATAGTTTTGTGGGGCGGATATTGGAGGCATAGTAGATTCTCCCACACCCAGTCCAGGTAAGAAAGGCAGCTGGGAGTGTCAGGAGAAGCAATTGGGTGTGTCATCATCTAAAGAGCTGTAGGCATAATGCCTGGTGACGCCATGAGACTGCTAGACACTTGTTGGATGCAGTAGCACCAGATGAGGGCAATCTAGCTTTCTGGCATCAGTCCTGGTAATACAGGAGAAGATCTCAGGCTAGATTGTTCTATTGTAAGCTGCATGGACAGCTCAGCTCGTTCCACAGTGAGCAGGCTCATGGCATGTGAGAAAGCAGAGAATCATGGCTCCGATAAATTTATGGTCAAAAAGAATAGCCAAACGTCCCACTTAAATATAGTACTAAAAAACACCGTGTTACGGATTTTTTATCTCATTATGAATGGGACTCATATATAGGCATAAAGCTCATTGTATATGAGCAAAAGTTGTTCAATGCCACATTTTAATCATAGGTTCAATAATGATTTTTTCTTCGCTTGTGCTTTCACCACTTAGCTAAGTAACATTTAAATTGAAACATGTTACTATAATTTATTAAGACTGATGAATGTTGCAATAGATGGGTCACTACTGGTGAAAGCACAAGCGAAGAAAAAATCATTATTGGACCTATGATTAAAATGTGGCATTGAACAACTTTTGCTCATATACAATGAGCTTTATGCCTATATATGAGTCCCATTCATAATGAGATAAAAAATCTGTAACACGGTGTTTTTTAGTACTATATTTAAGTGGGACGTTTGGCTATTCTTTTTGACCATTCATTACGTGGCTAAAATCCCTTCATAAATTCTATAGTGAGAGTTATACATTCTTTGCTCCGATAAATTTATGGCAGTTATAAATTGAGTGTTGGTAAATAAAACTGTGTCCTTGTTATTTTCCTGTTAAATTGTTATGAGATGTATAATGTATTATATTGGCAGTTTGATGAATGTATATATGACTATATAAGTGAGAGAGGCATGGTTGTCGAGAAGATCACAGTTACCTCTATAAAAAAAATTACAAAATAAAAACATTTAAGGAAGAGGTATGGATTAGATATCTGAACATTTAGGGACATCAAGGGATATAAAATCACCCTCTTCAGTGCCTGTGAGTCTCTGAATATCTTTGGAAAAGTCATTTTATTACCTTCTGCTTCAGTTCACCCAGCTACAATTTTATAACATTAGTTATCATGATTATTGTTGTAGCTAGTAATAATAAAACTAGCCTAGTTCCTTCCCTCCCCACCATTTTGGAATTTTTGGTGCAGTCTATTGCTGTGTGCTGCCGTATCATCATTTTTTCCCCAGGGGAGACTGCATATAGGTTTTCTGAAGTTTAAATTGTGCAGTGATCCAAGACCTTATTTGGATGATAAGTGCTATATAAATCCACATTTTTACAATGTTAGACTGAGCCATGTTCTCCTTCCAGCAGAGTTGTTGAACTTTTAACTTTCTTTTCAGCCTCTTGCTATTGCATAGGATATCTCACTAGTAATTTACTTCTCAGCTCCCTTTGCTGGCTTTGCTCTGTTATACTGCCATAACAAGACAATTCTACTAAATCTGTCCATCAAAATAAGCCATTTAACATAAGGTTTATTACTTCAGAGTTTGAAGCATCAAATATGAAAAAATGATTTCATTTAGACAAATCTCTTTGTTCTGATAGGATAAACAATATCAACAGACGCTTAGGGCATCATTTTCTAAAGTATTGCAGGCCTGCGATACTTTAGATAATGAGGGGCGGGGGGCCAAAACAGGGGGCGGTACTGCGCTAGCCGGCAGCGATCGCACCGCCGCGGTGCGATCGCTGCCAGTTTCGCACCCAATAGCGCCACCATAGAAGGTGTAGCTATTGGGCACGAAATAGGATGCGAAAAGGCCCTTACCTTTTTCGTCGTCTGCAGCGTCTTCGCGGAGTTGGCCTCGGTGACGCCCCGACTCCTCCTCTTCCAGGGCCGACTCCGCCCCCATCTTGGTATCGCACGTGATAAGGGACTTTTCACGTGCGAAGCGTCCCTTATCGCGTGCGATCCGTCTGGAAAATGACCCCCTAATTAGATTTCACTAATAAATACTTCTTAGTGTCACTATCAAATTCATGTGATATACAATTATTTGCATTACTTATTTAGCTCTTTATCCTGTTTAAAAAACATGAAGATAATTTTCAAGGGATACGCCATTAGTCACCTATTTATTTATTTGTTTGTTTAAATTGAATGTGATACAAGACTTCAAGTTGGTTTGCATGATAAAAATCAAAAATACGCAGTACAAATAAATAATTCTAAGTCCTTGGGTTTGAAAATTGCCCCAGGCAAAGCAGCTGTATTTAGAACTTAGCTGCTGAAAAAAATTGGACATTCTGGGAGGCGTTTGGATCGGGGCAGCTAAAATATTTAATTTTCAAATAGACATACATATTTTCCAGTGCGCAGTCAGCCTGCAGACATAGTATCTGCAGGGTACATGTCTCATTTTTGATTTGGGGACTGTTTTTTTGCCCACATACCTGGTAACTAATTTTCAATATGAAAGCACACTAGGGTTAGATTTTTTTTAAAATTTGATGCAAGGCGCACACGGATAGCGAATAGCCACATACTTCGCTCATAGACACCTTACTGAAAATCGGTCCCCCTGAATTATCATGCAAGACAGTTGCTGTGTACTGATATGCATGCACTGATTTAACAGCACTTTTTATTGTGACTGCAAATTACTGCGTGAAAGGACAGTTAAGTACAGTTTAATGAACTAGTTTCAACACTAGGAAATAGATCCAGATGCAAAATGTAATATATTTGTTACTATTACATGTCATACGTTGTACATTTGTTTCTCGAATAGACAGTTCACATGTATATCTTGTTTTTAGTTTCTTGGTAATAGAATTGAATTTATATTGAATGACTAAATGAGCTGACTACAAACCATTCTCTTAAGACCATCCTCTAGGCCAGCAGTTCTCAACCAGTGTGTCGGACTCGCCAAGCACCAGCAGGTGAGTCGTGTACTACCTGCAGCTGGTGGGGCAACGATCAGAGCTCTGACCGCCGGCAGAGACCGGGCCAGCGGGGGGCCGAGGAGCAGAGCGCTGCCGCCGCCACTGCTGGGGAATGTTCTCATTCTGCTTTATACCCATTGCTGAGAGTCGGAGGTGGGGGGGTTGGGTTCCTGTGGATGCAAAGTGTACATTTACATTTAGCCATGTGACAGTTATGTGTTCAGTGAGCCACACATGTAAGAACCATCTATCAGCGTTCCGATCTTCGGCCCTCGCTGGCCTGGTCTCTGGCGGCAGCCAGTGCTCTGATCTTCGCACCGCTGGCTGCGGGTAGTCCGCAACACACTCGCCAGTGCTTGGCAACACACCAGTTGAAAATCGCAGTTCTAGGCAGTATCTCCTTACAGTGATTTTCTTCTTTTAAAATGCTAGCAGGACGTTTCCCTTAGCTATGCAAAAAAATTGTAAAAGGGAGGGGCAGGGGGATGTTTCAGCTCTGAAGTCCTTAGAGTTTCTGTGTGAGCCCAACATAACATATACAACCAGTATTATCTGTTTGAGGAGGTGTTCTTTGTACCTTGTGTGACATGTTCTCTGCTGTTTTCATTGTACAACACAATTGATTAGGAGCAGAAGACAGATGTGACAGCTCTGCTGGCTTCTTACTCCCAACTACAATTCTCCACTGATTACTTTTGACACAAGTGATACCTAGCTCCTAGTAGCTTAGCAGTTAATTAAAACTTCAGCAGTTGGGGAAGCAAAAGGCTTACAGGGTCTGCTCACATGGCAAACTTGATCATGTTAACTCTTTGCAGCCAAGTCCCAAGGAATGCTCTCAGAATACAGTCATAGAGGACAGTAATGCTGTTAGGTCCACATGATGCAATTGATTATATATATTTTATTTATTTATTTATTTATTTATTTCTTTTATATACCGACATTCGATCGAGATATCACATCGGTTTCCAGATAACTCAAAGAATAGGGTAGTAACAGCCCTATTTTACATTATAACATTGTAATAAAAATAATAAATTGTAACATTGTAATAAATATAACAAATTATACAAATTATAACAGGAATAACAGGATTACGTTGAACATTTGATGTAGTATATAACATATGTACATAAATGACTTGTTGATGAGGATATATTAAGGTTAGGTTGGCAGGGAGGGTTGAAGGGGGGAATGGGGGGGATAGGAGGGGGGAAGGTGGTGCAAGGGAGGGAAGATGGTGATGCGAGATGCTTGTGTAGGGGGGCGTGGTGTGTTGCAGTTGAATTTGGGTAGGTTACGTGTCAGGTGGGAATGCTTTTAGGAACAGCCATGTTTTGAGGTGTTTTTTGAAGACTTGCAATGAAGGTTCATTTCTGAGACAGGTGGGGAGGGAGTTCCATAAGGAGGGGCCCGCAATTGTTATGGCTCGTTTGCGGGTGACGTTGAGGTGTGCAGATTTGAGATTGGGTACGGCTAGGAGGCCAGTGTTGGTGGATCTGAGAGTTCTTTGAGTAGGGTAAGGGTATATAAAGATATAGATATATAAAGATATAGATATATAATGTACTTGTTTTGAGCTTCTGATTGATCCAAATGTGACACCATTTACTTTTCTAGATGATGCCATCTAACATGGCATGAAATATAGTACAGTACAGTATTGACAGAACAAAATAGCAGATGTACTACTCCTCTGGAAAAAAAAAATATTAATGAGAAGATTTGCTATTAGATGAAAAGATGAACTTGGGTTGGGAAAAAAACAGAGAAAGTAACATCAGAGATCAAGAACAGTCTGTAGTTTTGCCACAGGAAGGTAAAATAGGCAGACTAGATGAACCTTGCAGTCCATATCCATCATTTTCAGGTTTCTATGTAAAAGAAAACCAACACAGGAGCTTGGTAGAGATCATATTTTTATAAGGCTAATGAGTGCTTAAAGAGGCATGCTTTTGAGATTAGTAAAATCATTTTCTCCAGCAATGCATGAGAAACCTTAGTAGTTTTGAAAGCATGCCTCTTTAAATTTTAATAGTTTTATAACTGTATTTTCTGTGCCTAAGTATTATGTTACTTTCCTTCTCCCAAATTTTGCTTTTGATTGCCTTATATAGTACTCCTCTTACTAATGAATAAAAATATTGTCTCTAAGGTCCATTGCTCCAGTTGTCAATATGGCTCAGGATGTACTATATGGTGCAATATTTTGTTATTATTAAAGTGATTACTGTTATTTAAGATGTTTAAAAAGTAAGGCACCTACACATTAAAATGGTTGCAAAACATTTTTTTAGTGTGCATATGCTAAAAATGCCAATTCATGTTTTATCATGCATTCTAACATAAGATGCACTGAATAATTTTGCAAGACCATTAAATACAGCCTCTTTAAGTGAATGCACAAAAATAATGTGCACACTAACCCAAAAAACTATACTATAAAACTTCTAGGGATGTGAATCGTTTTCCATATCGTCTTAACGATAGAAATCGTGTGGCAGGGCAAGAAAATCGTCTTAGGCACGATTTTTTAGTTAAAAAATCGTTAAAAATCGTTTTTTCCGATTAGTGCGCACTAACTCGAGTTAGTGCGCACTAACTGGGAGTTAGTGCGCACTAACTGGGAGTTAGTGCGCACTAACTGGGAGTTAGTGCGCACTAACTGGGAGTTAGTGCGCACTAACTGAAAATGATACAATTTGACACTTTTCAGGTCAGTTAAGGTCAGTTTAGGAATGAATATGTATTCCTATTGGCTGCCCTCTTATTTATTCATGTTACCAAGTTTCCTACTGACAGTATATGGGGGATGGGAAATGGAAACAGTTGGTAGCTTGACAAAACAAGTAATGTGATCAGTCAATGTGACTAGAACTTGTGCCCTAACCCTGATACCAGGGGTATTGTGATCTTCCTGCACACAGTGCCCTATCCCTATTAATACCAGGAGTGTTGTGATCTTCCTGCACACAGTGCCCTATCCCTAATACCAGGGGTGTTGTGATCTTCCTGCACACAGTGCCCTATTCCTGATACTGGGGGTGTTGTGATCTTCCTGCACACAGTGCCCTATTCCTGATACCGGGGGTGTTGTGATCTTCTTGCACACATCCCGATATCAGGGATAGGGCACTGCATGCAGGAAGATCACAACACTCCTGGTATTAATAGGGATAGGGCACTGCATGCAGGAAGATCACAACACTCCTGGTATTAATAGGGATAGGGCACTGCATGCAGGAAGATCACAACACCCCTGGTATCAGGGATAGGGCACTGTGTGCAGGAAGATCACAATACCCCGGAGGAGTGAGGGTCAGGCAGCTCCCCCCTGTCTGTGAAGCCAGCCTCTCACTAGTAATGCAGGGAGGGAGCTGTCTCAGACTTCACCATCCTCCCCCCCCCCCCCCTTACCCACACACCATTCACTAGCTGGGACATGGGGGAAGTCAGGAGTGAGGGTCAGGCAGCTCCCCCCTGTCTGTGAAGCCAGCCTCTCACTAGTAATGCAGGGAGGGAGCTGTCTCAGACTTCACCATCCTCCCCCCCCCCTCACCCACACACCATTCACTAGCTAGGACATGGGGGAAGTCAGGAGTGAGGATCAGGCAGCTCCCCCCTGTCTGTGAAGCCAGCCTCTCACTAGTAATGCAGGGAGGGAGCTGTCTCAGACTTCACCATCCACCCCCCCCCCCTCACCCACACAACATTCACTAGCTGGGACATGGGGGAAGTCAGGAGTGAGGGACAGGCAGCTCCCCCCTGTCTGTGAAGCCAGCCTCTCACTAGTAATGCAGGGAGGGAGCTGTCTCAGACTTCACCATCCTCCCCCCCCCCTCACCCACACACCATTCACTAGCTGGGACATGGGGGAAGTCAGGAGTGAGGGTCAGGCAGCTCCCCCCTGTCTGTGAAGCCAGCCTCTCACTAGTAATGCAGGGAGGGAGCTGTCTCAGACTTCACCATCCTCCTCCCCGCCTCACCCACACACCATTCACTAGCTGGGACATGGGGGAAGTCAGGAGTGAGGGTCAGGCAGCTCCCCCCTGTCTGCGAAGCCAGCCTCTCACTAGTAATGCAGGGAGGGAGCTGTCTCAGACTTCACCATCCTCCCCCCCCCCTCACCCACACACCATTCACTAGCTGGGACATGGAGGAAGTCAGGAGTGAGGGTCAGGCAGCTCCCCCCTGTCTGTGAAGCCAGCCTCTCACTAGTAATGCAGGGAGGGAGCTGTCTCAGACTTCACCATCCTCCCCCCCCCCCTCACCCACACACCATTCACTAGCTGGGACATGGGGGAAGTCAGGAGTGAGGGTCAGGCAGCTCCCCCCTGTCTGTGAAGCCAGCCTCTCATTAGTAATGCAGGGAGGGAGCTGTCTCAGACTTCACCATCCTCCCCCCCCCCCCCTCACCCACACACCATTCACTAGCTGGGACATGGGGGAAGTCAGGAGTGAGGGTCAGGCAGCTCCCCCCTGTCTGTGAAGCCAGCCTCTCACTAGTAATGCAGGGAGGGAGCTGTCTCAGACTTCACCATCCTCCCCCCCCCCCTCACCCACACACCATTCACTAGCTGGGACATGGGGGAAGTCAGGAGTGAGGGTCAGGCAGCTCCCCCCTGTCTGTGAAGCCAGCCTCTCACTAGTAATGCAGGGAGGGAGCTGTCTCAGACTTCACCATCCTCCCCCCCCCCCCTCACCCACCCACCATTCACTAGCTGGGACATGGGGGAAGTCAGGAGTGAGGGTCAGGCAGCTCCCCCCTGTCTGTGAAGCCAGCCTCTCACTAGTAATGCAGGGAGGGAGCTGTCTCAGACTGGTATCAGGGTTAGGGCACTGTGTGCAGGAAGATCACAACACTCCTGGTATTAATAGGGATAGGGCACTGTAAGAGATGACTGTAGTAGATTGAATAAAGATCTGATGTTTCTGCTCTCCTCACACCAAACAAAAACAACACACAAGCAGAGAAGCCCTTCTTACAAAGCTGAGCTAGTGAGTTAAGTAGGAGGAAAAGTAAACATACTGGTGCCAGTGTGGCTACTTAAAAAATACACTTACCAACAATCAATTACATATATTTGAACTGTGTACAGTTCCAGCCAGGACCACCTTTCTAAAATGCACAGTGATTGGCAAATTCAACATGCACTAGCATTTCAGGTGCCTGCTAACAAAAATAATAAACAAACAAGTTCTAGTCACGTGAGTGCTGATCATTACATTACTTTTTTTGTCAAGCTTCCAACTATTTCCATTTCACATCCCCCCAACCATATTGGTAACATCAATAGATAAGAGCACAGCCAGCCAATAGGAATACATACATACATATTCATTCCTAAGTGACCTTTACTGACCTGGGAAGTGTGAACACTTTGTTTCATTTTCTGTTGGTGTTCGTTAGTTTCCAGTTCCATTTCCCATCCCCCCAACCATCACCTCAGTGGTAACCTTGGTAACATCAATAGATAAGAGGGCAGCCAGCCAATAGGAACACATATTCATTCCTAACTGACCTTCAGTGACCTGGAAAGTGTTTATTTGTATCATTTTCAGTTAGTGCGCACTAAATCGAGTTAGTGCGCACTAACGGGGAGTTAGTGCGCACTAACTCGAGTTAGTGCGCACTAACACGATTTAACGATTTTTAACGATAAATCGTTAGAATTTCTATTGTATCGTGTTCTATAATGATTTAAGACGATATAAACATTATCGGACGATAATTTTAATCGTTGAAAAACGATTCACATCCCTAAAAACTTCTGCATCACCAAGTCCCCTGTGCTAACCCAGCTGACATGAAAGGGTTGGTTAGCAAAAGGGATTTCATCCTTACAAGCCTCCCTCCATCAAGATCAGCCTGGCATCCATCCCCCATCCAACCCTGGACCTTACCATGCACAAGTCCTGACCACCCTCCCTGATTAAGGCTCCCCCTCCTTCTTTTGAAAGTATCCCCCAAGAAAGCATCACTTTCCTCAGATCAAGAGGTGCCCGAATCATTGACCACCTTCCCACCTCTCAGTATGCATCGTTACTGTGTGGAGACCACCAGATTTGACTCTCTTTTCAAAAGAGACCAATGAAAATATTGATTGTGAACTTTAAATTGTTGAAAGTGATTGTCCAGAAAAGAAGAAAACCAGTCTAGGACAACTCCAGATGCAGAAGAATAGAATGATCAACTGTATCGAAAGCAGAGGAGATGTCAAGAGAAACAAGTTTATAATGATAACCTGAATCGACCTCTCCTAAGTGTGTTGGTTAAAGACAACAAAAACAATTCCATGCTCATGTATCTCCTGAAGTGAAATTGGTCAAGAATATCCTTATCATCAATGAACTCGGAGTTCTGATTTTAGATAAAAAGAGTAAGGATGAAATTGGTCTATAACTGTTGAAGTCAGAGGTATCAAGATTAGTTGGGTTTTTTTTTTGTTATTAGTAACGGGCAAAGTACTCCTTTTTTAAGGGGTGCAGGGACATATCCTTGCTCTAGAGAAAGATTGATGAAAGAAGTAAGAAATGAAGCAATCGTGTCTTGACCTACTTTAAATAAAGCAGTAGAACATTGTCTTCTCTTTGTCCAGTTCCAGTCCTGCCTGCACTCAAGCTCCAGCTCCATCCTTGCCTGCACTCAAGCCTCATTTCCAGTTCTTGCCTGTATTCTAGCTCCAGTATTACCTGCACTCTGTTCCAGTTCAAGCTCCAGTCCATGATGTACTACCACTGCAGCCAAAGCCTACTGGCCCCCAGATCCCAACTTGCAGAAGAAGGGGCTGTCTAGGTGGAAGACTGGCCCATGCCCTGACCTGCCATCATGTACCACTCCCTGGGGGTATCCTGATCCCAGACCAGCAAGTCACAACAGCAAGTAACCCACACTCTAGTTACATGTTGTTATGTTCCATATTAGGAGTTACTGTTCAGGAAAAAAGGACTACAACTTTCAGTAAATATTAGCATTTCAAGGTAAATTCAGCTGCCTTCAGGGGTGGTAGGGAAGAGGGGGTGGGACAAGGGTCTTCATAAAAACCCAGAGTCTGACTGGATTTCTTCCTATTTTTTCATTTTTTTAGGCATTGGAAAATAGTACACACTATTTGTAAATAGCACATATAATTTTCCCAAAACAGAAAAACAAAGGAAACAAAACATAAAAAATTAAAAGTGGTTAAACAAAATGACAGATGAAATGACAAAAAATATTTGTTCTGCACATCCCTAGCAGAGAAAGAAATCAGTGTGGCTAGCTAGGATGCCTATGCCCCACCAGCCAAAGACACAGATGAGCCAGCAGTGTCCAATGAATAGGGATGTGAATCGTTTTTCTGACAAATTAAAATATCGTACGATATTTCTTAATTCGTCAAAAATTCGTGAATGATGAGAAACGATCACATTTCCCCGAATTTTCATCACTCTCGTTAGTGCGCCCTAACAAAAATAGCAAAAAATAACAAAAAGTAACAAAAATTAACGGTTTTCTTTAGTGCACGCTAACAAAAACCGTTAAATTTTGTTACTTTTTGTTATTTTTTGCTATTTTTGTTAGTGCGCACTAACAGGAGTCTGCGCGCCCTAACAGGAGTTAGTGCATGCTAACTCCTGTTAGCACGCACTAATCCGAAAAAACAATTTTTTACTAAAAAAAAAATGCCGATCCTCAGGAAACCGAGATTTTCCCACGGCCAGACGAACCCGATAGCAGAAACGATGGGGCACCTGATTCACATCCCTACCAATGAATATAAGAACATAAGATAAACCATACTGGTTCATATCAAGGGTCCATCAAGCCCAGTATCCTGTTTCTAACAGTGGTCAATCCAAGTCACAAGTACCTGGCAAAAACTCAAACATTAGATAAATCACAAGTGACTATTGCTTATTAATTACCGTAATAGTCGTTTATGGATTTTTTCCTCTAGGAACTTATCCAAATCTTTTTAAACCCAGTTACACTAACTGCTGTAACCACATCCTCTGGCAATGAATTCCAGAGCAGCTGAATTATGTGCTGGTGAAAAATTAATTTCTTCAATTTGTTTTAAATGAGCTACTTGCTAACTTCATGGAGTGCCCCCTGGCCCTTCTATTATCTAAGAGAGTAAATAACCAATTTACATTAACTTGTTCAAGTCCTTCCATGATTTTGTAGATTTCTGCCATATCCCCCCGCAATCATCTCTTCTCCAAACTGAACAGCCCTAACTTCTGTAGCCTTTCCTCATAGGGCAGCTGTTCCATACCTCTTATCATTTTGGTCAACCTTCTCTGCTATATCCTTTTTGAGATGCAGAGACCAGAATTGCACACAGTATTGAAGGTGTGCGCTCTCCATGGAGCGATACAGAGGCATTATGATATTTTATGTTTTATTCTCCATTCCCTTCCTAATAATTCCTAACATTCTGTTTGCTTTTTTGATCGCCACAGCACACTGAGACGACAATTTCAATGTATTATTCACTATGACGCCTAGATCTCTTTCCTGGGTGGTAACTCCTAAGATAGAAACCAGGGATGTGAATCGTTTTTTGACGATTTAAAATATCGTCCTATATATTTTAAATCATCAAAAATCGTTAGAAGCAATATTTAATAGGAATTCCCCTGATTTATTATCAAAAATCATAAATCGGGGGAAGGGGGAGGGGAAGGGGGAGGGCGGGAAAACCGGCACACTAAAATATCCCTAAAACCCACCCCGACCCTTTAAAATAAATCCCCCACCCTCCCGAACCCCCCCAAAATGTCTTAAATTACCTGGGGTCCAGTGGGGGGGTCCCGTTGTGATCTTCCACTCTCGGGCCACGGGTGCATTGATAGAAATGGCGCCGGCGCCATTTTGCTTCCTGTCCCCCGACGTCACGAGCGTAGGAGATCGCTCCTGGACCTCCGCTGGACCCCCAGGGACTTTTGGCCAGCTTGGGGGGGCCTCCTGACCCTCACAAGACTTGCCAAAAGTCCAGCGGGGTCCGGGAATGACCTCCTGCACTCGAATCGTGTTGCCGTACGGCCAGCGCCATTTTGCAATATGGCCGGCGCCATTTTGCAAAATGGCGCCGGCCGTACGGCAACACGATTCGAGTGCAGGAGGTCGTTCCCGGACCCCCGCTGGACCCCCAGGGACTTTTGGCCAGCTTGGGGGGGCCTCCTGACCCCCACAAGACTTGCCAAAAGTCCAGCGGGGGTCCGGGAACGACCTCCTGCGCTCGAGTCGTGTTGCCGTAATGAAAAATGGCGCTGGCCATATTGCCGTACGGCAAAATGGCGCCGGCCATACGGCCGGCGCCATTTTTCATTACAGCAACACGACTCGAGTGCAGGAGGTCGTTCCCGGACCCCCGCTGGACTTTTGGCAAGTCTTGTGGGGGTTAGGAGGCCCCCCCAAGCTGGCCAAAAGTCCCTAGGGGTCCGGGAGCGATCTTCTACGCTCGTGACATCAGGGACAGGAACCAAAATAGCGCTGGCGCTATGCAAAGGTAGTGCCGGCGCCATTTTCTATCAACGCACTCGTGGCCCGAGAGTGGGAGATCACAATGGGACCCCCCACTGGACCCCAGGTAATTTAAGACATTTTAGGGGGGTTCGGGAGGGTGGGGGATTTATTTTAAAGGGTCAGGGTGGGTTTTAGGGATATTTTAGTGTGCCGGTTTTCCTGCCCTCCCCCGATTTATGATTTACACGATATTTTAAAAAACAAAACCGCTACGATCCGATTCCCTCTCTCCCCCCCCCAGCCGAAATCGATCGTTAAGACGATCGATCACACGATACACATCTCTAATAGAAACTAACATTTTGAGAATACACCAAGGATTACTTTCCCTATATGCATCATTTTACACTTGCCCATGTTAAATTTCATCTGCCATTTGGAAGCCCAATCTTCCAGTCTCACAAGGTCCTTCTCCAATATATCACAATCCGCTTGAGATTTAATGACTGCATAATTTTGTGTCATCCGCAAATTTGATCACTTCACTCATCGTACCCCTTTCCAGATCATTTATAAATATATTAAAAAGCACAGGTCCAAGTACAGATCCCCGAGGCACTCCACTGGTTACCTTTTTCCATTGTGAAAACTGACCATTTAATCCTACTCTCTGTTTCCTTTCTTTTAACCAGCTTGCAATCCACAAAAGAACATCACCTCCTATCCCAAAACTTTTTAGTTTTCTTAGAAGCCTCTCATGTGGGACTTTGTCGAATGCCTTTTGAAAATCCAAACATACCACATCCACCGGTTCACCTTTATCCACATGTTTATTCACCCCTTCAAAAAAATGAGGGAGAGGCAAGACTTCCCTTGGGTAAATCCATGTTGGCTGTGTCCCCTCAAACCATATCTATCTAAATGTTTTGTGATTTTATTCTTTATTACAGTTTCCACAATTTTTCCTGGCACTGAAGTCAGGTTCACTGTCTATAGTTTCCCGGATCACCCCCGGATCCCTTTTTAAATATAGGGGTTACATTGGTCAAATTCCAGTCTTCAGGTACATCAGATGATTTTAATGATAGGTTACAAATTAATTGAAATAGGTCTGAAATGTCATTCTTTATTTCTTTCAGACCCCTGGGGTGTATACCATCTAGTAATAAAAAGTGGCTGGTGGATCCCTGGTCCCTATCAGTTAAAGATCCATGGAAGCCGTAGTGGGGTAATAGGAGTAGCTGGTAGAGATCCCCTTTTCCAACCAGTGAGGGCTAACCTTAAGAGGGTGCAGGGCCTAGGGTGAATCAACTGCAGTGGGGCCCTGAAATGCTGGCTGACAGGAAATTATAGTGTTGAGGATGGGGTTACCATGGAAGTGTGGGGCCCTCCAAAGCGCAGAGCCCAGGGCAGTTGCCCCTGTTTGTGCCCCCTCTCAAAGACAGTCCTGCTGCAGTCAAAGGAGGCAGCCATGATGCATGTGTGGCCCTTTCACAAGAGCCGCCTGCACCAATGTTTCTTCTTAGCCTGCTGACTGCCGTGACTTCTTTGCCAGTGGCATCACATAGATAGGAAGGGAAGAAATAAAGGGGAATGGTGAAAGCTGGGTGAGAGAAGGGTGTGAAGAACATGTGTGGAGTAGAGAAGCAGGGTGAGAGCATGGTGGGAATGGGTAGCAAGGTGGGAGAATGTGCAGGGCAAGGAAGAGAGTATGGGGGAAGGTGGGAGGAAGAGAACATGGGGAGGGAGGGGAGAGTGGTGTGGGAGTAGAATTCATTGGGGTGGTGGAGTGGAGAGGATGCGAGACAGTATCGGACCTATTAATATTTATTTATTTAAAAACGTATAGCCTGCATTATACAGACAATGTTGTTCTAAATGGGTTACATCTTAAACATGCATAAATTATAAATTCTGGATCAGACAATAACATACCTAACAATACTAACCCCCCAATACACACATACATGATTGCCGGTATATAAAAACTCTAAATAAATAAATAAAATAAATAAATAAAACAAAGAAGAAATGTTCAAGTAATCTTCCTTCTTTCTTCCCTGTACCTATCCTGATTCAGGCTTTCAGATAATCTCTACAAGAGAAAGTATGATATGAGGGGCAAAAGGGAATTGCCTTCCTTTGTTTGGGCTTTCAATGTTGATTTTGAAATCTTCATATTATTTTTATCAGTGCTCGAAAAGTGGTAACTGGAGGCAGGTGCTCCCTGATAATGGATCTTCCAGCGCAGGCTTTGCTAGTGGAGGGATCCAGAAAATTATAGCCCATGCATCTGATGATTTTGTGGGGCAAGGCTGCACAGCTTGAGCTTCATAATCCATTTTCATGGAACAGTAGCTGAGACGATAACAAGCGAGTATAACTACAAAACTGAGCAAATGGGAGCTGCAGATCATCAAGCAGGAACATACACAGAAAGAACTCTGTCTCATTTACACAAGGTGACACGCGGCATCACACAGGCCTGCTAAGCTGTCTTTCTGCTGTGATTTAACATGCCCTTTACTGCTGTATTTTTTATTTGATCCCATCCTAATAGAACAAAGTATTATTCACAGGTGACGGAATGGTTTGGCTTTCTTTCCTCGGTTTTCATGCATTCAGGATAAAGATAGTGCCATTAGCTTTGCAGCACCTTGTCCTTTTTAAATTCAAAGTAGGGTTTCTCAGTGCAGTATTTTATCAGCAGTTTCAAATTAAAACTGAATTTTAAACTGTGCAGACTTTAGTGTTGAGGAGTATGTAGTAATCTGGGATAAATATTCTGCATTTAAAAGAAAAGGTAGCATAGCTTGCCTTCAAAATCAATAGATTCCCTAAACTGTATAGAAAATGTTGGGGGAAAAAGCATGATCACAGTGGTACTGGTGCCAGCTTTGTCTGTGCCAAAGACAGGTATTCAGAATTACACTCCCGTTCCTTTGATGGTCCTGTGCTTGCTCCGGCACAGTGCTTCTTCCTTCAGAGGCAATGGCACTGGTAGTGTCAGCTCCAGCAAAGCACCCCCTCTTTCTCTTCCCACCCCCTTTGCCCAGGATCCCCTTTCTTGTGCCCTCTGCTCTTTATGCCTTGAATTCATCTCCCCTCCCCCCCCCCCCCCCCCCCACCATTCTCAGCATGGCCCAAAGTGAAGAGGAGGCCGGCGGGGACCGCAGTGGAACTCATCCCACCATGACCTGCAACTCCTTCACTGTAACAGAGAAGGACTTTTCTTCTGCTCCCTGGCCTCCGAATCCAGGGCATGTCCTTCGCCAGGGATTCACCCTCAGTCAAAAAATCTGAAAATATCCAAAGTCCAACAAAAGTCTTTTTTTCACAGATCCTTACAGGCAGGGAGTGCACTGAAAAAAATCTCCTATTTGTCAAAACCCCAAGTTAGGTGTGTAGGCCCTAACTTGGTCAGGGATTCTCCAAAACAGGTCCTCAATCTCTGGAAGCCAAACCAAAAGACCACACAGCTAACTGACCTGAACCTCCCAATATTCTCAGACAATCCTCAGAGGGAGGTGCTGATAGGATGGTATCTCCCTCATTGCTATCTATCTTAGGACAGGGATCTAAGGCCACCTAGTGGGGATCAGGATCCTCAGGGGCAGTGCTAACTTTTTTACTGTCTTGCACACTCTCCCTCACCCTCTCCCCCTACTCCCTCACCCTCTTCAGACACACACAATTAAAATAATGCATTAATCAAAAAATCAAGACATATAAATTATCATTCATAATATTAAAACCATACTAATAAAAAGAATGTCAAAACAGCCAATAAACATTCAATAATTTAAAAAACTTGCATAATTTGTTCTGTTTCCCAAACACCAATAAAATATTTGAAAACATCTGATGAATAAATAATCCAATAATTAAAAAATGTTCTAATGTTTCCCTAAAAACAATAAAATATTTAAAAATAGCAGAAATATAAAGTTACACCCATTAATTACAACTAATAAGAATTTAAAAAATCTGCTCTCCATACCTGGGATCTTTTGATTTCCAGTCACCCTGAAATTGTTGTAGGGCCACACAAACTATATCTTCTCTCTTTCACACACACACACACACACACACACACACACAAACAAACAAAATAACACATTCATTCTGTCACACACTTTCTTTTTCATATACATGCCTATGTTCTCACAGACACATTATTTGTATGTGTATGTGTGTATGAAGGCCTGTGAGAGCCTATATGTAAGACATAGGCATTGATAGGCACACTTACACAGGCACACAGGCTCTCACACATAAACGTTCACATAGACAGTTATACAGACACACACACTCAGAAGCACACAAGCTCTCTCTATCTCTCTCACACACACACACACACACACACACACACAGGCTCTCATGCAAACACAAGCACATACAGAGTCAGACAGGCTCTCACACAGACACATACTTATAGGGTCTCTCTCGCACACACGCGCTTGCATACAGTCTCTCACACAGACACAGGCTCTCACACAGACATATAGACATACATACACATGCACACTGGCTCTTACACAAACACACACAGACACAATCTCTCACAGAAATACAGACACACAGTCAAGCTTTCACACTGATGTACATGCGTACACACACACACACACACACACACGGCCTCCTCTTCTTTTTATGCCTTGGTGGAATGAGCTCCACTGCAGCCCCTGCCAGCCTCCTCTTCACTTTGGGTCATGGTGGGATGTTCTCCACCATGGCCCCGCGGGCCTCCTCCTCACTTTGGGCCATTGTGAGATGGTCTCCACCATGGCCCCTTGGGCCTTCCTGTGCTAGGGGTAGGGAAAACCTGTGCGTGCTCATGGGAAAAGTTGTGCATGAACACGCATGCATGCAGCTTAGAAGGAGCATTGCCCTCGGCCTCTCATTTTCAGGCAGTGATCCTCAGCCTGCTCTCATTTTCAGGCACTGGTGGGTTGGGTTCCGCGAATGGCCCTGCAGCCTCTCCTGCTGCTGCCGCCCCCCTCAGGTGTGCCGCCCCATGCAAATGCACAGTATGAACACCTGGTCACACCAGGCCTGATCATCCTAATCTTCCAAATAGATATTACTTTGCAATGTGTGAACATCTGATTTTTAAACTCTAAACTTACCAGATTTGACCTGAAAATCAGAGAGCAGCCACGTGTAGCCAACCTTAACATTTTATTTTAACAAACTGGCTTTTGCCTTTGAGGGCCTGATTAAATACTTGCTGTAATAAAATACCTCTAACAAGAACAGATTTTTTTGTTTTCCCTTTTGTATCACAGTGATGCAAATGAGCATTTTACCTTTGAGCTTGTCATGAATGAGCCATGCCCTTCTTTTTTCTACAAAGAACTTCCTTAGCATGGCCCAGCACTGCAAAATGTACATATTGTTTCAAGCAGGCTTTCAGTCTCAGGATGTAGAATGAATATTCCCATGCCAGAAATTCTCATATCAGTTAGAATTAGTAGGAAGGTAATGGCAGCTAACTTCTCGAAACAAATGCCAAGGCTCAACAAACACTTGGCATAAAGTTTCCCATTAAGATGCTTGACCTTCATAGGATAAAAACTCTGCTTCCTCTAAGTAATAATGATGAAAGATGTTTCTTTTGCCCTTTTGAGAGAGAAACTAAATTAAGTAAAAGAATCCATGTCCAAGAATCTTTTGTTTCTCTTTCAGTTTTTTTGCAAGGTTGATTTGTCTAATGTGGAGGAGAAAGGCATTAGAGGTGGCTTGGAGGAATTTTGTCTGACTGGGAGAGAAGTCAACAGCAGACTTAGAAGAAACTTTGAGGAAAATGGTGAGGGCATGGTTTTGACAAACTGGAAAGCATATTAGATGAGTGGGGCTCGGGGTAATATTAAGGTATCACAGAAAATCAGGGACCAAGTCAATATCCATTGGCCACACTACTTATAGATGATCCAGTCAAGATTATTATTGGGTTTTTTTTAGCAGGAGGTTTAGTCCTCCTGTTTTGGTAATGCTTGTTGAATCATTGTGTCCCCAGTGCATGGCAGGGCATTAACCAGCTCATGTTGTACAGGTTCTCAGTCTTCATCAAAAGAGTCTGCCCTCAGCTCATGGCTCAGATCCTACACTTGGATCACAGCCAAGAAAGTCAAGTAGCAAAGATCCTGACAAGATGGTAAATCCATTCTACACAATAACATAAAGATGAAATATATAAGGGTATTATATCTACAGCAACCTAGTAATAGAAAATAATCCCTGCTGAGACAGGGAAAAAAAAACCACACATGCAAGCAAACAATAGTCTGCCTTTGTTAACTTTATTGATGGGTTAGCATTTCTCACCATTAAATGAAATGAAGGAAAATAATTAAGGAAAATGACTGTTTTCTACTTTCAGTAAACAACCGATTACTGATTCAGAAATACAAAATATCCTGTTTATTGTCCTTGAATTGCTTTCATTGAAATGCTCCTTTCCAGTGCTGAAAAACAAGAGTTGGGATTTGACTTAATGATATGAAGGGCATGCTTATGCTTACCTTTGTATGAACTGAGGGCTAGATTACTTTCAATATTTTCTAGGGTTTTATCCTGTGTTTTCTGGCAAGAGGAACAAACCAAGTGGTGCTATAAGGAGGCAGTTTAGCCATCTATTATGTTAGAGATAATTTAATCTGTATTTTGTGGTTATCTCTCTATATCCTGTATGGAGTGCGCATGTTGTGCGTCTATGCTGTTGCGCTTGGGGGTGGACCCTTGTCCTGTGGCAGCGAAGATCTGCCTCCTGGTAGGGACCAGGAGGCGACTGCCCACAGGTGGAGACAGAGGCTAAGAAGAGCTTCACCATTGGAAGCTCAAGGTCCCCCCGGGAGGTGCCCTTAGGGTCCCAGGCCACTTGGACTTAGTTGGGCCTCGCAGGGTCTTCTGGGAGAGTGGAAGTCCGGTGTGTCCACAGACAGGAGGGGAGCGTGGTCAGGTTCGAGACTGGAGGTCAGGTGGAACAAGGAGGACCAGAATAGCATAGGTGATAACAACGCTAGGAACAGAGCCAGAATCTAGAGACGAGGTCAAATAGACAACGGTCAAAGTCCAGGAGACAGTCCAAAGAATGGTCAACAAAGCAGAGGTCAGGTACCGGAGGTCAGATGAGGTCACAGGCAGGCTGAGGTCAAGAGGCAGGCAGCAGGCAGGCATCAAGTAGCAGGTGGATGTCAGAAGGCAGGCAGCAGGCAGGCGAGTCAAGGAACAGACTGGAGTCAGGAGGCAGGCGGCAGGCAGGCAGGCAGGTCGAGGAACAAACTGGAGTCAGGAGGCAAGCACCAGGCAGGCAGGTCGAGGAACAGATTTGAGTCAGGAAACAGGCAGGCAGGCAGACGGGTAAAGTAGCAAGCAGAGGTCAGTAGGGATGTGAATCATTTTTTGACGATTTAAAACAATCGTCAGATATATTTTAAATCGTCAAAAATCGTTAGAGCCGCGATACAATAACAATTCCCCCGATTTATCGTCAAAAAATCATAAATCGGGGGAGGGGGGAGGGCAGGAAAACCGGCACCCTAAAACCCACCCCGACCCTTTAAAATAAATCCCCCACCCTCCCAAAGCCCCCCAAAATGTTTTAAATTACCTGGGATCCAGTGGGGGGGTCCCGGCGCAATCTCCCGCTCTTGGGCCACGGCTGCGTTAAAAGAAATGGCGCCGGTGGCCATTTGCCCTTTCCATATGACAGGGCAAAGGTAGCGCCAGCACCATTTTGGTTCCTGTCACCCGACATCACGAGTGCAGGAGATTGCTCCCGGACCCCCGCTGGACCCCCAGGGACTTTTGGCCAGCTTTGGGGGGCCTCCTGACCCCCACAAGACTTGCCAAAAGTCCAGCGGGGGTCTGGGAGCGACCTCCTGCACGAGGGCCGTATTGCCAATATTCAAAATGGCACCGGTGCTACTTTTGCCCTCACTATGTCGACATAGTGAGGGCAAAAGTAGCGCCGGCGCCATTTTGAATATTGGCAATACGGCCCACGTGCAGGAGGTCGCTCCCGGAACCCCGCTGGACTTTTGGCAAGTCTTGTGGGGGTCAGGAGGCCCCCCCAAGCTGGCCAAAAGTCCCTGGGGGTCCAGCAGGGGTCCGGGAGCGATCTCCTGCACTCGTGACGTCGGGTGACAGGAACCAAAATGGCGCTGGCGCTACCTTTGCCCTGTCATATGATAAGGGCAAAGGGCCACCGGCGCCATTTCTTTTAACGCAGCCGTGGCCCGAGAGCAAGAGATCGCGCTGGGACCCCCCCACTGGACCCCAGGTAATTTAAAACATTTTGGAGGGCTTCGGGAGGTGGGGGATTTATTTTAAAGGTCGGGGTGGGTTTTAGGGTGCCGGTTTTCCCGCCCTCCCCCGATTTATGATTTTTTACGATTTAAAAAAACCCAAAAATCATGACTATCAGATTTCCCTCCCCCCCCCAGCCAAAATCGATTGTTAAGACGATCGATCACCCGATTCACATCCCTAGAGGTCAGTACCAGAGTTCGGAGGTACTGCCTGGGATATGAACAGGAACAGAAGGACGCTGGAACTAGGAAGCAGGAACAAGGCAGGAACAGAAGGATCCTGGAACGAGACTTGGAACAAGACAGGAGCAAGTACAAGCGTGGAGGCAATCTAGCATAAGCCAACCCGATTGCCAAGACAAAGAAGTGCAGGCAGAATCAATCAGGATGCTGAGGAACCAAGAAGGTGAGTAGGCCCGTGCGTGGACGGGGTGCATAACATATGCTTTGGTGTTTTGTTGGTTTTTTTATCTTTTATAAGGATCCAAGATTTTGGATAGTTGAGTTACATAAAGCAACATAGTAATATAGTGAATGAGCAGCAGATAAAGAACAAAATGGTCTATCTAGTCTACTCAGCAAGTTTTTATTTAAAATTTTCTTTTATTTTAATTTTTAAGGGTAGTAGTAACTGCCATTCCGTGCCTACCCCCAAGCCTTCTCCGTGCAGGCTAACCCCTGCTTCTGTGCAGAGCCTCCTTTTTACTAATCAGCAGACCTGTTGCATTTTTGCCATATAGTTACTGGTTCAAGTCCAACCCAAAGCTCTGGATTTCCTCTAGCTCTGGATTTGAATTCTTGCAAAATGTATGTAGTATTTAGGTATATTGAATGGATAGCTATATATATATAATGGCAAATTGTCTGTGTTTGCGCACTCAGGGTTGACCAAATCACTTCTTACAGAGGGAGGACTATATGCAAGCCTCTATGTAGACTCTTTAGGTGAGAGGAAAGAGATGCAATTGTAGGAAAATATTTGTTCTGCTTAGCCAGTTGGCAGGCCCCTATCCAGCTGATTGGAAGAACTGCTGCCTTTAGATAGGCAGCTGCTAGTTATAAATATGAGTCATATTTCATCAGAATCGGTTTGAAACATAATTGGCACTTTGGGCCTAAGGAGAACTGCAGAGTAGAACACAGAGTTTAATTATGCAAACATCTTTTAAAAATATGCTTGCTGATACTTCTGTGGTATGAACAGTCATTAATTATAGGGTAAAGGCAGGTTTTGATACAATCTGTGTCCTCAATTCTGAAATCTAACAGGCCGATGCAGGTAGTTGCATTCAGCAAATGCATCTTTTTGCCTGTATTTTAGTGCATATTTTCTGCATGCAAAATTGACTACCAATGCAGCTAGGAGTTTTAAATTTTTGTGTATTTTTTAACTCCTGATTCATTAGCATATCATTAGCTTACTGCACCAGGAGTTAAAACAATTTTGACCTGAGTGTTAAAAATGTGGCCTGGAAACCAGCACACAATTTTTTAATGCTCAGATTATTGCATTGACCTTTAAAACTATTAGAAAGCAGGTAAATTAAATGTAAATAACTGCATTTAATAATTTTAATAAAATAAAAAACTCATTACATGTACATTCTGGCAGGGTTTTCATGAGATTTCTGATAGTAAGATCATAACCAACATGGAAAACATAATGAATTTTCGTTTCTGTAAACATCCTCTCTTCCCTTGTAACTATAATTTCATGTTTTGGGGCATTTGTCTTTACCCTGAATCATGTCACATAGTCACTTGAGATCAGAGAGTCCTAAGAAGATAGCATAAAATGGAAGTGAAATAAAAGTTTGATTTTCTTGAATTTTGGTATCAATGTATATCAGAAAGCCTTAAATTGGTCTGGCCTGGTGGATCTGCCATGTGGGAGACCAGAGTTTGATTCCCAAGCCTCAGTTCTTCTTTTCATCATCTACATGCATCATATCTGCAACCTCATCCGGGTCTTCAATATCGAGTGCCACCTATTTGCTGATGGACCCAAAAAAAGCGGAAGCTGATCCAATATTGCTTAGTAGCGACAAGATAAAGAAGATCGGTGTATTAAATGACTTTTATTAGAACTTGCCTGATTCTGGCCAAGTTTCACTCACACAGGAACTGCCTCAGGAGCTATGTAGATGGATATTGACTATGGACACTTCAATACAAGATCATCATGATGAATGTACAGTTGCAGATTTTCACATATTGCCTATCATACCTGGTGCTGTTATGAAACTTTGACTAAATCAGATCCACGGGTTTGCACAAACGACATACAAGAATCGCTGTACATACATCATGAAGATCTTGTATTGAAGTGTCCATAGTCAATATCCATCTACACCAACCCTGAGAGCAGCTCCTGTGTGAGCAAAACTCAGCCAGTCTTGAAAGTTCTAATGAAAATCATTTGATACACCGATCTTCTTTGTCTTGTTGATTCCTATTTGCTGATGATATCCAACTCTGCATCAAAAATGAGATTTGGCCAAACTTCATCCATTACCAACCTCAATAATTGTTTTACCTAGGTAGCCCAATGGCTTAGTAAATACAAACTCAGACTAAACCCATCTAAATCTGAACTTCTCTGGCTCAGCTGCCAAGGGCACCCCATAAATTGCAGCTACCATTTTATATCCTAAGGAGTCAGTACAAAGCCTAGGAATTTAACTTGACCAAAATCTCACAATGGAACCCCAAATTTTGAATGTAGTAATGTCTTCCTTCATGTATCTGCATCAGATCTTCCAACTATATAATTTCTTTCATAAAAGCAGTCTTGCTACTATAATCCATGTGTCATTCACTAGCCGAACCAATTATTGCAATCCCTTATACAATGACAGCACACAATACAGTTTGAAGCACCTCGAGCTCCTACAAAGTACTGGCACAAGAATTTTGGTAAATGCAAAAGCAACTGATCACATCAAACATCATTTATTTATTTATTTAAAAACTTTTCTATACCGTCATTTAGTAATGCACCATCACAACGGTTTACATTTATTTATTTATTTATTTATTTATTTAAAGAATTTATATACTGGGGTTCCTGTATAGTATACATATCACCCCGGTTTACAAGGAACCATAACTATCGCTAAGGAACCGTAACTATCGCTTCATTTAGCGGTTTACATTGAACATTTAGCGGTTTACATTGAACATAATTAATTTGAGAAAACAGAAAAAGTATATAATATGGTTAAACAGTTAATAACTAAAATGCAGGTTAATAAGTAAATAAGTAAGTAAATAACATTGAACTTGATAGAATCTGGTAACAGGATAAAATATAGTGTTGCATATGCTTAAGTTCAGTTTCGTATTGATTTCTTCAGAAAGATATAAGCTGGGGAAGATACGGAGGATTTCTTCAGAAAGATATAAGCTGGGGAAGATATGGAGGATATGAAATGCCTTTTTTCTTGCTCATTAGCTCTATGGGAATGCTTGTTCGAACAACCAAGTCTTAAGTTTCTTTTTAAATGTAGCGTGGCATGGTTCAAGGCGAAGGTCCGGAGGGAGCGAGTTCCAGAGAGAAGGGCCCGCTGTGGATAGAGCACGTTTCCTCAGGGAGGATTTTGCCTGTTGTGTGGTTAGTCTGTACTGATATGCGCTTCTGGTTGGTTTCACTGATGTGTGTAGCTGAATTTGAAATGTTAAATTGAGTGGAGCGATATTATGTAAGGCCTTATGTATCATCATTAAGGACTTGAATTGGATCCTGTATTTTATCGGGAGCCAGTGTAGATGATGCAGGATTGGGGTGATATGATCTCTTTTTTTGGCATTTGAGAGAATTCTTGCCGAGGCATTCAGGACCATCTGAAGTGGTTTTGTGGTGCAAGCTGGTAGGCCAAGGAGGATAGAGTTACAGTAGTCCAGTTTTGGGAGTATGATGGCTTGTAGAACCATGCGGAAATCTCTGTACAGAAGGAGTGGTTTTAGTTTCTTTAAGGTTTGTAGTTTAAAGAAACATTCTTTTGTTGTGTTATTGACGAATTTGTTGAAGCTGAATCCACCGTCTAAGATGACTCCCAGGTCCTTTACTTGTTGAGAAAAGGTATCCGGACTTTGGTTAGCGTTCGGAGGAGTGGGTGGGACATAGTTTTCCGGTGCTATAATGAGGATTTCAGTTTTGTTTGTGTTTAAGACTAGGTTGAGGCTGGTGAGTAGGTTGTTGATAGCTGCGAGACATTTACTCCAGTGTGACATGGCTTTGTGTAGTGTGTCCTCTATAGGGATGAGGATTTGTATGTCATCCGCATATAGGAAGTGTATAAGCTTGAGGTTGGTGAGTAATTGGCAGAGAGGGAGAAGATATATATTGAAGAGAGTCGGGGAGAGGCATGATCCTTGCGGAACTCCCCTTTTAGATTCGATGGCACGAGACTCTTTGTTATTTATCTTGACCTTGTATGATCTGTCTTCCAAAAATGATTTGAACCAGTTGAACGCTGCTCCTGTAATGCCAATGTCCGTTAGGCGTTGCAGGAGGCACGGGTGGTTTACGGTATTGAACGCTGAAGAGAGATCCAGGAGAGCGAGGAGGCAAGGTTGGCCTTTTTCTAGATTAAAGATAATGGTGTCTGATAGTGAGGCTAATAGCGATTCTGTGTTCCTAGTCTTACGAAAACCAAATTGGTTTGGGGTGAGGATGTTATTTTCTTCAAGAAAATCTGAAAGTTGTTTGTTAACCACTTTTTCCATAGTTTTGGCTAACATAGGGAGGTTTGCTATAGGTCTGAAGTTAGCTGGATCTGAGGTGGGAAGGTTGGGTTTTTTGAGGAGCGGTTTGAGTATGGCTAACTTGAGTTGGTTGGGAACTTGATCTTGAGTGAGAGAGCAGTTGATGATGTCTGCAACAGGTTTGGCTATGGTGTTGGTGATCAGACTCAGGGTGTTTGAAGGGATATGGTCCGATGGGTGAGAGGAAGGTTTTATCTTCTTGAGAATGTTCTCTATTTCTAAAGTAGATGTGGGCTCAAACTTGTCCAGCACTGATGGGGTTGTGTTAGGTTGTAAGGTGGTTGAGTGTGATGATTGTTGGGCGGTTGAGTGCGGAGGCTGTTGATCTGTTGTGTCCAGAGATTGTTGAGCGGTTGAGTGAGCTGATTGTTGAATGTGGTTTGGAAGAGTAGCTGCTCCTTTGAGGGGGGCTAGGAGTGTTGTGATTTTGTTGTTGAAGAAGGCAGCTAGTTCATTCGCTTTGTTGAGAGCTTGATCGTCTGGAATGGTAGGCGCAGGAGGTTTAGTAAGGGTAGAAACATATGAGAAAAGTGCCCTTGAATCAAAAATGAGGTGGTGGATCTTTTTGGAGAAGAATTCTCTCTTGGTTTTGTTGATGTCATTTCTGTATGAGTTGAGGCACTCTTTGTAGATGAGGAGGATGGTTGAAGATGGGTTTTTTCGCCAATTTTGTTCCTTGGATCTCAATTCATGTTTACGTTTTTTCAGCTCAGGAGTGAACCAAGGTTTCCTGTTGTCTTTGTTAGGGTTGATATATTTAGTCGTCATGGGGAACATTTGGTCTGCAACCTTTTTAGTGATGTTGGTCCATGAAGAAGTTGCTGAGTTGGCGTCAGAGAGGTCCAGATGTACTAGTTCCTTGGCCAGTTGTTCACTGAGTTGGTCTCCTGAGCATTGTTTCCTGATGGAGATGGCTATTGATTGTGTGGATTTCGGGGAGATCTCCTTTATTTCTAACACCGATGTTATGATTCTGTGGTCTGTCCACGGTACTGGTAGGCAAGTGGGGATGTTGTGTGTTGTGATTCCATCATTTATGAAGATAAGGTCCAACGTATGACCTGCTTTGTGGGTTGGTTCTGTCACAATCTGTCTAAAACCCATATTGCTGAGAGAGGCGAGAAGAGTTTTACAGTTGGTGGATTGAGGTTGGACATCTACGTGGAGGTTAAAATCTCCCATGAGTATGGTAGGTTTACTGGAGTTTAGGTGTTTTGCTGTGAGTTCTATGATTGATGATGGGTCTGCTTCCAGTATTCCAGGAGGGGCATAAATTAAACCAATCGTCAGGTGTTTCGAGTTGAAGAGTGCAAATTCGATATTTGATAGGTTATTTGAGGTCTGCAAAGCCAGACCTAGTGATTTTTTGGCTGCAAGGAGAAGTCCACCTCCTCTTTTTTTGGGTCTGGGTATGGAGAGAAGATCGTATGCCTGGATGGGAAGCTGATTTATTAGAGCGGTGTCGGTGGGTTTTAACCAGGTTTCTGTGATGGCACAGATGTCTGGTTTTGCGTCGGATAGTAAGTCATTGAGTATATGAGTTTTCTTAGAGATGGATTGTGCGTTAACAAGCATGAGAGAGAAGAGCGTCAGCCCTAGAAATTGGGTGACCGGTGTCAGCAGGATAGGCCTTAGCCTCTGTTGACGGTTGTGATGGGGGGGAGTGGGGGGCTTAGGTACTCTCCACTTGTGGCTGTGGATGATGGGAATTGTGAGGATTCCCATGATTAGATGTATCAGCTGTCTTATCAGTCAGAAGAAATACTGGGCGATTGCAGTCAGGAGAGTGCTGGGCGAATGCAGTCGGATGAATGCTGAGCGAATGCAGTCAGGAGAATGCTGGGCGAATGCAGTCGGATGAATGCTGGGCGAATGCAGTCGGGAGAATGCTGGGCGAATGCAGTCGGGCACGAAATAGGTTTGATAGTTTTCTAAGTTATCCAAGCGGTGCCAATATTTTACGGTTACATTGTTCAATAATATACTCTAATTGAAAAGTGGGTTGGAGATGCTATTTATGATTGCCGGGCTAATCGTATATGTGCATACTGTTTTTAAATTAAAATTTAATTATGAGCAAAATAATAAAAACAAATATCTCTGCTTTTATAGGTGACACCAGCTCCCAGTAGAAAGCAAGATAAAATTTTAAGTTCTCTGCTTTGTCTACAAATGCTTGAATAAACAAGCCCCTGAATACCTCTCCCAACTTCTCTCCCCATACATGCCCTCAAGAAAACTCTAGTCTGCTGCCAGATTGTCTTGCATAAGACTCTATGCTTTCAGCTCTTTTGCCCCAAAGATTTGGAATAAAGTACCACTAACTCTGTGCCTAGAGCCTTGCTACCTTACGTTCAGGAAAAAATTGAAGGCATGGCTTTTCAGCCAGGCCTTCCTCTAAGATCTACCTCTTCGACCCAACTTCCTGAACCCTCTATGAAGGACTGTGTTATACACATGGCTGGGTCTTGAAATTATTCACAAATGGGATTTCTTATACTGAATTCCAATGCTTCATTAATTGCAAATTTTGATTTGACTGTAACCTGTTTATTACCTCTGTTCATTTAAATTTATTGTAATCCACTTGAGACCAACTTTGTGAAAAGGTAGAATATCAAATGTTCATATATAAATAATAATAAATAGCTAAAACTGGGGATGCTGCAAAGGCTGCATTCAAATTTCATAGGAGGGAATTTCAGTCATTTGAGGGTGATACCTAGTGGCTAGACTCAAGATATGCCGGGTTCTGAAAAGAGCAGCAGTCTTTGGCTTCTCGCCAAGGAATGTCAAGGCCATGACTAGGCTAGACTGATGACGATACTATAAGATGGAGAAAGATCCTAGATCATTCTGAATTAAGGTTCATGGCTCCATAGATATAGAAGCCAGTTCCGATTGAGCTGGAAATCCAAAGGATCAGAAGAAACCTGCCAGGCCAATAAAATCCCAAAACCAATAATGAAAGTTGAAGTATGGCAAGTGCATTTTTTGTGTGCTTTACCTCCTTTACCCAGATACATGGACCAATACACATTGTAGTCCTTGTGCATTCCTTACATAGGGTCCAGTTTACTAGATTTAAGAATTTAACACATTGTTATCATCTTGTTGTGGCATAGTGAATTTAACAGTGAGTGTGTAATAAACAATGGTCTTGTAATACTGAGGCTAAAACTTTCAAGCAACTCCAAGCAAATATTTCCCATGAAGATCTACAGTTTTTCAGCAGTCTGCATGTATATTTGTTCATTTATTCAGTACTTTGTAATGTTTGTAAAAATAACTGTCATATTCTATATGGCACTAGTTCTCCAACCTGTCATGAGGAACTCCTAGCCAGTCAGGTTTTCAGGATATCTGCAATGAATATGCATAAGACAGGCAGCAACAAAAATCACGCTGGAAACTGTATGGGTTTCAACTCTGTTTTACCGATAGGTTGTAAAAGTGAATTGATGGCTCTTTACAGCTGAAATAGAAACTAACAGCCAATTGACTGTTATGAGTTGAAATTTAAATAAATTTGTGACTGTACTTCCCCAGCAACCAGTTCTCCAATTACTTCTACCAGTTCCTTGAGTAATTTAACTCCTTACTTCTCTTCACTTTGCAAGTTACTCTCTAGATCCTCCCATAGGTATAGAAAGGAAAAGGTTTATCCCAATTTACTTCCTACATATGAGAAAGTCCCAGTCCTCCTACCGTTCCTGTTGTCTTCATTATTCTCCACTCCCCTCTTTGTGGCACCTAATGGGTATCTTATCACACCTCCCTTCTCTGATGATTCTCCCTGATGTCCATAGGAAACACTTACACCATACTTCATTCTTCTTCTCAAGGAAATGGATATGAGGGCCACCTTTCAAGGGAAAAGGCACAATGTCCTTAAAACAGCAGCATCTGAGCCCCTGGGCCCTAGGGTGCTCAGCAACTAAAAAGGGAAAACTCCTACTCAAAAGGGCAACCAAATAAGAGGCAGGAAGGGTGGAAAGAACTTTCTCCTCTGGCAACTAAAACAGTTACCAAAACATGGACAAAACTACAGGGATAAGAATCTCTGTTTCCTTCCTTGTTCCAGCCTCTGTCTAGACAGACCCCCCCAGGGTCCTTACCCAGGAAAATAATGAACTGGGAACAGCATAGGAAATGCCATCTTTGGAAGTTTAACTCAGGAAATCCAACTCAGAATCCATACTCTGAGATGCTGGCAGGGGTTTATAAAGGATATGAACACATTATAAGCCTTTTCCACATGGGGGAGCAAAACCCAAACATCTAGCTAATTTCCTTATATATTGTTTGCCAATTTTTTTCTTTAGTAAAGCATACTATATGCAGGAATACTGGTTAACAATAATATCTGTTACATCACTACAAACAGCATTAATATGTTGAATTTTGTTATGACAATTATCAACATCATTCTCTTACAGAGAATGGGGAAGGCCTGCCTCAACATACTCTGCTGAACAAATATCTCCTCTGTTGCAGTCTCCTCTTTCTCTGTTGCTACTTTCTTATTGTTAGCTAGCTTTTTGCATGACTAGTTTAGGCTGGTGGTCCTTAATAAATGCATGCTAAAAAGAATGAATTATATATTACATTTATAGTTGGGGATGACAATGAGGTAGTATTTGGCATCTGATATTCTTGAACTGTAGCATGTAAGACCGGTCTCTGTAAACCACTATGTGTAGTAGGGGTGTGCATTCGTTTTCAACTTAAATGGAAAACGCAACTTATTTTTTTTTTTTGACTTAAAAAAAAGATGAGGCGTAAACGATCGGATTTCCAACTTATTCAACATAGCTATGTTGAATACGTTGGAAATCGCGATTGTTGATCTAAATACAAATTTAAACCCCTCACCCTCCTTAATCCCCCCCCCCCAAGACTTACCAAAGTTGGCCAAAAGTTCCGTGAGGGTCCAGGAGCGACGCGTGGGGAATCACGTGACGCCGCGTCACTCTGACGTGGCGCCGACGTCACGTGATTCCCCTCGGGTTCGCTCCCGGAACCCTCGTTGGGCCCAAAAGGCACTTTTGGCCAGCTTGGGGGGGCCTCCTGACCCCCCCAAGCTGGCCAAAAGTGCCTTTTGAGCCCAACGAGGGTTCCGGGAGCGAACCCGAGAGGAATCACGTGACGCCGCGTCACTCTGACGTGGCGCCGACGTCACGTGATTCCCCTCGGATTCGCTCCCGGAACCCTCGTTGGGCCCAAAAGGCACTTTTGGCCAGCTTGGGGGGGGTCAGGAGGCCCGTCACGCCGACGTCACGTGCTCCTTGCAAAGGAGTTCAGGAATGGCGTCCTGACCCCGCTGGACCACCAGGGAGTTTTGGTAAGTCTTTGGGGGGGGGGGGGGGATTAAGGCGGGTGAGGGGTTTAAATTTTTATTTGCACATATGGACATAGACTCAACTTATGGAATTCTCTATAAGTCCATATTGACCGCAAATGGGACCCCCATTCGACTTATGGACTTATGAACTTAAACTTTTGGTCTGCACATCCCTAATGTGTAGCACCTATTACTGCCTTCTTTTTCAGTGTCAAACTTGAACTAGGTACATTTCAGCTTGGTTCGATTTCATCAAACTTGATAAATCAGATGTTCATACAAATCCAACAAATTTCAGAGAATTTTGATAGCCTGCTTTGAAACTAGACTTCTGACAAATTTATTTGTCACTTACAGTAAATCATTCATTGCCTTTGACCAACAGGAATCCACCATGCAGCAAGTGACACTTCAATAAGACAAACAGAGGAAGGAAGATAGCCAAAAATAAGACAAGTAAATACAGCATTTTGCAGAGCATGGGTAGTACTACAGCTGCAGACTTGTTATTGCTTATAAGGGGCAACAATTCTCTCCTACCTGGTTTTCAGCTAGACCAGTCTCATGCAAACTGAATTGGTTTTAAAAATGCCTTTGAATACCATTAGCAAACAGAAAATGCAAGATAAACAGGGCCTTGATTTGTAGGACTCATACTCATATCCTTTTATAGAATTGCCATCATGTACATATAATCACCTTCCTTTCTGTCTACTGTGTCTTTATGTTGGGTTTTTTTTCTATATCATTAGCATGTACAAATTTGTAGTGGCAAAGCTCTCGCCTTTAACAATACTTTCCACATTATGCCTGCTTGGTTAGTCTTCCTATTTTTCCTAGTATGTCCTGCCAATTTCATTAAGACGACAATGGTACTTTCTAAACTACGCTAATAATAGCATATGCTGCACTCAGGCCCAGCACCATGATGTATTAGAAAATATTATATAAAATTGGCATCATGCCAATATTGCCATTAGGTTTTCTTATGAAGTTTTATTAAGGAGCAAAACAAGCCTTTAGCAATTAAGTGGATTGCTTTAGAAATTTATATGCTGTTTGTCATGTTCTAAAAATTTCAGCAAAGAGCTTTTATGAAACGTAGAAGCAGAGATATTTGCAGAGTGCAGAGAAAGAGTGGTTGCAGCATTTTATAAATTGCACTAGACTGAATTCATTAAATATGAATTGTTTTGGTCTTTTAAATTAGTGAAGAACTGATCTCATCCAAATAATTAATTTTACTTAATTTGATTTACTGAGATCAAGCAGAACCTATGGAGGATGGTCACATAGGGCTTATGGTAATAAAAGTGCTCTGAGATATGTTGCTTTAGTTTGTTCCACTGGAAAAGCTTGAATACAAGCTCCAAAGCACTGTGTGAAGTATTAAAAGCACACAATCGCTTAGACTATAAATGGTTATTGCTGCGCTGTGGATGGAAGAGAGCACCAGGGGGCACTCTCCAGCGCGGAACGAGAAATGTGTGCCCTTGCGGTGAAACATCCTTACCCTGAGCCTCGACCGGACCGGCATGTTCCTTGAGACCACCAATGCAATGGTGGTCTCTGACTGGTCCTCCGACCGTTCCAAGTCCTTTCCGACTGCGCTAGGGAGCGGCGGGAAGCAGCAGGCCGGACAGAGGATAAGGCAGACAAAGACATCAGGTGTGGCAAGGCAGACAAAGACATCAGGCGTGGCAAGGCAGATGAAGACATCGGACGTGGCAAGGCAGACAAAGACTCGGACATGGTAATGCAGACGAAGACATCAGGCGTGGCAAGGCAGACGAAGACATAGGGCGTGGCAAGGCAGACGAAGACATAGGGCGTGGCAAGGCAGAAAAAGACTCAGAACGTTGCAGGGCAGACGAGGACTCAAGGCATGGCAAGGTACAGACAGGCAAGGCAGGGCAGGGCAGGGCAAGGCAAGACTAAAACCAATGGTTAAAAGTCCAGAACCTCCAGGCAGACAATGTCCATTCTGGTGCCCTACTCAGCCCAGCCGGGCAGAGTCACGGACCACACAAGAAAGCATCAGAGCCACGGAAATCCAAGGACAGGAACGGGCAGGCAACCCGGTCCCTCAGGCGCCCTATACAGTCCATCCAGACTGGTCGCGGATCACACTTCAGGACAGGACATGTCCAGGGAAAGACACATCAGGCAAGAACATCAAAGCAAGGCAGACATCAAGGTTATGGACATCAAGGCAGACTGACGAGGGAAGAGATGACTCCTCGGCGCCGTCTGATGGAAAGGCCCACCAGCGCCCATCCACTCCAGCCGGGGTGGTCACGGGCCACTACATGCCCTACCAACCCAGCCGGGCTGGTCATGGACCATGAGGGACGGGTCAGGCAGAGCTGAAGACATCTGGAACAGGTGGACATCTGGACATCAGGAACGAATGGACAACTGGACAACAGGAACATCAAGGAAATGCAGAGACCGGAACATGGAACAATGACGAAGACATGGGATCCCACACGGAACAGAGTGCCTAGGAGGAGAAGCAGACGTGGAGTCCTAAGGAGGACTTACTCCTTGCAAAGGCGAGGAAGGACTGATGGCGGAAGCCCTTTATAGGCTGAAGCAGAAAACACCCAGGGAGGAGTTTGCAGATGGGACCAGAGGGACCACTCCCTCCTGGCCCTTTAACTCTGGAGGAGAGATGCGGGCCCGCCTCCTAGGAAGAAGCAGGAAACAGTACAGGACCCTGGACAGAGGCCCTGCTGCACAGTAAGATGCCGAGCTGAAACAGGGGAGGGGCCAGAGCTGGGCATTGCAGGATCGTAACAGTTATCACAATCACTTAGTCTTTAAATGGTTATCACTTTCCATAAGAGGCTGTGTTTAGGGGACAGCATTGGTTTAAAAAAAATAGTATTTTTGTTTTGTGTCTTTTTTTAGATTTTTTAAGCTTGTATTCTAATATTGGGAACCTGGTTTCTAATGTTGCTGCATGCACAAAATTCCTGTAATAACATATGTCACAATCCTCCTTTAACGTAATCTGCTATTTCCATCTCTTAAAAGAAAATATGCAGTGAGATTACACTTTCCAGAGCGGTTGGGATCAGGGATTAAAATAAAATCCAAACAAGATTTATCTTTGCTTCTTTAATGATCATTGTACCATATTTGCTTCCATTTTTTAGTTGCTAATATATTTGATCCACTAGAATACAATAATAGAATAAAGATAATGGGAGAACTGAACAACGTAGGACTGGATTTGTCTGCACTGAGCCAATATAAACATTTCGTAAATAAATAAATGGTGTTGTGGGATATTGCACAACTATAAAAATATCCTTCTACACGAAAAGCACCTGTGCTCTTATATAATTACTTCTGGAAATTTCTGTACACTATCAGGTGAATTTTCAAAGTGTTACCTTGAGATTGAGCATGTAAAAATATCATATAGGCACATAATTGATGACATTGGTGATCTACTTACTAAACTGACTAATACCTTGTTGGCTTAAAGTTTTTTTCCTCCTAAAAGCAAGCAGCAATTGTCCATTATTAAAGAAGCCATAGTGTGACCTGATACATTTAACCAATTATAGGCCAATATCTTGTAACTCATTTTTGGCTAAAGTCCTAGAATCAGCAGTTCTTAAATAGCTGCCTGATATTTTGGATCAAAATGGTGTGCTCAACCCATTTCAGTTTGGTTGTTGCCCAAAATATAGTACTGAAATCTTGATGTGATCATGTTTGGATATATTTCTATGGGGCTTTCACAAGGGCACAGATTTTATCTTGGTGTTTCTTAATATATCAGCAAATTTTGACATGCTTATTTATTTATTTAACGGGTTTTATATACCGTCATTCGAAACATTAAAGTAACACCATCATAACGGTTTACATACTTGATCTTAGTATCTTGATTTTATGTTTGGCTTGGTTTGGCAGGTACTGTTTTGAAATGGTTCTGCTCATATCTATCAGAGCAGATGCAAGGGTAAATTATGGTTCACAAGCATCTGGTTGGTACCCTTTTTAATGGGGGTACTGCAAGGGTCTTCACTATCTGCTAGTTTATTTAATATCTGTTTAAGGCCTATTTGAAAATTACTAGCTGGATTAGGTCTTAACTATCATCTATATACAGACAACATTTAGTTTTCCTTTCCTATTACTGCTGATGTCAATACTACAATTGGACTTATTACAATTTCCTGAGTACTGTGAAGAGTTGATTAGCAAGCAATAAATTAATTTTCAAAATGGGTAAAATCATTCGAGTGAGTAGATTTGCATCTTTCCATTTTGCATCTGTACTAATGTTTGAAGGTTTTGCGATTCCCATTCTAAAGGAACTTAGAAACTTGGGTGTGACCTTTGATTCAGAGCTTTCCTTTAAGGCCAAGTAAATACAGATGTACAGAGGACGGTTTTTAAGTTATGGATATTATGGAAGCTGAAGACCCATTTGGTGGCCTAGGAATTTAGATCAGTTCTACAAGCTTTGGTTATATCTGGGTTGGATTACTGTAACTCTATCTATCCTGGTCTTCCACAATCTACACTAAAGGCATTAAAAATAGTTCAAAACTCTGCTGTCCAGATTTTCACAGGAACAAACATTTTGATCATTTATTATATGTCTCCTGTTTTGTATGCATTATACTGTTGAATGGAGGGCTCAATATAAGATCATGCTGATGGTATATAAGGCATTAAATGCCAATGAAAAGGTCTGAGGAGGAGTAAAATATGAAATCACCCAAATGTAAAAATGCATTCCTCAACTATTCTACTACTAATATTGATACAGTTAAAAATGTATCTCTAGCAATACACTGTTGTAACACTTCAAACAATTATTTAGGGGCATTTATTATGATGGACTGTTTACATCATTGCAGGCTCTTAATATAAAAGTAGTTACCAAGTCCTCATTTTAATCATCAACTTCTTGTTTAAAAATTTTTTTTCAAATATTTCTTTTATTTATTTATTTATTTAGACATTTTATATACCATTGTTCCATATAATGATCACAACGGTTTAGAGAAGTAACATTCATAACTATTAATCAACAAATGATGATGGTTTACAAAGGTAGTATTCATAAACAGGGATTAACATATTTCAAATGAAATGTTCCAATGCATATTAAAATGCTTACTAAAGATCTGAGACTTCAAGCAAGTGAAACAGGAAAATACTATAACAAATACCACATAAGTCTGTACATTGCCAAGATTCTTATGTTCTCTCATTATGTTTTATTCCTCATGCTTCAAATAATATCTCTCATCTATCTTGTTATTGTAGTTCTTTACATTCTGATGTTTTTAAGTTAGGTTATATGCATTTTTGATTCGAATAGCCGTGTTTTTAGCTCACATTTAAATCTCTTTCTATCTGGTATCACACGTAACATCTCAGGTAGAGAATTCCAAAATTTTGGACCTGCTATGGAAAACACAGGATCTCTTACTCGAGTCAGATGTTTACTCCATATGGTGGGAAGAGTCAATAGTACTTTACTTTGAGATCTTAGTGCTTTCTAACGTGTGTATTGTTGTAATGTCATGCTGATCTTACCAGTATTACTAGAGTGAATGATTTTGAATATTAATGTTAATACTTTGTAATAGATTTGGGATTGTACAGGCAGCCAGTGTAGTGAGATCAGTGATGGTGTAATTGATCAAATTTCCTGGTTCCTAATAAAAGTCTAGCTGAGGCGTTTTGTAATAGTTGTAATGGTTTCAAGATACATATGGGAAGACCAAGTAATAGAGAGTTACAGTAGTCTATATTTGAGAAAATAAGAGTTTTCAATACTGTATGGAAGTCTTTGAAAGTTAATAAAGGTTTTAACCGATGTAATATACATAATTTGGCATAACTTGTAATATATTGATGTGCTTTTTCATTGTAAGGGTTTCATCTAGCTGGATACCTAAATTCCATACTTGGTTTGAGGGAGTAATTTGAAAAGTACCCAAGTCTTGAAGCGGAGGATTTCTACTCAACCAATTATATCACAATGACAGAGAGGAGCACCCGGGAGGAGGTGTGGTGCTTTATGTCCAGGATGGCATAGAGTCCAACAGGATAAACATCCTGCATGAGACTAAATACAAAATTGAATCTTTATGGGTAGAAATCCCTTGTGTGTCGGGGAAGACTATAGTGATAGGAGTATACTACCGTCTACCTGGTCAAGATGGTGAGACGGACAGTGAAATGGTAAGAGAAATTAGAAAAGCTAACCAAATTGGTAGTGCAGTAATAATGGGAGACTTCAATTACCAAATCACCAAAAATGTGGAACCCAAATAACAATTCAAAAAGTGGCCTAAGAAGGTGTCAGCAAGCCTTGACGTTATGTGCTGACACCTTCTTAGGCCACTATTTGAATTGTTATTTGGGTTCCACATTTTTGGTGATTTGATTATATGTTGTGGTTAACCACTGACTCCCTTGTGTGAGTAGTGTAGACTTCAATTACCCCAATATTGACTGGGTAAATGTATCATCGGGACACGCTAGAGAGATAACATTCCTGGATGGAATAAATTATAGCTTTATGGAGCAATTGGTTCAGGAACCGACGAGAGAGGGAGCAATTTTAGATCTAATTCTCAGTGGAGCACAGGACTTGGTGAGAGAGGTAACGGTGGTGGGGCCACTTGGCAAGAGTGATCATAATATGATCAAATTTGATTTAATGACTGGAAGAGGAACAGTGTGCAAATCCAAGGCTCTCATGCTAAACTTTCAAAAGGGAAACTTTGATAAAATGAGAAAAATAGTTAGAAAAAAACTGAAAGGAGCAGCTACAAAAGTAAAAAATGTCCAAGAGGCGTGGTCATTTTAAAAAATACCATTCTAGAAGCACAGTCTAGATGTATTCCACACATTAAGAAAGGTGGAAAGAAGGCAAAACGATTACCGGCATGGTTAAAAGGGGAGGTGAAAGAAGCTATTTTAGCCAAAAGATCTTCATTCAAAAATTGGAAGAAGGAACCAACAGAAGAAAATAGGATAAAGCATAGATGTTGGCAAGTTAAATGTAAGACATTGATAAGACAGGCTAAGAGAGAATTTGAAAAGAAGTTGGCTGTAGAGGCAAAAACTCACAGTAAAAACTTTTTTAAATATATCCGAAGCAGAGGATATGTGAGGTAGTCAGTTGGACCGTTAGATGATTGAGGGGTTAAAGGGGCACTTAGAGAAGATAAGGCCATCGTGGAAAGATTAAATGATTTCTTTGCTTCGGTGTTTACTGAAGAAGATGTTGGGGATGTACCCGTAATGGAGAAGGTTCTCATGGGTAATGATTCAGATGGACTGAATCAAATCACGGTGAACCTAGAAGATGTGGTAGGCCTGATTGACAAACTGAAGAGTAGTAAATCACCTGGACCGGATGGTATACACCCCAGAGTTCTGAAGGAACTAAAAAATGAAATTTCAGACCTATTAGTAAAAATTTGTAACCTATCATTAAAATCATCCATTGTACCTGAAGACTGGAGGATAGCAAATGTAACCCCAATATTTAAAAAGGGCTCCAGGGGCGATCCGGGAAACTACAGACCAGTTAGCCTAACTTCAGTGCCAGGAAAAATAGTGGAAAGTGTTCTAAACATCAAAATCACAGAAAATATAGAAAGACATGGTTTAATGGAACAAAATCAGCATGGCTTTACCCAAGGCAAGTCTTGCCTCACAAATCTGCTTCACTTTTTTGAAGGAGTTAATAAACATGTGGATAAAGGTGAACCAGTAGATGTAGTATACTTGGATTTTCAGAAGGCGTTTGACAAAGTTCCTCATGAGAGGCTTCTAGGAAAAGTAAAAAGTCATGGGATAGGTGGCGATGTCCTTTCGTGGATTGCAAACTGGCTAAAAGCCAGGAAAGAGAGAGTAGGATTAAATGGACAATTTTCTCAGTGGAAGGTAGTGGACAGTGGAGGGCCTCAGGGACCTGTATTGGGACCCTTACTTTTCAATATATTTATAAATGATCTGGAAAGAAATACGACGAGTGAGATAATCAAATTTGCAGATGACACAAAATTGTTCAGAGTAGTTAAATCACAAGCAGATTGTGATAAATTGCAGGAAGACCTTGTGAGACTGGAAAATTGGGCATCCAAATGGCAGATGAAATTTAATGTGGATAAGTGCAAGGTGATGCATATAGGGAAAAATAACCCATGCTATAATTACACAATGTTGGGTTCCATATTAGGTGCTACAACCCAAGAAAGAGATCTAGGCGTCATAGTGGATAACACATTGAAATCGTCGGTTCAGTGTGCTGCGGCAGTCAAAAAAGCAAACAGAATGCTGGGCATTATTAGAAAGGGAATGGTGAATAAAACGGAAAATGTCATAATGCCTCTGTATTGCTCCATGGTGAGACCGCACCTTGAATACTGTGTACAATTCTGGTCGCCACATCTCAAAAAAGATATAATTACGATGGAGAAGGTACAGAGAAGGGCTACCAAAATGATAAGGGGAATGGAACAGCTCCCCTATGAGGAAAGACTAAAGAGGTTAGGACTTTTCAGCTTGGAGAAGAGACGGCTGAGGGGGATATGATAGAGATGTTTAAAATTATGAGAGTTCTAGAACGGGTAGATGTGAATCGGTTATTTACTCTTTCGGATAATAGAAAGACTAGGGGCACTCCATGAAGTTAGCATGGGGCACATTGAAAACTAATAGGAGAAAGTTCTTTTTTACCCAACGCACAATTAAACTCTGGAATTTGTTGCCAGAGGATGTGGTTAGTGCAGTTAGTATAGCTGTGTTTAAAAAAGGATTGGATAAGTTCATGGAGGAGAAGTCCATTACCTGCTATTAAGTTCACTTAGAGAATAGCCACTGCCATTAGCAATGGTAAAATGGAATATTTTTTGGGTACTTGCCAGGTTCTTATGGCCTGGATTGGCCACTGTTGGAAACAGGATGCTGGGCTTGATGGACCCTTGGTCTGACCCAGTATGGAATTTTCTTATGTTCTTATGTTCAGTCTTTCTAGGGTTTAATGTTAGTTTAAGATGAGATAGTTCTTGCTGTATTGCTTTCATATAGGTCAGTAGTGTTGATACTGTATTTTCAAATGATTTAGAGAATGGCATGCAAAAATTATATGTCATCAGCATACAAGAAGTAAGAAATTCCTAAATCCGCCAGTAATTTGCAGAGTGGGAGCATATAAATATTGAATAGAGGGCTGAACCTTAAGGAACCCTATATCAATATGGAAAGTATCAGATATGTGATTGTCCAATTTGACTTGGAATGACCTATTAGATTGGAAGGAAGAGAACCATATGAGAAAATTGCCTTTGATCCCAATGTTACTCAACTGATGGCATAACAGGGTATGGTCTACAGTGTCAAAGGCGGCTTTTAAATCAATTAGCACAAAAAAATAAGATTCATCAGAATCAAACCCTTGTAAAACAGAGTCCATTAAGGAGAGTAGTAAAGCCTCAGTTGATCAATGTTTCCTAAATCCAAATTGATTAGGAAAAAGAATATTTTGGTCTTCCAAATGATTCACAAGTTGAGATAACACAGCTTTTTCCAGTACTTTTGAGAGAAAAGACAAATTGGATATGGGCCTATAGTTGTCCCAGTCATCAATTCTACCGGTTTTATTTTTTTTAATCTCCTTTATCACAGCTTGCTTTAATCCAGATGGTACAATTCCTTCTTAGGCCAGGATTCATCAAACTATTGCATGTGATAGGAAGAGGGACATGTTTTATGGTAATAGTGCATTTTGCAATAAATAAGCTATTATGTTAATAGCTATTATGGTAATAGTGCATTTTGCAATAAATAAGCTATCTTAGCGCAGGTATTTCCACAAAGTGCAATAACTTTTTTACACTTTACATCATCGCAGGCTCTCCCTTACAATTGTTGTGAGAGAGAGAGAGAGAGAGAGAGAGAGAGAGACTAGCTATAAGGCCCTCATAACTGTTCTGTTCATACGACTCACTCTGAATGTCAAAGTGGCCCCTAACCCCTACACTAATACCTAAACCTCACCTCGAATAACTAGGTGGGCCTATAGAAGGCCCACCTAGTTATTCGAGGTGGGCCTATAGAAGGCCCACCTAATTATTCGAGGTGAGGTTTAGGTATTAGTGTAGGGGTTAGGGGCCACTTTGACATTCAGAGTGAGTCGTATGAACAGAACAGTACACTCTTGTGAAGATTTGAGGTCCTTTGGAGTGAGGAAACTCACCCAAAGATGAGATTTGTACAATGTTCTCTCAACCTAGCTTGATGGACACTCTTCATTTAAAGGGACCATGACAGGAAATTGTAGCGGCCCCTCCTTGGGGCCTCTCCTGGCTTGTCTCCATTTAAGGCCTTGCCTTGGTTTCTTGGTCCTTGGTCCTTTTTCCTTCTTCTGAGTTTGGTTCCTGTCTTCTGAGTACTGTTACTGCCTTCCGAGTCCTGTTCCTGCTCCTGTCCCCATCCTCCAGTTCCTTCGGATGGATATTCTGGTTTCAGACTTCGGACTGGCTTCAGTAATTCTTCTGACCTCAGATTGGCTATCGGTGACTCTCTGGCTTCTGACCTCAGATTGGCTATCAGTGACTCTCTGGCTTCTGACCCCGGACTGGCTATCGGCGACTCTCTGGCTTCCGACCTTGAGCTGATTCTCATCACTGCTTCCAGCTGCGATTCCACCAACTTCTCAGGGGACCACCTAAGACCAGCCAGCCCCACCCACCCAAGGGCTCAACGCACAGGGAACAGGGTTGGTACTGGAGAAGCTCCAGCTGGCCCCTGCATCAGTTCAGCCTCACCTTCCGATGGTAGGGACCTGAGAGGGCTTACCCTCACAGGTAGTGCCAACTCTACCTCGGACAAGGGATCCACTTCTCTGAAACATAACACAGGTTATGGTTCTGGGTGTTTTATCTACATGAAGTTTAGAGACTGGTGATGGAAACACCTTACTGAATAGTTCAGTCAGTGGTGAGCAATCTTTTGTAGTATACTTGGAGGACAGTAGACCAGGCCTATGTTTAACTGAGGAAATTTTAAAATTGCCACTTCATAGGGAGGGTTAATTTCTACTTTGATACTAGCTTAAGTTATTTTTTCCTAATTGCTAATAAACCCCCATCTTTTCATTTAGCTCTAGGGAAATGAAATACATCATAGTTAGGATGAGAAATTTGGTTTAAAAGAACATTATCTTTGTCATTAAGCAAGGATTTAGAGATACAAAAAATATTGGCTTTAGCTTGTATTGTTCAATTTAAACATAGATGCTAAATCTCTTGACTCAAAAGATCATTTGAAGCTGCAACTTGAGAGTTAACCAATGAGGAAAAACTCTTATCTGCAGTTGGATACAAGTTCATTGTATTTAGGTCCGAACATGAGCCATGGTTCAGAAGAATCTTCCTGCTTCAGAAGAAAACATAAATTTCAAGAGTGCAGCTAAGCCAATGTTCAGTGCTTGATGTTAGCATTTATCCAGCATATTATCAGCATGTTGTCTGCGACACCGGACTCCCAGCTCTAAAGACAGATGGAAAAACACCATGTTACGATGATCTTATGACCAATCAGACTGCATCAAAAAATGCTATTGCTAAGAAACCAACAGTGATACAATGTAGGTGGAAACACCAAATCACCAATATCATGGGTACCAAACAAAATTATTTGGCAGTGATTCAAAGTCCACAAAAACTTATAAGCTGTTTAAAGATATGCTTTTAGTCAATTCATCAGAATGTCATTTCATCATTATAGCAACTGATATTCATGGTCTCCTGACATGGACCATATTTTATAAACTGCGTCAGGTGGGACTAAGTCATTATATACTGTAGAACATGGTTTACATGAAGCTGTTCTACTGTCTATCATGACTTGGTCTCTCCCAATGCAGTTTATGAAACATGGTCCATGTCGGAGACAGTGAACATCAGTCGCTATTTTATGAAATGACATTCTGATGAAGTGACTAAAAGTATATCTTTGAACAGTCTATGTGGACTTAGAATCACTGCCAAATCATTTTGTTTGATGCTAAGAAACTAACTACAACTTTATTGTTAACCCTGACAAAAGAACAAAATAGAAAATCTATGACATTCTCTTGATGAATCATAAGGTAATGTAATAAAAAATTCTGTATTGTAATAAAAATTCTGTTCTATGTTATATTAAAGAATAACAGAAGTGCTGGTGCAAGGGTCTGCAGCCACTTTAGGCAACCATGATATATCAGAATCTTTCTCTCTCTCTCTTACCCTGCAGCTCTCACACCATGAACCTCCTGTGGGGAATTATGAGCTTTACTCCTGATGGCCAGCAGGGCATGTCAGGGGTTAAGTCTAACTTCCCTTCTCTCTGACCTTTGCACTGAATGCAGCAAGACTAGCACATCTTAAATCTCTAGCTTATAATTAACCCTCATTGCCTAAGGAGAGGATACCTAGCTGCCACGTATTCAGCTGCAGGCAAAAGACAGACACATATATGGTTTAGGCTTCAGCAGCCAATGAAATGATCTGTACGCACCCCCTGAGCCAATGGTCTAATGACACGTCTGTATGCTATGGCTAGGAGGCCAATGATATAATGACACATCTGTATGCTATGGCTAGGAGAGCCAATGATGTGATGGCACATTTGTATGCTATGGATGTATGTACAATAAAAAGGGACCCACGGGAGTGGTCAGCCCTTCTTTTTCCTTTTTGCCATGAATCCTACCTGATGTGTCTTCATTGCCGCAATACCTCCAAAGCTCCATTCACACACCATGACCTTTCCCAGCTCCATGCTTCTCCACCCTCATTCACTGCTTTCAAACATGTCACCCTCACGTCTGATTATGGCACCCCACCCACTTCCAATGCTCTAGGCACCTGTCTAATCTGCATAATGCTCCCACTGGCCCTGAATACCAATCTATTTCTTGAATAAGTCCTGTGGGATGAACAGTTTTCAAAGTATTAATCCAAAACTACCCATGGAAATTAAGCACACCAACTCTTGTGGACTGAATTGCATGCTTAGTTACTGGCCATCTCACGCAGGAAAAAAAAAGTTGTTAAACAACTTCTACATTTGTTTAACCATATTTTTATTTGTCTTTTAGTACAGCCTATGTAGATGAGATCACAGAAGCAAATAATGGCATAAACTACCCATTGTGAGGAACAATCTGTAAGATGCTGATACTTCTATCAGGTGGTTGCCATGCAGAGACACTAATAGTTTGTTAAAAGTGTGAGCACTTGCCACAAATTTAATGTTCTTTGAAAGAGACTTGCTCTACTGTCACACAAGGGAGAACCACCTTAAAGACAATTTATTTAATATTCCTACCATGAGAAAAGGCAAAGCTTGATGCCATTGTACAATATGCCAGTGCTTCTTAATAATGGATACAATTGTACTTGCTCTATCTGAATGCCTTAATACATATTTAAGATGTGTCACTGTCAGACCCCCTGGTACTGGAGCAATAGATCCCAATTGGCATACACTGCCCTTTTATAAACCACTCTAATGACCCACAAAGGATAGTAACTCTCCAAAAAGCGTGTTTTCATATCTTACGCCTGTGATTTAAAATCTTGTTTGTCGGAGCAATGGCACCTAGGGCGTAAAAATTGACTGATGGGAAGACTGGACAAGTCTCCTGGATGAAAGTTCTCAAATCTCAGGAAATTGTTTCATATTGTCATTTTGTGATGAATGGATATGTCAATTTTTGCAGTCATGAATAGTGATCTGAATATCTAAGAATGACAAGGAAACCAATTTATATTCAATTGTGAATTACAAATAGGGATTAAGGGTGTCCTACCATAAATGAAAATTAAGAAGCTCTTCATTAGATTTGTGCCAGATAAAAAATATATCATCTTTATATCTTCTCCATGTTGACAGGCATTTGAACTATTCAGGGTGATATATAAAGCTCTCTTCAAATGGTGACATACAAACTGGCAAGACTCATGGCCATAGATAATCCCATTGCAGTGCTGTGAACCTGCAAGAAAAATTCCCTGTTGAAAATAAAGTAATTTTGTTCAATGCCAACTTTTCCAAACCAGCCACAAAATCTGTGGGTATTCTTTGAGGCCATGGTCTACTTTCTAGTGTTGTGGCAGGTCCTACTTTGTGGAAATGATTCCCTGAGATGTTGTGGAAGGAAGTGTGCCTTAAAACTTAAGAAGTATGTGAAGGTGTTTCTGTTTAGAGAGACATTTATCTTAGGTTAGGGAAGACTGAAATATGGAGATACTGTAATTTGTGAATTCGGGAAAATAAGATGGTAGCTGTATGGTGAATGCTATTGGGTAGTATGTGTTTTGGGTTTATTCTGTTGCTTTTATATATGTAAGTTTGTGTTTGTATTTTATGAATGGATTTCTTCTAAGCTGCTTAGAACCTAGAATAGTGTGACATAAAAAATGTTTTTAAATACATAGATAAATCCAGAATTCATACTTACTTGCAATATCTTGGATAAATTGTAATTGGGAGGGGGGGGGGGGGGGGAGGGCAGTCTCAGGGCATTCCAAAGTGTGGTTTAGATGTACACGCACAAGTTGCTATTTTATAAACAATGTACACATATAACATTACCAAACTTGCCCAAGCACTTTTACGCCTGCTTATTTACCCACACAGTAGAAATCAGACTTGCCTTTTGTCTGCAGATTTTGAGTAGGATGCCGGGTGAGCTTGTGGGTGTTCAAGGTGAAGTGCTAGATGGTGTTGGTGAACTATTGAAGTGCTAGGTGAGCTGGTGGAAGGTTTGCCAAACTTGGGATCCCAAGTACACACATGCAACTAAGTGTTTTCAGACTAGTGTACATGCGTATTTTATAAAATACCTGCCTCCGCATTTAATTCCGCGTTACATGTACGTTGTTACAATTATTTTGCAGGTAAAATACAGGTACGTGTTTTTTTGTAAATAGAAAAAGTATGAGTGTTCCTGCATTAGAAATACTGTTTATTTGCATACTGAACCTTTGAGGCAGAAGTACGCAATATTTAATAAACTGTGTGGCTCCCACCAAACAGTTTATAAAATATTAGCACAAATTACCACAGACCTACTTAAGTGTGCAGATTTTGTGCCATGGACAGTTTTGAAAGTTCGGCTGAATGAATACACATACAGCTTTATTGCTAATATGACAGAAAGTTATAAAGACAAGCATAAACAAAAGAATCTCCCCGATTACTGAGCAAAGCTCACCTAAATACCAGAACTCAATGCGTCATTTAAAAATCATATTGTATGTGGGAAGCATAAGGCCTACTATCTGCCAATGACAGAAGAGTGCGCCAGAATATTTTAGACCTTTGCTTGGGGTTATGCTCTCAGGCCAACAGAAGACAATATACCTCCTACTTACTATTTTATTCTGTTTTATTAAACCTGATGTGGTGGTACTGGTAGTAGCAGAAACAACTAGAAGGGAGAGCAGTGGCCTGATAAACATATATTAATTGATTGATTTCACAGCAGTTTCCTCCTGTCATTTGTGCTTCTAGCTTAGTTGAAACCAGCCTCTATTGAGCTTTTGTGCCATGAACCTTCATTCAAAACTACTTAGTTTTTACCTCCCTATTTTGAATCCTTCTCTCAGTTCTCCTAGGATAGTCATTGTTGCAACACTCTTTAGCCATGATTTAATTTTTAGTTTAGTTTTCAGTTTAGTTTAGTTTTCTAGTTCATCAAAGGACAATTCAGGCCAGCTTAGAACAAATCAAAGGGTCCATGCACCAGGACTCCTTCCAGAAGCTTGGAATTATGAGCCCTTACTCTGGCCACTAGATGTCACTGTTGCATGATGACTAGGACTCCCTGACTCCAGGAACTATAAATATTACTCCACAGCATCCCCGTCTCTGAACAGCCGGGAGAAGAGAAGACCTAACCCAGGAATTAAACTCAGGTTCTCTACATGGAAGTGTGCAGCACTGACTGCTGAACCACAAGACCAATCCCATATTAAATTTTAAAATTACCACATTATGATCAGAAAACAAAAATCATCCTCATCTGATTTTTCAGAATTATAATCTTTTGAAAGAGAGAGAAGTGATCATATGCCAAGATATGTATCCTTTCATTATAAGCTATGTTTCTTAGTGAAAAGATATCTTTTGAACAAATATTTTTAGGAAAATGAAATTTAAAATGATTTTTAACCTAATACATTCAAACTATATTATTAAGAGCAGTTTGCAATGAAATACACCTCTGAAAACTCATTTTGGGCCTGATTTTCAAAAGCATTTTTACACATTATATGCATACTTTCAATTTTCAAAAGATGTGTGTATATGTATGTGTACACATTTACATCTTCCCCAAGCAGGCATAAATGTATATGTGTGCACTGTACTGGGTCCCATATACACCTGCTAATTCTCAAAGTGGACTTATATATGTAAGTCTGCTTTGAAAATTAGTGCTGAAATCTGGGTGTATTTTTTTACATGCAGACTTCAGTCTTATATGAGCTGATATAATTAAATTTAAAATTGTGGCTTAAGAGTCTGCACTATGTGTAGACTTATTGTCATTTGGCTTGTTTGACCTTGACTTGAGTAAAGCATTTTCATTCAACATAAGTTGCTTCTCTGTAAGCTGCCAAGAAGATGAAATTGATGAGCATAACCTTTGGCTCCTCCTCTTTTTCCACTGCTCATTGTCCAAAGCTGGCATGCCTCCTGTCATATATCTGAATCCTTCTATCAGAAAAGGGAGTAAAAAAGTAAAACTTTTATCTCCAGCTCTCTCCTTCAAAGAAACGATTTGAGCTGCTGCCAAGTCACTAGGGCAAGATTTTAGTGTGTTGTTGTAATATCAACTCATGGTCTTAAAACTGCTACGGATTCTGAAATGTTGACATATTATAATTAAAAATTACTCAAATAATCTTAGAAAATATTCAGCATAGTAATCCCTTTTTGCAGCTTTGCCTCAACTACATAGTTATTGGGGCTTTTAGTCATTCTAACTCAGAAGACGTTCATTTAAATCAGCTTCTTATCACTTAATGCATTCTTAGTTTTATCACTACTAATGTTATAAGCTGTACTAAAACAAATGTAACCCCTGGGATAGCATCCCCTCAGGACCCCAAAGGCCATATCTCAAGTTATGGGCTTAAGATGTTAACATTCCTCCTAATGTTAAGCCGCTCTAAAAGTCCAAGATTCCCTGATGTGGCAGGGGAGGGTAATATTACTTCTTGGGGCCTGAGCACTGTTCAATAGTCATGTCAACATTACAGCACTAATACACTTGAATCTGATTTTGTTTCCAACTTAACTTTAACTGATTAATGGTGGAAATTGATGAAATTATGCAGTTACAAGTTTTAATTGTTTTCTGTTCATTTACAGCTTTACTTCTTTTAATAAATGTGTGATGCTAAGCTTCTTATTAATTTAGATGGCAAAGAAGTCAATTATTTTAATCCTCATCTTTTTCCAATATACAAGGTAATTTTGGAGCTTTCTTCCAGAATTTGGTAGATAGGATGATACTTCTCAATCTAGATGTTCTAAGTCAAAGTCCCATTCCTCATACCTTTAGTCCAGTTGTTCAGTCATTCTCCTTACTTCCCTGTTGTTACCTGGAGGGTACATCTTGATGATATAGATGTAGATATAGTTAACAGCAGATGGGGGCCACAGATCATCTTCTCCTTCTCCTCCCTAGGAATGAACCCAGGAGAAATACCTCTAGTGCTGGCTGAATTACATAGTGACTCTGGGCCTTAGGCCACTATGGGCCTTATTTTCTAAACATATCGCATGCAGTAAGGGACGTTTCGCATGCGAAATGTCCCTTTTCGCGTGCGATACCAAAATGGGGGTGGAGTCGGCCCTGGAAGAAGAGGAGTCGGGGCGTCACAGGGACCGACTCCGCGAAGACGCCGCGGACAACGAAAAGGTAAGGGCCTTTTCGCGTCCGAGTTCGCTCCCAATAGCTACACCTTCTATGGTGGCGCTATTGGGTGCAAAACCGGCAGCGATCGCACCGCAACAATGTGATTGCTGCCGGCTAGTGCAGGCCCCCCCCGTTTTGGGCCCCCACCCCTCATTCCCTAAAGTATCGCAGGCCTGCGATACTTTAGGGAATGAGGGGCGGGGGGAGGCCCTATGGTTGGTAATAAAATTAAAAACCTGAGAAAAAGGGGAAACCAAAAATAGAGCAAGGAAGGGTGAAACAAATTCCTTCTCTAAACAAAAGGGCTCACAAAAAGTCATGATAATGAAAGGCAAGAACACTCTTGCCACTGTTTCCTAAACCTAGGTCTCACCCCTAGAGATGAGAAAATTCTTTTTCAAACAATGCACAATTAAGCTCTGGAATTCCTTATCAGAGGATATGATTATGGCAGTTAGTGTGACTAGATTTAAAAAAGGTTTAGATAAGTTTCTTCTGGAGAAGTCCATAAACTGCTATTAATCAATAAGGAATAGTAATGTTGGGTACTTTCCAGGTACTTGTGACTTGGACTAGTCACTGTTGGAAACAAGATGCTGGGCTTGATGGACCCTTGGTTTGACCTAGTATGGCAACTTTTTATGTTCTTATGACCCAAGGTTCTTTTCCTAATAGAAACAAATAAACAGGAGCCAGCATAGCAACTCGCTGCCCCTTCCAGGAATAACAAAAAAGTCCACACTGTAAGATGGTGTAAGATTAAACGTTTTCCCCCTCCTCTCTTTTCCACCCCCAATTTGAATTTTACCCAACCTTTCTCCTAATATTTTTTGTTTGTTTTGTTATGTTTTATCTCCATGCTTTATTGTTCACTGTAAAGGCCCCATGCCTAATTATTACCCTTGATATCATTGTTCCGAAGTTATTTGTAAGTTATAAGTTTTAAGTTATTTGTAAACCGATACGATGTGCAAATGGTTGTCGGTATATAAAATCTTTAAAATAAATAAATAAATGGTGTCATAAGTTCATATGCCTATCTCCCACATGGAAGCACTAAAACTCAACAATCTTATTACTTCTGTTCCCTCTGTGACATATATCTATCTATATCATTCTAGATAGATAGATGTAGCTAGATAGTTTATATATAGCTATATATATATATAGATATAGATAGCTATATATAAACTACTAGAAATTAGACAGTATAGGACCTATATAAAGTGCTCAATTAATAACAAAAACAATCTATCCTTCAGACAGAAATGGAGTACTAATATTAATTGTTAATTAATAAACATATCTCTTTATTTAACCATTCATCAAAAAATAAAATAAATGAGCATCTATGAGTATCAATTGCTGACTATTACATCATTACATACAAGCATACATAATCAATACAAAAAAATGTATAACATCATAAACAATATTCCAAATAAAATAGTACTATGCTGGTTAGTTATTGCATTTGTAGCCCATTTGCTGAAAAACTAGCCAGATACACAAGCAAACATATTTCTGAACATTCACCTTAACAATATCTTCCCAATGTCAAGTACGTAAAACATTACTACATGTCTTCAATTACAGGTTTGGAACAGTCTATTCATAAGTTATAAAATGTTATATCACAGATCCTAGGTGTCAACTGAGAAGCACAATGTTCTGTTTGTAGGTTATGACAGTATATATCTAACTTGAAGCTGGTGTAATGTGTTTCCTGGCTATAATGTACAATCCCCGACAAGGTCCTTATTTCGCCGATAATGGCTTCCTCAGGGGGTAACCCCTGACACAAGAAAACAAAGAACCTAAAAGCCAAAAAAAAAAATGACTAGATCAGAATGTTAATAAATGTATAGGTTATATAATTACAAAAGAGATGCACTAAAGAAACACAACCATAGAGAGAATAACATTTATAAAATTGCAACTTACATACAGGCTGATACAGTATAGTGTGCTCCGGCGGAGCGCACTGTTAACCCGCGATTGGACGCACCTTTTGGACGAGCTAGCTTTACCCCTTATTCAGTAAGGGGTAATAGAGTGTCGAAAATGCACGCCCAACACCCCTGAACCTAATAGCGCCCGCAACATGCAAATACATGTTGATGGCCCTATTAGGTATTCCTGCGTAATTCAGAAAGCAAAATGTGCAGCCAAGCCGCACATTTTACTTTCAGAAATTAGCGCCTACCCAAAGGTAGGTGTTAATTTCTCTGGGCACCGGGAAAGTGCACAGAAAAGCATTTTTTACTGCTTTTCTGTGCACCCTCCGACTTAATATCATGGCGATATTAAGTCAGAAGTCCAGAAAGTTAAAACAATTTTTTTTTAAATCGGCCCACGGCTCGCGGGTCGAAAACCAGATGCTCAATTTTGCCGGTGTCCAGTTTCTGAACCCGTGGCTGTCAGCGGGCTTGAGAACTGACGCCGGCAAAATTGATCGTCGGCTATCAAACCCGCTGACAGCCGCCGCTCCTGTCCAAAAAGAGGTACTAGGGACGCGCTAGTGTCCCTAGTGCCTCTTTTTACTGCGGACCCTAATTTAAATAAATTAATTTACTCGGGTGGATTTTAAAAGCCCTGTTCGAGCAGGGCCCTCGTGCGCCGGCGCGCCTATTTTGCATAGGCCGCCGGCGTGCGCAGAGCCCCGGGACGCGCGTAAGTCCTGGGGTTTTTTGAAGGGGGCATGTCGGGGCGGGGCCAAACGACGCGGCGTTTCGGGGGCGGGACTGGGGCGTGGTGCAGGCTGCGTGGCAGGCTGCGCGGCTCGGCGCGCGCAGGCTGCCCAAAATCAGCAGCCTTGCGCGCGCCGATCCAGGATTTTATAAGATACGTGCGGCTATGCGTGTATCTTATAAAATCCAGCATACTTTTGTTTGCGCCTGCTGCACGAACAAAAGTACGCGATCGCGCTTTTTAAAAAAATCTACCCCACTGTGTCGCGCGCACAGGAGAGTGTCCTGTGTGCACGTTGGGAGAGCAGGCGCTCGCCCGCTCTCCCACCATTTTTACTGTATCGGCCTGTAAGTCCTTCTCAAGGTTCCTCCCAATCGCTATGAACAGGGAAGCTGACTCACCATGTGAATAGCAAGCATGGATTCTCCAAGAAGATAAAGGCTTAAAATTAAATATAATAAAGGAAAATTATTCAAAACATGATGAAATCAAGTAACATCTACTTAATTGTGTATTTATATCAGCATAAGAGTATTAACCCAAACCACAGTCAAAAAACTAATGTTGAAGTCTCAACAAGTTTGAATCTACTGTGTGCTGGTCCCAACTAATAGCACATGCGAATCACCTTCTTTGGAGACATATATACATTTCTTGGTATTTCTGTTTATTTACTTTATGTAGATATATTTAAGTATTTTGTAGTTATTTTTGTGAATATTTAAGGTATGTGTTAAAAATTTGTAATACAATTTTTTTTATTGAATTTGAAATATTACATTAGTGATTCATGTGGATATTTATTTTACATATATACCGTATTTTTCGGACTATAAGGCGCACATAAAAACCTACGATTTTCTCAGAAATCGGAAGTGCGCCTTATAATCCGGTGCGCCTTATATATGAATTCTTCTGCTGCCACTCCTTTTATATTGTCTTTTTTTCTGTTTCTTTTCTCTCCATCTTCTTCCCTCAAACACACAGGTTCTCATTCTCACATGCATTTCTCTCTCTCACACACACACACTGGCTCTCACTGTCACATGCTGTGTCTCATACAATCATTCATACTCTCAGTCTCTCACTCCCACATGCTGTGTTGCTCAAGCACAGGCTCTCACTCACCTCTAGGCCTCCTCTTTGCGGGTCGCCGCAGGATGGGCTCTGCAGTGGCCCTGCTACCGGGCCTCTTCTTCTTCTCGGGCCGCTGCGACTTGAGATTCGCGGCGGTCCGTAAACGCAAGTGCTGCTCCACTTCTGCAAGCGCTGATGCTTCCCCTCCTTCCTGCCCACGCGGCTCCGGCAACGTTTACTTCCGGGGACGCACAGGCAGGAAGGAGGAGGAGCATCAGCGCGTTTAAACGCGATCTTTTTCTTGGCCTTGCCGATCTGCCTGTCGCTGCGCCCGGGGGCATTGGAGGGATAATAAAAAAGTACCGTAGTTTTAAAGGGCGGTCTGAGCTTTGTTTCATTTAATGCGCTGCGCCTTATAATCCGGTGCGCCTTATATATGAACCTGGATGCCTTAGCAGGCGCTCATTGATAATGCGCCTTATAATCCGGTGCACCTTATAGTCCGAAAAATACGGTATATATATATATATATATATATATAATATATTTTTATTAGTGGTATCAAAATTTAATCAAAGGCTTTAAATATATTCTAAGCATTAAATATCAAACAATACTACAGAAAACACAAAAAAACAAAATAGTGACATAATACAATACAGAAAAATGTACACAAAATAGCAAAAAAATATGATATTGAAGTACAATATGAGTATTATAGAAATGTCCTTTATATTCAAAGAAACTGTAGCATATAAAAAGTCCTTTCAAGCCAATGAGCTTGTATACAGCCATGGAATCATTCAAAAGATGCAGCTGTGGAACAATTCAAAAGTTGATAGAAGCTGGAAACACTCATTGAATATGAAAGCCCTGAACAAAGGAACCCCAACAAAGGCCAAATCTTTCACCCAAAAGGGCTTTCTCAGTGGGTATATATATCATGAAGAAGAACAAATATGTATTCTAATACAAAAAGCTTAATATGTCACTGAGAGTTCCGAAACAGGTAAAGTTATTATGACTTTAATTCAATTTTCAAAAGATGGTATCTTCACGGAGCTTTTTCTGAACCTTCCTACCACTATCAATAGAGCGGGAACCAGAATGTTGCTAATCGCTATCTCAAGTTTATTTGTATGAGATCTGGTGATAGCACAGACTGGTACAATGATTTCTGTGGTCTTTGTGAAGTGAGTTGTTGCTCTCAATCTGCTTCCCAGTGGGCAGGTATCCACAGCATTAAAATCAACATCCCAGTTTTTGGTTCCAATTGGTTCCAGTATTGGCAGGCTCAGCAGAAAGGTCAAGGGGGAACTGGTATGGAGGCTGAATTATTCTCTCAATCCTAATGGTGGTCTCTTCAACAAGGTTGATGCACATTGGCAGTACAGTATAGGGGAACTTATGCTAGCATTGCCTGAGTGTGCCTGCTCTATGGATAAATGGAGGACTTTGGTATCCAATGATGTCAATCTCCACCCACTTCATAAGCACTAAGGTCCATAAGTCCTAAGCTTTTTTTCCCCATAGACAGAAAATGGTAGAAAACCTTTAGCTCACAGGCCTCTTAAAAAGTTAATAGGAAAAAAAGTCTACTCCCTCCCACCTCCACCCTCCACAAAACTTCATCAAATGTGAAGGTTTACAGTTCAACTCTATTTCTTTTTTTTGTTTTCCTTTATTCACTAATTCTGAACTGCAAGACTGATCATTCATGTTTCCTTTGGTACTGTTATATATAAATTGTGATAACTTTGTATAGATAGGAAGTTGATCCATTTTATTCTTATTGCAGTAGATCTATGTTATCACTAGTGGAGTGCTTCTACTGTTTGCAGGTTATTAAATTTGGCATTCCTTTTTTATTGTAACACAAAGTAAGCAATGAACTGTTATATTTAAGTTTATAGTGAATGGTAAAGTCTCCCTTCTGTTTATTTTTAGGGCATTATATTTGGACATGTCAAATTTGCCTCCAAATTCAACCTCTAAAGCTGCATTTATAGACAAGGTAAAGAAATACAATTCTAGTTATTAGATTTAATTAATCATTAATCATACTCAACAAATAATAGTATTTGTAAGAGGAAATGATTCCAAAATTAATATCAAGTTTTGCACTTAACCATCAGTATCCTGTTTGTGGCATATTAAACCTGAAAATGGAATTCAGAAACTTGAACCTAAAGTCTGAGTCATGCAATTTAATTCTAATATGTATACTAATCATGGCTTTGCCCTGAAATTATGGAAATACACTACCAGAATCATAACATTATCTGTTGAACTATTCGGTATTGCTGTAAGTATATGTAACCCTTTGTCTGGGCTTTTACTGCTTCCCCTAGAACCATAAAAATATTTATCTGGTGCGGTCTTCACAGGCATACTCCCCCTTTCTACAGATCCCAAGGTATGAGTTCTTTCTATGGGGGGTGAAGGTAGAACTTTGCGGCCCAGGCAATGGTATGCTTTTCCTTAAGTGTATGTATATTTCTCTATAAATGTCTTGGGCCAGATGAACACAGATGATTATCTCAAAAACTTCCATCACTGTCCAATAGGGACTCCACAAATGAAACTGTACAATGGGAATATTTAAGCTATCTTCCTGAGTTCTAGGTTCATGCCTTTTCTCAAGTTCCTGGGAAGGAACTTATCACTTTTCCTCTCAGTGTATAAACTGTCCCAGTGGTTTAGGGAAAGCCTATTGAGGGGAATCCCCTGAATCCTGGAAAAATCCTGAGTCCAACGTTCTATATCTTGCCCATAGCCTGTGTCCTGGTCCTTTAGGGTGCAGATTCTGTTGAAGGTCTCCTGATCTTCCTCCTTCTTCCAGAACTTCCAATAGATTGACTTCTCTGAAGGAAAAGTCTGATGCAAACAGAAACCAGCTCTACTAGCCCAGGTTCCCTATGAGGAGGGGATGGATCAAAGGTCTCCTCACAAAAAAGGAGAAAACACTTCATTCAAGCCAAACCTCTAGCCCTGTTGTGATGCTGCCATTGATCTTGTCTCTTCTGTGACCTAGAAGAAGGTCTCAAAGGTCTTCAGCCCCTGTCCTACAGATCCAAGAAAGTGGCCTTCACCAAAAGATCCATGGTTTCACACCAGTCAGCTTAAATTTAATCAAACTATTAAAATAGTCTCTCTCAAATAGGAGGCAAACCCTTACAGGCAGGGAATGCACTACTGGAGATCTCCTCAGTGAGCAAAAAGGGTTGGGTGGGGAAAGTAGGCCTTACTCAACACTAGAGAAACCAAAAATCATCTCCTTACTCCTCGAAAGCTAAATTAAACTGACCACACTGGTCCTACTCCTAGTCCCCCAAAATAAACTGAGATGAGTAAGTACAGCCAGCCTCAAGAAGAGGGCTGCACAGGTCTGAGGTTTGCCACTAAGCTCTTAATTCTATAGGCAAGGATCTATGACCATCTAGTGGCTGACCAGGGGGTTGCCACATATACCATATATCATGACTAGTCCTCAGTTTATAGGGGGCACTCTTAATTTCAGGAAGCAATTCTATTCCCTTGGAATCTCATTCATAAGCATTGTATAACAGCTGTGATGTTTAGGACCTTCTCACAGGACAAGCAGGATGGTAGTCCTCATATATGGGTGACATCACAGGATGGAGCCCAATCTCGGAAAACTTCTGTCAAAGTTTCCAGAATTTTGACTGGCCCCACTGGGCATGCCCAGCATGGCACTAACCCTGCAACCAGCAGGGGTTCCCCTTCAGTCTTCTTTTTTCTGCGCAGAGTAGCCTCGCGGTAATGGAGCTCTGCAGAGATTCCTGATAGGAATTTTCCTCACATAATTACTACGTTAATTTGCCCCACAGGGGTCCCTCCTTTAACTTTTTTCAGACCACTGTACTCCGATAAGTTTTTACCCATTTTCCGTCAAGTACAGTTGAGTTTGGCCCTCATGGCCTACTGGCCGTCGACCGTACCATGGCTCAATTTTTTTCCATGGCCATGGCATCGGGGTTCCATCGGTGCCCAGACTGTACTCACACCATGTCCATCACAGACCCCCCATAAAGTCTGTGTTATATGTCTAGGATGCGAGCATGATGTCTTGACCTGCACCAAATGTGCCCTAATGAAACCAAAAGGTTGCAAGGCCAGAATGGAGAAGATGGAACTTCTCTTCCGTGCTCAAACCCCAACTCCATGCATTGTATCGATGTCGTCAGAGCTGGCACCATCAACTTCGCGCCAGCATCGACCACCGGCCGGTGACCGCCCGGCATCGACGACTTCTCCGCCATCGACACCTTCTACTCCTCCTCAGGACCGAGGGGATCGTAGGGAGAAACATCACCATCGGCACCGAAAGATTTAGACCATAGAGGGAGCGAAATCATCAACCTCACCATTGTCCGAGCCGCTGTCGAAGAAACCCCATCCAAAAAATGCACCGACCATTTCTGTGACCGGATCACTGAGGCAACCCTCACCCGACAGGGGATTGGGAGCTGCGCCTTTAACGGTGGTCCCTCCGGCTATGCCTCTGTCTCTGCCTCCTTCTTCTGTTCCGGAGCCGGGGCTGCTTGCTCCAGGTCTCTGAGAAGAACTGGACCGGATGGTTCAGGAGGCCATCGATAAGGCGATGCAATGACTCCAGGTCCCTCCAGCACCGACACTGGTACCAATTGCGGAACCGTCCACCAACCCGATTCCGGCAGCGTTGGCACCGCTGATCTCCAAGATGGAAGCGCTCATTGCTGCTCTTCCACCAATGGATCCTGGGTCTCCGATGGTGCCGGTACCCTCCCCGCTTACATTGTCATCGGGAGGAGAAACACCGTTCCGCATCCCTCCATCAGGGGTTCTGCCTCAGCCATCAATGCCGATATGTCCCTCACCACCGATCCAACCATCAGTGCCGATACGTCCATCAGCACCACTGAGCCATCCATCGATGCCCTCGATGCCTGCGCCGGTGCCTTCGATGCCTTCATCGGTGCCTCCAATAATTCCTCTGATTCCTTCGGAGCCTAGACCAGGACCTTCAAGTATTCCACCACCCTGTCCCCCTCTAGTTCCTAGAGGGACAGGTGCTGATCCCTACGACACCTGGACTGATGATTCCTCTCCAGACACCGATGATTTACCTTCACCACCTTCACCCACTGAAAGTAGGAAGTGTTCTCCTCCAGAGGACCTCTCCTTTATAAATTTTGTGAAGGAAATGTCTGAATTGGTCCCTTTCCAATTGCAGACTGAACAGGATGATAGGCACCAGATGATGGAGTTGCTCCAATTCCTGGATGCCCCCATTCCTATCCACCAGGTTCTTCTGGATCTCCTGAAGAAGAGCTGGGCACATCCTGGCTCTATTCCTCCAATCCACAGGAAAGCTGACACTACCTATTTGGTGCAGTCAGCTCCAGGTTTTCAAAAATCACAATTGGATCACCACTCTGTAGTGGTAGAATCTGCACAGAAGAGAACAAAGAGGTCAAAGCCTCACTCTTCTGTTCCCCATGGCAAGGAACAGAAGTTCCTAGATGCCATAGGTCGCCAAGTCTTCCAAGGGTCAATGCTCATCTCCCAGATTGCTGCCTATCAGCTCTATATGACCCAATATAACAGTCAGTAAACTATTATTTAAATACCCAGACATGATCCTTTGAGTTATTATAGCCTATTACCTCATGGGGAAGCACCAATAATATATTACACACAGTGATGGTAACTTGTAAACAGCCATGCAGGCGCACATGTACGCACATATGCTGGCTTTTGCCAATGGATGCGGCCATTTTAGAACATACATGGTATAAAATATGATGTATGCAGGCCCATCTGTGCACAATTTTATATGAGCGCCCATGTGCATGCACATGCTGTCTCTACCACATAAGTGGAGGGATTTTAGTAGGGATGTGAATCGTTTTTTGACGATTTAAAATATCGTCCGATATATTTTAAATCGTCAAAAATCGTTAGGGCCATGATACAATACCAATTCCCCCGATTTATCGTTAAAAAATCATAAATCGGGGGAAGGGGGAGGGCAGGAAAACCGGCACACTAAAACCCCCTAAAACCCACCCCCGACCCTTTAAATTAAATCCCCCACCCTCCCGAACCCCCCCCCCCAAATGCTTTAAATTACCTGGGGATCCAGCGGTGGTCCAGAACGGCGGCGGTCCGGAACGGCCCCCTCAATTGAATCCTGTTGTCTTCAGCCGGCGCCATTTTGCAAAATGGCCACCACAAAATGGCGGCGGCCATAGACAAAAATGATTCGACGCAGGAGGTCGTTCCGGACCCCCGCTGGACTTTTGGCAAGTCTTGTGGGGGTCAGGAGGCCCCCCCAAGCTGGCCAAAAGTTCCTGGGAGTCCAGCGGGGTTCAGGAAGCGATTTCTTGCCGCGAATCGTTTTCCGTACGGAAAATGGCGCCGGCAGGAGATCGACTGCAGGAGATCGTTCAGCGGCGGTCCGGAACCCCCGCTGAACGACCTCCTGCAGTCGATCTCCTGCCGCTGGATCCCCAGGTAATTTAAAGCATTTGGGGGGGTTCGGGAGGGTGGGGGATTTAATTTAAAGGGTCGGGAGTGGGTTTTAGGGGGTTTTAGTGTGTCGGCTCACGATTTTAACGATTTTCACGATAGTTTACACACCCAAACGATAGTTTACACTCCCCCTTCCAGCCAAAATCGATCGTTAAGACGATCGAGGACACGATTCACATCTCTAGATTTTAGTAGACACATGCTCTGATGCAATTACCAGTTTCCCCAGTTCATTCTCAGTTTGCTCAGGTAAAGGATAGGACTTCTTACCCCCCTAGTTAATTATCCTCCCTTTTAACCTGTTGGCCCTACCCTTAAAACCCTGATGACTGGCCTAGTTTTTTGTTTTAGGACTTACCCGCCATCCATAGCAGAAGTAAAGTTATGCGGTAGGGGATCTCGGCGCTCGCTTGTGTGCATAAGTATTTATGTGCTGGTTTCATTCATAAATCCAGGCAAGCCCTTGCCCCACCCAGCCCAAACCCATGCCCCGTCCCTTTTCTGAAAAACTTTTGTGCGCGTACCAGGAGATACACTCATACGCGGGCGCTTTTAAAATCCGAGTGGCGCACTAGGAGCACCATTCCATTATATGAGCCATAAGTGAGAGCTTACCCCCCAGGGATTGTGAGTCAAGCATGGGATGGAATTTCCTAGCTGGAGCAGCCCCTGAAGAGAAATAAATTAGTTTGTGTGTCCTTGGGATTAAAGCCCCGCTAAAGGTTACATTTTTAAAAGGTGCAGGAAACTAAATTCATGGGTGAAGGGGAGGGGCAGGAATTCATTATTTCAAAATTGTGCAAAGTGACTTGAGAGCTTTTTATATTTATTCTTGCCTTACTTTTGTCTAAAACATAAATGCAAAATGACTCCATATGAATGAATCAGCATAGAAACATGAAGGCAGAAAAAGACAGTATGGCCTATCTAGTCTGCTCATCCGCCCAACTAATACAGCTTTACAATTCCCATCACTCCCTCAGAGATCCCCTAGCTTGATGGACTCTATACCTGGGTAACGTCAAGCTAGGTTGAGAGAACATTGTACAAATCTCATCACTTCGAGGAACTTCGTTTTGTTATCCTGTCTTTTCTCAGCTGCCTTTCGTTACCCCCTCTCCCAGTTTTGACTTCCCTGTTAAAATGTAATTTTCCAATCTTAACCTGTTTACTGTAAACCGACATGATGTCCACAACTAATGCCGGTATATAAAAATGTTTAAATAAATAAATAAATAAATCTCCGTGTGAGTTTTCTCCCTCCAAAGGACATCAAATCTTCACAAGCGTGTAGTGTTCTGTTTGTACATCTCACTCTGCATGTAAAAGTGGCCCCTAACCCCTACACTACTACCTAAAGCTCACCTCGAGCTACTATGTGGGCCTCCTATAGTAGCATAAATAGCTGCTTACTATGGTGCCACTCCCAGAGGTGCTCTCTCTCCCCCCCCTCCCCCTCACCTTATCTTAGGCCATTCCCCATTCTCCTCCCACATCTCAGGCCCTTTCCCAGCCTAAAAATGCCCAAAACAGAATTTGCAACAAAATTTAGTTATGTGCATAACACATGATATCACACAGCTTAATATAATAGAAAAAGGTGTAGTTATTTTCGGCATTAAAACTGTGCAATAATGTGCATTATGGCTTCGCACTTTGGGCCGGATTTTAAAAAGGATACACCATTGCCGCTGTGTTGGAGGATCGCGTGCCTGCAGCCTGCCCGGAGGCAGGCGCAAAAGGGAAGACAAAGCACAGGGGAGGTTATAGTAGGGCTGGGGGGGGGGGGGGGGAAGGTTAGGGGAAGGGGTGGGAAGGTCAGGCTAGGGAGAAGGGAACGGGGGAAGGCAGCGTGGCTCGGTGCACGCAAGGTGCATAATTGTGCACCCCCTTGCGCGCGCCGATCCTCGATTTTATAACATGCTCGTGCCTGTGCGCGCATGTTATAAAATCGGGTGTACATGTGCGCACACCAGGTAGCGCGCGCTTCTTTTAAAATGAACCCCTTTGTGAAGCCAGTCTACTTTTGCAGAAATCCCACCCCGACTCCTCCCCAATCCCTACCCTTTAAAAAATTTGGTGTTATGGTGCTTATCGCATGCGTTTTTCACATTTGAAAATGCCATAATGCGATTTGACAGATGACCCTGATTGATTGTAAATCCTCTGTGGATAGGGAAATATCTGCTTTACTTGAATGTAATCTGCTTTGAAATAGCTGAAAAGTGGCATATACATAAAATAAACAAATAAAATAAATAATCAATAAACTGACTGAAAATTGCTCAACCTTTTCCCAGGTAAAAGTACACACAGGAATAAACAGCGAACATTCTTTAGCCTAGGGTAAAAGTAGACAAGCTTGGAAGTGAGGTTAGGTAGGTGAAGACACCAATGCATGTAGTTTTGCAGTTGCAATACCATGCACACTTTCAGTGGAAAAGTATTTGCACAAAAATCTGATACAAGTCTGTGCAGGGGCTTTGTAACTATTCAGGCAGTGCTAAAAATTATCCCAATAATGCTATGTTTGTACCAGTGGGACTACAAGCTTATTTTCAAAGGGATGCCTTGCAAGAGGTGTTTCTTTTGAAAAGAAGGCTGGTCTTGGGGACAGCCTGATATCTGCAGCTATTTCGAAAAGATGTTTCAAACATACCCACGGAAAGTAAGATAGGGCTTTCAAAATAAAATTCCTGCATGTACTCTCCTTCCCTTGACCTGGCCATGCTACTTTCCCATCTCCTTTTTTTCTGGTGAGTAATGTACCCGTGCTGTGACCCGCATGGTTTCTGTTGCCTGTGGAGGGGGTAGGTAATTTTCATTGAGAGATTTTACCCATGCTGTTTACCCTTATTCAGACACTACATTAAATGGGAGACTTTTCTCACCAAGCAGGGCTTAAATTTTACTTAGTTATGCTGATTGCTATGAAAATTGACTCATTTCTTTATATCTACTGTTTTTTGTATCTTGAAAGCTATAGGGACCCAACAAAACCAAGGTTTTGCTGAGGGTTTTATATATTAATCGTGTATGGCTTTTGACTTACCAGTGACAATACTGTTTTGGTTTGTAGACACAATGATAACATTTCATAATCTTAATGTTTTAATTAGGATATTAAGCAGATATAATCCCCAACACTAATGGCAATCCCAGGTCTAGTTGGATAGTTTTAATTTCAGTCAGGCCAACCATGGCTGTTTGCCAATTATTGAAATCCATCAAGGAGAATGCTGAAAAAAGGTTCACAGCTTTAAACTGAAAATGTAACTTCAAAGATAAAATGGGTAGGGTTGCCACATGTCTCCATGTCATAAATAACAAGCTGCTCCAGTCCTGGTTTTACCCTATTACACTGACAGACTTGTAGTTCTGAGTGTCCTATGTAAATCATTGGGACAATCAGAACTACAAATCCCTGTATACAATAGGGAAAATGAGGACTGGATTAGTCTGTCCCTTATGATATGGAGCCAGGTGGCAATTTAGGGACAGCCACATTTTTATTGGTATGTTAATTTACATTTTTAGATTTCTTGTTCCAAAGCACAAACCAAGTGTAAATGAACATACATCAACACAACATTAATCTAATACATCAGAAAATGATTATAAAACAATTAACTCTACTAAAATAAAGACCATATAAAACAGTTAATACAGAAAAAATACATCAATATGGTTTATTTTAACAGATTTTGACATGCATTTAAGATATACAGCGGCACACTGCTTCAGTGAGCTCTGTCATAGTGAATTGCTTAATATGGAGTCATCATTTTCATATAAAACAAATTTCTAAAAAAAAATCATTTGCCATAAAATCCAATAGGACCAATTATTATAGTATATGTGACCCAAATTGCAATAAAAACTAAACTAAGTTTATGGCTGCTGCATGGGTTATATGATGGTCCATATAATCCACTAGCAATGCTAACTAAGGAAGTTGGATTATAAAATAATATGATTGATTTCAGATGCTATTTGGATGATCCATACATAGTGCATTTAATTTACAGACTGTTTTGTAGGGATGTGAATCGTTTTCCATATCGTCTTAACGATAGAAATCGTGTGGCAGGGCAAGAAAATCGTCTTAGGCACGATTTTTTAGTTAAAAAATCGTTAAAAATCGTTTTTTCCGATTAGTGCGCACTAACTCGAGTTAGTGCGCACTAACGGGAGTTAGTGCGCACTAACTGGGAGTTAGTGCGCACTAACTGAAAATGATACAATTTGACACTTTTCAGGTCAGTTAAGGTCAGTTTAGGAATGAATATGTATTCCTATTGGCTGCCCTCTTATTTATTCATGTTACCAAGTTTCCTACTGACAGTATATGGGGGATGGGAAATGGAAACAGTTGGTAGCTTGACAAAACAAGTAATGTGATCAGTCAATGTGACTAGAACTTGTGCCCTAACCCTGATACCAGGGGTATTGTGATCTTCCTGCACACAGTGCCCTATCCCTATTAATACCAGGAGTGTTGTGATCTTCCTGCACACAGTGCCCTATCCCTAATACCAGGGGTGTTGTGATCTTCCTGCACACAGTGCCCTATTCCTGATACTGGGGGTGTTGTGATCTTCCTGCACACAGTGCCCTATTCCTGATACCGGGGGTGTTGTGATCTTCTTGCACACATCCCGATATCAGGGATAGGGCACTGGATGCAGGAAGATCACAACACTCCTGGTATTAATAGGGATAGGGCACTGCATGCAGGAAGATCACAACACTCCTGGTATTAATAGGGATAGGGCACTGCATGCAGGAAGATCACAACACCCCTGGTATCAGGGATAGGGCACTGTGTGCAGGAAGATCACAATACCCCGGAGGAGTGAGGGTCAGGCAGCTCCCCCCTGTCTGTGAATCCAGCCTCTCACTAGTAATGCAGGGAGGGAGCTGTCTCAGACTTCACCATCCTCCCCCCCCCCCTCACCCACACACCATTCACTAGCTGGGACATGGGGGAAGTCAGGAGTGAGGGTCAGGCAGCTCCCCCCTGTCTGCGAAGCCAGCCTCTCACTAGTAATGCAGGGAGGGAGCTGTCTCAGACTTCACCATCCCTCCCCCCCCCCCCCCCTCACCCACACACCATTCACTAGCTGGGACATGGGGGAAGTCAGGAGTGAGGGTCAGGCAGCTCCCCCCTGTCTGTGAAGCCAGCCTCTCACTAGTAATGCAGGGAGGGAGCTGTCTCAGACTTCACCATCCTCCCCCCCCCCCCCTCACCCACACACCATTCACTAGCTGGGACATGGGGGAAGTCAGGAGTGAGGGTCAGGCAGCTCCCCCCTGTCTGTGAAGCCAGCCTCTCACTAGTAATGCAGGGAGGGAGCTGTCTCAGACTTCACCATCCTCCCCCCCCCCCCTCACCCACACACCATTCACTAGCTGGGACATGGGGGAAGTCAGGAGTGAGGGTCAGGCAGCTCCCCCCTGTCTGTGAAGCCAGCCTCTCACTAGTAATGCAGGGAGGGAGCTGTCTCAGACTTCACCATCCTCCCCCCCCCCCTCACCCACACACCATTCACTAGCTGGGACATGGGGGAAGTCAGGAGTGAGGGTCAGGCAGCTCCCCCCTGTCTGTGAAGCCAGCCTCTCACTAGTAATGCAGGGAGGGAGCTGTCTCAGACTTCACCATCCTCCCCCCCCCCCTCACCCACACACCATTCACTAGCTGGGACATGGGGGAAGTCAGGAGTGAGGGTCAGGCAGCTCCCCCCTATCTGCGAAGCCAGCCTCTCACTAGTAATGCAGGGAGGGAGCTGTCTCAGACTTCACCATCCTCCCCCCCCCTCACCCACACACCATTCACTAGCTGGGACATGGGGGAAGTCAGGAGTGAGGGTCAGGCAGCTCCCCCCTGTCTGTGAAGCCAGCCTCTCACTAGTAATGCAGGGAGGGAGCTGTCTCAGACTTCACCATCCTCCCCCCCCCCTCACCCACACACCATTCACTAGCTGGGACATGGGGGAAGTCAGGAGTGAGGGTCAGGCAGCTCCCCCCTGTCTGTGAAGCCAGCCTCTCACTAGTAATGCAGGGAGGGAGCTGTCTCAGACTTCACCATCCTCCCCCCCCACTCACCCACACACCATTCACTAGCTGGGACATGGGGGAAGTCAGGAGTGAGGGTCAGGCAGCTCCCCCCTGTCTGTGAAGCCAGCCTCTCACTAGTAATGCAGGGAGGGAGCTGTCTCAGACTTCACCATCCTCCCCCCCCCCCCTCACCCACACATCATTCACTAGCTGGGACATGGGGGAAGTCAGGAGTGAGGGTCAGGCAGCTCCCCCCTGTCTGCGAAGCCAGCCTCTCACTAGTAATGCAGGGAGGGAGCTGTCTCAGACTTCACCATCCTCCCCCCCCCCCCTCACCCACACACCATTCACTAGCTGGGACATGGGGGAAGTCAGGAGTGAGGGTCAGGCAGCTCCCCCCTGTCTGTGAAGCCAGCCTCTCACTAGTAATGCAGGGAGGGAGCTGTCTCAGACTTCACCATCCTCCCCCCCCCCCCCTCACCCACACACCATTCACTAGCTGGGACATGGGGGAAGTCAGGAGTGAGGGTCAGGCAGCTCCCCCCTGTCTGTGAAGCCAGCCTCTCACTAGTAATGCAGGGAGGGAGCTGTCTCAGACTGGTATCAGGGTTAGGGCACTGTGTGCAGGAAGATCACAACACTCCTGGTATTAATAGGGATAGGGCACTGTAAGAGATGACTGTAGTAGATTGAATAAAGATCTGATGTTTCTGCTCTCCTCACACCAAACAAAAACAACACACAAGCAGAGAAGCCCTTCTTACAAAGCTGAGCTAGTGAGTTAAGTAGGAGGAAAAGTAAACATACTGGTGCCAGTGTGGCTACTTAAAAAATACACTTACCAACAATCAATTACATATATTTGAACTGTGTACAGTTCCAGCCAGGACCACCTTTCTAAAATGCACAGTGATTGGCAAATTCAACATGCACTAGCATTTCAGGTGCCTGCTAACAAAAATAATAAACAAACAAGTTCTAGTCACGTGAGTGCTGATCATTACATTACTTTTTTTGTCAAGCTTCCAACTGTTTCCATTTCACATCCCCCCAACCATATTGGTAACATCAATAGATAAGAGCACAGCCAGCCAATAGGAATACATACATACATATTCATTCCTAAGTGACCTTTACTGACCTGGGAAGTGTGAACACTTTGTTTCATTTTCTGTTGGTGTTCGTTAGTTTCCAGTTCCATTTCCCATCCCCCCAACCATCACCTCAGTGGTAACCTTGGTAATATCAATAGATAAGAGGGCAGCCAGCCAATAGGAACACATATTCATTCCTAACTGACCTTCAGTGACCTGGAAAGTGTTTATTTGTATCATTTTCAGTTAGTGCGCACTAAATCGAGTTAGTGCGCACTAACGGGGAGTTAGTGCGCACTAACTCGAGTTAGTGCGCACTAACACGATTTAACGATTTTTAACGATAAATCGTTAGAATTTCTATTGTATCGTGTTCTATAACGATTTAAGACGATATAAACATTATCGGACAATAATTTTAATCGTTGAAAAACGATTCACATCCCTACTGTTTTGTGGGAGTCTTTTATAAAATTTCCCACCCAATATGTTGGTAAAAGTATGTGCACATAAGCACGCATGTTATAAAAATGCCTAGGCACACGTATATGTGCTCCTAATTATAAGCTTGTGTGTGCCCAGCAGCATAAATCGGGTTTCAGCTGCGTAAATGAGGGAATTTTATAACAGGCGCGTGTCCACACTATGACCAGGTTCACCAGTTTGTCTTCCAGTTCACCCAGTCGAGAACTAGGTCCTCCAAACCCCCCTGGTTCTTTAGCCTGCGCTTCCCCTACCCCCAGTTACCCCAGACCCCTTAAACCCCTCACAGATTCTGGAAATAGTTTTATTATGACTTACATCTCCTCTACAGCAAAAGTAAGGTATGTGGCTCTGGACCTGAGCGCACGCCCAGGTGCTTAGGTACCTGCCCAGTCATCTCTTTGCCCCGACCTGACACGCCCATGCCCCGGACACACCACGCCCATATTCTACCCCCTTTTGTGCAATGTGAGATATTCGCTCATTGGGACTTGTGTGTGAATGTGGGCGGCTTTTAAAATTGGGTGGACCCACACATGTCCCATATGCGCGCACATCTCCCAATTTTGGCACACTCCCAACTTTTACAATTCCCCTTAAAATGAATGAAATTTTTGTTTTCATTTGTTTGGTTTTTAAAATATAGAGTTGCCCCTGCTAGCAAAAAATGGAAAAGAACCACAAACCCCTCCACATTTCTCACTTGATCAGCTTAGTCCAGATCTTTCTTCAGAGGGCAGGGCAGGAGAGATCTCAGTCTCTGCCGCCCACCAGTTGTACAATTATATATTGCCCCATCAGACTGAGGCTGGCACCATTATCATTTTTTTCTGTATAAGAAAATGGCACTGGCTTGAATTTATACATGTAAGTCCACTTTGAAAATTGGTGTAATTTATGCTTATATTTGCAGGATGTTTGAAAATGACCCTCCCTATGTAGCAGTAAAGCCTTCTATCATTGGGTCTCTTCCTCAATTAATATTCTCAAAATTGTGTGGTGACTAAGACTCCAGGCTTTATTCCATTATAAAGTTTTTGATATATCTGTTCAACATAAGCACTCTGGATCCTAGGTTCCCAAACCTGTCCTGGGGGTCTCCAGTCAGTCGGGTTTTCAGGATATCCACAATGAATATGCATGAGATATATGGAGGCAGTGCATGCAAATTTATCTCATGCATATTCTTTGTGGATATCCTGAAAACATGAATGGCTGGGGGACCGCCAGGACAGGTTTGAGAACCACTGCTCTAGATTGTTCAGCATGTAAAGTAAGCGCCAGAGACATCTCAGAGTTGTGTTTTTTGGTGGCACCAGTCTGTCCCAATCTTGTTGTTCAGGATCAAAAGAGGGGTATATGTGTGTAGAGACTCAAATCTCCAGGAGAAATATTTACTGTGAAATAGAAATGGCTCAGCACTCTTCTGTGGTAGCATACAATGATACTTTACTTGGGAAACTGGGATAGAAAAATTCTAATCATTATATTCACAGCTGCATGATTCTGTACATAGGGATTGTGCTGATGTGACAAGGCAGGGAGAAAGATGGAGACTCAGACTAACGAATATAGATTACAACCTATCTAGGCAACCCTTACAGTCCCACCCCTTCCACACAGGGTCATGTGATACAGCTGAGGAATGTTAACCCCTTGCTGTCTGGTGTGAAGTATGATCTTTTTCTTCGGGTCCTTGAACAAGAGTAGCAAAAGTAATTACCATATAAGTAGCAGCATTACATTAAATGGAATTTTAAAGGATATCTTTTATAGCAACGTTTAAAAACAATTAAAAAAAATCGTTTGATTCAGAAAAAAGGAAGAAAAAAGTCTCAGTAGAGATGCTACAGAACCACAGGGAGGAATTCTGGTCCTCAAGGGCTGCAAGCTTGTCTGCTTTCAGAGTGATCAAAAGATGTATATTAACCCACCTTTTGCACAGGTTTATATAATGCGGTGAATGTTCATTGTGGGTATCCTGTTAACCAGACTGGTTTGCAGCCTTCAAAGACTGAATTTGTTTACCCCAGGATTTCAAAGGCAAGCACCAAATCAAATTATGCCAATTTTTTGAACTGGAACGATAAAAAGAATCCTGGCAAGGGAAGAGAAAATACAATCCAAATATATTTTTATGTTTCTATTGCCATATTTTTATGCAATATCACTTTCTATGTTGTAATCTTTTAAGCTTGAGAGACATTTGATTGTCATTTTTCTATAAAAAAAAATATATATATATTTGCACAACTAATTACCTCCTGTCAAGACTAGTTTCACTTTTGTGTTTTTGTTCTCTCTTCTTGGCAGCTGAAGCGGCCACTGAATGTGCTGGATGACCTTTATCGACTGGTAGAATCTTTCATCAGATCAAAACGCACGGCAGCTTGTGCTTACACTGCTTGCAGTGCCTCAGGGGTCGGATTGCTGTCAGTTTCCTCAGAGCTGTGTAGCAGACTGGGAGCCTGCCACATCATTATGTGCAATAGCGGAGTGCACCGGTAGGAGAATTTATCCCTCCCTTTTGTTTGTTTTACAATCACTGTAATCCAGTTTGGGAAATGCTTTGGATATATTACAACTTTTCTTCAAACATGGGAGGAGGAAGAGATTCATCCCTGGTAGTTTTGACTTACAAGAAGTGATGGTGTAGTGAACTGCAGGTGAAAGCGCTCAGAGCAGCAGCACTGATTGGTGGTAGTAAAGACTTGAAATGTTGTGGAACCAATTGATCTGACTCCCATTTACAATCAGGGACAGTAACTCTCAAAGTGGTGCGCGGGCACAAATTGACGCATGTGTGTCAGCATGCGCTCATGGATGTGGCGATTTTTATAACGTGCACATATATGCGCCCAATTTTAAGTGGATGTGCCTAGCTACCATGTAAGTCAGAGTATTTTAGAATAGGCGCGCATTTACCACATTGTCAGTTTTACCAGTTCTTCCAGTTAAGAGCTAGGTCTTCCAAACCCCCCCTGGTATAATAGCCTGCACTCCACCCAGTTACCTTACCCCAGTCCCTTTAAACCCATCAGAAATGGCTATTTTTTTTAAGTTACACCTCCTCCATAGCAGATGTGTGAATATTTAACTTTGCCCACCTCGGAATTCCCTTGCCCCACCCAGATCATGCCTACACCCCACCTCTTTTTCAGTCTCAGTGAAATGTGCGCACAGCTCAAGATGCGTGCACTTCGGAGCTTTGAAAATACAGTGGGCACATGTAATCTTGACTTGTGTACACATCCCCTAGTAAATAGTAAAACCCAGGTTTTACTATTTCTGTGCTTAATAAGTAGGTTCCATTTCAATATTCCGTTTAAAAATTCACAGGTTTTATACAAGCATCCTCCTTGAAACCTAAAATTTAAAACATTTTCAAATACATTTGCAGCAAAAAGATGTTAGGGAGCCATCTGAGCTGCTAAATAATTGAGGGGTAAGAGGGGGGTGCTCATGGAGGACAAGGCAATATCAGAAAAACTGAATGAATGGTTGCCTCCATCTTTACTGAGAATAATATTGGGAACATACCCACACATATTGTCTCTGTATCGATCGATTTTCTGATCGTACCTTGAGTATTGTATGCACTTCTGATCCTCTCTCAAAATAGACATAGCAAACTTAGAAAAGGTACAGTTATTAAGTGTTTATTTTGGTGGCCCACAACACCAGTCCCAAATACAAAAAAACATTGGTCAAAACAAGTTTTTTACTGGCACCGATGACAGATAAAATACACAAATAGCTGATGCACCAGACAACAACTCAAAGTCCAAAACAGAAAAATAAATCTCAGTCACTTTCAGCTGCAGTGGCTGAGGCCTCAGACTAGGCCCAGGCCTGATGCCAGGGACCAGGCCTCCAGACATCCTTTGCTTGGAGGACAACCAGGAATGATGTCTCTCTGACATCTTTCTCCTGAGTGGAGGGCACCATATCGATATATAGCTGTTCATTTTCCCAGCTATACGTCAAAATGGCATCCTCCCCTCAGGACGAAGGCACTGGACAGATATCACTCTGGTGAATCCTCCAAGCAGAGGGGATCATTTTGAAGAGAATGTTGATGAAGAAGATGCCTAGTGCCTGGTATCTGGCTTCTGGGCCTGGGCATGGGCTGAGATCTAGGGATCTGCAGGCAAAAAGTTTTCGTTGAGTACGCGATACGTATTCATGGGGGGTCAATTCCGTTTCATGCGGAAGTATGGAGAATTCAATAAGTTGTCGATCTGTAAATACGTTACTACTAAATTAACTACAACCCCCCACCCTCCTGACCCCCCCAAGACTTACCAAAACTCCCTGGTGGTCCAGCAGTGGGGTCCGGGAACTCACTCCGACCCTCGGTGCTAGTTTCATCATGGCGCCGATAGCCTGTCACAGGGGCTTCCGGTGCCATTGGTCAGCCCCTGTCACATGGCCATCGGCACCATCTTGTGCTCATACCATGTGACAGGGGCTGACCAATGGCACCGGTAGCCCCTGTGACATAGTATGGGCAAAGGCTATCGGCGCCATTTTGAGTCCTGGCGTCGGACGGCAGGTCGCTCCGGGACCCCCGTTGGACCCACAGGGACTTTTGGCCAGCTTGGGGGGCCTCCTGACCCCCACAAGACTTGCCAAAAGTCCAGCGGGGGTCCGGGAGCGACCTCCTTACACGCTGGCCGTCCGATCCCAATACGCAAAATGGCGCCGATCGACTTTGCCCTCACTATGACGGCGATCGGCGCCATTTTGAGTATTGGCGGGACGGCGATTTTGAGTCTCAAAATGGCGCCGATCGCCGTCATAGTGAGGGCAAAGGCAATCGGCGCCATTTTGAGACTCAAAATCCCGTCCTGCCAATACTCAAAATGGCGCCGATCGCCTTTGCCCTCACTATGACGGCGATCGGCGCCATTTTGAGACTCAAAATCGCCGTCCCGCCAATACTCAAAATGGCGCCGATCGCCGTCATAGTGAGGGCAAAGGCGATCGGCGCCATTTTGCGTATTGGGATCGGACGGCCAGCGTGCAAGGAGGTCGCTCCCGGACCCCCGCTGGACTTTTGGCAAGTCTTGTGGGGGTCAGGAGGCCCCCCCAAACTGGCCAAAAGTCCCTGTGGGTCCAACGGGGGTCCCAGAGCGACCTGCCGTCCGACGCCAGGACTCAAAATGGCGCCGATAGCCTTTGCCCATACTATGTCACAGGGGCTACCGGTGCCATTGGTCAGCCCCTGTCACATGGTAGGAGCACAAGATGGCGCCGATGGCCATGTGACAGGGGCTGACCAATGGCACCGGTAGCCCCTGTGACAAAGGCTATCGGCGCCATGATGAAACTAGCACCGAGGGTCTGAGTGAGTTCCTGGACCCCACCGCTGGACCACCAGGGAGTTTTGGTAAGTCTTGGGAGGGGTCAGGAGGGTGGGGGGGTTTAAATTTTTATTTAGGCTGAATAAAACAGAAATCTGTTTAATACGTGGGGAGTCGCGATGCATTTCGCCTCCCCATGTATTTAACAGATAGCAAAAAATAAGTTGTGGATTATAAGTACGTGGAAAACGGATGCACACCTCTACTGAGATCCCAGCGATGGGACCCAGCCTCCGAGCTGGACCTCAGCATCCGGCTTTGATTGAGGGTTCTACATCAGGACCTGGTCTCTGGGCTGGGCCCCAGAATTGGGCTAGGCTGAGGCCTTGGCATCTGCTATGTGCTGAGCCCTGGTGTAAGGCTGACAATATCTATAGTACCCCCCACACGGTCAGGGTAAGTGAGGGCTGGAGAGTTCCTGGCCCCAGCAAGTTTTGGGGGGTGGGGGAGATGGAGGTGCAGGTGGTCCTGGGGAGGATCCATTTTATTTTTTTTATTATTATTGTTTTGTTTTGGGGGTGTTTTAATGTTTATTTTGTTTCTGAAACTACAGAAACAAAACAAAATATACTGCAGAAACAAATAAACTACAGAAACAAAATAAACATTTAACAAAATGATACCCAGGAGAAAAAACAAAAAGAAAAAACACAACTAAAATGTTTTCCCTAACATCCTTAATATTTGCACCATTATCTGTCACAAAAGAAGCTGTATGCCCCTCTCTTCTAGCTGCCAATCCTCCAGCATCTTTCTTATGGCTGGTAGAATATTGCACAAGGTATGAAGGCTATCCATTACCTGGGTATGCAGCACAGTCTATCTGCACTCTGATGCTTGGTTCCTGCTAGAGCTGCTGCCTGCCCCTGCCTCTGCAAGCTTCCTCTTGTGTGCCATCACGGAGAGGTGAGCATGGGTAGGTTTTGCTTTGGTCCAGATGGCACTGATGAAATGCACGCTCCCCCCTTCTGCCTTAGCCAGATGTGTCTGCATGTGACTACGTCACTGGTTGTACAGTGTGAGAATAACCTGCCTACTAAATGTAGTCCTGTTCAGCACTTTGTTACCAGGGGCTAAGAGGTGAAACATACCTTTAAAGCCCATATTCTCCACTATCTGCATGGGCTGGTCATCCAGGGCAATCATTTTCCCAGTGACCTTGTTACTGCTTTTGATGCTGCTTGCCTCTTACCCCAGGACTTTCGTACAGAACACCACTCCATTTCCTGTATGGTAGGTTGCCGCTGCAGGCACATGACAGGAAGTTGCCAACCTGCCATCTGACTGGTGGAAAGGGTTGTGGCATCAGCTTCCTCTTTTCAACTCCTTTCCTTTGGCTTTTGCTTTGAGTGGCAGAGGGCGGTCCCCAGGCTAGTATTGTTGCCCTCCCCTGATGCCAGTGTTAATGGGTGCTGCTTGTGCACATGATGCTGTATACCAACATTTTACAGATGCCCCAATGCCTTCTCTCAACTAATGGCCTTACTGCAGTGAATGCAATGAGCAAAACACAGAATCTCCCTCACTTTAAAGTGATTCCAGACCAGGGATGCCTTGTGTGATCTCTTTTTTCATCCTTAGGGACTGATGCTAGCAATGGAGTTGAGGTTGAGGGTGGATCATGAGAAAGAAGGCCAGGGACATCACTCATGCTCTCTGCCTGTAATGCCTTTTCTTCCTGGAGTTTGCTCTCAATACCTTCAGTACCATCTATCATCTCACGGGAGGCTAAGATGCTACTGACTAGAGATCTCAATTTTTCTTCAGCTACATGCTCTTCAATATCTTCTGATTCAAGGAATCCCAGACAAGATTCTTCCTTAGAATCAGTTGTTGAAAATACTAGCTCCATTACTTAAGAATCAGTAATCATGGAGAAGTGCTCCCTCTATCCTTACCCCTGCCCTGCTAACACCAGTCTTGGATGGTTCATCCACCTTCTTCCCCTGCTCCAAAACAAAAGGTAGAGGAACAGATGGTGGTGACACATGTTCTCCCAATTTCAATTTCTTATTTGTTGAGCTGGCTTTCTGTTGCAGATCTTCCCCTGGTAAATCCATGCTGCTTCAAGTCCAGCAACCCACCAGATTGTAGATAGCTCATTATCCTTTTCTTCAGCAGCATCTCCCTTAATGTTTCTACCACCGATGTGAGGCTAACTGGCCTGTAGTTTCCAGCCTCCTCTCTACTACCACTCTTGTGAAGTGGGACCATCACCGCTCTTCTCCAATCTCACAGCACCACTCCCATTTCCAGGGATCTATTGAAAAGGGTCCTTTAGCAGACCCACCAGCACATCTCTGTGCACCCTCCGTATCCTGAGATATACCTCATCCAGCCCCATAGCCTTGTCCACTTTCAGTTTGCCTAACTCTTTCCATACATTCTGTTTCATAAATGGAATTTCATCTCCCCAACCTTATCTAGTCAACCAGCAACAGTCCCTCTTTAGTGAACACTGAACTGTAGTATTTGTTTAATATTTCTGCCATTTCTTTGTCTCTCTTCAAACATTATTCTTCGACACCATTCAGTTTCACTCTATCACTTCGAACCTTCCTTCTTTCTCTGATATATCTGAAAAATTTTTTGTCACCTCTGCTTTACCTCTTTGGCAATCCTTTCTCCTGCCTGACCTTTTGCTTTCCTGATTTCTTTCTTCGTCTCCCTCATTTTCACCAGCTATTCTTCTCTGTGTTCCTCTTTTTGGGGATGCTTTATAATACTTGAACACTCTTCTATTTGCCTTTATTTTTCTAACCACTTCCTTTGAGAACCAGATCAGTTTATATTTCCTCTTATTTTTGTTTACTTTTATAACATATATTTTTTTGGCTTTGTAATAGCTCCTTTCAGTATGGCCCACTGTTGTTCCACCTTGCCCAGTTTCCCCCAGTCTTTTAGTTCTTCCTCTAGGAACATTCCCATTTTGACAAAGTCTGTACTTGTGAAATTCAAAACTCTGTATCCTGTTAGTGATACCTACTCAAACATTTGAGACATTATCCCCATTTGTGAGCACTAGGTTAAATATCACACCCTCCCTCATGGGTTCCATTACCATTTGTTGAACAGAGCCCCTTGAAAAGTATCCACTATGTCTCTACTTCTAGTAGATTCTACAGATGGGATACTCCAATCCACATCTGGCAGATTAAAAGGTAGCATGTGTATGTGTGTGAGAGCATGTGTGTATGAGAGAGAGCGTGTATGTATAAGAAAGAAGAGGCCCGACAGGCAGCTGGTACACCCCATTCTGCCAGCGGCTGAGAAACAAGAGGCCTGACACATGATTGGCACACTCCATCCCAGTGGCCAAGAAAAAAGAAGCCCAACAGGCTGTTGGTATACCCCATCCTAGCGCCTGAGAAAGAGGTAGCCCAAAGGACCGCTGGTGCACCCCATCCTGCTGGCATTTTAATGAGGAGGAGACTGTGCAACCTCCTCCTTCCACCACAGACTCCAGAAAAAGAGAGTGAGAGCATGTGTGTATGAGAAAGAGGCAGGGCCGGTGCAAGGGTATTAGGCACCCTATGCAAGCCTTACAGTCTGGCGCCCCCTCCCCATAAACAATTTAAAATTATGCATTTATAACATATTTTACATGAAAAATGACATTCTGAGGTAAAATTAATATACAAGTTATTGTGATAATTTCATGCACTGTTGTGATGCCAACAAGAAAACTTTGCATCTTGGAATTCACATGGCATCATACCTATTGTGATATATTTCGGCATGGTCCTCCCGTATCAACACGGTACTATTTGCCAACACTCAAAGAATAACAACCCCACCTATGAAAAAGAATACCACAAATATTACACCAGAATCTAAAATATCAATATACCTCCTATCAGGCAAACAGAACAGGCCAAGCTACTACAGATCCCTACAGAGAAACCACATGCTAAAAGAATGCTCCATCTCAGTCTTTGCATGCAGAACACAAACCCTCACCAAATACAGAATAAAGCCACATAAAGTATAAATAGAAATGTGCAGACAAAAAGTGAACTGTAAAACGCATCACGCCAGACTCTATACAGTGTAACAATCGAAAACAAATATTTCACCATTCCTTGTGAAACAAATCAATAAAATCAAGATATATAAATCATTAATCATAATTATAAAATCATACAAATAAAATAATTTCAAAACAACTGATGAATAGAATATCCAATAATTAAAGACTCATGCAAATTTTGAAAGCTTTACCACTCACCAATAAAATATTTCAAACAGCAGACACATCACATACTACCCAATAATTAAAATGGTAGTCAATCAAGAAAAATGAACTTAAAAAGCCACCTTTACTTACCCTCTCCAGCAGTTCTCCTACTCCTTTCCCTTGCAGGCCACACCAGAAGCAGCAGTAGCTGCTGAAGCTGTCCTCACAGTCCTCTTCCTTAGGGACCACAACCAGTCTCTTCTCTCTCTCACACACACACACACACACACACACCAGTCATACCCTCAGCACCAGTTTCTGTCTCTCACACATCAATCATCTCCCCAACCAGTCTCTCTCTCTCTCTCTCACACACACACATACACAAGCACATACATACCAGTCATCTCCCTGATCAGTCTTTCTCACACATACACATGTCACCTCTCTGGCCAGTCTCTCTCAATCACACAGTGCTCTCGCTCTCTCTTACTTACACCCAGGTTTTCAATCACCCACATGCTCTCTCTATTTCACTTACACACAAGCTCTCAATCACACACATGTTCTATCTCACTTACAAACAGGCTCAATCACACACATGCCCTCTCTCACAGCCACAAGCCAGCCAAAAACATGCTCCATCTGTCTCGCACACACACATTGACACATTCAAGCACCCTCCCTGACTCACATATACACCACACACATATAGAAGCACCCTCCCTGACTCACATATACACCACACACATACAGAAGTACCCTCTCTGTCTCACATATACACCACACACATATAGAAGCACCCTCCCTGTCTCACATACACATTACACTCTCACAGAAGTATCTTGCTTTCAGACTTGCATGATTTCTACTTTTATTAAAAGTGAAAGTGATGCTCCCAACCCTTAAATAAGAAAACCACATTCCTATCAGAAGGCAAATGACACCCTTCCTTCAGGTTCTGTCCTCCCAAGGGACAGCTTCTCTTGTTTTATGCTTTCAGGCAATAAAGCAAGTGTCTTTCTTCAAACTATCAGTCGTATGATTATTCATGTGGGAGATACGGAATGGAAAGACATCCTTAGTCAGCTTCCCTTTTAAATGGGAAGATTCCAGTCTTAGCCATTTAAAAATATACATTTTCTAATGGCTATAAAAAAAAAAAAAAGCGAAACCGTTTCAGATTGGAACTATTCTAGTCTTCATGCTTAAATTATGCTTCAAAAAAAAAAACAAAAAACAAACCCCACCTGGCATCAGTATCTTAAATTTGTGATTTTGCTGAGATGAACATTTTAAATACTTTAATTTTTTTTTTGCTTTAGTATTTGTCTCTACCCACTTTAAGTTAAATTTTATTTTCCAGAAGAGGGATGCTTAAAATTCAGTAATTTCATCTTTCATCCAACTTTTCAAAAGTTGTGCTACCAGTACAAAAGTTGAGGTATATGTATTATCCCATTTCATTTTTTTAAACTGGCAGATTCCTTTCTCACATACACATCACATACACCCATACAGAAGCTCCATTCCTTTCTCACATACACCACACACACACACACACACAGACACACAGAAGCTCCATTCCTTTCTCACATACACACTTACACACACACACACACACACATAAGCACCATTCCTTTCTCACATATACACCACATACACCCACACAGAAGCTCCATTCCTTTCTCACATCACATACACACCACATACACCCACACAGAAACACACACACACACAGAAAGAAGATCGGCACAGCCGGACACTTCGGCCACGTGATCAGCTAGACTGGCCCACCAGGGGAAGCCTGATCCCCCCTGGCGCCAGTGGCCTTCAGCCCCTACTATGTGACAGGGGCTACCGGTGACATTGGTTGGTCCCTGTCACATGGTAGGGGCTAAAGGTCATCAGCGCCATTTTGGTTAGTGGCAGCCGAGGCCCCGGGAGCAGTAGATCACTCCCGGGCCCTCTGCTGCACCACCAGGGGGGCGTTGGGAGGGTGGTACTGGGAGGGAGGCAAGGCAAGTCGGGGGCTGGAAGAATTTGAAAGGGCACCTTTTGCCCTTTCAAAATTCTGCTGCCTGCCGTGGCGCCCCCTAAGTCTCGGCGCCCTAGGCACAGGTCTAGCTCGCCTAGTGGTTCCTCCGGCCCTGGAGAGAGGGAGCATGTAGGTGGGTGTGTGATCATGTGTGCATAATAGAGGAAGCATACGTGTGTGTGAATGTCTATATATGAGAGGAAGCATGTGTATGTGAGAGAAAGGGAGCATGTGTGTTTGTAAGATCATGTGTGTGCGAAAAGCAAGTGTACAAGAGAGAGGGAGCATGTGTACATGAGAGAGAGGCAGCATGTGGGAGAGAGAACCTGTATGTGTTTGTGAGAGAACCTTTGGAAGTGAAAGCCTGTGTATGAGAGAGGGAGAATGTGTGTGTCAGTATGCATGTTTATGAGAGAGACTGTATGTAAGAGAGAAACGGAGTATGTGAGAGAATGAACATTTGTGTGTTATAGAATGTGTGTAGATGACAGAGAGAGGAGAAAGTTTATGCACCCTGTCAAGACATCTCAGGGTGAATGGAATCAAATACTCTCAGGTATGGAGAGCAGAGGATTTTATTTATTACTATTAATTTTAATTATTTTTGTCTGCTATTTTGAAATATTTGTTGGTGTTTGGTAAATTAAAAAATACAATTTATGAATTTTTAATCATTGGATGTTCTTTTCATCAGCTGTTTTGAACTATTTATTCTTTTTATTAGTATGTTTTTATTGCTACAATTGATGTTTTATATTTCTTGATGCTATTTGATGTTTTATGAGGAATGATGTTTGTTTTTCCATTGTTACACTGCATACAGAGTCTGGCTTCTTGTGGTTTCCAGTTTAGTTTTTGTCTGTACATTTGTATTTCTAATTTATGATTTCTTTATTCTGTTTTTTGGCGAGGGTCTATCTGTGCTCTGCATGTGTGATTCAGGTGAAGTATCTGTTAGCTTGTAGTTTCTGTATAGAGATCTATAGCATCCTGACTTGTTCTGTTTTTCTAATAGGAGGTGTATTGGTGTCTTAGGGCCTAGTGTAATATTTGCAGTGTTACCTTTTCATAGATAGGGTTAATACTATTTGAATATGGCAATTATGGTGTTATGGCATGGCAGGTTTCCATAAGTTGTGAGTATATTTTTTGCAGGATTTTTTTAGACTATGTTCCTGGTAGTGGAGGGAGTTGTTGTTGCTATTACTAAGGTGACACCAGATTGTGATTATTATTTTTCTATGGCGAATGGTATGGGGAAATGTTCTTGTTCTGCTCTGTACCTTTTGTTGGGGGAGTTAGACCTTGAGGTGCAGGTTTATAATGGGTTTCTGTCCTATCCTGTGTAGTCCCCAGATTTCACTCCCTTATAGAAAATTTTTATTGATTGATGCTCTTGAATAATTTTAGTAATAATTTTATTAGATGATTGAAGCTGGCCAGGGGTTTCTTTGTTACTTAGAAGGTTCTTCTGTCTAGAGATGCCACTGACTTACATGCCCAGCATCTTGTGACAATGGTGCAAAATGTTTGTAGCGATGCCTCTTGCTTTAGGAGTGGGGGGTGTCCTTTCTCTGCATATATGGAATTTGATAACAGGCAAGTGTAGAAAGAGCCATTGGACCCCAAACAAGATTGATTAACAGGGTGATTTCCCTGTCACAGGTGATTTTCTTTAAAAAGAATAACAATAAAAAAATACCATTGGGGGAGTTGGGGAGGGAAATATGAACACCAAACCTCTCTCCACCTCTCCCTTTTCGTGAAGTGGGTCTGTCTCAAACACCCTTCCTTCCCCCTTCCCCCTTCCCCACCAGTGTCTCATTCTCTCTCTCTGCTCCATAGTCCATCCCAAATAGACCTCCTCGCTCTTTCAATGTCTTTGTGAGATAGGAATTGGCCCTAAAGGATTCTTGTGGTTTAAGTCCTTTTTATCAGACCATACACACGGGCCGATACAGTAAAGTCCGCAGGAGAGTGGGCAAATGCCCGCTCAGGCCACTCTCCTGTGCACGCGATTCTGTATTTAAATGAGGCCCGGCGGTAAAAACAGGCACTGGCGTGTCCCTAGCACCTCCTTTTGGACCGGAGCGGTGGCTGTCAGAGGGTTTTACAGCCGACGCTCAATTTTGCCGGCGTCGGTTCTCGAGCCCGCTGACAGCCACGGGCTCGGAAACCGAACACCGGCAAAATTGAGCGTCCGGTTTTCGACCCGACAGCCGCGGGCCGACTTCAAATTTTTTTTTCTTTTCTTTTTTACTGTTTTACCCTTCGGGACCTCTGACTTAATATCACCATGATATTAAGTCGGAGCAGTTTTTACTGCTTTTCTGTGCACTTTCCCGGTGCCCAAAGAAATTAGCGCCTACCTTGGCTGCACATTTTGTTTTCTGAATCGCACAGGAATACCTAATAGGGCCATCAACATGCATTTGCATGTTGCGGGCGCTGTTAGGTTCGGCGGGGTTGGACGCGCGTTTTCGGCCCCTTACTGAATAACGGGTAATGTTAGCACATCGAAAACGCGCGTCCAATGGCGGGTTAACAGTGCGCTCCATCGGTGAGCACTGTACTGTATCGGCCCGTATGTGAGCAAATATAACTCACCAGTTGTCATTGCCAAGATCTCTTGGCACTAGAGTGCCACAGGAATCATCCTTTTAAATGATTCTATTAAATATCTTTCTGCATCCAGTTTGCCACTTGTTAACCTCTTTCAATAAAGTTTTTAGAGCATATGCTATATTTTCCATTTGAACCTTTGGATGACTCCTCCTCCAAAGGCAGCGACTAGTTTGAGTAGAATTCAGGAATGGTTCAAAGATAATTTATGTAAACGTAATCTACTAAGACGAGGGAATAGTTATAAGTTGGACATCCATAAACATCAGCAATGATAGTAAACTTGGAGTCTTTATGCTCCCATAGCAGAGTGTAATGCAAATCTTAAATGTTATGCTTTACCAAAACCTTAATATGAAACCACAGTTAGGAGCTATTGCTCACACAGCCTTCTTCAAATTGAAAACTGTGAAGAGATTGTGACCACTGCTCTCCATCAATGATTTTAGATCAGTGATACAAGCCTTGGTAACAGATCTTGATTACTTCTTGCCAACTTCTTCTGCCTTGGCTCCGACAAACTTGTTATGTCAGACAGGTAAGAGTTGGTTGCTATAGTTACTAGTTAATCCTTGCCATGTGTCATGGACCTGAATGGGAAACAAATGAATTAAATGAAAATGTTAATTTAAATTCTTAGGTTTTATACTGTAATACCTCTAGTTCTCTTTTTCATGTATTGCAGATAATTTAAAATGCGGCCGCAGGCCAGATTTACCAATTCTATACCAAGGGCATATCATAACTGCTTTCAAAACTCTTCATTGGCTGTCAATAGCTTGGCGGATGAAATTAAAAATTTTGAATATGGTCCGTCATGCAATACATAATCAAAACCCAGAGATAATGAGAAAGCTGATTCAAGTTTATGTCCCTACTCATATTCTTCGCTCATTAAGGGCCATGATGTTGCATGTTCCATTGGAGAGACAAGCACATTTAAACATTTCAAGAGCCCATAACTTCTCAGTCTCAGAACCGGCTCTCTGGAATGCACTCCCAGATGAATCGAGGCAAGAAGAATAATTCCTGATTTTCAGGAACAGGCTGAAAGTGTTCTCTTCACTACAGCCTATGGGTTTTCTTAGTTTTTAAGATATAAGGTCGACCTGGGAATTTTGACTAGATGTGTTTTAAAGTGATTTTAAGGTCTTATGTTATCTGTTATTATACATTTTTATATAAATGCATGTTTCATTACTATGAATGTTTTGATTTTCCTCACAGGAGGCAAGTGGCTTTGACCTGTGGGTTATAAATATTTTAAATAAATAAATAATCAATAAACTGGCAAATAAATACACAAATAAATAAATAGGCCTGCTCTGGCAATGCCTATGTTTGGCTGGCCAAGTTAGACGTCTAGAGCTAAAAATCAGCAAGAGGCACCTAACCTCCTCCCACCTAACCTATCCCTGTTCCTTTAAGGCACCTAAATTTAGGGACTCAGAGTCAGCAATTATTTTTATTTTAAAGTCTAGACACTTAACTCTTAAAGTTAGGCACCTAGGGTGTTTTGAATGTCAGGCTCAGAGGCTTTTTTCATTCTATGTCTATAGGAAAAAAAGCTTAGGAGTCAATTTTATAAACATGCTCAACAGAAAAGATACTTGAATAATTTCATCCACTTATCTTTCTCAAGATTTTTATTTAAATCTAACTAGCTAGATTTGTAGCTCAAAACCTACCCAAATCTAACCAGAGAACATTTTCCTAATAGATTTTTTTTTAATTTTATTTTTAATATATTTTACAAATGAACACAAGAATCATCTTATACCAGAAAAAAAGGAGATAAGCAACAAACTCATTACACAGGAAAAAGATACAATATACTTGTCTCCAATAATAAGAAGAGAAAGGGAAAACCAGTAGGATAAAGAGTGAAAAATACTATGAAAAGAAAAATAAAAAGCAAATCCCAAAAGATTACCTGACCATATTCATTAGGGGTGTGAATCGTGTGATCAATCGTCTTAACGATCGATTTTGGCTGGGGGGGAGGGAAATCTTATCGTCGTATTTAAAAAAAAAAAAAAATCATTAAAAATCGTAAATCGGGGGAGGGCAGGAAAACCGGCACACCAAAAAAACCCTAAAACCCACCCGAACCTTTAGAACAAATCCCCCACCCTCCCCGAACCCCCCCCCCCCCAAAATGTTTTAAATTACCTGGGGTCCATGGGGGGGTCCCGACGTGATCTCCCTCTCTCTGGTCAGTTTGAAGTATCAATGATGTTCATTAAAGAGTTTAGTCTTTTAGCTCTTATCTCTTCTTGTAGTCTCAAGAGTGATACCTTTCTCACCTCATCTCCCCAGCTTCAGTAGATTTCCATGAGCCAGTAAGGTGCTCCATCTCCTCTCCTTCTATTATGACCAACTCACATCATGTCATGCTTGGTTCTCTACCCCCAGTGTTCTCGCAGCGGTGGCCAGTCGCTGCCACCGCGTTCCTCCTGGCTCCCTGCACTCCACGTGGTGGCTGGGACGCCACCGACCAGTGTTCCGTTTCTGGGCCTCTCTAGGCGCGCGCACGTGCCATCTGTCCTGCCATTAAAGGGCCAATGGCAGGAACCTCAAGCTCGTCCCTGGCTGATGACATCACAGGGCTGGGATATTTAAGCTTCACCTCCAGCCACCACTAACCAACTTGGCAATGAATTCCTTGATTCCTTTTGGTGCCAGTTCCTTTTCCATGGACCAGTTGTTCCTGTCTTCGATCTCTGCGCTTCTCCTTCTGGGTTCCTGCCTCAGCGCTTCCCGCTCCATGGGCCCTGGCTCAGCACTACTTCACCCGGACTCTCTCTCAGCACTTCCTGTTCCTTGGGGCCAGACTCAGCGCCACTTCACCTGGACTCTCTCTCAGCACTACTGCTCCTTGTGCCCTGGCTCAGCGCTACCTTACATGTGAGTCCCTACCGCAGTGCCCTCTGCTCCTTGGGACCCCCACGGCACTTCTCTTTGAGGACTTTGCTACAATGCCTTTTATCATCAATACTTGGATCAGTGCAGTGCTCCACCAGACTGTGTCTCGGCGCTCCCGCTCCTCGGGGCACTCCTCTGCACTGCTACTCTCCTGGCACCTGCTACAGGGGGTTTCCTGCTCTAGCCCTTATTCAGCATCCTACAGTTCGTGTCTCTGCACCTGCACCTCCTCGTCTCGAGGCTACTCCCATGTGGTCCTGCTCTACTCCCTTCAGAGCAGCAGTGGCCTCGCGCTCCTTGAGACTCTTTCTCCTTCTCCCTCTGAGAGTGCTCCAGTCTCAAACTGTGCCTAACCTCTCTGACACTCTCTGCACCCACTCGCCTACCCTCTTCAGGACCTGCCACATAGAGTTGCTCCTAAGTCCTGCCAGCACCCAAGGGCTCAACCTGCGGGGAACGAGGGTCAGTATAGGCGAAGCCCCAGCTTGCCTCTGTTCCCGGCCAGCTTCGCCCCCCGACGGTGGGGACCTGTGGGGCCCTGCCCTTCAGGCAGCGACAACCCCACCTCGGGCCAAGGGTCCACAATTCCTAACACCTTTTCTCTTCTTTCTCCTTCTTCCTCTCACAGGATGGCCAGAAGTCACATCCTCTCCTTGGACCAGAGTGAGCTCAGATTCCTCCTGCTGGAATGAAACCTCTCCCATTTAAGCAAGCTTAACTGAGTCCAAAAGTGTTTGGCACTCCTAACTTAAATACTTAATAAAAGATAAAAGACTGGAAAGAAATTCTCAGCCAAAACAAATAACTCCATGGAGGCTTAAGTTAATTCAGAGCTGTCTCCTCAAAAGAAAAAGGGAGCTGCGAGAGGAAAATGGTAATCTCTCCGTATAAACCAACAGGACAGTTCCATTGTAAGCATTCCACATGGGGGAGCTGCAAATGCTCTACGTTACCAGCTATCCCTCCAACACCAAATGGTATAAACCCGACTAAAACTAGTAAGAGGATCCCTACATACATTTGAAAATGTTTTGGTTTGTTTTCACTCCTAGCAAGTTCAGCAACAGAGCTGGCATGAGAGTATTATAGCAGGTAGAGCCTGTATTCAAAAGTCTGTCATAGAAAGTGTTTTGGTTTGTAGTGATGGGTATAAAAGATTTTTTTTTGTTTGCGTAGTTCATTCATTCCATATTTATTGTGGTGCTTTTTTTTCGGTTTATATAATTTGTTATGGTAGTTTATGCATTTAAATACCATATGCAAAAGACTGTGCTCGGAGGTTTTCTTTTTATGTTTTCCCATACTGCAAGTTCAGAAAGATTTCTGGCAAGTCAAATTGCTGCTAGCAGAGCCTGAGCTCTAAAGGCTATGTTCAAAAGTGTTTTGGTCTTGTCTTACCACCACTCCAACCAGAGTTCCTAGAATTGTATTATTGAGAGACTTGGGACAGACGCATGTAGTGAGCAAGCTAACACTATCGCTATCAAGATTAAAGCACTCAGAGATTGTTCTAGACTCCTGCAAAGGGGAATCAGTAGAAGAAGCCACATCTGTGCTGGGACCAAATATGAGATTCAGATCCAGGAATTTGACAACTAACCTTTTGTTTTCAAATTTTGCAAGGAAATTATATAAGAAGAATGGAAAAAAAAGTCATGCATCTACAGGCATTGCATTCAAGCTACTACTGTGCAAGCTACTACTGTGAAATCCCACAGAATTCTCTCAGAGGTTAGATTTATCTACAGGACACTCCTTTAGAAAATTGTCCCACTAGTGAATCAGACGCTCCTACTTCTGTAGCTAGCATTGCATTATCAATTCATGAACTATTCAGTTCAGTGGAAATCATACCATACATAACAAAAAGTTTAGAACTGAAAAAGTTTCCGTTCCACATATTCAGTATTTAAATTTGTATTCTTAATATATTTTATCTATATTACATATTTGCTTTATATTCATGGGTGACTGCTAGGAAAAGTGCAAAAAGTCTTATCAGAAATGTGGTTTTTAACTTCTCTGATTAAAATGAAATTGCCTCTTTCCTATGAGGATAAAACTACTTGAATTCCTGGTTTTATAATGAGCTGAGATAATACTGGGCCTTTGAATTGACAGTAATTATTTCCCTTTGCTTCTATAATGATTGTAAGTTTGTCAATTTATGTTAGACCTAGGGATTTTGCATACATTGCAAACAGAAATCTTTAAGAGATATAATTCATCAATCAGAAAGTAACTAGTGAAAGCTAAGCATGTTAAACTTTCACTGTCCTGAATGAAGGTGGTAAAGGCATTAGCATAGCAGGGTTTAAGAGAAGGTCTGACAAGTTCGTAGAAGTCAATAAACTGTTATTAACCAAGAAGACATGGGGAAAACCATGGCTTATCCCTGGGTATAAGCAGCATGGAATCTATCTAATAACTGGGATCCTGCCAGGTGCTTGTGACCTGGATTGACCACTGTTGAAACAGGATACTGGGCTTGATGGACCTTTGGTCTGACCTTGTATAGCAGTTCATATGTTGAAGCATAATTTACTGAATGCCAAATTCTCATCACACAGATGCATCAATGGGAACTGAATTTAAAAGTTCCCAAGGTATGTTTATTTATACTCTGCTTTTCAACACATCAAAGCAGATTACATTTAGCTACTGTAGGTATTTCCTTATCTCCAAAGGGTTTATAATCTAGCTAGGTCATTCATCAAGCTGCATTAGGGCTCTAATGCATGTTATTGCATATATCATGCAATATATGCGATGTTTTGCATCTCCCTGACCAGTTACCCTCCCCTATTACAATGACCTTCTTTGCATGTGATTTGCATTCATGAATAATGAAAATGCATGCAGTAAGGTCATTAATAAGCAAATAGATGCTAATATTTTATTGCAGCTGAGCAAGAAGGTGGTCAACCATGATAAAATAACACCTCCTAGGGAAACGTTAGATATGCAGGTCCCAAGGCTCCCATCACACATTTAAAGTGGCTGTAAAAAACTAAATAAATAAACCATGGCCAAATAGGGAGGTTAAACAGTAGTCACTGCTGACCCTTGTTTCAACTTGAAGCTGCCAGTCAAGACGGCCCCATCTCCCCAAAAATGAACAATAAGTGCAAATATGTGCATGGTGATGGCAGCCCTCCTGAAGGCTTATTCCACCTACCCCAACAACCATGCCCCCCCAAAGTGTCAAGCCCCAACTCCCACCCTTATGGCCTCCCCAAAAGATCAATCCGCCCAGCCCCAACCCCTGACTCCCCAAAGGGTCAAGCCCCCCTCAGCCTCCCAGCCCCCTGAAGACTCATTCTAAACACCCCTGCCCCCCAAAAGCTCATTCTAAAAACTTCCCAGCCCCCCAAAGTGTCAAGCCTCCCTCCCCTCCACCACCTTCGAAGACTAATTCTAAACACTCCCCACCCCAGCCCCCCTGAAGGCTCAAGCCCATCCCCAACCCTGTCTCTCTCCCTTTACCTTATCCAGATCACATGTCAGAGTGGGTGCATACTTGCACCCAACCCTGTCAGTGCCATTTTTCTTGCCCCAGTCATGTCCAATCCTAGGACCTTACCCCCGTCACATGGCTGGGGCAAGGTCAGATAGCTGCCATTTTGGAAATTGGCGCTGACCAAGATGGGTGCGAGACTGCGCCCATCCCCTATACAGGATCCAGGATAGAGTAAGGGGGTTCTAGAGGGGGTGGTGGTGGGGTGAAGAACTTGAGCTTTCAGGGGAGTTGGAGAGTGAAGGGTGGGTGGATTGAGCCACACAGAGTTCAAGGGAGTGGAAGGGTGAGTGGAATGAGCCTTTTGGGGGGCCAGAGGGTGGGGTTGAGGGCTTGAGCCTTTGGAGGGACTGGGGATGGGAGGTAGGTGGATTGAGCCTTCAGGGAGTGTTTAGAAGGAGCCTTTGGGGACGGGAATGGAGGACTTTACACTTTGGGGGGATGGAGAGGTGTTTAGAATGAGCCTTTGGCAAGCCGGGAATGTGGGGCTTGACCCTTTGGGGGGGGGGCCAGGGGGAAGGTATTAGTCTTCAGGTGGGTCCCCGCTCCAGTATGCATATTTGAACTCATTTTTCATTTTTGGGGAGTACCTGTGGTACCGGGTTGAAACAGGGGTCAGCAGTGACCCCCCACTCAATATCTCTATATGGACACATTTTTGGGGGGAGGGCAGTGGCCCTTTATGACAAAATAACACTATTGTGTTAAAGGGTCGCTTGCATCGTTCTTTTGTGCTGCAGTGTTTGGCCATGACAAAAAAAGAATGGGCCATTCAGCAGTGATGCATTTTTGAGGGAGGGGTCCCACTATCATGGTGACACCCCTCTCACAATAGTTGGACCCCTCCTGTGAAAAATCATCGTGATTTGATGAATCTAGGGCTAAGTTGATACCTGAGGCAACAGAAGGTAAAGTGATTTGACCAAGGTCACAAGGAACAATAATAGGATTTGAACTCTGCTTTCCCTAGTTTGTAGCCCACTGCTCTAAAGATTAGGTATACCTCCACTCAAACGTTTTAGCATAAGTTTTAATGACACCAGAGTTTATGGTATGTTACTTTGTTCTCAAGAAACATTTAAAACTGATAAGAGAAAATCATTTTTTTACTAAGCACATAATTAAGCTCTGGAATTTGTTGCAAAAGGATGTCATGAAAGCTATTCATGTAGCTGCATTTAAAAATGGTTTGAACAAGTTCCTGTAGGAAACATTCATAAACCATTAGGATGGAGCTGTAGATATCCACTGCTTATTCTTGAGATAAGCAGCTTGGAATCTATCTCCCCTTGGGATCCTACCAAGTACTTGTGACCTGAATGGGAAACAGGATACTGGGCTTAATGGACTCTTGGTCTGATCCAGTATGGCAAATCTTATATTCTTATGTCCTTATGTACTAGGGTCTGCACTAAGTTTGACAAACTTTATTTGCAAAGAAATCTGAGAGATTATTGCAATGGCTATCATTGTACAGGGATGGAAGAATGGAGGAAGTTGTTCCAATTAGTCTATTGACTATGCTGAAGAGCTCTTTTGGAGAGTTGGCTACTTGGGAAATGGTTCCCTACGAGGAAAGACTAAAGAGGTTAGGACTTTTCAGCTTGGAGAAGAGACAACTGAGGGGGCATATGATAGAGGTGTTTAAAATCATGAGAGGTCTAGAACGGGTAGATGTGAATCGGTTATTTACTCTTTCGGATAATAGAAGGACTAGGGCATTCCATGAAGTTAGCATGTGGCACATTTAAAACTAATCGGAGAAAGTTATTTTTTACTCAACGCACAATTAAACTCTGGAATTTGTTACCAGACGATGTGGTCAGTGCAGTTAGTATAGCTGCGTTTAAAAAAGGATTGGATAAGTTCTTGGAGAAGAAGTCCATTACCTGCTATTAAGTTCACTTAGAGAATAGCCACTGACATTAGCAATGGTAACATGGAATAGACTTAGTTTTTGGGTACTTGCCAGGTTCATATGGCCTGGATTGGCCACTGTTGGAAGCAGGATGCTGGGCTTGATGGACCCTTGGTCTGACCCAGTATGGCATTTTCTTATGTTCTTATGTTCTTAGTATGTGCTCTTAATTGTCAGAGTCACTTTACGGTAAATAGACTGATGTCTTGTACGGATGTCTTTGTCCATTGTGACTTGGATTTCTGCCAGTGATGTTCGTTTCTCCTGCTTGATGAGGCAAGAGCATCTAGGGTTTTCTTGAGATTGGAGGTCCAAAAGTTGATGAGGGTGGAGATGGAGGTGGGTTTGAAAGAAGTGGATGATGTTGAGGTGTTATTACCCATAAATTGGAGTTTCTGCAGAAAGGCTTCTGTAGTGAGGTGAGTCATGGACTTGACCAGCTTTGGGTGGGGGTCTAGTAGTCATTGCTTTGACTTGGGAGATTAGTCTATCCAGTTTGATCAGGTAGTAGTCAGACCAGGAGAGAAGAATGATGTTATCCACTTTAATGGCAAGATTTTATTGGAGTGCCTATGGAGTAATTACTAGATCCAGTGTGTAGTCCCCTCATGAATTGGTTCTTTGATCAGCTAGGTGAAGGCAAGGGCATCTAGGGTGGATAGAAGGTCTTCAGTATTGGGGTAGCTAGGATCATCCACATGGATATTGAAGTCACCAAAGTTAAGTGAACTAGGGTGATCTAGAATGATTCAGGGATCAGAGTTAGTAGGTCCAAGAAGGAATCCCTGTTGAAGTGGGGTGAGTGGTAAACTAGGAGCAATCCCCATGGGGTGGGCATTGGATTGCACCAGGAGAATATCTATGCCATCTAGTTTCCTTGTGGGGATGCAAGAGAGGTTAAGTGGTTCCCTAAAAAGGATCACTACACTTCCCCCCACCCCCCTTTACCCATGCGGGATGAATGGGCAAAGTTGTATTTCTGTGGGAAGATTTGGCAGGAGCTGAGGTAAATCATATTCTTCAGTCAAGGTTTCGGTGAGACAGAGAACATCTGGTGCCTGGGAGAGCAGCAAATCATTCATGGAGATGATATTTTTGTGGATGGACCTGGCATTTAAAAGGTGGATCTTGAGAAGAATTGTATCAATGAGAGGCCGTTCAGGTGTTTTAAAATACTCAGATTTATGTTCTGTATAGCTTGTAATGTTCCTGTCAATTACTAGGAAAATGAAGTTGTGATAATCCACAAGAATGTGATCTGCGAAAACATAAGGTGCAAGGCCTGGAGCTGGATGCAGGCAATAAAGCACAAGTACAGAAAATGGTGAGCAAGCTATTTACAGTAATGACCGAAAAAAAGAGGCATCTTAAGACAGAGGTTTACAGACTTACGGAGTCACTGATGCCAGCCCACTGCATGACCTGGACTGCCCAGCTATGAAAGACTGGAAGGCTCGCTAAAAACACTGGAGTCAGACCTTGCTCAGACACATCTATGAAAAACATACATGCCAAAGCCATTTGAAAGACATGTAGTTTGCCTGAAAGAAATGATGAATCAGTGTTGAGGAATTAGTCTCATAACTGATGAGACTATCAGTGATGACAGGGCATTACATACTGAATATCTTAGCAGTGTCCTATATGTAAAAAACATTTTAAACCAAGAAGAAGTTTCTTTAGAACTTAAGTATTTGCTGAGTGAGTCTGTGTGTGGTTCTGTTTGGAGATTGTGAACTCTACAACTGTGAGCAATGGTGGAAATGGTGCCAGAAGTATAGAATTGCTTTTGATAAAATAACCTCCTCTGTCACTGCCAACATTGCATATATAAAGAAATCCTGGGAATGAAGTCTGAAAAGTGCCTTATCGAAGGCAGTGCATATGACATGCACTGCCCATCTTCTTAACTTAGTGGGTAGTACCTGGAGAAAATAATTTGGAAAAATCAATGAACAGGTCATTTCTGTGCAATGCACATTTACCATCCGCAAAGCACAGTTCCATCAATCAGTGCAAGAAAGTGCCAGCAATTCTACAATCACGGTGGAACAGCTATTTTAAAGCTGTCCATTTTCATATGAGGCATCTGCACTATGAGGCATACATAGAGGATGAGTGTGGACGAAGCTGGATCCAGCTCGTGTTAAAGATGTGGTAACTTTATGTAACAACCAAAAATAAACTGTGTACTAGTTAAAGAGCTAACATAACACCCAAAAACGCCAAACAGTTTTTAAACAAATTTTGTAAGACCCTCTATTCACGAGAAGACATATTATGTGTTCAACCCGTTTCTCATAGGGGTCACTATTGCTTTTAATCATTCAAAAGTTCAATTTTTGTTATCTTTTTCAAAATTTTTTTAAAAGTTCCTCAACCAATTTTTTGCAAGAAAACTTCTTCTTACGGCGTCTTTATTCTGTGCCGGTCAATTTTTTCACACAGGCTGCATTTCAGCCCGCTGTATTTCAACAATGGCAACCCAACGGAAGCTGTTTATACGAATGTCAGCGCTTGGTACCACCCCTTCCGGTGACGGGTAGTAGTTCCCTCTCACGTCCTCGCACCCAAACGCTGTCAGTCTGATTACAATTGTTCTCTATTTGTAACTAAAACATATGTTCAAGACTCACACATTACGAAAAACCAAGGAGGAAAGCTGTCCATGTAGCGCTTCAAAAAACGGCAAACTCTGTCCCATACGCTCTTATCTAAACAGCATAAAGCGTACCAGGGAGGCAATTCTCTATCTCGTTCTCTCCCGATGTGTGCTGGTAAATCAAAAGCAGCTGTGATCTCTCTCTCGTCCTTTCACGCTGTTCAGTTTGAACCTGCAAGGTGCATCCCATGGCGGTGATTCTCCAGCGCATCTACTCCTAGGTAGTGCTGGTCCATCATATACCATTGTATTCTCGATCACATCCAAAAAATTGAGGCTATCATTACAAACAGTAGCATAATAATGTAGTTTAATACCCAATCAAATGACCAGATATTTTGGGAAGAAAATCTGATAGAAACCACAAGTCTTGTAAGAACTAGTCATATGAGAGAATACCAATTGATTCTCTCATTTAATCCATTAGGGTCCACAGTGTTCAGGTGAAAAATCCAGAAATGTTCACGTCGGTTCAGGGAGGACTGTATGTCTCCTCCCCTGGGGTTATGATCCACTTGTTCCAAAATGGACCACCGCAAGTCAGTAAATTGGTGATGTTGGTTGATACAGTGTTGCACTAAAGGAGCCGCAAGTTTAGATGTCCTAATGCAACTTCTGTGTTCGATCAACCGCGTACGGATTTTTCTCTTTGTGCGGCCAATGTAAACCAGGTTGCAAGGACACTGTATGGCATATATAACGCTCATTGAATCACACGAAGTCCATCTGTCATGCCGAACCATGACCCCTGAGTGAGGCGCCTGCCATTGTTCTCCTGTAAGGGTTTGTGCACACATGTCACAAGTCCCACAAGCTTGATGGCCTCCAGAGGTAAATCGTTTTATGGTAGATGAAAACTGGGAATGTACAATACGATCCCTAATATTCTGTCCTCTGAAGTAGGCAAATCGCGGACTAGTTTGAAATACCGTATGCAACATTAGAACTTTCCAATGTTCACGTACGATATTGACTACTTCATTCACATGGCGTGAATACTTCAAAGTACAAGTCAGCTCTTGATTATAGGGACGTTGCTGGTAAAGTAACAGCAGGTCTCTATTAGCAAAGCGGGCTCTCTTATACGCCCTCCTTACTACTCCTCGCGGGTAACCTTTTTGCACAAATCTAGTAGAAAGAACTGCGGCTTGGGATTTAAAATCCTCCAGGGATGAACATATCCGGCGTAATCTAAGAAATTGGGATATGGGGAGTCCATTCTTTAACCTTTGAGGATGAAAACTGGAATACCTTAAATAGTGATTCCGATCGGTGGGCTTCCTATAGAGGGAAGTTGTAAAAGAATCTCCCTGTTTCTTAATCAATATATCTAAGAACGCTACTGCATGTGGATCACAGTGAGCCGTGAATTGAAGATGAGAATCCTGCAAATTTAACCAACCCAAAAACAGTTGTAGCTCATCCCATGTAGATGTCCAAATAAAGAATATATCGTCAATGTAGCGCCGCCAGATTAGAATATTCTTGAACCATGCAGATTTGTACAGGAATTTCTCCTCAAAACAGGTTACATATAGGTTGGCAATGTCCGGGGCAACAGTGGCCCCCATAGCCACACCTTGGACTTGTAAATAGAAAGTCCCATCAAAGCTGAAAAATTTTTTGAACAGAACTAGTTTCAACATATCCAGCAGAAACCCTGTGGGTACACGATGCGGACGTGGGCGATCCCTCAGAATGTCTTGTACCAATTGATACGCTTCCTCTTGCGGTTTGTTGGTATACAATGAGGTGATATCTAAGGTTACCAACCAACAGCCCTCAGTTACCGGTGGGAGATCCTGCAGGATGCGGAGCATATGGGACGTATCTTGAAGAAAAGAAGTGGATTGTAGTACTACAGGTTTCAGGAAGAAATCAAGGAAATTTGACAAGGGTTCTAAAATGGACCCCTGCCCTGCTACAATTGGGCGGCCAGGAGGCGCATCTATACTTTTATGTATTTTTGGCAGGGTGTAGAGGACAAGATGTAAGGGGTGTTGAACTTTTAAAGCCCGAGCTTCTCTTGAAGCAAGAAAGCCCCTGTCTAACCCTTCCTTGACTAAACCGTCAATAGTGTCACGAAGAGATTCTGTAGGATCTTCATTCAACACTTGGTAGTATTGGAGATCACTCAATTGACGATGTATTTCTCTTACATAGGCATCCGTATCCTGAATAACTATGGCCCCACCCTTGTCTGCAGGCTTCACGACTACATTTTGGTTGCGTGCAAGCTGTTTGAGGGCGTCCTCTTGCACGTAGTCCCACTCATCAGATGAACATCTTTTGTAGATTGTTTGACGCTCTTCAAGAGCCGCTATGTCTTTCAGCACCAGCTGAATAAAAGTTGATATAGCAGGGTCCATGGGTCCAGGAGGGAGCCACGTCGATTTGGGTGTAATAATGGCAGAAGAGCCTTGATCCATATCTCGAAAAAACAACCGCAGTTGTAAACGTCTGAAAAACCTGTGTAAATCCACATGGGTCTGAAAAGAGTCATATCTCGTCGAAGGGACATATGATAACCCTTTTTCTAGAGCATCCACTGTCTCTTGTGAAAGTACTAGCTGAGAGATGTTGACCACAGCTACAGAGTCTAAAACCTCTGTTGATTCCGCTGTTGTGCTCTGGTTTGTGGTCCTTCCCATTCCGATGTTCTGGTGCGACCTGAATCCCAATCTGGGGGGCGGGCACGAGCCCTGCCTCTGTAAGGGCGCGAACGATAAGCCTCTCAGGGTGGACCTAAAAAAGGCGCTGACTGAGCCGGTTTATTCACATTCTTCTCTTTCTCTGGCGGTTTACCGTCATCTCCGCTACTGCTGTGGGAATCATCGGAGTCTTGAAAAGTGACGTGTGGACCCTTTTTGGAGGCTTTCTTATTGTTTTTCCAAAAATATACATTATCTTGTTTATAATCATTGTCATCCCTATGGAACTTCTGGATTTTAAACTGCTTCAACTGATTCCTAAACTGTGCTACTGTCTGTTCTAACTGTTTCAAAGATGTCTCCATATTCTCCGGATCATTGGTCAATTGTAGGGTGGACTGGATGTTGTCTACTTCTTGCTTACATTCAGTCACAGAAACCGCTAGCCTTTCAACAATTAGGACCATCAGATCCAAGGAGCACTTATTGAGAATAGCAATCCAGCGAGATACAAACTCAGAATCATCTTGGAACATCAGGGGTCCCTTCTGCATTCTTAGTCCTCTGGGTATCATCTGCTGTTTGATATACTCAACAATGGTAGCCTGATGGAGCTCGGCGCGTACCAGTTTTTTAGATGACCAAGTCAAATCCTCCCAAGAGGCATCAACTGTTTTTTCCTCACCCGGTTCAAATAATGACATTTGTTTGGCTATTGCAGCCACTTGTGAGTCAGAGAAACTAAAGATATGTTTCCATTCTCCTTCCAGTGTCGCCATGTGGGTATAAAAATCACGATATCAATCACACAACAAAACCCACTCACACCAACTGGTGTACTCTAGTACACACCAATGTCAACAACCAAAAATAAACTGTGTACTAGTTAAAGAGCTAACATAACACCCAAAAACGCCAAACAGTTTTTAAACAAATTTTGTAAGACCCTCTATTCACGAGAAGACATATTATGTGTTCAACCCGTTTCTCATAGGGGTCACTATTGCTTTTAATCATTCAAAAGTTCCATTTTTGTTATCTTTTTCAAAAATGTTTTAAAAGTTCCTCAACCAATTTTTTGCAAGAAAACTTCTTCTTACGGCGTCTTTATTCTGTGCCGGTCAATTTTTTCACACAGGCTGCATTTCAGTCCGCTGTAAATCAGCAAAAGTAAAAGCAGATGTTGCAGCAATAGAAGTGTTTGCACCAATAGTAATGGCGACTTTCACTGCTTTTGAAAAATCAGAAGTCTAGTCACACAATGTGGCACATGATTTGGCTTCTCTTGCCATTTGGGCAAAGTCATTCAATGGTGTCACTGACAACAAACTGACCAAAACAGCCATTGAAGAAATTAGTAGTAAAATGGAAACCTATTTCACTAGTTCTCCATGGTGCTGTCAGTATTGACCCACTGCAAATAGTTTCAAAGCCTACAAGCTGTCTGATCCCAGTCAGGTCAAACAACTGAACCTTGAATTACTTAGGTACTGTAGTTCCCTCTTACCTTGATCTTTATCACATTAGGTCTTTGTGCCTGTCACAGAGGAGCAGCAGGGATATGAATGAGTCACTATTTTTGAGACCTCGGCAGATCATTACCACATGCCTACTATTACATCGTGTGATTGCTCTGGGCTTCAGATCACATGACTCTAAGAGCCAATTGAGTGCAGAAGAGGATTCAACCAATGAGAATGCTGAGAGGAGGAAGAATTCAAATCTGCCCAGGCTTTGGGAGAGACAGAGAAATCAGCAGACACGATAACTGACTGTGCCCAAAACAGGACCATTGTCCCATAAGAGAATTTCAGAGTGTGGATCCCAGTTAGACTGGGCAGTAGGAGGAAAGTAGATGGCTTGGGAAGAAACCAGCTGCAGCTGCTGTGTCACAGTTTTGCTAAGCCCTGGTGACTGCTGAGAGCTGCTGTCAGGGTGCTGCATTCTGTGGCATATCAGATCAAATATAAAAGGAACATGCGTGTGTCCATAAACACGCCTCATTTTATAAAGTATGCATGTAAAATACTCTTGCTGCACGTACTTCTACAGTTTTTATGTGAGACAGAGAGTGAGAGAGAGAAAGTAGATTTGAACACTGCAGCTAGCACTGCAGTGTTCAAATCAACTCCTCTTTTAGATTTTTCATCTCTAATAAGGGCTATAATTCTTTCAATTTTACTATGAATGCCTCCGAATGTATGTGTAACAACAGCCCCCTACTCCAACCCACCTGCTGAAAACCAATCCTGATTCAAAGTGCCCCTCTAGAGTGATACCTATAGAGAGAGTATCAGACTGAGCCTATACAGAAACCCTCTCTCAGCAGTAGCATAGTTATTCAGGCAACATACACATGGAATTTGTTGCCAGAGGATGTGGTTAGTACTAGGGATGTGAATCGTTTTTTGACGATTTAAAAAAATCGTCAGATATTTTTTAAATCGTTAAAAATCGTTAGAGTCGCGATACAATAGAAATTCCCCCGATTTATCGTGAAAAATCATAAATCGGGGGAGGGGGGAGGGGGAAAACCGGCACACCAAAACAACCCTAAAACCCACCCTGACCCTTTAAAACAAATCCCCCACCCTCCCGAACCCCCCCCCCCCAAAATGTTTTAAATTACCTGGTGGTCTAGTGGGGGGGTCCCGGCGCGATCTCCCACTCTCCGGCCATCGGCTGCGTTAATAAAAATGGCGCCGATGGCCCTTTGCCCTTACCATGTGACAGGGCAAAAGTAGCACTGGCGCCATTTTGAATGCTGGCAATACGGCCCGAGTGCAGGAGGTCGCTCCCGGACCCCCGCTGGACTTTTGGCAAGTCTTGTGGGGGTCAGGAGGCCCCCCCAAGCTGGCCAAAAGTCCCTGGGGGTCCAGCGGGGGTCCGGGAGCGATCTCCTGCACTCAGGCCGTATTGTCAATATTCAAAATGGCGCCGGCGCTACCTTTGCCCTCACTATGTCACAGGGGCCAACCGTCGGCCCCTATGACATAGTGAGGGCAAAGGTAGCGCCGGCGCCATTTTGAATACTGGCAATACGGCCCGAGTGCAGGAGGTCACTCTCGGACCCCCGCTGGACTTTTGGCAAGTCTTGTGGGGGTCAGGAGGCCCCCCCAAGCTGGCCAAAAGTCCCTGGGGGTCCAGCAGGGGTCCAGGAGCGATCTCCTGCACTCGAGCCGTATTGCCAACATTCAAAATGGTGCCGAAGCTACCTTTGCCCTCACTATGTCACAGGGGCTGACCGTTGGCCCCTATGACATAGTGAGGGCAAAGGTAGCACCGGCACCATTTTGAATGCTGGCAATACGACCCGAGTGCAGGAGGTCACTCCCGGACACTCGCTGGACTTTTGGCAAGTCTTGTGGGGGTCAGGAGGCCCCCCCAAGCTGGCCAAATGTCCCTGGGGGTCCAGTGGGAGTCCGGGAGTGATCTCCTGTACTCGGACTGTATTGCCAATATTCAAAATGGCGCCGGTGCTACCTTTTCCCTGTCACATGGTAAGGGCAAAGGACCATCAGCACCATTTTTATTAACGCAGCCGATGGCCTGAGAGTGGGAGATCGCTCCCTGCACTCCCGCTGGACCACCAGGTAATTTTTAAACCTTTTTTGGGGGTTTGGGAGGGTGTTTTGATTATCGGATTGGGCGCAGCCGATAATCAGAACTCAAATCAGGCTGGGCGATAAAAATTTTAAGATTTGGATTGGGACCGGAACCGATCTGATTCCGGTTCCGATTCACATCTCTAGTTAGTACAGTTAGTGTAGCTGGGTTCAAAAAAGTTTGGATAAGTTCTTGGAGAAGTCCATTAACGGCTATTAATCAAGTTTACTTAGGGAATAGCCACTGCTATTAATTGCTTCAGTAGCATGGGATCTTCTTAGTGTTTGGGTAATTGCCAGGTTCTTATGGCCTGGTTTGGCCTCTGTTGGAAACAGGATGCTGGGCTTGATTGACCCTTGGTCTGACCCAGCATGGCAATTTCTTATGTTCTTATGTTGTCTATGCAAAATTTGTGGTTATGTGTATTAGTCTTGGACCTGCTTCCAGAACACCTATGACCTGCCCCTCTTTATTATGTATGCGCACCCTTCCTGGCTTTTTAAAATTCGTGCATAGCCCATATACATGCGTAAGTGGCTGTTTTTACATGAGCGATGCTTTTAAAATTTACCTCTGTGTTTTCTGTGGCAGCCAATGTTTGCAGAGAATAAAGGCCTCTTGGACAGGAGATCAGGATGCTGTCTGGTAGCCCTTGAGAGCATTAGTACTCTTCACAGATACACACACGGAAAGAGACTTTGGATATTGGGCTTTGTACCAATTGGTGAATGGCATATTCAATGCAATGACATTCACTTCCACCTTAAAAATTGTTATTCATCTTATAGAAACATAGAAATGACGGCAGAAGAAGGCCAAACGGCCCATCCAGTCTGCCCAGCAAGCTTCACACAACTTTTCTCTCATACTTATCTGTTTCTCTTAGCTCTTGGTTCTATTTCCCTTCCACCCCCACCATTAACGTAGAGAGCAGTGATGGAGCTGCATCCAAGTGAAATATCTAGCTTGATTAGTTAGGGGTAGTAGGGGTAGTAACCACCGCAATAAGCAAGCTACACCCATGCTTGTTTTACCCAGACTATGTTATACAGCCCTTATTGGTTGTTTTTCTTCTCCCCTGCCATTGAAGCAGAGAGCTATGCTGGATATGCGTGAAGAATCATTTTTTCTTCTCTCCTGCCGTTGAAGCAGAGAGCTATGCTGGAAATGCGTGATGTATCAGTCTTCTCCCATGCCGTTGAAGCAGAGAGCCATGCTGGATATGCATCGAAAGTGAAGTATCAGGCACATTTGGTTTGGGGTAGTAACCGCTGTAACAAGCCAGCTACTCCCCGCTTTGTGAGTGCGAATCCTTTTTTCTTCTCCCCTGCCGTTGAAGCTATGCTGGATATGCGTGAAGCATCAGTTTTTCTTTTCCCCTGCTGTTGAAGCAGAGAGCTATGCTGGAAATGCGTGATGTATCAGCCTTTCTCCCATGCTGGATATGCATCGAAAGTGAAGTATCAGGCACATTTGGTTTGGGGTAGTAACCGCCGTAACAAGCCAGCTACTCCCCGCTTTGTGAGTGCGAATCCTTTTTTCTTCTCCCCTGCCGTTGAAGCTATGCTGGATATGCGTGAAGCATCAGTTTTTCTTTTCCCCTGCTGTTGAAGCAGAGAGCTATGCTGGAAATGCGTGATGTATCAGCCTTTCTCCCATGCCGTTGAAGCAGAGAGCCATGCTGGATATGCATCGAAAGTTGAAGCAGAGAGCCATGCTGGATATGCATCGAAAGTGAAGTATCAGGCACATTTGGTTTGGGGTAGTAACCGCCGTAACAAGCCAGCTACTCCCCGCTTTGTGAGTGCGAACCCTTTTTTCTTCTCCCCTGCCGTTGAAGCAGAGAGCTCTGCTGGATGTGTGAAGTATCAGTTTTTTCTTCTCCCCTGCCGTTGAAGCAGAGAACTATGCTGTATATGCATTGAAAGTGAAGTATCAGGCTTATTTGGTTTGGGGTAGTAACCGCCGTAACAAGCCAGCTACTCCCCTCTTTGTGAGTGCAAATCCTTTTTTCCACGTTTCCTCTTGCTGTTGAAGCTTAGAGAGATGTTGGAGTCACAGTAAGCATGTATATGTTTATTGAATAAGGGTATTGTCTCCAGGCAGTAGCCATCATTCTGGCGAGTCACCCACTCTTCATTGGCGGCACCACATGTAAGCCTCTGGATTACGAATAAACTCCTAAAGTGTCTCAACACTAGCCCTTGAATTCCTGGTCCCATCACAGTACCCCAGGAGCAGAAGGGGTCACCTTTTTGCATATTCCAGTGGAACTCACAACATACTTCACTTTTATCTATCGCCCTCAGAAGGCCAAGGGCACATTATGTGGCTGCTGACCCATACGGGTTAAGGAACAATAAGAATCACAACACACATATCTGTAGGCAACTGGGGACAATTGTATATATTAAGGTATTACTGGGCCAATGATTTGTGTGGAGTTGTACTCTTGAGAGTTATAGTGAACTCACTTGTAATTTAAAGGAATACCAGGCCTTGGAACCAGTAAACATAAGGTTATATTTTGTTACTTTATGGGTAGAACATTTTTTGAAATGTGATTGCATTTCACTGTTTACTAATGTTTGCACCCTTCTGTGTTTAATCCTTTGCATGCAGACCTTATTGCTGTCCTGGATCCTGCAATAATAAAAGCGGTATCATTTTACTTTAGTGTGTTGGCTCTTAACAGAAAAGGTTAGGTGCTTTCTTGAGATACTTATGTAACCTCTGGACTGTGCCCCTTGCAGGACTCCAAGGGCCACACCTCAAATACAGTTCTAGCTATTAAAGTCTCTTTCCTAATGTACATTTATTCTGAGTGGGGGTGGGGGGAGATTACTTTTCTAGGCCCTGTGCATTATGGAGGTCTAAATTGAATATTTAAGTCAATGCTAAACAGCATTAATAAACACGGAGGAAGCAGTTGTGGTTTCCAGTTCAACTTTACTGAATAAGAATTGAAGTTGATGCAAACGTTCTTTACAGCTCTTCACATTTTCATAGTCCTTTTTCCAATTTATATCTTTAATACATTTTTGACCACATACTTCCAGTAAATGTATTCAGATGATGAAGCCAATTTTATTAGTAATTTTGTTCCATCTCCAGTCCAAACATTGAAATAGTTTTTAAGCTGGTGGACAGGAATTTAACTCAGTTTAGAGATCTTAGTATCAAGTCCCATTTGTCATACCTTTCCTGTAGTTATTCCTTATTCTCTTCCTGTCTCCAAATTCATACTTGGATGGTCCCTTTATGTTCCTTTCCTCCCTGGATGATCTCCTTCAGATGGTCATGGATACACCTGAGTGCTGCCACTGGTCTTCTCTTTCCTTCCATAGTTTAATTCTTCTCCCTGGAAATGGATTAGGAATCCATTCCCCCATGAGGACACTGGTTTTGAGGTTCTCTCTCTGAGATACACCATTTGTTTCCAAAACGCTGAGCCCCGGGGCCTAGGTTACTCAGGCAAGACAAAACAGATTCTTAAGGAAAACGAGAGGCAGGAAGGTTGGAAAAACTTCCTCTTCATAAAGGTTTTCCAACAACCATGGAAATATTGATAAAGGTACTCAGTCTCCTTTCTTTATCCAGTTCCCAGTCCCAGAGACCTCAGAGTCCTTTCCTAGGAAAATTAACAAAAAGGAGCATGCTGCCCCTAGGATTGTAGTAGGGGTTTATATAAGATTAGAGCTCTCCATGTCAATCTCCCGTATGGGGGAGCTAATATCTGTTCCCCCTGTACACATGGATTGATCCTCTCAGGAGGAATCCATTGGATTCTCTATCCTCATTTCAAGAATAGTTCCTTCCTCTCAGAAGTCTATTTGCAAAAGGGTAACCCGTCAATATACAGGCTACACCCCTAGATGGGGCTACAACTAAATGTGTTTGATTCAGTTCCCATGATTGAAAATGTTGTCTTTGCAAAAACTGAGTTCTCTAGCTACTGCAGTGCAGTTACTGAAATGAAGTGTTGTGATACTGCAGAATTTTTTTGCAACACATGGCAACCACACTATTTTATCCAAATGTGGCTGTAATAGCCTATTGATGTTTATCAATCCTGGTGAACAATGCAGATTACACGAGATTGCTTTTCTTCTTACATAGCTGAACAGAGAGAGCTGAAAGATGCTCAATCAAAGTGAACATCTTAGCGATACGATGTACATGTTCGAAATCCATGGCAAGCTGTAATACAAAAATAAATGACTGTTTTGCACTGTAAAAATCTTGAAAATTCTGCAGGAGGTATTTTCTCCTAACAACATGTACTCAGAGATGAGCTTGCAATCCAAAGTAGCAACCTGCAGGAGATCTTTCTTTTCTAACAAAGATGTACTGAGGACTGCCTGACACGGCATGCTGTATGTAGTGATACATTTTACTTTCAAACCAAGGCAAGTTGCAGTGTGAAAGTACACAATGCTTTTGCCACTGTCTAGCAAATTTTGATATATAAGAAACAGGGGTCCCCCAACTTTATAAAGGAAGGACCACATGCAACTTTTCAAACCACCAGAAAGCCTGGAGTTGGGGTCCTTTCAGAGTTTTGATGAGCAGGGGGCTGGGATGGGGTTGTGTGGCAGGTTCTCCCTTGGAGTCTGGCCTTTCAGTGATTTGAAATTCTGCAGAAAGGGGAGGCAAGGGGTAGAGTTCTCGCAGAGCTATGGCAAATAGGGTGTCAGTAAAAATACCCCTAGGAAACTGGCAACCCTGCCACGCACCTGGAAACCCTCTGCTTCCAGCCTTCTTCACCATCTGTATCTGCCCTCTCAGGTAGGGTGAGTGAATAGTAGAGCGATGTGTTTGGGGCAACTTTCTCCCACTCACAGCCCCCTCTCCCCATACACTCTTGATGTGTTTTCTCTCTCCACTTCTCACTCACACTACTTTTCCCTTCTCTTATACCCTTTCTCTCGTTTGACTCCTTCCCCTTCTTTCCTCTCACTTACACATCCCCCCCCCCCCCCCCCCCACTTCCTCTCATCCCATCTCACTCCCTCTCATCCCATCTCACTCCCTCCTCTTCGGTCTCTCCTCCACTACCCCCTACTGTCACTCACACCTGATTCCTTCACAGCTGAGGTCAGCACTGCAGGCTTCTCCTGATGCTGTGTAGTAAAAAAAAACAACAACCTTGCTCAACAGCCTGATTTGGCCACAAGCAGGAAATATTTGGCAGTTTGAAAAGTATTGCTGTGTGGACAGGATGCAGCCCATGAACTATAGTTTGGGAACCTCACAAGTTATCAGATTAAATCTAAAGTTTTGAATACCCTCTTGCCTATCCGACTACAAGTTACCTGGATAAATCATTATCCAGCTAAGATTTAGCCAAATAAGAAAGGAGCATAGTGGTGGCATTCTGAGGTGGGGATGAGTTAGCCAAATAACTTATCCGGCTAACTCCGATATTTAGAATTAGCCGAAACACACTATACAGCTATCTTCAGACATACTTGAGGGCAGGTCTGAAGTTATCCAGGAGCGTATTCTCAGATAACTTTGCCTTTAACTGGATATATTCAAAGGATATATCTGGGTAAGCGCTGTTTTTCTGTTAAAAAAAAATTAAAGGCCGTGCTGGGGGCCTCCCAGGCCAATTTTCCATCTCCCTACCCCCTTTTTGGGTAGTCAAACCCCCTTTCCCTAAGGCCCCAAAAAGTAAAGTTAAAAGGTGATATAGACCTAGGCCACAAAATTCCTCCTGCTCATGCCAACCCCTCCCCCAAGATCCCAGAATTGCTAAAAATGTGAAATTCGGATGGCCACTCTTCTCTCTCCTTCTGCAAATAAACTTCTGAGTAGAAATGTTTTTGAAGTGAGTATCTCAAGAGGGTACCTGATTCTTTAAGTATGGTACTGTTCACTGTCTTTTGGATTCCATACTGAAGTAGTCTCCCCTTTTTGTTCCCTCTGTCTATTCTTGCTTGCAATACTCCTGAAGCTAATGGTAATCTCCTGTTTTCCTCTTTTTATAATGAGGGCACTGGTAGCCCCTATCACATGGTAGGGATAAAGGGCGTCCGGCGCCATTTTGACTAACGGCAGCCGCTGGCCCAGGAGCAGGAGGTCACTCCCAGGCCCTCTGCTAGACCACTAGGGATTTTTGATGAGTGGGGGGATGGAAGGGTGGGGTAGGGTGGGCCAGACAACAGGGTGAGCACTTGGTGCCAAGGCCCTAGTAAATGGTGCTGTTTTGCCTATGCAAGCATGTTAAATTTTAATGCACTATAGAGAGAACATTATGCTCCTGAATCAGGGGTTAATGAACAGGGTTTACCTCATTGTAAGCACATTGCTGTGCTCTAATACGTTGGCCCCTAAATGTCAAAAGATTAGATAGTTATGCTTGCCAGAAGGGTATACATAATTCAGTTTAATTGCAACGCCTGAAAAGCCAGAATAATATTAATTATTATATAGTCTGCCTTCAGTAGTGGAGGAGGGGAAGTAGATGGCTGAATCAGTGGTTTGGATCAGTAAGGTAGGTAGTAAAAGTAATTGAAGTGAACATGTTAGATGCAGAGGGTTAGTATATAAAAGATATGTTAACATACCTGCTGGTCAACCAGAGCTACACTAATGTTCATGCCAGATGATAATGCAGTAGAAGAGAATAAAGGCATTTTTATATACAGAGCTTTCTATTAACTACCCTTTTTACAGATCTATTTTGTATGCTCACTGTCTTTTATTTTATAAGCTATTATATAGCTCCTGTGAAGCAGTTTTATCTTATCTTTCACCCTATCAGCTTTGCTAAATCTTATATACATATTCATGTGATCACACGCACATTATGTTCAAGTATTTTACAGCAGTGAAACAGAGCAGAATCTAAGAGAAGGAAAAATCCATGTTAAAAAGTTAATCTTTGAACAGTGTTTGAGTAACTGCAGTGTCAACTTCTCTAGAGATTTAGTGCCGTTTTCAAAAAGCAGAAGCTCAGAATAAAAAGCAAAATTTTGAGTAGAACCAGCGGTGTCAGAATGGGGAGAGGCCCAGGTGCCATGGTCTCGCCAAAATCTGGCCCTTCCCGCAGAATGGCTGTGGATGATCCAGAGCATTGTCGGGCAGGCAGCCGCTGTGCTGTGGCAGGAGGAGGAGAGTAGCGATGCGTCGGCCTCATCCTCCACCTTTGCAGCTCTGGGCCCAGCTCCTGCTTTGAGCCACGATGGGAGGGGGGGGGGGGGGCTCTGTACAGCTGCACAATTCAAAGCCGCAATCAGGCTAAGTAGCAGAGGAGGAGGAGGATGCAGCCCAAGGCATTGCCGCTCTCTTCTTCCTGCCGCTGATCAGCATGGAAGTGGGGAAGCAGGATCCTAGGGGGAAGAGAGAAAGAGACAGTGAAGGGGGTGGAGTAGGGGAAGGGAGAGGGGAGAGGGAAAGAACAAGGTGATGGGGGTAGGGGAAGAGAGAATTTGGGGGAGAAAAAGAGAAAGGGGTGAGAGAGAGAGAGTGCAGGGTGAGGAGGCAGGGAGCAGGGAGAGAGGAGAAAGAGACCATTGGGGGCAGGGGGATAGAGCTTGGTTGGCTTGGACCCCCTCCCCCACAACCAAAAAGCATTCTGCCGCCCCTGAGTGGAACCATGACTTGAGCTAGAGATCCTGGTTGGCACATTAACTAATTAATAATAAATAATTAAATATTAAGGAATGTCTCTCTGAACCAGGGCAATGGCATAGCCGTCTGTGCTTTGTTCTGCCACGCAGAGGACCAGGCTTCAAATTCCATTGCCGGCTCTGAGCCCTCAGACTTGATGGGGCTAAGTGCTGGTGGAATAGTATCCACAGTTAGAGCAAAACCGGTTTATTGGACAAAAATTGGCCTTCGAAATCCAGGGGCAACTCCTTAACATTTTGGCTGCAGGAATTTGCTGGTGTGTATGGGTCTGTATGTTGGAGGACGAGACTGGAAAAAATGGGGAGCACTGATGGATCCCAAATAGGCACAGAATGGACAGGAATAAGTTTTGGAGTCGTGCAGTTGATGGCAAGCAGAATGAGAGAGACATTTTATTAGGGCATTTATTCCTGTTATAAATGAGAACCTCTGACAAAAGAAATGAAATGGAAATATGTATGACACCCAAGTGCGTATTTAGTTGCAGCTTAAAAGCTGAATTTATTAGGCTGAACAAATTCACACCTTTTTCTAAACATGCCATCCATTTTGTTTGAGCAGTATATCATTCACTTTGACAACTCAAGCAGCCAGAAGGTAAATATTACAGCAATACATTTCCTCTGATCAGCATTTGGGTTGAAAGTTTTTATGGCTGACATTCTGATGAAGTTCTTGGCTTAGGGTGACAGAATCCTTATTGAAAACAAGACACGAGGCTTCCATTTCCAAGTCTTCATTAACCTTAGTAGCAAGCATAAAAAAAAAAATCTATGATCAACAGTGGGGAAAAACCAACTAAAGCAGCATATTCTTCATGTGAGGTGACAAATTAGATTTAAACATACCGAAGCTGTTTCCACTTTTCCTTCATCTTTTAGAACAACCATTACAGAAGTTCACTGGGCTGCAGTTTCACCTTAATCCACTTATGTCAGATAAAGCGCAATCAATGGAGATGTACACAGTGAAATAAAACAACCAGGTCTGTGTGGGATATCATTTCATAGACAGCTATAACAGTGATTGAATATATGCAGAATATCCAGTGTTACAGTTCTGACTCTAATAAAAGGAAAAATGGTTTCCTCTTACAAGCATAATCCTTGTGGCTTAATTTTATTGATGTTGGCTCTGGACATCTTTTCCTTTTAACAGAGTGAGATGAGTGGGGGCCATCCTTGGAGGGCGAATTGGGACCGTTGCCCTGGGCTCAATGCTTTGTGAGGCCCCAGTCGGCCCCTGTTCCTGCTTCTTTTCTTTCTCTGGCACAGATAACTCTCCAGCTCCCGCAGCTGTTGGCACCGCTCCTCCTCATCCCGCTCAGTTCAGTGATCAGGGGTTTGAACTGCAGGGGCTTCTCTCTATCTACCCGAGCCTTGTGTGATCCAAACAGTTTATCTCTGTAAACCACACAGGAGGGGGAGGAATGGTGCCAGAGCAGCAGGAGCTGCAGAGGCATGGAAGAAAGAGGTAGGCGGGGGGGAAATAGGAGCAGGCTCTGGCAAGAAGGAAAGAGAGGGGACTCAGGAATTTGGGGGGGGGGGGGGCAGATGTGAGGAAAATGGGGGCTGGCATTGAGGAGAAGTGGAGGTACTCATTGTTATTGGAAGTTAGAAGTGGGGCTCCAGGGGACTCAGGGATTGGGGAGAAGTGAGGACTGAAGGATGGGGTGGAGGCAGAAGCAGAGGATTCTGGGGAAGAATCAGAAGACTTCTGGATAGGGCACATGAACTGCTGAGAGGCTCTGACACTGGTGGAAGCCTAGTGCTAGTCTCACAGATTTTTAGAATTCAGAAATATGGGTCAAGAAGATGGTATAATAGATCCAGGCTAGAGGCAGATAGGATGCTCCTTTTCCATGAGCTGGACAGGGATGTCCCACCCCAGGACTCCCCTCTGTGAACCCCAATATTTCTTTTTTATTTGGTAATTGCATGCTGTCAAACTACACACCAATTGTTCTTCCGAAACACTAAACCTTTATTCCTGGGGAATCAGCATAGCAACTGTTTACAGAGGTTTGAAAGAAGGTATTACACTTTATCTAAATTAATCAGAGTTCACAGGCTTCACGGCCAAGATACATTTCACCAAACATCCACACTCAACTAGCAATCGGTTATAATACATTTCAAAGAAGCTGCCCAATTTCTCCCCACCACTTTATCTCACTCTTCCTCCAAACTCACTCAGAAATGTTATTCACATTTCTACTAGATCTCATCATACAACATAAACTATATCTCATGCCCACCATCAACAGGATACTTCACATTCCTCCATATACAACTATCTCTACTCCCAAAATAAGACCAGCTCTTACAACATGGGCCCTCAGAGCACTATCTTCTCCTGTGTCATGTACTTCTGTTCTCAAGCAGCATTCATAGACCTCACCAGCATTGTAATGCCCTTCACCTCTGGTCTGAAGCGCCTCTGGCATCATACAGCATCCTAGAAACATGGCTGAGCTTCCTGTAGCACTTGAGCTCTTTTATAAGTCCAGCGGATAGGACTTCCTGTGAAACATACACATGACATCATATCCTGCCTTGTATAAACAGAAGTACAGAACCACTACCCAGCATACCTGAGAACTCTCAGGATTTCATCCTGAGACTCGGGAAATTTGCATCAATTTCAGAGTGTCAGGGGAAACACTAAAAATCTCAGGGCCTCCTTGTATACAGCTCAATCGCTCCCCTTCCTCAGAAAACTTGCAGAGAACAAGAGAAGCGGGGCGAGCCTGGAGTAGACACTGCAAACAGCATATGGGGAGAAACTGGAGAGGGACTGTGATATACAAAAAACTCAGGCAATAGCAAAAGCCAGAAGAATGCTGGACTGCATAGAGAGAGGAATAACCAGTAAGAAAAAGGAGGTGATAATCCCCTTGTACAGGTCCTTGGTGAGGTCTCACCTGGAGTACTGTCTCCAGTTCTGGAGACCATATCTCAAAAGGGACAGAGACAGTTTGGAGGGGGAGCAGAGAAGGGCATTCAAAATGGTGGGTGGTCTCCATCAAATGACTTATGAGCAAAGGTTGAAGGACCTAAATATGTATACGCTGGAGGAGAGGAGGTGCAGGGTAGATATAATACAGACCTTCATACCTGAAAGGTTTTGATGATCAATCAACAACAAACCTTTTCTGTTGGAACAAAATCAGTAGAACTAGGGGTCATGAAATGAAACTCCAGGTAGGACAAATCAGAATGAACATCAGGAAATATTTATTCACGAAGAAGGTATGGATGCCTGGAATGCCCTTCCAGAGGAGGTGATGAAGACAAAAACAGTGAAAGATTTCAAAGGGGAATAGGATAAACATTTTGGATCACTAAAGGCTAGAGGATGGTAAGGGTGTGCATTCGTTTCCAATGTATTGGTAATCCACAATGTATAGGGCCATATTCATTGTATTCGTGGGGAAGCAAAACGTATCGCGATTCCCCACGAATACAACGAATCTTCACCAAATTATTCGGCCATCTAAAGGAGCAAATTTAAACAAACCCCCCACCCTCCTGACCCCCCCCCCCCAAGACTTACCAAAACTCCCTGGTGGTCCAGCGGGGGATCCAGGAGCCATCTCCTGCACTCACACCATCGGCTGCCAGTATTCAAAATGGCACCAAAAGCCTTTGACCTTATGTCACAGGGGCTACCGGTGCCATTGGTTGGCCCCTGTCACATGGTAGGAGCAATGGATGGCCGTCATAAGAACCTGTCAAGTACCCAAAAACTAAGTCTATTCCATGTTACCGTTGCTAGTAATAGCAGTGGCTATTTTCTAAGTCAACTTAATTAATAGCAGGTAATGGACTTCTCCTCCAAGAACTTATCCAATAGAGATGTGAATCGTGTGCCCGATCGTCTTAACGATCAGGTTCGGATGGTGGGAGGAAAAAATCGGATCGTTAGAGATTGTGAATTGGAATCGTTCCGATTCCAATTCACATTGTTAAATTTTTAGTGAGGCCTGAGCAGATAAACAAAACCCCACCGACCGCCCCCCCCCAAAAAAATGTTAAATTACCTGGTGGTCCAGGGGGGGGGGGGGGGGGGTCCCCGGCGTGATCTCCCGCACTCGGGCCATCGGCGCCATTTTGGCTACCACTGATAAAAAGGCGCCGATGGCCCGAAAAAAAAAAAACCCACCCCAACCCTTTTCAAATTACCCCTTTGCTTCTCCCCCCCTCCCGACCCCCCCCCCCCCAAAACCTTTAGATGTACCTGGTGGTCTAGCGGGGGGTCCAGGAGCCATCCCTTCAATTGTGCCGGTGCCGGTGCTGGAGGTTTTAAAATGGCGCCGATCGCCTTTGCCCTTACCTTGTCACAGGGAGCGACCGTCGCTCCCTGTGACAAGGTAAGGGCAAAGGCGATCGGCGCCATTTTGAAACCTCCAGCACCGGCACCGGCACGATTGGATAAGTTCTTGGAGGAGAAGTCAGTGTCAGGAAGTATTTCTTCTGGAAGAGGTGGTGAAGACAAAAACAGTAAACAAATTTAAAAAAAATGCATGGGATAAATACTAACAATCCCGAAGGCTAGAGTTGGAAATTAAGAAAAGGGTGCATTGGAGGTAACCAGAAGGAATAAAAAAATTCTTTTTGTTTTTTGGTTTGCTTTCGGGAGATTTTTTTCATACAACTTTTGGTTTGTGAAATGTTTGATTTATTTCATTCGTGTGAGAAAAAAGAATCAAACATTAATTAATTAACTAACTAACTAACTAAATAAATAGAAAAGAAAACAGGAGATCCTGGCTCCACCACCCATCTCTCACACCCACCTGGAAAAATTTCGGGACCTTGATCCCTCCCAGCTCCCACTTATCCAGTCCGGTGAGGACACACCAGCAAGGCCTAGGACTAAGCTGAAGCATCAGCCTTGCATAGTCCAAGGCCACTGTAGGTCGCTGGGACCTCAGATGCAAGGCTGAGGCTTTGACCTAGGCTGAAGCCCATACCCATGCCCAGACCTGATGCCTCGGTCTTCCATATCTTGAAGTGCATTAAGTCACCGTGACCCTGACTTTGACCTATGCAAGGCTGAGGCTTCAGCCTCCTTCTTGGGAGAGGTATGGACCTGAAGAGAATTCGTGGGAACCAGCTTAAAACATCCTGGACAAGACTCTCCTCTTAAATTACCATCGTGCCCATCCGGGTAAATCCCGACCTCCAAGAGGGGGGCATAAGGGGGGAGGGTATTGTTACGTGTGCCGCCCGCGGCAGACCCGCGGCGTGGCCCTCTCACCTTCTTACATGGACTCCAGCTCCTGGTTCCTCTTCACTGGTGGCGGTGGGCCGTCAGCTCCGACCTTGGGTCGCCTCTGGTGCCTCCAGCTCTGCCATGGTCCCCAGTGTTGCCAGCCAAAATGCCCTTGCTCGACGGGCCTCTCCACGTGGTCCATGGAGACATGCCGCCATCGGCGCCATGTGCCCCTCCCTAGGAGTGTGCGTGTGCATCGCTAATCCTTTTAAAGGGCCACAGCGGGAACTTGTCTCTGGCCCCGGATATTGACGTCAGACTCCTTCATGTATATTAGCTCAGGCCTCACTCCATAGTGCTGCCTTTGCAACAGGTATCCTTGTAGCTGATAGAGAATCCTTTCTACTTTATGTTCCTGACTCCCGTGGTTCCCGGTTCCTGTCTTCCTCATTCCTGCCCTGTCTATGTGTTGGACCGACTCTTTGGATTTTGACTCTGCTACGCCTGAGTACTCTTCAGCTTATCTCCAGCCCCGGACCTCTGCTACACCCGACTACGCCTGCCTTCTCCATGCCCTGACAATTGCCTTGATTGACTACACCTGCCTTCTCCGTGCTCTGACCATTGCTTTGATTGACTACGCCTGCCTTCTCCATGCCCTGACCATTGCCTTGATTGACTACGCTACAGACTTCTCCATATTCAGAATTCTAAATTGCTTGTCACAACCTCTGCTTGCCGTCGGCCCTGATCCAAGCCTGTCAGTGATGCCTCCTCTAGCCTATTCCCTGGACGTGGACTTACAAGGCTCCAGCCTTTCTTAGATTGAGCACCTCCAGTTACTCTCCATTCCATTGGCGCCCGAGTTCCTGTAACCCCAGGGTAGGACTACACCACCTATCAACTGCTGTCTCTGGGCTGAACTACCTTTCTTCTCAAACCGACTTCGAGGCCCACCTAAGTCCTGCCAGCCCCGGCTCCAAAGGCTCATATATTTATTTATTTATTTATTTATTTATTTATTTATTTAATTAAAGCTTTTTATATACCAGTATTAGTGTGAAACATCATATCGGTTTACATCATAACTGCAGATTGAAATTACATGGAACAGGGAAAGGGAGGAAACAGGGACTAATAGGTGACAGAGTAATTGGTTATAGGAAAGGCAGAGCGAAAATGGAACAGATAATGCACGCAATGTAATAACAATAATAATAAACAAAAAATATGATTATAACGTTACATGGAACTGATATAGCTAAATTTATAGCAAGGGTAGTGGGAGAAGTGGTAAAAGGTTTAGGGTAATGGGACTTGGTAGGAAGAAAGACTACTTTAAGGGGGTGAAAGAGTATGAGTAGCATGGAGGATAAGAATTAATGGGAGAGCAAAGAAGGTAAATATCATATATGGGGTTGATCAGGGGGATGCAGGGGCTAGATAGGGGGTGGTCCTATTCAGGGAATACTAGTTTAAAGAGCCAAGTCTTTAATTTTTTCTGAATTTGTTATTACAGGCTCAAGGCAGAGATTCACAGGTAGTTTGTTCCAATGGGAGGGGCCTGCAATGGACAGGGCTCTGTCTCTTGTAGAAGATAAGTGTGCCTTTTTGAGGGAGGGGGTGTGGAGCATGCCATTGCGGTTAGTTCTGGTGGGACGGGAGGATTGTATGAATTGAAATGGCTTGTCAAGCCAGTTCGATTGTGCGTGTAAATAGATTTGTGAATGATGGTTAAGGTTTTAAATAGAATTCGGGACGGGATAGGAAGCCAATGAAGGTCTTTTAGGATAGGGGTGATGCAGTCGTATTTGCGTGCATATGTGATGGTTCTAGCTACAGCGTTCTGTAGCATTTGGAGTGGTCTTATAGTGGAGTAAGGGAGGCCAAGGAGGAAGGAGTTGCAGTAATCAAGTTTGGATGAAAGGGTTGCCTGAATTACAGTACGGAGGTCGTGGGTGTGGAGGAGCGGTTTGATCTTCTTCATGATGCTAAGCTTGTAGAAACTTTCTTTCAGGACTTTGTTGATATGTTTTTTCATGTTTAGTGATTGGTCCATTAGGACTCCAAGGTTTCGTACGCAGGGTTGAGAAGCAATGGAATTGAAGGCTGGGTCACTAAAGTGTGATGGCGTCAGGTTTTTATGGTTGGAGATGAGGAGTAGCTCAGTCTTAGAGGAGTTCAGAGCTAAGTGGAGGGTTGTAAGTAGGTTATTTATGGAGTTAAGGCATGTCTCTCAGAATTTTAGAGTATCTGATATTGAGTCTTGTATCGGGATGATGATTTGTACGTCATCTGCGTAGATGTAAAATTTGAGTCCCAGGCCGGTGAGGAGGTGGCAGAGAGGCAGGAGGTATATGTTAAATAGGGTGGAGGAGAGGGAGGAGCCTTGAGGAACTCCTTGGGTGAGGGAGTAATGGGAGGATTCTGAATTGCCGATTTTGACAGAGAATTTTCTGTTAGCTAGGTATGATGTGAACCAAAGAAGGGCAGTGCCAGAAATGCCTATGTCTGCGAGGTGGGCTAGGAGGAGGTTATGACTTATGGTGTTGAATGCTGCAGAGATGTCGAGGAAGGCGAGGATGTAGCTGTAGCCTTGACCTATGCCTATGTGAAGGGCGTCAGAGAGAGTGAGCAAGAGGGTTTCTGTATTTAGATGTTTACGAAAACCAAATTGTGCGGGTTTGTAAATGTTTATTGTCTTCAAGGTAGTCCATGAGTTGAGAGTTGACCACTTTTTCCAGAAGTTGTGCGATGAATGGGAGGTTGCAGATGGGGCGGTGGTTTGCAGGGTCTTTCGGGTCCAGTGTGGGTTTTTTGATAAGGGGTTTGATGTCAGCATGCTTAAGGGTGTCAGGGACTGTGCCAAGGGTTATGGAACAGTTGATGATGTCCGTTAAAGGTTTGGAGATGGTATTGGGGATGGATAGTAGTGCTTTGGTGGGAATGGTGTCTGAGGGGTAGGATGCAGGTTTAAGTTTTTTTTAGGATAGATTCAATTTCTTTTGAAGAAGTGGGGGGTCGAGTGAGATTAAGTTGGCATTGGTGATGGTGGCAATGGTGGGCATGTGGGGTGGGGTGATGGGGAATCTTAGAAGAATGTTGGCTATTTTATTATGGAAATATAGGGCCAATTCTTCACATTTACTGGATGCTTTGTTGTCTAGGATGGTGAGCGACGAAGATTTGGTGAGGTCAGATACGTAGGCGAAAAGAGCTTTAGGGTTGTACATATATTTGTGAATTTTGGCGGCATAGAAGTCTCGTTTGGTTTTAAGAGTGGCAAGTCTGTATGTGTGCAGACTGGATTTGTAAACAGCTGCTAGTTGCAAGGACGGGGTCTTGTGCCAGTCTTTATTTCAATCTAAGATTGTATTTCATCGTCTTTAATTCTGGTGTGTACCAGGGATTTCTATTTTTTTTTGAGTTGGGTGTTGGATTCGGTTGCTTAGGGGGCATAGTTCGTTAGCTATGTTGAGGGTGAGTTGAGTTGAGGGCAGCTTCCGGGAGGTGCAGTCTAGATTAGGAAAGGAGTTGGAGAGTGCTGTTATAAGGTCCTCTGAAGGGCAGGGTTTTCTGAAGGTGATAGTGTTTTTGAGGGAAGTGTTATTGGGGTTCAAGGCGTTTATGAATAGTTGGGCATTAATGCGGACGTGGTCTGACCAGGGTACTGGAGTGCATGAGGGGGTGGTGGGAGATGTGATGCATGAGTTGATGAATATAAGGTCTAAAGTGTGTCCAGCTTTGTGAGTAGGGGCTGAAATGAGCTGACTAAAACCGATGGCTTGCAGTGAATTAAGGAATGTGCTGCAGGAGGGTGAGAGAAGGGGTAGAATCAACATGGAGATTGAAAATCTCCAAGTATAACTGCTGGATTTCGATATTAATGTTTTCAGTTATGAATTCTATAAGGGGAGATGGGTTGTGCTCTAGGAGACCAGGTGGAGTGTAGACGAGGCAGATTTGGATTTCTGGTGATTTGAAAAAGCCTAGTTCGAATTTAGGGGGGGTGACAATGTTTATGTGTCTGAGTTTGAGGTGTTTTTTTACGGCTAGGAGGAGGCCTCCACCTCTTTTTTTGGGCCTGGGGATGGAGAATGTGTCTTAGGATGATGTAGGGAGCTGGTTTAATAGGACTATGTCTGAGTCCTTAAGCCAGGTTTCTGTGACTGCACAGATGTCAGGTTTGCAGTCTATCAGAAGGTCATTGAGTATAGGGGTTTTTTTGGTTAAGGATTGCGTGTTGAAAAGAATGATTGAGAGGGTAGTAAGTCCTAGAAGTTGAGTCAAGGGGGAGATGAGGATGGGAGGAGGATGGGGGAGGAGGGATTTGCACTGAGTTGTAGGTGAGGATGGAGTAGGAGAGGGTGACAGCAGGGCTGATGGTGAATACGGGGATAGGGAGTTTGTCATGGTGGTGCAGGTAAAGAGAAAAGGAGGGGAGGGTGGGCAGGAGCGGGGGGGGGGGGGGGGGGGTATGATAGGATGAGTAGGGAGGAGGTTATGTCGCTGTGAAGGTGCTGGATCAAATGGGGAAGTTGATACAGTGTTCAGCTGAGTATCATTACTTAATACTTAATATTAATATTAATAATTTACTTAATAATTCTTATCCTGTAAGTACCCTCTCCTCCTTTTGGCCCTTCTCTCCAGTTAGAATTTGTTTAACTATCTTTTCTCTAACAGCCTAGTTCCACATTCCTGTGTATAATGTAACTTTTGTTTATTGTTCGCTCTGTTTAACTGGTTCCCCCTAGTTTAATGTAAACCGGTACGATAAGACCTGGGTCTTGAGCATCGGTATATTAAAAGGATTTAAATAATAAATAAATAAATAAATCATTAGAAGGTACAGAGGTCAGTGAGGGAATTAAGGTGGTGGTGCAAGTGGTATAGTAAGCTATTATAATATAAATTCGGTATGTGGGATGTATTGGTCACAGTGGAGGCTAGGGGCCCTGAAAGCAGCCACCGGTGAGTTAGGATGGGAGTCCGAAGTGGACGCACGAAAGGGCGCACTAAGGGGCAGGCCCCTTCGGTCGCGCTCCTTCGTGCGTGCGACGCCTGGCGCGCGACACCAACAGGCATAGCTCACTTTTAACAGGTAGGCTGTCCTCTGGTGATGATGTCAGTTCGGTCCCAGTGGAATGATGTCACTGCGGGGGGCGGTCCCACTCATTGGGGCAGGCCGGCTCACGAGGACTGGAGGGGCTGTAGGTCGCAGAGAGACAGCGCGGTGGCTGGCAGAGCCGATTTTGGGCCAGGCACTCCATAGATATATATATATATACCACTGTAGAAGAGACACTTTCAACGTTGAGGGGGGGGGGGTTACATACACAGACAGAGGAATCAAAGCCCATTGCTAGATCTAAAGAGTGACCTCTCAGAATCAAGTAGTACTAATTCACTGTCTGCCAAGAAAGTAAAGCCAGCAATCTAATTATCAATAGTGCATCTTAAATCCCCCACCTCAGTCAAATTTTGATGACTTAAGTGAAGCTACTGCAAACCTTCAGTAAATGATTAAAGCTATTTTGGCCGCAGAAGGGTAATGTGCCACCAACACTCAATAACATTTGCATCAAAAATTTCAAATAAAGAAACTTCTTGAAGACTCATCTGAGGTGATAATAGAGAGGGCTACTCTGCTTGTTTCCTTTATAATGGAACAAGAGCTGAATGAAACAATGAGGAGATATTTAAAAATATCTCCTCAAATTTCCACGGCCAAACTATTTGTGTATTTCCTGACTTTGACAAGGGTGACACAGGTTAGAAGGTGTGATTTTTTGTCTCTGAGAGCTCAAGTCATCACATTGGGATATTCTTTTATACTTAGATATCCCTGTAAGTGTGTGAAATGAGGTCAAAATGAATGTTACATTTTCTTTTTCCCTGAGCAATTGAAGTCCTTCTTAAATTCCAGGAATGTAATAACAACAATTCTTCCTGGAGAAGAGCTATCCCAGACATGATCTATTAAAGGAATTTGCTACCGTCCATGTTAAGCTAATTTCAGATATATTATGTTTCCTTTGAACTCCCTGGGTTACAGGCCCCTCAATTTGTTTCCTTTTTAGAGAATGATGTATAAGTTAGTTGATATTACGATGGTGCACCACGCCGGGCTGCAGCAGGGACCAGCGGAGGAGCAGGTAGGGGGGACCGGCCAAGGCCTGCCACGGCCGGGAGGCGCAACAGCAACAAGCCAGATTCTATATACCGTGCAACAATGGAAAAACAGAAACATTACCATTCCTCATAAAACATAAAACTACAAAATCAAGAAATATAAACCATCAATCATACTATTAAAAAGAATAAATATTTTAAAATATCCGATGAATAGAATAATTTAAAACATTAAAATTGTATAAAATTTATCAAACACCAGTGTAATATTTCAAGACAGCAGATACATCAAATGAAATCCAATAATTAAAACTAATAGAGAATTTTAAAAATCTTCCGCTCTCCATACCTGGAAATGTTTGATTTTCCAGTCACTTTGAGATTGTCCTGGAGTAATGGGAGAGGGGGAAGAGTAAGGTGCACAATCTTTATCTTCTCTCTTTCTCTCATAAACAAACTCTAACATACATGTTCATTAAATCTGTCACACACATTCACATATGTTCACTCATGCATACTCCTTCACAGACACATGTTCACTCAGTGGCTTTCTCTACACAGACACTCACAGGCTCACTCTCTCTTTCCCACATACACACAGACAGACTCTCTCTCTCCCCCCCCCCCCCCACACACACATACAAACACACAAACACAATAATCTCTCTTACACATGCAGGCTTCCTCTTCCCCCCATACACACTCCTGCCATCTCCCCTCCACACACAGGCCGCCTCTCTCTCCCACATATACAACACACACAGCCTCTCTCTCATACACGTACACACATATGCAGCCTCTTTCTCTCTCTCTCTCTCTGTCTCACACACACACACACACACACACAGGCTCTCTCTTTACCTCTCCCTCCAACACACACACAAGATCTCACACACACAGGCTCTCGCTCTCTCTCTATTTTTCCTTCATACACACACACACAAACTCAGAGTCTTTCTCACAACATGTAGGCTCTCTCTCACACACATACACACAACCTCTCTTACACATGCAGAATCTCTCGATCTCCCTCTCACACACACACACACACACACACACACACACACACAACTTCTCTCTTCTCTCCACACACATGCAAACACACACAGCCACTCTCTTTCACATATACACATACACATGCAGCCTCTCTCTCACAAACACATATACATGTGCAGCCTCTCTCCCACACACAGACAAGCTCTCTTACACATACACACACACACACACACACACACACATGCACACCAGGCGCGAACAAAAGTACGCTGGATTTTATAAGATACGCGCGTAGCCGCGCGTATCTTATAAAATCCGGGGTCGGCGCGTGCAATGGGGTGCACATTTGTGCAACCTGCACGCGCCGAGCCCAGCGCACGCTGCCTGTTCCCTCCGAGACCGCTCCGATTTCGAAGCGGCCTCGGAGGGAACTTTCCTTCACCCTCCCCCAACCTTCCCCTCCCTTCCCCTACCTAACCCACCCACGGGCCCTATCTAAACCCCCCCCCCTACCTTTGTCGGCGCAGGCGTAACTTTGCGCGAACCGGCTGGCAGCCCCGCTCCATCCTCCAGTCCCGGGGGCTGGTCTGGAGGCCTCGACCACGCCCCCGGGCTGGCGCCATGCCCCCGGGCCCGCCCCCGAAACACCGCGGCATGCCCCCGAAACACCGTGTCGTTTCGGGAACGCCCCCAGACACGCCCCCTCCCACCCCTTTTCAAAAGCCCTGGGACATACACGCATCCCGGGGCTTTACGCGCGCCAGCGGCCTATGCAAAATAGGCGCACCGGCGCACAAGGGCCCTGCGCGCGTAAATCCGGAAGGATTTACGCGTGCAGGCCTTTTAAAATCCGCCCCATAGGCTTTTTTTACACATACACACAAACATACAGGTTCTCTCACATACACAGGCAATGTCACACAAATATGCATACACACACAGGCTGTCTCAGACATATATATACACACACACACACACACACACTCAAGACTTCCTCCTCTCTAACTAGCCTCTTCTTCAGCCACCAGTGGCATGGGGTCCACTAGTGGCCACTGGGTCCTCTGCTCTTTCAGGCACAGGATGAGCTCTGTGGCAGCCTGTCAGCCCTCACTCTTTCTTCAGTTGCCAGCTGGATGGGATCTGCTGGTGGCTGCCAGGTGACAGGTCCTTTTATGATTTTTGGGGCACTAATTCCAGTCTCCGCGCCCATGGATGTAGAATAGCAAGGAATGGAGATTAAACATCATCTCCTGCTGTTGCGGGATGATGGAGATTGGTGTTGGATCACCAAGTGCTACAAGGTTGGCTCTTCCTACAGCAGTAGTTAGCAATTGTCTTCCACAGTTTGGGCTCCCCTGTCTTGAGCAGCAAATGTGGTCTGGTATGTACTCATGATATTCCAAGTACCCTGGTTGAGAACCTGTCCATTTCTAAGATGAGCGGCTTTATATTCAGTGTGAAGGAAAGATGTGAAGAGAGATTTAGAAGGCCAGGATGAAAGCAAGAAACCTGAAACAGAATAGGCATAGAAGAGAAAGAAGTATTTATAATGGAGAGATTACAAGAAAAGGGAAGAAGAGATGTAGAACAATTATAATTGGGAAGCATTTTTTAATGAAGTGTTGTTATTCACATCTTTATAAGAAATCTGCTGTCAACATGTAACCAACATAGTATGGATATGACTTTTAGATATGAAATGGATTCCTTTAAGTTGTGTATTACTGAAAATGAAAAGAACTTAGAATTTAGATGACATTATATAACTACAGAATGTAAACTACTTGGGTATTTTACTGATCCGTAGTGCAATATGTTTAATCTCTTACATCATTAACTTTATGAGGGCAGTATAAACAAGGAACTAGACAATGAAATGGATCAAATTAAACAACTTTGCAAGGTTTGTAAATTTTGCACAAAGCCATTAAAATTTAGCAATAGCTTTATTTCACGCTTGCCAATTTGCAGGTTTTCCAGTACTTGAATAAAGTTGGAGGTGGGTGGAGTTTAAAGTTTGGGTCACTGCTCATCAGTTATCCTGAACATTTATTATGCCAACAGTTTGAATTCAGTTTATTCTATATCTAATAATTATATTAAAGGTTGTAATTTATCATGACTGGGATATAGTCTTCCCTGGCTATAACTTATTAAGGAAGGATAGAGAACAGGAAAGGAGGAGGAATAGTACTTTATGTCAAAAGCAATATCCAAGCGATTGAAATGCAAGGGACATGGGGAGCATTGAGAGGAGAGGAGAGGATCACCTTGCTGGTGGCTGAAGGGAATCAGTAAGTTTTGCTTGGGAAATTTTTTTTTTAAGTATTGTGGAGAAGTAAACTATTTGGGTATATTATTTAGTGTGTTTGTGCTTTTAATAATCAATAAGGCAGTTAATAAACAGTGTGTTTATTTTTAAATAGTTTGTCAGTAAGGCTGCTAATAAGCACTGCAGAAGCTACTACCAGACATATAGTGAATTCACTAATACATTTAAAGGATGCTAATTAGACACATTCCTACTCCCATAGCAATAGGCATGTGAATCGTGTGATCGATCGTCTTAACGATCGATTTTGGCTGGGGGGAGAGGGAAATCTGATCGTCATGGGTTTTTTGTTAAAAAATCGTCAAATCGTAAATCGGCGGGAAAACCGGCACACCAAAACAACCCTAAAACGCACCCCGACCCTTTAAAACAAATCCCCCACCCTCCCGAACCCCCCCAAAATGTTTTAAATTACCTGGGGTCCAAAATGGCGCCGGCGCTACTTTTGCCCTCACTATGTCATACAGGTCGTATGACATAGTGAGGGCAAAGGTAGCGCCGGCGCCATTTTGAATATTGGCAATACGGCCCGAGTGCAGGAGGTCGCTCCCGGACCCCCGCTGGACTTTTGGCAAGTCTTGTGGGGGTCAGGAGGCCCCCCCAAGCTGGCCAAAAGTCCCTGGGGGTCCAGCGGGGGTCCGGGACCGATCTCCTGCACTCGTGACGTCGGGTGACAGGAACCAAAATGGCGCCGGCGCTACCTTTGCCCTGTCATATGGTAAGGGCAAAGGGCCACCGGCGCCATTTCTATTAACGCAGCCATGGCCCGAGAGCGAGAGATCGCGCCGGGACCCCCCCCCCCCCCCCCCCCCCACTGGATCCCAGGTAATTTAAAACATTTTGGGGGGGTTCGGGAGGGTGGGGGATTTGTTTTAAAGGGTCAGGGTGGGTTTTAGGGTTGTTTTGGTGTGCCGGTTTTCCCGCCCTCCCCCCTCCCACGATTTACGATTTTTTGATGATAAATCGGAGGAATTGCTATTGTATCACGGCTCTAACGATTTTTGACAATTTAAAATATATCTCACGATTGTTTTAAATTGTCAAAAAATGATTCACATCCCTACATAGCAACCTAAAACTTAACTAGGAACTGAACATATTTGAGATGAAGGCAGCAGTCCAGCAGCAAGAGGGGGGCTTCCCAGTCTTTTGCATCGAGTGTCACATGCATAATTTTTTACCCGCCAGTGAGAAGTTGTTCGTGTGCATCTGATGCAAAGAGTTCCTGTCTCTCAGAGAATGAGTCCGATCTCTGGAGACTAGAGTGGCAGGCAGACTTGGAGGAGCTGAGGCAGACAAAGAGGTATATAGATTTTTGCGTCCCTCTGTCTTCGGCTTTGTCCCGCTTGTTGCACCCCTATCTCAGCTCCTCCTGCTTACCTGGGCAAGATGGCTACCGCAGTGTCGTCAAGCCGACCTCTCTGGCGTCCCCGGAACGGCTATGGTGCAGCCGTATGCCATTGCTCCTCCCAGGTACCTGCTAGGGTGCGCGCGCGCGCACAACCCACGTCTAAGCACGCCCGGTGGCGCGAACCTCGAGGGTGATCCCTCACCTGACGTCACGCCCATCCAGGTATATCTACTTCTCAAGATTGCTAGCTCATTGAGTTGGCAAAGGCTCGAATAGTCTGACTGTTCCTGTCTGCTCTACTCTGCTACTTCCCTGCTGCCTGCAGGAAGCTCTCCTTCTGCCCTTTGGATTTGACTACTAACTTGGGTACCCGCTCCTCGGGGGCCCTCTGTTCTATTTTCAGGTGCCATTCAGGGACCAGGCATTTGCTCCTTGAGGGCCTGCTCTCCCTGCCTCAGTGCCTGTACCATCTACGATTATCTGGTGGAATCACATCCATAACAGCTACACCGAGTGAGTACTCTAATATATCATCTGTCTCATCCACTGTAGCTCCTGCTGCGGAACCTCCTGATGTCATCTTGGAGAGAAGGGCTCCCTCTGCCGAGGTCCCTGAGACTACATCTCCCCACTGCCATCTGGTGGCTACTTCAAGCTGTATAAATAAAGAGTTCAATCCTTGTTTTTTGTGCATAGAGTCTAGCCCAGTGATGTGGCTCCTCACGGGCTCCTCCCTGTGGGTGTGCTCTTCTCCACAGCACCCAAGGATCCACTAAAACACACGTAATAACAACAGATTGCCAATCCCATGGATCTGGCTCAGCTCACGGCATTGCAGGCCATTCCAGGCCTGGCCCAGCAGATTGCCGAACAGTAGACTGCGCTGGAAGGACTGACCGCTGCATTTAATTTGCTACACCAGCAGATGAACTCATCTTCCACCTCAGGTAAAGAGGCTAAACCGTCAGAGGTGATGGTCAAGATGACTGTACCTCTAGCAGCTCTGACCCGCTTCTCGGGAGAAATATGGAGATGCAGAGACTTCATTAACCAGTGCTGCATGCACTTTGCATTACAACCTGGACATTTCCCCACAGCTTATGCGAAGACTACATATATCCTATCCTACCTAGATGGACGAGCCCTGTCCTGGGAATCTTTGCTGTGGGAACGTGAGGACCTGATCCTTCACAACATTGAAGGATTTCTTGAACTGTTTAAATCAGTTTTTGATGACCCTGCCCGATATTCTGTTGCAGGATCTTCCTTGGTTCACCTAAAGCAGGGAAACAAGACCCTAGCTGACTTCGCTATTGAATTCAAGACACTGGCGCTGAATTATCCTGGGACCCAAGATGCCTGAAGATGCTGTTCTTCAAAGGACTGAATACACGCCTGAAGGATGAACTCTCAGCCAGAGAGATGCCTGAAACCTTGGCTGAACTAGTGAACCTGGCAACCAGAATTGACCGCCAGATTTGAAATAAAGTTCAAGAGACCAAGAGTTCCAGGAGGCACTTTCTGAGTGAACATGTCAAGACCACATCCAGGGCTACCCCTATGGTCCCAGCAGCTGGTGAAGAGGAACTGATGCAATTAGGCCGCAGCCACCTGACGTCAAAAGAGAGAAGAACGCGGAAGAAATTAGGGCTGGGTATGTACTGTGGACAAGCTGGCCATGCTGTCCAAAATTGCCCTATATGTCTGGGAAACGGACAGACCTAAGTCCTGCGGGAGGACACTTCTTAGGTCTTACCACTCCTTCTCCTCCACTCTCTCTTCCTGTATCTCTCATCTGCGGTCCTCTACAGGACCAGACTCTTGCCCTAGTGGACTTGGGATGAAAAGAAAAGAATAGATGCCTGTAGTCTAAAATTAATCCTTTATTGAAGTGGAGACACAAGGGTAGCCCGACTCTGGCCGAGTTTCGCCGTCACAAAACGGCTGCCTCAGGGGCTAAAACATAAATAAAAAACTTTAAGAATAAAAATTTACATTATTAACAGTAATATCATATATGAATATCTAACATGAATGTCTAAAATATTGTAACCACTTATAATATAAATACAGAGAGTAAATAAAAAATAAATAAGTGAATAAACAAAAAACTCAACGTGACATGACATATAAAGGACTCAAGGCAACATGTAGAATATATAAATTGTACGAAAACTAGCATATTTTAAAGTTACCTAAAATAAAAACAAACTTAGTGGATAATTAAAGACACCACGGATGCATACACAAATAACGATACCAAACATGTCCACAATATTGGTAAAAAAGTGTAAGTATTACCTTAAATCAATCTTCTTGGGTTCATCAATCATAATAAATGAAAGATGATCGTATAGATCACTATGTGATCTCTTATACTGCTCCGTCTGTGAGGATGCAGAAATAGATGGCAAAATTTCATAAAGTGTAAACCACTATAATTAAATAACAACTACACATATCCATCGATCCCTTACTCATTTATTGTATAAATTTAAATCATCATTAAATCTATTGTCAAAACTAGTGTATGGATAATATGTAAATGTTTATATAGTCTAAATTATTATACTTAATAAAAAAAGGCAAAAGGGGTAAAAGTGATATCTGGTACATGTATGGGAATGTATAATGTAATAAATGTATCGTGTAGTTTTATTTGAAAGTGTAAGAGTGACTCTTTTATAAATTTAAGTGATGTTTGTGTGCTAAGTGTAGAAGTGATTGTAAATGTGAGTATAAGTGCTGACAATGTTAAGAATATTCTCCTCTTGTAACAAAACACATTACTTCAGTGTGTGAATGTGACAGCGTGAGAGCTATGCACCAAATTTGTGTGTGAAAGATATAAAAAGGACAAAGCGATATGACCCAGTTACTCAAATGGCGTTTATGCTCTATTGAAAAAGTAAAATAAAACATAATAAATCGGATCAAATAATTGGAAACACTAAATAAAGTTGTTAAAGCCCTTAGCTGACATCACTATCTCAAGACTTAAAAAAATTTTTGACTGAAAAAGTATTCAATTTTTAAATTTTGGGCAAACAACACTTGAAATAGACCAAATACAAAACACTTGAACAATCGTGCCAATAACTTAGAGATATCAGTGTAATTGTTCACCGGAGTGGATATTTGAAAGAAAAAATCAAAATGAGGAAAAAATCAAAAAATAATAAAGCAAAAAATTGGGTTATTAAAACCCTTAGCCGACATCACTATCTCAAGGCATAAAATTTTTTTTTTAAAAACTGAAGAATTATCTAATTCAAGATATACGGCAAACAACACTTGAGACTAACCAATTAGAAAGCGCATTAAACGAACGTGCCAGGCACTAAGAGATATCTGTATAATTTGATCTCTCAGAGCGGGTATTAAAAATTACAAAGTATTCCGTTTGTATATCAAATTATAGGGTTTGCATTCACTCTCGGGAAGGTCCATGCAACTAATAAAAAAATATAAAAATATACTAATATGTTAAAAGGGAAGTCTGCTGAAGGCTTGTCTGATAGATTGCATGTTATAAATACCTTACTACATCGCCCTCAAACGCAGTGCTCAACTGTTCAAAAGTGACAGCTAATCTTGTGCAATGCTTAAAAAGCAAAATTTGCAGTCACTATTGAGATCTTCCATACAGCTAATGCAAAAAAATCACTATAGTGTGCTCAAAAATAATAAATATAAAAAACAAAAAATATATACTGAAAGCTTATCTGATAAAATGCATGTTATAAATACCTCACTGCATCGTCCTCAAAAGAGCAGTGCTCAGCTGTTCAAGGGTGACGGCTAATCTGCTACAATGCTTTGAGCGATCTAAAAAGTGTGTCCCTCCCAAATAACGCGGTTTGTAAGATCTGTTTGCTCAATAAATGCACCAAGCAGTCCGGAGTGGTTGTCATATCCAATGATTCAAAAACTGAGTATGGTTAACCCTTAAATTGATACTAGTGTAATAATGGATTAGAACAAACTGCAGACGGACTGCTGATGTAACCATTGGTGCTTAAAAAACGCCAGTTTTGAAAACTTACAGACAGTGTTATATAAAAAATCCTTTAAGATAGAATTATTGTAGAACATGCTAAAGCAGTGAATGAAGCAACAGAAGTATAAGAAAAACAATTTACCTTGCAACCTTCACAAACATCGATCTCCACTTGTGAAGTCAAACATCGGGAGAGTGCTATGTGGGTGGTGTTTATAATCAAATTTTGGCGCCAAAAACCAGCTGTCAGTGACTGACAATCATGTTACTTGAGTAGTGCAAAGCTAAAAAGCTAATAAAAAGTTTTTATGTAAATATTGAAGGATTGCATGTGTATAAAATAGATTACAATTAATTATATTGACAAAAATTTTGTTAGTAATAAAGTACCGGACAGACTGAGCTGTCAATCATGAAAAGGGGCGTGTCTCAAAAATTTTTTTTGCGAATTCCACACATATAATTAAAATCAAGTGCAAGCTCTGTAAGGTAAAGTGTTGTATGTTGTAAGAAACAAAAAATATTAAATAATATTGTATATCTGTGCTATTAATCAAAGTGTCAATCAACTTACAAAGACATATGGATATTGATGCTATTTATTGAACAGTCAATCGACTTTGTGAGACATATCTCTGTATCAGAGATGGTACCAATAGTAATATGGAACCTAAATATATCAAGGCTTGATGTTTCCCTAATAAACTTAAAATTGTAAAACAAATGTACAAAAACCCAAAAATTGGAATATTAACGGATATGTGCGTCAAAAGTAACTTACCCATAAGGCTAACAGATACTAATGAAAAACTAATTAAATAAATAAATAAATAAGTAGATGGATAAATAGGATGGATGAATAAATTAATATTATTAATATAATTGCAAAGGTTATTTATAACAAAGGGGGTGCCATCATATCTCTGCAGATTCCAGAAAAAGCATTTTACAAGTATTGTGATGAGTCCAAAAGATCAAAGTACTTAAAAAAGGAATCACGTAAAAAATGTTAAAAACAATCAAAACAGCGGACCAATATGGGAACTATCTGAATTAGAATAAATAATCACACCTATTAAAAGACATACAAAAACGCAATCATAAAAATATATAACCGTGAGTATAAAATTGATATCTGTCTTTAAAAATCATCATGTGGTATGACTAAAAATAAAGAATCTCATAAATACACAGAGTAATCTATTTCAGCATTTAGACCATTTGGAGAGAGAGTATCTAGTTCATATATATATTTTTGTTCTTGTCGCAACAATAGACGATCTAAATTTCCTCCTCTCCAATTCAAAACTGGTTTTTGAAGAACACAAAATTTGTAATCTGTGAATTTATGTTTATATTCAATGGAATGTGCAACTAAGGGTTTGGACAGAACATTACGTGAAATAGCGCTTTTATGCTCTATTATTCTTTTGTTCAGTTCCCTGATGGTTTTCCCTATATAAAACTTGTTACACGGACAGATTACTATATATACTACTCCTTTACTTTTACAGTTTGTAAAAGAAGTGAGTTTGATAGTTATCTGTTGTTTGGGTATCCATAAATGATCTGTTTTGAGATTCACTGTGCAGACGGAACAAGAGCCACATGGGCAATGTCCTGATGGTCTTATATCTTGAATCGGAATAGATGGTAGGGCTGAAGGGGCCAACATATCTTTTAAATTTCTATCTCGTTTGTTGGCTATTAATAAATCTTTGTCCTTAAAGGCGGCCAATACCTGAACGATCGGCCAGAACTTTTTCAAAATGGAAATGATACTGTGTGAAAAATGTGTGTAGGTAAGTAGACAAACCATGCGGTCTAGTGGTGTTCTATTCTTTTTGGTTAACAAATCCTTCCTTTTTTGTTTAGTGGCTTTAATGTAGCCATCATCAATAAATTTAGTAGGATACTCTTTTTCTAAAAATCTTGCTTTCATCTCTAATGATCTCTGACGGAAAATAAAATCATCTGCACATAATCTCCTTAGACGCAAAAATTGTGAATACGGTAGGTTCCTAAGCAATGACTTATTGTGACAACTCTTATAATGTAATATCTTGTTCGTGTCCGTAGGCTTTCTGTATAAATCTGTTGAGAAAAATCCATTGATAAAGCTAACTTGGATATCTAAATATGGAATCGAACTGTTACTATAATTCATTGTGATTTTCAAATTCTGATCTAAAGAGTTGAGCCAATTATAAAAAGTTTTCAATGTGTCCAAATTACCCTTCCAAATTAAAAAGACGTCATCTATGTACCTTTTCCATAGAATGACGTTATCCTTGAATTCATAATCAGTTAGGAAATCGTATTCAAATTTAGCAACATAAAGATTTGCTATGGACGGTGCCATCGTAGAGCCCATGGCCACTCCTTTGATTTGTTGGAAAATTGTGTTCTTGAAGCAGAAAAAATTTCTTGTAAGAGCTATCTCCGCTATTTGTATCAAAAAATCATCAGGTATCCTTCTGTGTATCTTGCGTGCCTCTAATTCTTTAATAACAATATCTAAAGCCGCTAACTGCGGAATATTGGTATATAAGGCCTCTATATCAAGTGTCACCATAAATATTTCGCCTGTTAGGGATATAAAAGTCTCTAAAATATTAATAAAATGTGATGAATCACGTATATAAGAAGGTGTCTCTATTACTTTGACTTTGAGAAATTTATCTATGAAGGTGGAAAGGGGTTCTAATAACGAACCAATTGCGGAAACAATTGGCCTTCAAGGTGGGTCTGAAAGCGATTTGTGTATTTTAGGCAATACGTACAGAGTAGGCATAATAGGATTGTCAACTGTTAAAAATCTTAATTCTTTGTTGGTTAAAAAACCTCTATCTTGTGCCAGGGAGAGTAAAGAATCAATTTCATTTTTGATGCTAGTAGTAGGATTTCTATCTAGTTTGAGATAACATGCGGTGTCTGAAAGTTGTCGCTCAATTTCACCTATATATTTATCTGTGTCCATAACTACTACTGCTCCTCCCTTGTCCGCAAGTTTGATTACAATTTGCTTATCCTTGCTCAAATCTTGTATTGCCTCTCTCTCTTTCTTTGTGATGTTATAAAACTTCTTTATTCCTCCATCTTCAAGTTTGCCTATCTCTTGTAAAATCAAAGTTTCATATGTCTGTATAACCGGATTAACCACACCTGGCGGAATCCATGTGCTGGGTTTATTTACAATTGAAATATCTATACTATATGGTTCTTTATTGGAAAAGAAATCAGCAATTTTTAATTTTCTTATGAATTTGTATAATTCTATCCTGGTCCGGAATGAATTGTATGAGGGAGTAGGAATAAACGAGAAACCTTTATTTAATAAGTTAACCTCGTCTACACTAAGAATTCTAGATGAAAGGTTGACAATCCTGTCTTTACTCAATGTGTTTTTGTCTGTAGTTGTTGTTCTTAATCCTGATTCCAATTTCTCTGATCTTGTTGTCCTTGATAGTGATTGTTGTAACTCGGTCTCCTCCCTCTCCCTCTCCCTCTCCCTCTCCACTCTCCTCTCCCCCTGAAAAAAGAAGTAGATGGTTTGGAATTGTTATCTTCTCTCTCTGAGTCACGCCTCCAGAATTTGCCTATTTCATTAAGTCGTGTATGTGGTCTATCTTTATCATCAATTGTGAAAAGCGGAGCTGACGGATCTATATCTGGTTCATTGCTACTGCATACTCTTTTGGCATTCCTGTCTACATTAGGACTGGCTGGTAATCTTTTATCATTCCTTTCATCTCTAACATTAGTTTTATCTTTCCCATTTCTTGTGTAGTCATTCTTTTTGAATATTGCTTGTTTTGAATATTGCCACGAATAAACATGGTTGTTTCTATAATCGGTTTCGTCTCGCTTGAATTTCTCAAATTTAGTGGTTTTTAAATCTTTAGTAAACACATCAACATTTTTCTTGAAGTCCTCATGAATGATGTCAAAACAAATGTCATGTTTTTTCAAAAAGTCCAATTGTGTATCCAATTCACATTTCAATTTTTCTTCTCTCTTTTTTGCTGTCTTGATTATGAGGATCATCAGATCTAGCGAGCATTTATTCAGTATGGCTTCCCAACAGTTCATAAATTCTGAGTCCTCTTGGTACATGCTTGGTGGTTTGTTAATGCGTAACCCTCTCGGTATACGCTTCAAACGCCAATAATGTAGATGCATGCATGGTACTTCTGATGAGTCCTTTACTGATGTTGATGGCTTGCTCCCACTTTTTAAGAAAATCGTCAAACACTTCATCATTCTTGAAGAAAGGTTCAGAAGGCAAAAGGTCATTCAGTTCACCTTCTGTAAAGCTCAAAACATCCTTCCAGGGGGAAAACGACATGATCCTTGAAAGGGAAGGACCCAAAAAACACAAAGGAAGGCGATCTATAACAGCCGTCAGGATGAAAAGAAAAGAATAGATGCCTGTAGTCTAAAATTAATCCTTTATTGAAGTGGAGACACAGGGTAGCCCGACTCTGGCCGAGTTTCGCCGTCACAAAACGGCTGCCTCAGGGGCTAAAACTTTAAGAATAAAAATTTACATTACTAACAGTAATATCATATATGACTATCTAACATGAATGTCTAAAATATTGTAACCACTTATAATATAAATACAGAGAGTAAATAAAAAATAAATAAGTGAATAAACAAAAAACTCAACGTGACATGACATATAAAGGACTCAAGGCAACATGTAGAATATATAAATTGTACGAAAACTAACATATTTTAAAGTTACCTAAAATAAAAACAAACTTAGTGGATAATTAAAGACACCACGGTTGCATACACAAATAAAGATACCAAACAGGTCCACAATATTGGTAAAAAAGTGTAAGTATTACCTTAAATCAATCTTCTTGGGTTCATCAATCATAATAAATGAAAGATGATCGTATAGATCACTATGTGATCTCTTATACTGCTCCGTCTGTGAGATTGCAGAAATAGATGGCAAAATTTCATAAAGTGTAAACCACTATAATTAAATAACAACTACACATATCCATCGATCCCTTACTCATTTATTGTATAAATTTAAATCATCATTAAATCTATTGTCAAAACTAGCTTCTTCGGGAGGAGAAACACCATTCCGCATTCCTCCTTTGGGAGTTTTGCCTCAGCAATCGATGCCAATTCATCCCTCGCCGCCGATTCATTCATCGGGGGCGATACGTACATCGGCACCATCGATGCCATCGATACCGGCACCAATGCCTTCCAGGCCATCCACAGTGCCCCCGGCGATTCCTTCGACTTTCTCGGAGCCTAAGCCGGGGCCTTCAGGTATCCGACCCCCTTCTCGTCCTACAGGTCAGTCTGCTGATCCTTATGACACCTGGGGTGATGATACTTCCACAAACACCGATGACTTACCTTCACCTCCCTCTCCTACTGAAAGTAGAAAGCGTTCTCCTCCAGAGGACCATTCTTTCATTCATTTTGTGAAGGAAATGTCTGAGTTGGTCCCTTTTCAGCTTCAGACGGAGCAGGATGATAGGCACCAGATGATGGAGTTGCTCCAGTTCCTGGATGCCCCTAAAGTAATCACTTCCATTCTCATTCATCAAGTTCTTCTTGACCTCCTCAAAAAGAACTGGGAAAACCCTGGATCCATTGCCCCAGTCCATAGAAAAGCTGACACTACCTATTTAGTACAGTCAGCCCCTGGCTTTCAAAAATCTCAGCTCAACCACCACTCAGTTGTGGTAGAATCGGCTCAAAAGAAAGCAAAAAGGACGAAGCCTCACTTATCTACCCCTCCTGTTAAGGAACACAAGTTCCTAGACAATATTGGTCGACGAGTGTTCCAAGGGGCCATGTTCATCACCAGAATTGCTGCTTACCATCTGTATATGACCCAATACAATAGGGTCATATTCAAACAGATACAGGACTTCTCTGAAACCCTGCCTGAACAATTCCAAGAACAGCTTCAAATCCTTGTCAACAAGGGGTTTGAGGCAGGAAAGCATGAGATAAGAACAGCTTACGATATCTTCAACACCTCTACCAGAGTGTCTGTAGCTGCCATTTCCGCAAGACGATGGGCCTGGCTCAAATCTTCTGACTTTCGCCCAGAAGTGCAAGACAGCCTATCTGACCTACCATGTGTAGGAGACAATCTGTTCGGTGACCAGATCCAGCAAATAGTGGCTGAATTAAAGGACCATCATGAGACCCTTAAACAGCTCTCAGCAATACCTTCTGACTTCCCCTCAAGACATCCCTTTAGGAAGGACTCTAAGAAGTCATTCTTCCGTCCAAGGAAGTACTGTCCTCCACCAGCAAGGCCCCGAACTACGAGACCTTATCAAAAACCTCAGCCTTGCCAGGCCCGAAAGCAAAAGCCACAAGCAGCTCCCCAGCCGGGGCTTGCTTCAGGTTTTTGACTTTCACTTGGAGAGCAGCAGCCTGATTCCTCTGCCAAGCATACCAGTGGGAGGTCGATTGTGCCACTTTCACAGCATGTGGCAATCAATCACAACCGACCACTGGGTGCAAGCAATCATTGCTCAGGGTTACCACCTAAACATTCTTGCTCTTCCACCGGACTCACCACCTCTGCAAGCGTGGAGAGTATCCAACCAGTCTGTCCTTCTGGAGCAGGAGGTTTCCCTTCTTCTCCAGTTAAGAGCAATAGAACCCATCCCACTTTCGCAGCAAGGCCTAGGGTTCTATTCCCGGTACTTTTTGATCCCCAAAAAGTCTGGGGGAGTTTGTCCAATTCTGGACCTACGTGCTCTCAACAAGTACCTCCAGCGGGAAAAGTTCAAGATGGTAACCTTGGGCTCACTTCTACCTCTTCTACAAAGAGGAGACTGGCTCTGCTCTCTGGACCTCCAGGACGCATACACACACATTGCGATCACTCCAACTCATCGCAAGTACCTCTGGTTTTTAGTATGCCCAAAGCACTATCAATACTGAGTGCTTCCCTTCGGCCTAGCATCTGCACCACGAGTCTTCACCAAATGCCTCGTAGTTGTAGCAGCTTTCCTCAGAAAAGAAGGTGTGCACGTCTACCCCTATCTGGATGACTGGTTAATCAGGGCTCCAACCCAGCAAGCTGCTCAGTCGTCCCTCGATTTCACTCTACACACTCTAATTTCTCTAGGATTTCTCGTCAATTACGAAAAATCCTATTTAGTCCCATCTCAAACCTTGTCGTTCATTGGGGCAGACTTGGACACCTTGCAGGCAAAAGCCTTTCTGCCTCAACAACGAGCGCTAACCCTCGTGTTCCTCGCTCACCAGTTGCAGTCTCAGCATACAGCAACGGCTCACCAATTTCTCGTCCTTCTAGGACACATGGCGTCCTCAGTCCATGTTACACCAATGGCCCGCCTGGCCATGAGACTCATGCATTGGACTCTGAGGTCACAATGGATTCAAGCTGTACAGCCTCTGTCGACCATTGTCCATATCACCGACTCACTCCGTCGGTCTCTCGCCTGGTGGAAAGATCAGAACAATCTCCTCCAGGGACTGCCCTTTCAAGTGCCAGATCCTCAACTCATTCTCACCACCGACACTTTCAACCTCGGGTGGGGAGCCCACATGGACAATCTACGGACACAAGGATCTTGGTCTCCAGAGGAAGCCAAACATTAAATAAACTTCCTAGAACCTCGAGCAATGCGATATGCTCTCAGGACTTTTCAGGAATGCCTATCAAATCACATCATCCTGATTCAGACAGACACCCAGGTGGCCATGTGGTACATCAACAAGCAGGGAGGCACAGGCTCCTTCCTTCTGTGTCAGGAAGCTGCGCAGATTTGGGCAGAAACGCTCTCCCACTCGATGTACCTCAGGGCCACCTACTTGCCGGGAGTGCACAATGTCTTGGCAGACAAACTGAGTCACGTCTTCCAGCCACACGAGTGGTCTCTCAACCCCTCGGTAGCGACCTCAATCTTTCGCCAATGGGGATTCCCTTAGACAGACCTCTTTGCGTCCCCTCAGAACCACAAAGTGGACAATTACTGCTCCCTCATTCGGAGCGACCGCTCTCAGCCCAGAGATGCATTCTCCCTCTCGTGGGCAACAGGTCTGCTCTATGCATTCCCTCCACTTCCTCTTCTTTCAAAGACTCTTGTGAAGTTACGTCAGGACAAAGCAACCATGATCCTGATAGCACCTCACTGGCCACGCCAAGTGTGGTTTCCCATACTCCAGGATCTCTCCATCTGCAGGCACATTCCCTTGGGAACGGACCCGCATCTGATCACTCAAAACAATGGATGCCTACACCATCCCAATCTTCAGGCCTTGTCCCTGACGGTATGGATGTTGAAAGGTTAATCCTTCAACCACTTAACCTTTCAGATTTGGTTTCTCGTGTCCTGATTGCTTCACGGAAGCCTTCCACAAGGAAATCTTATTCCTATAAATGGAAAAGGTACACATCATGGTGCACTTCGCAGTCCCTTGATCCCTTTTCCTGTCCAATCCCAAGGTTTTTGGACTATCTCTGGCATTTGTCAGAGTCAGGTCTAAAAACCTCTTCCATCAGAATGCATTTCAGTGCGGTAGCCGCCTTCCATAAAGGTGTCGGGGATGTCCCTATATCAGTACAACCCCTCATAACACGATTTTTAAAGGGCTTGCTCCATATCAAGCCACCTTTACGTCCTCTGGCCCCTTCTTGGGACCTTAATCTGGTTCTCAGTCGGCTCATGAAAACTCCATTAGAGCCTCTTCACTCCTGTGACCTAAAATATCTCACATGGAAAGTGATTTTCCTTTTAACTATCACTTCAGCTCGCAGAGTTAGTGAGTTACAGGCCCTAGTTACCTATCTGCCTTACACTAAACTCCTGCAGGACCGGGCGGTACTCCGCACTCACCCTAAGTTTTTACCCAAGGTAGTTTCGGAGTTTCACATTAATCAATCCATCATACTACCTACCTTTTTTCCCAGGCCCCATTCCAATCCAGGGGAACAGGCTCTGCATACCCTTGACTGTAAACGGGCTCTAGCTTTCTATCTAGACCATACACTTGCCCACAGGAAGAACACTCAGTTATTCATCTCTTTCCATCCCAACAAATTAGGGCAACCTGTGGGTAAGCAGACTCTCTCCTCCTGGTTGGCGAACTGCATATCTTTTTGCTACCAGCAAGAAGGCATTCCTTTTCAAGACCGTGTTAAAGCACACTCTGTGAGGGCCATGGCGACTTCAGTAGCACACCTAAGATCGGTGCCGCTTCCTGACATTTGCAGGGCTGCCACCTGGAGCTCTCTCCATACCTTCGCAGCCCACTATTGCTTGGACAAAGCTGGAATACAAGATTCCATCTTCGGCCAGTCTGTCCTGCGTAACCTATTTCCAACGTGAAGTACCAACACCCTTCTCCCTGCCCGGTGGGGTTCAGGATGCCCTCTACCAAATTCCACCCCAGTTGTGCCTGTTGCACACCGTTGGGTATATTTGGTGCATGTTCGGACATCCTCAGCTCGGTACTCACCCATATGTGAGGACTACCATCCTGCTTGTCCTGTGAGAAAGCAAGTGTTGCTTACCTGTAACAGGTGTTCTCACAGGACAGCAGGATGTTAGTTCTCACGAAACCCGCCCGCCACCCCGCCGTGTTGGGTTCGCAACGTTTTGTTGTTTTATTTTTCGGCACTGCCTGTAGCTATCAAATAAGACTGAAGGGGGACCCCTGCTGGCTGCAGGGTTAGTGCCATGCTGGGCATGCCCAGTAGGGACCAGTCAAAGTTCTGGAAACTTTGATAGAAGTTTTCCATGATTGGGTTCCATCCTGATGATGTCACCCATATGTGAGGACTAACATCCTGTTGTCCTGTGAGAACACCTGTTACAGGTAAGCAACACTTGCTATCTGTGGCTGAGAACAAGGCCATGTCTGAATACATTCAGGAAAATCTCAACAAGGGCTTCATTAGACCGTCCAACTCTCCTGCAGGTGCAGGCTTCTTCTTTGTGGGCAAAAAGGACGGCACATTGCGTCCTTGCATAGATTACAGAGGCCTTAACGAAATAACTATTAAAGACCATTATCCCCTGCCTCTGATTTCAGAACTTTTTGATAGACTACAAGGAGCCCAGATCTTTTCAAAACTGGATCTGAAGGGAGCATACAACCTACTTCGCATTAAAGCTGGCGATGAATGGAAGACGGCCTTCAACACTCAAGACGGCCACTTCGAGTACTTAGTGATGCCATTCGGCCTATGTAATGCTCCGGCCGTCTTTCAAAATTTAATGAATGACATCTTCTGAGACCTCCTCTATAAATGTGTTGTTATCTACTTAGATGACATCTTAATCTTCTCACAAGACATCACCACTCACCAAGCAGATGTCAAGAGGGTACTACAGAGGCTTCGTGAGACCCATCTCTACGCCAAGCTATCCAAATGTGAATTTCATAAGGAATCAGTGCCTTTCCTAGGCTACATTGTCTCCAAAGAAGTTTTCCAAATGGACCCATAGAAACTAGAGAGTATTAAGAAATGGGCACAACCCATCAGATTAAAGGCTCTCAGATGCTTATTAGGTTTCACCAACTATTATAGGACCTTCAGCAAGAATTACTCATCACTCACAGTACCACTGACCACTATGACCAGGAAAGGTGCCAACGTGGCTAATTGGTCTCCCGAAGCGATTACTGCATTCCAAAAGCTGAAGGATGCCTTTTCAACTAAACCATGCCTTCGACATCCAGACCCCTCAAAACCTTTCATCATGGAGGTCAATGCCTCAGACCTTGGTGTAGGGGCAGTACTAAGCCAGGCTGGTGATTCTAAGGTCCCACATCCTTGTTCATTTTTCTCACGTCACTTTTCTCCTGCCAAGAGAAATTACGGAGTTGGAGACAAGGAACATCTGACTATATAGATGGCATTCTAAGAATGGTGCCCTTGACTTGAGGGAGCGCAACATCAAGTAACGGTCTTCACTAGGGGTGTGAATCGTGTGATCGATCGTCTTAACGATCGATTTTGGCTGGGGGGGGGAGGGAAATCTGATCGACGGTCGCCCGTATGGCCGGCGCCATTTTGAAGATTGGCAATACGGCCCGCGTGCAGGAGGTCGCTCCCGGACCCCCGCTGGACTTTTGGCAAGTCTTGTGGGGGTCAGGAGGCCCCCCCAAGCTGGCCAAAAGACCCTGGGGGTCCAGCGGGGTTCCGGGAGCGATCTCCTGCACGCGTGACGTCGGGAGCCAGGAACCAAAATGGCGCCGGTGCTACCTTTGCCCTGTCACATGATAAGGGCAAAGGGCCACCGGCACCATTTCTCAACGCAGCCGTGGCCAGAGAGCTGGAGATCGCGTCGGGACCCCCCCACTGGACCCCAGGTAATTTAAAACATATTGGGAGGGTTCGGGATGGTGGGGGATTTGTTTTAAAGGTTCGGGGTGGGTTTTAGGGGTTTTTTGGTGTGCCGGTTTTCCCGCGCCCTATTTAACGATACAATACAAATGCCCCTGACGATAAATCGGGGGCATTTGTATTGTATTGTGCACTCTAACGAATTTGGTCGATTTTAAAATTATCTGACGATAATTTTAATCGTTCAAAAATGATTCACATCCCTAGTCTTCTCAGACCATAAGAACTTGGAGTATCTCCACCACGCACAGCGCCTGAACCATAGATAAGCAAGATGGTCGCTGTTTTTAAACAGATTCAATTTCGTGCTCAAGTATTGTCCAGGAGACAAGAATATAAGAGCTGATGCTCTTTCACGCTCCTTCCTCTCTGAAATACGTACCCAAAGAGCCGCAACACATCATTGACCCCGAATAGGTCATATTGGCAACTACCCATTCGGTGCCTGTAGGAAAGATGATTGTACCCAAGAACCTCAGGAAAAAGCTATTGGCTTGGGCCCACAACTCCAAACTCTCAGGACACCCTGGGCAATGAAGGACATTGTCTAAATTGCAAACCTTTTATTGGTGACCCACCATGAAATAGGACACGTTTGCCTATGTTACTTCCTGCGCAAACTGCGCTAAACAAAAGACGCTGCCTAGTGAATTATCTGGAAATACATTTGTGACTTTGAAGGAAAAAATATAGAAGTTTGACTATCAGAAGTGGCCAAACTTGCTAGGGAGCTGTAACTGTTTGGTGAATGCTGCGGGATGGCTACATGTTGGAAAAGGCATCAGTCAGTATGCATTAAGCGAATTATCTGGAAATACATTTGTGACTTTGAAGGAAAAAATATAGAAGTTTGACTATCAGAAGTGGCCAAAATCATGGGAGTTTGTGTCATACAGACATTATAACGATCTTCAAATGCATATTAGATATTTACAACATTGGATTGGCTGAGTCCAGTGCTATGTATTGGCGCTATACATATAACATATTAACAGTGGAGAAGTGACCCTCCGTTTGATTCCAACATATAACACAGTGTTGAGTGAAGGCGTTTTCATCTTGATTGTATATGCAATTCTTGGAGATATAGCATCATTCCCTGAGGAAGCCCTGTTGTACGGGCGAAACGAGCGCCTCGTCGGAGTATATAAAAAATTGATCCACTTTTGGAATTATATGATATAAAATCCAAGTGTTGAAAAAAAATTGTTTAAGGTTTAAAAAATGTAAAGTTTCATGTTTAACAATACCTGTTAACATACACTGTTATATGTGACATGTACTAGCATTCAGTTTACAAGTACACTGAATTTTATGGTTTTATGTGATGTGAGTACTATGAATGCTGTGAATGGAGGGTAGAGTATGATTGAGATAATTTTTAATGTAAGGAGGATTGTGGGTTACATAGCGGGACTTGTATTAAAAGCATGTAAATAATGATGTATTAAAATTACCATGTATAATAAAAAATGTTGGCATTATATTTTGCCGAGTTCCTCTGGATGATTACACAGTTTGCAAGGGGTTAAAGGGACACTTAGAGAAAATAAGGCCATTGCGGAAAGATTAAACAATTTCTTTGCTTCTGTGTTTACTGAAGAGGATATTGTGGAGATGCCCGTTTTGGAAAAGGTTTTCATGGGTAATGATTCAGATGGACTGAACCAAATCACGGTATACCTAGAAGATGTGGTAGACCTGATTGACAAACTGAAAAGTAGTAAATCACCTAGACCGGATGGTGTACACCCCAGGGTTCTGAAGAAACTCAAAAATGAAATTACAGATCTGTTAGTAGAAATTTGTAACTTATCATTAAAATCATCCATTGTACCTGAAGACTGGAGGGTGGTTAATGTAACCCCAATATTTAAAAAGGGCTCCAGGGATGATCCAGGAAACTACAGACCAGTTAGCCTGAATTCAGTGCCAGAAAAAATAGTGGACAGTGTTCTAAAGATAAAAAAAAACCCAACAAAAGACCTCGGTATCTGGATTGACAATGAACTCAACTTAAAAAAGAACATTACCGCGAAAACGAAAGAAGGCTTTATGAAACTTCACATCCTGAAACATCTAAAACCTCTGATCCACCACCAAGAATTCCGTACAGTGCTGCAGTCCTTGATCTTCAACAGCCTCAACTACTGCAACTCTCTCATAATCGGCCTCCCAAAATCCACCATAAAGCCACTCCAAATGTTGCAAAACGCTGCCGCTAGAATCCTCACTGGCAAGAAGAAATCTGATCATATCACCCCCGTCCTGAAAAGTCTCCACTGGCTACCCATAGCACAAAGAATCGAATTCAAAACCCTAACAATCGTCCACAACACAATTTTCAAACAATCCGACCCCGCCCTCAACGACATGATCCACCTTCACAAAACACAATGCCCTACGAGATCTGCTTGCAAACTGAACCTTGACATACCTTCCCCCTGTATTGCCAAACTGACCGCCATGAGGAACAGAGCTTTCTCTATTGCAGGACCCAAATTATGGAACTCCCTACCCCAATACCTAAGCTCTCTCAGTGACATTAAATCTTTTAAAAAGGAACTCAAAACCTGGTATTTCAATCTAACCTTCCGTGACGGAGTCGGTTAAGCAGTCACCTATCTCCACCACTTAGCACATCTCACCAACTCCCCCCGAATGTCCTCCCCCGTTTGCCTCCTCCCCCTGCCCCTACCAGATCCCCCCTCCCCTCTACTACCCCCTCCTCATCCCTGACACTTTCCTCCCCGTTCTACGCCACCCCTCTTTGAGCTCTGCCCACTGTCCCCCGACTTTATAGGATGTAAAGCACCCTTTTTCAGTTTGTAACCACCGCTCCCCCTCTTAACCTTTTAAGTTTGTAATCGCTTGTAATCGCTGCTCCCCTTTTCAATCCGTACATTTCTCCATTCACTATGTATAATTTCGATCCAGTGTTACCAAACTGTATCAAGTTGTTATCTTGTTCACTGTTTATTAATTTCGTTCCAGTGTTCCCAATATGTATTAAGTTGTTATCCTGTAAATCGGAGTGAAGGCATCCCGCTATACTTCGGTATATAAAAACCGCAAAATAAATAAATAAATAAATAAAATCACAAAACATATAGATAGATATGGTTTAATGGAACAAAGTCAGTATGGTTTTTCCCAAGGTAAGTCTTGCCTCACAAATCTGCTTCACTTTTTTGAAGGGGTTAATAAACATGTAGATAAAGGTGAAAGTAATTGATGAGTGATGTAATCAAATTTGCAGATGATACAAATTTATTCAGAGTAATTAAATCACAAGTGGATTGTGATAAATTGCAGGAGGACCTTGTGAGACTGGAAAATTGGGCATCCAAATGCCAGATGAAATTTAATGTGGATAAGTACAAGGTGATGGATACAGGGAAAAACAACCTATGCTATAGTTACACAATGTTAGGTTCCATATTAGGAGCTACCACCCAGGAAAGAGATCTAGGCATCATGGTGGATAATACATTGAAATCGTCAGCTCAGAGTGCTGTGGCAGTCAAAAAAGCAAACAGAATGTTAGGAATTATTAGGAAGGAAATGGTTAATAAAACGGAAAATGTCAAAATGCCTCTGTATCGCTCCATGGTGAGACCGCACCTTGAATACTGTGTACAATTCTGGTTGCCGCATCTCAAAAAAGATATAGTTGACGATGGCACAGAGAAGGGCGACCAAAATGATAAAGAGGAATGAACATGTTCTTATGTTCTAAGAAGCATTATAGGCTGTCTTTAAAAAAGATGGTGCTTCCATTTACATCGGTGTGGTCTATAGGCTTCTTATTTAGACAGAAGAGCTGGACAGAAATCTGATCAAATACATCAAAAAGATGGGAAAGAAGGGAGAAGTGTTGTTTGTTGGAGATTTTAATCTGCCAGATGTAGACTGGAGTATTCCTTCTGCAGAATCTATGAAAAGTAGAGAGATAGTGAATGCCCTCTGGAAATGGGAGTGGTGCCATGAATGGTTGTGGTCCCACTTTATAAGAGTGATAACAGAAAGGAGGCTGGAAACTACAGACCAGTTAGCCTCACCTCGGTGGTGGGAAAATTAATGGAGACATTGCTAAAAGAAAGGTTACTGAACTATCTACAATCCAGTAAGTTGCTGGACCCAAGGCAGCATGGATTCACCAGAGGAAGGTCCTGTCAGACAAGTCTGATTGATTTTTTGATTGAGTGACTAAAGAATTGGATCAAGGAAGAGCCCTCAACGTCATCTACTTGATGGAGTAGAGAGAATGAAAAGTGATTTACAAAAGCTTGACGAGTGGTCGAAGATTTGGCATCTGGGATTCAATGCCAAAAAGTGCAGAGTCATGCATCTGGGATGCAGTAATCCAAAACAGCTGTATGTGAGGGGGAGGGGGGGGAGGCTGATGTGTATGGACCAAGAGCAGGATCTTAGGGTGATAGTCTCTGGTGATCTGAAGATAGCGAAGCATGTGACAAGTGATAGCTAAATTTAGAAGAATGCTGGACTGCATAAATAAAGGAATAACCAGTAAGAAAATGGATGTGGTGATGCCCTTGTATAGGTTCTTGATGAGACCTCACCTGGAGTATTATATTCAGTTCTGAAGCCCTTATCTCAAAAGAGATAGAGATAGGATGGAGGTGGTCCAGAGAAGGGCTACCAAAATGGTGTGGGGTCAGAGACTGAAAAATATGAATATATATACCCTGGAAGAGAGGAGGCACAGGGGTGATATGATACAGATTTTCAGATACCTGAAAGGTTTTAATGATGTACAAATATCAAACCTTTTCTGTTGGAAAGAAATCAGCAGAACTAGGGGTCATGAAATGAAACTCCAGAGAGGACATCTCAAAACCAACTTCAGAAAATATTTCTTCATGGAGAGGGTGGTGGTTGCCTGAAATGCCCTTCCGGAGGAGGTGGTAAAAACCAAACAGTAAAAGAAGTCAAAAGGGCATGGAATAAATGTTGTGGATCCCTAAAGGCTAAAGGATCAAAATAAAGAAAAGAGTGCATGGAATAACTTGCTGGTGTTATGATTTGTGGTATATTGACCCTTGGCCTGAGGTGCAAGTTGTTACTACCTGTGGGAAGCACCCCCATAGGTCTGCACCGCCGGGAGGTGAGGTCAGAGACAGCGAAGAGTTCTGGGTGAGGCAATGGAGAGGTTCCGCGGCACCAGGAGAGGACCCCCATGGAGAGTAGACTGGGCAGAGACCCCGAGGGAAGGAATGCCAGACAGACCGCAGAGTGGGGGGTGTGAGGCTTGGCCAATCAGGAGGTACTCTGGAGGGCAAGCCCGAAGGGAGGAGCTGCACAGCGTAGGATGATGCTGTAATGCCGTACGCCAGCCCACAGGACAGAGAAGCCCGAGCTGGGCCTCTAGTGATGACGTAGCACCGCCCCAAGGACCGGGGAAGTGTAGGCAGTCTCAATATAGTACGTAGGAACCCCGAGGAGCGGGGAGGCACTCAAGTCCCCAGGAAAGCCGGAGAGTGCTACCCCAAGGAGCAGGGAAGCTCTGGCAGTCACTGTAATACGTAAGCGTGGTCCCGAGGAGTGGGAGACATGGCCAGTCTTGTTCAGGCTGCGGGCATAACCCCGAGGAACGGAGAAGTCCCACTGTAGGACTCACAGATAGCTGAGGTGTCCCAGAGGTAGTCCCGCGGAACAGGAGGTCTTGCAGGTTAGAACCCAGGAGATGCAGAGCCAGCCTGAGGAGTAGGGTAGGCAAGGAGAGCGATCCCCAATGCATGCACTGGCCCTTGACGAGCAGGTACCAGACAGGGTCCAAGTCCAAGGCAAGAAGCATAGTCTCAGGAACACGTAGGCAGTCATTGAAGACGAACAGAACTTGTTGCCAAGTCAGCCAGATGACGGCGAAGGTGGAGTTTAAATACACTGGTCTGATGATGTCATCAACCGGAGACGCCCCCGAGGTTCCTGCCGAGGAGGCTTCAAAAGAGGGCTCGGTGGCGCATGTGCCTAGGAAGGCCTGAAGTCCAGGAAGATGGTGGCGGCATCCAGGCCACCATGAGGAGTCCCGGGGAACGCGGCAGTGAAAGCTGGCCTGAGCCGCGAGCAGCCCCGGGGAGGGCAGGAGAGCAGTGCAGGAAGTAAGTACATGCTGTTGCAGCCATCTGCGACTGACGGGCATAACAGCTGGTGGGGCAGTTATTGTCCTTTAACTAATAAGCCTTGATACTGTTGATGCAACTCCATCATTACTCTCTTCTTCAACAACAGGGGAAAAAGGGGAATTGGATTCATACAGTCACCAACGAGGGCCCTAACTTTTTTGGTGTGAGAATTTGATAATCATGGGGTAACCTATAAGGCGCAGCATATATTACCATAAGCTTACTGGGCAGACTGGATGGACCATTTTGTTCTTTTCTGACGTCATTTCTATGTTTCTTTGTTTCTATCTATAAAGAAGAGTATATGTCCCTGAATTAAACTCAAGAGCCTATGGTAACACTGCCTTAGAAATGATAGAACCACATGGCTCTGCTCTTTACTTCGCATTTAGAAACCCACTCGGCACCTAAGATCATTAACACAAAATCTATTAGACATTCCTTCACCCCGACAGGCAAGACTAGACATCACCAGAAGGAGGGCTTTCTCTGTAGCAGGACCCTCCCTCTGGAACTCTCTACCGAATCCTCTTCGTCTACTATCAAATCCACAACATTTCAAAAAATCTCTAAAAACATACTTATTTCAACAAGCATTTAACATCTCACCAATCCACTCATCTTCCACTACTCAAAACCAGTCCCCCTCCCCTACCCCTCTATAGTATTTCCTCTCCCCGTCTATTTTTTTTCAATTATAGTTACAATCACTCCCTTCCCTATCTCCTGAGAATATCCTTCCCTAGATAACTACCAGTCCTTTTCCTTGCCCCCCCCCTTGTTAATTTGTTACTTACAAGTTATATACCAGTTTATGTATTTTATTCTTTTAAGTTATATTTTAATTTCGTTTATTTTATATTTTTGTAAACCGTTTTGATAAAACATTTATTTTTAAAAAACGGTACATAAATGCTTTCAAATAAATAAATAGATTATTCTTGACCATCAACTCAATTTGTTTAGATACTGTTTTATTACTGTGACCCAGGTCTGAGTCCTGGTCCATATGACACTAATATTTTCACCCCTTAACCTCTATCCCTAGAAGGTAATGGGCTGTATTGGTTATAGTGGCAGATGGTATAATATGAAATACGTATCATTAAGCCTTGGTGATATCATAGGGTGACATTTACTGGTATAAAGAGTGAGGCTTGCAGTGAGTGTGGGCTTCCTTTTCTTTTTCCTTTTGCCTGCTTGCTGTGTGTTTTTGCTTACTGGTACAAAAACCTAGTTAGATACATTTTTTCCATGAAAGGAGTAAATCTTATATCCTATTCCTAGGTTTAAGGCCTGCTTTCTTTTGCAAGAACCCCTAGGAGGGGTTATGGGGACATCAATGACAAGTGCCTACTTTGAAAGTCTCATCTTGTATCTCAGCCTTAGAATTGAATAAGTGACTGGTTTTCTCAGCTGAGCTGTGCTGAATTTTTATCAGAAATAAATTCCCTATGCTGAGGAAATTGTGTGCTGCTAAAGTATTTTATTTTGCTCTAGTTGTCTGTAGTTCTTTACTATGGAAGCCTGTGAAACTATTTGGATATCCTTGTTTTGTATTTAATAAAATTGGCATTATTGGAACAACCGTTTCAAAGTGTGGAGTTGAATCCTTTTCCCAGGGTTTGGGTTTGCTGGAGGTGGAAGATGCCTGTAAATTGTGGTAAGTCTGAACAGGCAACCATATTCAGTAGGGGGAAGTTGCTCAATCCACAGAGGTAAAAAAGAGTTTTCCTGTCCAGGAAGGAGGATCAGTGAAAGAAACCATTGAAGCCTGGTCAGCTACCCCATTTGACCACAACCAAACAAAGAAGAGTCAGTAGTTACCCCATTTGACCATTTCTTTCTAACCCACAGGCCAATGCAAGGATGTGAACCCCTCAGTACCTGGTTTTATTTTTTATATGCCATTAACAGGGGTAATATTTCTCTAAGCTGTCAGCTGTTACCACTTTTGAGACAATTTTAAAACTGCAAGCTAATTTTCAAGGGAAACTTCCAACATAGTTTTCCTTTAAAAATTCAGACTGAAGGGGCAAAGCTGGTAATTTATATCTGCATTCTTATACACTTGTTTTGAAACAGGTGCAAAGTATTTGATTTTATTTTTGTGATATTCTATTTATTCCTGCTTTACATGTTTATGGCATATTGTATTGATTATTTGCTTTGACTGGTTCTTCACTGTACACCACTTTGATGTTACAAGGAATTGTAATATATTAAATATTACATTACATTATCTTCCTGAAAGTAAGCGCGTGTATGTCTCCTCCCCCTCTCTCTATTTGTTTTAAAATTTGGAAGAGAGACTAATGGGACTTTCAGTACTTCCCTAGCTCTTCTTTTGACTATATGAGTCCTCTCCATGTCTGCACTGCTTGCTCCATGGAGCCTGGTGTACCACACAACTTTTTTTTTTTAAAGTAAACATGCCTTGGGCTTTAAAAGGGTAGGAAACACTGGGCTAGGCCTCTAAACTACATTTCCCTGCAATCCCCTGCTTCTTATCTTTAGAATCCTTTAGTCAACACCTTTTTACTTTTCCCCCTTATGACAGCATTCTCTCCAGAGTGCCCACTAGAGCTCCATCTGCCTTCCTGGCAATCTTACTTTTCCATCTCTTCAGGATGCTTCTAAATGTGTGAAGCACTTGTTTCATTACAGCACCCAATGAAACTAGGTGGCTATATTATTTAACCAGTTGGCAGGGATGGGGGAATTTTCAACAGCAGATATTTTGGTGCCTATCACCCGAAAATTGCCCCCAGAAAACAGCAGAATCCCTAAGTATTTTAATAATACAAATATTTCCTGAAAATCAAGGAAAATATATCACATTGAATGTAAATAGATTGCTATGGGGCTTCTTAAACTTGACATCATTTAAGGCCTCAGTGTGATATGTTTTCCTTGATTTTCAGTAAATATTTGTATTAAAATGCTAATATATTCTGCTGTTTTTTCTCTCATTTTTTTCTTTGAATTTAGATTCAAATGTAAGGCATGTATAAACGTGGGCGTATATTTACATATATATATATATATATGTGTGTGTGTGTGTGCAGATTTAGTCAAAACAAAAAAATGGCCATTCAAGCAAAATGATTAAAGTGTTCAATAATATAGCTAGTAAATATTCAGTTGTCACAAACACTAATGCTATGAATTTCTCAAACACAGTACCTCATATTCTAATAGAACTACATTTTTTTTTTTATTAATCATTAATTATTTCTGTATCACATATTAAGCATTCAAATTGCCTAGCACAATCTATTTTAAATAAAAGTGTCCATATGGCAACTAAAAAATAATGTTTTAATATACTTTGTAAATGTCTCCAACTGCTGAGGAGAATTTTTGTTGACAATGGGACATTAGATGTGCAGATAATACGGACTGAAACTAAACTCAGTACATTTACAGTGCAGGATTGAAACTACACATGGCACATTTAACAGTGTGAATACAAATTACAGTGTGTGTGATCTGGGACATTAGACTTAGACTCAACAGTACATTGGAGACATTTAGAAAATATGTTTTAAAAAATATTTTTCATTGCCATATGGACTCTTTTATATACACTAAGTAAACTCTGATAGGCAATTTGAGTGCTTAATAGAAATAATAAATGATAAAATGTGTAGTTCTATTATAGTATGAGGTATGAGAAATTCATAACATAACATTAGTGTTTGCGACAATTGTATATTTACTATCTTTATATATATGTATATATAATCTTCAAAGAGAAAAAAATCTGATACATGAATACAGGTAATTCATAAACAACAGATATCCTCTCATTTGAAATTTGTTTTTTCACTGCAGTTGCACTTTAAGCGTCACCCTAGAACAGGCCATCATTCTTGCTCGGAGTCATGGACTACCTCCCCGTTACATTATGCAAGCTACGGATGTAATGCGAAAGCAGGTATGTCAAGAGTTATTTCACACTGAGTCTATAATGCTTGTGCAGCAAACATCATATACCAACCTGCCAACTTTCCAAGATAAAAACACCACATACGATTGAGCTAGAATAATAGAGGTTCACAGATACCTTCATATCAGTGATATATATGTTAGATGGTAAGATTGGAGATTGATGCAATAAAGGTACAGTTAAATACCATAGAGTAAGATTGATGCAGAAGATCCAAAGACTGCAATCATTTTGTTTAATTAATAGGAGTCAGTGACATAGCTAATGGTGGACCCTGTGACCCCTCATTTCTGGCTCAGGCTCCCATCCCTAGCAGCAGGGTCATGGCCCATTTGAGTCAGCACCTTAAAGGTGCAGGAATTAAAGATCCTGGAGGCATTGGAATCATTTCCAGTTCATGATTCTCTCACCTATTAGGGGGCAAACTTGAAGGAGGTACTTCACCTGTTTACTTTTGGCAGGTAATTCTCTAAACCCCCCCCCCCCCCTCCTCTCAGGCACTTAAAAGTTTAGGAATGCCTGGACTGGGTGGAATTGCTCTTCAGAAGCCTGAGAGATTAGTCCTTGAATAAAGTAGCTGCCTTAACCACAGAGGGAACGTGAGAAGCAGCAGAAAAAGAACAGGAAGAGAGTGAAGAGACAGGAGATACCAAGTGTTGCCAGAAAATTTGTAGCCACTGCCATGAAAATGCACATATGATGGGAAAGGGATGGGGTAAGGGCTGGGCACAATGCGCAACTGCACATGCTTGTTAACCTTTGACAGCCACACTAAAAAAATCAGTTCTGGCTATAACTCGGATACGAATGCTGGAGACAACTTACACATTTAACTTTAATCAGCTTTTCTTGATCCCATAGTGGATGATTCTTTTTGAATCAGCGTTTGTTAAATCATGTTGTGAAAGAAAATTTAGTTGAATTTTCGAACTGGTTGATGGACAGAAGACAATGTGTGATGGTAAATGGAACTCTCTCTGAAAGGAGAGCAGTTTTAAGCGGTGTACCGCAAGGATCAGTGTTGGGACCGGTCCTGTTCAATATCTTTGTGAGCCACATTGCAGACGGGATAGAAGGTAAGATTTGTCTTTTTGCGGATGACACTAAGATCTACAACAGAGTGGACACGACGGAAGGAGTGGAGAGAATGCGACGGGATTTAAGGAAGCTGGAAGAGTGGTCGAAGATATGGCAGCTGAGATTCAATGCCAAGAAGTGCAAAGTCATGCATATGGGGAGTGGAAATCCAAATGAACTGTATTCGATGGGGGGGGGGGGGGGGGGGGGTTGGGAGGCTGATGTGCATGGAGCAGGAGAGAGACCTTGGGGTGATAGTGTCTAATGATCTGAAGTCGGCGAAACAATGTGACAAGGCGATAGCTAAAGCCAGAAGAATGCTGGGCTGCATAGAGAGAGGAATATCGAGTAAGAAAAGGGAAGTGATTATCCTCTTGTACAGGTCCTTGGTGAGGCCTCACCTGGAGTACTGTGTTCAGTTCTGGAGACCGTGTCTACAAAGAGAAAGAGACAAGATGGAAGCGGTACAGAGAAGGGCGACCAGAAAGGTGGAGGGTCTTCATCAAATGACATACAAGGAGAGATTGAAGAATCTAAATATGTACACCCTGGAAGAAAGGAGGAGCAGGGGTGATATGATTCAGACTTTCAGATACTTGAAAGGTTTTAACGATCCAAAGACAATGACAAACCTTTTCCGTCGGAAAAATAACAGCAGAACCAGAGGTCACGAGCTGAGGCTCCAGGGAGGAAGACTAAGAACCAATGTCAGGAAGTATTTCTTCACGGAAAGAGTCGTGGATGCCTGGAATGCCCTTCCAGAGGAAGTGGTGAAGACCACAGTGTTTATCCCACGCCCCTTTGAAGTCCTGTGAAGGACTTCAAAGGGGCGTGGGATAAACACTGTGGATCCATCAAGTCTAGAGGACGTGAATGAAGAGGGGGTGGCTCGCATACACTATGCCGAACAAGCAGTAGCCCTCAAGATAGAAGGGCTCAGAATAGAAGAACAACAGTAAGCCGTTGCTGCTATAGCCGCTGCCGAAGTGAGCAGAAAGGCTGAGCTAGAGATCGCCTTAGACCTGTTGCAGCAAAAGGGAGAAGCAGCAGCCCTTGAAGCCCAAATTATAGGACTTGTCTGTGTGTGTGTGTGGGGGGGGGGGGGAGTTGTCACAGCCACGAAAAGTAGCAGACACAGAGTCCTCACTGGTGCATAAGGAGATTTGCCGATGCATAGGAGGGAAGTTTTGGTGTCGGGGGAAGGGGAGGAGCGGAGCACCAAGGACTTTGCATAGGGGGAAAGCGTGGGGATGGATATTTATTTATTTATTTATTTATTTATTTATTTAAGGTTTTTATATACCGGCAATCATGAAAACATATCTTGCTGGTTTACATAAAACGGGAGTGCAGTATATACATCAAACTAGAACTGTGGTGACCGAAGGTACAGTTACATTTAACAAGGGTAGCAGGACTTGGAGAAAGGAGGAAGAGAGAGGAAGAATAGAGATGGTTAAACAATATACAAATTAAATGCTATATACAAAAGGCATGGTTAAGGGCTGAGTGTTTTGAGGAGTCATTAGATATATATATGCTAAGCATGGGGGGTGGCCCAATGAAGGCCTGGCATAAGCAATAACCAGGCCCGCAAGGCCAGGGGTGGGAGGAGGCGGCAGAACACTGCATGGAGCGGCAGTAGCCACAGAGGCATTCACAGAGCAGGATGCCAGTGGTCGGTGTTCCACCTTCACGGAGCGGAAGGCTGGCATGGCATTCACGGAGCGGGATGCTAATGGTATACCACCTTCACGGAGCGGAAGTATGGAGGGCTGCCGTCTCCAAAAAACCCCCAAAAAAACAGAGGGGTGGGTAAGAGTATGTAAATTTACCGGTTAGGACATAGGCTATAGGTATTGCCAATTATTAGGCTTGTTCAATATTTGTTGATTGTTAATGTGGCTCGTGAGAATGAGGGCTACTACCTGGAGATAATGCCCTTGTTCGATGTACAAGCACACGGTTGGTTAGACTCCAGCGTTGCTCTGGGCTTCAACAGCAAGAGGAAATGTGGAAGAAAAAAAAGAAAAAAAGGTTTTGCATTCACAAAAAAGCGAGATGTAGCTTGCTTGTTATGGCGGTTACTTCCCCAAAACCAAATAAGCCGATACTTGGATTTCAATGCATATCCAGCATAGCACTCTGCTTCAACGGCAGGGGAGAAAGTCTAACACTTCTCTTTCAATGCATAGCTCTCTGATACAACGGCAGGGGGAATGTAGAAAAGAGGATCTGTATATGGACAACTACCAACAAGGTCCGAATTGCATAGTCTGGGTGGAAGGAGGCATGGGTGTAGCTTGCTTATTTGACGGTTACTACCCCTAATTAAGCTAGATATTCACTTGGATGCAGTTCAAGCAATGCTCTCTGCATTAATGGTAGGGTGGAAGGGAAATAGAACTAAAAGGTACTAAAAGCCAAGAGTAACAAGTATGTGGGGGAAAAAAAAAAAGTACATAGCTTGCTGGGCAGACTGGATGGGCCGTTTGGTCTTCTTCTGTCATCATTTCTATGTTTCTATGTTTCTATGATAACCTAATCAGTTAGATTCAGCTGAAAATTACCCTAAAGATAACTGGCTAAAATTAATCAGCTATCATGCCTCTATACACATTTCTGACGAGAACCCACTATGTTCAGTTCTGGAAAGCACATCTACAATAAGATCGATAAAGCTATCAAAATGGTGCATGGCTTATATCATATAAGTACACTGTGTGTTTGTGGGTATTTTTGTGTGATTTATATCATATGCTATACATAAAGGGGCGGATTTTAAAAGGGTTACGCGTGTAATCCTTTAAAACCCCCTCCTGCGCGTGCTGAGCCTATTTTGCATAGGCCTGGCGACGTGCACAAGCCCTGGGACGCGCGGATGTCCCGGGGCTTGAAAAAGGGGTCGGGGCATGGGCGGGGCGATCCGGGGGTGGAGTGGGGATGGGGCCAGAGCTGGGGGCGGGGTGGGGATGGGGCCGGCACGCGCAACCTATGCCTGCCCGGAGGCAGGCGCAACTTCTAAGTTAAAGGTAAGGGGGGGGGGGGTGTTAGGTAGGGCTGGGGGGTGGGTTAGGTAGGGGAAGGGAGGGGAAGGTGGGGGTGGAAGGAAAGTTCCCTCTGAGGCCGCTCTGATTTCGGAGAGGCCTCGGAGGGAATGGAGGAAGGCTGTGCGCGCCGACCCCTGATTTTATAACATGCACATGGCTGCACGCGCATGTTATAAAATTGGGCGTAGATTTGTGCGCGCTGGGTTGCACGCACATATCTACGCCCACGCCTAAATCTTAAAATCCGGCCAATAGGAACTAAAGATGTACTTCTTGGAAGAAAAACAAAGGGGCGAGATTTAAATATTTAGCAGGCTTCAGTATAGTACCGGAAGGTAGCATTTTCTCTAGAATGAGAATTGAAGGTGAAGGGGCTGAGACATGAAGCCAGGTAGACTAAGGAAAGCCACCATTTATCCCTGTGAGTGAGTAACAAGAAATAGATCTACTATGTGGATCTGCTGGGTATTTGTGATCTGAATTAGCCACTGTTGGAGACAGGATTCTGTATATTTGAAAGGAATGTATGACAACACTTTCCACTGAGAGGATCGTGGACACCTGGCAACAACTTCCACTGGAAATGATAGGAGCCAAAACTATAGTAAAATTGAAACACACACGGTACAGACAAAAAAGACCTTAGCGATGGAGGGTGAGAGGGAGATATAACACCATATATCAAGTAAAATAGGCCGGCACAAATAGCATGGATGGACCAAGTGATCCATATCTGCTGAGATCTTCTCTTTCTAATGTAACATCCCCAAGCATTTTCATACTGTAGAGATGAGTAATTTAAAAGATGTTTCAGTTTATGCTGTTTTCTCCCCCTTTCCACCTTTTCATTTTAAACTCTTAATTGTAAAATCTTAAACGAACACGGTGGATCTGTTCTACTACACTGATGATGAATTTATATGAAGAATGATCTAGTATAGAGATATTTTTGAGAAATGGACCGTGTTCTGTTTTCAAGGACAGTTTCAAAGCCATTTACATCCGAACATAGCAATGTGCATGTGTAAACTGTCTGACGCTGAATGAGAAGTGCCCTCCCTTAATACAACAAAGTATCACATGCACACTCTTAGTCACATTTAGAAGAGGCATTCCTCGGGGGAGGGGGTGTTTAGTTCAGGGGGAAGAAAATAATGTGAATGGATAGACTTGAAATGCAATATGCTTTCTTTTCTATAAAAAAAAAAAAAGTACCCACACGAAAAGCAGGTGCAAATGTCCATGGGTACTTTGTATCCATGCAAATTTCAAAGTCAAGATATTTGTGACAACTGTTGCAAAATCCAAGGGTAAATTGCACCGATTGACTTTGTTTCAATTCAGATAGTTTGAAAAGAGTCTCTTTCGTGCATCAGTGCCATCTTGTGAATTAATGTTTGTTAGATGAAATATTTTTTCTCTCAACACACATGCCAGAGGATATGGGTAAGCATAGCGAGGCTTGAAAGAGGTTAGCCAGGTAGACTAAGGAAAGCCACCACTTATCCCTGTGAGTGAGTAACAAGAAATAGATCTACTATGTGGATCTGCCAGGTATTTGTGACCTGAATTGGCCACTGTTGGCGACAGGATGCTGGATTCGATGGACCTTGGTCTGAGTCGGCATAGAATTTCTTATATCCTTAAATCTCATTGGTTACTCAATTTCTCATGCAGAATTTGCAAAGATGTTTTCCGATATTAAAATGAAATCTGAAACTCAAATATTCAAAGTATTTATGGAGTTAAACTACAAATATTATGAGTACTAGATATTTGTAGATGCAAACTAACCAATTAAATCCATATTTTGCTCACTCTTCTCCCCAATAATTATCAGAATGCAAGCAGATTGAAGCAAACTCTGGATATTCAGGAGTAAATAAAACTGGGAGCCTTGGTGCAAATTCTGCAAGACCTTTTACTCACAGTGCTTGCACCAGTAATCAAAGCATAACTTGCTTTCTGTGTGCATAATTTCTCAGTACAAAATTGCATGCCGTTTTGGACAAATCTCCTTGCATCCAGGACCCCCTTCTGTAATTTACAAGTAAAAACATGCACATTGAGAAACACACATATTTTTGCCTGCAGACAGGATAAGCAATAATCAGAGAGTCAATTTCTGTGGGTAAAACAGTGCTTTGATTCTTTTTCTCCATTACAAAATTTAAGTTCAACATTTCAATAGCAGAAGATCCAAACTTGAATTTCAGGAAGGCAACAGAATCTCTAATTTACAGACACCTGTTAGAAGAAGAAGAGAACATTCCTATAGTTGTTAATGAAACCGTGATAGCAATCATTCCCGCTTATCATTGTGATTCAGTTGTTTCTTTTGCAGGTGGGTGTGGGGGGGATGCATTAGACCAGTGGTTCTCAACCCTGTCCTGGGGACCCCCCCCCCCCCCCAGCCAGTCGGGTTTTCAGGATATCCACAATGAATATGCATGAGAGAAAATTTGCATGCACTGCCTCCATAACATGCACATTTTCTCTCATGCATATTCATTGTGGATATCCTGAAAACCCGACTGGCTGGGGGGGTCCCCAGGACAGGGTTGAGAACCACTGCATTAGACAGACAATAAGGAGCAGAACCAGCTGATGCTATAGTAGTTTTGCAAGAATAGGGACATAGAAGGACTGAAAGGCTGGGAATAGCAGGATTCTTTCTAACTGATAACTTTTACCACTTCCCTGCAGGTAACACTCAATCAAGTCTCTTTCTTGTCTTTGTCATTGACATTCCCTTGCAGCCTTATCTTTCTCATATTTCAAATATGTAAACTCCTAATCCTATTTTTGTTTCCTGTTGGTAAATATCTTCAGGACAAATGGTTTCTTGGGCTTTCCTAAGGAATGGGGATGTGTGATGTAAATCTAAAACTAATAAAGAGGAAAGTTACCCTGCAGCTGCATCGCCAGTATGCAAATTGAGCTATGCCCCTCTTCTCCCCAGTTTCCAGCTCCATCATCCCCCCCCCCCCCCCACACACACACACACACACATCTCTTTATGGAAATTAAGCTCCACCCCTCTCTCCCCTGTACTCTCTCTCTCTTTCTGTATTGTTCAATACACTGTCTATTGAAACATATAGAAACTGAGCTCTGCCCCTTTCTCTGAATTGTCCAATCCGATCTCTGCCATCACACACTGCACCTGAGATCAGCCAGCACTCTCTACTACCATATATCTCAATTACGCACGTCCTACACTTTCTCCATATTTATCAACCATGAAGACAATTGCAGTCGTTACATAAAAATCTATTGGAAATCCATCAGTGTGTTTGGCGCGGCTAGAGAAAACATGCCATTTCAGTGGCAGAATACTTAAGACAATTAGGGGTAGATTTTCAGACGAGCGCGAATAGCCTACTTTTGTTTGCGCTCCAGGCGCAAACAAAAGTACGCTGGATTTTAGTAGATACGCGCGTAGTCGCGCGTATCGGCTAAAATCCTGGATCGGCGCGCGCAAGGCTATCGATTTCGTATAGCCTGCGCGCGCCGAGCCGCGCAGCCTACCCCCGTTCCCTCCTAGGCCGCTCCGAAATCGGAGCGGCCTAGAAGGGAACTTTCCTTTGCCCTCCCCTCACCTTCCCCTCCCTAACCCACCCGCCCGGCCCTGTCTAAACCCCCATCCTACCTTTGTCGGGGGATTTACGCCTCCCGGAGGGAGGCGTAAATCCCCGCGCGCGAGCGGGACTCCTGCGCGCCGGGCCGCGACCTGGGGGCGGGTACGGAGGGCGCGGCCACGCCCCCGGGCCGTAGCCACGCCCCGTACCCGCCCCCAAAACGCTGCCCACACGCCCCCGAAACGCCGCGACGACTGGGCCCGCCCCCGACACGCCCCCGACACGCCCCCCTCCGAGAACCCCGGGACTTACGCGAGTCCCGGGGCTCTGCGCGCGCCGGGAGGCCTATGTAAAATAGGCTTCCCGGCGCGCAGGGCCCTGCTCGCGTAAATCCGCCCGGTTTTGGGCGGATTTACGCGAGCAGGGCTCTGAAAATCCGCCCCTTATCAACCAGCTAGGAATATAAATGCAGCCTAAAAACCTACCTATTTTCTATGGCATTCAACTCTTTACCAACCACCCAATAAGCTACTCAAAGGCACGCTACCTGCCAACCTTACCCTCCCCTTAAGCCACTCCCCCCGTAATCTAAGTAGTCCCACCTTCCTAATCCCTTTTTATGTTTTAATGAGCTTTTATTTGTATTTTATTATGTATATATAATATATCATGCAAACCATTTTGACGAACTATTTGTTTCAAAAGCGCTAAATTCTTTGAGGAGAAGTCCATTAATAATGGCTACTAATCAAGTTTACTTAGGGAATAGCCACTGCTATTAATTGCATCAGTAGCATGGGATCTTCTTAGTGTTTGGGTAATTGCCAGGTTCTTGTGGCCTGATTTTGGCCTCTGTTGGAAATAGGATGCTGGGCTTGATGGACCCTTGGTCTGACCCAGCATGGTAATTTCTTATGTTCTTATGCTATATAAACATTTTTAACTAAAATAAAATAAATAAATAAATACATAACCTAACTCTCCTCGAGCATACTACCTGCAAAACCTCTATTATTACTTATAATAATATTGCTCACATCTGTAACATATGATGAACCCTTCCTGTGCTGAAATTTGTTTCCCTGCTTTCTTGTTGTCTTCTGTGAACTAATGTATTTCTGTGCTCTTTGAACTCTCAAAGTGTCATTGTTAAGGCTCAGTATAGCCAAAATGCTGCTGTAAGTGGTGGCAAAAAATGAGAAGAGAATTGAATAGGTAAAAAATGAATGAAATAATGAAAATAAAGATAACATTGAATAAAGACACAAAAATAATAACAAACACCCAACATGTTCATGTTTCAGCAAATTGCCTGTACAAAGAGATACAACAGACAAACATGAAACACACATGTGTAAGACAACAAAAATAATAGTAAAAGTCATATCCAAAAGTCTCAAAATCAACATTTAGAGTCTCACTAACCTGCTTTGTCTACATAGAAGCTGTCGCCACTAAGGGGCTAATTCTGTAACACTGTGCATGAGTTAGCTGGCAAGCATGCACACATAAGTGGACAATTTTCAAAGCAGTCTTACGCACATAAGTCCACTTTAAAAGTTATTTCAGAAAACCTATGTGCACATAATTATGCCTGCCGCTTGGTGTGTGTAATTTTGTAATTTTACAGAGAGGATTTTTCAAAATAACATAATATGCTTATAAGTCCCAACCCTGGCCAGTCTCCACCTTCTGGAATGACCCTCCCTTCTGCAAATAAAATTAATCACATACAGTGTCTATGTGCATCATTTTCACGTGTATTGGTCAGGCAGCTTTTTAAAGGTCCATTTCTGTGGGTAAAGCACTACATTATCTGCAGGAGTCCCTTTGAAAATTACCCTCTTTATGTGCTCCTCCTTTGTTTTTAGTATTGTGTGAAGCCTTGGTGGAAAATATTTTTCTAATATTCTTGCAATAGCCAACAGCAAGGCTGTTTTAACATTTTCTACCACTAATGTGTGGTGCAAAATGTTAAAACATACCCCAGCAGCTAAAAGTTGTTAAACAATATTCCTAAAAAGGCTTCCATCGATTGCGGTGTCTTGAGATCCTAGAAATAAACAGGGCCAATATTATATGTAGATATCACATAAACTCCCTAAAGGTGCTATTTATCCTGTTTATCTGTCTTGAATAGATTGTAAGTTCTACGGTGCAGGGACTGTCTCATGTATATTTGTACAATGCTGCATGTGTCCAGTAGCGCTATAGAAATAAATAGAAGTAGTAGTAAACAATACTTTAAAAGAACTGTCTTAGAAGTAAACAGGCCCTTATGAAAATACCCATTTAGCAAAGGTAGTGATTAAGATGGTGCTGGGACCAATATGTCAGAGCTGGACCAAATAGGAAATCTGAGAGAAGGCAATATTCTTTCAACAGCCATGGAAACCGAAACAATATGAAGAAGGTTACAATATATGGTATATGGTGGAACAGAGTCAGAAGTTAGCTGACCCAGGGGCAGATTTTAAAAGCCCGGCGACGTGCGCAAGCCCCGGGACGTGCGTATATCCCGGGGCTTTGTGAAAGGGGTGGGGCAGGACTGAGGCCTCCGGCACAGGGGCCGTGCCGGGGAATCGCGCGCCGGCAGCCGGCCGGTGCGTGCAAGTTACGCCATAAATTATGAAATAAAGATGGGGAGGAATTTAGGTAGGGCTTGGGGGAGGGTTAGATAGGGGAAAGGAGGGGAAGGTGGGGTAGGCAGAAGGAAAGTTCCCTCCGAGGCCGCTCCAATTTCGGAGCGGCCTTGGAGGGAACAGGGAAAGCCATTGGGGCTCCCATGGGGCTCGGCACGCGCAAGGTACACAAGTATGCACCCCCTTGCGCATGCCAACCCCGGATTTTATAACATGCGCGTGGCTGTGCACGCAGTTTTAACGCTGGAAATAACTACACCTTTTTTCCTGGCATTAAGCTGTGCAATATATCTGAAACTACAAATTGCTTTTCAGCCATGAGGGAGAGAGAGAGACTATTTATAAGACCTTAATAGTATTCAACTATGTATATGCCTATAGGAGTGCCAGTTAATAGCTCGAGAGGGTTTAGAGGCCAGTTTTCCTTGCAGAGTGAGACGTACGAACTGCACAGTACACCTCGGTGAAGATTTGATGTTATTTGGAGTGAGGAAAGTCTCACAAAGATGAGATTTCTACTATGTTCTCTCGCCCTAGCTTGATAGTACCCTGTTATAGAGTCCATCAAGCTAGGCCAAGAGAACATTGTAGAAATATTTATTTATTTATTTATTTTTAATTTTTATATACCGAAGTTCTTGTAGGGACTACAAATCACTCTGGTTTACATAAAACGAAGAACTGCTCCACAGAGAGCGGAGCTTTACATGGAACCGTATAACATATGGAACAGTATAACTGGTTGACAATTTAACATAGTGCTAAATAAAGTAATAATATTTTAACTGGTAATAAATAAAGAAATATAATATTTTATATAAGAAGTATAACTATTTAACGTAGCAATAAATATAAATATAAGCAATGCCAAATATATATATGAAATAAAGTGAATTTTTGAGCTCAAAGATAATTGTCCAGTTGCAGATTCTTAAAAGTAGTACTTAATACAGTGTCCATAGTTAAGGGATACCTAGTAATTAGGAAGTCTGTCAGTCACAGTAAGATTAAGCGTCTGGGAAAGCTTGTTGGAAGAGAAAAGTCTTCAGTCTTTTTTTGAATTCTTGATGACTGGGTTCTAGTCTAAGATCTGGGGGAAGCGTGTTCCACTGGTGTGGGCCTGCTGAAGATAGCGCTCGTTTGCTCAATGATGATTTTATTTGCGGAGCATGCAGTGTTCCTCTGTATGCGCTTCTGATTGGTCTGGAGGAAGTGTGCGGTTGGAGTTGAGAGCTTAATGTGATGGGGGCTAGTTTGTTTGTCGCTTTGTGGATGATAGTGAGTACCTTATAGAGTATCCTTTGTTTAATGGGGAGCCAATGTAAGTTCCGAAGGATTGGGGTGATATGATCTTTTTTGTTAGTGCTAGTTAGAATTCTAGCCGCTGAATTCTGAACCATCTGTAATGGTTTGATAGTGTTGGCGGGAATACCTAGTAGCAGGGAGTTGCAGTAGTCGAGCTTAGAAAGAATGATGGATTGTAGTACTAGCCTGAAGTCGGAGAAGTGAAGGAGGGGTTTAAGTTTTTTGAGGACTTGCAGTTTGTAAAAGCAGTCCTTTGTGGTATTGTTTACGAACTTTTTTAGGTTTAGATGATTATCAAGCCATGCTCCAAGGTCTCTGACGTCAGATGAGAACGAGTTGTTTGTGTTTGGTAGAGAAAGGCTGGAAGAGATTGTGCGTGGATCCTGGGAGACAATGAGCATTTCAGTTTTATTAGCATTCAATACTAAGTTGAGGCTTGAGAGTAGGTTTTTGATGGGCTGTAGGCATTCGTTCCATCTTTGTGAGACTTTCCTCACTCTAAATGACATTAAATCTTCACCAAAGTGTAATGTACAGTTTGTACATTTTACTCTGCATGGAAAACTGGCCCCTAAACCTTAAACTACCAGCACCTCATCTCACACTATTAGCTAGCCCTCCTATAGGCATATAAATAGTTGAATACTATGACAGCCTTATAAAAGTTCTCTCTCTCTCTCTCTCTCTGCACATTTTTATATACTGAAGCAATTTTCAAAAGTATTTACACACTTAAAACTGGGTTTTATCCATGTAAGTGGACTTTTGAAAATTGCTACTAGATATGCCACGTGTACTTAGTAGGGATGTGCATTCATTTGCAACGAAATAGGAAATAGAGAAGATATTTCCTATTTCGTCGTTTTCGGGGGGGGGGCAACGAAATGATAAGAAAACCCATTAAATTTTGTATGGTTTTCTTATCGTTTTTTTTTGGGGGGGGGGAGAAAGGGCACATAAAAAAAAACCCTAAACCTACCCCTACCTTTCAAATTTAATTAATTGCAAAACCCCCACCCTCCTGACCTCCACAATACTTGCCGAAATTCCCTGGTGGTCCAGCGGGGGGTCCCGAGAGTGATCTCCCCCTCTCAGGCCGTCGGCTGCCACTAATCCAAATGGCGCCAATGGCCCTTTGCCCTTACCATGTGACAGGAGATATCGGTGCCATTGGTCTGTCACATGGTAGGAGCAATGGATGGCCTACGCCATTTTTTTAAATTAATTAAATTTGAAGGGTTGGGGTGGGTTTGGGTTTTCTTTTTTTACTACCCCCTATTGTCATTTAATTTGAAGGGTTGGGGTGGGTTTTGTGATTCGTTTCAGGGGCAGCCAAAGTAAGATCGGGCCGAACCGCAGGAAAACTAAATTTCCCGCGGCAGGCCGATAACGAAGGTAGAACCGAAAGGTTCGGCCAATCACATCTCTAGTACTTGGGGATAGTAACTTTCAAACTGGCGCACAGACACATATTTGTGCATGTGCATCGGCCCACACCCAGGGACATGGCCATTTTATAACGTGTGCACATGTATGTGCACATGTTATAAAATAGCCTGGCTGCCTACACATGTGCGCCCTATTATAAGTAAGCTTACGTATAGGTGTGCAGATCCCGCTTCTACCACATAAGTTAGGGGATTTTAAAAGGGGCACCTGCCTACGCCATTGCCAGTTTACTAGTTTGTCCACCAGTTCACATAGTTAACAGCTAGGTCCCCCAACCCCCCCTGGGTTTGATAGCCTACACTCTCTCCGGTTACCCCAGACCCTTTAAACTCCTCAGAAATGGCTTGATCTTTTTATTTTATAACTTACACTTCATCCATAGCAGAGGTAAAGTTATGTGGCAGGGGACCTCAACACGTGCCGGGGCACATAAATATTTATGCGCACATCTCTTGGCCAGACTCTGAAATGCCCATGCTTTGCCCATTGCTTTTTGGAAACTTTTGAGATGTGCATGCAGCGGCATTTACATGTGGTGCTTTTTTACAATACCGTCCATGCATGTGAGCCCAACCTCTTCACATATCCCCTAGCTGATGCTGCGCCGGGCTTTTAAAATCCCCGTTTATGCACATAAATGGGCTTTTGTAAATTGCTGTGATATTATGTCACATTTACATGCATTACTCATTGGAAAATTACCTCCTTATAGGTGAATTTTCAAATAAGCTAGTCATCTAAATGTGACATACCATCGTAACAATTTTCAAAAGATGTTTAACTGCATTAAGTGCACTTAGGGGTAGATTTTAAAAGAGTGCACGCGGGCGTACATATGCACGCACTACCCGGCACGCACACATGTATGCCCGATTTTATAACTTGCATGTGCAGGTGTGCGCAAGTTATAAAATTGGGGGTCAGCACGTGCAAGGGGGTGCACAATTGTGGACCTTGTGCACGCCGAGCCTGCGTCAAAACCGCGCTGCCTTCCACGTTCCCTTCCCCCCCAACTTCCCTTCCCCTACCTCCCCCGCTCTTATCCCCCCTACCTTTTCTTTTTTTTGCTTTTGTTTCAAAACCTACTTCAGCCCTGGGGCTGAAGTAAGTTGCGTGCGCCGGCCAACTGCCGGCGCGCGATCCCAAGCACAGCGACAAATGGCCGCTGTGCCTGGAGCCTCTGGCCCCACCCCCATCCCTGGACCACCCCTTTTTGCAAGCCCCAGGAAGAAAGGGCACTTAAAAATAACCCCCAAACCCACCCCGACCCTTTACATTTAATTCTTTCTAATCCCCCACCCTTCTGACCCCCCCCCCAAACATTTTTAAAGTACCTGGTGGTCCAGTGGGGGTCCTGGGAGCGATCTCTCTCTCTCGGGCCGTCGGCTGCCACTAATCAAAATGGTGCTGATGGCCCTTTGCCCTTAGCATGTGACAGGGTATCCGTGCCATTCGCCGGCCCCTGTCACATGGAGGGAGCACTGGATGGCCTGCGCCAATACTGGAAACGAGTCCGGTACCGATTCACATCCCTATTATCTATTATGTTATTTAATTGTATATCTATATTAAAATCATCTTTGATTTAAATGATAGTTTAGAAATCTGGAAGAGTCATTTGTTCATTTTTTTCATTTATATTACTCCCTTCTTTTTTCACCTTTAAAATTCTTGTTTTCTCATTTGTTTTGGCACTGCTCCCTCCTCTGTTTTCCTACATGTATGGTAGGATAGCCTATCTGTTGTTTTATTTTTAACATTCTGCTATGCCAAAATATGATCTCTTTTGGTTGATCTCTGAAACCTTCATTATCTGCCTCTCTCAGGGGGGCAATATAAACTTACCCTCTTTTTTCTTAAGACTTTATAAGACTGCTCCTGCATGCTTTATTACTCACTACACTCTGTCAAGTTGCTCTTCAGATTCTTACTTGGGGCTTGGTTAAGTCTTTTCTCCCATTTTGTATCTATGAGAAGAAATCTTGATGAATCTGCCCCTTAGTCAGTGTTCTTGTCTTAACCGAGCTGTCTGAAATATATTCCCTTTCATCAACAAACATTTGTAATACCCTAACCCCGTATCACCCCAACAATCTGCCCCGCTCCCACACATCACCACCATCACCTTTGTATTGCATTTCTATTTTCAAGTTTCATCTGAAAACATATATTTTGCCCAGATTTGTTCCTTCTTCCTCCTCACTCCTCCCAAGTGTTCCTGCATTACCCCCCCATGCACATTTGTATAATTTACCACTCCATTATGGTCCCTCTATTCCCATTCATTTAACATATTGATTTTATTGAGGTTTTAATAACAAAAACAATACAATAGTAGTATTCTAATTTGTTGCATTTCCCCTACCGCTGTAACAAGCTTTAGGAAACACACACATATATATATATATAAAACACTATAAAAGTAAATTTAAAAAAAACCAACCCAATGGGATTGTTGTATTGCGATGCACCTTTATTTCAGTAGATTTGAATTTAATTTAGCTAGTTTAAAAGGTAAGATTATCCAAAACTCTCAATTAAAGGCAAAATGTTACTAATGACTGCTGGGAACAGTTTAAGTCTGTTTGGCTGCTGCTATGGTTTGTTGTTAAAGTTCAATGTGTCTTTCCTTAATAAATATTGTTTTAGATAGCTGGATGAACTGCTCTAAGCTGCAGTCTTCTTAAATCAGCTCATTTTATTTATCATGCCAATATAGTTCAGATTTATTTATCTAGATGATAATGCAAGTAAAACCATAAATTACCTTCTCCCATTAAAACCAGTCACAGGGTTTTAATTTAAAAGAAACATTAATGTAATTGAAAAAAATAACAGAGAATGCAAATTGACTTTGGTGCCAACATCAGCACTTATCTTAATGGACGTGCCATTAATGCACTAGTTGGCAATGTCTAATCCAAGAAATCTTTTTATCAGTCCAATTGACTTTAAAATATTTTCTTGAATGATATGAGAAACATGCGAATTAAGGCATGGCAAAGTTAGAAATTAAGAACATTTTTAAGAAAGAAGAATAAATGATGCTAATACATTTAATCAAATGAAAACCAAAAAAGTAATTTGGTAGGGATAGAACCTTTCAGGGTCATTCTTTATTCTGCAATGTGCCGGTATTGTGTGCGGTAAGGCCTTATTGCATTCGATAAGGCCCTACCGCACGCTATACCAGCTGCATCGTGGTAGTATTATTCTAATTAGGGGAAGGGGAGGAGTGTGGGCAAGGTTTGGGCGGAGTTATCTCCTGGCAGCACTGCGGGAAGTAACTACACATTTTCCTGTGGCACTATGGGAGAGATAATTTGCAGCACGGTCGCAATTGCCCCCTTACCCCCTCTTTTTTTTTTGTGCTTCGTCATTCTGATGAATCTAGGGGTTAATTAGCTAAGCATTGTTTAAGAAAACAACTTTTGGGACAATTACATTTCTTTTCTCGGACCATTGCTAAGGTAGGATCTCAATAGTCCCAAAAGTTTGCATCTTTAAACAATGGACTTTATTATGTATTTATTATATATATAAAAAAAAATGTATTCAGTGAATCCAGCTAACCTTGTTCTTGATGGAATACAATAAGAACACAGAGTACAAAATAAAATACGACATTATATTTTAGCTGGGAGGGGATGGCAGGGATGTGCTCTGTGCTTCTGGCAGAGATACTGCAGCTCTGTTGCCAGCCCCTTAGCATGGGGGAAGCCTTGTCTCTGGTTTATCAGTGCAGCTACAGGGTGGGGGCCCCCAAGCATATCCTGATCCTCCAGGATGGCAACACCTCCTTCCTGGCAAGTCCTGCTCCTGATGCATATGTTAATCCGTGGTCTGAGTCTCTGATCGTGGAGTGACTGGCATTTGTGGTCTATAAAGTTCTGGAATGGGGTTTACTCATGAGGGGGAGAGGGAGCTCAGCCAATCCCTGGGCAGCCTGACTGACTGCACATTCCAACAAGATGAAGAAGGGAGACGTAGCCAGGAGACCTGCATGTTTGCTGACGTTATTGAGATCCGTGAGCAGAGGCGGTTCATGTCTTCAGAAGCAGACAGTCATTACCAGGCAGTGTGCAGCGGTCTGCCGGTTATGAACACCAACGCCGAGCATATCAGCGTCGGTGTTCATAACTGGCAGACCGCCGGTAACTGCGGGATTGGGTTAGCAAGGAGGCGCTAAGGTTGCGCAAGCTGGCTGGCTGAGGTGGTTTTTTTTCTTATTTTTTAACTTTTAAAGAAGTACAGAAAAGCAGTTTTTTCTGCTTTTCTCCAATGTGCTCAGCTATTAACGCCTGCGCCAGATAGGCGTTAATAGTTGAGCGATAAATGTGTGTCTGAGACGCAGATTTATTTTTTTGCATTGGAGTGAATGAGTAATAGCCTCATTCACATGCATTTGCATGTGATGAGCGCTATCTCATTCACTCCATATTGGACACGCTTTAAACAAGGCAATAGAGAGATTAGCGCCTATTTAACCCACGTCCGACTGCGGGTTATACAGTGCGCTCGGCTGAACGCACTGTATTGCATCGGCCCCTAAGTTTGTACCCGAGCCAATGGAGGGTAAAGTGACTTGCCCATGATCACATGGAGCAACAATGGGACTTGAACATTGGTCTTCTGGTGCATAGCCCACTGCTCTAACCACTAGGTTACTCCTCGATTCCTCATAGTGCAATCCCTGCCAGAAGATCCCTCTCATTATAAGTTACAGAGAGATACATTGTTGAGCCAGATACCTTCTTGGGGTGAGAGGGCTCTCATCCAGGGGACGGAAGACCTGTGAGCCTACTCGAAATCCTAGGGAGGCAAGCCCCAGTGACAGATCCTGCTGTGAGAGACTGTATAGGCTAGAAAAGTTCTATTTTTGGAAGTAATTGAGGTTCACCCTGCTTCTTTGGGGAGTCATCTTCGCTGGCCATGCTCAAAGGCTGAAGACCAGTGAACCCACTCACAACCTGAATGTGGCAAGCACCTGTGACAGCATAATTACCAGTTTAGAAAGACATAGCCAGTTTAAGCTTTAAAGTAGTGTTTTGGACTTTGTGTTAATTGGAGAGGCTTTGGATCCCCTCCTTCCCCACTGGGATTGCTGAGCTGTGTGGTAAAGCCTGATCCTGCTGATTTTTCCCTAAGAGAAATCCCCAGGAAAAAGAAACAATCAAGGACAAAGGAATAACTGAATTAAAGAAGGAAAAACGTGAATCAGGAGATCCCATCCGGATTTCCACCCATCAAGGGATCAGGATAGGCTAGGTATCCAAGGAAGGAAGATGACTACAGGTAGGATTTTTGCAATGCAAAAAGGATCCTATCATTAGGACTCCAAGGGAACAGCTGCTGGGAGAGCATGTGTATTTAAAATCACCATGGGCTCTACACAGATGTCTATAATAAGGACACTTACCTACCTATAAGAAAATCCTTACCGATAATCAGTTGTACACTCATTTTTGCACAAATGGGCTTTATTTAACTTTAAGAATCAGTAAACTATTATTTTACATCCAGTCCTGGTCCTATCTAATTATTACTGCATCTCACTTAATGGGAAGCAATTACACTTCAAACCAAGCTGGCGACCTTTTTTCATTATCTGGGCCATAAGCGAGAGCTTCCCCCCATAAAAAGAATCCCCACCAGGCATTGAGAGTCAGAGTGGAATGTGACATGCTAGCTAGAGCAGCCCCAGAAGAGATACATTAGTTATGTGCCCTGAAGGCAATTACCACTTCCAAAACAGTTAAATGTCCATACAGTACCAGCCCTCCCAATATGAGCTTCTGATGGATGACATTAAGCACAGGAGATGCACTCTCCACAAGGTTAAAATGGTTGGCAATAGAAAGACCCCTGAAAGCATAATTTGGATTGCATCCAGTCTCTTTCTTCTCTGAAACCAGCGTCTGTTATGAAACTGAAAGAGCAATCACACAAAGAGTTAAGCTTGCATGAGCTGTTCATGACAGAAATCAAGTCTGGGAAATGGATCTGGTCAACGCCAACAAGTGGAAATAGATATCACAGCAGGATGTGAAGGTCTCTTGTTTTCCCGTGTAAAGACTCCCTGTGTGTTGCAGTTATAAGAGAGCCCAGGTGGAAGGTATAAATATTACCAAGCAGCTGTTTGCAAAGGACCCAACCAACTCTGAATTATCTGAGGAGGCAGGCAGTAGCTCTGGCTCTGAAATGAAACCTGAAAACAAGTTATTGGCGTTCACTTCCAGCAGGTCAAAGCTTTGCACAGACTTTATGTTCTTCCTGGTGCTGACATCATCACAGGTTGATTTAAAAACAAATGGCATTCCTGCAGCAAAGAACCCAAGAATTTCTCGAAAGAGATCAAAGTCTTTAGCGAGCAGTTCTGAGAGCCAGGATTACTCATCTCATTGTCAAGACTACCTAACAATTGCTAAGCTGATTCCTATCAGGCAAGCCATGATAAAAACCTGGAAGGTTGGAGATAGAAAAAAGTGAAGATTGCCCCCTGTCGTCCAGAAGCAGGATCTGCTCAAGTTGCTACAAGAGGAGGTTACTCTTCACATGGCCTTACAACTGCCAAATCTGTGACAGAGTAGCCCTCATGGTTGAAGGGAGATGTCAATGTCTTGCAAACAGTGTCTACATGTCCCAGTCAGCTTCCTGAAGATGCTGATACTGACAAAGATGGAAAATCATGCTAGCCAGGTGTCAAAAATCAGGGAATTTTACCAAGAGACACAGCAGTGGGATTGTTGTAGAATAGAGATGTTAATCGGAACCGGAATCGGTTCCGATTCAAATCGTGCATTTTTTTTCCTCCGGACCAATCGGTTTTTTTTTTATCGGCTGCACCCGATCCGATAAACAAAAAACCCACCCCGACCCTTTAAAACCACTCCCTTAGCCTCCACAACCCTCCCGACCCCCCCCCCCAAAAAAAACATTTTAAAGTTACCTGGTGGTCCAGCGGGGGTCCCGGGAGCGTTCTCTCGCGCTCGGGCAGTCGGCCGATAAACAAAAAACCCACCCCGACCCTTTAAAACCGCTCCTTTAGCCTCCACCACCCTCCCGACCCCCCCAAAAACGTTTTAAAATTACCTGGTGGTTCAGTGGGCCCCGGGAGCGATCTCCCGCTTTTGGGCCATCGGCTGCCACTAATAAAAATGGTGCCGATTGCCCTTTGCCCTTACCATGTGACAGGGTAACCGTGCCATTGGCCGGCCCCTGTCACATGGTAGGAGCACTGGATGGCCATCACCATCTTTAAAAATGGCGCGGGCCATCCAGTGGATGGTCGGCGCCATCTTTAAAAATGGTGCGGGCCATCCAGTGGACGGCCGGCGCTATCTTTAAAAATGGCGCCGGCCAACCAGTGCTCCTACCATGTGACAGGGGCCAGCCAATGGCACGGTTACCCTGTCACAAGGTAAGGGCAAAGGGCCATCGGCGCCATTTTTATTAGTGGCAGCCGACGGCCCGAGAGCTGGAGATCGCTCCCGGGGCCCACTGGACCACCAGGTAATTTTAAAATGTTTTTTTTGGGAGGGTCGGGAGGGTGGTGGAGGCTAAGGGAGCGGTTTTAAAGGGTTGGGGTGGGTTTTTTGTTTATCGGCCGACAGCCCGAGTGCGAGAGAATGCTCCCGGGACCCCCGCTGGACCACCAGGTAATTTTAAAACATTTTTTGGGGGGTCGGGAGGGTGGTGGAGGCTAAGGGAGCGGTTTTAAAGGGTCAGGGTGGGTTTTTAGGTTGTGTCCTAACTCCCGTTAGGGTGCACTAACCCGATTAATGATTTTTGTTCACGATAAATCGGTGGAATTTCTATTGTATTGCACTCTTTAACGATTAATGATGATTTAAAAAATATCAGATGATATTTTAAATCGTCAAAAAACGATTCACATCCCTATTGTAGAATACCACTGGTGTTGGAGGATGTTCCATTCCACAGGAAGGCCATGAAGAACTGGTTCACCAAGCTCACCTGTGTCAAATGTGAGCAGTACTTTTGGAAGCCATTGCACTGAGCCATCAGCATAAATCTGCAAACCAAGCATCCAGGTCTCAGGTCATGTCAGAATCCTTTTAGTTAGTTTTACACCCTGCAAAGCTGGCCTTTTCCCAAGGCTTATATCATGCCTGCTGTTGAAGAATGGATGCGTCCTAAAAGGGAACCACCAGAAGGCTGGTGCAAGAAGCTGTCAATCTTTCCTCTTGAGAGGAAAAAAACAAGAACTGTTGTGGCTGTTTTTGATTGCTGTATTCCAAAGGAGCAGAAGCAATGAACAATGAAATATTTGGAACCCTTTTTAATAAGTAAAAACATTTGAACTAAAAGTGGAATTGGAGTATTTAAATTTAATTTCAAAGTCTATTTTTTTTTACTTAAATCTGACAATGTAAATGAGTGCTTTATGTGCTGTAAGCAGTTTCTTTTTGGGGCCTGAAAGGCTTGTATAAGACAAATTATTGGCAAGGGCTTCTCATCATATGACAGGGCATATCTTTAATTTTACTTAAAGACATTTTAATGCTTCAATAACTTTTTGTTTTTAGTCCTTAACCAACTAAATTTATAAACACAGTCACTTGTTCATGTTTCATGGCTCTCCAAACCCACGTTTCATTTAATTGCCTTCTAAAGCTATGCTTTTTAAAGAGGCATGTGGTGAGGTGGGAACATATAATGCCATTTAATGTTTTGAAATCAGTGTGTCACTTTTATTGTATTTTTATGTGGTATGTAATACAGTACTATAGCTATTTACTTATAATACTGTGTAACATACCACATAAGCGTTTATCTGCATTGGACAAACTCTCTGGAAGCTGCAGAATATAAGAATTTAGAAATAACAACTAAATCATAATTAAACTAATAACAAAATTGTTACAACAGAGCAAAACATCATCTGGTAAATGTGAATATATAAAAATGGAAAAATTAATAATTTAAGCTAGTCCAAAAGTATAGTCCAGACTTTTCACTAACCAAGAATTACTATGTGATTACATATCATATCAGATGTCGAAATCAAATGCCTGCATAAAGTAATCAGCTTTTGCCTTCTTCTGAAAAATAAATTATGTGCCTCCTCACAAAACTCAAGGGGTTCCAGAGCGTTGGGTCAGCCACTGAAAAGGCCCGGTTTCATGTCGCCATTAAATGGGCAATCTTTGGGAAGGGAAGAAGCAAAAGCTCTTTCTCCGAGGATCATAGTGGATGGAAAGTAGTATAGAACGTCTTTCACGTAAATAGGGCCTTCACATGGAAACATCACCATCACCTTCCCCTCCCTGCTCTCTCCCTCTACAGTCCTGGCATCACCATCACCATAACCTTCCCCTTCCTACACCTTCTCTCAACCCCCTGACATCATTTCCATCACCTTCCCTTTCATACCCTCTCCTTCCACTGCTCCCTCAAGATAATCTCCATCAACCTCACTCCCCTCCACCCCTCCCCCTGCAAATCACCTTCCTTTTCCTACCCTCTTCCCTTCTTAGCATCAGTACTTTCCCTCCCCTTCCCTCTCCCCCCCCCCAACAATCACAGCTTCCTAGCAAATTCAGCTGCCTTTTCCAGCAGCACTTACCTGGTGCTGCATCTTTCTGCTATACCTGTTTCTCTCTGTAATTGCAGAGGAGAGCCAGCAGAGGGGAAAACAGAAGCAGCAGCAGATAAGTGCTGCTCTCTGACTCCCCCTACTGGCGGGAGGATATTCTGCAAGCCAGCTGTTAGAGAACTAGAAACTGAAGACTGTTGCAGCACAACAGAGCTACAGCTACAGCACACCGGATGGGAAACGCTGGTATAGAGGGTAACTTTCAAACAACTACACGCAGCATCATATACTCGCATATATGGCTGCACGTAGATTTATGATAGTATCTTATAACCTGCACATTTGATATACACACATTATAAAATACACGTATCTTTCACCCAGAACATACATGCGTACTTATGTGTAAATACATGCAATGCATTGATGCAAGTATTCCAGTGCCTTGAACACGCATACTTATTCTACCTATTTAAAAAATATACCCACATATGTTTTATGCATGAAAATAAAGTAGGACTTACTAACATAAAACCCCATTCATGCACAGAAGTCTGCATATTTTAAAACATGTGCATGTAATTAAATTAACCAGTTTGCTAATTACTCCACCAGTTTGCCCAGTTCATCTCCAGATCATCAAGACCCTTCTGGTTCTTCAGCCTGAACTCCCCCTCAGTTCACCCAGATCTCCTACCCAACCAATTATACCTAATATCAATCATACCAGATAATTAGCAGGTGTAAAATTACACAAGTAAGCTGCCAAATGTACAGGCATCTCTTTTAAAATAGCAACTAGAGGAGGTAATTTTCAAAGGAGTTGTGCATGTAAATGTAACATACAGTCGTAGCAATTTTCAAAAACCCATTTACCTATGTTAAGTGCACTTAATGCTGATAAAACCTATTGACAATTCAATGGCTTATATTGTAGCAATTTTCAAATGCCCACTTACATGGGTAAGGTGAATTTACATGTATTGAACCCAGTTTTACGCATCTAAATACTTTTGAAAACCAGGCCCTAGGCCAGGGGTCAGGAACCTTTTTGGCTGAGAGAGCCATAAACGCCACATATTTTAAAATGTAATTCCATGAGAGCCATACAATATGTTTAAAACTAAATACAAGTAAATGTGTGCATTTTATGTAAGATCACACTTTTAAAGTACAATAAGTCTCTGAAAATATTACACCAGGCCTTAAGACACCAATACATCTCCTATTAGGAAAACGGACCAAGTCAGGCTGCTATAGAGTCCTACACAGAAACTACACGCCAGCAGAAAACCTCACCTGAATCACGTGCTGTCCCTCACCTAACATAGAATAAAGAGACCAAAACGCATAACAAGAAGCATGCAGACAAAAACTGAATTGGAAACTGCAACAAGCCAGAGTCTCTGTATGCAGTGTAACAAAGGAAAAAAGAAACATCACACATCCTTATAAAACAAATCAAGAAATATAAAATCATCAGCAGTAAAACTGTACTAACAAAAAGAACATATTTCGAAACAGCTGATGAGTGGAATATCCAATAATTAAAAACTCATATAAAACATTTCCAGATACCAACAAAATATTTCAAAATAGCAGACACAAAGATCCAGTAATGAAAAATAATAAAGTAATGAAAAATAATAAGGATACAAAATTTTTTTGCTCTGCATACCTGGGAACGTTTGATATCCAGGTGTCCTGAGATTGTTCTGAATTAGCAGGAGGTGGGGTGGTTTGCTTGGAACTTTCTCCTCTCTCAGTCACATACCAGCGCTCTCTCTCACACTGGCTCTCAATGACACACCTATACACACATGCTCTCAGTCACTCACATATACAAATGTTTTTTCTCTCTCACTTATATAGGCTCTTAATTACACATTTACACACATGCTGTCTATCTTTTCACGCTTACACACACACAGGCTTTCAATCACATAAATACATGCTGTCTTTTTCTCTCACACACAGACTCTCATTCACATGCTTACAAACATGTCCTCTCTTTCTCTCATTTACACACAGGCTCTCAATCACATACTCACATGCTCCCTCACCTAAATCAGCTCTCAATCACACACAGACACACATGGTCTCTCTCTCTCATTTAAACACAGGCTCTCAATCACATACTCACATGCTCCATCACCTAAACCAGCTGTCAATCAGACACAGACACACATGATCTCTCTCTTACTTATACACACAGGCTCTTAATCATACATACACATGATCTCTCTCACACACAAAGGATCTCAATCATACACACATACTCTTTCAAACAAACAGGTTTTCAATTACAAACTTACACATACAGGTTCCCAATGGTAAACTTACATTCATGCTCTCTCTCTCACAGGCAGGATCTCAATCACAGACATACTCTCTTTCACATATACAGGCTCTCAATCAATCATTCACATACATGCAATCTCTCACTCACACACACAGGATCTCAAACACACATGCTTGCTCGCTCATTCACTCCCCCCCCCCGGGAACTCGCGGCAGCAGCAGCCACCTCCCAACGCTAACCTTCTTCATTTTCAGCCCTCGCGGAGGCGAAGGCGGAGTCCCATCGGCCGCGGTTGAAGATTTTCATTTTCCTCCGAGCCGCGCTGCAGTCTTCTTCCCGCGCAGGCACCCGATGCTCTCCACTTCCTCTTCCGGGCCGCGGGAAGAAGAGAGCACCGGCGTGCTCTCTTCTTCCCGCGGCCCGGAAGAGGAAGTGGAGAGCATCGGGTGCCTGCGCGATGACTCCAGCGCTGGCACCCGGCTGACACCCGATGACTCCCGCGCAGGCACCCGGATGACTCCAGTCGGCGTGCTCTCTTCTCCTCCCCCCCCCCCCTGGTCTCTTCTTCCGCGCAGGCACCCGATGCTCACCACTTCCTCTTCCGGGCCGCGGGGGGGGGGGGGGGGGGGGGAGGAGAAGAGAGCACGCCGGTGCTGCTGACTCCAGCTGTCCTGCCGCGTTCCGCCCGGGCTGACAGCATTTTAAGCCCGGGCGGCGGAGGACCGGGGAGCAGCTGGGTCAGCGGGGAACCGCGAAGTATGGCGACACTTGTCTGCGAGCCAGATGCAGCCCTCAAAAGAGCCATATCTGGCTCGCGAGCCATGGGTTCCCGACCCCTGCCCTAGGCGAATAAATGGTGGCCTTTCCCCAAAATGTCCCAGTCCACCCCTTTTTTTATGTGTATATATATATGTGTGAAATGTAAAGTAACACATGCACTTTCAACTGCTTCTTATGCAAGTAGATGCTAATTTTTAAGCGCATAACTACTTGAAAATTCACCCCATTACCTCTCTGCATTTTTGTGATGATGCATTTGTGTGTTTGGGGGCTAACGTGAATGCACAACAGGTAGCATATGTAAGCAGAAAAAGACAAAGAGGAAAAATGCACTGCAGCTAGAAAAAGAAATGAAGAAAAAGCAAGAGCTCTAAATAGAAGAATGAACAAAAACATAGCCCAGTTATTACAACAAGTGCACTACTATTCTAGCAAATGAAGTACACTATTATAATTAAAGCAACGTGGAGTCAGTGGAAGTAGCTAGCTGTCTTTTCTTTCCTCCAGCAAGCACAATTTGAGTTCCTTAAATATATCTGTGTAGGTTTAGCATTTTGGTAGCCTCTCTCTGAACTACTTCCACCTTTTCAACGTCATTATGAATATATGGCCTCCAGAACAGAATTAAAGCTGGAGTCTTACTGGTGACCTATAAAAAGGGAATATTAGCTACTCTTTCTTGCTAGTGATACCTCACCACAGAACCTAGATCCTCATAGGCTCAAGCCTCCTGCCTGCCGGACAACCCCTATCCCCAGGGCTGACGTTTGGTGCACAAGTGGGTTAGAGGTCTGGGACTTTGCTATAGCCTCTGCATCAGGGACCCTCCACCAGAGAGGGGGTTGCATATGAAAATAAAAGTTAACAAAAAAAAAAAAAATATATATATATATATATATATAAGATGATACGTTTTTGTTGGACTGGCTTAATACATTTCTTGACTAGTTTATGAGAGTTAATACTCTTTTGTTCAAGTCAGAATTCAAATGAATCTTAGTCCCCTTTTTTCCAGATATTATTGTGTAGTAGGGGTGGGGAAAAAGTAAAAATGTTCAATTGGTTTTTTGTTTTGTTTTTGGTAGGGTTTAACCATGAATTTCATTTCATTTAATGTTTATTTCATTTAAGAATAACAAAATAAACAAAAAATAAAACAGAAAAAAAAAATAAATGTGACCTCCTGAAGCCTCCGGTCCCTGCTACCCATCCTGCCACCCGAAAAAATGCTGGAGCCAGAATCCTCCCTGGCCCTAACTTACCTGGTCCGAGGGGAATCATAAGCCTCAGCCTTGGGTAGACCTAGGCCATAGTAGGACCTGGCCCGACACTGGGGTACATGCCCGATGCTGGGGCCCATCCGGAGGTCCAGACCCGATGCATGTTCTTTGGCCCAAGCCCAGACCCAATGCTGGAATTTAACTCATTCCATTTTGAAAACGACCTGAAACAAAATAGGAAATGTCATCTCATTTCCTATTTTGTTACTCCCAAATGCCCTATTGTGTAGTTGCTTTTGGTCTTTTATACCAACAGGCCTCTTATCCTCTTTACTTAGTTGAAAAGCTGGTAGGATTTAAAGCAGTGGCTAAACGCTGCCATAACTTTCTTGGATAGATGCAATCCAACCCCTCTATATAGAAACATAGAAACATAGAAATGACGGCAGAAGAAGACCAAACGGCCCATCCAGTCTGCCCAGCAAGCTTCGCACTTTTTTTTTTCTCATACTTATCTGTTACTCTTGGCTTTTAGTAACCTTTTGGTTCTATTTCCCTTCCACCCCCACCGTTAATGTAGAGAGCAGTGTTGGAGCTGCATCTAAGTGAAATATCTAGCTTAATTAGTTAGGGGTAGTAACCGCTGCAATAAGCAAGCTACACCCATGCTTATTTGTTTACCCAGACTATGTAATTCAGTCCTTGTTGGTTGTCTGTATATAGATCCACTTTTCTTCATTCCCCCTGCCGTTGAAGCAGAGAGTTATGCTGGATATGCATTGAAAGTGAAGTATCAGTCTTTCTCCCCTGCCGTTGAAGCAGAGAGCTATGCTTGAAATGCATGAAGTATCAGTCTTTCTCCCCTGCCGTTGAAGCAGACAGCTATGCTGGATATGCGAGAAGTATCAGTCTTTCTCCCCTGTCGTTGAAGCAGAGAGCTATGCTGGATATGCATTGAAAGAGAAGTATCAGGCTTATTTGGTTTGGGGTAGTAACTGCTGTAAAAAGCAAGCTACTCCCCGCTTTTTTGTGAATGCAAATCTTTTTTTTCCACATTCATATAAATCTTTATTCTCCCATGTACATTCCTAATTCCAATATACACAAAACCATCTTCCCTGCATCAGTCTTTCAACCATGAATTGTTTTGTGGGTACACTTCTGACTGTTCCTCTGCAGTATGCAGGTAGCACTTGTGAAAAGATCATATATTTAGCTCCATGTCTAAGATTCCTTCCTTACTCCTTGAACTACACTAGAACGTAAGTTTATACTCACCTGGTAATTGATGTTTATGTGCACTGTGATATCTTGTTAGCCGCCCCCCCCCCCCCCCCCACACACACACATACACTTTTCACATTTATCCAGCTAACTTCTATGCCCTTCTCCTCTACTGTCAATTCCCAACTCTGCACTGTCCACCTTGCTGTGCTGTATGCCCAGAATAGATTTCCTGACTTGGTGTATTATATTTCCTCTCTGGTCTTTTTCAAATCCTGTCTAAAACCCATCTTTCTGAGGCATTTTTTTAAATCTTAACTCCTGATTTTCCTGATCACAACCTTGTCCTGTATGTAGGCCTTCTTCTAGATTATCCTGAGAAGGCAGGGATTGCACTCGGGCTGTCAGCTGCCGGTATTCAAAATGGTGCTGATAGCCTTTGCCCTCACTATGTCACAGGGGCTACCAGTGCCATTAGTCGGCCCCTGTCACATGGTAGGAGCAATGGATGGCTGGTGCCATCTTGTGCTCCTACCATGTGACAGGGGCCGACCAATGGCACCGGTAGCCCCTGTGACACAGGGAGGCCAAAGGCTATCGGCGCCATTTTGAATACCAGCAGCGGCAGCCCGAGTGCAGGAGATCGCTCCAGGACCCCCGCTGGACTACCAGGGACTTTTGGTAAGTCTTGGGGGGGTCAGCAGGGTGGGGGGTTTATTCATTAGATACGTTGTATTTGTGGGGGTTCGCCATACGTTTTGTGACCCCACGAATACAACGAATAGGGACATATATGTTGTGGATTGCCAATACATCGAAAACAAATGCACACCCCTAGAAATAGACCCCCAGGGTCCAACATGCAGGAGGTGAACCTTTTCAGTGGGGGCTATCTCAGTGGTGGCAAACTGGATGGGTGTAAGTAAGAAATAAAAAGGCTGGACACTCTGGATGGGTGTTCAAAACAAACTTTACTGTAGCAGATCTTCAATTGTAATTTACCAGCACCACACACATTTGTTCTGTGTAACATCCTTGTCCAGAATAAGAGTTCCAAAAGTTCTCTTCATCGTTGCAACTGTCCCTCAGTGTTGGGGTCCCAAGATATCTCACCCTCTATGGCAAGGAAAAGTATGAATCCCAAATGAGCATGAGTCTCCTAGGTGTGAACTGAATTCCCTTCTCCAAAATTCCTGCGGTCCACTTGTTCTCCAATACACCACTTCTCCATCTTCTTTTCTTTTTCCAAGGTAGAGACTCTAATAAGAGTCTTGAGATGAAATCCTCTTACTCCTAGTTCTCCTGTTCAGATGGTAAAGTTGACTCTTTTGGGATAAAAGCTCCATTCCTCAGCTCAGCTCTTTGCCCCATGCCTGGGCAGGAAAGACTGCAGCAAAACTTCACCCCAGCAGAAAAAGGCTAAAACATCACAAGAAATCTTCATACTGTCTACTCAAATAGAAACAGCAGCTCTTCACTTTCTTCCTGTCTTTTCCGTGGAAAGGAATTTTTCCTCCCTGAGCAAGGGTGTGAATCCAGTAAAAATCTAAAATTCTTCAAACAAACTCTTAAACCTCAGCAGCCAGGTAGTGGTCTAGAGTGGTATTTGCCTTCTTCCTGTTTTGTGCGGCCAGGGATGAGAGGCCTAACCCACCAGCGATAGGGGAGCTAACAAAAAATCTCCTTCTCCTTCAAAGGCTCACCAAAAAAAGCCACACTGATCTCCCCCTGCCTGCCCTTAAGCAGCCTACCACTGCAGTCGCCACCCTGAGGTGCCTTAGCAAATGCTTTGCCTCACTCCTCTACACTAGGTCTCTGACTAAGTCCAACTAGTAGAGGTCCCAAGGGAGTCTCTACATGGCTGTTTATCTTAACTAGATTACAAGCTATACTAAGCAGGGGCTGTCTCTTATGTATATTTATGCAGTGTTGTGTCTAGTAGCTTTATAGAAATAAGTAGTTGTCGTAGCAGTATGTGACAAGGAAAGTAATTGAAATAGATGTGCTTTCAGCTTAATCTTAGAGACAGAGAAAGATGGCCTCTTGGATATGAGGTCAAAGATTTGTTTTACAGAAAGCTGGCACCAGTAAGGAAAAAAGCACAGGAATAAGACATGCCCAAAACAAGAGGTACAGAGAAAAGAGTGGAATTGTGAGCAAAGAAGGAGAAATTCTATTGCAGGGAAAAATAGAGCAGAAAGATACTGTAGTTAAGAGCAAGGCCATGAATTCACTTGTATATGAGAGTCAAGAATCTGGACATGGAAAGAGAAGCTTAAATTAAAAATTGGATTGGGTTTGCGTATGGTAAAATGTTTTCCTTTATATCTCAGGGAGCAAGAGTACAGAACACTGCCAAGAATCTAGGAGTAAGGGACCGAACTCCGCAATCAGCACCAAGGTAACTATATTAGAATCTGCTTCTTGAAATTCTTAAAAGCCTGTGAAAATAACATAAAACCAAAAATCAAACAAGTAACCACTATTTAAAAATATATATCTGAAGATTTTAGGCTATATAAAGACCATCAACCAGCTAAATGTACAAGGAGCACACATTTAGCCAGGCAAAAAAGGGGCAATGCCAGAAGATTTTTTAAGATGAGTTTTAGATTTAGCTGGTTCGCATGGATTTTCAGCATTAACAGGTTCATTTATCAAATCAAAAGAGGGAGAGAGAGAGAGAAGCGCCTCTGGGGTGGCACACATATTAATCAACTATTTATACCACTGTAGGAGGATCCAGTAGTAACTTGAGGTAAGGTTTTGGTGGTGGTCTAGGGTTTGGGGGACAGTTTTACATGCACAGTCAGAGGTACGAATTGCACAGTACATATCAGTGAAGATTTGATGTGATTTGGAGTGAGGAAAGGTACGCAAAGATAAGATTTGGTCATTGTACTCTCAACCTAGCTTAATGTATCAATATTTGACTTAAATAAGAGCCTTATAAAGAGTCTCTCTCTCTTTCTCTCTTGCCTCAGGCCCAATTTTTTTTCGCGGGTGCTATTCATGCAAACTTTTTAGCAAAATGATAAATCTAGGTCTAAATTGGCTAACTTTAGCTATACATTGTTAGCTCCACAATTAGAAGGCCTAAATCTAGCCAGATCAATTTTGGGGCATTTTGCAACTGCAAAGCCTGCTTGGTTCAAATCTACTAGGTTTGGCTGAAAATTTGATTCAAGATAATTGAGTAAAGTTTCCTGTGTTGCCCTGTCAACAGGCTTTTGAAAATTGACCCAGTAATACATTACTCTTATGGCTGGAGAATCATCATAGATTTTGTAATTCCTATCTTATTTTTATACATTGCTCTGTGATTTTTGGGTTGAAGGCAATTTACCATTCGTTTTAAAGTATTAGATATGTATCATTGAAGTGCCTGATAGATAATGAATTCATGATTGTTATTGTAAAGCTACCTACTTGATATTTCTGTTTCTTGATATTTCTGTGTTTCTCATTCACTGTCAAAATATAGTATAAATAATAAATAGTACCTGAAAATGCAATGTATTTTATGATAAAATCTTTTAAAGGTTAGATATAACCTAGAACCCTCTTCATTAGTTGTAACATTTTAAATCACTTATGTTAATTATCATGTTTAATATTTCTCAAAAAACATTTATCATTTAACATGTAATGCTGGGATATAAATATTTCTTTGGTATTGAACACAAGTGGTACAGAAGTAGTCAGTATAAATAATGCATGACCCAAATAAGTTGCAAATGTTGCATTATGTTAGTATCCATGAAACCCATATGCACAAGAAATACATCTAGGCTCAGAGTCTCTCCTGTAAGGGATATCTTACAGCTGGTCACACTCTATGATGAGTAGCTGGGATATGTCCTTGAAAGTGTGGACAAGAATGACTGGGCAGATTGGATGGGTCATTTGGTCCTTTTTCTGTCAATTTTTACTCCCATCCCCTATGCTCATAGTCACAAGCCTACCTAAGAGTGACTATAGCTAAGGTACTGTGCCTCACAACCACCAGACAAGTCTGCCTTTTCTGGTTCCATCCCAACTCTTTAGAATGTTTTGCCACCTGGCATTAGACTAGCTCCAAATCTGCTAGTTTTCAGAAACCACTAAAAACTTGGGAATCTTTGAGATGGGTTTTGGGCAGCAAACCTAAACAGTTCCCTTTCTCAAGGCATGCTTGTGGAGCCTTAAAATAGAACAGCATATTGGATCCTTTAGAGCCTGCTGTACACACATAAATCAATCATTCTAGTATACTAAAACTGCAACTATATGCTTTCTTTCATTGCTGTACCTAAAAAGTGCCTTATATCTTTTGTTATACCTTGCAGTGCTTTAGACCTCTCTGATGTGTCTTAAATGCCTCTCTGATGCATTCTTCCCTGACCTATTTATTTTTGTTAATCTTTGTTGATAGTTTTTGTGCTTTTCATTTATTTGAGATGTTAAAATAATTAACACAGGCCTTCTGTAACACTTTGTCTTTTTATTTTAGTAATTGAGATTTCATGAATATAAATGTTGACCTGCTGCAACACAGCTTGAGTTCACTTGTTGGAAAAGTGTGAAGTAAATGTAGCCCCTCTTCAAATGGTTATCCTGGAAGGTGGGGGTCCCAGGGTCAAATCTTCACTCTGTCCTACATCCTTGGGGGTGTTGTTTCTTTTAATGTGGGGAGGGCAGGATTACTTATCTAAGGCTCAAGACATAGAGATGACTCTGTTTTTCTCATCTGGAGAGTTATCTTTTCAATGTAATTCCATAGGATGTGAGTGCCAACAAAATACTCTGAATCCACAGATTGGGTCTCCAAATGAAAAATTTACTACAGAATTCTTCAATAGTAGGTTGTGGCATTCAGTGCGCAATCACTGAAATATGGCTGAAACCCACTGACATAGCCTTAACCCACCAATTGCCCATACATCTTTACGATATATTCTCAATACCCAGACAAAAAAAGGGGCGGTGGCTTACTTCTAGCAGCCAAGAAAGATCTAAGATTAGCCCTCCATATCGCCAACTCAACTTCTAAACTTGAATTTGCCGTCTTCAGGTCCAAACACCTACAAATATGCTTAATCTATGCCCCCCCTGGGCTCCTAGATTCAGACCCTTCCCCTCTTATCAAAAGCATCACAAAACATATCAACACCGATTCCCCAGCCATAATCCTGGGAGACTTCAACGTACACATCAACGCTACCCCTCAATCCCCCAATTGCGAATCACTACTCTCCACTCTTAGTCACATAGGCTTTAAACAAATCATCAATAGTCCCACCCACAAAGCAGGACACACTTTGGATTTGGTGTTCTTAAACAAAGTCCTCAATATCGCCGCTAAACCTAAATGCTCACCTGTTCCTTGATCTGACCACTGGATGATCTCTACTACTCTTAAAACCACCGATCTCCCATCCCACTCCCTCACAAAAACAACAGTTCAAATCAGGAAACCATGTACCATGGACAAACTCAGTTCCCACCTCTCCAAAGAACTAACCCAGCTCGATCTCTCAGATGCAACTGCAGTCACTACTTCCTGGTTCAACATTACTAACAAAGTAGCAGAGCAAACCTGCCCCATAACTATGAAAACAATACACTGGAACCCTTATAACAGGAAACCCTGGTTCACACCAGAATTGAAGACTCTCAAGTAGGAACTAAGAAGCAAAGAACACAGATGGCGAAAAAACCCCTCCACTACGACGCTGACCACATACAAATCACTCATGCATCGCTACAGGAACACTATCCTCAGAACAAAGAGAGATTTCTTCGCCCGAAAAATACATCACTTCATCTTTGACTCCAAAGCCCTATTCTCATACGTCTCTGCTCTCACCAAACCATCTCTCCTACTATCCCGGATGACCAAGCACTAAGCAAAGCCGCAGAACTTGCTACCCACTTCAAGAAAAAAATCACTAATCTGATCACCCCTCTGATCTCAACCAATCGCCAGCCCCCTCCACTTCCTGCCTCGTCAATCCTCTGTGATTCAAGATTCGAAATTTTTGAGCCTACATCATCTCTGGAGATAGAAAACATCCTCAAGAAGCTCAAACCATCCTCTCACCCATCAGACCAGATCCGTCAAATCTACTCATCTCCATCCCTAAAACCATCGCTAAGCCCATTGCCAAAATCATAAATTGTTCCTTATCACAAGGGCTAGTACCAGATCCTCTAAAGCTCGCCACTCTCAAACCCCTTTTAAAAAAATAAATCTATTGGCAGCTGATCCTGCAAACTTCCGCCCTATAGCCAACTTACCATTTATTGCCAAACTCTTGGAAAAAATCGTCAACAAACAACTCACAGAATATCTTGAGGAACACAAGATCCTCGCCCCTTCCCAGTTCGGTTTCCGCAAATCTTTGAACGCCGAATCCCTATTAATCTCACTAACAGACCCTATCTTCCTGGGCCTAGAAAATAAACAACCGTTTCTTCTCACCCTTTTAGATTTATTGGCAGCCTTTGACACAGTTAACCACTCAGTACTCCTTGACCGCCTAGCAGACAGAGGCATCACCGGAGTGGCCCTCAGCTGGTTTAAATCTTTCCTACGCAACAGGTTTTTCAAGGTCAGAATTAACAAAAAAGAATCCCACCTAGTCAGCTCCACTCTGGGTGTCCCCCAAGGATCGTCTCTCTCCCCAACCCTTTTCAACATCTACCTCCTCCCGCTCTGTAACTTACTTGCAAACCTAAAGCTAACTCACTATATCTATGCCGACGACGTTCAAATATTCATCCTGATCACGGAGTCCCTCACCAAAACCCTCAGCTTCTGGGACAGCTGCCTTCGGTCAATCAACCACCTTCTCACCAGCCTTAATATAGTTCTAAACACCAACAAGATGGAGATCCTCATCGTCTCCCAGGACGACAGCTACAGATCAACCAACATCCCACCTTCATCCCAATTAAGTCTCTCCCAACAAGTGAGAGACCTGGGTGTCATCCTGGACAACCACCTAAACCTTAAAAAATCCATTAACAATACCACTAAGGAATGTTTCTTTAAACTTCAAGTCCTAAAAAAATTGAGACCCCTCCTCCACTTTCAGGACTACCGCATGGTACTCCAATCCATCATTTTTTCAAAAATGGACTATTGCAACTCCCTCCTCCTTGGACTCCCAGCCAACCACATCAGACCCCTGCAGATGGTGCAGAACTCGGCCACTAGGATCTTGACCAACACCAACATAAGAGAACACATTACCCCTATCCTTCGGAACCTCCATTGGCTACCTATCAAATTCAGAATTCTCTACAAAGTCCTAACGACAATCCACGAAGCACTTCACAATCTTTCTCCTCTCGATCTCAAGATCCCTTTACGGTCCCACTCCTCCTTCAGACATGTGAGAAGCGCCTACAAAGGCACTCTATACTCCCCCCCCCCCCCCCTCCAGCCGAGACCTCTCTAAGGAAACGCGCTCTATCGACAGCCGGTCCCCCTCACTGGAATGCTCTCCCCCCGGACCTTCGTCAAGAACCATGCCCACTGACTTTCAAAAAAAAAGCTCAAAACATGGCTATTCAGCTTAGCTTTTCCCCATGCTGACGATCATTAAAGACGCTTAAAGACAATTAATACTTATTTAATTACGCTTAATGGCAAACACTAACATTTATTGTACGTTTAAGGACGACAGTTTAATGTACACTCCCGTGTCGATTTATAATTTGTTTGTTACTTCTATCTCTGAATCTACTGTTAATTTCTTGAACTATCATTATGGTTGGCATTACACCTGATTGTTATATTAGTAGTTTGTATTTACCCCAGTTATTTATCTTCATGGACCCCAGTTACATTTCCCCCTGTTCCATGTAATGCTCTTATGCAATGTATATAACTACTGTTTTAATGTAAACCAACGTGATATGTATTTGCTACATGAACGTCGGTATAGAAAAATTCAAAATAAATAAATAAATCTCTAAATCAATTCTGCACTGCCACCTAGATCTATGATGCACCCTGCTTTTATTCAGACAGGGAAGCTAACTATCCCAGCAACCTCACTGGAGGTACTATTCCAAAAATGATACACCCTTCCCTCTACTGCCTAAGCCTAACTTCTAGTCCAAGGTTTTGGAAACTAGGTCCATATAATGATGATCCTAAGGGTTTGCCACATAAATAAAAAATGATGAGGATGTAAGCCTATAGCATAATTGTATTTGAATCCAAGTTAAAATCTAGGAGAAAGTTAAACATCTGTGAAGCAGGTCAAATGCTAATCTGTGTTTGAACTCACTGATGTTGCCACATTCCTCCCCATTTATTGGACTTCTGCTTTAAATTACATGGCAGAATATCTGTGTACACAATTGTATATGTGTTTGCTCTTGTTTCATTTTTTCAGTTAAATTTGGGCCGCAAGGCCCTTCGTTTGATGGTTTGAACATATAGAATTCCAGCAGTCATTTTGATCCTGAGGAAAATTAGATTATTTGTAGAATGTTATACCTGTTATTATATCTATGAGCCTTCAGAAACATACCAGAGTATAGAAAGAAGGGACTAATGTGGTCTCAAAAGCTTATGTACAGCACAAATGTGGATAAATTCTGGCAATGCCATTAACTCATGGCATTGCATTTTCATTGTGGAACCTTGCTTTAGAATCAAAGCAAGAAATCAATGTAATCAGCTATGATTTCAATACTAAAAAAAGAGATTATATTTGGTTTCAGTGGCTTGCATATATCTTTATGGCTCTCATATGTTCTAGGGTAGTTTTGTTAAAAACAAATTCAACAGTGCTAATGTGATTTTCCCATTGGTTTCTGGTAGGTTGTACAAGCTGTGCCAGCCACCACCACCTGACGGAGAAGCATAAAGACTGCCCAAGAAGCAAGGAACTGTCAGTTTTAGAAGAGTGGGTTAAAAAACAAAAATAACTCACACTTCTTGTAGCATATACCTGGAATATTGACTAGGTAATCTTGCTTTACACAGGTTCAAGTGAGGCTTACCTTAAGTACTGTATTATCTTGCAAAGCAAAGGACTGCTAGACTGCACATACCAGGCTTTATTCAGTACACATCAGTATTGTAGACATGTAGCAAATGTTACCTGGAAATTTTACACTGGACTCAGATTCCATCTGACAGAAAAACAGATGTATTCCATTAATTTGACCTTTCATAATTAAGATGTAGCAGATTTTAATATACTGTGTATATAAATATATATATAAAGCTGTCAAATGTGTACTTTACTTATTGTATATTTATATATAATGCACATACATGTGTTTGTATGCACATGGTTATCTTTCACATACATTAAACCCTAAATACAGAGTTATACAATACAGTCCTCATATATAGCCTTCCTATAATGCATTTGAAATTGTTTCACCTGTATTTCACTGGGACTGGAAACAATTACCTTATGCAGTTTAAAAGTGCTGATCTATATGGTATAATTCATTGAACCACCTGCTAATTAAGGGGTCAATATGCAAAGCCATTCAGTCAGAAAATTCACAAGTTATCCAGCTAAACAGCAACTTTTTGAATACTGGTATACTTATCCGGCTCAATCAATGTTTCCCAGCATTCTCCTGAAGGCATACCTATCCAGTTGGGTATTTAGGATTGCTACAATGAATTTATATGAGAAAGATTTGCATATACTAGATCTCCAAAGTATGTAAATCTATCTCATGAATATTCATTGTGGCAATCCTGAAAACCCGACCGGATAGATGTGCCTCCAGGAGAAGGTTGGGAAACACTGACCTAGCCTCTTTATTAACCAGCTAAAATCTAGTTGGAAAAAAAGAGGCATTCTGGGGTAGGCTTGTTATCTGGTTAACGTTGCTGATTTTCAGTTGTATCTGGCTAAATTAGCCAGGTAACTTTAAACCTGCTTCAAAGCTGCATCAGACCTGTTTCATAGCAAAGATGAAAGCAGCCGGCATTGCACCAGAGAACTGTGATCCTGGCAGAGGACCTTCATTTCTAGAGAAGAAGGGAGGGGTTAGATTGGGGAGCGGGGAATGGGAGAAAAGGGGCACTTTGGGGCATTTTCAGAGGAATTAGGAAGGGGCTGGGCTAAAAGGGTGGCTGACCTCCGGAACCCACCATATCTTTTTAATATGCATTTGGAAAGGTTTTGGGGGACACCTCTTTTATATCCGGCTAGATTTTTAGCTAATGATTGATTTATTCAGTTAAAATCTAGTGGGCTAAGTGCCCCAACATTCAAAAAGTTGCCATTTAGCTGGATAACTTGTGAGCTATGCAGGTAAAGGCTTTGACTATTGACCCCTTAAATAGAACGTGTAGAAGCTTACAGACGTTTGGTAATGAATGTGCATACACTACTCACCAAGTACTAACTTGTGTACAATCTTCTGAACACTGCCCTAGCACACCCAAAAACTACACCTTTTTAAAAAAAAAAAAAGTCTCATTTACAAGTGACACTGCTAGGACACACATACTTCAGGCTCTTATACAATATTATGTGCATAACCTCCAATTTTACATGCACAGGCATTTTGAAAATGTACCCCTTAGTGCATCTTGATATAATCACTTCACTGCAGCAAAAAATGAATAGTTTTATTTTAAAAAATTAAGTAAATAAGGTTACTTCCTGAACACAAGGAACATATTGTATCAGATCTTGTTCTTTTTTCACAGCATTATGAGATTTGCAACCATGCATTCTGCAGAAGTATAATAATATAATATAATCTCATCACTAAAAAGATAAACAGAACTGAAGAAGAATGTTCTGATGTTCATTGGGCATTATACCATGCTGTTATAAAAATATGCCTATTTTTATGTTAAATATCCAAACTCTGTAAAATCTATTTTCTGGAGCATACTTGCATCAACTTAATGCAGACATAAGGGAAAAAGCACAGGACTGCTTCTATGGTCAAGTCCTAAAGGGAACGAAGAAAGCGTGCATGGGGGTACCTTGCTGGTGTGGCAGTTACTACCCTTAACCAAATAAACCTTGATACTTTTTGTGCAACTCCAACATTGCTCTCTGCTTCAACAGCAGGGGAAAAGGGGAATTGGATTTAGACAGCAACCATTGAGGGGCCCGACTTTTACAGAGCAGCGGTTACTATCCTTAATGAAAGCATGGGATTACTACTACCAATAAGCCTTGATGCTTTTGATGTAACTGCAACATTGCTCTCGACTTTAAAGGGAGGGGGGGTGGTGAGGGCTGAAAGGAAAAAGAAATTTGGATTTAGGGACAACCAACACAAGCCATAACTTTTTTATAGTCTGGGGTACTGATGCTCAGACACTAAGAAAAAACACAGGACTGCTTCTACGGCCAAGTCCATCAGCAAAGCACAGCAAGCAGAACTGATACATGGAGGTAACCTGCACAAAGTGGCAGATACTACCATGGGAAGCTTGCAGGACAGACTGGATGGACTATCCGTCCTTTTCTGCTGTCATTTCTATGTTTCTATGTCTTGACTACAGCAATAAATAGGAAATAACCCATACTTCTTTAATATGTTCTTGCTTATCACCACTTGCCTCGAAATTTTCAAAGTTTCCAAAGAATTAAAGGCAGCATACTGTTTATAATTTAAATTTCTGGCCATGTACCATATATCTGGGCACTGCACAAATACCACACAGCTACCATGTTACTTCGGTTTTTTGTTTGACTTTTCATGTTTGAGTGCTTTTAACAGACCATCTGCATGTAACATGGTCTCTCAATATGCCTGCGCAAAATTTCCATCTGGGCCTTCAAGCTGGTCTCAAAGCACCTATTCAATGTACACGATTGCAACATATGATAAATACATTTGTTCTGTATCTGTAGCAGGTATCACAACTCTCCATTTACTCTGTACTGTAAAATAACAGATAACAATAGGTTTACCTTGGATAACTCATTATTCCTAATTGAGAGACTATAGAGGATATGTTTATTCATGACTAGTTAAACCCCAGCATCCCTTCACGCATCTTATGCAGACCATATTTAATGAGTTCTTCAAGTTTGGGAGATGAAATTCTTTAATGTGAAGCTCAATGAGACAAAATCACTTCCGGCCAGCTGCTTTAGTCTTGCAACAGTAGGTTAAGTAGCCAAGCGTAGTCTGTTGCTGTTATTTAGTCCCATAGTTATCTGTCTAAACTTTTTCTGTAAATAACCCTCAAAAATACTATTCTTTATTGTCTCAGTCATTGACTGGGCTGCATTTCAATCTAAATTTTTTTTTTTTACTTTGCTACAATAAATGAAGTGCTAGAAATGAATTCTTTAAACTGTAATTGTTGTGGCAGTTGTTTTGCTGCTGTTCCCAACAGTTTAATATCTGTGCAGCATTTATCACAGCTATTCACAATTGTTCTTTCTTAGAATAATAATTATTCATTAAACTAGAATATTGCCAGAAGCCTTTTATCTTGTGCCCCCTATTAGAGGTTTTTGTTCTCAGAAACCAAGGACCCAACTCAAGCCTTTATGGTTTGGTGCTGAAGCATAGAGAGGACCCACTTGCTGAAAAAGGTTGAATTGCTTAGTCTTTTGGGACTTCTGACCTTTTATTGCATGCAGATCTTATAAACCCTTTGCTTGGTAAAAAGGATTTAATTGAGGCTATAGTGTTTTCCTTATTAGCCTCCAGCAAGTGGCTAGCATTTGCCCATTAGATCAAAGTGAATGTTGTTCCCAAGACACATAGGATTTATTTAGGCATATATGGTAAGCTTATTAATTATATAGAATTTCATGAATGGCCCAGTCTGTTATTTTGTGGAGACATACATCTAAACATTTTGGGCCTGATTTCTCAAGGTATTTCTCTCATTCTATTCATATAGAAATAATCATTAAGTTGCCACTTTGTCTCTTACAATGCATAAATTAGACATATTTACTATAATTTAGTATACTTACTCTGTTTTTTTTAACAGTAGGTTGTATGTAGGGGGAACAATAATCATTGATGTCAATGCATTTAGAATAATAATACAAGGAACATGCTTGAAAGACAACAAATAATTCTAGTCAGCTGTCCTGGTGACATCATAGACCATAAAATTAGAATATTGAGGCAGATTTTGCTGCCTAGAAATGTACACATAGCCATGTATTGTTGTAAAGCTTGTACTATTTAAGTGCAGCAACCAGGTCAGATTTCAAGGTATTCACAGTTGAAAATCATTAAAAAAATTACTTGCGTATTACATATTTTGATTATTCTGAAATCTAGGCAAGGCTCATTTGAGGCATTTGAAGCTCAGTGTTCATCATCTCTAGGTTATAGTACATGTATATTTGTGAAAAGTTTGCATTTTCTTTCAGATTTTATTTTACATATATATATCTTAGCAATCCAGGTTTTGCTTCTTTGGAAGAGGATGGAAATTATGGCTGAGCACGGTCATTGTACTCCTACCATAGAGAATATCTTTGCATTTGTATGTACAATATCTGGTACCTGGGGATAGAAGTGCAAGATCTTTGTGCGTGTTCTTGTGTACATAGATCTTTATCTGCCAGTTTGATAGGCTATTTTAGAACAAGTTCTGCCTCTAGTATTGTATATAATATAAACTTCATGACACAAAAATATAAAGAGCTTATGGGAGCTGTTCAAACAAATACAGTGCATCATTTTTTGCTACAAAGGAAACTTCAACCACAAAAGTTACTTTTTCAGACAAATAGATTTCAGTGCAATGGTTCAGTAACAATCCACCGATTATCTTTTTTATCTATAAGCAAAAAATTAACAGTATCTGTCTGAAAACAGAAATCAGTGGAACAGATGCTTTTTTTGTGTTTTTTGCTAAATGATTTGTTGCAATGTTAAAATTAACGTTTTTGTAATTTAATGTTAAATCTTGTGGAAATTCAGCATTGAAGTATAATGCATCTGTAAATTATCAATGACATGTAGTGCATTATGGCTCAGTCAGTGTTGTGTTCCTGGTATTACTGTGTAGTTTATTAGATGCATCATTTATTTTTTTAGTCAGTACAATAGAGACTGGAATCATTACATTGTATTTTAAATCTTGTCAGGTAGTAATAAACTATAAACTTTATTTTTCCTGCTGTGAATATATTCTTATTGTCTAATTTGAAGAAAGACATGTATTTTAAAGCAGGTTCATCAACAATTTCGCTTATAACAGTAATGGCTGTCAAGTCCGAAAGACAAAAAAATGATTGACATAGCACATAAAGATAGTCTTTGTTGATGCAAATACAGACATCCACAGAAGACTTTCACTAAATGCAATCCAGGCCTACCACATACAGTTCTCCTATACTATAGCACAGGGCTTCCCAAACCTGTCCTGGGGACCCCACAGCTAGTCAGGTTTCAGGATATCCACAATGAATATGCATGAGATACATTTGCATACCATGGAGACTCAGTATATGCAAATGCATCTCATGCATATTCATTGTGGATATCCTGAAAACCCGACTGGCTGTGGTGTCCCCAGGATAGGTTTGGGAAGCCCTGCTATAGTGTATATAAAAATAAATAATAGCTACATCTGAACTGAACTGAATTTCATTAAACCTCTTCCAGTCACAGAAAGCTGAATTGGAATGCTTTATAAAGGTATGTAAATTAAACAAACTGGAATAGCATGGAAGACAAAGTACTGGTTATTACAGTAATTGAAACCATGAGTCATAGCTTATCCCTGTAAAAATACTCTTCTTCCCAAATGCAAGTAAAAGTACATACATTCTAGTACTTTGGGGATTACCGATGGAGGAGATCTGGTTACAACAGCAGAAGGAGCAGTTGGAAATGTGGAATAGAAGGCAAATGGAATGTATGGAGCCTGTGATAGAGAAGGGAGTAGGTTATAGAAGAGAAACACCATTCTATCAAAAGAACCACCAAAGTAAAACTATTCTACAAAAATTGCTTTTTTTGAGACCCTCATAAATAGAGCGTTTACTAGAACTCACTTAGATGCAGTAAAATGGTGCTAAACTATTACTCCTACCACTTAAATGTATTACAGCTCAATTTTTTAAAATCAAAGTGCAACAAATATTTTTTTAAAAAACTTGTATTAAATTTTGGCATATAAAATCTTGTCTTGTGTAAAAAGAAAGAGAATTTAAATATAATGATGCTTATCTTTTCAAAATGTATGTCAAAAGTCCATTGAAAGAGCCTTGTATCTGCTTAGCCCATGCCAAGTCCGACAAGACTCATGTTTTGTTCTACTTCATCTTCAATGACAATTTATCTGGGCAAAAAGGCTCACAATTCCACTGAAATTCATTAAAGATGTTGTGTGCAGTTATCAAAAAAAAAAAAAAGAATTAAATAAAAAAACATATGTGTCAATACGTATTGGTTTTTCTCATGAAGCACATTGTTCCCCAAGCGCCATGCTGATAGACGTTCCTCTCTGAAACCACCATTTTCTTTTCAAATATAAATCCTGCTTCAAATGCTACAACAACCAATCATGGCAGCTTATTTGAAAGCCAACAAATCATGGTTCAGCAACATTAAGAATAGGTAATATACTTGAATCAAGCCTCAAACAAAGAAGCAGTGATGATTTTTTCTGACCGTTTTTAATTGCCGGAGCCATCTTTAAAAATGGCGCCAGCCATCCAGTGCTCCTACCATGTGACAGGGGCCAGCCAATGACACGGTTACCCTGTCACATGGTAAGGGCAAAGGGCCATCAGCGCCATTTTTATTAGTGGCAGTCGACGGCCCAGGAGCGGGAGATCACTCCCGGGGCCCACTGGACCACCAGGTAATTTTAAAACTTTTTTTGGGGGGGGGGGGTTTGGGAGGGTGGTGGAGGCTAAGGGAGTGGTTTTAAAGGGTCGGGGTGGGTTTTTAGGTTGTGTCCTAACTCCCGTTAGTGTGCACTAACCCGATATTTTAAATCATCAAAAACCGATTCACATCCCTATTTGCAAATATCCATAAATATGTGTCTAGCAAGTCACAAGCTTATCATGTGTTGAAGCTTTACAATGCGGACCAAGCTGCATCTGGATCTGAGTGATGTCTTTCAACCCTGCAGAGACTGCAAGCTGCTGCAGCCAAGGTAAAGGAATATAAAAATACATCAAAACCACTGTGTGCTCTTCTGAGAATGACAAATGTTCTGCAGGAATCAGAATCTTGCACTCACTGTGTTAACAAGTTGGGAAAAGGGCTGTACTGTTTACCCTGCCCAGTGAACAGCATTACATAGCCAGCAGAGGAAGAAGCCAAAGGAATGCTGGGAGACCATATAAGAAAGAAAAGGCACAAATTAGCTGTCTCTGTCTAATTGTGAGGGGCAGGGATGGCCAGGAGTTGGAGCCAGAAAGAGAGGCATGTATCTGGCCATTCTGCAATCAGTTCTCCTAATTATCAAGAGGGAATGATGAAAGTCTGCACTCTGAGGAAATAGAGAGTTAGACAGCTGTTCTTGCTTCATAGCTGAGCTACATTGAAAATACCAACAAACAACAGATAAGCCAGGAGCTGTATTACCCTCCTAAGAGATTGAGTTAAGTGGTCTAAATTTAGCACAGAAAGTATCAAAGCAGAAGAGTGAGAAGGTTTATTTCTTTGCCTTTTGTCACAAATTCAGTATCTCATCTTAACTGCTTCAGTATTTCATCCAAGGTCAAGCATAAACCCTTGTCACAGCCACGTTGTTGTGTCCCGCGGCAGTGGGAGGCCACGACCGCGGTCCCCTACCTCGTCCGCAGCGGCGACCCGCCACGGCAGCTTCGGGGGAAACCCCTGACCGGGTGCTCGTTGCCCCGGCACGGGTCCCCGGTCTGACCATTGGGTGGAGAGCCATCCCTGCTCTGCCCCCGTGCCGTCCCTGCAGCCGTTCCTCCGTGGAGGACATCCAAGATGGCCACCGCCATCTTTAGGCGCGAGGCCATGCCCCCTTCACAGATTTAAAGGGACCTAATCCCTTTAACAAGCTTCACCTGTCCTTGATCAGCCTGAGCAGGGGAGGTATAAAGGGAAGCTTCCTCTGCTCATTCTCTGACTTGGCAACGTCCCACAGTGCTGTCTAGTCTGCTTGCTTCGGTGAGTTCCTTGAGCTTCGGATCCTTGTTCCTGTTACGTCTTGGTCTTCCCGGTTCCTGACTTCGGATTGGCTTACGGTGATTCCCTGGTGTGCAACTCGGATTGGCAAGCGGTGATTCTCTGGTGTGACTTTGGACTGGCAAGTGGTGATCCCTCGGTGTGTGACCTTGGACTGGTAAGCGACGACGCTCTGGCACTTGATCTTGGACCTCTCCTGGACTCCGTCTCCAAGGGCCCGCCTAAGTCCCAGCAGTCTGGGTCCCTATGGGCTCCTCCCGGGGGGACCGCGGACTTCCAGGGCGAAGCTCCAGTCAGCCCTTGCACCGATACTGCGTAGGGATGTGAATCGTTTTAGGACGATTAAAATTATCGTCCGATAATTTTAATATCGTCTTAAACCGTTATGGAACACAATACAATAGAGATTCTAACGATTTATCGTTATAAATCGTTAGAATCGTGAGCCGGCACACTAAAACCCCCTAAAACCCACCCCCAACCCTTTAAATTAAATCCCCCCCCCTCCCGAACCCCCCCCCCCAATGACTTAAATAACCTGCGGGTCCAGCGGCGGTCCGGAACGGCAGCGGTCCGGAATGGGCTCCTGCTACTGAATCTTGTTGTCTTCAGCCGGCGCCATTTTCCAAAATGGCGCCGAAAAATGGCGGCGGCCATAGACGAACACGATTGGACGGCAGGAGGTCCTTCCGGCCCCCCGCTGGACTTTTGGCAAGTCTTGTGGGGGTCAGGAGGCCCCCCCCCCAAGCTGGCCAAAAGTTCCTGGAGGTCCAGCGGGGGTCAGGGAGCGATTTCCCGCCGCGAATCGTTTTCGTACGGAAAATGGCGCCGGCAGGAGATCGACTGCAGGAGGTCGTTCAGCGAGGGTTCTGGCGCCTCGCTGAACGACCTCCTGCAGTCGATCTCCTGCCGGCGCCATTTTCCGTACGAAAACGATTCGCGGCGGGAAATCGCTCCCTGACCCCCGCTGGACCTCCAGGAACTTTTGGCCAGCTTGGGGGGGGCCTCCTGACCCCCACAAGACTTGCCAAAAGTCCAGCGGGGGTCCGGAAGGACCTCCTGCCGTCCAATCGTGTTCGTCTATGGCCGCCGCCATTTTTCGGCGCCATTTTGGAAAATGGCGCCGGCTGAAGACAACAAGATTCAGTAGCAGGAGCCCGTTCCGGACCGCTGCCGTTCCGGACCGCCGCTGGACCCGCAGGTTATTTAAGTCATTTGGGGGGGGGTTCGGGAGGGTGGGGGATTTAATTTAAAGGGTCGGGGGTGGGTTTTAGGGGGTTTTAATGTGCCGGTTTTGCGATTTTACGTTTTTTTGATTTTTCACGATTTTTCATGATTTTTCACGATATTTTACCCCCCCAAACGGCAACAATACGATTCCCTCCCCCTCCCAGCCGAAATCGATCGTTAAGACGATCGAGGACACGATTCACATCCCTAATACTGCGACCCCTCTGGGTCCACCTAAGTCCCAGCGGTCTGGGTCCCTACGGGCTCCTCCTGGGGGGACCACAGACTTCCAGGGGTGAAGACACAGCTCTTCTAGCCTCTTCATCTGCCTGCAGTCGCCTCCGTCTCCAGTGCCGAGGGTCGGCTGCTCTCCTCTTCTGTTCTTCCTCGCCACCCAACGAGAGAACCTACGGATCCTCCGCAAGGTATACCATCCTCTTCGGCCCAAGGGTCCACAAGCCTGAGCATAACACACTTGAGATAGGGCAGGGAAAGAGAAGCTGATGGACAGTGATCTTTCTGTAAGAGACTGAAACCAGACCTGCTTTCTGTTTAGTACCAAGTGAACCATTTGGGGAAGCCTCCAGGAAAAAGAGACCTACCAGACTCTGCAGTACTTATCTATTTGGTTTGTCATCTAGCCAGCTCTACCATCAAGAGGGACTTCTTTATTTTCTTGATTGGTTTTTTTTTTTAATACAATTTTGTGTTTGGAACAGGGTACATCCTTTACAAACTGGTGACATTGGGGTAGATCTGATCCGCAATGTCACCAGGGGTAAAGAACATTTTTGAATGCTGTGTACTTTACTGCTTTTCACCCCCAATCTTTCTCTATTAGCATTCCTTTTTTTTTTTTTTTTTTTTACTATCCATATGAGTAAGTTGTTTTCCCTGGCTAATAGTCCATACCTAGTGTTATTTTTGCATTGCTTGATTTAAAATAAGAAAACTGCAAGTTTATATTAGACTTCGGTACTGAACTTTTCCCATTTAATGTTCTGGTTGGATTAAAGTCTACTTACATAATACTAGTAAAAAGGTTAATTACTGTTTTATTCTGGAGTGATGATTTTATCTGGTCTGTGGTGCCACAAGTGGGAAGGGCACAGAATTGTGGTATTGAGGTAACCGGGTCCCTTTTTCATCCCCCAATCAGGCTATGAACTCAAAGTTAAATCATATTAGTGAATATAATTTCTCATGTGGTACTCCCAATGCCAAGCATAGCAATAATTCATGGTCCGTACCGGGGGGAAGGGGCACATGTGGGCTTTTGTTTTTGGAGAAGGGACTCTCTTTCTTCCTTACCCTTCTGCAGAGAGAGTAATTTGCGTGCCAGTTTATTCATCTGATAAAATCCACTGCAGGAATACTCACCTCTTGTCATTTTTTACTGATCAAGCTGCCTCTTAAGACACAGAACCATCTGAGATCCCTGCATAAAACAAGAGCTTCAGTAAAAAAAAGTGGGAAGATCCCCAGGAATATAAAAATTTGATATTTTGAGGACACATCCACAGAAGGAGAGATTCTGGCACATATATTGTCATTGTCATATATATATTGTCATTTCTGAAACAGGACTTCTACTGTTCCTCAGTTAATGGTATAAATATGCTTTCAGATGCTCAAATGTAGAGTGGCACTTAGTATATTGTAAAATGACAAGTTATTAATATATTATATATTTATAGCCCCTCTTCTGGGAAGGCAAGTGTACACTCAGTCCTGAGTCTAAGTCCTCATACAGTCAAAACAGGACATGGATTCTCCAAATAGGGTGGAGGATTAGAGTTGCCAACTTTCAACTGTAAAATTTCCAAACAATTGGAGGAGCCAAGTAAACTTTTTGTTGACAATATCCTTCCACATGCACACAAGACTCTTCTTGTAACCCACCCTTAGGAAACTTGCATTTGATTTGAGGGAGAATCATAAATACTTCTCATTTATTAGTGTCTCACAAACTTTCTAATACATCATTCTACACTAAGAGGTAGATGGACATGGCAATTTTATAACATGCGCGCGTCGCCACGCACATGTTACAAAATACGATTTCCACAAGCACATGCATACCTGATTTTAATTTCGGTGCACGCAATTGCGAGTGGGTGGAGTCTCATGTGCGCAAGGGGGGGGATTTTAAAAAGTATGCGCAGTGACGTGAATAGGCCTTTCCCAGTTCCCTCCTGGTCCACTCCAATTAAGGAGCGGACTGAAAGGGAACTTTCCTATCCCCTACCTAGCCTTCCTCCCTTTTCCCCTCTCCTCCCTGATCCCTAAATCCACCCTAACTCCTCTAAATTTAATGGCCGCTGTCCCGGTTGGTCCCCGCTCCACCCAGACCCAGCCCCCAGCCTGATCCTTTCACCAAGCCCAGCACTTCTGCATGTATTGGGAGATAACGCACGTGACTGGGCCTTTTTAAAAATGTGCTCGGTGTGCTCATGACCTAGCCACACATGTACCTGGTTTTTGCATGCCAGGCTTTGAAAATTTGGGCTTAAGCAAATTAAAAATATTTTTCAGTCTCGGAATTGTTTTTTTTAAACATGTATGACATCCTGTTAAGGCACTGGTATTTTACAAAAAACATAATCTTATATAAAATACTAAAATCTCCTTTGGTCCAATATAAAGTATCACAAGCTATAGAAATTCCATTTATAATGTGGAAGAGAACACAAAACTTGTAAAATACAACTACTAGAACCCTGAGGAACCAGAAAAGTCTGCTGTATCTAGAGTTTCCATACCCATCCTGGAGTACTGACCTTTCTGTCAGTTCCAGTCTCCTCACCTTCTCCATTGCCCAACCCCAGCTGGGATATCATCCATTTCAGCAACCTCAGCTGGCTAAAGTGATCACCGCTTCCCAAACTCCGTGTTATGTTTAAGGAAGGATGTGAACTCTGGGCTGAGATGAGAAATGTCTCCGCCCACAGGGAGGAGCCCTGTGAGCCTCACCGTCAGCAGGCGCAGTCTCAGTGGTGTGGGACACAGCTAGAAATGGAGACTTTATTATATTGGAAGGAAAAAGTAATGACCACAGAATGGAGGAATAGTAATACAGTCCTGGGCAATGGGAATTACCTAGAGTGAGACACAGCTGAGAAGATCCGGTAGGGCCTGTGAAGCGGGGTATGCTGGGAATCCCCTCTGATGAGTGTAGGCACCTGAGGAATACAGATCCAGTAGTGGCCCGCAGAGCGGGGTATGCCAAGGATGTCTGTACAGTAGATATTGAAGAACTGGTAGCGATGCCGGAACTTGGAAGTGGCTCCGGTAGATGGCGTGTAGGTATTCTGTAGAGCAGGAAAGCTGAATGACTTCCACTGAAGAGATGCGGTAGTGGCCCGAGGGTCGGGGTACGCCGCGTGGAATCCAAAATGTAGTTTGTATAGTAGAAGTCAGTAGAGAAACTCACAGTAGATAGTTCCTGGAGAGAGATAGAGATCTGAGAAGCAGATCTAGTAGCAGTCAGGAAGGAAGGCCCCCCGAGGAGCGGATAGCTGGGATTACAGGGGAGCCTCCGAGGAGCGGGTACTCAGAGGGTCCGGATGCCAAGACCGAGAGTGGAGAATTCAGCAAGATGGAACTCCTTGCTAACTCGAGGAAGGCAAGGGCTGGTCAGATTAAATACATTAGCGGGTTGATGTCATCGGGCAGGGATGCCCCCGAGGTTCCCGCCATGACGTGTTCAAATGATAGGGATGTGAATCGTTTTTTAACGATTAAAATTATCGTCCGATAATTTTAATATCGTCTTAAATCATTATAGAACACAATACAATAGAAATTCTAACGATTTATTGTTAAAAATCGTTAAATCGTGTTAGTAAATCGTGTTAGTGCGCACTAACAGAAAATGATACAAATTGACACTTTCCAGGTCAGTAAAGGTCAGTTAGGAATGAATATGTATTCCTATTGGATGGCTGCTCTCTTATCTATTGATGTTACCAAGGTTCCCACTGAGGTGATGGTTGGGGGGATGGGAAATGGAAATGGAAACTCAGGAACAATAACAGAAAATGATACAAATTATTGACACTTTCCAGGTCAGTAAAGGTCAGTTAGGAATGAATATGAATTCCTATTGGCTGGCTGCCCTCTTATCTATTGATGTTACCAAGGTTGCAACTGAGGTGATGGTTGGGGGGATGGGAAATGGAAACTGTTGGTAGTTGACATAAAAAGTAATGTGATCAGTCAATATGACTAGAACTTGTGCCCTATTCCTGATACCAGGGGTGTTGTGATCTTCCTGCACTCAGTGCCCTATCCCTGATACCAGGGGTGTTGTGATCTTCCTGCACACAGTGCCCTAACCCTGACACCAGGGGTGTTGTGATCTTCCTGCACACAGTGCCCTAACCCTGATACCAGGGGTGTTGTGATCTTCCTGCATGCAGTGCCCTATCCCGCCTGCATTACTAGTGAGAGGCTGGCTTCACAGACAGGGGGGAGCTGCCTGACCCTCACTCCTGACTTCCCCCATGTCCCAGCCAGTGAATGGTGTGTGGGTGAGGGGGGGGGGGGAGGATGGTGAAGTCTGAGGCAGCTCCCTCCCTGCATTACTAGTGAGACGCTGGCTTCACAGACAGGGGGGAGCTTCTGACCCTCACTCCTCCCCTCCCCCATGCCCCAGCCAGTGAATGATGTGTGGGTGAGGGGGGGGGGGGGGGAGGATGGTGAGGCTGAAACAGCTCCTTCCCTGCATTACTAGTGAGAGGCTGGCTTCACAGACAGGGGGGAGCTGCCTGACCCTCACTCCTGACTTCCCCCATGTCCCAGCCAGTGAATGGTGTGTGGGTGAGGGGGGGGGGGGGAGGATGGTGAAGTCTGAGACAGCTCCCTCCCTGCATTACTAGTGAGAGGCTGGCTTCACAGACAGGGGGGAGCTTCATGACCCTCACTCCTCCCCTCCCCCATGCCCCAGCCAGTGAATGGTGTGTGGGTGAGGGGGGGGAGGATGGTGAGGCTGAAACAGCTCCTTCCCTGCATTACTAGTGAGAGGCTGGCTTCACAGACAGGGGGGAGCTGCCTGACCATCACTCCTGACTTCCCCCATGTCCCAGCCAGTGAATGGTGTGTGGGTAAGGGGGGGGGGGGGGTAGGATGGTGAAGGCTGAGACAGCTCCCTCCCTGCATTACTAGTGAGAGGCTGGCTTCACAGACAGGGGGGAGCTGCCTGACCCTCACTCCTGACTTCCCCATGTCCCAGCCAGTGAATGGTGTGTGGGTGAGGGGGGGGGGGGGAGGATGGTGAAGTCTGAGACAGCTCCCTCCCTGCATTACTAGTGAGAGGCTGGCTTCACAGACAGGGGGGAGCTTCCTGACCCTCACTCCTCCCCTCCCCCATGCCCCAGCCAGTGAATTGTGTGTGGGTGAGGGGGAGGGGAGGATGGTGAGGCTGAAACAGCTCCTTCCCTGCATTACTAGTGAGAGGCTGGCTTCACAGACAGGGGGGAGCTGCCTGACCCTCACTCCTCCGGGGTATTGTGATCTTCCTGCACACAGTGCCCTATCCCTGATACCAGGGGTGTTGTGATCTTCCTGCATGCAGTGACCTATCCCTATTAATACCAGGAGTGTTGTGATCTTCCTGCACACAGTGCCCTATCCCTAATACCAGGGGTGTTGTGATCTTCTTGCACACATCCCGGTATCAGGAATAGGGCACTGTGTGCAAGAAGATCACAACACCCCAGGTATCAGGAATAGGGCACTGCATGCAGGAAGATCACAACACCCCCGGTATCAGGAATAGGGCACTGTGTGCAGGAAGATCACAACACCCCTGGTGTCAGGGTTAGTACACTGTGTGCAGGAAGATCACAACACCCCTGGTGCCAGGGTTAGGGCACTGTGTGCAAGAAGATCACAACACTCCTGGTATTAATAGGGATAGGGCACTGTGTGCAGGAAGATCACAACACCCCTGGTGTCAGGGTTAGGGCACTGTGTGCAGGAAGATCACAACACCCCTGGTGTCAGGGTTAGGGCACTGTGTGCAGGAAGATCACAACACTCCTGGTATTAATAGGGATAGGGCACTGTTTGCAGGAAGATCACAACACCCCCGGTATCAGGAATAGGGCACTGTGTGCAGGAAGATCACAACACCCCTGGTATTAGGGATAGGGCACTGTGTGCAGGAAGATCACAACACTCCTGGTATTAATAGGGATAGGGCACTGTGTGCATGAAGATCACAACACCCCTGGTGCTAGGGTTAGGGCACTGTGTGCAGGAAGATCACAACACCCCTGGTATCAGGGTTAGGGCACAAGTTCTAGTCACATTGACTGATCACATTACTTTTTTTGTCAAGCTACCAACTGTTTCCATTTACCATCCCCCATATACTGTCAGTGGGAACCTTGGTAACATGAATAAATAAGAGGGCAGCCAATAGGAATACATATTCATTCCTAAACTGACCTTAACTGACCTGAAAAGTGTCAAATTGTATCATTTTCTGTTAGTGCGCACTAATCGGAAAAAATGATTTTTAACGATTTTTTAACTAAAAAATCGTGCCTAACACGATTTTCTTCTCCTGCCAGATGATTTCTATCATTAAGACGATATGGAACACGATTCACATCCCTATCAAATGAGGCCCTTGCGCGCGCGCTTCTAGGTAACTCCGGGTCCAAGATGGCGGTCGGCAGTGCTCATGCTGTCCCGGGAATGCCGGTGAGATCGGCGGGGACTGGCAGAGATTGCCATTCTTCCCAGACTTGCTAGAGCAGGGAAAAAAGAGGTGAACATGAGAGATTGCAGCCTTCTGCAACCAACAGGCGTAACACTCCGCAGTATTCGCTAGAGATGCAAACACCTTCATTTGAGTACAAGCACAGAAGAAATACCCACCCATGCCCCTGTCTCTCTCTCCAAACAGCAGATCTGGAGGTACTACACTCAGGGGGGTCAAGGACTGGAGCCCAGTGATCGGTAAAATCCACAAGTGATCATCTTGCAGCCACATCAAACTGCTGCCATTGAAAGCTAAGCAGAGAGAGCCCGGTTAGCTCATGACTCTCCAATGATGGTGAAACGGTATTATAGCCTTGCTTTCCCACCCTTCTTGGCCCTCCCCATATACGATCAAAAATTGTGTATTGGAAACTACAGTTTTGCTAACGGTAAGCCATGGGAAATTCCTTCTAAGAGCAATTAATGTTGTAAAGAACAATTAGGGGAGGATCCATTCAATGTATCCCCTCTCTTTGAAGGTGCAGAAATGGCCATCCCCTTTGGGAAGTTTTATAGTAGCTCTCCACTGAGAACTCAAGGGGCAGTGTAGCTTGTTTTTTGAAGGTTTAGGAGGCGTTTGGAGATTTTGCTAAAGTTTTTGGATTTTGGGGCCTGCTCTACGACTCCAGCAAACCCTGCTAGAACTCTGCTAGTTGGGTCTGCCATGCCTATTCACTCTCTAGTGGGTAAGGGTCAGCATCCTGAGACTATTTTGGACTTTCAGAGACTGATTTATAGGGAGCATGGTGGAAGCCTGTGCACTGCCTAGGCCCAGAGCATGGGGAACCCTGTGTCTGGGGCTGCCCAGGTAAGGGAAGACCTGCTCTTCTACAGCCTCAACAAAGATAGAGGATGGTGGTGAAGGGAGGCCAGGACCTTCCAGGGTTTGCATCATTTCTGGGGAAAAGACTTTGTTTTTGGAATATCTGGAAGAGGTTTTGGCTGCCCCTCTTCTTACCCATCTAAGAACATGTGAAGCTGCTGTTCCAGCTTGGATCCTACCCACATGGGATCCCGAGACAAATACAGAAAATCTAGAGAACCAGCTAACTGTGAGTACTGAGGGAAGTTAAGATCATTGAGGTCACCCATCAGCAGTCTTCATCCTGGGGAAGAGAGTAGTTTGGGCTCTCTGTGCAGCACCTGTGACTTTTATATTTTTGCCAGTTTGGAAGGTGTTTCCTGCCCATGTAAGGGATACCCTGCTCACCTGGGAACTCTACTTTTTTTTCCAAACCCTGGAGGTTAGAAATTTTCCTTGTTCTGGTACAAGAGATTCCTGCACAGATTTAGGAAAGAGAATATAAAAGTGAAAAATTCTGTTGTGCTGAGAATTAAGTTTTGTGCCATACTTTATCAGAGTTTTCAACAGTAAAGACTATTTTTGGACAATAACTCAGTGGCTCCAGTGTTTTCATTTGGCACAGCCAGCACACATAGTGAAATACAGGTACCCCCTCTCCCAAGGACAAGAACAAAGGATCACTCCTAGCATTCTTGGCCTTGAAAATAATCTCCCCTCTGCCCTCTCACTCAACCAAGAATCCAGGCCCTGGAAGAAAGAGACTGCAGTGAAGCTATCCTGGTAAGGTTCCAGCCCTAAAAAGACAATAAATTATTTTATGGCCCAGCGGGTTGCAGTCCGCAACCAGGGATGAGGTTACATATGAATTTATAATAACAGATTTTTAATGAAAAAAGAACATTCAAAGTACAGTCCAAGGTAAAAGTATCACGGACATTAACATGCATGTTATATTTACATGCCCTACTGTGGTGCATGTAAAACCACAGTACATGCAGCCTGCAAAAAAGCCATTTGGAAACCATATGGTATGTTAACAGGTATTAGGGCTAATATCAACCAAAAGAAGTCCAAAAAAAGAATGTAAAAACTGGAAGCCAACAACCTAAAAAAAACCCACTCTTTGCTGTTATATCCTTATAGATATAGCCAGCTATTTTAAAGTCCCACAAGTAAAGTCCATATGAGATGACAAGACAAGATGGCTGCCTTTGATTAATGCTGCAGATGATTCTTCCCCTGAAGCAGAAATTCTGAAACATAGCCAGTGTTGGGAGTGCTTGAGATGTTTTTATTTGCATAAAAAATTTAAAAAGTTGAATTTACTTGAGGAACTTTATAATGGCTGGACTGATGAGTGAAACATTAAGCCTGTGTTTGCATTCCAAATAGCAGAAGACTCATTTCTGAACCATATTTTGAATCATATTTTGGCTATGTCAATTAGGATATAACAGCAATGAGTATTTTTTAGGTTATTAGACCTATTGTAACATGCATTCAGTGTGGGCTGAGCCCTCAGAAAGCCAGGCTTTAAACTGAATTACAATATAATAAACTGCCAAGCCAAAACAGCATTAGTAGCATTCACAGTATGAAAAGACAACATTGCAAATATTACACCAGGCCCTTAAATGCCAATACACCTCTTATTAGGAAAACAAAAAAGAAATCCAAGCTGCTATCAATCCCTACACGAAAACTACACACTAAGATGAGATATTCTGCTAGTGTGTAGTTCATGAGGAAGGGTGTAGTGAAAGAGAAGGGATGACAGGTAATGAAGAGCTGCTGAGTGAATGCCTTTATAGGCAAGTAAAAGAAGTTTGAACTATATGTGGAAGTGGACAGGGAACTAATGTAGTGACTTGAGAAGAGAGGTTAAATGGTCATAGTGATGTTGAAGATGGGTAAGTCATGCAGCTGAATTCTGAATAAACTGTAGTGAAGAAAGACAGTTCAGCAGGAAGGCCTGCAAAGAACAAGTTGCAATAGTCTAAGCAGGAAGTGATGAGAGCGGATAAGCGATGACAGAAATATGTCAACAGGTGAGGTAATAAAAATCTGCCTTTCACCCGTAACTGGGATCTATTTGGCTTCAACCAGGCAGTAGTTGAAGTCAAATACTTCCCATTGCTCCCACTCCTCCTTTGTTCACCTCAACACCTAGCTTGCTACTGCTTTTATCTCCTTTTCTATTTTTCCAGTAAAGGTTCTTATCTAAAATGTGACAATTACCAGCACCCTTGTTAACAATTTCAACAGACAAGCCAATGATTGTACAAGCATGGAGACCAGACTTCCCTCTCATTCTTAGAGGTGGTCCATCCAGAGCTGAGTAGATGCATCTGTTCGCTGGAGGTGGACTCTTGGCCTTGTGCAGGATTGGTATGGCCCTCAGGGAGGTCCCAGAGGGCATCTGCCGCCAGGAGGCGGAGCACACGAGGAGACACAGGCTAGATGGAGCTTCATAAATAACTGTCTGGGGTTTCCGCGGGTTAGGCCCTTGGGTACCCAGACCGCCTGGGCTTAGGTGGGCCTCGGAGGGTCTCCCGGAAAGGTAGCGGAGAGGTGTACCCACCATGAGCAAGGGTGTGCAGCTTGTGGAGAATAGATGAGCTAGGCCGGAGCAGAGTATATCGGAGACCACTGGAAGGGAACTGGAACTGGAGGTCCTCTGGACAGGATAGACAGCGCCTATCCTGTCCAGAGTTTAACAGCGCCTATCCTGTCCATGGTTTAGCATGTAGAAGGCCGTGGTTAACAGCCAAGCAGGCAGGTCTGTTGGTCATGGGAGAATCAAATAGAGTGTCTGAGTGGAGCGCAAGGGACAAAGCCAGGGTATCCATCTGAGAGTGGTCAGCCAAAGCAAAAGTCAGTTCCAGATATAAATCCAAGCGTGGTCAGTAGCAAGAAGAGGTCAGTTCCAGGCAGTGGTCCAAGTATGGTCAGAGGCAAGCAGAGTCAATTCCAGGCAGTGGTCCAAATGTGGTCAGAGGCAAGCAGGGGTCAATACTGTGAATCAGTCCAAGGCTGAGGTCAGTACCGAGTACCAGTCCGAAGAACTACAACCTGGGAAGCGGAGCAGAAACAGGAACAGATGTTGGAGCACAGGAAGCACCACGGGAAACACAGGAACGCAGGAACAAGTACTGGAACAGGAAAGTAGGAACAGGCAATGAACACAGGAACACAGGAAGGCAACTAGCTTCTCAACAAAGAGATGACCTGTTTGCCAAGGCAAGGAACTGGAGCCTGAGCCCTGCCTTATATACAGGGCTCAGGTGATGTCATCATTGCGTGCTGCGATGGCCCTTTAAAGGGTAGGGTGTTCCGCACGCGTGCACCTAGGGGCAGACCTGACGCCAGCGAGGACGCCGAGCCCCGCCGAGAGGAGCAGTGCGAGGTTAAAGGCCCTAAAGGCCCAGGATAGGCCACGGGATGCCACGGATGCTGGGGTCTGGCTGCGGCAGTGAGGGAGGATGAGCCAGGCCTTGTGGAGGGAAGCCTGCGGTGAGCAGGGCCGGCCATGGCACTAACGCGGCCGGGACGCCCAACAGCACCATGGCAATTCAGTGTGGAAAAACTTACATTGGTGCTGTCTGCAATGTGCCTTTTCGATGGCTACAGAAGACTTTGGTTTCTACTACTATTAATCTGTCACCTTTCACAAACAATAAATTCCACTACCAAAAATAATCTTTTAATTACAAAAATATAGAGATTGGTAGTTTGTGTGTAGGTTTGTTCTGGAAATGTACAGTGAAACGTGGGTTTGGGAGCAGATTGGACTGTTCCTGAAATGCTGGCATAGCGCTCCCACATGAGGGTATGTGATTTTATCAAACACTCATTGAATATCTGATGTTTTAATTTTTGGCTTGGCTCTTGCATAAACAACATGCACTTGGCAAGCAAAAGTTTCGTCTGTTATTTCTAGCCAGTAGCATTCTGTTCAGTATCCAGCATAGTGGGCATTTGTTTTTCTATGTGAAATCAATTAATTTTAAGAAAATTGAATTTATATAAAATGGATTGATTCTACAAAATTCCTATAACAGTAGTAAAGGCAATTGCCAAGGGTCTGCAACTGCAAGTTCTACTGAAGTCAATAGTACTACTGTCAAATAATCCCAGACTTACCTATTACTCATACCTTTTTACTTCCTTTTCCTTATACCTTCACTACAGAGAAACACATTCAGTCTACTTCACTTGATGTCCTATTTCTCTTTTTTTATTTCCTGTGTACTTCCTTATTTTGCAGAACTTTCACCCTTCGTCTGTCATTACTGACATACTTCCTTTTCTATCACTCATGTACAGCATCCTCTGCTGTTATCTTCTAGGGATGTGCATTTGTTTAAAATGAATATTATTTACATGATGGATAAACCCCTTTTGTTTCATTCATGGGTCCCCAAATAAGAATGGGCATGAATGAAACATGTGATTTGTTTCATTCATTTTCCTTCCCATAGAGAATAATGGCTCAATTATATTGACTCCAGCCCATTGTCCTCTAGTGGAGCCGTCTGAGACTGGTCATGGGGAGTCTCCATAGCAACTAGCCCTTGCCTATGACTCATATTTGAAGTCAAAGAATAACAGGGATCTGTTGTCAAGGAAACCAGAATGACAACATAAGGGAACATATCAGAATGAAGAATTTTTCTAAATCAGCAAATCACTGCTCTATGTATCCTTACTTCTAGTATGTGCAGACTTTTTCAAACTGCATTTGATTCTTTCCTTCAGAGGATACAGACATCTGCTTCTTACTGTTGTATTGATCTTTGTGTTCCACAGTGTTCAGAATCAACAGTGCTCTTCTGGTTTAACATCGGAAACATTTCCATTTCAATACTTTTGGCTGCTGTGTTCATTTGAATAGCTTTTTAATGCTTATTTTATTAAACATTTTACTGTCACTTCCCACTGACAAAAGAAGGCTTGTGTTTTGTTTTGGTTTTTTTTTTTTAAAAAGCTTCCTTTCTGTCCCCTTTGGGGGAAAGGCTGTGGCTATGGCTGTGGGCTGCAGTGACTTGTTGCAGTGAACCAGCAGTAGCTAGATAGAGGCCCAAGATAGAGGCGTTTCTCTTCTTATTTAGGGTCTGTATAGTGCACAAGAGTTGCCCATGCATCTACAAAGCAGGCAGTCACCAGTCACAGGTACAGCCATTTGTGGATCTTGTAGGTGAGTACTAATGCCCGCATGCACTAGCATTATTTATCTGTGCTGTGTGTGTGAAGTCCACTAGTATGAAGAGGAATAGTACTGTAGTGTATTGTCTCTGTGTGTTTTTTTTTTTTTATTTTATTTTTATTCACTTTTAAACATTACAGCAAATCAAATATATCCGCTTATTGAAAAGGAAATGCAATTATACATACATTAAAGAATAAAATCTAAATCCAATGCATGTAATCTCTAGTATAATCCACTTCCCCTTAAAGAAACTAGAGCAGGGGGCAGAATTTTGAAAGAGTTTAAAACATTTTATAAAGAATTGGCTTTAACGTAATTCAAGGACTGTTACTTATTTACTGATCCTTCATTAGGCTTTACACCGGAGGTAACCACTAACCTCCTTGCATTTAGGAATGATTTTAGTTGTTCCGGGTAGAAAAAAATATAACAATCTTTAGAGGATTTTATGACGCATTTGCAAGGATATTTTAATACATAGGAAAATCCTAAGGCCAAAACCTGCGTTCTCATAGTAAGAAATTCCCGTCTTCTTTCCTGAGTTACAGGAGCAAAGTCTGGGAAAGCTCAAATCTGCGTTCCTCTAAAAGTCATCTCAACATTACGAAAATATCTCTTCATTATCTCCGTTATATCCTTCTCAATTATAAAGGATACCATGAGAGTGGCACATTCATAATATTCTCTAGTTGAATCTTCAAGAAATTGTGTCAAATTTCCTTTATTCACATCCAGCTGCTGCTGCTCTCTGTTTCTTGTAGACACCGGCATATAATATACTTTATTCACAGAGGGCAAATTTTCTTCTTGATATTTCAAAACTTCTTTAAAGTATTTCTTGAGAGTGATGTAAGGGAGTTCTCCTATTATTTTGGGGAAATTCAAAAATCTCAAGTTCAGATGGCGGGAATAATTTTCTAAATGTTCCAGTCTTCTAGAGACCACATTATAGTCCTTTATCAACTTTATATTGCATTCATCAATTTTCTTAATATTAGCCTCTGTTGTTTCCAACTTAGGCTCCAACACCGAAATCTTAGTGTCTAAAACCTCAATTTTATTTTCAACAATCTCCAAATTATCTTGGTACTGCCCTATCGATTCCACCAATGCTGCCATAATGTCCCAAATCACATCCAATGTTATTTTCTTGGGCCTACCTGGCATCCGAAATCGGGGTTTGCAAATTTCCTCACCCCTCTTCGTTACCGGAGATATTCCTGCCGGGGTAGCTTCCTGTCCAGACATGTCGACTTCTCCGTCGTTTCTCTCCACTGCCTCCCCCAAAGTCGGAGTCGACGTGGACGGCTGCCCTCGCTGTTCACTGCCTGAGATATCCAGGCGTTCTCCAGGCCACAACGGAGATTCGGCATGTTCAGCGCCCTGGCCTCCCTCTGCTTCAGTCGCTCCTACCGCGTCACGGGTATGCGACAACGCAGCCAGGGGGCTCTCGGGAAGCGGAGTCATCTCAGGTCTACGAGGATCCGGGGGAGTGAGAGATATTTCTCCTGGCGGAGCCACCGCTTCCTCGGATAGCCACGCAGCGGAGTTACCACCTCCCTGTTCTTCAGTCCTTCCAGGTACATATGAGGTTATCAACCGCTGAGTGGCCATAACTTCAGAGTCCGAGGGAAAGATTCTGAGTTTTCCCTTCCTTTTCGCGGGCATTATTCAAACGAAACTTTGGCAGAGATTCGGAGCTCAGCGCGTATGTGTCTGGTTACGCCGCAATCTTGCCCCATCTCTGTATGTTTTTCACTCTTATGATCAATTCAGTCAATGTCAGTATTACACAGTACACACACATTCACTTCATTGAAAATAATATTGATTAAAACATATATTCTCCATCATTTAAATCCCAGTAAGCAGGCACTGCACCTGATAAAATCCCATTATGTCAGGCAAAAGTAGAGGAGGCTGAGGCAAACCAGCAGTTGGTAGAGGATTTTTTTTTTTTTTATAAGACAACAGTGAGTCCCTCAACCAAAATAAAGAGGGATTTTTTTCAATCCCAAAACATCAGGAAAGGCAGGCATGTCAATCTATAAGAACTTGAAATTTGGGGAGGATATGCCATCACCACCTGTGTCTCTGCCAGATCCTTTTGTTTCGGAGGAAAGGGAAAGGGCAGGCACTAGTAGCAGATCACGACCACCAGTGCCATTAGAAGTAGAAGTGCAAGCACTAAAATGTAAAGCAATGGCAGCACAATTCATTAGTGCTGAAGAGAAAGTAAAAGTAGTTTTGTCAGCCTCTTTCTCTGAATCAGAGTCAGAAGAATCTCCCTTTAAGGATTTCCTGAATCAGAGATGGAAGAGCTGCTATCTAAAGATCCTGTATTAGGCGGATTAGTCAGTACTGTGTAGCCTATACTTCATTGATGGAGGAGAGAGAGGCAGGAGCTGGTGAGGGAGAGCAGGCCACACTGACATTACAGGAACAGAGGATGAGTGAATCATCTGCCACAGTTTCTCAGGGTCCATCTGTCTCCAACGCCATTTTAGTGTCAGCATCATCCACCTCCAAGGATGCAAACAGAGGCAAGAATCATTTAAAAAGTATGTGATCTGGAGCCATTTTCAAATAAGGGAGGTCCTACTCTTTTCTTGTTTAAATTATTGCACAAAGGAGATCAGCTGAGGGAAGCAACTGGGCCATTTAAGCAATTCTGGGATGGAGCATCACCTGAAGAAGCAGCCTGCCCTTCAATATGCAGCTGGGAATGGTAGTAGCAGTAATCAGGGGACCCCTTCTGCAAGCCAGAGGATACTATTTCAAAAGGGAACAAGAGTTCCTCAAGCTTCTTTCAGACCTTGACGCCTTCTACCAGTCAGGTGGCAGGCCAGCAGCAGTAGTACCCAGCAACATGTCAAAGTCACAGCCCACAATGGAGGAAATGGGGTGGTGTTTAGTGGAACATTTATGGGGAAAGAGGCAGGCAGCATCCAAAGTAGTTACCATTGGTGAGATGATCGCTTTAGATGATCAGCACCTGTAGGAAGTGGAGAATGTTGGTTTCAGGATTTTGCTTCCACTGTTAGTGCCAAACTATAGAGTGCCCTTAGGAACCACTTTCATTAGAAAGATCATCCTCAATTTGTACTATCAGTGCCATAGTTGCATCCAGGCACAACTGGGAAAGGCATAGGAGAGTAATGTGCATTTCGCTGGTGACATCTGGACAGCCACTAATATCTCATTGATGGGACCTGGCTGAGGTCAGGGAAGAGAGTAGCTCGACAGGAGTTGGAGTATCAAGGTGCAGGTGGGCTTTGCTACATACTCATGTGGCGGACTAAGCCCATAGTTCGGCCAATATTTTAAGAGCCATTTGAGAAATGCTGGAGGGCTGGCAGTTGGATCAGAGCCAGAAGTCAAAATGCAGTGTTCTTTATCACTGACAATGGCTCTAACATGGTAAAGGCTTTGTTCAAACTCTGCACCTAGCATTGAGGGAGGCCCAGGGGCTCGGACACAGTCTCCCAGTTTTGCGAGGTCCTCTTGCAATTTCTCTCAATACAGTTGTGATTTAACAACTTTGAATAATTTTGTGTCATTGGCAAATTTGATCACCTCACTTGTTGGTCCCATTTCCTGGTCATTTATAAATATATTAAAAAGCAGTGGACACAGAACGGATCACTGGGGCACTCCACTATTCACCTTTCTCCATTAATATGGAGAACATATGCCAATCAATATGGGAACATATGCCAATCAATATGTTCAGCAATTTTATTTAGGCGTGGAACTCTCAAATATTAAGATAAGTTTTAACTGCATAAAAAAATATAAAAAAACTAAAAATTGGTTGGAAAATAAACTGTGCCATATAATTAATAATAAGGAATTGAAGATTTATTACAGATAATATCTATTATGAGGGCAATTATTTACTGCAGTATATAAGGAAGGTTTCATGATCATTTTGAATTTTTAAACAACGTACATGCCTGATCTAAGCTCTTAACCTTTGCAATTGCTTCTTTCAGTTTTTTCCTAAACATTTTCCTTATTTTATCATATTCACTTTTTTAAAGTTAATTGCTGTTGCAATAGATTTCTTTAGAGGCCACCCTCCAATTATTAAGTCAGATTTGATCAGGTTGTGATCACTATTACTAAGTGGCTCCAATACTGTTACCTCTTGCATCAAATCCTATGATCCACTAAGGACAAGGTCTAAAATTGTTTCCCTTCTTGTTGGTTCTTGTACCAGTTGCTCCAAGAAGCAGTCATTGATTACATCTAGAAATTTTACCTCTCTAGAATGTCCTGTTGTGCCATTAATCCAGTCAATACTGGGGTAATTGAAATCACCCATTATTATTGTGCTGCGAATTTTGTTAGTGTCCCTAATTTCTTTTAACATTTCATTGTCTGTTTGTTCAATCTGGCCAGGTGGACTGTAATACACACACGCTGCTATTTTAATCCCCCTTTCACCTGGAATTTCTATCCATAAAGATTCAACAATTTTGTTTCCTGAAGACGTTTTATCCTGTTTTACTCAATATCCTCTTTCATATATAGTACTATCCCTCCACAAATTTGATCCATCCTATCATTTTGATATAATTTGTACTTTGTTATCAAAATGTCCCATTGGTTATCCTCCTTCTACCAGGTCTCTGAGGTGCCAATTATATCTATCTCATCATTGAGTGCTAGATATTCTAATTCTGCCATTTTAGTTTTTAGACTTCTAACATTTGTATACAGACATTTCAAAAACTTGTTTTTTGTTTGTATTAACAACCTGCTCATCAGTTGATAAGTGTAATTTGGAATCTTTCTGCTCTTTACTTAAAGATACCTCTCTATTAGGATGCCCTATATTCCCTGTTGTCTTAGGGCTGGATTTTAAAAGCTCTGCGTGCGTAAATCAGGTTACGCGTGCCAGGGCCAATTTTATAAAGGCACGCAACGTGCATAAAGCCCATGGTGGTCTGGAGTGGGACAGGGCCAGAGGCCTCCGGCACAGCAGCCATTTGCTGCTGTGTTGGAGGATCTAGTGCCAGCATGCTGCCAATGCACGCAACTTGCGCTTGCCCGGAGGTAGACACAAAGGGTAAGATAGAGGTCAGGGGGGTTAGAATAGGGCTAGGGAGCAGAAAGGTTAGGGAAAGGGGTGGGAAGGTTAGATTAGGGGGAAGAGAATGGGGGAAGCCGTGGGTGTTGACGCGCAAGATGCACTAGTGTGCACCCCCTTATGTGCACTGGCCCCCAATTTTATAACATGCACACGCTTGCGCGCACATTATATAAAATCTGGCATCCATGTGTGCATGCCGGGTAGCTCGTGCACATTTACGCCCGCGTGTAGGTTTGAAAATCTACCCCTTAGTATCCTTCAAAGATACAACATTCTGAATCATGTGTTTCTGAGCGATTGATGACTTTCCTCCATCATCTAGTTTAAAAACTGCTTTATCTCCTTTTTAAAGATTAGTACCAGCAGTCTGGTTCCACGTTGGTTAAGGTGGAACCCATCCTTTCAGAAAAGGCCACCCAAATGATACCCTAACAAACTTAAAACCCTCTTCCTTGCATCATCATTTCATTCACGCATTGTGACTCTGGAGCTCTGCCTCACTCTGGGATCCTGCAGGTGAAATTGGGAGTATGTCTGAGAATGCTAACCTGGTAGGTTCTGGATTTCAGCTTTCTAACTAAAATACAAATTTTGCTTCCAGACCATGCCTCTTACACTTTGTTATGTCATTGGTACCCACATGTACCAAGACAACCAGCTCCTCCCTAGCACTATTTAAAATCCTATCTATGTGGTGCATGAGGTCTGCTACCTTTGCACCAGGCAGGCAAGTTACTAAGCGATCTTTATGTCCACTAACCATCCTGAAATCAACCTTCCTAATAATCGAATCACCAACTACAATGGTAGTCCTAACCTAACCCTTTCCTAACCATTATTATGTATTATGTAAGGGTCTTCTGCATGTGTGACAAAGGAGAGGGATTCTGCTGCATATAGGTTTGTGTAGGGATTTAAAGTAATCTAACTTATTCTCTTTGTTCAATAAGAGGTGTGGTGAATTCTAGGGACCAGTGTGATATTTACAGTACTGGATTTTCATAGGTAGGATTGTTGATGTTTGAGTCCTGGTAGTTAGCGCTGTTATGTTATGGTAGGTATGCTATATAGCTTCTGAGTGTCTCTTCTGCAGGGTTTTATGATACTTCTCAAGGTGTCTGGCAGTGGATGGATGTTGTTTTGCTGTTATTGAGGTAACAACATAATTTGACTTATAAGGGGATATATCCTAGCTCTGCCTTTTACCCATTGTTGGTGGAGGTAGTGAGCTGGGGGAAGAGTGGGGAATGAGAATTTAGGAGGGATAGAGTAGGAACTGGGAGGATTGAAAGGGGAGTGGGGAGTTGGTGAGTGGGATGGAGAGAGTAAAGACTTTGGGTTGTTTATTTTTAAGGAGGAAGACCTCTGTGGGCTCTAGGACTGAGACCTGGGTTCAGAATGGAGACAGGGAACTTTCACCTCTTTAGGACTGGGTCTGATTCCTTGAGGACCATGTCTGGAAACCTGGTAATTTTTATGTTTCCTGAGACAGAAGGTTTGTCATCCTCCTCATCTCATGTTTTGATTCCCCTTTTTGAACCTTTTGTGTTTTAACATATCTGAATACTCAACCGGGGTCTCAGTACATGTCATTTAGAGGAGTGGTGTCTCTCAACCAGACAGCATGGATGAAATGTATTTAGTTCTGGAGGGGAATGGACCTTCATCTTTCCTAAAAGGAGTAGAGAGGATAGAAGAAGACTTCATGGACCCATCCTTAGGTTCACTATCATCTCAAAAAGAAGAGAAGAAAACAAGATACCAATCAGGTATCACCAGAGTAAGATGAAGGAGGGAAGAAGAACTACAGGAGAGGCATGAGAAAATGGAACTTTTGTCTATGGAATCTGTTCAAACTGAATAAAAAACTATCTCCTATCAATTGGAAGGGAGATTGCTAACTGCCCGAAATTGATTGGAAATGAGAATTAGGATTAAAAATGAAGAAAAGCTACAATTTATTAACAGAGTAAAATAGTATTGATGGCAGAAAATGTCCAAATGGTCCATCCAGTCTGCCCAGCAAATTTCTTATGGAAGTTACTACTGCTCCATGCAGGATATCTTCATGTTTCTGTTAAGAGCAATAACTCCCACTCCATGTTGGTTACCCCCAAATGTTATGTTAAGGTTAATAACATTAACAATGAGAAGAAAGCACTGTCAATCTCATATCCAAATTACTACTATCAACAGTTTTACAGGGTGAACAGCCTTCTTGATAATTCAGACAATGCTGCTTGAATGTGCTATACTTTTAGACTTGGCAGTAGAAGGAGTCTTGCACTTTTTCCCTAATGTCTGCATGTCAGTACCCCAGACCGTAAAAGTTAGGACCCTGACTTTTTCTCCGTCGTCAAAGTGGAAAGCGATGTTGCAGTTGTGTCAAAATTATGAAAGCTAATTGGTTAAGAGTAGTCATCCCCATACATTCTATTAGGGATAGTAGCTGCCATGCCATATAGGTTACCCCCATACACCCTTTTCTTTATTTCCACCTCTAGCCTTTAAGGATCCAGAGAGTTTATGCCATGCCTTTTTTAATTTGTTTACTATTTTTGTCCTCACCGCCTCTTCTGAAAGGACATTCCAGGCAGTGGCATAGACATGGGTGGGCCTGGATGGGCTGTGGCCCATCCACTTTGGACTCAGGCCCACACAATCAGCATTTCCTGACAGAGAAAGGCCCTGTTGCAGGGCTGCCACCAACAGGCCCAGCGCTGCCAGGTGTGCACACCCAGGGGAGAGACAGCTGAAGAGAGGGGGAGGTCCAGGATATTGCCGGTGGACCCCATCCCAATGGCAGTTGGAGAAAGTAGAGGCCCAGGAGGCCCCCAGTGAGCCCAGGCCAGCGACAATTGAAGCAAGAAGAAGTTTGGGAGGCTGCCGTTGGACCCCTTCCCACCAGCAGTCAAAGTAAGTAGACGTCTGGGAGGCTGCCAGTGGACTCCTGTGCCACCGGCGGTTGAAGTAAAAAGAGGACCCTGCTGGAAGAGAGCCAGTTCTCCTGTTTCATCTTCATGCTGTATTGTAAGTGTATTTGTAAGTGAATGGGATCGTGCCTGGGTTATGTGGATACGTGTGTCTGTGTGAATGGGATCCTGCCTGGGGGGGGGGGGGGGGGGGGGGGGGGTTAGTGTGAAAGGAAGCCTGCCTAGGGGTGTGTGTGTGTGAATAGGAGTCTGCTTGCTTGGGGGGAGAGGTGTGTATGTGTGTGTGTGTGAGGGAGAATATGTGGGTTGAGAGAGAAAGTATGAAAAAGTGGGAGCCTGCACGTGAGAAAGACCCTGAAAAAGGAATTAGGAAAAGACAGAAAAGGGGAACAATGAGACCGGGACCAACCAATTAGAAAAATAAGATCAAACAACAAAGGTGAAAAAAAATTATTTGGACTTTCAGCAATTGGAATATGCCATCTTTAGGAATATATATATTTTGCTTTTCTTCAGTATTTCAGTGTTCACAGAGTCTGGTTTCTCAAGCTTCCCATTTCAGTTGAGTCTGCATGTTTGTTTCTAATTTGTAGTCCCTTATTCTCTATTAATTTAGGATCTGTTTGTTTTGAGCATGTAGTTTCTCTATAGCAGTCCAGCTTGTTCTGTTTGCCCACCAGGTGGTGTATTAGTGTTCTAGGGCCTGACATAATGTTTGCCTTTGCTGCCTTTTCATAGATAAGTGTTACAAATCTTCTTATGAGAATTATTATGATTATTGATGTTTCATTGTAGTTATGATTGTAACACCCCCTTGACCGCTTACCTCATGGGGCGTTCCTGGGTCCGGGAATGACTTGGCGGTAGCCCCACCAGGGCAGACTCAGTCAGGCTTTACGCTCTTGGTGCTTGGTGACTCCACTTGGGGAAGAAGGTATTAGTGGGTGGGATTTCTCTCCCTTTACCCCAGGAAAACAAATGGGACCGTGAACAAGGCTGCAGTATGTACAAATATATACAGGTTTATTAGACTATATAAGTATATACATTTCTGCAACTCTATGTACATTGCTAATAGGATGTCAAACAGCACACTTAACTACTCATGGTTAATAGTCTCAGGCCACACAACCATATACATTTCTACAAGGTAGCAAGAATATTTAATATTTGGCAATTTGGGGTTGTTGGCCCCCACAGTATACCACAATATAGAACAGAAGGGACCTCTTGAGTTCCCACTTAACCAAGTGTTATTATTATCCTCCTCCTTTTTTTCCCGTCTCACCCTTGTGAAAAGATGCAACTGGGCTGGTGGGCAGTGTTGGCCTGGGGGGTCCATCTCCTCGGAGCCCTTTCTGCTCCACTGAAAGGTCTGTGCCAATGCTGGGGTTCTTGCCCTCCTGGGTGACTAACTCTTCTTCCCAGTCTGTCATTGGGGTCCACACCCTCCTGGGGGTCCTAACTCCAACTCCTGGTCTATCTGGGTCCACGACTCCTGGGAGACTCCTTGATCTGTTGCTGGGGCTCACATCCTCCTGGTGGACTGCTCAATCTGCTGCTGGGATCTACACCCTTCTGCAGGACCACTCGATCTGCTGCTGGATTGTACATCTTCTTGGGGACCACTCAATCTGCTGCGTGGGTTCTCCTTGCTCAAGGGGGACTGCTCCATCTCTGGATCTGCTGCTGTCCTTCGGTTGGAGAGCTTTTTTTGGCTTGGGTTTACACACCCTCCAGAGTCTCAGCTTTTAGTGATCTTAGCTACGCTAAGCTCATGGCCATTCATTCACTGTTACCCAATCTGGATGGTCACCTTCTCTCAGCCAAACGGCCAAGACCCAGATAGGACCATGGAAAAAAAAATATGTGCACACCCTTTCAACCTGCCTGTTTTTTTTTTTTTCTATTGTCAGAGAACTAGGTACCCAGGAGTCTGAGTCCCCTTGTTAGACAGGTTGAGAATCTGTTTGTTTCCTAGGACTGTTGTTTCAGTACATTTCTCTCATAAATTTCTCTGTCATTCAGCATTCTCAAATATAAGACTTTTCCAGTCATAGTTTTATATGATTTAAAGTGATATTTCACTGTCAAGTTACCAACAGTAGATCAGGAGGCTGTGACATGCAAATTCATCTACCTGAGTCTCTGACTCATCTATTCAATGGTCATTTAAGCACCTTCACAGAAGGGGTCTAGCATCCTTTTTAGTCTCGTTCTGTGTTTTCTGGGTTGGCAGTTCATGTTACATAGCTGCATTGTCCTCTTCTTTATTCTGCTGTAGTTCACTTAAATGGTAGCATGCTCTTTACTCCTCTCTCCCTTGGGTGGGGGTTCATGATAGTCTCTACATTTTTGGCAAGTGGATTCATAAAAGAATACATTGATATTTATTTTATTATATGATTGGATTTGATGTTTTCAGAAGAATGTGGACATTACCTAGTTGGACAATAACAGACAACAGAGTGGCTGGCATTGCCCAATACATCACATGGCGAGATCACTCTGTAATATAGTAACACACTAATGATGGCATAAAAGACCAAAAGGTCCTATCAGTTTACCCAGCAAGTTTATTATGGTAGTAACTGCAGCTCTGTGCAGGCCACCCTCTTGTCAGGCTGAGGGTAGCAACTGCCGCTCCATGCAGGTTACTCCCAAGCTTTTTGATAAGGGTAGCAATATTTACAATCCAAACCAAGCAGCTATCAAAGCCATTACAAAATTATAGCTAGCAAAGTTTTTACAAGGTGAGCAGTCTTCATGATAACTCAGACAATGTTGCTTGAACATGCTTTGCATTTGGACTTGGTCATAAAAGCAGTCCTGTACTTTGTTCCTAATGTCCCTGATATGCAGATATTAGTGAACTAAGAAAAAATTAAAAGCATCAAAGAAAAACCTCTGCAATTGAAGCTGAATCTGAACCAGTAGCTGAAATATAACAAAGGAGATGATTGTGATGTTCACTCTGAAAGAGGAACCTGCGCTGGGACACCTTCAATTGGCCAACTGAGACATCCCCCAGAGACATTCTTCGTTCAGTTTGGGTGAGAGACAATCATGTTGGAGTTTTAATTCTTCTCATACAAGCACAGCTGGATTCACATGTGAATGCTCAAGAGAGATAAATATTTCTCCTAAATAAAACTTGGAATAAATTCATATTGTGATCCAATGAGTTGTGACTTATAATAAGTGTCTTGGGTTTGTAAAATACTAATTTCTGGAGATATTTCCAACATCTTTGGTGCTGTTTTCCTTCCAAACAAGAAACCTGACCACAGATCAGGCGCCCTCTTCTGTTGAAACTTAGGTGCCTCCTCATCTGGTTCCATTGTTTAGCATGTTCTTTGTTTTGGGACAGAGAATGGAGGGTGGGAAAGTCCACGGAAAGTTAGTTTTATTCCCAGTAGCAGCCCTGAGCTTGTCAGTGCTTGAAAAGATGGGGCTATGGCATTTACAATTTCATTTCTGCAACAAGCTTGTCTATAAGTTTGGTAATGTATTTGCATATACTCCTTACAAAATAGTAAATTGTGCGTGAACTTCTGAAGCCCACCCTGGAATGCTCCTGAACTGCCCCCTTTTTTTGTTTGCAGTTATGCACAACACTACTACTTCAGGCTTTTAAAGAATACTACTTGCAGGTGTATATGCTACCTACATGCATAGCTTCCAATTTTATGCCCTGAACCCTTTTGAAAATTACCCACAAGATGATCAAAAGGCCTTCAGAGATAATCAACTTGCGTTCCCCTTTTTCAATATATAAATCAGAACATTCATTTCTACCCCATGCCACACTTTAGTGAAACAGTCATGGCAAGATGGGCACACTTTCATCTCCTGGTTACTTAACATAGCATATCAAGCAGCTAAATTCAATTTTTTGGATAGGTTCTGCCAAATGACCCCCACTGAACATCATTAGGAACTAATCCCAAACATCATCAATTTGGATTTGCTTACTATGGGAATTTGTACTACACCTTGTATACTGCATCCAAGCGTGTTTTGTAATGTAAGCGATTAGTTGAATCCAGTCCTTCCATATACTGGACCTAATGGCGTCTATTTATAAATCAGTGACATGCGTTATTAATGAATAGGCCCCTTTGTGCAAAAAATAGAAGCTGCGATAAATAACACGTATTAATGTACATCGTAGCTTGATAAATAGACCTCAAAGTTTTTTGTACTTCTTCCACCACATAAATGTTATCATCAGCCTCCTGATAGATACAATCTGCTGTTGAAATAAAATGATAGATAAAAGCTCATGCTGTCAGCTCCTGAAAGCTGAATCTCATCAAGATGGGATTTATTATAGCACACAGTGTGGATCCATCTGTGCGCTCTTTATAACTAAGGTACTTTCAAATTGGATTTGAGGAGTAATTTGCAGCTGAAAGTGAAGTGCTGTAAACAACATGATTTTAACATTTTACATTCACAAATGTTCTGCAAAATAATTGTTTTAAAATAATCCTTGTCAGTACTTCTTTTGGGGAAAAAAAAGTCTTATAAGAAAGCACTGCATACTCACAATATGCATGATTGGCACAGGTACAATATAGCTTATCAATTAAAATTACTATTAAACATTGAATAGTTGACTCCACTATTAGTCATTTAGGACAAAATACTTCATTTTTAAAAGTACTAATAAAAGAAATCCCCAAAAATGTGTTGAGGTTGAACAACAACAGATGGATACCTACTAACACTAAATACAATTTGAATATTTACTTAATTAAAAATCTGGACCATTATAAACATACCCAAAACAACATTGCTGGTTGCAGCAGAATATAGTTGAATATAATCATCGGTCCATCCTTTAGAACAAATTTGGAAAAAAAGTTTTATACATGCCTTCATCCCATGGCTATTGAAATTCAAACCACTACAATTGTAAGTCTCTGGAATAGGTCAGATCATCTCTTAAAATTTTAAAAAGTCCCATTTATCTTACACATTTTTCTATAGTCCCAAATCCCAACATGAATTCATGTTTCAGCATTTCTACATCAAGGGAGTTGCAAGGATTCCACAGTCTCCAGAAAATGCTGCTTATTCCAGCAGTATAAGTCAATAACATTTTATTGGACTAGCAATACGTTTCTTCTCTCTTGTTTCTTGGGTTAATATGCCCTTTCTCAGGACAAAAGAACTCAGAGAAGAGTAAAAGATGACATTACCTGAACATACAAGCATATATGTGGGTTTTCGGTACTCCACCATCCAGGCACATAAAATGTCAAGAGGATCTATCCCAAATGATGAGGATCAGACTCTCTAATTTATGTTGTGGGTTCAGCGATTTGGGTCATGTAGATGGTGAGGTGGTGAGGTGGCAGGAAGACCTTGTGAGACTGGAAAATTGGGCATCCAAATGGCAGATGAAATTTAATGTGGATAAGTGCAAGGTGATGCATATAGGGAAAAATAACCCATGCTATAATTACACAATGTTGGGTTCCATATTAGGTGCTACAACCCAAGAAAGAGATCTAGGCGTCATAGTGGATAACACATTGAAATTGTCGGTTCAGTGTGCTGCGGCAGTCAAAAAAGCAAACAGAATGTTGGGAATTAATAGAAAAGGAATGGTGACTAAAACAGAAAATGTCATAATGCCTCTGTATCGCTCCATGGTGAGACCGCACCTTGAATACTGTGTACAATTCTGGTCGCCGTATCTCAAAAAAGATATAATTGCGATGGAGAAGGTACAGAGAAGGGCTACCAAAATGATAAAGGGAATGGAACAGCTCCCCTATGAGGAAAGACTAAAAAGGTTAGGGCTGTTCAGCTTAGAGAAGAGACGGCTGAGGGGGGATATGATAGAGGTGTTTAAAATCATGAGAGGTCTAGAACGGGTAGATGTGAATCGGTTATTTACTCTTTCGGATAATAGAAAGACTAGGGGGCACTCCATGAAGTTAGCATGGGGCACATTTAAAACTAATCGGAGAAAGTTCTTTTTTACTCAACGCACAATTAAACTCTGGAATTTGTTGCCAGAGGATGTGGTTAGTACAGTTAGTATAGCTGTGTTTAAAAAAGGATTGGATAAGATCTTGGAGGAGAAATCCATTACCTGCTATTAAGTTCACTTAGAGAATAACCACTGCCATTAGCAATGGTAACATGGAATAGACTTCGTTTTTGGGTAATTGCCAGGTTCTTATGGCCTGGATTGGCCACTGTTGGAAACAGGATGCTGGGCTTGATGGACCCTTGGTCTGACCCAGTATGGCATTTTCTTATGTTCTTATGTTCTTAGGTAGAAGTAGTGGGCAGAATATCTTTTCATGGGTGGAACAGGGAGATCATTGCCTATCCTCCCCTCCATGAACCTGGTCCTACTATTTCCCCAATTACTTCCTGAGGCCACTCACATGCAACCCCATGAGCTCCTCACAACCTCTCAACCTCAGGCACCTCTCTTCCACCATCCTGACTTCTCCTGCAGCAATGTGCAGGCTTTCCCAGTTTCCTCCACACTTGTGGGTCACCTCTTCACCTCCTTACCCAGTCTTTTTTTTCTCAGGGAGAGGAATTGCCTGCTCTCCACTCCTCAGCCTTGGGTCTTCTCCCTTGAGGGGGGAAAAACCCCTTTGACACAGTTAAAGTGGCAGAAAAATTAATACTCAAGTGGAAAAATGTAAGTGAAATGAGTCCTAGATGGTGGTTGGTGTTTTATTCCTGATTTTAGACAGGAGGACTGGCATATTTGTCTTTAAACAGCATGGTATATAATGGTGAACTTGACCAAGTGAACACTGGTGGGGTTAACCCATTCTCGGACAGTGCTGTATCTTAATCTGTTTAAGGGGGTACTTTTTTCATCTCTAATCCTGCTGGTTCCAGAGCTGTTGCCTTTTGCATTTTTTTGTACAACTTTTCAGCAATTCTTGAGCCCTTGCTCGGAAGAAATTCTACATTCAGACAGCTACCTGTTTTTTGGTTGGCTTCCCCAACATGTGGAGCTCAGTGAGCGCTATCACAGATACATGTAACTTAAAGCTAGATTCATCATTCTGCTCTATTTATAGCAGAATGATGAGCCACGGTAAAAAAAAAAAAAAGGGGCGAGGAGAGGCAAAATTGTGCAGCCGGCCACATTCTCACCAATGCTTGTATTATTTTCCTGCTTTATTGTTGACTGCACATCACATGTATTTCTGATTCTTTGTATACCAAGAACATTAATTAAGAAAGAATTGCAATCCAAACAATGATGAATCCTGGGGTATCCCCCACCAAAATATCTTGTACCACTAAACAAGAATGGGTCACAATCAGGGAATGGGGGGGAGGGGGGTTCTCCCCTCAGGATATTTTCTGAAAAATGTTCCCATGTAAATTGATTTCTTGTTTATAGAAAATTTGCATCAAAATTTTTTCTGAAAATGTTACTATGCAAATTTTCTTGATGCTCGAAATAGATTTGTGATCTAATGTGGTATATTATTTAACATATATGTAGTAGGGATGTGCAGGCTCAAGAAATTCATTTCAGTTTGTTTGTTCATTTTGTAGGTTACCCCAATTTTTTAAATTAGTGTAAAATGAAAACAAAATATTTGTTAACTGTTCCATTTGTTTTTTGTTTACACTGAAGTCAAGCAGGGAAGACTCCATTGACTTCACTATAAAGCAAAAAATGGGCCCCGCTCTAGCCCGACACGAAGGCTGGTCCTGGTCACCAAGGCCTAGGTCTAGATGGAGGTGCAATACCGAGCCTAGCTGAGGACAGGTGCCATCACTGGAGGCCATACCCTACGCCAAGGTTGGGTCCTGTAATTGAGGTCCAGGACTGTGTCGCCTGATGCCAGATCCCAGCTGGAGGCTGGCTCCTAGTCAGTGAGGCCCAGACCTAGGCCAAGGTCCAAAGCTAAGACCTGGCTAAGGCCAGATCCTGGTTGCTGAGGTGTGGGCCTGGGCCTAGGCTTCAGCCCGATGCTGAAGCTAGGCCCATGGCTGCATCCCGTTCACCAAAGCCTAGGCTCATACTCAATACCATGTCCCAGCTAAGGCTGGGTCTCATTGCCAAGGCCTGAGGCCTAGATGCAGAGGCCAGGGAGTAGGCCTTCTGACATCTTCTTTTCTTGATACAATGAATCATAATGACATCCACCACCCAGAGGATGCGCCATAGTGGTGTCACTGTGTACGAACTGAAAATGGCCTCATTCATTGTATTTTTTACATTTGTTCAAAATGAATGCCCATACTTAATATTTAGTAAAACAAACCCATAAAACACACCATATTAATTTTATTTGCTGTATCTCAAAGTTTTTCAAGTAGCCATGTACTGAAATTTTTTATTAAAGGGAAATTCAATAAATTAGCTTAATGTGGTTTAAATGTTACACTCGAAACAAATCCAAAACTTTATCTGGAAAAAATATTTTAATTGAAAAGCTTGTAAAATATAAATTCAATAGACCAGGACTTCCCATACCTGTCCTGGGACCCTAAAGCTAGTCAGTTTTCAGGATATCCATGATGTATATGCATGAGAAACATTTGTATACATTGAAGACCTGGCATATGCAAATATATCTCCTGCTTATTAATTCTGGATATCCTGTGAGTTCACTAGGACAGATTTGGATAGTCCTGCAAGACACAACAGCAAGTACTTATTTTACAGTGTTTAAATTTATAGAAAAAAATGAAGACACTGAAAACTGTTGACATTCATTTTTGTACATTCAAAGAACTGTATATGATACAGTAGTATGCCATAACTGTCCACTTCAACAGAGTTTAACTTTTTTTCACTGAGGTCAATATGGAAACTACATTTTCATTGTCACTGTCTGTGCAGAATAAATGGCACTATTTATTAATTCTATTTCAGAACCAGACCCCGACAAACCTGAACTACTTGAATCACATTTTATTTTATTGCCAGTGAGTCTAAGGGTAAGAGCAGCTTATCATCACACTGCATCTGTTGAGGATCAAAAAGGTTTGCTGGCAGATGAACTGAATGAGAGCAAACCTCAGATCTCATAGTAAACATCTGTTTACAAATTTTTCATTTTGGAATTAGCTGAAGAAAATAAAAGCTCAATTAGATTTTCATCTAGTTGTCTGAATCTCTCTGGAATATTTGAAAGGCTTGGTGTGTCTCTTTCAAGTTTCTCAATAGCCACTGATTTTGGTAGTAGGAAATTGAATGATCCTTGAACTCAAAACAAGAAGACATTGATGTGCAGAATCTGCTTCAAGGGAATAATCTGGGTGACTGTGTCATCTACTGAAACACACAGTAAAGAATTCTTTGTGCACTGCAAACTATATAAAACCTAAGTAACTGAGCCTCATTTAGTTTCTTCTGGCAATAAACATGCCTTTTCCTTCCCCTGTTGTTTACCTATTTGTAATTTCTTCGAAGTCTGATTAGTAATATGATTGTAGCATTTGTCCCATTCAGCTCTTGGGTATTGGAGCACATGGGGAGGACCATGAAGCACACAAGTCCCCATTACCTCCCAGGGTTCATGCACAGGGAGGAAACCTGTCATTTTTTTCAAGACATTTAGGGTTTTATATTCAGAGGAGCACTTCCTGCACACCAGTCAAGTACTCCAAAAAGTCCACATTCACATGAGCTCTATTGTGCAAAATAAAATCTTTATTATCTGATGGAAGGGAAACACAAAGTTCAACAATAGATACACTCAGGGTGGTGCACTTCAGCAGCAAATCAATCCAAAAAAGTAACAAAAAAATAAGCATAGTGTTTTTCACCTCTTCATTCTTCTTCCCCATTAATAAATTAGCTCTTTCGGATGGGTAACCCTTCTATTGTGGCTTTCCTGTACACGTTTGGTAGCTGTAATCATCATTAATCAAGGTTTTCTCTCTCTCTCTCTGCCTCAGGGCAGGACCCAGACTGACAATACAGCCTGGCCCGGAGACTAGGTCCCAACACCAGGGCCTGGCCTGAAGGCCGGGTCCCAATGTTGGGGCCTCTGTTGGAGCCTCGGCTTAGGGTCAGGCCCAAGTCTTGGGACTCTGATGATTGCGTCCTCTTCTTTCTTCTTAAACTGATGTTGTCTGGTGGGGGTCACATCAGAGTTAATTAACTCTGGCACAATCTTCCCAGTGGAAGATGCCATTTTAATGCTGTACATCAAAATGGTGTCATCCAATGGGGTGAATAAGCAAGAGTTAATTAATTCCAGCATGACTCAAGCACACGGCATCAATTTAAAGAAGAAAGGATGGTGTCAATGGAACTGCAAGGCCTGGGCATGACCCTAAGCTGAGGCCCAGAGATTGGGACCCAGCCTCCAGGCTGGACCCTGGATTTGGGCCTGGGTCCGAGTCAGGGCCCTGGTGTCGGGACTCTAGGTCGGGCTGTGGCATCAGCCTGGGCCTGGGCTCTGGCCTATGCTGATGCTATAAAGTTGGGTCCAGGCCTCCAAACCTGTGCCTACATAGGGTTTAGGCTGTGGTTGCAGGGACCTACCATGTACTAGGTCTACGCAAGGCTGACGCTTCAGGTCCAGCTGACTCCGACACCTAGGCCCAAGCCTCAGCCTCAGCCTTGCATAAGCATAGGTCACCATGACTGTGGCTAGGCCTCACACAAGGCACCAGAGGATGTGGTTACAGCAGTTAGTGTAACTGGGTTTAAAAAACATTTGGATAAGTTCCTAGAGGAAAATCCATAAACTGCTATTACAGTAATTAATAAGCAATAGTAGCTTGGGATTTATCTAATTTTTGGGTACTTGCCAGGCACTTGTGACTTGGATTGGCCATTGTTGGAAACAGGATACTGGGCTTGATGGACCCTAGATCTGATCCAGTATGGCATATCTTATGTTCTCATGTTAGAATATTATAATGCCTCTGTATTGGTCCATGGTACAACTTCATATTGAGTATTGTGTGCAGTTCTGGTCACCACATCCCAAAAAATATATAGCAGCAGTAAAAATACAGAGAAAGATAACCATAATGACAAAGGGATGGCATGATTCCCCCATGAGGAAAGGCTAAAGACAGGACTCTTCAGCTTGGAGAAGAGATGACTCAGGGGAGATATGATAGAAGTCTATAAAATAATGAGTGAAGTTGAACGAGTAAATGTTATTTGGTTGTTTACTCTTTCAAAGAGTACAAAAACTAGGGGGGACACAATAAAGTTAATAGCTGATACATTTAAAACTAATAAGGTAAAATATTTTTTTACTCAACGCATAATTATGTTCTGGAATTCATTGCCAGAGGATGTGGTGAAAGCTATTAGTGTAGCACCTTGAGTACTGTGTACAATTCTGGTTGCTGCATCTCAAAAAGATATAGTTATGATGGAGAAGGTATAGAGAAGGGCAACCAAAATGATAAAGGGAATGGAACAGTTCCCTAATGAAGAAAGGCTAAAGAGGTTAGGGCTGTTCAGCTTGGAGAAGAGACAGCTGAGGGGGGGGGGGGGGGGGAATATGATAGAGGTCTTTAAAATCATGAGAGGTCTAGAATGGGTAAATGTAAATCAGGCAATCTGATGTAAATAAAATAATGAAGATGACTTAGAAATTTGTCAGCCACATTATTTTAGCCTCACCTATTTGAAAAATGTTAATCTAACTCAGAAGCATTGAGACCCTAATGTGAGTCCCAATGCTTCTACATTAGATTTAAAGGGCTCACATAAAACACATGGTGGCCAAAAGGTAAAAAAGTGTGCAGGGGTGATCCTACCTCCCCTTCTCATTCTAGAGCCACCAATAAGCAAAGTTTAAAAACAGAAGTAGGTGGTCCTGCATTGACCAGGTCCCCCCTCCCAATCACCAAGTTGGCCATTGTGACCAAAGGTATGCCCCATCCTCCCTTTCAAAACAAAAACATGGCCAATTGATACCCCCAGCCCCCAAAATTAAATACTTTGTTGGTCTATAGTGGTTTTCATCCCCCCCCCCCCCCCCTGCCATGGAACCTCAAAGTCTAAAGAGTTACATGAATATTATTGCAATAATTAATGCTATACAAAATCAAATTGTTAGTTGATCAGAACTACCCCTTTCACACTTTGGAGGATGTGGACTATTCACAATGCTATTAATACCTAAATTACTTGATAAACTTCATATGCTCCCGATTTTGGCTTACTAATAAAGATGTTAAAAAACTTAAAACTTTAGTTATATATTTTATTTGGCGATCTAAAGGAGAAAGAGTTGAGTACAACACTCTAATAAAGAGTAAAAAAAGGTTTGCTGGGATGAAAATGTCAAATTTTTGTTTTAACAATGTGGCATCTCAAAAAAAAAGAGAAAAACTGAAATTGCTTTGAAAAAGAGTGGTCTGTGGGGCCTAGAAAGAAGCAGTTTTAGGGTTTATTTAGACTAAGGAGACAAGCTCTGGCTGAAGATAGAACTACAATATTCATGGTCAGTGCCAGTGAAGAAGGGATTTTTTACTTTTGTTTTCCTTTCAAGATAAAAAAACAAAAACTAAAAACAGAGAGCAAAGCAGTTGTGCATGTTTAGAATCTGCTAGGGAGTTAGCAATCTGATGAGAATCTGATAGGGAGTTAGCAATCTGTTCTGAATCTGCTAGGGAGTTAGCAATCTCTGTTATAGTTGTGGGTGGATACTTGGGCCGGTGGCAGATGACCATGCCCACGGGAGAAGATCCCGAGAGGGACCACCGGTCAGGCTCAGAGTTTGGAGACACACACACACTAGTTCTTTTATTAAACAATATATTGAACTACCAGAGATGGCAGTAGTGAGCTGGAAAGCCCGGCTGGGCTGTACTCCCTCAGATACTGGAACAGCAATCCCTGGAGGCTGAGCTGTAGACAAACTGAGATATAGTGAGTAGGCAGGGTATGCAGATGGTAACACTCACACAATGTCCCAATAAAGCCCAGGCACTGGAATGTATAGGCCCTCGAGGAACGAGTACCTGGTTCCAGGGAAAGCTCAGAGAGAACGATGGTAACTCACTGATGTAGCCGATATAGTTGGTAGTGATGACTTCCAGGCAGAAGAGTATATGAAGCAAGTCTGGAAACAAGGGCCCTCGAGGAGCGAGTACCGGTTCCAGACTGTCACCTGAAAAACAAAGGAGAGAGCGAGGCCCCCGAGGAGCGGGTAACTCTGGTAAGTCCGAGGAGGCAGAGTTGCTTAGGTAGCGAAACCCTTGCTATCTCGATGTGTTAGCAAATACTGAGACCTTAAATATCCGCCGCTGGTGACGTCATCTTCGGGGGACGCCCTCGAGGTTCACGCCATAGCCGGTACTTCAGTCGGGGCCACGCTGCGCGCGCCCCTAAGCCTCCAGGAACATGGCGGATAGCAGCATCGAGCCGGTCCGGGAACGCCCGAAGACTTGCGGCAGAAGAACGCCGTGGCAGCCAATCTTCCCGTGGTCGGAGAGGGAGGTGCCAAAGAGGTAAGGAGGGCAGGGAGAGGGCGTCGGGCACCGACGGACACAACAGTGCACTGTGGCTGGAACAGGGCATGGCCCAGGCAGAAAGTGAAACTACTAGTAGGTGCACAGGTGTAGTCTCTATCAGTAAGCAGGCATTCCACTAAGCTCCAGAAGTCAGCAAGTGGAAACGGGACTGAAAGAGGTATGCCAGCTGAAGGGCAAAGGTGGCTACAGGAGAGCCTCAGACAGAGCCAGCTGTCCTGGTCTAAGGATAAAGAGAAGCTGGAAGCAGAGCGAGTGCCACAGCTGCCCGTCAACTGACTGTCCTTCCCTGAAGAGGGACACTGCTTCAGAGGAAGCACTCTGGACACTGGCTAGGGTCTGCCTGACAGAAGTAAAGGTGGAAGCAAAGGCTAAACAGAGAACTAAATGGCTAAAGCTGATCTCTGAAATACAGGACATTACAGTATAGATGACCCAAATGGAGAGGGACCTAAGGCAACTTGCCATAGAGAACACTATGTTAGTGAGTAAACTGAGAAAAACTCCCAGCCTGCCAGAAGTGAAGCCAGGCAAGGCCATAAGGCTCCTGGAAGCTGATGAAGCACAACAGCCATCTGAATTATAAGATTAGCTCTTGATCCTTCAAAGAGACTCTACACCTAGAGGGAGCAGAAAACAGCAATGGGAATGAAGCCAAAATAGACTCAAATTAGCAGGACAAATTGACCAGAAGGAGGCAGTGTTGAATGGATTGAAGATGGTACTACAGAAAATCCACAGGGAGGAATTGTAGGGTACCCAAAAACCAGAGAAAGGCCAGAGATAGGGGCTGCAGAGATCCATGAGTGGCCATGGAGTACCAAGCAGGGGCGATATTGAATGGCCTGCTGGATGCAGCACTGATGGGGCTATGGAAGGCAGCATGACAGAGCCTGAGAGAGACACTGCCAAGGGGCCAATTGGAAGGGCCGCAGAGGCTATGGAGACCCTAGTGAGAAGGGCTGCAAAAATGTCAGATGGAGGTGCTACGGTGAGCCCAAAGAGAGATAAAATGGAGGCGCCAGTGAGAGGGGATCCAAGGAGCCAAGATGTGACACTATAGAGAAGCCAATGAATGGCACTGGAGAATGGCCAGAGGGTACTGAGAGGAATGCCAGAAAGAAGGCAACAGATATTGGCGAGCACTCACAAATGATGCCAAAGGAACCACCATGTGAAATCCCACAGCCAGTCCAAAGAGTATGGCAAGGCAGGATTAGAACTTGGAGACAACAAGAGACTCGTTCTAAGGACTATGGGTAGACACTGAGCACAGGGTACAGTGAGTGGTATTAATGAGGTCAGTGGTAACTGTAATGCGATGATTGTAGTGTGACCCTAGAACCCTGATCCCATGCCTATCTGGAGGGAAGCCAGATGGAAGAGAGTAGAGTGTGTGGTACTTCCTTGGATGGGATCTAGAGGGAGGTAATATTGCTTGGACTAATGGTTCTAAGCTGGAGGGTTATGCAGGGAGTGACCCTATTTTTCCCTTTTTTTGTATGTGCAGAACCAGGCTAGATGTCTGGCCTACCTTAAATCCCACAAAGGGAGAGAACTCTGTGGGTGGGGCCCTATAGGACAGGGGAGAGTCCTGAGGGTGGAAAAAGCTGGGGCAGGATAAAAGTGTAAGCCCAGCTGGGTTCATGAGGCCCCATGCCTCCAGAAGTAGGAGCTCCTAATCCTCTCTAAGAAGTATTGTGAGTATTGAAGGCACACTGTCCTGAGGGAAAACAGTCTGCTAATTTGTATGTAAGCTGAAACTGCAAGAATTCTGCAAAGATAGGCAGTGATTGTCAGTATATGAAGTCTGTTTGTGTGAATAAAAGTGAGTATTGCATTAGAAAAGGCTGGAGCCTATTCCAGCCCAGAAGATTTGCCTGGCCATTCTCACACTCCGCATTACCTCTTTTTACACATACAGATCCCAAAACGATATTTTGAATGAAGCTACTTATATAATACACACCGTGTAAATTGTAATTAGCAATAGTAATTGTTAAGAACTTGTTTAATTCTTGCCATATATTATGGTCTGTTTGACAATACATTATCTGATGTCCAAAATAATTTAAAATTCTTAATTAGTCAAATCTAAATGTATAAGATATATATATATATAAGTCTAGAAGACGTGGCTTCCTTTCTTATTTTAGTCTCTGCTACACTGAGTGCAGCAAAAGAGTAGGATTAGAGATTGCAGATGGGTGGGGAGGTTGTGAGTGGGAGCCAGGAGGGGGACTAGAAACGGCCTGTATTTTTTAAATCAGGAGACAGAGGAGACCTTGGGCCATATGGCTTACAACTTATTCACATGCTTTTGGGAGTTTGGGATGAACAGAGCCAGTTAAGAATAAGTTCTCTGGGTAACTTGATCTGGATAAGTTTAAAACTAACTGACTGTTGAATATAGGCAGGTAAATTTCAACTTATCTGGGTAAATTTAGCTGAAGATATTCAGCAAGAGACTTGTCCCACTGAACATGCTTGACAAGTTATCTACTTAACATTAGCTGGATAGCTTGTCCGTTTGCCGGCTTACTGAATATGGACCTCTTCCAGACAATTGTCCCTCTCTGGTGGAACTTAGTAGAAGAAATTCTCCAGTGTCCATTTGACTGAATTCCTCTTGGAATTCTCTCCCACCATATGAGAAAGCAAGGCACACTCTCGTAATGGACAGGAGACAAGGGCACCTGCCCTCTCTTACCCCGGAGCCCAAAGAGCAAGCAGCCTCTTGCTGCCTCTCTCCAGCCCCTTCGTCAATGACTCCCCTCAGGACTCTCAGAGTACCCCTTTTATAACTTTGGACCATTGACCCACCCTTTTGAAGATGGACCCTTCATGCCATTCAGAACGACCCACCCTGAAACTCTTATTGCTAGAATGTCCCTAAATACAATCTATCGGGGGAACCTACTCCCCTCTACACACCGTTTTCTAAAGAGCCATTTCTGTGGGTAAAGCACTACTTTACCTGTAGAGGTCCCTTAGAAAATTAACCACCCTTATCAAAAGGCCTAATTTTAAAGATTAATCCCATGGTACTTATTAACTTAAGATATACAGGGCTTAATGTACTATTGCTTTTTTTTCCCATTCTGTGTCTATGGGTAAAACCTTAGTACATCAGGCCTATAATGGGGCGAAACTGCATGGATGCTAAATGTGAGGAAGTAGCATGGTTAGGTAGCATAAAGTGACAGGGTGACCATAGTACTTCCTGTGGGTTACCCAATGGGTTGATCCCAATCTAATGTAGCTAATAGCTGAGGGTCCTCCCATGGATAAAAAGCATTAATAGAGAGAAATGTTTATTCATGCTGCGGAGAGACTGTTCTCCATGCTTATTACTTATGAGATTGTGCTAATAATCCTGCAGCCTTCTTTATTCACTAAATTGGAGAGGCTTCGTTATTTTATAGAGGGAGGAGATCTTAGAAAGGGGGAAGAGTAATGAGAGGAAAGAGCGATAGAACAGAAGACGTGCAGGGATACTGTGGTTGTATATAATGCTGAATTCATTGCCTGCATGATAGATAAAGGACATTACTATTAATGATCATAATAATGTATTTTGGGAAAGGACACTCAAATCTTTATTGCTTTCTTGAGAATTTTGTCAGGGCAAAATTGAATTGAATGGATTGAATTACAAAACTGGCTAATGATGATACCGCATGAGTCCGGGTTATTATATTTGAAAAATGTCAGCTCTATGCCAAGCAACAAGCAAAGGGACAATGGGGAATCGCTTTGCATCTATCATGATTGCAATATATCACAAAATTCCTTGCAAGTTAGAATACCTTTTTTTGACCAACATGACAATTTTCTAAAAGTGGAGTTGCTCAAATCTTTCAAAACCAAATAGTTATTTTGGAAATGTGATAAACAACAGTAAATTTCAGACAATTAAATGTCTTTGTGTCTGCACTTGGAAACATTCTTGCATTTTCAGAAATCAAAATAACAAAAGAATCCACAATTTTAAAGAAAGAATACTAGTTTTTGGAAGCTTAAGGGAAATTATGAGCACATTTGGGGGTTCTGAGTGTAGATGTCCAGGTAGCGAATCACCCCGTATGTATTTCCACTAACATATTGAATGACCTGCCTCTTTTCCTGTTGTATGTTTACTCATGTCATAAGGGGAATAGGCAAAGAAATCACCATAAACAAATTCTGGTTCTGGATAGCATTTGCAAGATGAGACCAAGGAAAATATTTACCATCAGGCTGGAGAAAATATTTTTAGCAGTGATGTTCCCAGATTGTGCTCCACGGATATTTGTTGAATCTTGCGCATAAATATCACCACTGCATAAAATTCATTAGAGATAAATGCTTTACTACTCATGCCAGCAGTAGCAAATACACCAAGCAACAGTGAGGTAGATATTCAGAAGCATTTAGCAGGATAACTGCAAAGTTATCTGGTTAAATGAATACTTGGACATTTATTAGGCTAAATTCAAGTTGGATAACTTATCCAGCTAAGTCTAATCATCCTGTAGACCTGCAGACCAGATAGACTTGTCTGGCTATCTTCTTTAGGATAGCTGAGTATATTCAGCGGTGCAATGGACCACTGAATATCCAGGCTAAGTTAGCCAGATAGCTTTATCAGGCTAACTAGCAGAGCTGCACAATGGCTGAATATGAACCCTAATATATTTTTAAAAAGCATAATATTTATATTTTCTCTAATGCAAGGACCTGAGAGGCTTCTTTTCTCACTTACTCTATATCAAAATTCAATTTTGCCACAAGAAACATCTGCACCTCCTTGTGGTTCCAGATTTTTCCTCTACTGCTCCTTTCACTCTTAGGCAACTAGAGCAGTCCCCTTGATCCTGCTTCCTTCATTTTATACAGGGCAGGGGGAGTTGCTAGCAGAAGCCCAGCTAGATGGGCTGTGAGCTACTTGACTCAGGCATAGTCAGATGAGTGACACAGTAAGCATTAGGGATGTGAATCGTGTGCCCTATCGTCTTAACGATAGAAATCATCTGGCAGGAGAAGAAAATCGTGTTTGGCACGATTTTTTAGTTAAAAAATCGTTTTTTTCGATTAGTGCGCACTAACGGGAAAAACACCCCTGGTATCAGTGTTAGGGCACTGTGTGCAGGAAGATCACAACACTCCTGGTATTAATAGGGATAGGGCACTGTGTGCAGGAAGATCACAACACCCCTGGTGTCAGTGTTAGGGCACTGTGTGCAGGAAGATCACAACACCCCTGGTATCAGGGTTAGGGGACTGTGTGCAGGAAGATCACATCACTCCTGGTATTAATAGGGATAGGGCACTGTGTGCAGGAAGATCACAACACCCCTGGTGTCAGGGTTAGGGCACTGTGTGCAGGAAGATCACAACACCCCTGGTATCAGGGTTAGGGCACTGTGTGCAGGAAGATCACAACACTCCTGGTATTAATAGGGATAGGGCACTGTGTGCAGGAAGATCACAACACCCCTGGGGTCAGGGTTAGGGCACTGTGTGCAGGAATATCACAACACCCCTGGTATCAGGGATAGGGCACTGAGTGCAGGAAGATCACAACACCCCTGGTATCAGGAATAGGGCACAAGTTCTAGTCATATTGATTGATCACATTACTTTTTTTGTCAACTACCAACAGTTTCCATTTCCCATCCCCCCAACCATCACCTCAGTTGGAACCTTGGTAACATCAATAGATAAGAGGGCAGCCAGCCAATAGGAATACATATTCATTCCTAACTGACCTTTACTGACCTGGAAAGTGTCAATAATTTGTATCATTTTCTGTTAGTGTTCCTGAGTTTCCATTTCCATTTCCCATCCCCCCAACCATCACCTCAGTGGGAACCTTGGTAACATCAATAGATAAGAGGGCAGCCAGCCAATAGGAATACATATTCATTCCTAACTGACCTTTACTGACCTGGAAAGTGTCAATTTGTATCATTTTCTGTTAGTGCGCACTAACGGGAGTTAGTGCGCACTAACACGATTAAACGATTTTTAACGATAAATCGTTAGAATCTCTATTGTATTGTGTTCTATAACGATTTAAGATGATATTAAAATTATCGGACGATAATTTTAATTGTTGAAAAACGATTCACATCCCTAGTAAGCATAACACGGGCATAGCCATGAGGGAACCTAGGGGACTTGTGGCTCCTCACATTTGGCTTAGACCCACTTCCCTATCAGTTGAATCCTGTCACATCTGAGTCAGCCCTTATAGGGGCAGTAGTTAGAGGGCCTGGAGGCAATAGAATCACTTCCAGTCCATGATTCCCTAATCTGAACACCGAAACATTGCCCTTGGGCTAATCCTGTACAGATCGGAGGCCATCAAAGTCTTTGTTTACTTTTGGCAGGTAATTATCCTCCCTCCTTTCAGCACTTTAAAAGTCCTATAATGCCTATTGGAAGCCTGTTGATAAAATTGCTCTGTATCATCCTGAGAGATTAGCACTTGCATAAAGTAGTTACCATAACCAGAGAGGGAGAATGAGAAAAAGACAGGGCAAGGGGAGATTGAAAACGGAAAAGGGAGAAGATAGAGTGTTGCCATCGATTAAAGGGTTTATAGCCACTGCTGTGAAGAGCCACATAGGAAGGGGGTAAAGCATAGGGGCAGGGTGGAGGGGATAGCACAGTGCCCACCCCTATTAACCATGGGACTCTGCACCCTACCCCCCAAAATATTCAGTTCTGGCTATGCCCAAAGCATACCATAATTAAATCAAAACCTTATTTCACCTAAATATGCTCTGGGTTTTGGATCTCGAAGAGGTACCACAATTTTTTAAAATCTTTATTAAAACCATTTTTTTTGTAATGTAATAGCAACACAGCTGCAGGAAACATTCTCTCTTCTGCATGTGCTGTCACCACTCATGCCCCCTCCCGCCCCCACCATTCCGAGCAATAGCGCTTTGTGTTGGTGTCACGTTCGGTAGGCAGATCTCACAATGAATAAAACCAGCCCACAGGAAGTGCCACATGCTCGCAGGCAGCACACACTGAAAGAAGTGTAGGGAGGTCTGCACAGGTCAGCCGATAGGGACTCCTGGAAGCAGCAACAGATGGTAGGTAATGACAGCAGTATGGTGAGGAGAAACAATAAACTGAAGGGGCTAGGGAAGGGAAAGGAAAAGGAAGAGAGAAACTGCTAATTCTAGGGAGGGGAAGAAGAGAGAAACTGGTAGGGGGACTAATGGGGCTGGGAAGGGAGGATGGAAGAGAGAAACTGGTGGGGTACTGAGTGGCTGGGAAGGGAGGAAAGGGAGGAGAGAAACTAATGTGACTGGGGGAGGTGGGAAGAGATGAGAGAAAATGATGGTAGACAGATGGGACTGAGGGATGGGGAAAGAGAAGAGAGAAATGTCTGGAGCTGGGGGAGCATATGGTAGCCAAGGGGTTACTAGATCAAGGCTTGGGTGAGTGGGGGCACCAGCATATGGGGAGGGTAGACTGGATCGTCTAGCTTCATCAAAGATGCTGGAGACATGCTGTCCCAAGAAAGGGGAGAAGAATGTTTAAGCACATGTAAGAATATTTGGCATTAAAACCATTTTCGAAGAAGTCGTTAAATAACTACTGATTCACCATTAAGGCTCCTGATGAAGCTAGATGATGCAAAACTTTGGCCGTTGTTGAGCCAGTAGTATAATACAGAGGTGAACGGGATATTCTTATAAAAAAAATATTCATTGAAAATAACAGACTTTGTTTAACCTTGAGAGATATAATTGATACTGTAAAAACCGCAAATGATTGAGAAGTCCGGACGGTCTCAGAAAAACTATTGAGACATGTTGACAGGCTTGCTGATGCGGTATATGAAAATAAATACAAAATACAAAATAAAATATTAAAACAAACAATTAAAAATTGAAAAATAAAAATATTAATTTTTTGGCATAATATTACAAAGTTTTGAATTTAGATTTCCTTTTGGATATATAAGATAGAACGTGGAAATCGTTTGTGGCCCTTTTCTGTATATAGTTCTCTATATAGCCCATACATGGCAATATTCTATTATGGAGAAAAGGGTATATCGCCAAAACCTTAGTCTGTTCTTAAAGTCAGTCAGTCACACAAAGTGATCTATGTGCAAGTACTTTAATTAAATATCAGATCCAAAATTCAAGTGTACAGTTGATGGGTCTCCAGACATGGTCGATGTTAGTTTTGCCCTTTGGCTGCAATGGAAGGTACATGTCAAACAACAGAAATAATAGTCCAAAGTCTTTACATCCATTACATTCCAAACAACTTTGCTCTGGAATTTGTTGCCAGAGGATGTGGTTAGTGCAGTCAGTGTAGCTGGGTTCAAAAAAGGTTTGGATAAGTTCTTGGAGGAGAAGTCCATTAACGGCTATTAATGAAGTTTACTTAGGGAATAGCCACTGCTATTAATTACATCAGTAGAATGGGATCTTCTTAGTGTTTGGGTAATTGCCAGGTTCTTGTGGCCTGGTTTGGCCTCTGTTGGAAACAGGATGCTGGGCTTGATGGACCCTTGGTCTGACCCAGCATGGCAATTTCTTATGTTCTTATGACAGCACCGAAAAGGGTTATTGAAAGGTTAAAAAAAATTCTATTATACAAATCCTTGTTAATAATCTAGAATGCAACTACATGGTAATAGTTAATACAAATAGTACTGCAGGCACCTTGTATCTGTAGCAACCTATGAATCCAGTCCCTCCCCCCACCCCCACTCCCACCTCAGTATTCAATAAATAATGTCCATAACATTCTTTGGGAACTTGAAGATTCGGTAACAAATATAGAAATCAACTCCAGTGAATATTTTAAGGTGTGAACTGGCCCTCTTCCTGGTTCCAAAGAGCTCACTTCCCTCACTTTGGGGCAGGTTTGAGCCCAATTTTTCTATCAGTCCCAGGCATCAGTCCCAGGCAACAAGGGTTTACTCTGCCCAGCCTTGAATAGAAGCAGTATTCAGTTGACTGCGATTTAAGCAGAAGTCTGTGTTTCTGCTGCAGCCATACAGAGAAAGGGGGATGAGTAAAAAAAAAAACCACTCCCCTCCAATTTTCTTGAAGGAATTTTTAATAACTGAGTGTTTACTTAGCTGAAGTCCATATGCCTGAAGATCATGCCAACTAGTTCCTGATGTTAAGAATTTAATGTATGCTCCTCCTTCTGGATATCCAGCCTCTTTCCTTGTAACGAGGGGCAACCTCCTGCCTCAGTTGAGCTATGTCATCATGAGGAGTGGGGGGGGTTCTCTCTCCTAATGGTTAACCCTATAACTCCTGGTTTTTGCAGGAATCACTGCTATGAAAACAAGTCTGTAGCATTACACATACAATTCCTTTGCTGTGCTTTATTTTTTCTTTCTTTAACTGGAAGACTGAGACAGTGTGCTTTAGTCTGAGACACCTTTCAATGTGTCTTTGGTATCTCTATACCACCTTAGCCCAATGCAAGCTCAAGGGGGCAGGGCTCTGAATTATAGCACCCTGTCACATGTTCCCCCTCCCCCACTTAAATGGACATGACTTCACATTTCTGGAAGGAAAATCAGGTTAAACACAAAATTCTGTATAATATACTCAAGATACTGACAATATAGACCAGGGGTGGGCAAGTCCGGTCCTCTAGGGCTGCAAACCAGTCGGGTTTTCAGGATACCCCTAATGAATATGCATGAAATAGATTTGCATACAACTGAGGCAGTGTGTATGCCGGTCTCTCTCATGCATATTCATTAAGGATATCCTGAAAACCCGACTGGTTTGCAGCCCTTGAGGACCGGAATAGCCCACCCCTGATATAGACAATATTAGCAATATTAATTTTATCGAATTCAAGTCAGCTCCAGTGTTCTTTTTATAATGGCCACTATACCCCAGGAGGCTGTTTGCAGTTGGATATCGGAAGGCACCCCTAGCATATTATACATAAGCTTATTCACAGGTTTAATTACTCTTTTCATGGGCTGATCATCTTCCTCTCCATTATTCCTCACCTGGAGGTCTGGCTCACCCTCAACATTGTCACCTTGGTGAGGAATATCAAGGGCTACCTTGAATGTCTCACTAAGTTTATCCTATCCTTGGAGCTCTTCTTCAGCTGGAGCTCCATCCTCCCCATCCATTATCTCAGCTGAGGGCTCAGGTGCTCCCATTACTGGAGGTACGAAGGCCAATTTGCATTTTTTCAAACTGTGAATGATTTTCCTGAAAGCTGCTTCACATTTGGGAGTCCACCATGTTCCGAAGGGTTCAGAGGGCTTGAAGTACTTTAGTGTTTGGTAGGGTCTTTTGTTCCCCCTTTCCTTTCTAGGGGTAGTCCTTGGTGAGGTCTGTGAATGGGACATACTATCAAAGAGTAGTTCTGAATAAACCTCCTGTAGTAGCTGCAGAATCCAAACAATTATCTCAAAGTCTTCAGGTTGGTGGACCTTGACCATGTAGCCATTGCTGCAATTTTGTCTGGATCAGTAGTGATGCCTTTCTCCAACACTATATACCCCATGTATTTCACCTGGAGCAGGCAGAACTGACATTTGTCCAGGGACAGTGAGTCCCTGGGCTTCCAGCTGGTCCAAAGTCTTCATCAGCCTGGCCTCATGTTCTCCTAACATCTTTCCAAAAATGATGAGGTCATTAAGACACACCAGCATTTCCAGGTTGTTCATATCCTTCGCAGTCTTTTCCATGTGCCTTTGGAAAGTACTAGGAGCTCCTGTTATCCCCTGGGGTATCTATTCAAACTGATAGAATCCTAGGGGGAAGATGAAGGCTGTTTTTTCCTAGTCACTTTTTCATGGGTATCTGGAAATACCCACTTCTCAGGTTCAGAACAGATAACAATTTGATTCCAGTCAGACAATCTATTGCAACATTTATTTTTGGTAGGGTGTACTGATCTGAAATAGTTCTCTTGTTCAATGTTATGAGGTCTATGCATATCCAAATTGTTCCATTCTTCTTTGTAGCCATGTCTATGGGGACGGCATAGAGGCTTTTTGACTCCTTGATAATTCCTGCAGCCAGAAGTTCCAGTAGATGCTTTATGATATCTTCAGTATCTCCTGGAGTTAGTTAACTAGACCTTTTGCAGAAAGGTTGGGAATCATGGAGTGGTATAGATTGATCTACCCCTTTGACCAGTCCCACATGCCACTTGTGGATCAAAATTGAATTGCCATGCTGGGAGAGCTATTGAATTAGCCTCTTTCCACTTGGGGGAAAATTGGGGAGTCCCCAGTGAAGAGTCAATTGATGCAATATACCCCTCTGTGGGGATCATCCTGCCATAAAAGGGTCTACTATGTACACTCAGGCTATCTCAAAGCCCCTGGTAAAGGCAATCTCTTCCTAGGATTTATTTTGCACCCAGACCTGCAAATGCTTACTGCTTAGGGTTGAACAGATAGAATCTCTTGTTGTACTAGCAGTCCCCCAGGCAGATGATTACTGGATGATGCTTCTACCATTACTGGCTGCTTCTTCATTGTAGGTTTAAGCTCCTTGTGGCAGGGAACAGATAGGGTGGATCCAGGTTGTAGCTTTACTGGCTGTGAGGAGGTATACCATTCTGGCTTCAAATCTTCACTTTTTTGAGACTCCACGAACCTCTATACAGCTAGACACAATAGATGGATGGTTAACACAATGGCAAAGTCAGATCCCATCATTTCTTTGTATTTTTTTGGCCAACCTCCCAAACAAATTGGTGTTAGTTCCAATAATAATGGGGGTTTTATTCCTCCCTCTTATCTTGGAATACTCTAGAGCCTTCAGTGGAAATATCTCTTGAAGTCCCATCACTCTTTCTGGGAACTCTATGTCCAATATTGCATTCATTCAAGCCCCAGATAGCCAAGCCTTCAATTGAGTTATTGGCAAATGCCTCAAATGGGCCTCATGCCAATAGTGTTATGATCCCGGGCCATGCCCTGGTCTCTCCACTTACCTCGAGGATGACCCGGGCCACTGCGACGCTCCCCCAGGCCTGCTCGACCCTGGCTGCATGCTTCCTCCTCGAGAGACATGCGGTCGTTGCTCCGTGGTGGGCCCCGCCCCCTAGGCATGCATGCAGGGGCTCTGCTCTTAAAGGGGCCAGCACGGGAAATGCAGCCCTGCCCTGGGATGACGTTAGACACTCCCAGGGCAGGGCTGGCTTCTGACTTCAGCTTCTGACTCCTGGCTTTCGACTCCGGCTTCCATCCACTGACTTGGCTTCTGACTTCAGCTTCTGACTCCTGGCTTTCGACTCCGGCTTCCATCCACTGACTTCTGATCCAGCTTCGTCCTTTGGTTTCTGACTTTGGCTTCATCCAGGAGGCCTCGCCTAAGTCCAAGCGGCTCGGGTCCTCACAAGCTCCTCTTGGGGAGACTGTGGGCTTCCAGTGGTGAAGTTCCAGTTGGCCTCCTGGCTCCAGCTCTTTGTCTCCATTCTCAGGATACCCCCTCACGGGAGACCACTCGTAAGTCCAAGCGGCCCGGGTCCTCACGGGCTCCTCCTGGGGGGACCTCGGGTTTCCAGTGGTGAAGATCTCCTGGTCTCCTGTCTGTGCCACCTCCTGGCTTTGACACCCACTGAGTATCTCCTCAGTGAGCCACTAACTGTCCGAGCCGGCCCAAGGGTTCATGAATCCAATAAATAATCAAAGATGAAGGTGATTTGAGATTTGCTATCCAGAAGGGCTTTCACTGAATGCCCCTCCACCTTTACAGATACCACTGCTGTAAACCTAAGCAGTCCTTTGGGGAGAACTGGAACAGTATTAGGGGCTGGCACATTGGGCATCACAGGTCTAGCACTAAAGCTCTTCACCCTTCAGGATAACAAACGCCCACTCTGCTATTCCCTTCACGTTGTACAGGAATTCTGCAGGTGTCCTTCTCCCACACAATGGTAAAAGAATATAGGTCTCTCCACCTCTAGAAGAGGTGGGGAGACCCTATAATTTGCTTGAGTCCTCTCTCAATTGGCGGAATTTGGGTGAAACTGCCACATAAACTCCTGGAACAGTCTTTCAAATTCTGCTAGCAGATCCATATCTGGACTGGTTGTCACCTACATAGCCCTTGCCATAGGCTTTTCCACTTAACAAGAAAGAACATTGCATTGAGTCTTCAGAGAGTCAATTTCTTTTTGCAACTGCTTAAGCAGCTCTGCACAAATGGCTACTTCAATGATCTGGGTGTACATGCAGGCTGGGAGTTCTAGTTTTTCCTTTTTGGCCCTGGCCAAGGCCTCCTGCTTTTCCCCATCCCAGATCTAATGTAACAGTCAGACAATCTTCCATTTTCATAGCCACAGTCTTCCATTTTCATAGCCACAGATGCATGATCATCCTGTCTGATTGGGGGATTCTGTGCATCAACTGTATCAACAATACTGATTCTTTCTGGGAGGATGGGATTCCTTTTTTTCAGACAACTCTTCTGAGAAGGATCTCCAGCCACCTCAGGAAATCCAATAGCATCTCTTCTTCATGGTTACCGGTTTCCCGGAAATGGAAAAATAGGTTCGGCCCACATTTGGTAGTGCCAAAAATGTTCTTCAAATTGTCTAAGCACTCTGTTGATGTGACTTAAGGTTTTTCTGCTTTTAAGATCGAAAACATTTCTAAAGCCAGCTCTCTGATGCTCTCACCTATGTACCACCATTTCTCTGAATTAGAGCAGTCCCATTCCTGCTCCATCCAGTCAATGTAGCGGTCTTCTCTCTCTGACTCTGGGATTTTCCCAGAGAAAGTCCTTACTCCTTAGGCACATATAGGTATTTACAGTTGGGTGCTGTTTCTATCAGCCTCCATCACTTTTCCCACCACTAGTATAATAGAAGCAGTGTTCGAAGAGGCGGTCTCTTAAGGGGAATGCTTTGATTTTACTTCTTCCAAAGTCTTTTCCTGGCTCCCTAAGAGTGAGGTAAGCTCTTTTGGTAAAGGACTGTTTTTAGGGGAGGGTCCTGTGGCTGCATGTATAAACTGATTTCCACTCTTCTCCAGCTCAGCTTAATCCCTTCAGTTCTTTGAAGTCTTTTACACCAGGCCAACTTCTCTCTCTGTCAGCCTGCTCTGTGTCTCAGTGGCTTACAAATTTCCACCAACCACCTTTTCTACCTTATTTGCTGTAAGATCCCATCATCCATTGTAGTTCCTGACCTTACGAAGTTACCATATATTGTAGTAAGATAGGCGACCTCCTGTATCAGATGAGCTACATCCAGTTTGAGAATTTGGAAGTCGCATTCTTGCGGGCTCATTGACTGTATGGAGTAAATTACCTGGTAATACGTTTTGCATGCTATAAATATACATAGCCAGTTAGGTTTTAAAGTTATCTGGTTAAAGTGCGCCAGGTAACTTTATTTGGGGATATTCAGTGAGACATTTATCCTACTGAATATCCCTGATGATTTTAGCTGAATAAGTTATCTGTTATAAGTTCTTTTGAAATGTGACCTCTATGTCTTAAATTTTCTTGGCAAAACTATGCACTTTGAAAATTAGAGTAATCTATGTGCAGATTCGCCAGATAACTTGTGCACAATGTTACAAAATTACTTCCAAAATATCTTTGAGGGACTGGGTGTCCTGGCAATATCCATTTAAATAGGTCTGCTGGTGGTAGGCAACTACTTACTATAATTTGAAAGTATTGATGAGACTGGAGATTATGTAACTGCAGAAAGAGTAATTCACTTCTCTCTCAGAATCACAACCATTGCACATAAGCTTGATTATGTGCCATGTGAAAAAAAAACAAAAATTCCCCTGTTATCTCTCTAATTAGGATCTAACTGATTTGTCAAAGGGAGAAAAAATGTGAATTCAAGATCAAAACTGTGAATCTTGGAACTTGGTGTCATTGGCAAAGCAAATACACTGAAATCCTCCTGGTTGTAGACAGAAGGACATCATAAAATAAGAAAAAAATAAAAAACATTTAATGAAACCATGGGGACAATATGTTAATGAAATGAACTGTCAGGATATGAGTAATCAGAAATGCATAAACAGCAAATAATTCATCTTACTCTGAAAACGTGTAACATGTAAGGTCAAGTGAACCAATATTTACATCCCAAAAACAGATCATGCATCTCCCTGAGTGATACAGATATTTTTTAAAAATCATAATAAGTGCAGTAAATAAAAAGCAGAATAATCCACTTACCAGATGAGAAGGCTTGTTAATCAAACTGATCCCTAAATAATAGTAAATTCTATAATATTACCATTGATGTGTTTGTAGTCAAAGATTCTTATATTTTGTTTAGCTTTCAGTTTTCCTAGCTTCTATCAGAAGGAAGCTGTCACGCAAAATGTTGTGGTAGAACTCTGGTGTCATAGTAAATCTAGCAGCACCGTGATTATCAAGGGAACACAGGAAGTATGGCTCGGATAAAGGAGGGAGTGTTCTAGCAAGACATATCACTGGGAAGGTTCTCCTAAAAGAAAAGCACACAGCTCCCAAAAGCTTAGTTAAAATTCCCCAGAGAGCAATTTGTATATCTTCTTAAACCATTGCCCAGCTGTAACACTTCTCTGGTGACTTCTAGAGTTCAGACTTCAATGTAGGGTGCATCTGATGATTCAGGTGCACAGGGCCGACATTCACCAAGAATGAAAATATTACCAAACACTTACATTCAATGTGAAAAAGTAAAGGCACTTCATATTTCTGATCACTAATAAGTTAACATACCCTAGTGTGGAAGAACAGTCTATCAGGGCCATTTAGCAAGAGATGCGGATGCAAATTTAAAACATTTAGGAAAAATGGAGGAGTTTGGGATAAATTTATGAAAATGAAGGGTATTTAACGTTGTGTGCAATAGTTTGATGTACTCTCTATCTAGCTGCTATCAAGCTAGGTTGAGAGTACAATGTACAAATCTCATCTTTCTGTACCTTTCATGATTCCAAATCACATCAAATCTTCACTGATTCGTACTTCTGACTGTGCATGTAAAACTGCCCCTCAAAATCTATGCCACCACCAAATCCTCACCCCGAGTTACTAGTTGCCCCTCCTAGAGTGGTATAAATAGTTTATTTATATACACATCATATAGTCTCTTTCTCATGCTATCTCTCTCATACTATCTCTTGCTCCAGGCAATGTGGTATCTTGAAAATTACCCTAACCACACCCCTTTTTTATCACAGGTATTATTTTTGATATATTTATAGCAAAATGATAAATCTAGGTCTATATTACATATCAAACTAACAGGGTCATTCATCAAAATGCATTATGGCGTTAACACATGCGATAACGCATGATGGTATCGCACGGCTTGAATGAAAATTTCAGGAAGGGGTGGGATTAGGGAGGAGTTTGGGCAGGAATTATGAAAATGAGGGGCAATATCTCTCATTTACTACACCATGGTGCAGTAATTCAAACACACCCCTTTTTCTTATTGCATTGATTATCCATGCATGATTGCATTGTGATGAATCTTAGAGGTAAGATACTGAAATCCAGAAAAAGTAGTAGCACATGTATTGGCCATAATCTGCTTGCTGCCTTTCAAAATTCTACAGAACAGTATCTTTGAAAAAGTGGAATACTAAATTATTCTGTCATTAAGATTGACACCATCTATGAGATAAGAGGAGAAACACAATAGTTGTTCATCAAAGCATAGATATTCTGGAGTTTGCCTTGTAATACTAAATGGAAAAATGCTTGTCATGCATTAACATGTCATTCTTAATGAAATTTCTTCACATAACAATCTGAGTGTATGATTAATTTTCAGATTCATATTTAAGACAGCAATTCAAGTTTCATTAGCCAAGCTGTTTTCAGTATTGCTTGAAGACAATTGGTTATCATCTTGCAATATTTAAAAATGGAATAGATAATTTAGAAACATTTATGCACTAGATTTATTATGTTTCAAAAAAGATTTATTATACATCGCATTATGAATACTTATGAATTAAAGGTTTTTTTTTTTCATTCATACAGTGATGTCTCGTTACTTACCAAGAACTCAGTTCTCCCAAATACTGGACAGAAAACTTTCCACTAGAAAGATGAAATTTAATGTGGACAAGGTGATGCACATAAGGAAAAGCAACCCACGTTATATTTACACAATGGGGTAGATTTTAAAACCCCGGCGCGCCTATTTTGCATAGGCCGCCGATGCGCGCAAAGCCCCGGGATGCATGTAAGTCCCGGGGCTTCATAAAAGGGGCGGGAGGGGCGTGTCCAGGGGGCATGTCTAGGGGCAGGGGCGGTCTGGGGCAGGTCCGGGGGTGTGGCGACGGTTCGGGGGCAGGCTGGGAGGGCGGTCCCGAGTCCCCCGGCAATGCGGCCTGTGCCGGGGGATGCCGGGGCGGGGCGCGCAAGTTACGCCTGCTTCAAGCAGGCGTAACTTGCCCAACAAAGGTAGGGGGGGGGATTTAGGTAGGGCTGGGGGGTGGGGTAGATAGGGGAAGGGAGGGGAAGGTGGGGGGACGCGGAAGGAAAGTTCCCTCCGAGGCCTCGGAGGGAACGGAGGCAGGCTGCGCAGCTTGGCGCACGCAGGCTGCCGATTTTGCGCAGCCTTGCGCACGCCAACCCCAGATTTTATAAGATACGCGTGGCTACGCGCGTATCTTCTAAAATCTGGTGTACTTTTGTTTGCACCGGTGGCACGAACAAAAGTATGCGCGCACGTATGTTTTGAAGATCTACCTCAATGTGTTTCATGTTAGGAGTCTCACCCAGGAAAAAGACCTGGGCATTATAGTGGACAAGTACATTGAAATCATTGGCTTAGTATGCTGCAGCAATGAAAAAAACAAATAGAATGTTAGGAATTATTAGGAAAAGAATCATGAATAAAAAGGAGAATGTCATAGTACCTATATATCACCGCACCTTTGAGTACTCTGTGTAATTCTGGTCGCCACATCTCTAAAAAGATATAATTGCACTGGAAAAGGTTCAGAGAAGGGCAACCAAAATGATAAAGGGGATGGAATGGCTCCCCTATGAGGAAAGGCTAAAGAAGTTAGGACTGATCAGCTTGGAGAAAAGATGACTGAGGGGAATATGATAGAGGTCTACAAAATCATGAAAGAACTAAAAAGAGTAAATGTGAATTTACTCTTTCAGATAATACAAGGTCTAGGGGGCACTCTATGAAGTTTGCAAGTAGCATATTTAAAAAAATTGGAGAAAATTATTTTTCACTCAATGCACAATAAAGCTCTGGAATTCATTGCCAGAGGATGTGGTTAAGGCCCTTAGTATAACTAGGTTTAAAAAAGGTTAGGACAAGTTCCTGGAGAAGAAGTCCATTTGCTATTAATCAAATTGACTTAGGGAATAGCTACTGCTTATTACCTGCATTAGTAGCATGGGATCTATTTAATATTTGGATATTTGCTAGGTACTTGAATCCTGGATTGGCCACTATTGGAAACTGGATAATGGGCTTGCTGTATCATTGATCTGACCCAGTATGGTAAATTCGTATGTTCTTATTTATCAACTTTGATAACTAAAATTAACTATGTCTCATGTTAAAAACATATGTCTCATAGGTCCTGAATATGTGAGGGGGGGGGGGGGGGGAAACCTCTTGAAAGAGCTTTTTGACTAGTTTCTGTTCAGAATAATGAAATATATAGCTTCATTACAATCATCATAGTCATAAGAACATAAGTTGCACCCTGCTGAGTAAGACCAAGGGACTATCGAGCCCAGTATCCTGATTCTTACAGTGGCCAATAGGGATATGCTTCCATTTGAAATTACATTTTCTGTCATTTATAATAAGAAACAATAGAAAAAGCATGTAATAAGGTTTATGTATTTTCTATTGTTTTTAGTGCACACTATTTCTGAATAGGGCACACTTTTTCTGAAGAGAGTGAACTGTTAGCCAAAATTAAAAAATGAAAAAAAAAAAAAAGAATAAACAAAATCCTCCAATAAAACAAGTTTCAGGCAATAATCTCCCCCGAATGATGTAAAATGAAACAAAACAATATTATGTGGCCTGCACACCCCTAAGCCAATCCAGAACACCAAGAATTACCTTGCAGATCCATTACTTTTTGCTCATTCACAGGGATATGTGGTGGTTTTCCCCAAGTCTACCTGACTAATAATTCTTTATGGACTTTCTTTCAAGGAACTTGTCCAAACCTTTTATAAAACCAGTTATGCTAGATCTCTTGACCACATCTTCTGGCAACAAATTTTATAGCTTGATTGCATGCTGAGTGAAAAAATACTTACTCCAACTTGTTTTGAATCTGCGACCAGTTAGTTTCATAGTGTCCCCTAGTCCTAGTACTATTAGAAAAGGTAAATAGCTGTTACCTATTTATTTGTTTCTCCCAACTCATGATTTTATAAACCTCTATCATATCACCTCTCAGTCATTTCTTCTCCAAGATGGACAGACCTAACCTGTTTAGAATTTCTTCATAAGAGAACTATCTCATTCTTTTTATCATTTTGTTGTCCTTCTCTGTATCTTTTCTAGTTCTGCTATACCTTTTTTGAGATGGGGTGACCAGAACTGCACACAGTAAAACTGCAATCGCACCATGGATCAATACCGAGGCCATGATGATATTCACAGTTTAGTTCTCCATTCCTTTACAAATAATCCCTAATATTAAATTTACTTTTTTGGCAGCTACCACATACTGGGCTGAAGATTTCAACATATTGATTACAATGACTGCAAGATCCTTTTTCCTGGTGGTGATTCCTAATTTCGAACCCAGCCAGCCAGTGTTGCCCCTCTACTGGCCTCCAGACAAAAGAAAACAGAGCAGAAGGGGATATGATACAGACTTTTAAATATCTAAAACGTATTAATAATGCAAAAGAATCACACTTTTTCTAGTGGAAAAGAAGTTGTAGAATTAGGGATCATGACATGAAGCTCCAAAGAGGTAGACTCAGGAACAACAAGAGGATATATTTTTTCACAGCATGGTAGGTACCTGGAATGTTCTCTCGGAAGAGGTGGTGAAGATAAGAATTGTAACAGAATTCTAAAGGGTGTGGAATAAATACCAAAGCTCCAAAGTACAGTAGCTACAGGATGGAAATGAAGAACAGGGGTAACCTATGGTAACCTCTGGCGTAACATTTCTGGATGAGGGTAACCTTTACGGCGTGGTATGGGACTTGGGGGTAACCCTAGGAAGCTATGGGGATAACCCTAAACAGAAAGCATGGGGAGAACCTGCACAGAGCAGCAATTACAACTCTAAATACCTTGCTTGGCTGACTAGATAGACTGTTTTGTTCTTCATCTCCCATCATTTATTATAATACTATGTTAAAGTGTAAACCAAGGCACAACCTTTTTTACTCTGCTCTATCTGCTCCATGTTCAACTCCTCTCATGTCCCTGAATGACAGAATGACAGGAGGAGAGGGGCTAGATGAGGATGAAAAAGTAGCTTTTCTTTGCTTCCTGCTATGATCTCTGGCCTCAACCTTGCACAGGATAGAAGGGGATGGGCTGGAACAGGGAGTACAGCAGTTTGCTCAGTCATTCCTAGCCTTTCTGTTCCCCTCCTGTTCTCAGTCTGGGAGGGGAAAGGCTGAAGCAGGAAGCAGAAGGCTGTTCTTTGCTGAGTGAGATTCAGCACAGATGGGAGAAACAAATCTTCAGCCAACCTCCCGCCTCTCCTGAGTTTTGTCGCCCTAGGCCAAGCCGAGTGGCACTACTGGCAAATCCAGACCTGAATTCAACATTGTGTACCTATGGTTTGGATTGTTTTTCCTTATATGCATCTGTCCACATTTCCATTTCCCCCTAGTAAATTTCAACTGCCCAGTTTCCCAATCTATCAAGGTCCTTTTGCACAATCTCCTTGTGTTTTAACTATTTTGAATATTTGTGTCATCTGCAAATCTGATCATGTGACTCCTGAATGGGAGATACCCATTCCGGAGAAGGTTTCATGGGTAATGATTCAGATGAATTGAACCAAATCACGGTGAACCTAGAAGATGTGGTAGCCCTGATTGACAAAATGAAGAGTAGTAAATCACCTGGACCGAATGGTATATACCTCAGGGTTCTGAAGGAACTAAAAAATGAAATTTCAGACCTATTAGTTAAAATTTGTAACCTATCATTAAAATCATCCATTGTACCTGAAGACTGGAGGGTGGCTAATGTAACCCCAATATTTAAAAGGGCTCCAGGGGCAATCCGGGAAACAACAGACCAGTTAGCCTGACTTCACAGCCAGGAAAAATAATGGAAAGTGTTCTGAAGATCAAAATCACAGAATATATAGAAAGACATGGTTTAATGGAACAAAGTAAGCATGGCCTTACCCAAGGCAAGTCTTACCTCACAAATCTGCTTCACTTTTTTAAAGGGGTTAATAAACATGTGGATAAAGGTGAACCAGTAGATGTAGTGTATTTGGATTTTCAGAAAGCATTTGACAAAGTTCCTCATGAGAGGCTTCTAAGAAAAGTAAAAAGTCATGGGATAAGTGGTGCTGTCCTTTCGTGGATTGCAAACTGGTTAAAAGACAGGAAACAGAGAGTAGGATTAAATGGACAATTTTCTCAGTGGAAAAAGATAAACATTGGAGTGCCTCAAGGATCTGTACTAGGACCCATGCTTTTCAATATATTTACAAATGATCTGGAAAGGAATACGACGAGTGAGGTAATCAAATTTGCAGATGATGCAAAATTATTCAGAGTAGTTAAATCACAAGCAGATTGTGATAAATTGCAGGAGGACCTTGTAATACTGGAAAATTGGGCAAGGTGATGCATATATGGAAAAATAATCCATGCTGTAGTTACACGATGTTAGGTTCCATATTAGGAGCTACCACCCAGGAAAGAGATCTAGGCATTGTAATGAAATTGTCGGCTCAGTGTGCTGCGACAGTTAAAAAAGCAAACAGAATGTTAGGAATTATTAGGAAGGGAATGGTGAATAAAACGGAAAATGTCATAATGCCTCTGTATCACTCCATGGTGAGACCACACCTTGAATACTGTGTACAATTCTGGTTGCCGCATCTCAAAAAAGATATAATTGCGATGGAGAAGGTACAGAGAAGGGAGACCAAAATGATAAAGGGGATGGAACAGCTCCCCTATGAGGAAAGACTATAGAGGTTAAGGCTATTCAGCTTGGAGAACAGATGACTGCGGGGGTATATGATAGAGGTTTTTAAAATCATGAGAGGTCTAGAATGTGTAAAATATGAATCGGTTATTTACTCTTTTGGATAATAGAAGGATTGGGGGTGCTCCATGAAGTTAGCATGTAGCACATTTGGAGAAAATTCTTTTCACTCAACGCACAATTAAGCTCTGGAATTTGTTGCCAGGGGATGTGGTTAGTGCAGTTAGTGTAGCTGAGTTTAAAAAAGATTTGGATAAGTTCTTGGAGGTTTTTGGGTACTTGCCAGGTACTTGTAGCCCAGCTTGGCCACTGTTGGAAATAGAATGCTGGGCTTGATGGACCCTTGGTCTGACCCAGTATGGCAAGTTCTTATGTTCTCACTTTCTTATGTTCCCTTTTCCAGATCATCAGTTAATAAGACAAACAATACTGATCCCCGTACAGATCACCAACACCCTCCACTAATTCTTTCGATTGGGAAAACTTACCATTTAGCTCTATTTAGTGCACCATTTAGTCATTGTCCTGATGCTACCTGTTTCGGAACTGAAATCAGCTGAAATTAGAATAAGATTAACATGGCAAAATAGTAGGTGACAGCAGATAAACATCAGTTGGTGTTTATCTGCTCAGTTTGTCTGGTTCACATTGTAAAGCTATATCCCAACTAGTAGCCGTAGGAGCAGTCCTAATCCAGTAGATATACTTGTGAATTCTCTGGATTTGACCCACAGACTCCACCATTCTAATGCAATTGCCCGGTCTCCGGACCAACACCTATAATTTCTGGGTATCCTGCTACTGCTGCACTAGTGAAGCAGCCAGACTTGAAGGCATCTGATTGGCCTACACAAGCCAACTGAATGCCTCCCCCTGCCCTGTGACCAGGGCCTGCGCGTCCATTAGGTGAAGTTTGATGGTCACCTAGGGCGCCGAGCCGTAGGGGGCGCCGAAGAGCAGTCACGTGGTGCTGCAAGCGGGGCCTATCCCGCTCGCGGCATAGAGAAAAAGTGTACACAGTCCCTAGTCTATTTATCTTTGCCGCGAGCGGGATAGGCCCCGCTTGCGGCACCACGTGGCTGCTCTTCGGCGCCCCCTACGGCTCGGCGCCCTGAGAAGCACATAGTCAGCGCCAAAACAGATTGGGGGGGGGGGATGCAACACTGTGTGCTTTTCAGGGCTGCGAGCAGCACAAGGGTCGCCTAGGGAGCGCAATACCCTTGCACTGGCCCTGCCTGTGACCAATCAGAGGCCTCCTTTCTTCGTCCTATGTTTGCGGACCAGTGATATGCCTCCTCCCTTTTTCCTGACTGTGCTGGCAGGAAGAAGAGAGGAGGCCTCAGATTGGGCTATGGGGACAGGAAGAAGGAAGGAGGCCAATGGCAGAAAGAGCAGCAGAATATGCTGCTGCTGCTATTGGCTGGAAGAAGGAGTCCTCCCATCAACCCCAGGATGTTGCTGTTATTGGTGAGTTTGGGGTGGGGAGAGGTAGTGAGTGAGGAGAGGGGTATGTGTGCATGTGTGTGTATAAGTTAAGGGTTATGTATGTGTGTATGTCAGGAAGAGCATGTGTGTGTGTGTGTGTGTGTGTGTGTGTGTATATGTGAATGGATGTGTACATGAGGGAGGGAGTATATCAGGGAGAGGGGAAAGAGCATGTCTGTGAGAATGAGTGTGCATGTGTTTGTATAGGAAGAAGAGAAGTGAAAGTGTGAATGAGCATGGGTGTGAGAGAGAGTGGGCATGTGTGTGTGGAAGAGGGAGAGAAGTGTGTGAGAGTGTGTGTATGTGGGAAAATGAGAGGAGTAAAGGTGTAAGTGAGCATGTGAGAATGTGTCAGAGAATGAGGAATGAGTTAGCACGTAAGAATGAGCATGTGTGTATGCGAAAATGATTGTGAAAATGTGAGTGTGTTAATGTGTGTGTTGTGTGTATGAGAGTAAGTGTGAACATCACCACTCTCCCCCCCCCCCCCCCCCACCCCCCTATTCACAGTAATCTCAGGGTGACTGGAAATAAAAAGTTCTGAGCTTTGCCAATAGATAACTTCAGTTGCCAAACCACTGATAACTTTAGGGCAGTACAAACAGAATGATTGTAGTGATCTGGGGACAAAATTGGTTTTGCTAGGGCCAGCATAGCTGCCTAAGCAGCTAGAAAAACAGCCTGTAGCTTGGATAAAATAAGGAGTCAGATGCAGAGCTGGCATGACCAAATGAACCCTACAATGCCATGACAGCGGCACAGAGGCTAAAGATTCATCTGCCCTTAACTCTTGAAGGATTGCTATCAGTAAATGTCATAGGGGCAAAGATTTCCTCCTCTTTTCCTATTCCTGCTCTGAGAGGAGTCACATCCAATTCATTTTTTGGAGAAGGAGAGAGAAAGATCTACAGTCCCAGCTGTACTGCCATGTTGGAACCCTCTCCATGTCACTATCCTCCACTGCTGCTACTGCTACTGTGTGGCGAGGTACCAAATTCTTCTCTTGCTAATGTAAAAGGGGTATCATTCATACTCCCTGCTACTTCTGCACGGAGTGTGAATATATTAGGTACTACTTCTCTGTCTCCTTTTCCTCAGAAGTGTTGCAGTGCATGCTTGGTATCTAGCCTGTTGCAGTCCATGTTCACTGGTCCCCGAGAGGTTATCATGAAGTGGTAATTTGCTCAGAAGATTTCAGCAGTTACCCACAAGGATACTTTACGTGAGGGAAACTGGGATAGAAAACAATAAATATTATGTACTTGATTACACTGTATTGAATAGGGAGGGCATGTCCTGATGTTACCATGGCATTCCTTGGCAGGGAGGATATGCACAAACAGGTCACAAGCTTACATCTCACCTTAGTCTCCAGTCGAGTGCTCAGTTACACAGGCAGAGAACATAATAATCCCTTGCTTTCTGGTTCACGTTTCTTCTGCTGTCGCTATTCCAGCAAGAAGAACCACCGTCATTACTGCTATTTGGGGGGAGGAGGGGCAAGGAAAGATAAAGGGGCAAAGGGTCCTCCACCTCTATCCCCAATCCCAGCTTTCCAAATGGAGATTGTTTATTTATTTCATTTCTCTTTATACAACTTGCTAGAGGAGGGGAAGTGGGAGAAGGTAGTCCAGTGAGGCTGATGCTCCTCAGCAAACTGACTCTTACCCTCCTTCCCAAAAGAGATTTAATGGTTCCAGTGAATCTCTGGAAAACAATGGGGAAAACGTTTTCACTCTGCTCTGTCTGCTCCAGACTCACCTCCTCTCATGTCCCTGAATTACAGAATTACAGAATGACTGCTGACCATGACTCTCCGAATGCAGCTCTAACTCGTCACTCCTGATTAGTAACTCTCCCGTGGCGGTGGCTTAAGTGGATATACTCACAATCAGGAGCAGGCTAGTGAGGGAAGGGAGGGGGATAGAGAGTGCAGACAGACTGTGGGATAGAGCACAAGTGAAGGAGAGAGAGTGCACAGTAGGAAAGGAAAGAAACAGTATTACAGAAGGAAATGGGAGAGAGGAGAGAGCAGGATGAAGAGGGAAAGGAGAAGAGGAGAAAAGAGGTAGGAAATGGATGCAAATTGATAGAAGGCAGTGACACTGAAAATATACTACTGAACAAAAGAAAGTACTGAAATGGAAAAGAAAGAAGGACAAAGACAAAAGAAAGAAAGAAAATACAGAGCAATGGAACAGACAAGGAGAAGAAGAACAAAAAATAATGCCAGGCACAACAATATTTGAAAATGAATATACTGGCTGACAGAGAATATTAAATATGTAAAATATCCTGAGATGTTTTTTTTTGCCTCTGAGCATCCTGTCCATGAAACCGTATAAATTCCATACTTGCATTAATCACCACGGGAGCAAATGTCCCAGATTTACTCACCTGAACTCTGATGACATTACAAGAGCAATTTCCAAAGTCATTTAAAAACATAGAAACACGACGGCTAAAAAATACAATATAGCCCATCCAGTCCGTCCATCCAGTCCGTCTATCCATCCAATTAATTTAGCTTTATAATTTGTCATAATGCCTCTGTATCACTCCATGGTGAGACCGCACCTTGAATACTGTGTACAATTCTGGTCGCCGCATCTCAAAAAAGATATAATTGCGATGGAGAAGGTACAGAGAAGGGCTACCAAAATGATAAGGGGAATAGAACAGCTCCCCTATGAGGAAAGACTAAAGAGGTTAGGACTTTTCAGCTTGGAGAAGAGACGGCTGAGGGGGGATATGATAGAGGTGTTTAAAACCATGAGAGGTCTAGAACGGGTAGATGTGAATCGGTTATTTACTCTTTCGGATAGTAGAAAGACTAGGGGGCTCTCCTTGAAGTTAGCATTGGGCACATTTAAAACTAATCGGAGAAAGTTCTTTTTTACTCAACGCACAATTAAACTCTGGAATTTGTTTCCAGAAGATGTGGTCAGTGCAGTTAGTGTAACTGTGTTTAAAAAAGGATTGGATGGGTTCTTGGAGGAGAAGTCCATTACCTGCTATTAAGTTCACTTGGAGAATAGCCACTGCCATTAGCAATGGTTACATGGAATAGACTTAGCTTTTGGGTACTTGCCAGGTTTTTATGGCCTGGATTGGCCACTGTTAGAAGGATGCTGGGCTTGATGGACCCTTGGTCTGACCAGTATGGCATGTTCTTATGTTCTTATCACTTCCTTAAAGATACCCTGTATTTATCCCATGCTTTCTTCAATTTTGCCTCCATCACCTCCTCTGAGAGGCCATTCCATGCATCTAATACCTTCTCTGAAAAGAACTATTTCCTAAGATTACTCCTGAGTCTACCCCCTTTAACCCTCACCCTGTGAACCCTCATTCTAGAGCATCCTTTCAACTGAAAGAGGTCTGATTTATGTGCATAGAAACCTTTGAGATAGTTAAATGTCTCTATCATGTCTCTCCATCTTGCCTTTCTCTCTAGGGCAGAGGTTCCCAAAACTGTCCTGGAGGACCAGCATCCAGTCAGGTTTTCAGGATATCCACAATGAGTATGCATGAGATAAAACTTGCATGCTATGAAGGTAGTACATGAAAATGTATCTCTTGCACATTCATTATGGAAATCCTGACTGGATGGGAGTCCTCTAGAGATGTGAATCGTTTTCCATATCGTCTTAACGATAGAAATCGTGTGGCAGGGCAAGAAAATCATGTTAGGCACGATTTTTTAGTTAAAAAATCGTTAAAAATCGTTTTTTCCGATTAGTGCGCACTAACTCGAGTTAGTGCGCACTAACTGGGAGTTAGTGCGCACTAACTGAAAATGATACAATTTGACACTTTTCAGGTCAGTTAAGGTCAGTTTAGGAATTAATATGTATTCCTATTGGCTGCCCTCTTCTTTATTCATGTTACCAAGCTTCCCACTGACAGTATATGGGGGATGGGAAATGGAAACAGTTGGTAGCTTGACAAAACAAGTAATGTGATCAGTTAATGTGACTAGAACTTGTGCCCTAACCCTGATACCAGGGGTATTGTGATCTTCCTGCACACAGTGCCCTATCCCTATTAATACCAGGAGTGTTGTGATCTTCCTGCACACAGTGCCCTAACCCTGGCACCAGGGGTGTTGTGATCTTCCTGCACACAGTGCCCTATCCCTATTAATACCAGGAGGGTTGTGATCTTCCTGCACACAGTGCCCTAACCCAGGCACCAGGGGTGTTGTGATCTTCCTGCACACAGTGCCCTATCCCTATTAATACCAGGAGTGTTGTGATCTTCCTGCACACAGTGCCCTAACCCAGGCACCAGGGGTGTTGTGATCTTCCTGCACACAGTGCCCTATCCCTATTAATACCAGGAGTGTTGTGATCTTCCTGCACACAGTGCCCTAACCCTGGCACCAGGGGTGTTGTGATCTTCCTGCACACAGTGCCCTATCCCTATTAATACCAGGAGTGTTGTGATCTTCCTGCACACAGTGCCCTAACCCTGGCACCAGGGGTGTTGTGATCTTCCTGCACACAGTGCCCTATCCCTATTAATACCAGGAGTGTTGTGATCTTCCTGCACACAGTGCCCTAACCCTGGCACCAGGGGTGTTGTGATCTTCCTGCACACAGTGCCCTATCCCTATTAATACCAGGAGTGTTGTGATCTTCCTGCACACAGTGCCCTAACCCAGGCACCAGGGGTGTTGTGATCTTCCTGCACACAGTGCCCTATCCCTATTAATACCAGGAGTGTTGTGATCTTCCTGCACACAGTGCCCTAACCCTGGCACCAGGGGTGTTGTGATCTTCCTGCACACAGTGCCCTATCCCTATTAATAGCAGGAGTGTTGTGATCTTCCTGCACACAGTGCCCTAACCCTGGCACCAGGGGTGTTGTGATCTTCCTGCACACAGTGCCCTATCCCTATTAATACCAGGAGTGTTGTGATCTTCCTGCACACAGTGCCCTAACCCTGGCACCAGGGGTGTTGTGATCTTCCTGCACACAGTGCCCTATCCCTATTAATACCAGGAGTGTTGTGATCTTCCTGCACACAGTGACCTATCCCTATTACCAGGGGTGTTGTGATCTTCCTGCACACAGTGCCCTATTCCTGATACCGGGGGTGTTGGGATCTTCTTGCACACATCCCGGTATCAGGGATAGGGCACTGCATGCAGGAAGATCACAACACTCCTGGTATCAGGAATAGGGCACTGTGTGCAGGAAGATCACAACACCCCTGGTATTAGGGATAGGGCACTGCGTGCAGGAAGATCACAACACTCCTGGTATTAATAGGGATAGGGCACTGCATGCAGGAAGATCACAACACCCCTGGTTTCAGGGATAGGGCACTGTGTGCAGGAAGATCACAATACCCCGGAGGAGTGAGGGTCAGGCAGCTCCCCCCTGTCTGTGAAGCCAGCCTCTCACTAGTAATGCAGGGAGGGAGCTGCCTCAGACTTCACCATCCTCTCCCCCCCCCCCCTCACCCACACACCATTCACTAGCTGGGACATGGGGAAAGTCAGGAGTGAGGGTCAGGCAGCTCCCCCCTGTCTGTGAAGCCAGCCTCTCACTAGTAATGCAGAGAGGGAGCTGTCTCAGACTTCACCATCCTCCCCCCCCCCCCTCACCCACACACCATTCACTAGCCTGGACATGGGGGAAGTCAGGAGTGAGGGTCAGGCAGTGCCCCCCTGTCTGTGAAGCCAGCCTCTCACTAGTAATGCAGGGAGGGAGCGGTCTCAGACTTCACCATCCTCTCCCCCCCCCCCCCCTCACCCACACACCATTCACTAGCTGGGACATGGGGAAAGTCAGGAGTGAGTGTCAGGCAGCTCCCCCCTGTCTGTGAAGCCAGCCTCTCACTAGTAATGCAGGGAGGGAGCTGTCTCAGACTTCACCATCCTCCCCCCCTCCCTCACCCACACACCATTCACTAGCTGGGACATGGGGGAAGTCAGGAGTGAGGGTCAGGCAGCTCCCCCCTGTCTGTGAAGCCAGCCTCTCACTAGTAATGCAGGGAGGGAGCTGTCTCAGACTTCACCATCCTCCCCCCCCCCCTCACCCACACACCATTCACTAGCCTGGGACATGGGGGAAGTCAGGAGTGAGGGTCAGGCAGCTCCCCCCTGTCTGTGAAGCCAGCCTCTCACTAGTAATGTAGGGAGGGAGCTGTCTCAGACTTCACCATCCTCTTCCCCCCCCCCCTCACCCACACACCATTCACTAGCTGGGGCATGGGGAAAGTCAGGAGTGAGGGTCAGGGAGCTCCCCCCTGTCTGTGAAGCCAGCCTCTCACTAGTAATGCAGGGAGGGAGCTGTCTCAGACTTCACCATCCTCCCCCCCCCCCTCACCCACACACCATTCACTAGCTGGGACATGGGGGAAGTCAGGAGTGAGGGTCAGGCAGCTCCCCCCTGTCTGTGAAGCCAGCCTCTCACTAGTAATGCAGGGAGGGAGCTGTCTCAGACTGGTATCAGGGATAGGGCACTGAGTGCAGGAAGATCACAACACCCCTGGTATCAGGAATAGGGCACAGGTTCTAGTCATATTGACTGCTCACATTACTTTTTTTGTCAACTACCACCAGTTTTCATTTCCCATCCCCCCAACCATCACTTCAGTTGGAACCTTGGTAACATCAATAGATAAGAGGGCAGCCAGCCAATAGGAATACATATTCATTCCTAACTGACCTTTACTGACCTGGATAGTGTCAATAATTTGTATCATTTTCTGTTAGTGTTCCTGAGTTTCCATTTCCATTTCCTATCCCCCCAACCATCACCTCAGTGGGAACCTGGTTAACATCAATAAATAAGAGGGCAGCCAGCCAATAGGAACACATATTCATTCCTAACTGACCTTTACTGACCTGGAAAGTGTCAATTTGTATCATTTTCAGTTAGTGCGCACTAACTCGAGTTAGTGCGCACTAACTCGGAGTTAGTGCGCACTAACTCCCGTTAGTGCGCACTAACACGATTTAACGATTTTTAACGATAAATCGTTAGAATTTCTATTGTATCGTGTTCTATAATGATTTAAGACGATATTACAATTATCCGACGATAATTTTAATCGTTAAAAAACGATTCACATCCCTAGAGTCCTCCAGGACAGGTTTAGGAGCCACTGATCTACAATATACATGCTTACATTAAGTCCATCCCTATATGCTTTAGAACAAAGACTGCTGACCATTTTAATAGCCACGCTCTGGAACAACTCCATTCTGTTTATATGCTTCTGGAGGTGCGGTCTCTAGAACTGTCACAGTAATCCAAGTGAGGTCTCACCAGAGACTTATACGGGGGCAATATCACCTCCCTTTTACTGCTGACCATGCCTCTCCGTATGCTGCACTAACTCCTCACTCCTGATTAGTAACTCTCCCACGGTGGTGGCTATGGTGGATATACTCACAATAGGGCTTCTGATGTTATCACAGGAGTCACTGTTTGATGTAATCGAGGATGAGAGCTAGAGAAAGAATATTGCTCTCCTTTATACAGAGTCTGCCTAATAAAACAAAAGAGGTAGAGAAAAAAGGCAGGATCTTGCAAATGTTTAATCAGATGGAATCAGTAATCATTCAGAGTAATAATTTAAAAATAAATTTTAAAATTGTATTATACAGAGCAAAGAAACTCTTAATCAGTTAAATACTTTAAATAAACAATTCAGAATGAACAATTCTCTTTCTGTGAATTAATACATTTTCTTTATCTTATCAGAATTATATGAAGACTGTAAAATCAACACAGTTGTACTATCTAATAATTATTCTGTACAAGTCTTTTTCTTTATATTCTTATGTTCCTTCCACATGTTAACTTCATATTCTGAGGTTGTTTTCTTTCCAAGAATTCAGGTGTTCCTGTTTCTTCTGATGACGATCTCTATTATGTTAGTGGTAAGTATGATTATTTAGTGTATCTGCCTTTATTTCTTTTCTCTTCTTTTGACTCTCTCTCTCTCTGTGCTATTATTTCCCTTTACTAATGTCAGCATCTTGTATCTTTCTCCACTGACATACTTTTGTATTGTCTCTATATTCTCGCTTGTCTTTCTGTCTGTTTCTCTGTGTTTGTATTTTTTGCTCTAGCTAGATTTGTTTGTATATTTGGATTGTGCATACATTTAGTTGTGTCCAGTTTAAGCAGATGATGGATATCTTCATCCCCCCCTCCCCCCCCCCTATAGCTGGCTATCAAAGTTGATGAACATAATTGGTGGGAGTGGCTTTTGTAGCTAGAGAGGCATTGGGTCAGTACTCTGCAGCTCCTCTTCTATTTCTTAATTGAGTAAGTTGTTACACATTCTCTCTCTGAATCTCCCCAGATGTTATATACATGTTTAAACTCTTTCTTTAATATGCAATTACTATAAAGGTGTTTTTATTTTTAGAATTAATTCTAGTATTTGAAAATGGTGGTCTCTTAAATGGCTTTTCAAGCACTATATAGTTATTTAAATTACAATTAATCTTACTGAACTAGTATATATTTCTTTTAACTGAAGCAAGAAACCTGTGAGGGAGTTGGTTGGACTGTTAGATGACCAAGGGTTAAAGGAGCTCTTAGGGACATTGTAATCAATGGCTTAAAATTGTCCTTCAATAGATATTAATGTTGGTATAACACCAATGTTGGACAATGAGAGGGCTTTCATCAATTTTCTCTCCAATTTATTTTATTTCTCAGCCCTGTACTAGCCAGTAATTTCTGTTATTATTTTTTTTTTTTACAGGTGACCAGAATACATAGAATAGTTGATACTAAAGTGCTTTTGTTATACTCTGGTAATATAATTCTCAAATACATTGCACCATTTAATTTGGAACAGATCAATGTAGTAATGCTCCTCATGTGTGGGAAGAACTATGGAATCTCAATTGCTTTTCACTATGTATGTGAATATTTTCAGTTAATGTCACTCTTCTCAATGACACTCTCTTTCTTTCTCTAAAGAGGTTGATGTAAATTAGTGTTTCAGCCAATACTTATTATTAACTGGCTTAAGTTGAGTTTTAACGTTAGAATACTTTGATTACCAAATTTATAAACAATTAAACAATTACATGGCAACTTCCACTCCGGTGCACGGGCGTACATGTACTTGCGCATGCCAACTTTGCGTAAATGGATGTGGCCAATTTGAAACATATGCATGTATATGCATGCATGTTATAAAATCGGCTGGACACATGTACATGTGCATGCAATTTTATATGGACACGCGCATGTGTGTGAAAATTCTGCCTCTACCACTAAATGGGGGAACTTTGGTAGCCACATATACCGATGCATAACAACATAAGAAATTGCCATGCTGGGTCAGACCAAGGATACATCAAGCCCAGAATCCTCTTTCCAACAAAGGCCAAACCAGGCCACAAGAACCTAGCAAGTACCCAAACACTAAGAAGATCCCATGCTACTGATGCCAGTAATAGCAGAGGCCATTCCCTAAGTCAACTTGATTAATAGCAGTAAATGGACTTCTCCTCTAAAACGTATCCAAACCTTTTTTAAACCAAGCTACACTAACTGCACTAATCACATCCTCTGGCAACAAATTCCAGAGCTTAATTGTGCATTGAGTGAAAAAGAATTTTTTTCCAATTAGTCTTAAATATGCTACTTGCTAACTTCATGGAGTGCCCTCAAGTCCTTCTATTATCCGAAAGTGTAAATAACTGATTCACATCTACTCGTTCAAGACCTCTCATGATTTTAAAGACCTCTGTCACATCCCCTCTCAGCTGTCTCTTCTCCAAGTGAACAGTCCTAACCTCTTCAGCCTTTCCTCATAGGAGAGCTGTTCCATCCCCTTTATCATTTTGGTTGCCCTTCTCTGTACCTTCTCCATCGCAATTATATCTTTTTTGAGATGTGGTAACCAGAATTGTACACAGATTTCAAGGTGCGGTCTCACCATGGAGCAATACAGAGGATTTATGACATTTTCTGTTTTATTAACCATTCCCTTCCTAATAATTCCTAACATTCTGTTTGCTTTTTTGACTGGTGCAGCACACTGATCTGATGATTTCAAAGTATTATCCACTATGATGCCTAGATCTTTTTCCTGGGTGGTAGCTCCTAATATGGAAGCTAACATCGTGTTACTACAGCAAGGGTTATTTTTCCCTATATGTAACGCCTTGCACTTGTCCACATTAAATTTCAATTTCCATTTGGATGCCCAGTCTTCCAGACTCGCAAGGTCCTCCTGCAATGTATCACAATCCGCTTGTGATTTAACTACTCTGAATAATTTTGTAACATCTGCAAATCTTATCATCTCACTCATCGTATTCCTTTCTACATCATTTATAAATATATTGAATAGCACAGGTCCAAGTACAAATCCCTGAGGCACTCCACTGTTTATCCTTTTCCACTGAGAAAATTGACCATTTAATCCTATTCTCTGTTTCCTGTCTTTTAACCAGTTTGTAATCAACAAAAGATCATCACCTCCTATCCCATGACTTTTTAGTTTTCTTAGAAATCTTATGAGGGACTCCTTCTGAAAATCCAAATACACTAAATCTACCGGTTCACCTTTATCCCCATGTTTATTAACCCCTACAAAAAAGTGAAGCAGATTTGTGAGGCAAGACTTCCTTTGGGTAAATCCATGTTGACTGTGTTCCATTAAACCATGTCTTTTATATGCTCTGTGATTTTGATCTTTAGAATAATTTTCACTATTTTTTCCGGCACTGAAGTCAGGCTCACTGGTCTCGTCTATAGTTTCCAGGATCACCCCTGGAGCCCATTTTAAATATTGGTGTTACATTGGCCACCCTTCAGTCTTTAAGTACAATGTATGATTTTGATGATAGATTACAAATTTTAAGTAATAGATATGAAATTTCATTTACGAGTTCCTTCATAGCCCTAAGATGCATACCAGCTGGTCCAGATGAATTGCTACTCTTTAGTTTGTCAATCTGGCCTACTACATCTTCCAGGTTCACGGTGATTTGGTTCAGTTCATCTGACTCATCACCCTTGAAAACCATCTCCAGAACTGGCATCTCCCCAACATCCTCATTAGTAAACATGTAAGCAAGGAATTCATTTAGTCTTTCTGCAATGGCTTTATCTTCCCTAAGAGCTCCTTTAACCCTTGGTCATCTAACAGTCCAATCAACTCCTTCACAGGTTTCTTGCTTCAGGTATATTTTAAAATGTTTTTATTATGAGGTTTTGTTTCTATGGCCAACTTCATTTCAAATTCTCTCTTCGCCTGTCTTGTCAATGTTTTACATTTAATTTGACAATGCTTTTGCTTTTTTTTCAGAAGGATCCTTCTTCCAATTTTTGAATGATGTTTTTTTGGATAAAATAGCCTTTTTTACCTCACCTTTTAACCATGCCAGTAAGCATTTTGCCTTCCTTCCACCTTTCTTAATGCGTAGAATACATCTGGACTGCCCATCTAGGATTGTAATTTTAAACAATGTCCATGCCTGTTGAACACTTTTAATCTTTGCAGCTGCACCTTTCAATTTCTTTCTATTTTCCTCATTTTATCAAAGTTTCCTATTTGAAAATGTAGTGTTAGAGCTGTAGATTTACTTATGTATCCCTTCCAGTTATTAGTGTTCCCGTTGGTCTCAGACAGCTGCGACCTTTGCTGCTCACCTCAATTTGCCCAGTAGCTCTGATTCTGGCTAAGATGGCCACCTCTGCCTCTGCACGTCGACCTCCCTGGCGTTCCCGGGACGGATTGGGCGATCCCGGTCACCATCTTGAATCTGGTGTGACCTAGGGCGCGCACGCGCCTGCCTCCTTCTTGTGCATGTCATGGCGGAAACCTCAGGGGCATCCCCTCCGCATGACGTCACTGCCTATGTGTATTTAAGCCTACCGGACTTTCTTACCTATAAGTTAGGACCCAAGAAACAAATCGGAAGCCGATCAATAATGCTGGAAAGCAGGACAAACTGTAGAGATCGGTATAATCTGGGATTCTTTTTTGGTGTTAGCCTGACTCTGGCCAAGTTTCGCTCTCGCAGGGGCTGTCTCAGGGGCTACTGTACCAATGGTGGCTTGTATTATCTCATATGAATAGTACAAGAACTTTACATCATATCAATCGGAATTATAATAGGTTGACTCAACATTGAAGTAGTCTCTTTGCAAAGCAGAGTGTGATTGATGTTTTGAAAACACGAAAATCACTTTCAATGCGATATATATCTTAGTCACGTAATGAACGTTCATTACGTGACTTGTTCTTGTTTAAAAGCTGCTCTATCTCCTTTTTAAAAATTAATCAAATTTGCAGATGACACAAAATTGTTCAGAGTAGTTAAATCACAAGCAGATTGTGATAAATTGCAGGAAGACCTTGTGAGACTGGAAAATTGGGCATCCAAATGGCAGATGAAATTTAATGTGGATAAGTGCAAGGTGATGCATCTAGGGAAAAATAACCCATGCTATAATTACACAATGTTGGGTTCCATATTAGGTGCTACAACCCAAGAAAGAGATCTAGGTGTCATAGTGGATAACACATTGAAATCGTCGGTGCAGTGTGCTGCAGCAGTCAAAAAAGCAAACAGAATGTTGGGAATTATTAGAAAAGGAATGATGAATAAAACGGAAAATGTCATAATGCCTCTGTATCGCTCCATGGTGAGACCGCACCTTGAATACTGTGTACAATTCTGGTCGCCGCATCTCAAAAAAGATATAATTGCGATGGAGAAGGTACAGAGAAGCTCCCCTATGAGGAAAGACTAAAAAGGTTAGGACTTTTCAGCTTGGAGAAGAGACGACTGAGGGGGGATATGATAGAGGTGTTTAAAATCATGAGAGGTCTAGAACGGGTAGATGTGAATCGGTTATTTACTCTTTCGGATAGTAGAAAGACTAGGGGTCACTCCATGAAGTTAACATGGGGCACATTTAAAACTAATCGGAGAAAGTTCTTTTTTACTCAACGCACAATTCAATTCTGGAATTTGTTGCCAGAGAATGTGGTTCGTGCAGTTAGTATAGCTGTGTTTAAAAAAGGATTGGATAAGTTCTTGGAGGAGAAATCCATTACCTGCTATTAAGTTCACTTAGAGAATAGCCACTGCCATTAGCAATGGTTACATGGAATAGACTTAGTTTTTGGGTACTTGCCAGGTTCTTATGGCCTGGATTGGCCACTGTTGGAAACAGGATGCTGGGCTTGATGGACCCTTGGTCTGACCCAGTATGGCATTTTCTTATGTTCTTATGTCCTAGCAGCTTGGTTCCACTCTGGTTAAGGTGGAGCCCATCCTTTTGGAAAAGTCTCCCCCTTCCCCAAATATTTTCCCAGTTCCTTACAAAACTGAATCCCTCTTCCCTGCACCATTGTCTTAACCATGCACTGAAACTCCAGTGCTCTGCCTGCCTCTTGGGGACCTGCATGTGGAACAAGAAGCATTTCAGGGGAAGTTCCATTGAAATGTGCACGTAAGTATTTATGCGCACAAACACGTGCTGGGGTCCCCTACAGCATAACTTTACTTCTGCTATGGACAGCATGTAAGTTTTAATATAAAAAAAACTAGGTGAGTGAGCAGGGTTTTAAGAGTAGGGGTTAATAGGATAAAAGGAAAGCTATCTAACTAGGGGGTTAGGTAGTCCTAGCCTTTACTAGGGCAAACTGAGAATGAACTTGGGAAATAGGCTGCCTTGGACCAGAAAGGTCTCCCAGTTGGAGAACATCACCCAGGTGTAGGAGGAAGTGATCCTGTAGCAAGGACCTGCTCTCCAGGTGATGTATTTTCCTCTCGCACTGAGGATAAGTCTCCCAGGTTTACTGCCCAGGAGGGAAGGGTTAGGCCGGCCATCATAGCTGGTGTTTCAATTATTAGAAATGTAGATAGCAGGGTGGCTGGTGGATGTGAGGACTGCCTAGTAACTTGCCTGCCTGGTGCGAAGGTGGCAGACCTCACGCATCACTTAGATAGGATATTGCTCAGGTAATGTCATCATTAAAGAAAATAGCTCTGAGCTATGTTAGAATGTCTTTTTAATATATACCATTAGGTCTAATACCCCCTTCTTATGATCCAGCTATTTAGATGAGATTTTGTTAATTTTTAAACTACTCTGTAATTGTTTTATTAATAGTAGTTAGGTCACCTAGGTTAAAACTCAATAGTTTTCTTATGTTGGACTTAATACATTGTTTTTTTTTCCAAGCGATGGAGGAACAGGTTCTAATTAGCATATGGTGGCAGTTTGGAATTCTTATGAGCACTGTCAACTTGAGGATAGAAATATCCCAGTGAGATAGAAATCCCAGACTGGATTCAGATATATGACTGGATCAGAGTTAAACTTGCACAAAAAGTGTGGTTTTAAAATATATTTCCCTCAGAATTTGTTCTTGATTAACTTCTAAGCTGTCCTTTGAAGTCTTTTAATGTATCAGTACTTTTTAAACCTTTTTTTTAGGTCCAAAATAAAGTCATTGTACTGTAAGGTGACTAAACCTTTTCACATGGAATTTTCCGAAAATAAAACTATTGGGGTCACTCTTCTTCCCTTATGTGATCCCTTGGTGTTAACTACTGAATTTCTCTTTTATTAAATTGTTAATTATAAAACATATTGAAGGGCAGGGACACCCCCTTTGGTGTTCCCCATACTCAATTTGTGAATATTTATGCTTTTTTACTGATTTTTAATGTGCTGAAGTAGGGATCACCAAGGTGATTCCTGGGGTTTGAAATTTAAATGGGGGCTTCCTTTAGCCTCCACCACCAAAGTTTGGGCCTTTATTTTAAGTAAATTCACTTTATTCTTATTTTTTTTACTTTTAAACACTGCCTCAACAGACCCACGGGACAGAAAGTGATGTCACATGGCCTGCTTATACTGATCAAGCCAGGGGCTTTCCAAAGGCCTCTGATGCCAAAGAATGGCTCCCTTCTGCAGCGGCACTAACAAGTATGCTTCCAGCATTACTACCTAAGGAACGCTGGAAGCATTATGTAATAAAAGCCTAAGATATGTTAGTAGCGGTCAGTATCGCTGAGGTAGGTGGAAGGGAGATGACTGGGGGGAGGCAAAGGAGGAACATTTTAAGTTTTTTAGCAAAGAGGGAGGGGGAGAACTGATCCAGCAGCAACTGTTTTAAGAAATTTTTCAATTGCTAAATTGTGGGACACCCGAGAGAGGAGGGGTAGATATATGTGGTGGTGGGCATCGAGCCGAGAGGCCCACAACTTTATTTTTCTAAGATGCGCTACTTACCCAGGTGTTTCACAAGTGTCTTTCAGCCCCCCATCACATAGAGCTCTTTTGGATTACCACACCCCAGATGCATGACTCTGCACTTCTTGGCAGTGAATCCTAGTTTCCAAGTTTTCAACCACTCTTCAAGCTTTCTGAAGTCACTTTTCATTCTCTCTACTCATTCTCTTCAAGATATCAGGGTAAATAGCAAGTTATCCAGCCACATGAGGCTGGATAACTTTAGGCCTAACCAGCCATAATCAATCAATGGCTGGTTAGGGTTAAAGTTATCCAGCTAAATGTAGCTGGATAACTTTGAACAAGCATTTTCAGTGGGATGTTTATCTCGCTGAATATACTGGACAAATTATCCGGCTAACTTCAGTTGGACAATTTGTCCTCTAAACGGCCTATTGAATATTGGCTTCATAGCAATGAGGGCCGAAAAAGACCATCTGGTCCATCCAGTCTACCAAGCAAGTTTCTTACAGTAATAACTGCCACAATGTGCAGGTTACCTCCAGGCCTTACGTTAAGGATATTAATATTAACATTAAAAACCAAGCAACTGTCAAACCCATAACAAAACTAGTGCTAGCAACATTTTTACAGGGTGAGCAGCCTTCTTGATAATTCATTGCTGTTTGAACATGCTTTGCTTTTGGACTTGTGCCTTTTACCTAATGTTTGTGTATCAGTACCCCGGACTGTAAAAGACAGGGCCCAGCATTGTCTGTCATCTGAATCCAATTCCCCTTCCCCTCCCTCTCCCACGATCGAAGCAGAGAGCGATGTTGCAGTTGCATCAATGCTAACTGGTTAAGGGTAGTAATTCCCAGGCCTTCTGTTATTGGTAGTAGCTGCTGTTCCTTGTATGTTACCCCATGCCCCATTTTCTTCATTCCGCTGCCTGGCTTTAGGGATCCACAGTGTTTATCCCATGCATTTTTTAATTTGTTTACTGTTTTCATCTTTACCACCTCTTCCGGCAAGGAATTCCAGACATCCAACACCCTCTCCATATAGAAATATTTCCTGATGCTTATTCTGAGTTATCCCCCCTGGAGTTTCATATCATGACCTCTAGTTCTACTATTTGCTTTCCAGTGGAAAATGTTTGAAGCTCGTGCATCATTAAAACCTTTCAGATAACTGATGGTCTGAGTCATGTCTCCCCTGCACCTCATTTCTTCCAGGGTATGCATATTCAGATCCTTCAGACTCTCCTAAGTCTTCCAATAATGGCCCCATACCATTTTGGTTGCCCTTCTCTGGACCACCTCCATCCTGTCTCTATCCTTTTTGGATATGATCTCCAGGACTGAACTCAGTACTCCTGGTGAGGCCTCAACAAGGACCTGTACTAGACCGTTATCACCTCCTTTTTTCTTACTGGTTATTCCTCTCTCAATGCAACCCAGCATTCTGGCTTTAGCTATTGCCTTGTCACATTGCTTTGCCACCTTCAGCTCACCAGACAGTATTACCCTAAAGTCCCTCTCCCAGTCTGTTCACAATTGTCTTTCAGCCTCCCCATCATATACAGCTCTTTTGATTACTGCACCCCAGATGCATGACTCTGCACTTCTTGGCAGTGAATCCCAGCTGCCTTCAAGTACTCTTCAAGCTTTCTTAACTCACTTTTTATTCTATCTACTCCTTCAGGCATGTTCACTCTGTTGTAGATCTTAGTATTATCCTCAAACAAACTTTACCTTCTATCCTTTCCGCAATGTCGCTCACAAAGATATTGAATAGAACCAGGTCCAATACAGATCCCTATGATACTCCACAACACTATTCTCTCTTCAGATTAGGTTCCATTTACCATTCCATGCTGTTTCCTGTCAGTCAACCAGTTTGTAGTCCACTCCACAACCTTGGCGCTGAGTCTCAAGCTTCTCATTTTGTTCATGAGCCTCCTATGCGGGATTGTATCAAAAGCTTTGATAAAATCCAGCTAAATCACATTGAGCGCTCTGACTTGATCCAAATCTCTAGTCACCCAATCAAAAACGTCAATTAGATTTGTCCACGAGGCAGCATGGACTCACCAGGGGAAGGTTCTTTCAGACAAATCTAATTGACTTTTTTGATTGGGTGACCAGAGATTTGTATCAAAGCAGAGCGCTCAATGTGATTTACTTGGATTTCAGCAAAGCTTTTGATACAGTGCCATCTAGGAGGCTCATGAATAAAATGAGAATCTTGGTACTCCTTTGTGCTTAGGAGAATTTTACCTCCAGTACTGAATGTCTCCCTTGTGATTTTGCATCCTAAATGCATTACTCTGCATTTTTTAGCTGCCATATCCTAGAGCATTCCTAGAGCTCCTTGAGCTCCATCCTCATGTTTCCACACCTTCCTGGCTGTCCACTTTGTGACAGATTTTGGTATCATTGGCAAAAAAACAAACTTTTCCTGACAATCTTTCTGCTCTATCTCTCATGAAAATGTTGAAAAGAACAGGTCCAAGGTTCGATCCCTAGGGTACATCACTAGTAACACTCCCCTCCTCAGAGAAAATTCCATTTACTACTACTCTTTGTTGCCTCCCATTCAGTTAGTTTCTAACCTAGTTGGTCATAGGGGTGTGCATTTGTTCCCTACGAATTGGGAATCCGCAACGTATAGGGCCCTATTCGTTGTATTTGTGGGCAAGCAAAACATATCGCGATTCCCCACGAATACAACAAATCTTCGCCGAATTATTTGGCCGCCTAGGAGCCAATTTAAACAAACCCCCCACCCTCCTGACCCCCCCAAGACTTATCAAAACTCCTTGGTGGTCCAGCGGGGGGTCCAGGAGCCATCCCCTGCACTCACATCCTCGGCTGCCGGTTTCAAAATGGCGCCGAAAGCCTTTGACCTACTATGTCACAGGGGCTACCGGTGCCATTGGTCAGCCCCTGTCACATGGCCATTGGCTCCATCTTGTACTTGGGTAACAATAGAGCCTGGAAATGTTGCTTGTAAGCCATCTATTCATATACTGGCACAATAAATAAATCACTCTTTAAGGATAATTAAAATAGCCCCCCCCCCCCCTAGTTTTCATACTAGAAGGAGAGGGAGATGGAGCAAAGGCAAAAGGTAAGGACATAAGGGGAACATGTTACCATTTACTGAGAAGACAATATTCAATTTATTGACAGAAATGAAAGTAAACAAGACTATGGGACCTTATGGGGTACATCCCAGAATACTGAAGGAGCTACAAGAAGTACTAACTGTAAACCTCACACCACTTGAAACAGGACAGCTTCCAAGAGGCTGAAGAAAACCAGCTATGGTACCATTCCATAACAGTATAAACAAGGAGGATGTAAATAACTACATACCTGTTTAAGATCTGCATGATAAGCCACACACAGACACTGAGCTAAAAATATACTCTGCAGCAAAGAAGGGAAAGGGGTCGATATGATACAAACATTCAGATGTCTTATAGGCTTCAGTAAAATACTACAAGATACCATTTTCCTTAGAATGGACAAGAAGCTCAAAAGAATTCAGAAAATACTTTTATGGCAGACCATCCCAGTCTGGATGGTCTGCCACTGTCACTGTCCTTGTAATTTGTAAGGAGCCTCTCAATCCCTCCCACTTGGTCAGTCTGGATTGGATGCCTGAAGACTATTTAGCCCAGCCATTTTAATACACTTTGGAGTTCAGTGTTGCGACCATCGCTGCCCGACGTCTCCATTACGCCCACCTTACCTCTTTGGCGACTCCCTCTTTGCCTGTTGGAGGTTTGGCTGCCACGGCGTCATCGTGCCGTTCTACTCCGGAGTCCGCGGACCGGCTAGACGCCGCACTCTGCCATGTTTTCCAGCAGCCTAAGGGCATGCGCGCAACGTGGCCCCGACTCAAGTACCAGCAGTGGCACGAACCTCAGGGGCGTCCCCCTGAGGTGACGTCATCTCCACCGGATATTTAAGGTCTCTGAAATCGCTAACTAATCGAGTTAGCAAGGCGTTGGATTACAAGGGAAAGGTTTCCTTACTCTCCTAGCTACTCTGCCTCTTCAGACTTGCTCCTCGGAGGCCTCGTTTCTATTTGCCTTTCAGGTCGCAGTCTGGAAACGGTACTCGCTCCTCGAGGGCCCACGTACCTGGACTTGCTACTGAATATCACTTCTGCAGGAAGTCATCGCTGCCTATAACACCAGTGAGTTACCATCTCTCTCTCAGAGTGTTCCCTGGAGCTAGGTACTCTCTCCTCGAGGGCCTACTTCTTTCCAGCTCCTGGGCTGCTTCTCGGAGACTATTGTGTGAGAGTTACCATCAAGGTTCTGTTCCTGAACTCTGCATACCCTGCCTACTCACTATATTCAGTTTCTCTACAGCTCAGTTATCCAGGATCACTGTTCCAGTATATGAGGGACTACAGCCCAGCCGGGCATTCCAGCTCACTACTGCCACCTCTGGTGGTTCCATATACTGTCTAATAAAAGAACTAGTGTGTGTCTGTCTCCATACTCTGAGCCTGACCGGTGGTCCCTCTCGGGATCTTCCCCCGGGGGCATGATCATCTGCCACCAGCCCAAGGATCCACCCACAACTACCTCAAACACCAACATTCAGTTTGAGGAAGCAAGGGAAGAGAAAGGATATTTCAGTTTTACACTCTGGTGAGGCCTCCCAGCTTAACCCAAATGTTGTTTCTTTTAGAACTGACTTCCAGAGGGTCCTTTTTCTAATTTTCAGAGAGATAGATTTGTAAACCTGATACCCTTTGGGTCAAAAGGACACTCACCAGGGGACCGAAGACCTGTGAGCCTACTCTAAACCCTAAGCCCCAGAGATGGATCCTGCTGCAAGGGACAGTGAAGGCAGAAGATATATCCAATTTAACCTTTAAAGTATTTTTTGGACTTTAGCAGAGTGGGGTTTTTTTGGATCTCCCTTCCCCACTGGGATTTCAGAGCGAAGAACTTGCCTAATCCCACTGACTTTTCTCCAAGAGAAGTCCCCCAGAAACATTAGTGAATAAAGGATGAAAGAATGACTAAGGAAGCAAGAACAAGAGCAGGAGACTCCAACTAGATCTCCACAAATACCAAGGGATCAGGACAGGCTGGGCTCTTCTTCCAAGGAGAAGAAGGTAGGATTTCTGCAGTAAAGTTGGGGACTTCAAGAACCAACAAGAGAGGGAGCTATTTTTGATTTAATTCTTAATGGATTTGGTGAGAGAGGTAATGGTGGTGGGGCCACTTGGCAACAGTGATCATAACACGATCAAATTTAAACTAATAACTGGAAGGGGGACCATAAGTAAATCTGTAGCTCAAACACTAAACTTTCAAAAGGGAAACTTTGATAAAATGAGGAAAATAGTTAGAAAAAAACTGAAAAGTGCAGTTGCAAAGGTTAAAAGTGTTCAACAGGCATGGACATTGTTTAAAAATACAATCCTAGAGGCGCAGTCCATATGTATTCCACACATTAAGAAAGGTGAACGGAAGGCAAAATGATTACCGTCATGGTTAAAAGATGAGGTGAAGGGGCTATTTTAGCCAAAAAAAACATCCTTCAAAAAATTGGAAGAAGGATCCATCTGAAGAAGATAGGATAAGACAGGCGAAGAGAGAATTTGAATTGAAGTTGGCCATAGAGGTAAAAACTCATAATAAAAACTTTTAAAAATATATCTGAAGCAAGAAATCTGTAAGGCAGCAGGTTGGACCATTAGATGACAGAGGGGTTAAAGGGGCTCAAAAGGGAAGATGTATTTTATTTATAAACTTTTTTATACCGATATTCTTGGCAACATCATATCGGTTTACATTGTAACAGCAAGGAGGAAAATATATTGAACAGGGGAGGAGGATGCATCAGAAATAGGAGCAATAAACTTAGTAAGGGAAGAAAGAGAACCAAGCAATAACATCAACAACTAAAGGATAAGGCCATTGCAGAAATACTAAATTAATTCTTTGCTTCCGTGTTTACTAATGAGGATGTTGGGGAGATACCAGTTCCGGAGATGGTTTTCAGGGGTGATGAGTCAGACAAACTGAACGAAATCACTGTGAACCTGGAAGATATAGTAGGCCAGATTGACAAACTAAAGAGTAGCAAATCACCTGGACCAGATGGTATGCATCCTAGGGTACTGAAGGAACTAAAAAATGAAATTTCTGATCTATTAGTTAAAATTTGTAATCTATCATTAAAATCATCCATTGTACCTGAAGACTGGAGGGTGGCCAATGTAACCCCAATATTTAAAAAAGGCTCCAGGGGCGATCCGGTTAACTATAGACCAGTGAGCCTGACTTCAGTGCTGGGAAAAATAGTGAAAACTATTCTCAAGATCAAAATCATAGAGCATATAGAAAGACATGGTTTAATGGAACACAGTCAACATGGATTTACCCAAGGGAAGTCTTGCCTAACAAATCTGCTTCATTTTTTTGAAGGGGTTAATAAACATGTGGATAAAGGTGAACCTGTAGATGTAGTGTATTTGGATTTTCAGAAGGCGTTTGACAAAGTCCCTCATGAGAGGCTTCTAAGAAAACTAAAAGTCATGGGATAGGAGGCGATCTCCTTTTGTGGATCACAAACCGGTTAAAAGACAGGAAACAGAGAGTAGGATTAAATGGTCAATTTTCTCAGTGGAAAAGGGTAAACAGTGGAGTGCCACAGGGATCTGAACTTGGACCTGTGCTTTTCAATATATTTATAAATGATCTGGAAAGGAATACGATGAGAGAGGTTATCAAATTTGCGGATGATACAAAATTATTCAGAGTAGTTAAATCACAAGCGGATTGTGATACATTACAGGAGGACCTTGCAAGACTAGAAGATTGGGCATCCAAATGGCAGATGAAATTTAATGTGGACAAGTGCAAGGTGTTGCATATAGGGAAAAATAACCCTTGCTGTAGTTACATGATGTTAGGTTCCATATTAGGAGCTACCACCCAAGAAAAAGATCTAGGCATCATAGTGGATAATACTTTGAAATCATCAGCTCATTGTGCTGCAGCAGTCAAAAAACAAACAGAATGTTAGGAATTATTAGGAAGGGAATGGTTAATAAAACAGAAAATATCATAATGCCTCTATATCGCTCCATGGGGACACCGCACCTGGAATACTGTGTACAATTCTGGTCGCCGCATCTCAAAAAAGATATAGTTGCGAAGGTACAGAGAAGGGCACCAAAATGACAAAGGGGATGGAACAGCTCTCCTATGAGGAAAGGCTGAAGAAGTTAGGGCTGTTCAGCATAGAGAAGAGACGGCTGAGGAGGGATATGATAGAGGTCTTTAAGATCATGAGAGGTCTTGAACGAGTAGATGTGAATTGGTTATTTACACTTTCGAATAATAGAAGGACTAGGGGGCATTTCATGAAGTTAGCAAGTAGCACATTTAAGACTAATCGGATAAAATTCATTTTCACTCAACACACAATAAAGCTCTGGAATTTGTTGCCAGAGGATGTGGTTAGTGCAGTTAGTGTAGTTGGGTTCAAAAAAGGTTTGTATAAGTTCTTGGAGGAGAAGTCCATTAATCAAATTTACTTAGGGAATAGCCACTGCTATTAGTTGTATCAATAGCATGGGATCTTCTTAGTGTTTGGGTAATTGCCAGGTTCTTGTGGCCTGGTTGGCCTCTTTTGGATACTTGATGGACCCTTGGTCTGACCCAGCATGGCAATTTCTTATGTTCTTATGTTCTTCACTAGGATTCTCTCACAGCTTCTGGGTACATTGCACACATAAAAAAAAAAAATCACCAAGGGACTACCTACCTAGAACCAACATTCAGCTGTAAATTCAATATTATGGATGGATGGATGGGCTTTAATTTATGAGTATCAATCAGTAGACCTGTCCTGTCCAAGTAATTACAGTCTCTCATTTAGTGGGAAGCATCAAATGACTATACACACACTGGCAACCTTTTAACATTGTCTGGTCCATAAATGAGAGCTTCCCCCCCATAAAAGAATTGGCCCCCGGGATTGAGAATCAAGCATGGGATGGAATTGCTAGCTGGAGCAGCTCCTGAAGAAATAAATTAGTTATGTACCCTAAGGATCAACAATTATCCTCAAAAAGGGGTTACACATTTTACTGAGATAATGGTGGCCACATGACGCAGACTTCCATCAGATGTTATGGGAGCAAAATAAGTGGTAGAATTCAAGGAAATATGGGATATATATTTAAAGGGATTCTGGTGACAAGAAAAAAGAAGACCACATGTCCAGTAGGGAGGTACATATGGGCAGGTTTAGTTAATTAGGTGGATCAAGAGACCATTTTCTTTCATCTTCTATATTTCTGAGTTTTGGAAAATGGTGCCAACAGGGCCAGGGGCAAAGGTACGGCAGGCCCCCTACACAGGATCCTTTGACAGGTTCGGTTGGGGTGGATCAAGTGCGGGGGGGGGGGGGGGGTAGGGGACCTGCTCCTTTTTTGGGGGGAACAGGGTTTGAGGTCATGATGTTGGTCTTGGGGGCAGGAGAGTGGGAAGGGGGGTGGCAAAGCCTCAAGTTTATTTAATGGACTGGGGATCTCCATGATGGACTTGAGGGGGAGGGCTTCTGTAAGCAAGTTTAGGGGTGCAGGGACCTTCTGCTAGAAGGCACTTCCAATTGCCCTCCCACCTTATTTCACGATCCTAAGTCAGGAAAAGACAATGAGTATTCTCCTCAGAAACAGATTTTTATTTATCAGATTTGGCAGGGTATAGCATTTAGAAAATAACAACAAATCATGTCGCTAACATCCTGGCCATGGTTTCACACATGCCATAAACCTTAGCCTGCTTAATATATTAATACTTTTGGCTAACTTACTTATCCCTGATCCCAGTTTCAGGCGAATTCCCTCTGTTTTATCTCAGAAGCAGACGATGGCTGGAGGTCTGGAGAATGTGGGCAGGGGGGAGCCTTGCTTCCTGGGCTTGGTACTGGCAGAGAGGGTAGGTGGTCCCAGAAGAAGACATGTGCTTCTGCTCTATTACTTGCTGGGCTATCTGGGCTTGCTCTCACCCCTCACCCTCTCAGACTCCAGTGTTCTTTCCTTCTTTCCAGGTTTTTCCCTCTGTTCCTTCTTCTCCCCCCCCCCCCTCCGTCTTATACTTTCTAGATGATAAATGTGCATATGCTCATGCATAATCATGTGGTGGGTAGAGGGTCTGCTGCATTGCAGGTCTTTTTCCCTCTCTCTATTTCTTCAGGGGGGGAGGGGAACTGCCACATCTGTATGCCAAGCTGTGGGTCAGAGTGTTTTTTTCTGTCTCCAGCTGCTCCCCCTCTTCCTTCCAAGGGTGGGGGTCTTTCTGACCTGTGGACTTGTGTTGGATGATCTATGACTCCTGCTTATGGGCTTAAGTTGTTGCAATGTCTCTGTATATTTGCACAGGAACTGACAAACAGGCAGATCTGATAACATTTCCTTTTCTGTTTTAAAGTTCATCTGTTTTAAACAGGTCAAGGTTTCTTCTTTTTCCACTGAGCTGTGACAGTGCTTTTGGGGCCTGTCAGTAAACTGGCCTGTACATTTCTTGACTATTATGATTCCTTTTTGATGATTCAGTGGTAAACATGAGATATATCCCTACATTTCATGATAGAATTGGGGGGGAGGGGTGGGGGCTGTCATCACACACAAAGATTTTTTATTTTTTTTGATTTTAGGAGAGCCAGCACTGACCCCCATTTAACTTCCCCGTTTGTCACATCTTTTGTTTTTATTCTGCCACTTCAAATGTGCGGCAGGAGCCTCGGGACCCGTGTTAGGGTCTTGGGCCCCCGCCACACATTTAATGTATTTCATCGAGACTGACCACCTTCGCAGTCAGCCAGGATAAAATATTAACATCAAAATATTCATGCATGCAAATCACATGCAAAGAAGGTCATTGCAATAGGGGAGGGTATCTGGGTGGGGAAATACAAAATATTGCGGATATAGTGCAATAAAATGTGCGTTAGAGCTTTAACGTGGCTTGATGAGTCAGTGCCATAACTGAAGAATTTAGCATCTGTGATGAAACAGAGTAAGCACCCCTTCTTCCCTTCATGAAGTGGGCAGAAATAACTATTCTCCTACTGCATACCACCTCTGAAATCTCAGTGTATGCTTCTCTCAATGCAGAAAGTTTTTCCAGTATAGGTAGACCCAGGCCTAGCTGTCCGCCATTGCATGCTGGGATTTGTAGTTCTGAGTTCCCTAAAAAGATAGGACTGTTGTCCATATATGCAGTGTGGTACAGCCAAGATTTAATTAGCCTTTCCTGAAAAAATAAACCCAGCTGGTTAATACTATCTCAAAGAAGTGCCCTGTGTCACCACACTGCCCCCACTCCTCTACCTACATAACTTAACATTGCGACCACCAATGCTCGGGGCAGTACTCCGATTGCTATCGCAATCTGGAATCGCAGATACAATACAGAACAATACGAGGCAGACACTTTTTATGTGGTAATAAAGGCCGCAGTTTTATTATTATAATTAATTACCTTGAGATGCACGAGTCTCTCATCATATCATATCAGTAGCTAACCAGCAGTCCAGGTGTTGTGTATCGGCGGTTTCGTGTGCCCATGGGCCTCAGCCCGACCCCTACCTTCGGAACCGAGCCAAGGGTTGACGGTGGCCCCACATGGCTGATGGTCTACCCTCCGCCAGGCCGGCAAGCTCCCATGGCCAAACATCCGAAGATGTTGGAAGGTGAATGGTCCTCCGACCATTCCGGGCCCTTTCGGACCTGCTGCGAGCAGCATGGAGCAGCAGGCCTGGCCTGAGGTTGAGGGCAGATGGGCCTTGACATGAAAACATGACTGTGGATTGATGCGATGGCTTCCAGACGAAGACACATGGCTGATGCAACGGCATCCAGGGACGAAGACACATGACTGATGCAATGGCAACACGAGGCACGAAGACTAGGGGTTGATGCAACGGCATCCATGGCGAGGACACAAGAGACAGTGCCAATGTCCATGCCTCGTGTTGCCTTCGTGGATGTCAAGAGTCTCGTCACGGAAGGCAGGAACACCAGGACGTAGGAGAACAAAGACACCTGGACATGGACCTCAGGCACGAAGACTTGGACATGGCACAATGGACGAGACGAGGAGCTCCACGGAGAGAAGAAGACCTTACAACCGGCTCTGGCAGGCAGGAGCCTCCAGAGCGAAGACTCACGGCGATGATGCAAGGCACTGGAGAACTGACGGAGCAGCCCTTTATAGGGCTGGTACAGGAAACAGTAATCAAGGTGGGGCATAGACACTTCCTGTGTCTGGCCCTTTAAATCTTACAAGAAGACGCGGCCACGCGCCTAGGGAGAGAGTGCAGAGGCTGTGCAGGACCATGGCCAGCGGCCTGCACAGCGTCTTTGCGTCAGACGCCAGAAGAGGCAGGGCTGAGCCTGGGAGCAGGCTCCAACGTGAGCGGCGGCTCCAGCCACTGCCGGAGGCCCCGGGGGCAGCTCCTGCCGCTACTCCAGCCCAGGGCTTTTGCGGCCTCCAGCTGCGAAGATGGAATCGGCGTCGGGGGTGGTCCCAGCCCCGAAGACAGCTGCGGCACCAACCGCGGAGCGGAGGAAGAAGCAGGGCGGCCTCCTGGCTGCGTGGGCAGGCCGACAGCGGCGTCCTGCCGCGTCGGCGAAGAAGGCTGCGAGGGTAAGTGGCCTGCTTGCGGGGGGACCCGCGGGCAGCGCTATTCATAACACCAGGGAGCCATCCGCCTTGTCTCCAAGCAAGGCGGCCCCTTCCACCGGCCCCCCCGCCGTGCTCATCCTAGCAAGGGGACCCCCTTCCGGCCTACCAAATTCGGACGTGACTCGTGCACCCATATTTGTATGCTGTAATAATTAACAGAGAATTAAACAACATTGAAACAGTTAAATTAACAGCCATTATCAATATTACAATATAACAATCACTCTAGAAACTCTTTAACTTTTATTTGCTATTAGTAATATATGCATATAAACAATTGATATAGGGGTGGGTGGGTGCGGTTTCGCCTGCCTTCGTCGCTGTAGAAAAGGGGCAATGACAGTGGCGAGGCAGGCTTATATCGGCGCTGCGACGCGCTCTTTGGAGCATGTCGCAGTCCGATGATGTCATGGGCACGTTGGGGGGGGGGGGGGGGGTGTGTGCGTTCGCAAGAGGCCTGCACCCAACATGCCCAGGAAGGCCAGCGCAGCGCCAGAGGACGGTGAGTTTTCTGTCCCGGCGGCACGCCGTTAAGGCCTGGTGCGCCTAGGAGCTCTAGCCCTCATATTAACATCATGACCGCCGATGCTCGGGGCGGTGCTCCGTTCGCTATCGTTATCTGGAATCGCAGATACAATACAGAACAATACGAGGCAGACGCTTTTTATTTGGTAATAAAGGCCACAGCTTTATTATTATAATTAATAACCTTGAGATGCACGAGTCTCTCATCATATCATATCAGTAGCTAACCAGCAGTCCAGGGTGCCACCCGCCTTGTCTCCAAGCAAGGCGGCTCCTTCCACTGGCCCCCTGCCATGCTCATCCTAGCAAGGGGACCCCCTCCCGGCCTAACAAATTCGGCCATGACTCACGCACCCGCCACCAGCATGAGGTAGTAGCATTTGCCTCATGCCTCCCCCCCCCCCAAGCTGCGGCCTTTTCAACCTAAGAATAGTTCAATGGCTTCCTGGATGGAATTGTTGAGAAAAAGGCAAAGCCAGCTAGCTGATTCATCACTACACTCCTTGATATACCGCTCTCTTTTGAGCTCACAATAAATTTGACCAATAGATCTTGTTGAACTGGTCCTGCATTCCAACCTCTCTCTTTTAGGAATTCAGATACAGTGTCATAGGCTCTGCTGTACGCTCTCCATGTGGAGGGGGTGACCGATCTCTTCAGGAGGTCTCTTGTGCCATTGTCCCAATGTTCCACAATTTCTTGGGTACTGCTGTGCCTTCCTTGTCGGCTCCGGGAACCTGTTTGTGAAACAAATCCCATTTAGCTCTGGATAATGCATCAGCAACACTATTATGGACACCCATGACATGATGTACTCTTATGGTCATGTTTAAAGGTAAACTGGTTAGTATCACCTCTCTCAGTAACTCAGCCACTCTTGGACATTTGGCTGATTGTTTATTGAGAACTTGCACAATCGACATATTGTCACACCAAAAAATAATGTATTTATTCCGAGGTTTGTGACCCCCATATGACTAGTGCCACCAAACTGGGAAACAGCTCAAGGAAAGTGATGTTACGCGTTAAACCATTCTGAACCCACTCCTGCACCCATTGCTCAGCACTCCAGGAGCCCTGCCAGTATACTCTGAAACCCCATCCTCCAGATGCATCTGAATATATACTGAGGTCTCAGTTTGATATAGGAGGGTCTTGCCAAATGGATGTTCCATTGAACTTGTTGAGAAAGGATGACCATAAATACAAATCATCCTTCATCGCCTAAGTGACCCTGATGCGATGTTTTGGGCATGAAACTCCGATCGTGCTTACGATTAACCTCCTCAGGAAAACTCTCTGTTACATCCCTACCCGCGGATATCACCCTGTGGGCAGGCCCTCACCTTTTTATTCCTCAGCCGGCATGCTGCGACCTTCCCTGCGGTCCGGAGCGCTGTCAGCATTCCTTCTTTCGGCTGTCGCGTCTCTGCCCTCCTCTATTGCGTGACTGGAGCTGCACCACAGATGGCCTCTTCGGGGGGAACGCTGGGAAATCCCCTCATTGCAGCCCGAGCGCCACTGCCAGAGTACTCCTTCATTGGGGAAATCCCCCCGTGGGGATTCCTCTCCTCCGCAGCTTGAGTGACGCCGCGGAAGCCCTTCTTCACGGCAGAATGCCGCCACAGCTGCTCTCCTCTTCTCTGGGGCCGGTCCTGCCCCAGCACAGCTCCTCTTCAGCGGCAGGAGCCGCCCTCGGCCCTTCTTGCTCCTGTTTCCAGGACGTTGCTGCAGGCCTCAGCTCCACCCCCCTGTGCTTCAGGACTCCCTCTAGGGGCTGGTCACATGGCTTCTTCAGTCTTTTAAAGGGCCAGCACAGGAAGTTCTTCTTCGACTCTCCAGATGATGTCTTCAGGGCTCTTCCTGATCCTACCCTATAAATAGCACTCCTTCAGTTCCTCAGTGCCTTCGGATGGAGTCACACCATCTTCTTCAGAGTAACTCCCTCCAGAGAGTCTATCCTCGGAGTTCCACAGTTCCAACATGGTTCATCTTGCCGCTCCTCTCTGGAAGACTTCGTGTTCCAAGTCTTCTTCACCTTGATGTCTTCACCTTGATGTCTTCACCTCAATGTCTTTGTGTCATGCTCAGGTCTCCCCTGTTGTGGTTGACCTTCCTCGTGGTATGTTCCAGCCCTTGGCTTCCCTTCCAGTAAGCCTCTGGATCCCTTGTCTGTTCCTAGATGTCCCAGACGTTCCAATGTCTCCAGGTCCTGATGTCCAGATGTCCACCTATTCTAAGTTCCGGAGGTACGCCAGGACATCTGGAACTTAGAATAGTCATCCATCTCTTCAGACATTCACAGGTCCTAGTGTCCAGAGGTCTATTCCCTCGATTCCGATGCCCTGGTTTCCTGACGTCGAGATAACCGCCTGAGGTACCATTCTCCTGTGTACCTCCTTCTTCACTCCACTTCTCATTCCTGGAGAACATGTCAGCAGATCTTGTCATCCTCCGGACTTGCCCCAATCAGTCTGCGCTTTGATAGATTGGAATCCCTCCGGTTTGACTTTCCTCGAATGCTGCTCGACCCCTCTCCATCTAGTGCTCCTCCCGCTCCCAGCATGATCCGCAACCAAACTTTGGGGTTCTGTAGGGTGCACAGCGGGACAGGGTGGTCCGTGACCAGTCCACTTTGGCTGTGTAGGGTGCCCTGAGGGATAGCACTCCCCTACTTCAAGAGCCTCATCTTTACTCTACTACAAGAGCCTCGTCTCTTCTTCGTACCCAAGAGTGTTCCTCTTCATCGTCTTTAAGAGTCTCAACTCTGTGTCCGTTTCCAAGAGTGTTCCTCTTCAATGTTCCCAAAAGTGTCCCTCTTCAACAACTCCAAGAGTCTCGTCTCTTCAGAGTCTCCAAGGGTGTTCCTCTTCATCGTCTCCAAGAGTCTTGTCTTATCTCTTCAATGTCTCCAAGAGTCTCGTCTAATCTTCGTCTTCAAGAGTATACCTCTTCTTCACCCATGTCCAGGAATCCTCATCTAGTCCATGTTCCAGGAGTCCTCGTCTCCCCTATGAACTCTGACTCTTTAGCTCTCTGGTCCAGGAGTCCCCTGTTCCGGTTCCACTTCTACCTGAGTTTGTACTGTGTCCATGCTTGTACTCATTTGCTTATCCTCGGGGTGTCTTGGGGCTCCTCCCTGAGTAGCCACGTGGACCAGGGGCTCACTTTCTCACAGGAGCAAATGATCATGCCTCCTCGCCCTTTCCCAGGGCTCACCAGGCACATTCATTACTGAATCCGGAGTCACAAGGCGTGTTCGTAACACTCTCCCCCTTGGTATAACACAACATGCAAAATTCAAACTGCCTATTAGTGACTGCATTTCGACCAACGTCATCTTTTTGGCTGTCATCGCTTGCTTCAGCCTGTTGTGAATGTCACAGAGTTTTTCTTGGGGTAATCTGGACCTCATCTTGTTAGAGTGGATTTCTATTCCCAGAAATATGATTGAAGTGGTGGGCCCTTCGGTCTTGTCATGTGCTATTAGGACTCTGAAATCGGATGCAATTGTATGGAATGTTCTTAGCAGTCTCGAGCAGGCAGTAGTGTTGTTGGGTCCGATGAAAAGGAAATTGTTGAGTTAATGCACGATGTTATTCATTCCTGCTTGTTGTGCTGTAACCCAATGGAAGAATGAACTAAATGCCTCGAAGGTAACGCATGACACTGCGCACCCCATAGGTATACATTTGTCAAAGTAATACACTGCTTTGAAGCAAAATCCGAGCAATGGGAAATTGCTTGGGTTCACCGGGAGAAGCTGGAAAGCTGATTCAATGTCGGTTTTCATCATGAGTGCTTCCCTCCCGCATCTACGCAATATATCTGTGGTGCTGTTGAAGGAGGCATACTGTACTGTGCATTCTCTGGCTGGTAAGTGGTCGTTAACTGAGGCGCTGCTTGGATATGAAAGGTTTTGAATCAGCCTGTATTTTCCTGGCTCCTTTTTTGGGATGACAGCCAATGGAGATACCATCATTTCCTGGAAAGATGGAGAATTGAATGGTCCAGCTAATCTGCCTTTTGCAATTTCTTCTTCAATTTTCTTTTGAATGATTGCTTGATGTTTTATTGCTGAGGATGCATTATGTGTCCATGTTACCTCTATGATCCCTTGAAAAGGTATTTTGAATCCGGAGCGAAATCCCTCTGTTAGCTTAGCTGCCTGTTTTTTGCATGGATAATGATTTAACCACGGGAGCATGGCTTCAATGTTGATTGGGGATGGCGCTTTGATTAATGCACTGTTATCACTTCCCTTTGGGATTATTCTCTGTGTAACCCTTCTTATTGCATTTAAATGCTGGATGTGAAGCCGAGCAAATTGAGCAAATGTGCTTAAATTTTCAATCCTGGAAAGAACCTGCCAATTTGCTATACCTCCAGCACACTCCGTTGTTACTGCTGAACGCTGCTTGTCCTGTGTGTGTGTTGTTTTGACTTAGTCTGTTGGATGAACGGATGCTAATTGCTGCATCCTGCTTCTTGCTCATGTGCCTGAGCCTCAGACTGACAACCTGTGTGCCCCAAGACATGAAGTGGTTCTCTTCCATTTTGTCTCTGAAGCGCTTGTCATAATTAAACCATGCCCATCCTTTGTATTCTCTATAAGCGTCCAAAATGGTGTCTGCGTAGCTGAGCATCGGTCTTCTTTTACCATGACACTTGTCATGCACAAAAATTCTCTTGTCCAGTTTATAATGTTTCTGGCGATAGGTTTGACGGATCCAGGTGCATGTTCATGCTTTTGGCTTCCTTTTTTGTCACCCGGATTTCTTCTTTCTTTGAGGATTTTAAAAATGTCAATGTACTTCCGCTTCTTGATCTTTTTATGCAAGTCTTTGGGCACGCTCTCCCATAATTGTGATAGTGCAGTCGAGGCATGTGGTGCACGCGATACGTCCTCATCCCGTGCACTAGTCCTTTCTCGTTCATCCTCGTTCATGATGAGTCAGTGTCAGAGGGTGATGTGGCACTGGAACTAGTAGAATCAGATTCTATTTCTGTTCTTACCTTCTTACTCTTTTTTGATTTTTGATTTTTTGAACCTTTTTTATTGCTACGACTAACCCCCGGCATTAATTCAAACTCACCTATTGCCGTTGCCTCGCTCTCCTGTCCTGGGTTTTCACGGGTGACTTCTTCTACCGTCGCCTGAGTCAGTGGAGCCGTGTTGAGAGAGGTGGTGGTGTTATGTTGTGTGGAGCTCGACTCTGCTGTTTGTGTTCTCTGACTGATTTCTTGCATTAGTGCAGTGCTTTCGGCTGGGTTGTTGCTAGCAGCCAGGTTGCTAGCGGCTGTTTGTCCTGCTGCTGTTTGTCGTGGCCATGGCCACCATCCCCAAGGGGGCTGCTGTAGATTGTTTGCAGGTATGCCTCTGTTACCTGTGTTCCAATTGGCGAATGCAATTTCACCAGGCCGGAATAGTAATAGCATGTTCCAGGGGGGATTGCTCGCAGGTCCTGCCAGCGGCGGTGGTCCTGTCGGCGGCAGTCCTCCACTCGTGTTGTTAGGGCATCCAGGTGTCGTGACAGCATTTTGAGGATTACTGGGCCCCTGTGTCGCAGTCTGACTGCATTGCTGACTGCTCGGTTGGGCTTGTACCTGGCTTGTACCAATTCATGTGCGTGTGGTGCAAGCTGTTGTTGTTCTGTTGTTGAACCTTTGTTGTTATTTGCTACTTCAGCGTGTTTGACGCACTCACATTCTACTCTTTTGCGCTTTTGCCTGCTGGCATTTTGTCGTGTGCGTGGTCTGGCCGTTGCCTTCTTGTTTTCCAGTGTTTTTTTGGCATCTTCCTTGGGAATGGCTGCCATGGTGTTTTTGTCTGCGGCTTCTTTCAGTTCAGCTGCCATGGAGGTTGTTGTGTTCTTTAATTACTGTGGTTAAAAGCAGGACCCCTGGAGATCTGAGGACAATTCCCCTGCTACAGATGCCACCAGCAACCCAGCTACGGACACAGTAGGCAATTTCGGCACAATACATAAAAACCCGCGGGAGAGCCAGCGAACGCCCAGGCCACTCTCCTGGGCGCAAGATTCAGAAAAAAAAATATGCAAATGAGGGCCCGCGGTAAAAGGAGGCACTAGGCATACTAGCGCGTCCCTAGTGCCTCCTTTTTGACAGAAGCGGAGGCTGTCAGTAGGTTTGACAGCCAACGCTCGATTTTACCGGCGTCGGTTCTTGAACCCGCTGACAGCCACGGGTTCGGAAAACGGACGCCGGCAAAATTGAATGTCCGTCTTCCAACCCATAGGCCGCGGGCAGATTTTAATTTTTTTTTTTTAAATTTTAAATTTGTTTTTATTTTTGGGGCCTCCGACTTAATATCACTATGATATTAAGTCGGAAGGTGTACAGAAAAGCAGTTTTTTCTGCTTTTCTGTACACTTTCCTGGTGCCGGCCGAAATTAACTCCTGTCTTTGGTGTTAATTTCTGAAAGTAAAATGTGCGGCTTGGCTGGGTCGCAGTCCAATGATGTCATGGGCACGTCGGGGGAGGCACGCCCTCGCGAGAGGCCTGCACCCAATGTGCCCAGAAAGGCCAGCGCAGCGCCGGAGGATGGTGAGTTTTCCGTCCCTGTGGCGCTTCATTAAGGGTGGGCACGCCTAGGTGCGCTAGCCCTCGTATGCTCAGAATGCACTAATAATATTTTTGTTTAAGTGGTATTTTCTATTTTAAAAGTTACATCTTCCCAATATCTGTTATAAAACTTTAAGGATAAAATAGGTTCAGGAAGTACAGCCAAACAAATATATACTGTATCTTGAATTACAATCTATATATATATATATTAAAAAAAAATACACAAAATGCTTGCTTTAAGAGCAATTGAAGAATGTTGTGTAAGAAATAAAACCGAACCCTGAGAGCTAGCACTAGGCAGCGGACACAGAAGCAATCTATCCGCCTCAGACTCCACATTTCATTCCTAACCTGAGCAAGCCGAAGCTGTGCATGCAGGGCGGAAAAAGAAGCTGAGCCAATCGGGAGGCGAGCATTCCGTTTCCACTGGAGAGCTGCCTAAGGTGGCCAATTGGTAAGCAGTTTACATCTCGGGAGCTGAAGAGCCGGCTTCAGCGCTCTTTTGTTTGCTGGGGTGGGGGGGGGTAATGTCTCTGGTGTCTCTCGGCTGGGAGAGTCTTGGCTGTTGTTCCTGTAACCAAGGAGTACGGAGGAGAGAGAGTGACAGCTAAAGCAAGCCAGTCAGCCGCTCGCCTTTCACCATGCACTGCTTTATTCAGTGCATCCTAGCCGCAACTACTGTTACTACCCAACAAACAGACACCAGCTTGTTTCTTTAATTAATAGAATTAGGATTTTTCTTTCTTTTAAATCTGTTTCCAGTCATATTTCTGCTTCACATCCTTCATGGGACTTTAGTTCTCACTCCCCCGTCCCCCTTCAAGTGTTCTGTAACTAGCCTGCTGGGAACCAGCTTTGAAAGAGTCCGGGTGGCTTTCACCGGCGGCAACTAACTGGGCACTGGCACTGTACTGGGATTCTTGATGGCGGCTCATCGGCAAACTCGAATTCAAGCCTACCTGGAGAAGAACAAGATAGGTTCTCTCTTTGAGGTAAGCGCAGTGTCTCACAGGCAGGCTTAGAGAATGCTGACTTCTTGCTTAGTAAGGGAAAATTCCTAATCTGGAAAATTAAATTGCAGAGAACATCCTGACTATTAGTATGCAGGTATCGCAAAAAAAAATAAATGTTTGATCTGCAGAGGAAGATAGTTTTGTTTTTTTTTCGTAACCTAAAGTAAATGCAGTATGCCTTAAACAAGAAATGCCCCTATTTTCGGACTTAGGTACAGCTCCTGCTTTCTTTTCCTTGGGTCTGTACTTTTTTTTTTTTTTTTTAATATATATATATATATATATATATATATATATATATAAACGGGCATGCATGCCGCTTAGAAGGCACACAGAGAAACTACAATATGTGCTTGCAAACGAGGTGCCAGGTCGAGTCACGTGACCCGCTCTGTGCCGGAAAATGCTGAGTGGAGAGCGCTGCCAGGTGAGCTGACTCCAGGCATGCAGGGCACCGGGGAGGGAGAAGCCCGCTCAGAAGGTCCCCCGAGCACTTGGCCAAAACATTACTACAATATTTGGAACATCATTGAGACTTGATGTGCTCTGCTTACCCCCTTTAGAGTTTAGGTGGCACATTGAAAACATACGTGAAATAACTAACAGCAATAAAGAGTTCCCCATCAGAGGAAAAAAAAAAAAAGCATGCATGTACTGCAGAAGCAGGCAAAGTCACAGGAGAAAAAAAAAACTAGCGGTGAATGAGCAGTGTGGAAGTGAAAACGCTGATCAGCGCTGCACAATATATAGAGAGAAAAATCTAAACAACCAAAAAAAAAGCGAAAACCAGGAGAAAATGCCAAATCATGTAACTTTATAACGAGAACAGAAAAAAAACAAAATAGTAACCAAATTAATGTATTCTTAAAAAAAACCTTATATTAAGCTAAGCTTTTGAAAAATTGCTAAATGAACTAGAATTAAATTAACATGGGAATACGGGGTGAATTTGAAAAGAATCTTAAATGTTCATAGATCACTATGGGTGCCATGAGAGAGATGAATGTTATCTATAAAGAAATAGATTTTGGCATTTAGGGTTTTTTTTTTATTTAAAATTGTTTTCATTGTGATTGATTGACATTTTAAGATTTTTCCCAACTTTTCTGTAGTATTATTTTGGGGGTAATGATTAAGCCTGTATGGAGATGAGAAAGCAATCGGGCTATTTTAAGAATACCTTGTTTTTCAATGTTCATATACAGTTCACAAAAGTTTTTTTTCAATTTGTATATTTTTTATTTTAATTTTTGGGCAGATAGATTTATTATGTTTTTTGTTATTTTCATTGAGCATAGGATTATTTTTCTTCCACACATATAAAGACCATGGGAGCTATTGAGAAGGAAGGAACATCCAAATTCCTACAGCTGTTGAAAAGTCCATCCCTGTGGTATTGCTTAACTAGACAACCCTCCGAGGGGTGTTGCTGCTCTTTAAAACAGTATTTATGTATTTATTTGCAAAAAAATTGATATTTAAGGGATGTTTCTATAGAAAAACATTTTGTTATAGTGATGTCTATGTGAGAAATGCATTAAGATGTCCAGCTGTCCTTTTACAATATATATAGTGATATTTGGGTGGGAGTTGGCCTTCGGATCAGTGGTGGTCTTATAAGGGATTTTCTTACCTTTTTATGCACACTTATCAAGTGTGAAAATGCTTATTGTCAATGGTCAGTCAATCTATCCATTCATCTGCACATTAGAATGGAAGAGGTACTTAATTGATTGTACTGAAATTCACCAGACTGCATCTGTACTAGAAGTGGTGAAGGAATACCAAGTTTGTTTCTGATTAGTACATTTTAGCTGCCAAATGAATCTGAAACATGCCTAAATGTTACAAAATGCATTACTTTTTCTAAACTTATTTCTTAAATTAATTATGTATTAGTCAAGTTAGGGAAGGGGACATACTGCATTCATGGATGAAAGTAGTGTGAACTATGTAAATATAGAAGGAAATTAATTTTAGCTCATAAGAGGATCGAAAAGAGTGCTCTGAGAGTGCATTAGTGACTGCCACAGTTTTTATTAGGATTTTTAGAAGTCACAATTACTCAGATTTACACTTGTATTTGTCATTGGAAACTTATCTAGTGATTATGGTTGGTTGCTTTAAAATATGGATTGGCATTCCCTTCTCCACACCTCCCCTCACTTATGAATATCCATCAGTCTAAGATCAGACTATACTCTTTATTTATGCTCCATTGACAAAGTAATGATAGTACTGATGTGACATAGCATCTTCTTTAAGAGTGGTTCTGTCTTGTCTGTTCTGCAAACAGCTTCCGGTAGGAGGAGCAAACTTACATAAAAGAACTGCTAACAGAAAGGTGATGACCCAGAAATGTTACTATGAGCCCTGGGTTGGAGCTTTGTGGGTTTCAGTTTCAGTAACAGACAGTTGTAATTAACTTTCAACCAGCAGTTCAATAAAATGAAGCTGACATTAACATGAAATTTTCCTTCTAGATCTACTGAGTCAATGAAAACAATTTATTTCATTCAAGCTCTTCCACCTGCTCTTAGCATGAGTTTTGATACTGCTACTTAATGTGTAAAGCTAAGTGTTTGCCCACTTTCAAGTTTAGGTGGTATTTATTTATTTAGACATTTTATATACTGTCGTTCCAAATGAAGATCACAATAGATTACATACATGTTAAAGGTCAACACATCAAGACTGATATAAATCTACATCTACTTAGATTTCATCGTATATAATAACTAACAGACTAGGACAGAAGAATGTAATAGTTAAGTTCTCTTTCAGTAGTATTCATATATTATCATTGAGTTGTCTTAGCATGCCTTATTTCTTTCATTGCTTGTTACTTATTCTTTTAGTATTATCTTTGACCTTAACAATGTTATTCTATGCCTTCTGAAGTTTTTTAAGTTATGTCATACGCATTTTTGAATAGCCAGGTTTTTAGTTCATGTTTGAAACTCTTTCTAACTTGTATCAAACTTAACGTCTCAGATAGGGAATTCCACTTCCTTGGGCCCGTTATGGAAAATACACGTTCACTTATTTGTGACAGATGTGTTCTCCGCATTGTTGGAACAGTCAATAATCCTTTATTTTGTGATCTTAGTGTTTGCTGTGGTGTATATGGTTGTAGAGACACTCTAATCAGGCAGGGGTTACTGGAGTGGCTAATATTAAAAATTAGTGTTTATATTTGATTCTAGATTGCACTGGCAGCCAGGGCAGTGATATCAGAGAAGGGGAGATGTGGTCAAATTTCCTTGTTCCTAATAGAAGTCTTGTTTCAGCATTTTGTAATAACTGGAAAGGTTTTAATAGCCCTAGTAATAGGGAATTGCAGTAGTCTATGTTTGAGATTAGTGTTTGTAACACACTGTACAGTCCATGAAAATTAGTAGGGATTTCAGCCAATGTAGCATGTGCAGCTTGGTGTATCCTGTTTTAATTAATTTATGTGCATTTTCATCAATCTGTATACCTAGATCCCAACTGTGCTTTCTTACTGCTTTGCATAAGTATTACTGCAGAGTATGATAATGTTTTCACACTTTGCAGTACAGAGAGAGAGAGAGAGAGAGAGAGACACTAGTTATAAGGCCCTTCTAGTAGTTAGGTATTTATACCTCTATATGAGGCTCACCTAGCCACTCGAGGTGGTTTAAATAGTAGTGTAGGGGTTAGGGACCACTTTGAAATTCAGAGTGAGACATACGAACAGAACAGTACACTCTTGTGAAGATTTGATGGTCTTCGGAGTGAGGAAACTCATACAAAGATGAGATTTGTACATTGTTCTCTCAACCTAGCTTGATGGACCCTCTACCTGGTGTAGTTATTTCCTGTGTGATATGGCTTTGCAAATTGTGAAGGCAGCCCACTTGGACAGAAGTCCCACCCTAAACTCCTCCCCCTTTTCCAACTTAGCATCACACCATGTATTATGGTGCTTTTCGCATGCGTTAAGGTGTTTTCCGCATGCAAAAAGCCCTTAACGCGGCATGGAAAATAACCCCTTTAGTTTGAGATGGGATAGTTTTTGCTGTATAACTTTCATATATATTGAGAGTGTAGATGCTGTCTTTTCAAATGATTTGGTGATGTTGTGAACCTGCCCACGATGAGCGCGGGCAGGCCACCTACCTTCGTGGCCAGTCAGACCGCTGAGGCCATTCCCAGCTGCTCTCTTCTCACGGCCAGTTGGGCCGCAGATGCTGTCTCTGCTGCCATCCTCCGTGGTCCGAAGGCCGCGGCAGTCTTCTGCCCTTCGTGGCAGGGCTGAGCCCCGCTGGGAGCCTCTCTTCGCGGCCGATGCTGCTCCCAGGGTCCTCTGATGGCAGGGAAGCCGTCCCTGCCAGTGCCTGCCCTCCTTCTCCTTCTTCGTGGCTGGAAGCCGCTCTTGCAGCCTGCCACGCTCCATCTTCAAGGCAGGGCTGCCGCTGCTGATGCTGCTCCTCTTCGGGCCTTCCACATGGCGGATGCCACCGACCTGCCTGCCCTTCTCTCTTCTGCTTCTTCTTAGGTGCGGGCGTGTGCCTCTCCTCTGAATTTAAAGGGCCAGCGGCGGGAAAAGCCCTGTGGGCCCCAAAGATGATGTCATCTACTACTTCCTGCTTCAGCCTTTTAAAAAGGGCCCTTTGCCAGTCCAGCTTTGCCTTCGCAAGGAGTTAGTCGCTCCTGGATGTTCCTGTCCTTCGCTCCAGGTGTCTTCTGTGGTTCATCGCTTCTTCAAGGTCCTGTGTTCTTCGTTGGAGCTCCATGTTTGTCCTGATGTCCGCCTTCTGTTCCTGATGTCCACAGTTAGTTTTGATGTCTGAATCCAGTTCCTGATATCCGTGATCCACTCTAGATGATCATCTCCTGTTCCTGATGTACGTGATCCAGTCCAGATGTCCTGAGCCCCAGGTTCCTTGTCGCCACCTTTCCTGGCGTGCCATGTTGTGGTCCGCGACCAGTCCCATGGACGGGCTGAGTAGAGCGCCTCATGGTACAAGGCCTTCTTCACTGCCGCACCACAAGCCTCTGGGAGGCTTCCACTTGAATCCTTGCCCCGGTCTACAGAGTTCTTTGTGCCTGCTCCGTCCATGCCAAAGACTCTGCAAGAACCTGTGCCATTCTAGCGTGGTCCACAACCAGCCACTGGCAGCTGTGTAGGGTGCCCCCCGGTGCAGGCCTCTACAGTTTCTAAGACATGTTCCTCTCAATCGCTCCACTATCTCTTCTGGAGTCTACGTTAGTTCCAGCATGGTCCGCGACCAGGCCCACGAGTGGGCTGTGTGGGGCGCGCTGCATCACAGTCTCAACCCAGCTCTTGCCCCTGACTCCTTGACTTCAGGACCTCGCTTCTGACTCCTTGTCCAAGTGTCCTCGTCTGAGTCTTCATCCAAGTGTCCTCGATTGAGTCTTTGTCCAAGTGTCTTCGCCTGAGCCTTCCTTGTTCCTGGCCTCCGTCTGGCCTGCCACTTCTTGCTGTTACCCAGTGGCAGGTCCGAAAGGGCTTGGAACGGTCGGAGGACCGTTCAAAGACCTCCATTGCGTTATTGGTCTTCCCGGAGCGTGCAGGTCTGGTGGAGGGTCAGTGCCTTCAGTCATCCTTGTCCAGTCCAGCCTTGCTCCTGCTCCGTATTCCATCGTGCTCTGGATTCCATCATCTGTCTTCGGTCCAGCCTTGTTTCTGTCCAGCCCATGCTCGGGCATGCCTCGCCTGCCTCGGCACCTCTTCGGAGTTCCTCTGGGGTCGAGCCAAGGTCCAAGAACACACAATCCCCTGGAAAGTGGAACTGCTCTCCTAGCGCTTCCTAACAGGTGAATGCGATATAAAATTGTAAGTCTTTTGCATATAAGAAGAAGAAGATTCCGAGACCTGCCAGTAATTTACACAGAGGGAGCACATAAATGCTGAACAGTGTTGCTGATAGTGCTGAGCCTTGTGGTACACCTGTATCAATATGATACGTATCTGATATGTTGTTGCCGAGTTTAACTTGGAATATCCTATTAGATAAAAAGGAAGAGAACCATTTGTTAACAATCCCGCTGACTCCAGTTTTGCTCAGCTGATGGCTTTGAAGGGTATGGTCCACAGTGTCGAATGAGGTTGTTAAGTCGATTAATATAAGGAGGTAGGATTCTTCATTATCAAATCCTCTTAGGACAGAGTCTATTAAAGAGTAAGGTTTCAGTTGAGCAATTTTTCCTAAATCCAAATTGGTTTGGGTATAGAATATCATGGTCTTCCAAATGGTTTTCAAGATGAGATAACACTGCTTTTTCAAGAACTTTTATGAGGAAAGATAGATTTGAAATTAGACGATAGTTATCTCAATCATCAATTCTCCCAGATTTATTTTTTAGGGTTGGTTTTATCACTGCTTGTTTTGCCCTATCTGGGACAAATCCTTCTGAGAGTGAAATATTGATATAGTTGCAAGATTTGGCGTAATTTCGCTGTTTACTTGTTTTAATGAACTACCTGGGACAGTCACATGGCTGAGTAGCAGGTTTGATTTTAGTAATGATTTTACTAATTTCGAGTTTGGATATATTGTTGAATTCTGTCCAATTGTTCAGACCATTTGTTTCTTCAGGTTCTTTTGTGGACTGGCAGAGGAGGAATTATGTTTTCAACCTATTGATTTTATTTATTTATTTAAAGCTTTTATATACCATCATTCTGTATTCAATCACAATGGTTTACAGTAAATACAATAGTAAAATCAAATCATAAAATAATCCAAAATTACAATAAATATCTTAATAAAACAAATAAATTACCAAAATAATAACAAGATATCTAGCAGAGATGTGGTATATTCATTGCAGGTGTTCTTGGAGAAGAAATAGTTTCTCAAAATGGAGGATAAAGGGTCCTTGATTAGGTGATATGTTCAACCATTTGAGGTTTAATCGTTTAATTAGAGATTTGCAGCCCTTTTACTCTTTGAGGATCATGCCAAGCCTATATTATAGTCATGAGACACACATCATCAAGAACTTTAACAAAATGAAGGGAATTATCACAATTAATCTTTTCTACCATTTTGAGCTACAAACTCTTTGAAACACCAACATTCACAGTGTGGTGCAGTGATACCACAAGCAGAGCTGACAATATATTTTTTAAATGAATAGAGGATATCACCACTCTTGTGTCATCTAACTGTCCTGTGTTCTACACTGTTTTGATGGGAGGGGGGGCTCTCTCAGGAACTCACTTGCTGTGAATCCATCTTTATTGCTTGAGATTCAGGCTCATTGATGTTTTTAGTTCTGGGGTCATCAGAACCCATCTATGGTCTTCTAGTGTCTTAACAGATGGTTTCCCATATTTTACTCTTTAGAGAGTTGTGTTTGATGAATCGCCGTTTGCAAACTGAAGCACAACTCACATGGAAATATTACCCAATAGAAATGGGGAGGGCAATTTTCAAAGCTATTTACTAAAATGACTTGTCCTCTGACCAACTAAAAGTATGCATATTCTTCCTGCGTGCATGTAATTTACACTTAGGGCCGGATTTTAATACCTACGTGAGGGCGGAGATTTGTGTGTGCAACTCGGCACGCACAAATCTACGCCCGATTTTATAACATCCACGCACGCGCATGTTATAAAATCCAGGGTCGGTGCGCGAAAGAGGGGTGCACACTTGTGCACCTTGCGCACGCCAAGCCCTAGGGGAGCCGCAGTGCCTTTCCCCGTTCCCTCTGAGGCGGCTCTGAAATCGGAGCGGCCTCGGAGGGAACTTTCCTTCCGCCCCCCCACCTTCCCCTCCCGTCCCCTATATAACCCAGCCCTATCTAAATCCCCCCTACCTTTATTTTGTTATTTACACCTGCCTCTGGGCAGGCGTAGGTTGTGCGCGCCGGCCAAGTGCTGATGCGTGAACCCCAGCACAGCTACTGTGCCGGAGGCCTCGGTCCCGCCCCGCCCCTTTCACAAAGCCCCGGGACATACGCGCGTCCCGGGGCTTGTGTGCGTCGCCGGGCCTTTGCAAAATAAGCTTGGCGCACACAGGAGTGGTTACGCATGTAAATCCTGAGGATTTACACGCGTAACCGTTTGAAAATCTGGCCCTTAATGTTTGAAGCAAACAATGTGGGTAGTTTATCTTTGAAAATTTACAGAAAGTATGCGCATGACAAGTGCCCCAGTGATTTGCATCTCTGGGAATATTTGAAAATGGGTCCCATGGTGTATTCATCATTTCTCTGTGTTTTTTTTTTTAGTTATATGCATGCTATGTTTGCACAGGACACGGCCTAGCAAAGTGCTATGTATGATTGTGGATTTCTTTGCTTAGTAATGGCATGGTTCTCTGTGAACGAATATAGAAAGTGTGCCCCCACTGAAAGTATGCACATTAGAGTGGCATTCTTTCATAGTGTGCATAATGACCAGTGAGTGCACACTAATGCACCCAGAATGTAGAAGAACAAAATTCCACAAAATGGAAAGGCAAAAACTCTTTTCACAAAGGGGGTTATTTTCTAAAAGCTTATCGCATGCAAAAAGGGCCTTTTCGCATGCGATATCATGCAAATTAGGGGGAGGGGAGGAGTCGGGGCCGTGGTGCGAAGGCTGCCGGCTTTCACAGGCCTGCTCCCCCTTCGCTCCCTGCCCTCCGTTTTCGCAGGATTCATCATTCTGCGAAAGAATGATGAATCCAGGGCAACGTTTCCAAACATAATATTCTCGTCTTCTATATCCCAGTGTAAAATATGAAATCTCAGCTCTTTCTGTTTGGCTGTTTGTCTCCTGATACAATGTTACAGACAGACAGAGAGATGGATGGACGCGATCACCACATAAGCCGTTCTTGTGATACTTTCTATGAGAACGCCTAAAAGTGACAAATGTTTTTATTTTATTTTATTTATTTATTTATTTATTTATTTAAGGTTTTTATATACCGGCAATCATGACAACATATCTTGCTGGTTTACATAAAACAGGAGTGCAGTAGATACGTCAAACTGGAACTGTGAATTTAAGGATACATACAGTTTTTAAGCTTTTCCTGTCTCACTGCAGAGCAGAATTTGTTACACTTGTCTGTCTGCTGGCAGTTCCAAGTTAAACTTTCATAGACACAAGTGTTCCTGCTGAATTCAGCAATACTTATTATCTCTTCTGTGGGCGATAGTAAGTTGTAGATGAACGAAATAACAACAGATGAGTAAAGCAGTATTGACAAAACTGCCAAAGCTGCTCTCTGGTAAACCACTTAGAAACAAAAGCTTTGGGGGTAATTTTCAAAAGGATTTACATGTTTAAACTGGATTTTCCATGTGTAAATTGGTACAATATATGCCATTGAGTTGGCAGTAGATTTTATGATTGTAAGTGCACTTTAAGCATGTAAATGGGCTTTTGAAAATTGCTACGATAGTGTTTGAAAATTACCTCTTCTGTGTTGGTGATACATAGCTTGGCTACAGCTTTCTACATTAGGGTGAGTTTTGACATAGCACACTTCTGGAGCTCCCCTAATAAGATCTAAGCGCATTGTGGATAATACATTGAAATTGTCAGCTCAGCATGCTGCGGCAGTCAAAAAAGCAAACAGCATGTTAGTAATTATCAGGAAGGGAATGGTTAATAAAATGGAAAATGTCATAGTGCCTCTGTATCGTCCATGGTGAGACCGCATCTCAAAAAAGGTTATAATTGCAGTGGAGAAGGTACAGTGAAGGGTGATCAAAATAATAAAGGGGATGGAACAGTTCCCCTATGTTGAAAGGCTAAAGGGCTGTTCAGCTTGGAGAAGAGACGACTGAGGGGGATATGATAGAGGTCTTTAAAATCATGAGAGGCCTAGAATGAGTAAATGTAAATCGGTTATTTACTCTTTCGGATAATAGGACTAGAGGGCACTCCATGAATTTAGGACACTTAAAACTAATAAGAGAAAATTGCTTTTCACTCAACATACAATTAAGCTCTGAAATTTGCTGCCAGAGGATGTGGTTAGTGCAGTTAGGGGTAGATTCTAAAACATTGTGCGTGCGCGTCCTTGTGCGAGTGCTACCCAGTGCGCACACATGGCCGCGCAATTTTATGACACGCGCATGCTGGTGCACGCATGTTATAAAATGCCGGGTCGGCACACGCAAGGGGGGGTAGAGATGTTCAAATACGTGCGGCAACGCATCGTGGCCTTCCGAAACCCCTAGCCTGATCTCCCTTCCCCTTCCCCTATCCTACCCTCCCCCAACCCTATCCTAAATGCCCCCAGATTCATTGTCCTAACTTTTGCTCCTGCTTCTGAGCAGGAGCAAGTTGTGCGTGCCAGCACCCTGCCGGTGCATGAAACCCCAGCAGAGCGGCCTCTAGCCCAGCCCCAGACCGCCCCTTTTGCTTACCCTGGGACTTACATGCATCCCGGGGGTTTACGAGTGTGACCGGGCCCTTTGAAAATTGGCCCAGCGCGCGTAAGGCCCTGCGACGCATGTAAACCCCCGGGTTTCACGCGCATAAATGTTTTAAAATCTGGCCCTATGTGTAGTGGGTTTTAAAAAGGTTTGGATAAGTTCTTGGAGGAGAAGTCCATTAACTGCTATTAATCAAGATGGCTTAGGGAATGGCCTCTGCTACTATTGGCATCCGTAGCATGGGATCAACTTAGTGTTTGGGTACTTGCCAGGTACTTGTAGCCTGGATTTGCCACGGCTGGAAACAGGATGCTGGGCTTGATGGACCCTTGGTCTGACCCAGTATGGCAATTTCTTATGATTATGTTTCTAATTAGTCCAGAGGCTCATTTCAGATAAATTGGGAATTGAAACATTTCTGATAGAAATCTGTTTGTCAGGTTCAGCAAATAACGTTATTACATCCTATGTTATCAAAAAATGACTTGAGAGAGCTCAGAAAAGTCACAGATACATCCTTTTTTTTTTTTTTTTTTTAAAGAGCCCAGCACAGAATCATGGAACATATTAACTTCTTTACCATATGCATGAGCCTTTTATTATCCCTTTTGGGATAGATGCACAGTTGTTCTGGCATCACAAAACATCTGGAATTGGGCAGAGGAAAAGCACTGAGTGTGCTCATGTGTTATCAGCTTAAACTATGGATGAGACACTGATTGCCTATGTATCTGTCACCACACTCTCTCCTTTTCATATGCTCCAAACTGCTTATGGAGCTCATCTCCATAGGAAACAGTTGCCTACAAACACCTATCTGGACCATAATCCAGTCTGTTATTTGTGAAGAGTTGAATACAATTATATACTGAATTATACGCCAGGAAAAATAGTGGAAAGTGTTCTAAGCATCAAAATCACAGAACATATAGAAAGACATGGTTTAATGGAACAAAGTCAGCATGGCTTTACCCAGGGCAAGTCTTGCCTCACAAATCTGCTTCACTTTTTTGAAGGAGTTAATAAAGATGTGGATAAAGGTGAACTGGTAGATGTAGTGTACTTGGATTTTTAGAAGGCGTTTGATAAATTTCCTCATGAGAGGCTTTTAGGAAAAGTAAAAAGTCATGGTATAAGTGGCGATGTCCTTTCGTGGATTACAAACTGGCTAAAAGACAGGAAACAGAGAGTAGGATTAAATTAACAATTTTCTCAGTGGAAGGGAGTGGACAGTGGCGTGCCTCAGGGATCTGTATTGGGACCCTTACTTTTCAATATATTTATAAATGATCTGGAAAGAAATACGACGAGTGAGGTAATCAAATTTGCAGATGATACAAAATTGTTCAGAGTAGTTAAATCACAAGCAGATTGTGAGACTGGAAAATTTGGCATCGAAATGGCAGATGAAATTTAATGTGGATAAGTGCAAGGTGATGCATATAGGGAAAAATAACCCATGCTATAGTTACACAATGTTAGGTTCCATATTAGGTGATACCACCCAAGAAAGAGATCTAGGCATCATAATGGATAACACATTGAAATCGTCGGTTCAGTGTGCTGCGGCAATCAAAAAAGCAAACAGAATGTTGGGAATTATTAGGAAGGGAATGGTGAATAAAACGGAAAATGTCATAATGCCTCTGTATCGCTCCATGGTGAGATCCCAACCTTGAATACTGTGTACAATTCTGGTCGCCGCATCTCAAAAAAGATATAATTGCAACGGAGAAGGTACAGAGAAGGGCTACCAAAATGATAAGAGGAATGGACAGCTCCCCTATGAGGAAAGCCTAAAGAGGTTAGGACTTTTCAGCTTGGAGAAGAGACAGCTGAGGGGGGATATGATAGAGGTGTTTAAAATCATGAGAGGTCTAGAGCAGGTAGATGTGAATCTGTTATTTAGTCTTTCAGGTAATAGAAAGACTAGGGGGCACTCCATGAAGTTAGCATGTGGCACATTTAAAATTAATCGGAGAAAGTTTTTCTTCACTCAACGCACAATTAAACTCTGGAATTTGTTGCCAGAGGATGTGGTTAGTGCAGTTAGTGTAGCTGTGTTTAAAAAAGGATTGGATAAGCTCTTGGAGGAGAAGTCCATTACCTGCTATTAATTAAGTTGACTTAGAAAATAGCCACTGCTATTATTAGCAACAGTAACATGGAATAGACTTCGTTTTTGGGTACTTGCCAGGTTCTTATGGCCTGGATTGACCACCTGGTTTGGCCTTTGTTGGAAACAGGATGCTAGGCTTGATGGACCCTTGGTGTGACCCAGTATGGCATGTTCTTATGTTCTTATAGAAAAACGAAGCAGCTTTGATAATTGTGCTCACAACCATTGAAGTTAGGTAACTCTCACGAATTAATCAATAATGATAATTCAAAGATCAGAAGCATAACATGCAACACCCTCAAGAAGTCCATCTTCACAGACTTAATTTAGAAATCACTTAGATCTTATCAGTAAAATAACACTTAACAGCATGCCAGCTTTACTTAAGAGCTACCTGCACATGCTGCATACCTTTCCCTGCTGCTTTGTGTATGCCCGGTAGACGGCACCAATGAGAACCAAGACTAGAGCTGGTTGAAGGCTGTAGTAATCAATTTAAATACATTGGCCCCACCTTGTATGGGGGCTCTGAGCAGAGCTGTCGGTGCTTTCAATCACTTCTGCCTGCAACACTGTTTAGTTGCTACTTCCACCTTGCTGGGCTTAAAAAAAACAATTTTTTACTCAGTTTTCTTATGTCTGTCCTGCAGGGCTTAAAAAAACTGCTTGTTTTGCTGCCTCATAGCAGGCATGGAACCATTGAGAATATAAGAATGCCTTACAGAATATAAGAATGCCTTACAGAATATAAGAATGCCTTACAGAATATAAGAATGTTTCCAGCCGTGGCCAATCCAGGTCACAAGTACCTGGCTAGATCCCAAACAGTAAATAGATTCCATGCTACTAACGCACAGTAATAAGTAATGGCTATTCCTCAAATCTGCTTGGTTAGTAACAATTGATGGACTTCTCATCTAGGAACTTGTCCAAACCTTTTTTTATCTCAGCTATGCTATCTGCCTTAACCACATCCTTTGGCAATGAATTCTAGAGGTTACTTGTGTATTGAGTGGCGATCTGGGAAACTGATAATTTTGGGGATGACTTGTATGGCGCAGCAGAAACTTCCACAGGCTTGCTGGGCAGACGGGATGGACCGTTGGTCCTTTTCTGCCGTCATTTCTATGTTTCTATGATTTGTTTTAATGTGCTACCTAATAATGTCAAGGAGTGGCCCCCCCCTAATCGTTATTATTTTGAAAGAATAAATAACTGATTTACATTTATCCGTCCTATTCCACTCATGATTTTATGGATCTCTATCATGTACCCCATCAGCCATCTCTTCTCATAAGAACATAAGAACATGCCATACTAGGTCAGACCAAGGGTCCATTAAGCCCAGCATCCTGTTTCCAACAGTGGGCAATCCAGGCCATAAGAACCTGGCAAGTACCCAAAAACTAAGTCTATTCCATGTTACCATTGCTAGTAATAGCAGTGGTTATTTTCTAAGTCAACTTAATTAATAGCAGGTAATGGATTTCTTCTCCAAGAACTTATCCAATCCTTTTTTAAACACAGCTACACTAACTGCACTAACCACATCCTCTGGCAACAAATTCCAGAGTTTAATTGTGCGTTGAGTGAAAAAGAACTTTCTCTGATTAGTTTTAAATGTGCCCCATGCTAACTTCATGGAGTGCCCCCTAGTCCTTTTATTATCCGAAAGAGTAAATAACCGATTCACATCTACCCGTTCTAGACCTCTCATGATTTTAAACACCTCTATCATATCCCCCCTCAGCCGTCTCTTCTCCAAGCTGAAAAGTCCTAACTTCTTTAGTCTTTCCTCATAGGGGAGCTGTTCCATCCCCTTTATCATTTTGGTCGCCCTTCTCTGTACCTTCTCCATCGCAATTATATCTTTTTTGAGATGTGGCGACCAGCCTGTCATAAGGGAGTCGTTTCATCCCCTTTACCATTTTTGTCATCCTTTTCTGTACCTTTCCAGTGCAACTATATTCTATTTTGAGATGCAGCAACCAGGATTACACATTGGCTCCTGCTGTTCCTTGGGCTCGGTGCAGGCCCAGTGGTTCCAATGCATCACTTCTGGCATCATCACTGTAATACTGCTGCCTCTGTCCTGCTGGATTTAAAAAAAAAAAAAAAAAAAAAGGCTGCCCGTTTTGCTGTTTCTCAGCAGAAACTGGGCAGCGGGGTGCCATAACTGACTCTGCTTCATGAGAAGAGCTGAAGTGCATTGCAAGGTGAGGCAGAAGTTTTTCTAGTTGTTTGGCTAAAAGAGGGGGAGAGGAATTTTTGTTGTAGCCAGGCGTGGGATGTCATTATAAGTTTCTTTGCCACAAAATGTGTGTACGTGTATGGGGGAAGGAAGGGAGGACATCCAAATCTGGTATTGCATTGAGCCTCAAAATTTGTTCAACTGGGCCTTTGAAAGACCCCCCCCCCCCCCCCACACACACACACTTCCAGGGAGAAAAACCAGCCTGAAGGCACCTCAACAGCTCAAGAATAGTTCCTCATCGTCCTGCCAGACCAATCTTCACAGTGAGTTTTGTCTCCCTCCCAGCAGATGGAAGGAGAGTTCTGGACCACTTCCCTGAGGTCATCTCCTGTATAGACTGGTTCAGTGGGGGAAGGAATCAGTAGTTCTCTGCCTCCAGCAGATGGTAGGTGGAGCTGGTTTGGCAAGAGGATTAGGCAGGGGTTACGACCTTCCTGAGGTTGCTTTCTCCAGGGAAGACCTGGGCCGGGTCGGTGGCCCTCCTTGGGACGACGGCCCTTTAGGTTCACTTTTCCCTCCCCCAGATCGGGGAGTTAGGCCTTGGGGGCCTAGCACTTCCCATGCAGAGGAAGCGTGAACAGCGGTAGCAGCAAGGAGGCCCAGTGCCTAATACAGCAGGACCTGGCCCAAAGTCCCCCGAACCCCTCACAATGAAGTTATGGACAGAGGCAGGAAGTGCCTAGCGTGCAGTGCATGGCGCGTCCCGACTGTTTTCGGCATCTTCTACTGCAACTGCGATGGTGTGGCAGCTGGCAGTACGGAAGCAGTCAGGATGGGGTGGAGGTGGTGCAGCAGAGGGCAGAGAGTGAGTCCCAGTTTCTGTGCTGCTATCAGAGGTCGCTGCTCTTCAGCTCCCTGACCCTCCACGCCCCCTCCCCGGCAGCCTTTTCCAAAAAGGGGTGGAGCTCTCTTCGGAATTTATGCTCTTGATGCACAAGACCTATAAAGAAATAAAGGGGAAGCCCCTAGGTGCAGGCCTCAAAGGCCCCGATCCCACTCCCTCTGCAGGGAAGAAGAGGAAATTGGAAGCCAGGGTGAAAGAGAAACCCAGACCCTTACAGGAGCTCCTGTCAGAGGAACAGGAGGACTGGTCCTGGGGGGATTCCCTGGAGGAGACCAAGGAAGAGGAGGATTTGGGACCGGAGGAGGAAGATTCAGTGGTCCAGCTGTTTAGGGCTGAGGAGTTAGGAGCCCTAATTTCCAAAATCTCCCAGGTCCTCAGGCTCTTGGAGGAACAGCCCAGGGGCCCTAAACTAAAGGGTAATCCTATTCCTATGGGAATTAAGAAGCCAGAAAGGGCTTTTCCCATACATTCCACAATCCAAGATATGATTAATGCAGAGTGGTCCTTGCCAGACTCTAGACTATGGAGTAGAAGAAACATGGAAAGACTGTTAGATCATATGGGGAAGGATAGTCTGCTGGAACTCCCTAAGGTGGATGCAGCAGTCCTGCAGTCTCTAAGAAAATGACTATCTCGGTTGAAGGAGGGGCAGCCCTCAGGAACTTACAGGATAGAAGGATCGAGACACTTCTAAGAAAAGATTTTGAACTGTTTACCCTAGCATTATGCTCAGCAATCTGTGGAGTATATGCGGCAAGGGTTTACTCTGCACGTTGCAGCCATCCCCACAAGCAGGTCAGGCAGAAGAGGCCTGTAACCAAGAGTGTGCCCAGGCAGAGTCCGTTGCAGTCTATGTGTCTAATGCCCTCTACGACTTCATTAGGATGATGCCCAAGCAGGCGTTACAACTGTGATGGCCAGGTGCTCTTGTGGCTGAAGAGCAGGGCAGCAGACTTAGTATCAAAGGCCAAGCTATGCAAACTCCTGTTCAAAGGAAAATTGTTGTTTGGGAGGACTTGGAAGCCCTCTCGAAGGCCCAGGACACCAAACCGCTGAGGCACCTGGAGGATAGAAGTAGACCACAGAGACGGAGTGCCGGTAGGCAGTGTCTCAGGGACACTAGTGAGTCCAGATGGCCAAGACTTCAGCCCAGTGGGGAAGGCAGAGCACATGGGCAGCCGTTTTGAGGAGTCCGACGTGGCTCAGGAGGCACAAGCCATAGGGGCCAACCCCCCAAGGGTGCAAAATGATGTTTGGAAGGGCCTCTCAAAGCTTCCACAGATTGGAGGCAGACTAAAGGAGTTCTATTGCAAGTGGACCTTAGTAACTACAAATCAATTAGTTCTCATGATTTTTATTAGTGAAGAATACTACCCAGAACTAAAGAGCAGCTTAAGAGAACAGTTCAACCCTCACCTTGCAGCAGAGCAAAGAAGCAGGCGGTTCAAGAAGCAGTGACCAGGCTGTTAGATCTCAAAGCTATTACTCCAGTCCCCAGCCAGAAAGGAGGAAGAGGCACGTACTCCATATTTTTCATAGTGCCAAAAAAGGACTATACTGCCCAGTGCTGGACCTCAAGAAAGTAAACCAAGCACTGACAATCCCGCATTTCAGAATGGAGTCCTTAGGGACAGTAAAGGCAGCAGTAAGAAGGGGCGAATTTCTCTCCTCTCTGGACCTGCTGGAAGCCTATTTGCACATATCTATGCGGGAAAGCTTCCAAAGGTTTTTGCCTTTGCTGTCTTAGGCCATCACTTTCCATTCTGGGCACTATCATTTGGTTTGGTGATGGCCCCAAGTACCTTCACGAAGGTCTTTAGTAGTTGTAGCAGCCACCCTGCGCAAGGAGGGAATCAGAGTCCATCCTTACCTGGACAATTGGCTAATAAGAGCAGACATGAGACAAGAAGAGGTTGCGGTAACAGAAAGGGTCATACAACAGCTGGAAGCCCTGGGGTGGATAGTAAACGCAAGAGCCATCTGTGCCTGTCTCAAATGTTGCAGTACCTCAAGGCACTGTTCGATACAAGCAGAGGGATGCTGTTCCTGCCAGAAGAAAGGATAGACAGGCTGCAGCAAGAAGTGAACAGTTGATATCCACCTGCGAGCCCAAGGCAAGAACTTAATCTTCAAGTGTTGGGATCTATGGCGGCAGTCATCAAAGCAGTGCCCTGGACAAAGGCACACATGAGACCACTACAGCAGTATCTCCTAGTAAGTGGGGCACTGCAAAAACTGGATTTCGAGTGGAACCAGCCACTACCGTGTCATGTAAAGGAAAGCCTCCATTGGTGGCAAGAGAGGGACAACCTAGCCAAAGGCTCCAGTTTGGAACCCCTCCAGTGGGTCTTACTGATGACAGATGCCAACATCAGGAGCTATCAGAAGAAGCTTTCCAACAGAAAGAGAATCAGTGGGGGCAAATCCAGTGAACTTCATGGCCAAAAGGAGCAATGCCAAAACAGACAACTTTTTCAGCCAAAGAGAATATGGGTCCAAGGGAATTGATGCATTAGCCCAGCAGTGGCCAATAGGAGTTCTCCTCTACTTCTTTCCTCCCTGGCATATGGTGGTAAAAATCCTTAATGGAGTAGCAAGCCACCAAGTTAAGTAATCTTAGAGGCACCAAATTGGCTGAGGCGACCGTGATACATGGACCTAGGTGGAGCTGATCAGGTTACAGCCAGTATAGGGTCTCCTGCATCAGGGGCCAGTCAAAATGGAAAACCCAGTACAATTATTTCTTACGGCATGGCTATGGAGAAGGACAGGTTCAAGGAAAGAGGCTATGCCACAGAGGTAATAGCCACACTTCTGAAGGCACAGAAAAGATCAACCTCATTGGCATATGCAAGGACCTGGAGGCTTTTCGAGAATCGGTGCTCTCAGAGAAACATTTCCCCGGGAAGGCAAACTTGGTAGCAATATTGCAATTTTTCTACAGGACTGCCTGGACAAGGGGCTGGTGGTAGGCCCTCTTAGAGTCCAGGTGGTGGCTATCCCCTTCTGCAGAGGGCAGATCAAAGGCTCCTCGGTGGCATCTCTGCCAGACGTAGTCTGCTTCCTATGGGGGGCAAACCACATATGGCCTCCTTGAAAACTAGTAGTGCCAGCATGGGATCTACACTTTGTGCTGAGATCACTGGCTAAAGCTCCCTACAAGTTGCTCAGAAACATTCAGAACCTCACCTGGAAGACAGCCTTCCTAGTGGCCTTATGCTTGGCAAGAAGAATATCAGAGATAAAAGCCCCATCGTGCCAGGAACCATATGTCTCCTTTTCAAAAGTAAAAGTGACACTGAGGCCAGTTCCATTTCCTCCCCATGGTGGTGCTAAATTCCACCTTAGTCAGCTGATTACTCTGCTAGGAGTCAAAAAAGCGGACTGTACAGAGGGGAGGGAGGAAGAGCTTACATTTTATGGATGTTAGAAGATCCCTCCAGAAGTAAGGCTACAAACAAGTTCAGAAAGTCAGACAAACTATTTGTCTTGTACACAGGAGTCTGCAAAGGGGAGGTGACCTCCAAGACCTTGATCGCAAGGTGGATCAGGGAAGCATTTGCCTCAGCATATGTAGCGAGCGGCAAGGAGGTGCCGCAGGGCCTGAGGGCGCACTCAGTGAGGTCGCAATCCTCCTGATGGGCAGAATTCAGGCTGGTGGCTCCCATACACATTTATAAGGCAGCTGCATGGGCCTCAGTGCACATGTTCACGAAACATTACAGGCTGTACCTACATGAAAGAAAGGATACCAGATTTGTGTCATGAGTCCTGGAAGCAGCCTTCGGACTTTCCCACCTGGGATGTCAATAGCTTAGGTTCATCCCACTGGTTTGGCAGGATGAAGAGGAAGGTACAATTAGGTCTTACCTTGCTAATTATCTTTCCTCAAGGCCTAACAGATCAGTCCTAAATCCATCCCTTGTAGAAAAAAAAGAGAGTTAAAAGGAGAAAGAAATAGAGGGAGAATAATATCTCATTTCAGACATCCAAAGCAGCAGGTTTCAGAGTAGGTCATACCTCCTTCTTTTTTAGTAGTCCCCTCAAGGCGAGGAGCAAGGGTGGACCAGGGTGCTGTCTTTTCTGGACTTGTTCTTTGGCCATGGACAAGCCATGTTTTAAGTTTCCAATTTGGGTTCTGACTACCCCAGGTAGCTGGGGGACAAAAAAAAAAGACAGAGAATATATAACATATTTATGTAAGAAAAATGTTAGGGAGAAGGGAGTGGGTGGGCAATCAAGAGGTTTGGTCTCCTTAGACAGAACCCCCCAAATATCAGTGCCTGGCATTTAATTTGTTTTTCTCTTCTCTTCTCTTCCCTTTGCTTTTTGTTTTTGGTTCAAATTTTATGAGAAACAGCAAGGATAAAGGTAATTGAGATAGATAGCATCAGCCTGGGTAAAGAACTTCCCTGCTGAACCAGCCTATATAGGAGAGGGCCTCAGAGAAGAGGTCTGGAACTCTGCCTCAATCTGCTGGTAGGAAGACAAAACCCACGGTAAAGACTGGTCTGTCAGGCCGTGAGGAAAGTCAATTAGCAAGGTAAGACCTAATTGTACCTTCATAGCTTCCAGTAGGTAGGGCCTTCCCTAGTCTCTGAAGCTCTAAGGACTGGAAGGGCACAGAGAATCCACTGGCTACCGTCACATGATAGACCAAAAAATAGGAAGGAAACGAAAATGTGCAGGGACAAAGTTTAAACTAGGAAAAAGGAGTTATAATAAACCTATGAAGTGGCCTCACATTTCCTCAGCTGTATAGCGATCATTTTATAACTAGAGCTCTCATCTTCAGTCTTCAAGTGCTGCAAATAGGTCTGGTTTTCAGGATAATCAAGCTATGCAAACTAGCTGTGTTCTTTAGACCATATATCTGATGAATATTCATTACATATGTCCTAAAAACCAGACTTGTTTGTGTGCCTCACTGATTTCATCTGCTCTAGAACCCCTGACGATGCTAGGAATCCGTAGCATTGTCAGGGGTTAGAATGCTACACAAGGAAATGAAGGAAATTGTGCACAAGTGAAAAGTCATGGGGGGTCGCAGGATAAGGAGTTAGCTAGAGGCACTGGAAAGTGTGTGAATGGAGGCACATGATGACTAATAGATACATATAATAATGTACAACTGTATTCTATCTCAGAAAAGCTAAGTCATGTCTAGCTTATATCATTATTTTCTAGATCCACTGATGACCAAGTCAATGACCCAGATGGGGCTGCTTCATAAATAAGAAAGGATACCAATGAAATGGCCATGAAGAAGTGGATTTTTTTTTTAATTTATGCATGTATTAAATAACATATCAAGAACAATCTTGAATAACAAAAATATATGAAGCATGATTTAAATTCCAAAATCATGAAACATCATGTTAACAAGAAAAAGAGAAACACTTCATAAGTTAAGTCCAAAAAATGGGGATCCAGTACCTCAATCTAGAAGCATTAATAAAGGAAACAAAAAGAAAAGAAAAAAATGTGTCAGCACCTCACAGAGGGGGAATAATATAATAAAGAGAGGATAAAACTCAACCATTTGGGGAGACCTAACAATGAAATTAAAATTATCCAACATCAACTTTATGAATTATACTTTTATCACTCAAAAATTGTATTAATTGTGATGGAAGATAGAAAAGGTATGAAGCCTCTTTATTCTTAATAAAGCATTTGCAGGGGAATTTTAGAAGATAAAAGGGCCCCATTTGCAGGACCTTAGGTCTGAGGAGCAAAAATTGCTTCCTCTTCTTGTGTGTCATCTTGGACACATCAAGGAAAATCCTAACCTGCAGATTCAAGAAGGATTCTGACCGATGTCTGAAAAAGAGCATCAATACCCAGACTTTATTGGGTTCCAATACAAAGGTCAGTGTCAATGTTGCCGGAGTAGCTTGGGCTGAGTCTAATGTCTCTAACAATTAAGAGATATTTAAAACAGATGCAACTGGCTCATCTACAGGCTCCACTATAGACTCTGAAGTAATTTTCTTAGCTGACCCATCTTGATTATCTTCTCGTCCTTTTTTCACACAGAGTAGATAGAATGCCCATGACAATGGTGGGACAGTTTCCTCAGCCACATTAAGAATTTCCATTAAGTATCTTTTAAATATATCTTTTGGTATATGTAAGGTAACTTAGGAAAGTACCCAAAACAAAGATTCCTTCCTTAAGAACATAAGAAATTGCCATGCTGGGTCAGACCAAGGGTCCATCAAGCCCAGTATCCTGTTTCCAACAGAAGACCCCATGCTACTGATGCAATTAATAGCAGTGGCTATTCCCTAAGGGGTAGATCTTTAAAAAATACGCTGGATTTTATAAGATACGCGCATAGCCGCACGTATCTTATAAAATCCGGGGTCGGTGCGCGCAAGGGGGTGCACATTTGTGCAACCTGCGCGCGCCGAGCCCAGCGGCGCTGCCTGTTCCCTCCGAGGCCGCTCCGATTTCGGAGTGGCCTCGGAGGGCACTTTCCTTCACCCTCCCCCCACCTTCCCCTCCCTTCCCCTACCTAACCCACCCCCCCGGCCCTATCTAACCCCCCCCTAACTTTGCGCGCGCCAGCCGGCAGCCCCGCTCCGTCCTCTGGTCCCGGGGGCTGGTCCAGAGGCCTCGACCACGCCCCCGGGCTGGCGCCACGCCCCCGGGCCCGCCCCCGAAATGCTGCGGCACGCCCCCGAAGCGCCACGTCGTTTCAGGAACGCCCCGGACACGCCCCCTCCCGCCCCTTTTCGAAAGCCCCGGGACTTACGCGCACCAGCGGCCTATGCAAAATAGGCCGCTGGTGCGCGAGGGCCCTGCGTGCGTAAATCCAGAAGGATTTACACGCGCAGGGCTTTTAAAATCCGCCCCTAAGTAAAGTTGATTAATAGCTGTTAATGGACTTCTCCTCCAAGAACTTATCCAAACCTTTTTTGAACCCAGCTACACTAACTGCACTAACCACATCCTCTGGCAACAAATTCCAGAGCTTAATTGTGCATTGTGTGAAAAAGAATTTTCTCCTTTAATGGCATTCTCAGTGTTCTCCATCTTACTGAACAAAAATAGATTATCCTTAATAAAGTAATCCTGTAAAGATTTGTTGGAAATCAGGGTTGTCTTAACCTCACTAATCTGATGAGAAGTAGCCTTAGTAACATTTTCCAGCATCTGTAAACAAATTTCATGGTCATTTGATCTCTCTACCAGAGAGTTTAGCTGGTTGGATAATAAATTCCCCAATCCTTCAATAGCCTCCCACAATGAGTCTAAAGTTACTTGGTTAGGTTTAACAAGAGAAAACCGTGGGCTTGTTGGTAAAGGAGTGGAAGAAACTCTTAAACTCATCACATAATTCTCTCCCATGGCTGAGCTGCTGGCCAGCTCGTCGTGCACTACCGGCATAGCGTTCACGCTCTTTCCTTCCGGGTAGGAACTCCCTGCCTGGTGCCTCCGACAGCCTGCATCTTCGGCAGGCGATGCTACCAGGTTCCCTTCCGGGTACCTGAGTGTGGCAGGATTCGCAGGCGCCTCTCTCAGCATCGGGGACAGCGATGTATCTGACTCTGGCAAGGGAACCTGCACCTCATCCATGGTTCCCGGCCGATGCGACTCCTCTCCTGATGAAAAGCCCCCTCAAACTACATGGATATCCATCGGGCCAGTCACAGGTGGGTCAGGAGCCACCCCAGGGTAGGTTTTTTTCCCTCGCACACCTTTTCCTGGCTGAGTGGGGCATTATAAACAGTATATCAGGAAATTCTTCAAGTAGAAAATTACCACGGCTTTCAGTGCTGTGGTGCCGGTGCCATCTTGGATCCCCCTCGAAATGGATTTTTAAGCAAGCTTTTAATGTCAGTTAATTAGTTAAAAAAAATTTTTTTGGGGGGGTTAATATTTATACTCGAGTGCAGTTACAGATTGATGATTTGGATTTATGTAAGGTTGCTTTTAGGTTTATATTATGTTTTATGAAATGTTATTTATGTGTGTTTTTGTCTTATTTATTGTTGTCCATCACTTCAGGCAACTTGTTGATGTAAAAATAAATAAAAAATAAATCAAAGTGACAGTGCAACCTCCGCCACTGCTTCCCCCTTCTGGAGTCTGCCAGACTGGGGACAGCCTTTCTACAGTTTTGACGAGTCCTCCTTGCGGGCATCAGTGGCACCTCTCAACCTCAAAACACCCTTATCTTGACTACCTTGCCTCACCTGCTCCAAACTATGATACATTTACTAACCTTCTCTCTCCCAAGTCTCTTTATGCCTGACAACTGCCCTCCTCCTAGAGTTAGTGGGATGGAGTGCCCTCGCTGAGAGGCAAGGAGGATAAACAAACTGATGGCCCACCTTTTACTTCCTTCTGTGGGACTACCCAAATCCCATGCTTCCCAGGATCTCCTTTCTCACTGCAGGATCAGTTAATACAAACGCCCTCCAGAGAGTGGGTCTTTTCAGAGAAGAGGAGCATGGCACCATGTTAGTGGAAGCAGCCATCATGTACCCTGGCCCATTGTCTTTTATTTATGTGGAGGCCAATATTCACATTCACAATAGGCCATTTAATGGACAAGTTATCCAGCTAAAGTTAGCCAGATAACCTGTCCTATATATTCACCTCACTTAATAAGCATCCCACTGAATATGCAAGCTTAACGTTATCTGGCTACAGTGCTGCTCTAAGAGAGACAGTGCCGGAAGCATAAGCGTGTGTTCTTACCTCTCTTAGAGCAGTGTGGAGGTGTTGGAATTTGGGCAGAACAGGTCTTCCCAGCAATCAAATATAAGGTATCGGGGGGTGGGGGGGGGGGGGGGGTCGGGGGAAGGGGGACTTGTTGATGTAAATCTTTGCAGGTGGGGGGAGGGAAGGGAGAGGGGTCAGCCTGATTTTGGAAAAGTCTGGGATAGGGGTATCTTGGGAAAATTTATAGTATTTGGGGGTGAAGAGGGCACAGCCTGACAGGGTTTTATAAGAACATTTGCTGCCCATGTATTTATTTTTTGTTCTAGCGCTAGTTAGTTGGATATCTTTAAAGATATCTGGTTAAACAGCACATTATCCAGCCACACAAGGCTGGATAACATTAGATCTGCTCAGAAGCAGATATAAAGTTATCTGGCTAACCTAGCCAGATGTACCCGATATTTGGCTAGGTTAGCTGGGTAACACAACTCCTCCCCGGAAAGCCTCTGAAATGCCACTTTTTTGTATCAGGCTAAACTATAGCTTCTTATCCGACTATAATTTAGCTGGATAAGTGGCTGAATATACCACATTTGCCATTTAGATGGATGACTTGTGAATTATCTGTCTAAATGGCTTTTGAATATTGACCTCATGTTAGTATAAATGTTTGCATGCAGTAGTTTTTATTCTATGCTTTCTCCTGGTCACTCTTGAGAGCAAATTGTTAGTCTGATTAATTTTTAACCAGATAAATGAATAAGGTTTCAATTATTGACACTAATTGTTTTCAAATCTATGAAAAATGAGAAACCACTTATTACTCATTAAGGACAAGGCAACAGTTAACTAGATTACTTCCTGTTGTGATTATTATAATGCCCGTTATGCATCACTACCATAATACACTCAAATAAAAAAACACATATACAGTACAAACATACAATACACATACCAAAACGCAAATGCATAAACAAATACACATGCAAACACCAGCACACATGCATCGTATGCACTCACATTCACATCAAACTTATAAAACAAATCAGAAAAAAATATTTTTCACTCAACTCACAATTAAGCTCTGGAATTTGTTGCCAGAGGATGTAGTTAAGGCAGTTAGTATAACTGGGTTTAAAAAAGATTTGGATAGGTTCCTGGAGGAGAAGTCCATAAACTGCTATTAATCAATAGGTAATACCCAATTGCTTGTTGTCAGATTTAGTAGCATGAGATTTATTTAATATTTGGGTACCTGCCAGGTACTTGTGACTTGGATTGGTCATTGTTGGAAATAGAATACTGAGCTTGATGGATCCTTGGTCTGACACAGTATGGCATATCTTATGTTCTTATACATATACACCACACATACATAAAAACATATATACATTAATACATGCATTTTGAACAAACACAAAAACTCAAACATATACACAATACAAAGATACTTACTCTCAGCTACACATACAAACACACAATGCAACACCCACATACATAATCTACAATTTTTCAGAACTCCATTTTTTCTGTATATTTACTCACAAAGTGGAATCATTTATATTAAAATGTTTTATTACATTTTTTTTTAATATTATACAATTTCAGGTAATTCTGCTAGTCAAAAATATGGGTGAACTTAACCCACAAGTATTAAAGACACTCCAGAAAACTTCTTATGCCTAAACAGAAGAGTAAGGTGATGAATCAAGCAATTTTTAGATAACCTCTCCAAAATTTTGAAAATGTTTTCCTAAAAATATATTTTTATGTCAGAAGTTCAGCAGATATTGAGTCTCCTGGAGCAGAGCCTCCCCAATATCTGACAGCCAGTTGGATTTTTAGGTTATCTGCACTGAATGTACCTAAGACAAATTTGGTATAATCTGGGTATTATATAGATTTATCTCATACATTACATATTCATTACAGATATCCTGAAAACTTAACTGGCTATCAGGTATTCAGAACAAGGTTGAGAACCCTGAAAAGGCTTGGTTAGCATATATTAAAAAAACAAAACCCAAAAACAAAGAAAAAGTGATCACCAGGGAAGTTTTTAAATGTGACAATGAGTGTGGGAAATATATACTTTGCAAATAATTTGGAAAGGATTAAACTGTGTGATATGAAATTCAGTTCTAAAATGTCTTCAAAATTGAAAAAGTGTCTAAACCATTGACCATTTCTTGAATCTGTAAAATACACTTATTAGTTATTAGTACGGGGAATGCAGTTTGTTGATTTTTTCTTTCTTATGTATGATGTGCTATCCTGGCTGGCGTTTCCGAAGGGGTTTGTTTAGCACACACCTTGTCAGTAATGCACTTCACTTAATAGCAAGGAATATGCTGGGTATAATCTCACTCTCTCAGATTTACTGCTAGCACTCTTTTTAATCCTTGCATTGTGCCAGAGAGAGCTTCCTCCTGGAGTCTGTACAGTGTAATATATGCAATACAGGCAAGGAGAACTTTGAAGGGATTTTCTTTTTAAGTCAGGCCGGTGGTGCTTAAAACAGCTGGGACTGTTTCTGCTCTTCTGTAAGGCATCTGTTGTTTCTTAAAAAGTAAAGGAAATTAATTTGGTCCACAATCTTTTAAATAGCACATTGTTAGGACTCTATTGAATCACATATTAAGGGTTTGCTCTTTTTTATTGCTTTTTGTGCCAGTAGTAGTTAGTTAGTAGTGCCTTTGGAGTCTCTCAGATACAAGTTCCATTAAAATGAACCTGAGAGATTGTATATACAGTATAGAGTGAATTTTTAGAGATGTTATGCATGTAAACATATCAAATATCATAGCATTTTTCAAAAACCCTTTGGAGAATTCAGCCCTGTGGAGTACATTTTAAAAAGGACTTAATGCACAAATCCTTTTGAAAATTACCCCCCAAGTGTACATGCACACAGTGCAGGGCAATTCAGTGTGACCAGTGCACCTCTTTCATAGCAATTCTACTGTTAACAAGAGGCAGTTGTCAGCAGAAAAAGCAGCCTATATGCTGTTGAGTTAAGTTCTTCCTCCTCTACTAACTGAGAACCTAGATTCATCATTTTGGTATAAATAGGGTAAATTAGTAACTCAAGGTGAGGTTTTGGTGGTGTTCTAGGGTTTGAGGGGCAGTTTAACATGCACAGTCAGAGGTACCAACAGCACAGTACACATCAGTGAAGATTGATGTGGTTTGGAATGAGGAAAGATACACAAAGATGAGATTTGTACAATGTACTCTTGACCTAGCTTGATGGCAGCTAGCTAGAGAGTGCATCAAAGCTAGTGCGAGAGTACATTGTACAAATTTCATCTTTGTGTACTTGTTTTCATTCCAAATCACATCAAACCTTCACTGATGTGTACTGTGCTGTTCGTACCTCTGACTGTGCATGTAAAACTGCCCCCCAAACCCTAGAACACCACCAAAACCTCACCTCGTGTTATTAGTTGACCCTCCTACAGTGGTATAAATAGATGACTAATAATTGTGCTACCCTAGAGGCTCTCTCTCCCTACTCTCTACCCTCTATTCCACTCCTCTCCCCTCCCATCCCCCTTCCTACCCAAAACAGGATTTGTAATATTTAGCACAAATCCAAGTTCAGGCATCATGCATAGCATAACACCTGCAAAAAAGGTGTAGTTATTTCCAGCATTAAAACATGCATTACACTGTTACACACAATATTAAACACTCCTCATTTTCATACATCCCTCCCATTTGACTACACATTTACATACACATCTCACAATGTGATAAATAACATATATTTTAAGGTGTTATTGTGCGCCTTAGGGCCCAAACACCCGCAATAAGGCACTAACGCAATTTGAAGAATGACCCTGTGAGGTAATCTTAGAAACATGGTGGCAGAACAAGATCATATGGCCCATCCAGACTGTCCATCTGTCCAAATAATTGAGTATCACTTCCTTAGAGATCCCCTGTATTTATCCCATGCTTTCTTGAATTCAGATACTGTTTGTTGTCTTCACCATCTCCACTGGGAGGCTGTTCAGTGCATCCACCACCCTCTCTGAAAAGAAATATTTAAGATTACTCTTGAATCTACCCCCTTTCACCTTCATCTCATGAGCCCTCATTCTAGAGCCTCCTTTCCATTCAGTGCGTGGAAACCTTTGACATAATCAAATATCTCCCCGTCTCGTTTTTTCTAGGGTATATATGTTTAGATCTTTAAATCTATCTCCAAATGCTTTATAAAGAAGACACTGACCATCTTAGTAGCCACCCTTTGGACCGACTCTAATTGGTTTACATTCTTATGAAGGTGCGGTCTCCAAAATTGTACATAGTATTCCAAGTGAGGTCTCAGGGACTTATAAAGGGGCAATATTACCTCCCTTTTAGGGTCATTTATCAAAATGCTATAAGATGTTTTTGCATGCGTTAAGGGCTTATCGCATGCGAAAAGCGCTGTTAATGCATGCGATAAGCCCTTAATGCATGTGAAAACGCCTTTAACACATGTGATAGCACCATAACACATGGTGCGATGCAAATCTGAAAAAGAGGAGGAGTGGGTTGGGTTTACTGTTTTGCATTGCATGGCTTTAAGTACATCTTTTTCAGTAGCATTAAGTGTTCTCAAATGCCTGTTTTAGTAGATTTGAAGCTCCTGGAGCACCACTGAGAGAGAGAGAGAGAGAGAGAGACCCACTTAGTAATTTGAGGTGAGGTTTAGGTATTAGTGTAGGGGTTAGGGCCACTTTGACATTCAAAGTGAGACTTTCGAACAGAACAGAACAGTGCTCTCTTGTGAATGGACTTTCTACCTGGGTAAATGAGAGAACATTGCACAAATCTCATCTTTGAGTGAGTTTCCTCACTCCGAGGTCATCAAATCTTCACAAGAGAGCACTGTTCTGTTCGTATGTCTCACTTTGGATGTCAAAGTGGCCCCTAACACCTACACTAATACCTAAACCTCACCTCGAATTACTAGGTGGGCCTCCTATAGAGATATAAATATCTATCCAGTTATGGCTATTCGCTCTGTCTCTCTCTCTCTCCTTCTCTCCTCTGATAGTAAACATGTCCCCCCCCCCCATCAGTTGTATGTAGGAAATACCACTCTTATCTCAAAGTGGAAAAAAGTTATTGCAATTTGCAGTAACTTAGGTATTAACGCAAATTGCAATAAACTGCCTTTTACCATAAAACACTCCCCTTTTTCTATCACATGCAGTATTTAGTGCATTTTGATAAATCCAGGCCTTTATCTGCTGACCATTCCTCTCCCTATGCAGCCAAGCATCTTTCTGGCTTTTACTGTCACTTTATCCACTTGTTTGGCCTCCTCACAATCATCATCAATGTACTGCATTAGTCACTTAGACAATTACAGTACATTGTTTATCGGTCTGCTGAAATCATTGCTGAGAGTGATACAGTTGGTGCAGAATGCAGCCACGAGGGTAATAGGTGAAATACCAAAAAGAGATCATGTCTCTCCAGTACTTAAGGAATTACATTGATTGCCAGTTGAATGGAGATGCAGATTTCAACTTATGACATTTGTTTTTAAATAACTAAATTGTTCATCTTCTTGTGCTCTGAAAGATAATATTGTACTCTATCTGAGTCGATCTTTAAGGTCGGAAGGAACCCAATTATTAGTGGTTCCCCTGGTCAAACAGTATAAGAAGGTTTTAAGTAGAGGGCGTTTGTTTACTTACTTAGCTCCTAATGAATGGAACAAACTCCCAGTTGATCTGAGGTTGCAGCAAGATTGTAAGGTATTTAGGAAACATTTAAAGGTTTATTGTTTGTAAGCTTTTGGGGGTAGTGAGCAGATTCAATGATATCAGTTAGGGGAATATAGAATGGAATGATAAAAAAAAAGTTTTTATTTTTATCTTATTGATGTGTGTTGTATGGCATTGAATGTAAATGTTTAGTTTGTATTATTTTATGAATGTATTTACTGTAATCCGCACCGAACTGATCTCTGGAGGTAGCAGAATATAAGGAATTTTTTAAAATAAAAAATCAGATACAATTGTCCCCAGATCCCACTCTTCTTTTGTGCTTAGAAGAATTTCACCTCCAATACTGTATCTTTCCCTTAGGTTTTGCATCCTAAATGCAGTACTCTGTATTTTTTAGCATTAAATCTTAGCTGCCAGAGCTTAGACCATTCCTCGAGCTTCGCCAGATCCCTCCTCATGTTTTCCACTTCTTCCTAGCTGTCCTAGCTGTCCACCCTAGGATGTAAGGTTAGGTTATCATCGGCAAAAAGAGAAAACTATCTCAACAACCCTTTCAAAATGTTGCTCAAAATTTTCCTGCACATTCTGTTGTATTTTGACTTTGCAAAGACCTAGATTATTTTTCTTAGTCTAAAGCATTCTTTCTAAGAAGAGATATTACTTTCTAAGAAGAGAAATGTAGTGCTTCTGGGCTATATTTAGCTAAACTTAGCCAGACAAACCCCAATTTTTAAAATATCCCATCCTGCTGCCCAGCTGAATTTTAGCTGGGTGAGACATTACCTTGTTAACATTTAGCCAGATAAAAAAGATGGGGCAAGATGGGACTTAAATTTATGCAGCTAGAGCTGATTTCAGCATTAGTTAGATAAAGTTATCCTGCTAATTCGTTGGAAAATTGCAGGCCTAACAACATAAAAAAAAAGAAAAAGAAAAATAGCAGCAAAGCTGCGGCTGTTTTTTATTTTATTTTTCAATCATTTCCCTGCCTTCCCCCCTGAAAATCTCTTTAAAAATTACTGGGTTAAGTGTAGCCTCCTCCCCCTCCCACCCAAATCTCCGTTACAAAGTATTGGGTTAAGTAGGGCCAATTCTCCCCCTCCCCCCATCTTCAAAATAATACTTGTGTAAATACCCTGCCCCCCCCCCCCCCAGAACATAAAAAAATCTTCCAAATACAGAGCACGAGACTTAGGGTCCCTTGCCTTCTCCCACTTGCTTAATGCGTAAGTGTAAGTGCCAATAGCTCTGTCTGTATGAATTTATTCACTGCATTCCTTTAGGGATTGGCTCTTCACTTACAGCTGAAAAGCCAATCTCTCCCCCACGGAATTCCTGGTTAAGCAAAGATGCCTGCCGGTTGAGCATTCTGGATAGATGAATGCCCGATAATGGGGCTTTTACGATATATTAGTAGATATTAAATAAATAACTAAATGACTACCACACTAAACTGAACAATTATTACAGCATGCCCAGTCAATGAGAATTAATGAGCTGACAGAGTTACTGAATAAGGAATAATCCATTAGATGAGCAGTCCTTCTATTACTAACTATCCATTCTTTAATAAAAGCATAAGCAAGCAAATAGACATTTTCACTTGCTTCAATGCCTCTGGCACAAGACAGTGGTGGCAATTAGTGAGCCACTGCAGATAGTGCCTTGGCCAATAAGTCTGCAGATCTTCTGCCTTTTTTTACTAGTCTATAGCTGGAGGGCAGGGAAGGGTTGTAAAGTTCAATCTGTACTAGTCCAAAACCACCAGATATACTGCTTATGAAAACTGCCACATTCATGACCTAGGGGGAGAAAAGGCAGAGAGCAGTGCCCTGATAAGACAGTACCTAGATGAATGGTTCTTGGCCACTTGGAACTGAGTGAGGAAGTCAGTAATGCCCCAGACAATGGGACATCATTTATCCCTGGGCATATGCAGCATCAAGTCTTTCTACTATTTGGGATCCCGCCAGGTTCTTATGGCCTGGATTGGCCACTGTTGGAAACAGGATACAGGGCTTGATGGACCCTTGGTCTGACTCAGTATGGCAATTTCTTATGTTCTTAAGCATACAAGGGGGCGGGGGAGGGGGGGTAAGGTTAGGTTAAGAGGTTACACAGAAATCAGGGGTCACTGGTGGATGTTCTTATCTGTATTATTTTGTTTTATAAACAATTCCAGTATTCCTAACTTACTGATTAAGGTTGTATACGGTACCTCATAACTTCATGTCATGGTGACATTTGGTCTTGTGGTTTGTGCTGCCTTTGGAAGCCCTGAAAATATTTATGGTCTTTTTTTTCCATCTGTCTAAGGATAGTTTGTCTTATGTATAATGATTCCTGACAAAGACACTTACTGGAGCAATAAAATCAAATGCTGTGCGTATGGCACCAGCTCGATAATAACTGCACTCAGTCACATGACTCCATGGCAGCAAGGGCTTTACTATAGAGTACTGCTTTTTTTTTTGCCCTGAGTAAGCAAGTATCTTAGTATGGGGGATATTTCTTGCCAAACTTAGGTTTTATTTGTTTTATGAGCAGTTTTCGTTTTTTTGCGCAGCACTAAAATTAATTTCAGGAATACAGAGCTAAATGTAAATTGAGATGGGCTGGTACAAGCATTTTCTGGAAAGATGAACCTTGCTATAGCAATCATTCAGAAGTGATTTGCATCCAACATCCTTTTCTGGGCTGAGCTGAAAGTTGAGGTCTATTTTGTTTTAGTGCTCTCCACACACAGAAATAATAGTCCTGTGGAATTAACACAGTCATTTTTTTTTTTTTAATTCCTAGAGCCTAGCTTCATAAACCTCTAACCATGAGTAATTGTTTAGCCTTCTCCCCATAGCAGGTTTTTAATAACCAGTGTGGTGAATAGAACTGTTTGTTTTCGATGTCAAGGGGACTTCTTTGATGTGTGTACTAATTAGTCAGGAAGACTCGGCTGCGAGATTAAATTTTTGTTTGGGCTCCTGAGGGCTGCATGAGCAATCTGCAATCAGTGTTCACGTCAGTCTCCTGTGCATGTGTACTGGGAGACGGTTAATGCCCAGCCCCCTCCCCTCCATCCGAAAAGTGATTATTTTACGGTATCGCACATCTGAAAAATGTATCCACGCACACTTCGTGATCTTGAGCTCGGTGCCACTGAGCACCTGCTTCCCAGTTCAGGCAGATGCACACTGAGTGAGAGAGTGCTTAGGCACAGTAAAACACAGAGAATATGCATTGGCTAATGGCTTAATTATGGCATCGTAAAGTTCCACATCGGCAAAGGCAGGATCAGCACGAGACTAACGGTGGTCTCATCTAATCCTCTTTTCCTTTCATTTTAAAGATTTGTCGCTCTTTGGATTTTGCTAGCTCAGTATGTTTCTTAAGGCCGCTTTCCATTGTTTCCAGGATGGAAAATGAAAGATGCAACTGCATTATCCCATTAGACTTTTGGTTTGCACTGAGGAAAGTTTTTGATATAGGACAGCGGATTGGAGCTTTTTGTGAGATAAACTTCAGATAGTGTTTCACACTGATTTTTGCATAGTCAGAACTAATCTTAGAGCTAGTCTGTTAAATATTAATTCCGAATGACTTGAGTTCGGAAATTGTAGATAGAAACTAAATTATAGTGAGCATTTAATGCTTTTAGCTATCTTGTTTGCATACCTGTGCCCACAAACTTTAACATGAAGGCTTAAATATGACCTTGGAGGAACTAAGACATTAAGGTGGCATTTCAGTACTCAATAATGAGAACTACACCAGAGGGTGGGACATAATATTATTAAATGGAGAATAATAATGTAATTGAGATTGCTGGCATGGATCTCAAAAAAGAAACTGTGCCCAACAAAAGTAGAAATTACATAACCGATTTGGATTTTTCAAATATTGTATCACATATCCCATGTAAGCTGCAAACAATATGGTCTGGCTTAAGAGATCATGTTGGAACAGTTTTAAACTGCTAACAAGCTGATAATAAGGCACACCATACTTGAACTGGGATGAGCACATGAAGGATGCTAAAGCAAAAGTTCTAATAAAATGTTTGATTTAGATCAGGGGTGAGCAAACTTTGAGCCATGGTCCCCCTTCCATTCATGCACTTGATTTGACCCCCACCAAGATGGGTTACAATATTATATACAGTATATAGATACATATATACTGTATATATCTAGGTATACACACATACACATGCATACATATGTGAAGGGTATTCACTGTCAACCAGTGGCTCACAGCCTCCAATGTGTTTCTCTTCAAATTGCTGAAAGAAATAAGTTCACACACACACATGCACGCATACGTGCGCGCGCACACACACACACACACACAAGCACACAGAGGCAGACACCAGTATCCAGACAGACGCAAAGAGAAACAGATACTTCATGTCCAAACCGACAGAGAACGGAAGAGAGACCTAGACAGATTCTTACCCTGTTCTCAGAGAGACAAAGACATGCTACAGAGAGATAGAAACTTAACACCCAGACGGGCATGGAGACATAGACATATCACACCTAGACAGAACATCACACACTCCACCTCCAGACAGAGGACAGACACACACAGACACAGGAAGGTATACACACAACACACCGAGACAGACGAACATGGGCAGACACACCACATCACACACAGACACATAGCCCGCACCCACAGACTAAAGCACAACAGACAAACACAGAGTTGCAAACGCCACACCATATCCAGTCACACGGGACACAAACCGCAATGGTAAGGACTGGACAATTTTTCAAACACATTTTGGTGCCATCCAAATCTTTGTAGAAGCTGAGAAAGACCTCCATCCCACCCTGCCCAATTTTTATTCCTTTTTTTTTTTAATGTTTTCACTAATTTTTCCTGTTTTTCTCTCTCTTTTTGTACTTTTCCTAGTTTGCTCATCTTTTTTATTTTCTCATGCTTTGATTTGCTTATTTATCTTTTTTACATTTTAGGCCTTTAATCCCCCTTCCCCGTCTCCTCCCTTCCACTTCCTCGATCTCTCTGGCCTCTTTGCCCATTCTCTTCCCCATCCTCACCACTTCCTTTCCCCTAGTGGGCAACGGCTGTGATCTCTCTCCCTGAGTAGGGACCCAGCAGCAGCAGCAGGAGCTCCTCCCAGGCTGAGGCTCGAGGGGTGGCAGCTCTTCCTGGGTCATGGCCAGTTCTGCCTCAGAGTAAGCAGCTCCCTTCCTAGGCCTGCCACAGTAGAAACAGATCCTCCCTATGGCTCACCGAAAGAGATGCATGGCTAAGCCGTGGCCTGCTTACAATGACATCACTATGTTCTGGCAGCTCCCTCCCTCCTGAGCTTGCAGTGCCACCAATTGTACTGAGACTCGACAGTGTAGCCATTTTTTCTTCCTTGATTGGGCAGCCTGTGTGCCCCCTTCTGGATTGTTTCAAGCCCTCAGTTTGCTCGCTCCTGGTTTAGATGGCAATTAGGAGCACCTTAAAGCCTATCTTGAAGTACTTTGCCTTTTCTGCTGCACAACTTTTAAAACCACATGTCATTGAGCCAGCCATGTAGTGCTGTGGTGTGGACTGTTCGAGGTTCAGATCCCCGCCATGCATTGAGCCTGAGCAGACCACAAAGGGCGGGTTCTGAGCCCAGACAGAATGGCTGCAGCTACAGTAGCAGCCTCTGCCCTCCAATAAGTACGCCTGAGGGTATGATTTGGAGGAAGCACCCCTCCTCCAAACCTCAGGCCTGAGAGGATCTGTCTGGGTAGAGGCAATCAGAAATGGAGAGCTGTAAGCTCTAAAATTACATGCCATTTAGGACATGCAGAGAGTTTTGTAAAAAAAAAAAGAAAAAAAAAGCTTACTATTCCATAACCCAGAAAACTCTAATGGATACTTTTAAAGCTCAGACTAGTCAGCAATAATGCAGAGCATTGAGCTCCTTTACAGAGAAGTCTTTTGATTGTCAGAGCATAAATAATATCCTTAAAAGATTTAAGAGCCCAGTATACAAAACTGAGATTTTAAAGTTGCCTTTGTAGTTGCTTTGTGACTTTCAGCTCAGTTTATCTGATAAAATTCCCTTTTCACATGTCCAGTTACTGCCCAGAGTGACTGGAAGATGAAGCTCAGGATGTGTTCCTTCTGAATCCAGTGTCATCCACATTAGGATGCTCTTTGCCTAATAATGACAGGCAGGGCCACATTTTCCAGTAGGCAGAATAGGTATATGCCTAGACACGCCTGCACCGAAGCAAGGTTTTGACGACTTGCCTCCGTGACATGCCCCTTTCCCAGCAAGCTTCTTTCTCCCTTTTCTTCCTGTGGTGGGGAGGAGAAAAGGAGTTGAAGACCCTGTGCCTAGGGGTGCATGAGATATAGATCCAACTCTGACAGCTAGCCTTCAAACTTAGCCTTGTAATCTGTTTTTAATTTGCTGCAGCTGAGTGTGAAAAGAAAAGCTGGTAAAATGAGAAGATGTGAGCTGGAAGTAACGGGTTCATATTCAGCCACTGTGCGGCTCAGCTAGTTAGCTGGATAAAGAATCTGGCTAACCTTGCCTGCATATTCAGTGGTGCGGGCATGCCGCTGAATATCCTAAACTTTAGGATAAATCTACTGGATGACCAGACAACCAGATAAGTTATCTGGCTAACTCTGCTCTTTGCCCTGTTTGCCCTTTGTCCAGTTATGCCCTGGAATGCCCCTAACTTATCCAGCCAAATTTTAGCCAGGTAATAAATTATCCAGCTACAGTTTCACTGGATAAGTGTCCAAATATTCATTTAGTCAGATAACTTCTGAGTTATCCTGCTAAATGCTTCTGAATATGGACTTCAGAATGTTTAGGCAATCTGAAATCCTGATTTTAAGGCAGTGAGATTTTTTTTTTATCACTAAAGGTAAACATTTTAATCTTGGTCTATAATCACAATTTATGTCCATTCTGGACAATTGCTCTCTCTAAGAGACCTTCCTGATGGAGTCATATTGTAAGGGTTGGTGCTTTACAGAAAAATAAGTCCAGATTTTGTGGGATGAGAATAATGCCTTGTTTAAAAAGCAAGGCAAGTATGAAGAGGCCCTGACAAAATAATAAAAGGGAGGAAAAGGAAACTGGATATGTAGGTAAAATCATAAAATAGAAGCTAGGAGAAATGCGAGAATGATTCACTACTCTGAGGTTGCTTCTCTGAGAATTGTGTATTCTTGGCTGGTCCCCTGCATCTTATAAATCATGATGCACTGCTTGAAAGCATACAAAATAAAACAATATAACCTGTGCAGAGATAAAGGGAGAATTAGATGTACTTTGGGCTAAACCTTACAGCAGCAATTGTACTTAGATGCCATTTTTGAATCTGAGAGAACCTGCATCAGTGTATATATCGCTTTTAACTAGAAAAAAGAGAACAGCGTATGACCAAATTTATAAAAGCCCAGGATCAAGTCGGTTAGTACTTAATGGTGCCTGCCAGCCTTACAAAAGGACATAGTTAGTGCATAACATGCAATTTATCATCTAGCTAGGGTACGGATCATTGCCGTAGTCCTGTTCTAGCAAGCCTTGTGCACGTAATTCCTGCTACTTTACATGAAGGAAGATTTCCATAGAACTGGAAGCAGCTTTATATTGGATTTGCATTGAAACTATTTGTTTGCAGTAGAGCAGTGTAGACATTTAAAAGAGAGGTATCAGTCTATCACTAGGTGCCATAGGGTTCAATTGTGGCTGCTATTCAGTTAGCAAACTTCTGGTTAACTTTGCAGGGATATTCAGCGGCATGGGAATGCTGCTGCATATCTCCGGCTATCTTTAGTGTTAGCCGGATAGGTTTATCCCACCATCTTAGCAGGATAATGCTGAAAATCAGCAAAAACTTCCTGTATAACTCATTCACATCTGTAGCAAACATTTGCATGAACAGACTGCTAACTTGCAGGACATTCTGCAAGTTACTACATCAGCCTGTGTGCGAACCACATTTATGTGTTCTTTGTGTTGATTTGGCAAGTACCAGGCAAAGGCAAAAACAAACATTCACCTGACAGCCTAACAAGTTTATTCTGTCCACTATGAGAGAGAACTCCATGAACAGAAAATTATTTTGTGTGACGCTAATGAGCTGGTTGGTTCCACTAACAAATCCCTGATAGCCACACAACTTTATCCAAATCCCTGACAGGATAACAGCCCTTTGAGCTCCTCCTTCATGATGAGCAGTGAGAGAGGTAATCTCTCTGAGTCACTCCTCTCCTTACAAAGAGCAGGGAGAAAGAGAGAGTTGCTTGATAGGCCCCTTCACTTCCTCCTCATGGGGCCGATGCAATACAGTGCGTTCAGCCGAGCGCAATGTATAACCTGCAGTCGGATGCGGGTTGAATAGGCACTAATCAATCCCCTAATGCAATAAGGGGATTAGCGAATATTCAACGCGCGTCCAACGCGGAGTGAATCTAATAGCACTCATCACGTAGCGAAACTAATAGCGCTCATCACATGCAAATGCATGTGAATGAGGCTATTAGTTATTCACTCCCAATGCAAAAAAAAAAAGTGTGTCGAGTATGCACATTTTTGTGCTCAGCGCCTGCCCAAAGTGCTCCCAAAAGTTGTACAGAAAAGCAGAAAAAATGATATTAAGTAGGAGGAAAAAAATCTTTAAAAATGTTTTTAAAAAAAGTTTTAATAAAGTACTGGTGGTCAGGTTCAGGAAACGCACGCACAGTTAACAAGCATCCTTTTCCCGAACCCCTGGCTGTGCACCAGTTAGGAAAACAGACATCGATAAATTCTGTTTTCCTAACCGGCGGACGGTCGACTGCCCGTGAGCTCCTGCTGTCAAGGAGGCGCTAGGGGCTGCTATTCCACTGTGCATATATTGGATGCAACTGCCAAATAAATAGGCTATACAAGCTGGTTTGGGGTTTCAAAACAAAATGTTACTGCTGTAGATCTTCAATAATAATTTGGCAATATACACACTTGTTCTTTAGATAGCCAATTATTATCTCAGTTCTCCAACCTCTCCTGATCAATGCAGGTGTCCTCAGTATTTGGGATCCCAGAGATATCCCACTCTCCAGGACATAGAAAAGCAAGAATTTCAGGGGGGCAGGAGTCTCTGAGGTGTATGTGGTATTCCCTTTCCAAAATACCTGAGGACCAAATGTTATGCCACACTTCCCAGCTCCCAGACTTGGTTCCTCTTCCTCGAAGACTCTGATGGGGATCCCCACATTAATAAAACTGTTCTCTTTTCTAGTGGAAAGAGAACTTCTTTCTCTTTTCAGTGGATTGCAGGGCAGGAAGGGTGTCAGCAAAAACTTCATCCCAAACTAAAAAGGTAAATTTTTTATGTAACAGAGTTAAAAAAAAATTATTTCTCTGGGCCCCTGAAGAATGGCTCTGGGAGTGAAGCAGAGCTCTATTAGTTCTAACTACAAGATCTTGTGTATGGTTTTTTTTTATTAATTGCTTGATGACTTGTAGAGCCTTGACAAGAAGTTAAGATAAAAAGAAACTGGACTTGCACAGGAAAGAAAGGTAAACAAGCAATTGAGCTCCTTCTTATTGCTCCTTCTTATTGCTTTTGCATATGGGAAAAGAACAATTTGGAGCCAGATTACAGAGAAATTTGCAGAAGACCAGAAGCGTGTCTGTGGAGCTGCAGCTAGTGAGAAAGAAAAGTAGTTTTCATGGTCAGAGAGCTAAAGAAATTATTTGGCAAACAAAAGTCCTTAACCCTGGCAAATGTGAGTTGCATTTTAATTCAAAGGTACAGCTCTACTAGAGAAAGAGAATTTTTGAAGGGATGGTAAGCGAAAGGAAAAATTTGTATGAAAGAAAATGTAGTTAAATTTGGAGTTTACCAGCAGAGACAAGAATTTGTTTAGAGGCTGGTATTACAACCAGGAGCTGTAACCACTGATTGAAGCACAAGTACCCTGGCAGAGTGAACTGCTGTTTGCAAAAGGGCAGTTTTAATTTGAGAGTTGCACAGAGTTTGACTGGAAGTAAATCTCTTGGTTAATAACTAGGAAGAGAAAATCTAAGGCCCAGATTTATCATTTTGCTATAAAGTTTGCAAAAAATAGTGCCCACGATAAAAAAGGGCCAATTATCAGATTTTGGGTAGGAAGAGAGAGAGACTCTTTATAAAGCTATTATATAAGTAAACTGTACCACTGTAAGAGGGGCAACTAGTAACTCGGGGTGATATTTTGTTGGTGGGCTAGGTTTTGGGAGGCAGTTTTACATAAACAGTCAGAGGTATGAATAGCACAGTTAAGATTTTATAAGATTTGGAGTGATTAAAGATACACAAAGATGAGATTTGTACATTTTACTCTCAACCTAGCTTGATAGCAGCTAGGTAGAGAATGCATCACACTAGGTTGAGAGTACATTGTACAAATCTCATATTTTTAAATAAATATAAATATTGCAAATCCTGTTTCGGCCATAACGCACAGTAAAATCCAGGAAGAAAGGTGTGGTAGTTCCGGTGTTAAATCCTGCGATAGTGTGCGTTATGCTATCGCACTCAACGTTATTTTCATTTTCATTTACTCTGCCCAAACTCCTCCCACTTGACTAAATTTTTAAAATTTGCATACGCATCTCACGATACGTTATCGCATGCGTTATGGCTTTATCGTGGGTGTAAGGACCCTAATGCGATTTAAAAAATGACCTCTAAAATCCTTCTGTTTTAGAGATGTATGCCACATAATCAGAGAAAGAAAGTAAATTTAAGTACCTGGCAAAAATGAGATAAGCTACAGATATTCTGAGGATCCCATTATTGCATATCTCATTGAAAATTAATCCAAAATATCTTTATTCTACATATTTTATCAACATACCATAATTTTTCTAAATGATGACATTAAATAATGAGACACAAAATACCTTTTATTAAATAAATTTAACAATTGGTAAGCTAAAATCCCTATAACATAGCATATAACCCAATAAAACATACAAAAAAGAGAACATAATTAAAACCACACATACAAAGAAGGGGATACACTTTTTCATTAGTGCACATTTCACATTTCACCTTTATATACTAATTTACTAACACGGGTTTTCTAACTTCTTATATAGGTATTCTACCTACTTGTATGTTAGTAAATATGTGACACAAACACACACACACACACACACACACACACACACACTCACTGGAATAAGTGCTCACTGACAAATCCTATAACTCCTTCTTTACAATCCAATGATGAATATCAGTCACTCTCCTTATATATGAAACAACTGATCATGTGGGGATACCTCTCACTCCATTCTTAATAGCATAATTTATCACCCCTTCTACCACGACTACCGTGATTGCATAAACACCTCTAAAAATAATGATCTTACACTTAAAAGGGGAGGTGAAAGAAGCTATTTTAGCTAAAAGATCTTCATTCAATATTTGGAAGAAGGATCCAACAGAAGAAAATAGGATAATGCATAATCACTGGCAAGTTAAATGTAAGACATTGATAAGACATGCTAAGAGAGAATTTGAAAAGAAGTTGGCCATAGAAGCAAAAACTCACAGTAAAAACTTTTTAAAATATATCTGAAGCAGAAAGCCTGTGAGGGAGTCAGTCGGATCGTTAGATGATTGAGGGGTTAAAGTGGCACTTAGAGAAGATAAGGCCATCATGGAAAGATTAAATGATTTCTTTGCTTCGGTGTTTACTGAAGAGGATGTTGGGGAGGTACCCATACCGGAGAAGGTTTTCATGGGTAATGATTCAGATGGACTGAACCAAATCACGATGAACCTAGAAGATGTGGTAGGCCTGATTGACAAACTGAAGAGTAGTAAATCACCTGGACTGGATGGTATACACCCCAGAGTCCTGAAAAAACTCAAAAATAAAATTTCAGACCTATTAGTAAAAATTTTTAACCTATCATTAAAATCATCCATTGTACTTGAAGACTGGAGGATAGCTAATGTAACCCCAAAATTTAAAAAGGGGCGATCCGGGAAACTATAGACCGGCTAGCCTTACTTCAGTGCCAGGAAAAATAGTGGAAAGTGTTCTATACATCAAAATCACAGAACATATAGAAAGACATGGTTTAATGGAACAAAGTCAGCATGGCTTTACCCAAGGCAAGTCTTGCCTCACAAATCTGCTTCACTTTTTTGAAGGAGTTAATAAACATGTGGCTAAAGGTGAACCGGTAGATGTAGTGTACTTGGATTTTCAGAAGGCGTTTGACAAAGTTCCTCATGAGAGTCTTCTAGGAAAAGTAAAAAGTCATGGGATGGGTGGTGATGTTCTTTCGTGGATTACAAACTGGCTAAAAGACAGGAAACAGAGTGTAGGATTAAATGGACAATTTTCTCAGTGGAAGGGAGTGGGCAGTGGAGTGCCTCAGGGATCTGTATTGGGACCCTTACTTTTCAATATATTTATAAATGATCTGGAAAGAAATACGATGAGTGAGGCAATCAGATTTGCAGATGATACAAAATTGTTCAGAGTAGTTAAATCACAAGCAGATTGTGATAACTTGCAGGAAGACCTTGTGAGACTGGAAAATTGGGCACCGATATGGCAATGAAATTTAATGTGGATAAGTGCAAGATGATGCATATACGGAAAAATAACCCATGCTATAGTTACACAATGTGAGGTTCCATATTAGCTGCTACCACCCAAGAAAGATCTCGGCGTTATAGTGGATAACACATTGAAATCGTCGGTTCAGTGTTCTGCGGCAGTCAAAAAAGCAAACAATGTTGGGAATTATTAGAAAGGGAATGGTGAATAAAACAGAAAATGTCATAATGCCTCTGTATCGCTCCATGGTGAGGTTGCACCTTGAATACTGTATACAATTCTGTTCGCCGCATCTCAAAAATGATATAATTGCAATGGAGAAGGTACAGAGAAGGGTGACCAGAATGATAAGGGGAATGGAACAGCTCCCCTATGAGGAAAGACTAAAGAGGTTAGGACTTTTCAGCTTGGAGAAGAGACAGCTGAGGGGGGATATGATAGAGGTGTTTAAAATCATGAGAGGTCTAGAACAGGTAGATGTGAATCAGTTATTTACTCTTTTGGATAATAGAAAGACTAGGGGGCACTCAATGAAGTTAGCATGTGGCACATTTAAAATTAATCGGAGAAAGTTTTTCTTCATTCAACGCACAATTAAACTCTGGAATTTGTTGCCAGAGGATGTGGTTAGTGCAGTTAGTATAGCGGTGTTTAAAAAAGGATTGGATAAGTTCTTGGAGGAGAAGTCCATTACCTGCTATTAATTACGTTGACTTAGATAATAACCACTGCTATAACTAGAAAAGGTAACATGGAATAGACTTAGTTTTTGGGTGCTTGCCAGGTTCTTATGGCCTGGATTGGCCACTGTTGGAAACAGGATGCTGGGCTTGATGGACCCTTTGTCTGACCCAGTATGGCATGATCTTATGTTCTTAAATACCTGAAAAATCTGGGTTAGGTATTTATATTTATTGTCGTTTATATTCCTCCTCCATAGCCCAGAGTGGTTTACATCTTTTGACATGAATAATCATAAAATAACAGCAAGTAATAGAAACTAAAACAAATCATTAAAGTAGACAGGTAAAATAAGATAAAAAAAATCAATTACATACTAACAACTCTTTAAAATTATCATTAAAATATAAAACTGTACATTGCAGAAAGATGACTATAAAACAGATATTTAAAAGCAGATTGAAATAAATGAGTTTTCAACATTTTCTTAAACATCTTTGAATAAGACACAAGGCATAGTTTACTGGGAAGGGAATTCCAAAAAGGTATCATTTTGAAGAAAATTAATATTTAATTGGCAATTTTCTGAGTAGGAAACAAGGAGTGAAAATATTTTGAAACCAGAATAATACAGTTTGTGTTGATCATTCGAACTGACATATGAGGGCAAAGGCTAGGGCCGGTGCCATTTTGAATACTGGCAATACGGCCCGAGTGCAGGAGGTCGCTCCTGGACCCCCGCTGGACTTTTGGCAAGTCTTGTGGGGGTCAGGAGACCCCCCAAGCTGGGGGGGGCCTCCTGACCCCCCCAGCTTGGGGGGGGGCGCCTGCCCACTCCTGGGGGTCCAGTGTCCGGGAGCGATCTCCTGCACTCGTGACGTCGGGTGCCAGGAACTAAAATGGCGCCAATAGCCTTGCCCTTACTATGTCACAGGGGCTACCGGTGCCATTGGTCAGCCCCTGTCACATGGTAGGAGCACAAGATGGCGCCGGCCATCCAGTGCTCCTACCATGTGACAGGATCCGGCCAATGGCACGGATACCCTGTCACAAGGTAAGGGCAAAGGATGGCCCGATAGCCGGAGGACGGCCCGGAGCGGGAGATCGTGGGAGATCGCTCCCGGGATCCCCATTGGACCACCAGGTACCTGTATAAAGGTTTTGGGGGGGTCGGGAGGGTGGGGGAAGCTAAGGGGTTACTTTTAAAGGGTCGGGTGGGTTTAGGGGTTATTTTTGTGTGCCGTTTTTTCCCGCCCTCCCCCAAAACAATAAGGGAAGCCCCACGATCAATATCGTGGGGTTTTCCTATTGTTTTCGGAGAGCCCCCGATTGTTGATGATTTTGAAAATATCGACGATATTTTCAATCGTCCGAAGCCCGATTCACATCCCTATTTGACACTAAGAAATGAGAAATTACTGCTTACCTGATAATTTCCTTTTGTTTAGGACAGATAAATCCAGCTTCCCTCCCTTGGTTGCCATATTGTTGCATTATAGTCCTCCTCCATGGCTATGTGTTATAGGGATTACTGGTTAGTGTTCATCCAGTCCCTAGACTAGTGTTAATACATTTTTGTCTGAGCTCAGCATTGCCTGTTAGCTGAGTATTGAAATAGTTATCTATTTAATCAAGTTTTGTTAGTCTGTCCCCAGTTGCTTTTGATTAGAATACTGGCAGCTGATGTTACTGCAGGGGTATATTTACTGTGATGTCAGTTTGCTCCATCTCCATCTGCTGGTAGAGGTGCATAACCCACTTGTTCTGGATTCATCTGACTGTCCTAAAGAAAAGAAAATTATGAGGTAAGTTGTAATTTCTCAATAGCAATGTAGTCAGCATTTGAGACAGGCTTTTGACTGAATCAGAGAGAGTATATCTAGCATCACAGCACCCATGTCATAAGACCTTCTTGTTGGAGGCAGGCTGAATTTTTATGTATACCACTGGCCCAGTGTAATTTCAAATGCTTAGTCAGAAGAAGGTACAGATTAAATCTGTTGGGTCTCCTGGCAAATCAACTATTGAATCCAAGGTGGATTGGGACTGCTACAAAAGGAACTCTCCTCCCTTTCATAGGCCAATATGGTCAAGCCTATTCCACCAGGGAAAGAGGGCAGGAATTCTATTCTTCCTGATTCCGAAACAAAATGAGGACTCCATTCCATCCTAGACCTAAGGGCCTTGATCAACTTTATCAAGGGAGAAAAGTTCAAGATGATTTCCCCAGGCACCTTAATCCCCTTTCCACAAAAAGGGACTGGTTATGCTCTTTCAGTCTAAAGGATGTTTACACCCATGGTATTAGGAAATATCTCAGATTTATTGTGGGAGGATATCCCTTCCAGTATCATGTGCTGCTATTTGGCCTAGCATTAGTCCTATGTGTCTTCACCAAATGCCTTGCTGTGGTTGCAGTGAACCTGTGCAAGCTGGTTGTGCCCATATATCCCTATTTGAATGACTGACTGGTCAAGAGCACATCTCAGGTGGCAGCAGCAGAATTAATGTGCATGACCATCTGGGTATTGGAGTTACTAGGTTTTATCAACTACCCCAAGTCTCAGCTGAGCCTGTCATTTCAATTGGAATTAATTGGAGCTCTGCTCAAAACGACTCAGGCAAAAAGTCTTGCTTCTGCAAAAAAGAACTAGCACCCTGATGTCTGCAGCAGAATAGATCCAGATGAGTCAGTAGACATGGCATATGTTGAAGCTGTTGTACATTTGATGCCATGAGGCCCATTTCACTCCCTTGGCATGCCTCCATATGAGGAGAGATCAGGTCACAGTAAATGCAAGCCACTTAGGACCTTTGAGACAGCATCCATGTCACACAATTGCTCAAGGACTCCCTGTCTTAATGGCGGGACAGTTCTAATCTGATCAGGGATATCCACTTCCAAAAGTTTCCAATGCAAATTAGGGAGCTCAAGTGGAGAGGCTCTGCACTCAGGGTCTTTGGTTTGCTCAGGAAAAGATCTATCAGATAAGCTTCCTAGAGCTAAGGGTGATCCGGTATCCTCTAAAGTCTTTCAGAGATTGGTTATCCAACAATGTCATCCTGGTTCAAATGGACAACCAGGTGATGACATACCTCATCAGCAAGCAGGTAGACATGGGATAATAATTCCTGTGTCAGGAGACTGTCCAGATGTGAGACTAGACTATCTCTCAAGAGATGGTTCTCAGGACTGCATACTTGGCTGGGATGGAGAATGTTTTGGCAGTCAGTTTGAGTCAATCCTTGGAACCCCATGAATAATCTCTGCCAGTGAGGCACACCCATGGTGGGTCTGTTTGCATCCCCTCAGAACAGGAGGATCCCACTTTTTGCTCCAGAAAGAAGAGGCAGAGCAAATTAGTCTCAGTTACCTTTACCTAGATTAGGGCAAGAGTCTGCTATATGTGTATCCTCTGATTCCATTAGTTGTGAAGATTCTGTTGAAGATCAAAGAAGACAGAGGAAATATGAAACTCATAGCTCCTTTTTGGCCAAGACAGATCTGGTTCCCATTCCTCAGGGAGATGTCCATCAGGGAACCAGTCAGACTGAGGACTTTCCAAGATCTCACTACACAGAATCAGGGCAGGTTGCACCATCCCAAGTTAGGTCCCTGGCGCTCACCACCTGACACTGCAACCCCTTGATCTATCTGAGAATATGTCTTGAGTTCTTTTGACTTAAAGAAAGGATTACACTAGAAAGTCATGGATTTAAGTGAAGGAGGTTTGCTTTGTGGTGTGAGCATAAGATCCTAGATCCATTCTTATGCTCCACACAGAAACTGCTTGATTATCTTCTACACTTATTGGAGTCTAGACTTAAAACCACGTTAGTGCAATTGGTGCATGCCATCACCATGTAAAAGGTAAACACATCTCTGTACAATCTTTAGTTGTCTGGTTTATGTGGGTCTTCATCTAAAACCTCTCATCAGGCTTCCAGCTGTGTGTTGGGACCTCATCATGGGTCTAGCCTACCTGATGAAAGTTCACTTTGAGACACTACTCTCCTGTGACCTGAAGTACCTTGCCCTGGACAGTAGTATTTTTAGTGGTGGTCACTTCAGCACACAGAGTCAGTAAGCTTCGGGCTCTAGTAACTTATTTAGCTTATACCAATTTTTATTATGTTAGGGGGGTGTTATGCAGCCATCTGAAGTTTTTGCCTAAGGTGGTCTCAGAATTTCATCTTAACCATTCAATTGTCCTTGCAGTATTTTTTCCCATGCCACATATCCACCAAGGTGAACAAGCACTGCACAGTTTGGATTGCAATAAAGCCTTGGCCTTCTTCCTGGAGTGGACTGAAGCTTATAGAAAGTGCACCCAGCTTTTTGTTTCTTTTCACCCCTACAAACTGGGGGATAGTTGCCAAAGAACTTTATTTAATTGATCAGCAGCTTGCATCTCCTTCTATTATGCCCAGGCAGGCTTGAATCTGTTGGGCCATTTCAAGGCTCATTCTGTCCAAGCCATGGCAACGTTGGTGGCTCACCTATGATCAATCCCCATGGAGGAGATCTGCAAGGATGTGATGTGGAGTTATTTCCACACATTCACACCTCACTACTGTTTGGACAAGGATGGCTGATGTGACAGTAGATTTGGCTAGTCTGTCCTGCAGAATTTTTTTGAGGTGTAGAACTCAACTCCATTCCCTCCTAGGTAGGGCTCATTGTTTTTGTTCCAGACTGCCCCTCAAAAATTAAGTATAAAATGGAAAAACGGCTAGTTGCCAGCAACACATTTTGTTGTGCCCATTGGCACATGTTATTGTTTCCCTTTTTTTTCATTGAGGGAGCCTGGAGCTAGGGATTTCACACTTGTGAGAACTGCCATCCTGCTTATCCTTGGACAAATAGAGTTGCATACCTGCAATAGATATTCCTTTAGGACAGCAGGATGGCAGTCCTCATGAATCCTGCCCACCTCCCCTTGGAGTTGATTTCTGTATTTTTCTGCTAAAATACAATACTGAGGGTCCCTGCGTGGAAGTGTGGCACAATGATTGAGAATGCAGCAGCAGCTCATGTTCTCACAGGAGCCAAAATACACGACCATATCACTCCTATTCTCCACTCCTTACATTGGCTTCCAGTTCATATACGTATTAGTAAACTCAATTCATAATCTATTTCTTAATATAAATTGTCCTTGCATTACAGCTATGGTGAAAGTTTACGTCTCCTCACGTGTACTTCGGTCTGCTACTCCAAACTTCCTTGACGTTCCTTCTTCTCGGTTAGCATGCTTGGCAGAGACTTGTGAAAGAGCATTTTTCTGTGTTGGTCCCAGTCTATGGAATTCCCTTCCATATGAGATTTGGAATATCTCAGATTTGATAGCTTTTAAAAAAGTCCTCAAAACATTTCTTTTTAAGGGAGCATTTGAGTGCTAACCTTGAATACTCATTCGCTCTTCTCATTCTTCTCTCGCTCAGATGCAGGGTAGTTCATCCATTGTGATGTACCCCATGTTTGTTTGTTTTCTGAATTTTTTCTTGTTTGCATGTCTGTATTGTGATTTTAATTATGTATGTTTATTTTGTACCCTGCCCGAACTACTGTTTGTAAAATAAAATACATAAATTATGCCACATATGGACATGCTCAGTGAGGTACAGTCAAAGTTCTAGAAACTTTGACAGGCTCCATCAGATGATGCCATCCATGTGTGAGAACTGACATCTTGCTTTCCTCGGAAAACACTTGTTACAAATAAGCACCTCTGCTTTACTTGGCAACTTGTTCAAGAGCTGATTAGTTGACAAGAGACTTTAACAGCGAATCAGGATTGTGGGGATGGAATGGATGGAAAGGGAACTACAGCTCAGTTTGCTCATTCCTGCTCTAGGGTACATTCTACTACTTAGTTATTAAGCAAAAATGTAAAATTTATGTTGGAAAGGTTTTGGATCAGTTCTGCCAGGTCACATGATGTCCTCTCAAGGGCTAGATTGGCATGCTCTGGAACCTCTTGAAACACATGCTGCATAGAAAGAGCACGAGGAATCAGACAGATGACCCATCCCGAGATACAGGTAAGCAACTCTGCTTTGTCCAGAGGTAAGCAGGATAGCACTCCTCACAAGTGTGAAATCCCTAGCTACAGACTCCCTCAACGAAAAAAGGGAAACTATAACATGTGCCAGCTAGTTGGCAACTAGCCTTTTTTCCATTTTACTATGTTTTATTTGATTTTATCTTATTTTGTTTTAATTGGTTAGAATTGTACTGTTGTGCTGCATTATATCTTAATCTGTATTCCTCTTAGCCTGCGCTCATTATAGGTAGATTGTAATTGCTTAAAATAAACTGGCTGCTTTTGAAAAAATTCCCAGGCTGATCTTTTCCTGCAGTCTACTCCTGTCAGTGATGCTCTAAGTGGAATGAGTTTTTAATTTGTATAAATGTGTTTAAAGGGCTCACCCTGCTTGTGATCCTGAAACCAGGCTGTAAATATTTCATTTTATTTAAAAAATATTTATTTCCCACAACTATCTAGCATTCGATATAGGAAACAAATTAAAACATTCATAAAATTATAAATAGTTTTGCAAGAACAGCAAGTTGGAGAGCTATTCATTGGCAGCTTTGTACCACCTCCGGGGAATCAGGGGCCTTCCTTTGCCACAAAATAAATATAAATATTTACCATCACACTACTACGTATTATTTCCAACGTACCACGAGACATACTCCGTGCTGTAAAGCTAACATGTAAGAGGCATTCCCTGCTCCATGGAGCTTACAGTCTAGTAAAGAAAGCAGCTGCTTTGTGTTTCTGGTGTGCAGGAACTCCATGGGTGGCTGTGGGACATCCACAGTGTTTCCATTAATTTTAACACTAGCCACACTCTGGGTCCAACATAATAAAACATGAGCTAAATTTCTTTACTCACATCGTAAAAATTGAGTTAACTAGTGATGTAGTAAGTTAATAATATGCTAAAGAATCGGGAGTTAAAAGAAAAAGCACACTCATCTGAAAATGTGTGCAGAAGGCATGCTTATTGCACATAACATAAATTTGTGCTCAAAGCATATTCTCACAGGACAAGCAGGATGGTTGTCCTCACAAATGGGTGACATCGAGGATGGAGCCCAACCACGGAAAACTTCTGTCAAAGTTTCAGGAACTTTGACTGGCCCCTATTGGGCATGCCCAGCACGGCACTAACCCTGCAGCCAGCAGGGGTCTCCCTTCAGTCTTCTTTTTTCCGCACAGCAGTAGCCACGCGGTAGAAGAGCTCATAACCACGTTCCTGACAGGAATTTCAAACTCTCAGTTTTGAAGAAAATTTGCCCCACAGGGGTCTCCCTTTGTCAAATTTTCTGTCCGCGGAACTTCGGTAAGTTTTTGCCGTTGTTTGGTCGACTTTCATCGTGTTTGGCCCTCGAGGCCTGTTGTCAGTCGACAGTCCCGCGGCTAAATTTTTGGCTCTTCGCCATGGCGTCGGGGTTTCGTCGGTGTCCGGACTGTACCCGAACTATGTCAATCACAGACCCCCATGGAGTCTGTGTTTTATGTTTGGGAAGCGAGCATGATGTTCTGACTTGCACCAAATGTGCTCTCATGACTCCAAAGGGTCGCAAAGCCAGAGTGGAGAAGATGGGGCTCCTCTTCCACGCTCGTACCCCAACGCCATCGATTGCATCGACGTCATCGGAACCGGCACTGACGAGGTCTCATCATCATCGACAACCCTTCGGTGACCGCCCGCCTTCGGTGACTTCCCGGCCATCGACTCCGATTCCTTCCCCTGATGCTCGAGGGGATCGAAAGGAGAAACATCGCCATCAACGTCATAAGTCTCGGCCTGTCGAGGAATCGATGTCATCGACCTCTGTACAGACCGAGCCACCGCCAAAAAAGCCTCGATCAGAGGTGGCACCGTCCACTCCTGTTTCGCAGGCACCGAGGCAACCCTCACCCCTTCGGGGTTTGGGAGCCGCGACTCCACCGCTGACGGTGGTCCCTCCGGCTCAGCCTCAGCCTCCCTCTTCCGTCGAGCCAGGTCTTGTTACCCCTGGACTCCGGGCAGAACTGGACCGGCTGGTCCAGGAGGCCATCGACAAGGCGATGCAACGATTCCAACCTCCTCCAGCACCGACACCGGCACCGAGGGTGGAACCAACCACCGAGCCCATTGCAGCAGCACTAGCTCCGTTGCTAACCCGGATGGAAGCGCTCATGACAGCCCTTCCACCGGTGATACCTGCGTCACCGACACCGGCAAGACCGCTGTCACCGACAGGTTTTTCATTGAGAAACACCGTATCGGATTCCCCCTTTGGGGATAGTTCCATCGGTGCCATGTCGTCCCTCGTCACCGACATTATCTTCGGGGGCGATACGCACCTCTGCTCCACCGAGGTTACCAATGCCGGCACCGATTCCATCGAGACCGACACCGTTTCCTTCGGTGCCCATACCGGCACCGATATCGGCACCGATTCCATCGAGGATTTTCTCGATGCCCCCGGTGACTCCAACTAATATTTTGGATCCTCAACCTGGACCCTCAGGGGTTCAACCCCCTCGAGGTCCTGCAAGTCATCACCAAGATCCCTATGACACTTGGGGTGATGATACATCTACTGACACCGATGATTTGCCTTCACCACCCTCTCCTGCAGAGAGTAGAAAGCGTTCTCCCCCTGAGGACCTCTCTTTCATAAATTTTGTGAAGGAAATGTCAGAGTTGGTTCCTTTCCAACTCCAATCTGAACAAGATGACAGGCACCAGATGATGGAATTGCTCCAATTCCTGGATGCCCCTAAAATTATCACTTCTATTCCCATTCATCAGGTTTTTCTAGACCTCCTTAAAAAGAATTGGGAATCTCCTGGCACTGTTTCCCCGGTCAACAAAAAAGCTGACTCTACATATCTAGTACAGTCAGCTCCTGGTTTTCAAAAACCTCAATTAGACCATCATTCCGTAGTCGTAGAATCAGCTCAAAAGAAAGCTAAACGACTGAAGCCACACTCTTCCATGCCTCCTACTAAGGAAAACAAATTCCTAGATAATATAGGTAGGAAGGTGTATCAAGGAGCTATGCTGATTTCCAGAATAGCTTCTTATCAGCTTTACATGACCCAATATAATAGGGTCCTCCTGAAACAGATGCAGGAATACACGGATGCCTTACCTGAACAATTCCAGCCACAGTTCAATCCCTTCTAAATAAAGGATTTGAAGCTGGGAAGCACGAAGTAAGAACAGCCTATGACATCTTCGATGCTTCCACAAGAATTTCAGCCACAGCCATCTCAGCCAGACGCTGGGCTTGGCTTAAGTCATCTGACCTACGACTAGAAGTTCAGGACAGGCTATCTGATTTACCCTGCCTAGGGGATAATTTGTTTGGCGAGCAAATTCAACAAATTGTTGCTGAATTAAAGGACCATCATGAGACACTTAAACAGCTCTCATCTATTCCTCCTGACTTGCCTTCTAAACAAATGTTTAGGAAGGACTCCAAAAAGTCTTTCTTCCGTCCTCGGAAGTATTATCCCCCTTCAACCAAGTCTAGGCCTGCAAGGTCTTATCGTAAGACTCAACCTCGCCAGACACACAAACAAAAACCAACAGCAGCTCCACCACCTGGCCCTGCGGCAGGTTTTTGACTTTCACCTGGAGAGCGTTTACCAAACCCCTCTTCCAAATATACCAGTAGGAGGACGGCTGTGCCACTTCCTAGAAAGGTGGCAACACATTACCACAGATCAATGGGTAATAGCAATTATTGCACAGGGTTACCACCTCAACTTCCAGTCTCTCCCTCCCGACTCCCCACCTCTGCAGGCGTGGAGACATACCGATCACTCTGCTCTTTTAGAGCAAGAAGTTTCTCTTCTCCTACTATCAAACGCTATAGAACCCGTTCCTCACTTACAACAAGGGCTAGGGTTCTACTCCAGGTACTTCCTGATCCCAAAAAAGTCAGGAGGACTTCGTCCAATCCTAGACCTACGGGCCCTCAACAAGTACCTTTACAAGGAGAAGTTCAAGATGGTAACCCTGGGCTCGCTGCTCCCTCTCCTACAAAGAGGGGATTGGTTATGCTCTCTAGACCTAAAAGACGCATATACTCACATTGCGATCACACAATCTCATCACAAATACCTGCGCTTTCTGGTAGGCCGAAACCACTACCAATACAAAGTACTTCCTTTCGGCCTGGCATCTGCACCACGAGTCTTTACCAAATGTCTCGTAGTGGTAGCAGCATTCCTCAGACAGGAAGGTGTCCACGTCTACCCCTATCTGGACGATTGGTTAGTCAGGGCCCCAACCCAGCAGCTGGCTCGGACCCAGTGTGCACAGCCCAGGATGCATCTTTTTACACTGGGGCCCTAGAGTCTCATGGGAAAATGCAAGTTTTTCTTTAAAAGTCGGATATCTTGCAATTTACTTCCAAAACTCCTCCATAGTTTACAGTAGGAATCAGACTGAAATGGAATATGTTAAAATGGTCATTAGATTTGTCTGTACTGCATGAGTTGTGCGGTTACATCCTGGTACTAATCTATAATTGATCTGTAGGTAGTGCTTACATTTCTAGTTCATGTTTAGCTTTCCTAGCATAAGACACATCTATTATTTTATTCTTAAAGCTTTAAAACAAAAACATTTTGTCTTAAAAAATGTCATTAAAGTATACTTTGAATCAGGCAATTTAAACTTTGACTTTGATGTAAGCTTGCTTTTAATTCAGCCCAAATTAATTATTTTCCATAAATGTGTTTCTGCTGATAGTACTTTATCAATGAACGTAAGGAATTATTTCTAAGGTGAAAAACTGGGCTATTGCATTAGAATTTTATTTTAAATTAAATCCCCCACCCTCCCGAACCCCCCCCAAATGCCTTAAATTACCTGGGGGTCCAGCGGCGTTCCGTAGCTAAATCGGGGGAAGGGGGAGGGCAGGAAAACCGGCACACTAAAACACCCTAAAACCCACCCCGACCCTTTAAATTAAATCCCCCACCCTCCCGAACCCCCCCCCCCCAAATGCCTTAAATTACCTCGGGGTCCAGCGGCAGTCCGGAACGGCCTCCTGCAATTGAATCGTGTTGTCTTCAGCCGGCGCCATTCTGCGCCGCCATTTTGCAAAATGGCGGCGGCCATAGACCAACACGATTCGACTGCAGGAGGTCGTTCCGGACCCCCGCTGGAATTTTGGCAAGTCTTGTGGGGGTCAGGAGGCCTCCCCAAGCTGGCCAAAAGTCCCTGGGGGTCCAGCGGGGGTCCGGGAGCGATCTCCTGCCGAGAATCGTTTTCCGTACGGAAAATGGCGCCGGCCATACGCGTATGGCCGGCCTTCCACCTTCCACCTTTCACCCTCCCCCTTTCGCCCGACTTTTCCCTCTCCTCCTCCCCCCCCAGCCTCTCCCCTCGATTCCTTGTCACCTGGCCGACTCCCTACCCCTCAGCATTTCCCCCTTCCCGCTACTCCTCCTTTGTACCCTTTGAAGAATTTATTTCCCAGTGATTCCCAGTGATTACCGCTTTTCAACCCTTCCGTATTTCTACGTAGTTAAGAGATCCTTGTATATAAATCACCTATACATAGCTTCCTCATCTCTATTTTTATTTTCTCCTTTTTACTTCCTTTGAACTATGCCTTTCTCCCTTTTACATCTCACCCCCCCCCCTTTCCCACTCCCCTCCGACCCCTACTCTACCTCCCTCTCCCCTCGCCCTGCCCCCAGCCTACCCTCCCCCTCCTCTCCCTCCCCTATTCTCCCTTGATTCTCTGCTCCCTTGGTTCATTGTTTTTATAGTTTTATAGTTTTGTTCTTTTTTGTACCTTGTTTTTGTGTTAGTAATATTATATTGTTTTAATGTTATTTTGTTTTACTGTATCTCCCACCTGAGTTCATTGTAAACCGGCATGATGTGCTTCACGAATGTCGGTAAATAAAAGTTAATAAATAAATAAATAAAATAAATAAATTATGGTATGTTTATGCTTGACATAGTTGCACTTTAAAGTTATCGGACTGATGTTGCTTTGCATTTTATTCTAGAGTATAGTATATTGTATTTTTGTGGCATCACCTCTGAGATCTCCTTTATTTAGAGGAGTAGTCATTCTTGTTGTTAATGCTTTGCATCAAGCAATCACTGTTGTATCATTTTGCAAATCAGTAATTAGAATATGGCGAACTGAATCTACTGATGGTTGAACTCATTTTCCACAAACCTCCTCTTTAATTTTTTTTTATCTAAAAACATCCCATTGTTATAGATGGTGAATTTAGGCATGCATGTAAAAAGAATTCATTCTGTGCTGGATTCCAGGATTATATAGCATGCAAAAAGTATTGCCAGGTAATTAACACCATACTGTCACTCAACCTGCAAGAATGCCACTTCCAAACTTGCAAAATGCCAGTGGCACTCTTGAATTGTGAATGCAGCTACTAACTAGTACTAACTGACATGAGACTTATCCTAAACATTGATAAGACAGAAATAATCATGCTGGATAGAAAGAATAACCCTACACACATACCAACACTCAACATAATGAATCAAAAGTCTGCAAGCTCCCCTATCACCCATGCCCGCAATTTAGGAGTAATAATTGACAAGGAACTATCATTCAAGAACCACATCTCCGCAAAAATCAAAGACGGATATCACAAACTCCTAATCCTATGACACCTAAAAACTTTCCTTTCCCCCAATAACTTCAGAACAGTCCTCCAACTACTCATCTTCTCCAACCTGGATTACTGCAACTCCCTGCTTTTCAACTTACCTCTCACCACCATCTGACCGCTCTAAATCCTTCAAAGTACAGCCGCCAGAATACTCACAGGAACGAAAAAATACAATCACATTACTCCAACTCTCATATCACTATACTGGCTCCCAATAAAATAAAGGAGAGACTATAAAATACTATCCATAATACACAAAATTATATATGAAAAACAAACAAACTGGCTAAGTGCATTCATAAAACTCCACACACTAAACCGAAATCTCTATTCAGCTAACAAAGGTCTTTTAAAAATTCCATCAGCTCGTCACAAACGTACCTCAACTCGGAAGAGAGCCATATCCCTAGGAAGCCCCGAACTATGGAACTCCCTCCCAACCGAACTGAGAGCATAACAAAATATAAAAACCTTCAAAAAAGAACTAAAAACATGGATGTTCACCAAAGCCTACCAAAACACCCTATGACTATACTACATCCTCCCTCCCTTTCGGGCCTCAAAACATGCAGCCCAATCCAAAACACGTAATTTAACCTGCACAATTTACAACCAAGCTATGTTTATAATGAATAAGATAACTATGTTACCAAGCATATGAATTTAACAAGCTATGAATTTTTGAACGCTCTGTTAATCATCGAAACTTTGTAAACCGTTGTGATGGCGAAACCGAATGACGATAAATAAAATAAATAAATAAATACCCCTGCCTCAATTTACTTCTCTACTTGCCAACTTATCAGTGGCAGAGGCATGTAGGGCTCTTCTCTTTGGCATATTACTGCCAGGAACATTCCACTGAGTGTAGGACTGTGAGCTGTCCTGCCACAGCCCTGACTCTTCTTTTCATGGACTTTTGTTTTTTCAAAAAGCTTGTGCCACCTCATAATCCCATGCTGAGTGAGATGTTGCTGGCAATGCAGAGGGAAGAGCCTCAGGTATCTCTGCTGGCTGCTGATCAGTGGGGGAGAGGGCTACGTGGGAGTTTGGTTTTCTTGGGGTTTGCATTCACTATGGGCCGGATTTTAAAAGGGTTATGCGCATAAGTTATGCGCGTAACCCTTTTAAAAAACCCCTGTGCGTGCCGAGCCTATTTTGCATAGGCTTGGCGGCGGGCACAAGTCCCGGGGCTTCGCTAGGGGAGCATGTCGGGGGGGGGGGGGGGGGGGGCGTGTTGGGGCCAATGTGAAATTTGGGGCGTTCTGGGGGGGGGGCGTGTCAGGGGCGTGGTGCCAGCCCGGGAAAGTTTTGGGGGCATGGCCAAGGACCTCGAAACGGGTCCTGGGCTGGGGAGTCGCGCACCAGCAGCCCGCTGGCGTGTGCGAGTTACACCTGCTTCTGGCAGGTGTAACTTTTAAAACACAGGTAGGGGGTGTTTAGATAGGGCCGGGGGGGGGGGGGGATTAGGTAGGGGAAGGGAGGGCAAGGTGCGGGGGGAGGAGGGGTGGTGGAAGGAAAGTTCCCTCTGAGGCCGCTCCGATTTCGGAGCGGCCTAGGAGGGAACGGGCAGCGCGCTCAGGGCTCGACATGCGCAAGGTGCACAAATGTGCACTCTCTTGCGCGCCGACCCCGGATTTTAGAAGATATGTGCGGCTACACGTGTGTCATATAAAATCCCGCGTAGATTTATAAAATCTACCCCTATAGTTCTGAAGTATAGAATATTACTTTTGACTCCAACTGAAAAGAAGCACATTATTTTGGCCAGCTTGGGGGGGCCTCCTGACCCCCACAAGACTTGCCAAAAGTCCAGCGGGGGTCCGGAACGACCTCCTGCAGTCGATCTCCTGCCGGCGCCATTTTCCGTACGGAAAACGATTTGCGGCAGGAGATCGCTCCCGGACCCCCGCTGGACCCCCAGGGACTTTTGGCCAGCTTGGGGGGGCCTCCTGACCCCCACAAGACTTGCCAAAAGTCCAGCGGGAGTCCGGAACGACCTCCTGCAGTCGAATCGTGTTGTCTACGGCCGGCGCCATTTTGCGCCGCCATTTTGAAAATGGCGCCGGCTGAAGACAACACGATTCGACTGCAGGAGGTCGTTCCGGACCTCCGCTGGACCCCAGGTAATTTAAGGCATTGGGGGGGGGGGGGGTTCGGGAGGGGGGGGGATTTATTTTAAAGGGTCAGGGTGGGTTTTAGGGTGTTTTAGTGTGCCGGTTCACGATTTTCACGATTTTAAAGATATTTTAAAAACCCAAACGGCGACAATACGATTCCCTCCCCCTCCCAGCCGAAATCGATCGTTAAGATGACCCAAGACATGATTCACATCTCTACTATCTATCTGTATCTTAGCTTAATTTGGTAGAGCGTGATAGGGGAAGGGTGCATGAGAAGTTTCTTACACACATACGCACACACACTGTTTTTCCCCTCTCCTCTCTTCCATGACCCCAGCATCTTCACTCTTCCCTCCCTGACCTCTGCACTTTCTGCAGCCCATCCCCAGAACTCTCCCCATTTCCCTTCTACCTCTGAGGCTTCTGATCCCAGGTTAATTCAACATCCTGTGGTCCATCTGGGCTAATTCAGCCTTTCTGCTGTCTTCCATTCATGTGAGCAATATGCCTACCTCTGTCTGGGCCATGTGGTCAATGCCTGTGTGTTATTCTGGCCATGTGGGCCCATACATCTGCCTTCTTTCAGCCCTCATGGGTGGCTGTATTCATCTCCAGTTTTAAACCTAATTGGGTGGGTCTGAATCCAAAATGAGTGGCCCGTCGAGGTCCATCTATAGCTAGGTTCCTGGGATGCACAAAAGATGACTGAAACAACTTCTGAGAGGTAACATTGTCAATCAAAGTCATACATGAAGTATCAGGAACACCCAGGTTCAGTGAATCTGACCAGATTCTATTCTCCTTTGCTATTCTGGTTAGCGGCAGGCCTCCAGAGTTTCCCTGAACTTCTGCAATTCCTCCCCTTCCCCTAACTCATTTCCATGTCCTTGTGCCTGAATGTCACCACATCTGGACCAATGGATTCCCGTCCTGCCATTCTGATTGCTGCAATATTAGCCATAGCTGCCAGAGTAGAGCGACTGCTAGCTGCACCTTCCACCTGAACTCCTGGACTTAGGGTGACATTCAAGTCCAGAAAAACTGTCAGCCATCCTATTCCCAGTGGAAACGCCAAGATTCAAAACTGGTATGAACAAACTAGATAATTAATTAAGGAATTGTGATATATCAAATGAATAAACTAAAGATGATGAACGGGCCCTGAACTGATCTTTAGGCCCAATGGCTGAGGGGGCCCTGGGACCAAGGAGAAGTCCCAGGTCTTCCCCTTATGCTTTACCATGAGATAAATTATTTCAGGAAAATATCCACATTGGGGAGGAGCAGTATGGAGCCCAAGAATGATGCTGTCATGATCAGTTCTCCATCATGGATTAGCATACCACATTACAAATATTTACTGTTTCAGAATGGGAATTACATCTTTACTGTTCAGCTAGGTACTAAAAAGCATCTAATTTGGAGATTTTAATATTCTGCTTATAAAGTTATAGCCCACAGTGATATTGTACAGTAAAATATAGGCATGCAAAAGGCAGGTCAAATTATTGAGGGATCTGCACAGCTATAGAAAACTTTCCGTGTCTGTGCCCTATGGCCATTTTCCTCCCCTCCAGACTTGACTACGTTCTCCAAATCTGGTCACATTATATAGCACTTTTCTTCTCTTGTCACCTCCAATAGCATCTGAAAGATGATTCACAAGGGTCTATAAAAGTTTTCCACACACACTTGTGATAGATTTTCCCTATATATATTATAAAACAGTTCTTCTGTACATTGTTTGACTGTCTTGAAATGTAATCCTGAAATAGCCGAATGTGTGTGCGTATATAATAGCTTAAAAAATCTGTATTGTATTCTTTCTGTTCAGCAGTCTCAACTGTCCCTCTTCTAACATTGTAGCCACTCATAGGCATTTAACTCATGAATGATTGTGATAAGCAACATAATCATGGCATGGGAAGAAATGGTTTTTGTGCAGATAATAATTTGTGAACACAACAAAAGGCTTAATATTCTTACCGTCTGTGCAGAGTGTGCTAAGGAAGCAAGCAAAGAATGGATTTAATCAGAGTACGGCTTAGCTGGCGTTGGAGGGTTGCATGTACTCCGTTCAGTTATCACTGTCTCATCATTGAGTGATGTTGAGGGCTCTTCTTGGAAGTTTGAGGCATAGCGCTGTAATTTTTGTGGGCATGTGAGGGGGATATGAGTGATCTAGTTAGATTTTGGATGATCCAAACATGGCAGAGGACTCTGATTTTGTGAAAGAAAGTTATCATAATTAAAGGTAGCGCATATTGAGGAAGGGCCTTGTTAAAGCTGTTTTAATAATTAGTATGGTGGGGTTTATAAAAAGTCTACACAAGTTCCTGGAGGAAAAGTCAATTTCCAAAACAGTAAAGGAATTTATACCGATTTTTTAATATATCTGTATTCTTGTATATATATCAACATTTTAACTAATAAATACTTTTGTATATTTATAATATTTATACAAAAAACCTGTTATATATACATGCCACAAATACATACTTTATTAGATGTCCACCATAAGAGTAACAGCCTCAAGTAACATACATACTGCCAATAAAACACCATAAACCATTTTCTTTCACTCACAGTCATACCATCTGCTTACCAAATATCTATTATACACACAAACACACACACACACCACCAACCCTTGCAAATATTTTTTGTACTATATGCCACCTTGTATCTGCAAAGTACATCAAATTGTATCTACCATACACTGTTTTGTACAACATATATATATATATATATATATATATATATATATATATATATATATATATATATATAATCTTGCGTGTGCCAAAAATATTTTTTAAATACATTATTACCATGAACTGTGCATTAAGCCCTCCTCGCAGCTTTCAAATTGCTATCTGCCATGCTGCTGAAGCAATCAAGATACTATCATCAATTAGACAATAAATAACAATGCCAAATCTAGAGAAATAGTCATTTGCCAATTTTGAGAACATATTGGTCCGGTAAATGTAGACAATATAGCTCCATTTGAGATATCTGGTAGCAAAGGGCATGTGCAGACAGAAGAGCAGACATCAGGGTATCAGTATTCAAAAAGGTTCAGAACTAAATTCTGAAAAGGGATTGGGCCCCTTCACTGACGGTTGTCAGGGAAGAGATCAGTCATTGCCTGAGAGCAGTGAATAAATTAATACTAACTGCCAGTAGTTTTCAGTGAAACATAGAAACATAGAAATGACGGCAGAAGAAGACCAAACGGCCCATCCAGTCTGCCCAGCAAGCTTCACACATTTTTTTCTCATACTTATCTGTTTCTCTTAGCTCTTTGGTTCTATTTCCCTACCACTCCCACCATTAGGGGTAGATTTTCAGACGAGCGCGAACAGCCTACTTTTGTTTGCGCTCCAGGCGCAAACAAAAGTACGCTGGATTTTAGTAGATACGCGCGTAGTCGCGCGTATCGGCTAAAATCCTGGATCGGCGCGCGCAAGGCTATCAATTTCGTATAGCCTGCGCGCGCCGAGCCGCGCAGCCTACCCCCGTTCCCTCCTAGGCCGCTCCGAAATCGGAGCGGCCTAGAAGGGAACTTTCCTTTGCCCTCCCCTCACCTTCCCCTCCCTTCCCCTACCTAACCCACCCGCCTGGCCCTGTCTAAACCCCCATCCTACCTTTGTCGGGGGATTTACGCCTCCCGGAGGGAGGCGTAAATCCCCGCGCGCCAGCGGGCCTCCTGCGCGCCGGGCCGCGACCTGGGGGCGGGTACGGAGCGGGTACGGGCGGGTACGGCCCCCGGGCCGTAGCCACGCCCCCGTACCCGCCCCCAAAACGCTGCCGACACGCCCCCACAACGCCGCACGCTCCGGCCCCGCCCCCGACACGCCTCCCGACATGCCCACTCCGAAAACCCCGGGACTTACGCGAGTCCCGGGGTTCTGCGCGCGCCGGTGAGCCTATGTAAAATAGGCTCACCGGCGCGCAGGGCCCTGCTCGCGTAAATCCGCCCGGTTTTGGGCGGATTTACGCGAGCAGGGCTCTGAAAATCCGCCCCTTAATGTAGAGAGCAGTGATGGAGCTGCATCCAAGTGAAATATCAAGCTTGATTAGTTAGGGGTAGTAGGGGAAGTAACCGCCGCAATAAGCAAGCTACACCCATGCTTATTTGTTTTACCCAGACTATGTTATTCAGCCCTTATTGGTTGTTTTTCTTCTCCCCTGCCGTTGAAGCAGAGAGCTATGCTGGAAATGCATTGAAAGTGAAGTATCAGGCTTATTTGGTTTGGGGTAGTAACCGCCGTAACAAGCCAGCTACTCTCCGCTTTGTGAGTGCGAATCCTTTTTCTTCTCCCCTGCCGTTGAAGCAGAGAGCTATGCTGGATATGCGTGAATCAGTTTTTCTTCTCCCCTGCCGTTGAAGCAGAGAGCTATGCTTGATATGCGTGAAGTATCAGTTTTTCTTCTCCCCTGCCGTTGAAGCAGAGAGCTATGCTGGATATGCGTGAAGTATCAGTTTTTCTTCTCCCCTGCCGTTGAAGCAGAGAGCTATGCTGGATATGCGTGAATCAGTTTTTCTTCTCTCCTGCCGTTGAAGCAGAGAGCTATGCTGGATATGCGTGAATCAGTTTTTCTTCTCCCCTGCCGTTGAAGCAGAGAGCTATGCTTGATATGCGTGAAGTATCAGTTTTTCTTCTCCCCTGCCGTTGAAGCAGAGAGCTATGCTGGATATGCGTGAAGTATCAGTTTTTCTTCTCCCCTGCCGTTGAAGCAGAGAGCTATGCTGGATATGCGTGAAGTATCAGTTTTTCTTCTCCCCTGCCGTTGAAGCAGAGAGCTATGCTGGATATGCATTGAAAGTGAAGTATCAGGCTTATTTGGTTTGGGGTAGTAACCACCGTAACAAGCCAGCTACTCCCCGCTTTGTGAGTGCGAATCCTTTTTTCCACATTTCCTCTTGCTGTTGTAGCTTAGAGCGATGTTGGAGTCACAGTAACCATGTGTATGTTTACTGAATAAGGGTATTATCTCCAGGCAGTAGCCGTCATTCTGGCGAGCCACCCACTCTTTATTGACGGCCTCTTGATTTTATGGATCCACAGTGTTTATCCCACGCCCCTTTGAAGTCCTTCACAGTGCTATGGGCACTTAGTATTAAGTGGAGCAGGAGGAGGAGAGAACCTTTCCTCTACCCGTTCTTACTCGGGGAACACTGTTGGAGGTTTGGGTGTGGAGGTTGTGAGATATAGGGAATGATTTTGGCATAGGGGGATGAGGAGGCTGCAATACAATTATTTTATATATTGGGGAGTCGGGAAGGGGCCTCTGGATCACAGCTATATTTTTAATCATTTTAGAGGAGTGAGAGGGGCTGCTGACCCAGGCTAGAAATTATTGTGCATTTTTGTTTTGGAAAGGACATATTGACCACTACTCTGCCGTTAGGTGTGTGTGTGTGTTTTTTTTTTTTTAATTGCAATCTTCAATAAGCCGGTGAGCAGCCAAGTTACCTGGATAACTTTTTCCGGGTTGCTTTAACTTAGCGAACTCATATTGTGTGGTTAGGGCCTGCATATTGGAGAAGTTAGCCGGGTAAATGTAAACCAGCTAAGTTTTCCCATTCACCAGCTTTTTGAATGTTGACAAGCAGTTGTTTTTATTTGTGTATCTCCAATGCGTTACTGAGAAATAATGTCTTTTGTGGTATTTCTGCTCCAACATCTCTCTTTGTACATAGAGCTTCCATAACTATAACAATTGGTTGAGCTAGCACAGAGAGGCCTCTACTTTTCTCACTTTTGTATTTACTGTCAGGCAGGGTCATGGTTTGATGCCAGCCTTGTTCACGTGTGATGGCAACTTGTCCGTTTTTCAAGACTTAGAAAAACACCAAATGTTGTCAGTAGAAGAATCCCATGAGAAATTAAATGTTAGAAAGAGAATACTATGTGAGCCTCTCAAAAATACACTTTCTTTTTAAAAGAAATGCAACTAAGTAAATGGGTGAAAATGATTAAGGTAATGAATGATTTCAGATGTGAGATTTTTATACTGCTAAGGCAGCATTTCAGCACAGCACTCACATGGGTCCTATGTAATTATTAAACCACTTCCAACCTGTACCTTCAGTTTCCCTGCAGATCTCTGATCCCCACTAAAATCCACAGGTAGCAAAGAAATTGCATTCTGAGAAAGGATAGCAGCAGGTAGGGAGGAAGGGGAGGGGATCAGAGACCTATCGCACACAGGGTCAACAACTCGATGTGGCAATTACACTGGTAACTTATAGTTGCTGATGTTAAAAATGTATATAAAAGAAACATGCTCAGCTATGCTGAAATGCTTGAACTCATATGATTTAGCCAAAATAAACTGTAATATACTGTAAACGCAACAGGGGGTGCTTGGGCAGAATATAAAAATAAAACATACATCAAAAACTAGATAGCACTGATTGTAGATACAGCTCTCCTGCCCATAATCTAGCCTGAAAGCCCATCCTTTTTAGGCTAGTTTAAAATCTAAAACCCAGGGGTGTTGCGATCCCCCCTGTTGCTGCGCTACAGGAGGTCTCTTACCTTCCTCCAGAGGCTGCTCTGAAGCCTGGGCCTCGCCTGTGTTCCATCCGGGACTTGCTCCAGGGCCTGAGAGGCCTAGCTGTGCCTGTGGCTTACATGCCTCTGCGTTTGGACTTCCTGGTTCCAGCCACGCCCGTTTCCCTATGGGGCTGGCCCGCAGCTCTCTTCCCCAGTTATAGGACCAGCGGTGGGCGGTCCTGGCAAGCTCCTCCCAGGGAGTTGCCTTCTACCTCCAGTATTTAAGGACTTTCTGTTCACTTGTAAAGGGCCTTCGGATCAGGTCCTACAGTCGTCTGTATACTTGCTGATCCAGGTCTTCCGTGATCACATATGCTTTGATGGATCCCTGTCCAGTGTCTCTGCCTTGATGTCTGATCCTGTTCCTGCCAGCCGTAAGGACTTCGGATGTCAGTATCCCAGCATCGGAGTTCCTGTTCGCCTGGAGTTTCCCTGCACCCTCCTTCTCAGCGTGGTCCGCGACCAGCCTTCCTGGGCTGTGTAGGGCGCGTCTGGGACGGGGTGGTCCGCGACTCAGTCCCACGGGTGGGCTGAGTAGGGCGCCCTGATGGACAGTGCCATGTTTCCGTCCAGCCTTGTCTACAGTGTCTTGCTTCAGCCCTTGCCCGGATGACTTCGTGTCTCTGCCTTGACCTACGTCCTCGTCTGGTTCCTGAGCCTTCTGTCCTGTTGGGCCCTGGAGTGGCCAACAGGAGGGATTCGTCCCACGGGCTCTTGAGCTTCTGCCAGCCGAAGGGGCTTCGGATGTGAGTATCCCAGCATCGGAGTTCCTGCTCGCCTGGACCTTTCCTTCTTGCTTCAGCCCTTGCCCTGATGTCTTCAGTGTCTTGCTTCAGCCTGTCTTGGATGTCTGCTTCAGCCCCCGTCTGACGTCTTCTGTATAAGGACTCTGTCTGCCCTCGCCTCTGTCCGGCCTGCTGCCCATTGCCGTTCCCTGCGGCGGGTCCGAAAGGGCCGGGAACAGTCGGAGGACCGTTCATTTGTCAACTTCCCCGTGTTGGCTACCATGGGCATGCAGGTCCGGCTGAGGGTTGGACTCCCTGCTTCTGTTCCTGCCTGCCTGGCTCACCATGCCTGCTCAGCTCACCTCCCACGGTGTGGCTTGGGGCTCCTCCTTGAGTCCTGCCGTGGCCCAAGGGCTCACCACCCGCCCGAGACGACTGCGCCCGCGCGCGCTCGTAACAAGGGGTGGCCTGGGGAGGTGGGAGATTGATGAATTGTGGGAATCTGTGTGTGGCACACTCTTAGGGCCGGTGCAAGGGTATTCGATAAGGTATTAGTGCCCTAGCTGACCCTTACAGCCTTTGATCTCCCCTTCCCTTCCTTCCCACATACTTAAAAATTATGCATTTTTTCCGTTTAAAATTTCTAATTAAGTTTCCCCTATCTTAAATGGGAGATTTTATGTTGAAAAGGGATATTCAAAGTTCAGTCTTCTGAATTAAAAATATCACTTCAACATATATATTAAAGTTATATGCACTGCAAAAAAGACATTTGGATCCAATAAGCCTATCATAAAGAGTGCTGGGTGTGGATTTGGCCCACAGAAAGCCATGAGTGAACTGAACTACAATATAATAGAGTAAATCTTCCCTACCAGCACTCAAACAGGAAACAACCCTGCAAATATTAACATCAGGCCCTAAATATCAATATACCTCCTGTTAGGACAACAGAACAATATCTCTATCCCAGAAAGGGCCCAGTGTAACTGATCATATTCCAAGATCCCAATGTCAACAACACCAATGTGCACAATAGATCTTGATGTTAAATTTCAATAAGCACTTATAAAAAGTTTTGTAAATGTATGTAGGACCATCAATATTTAAAAGTGTATATTGAACATATAGTACACTGTATGCTGCTAGGTCCACTTTTATTTAATTTTTATAAATGTTTGAAATGCATGTAAAAAATGTTTGCTCATCATATATTGAATTAAAGAACACTCATAGAAAAACAGTTGTCACCAATTTACCGACAAACACAAAAATTCAGCTGCCCAAGTCATTGAAAGTCAATATAGTTACTTATCTCTATATAAGTGTTGCGCACGGAGTGGACCCTTGGCCTGATGCAGGGTTGGTACGACGTCAGACCCAGAGGGCGCCTGCCACCAGGAAGCGGAGTACAGGAGAAGATGGTCTGAAGTGGGCCTCACAGGATCTCGGAAGAGACAGTTCAGAGGAGTGCCCACTATACAAGTGTGCGCGGTCGTTATCCGAGGAAAAAGGCCAGAGGTCATGAGAGGTCAGCAAGGAGAGTCCAATGGATAGCAAGGGTCAAGAGCCAGAGATCAGTCCAGAATAGTTAGCCAAGGCAAAGGTCGGTTACCAGAGGTCAGTCCGGGAAGTCAGGTCACAAGCAGAAGTCAGGTCAGGCAGCAATCCAACATGGTCCATAGGCAGGCAATGGTCAGTATCGAGAAATCACTCCAGTGGGTACTACAAGGAAGACATGGAACAGGAACACTGGAGGAGAAGATGCTGGAACAGGGAACACCAGAACAGGACACGCTGGGATAGAAGACACTTGCAACAGGAGACACAAATGTGACAACCAGACGAGGGTGCTCGGTGAAGGTCCTGCTGGACCGATGTCCCCGCTACCTGAAAGGGAGCCCACAGATGGACTGGTACTCTGGAAGCAGTCAGCAGAGAAGACAATCCGGGGCAAGCAGCAGTCAGGCAGGAGTGACCCATGTCCTAGAAGGAACGACCTGATTCCAAGGCAAAGTGGAAGTGGCAACTGAGCCTTTTTGTAGGGCTAGAGAGGTAACTCCCTGGGAGCTTATTGCGGCGGTTACTACCCCTAACTAATTAAGCTAGATATTTCACTTAGATGCAGCTCCAACACTGCTCTCTACATTAATGGTGGGGGTGGAAGGGAAATAGAACCAAAAGGTTACTAAGAGCCAAGAGTAACAGATAAGAATGAGAAAAAAAAAAGTGTGAAACTTGCTGGGCAGACTGGATGGGCCGTTTGGTCTTCTTCTGCCATCATTTCTATGTTTCTATGAGCTTTAGGAGGAGTCCAAGGGACTGTACCCTCACTGTCCCTTTAAGAAAGGGAGAGAGGTGCAGCCTCAGACCTTAGGAGGAGCTGTAGCAGGAAGCAGGACCCTGGACAGCAGCGTCCCTGCCACTGCCGTGCAGGAGGAGCCGGAGAAGGGCCATGGAACAGGTCCCGAGGTGAGCAGCGGTGTTCTGCCATGAAGAGGGGATCTGGGAGCGGCAAGGTCGCAGGAGAGGTCACGGCTTCAGCGGCCTCTGGGCCGTGAAGCAAACATAGTCACCGGCGGCTTCCTGCCATGCTGGGGAAGGCCTGACACAGCTCCTGCCATGCCAGCAAAATGGTAGTTGGGCCGTAGGGCTCCAGGCCATCGGCGGCTCCAGCCACGAAAGTAAGCGGCCTCCCGTGGCTCCGGCCATTGGAGGGAGCGGAACAATATGCACTCTCATGTAGGTAAACCCTGACATAAATTCAACAAAACTGACAAAAACTGAACTAGAAATCACAAGAAACCAAACTTAGTATGGAATGCAAACTTCCAATACAATCAAGAAATATAAAACATTAACCATATCAAAAAAATGACAAATCAGCTGATAACTAGAGCATCCAATAATTAAAAACACATACAAAAATGTTTAAAAAATTACCAATAAAATATTTCAGACATATCACATCCAATAATTAAAACTAATAGGGATTTAAAAAATCCTACATTCACCATACCTGGGAACTTTAGATTTCCAGTCAACCTGAAATAGTCATAAATTGGAAGAGGGTGCACAAATTTTAATCTTTCTCTCTCGCACAGTCTCACACACACACACACAGGCATTCACACACACACTCTCTCATAGGCAGAGTCTTACCAGCTTAAATACTTTCTCTCTCACTCTCTGTCTCACACACACACAGAGATACACACACACATACGCAGGCACACATTCATACACTCAGGCACTCACACAAGTACATATTCTCTCGCATACACAGGCACTCGCTACCAGTTGTTGTGCGGTGGGCCTGTTACTTCCTGGATCTCGACTCACTATGGTGTCTCCTGTTGGCATTGTCTCTTAAGTAGACCTTACTCATCGGTGTCTCAGAAGCAGGTCTAAAGTTACACAGCTAACCAACAGGGTGATTTATCAAATTGCTATAAGGCGTTAAGCCCCTTTAACACATGCGAAAACGCCTTTAACAGCACCATAACGCATGGTGTGATGCAAATCAGAAAAAAGGGAGGAGTGTGATTGAGTTAACAATTTTGTATGGCTTTAATTACACCTTTTTCATTTGTGTAAAGCTGTGTGATAGGGCTTTATTGCACTTTGTGATGTTTTTGCAAATGCCATTGAGCCAGCCTAGCTGTCGGGGGAGGGGGGGGGGAGAGGGAGAGAACGTAGCCATAATGCCCTCACATTAGATAGGTATTTATATCTCTATGGGAGGCCCACCTAGTAACTCGAGGTGAGGTTTAGGTATTAGTGTAGGGGTTAGGGGCCACATTGACATTCAAAGTGAGATGTACAAAGAGAACAGTGCTCTCTTGTGAAGATTTGATGACCTTCGGAGTGAGGGAACTCACCCAAAGATGAGATTTGTGCAATGTTCTCTCAGCCTAGCTTAACATTATTTGTCTAAATAGTTTTTGACTATGGACCTCATAGAAAGTAAAAACATTATAATATATAGTGAAAATTTTAAATATTTAACAAAATAAAATAGTTTATAAAATGTTCCACATCACTTTCATTTAATAAAAAGCCTAATAGTTTGAGAACAGTATTTTTTTTATGAGCAATTTGGATTGAACAGCAGAAGCACTTAACAATGCATTGCTCTATAATTACCAGCAGCTGGAGCTGAAGGGGTGGGGGGTGAATCCCAGAGTGAGAACAGGTTGATGGTTGCCACTCTACTGTGGAGGATCCCTTAGAGACTAAGAAGTGGCTCTGAGACTGTTGGTACTGCTGAGAAAGTCAGAGACGTGGTAGAGAGGCTGCTGAGAGAAACTGGCTCAGAGACTGCAGGTTACTGCTGAGAGGGTATGGAGAGACACAGAACTGGCTGAGAGGCTGCTAGTAACTGTTGAGAGTGACAAAATATTGCCTGAGAGGTTGCTGAGAGAGACAGGCTGAGTTCCTAATGGTTACTGCTGAGAACTGGCTGAAAGGCTACTGGAAGCCTCTTGGAAGTTGCTGAGAGAGACAGGCTGAGTTCCTAATGGTTACTGCTGAGAACTGGCTGAAAGGCTACTGGAAGCCTCTTGGAAATTGCTGAGAGACAGAACAGCTTGAGAGACTGCTGAGAGAGACAGAGAACTAGCTGAGAGACTGTTGGTTACTGCAGAGAGAGGGAGAAAATGGACTGAGAATCTGCAGGCTATTGCTGAGAGACTGCTGGTTACTTTTGAGAGATGATGTATCAAGCTAGGTTGAGAGAACATTGCACAAATCTCATCTTTGGGTGAGTTTCTTCACTCCGAAGATCATCAAATCTTCACAAGAGAGCACTGTTCTGTTCGTATGTCTCACTTTGAAATTTTAAGTGGCCCCTAACCCCTATACTAATACCTAAACCTCACCTCGAGTTACTAGGTGGGCCTCCCATAGAGATATAAATACCTATCTAGTGTGAGGGTATTATGGCTAGGTGCTCTTCCCCCCCCCCCCCCCCCTTGCACTCTCTCTCTCTCATTGCAAAAAAGTTCCTTAAGATAGTGCTTTGCATAGGTATTAGTATAAAACACACCCCTTTTCCTATCACATGTGATATTTAGTGCATTTTGATAAATCCAGGCCTTAGCAGGATACACTCATATTTGGCTAGGTTAGCTGGATAACTTAAGCCCTCCCTGGAACTTCCCTGAAATTCCCCTTTTTTATCCTGCTAAATTCTAGCTGGATAAGAGCTGAATAAAGCAGGGTAAGCCATTTAGATGGATAACTATTACATTATTTGTCTAAATAGTTTTTGACTATGGACCTCATAGAAAGTAAAAACATTATAATACATAGTGAAAATTTTAAATACTTAACAAAATAAAATAGTTTATAAAATGTTCAACTTATCACTTTCATTTAATAAAAAGCCTAATAGTTTGAGAACAGTATTTTTTTTTTTTTTTTATGACCAATGTGGGTTGAACAGCAGGAAGCAGCATAACAATGCATTGTTCTATAGTTACCAGCAGCTGGAGCAGAAGGGGTGGGGGGTGAATCCCAGAGTGAGAACAGGTTGATGGTTGCCACTCTACTGTGGAGGATCCCTTAGAGACTGGCTCTGAGACTGTTGGTACTGCTGAGAAAGTCAGAGATGTGGTAGAGAGGCTGCTGAGAGAAACAGAGAACTGGCTCAGAGACTGCAGGTTACTGCTGAGAGGGTATGGAGAGACACAGAACTGGCTGAGAGGCTGCTAGTAACTGCTTTTCTGTGCACCCTCCGACTTAATATCATGGCGATATTAAGTCAGAGATCCCAAAAGTTAAAAAAAGTAAAAAAAAATTAAAAGCAGCCCATGGCTCACGGGTTGAAAACCGGACGCTCAATTTTGCTGGTGTCCGGTTTCCGAACCCGTGGCTGTCAGTGGGCTCGAGAACAGATACCAGCAAAATTGAGCGTCGGCTGTCAAACCCGCTGACAGCCGCCGCTCCTGTCGAAAAAGAGGCACTAGGGACACGCTAGTATCCCTAGCGCCTCTTTTTACTGCCGGCCCTAATTTAAATATTTTAGTTTACTGAATCGCAAGCACAGGACACTGGCCTGTGCGCGCGCCGAGCTGCTCTCCTGCGAACTTTACTGTATCGGCCCGATAGTCCTGTAACTATACGTTCTGCTCTTTGTCTTCCTCTGCCTTCTCACATCTCTTCAAACTCATCAACTTCTTCCACCCCCCCCCTTACTTTGCCTTTTCAGCTAGAAAAGAAGCATTACCATTATAAAGCAACCTATAATGTACTAAATATATATTTGGGCAACAACATTGTTAGCTCATACTGCACTGATCTGATGAAGAGAGGATAACTTTGGAAACCTAATCAGAAATGCATCGTTAGTCCAATAAAAAGGAATCTCCTGTAACGTTTGTTGACCTTTTTTTTCTAGATATCCAAGCAGACTAACACATCAACTGCACTTCTTCATTTACTATGGCAATGCAAAACATTTGAAACAATTACATGCATTTGGATGCTTGCTAATGAATCAGAGGCATGTAGAATTGTATGCTGTGCACAAGAGCCTGTTAAATTAAGAAGTTCATGGTGGGTATGGTTTAGGGCTTTATATGAGCCATCAAATAACTTAACTGCACAAACATCCAGTTCGTTTCAAAAGGCCCTAAAATTCACAAAGAGCAAACACGAGCATATATATTTCAAAACCTTTTGTGGGTCTTTCTTTTCATCAGATAGAGCTGTTAGTTTTTTTGGGAAGTACTCCTATTTTCTCTATATAGTTTTAGCATCTGGTGGAGCTTATACAAATGTCAGTTAGCTTTAAACATCAAAACCTATTCTGAAAAGATTCACAACAATAGCATTGCATGCCTCTAGCAACCACTTTGAAAAGAAGTATTTTAATTAAGAGGCTAATGTGCACAGCCTACAGTTCTTCAGGTCTCTGTTATTCATTAGATTAGCAGGCATCAAAAACCATTTAATTGTTTTCAAAGTTTTGCATTTCCATGGTGAATAAAGTGGTGTGTTTGATCCTTTCAGTCTGCTTGAAAACTGAAACAAGAGAGAGATTTTGGAGTAATCATTTCAGATATCCTCAAGATTGACAGTCAATGTACTAAAGCAACTGCAGAAGCTAACCACATGCTCAGTTGTTTAAACAGAGGTATCATTAGCAAGAAAGGGCAGTACTAATTTTTCTGAATAGGTCACTTGTAAGTCCACACCTTGAGCACTGTGTTGAGTTCAGGAGGCTGGATCTTCATAAGAATATTGAAAGAATGGAAGCGGTTTCGGGAAGGATTAGTAAAGTAGTATACAGCCTGTATTTCAAACCCTATAAAGAGAAGTTTAAAACACTCAAAATTTATTTTCTGAAGGAAAGTAGGTAAAGAGGAAGGAAGGAAATATTCAAATATTTGACAGGCAAAAATAAAGTATGAAGGTCAAATTGTCTTTACAAAAGGAAATTCAAGGCAGGAGTTTATGATGTAAAGCTGCAAGGGAGGAAGGTTCAGAAAGAATTTGAGAAGGTGGTAGATGCATGGAATAATTTACCAGAACAGGGAGTGGAAATAAAAACTATGACAGAATCGGTCTGGTTTTCAGGATAACGCTAAAGAATATGCATGAGATATCAATTTGCATGCACATTTCTCTATGCATATTAATCAGGGTTATCCTGAAAACTCGACTGATATGCAGCCCTTAAGGACCAGAAGGGACACACTGGATAGAAAAGATAGTGGTAGAAACAAGATTAGGATGTGGCAGGATTGCAAACAACCCATTCTTCATTTCCTCAACAACAGATGCAAGGGGAGAGGTGATAAGGAGAAAAGACATGAAAAAGGAAGCCACAAAGTAGTCAGTGGGAGCCAGTAGGCGTCAATTGTTTAGAAACCAACTGAGTCAATTTTGGCAGGTTGATAGTAGCTAGTTACATTCCAGCAAGTCCACAACTAGCTGTTATGTATGGCCTCGAAAGGCCTTGCATTCTGTTATGTACGGCCTCAAAAGGCCTTGCATTCTGTTGAGAACGGCCTCGAAAGGCCTTGCATTCTGTTGAGAACGGGCGGTTTTAGTGTGCCCATGGACCTCAGCCTGACCCAGACCTTCAGGGCCGAGCCAAGGGTTGACGGTGGCTCCGCATGGCTGACGGTTGTACCCTCTGCCAGGCCTGCAAGCTCCCAAGGTCAACATCTGAGGATGTTGGAAGTTGAATGGTCCTCCGACCATTCCGAGCCCTTTCGGACCTGCTGCGAGCAGCATGGAGCAGCAGGCCGGGCCTGAGGTTGAGGGCAGATGGACCTTGACACGAAGACAAGACTATGAACATTGATGCAACGGCATCACATGGCACGAAGACTTGGGTTGATGCGATGGCATCACATGGCACGAAGACTTGGGTTGAAGACATGACACCAGGACTATGAAGACATGACACCAGGACTATGAAGACATGACACCAGGATCGATGCAACGGCATCGCAGACGAAGAACTGACACCAAGGCTGATGTGAAGACATCACGGACCAGTGGTCGATGCGATGGCATCCCGGACCAGGGTCGATGCAACGATATCAGAAACATGATGCTGAAGTGCAGACACAACAAGGAACTTGGAATCCAGATGAGATGAGAAGCAGGGAAGGCGGACATTGGCACTGTCTCTCAGGTGCCCTACTCAGGCCACCCGCGGGACTGAGTCGCGGACCACCCTGTCCCACTGTGCGCCCTACACAGCCCTTGCAGGCTGGTCAGGGGACAGCGCAGGAAAGATCCAGGACATGACAGCTCAAGAGCGCAGGACACCTGTCCACCTGCAGGCCACTCCAACCCGGGAAAGACATCGTCCGAGGGAGTCCGGCCCACAGGACCAGAAGGATCAGGAGTGTTGAAGATGAGACTAGGAATGAACATCCAGGAAGGCAGGAACACCAGGACAAAGATCATGAAGACACCAGGGCACCTGGACGAGGACCTCAGGCACGAAGACTTGACATGATACAATGATTGAGACGAGGAGCTCCTAGAAGACCTTACAAAGGCTCTGGCAGGCAGGAGCCTCCAGAGTGAAGTCACCATTCTCTCTCACACACAGACACACAGGCTCTCATATACAAGTTCCCATTACCATACATATGTACACACACAGGCTCTCACTGTCACATGCAAGCTGCCACTTTTTCACACACACACACACACACACACACACACACACACACACACACACACACACAGGCTCTTACTTTCACATGCTGTCTCTCACATGCAGGCTCCCATTCCCCCCATAGACATACACATTTTCTCTCACACAGCTTCATATTGCCACACAAAAACAAAACACAGGCAGGCTCCTCATTGGGTCCGGAAGGCTGCCAGCGGCTGAGAAGGCCTGGGATGCTGCTGGTAGCTGAGAAGAGGAAGTTACCTGTTCTCCCACTGCTCCTCGCATGCCTGCCTCATGCTATTCAAAACTCACAGGGCAGCACTTCCTCTATGCTGATTTTGTGAAGTACAGGTTTTGAAGGCAGTGAAGCACAAGGTTTGAAGGCCACACGTGGTTTGAAAGCCGGCACACAGAGAAGCAGGAGAATGAGCTTCTTCCTCATCTTGTCCGACAAGTGAGGTAATCAAATTTGCAGACGATACAAAATTATTCAGAGTAGTTAAATCATAAGTGGATTGTGATAAATTGCAGGAGGATCTTGCAAGACTGGAAGATTAGGCATGCAAATGGCAGATGAAATTTAATGTGGACAAGTGCAAGGTTTTGCATATAGGGAAAAATAACCCATGCTTAGTTATATGATGTTAGGTTCCATATTAGGAGTTACCACCCAGGAAAAGGATCTAGGCATCATAGCGGATATATACATTGAAATCATCTCAGTGAGCTGCGGCAATCAAAAAAGCAAACAGAATGTTAGGAATTATTAGGAAGAGAATGGTGAATAAAACATGAAATGCCATAATGCCTCTGTATCGCTCCATGGTGAGACCACACCTTGAGTACTGTGTACAATTCTGGTCACCGCATCTCAAAAAAGATATAGTTGCACTGGAGAAGGTACAGAGAAGTGCAACGAAAATGATAAAGGGGATGGAACCGCTCCCCTGTGAGGAAAGGCTAAAGAGGTTAGGACTATTAAGCTTGGAGAAGAGATGGCTGAGGGGGGATATGATAGAGGTCTTTAAAATCATGAGAGGTCTAGAATGGGTAAATGTGAATCGGTTGTTTACTCTTTCGGATAATAGAAGGACTAAGGGGCACTCCATGAAGTTAGCAAGTAGCACATTTAAAACTAATTGGAGAAAATTCTTTTTCACTCAACGCACATTTAAACTCTGGAATTTGTTGCCACAGGAAGTGGTTAGTGCAGTTAGTGTAACTGGTTTTAAAAAAGGTTTGAATAAGTTCTTGGAGGAGAAGTCCATTAACTGCTATTAATCAAGTTGACTTAGGTAATAGCCACTGCTATTACTAGCAACATTAGCATAGGATCTACTTAGTGTTTGGGTACTTGCCAGGTATTTGTTATTTGGATTGGCCACTGTTGGAAACAGGATGCTGGGCTTGATGGACCCTTGGTCTGACCCAGTATGGCATGTTCTTATTCTCTTATATTCTCATTCGTACCATCCACAGGAAATATTTGTGTGCCTCTGAGGCAGAATAATTTTACCAATACAAAGTACTCCCATTTGATCAGGTGGCAGTTCCAATGGTATTCACCAAATGCCTAATAATGGTTGAAAGAAATGGCAGAAAGAACAATGTCTTAGTTTTTCCATATTTAGACTACTGGCTAATATTAAGGAGACCCTTGGAAGAAACGTGGCTGACTGTATACTATATAATCCATGCATTTCTATCACTGGGATTTGTTGTGAACAATAATAAATCCCATTTTACACCAGTTTGTCAATTGGAATTCATAGGAGTGAATTTGGAAACGCAAAAGGGAAAGTGTTTCTACCTCTTGAAAGCATGAACAACCTAACCCACATAGTTCACTTTTTGTCTTACTGACTAGATGTATAGCCAGGACTTATATGACAGTATTGGGCCACATGACAGCTACAGTCCATGTGAAATCTTTTGCCTGTCTAAGGATGAGAGAAGTGCAGTGGCATCTGAGTTGTCATTGGATTCAGCATTTACGGCCACTATCCCACAGAATATACCTCTCTGAAACTTTCCCATGCCTTGAGTTCGTGGTTTCAGCTGTCAAATCTACTTTGTGGTGAACACTTTTACCCACCCCAAATTCAAAAAGTACTAACTATGGATGTCTTCATCCAGGACTAGGCAGTTCATCTCATTACAGTCTGCTCTCAAGGAACTTGGTACATTGAGGAGCAAAACCTCCACATTAACATTCTGGAACTAAAAGTCATGTTCAAAGTTCTCTTAGTCTTTGCAACATGATTGAAGAGAATGGTGGTTCAAATCCAAGCCGACCATATAGTAGCAATGTGTTTTATAAAGAAGCAAGGAAGAAAAGAGACCACAAAACCATGTTAAAGAAGCATGCAAAATCTGGAACTAGGCCATTCCAAATGAGATTCATCTAAATAACATTTATTTCCCAGGCAAGAACAATGTCACTGAGATACTGGCTTCAACCTCACAAATGATCGCTCCATCCCATACAATACAATTGTTTTTTCAGTTCTGGGGAACGCTAAAGATAGACCACTTTGCAGTGCTGTTTAACCACAAACTTCCTCTATATTGCTCCAAAAGACTAATGCCAGTCATTCCGATGTCAGATGCCTTTTCTATTTTATGGGACAAGGATCTCATATATGTGTTCCTACCATGAATTGCCAAAACAATAAATTAAGAAAGGAGGGAGAAAGAGAAATATTCTAATAGCCCTCTTTTGGCCACTTTAAATATAGTTTGTGCTCATCTGCAAATATTTCCAATTCTTCTAACACAATACACTGGGTCACTCTTGGTGTCGCGGCCGGGTGGGTGCCGCGACCAGGCCTGCTCACCTTGCACTGCCCTCAACTTTGCCTCCAACGTCTTTGGCAGGCCACACAACCAGCTTCAGTATCACCATCCTCCCTTGGAGACTTGGGGGTTTTTTTCTGTGCCAAACTGTAGAAAAAAATCCCTGACCTGACACAATATTTGAGGATGACAGAGCAGATCTTCTGGGCTGGAGCACAAAATCACACTGACTCCGGCCTTTTCTAATGCATTATTCACTTTTATTCATATATCAACTACAACACAATCCTAGACTGCCTTCCTAAGCAGTATTCAGCTTACACAAAGGGTTGTAGACTGTCCTCCCTCTGGACAGTGTATGTTCAGTCCCTTCTGGTTAAGTCAGAATAGTTTTATAGGAGCTGTCTCTCCTGGTGATGTAGGGCCTCCTGATCCCAGATGGGCTCTCAACTTATCCTGCCCAGCAGGGTCCTGCCCACAAAGCTCTCTCTCTTTGTGGGATTTAAGGGGGACCAGACATTCAGCCTGGTTCTGCATAGGCTTAAAGGGAAACATAGGAGCACTCTGTCATAGTGTCTTCTCTGAGAACTATATGACCCCTGTGTTTTTGGGGTTGCGGTGTCCTTGGAAACCACCTGGGGATAACTTGTAGGGTAGGGTGCTTTCCCAGGGGCAAGTAGGAACCTAGTTGAAAGGTAGGGAGTTGGCAGTGTAGGGGAATGTGCATAGTTGCATGAACAGTTTTTGGCAGGTCCCTCCCAAGTGTCCATAGGGTTAATCCTGAGTAGGGTGTTAGGAGTAGCACTAAGTTGTTGCATGATAATATGTAAAATATAATGTTGCAAATGAATTGTACTCACCCATCTGTCAGCATTTTTTGTATAGGCGCTCCTCAATTTGCTGGGATAGTGGAATAATGCAGAGTACTTTTTCACCATATTTATAATCCTCATGAGTCTGTAAATAACCACTTGCACATTCAAGGAATGAAAGCATTTTCAATTCTGGTTCATTATTTCACTTTAATGAGATCGCAGCAGTATAATGTGTGCAATTCATAGTATCCATCACAGTAGGTAGGCTGACAATTCTGTCCTCTCACTACAAAATAAATATTGTTCCTAGTGTCTTTTTGTAGGGAATTCATTCTACCTACCATAGCCACATTAGAATAAAAAGACTCAGAAAAAACTCAGATGCTAGAAAATGTAATAAACTCAAATCCTTGACAAGGCCGTCCAGGGATGGCATATGATCTGCTTATCGGTTGGCTCAGGAATTCGTTATCTCTTCCTTTGGAGAGCAATTTTCAAAATAATTTACCCAGGTACAAAGGCCTGTCTGATAATTTCCCTCCTCTATCTAGCTTAAAGTATATGCAGGCTTCCCTAGAGAGGGCCAGTGCTTTCATTAGGAGAACTAGGTAGTCACCTAGAGCTCATGGGATGGGGAGGGGAGTGGCTGCCCCCAAAAAAGCAAAAGTGAGGCCTAGTCAGCAGCCAAAGAATAGAAAAGTGAAGCCGCAGTGAGTGTGCAGAGGGGGCCACTGGTGCAACCCATCTTACCGGCAGCTGAAGAAAGGAGAAACAAGGCCAAGAGGGACTGCTAGTGTGTGTGAGAGAGCAAGCATGAGCATATGTGTGTGTGTGTCTCAGAGAAAGGCAGCCTGTGTATGTGTGTGTGTGTGTGTGAAAGAGATAATGAGAGAGAAAGGGAGAATGTGTTTGTGTGTGAAAGAGTGAGAGAGAAAAAGTGTGCGTGAAAGAGAGAAAGGAAGCATGCATTAGTTAATGAAAAAGAAAGCGAGGGAGCGTGTGTGTTTTTGAAAGACAGCAAGAGAGAGAGAAAAGGAGCGTGTGTGTGTGTGAAAGAGCAAGAGAGAGAAAAGCAGTGTGTATGTTTGTGAAAGCGAGGGAGCATGTGTGTGTGTTTGTGAAAGAGAGTGAGAGGGCGAGAAAGAGATCATACCCAGATCAAGGAACTTAATATCTAATAATTTCATAACATATTAATTGATAATTACCTAGTTAATCTCTATCGCTCTTACTCCTACTTCACTTATTCCTAGCTACACTAGCTCCCAAGTTCAATACCCCTGTTTATTGTAACTTTGAATTTTCGACCTTTCTTATTTATGTTTAGTTGGTTTTATTTTTACTTCTGGTTTCCCCTGTTCCATGTAAACCGGTCTGATATGAATCCCATTCATGAAGGCCGGTATAGAAATGTTTTAAATAAATAAATAAATAAATAAATAAATCATGTTAGTGTGTTTGTGATAGAGATCAAGGGAGTGTATGTGTGTATGAAAGAGCAAGAGAGAAAGGGAATGTGTATGTGTTTTCAAAAGAGAACAAGAGTGTGTGTGTGTGTTTGTGAAAGAAAGCAAAAGAAAGAAGTGGGACATGTGTTTGTGAAAGACAGCAAGAGAAAGGGAATGTGTGTGTATGAAAGAAAACAAGAGAGAAAATGAGAATGTGTGTGTTTGTGAGAGACGGAGGGAGCATGTGTGTGAGAGAGAAACAGTGTGGAAGAGAGAGAGAAATGGAGTGTGTGCTTGTGAAAGAGAGAGAAAGGGAGCATGTGTGTGTGTGAGAGTGCAAGAGAGGGATAGAAAGGGAGTATGTTGTGTGTGTGTGTGTGTGTGTGTAAGGGAGAAAGGAAAGAGAAAGGGAGCATGTCTTTGTATAAAAGAGAGAGATAGGGAGCCAGTGTGTATGTGAGAAAGAGAGAGAAAGCATATGCATGTGAAAAAGAGCATATGTGTTTGTGTGTGTGTGAAAGAGATTGTGTGTGTGTTTGTATGTGAAAGAGGGAGAGAGTGTGTATATGAAAGAAAGTGCATGTATGTGTGTATGTGTGTGAAAGAGAAAGAGAGTGTGTGTGTGCATGAAAAGAAGAGGGTGCGTGTGTGTGTATATATGTGTATAAAAGAGAGAAGAGAAAGGGATCATGTGTATGTGTAACTGAGAGAGAGAATGTATTTGTATTTATTTATTTAAAAATGTTGTGGGTTGTCTACATCACTGCTCTATATGTCATATGTAAATAAATAAGCAAATATAATAGTAAGGACAAAAACATTAATAATGAAAAAAGAAAAGCCTCACAGCATTTTAGTAAAATACGTCATGCTATAGTTACCATTTACCGGTTACCAGTTCAAATATTGGATCAACAAAATGCCAGTTCAAACAAACGCACTTTAAACATTTTTAAATATTTTAGTATAGAAAATCAGATGCAAGGCAACAGTCAGCGAGTTCCACAAAGTGGGACCTACCACCAAAAAGGCCCTTTTAGCAAGTCAGACATATCAAACTGATGGGATATCCAAAAGCAGTGTGTATGTTTGTGAAAAGAGAGTGAGAGAAAGGGAGCATGTGTGTGTGTGTTTGTGAAAGAGAGAGAGAGAAAGGGAGCAGATCACAACACTTGATTAAGCTCGTTTTCATGCAACATTGCATTTGTCCAAGGCAAAATATCTGTAGTGAGAAATTTATAGACAAATAGTGCCAATTTAAATTGGACCTGCCAAATAAGCGGGAGCCAGTGCAACTCCAACAAGATTGGAGCATTCCTACCCAAACCAAAATTAAGATGTACAGGTGAGTTCTACAATAATTGTAAGGCTCATACTGCAAAGGTAGGCAAACCAATAAACAAAAATTGCAGTAATCAAGGCTGGGGAGAGATACCTGTGTGTGTGAGAGAGAAAGAGAGCAGTTTGTGTGTATGTGTGTTTGTGTGTGTGAAAGAAAGAAAAAGGGAGCATAGTGTGTGTGTGTGTAAGAGAGAGAGAGAGAGAGAGAAAGGGAGCATGTAAGAGAGAGAAAGGGAGTGTGTGTGAGTGTGTGTGAGAGAGAGAGAGAAAGCGGGAGAGAAAGGGAGCATGTGTGAGTATGTGTGAAATAGAGAATGTGTTTGAGCTTCAAAGAATGTGTGCTTTCATGATTTTGATGTAATTGCAACATTCTCTCCACTTGCATGGCCTGGCTTTGCATTTCTGACCTCTGACCCAAAGTACAGTATCACATGGGGGATCTTCCCTGTACAGGGAAGAATCTCTTTGGGAACAAAATTAAAGAGGCGGTAGCACAGCTGAAGGATATCACGAAACCCTTCAACAGTTGTTGGCCAGTGCCTTGAACACCCAGCGCTCAGACAAGAAGCCGCCCAGGCCATTCACAAGATGCTCATTTTACCAGCCACGAAAGTTATTATCCTCTGGAGTCCAGAACAAGACCCCAGTGGGCACCTGCTAGATCAAGGACACGACATCCTCGTGCCCCTCACCCAACCCCTATCCCGCCACGGGGTTTTGACTGGCGGCAAGGGAGTTTGAGCCAGCAAACCCTACCCCAGAATACCGAACCTTCAGTGAGGAGTTGTCTGCAGTTCTTCGCTGAACGGTGGATTTCAGTCACCTTGGACCAATGGGTCCTATCTATCATGCTGCAGGCATACAGGTTGTGATTCCAATGGACTCCTCCACATTTCCTCTGTGTCCTCAGTGGAGATGTTCAGAGAACCAGCAAATACTTCGATTAGAGCTCTTCACCCTCTTAATGTCTCGAGCATTTGAACCAGTACTGCCAGGCCAGCAGGATGAAGGGTTCTATTCCAAGTATTTCCTGATTCCCAAGAAAACCGGTGGCCTTCACCCCATACTGGATCTGAGGGCGTTAAACCATTTTCTTATCAGAGAAAAATTCAAGATGGTCTAGTTGGGAACCCTGATCTCTTTCCTTAGAGCTGGGGGCTGGTTCTGCTCCCTCGATCTCAAATATGCGTATGCCCCTATTCCCATTTCTCCAGAACATTGGAAGTATCTTCACTTCATCATAGAAGGGGGACACTATCAATAACAGGTACTGCCTTTTGGCCTGGCATCGGCATCCCGCGTCTTCACAAAATACCTGGCGGTGGTGGGGACTTATCTCAGGAGGCAAGGTGTACATGTCTTCCCCTACCTCAACAATTGGCTCATCAAGAGTGACTCCATATTTATTTATTTATTTATTTATAGGTTTTTATATACCGACAACCGTTTGCACATCGTGTCAGTTTACAGATAACTTAAAACTTTTTGGCAGTGTCATTACATAGAACTTTTTGGCAGTGCCATTACATAGAACAGTAAACTATGCATACAAGAGAAAAACATGAACATATGGAAACTGGGTAACTATTTACAGAGAACGACGGTTCCTCAACCGGGGACAGATGAGGGAAAAGTTGACAGGAGCACATTGTAAAGGTAAAACATGGAGAGCACTGTAAAGAGCTCAGGAGGTCATCGGGGAGAAGGTTATTGCGGGAAAAAGTCAACAGGAGCACATTGTAAAGGGTAATACAGGGAATGCATTATACACAGCTTCGGGGGTCATCAGGAAGATGGTTGTTGAGGGAAGGGTAGGCCTGTAAGAATAGCCAGGTTTTTAGCTTTTTTTTGAATTTGGGTGTAGATGTTTCAGTGCGCAAGTCTGGGGGCATAGAGTTCCAAAGGGTGGGGCCGGCCAGGGAAAAGGCTCTGTTCATTGTGGAAATAAGTTTCGTGGATTTGATAGAGGGGGTGCGGAGTGTCCCTTGGAGGGCAGTACGAGTAGGTCTAGTGGATGTACGGATAAGCAGTGGGGGGTTGATCCAGTCAGTGTTTTCATTGATGATGCTTTTATGAATGAAAAGGATACGAGACTGTATTGGTAGCCAGTGGAGTTCGATAAGGGTAGGAGTGATATGGTCACGTTTTCTGGAGTTAGTAAGGATACATGCTGAGGCGTTCTGTAGGAGTTGCAACGGTTTAGTGTGTGTAGCAGGGAGACCAAGGAAGAGTGCATTACAATAGTCTATTTTGGAAGAATAAGAGGGGCCGGAGTTTTTTGATGGTTTGTAGTTTAAAATAGCAGTCAGTAAGGATAGATTTAATGAAGGGTTTGAGAGAGAGCTGGTTGTCAATAAGGACGCCAAGGCTACGGTTGTGGGAGGGGAAGAGCATGGCGGAGTATGCAATGGGAATAGAGGGAGAGGAATGTTTGTTAGAGATGATGAGGAGTTCAGTTTTGTGTGGGTTAATGGCAAGGTGCATGTCAGTGAGTTAGCTGGTTGATGGCGGTCAGGCATGATTCCCACTTTTAAAGAGCAGTTTGGAGGGAGTCAGTGAAGGGGAAAAGGATTTGGACATCATCTGCATAGATAAAGTGTTTGATGCCAAGATTAGTAAGGAGGGTTGTGAGGGGGAGCATATAAATGTTAAATAGAGTGGAGGAGAGAGAGGAGCCCTGGGGAACACCTTGGTCAAGGCTAACTGGGTCAGATTCATTGTTGCCAGTGGATACTGTATAATGGCCATCTTGTAAGTATGATTTGATCCATGAGAGAGCAGTGCCGGAAATTCCGATGTTACTGAGCATGTTGATTAATGTGATGTGGTTAACAGTATCAAAAGCTGCAGATATGTCTAACATGGCAAGGAGAAATGAGTAACCAGAGTCAAATCCTTTAACAATGGTGTCAGTCAGGGATAGAAGCAATTTTTCAGTGCTCAGGTTTTTCCGGAAGCCATATTGTGTGGGAGGAAGGATATTGTGTTGTTCTAGGTAATCAGATAGGCGAGAGTTGACTAATTTTTCCAACATTTTAGATAGGAAAGGGAGATTAGAGATAGGTCTGAAGTTAGCTAGAATAGAAGGGTCAAGGCTGGGTTTTTTAAGGATTGGTTTCACCACTGCCTGTTTTAGGAGTTTAGGGAGTATAGGGAGCATTGCATTCTGTACATTCCCCGATACGTGTTCTGGAGGGTCTGGGATTTCTAATCAACTACCCGAAATCTCACCTTCAGCCATTTCTATAATTGGACTTCATCAGAGCCAGGTTTAATACTGTCCAGAGGAAGGCCTTCTTGCCCCAGAACCGGGTGATAACCCTCATTTTTTTAGCAAGGGTATTCTCATGCTAACCATATGTCTCAGTGCATCAGTTTCTGTGCCTTTTGGGGCATATGGCAGCAACAGTTCACGTCACATCATTTACTCACCTGCACATGTGCAGGGCGCAGTGGACATTGTGCTCACAGTGGTTTCAAGCCACCCAGGATCTTTGGACTCGCATCTTGGTGACCACTCCATTTCAGCAATCCCTCGTGTGATGGGAAACCAACCTGGAGAAGGGGATGCCTTTCAGGCTCCCTCAGCTCCAGATTGTCCTTACTATAGATGTGTCTCACATGGTTTGGGGAGCCCACATTGCAGGCCTCAGTTCCCAGGGTCAGTGGTCCATGCAGGAGCAGTATTTCCAGGTAAACTTCCTGGACCTACGGGCAATCTGTTATGCCCTTTGGACATTCTGGGATCACTTGACTAACAAGGTAGTCCTGGTTCAAACCGACAATCAAGTGGCGATGTGGTATTTGAACAAACGAGAAGGGAGTGGATCGTTTCTCCTCTGCCAAGAGGCAATGCAGATCTGGTCCTAGGCTCTCACGAGAGGCATCTTTCTTTGAGCCGTGTATCTCCCAGGGATGGACAACATCCTGGCAGATTCGTTGAGTCGGACTTTACAACCCCACGAATGATCCCTGAAGCAGAGGTCACAAACTGCATCCTCTGCCTCTGGGGAACCCCGAACGTAGATCTGTTCACTTCCCTGGAGAACAGAAAAGTGGTTCGGTTCTGCTCCCTGGTACTAGTAGGCAAGGGGTTGGTGTTGGATGCCTTCTTGCATCATTGGAGCATCAGCCTCCTGTACGCTTATCCTCCCCTGCCACTGGTCTCGAGAATACTTCAAAAACTCCAACAGGACCGAAGCATCATGATCCTGATTGCGCCTTTTTATCCATACCAGATTTGGTGCCCACTTCTGCAGGACCTGGCCTCACACCCTCCGATCCGGCTGGGGACTGCTCCAGACCTGATCATGCAGGATCAGGGCAGGCTGTGCCACCCCAACCTCCAAGCCTTGTTCCTCACAGCATGGATGTTGACCAGGTGACTGTGTAGACTCTGGGCCTTTCGGATGGTGTGTCTCAAGTTCTGTTGGAATCCAGGAAGCCTTCCATGAGGAGATCTTACAATCTCAAGTGGAAGAGGTTCTTGGTTTGGTATGAGGGCAGGGTATAGACCCATTCTCATGTTCCACACCAAGATGTTTGGACTCCCTGTTGCACCTCTCCAAGGCTGGCTTGAAGACCACTTGGTGAGAGTTCATCTCAGTGCCATCGGAGCTTATCATCAGGGGATGGATGGTGCCTCTATTTCCACCCATCCACTTGTAGCGTGCTTCATGCTAGGCTTATTGCAGCTTAAGCATACAATATGACCCCCAGCGGTCTCCTGGGACCTCAATGTGGTCTTGGCCCACCTCATGAGGGCACCATTTGAGCCCATGAGATCTTGCAATCTGAAGTACCTATCCTGGAAGGTCATCTTCTTGGTGGTGGTCACTTCAGCGTGCAGGATCAGTAAGCTTCAGGCTTTGCTGTCGTATCCCCCTTATTCAAAATGTTGTCTTAAGGTGGTTTTGCGTACACATCCAAGGTTCCTTCTAAAGGTGGTCTCAGAATTCCATCTTAATCAATTCATTGTCTTGCCCACCTTTTTTCCATGACTACACTCTCACCAGAGTGAGCATGCCCTGCACACTCTGGATTGTAAACGAGCCCTGGCTTTTTATCTGGAACGACAGCGCATCACCGCCAGTCCACTCAACTCTGTCTCTTTTGACAGGAACAGCTTGGGAGTTGCAATGTCCAAACAGACCTTATCCTGCTGGCTAGCAGACTATATTTCTTTCTGCTATACACAAGCAGGACTACAGCTTGAGGTCCACGTCAAGACTCGAGCCATGTTAGTTTTGGTGGGTCACTTGCATGCAGTACTGATACACAAGATCTGCAGGGTTTTCTCCACACATTCTCCTGTCATTATTATCTGGACAAAGATGGACGACATGACAGTCATTTTGGTCAGTCTATTTCTCTCTGTAATCTATTTCAGCCATGAAAACCCAACTCTTCCTACCTAGGGCCCTTTCTTTGGGAGCAGGCTTGCTCCCTATGTTCCAGCAGCTCTAATTGTTCTGCAGGTTTGTACCCGTTAAATGCTGCATATGTTGGTAGCAGGACTACCATTCTGCTTGTCCTTGGAAAAAGCAGAGTTGCATACCTGGAAAAGGTGTTCTCCAAGGACAACAGAATGTTAATCCTCATGAAATCCTCCTGCCACCCCGCAGAGTTGGGTTTCTTTTGGTTTGTTATTTTATTTTTCACGAATTCTATGTTATAAGACTGAAGAGTAGGGATGTGAATCGTGCTTCTGACGATTGAAAATATCGTACAATATTTTCAAAATCATCAGAAATCGGGGGCTCCCTGAAACCGATAGGAAAACCCCATGAAATTGTTCGTGGGGTTCTCTTATCGTTTTGGGGGAGGGCGGGAAAAATGGCACACCAAAACAATCCCTAAACCCACCCCGACCCTTTAAAACTGATCCCTTAGATTCGCCCACCCTCCCAAACCCCCCCAAAACTTTTTACAAGTACCTGGTGGTCCAGTGGGAATCCCGGGAGCGATCTCCCGCTCTCGGGCTGTCGGCTGCCACTAATCAAAATGGTGCCGATGGCCCTTTGCCTTTACCATGTGACAGGGTATCCGTGCCATTGGCTGGCCCCTGTCACATGGTAGGAGCACTGGATGGCCCGCGTCATTTGTAAAGATGGCGCCGGCCGTCCATTACTCCTACCATGAACCGGTTCCGATTCACATCTCTACTGAAGAGGGAACCTACGTGGATGTGTGGATAGTGGTATGCTGGGCAAATGTTTTCCATGCTGGTCTCCATATGAGGATGTCACCCATGTGTGAGGACTAATATCCTGCTGTCCTTGGAGAATACCTGTTACAGGTAAGCAACTCTGCTGTCTCACCATTAGAGATGTCTGGTTTGCAGATCCATGGGAGATACTGTGGCTCACAGAGGATGTCCCTGAAATAGCAGTACATATTGAAATCTCCATTGTCTTGGGCTGCAATGCAGAAGACAGAAGCCTTTCTTACATGCAGGATCTTCCGGTATGCTGAAACTGGTCTGCTGGGCTATAGGGAGGGGCAGGGAGTGAAGGCTCGGATATCATCTTCAGGTATTAATGGGTCTTCTTCCGTCAGCTGCTTCCTTTTGTCCCTCTCTCCTGCTGCTTTTAAGGCTAGGACATATATATGCAAGACTTCATATATTGTCAAGCAGAGGGACGGAAGGGGTCACTTCTAAACTTCAGACTGCTGAACTCCTCTTTCCCAACAGGAGGGGAGTTTATCTATCCTGTGGTCTCTGGTCTTGTGTATTTTTGACCAGTGAGCTGATCTGTTCCAGGTACGTCATCTCTGGTCCTGTGACATCTGATCTTGTGACATCTTGACCAGAAAGCTGACCTGGCTGTGGCAGAGGTCACCTGTGAGCCAATGTGGCTGATAAGCCCGCTTTGATGGATTGGCTATATTGGTCTCTGCTGCAGGTCTTAACTGTCCTCATACATACCTGGCTGTTCTTCTCAGGATCTTTGTTTACAGAGAAAAGCTGTCATGTTTTCAGGGCCTAGTTAAACAGCTGTGCTGGCAGAGGGTTAGTGTTCATGGTAGTTGTGGGTGGATCCTTGGGCCGGTGGCAGATGACCTCGCCCCTGGGGGAAGATCCCGAGAGGGACCACAGGTCAGGCTCAGAGTATGGAGACAGACACACACTAGTTCTTTTATTAAACAGTATATCAAATCAAGGAAGCAGTGAGTCACTCAGGCTGACTAACTGAAGTTAGACTGTTTGTATTTCCCAACCCTCCCACCCCTCACCCACCCACCCCTAGCTCATCCCTTAATTTATAGGCAGGTGCCACTTTCCCAAAAAAAAAAAAAACATCAACAAAAACTTTATTGAGAATTCGATCAGACCCCGGTAGGCCACTATCAGACACATAGTGAATTCACTAATACATTTAAATGAAGTTAGACACATTCCTACTCCCATAGCAACCTAAAACTTAACTAGGAACTGATCAAAATTGAGATGAAGGCAGCAGTCCAGCAGCAAGAGGGGGGCTTCCCAGTCTTTTGCATCGAGTGTCACATGTATGATTTTTTTACCCACCGGTGAGAAGTTGTAAATGTGCATGCGATGCAAAGAGCTCCTGGCTCTCAGAGAACGAGTCCGATCTCTGGAGGCTAGAGTGGCAGACCTGGAGGAGCTGAGGCAGACAGAGAGGTATATAGATGAGACCTTCAGGGACATAGTAGTCAAGTCCCAACTTCAGACTGGCAGCCCTGGGGCTGCCTTGGAGGAAGAAGGTCTCATAATGGGAGAGCACCAACCAGGTGTAGCAGGAAAGGATCCTGTAGCAAGGACCTGCTCTCTAGGTGATGCATTGTCCTTTCGCACTGAGGATATCTCCCCAAGGCCTACTGCCCAGGAGGGAAGGGTTAGGTCGGCCGTCATAGTTGGTGATTCGATTATTAGGAATGTAGATAGCTGGGTTGCTGGTGGGCGTGAGGATCGCCTGGTAACATGCCTACCTGGTGCGAAGGTGGCGGACCTCACGCGTCATCTAGATAGGATTTTAGACAGTGCTGGGGAGGAGCCGGCTGTCGTGGTACACGTGGGCCCCAACGACATAGGAAAATGTGGGAGGGAGGTTCTGGAAGCCAAATTTAGGCTCTTAGGTAGAAAGATTAAATCCAGAACCTCCAGGGTAGCATTCTCTGAAATGCTCCCTGTTCCACGCGCAGGTCACCAGAGGCAGGCAGAGCTCCGGAGTCTCAATGCGTGGATGAGACGATGGTGCAAGGAAGAGGGATTCAGTTTTGTTAGGAACTGGGGAACCTTTTGGGGAAAGGGGAGTCTCTTCCGAAGGGATGGGCTCCACCTTAACCAGGGTGGAACCAGACTGCTGGCGCTAACCTTTAAAAAGGAGATAGAGCAGCTTTTAAACTAGAACAAAGGGGAAAGCCGACAGTCGCTCAGCAGCGCATGGTTCGGAGAGAGGTATCTTTAAAGGCTACTAATGATGCATTAGAATTAGGGCATCCCGACAGTGAGGTTCCAATAAATAGAAAAGTAGTCCAAGTGCCTGTAACTAAAAACTCACCTGAGCTAAAAAATTCTAACTTATCCCTATCAATTAAAAAGCAGAATAAAAATACAAACAAAAAACAAACTTTGAAATGTTTGTATGCTAATGCCAGAAGTCTAAGAAGTAAGATGGGAGAATTAGAATGTATAGCAGTAAATGATGACATAGACTTAATTGGCATCTCAGAGACATGGTGGAAAGAGGATAACCAATGGGACAGTGCTATACCGGGGTACAAATTATATCGCAATGACAGAGAGGAGCAGTCGGGAGGAGGTGTGGCGCTTTATGTCCGGGATGGCATAGAGTCCAACAGGATAAACATCCTGCATGAGACTAAATACAAAATTGAATCTTTATGGGTAGAAATCCCTTGTGTGTCAGGGAAGACTACAGTGATAGGGGTATACTACCGTCCACCTGGTTAAGATGGTGAGATGGACAGTGAAATGCTAAGAGAAATTAGGGAAGCTAACCAAATTGGTAGTGCAGTAATAATGGGAGACTTCAATTACCCCAATATAGACTGGGTAAATGTATCATCGGGTCACGCTAGAGAGATAACGTTCCTGGATGGAATAAATGATAGCTTTATGGAGCAATTGGTTCAGGAACCGACGTGAGAGGGAGCAATTTTAGATCTAATTCTCAGTGGAGCACAGGACTTGGTGAGAGAGGTAACGGTGGTGGGGCCGCTTGGCAATAGTGATCATAATATGATCAAATTTGATTTAATGACTGGAAAAGGAACAGTGTGCAAATCCAAGGCTCTCGTGCTAAACTTTCAAAAGGGAAACTTTGAGAAAATGAGAAAAATTGTTAGAAAAAAACTGAAAGGAGCAGCTACAAAAGTAAAAAATGTCCAAGAGGCGTGGTCATTGTTAAAAAATACCATTCTAGAAGCACAGTCCAGATGTATTCCACACATTAAGAAAGGTGGAAAGAAGGCAAAACGATTACCAGCATGGTTAAAAGGGGAGGTGAAAGAAGCTATTTTAGCCAAAAGATCTTCATTCAAAAATTGGAAGAAGGATCCAACAGAAGAAAATAGGATAAAGCATAAACATTGGCAAGTTAAATGTAAGACATTGATAAGACAGGCTAAGAGAGAATTTGAAAAGAAGTTGGCTGTAGAGGCAAAAACTCACAGTAAAAACTTTTTTAAATATATCCGAAGCAGAAAGCCTGTGAGGGAGTCAGTTGGACCGTTAGATGATCGAGGGGTTAAAGGGGCACTAAGAGAAGATAAGGCCATCGCGGAAAGATTAAATGATTTCTTTGCTTCGGTGTTTACTGAAGAGGATGTTGGGGAGATACCCGTAATGGAGAAGGTTTTCATGGGTAATGATTCAGATGGACTGAATCAAATCACGGTGAACCTAGAAGATGTGGTAGGCCTGATTGACAAACTGAAGAGTAGTAAATCACCTGGACCGGATGGTATACACCCCAGAGTTCTGAAGGAACTAAAAAATGAAATTTCAGACCTATTATCCTTTTATCCTCCACGGGGCTCCAGCGGTGAACTAGGCCTGCGCAATCGGCGCTGAAGCCCGTCGGGGTAAGGCCTCTTGTTCCACTCACCCCGATCGGGCTCCCTCGCCGATCGCCGGCCTGTCTCTCCAGCAGCCACTTACCTGAGAGGCCACGAGTCTCTGCCTTCAGCCAGCTGCCATCGGAGCTGCGATACGTCGATCCCACCCAGCCTCGAACCGAAGCACGAGCCCTCGCCTCCAGCAGGCCCCCAGCTGAGCCGCGAGCCCTCGCCCCGTACCGCCCACGAAAAAGTCGCGGCGGTGACGTCAGAGGCGCGACCGGCGGGCTATTTAAACCTCCGCTCTCTGCTACATCCTCCTTTTATCCTCCACAGGGCTCCAGCGGTGAACTAGGCCTGCGCAATCGGCGCTGAAGCCCGTCGGGGTAAGGCCTCTTGTTCCGCTCACCCCGATCGGGCTCCCTCGCCGATCGCCGGCCTGTCTCTCCAGCAGCCACTTACCTGAGAGGCCACGAGTCTCTGCCATCAGCCAGCTGCCATCGGAGCTGCGATACGTCGATCCCACCCAGCCTCGAACCGAAGCACGAGCCCTCGCCTCCAGCAGGCCCCCAGCCGAGCCGCGAGCCCTCGCCCCGTACCGCCCACGAAAAAGTCGCGGCGGTGACGTCAGAGGCGCGACCGGTGGGCTATTTAAACCACCACTCTCCTGGCGCCGCGCACCGCGCGTCGCGCGCACGAAGGAGCACGACAAAGGGGCCTGCCCCTTTGTTTCGCCCCTTTGTTTCGACCTTCGCTTCCCCGAGCTGCATCACACCAATACCGCACTAGAACTCATCCAGCATCCACCCATCATTCAATTCAACTAACAGCCTCAGCATTCAACCCACCTCAGCATTCAACCAGCCACTTCAGCAGTCAACCAACAGCCTCAGCATTCATCCAGCAAAAGATTACACAACCAAACATATCATTCAGTCCTCCTTAAAGAACATTTCCTCAATCTATTACCGCCACAATGTCATAGGACACCTGATTCTGACAATACCATCAAAGTCATCTCCCTCGTACAACCATGTTGCAAGGACACCCAATACATATATTACATCACAACTCCTTCTCCAAGATGAAGACTACACTAAGATATCAACCTATAACCCGTAGAAATCTAACCCCAGTAATGATCTCACCATTCACACAATTACTTGGTTTGGCTCTATTCACCTTATCACTCTTCAATGCCCAATCAATCACAAAAAAAACCCACATCCTTAATGACCATCTGCTAGATACCAAACCAGACATCTGTGCCATCACAGAGACCTGGTTAAAATCCTCAGACACAGTCCTAATAAATCAATTGCCTACACAGACATATGATGTCTTCTCCTTACCCAGAAAGAAAAAAAAAGGAGGAGGTCTCCTAATAGCTGCAAAAAAACTTTTTAACCTCACGCAACAACCTATCCATACTATACCCAAACTTGAGGTAGGCTTATTCAAGTCTAAGTCACTTCAAATTCTCCTCACCTATGCTCCTCCCGGACTTTTAGATCAAGATGCCTCTCCCATGATAGAGGTTATAGCCAAATACTTAAAACTAGACTCTCCTGCCATAATCATTGGAGATTTTAACCTCCACACTGATGCCAATCCTCGATCGACCAACTGTGATGCTTTCCTATCAGCACTCTCGGACATGGGCTTCAAACAGCACATTAACCAACCAACACATAAAGCGGGTCACACTCTTGACCTTATCTTCACAAATTCTAATCTCACCCCACTCTCACCCCCCATATGCCTACCAGTCCCATGGTCAGATCATTTTATGATCAACTCCACAATCATTGACAGGATTGACCACACCTCATCAGCCTACAACTCTATACTACAGGAAAGCTTGTTCTTCAGAAGATCTTGGCAAATCCCTGATCAGAAAACTCCCAAACTTGGATCTTTCAAATCCCAATTCAGCTATCACCTCATGGCAAAACATCACTGAAATGATAGCCAACGAATTATGCCCACTGTCAAAAAAAATTATAAACCCCTCCCATAAAAACAAGCAACCATGGTTCTCAAATGAACTCCGCACTCAGAAGCAAAATCTAAGACGGAAAGAAAAAGAATGGAGGAAGAATTCTAATCCCCTCACTCTTTCCATATACAAAACTACTCTCCACCAGTACAGATCAGCAACACTCCGAACAAAAAGAGATTTCTATGCTCACTGCATCCACGATATGCTATATGATGCGAGGGCCCTCTTCTCCTATGTTTCGGAACTTACCAAAACGGCTCTTCCTAATATCCCTGACGATACAGCTCAATCAAAGGCCAATGACCTGGCCTTATTCTTTCAAAATAAAATCACCAATACCCTGGCTAGATTACCTGTCAACACAAATCCTACTCTTCCGGACACAGTTCTCCTACCAAACTTAGACATAAGATTGGACTTCTTTGATTCGACCCACACTTTAGAGGTAGAATTGCTGATAAAAAGAATGAAACCTTCGACCCACCCGCTGGACCAAATACCCTCCAAGTTACTGATTCTCATTCCAGAATACATATCCAAATATCTAGCTGATATCATCAATTGTTCCCTTACACAAGGAACATTCCCGGACGCGCTCAAATTGGCCACGCTCAAACCCATACTCAAAAAATCCAACCTGGACCCGGAAGACCTCAACAATTACCGTCCCATATCAAATCTCCCATTTGTATCTAAGATCATGGAGAAAATTGTAAATAAGCAACTTTCAAATTACCTAGAAGACCACAATATACTTCACACGTCACAATATGGTTTCCGAAAAGAACACAATATGGAAACCCTCCTCACCTCCCTCCTGGATCAACTATATATTGGTTTTGATAAAGGACAGTCATTTCTCTTAGCTCTCCTCGACATCTCTGCGGCTTTTGATACGGTAAATCACAACATCCTCCTAAACCGACTCTCAGACATAGGAATTACAGGTTCAGCCCTCAGATGGTTCGAATCTTTCCTCAGTAATAGAGGCTATAAGGTAAAAATTAAAAACATGGAATCACCTCATACTAATGCTCCTTTTGGCGTCCCCCAGGGCTCCTCCCTATCACCCACCCTGTTTAATATCTACATTCTCCCCGTCTGCCACCTACTTTCAAACCTCAAACTCAAATTTTATATTTACGCAGATTACCTTCAAATTTTAATCCCTATATCCAAATCATTGGACTCAACACTCAGGTTATGGAACTCTCATCTACAAACTATAAACCACTACTTATCCAGCCTCAACCTTGTGCTCAACACTTCTAAAACCGAACTCTTGCTAATTACTCCAAAAGGTAGTCCCATACTTCTCCAATCACAAAATATTCCACATATATCACACGCCAGAGATCTTGGAGTCTTAATCGACAGTCACCTGAACCTAAAGCATTTTATAAAACACACTACTAAGGAGTGCTTTTACAAGTTACAAGTACTCAAAAAACTCAAACCGCTCCTATTCCACTACGATTTCAGATCCGTCCTCCAAGCCATTCTGTTCTCCAAGATCGACTATTGTAACTCCATTCTGCATGGTCTTCCAGCCTCTACCATTAAACCGCTCCAGCTGCTACAAAATGCAGCGGCAAGGATTTTGACAAATACCAATCGGAGAGAGCATATTTCTCCTATTCTAAAAGATCTCCACTGGCTCCCAGTAAATTTCCGGATCCTCCATAAATCTCTCACAATCCTTCATAAAAATATCCACCATCAAACCCCGCTTGACCTGTCTCATCCTCTCAGACTGCACTCGACAGCCAGGCCTTTAAGGGATGCTTACAAGGGATCTTTACACGTTCCTACAATCAAATTAGTGCACCACGCAAACCTCAGAGACCGGTCTTTTTCTACCGCAGGCCCTTCCATGTGGAACGCCATGCCTCCGGACCTCAGACTGGAGACTTGTCTAACAACTTTTAAAAAGAAACTAAAGACATGGCTGTTCAGCCAAGCCTTCCCCACTACAAACTCCATTGCCTGATCTAGAATTGTACACCACATATCTCTGTAAACAAAACTCTCCAAATTTTTCATGCATAATATCCATTAAAGAGAGGTTGGCCCCTTGCCCCCTCTTCTGTATATAGTATTTATTCTATTTTATTTCACTTTATTTATATATTTATTGCTCCGTTCACCCCTTCTTTATTTTCCTACTCCAAGTTAAGGCTTCCTTGTTATAATGTAACTGTATGCTCCGTATCTCTTGTTGATTGGTTAATTGTATATTCTGCTTAGTTCATTGTAAACCGAATTGATTTGATTTGTATCAAGAAAGTCGGTATATAAAAGGCTTAATAAATAAATAAATAAAATATTAGTAAAAATTTGTAACTTATCATTAAAATCATCCATTGTACCTGAAGACTGGAGGATAGCAAATTTAACCCCAATATTTAAAAAGGGCTCCAGGGGCGATCCGGGAAACTACAGACCGGTTAGCCTGACTTCAGTGCCAGGAAAAATAGTGGAAAGTGTTCTAAACATCAAAATCACAGAACATATAGAAAGACATGGTTTAATGGAACAAAGTCAGCATGGCTTTACCCAGGGCAAGCCTTGCCTCACAAATCTGCTTCACTTTTTTGAAGGAGTTAATAAACATGTGGATAAAGGTGAACCGGTAGATATAGTATACTTGGATTTTCAGAAGGCATTTGACAAAGTTCCTCATGAGAGGCTTTTAGGAAAAGTAAAAAGTCATGGGATAGGTGGCGATGTCCTTTCGTGGATTGCAAACTGGCTAAAAGACAGGAAACAGAGAGTAGGATTAAATGGGCAATTTTCTCAGTGGAAGGGAGTGGACAGTGGAGTGCCTCAGGGATCTGTATTGGGACCCTTACTGTTCAATGTATTTATAAATGATCTGGAAAGAAATACGACGAGTGAGATAATCAAATTTGCAGATGACACAAAATTGTTCAGAGTAGTTAAATCACAAGCAGATTGTGATAAATTGCAGGAAGACCTTGTGAGACTGGAAAATTGGGCATCCAAATGGCAGATGAAATTTAATGTGGATAAGTGCAAGGTGATGCATATAGGGAAAAATAACCCATGCTATAATTACACAATGTTGGGTTCCATATTAGGTGCTACAACCCAAGAAAGAGATCTAGGTGTCATAGTGGATAACACATTGAAATCGTCGGTGCAGTGTGCTGTGGCAGTCAAAAAAGCAAACAGAATGTTGGGAATTATTAGAAAAGGAATGATGAATAAAATAGAAAATGTCATAATGCCTCTGTATCGCTCCATGGTGAGACCGCACCTTGAATACTGTGTACAATTCTGGTCGCCGCATCTCAAAAAAGATATAATTGCGATGGAGAAGGTACAGAGAAGGGCTACCAAAATGATAAAGGGAATGGAACAACTCCCCTATGAGGAAAGACTAAAGAGGTTAGGACTTTTCAGCTTGGAGAAGAGACGACTGAGGGGGGATATGATAGAGGTGTTTAAAATCATGAGAGGTCTAGAACGGGTAGATGTGAATCGGTTATTTACTCTTTCGGATAGTAGAAAGACTAGGGGGCACTCCATGAAGTTAGCATGGGGCACATTTAAAACTAATCGGAGAAAGTTCTTTTTTACTCAACGCACAATTAAACTCTGGAATTTGTTGCCAGAGAATGTGGTTTGTGCAGTTAGTATAGCTGTGTTTAAAAAAGGATTGGATAAGTTCTTGGAGGAGAAGTCCATTACCTGCTATTAAGTTCACTTAGAGAATAGCCACTGCCATTAGCAATGGTTACATGGAATAGACTTAGTTTTTGGGTACTTGCCAGGTTCTTATGGCCTGGATTGGCCACTGTTGGAAACAGGATGCTGGGCTTGATGGACCCTTGGTCTGACCCAGTATGGCATTTTCTTATGTTCTTATGTTCTTAAACCACCAGAGGTGGCAGTAGTGAGCTGGAAGTGCCTGGCTGGGCTGAAGTCCTTCAGATACTGGAACATCAATCCTGGATAACTGAGCTGTAGAGAAACTGAATATAGTGAGTAGGCAGGGTATGCAGAGTTCAGGAACAGAACCTTGATGGTAACACTCACACAATAGTCTCTTAGAAGCAGCCCAGGAGCTGGAATGAAGTAGGCCCTCGAGGAGCGAGTACCTGGTTCCAGGGAACGCTCTGAGAGAGGGATGGTAACTCACTGGTGTTGTAGGCAGCGATGACTTCCTGGCAGAAGTGGTATTCAGTAGCAAGTCAGGGAACATGGGCCCTTAAGGAGCGAGTACCGTTCCAGACTGTGATCTGAAAAGCAAAGAGAAAGCGAGGCCCCCGAGGAGCGGGTACCCCTGGTAAGTCTGAGGAGGCAGAGTAGCAAGGTTTGCGGAGAGCGAATCCCATCTGCCGATACCTGGAGGAAAGTCCTTACTAACTCGATTCGTTAGCGATTTCAGAGACCTTCAATATCCGATGAAGATGACATCACCTCAAGGGGAAGCCCCTGAGGTTCGCGCCACTGCTGGTACTTGAGCACGAAGTCGAACCTATTAAAAAATAGGGACATCAGGCCTGTCTGTAATTCAGGCGTTGTGCGTTGCGGAGATACTCTAGATTTTTATGATCCGTGAATACGGTTATTTGATGCTGAGCGCCTTTGAGCCAAGGCCGCCATTCCTCAAATGCAAGCTTTATTGCCAAGAGCTCTTTATCGCCAATCCCATAGTTTTTCTCAGCAGGAGAAAATATTCATGAGAAGAACGAACAGGGACGTAATGCTTTCGAGTCTCCTGTTTGGCTTAACACAGCCCCCACACCGACATCTGAAGCATCAACTTCAACGATAAAGAGCTTGTTGGGGTCTGGATGCTGCAAGCACTGTTCTGTGGAGAAGGCAGTCTTCAATTTCTCGAACGTGGAAATAGCCTCTTCTGACCATTTTGAAGCGTTGGCACCCTTGCAGGTCATTGCAGTTAAGGGTACGGTTAAAGAAGAGTAGTTCTTTATGAAGCTTCGATAATAGTTGGTGAACCCCAGGAATCTCCTTAAAGCCTTCAAGCTGGTAGATTGTAAGAAACTCTTTACGTCTCATCTGGGTTGTTTGTGTTACATCCGGATATATCCATATTGGATGCCCAAAAAAAGGTATCTGCCTATTTCTTAAGAATAACCTCAATATGTAATTCCACTCCGAATGAAAGAGCGCCCATAACAATTGCATGAACCCTCGAAGGCATCACGACAGCCAAAGTGGCAAGACAAGTGGCATCAACATTCTACAGCACAATGAAGGGGGAACATAGCAAGCAGAAAGAGTGTCAGAAAAAACCACAAGGCACCGATAAAGGGACAAAGCAGCAGAAAGACTAGCACCAACACACTGAGGAATCATGATAGTGGCAAGAATACCACAAGGAGTAGAGTGAGTTGTCTGGTGTATGGCAGCAAGGCAGAGTGGCAGAAAGTTGATAGGGGCAAGACAGGCTGGCAGAGTGGAGGTAGTCTGGTCCCTGTGGTTTTCATAGGGGCAAGACAGGCTGGACCCGGGGAGAGTTCTATTTCCTTTGTGCAGGAAAGGGCTCCCTAGAATGGGTTCATCCCTAGTGAGGTAGTTCTGTTGGCATCTAGTGAGCTCTCGCTGGTCTTCTAAACTCTGGAGGACGTAGCAGATATACAAACGAGAATTTTGAAGGCCGAGGCGGAGGATGTTTCAATGCGAACAGCGGTTCAACATGGGTCAGCGGGTGCTAAGAGATAGGCAGGCTACACCCGGGGAGAGTTACCTTTCCTTTGCGCAGGAAAGGGCTCCCTAGAATGGGTTGTTGGCCCCTAGAGTGGAGCACAAGCCTTCAAAGCGTGGTGAGTCGACGTGGAGGAGGTTTCCATGTGAACAGCGGTTCAACATGGGTCGGCGGGTGTTAAGAGAGAGGCTATCTACATCTGGGGAGAGTTCCCTTTCCTTTGCACAGGAAAGGGCTCTCTAGAATGAGTTGTTGGCCCCTAGAGTGGAGCACCAGCCTTCAAAGTGTGGCGAGTCGACATGAAGGAGGTTTCCATGTGGTTCAGTATGGGTCAACGGGTACTAAGAGATAGGCTGGCTACACCCGGGGAGAGTTCCCTTTCCTTTGTGCAGGAAAGGGTTCCCTAGAATGGGTTGGCCCCTAGAATGGGATGTTTCCGTTAGTGTCTAGTGAATACCCTGAAGCTATTAACTGCTTATGCACTTCAGCTGATGACAAAAGAACTCGAAGAGCTCCCAGAAATAAGAAAACTGCTACTCAAGTCCAAATCTACAATATCAACCTATATTGACTTTGTACCCTACACAGTGCCTCTGTAAACTATGGGAACACAGAGGATGAACTAGAGTGCAACTACCACCAGTTTTCTATAATACTAGAAACATTAATGAGGCACCTAAGAAAGATTTAGGAACAATGGCCCATATTATGAAGGTCATGAAAACTATTGTAGCATATGAAATATGCAAACTCCAAACATGTTAAGTCAGCTTTTTATGTTCTTACATTCCAAATGTTGCAAAACAGGAAAAATAATATTCTGTAAAGAAGTGATGCAGGAATACTTGAAACTGAAATTAGAAATACTAAAACTAAACTCAGACAGGCACAGCATTTGAGGTCAGGCCCTTGTAGTGACATAAGGGCTGGACAGTGGACACTGCAGACAGGCACAGTGTTTGAGGTCAGGCTCTTGTAGTGATTTAAGGGCTGGACAGTGGACAGACAGGCACAGCGTTTGAGGTCAGGCCCTTGTAGTGATGTAAGGGCTGGACGGGCAGGCACAGCATTTGAGGTCAGGCCCTTGTAGTGATGTAAGGGCTGTAAAGTGGTCACTGCAGACAGTGCATAGCGTTTGAGGTCAGGCCCTTGTAGTGACGTAAGGGCTGGATAGTGGACACTGCAGACAGGCACAGGTGTGTACAGCATTCATGGCGGTCCAGATATCACAGGTGAAATGCACACTCCCCTCTTCCTTAGCTAGCAGCGCTTGGATTAGACTGCAACACTGGCTGTACAGGCTGGGGATGATCTTTCTGCTAAATGTGGTTCTGGAGGGGACTTTGTAATTTGAAACTAAGACCTTCAGCAAATGCTTGAAACCCATATTCTCTACTATCTGCAAGGGCTGGTCAACAAGGGCAATCATTTCCCCAATGCTCCTGGTTACAACTTTTGAGGCTGACTGCCTCCTTCCCCGGGATAGCGTTACCGAACACCATCCCATTTCCTCCATGGTGGGTTGTCACTTCTGACACATGGCAGGGGGTTGCTGGCCTGCCACCTGACTGCTAGAAGGGACTGAGGGCGTGGGGTGACTCTGCTCCTTTTCAACCACTTTATGCTGCCTGGAAAAAGGGGTCCCCTGACTGGTACTGCCACCATCCCCAGATGGCAGTACTGTTGGGTGTTGCTTCTGCATATAATGCATCATGCCGAAATTAGTTAGATGTCCCATTTGCTTGCCTCTGCTAATAGCCCTGGCACAGTAATTACACTGAGCAAAACGCGGGTCCTCCGTCACATTAAAGTGGCTCCAGATCACAGATTTCTTTTGTGATCCCTTCTCTATAGCCTTCGGGGTGTATGCTGGCACTGGAGTTGAAGTAGTGGGTGCACCCTGAGAAGCAATGTGAGGTGCATCAGTCACACTCTGTGCCTGCGCTGACTGCACTTCCTCGTCATCATCATCAGTTCATCTCTCCCCTGCAGCACTGAAGTGGAGGCTAAGACAGAACTAACTAATCCTCCTAAACCTTCTTCAGCTATTACATCCATTCCTGATGATTAGAATCCCACACAAGATGATTCTTCATCAGAATCAGAAGCAAGCAGTGCCTGCACTACATTTTCAATGCTGTCGAGTCTGCTGTCACACTGCTGCTTCTGGGTCTCGCCCTTTTGTCTTTCATGACTCAGCTTCCCCTTCCCTCACCTCCAAAACTACAGGGTCAGAAACAGGTGGTGATGGTGCATCATCTTTAAATTTCATTTTTTTTCTGGATGGAACTGCCTGCCCCTCCAGAGATTTTAGATTGGAACAGCTTCCTTTTTAACTTTAATGGGGGACTGGCACTGCCTTTTGAATTGCCTCCTCTGCCAGTCCCAATCATTCGACCATGTCTACCTTTCCCTGGAAAACTGCGCACAGACGCATGGTGCAGTGCCTTGATGTACACTGCAACTGAGACAGCTGTATGTGCACACCAAACTTGTAACTACAAAAGAGGTCTACTGGGGATTTGGCTTAAAAGAGCCCTGCTGTTGCAATATATGTGAGTCTGGAAAACTGCCCACAGACGCACGGTGCAGTGCCTTGATGTACATTGCAACTGAGACCACTGTATGTGCACACACCAAACGTGTAACTACAAAAGAGGCCTACTGGGGATTTGGCTTAAAAGAGCACTGCTGACCCAATATATGTGAGTCTGGAAAACTGCCCACAGACGCACGGTGCAGTGCCTTGATGTACACTACAACTGAGACTGCTTTATGTGCACAAAAAAATAAAACAGCAGAGAAAAGACTTGACTGGAAGCCTGAACAAGCACAATTCCTAGTGATGCTGCTTCTTAGTTGAAAATACTAACTCACACTATCTCCCACCCACACCACCCACACCACCCAAACCCTGCCTGCAACCTACCCCAGGGGGTAAGATAAGCAGCAAAATTTCACTGCTGGCAGCTTGTCTCAGTAGGAGAGACAGAGAGACCGTCTGAGTTTAATAAAAAAAAGAGTGCAGTCAAAAAATGCCTGGCTGGCACTGCAGCAAAACGAACAAATATCTTTTTCAATGGAAAATTCTATCAAAGTAGCTAGCAATTGAATACAGATTTGAGACACTCAGACTAGCTCTGAGTAAAACCACCTCCCTGGATAACCCCTGCAAAGAAAGAACATGGCACGCTGCATGCTTAAGGTATATATAGTACATCGTCATCAGGAAAAGCGTTTCAGAGCACTGAGTGAGAGCGGCTATTGGCTGCATTAGAAAAATGCTTAGCTCTCACTGATAGGTTGCATTCTCGTCTCCTTGCCAACCTGTCTGACCCACTCTATGACAGCGCTGTGAGGTCACTTATGACTCACAAGAAAGGGCTGGTTTTTGCTATGGATACTCCCACATGGCCTTCTCCTATTTCAAACAGCCCCTAAGAAATCACTGCATGCCAAAAGATTGAAACTAATATGATGTTTTATTCGTGGGGGATCGCCATGCATTTCATGAAACCACGAATCAAACGAACAGGGACTTATGTGTTGCAGATTGCACATTCGTTGTAAACGAATGCACATCCCTAATCAGAATTCATATTTTGTTGCAGAGTAGTAAGACCTCTGGTATCTCCCTACAATTCTTAGTAAAATCTTTCAAGCTAATTTTAAAACAAGTGTGCATGCTCATACACGCTTGTATTGGCACATAAGCGGAGATGCATTGGAATTTTAAATTTTGCTCGCATATGATTTAAAATATATTTAGTGCGTGTAAGCATATTTTACTTACTTGAGCAAACCTACTAGGCATATGTTCATAGGACTTTGCTGGCTTTAATGCATGTATGTAAGCAGATTTTAAAACAAGCTTGTGCGAGGGACATTCCCAGTTTTTCCAATTAGTCCACAGTTTGCCCAGTCAATATTGAGGTCTTCCAGACCCCTCTGGTTCTTTATTCTGCACATCTCCCAGTTGATCTGGAACCCTCTCCCTGTCCTGTAAGCCCTAAAATGTGAGACCTATATACTTGCTCCTCATCAGGAGCAGCAGTAAAGTTACATGGATAACAAGCTTCTGCGTCCTCTGTTTTAAAATACGGAGTTACATGTACAGCAGTTGGACCTGCCCCAGAATGCTCATACCCTGCCGCTTTTCCACCCCCTTGGTTTTGGCACATACATGGGAATATACACGTGTAAATAGTGGCTTTTAAAATCTGCATTGCTCGCATGAGGCCCCCATATGCGGATATGTGGGCATTTTTGTGCGAGTAACACTTTTAAAATCAATCTCTTTGTGTCCATTGTTCATACTGACTTTACCCCTATGCTGAGAGTTATAAAATTGCCATCTTAGGACTTTGAAGTCTCTCTAAAATCTTATCTAAGTGGCATGCAAGGTCCACTGTTTTCGCACCAGGCAGGCAAGTTACCAAGCGATCCTCGTGCTCACCAGCCACCCAACTATCTACATTTTTAATGATCAAATCAACCACTATTACAGTTATATTAACTCTTCCCTACTGGGCACACAGCCTGGAGACATATCATTGGTGCGAGAGGATAAGGCATCACCTGAAGGGCAGGTCTTAGCTACATCCTGCCACATCAAGGTAATGGTCTCCTGCCAGATGATCTTGCTCCTCCAAAATAGAACAAGGGCTGCTTGACAGGAATTGTGTCTGCTCTACAATGTTCCTGAAGGCCTCCTCTATATACTTATCTGTCTGCCTCAGCTCTTCCATGTTTGCCATTATATTCTCCATAGATTAAACTCTTTCTCGGAGAACCAGGAGCACTTTGCACTTGGTGTACACATGCAACATTTCACCAGCAGGCACATAATCATACATGTGACACTCAATGCAAAAGACTGGATAGCCCCCAATTAGCTACTGGACTTCTGGTCTACATTTTCATTTTATTAAGTTGCTAAAGTTTTAAAGCTGATTATGGAGTAGGCATATCTCTCAATTTAAGGGGTTTTAAATTATTTGATGAGGTTTAAAAATCTAAGATGGTAATTTTAAAACAAGCGCGCAGGCACACATAAATATGCATATCTGCGCGTGAGCGAAGATACCCTGGAATTTTTAATTGTGCACTTAATGTTATAAAATATGCCAAACACGTCAAGTATGCTCCTAAGTTTAAGAGGTTACTTGAGCACAGCTAGTGCGCATGTCTTCCATAGAACTTTGTCGGCTTTTACATGCGTACGTCCGCAGATTTTAAAACATGCTCGCACGAGGCACATTCCTAGTTTTCCAATTAGTCCACCAGTTTGTCCAGTTTCTATTGAGATCTTTCAGACCCATCTGGTTCTTCATCCTACATGCCACCCAGTTAACCCAGATCCCTCACTCTGTTCTTATAAGCTTTAAAACTCGAGATCTACAGACTTGCTCCTCATTGGGAGCAGCGATTAAAGTTACGTGGATAACTAGTGTACACACGGTGCGATTTTCAGTTTTAAAATACCATAAGTCTTGGCCCTGCCCCAGAATGTCCTTGCCCTGTCCTGCCCATGCCTTGACCCTGTTCTGCCCCCTAATTCTTCACACACATAGAGGTTCATATGCAATGTCTCTGGTGGCTTTTTTAATGTCCCCGCATGTGGCCCTCATGTGTGCTTTTGTGGCCACTTTAAAATCAACCTGTAAGGTTTTTAAATTGATAACTTGGTAACTCTTTTAGTTTTTGAATGACCAGCAACAAGACTAAATTTAGTCAGTCTCTAAAATCAGGGTTAATTGTATATTATGCAAAATTGCTAATTAATGTATTTTCAAGATGTTCCTCCTAACTGGAGGTGGAGGTATCTATTTAACAGAAAAAGAGCCTGGGGTGGGTGGTAATCAAACTAGTGACTAGGGTCCAGTACTTCTACCTGTTCAGATCCAGTAAGCGATCTTTGCAAACTCACAATGTTAATACTTAAAAAGACATACTAACTTCTACAAGCTCACAAAAATAACCCAAAGTTCTGTTTTTACAAGCTCACAAAATAACCCAAAGTCCTACTTTTAAATACACACAATTTCTAACTGTGTCAAACAAATACTAACTTCTACAAGCTGACAGTGCATTAATGTTATCATGGTTTAGTACTTTAGTGCATATACCCTGTTAGGCAAAAAAAAAAAATCTATTTTCTGTTTTTAATTGAGAGGACAATTTTCAAATGATTTACCCTGGGCAACAAAAACATTGTTTACTCTCCTCTTTCTGGGTAAAAGTACCTGCACTGTTTCATAAGTGTTTGCAATTCAAAATTCAACAATCTCTGTTTTAATAATTTATTTTAAAAATTCCTTGCTTTGAGTTTAATTCTTCATTTGACTGTCAGTGGATCAGTATTAGTTTTGAAAGAATTTAAATTAAAATCAAAAGAATCAGGGATTTCATGCATCATGCTGTCAGCTGAATCACAGAACAAAGCTCTGCTAAGGTATGCCTGGATGGCTCAGAATTATTATACATAGCATGATAACAATACTGCTTTTATTAAAAAATTTAAAGGAAGATAGCTGAGCTTTCTTTATCTCTGAGGATAAAAGAATTTTCCAGCTCTTTCCTCCCCAAGGTCACAAAACATCATGCACAGGTTTTTGCATTACTTTTGCTCTTATTAAAATGCCCCTGTGTTAGACATATTTAAATTTGGAAAGGCTCTGAGAGCTTTGAAAGTGCCAGTTGAAAACTACTATGTCGAGAGGTAGGAAGAGGATATGCAACCTGGAGGTAGGAAAAAGGAATGAATGGAGGGAGAGGCAAAGAAGAGTGATGGTAATCTGTAAATGCAGGTAGAGGGTGAAGAAAGGAAAGCTAATAGGAGGAGGGAAGAGAGAAAGAGGGAGAGAAGAGAAACGTTAGAGGGTATGGCAGGAGAAAAGAAAGGAGACAGTGAGGGGAAATGGTGGAAAGGAATGGGAAGAGAACAAAGAGGATATGAATCAGGGAATGCAAAATTCTAGACTTTTTGCATTGAATTTTAGTTGTCAAACCGCTGACCTCAAGAATTTTTTGGTTACTCATCATTTTTCTGTTCTATCTGGATTGTGCACCTCATTGCAGATCTTTGTATCATCTGCAAAAGGACAACTTTGTTAATATCTGCTCTGCAATATCACATAAAAATACTGCACAGAACTGGAGTTGGGCTCAGTTCTTGAGGTCTGGTCTAAGGTGTTATGCAAGCCTTTTTACTTGAAAAGTAAGGGTCCCAAATCAGATCCCTGAGGCACTCCACTGCTCACTCCCTTCCACTGAGAAAATTGTCCATTTAATCCTACTCTCTGTTTCCTGTCTTTTAGCCAGTTTGCAATCCACGAAAGGACATCGCCACCTATCCCATGACTTTTTACTTTTCCTAGAAGCCTCTCATGAGGAACTTTGTCAAATGCCTTCTGAAAATCCAAGTATACTATATCTACCGGTTCACCTTTATCCACATGTTTATTAACTCCTTCAAAAAAGTGAAGCAGATTTGTGAGGCAAGACTTGCCTTGGGTAAAGCCATGCTGACTTTGTTCCATTAAACCATGTCTTTCTATATGTTCTGTGATTTTGATCTTTAGAACACGTTCCACTATTTCTCCTGGCACTGAAGTCAGGCTAACTGTCTGTAGTTTCCCAGATCACCCCTGGAGCCCTTTTTAAATATTGGGGTTACATTTGCTATCCTTCAGTCTTCAGGTACAATGGATGATTTTAATGATAGGTTACAAATTTTTACTAATAGGTCTGAAATTTCATTTTTTAGTTCCTTCAGAACATCTGGTCCAGGTGATGTACTACTCTTCAGTTTGTCAATCAGGTCTACCACATCTTCTAGGTTCACCGTGATTTGATTCAGTCCCTCTGAATCATAACCCATGAAAACCTTCTCCAGTACGGGTACCTCCCCGACATCCTCTTCAGTAAACACCGAAGCAAAGAAATCATTTAATCTTTCCACGATGGCCTTATCTTCTCTAAGTGTGCCTTTAACCCCTCGGTCATCTAACGGTCCAACTGACTCCCTCACAGGCTTTCTGCTTCAGATATATTTTTAAAAGTTTTTACTGTGAGTTTTTTTGCCTCTACGGCCAACTTCTTTTCAAATTCTCTCTTAGCCTGTCTTATCAATGTCTTACATTTAACTTGCCAACGTTTATGCGTTATCCTATTTTCTTCTGTTGGTTCCTTCTTCCAATTTTTGAATGAATATCTTTTGGATAAAATAGCTTATTTTACCTCCCCTTTTAACCATGCCGGTAATCGTTTTGCCTTCTTCCCACCTTTCTTAACAAAGAATGGCTACCAAAATGGGACACATAGCAGTTTTTTGTTACACTCCTTTCATATTCCATGTGAATGAAATACAGTAGGGTAAAAGGAAAGGGTAACATGTCTTGAGTTACATGATTTCTTATGGGAAGAAAAAAAAAGATTTTTTATATTTTTTTTCCTTTCATGAAGATAATGGGAGATGTGAGGCAAAAAAAGGATAAAATTGTTGCTCCTGTCTTGATATGTATTAAATCTATATGGGGTGGAGAGCTCTGGGATGTGAACAAAAGGCACAAAAATATTCAGGTGATTAGCCTCTAAAGAGCAGGTCAATGGGTGATGTGGAAGGCATTAATGGAGCGTCTGAGGTGGCATTTCCTCCTGTCTACCTCAAATTCCTTTTTCCTGCTGTGTCAAATAGTGTTTTGCCAGCTCTGAATACCTTACAAATGAAGCCTTTCACAACAATTCAAATTTTGCTAAACCCAATATCTGCTGCTGTTCACCAGGTAGAGATTCAGAACTTCAGGAGTGACTTCACCATGTTGTTTTTAAAGGAATATTAGAAAGAAAGGTGATATGGTAAAGTGAATGTAGATATATCTGCCTCTGTCATACTTTGTTGTAACAACCTGAACATTTTAGTGGATGAATTTTCCAGAAGAAACCAGTTGCCAGTTGCTCTCCACAGTCATTATACATGTTTACTTTTTCAATATAAAAAGTAAACATGTGCTACTTGCTACTTCAGTTGCATGGTGCTACTTGCTACCATGCAACTGAACTGGGTTCAGTTTCAGAGAAGTATGGGTGCTACAAGGGCCATATTTACAGGACAAGTGTGGAAGAAATACATGGCTGGTCTTAGGAAGTGGCAGCCATGGCCAAGGGCCCTGGGTTTTCAAAGGGGCCCTGCAGGCCACAGTTCTTAAAAATTGATTATGGTGTGTTGTTGATTATGATGGTTCATGGAAAAAAAAAATTACAAATGGTTTATTTGGCGAGCACCAATGTGGCTGTATTGCCTTGTTTACCATTACTTTTTAGTCTATAATTCCAACATATTTGTGAAATATACACAGTAATATTACAAAAAGAAAAGTCCAGAATCAGAAGGGCTGAAGAAACAAAGTACCCGTTCCACTTAGTATTGACTGAATATGAGGACTTTGGAGCTATAACAGTGCTTTTCTAGCTGCAACCCTCTATCCTGTATGCCCGCCATCCCCCATATTAAATCACTGAATGTAGTTTGCATTGCTCTAGCAGTGACATTAACCTAACTACTATTAAAGTATAGTATACACTAGCCCACATTGGTTAGTTTTAGGCTGTTATCTCTTGGTGATATAATGCACTATTGCTTAGATGAGTAACCTCCTATGACATATTTCCAATCAGTTACATCTGTTCACATTTTTCTGCAGTTGTGATTTCTTTCTTTTCTGGTGCATTTGTATTTCATCAATTTTTCAGTTAAATATTTTGAAATTGATAGTGTAGTATAGAAGTTATATGGAAATTGACTGAAAATAGACTTTTGTAATGGTTGAAATGAGCCCAATATGTGGTGCCGAGAAAAGGAAACTAAAGAAACAGTGACACATACAAGATCTGAATAAGCAAAAAAGCTTATGAAATTGGCTAGTTTTTGGCCCAAACCTCTGCAAGACTGGAACAGAGTGGCAAGCAATCTGCGACCATCATGCATATAGAAGATGAAGGATTAAAGTACACAGTGATGAGAAATTAGGTGTAAATGTTCATGTCGAGGGCAGTGCAATAATGCCAGTTAATATTGATGTAACATTACTTGAAAGCAAAATCCTAAGCATATTAGGCAGTGACAATGATGAATGCATAGATAACATTGGCAACACTAACGAGGCACAGACTGATGCTGTAGAGAGCAGTGACCCAGAAAATTGGTCTTTAAATATATGTCTGATTCATTGCAAACTGAGTTGGTTAAGCGAGGACCATATCTTGTTATTGTTTTTGTTTCCTTTTAATGATAAAAGATGTCAATTCTCTGAGGAAAATTATCCTAAATTGCAGAGTGGTGAAATTATTAAATGCAGCTGGCTTGTGTACTCAGAATGATGGGATGCTGTTTTCTGCTATTCTCAACATTCCCATAGAATGGTAAGCTTTTTTTCAGCTAAATGTTGAACGATTGCTATAATATAGTATAGAACTAGTGCACTGGCTTGTGTACTCAAACTGATAGGATGCTGTTTTTTGGAAATGCCAAATCCCACCTTACTGAGAACACTTATAACAGTTGGAAACATGTTTCTTCTTATCTGTGAAATCACAAATACACATAAAACCATTTGGAATCAAAACAGAAGTGAAAGCTCTTGCACAACTTGTTTACAAGTTTACAAAACTTGATGCACACACTTAGGGAGTGATTGAAATTGATTCACTGGCAAAAAGTCCTGTACTGAATTACAGCAATCAACATTTAGTTGAAAGAGAATGACCATTTTGTGGAAATGTTGAGAAATTGGACAAGTCAAGCAATGGATGTTTTCTTGGCAAAGCTGAACTACTTGAAAAATTTGACCCTGTTCTGGAGGAGCATACTTGATGTATTTTGAAATAGAGACATTTGACCATTACTTGGAGAATCACATTCAAAATGGGATAATCCTGTTGTTGGCGAAGAATATTTTACAGTGAGTCAGTTCAGTCAAACAGTCTAAATACTTTTTCATAATGTTGGTTCACACAGCTGATGAAAGTTGAATAGAACAGATGTCAGATATGTCAATCAGCACCAGAAGTCCAAATATGTCAATCAGCACCAGAAGTCCAAAGAACATTTTTAGGTTTCTTGAAAGTAAATGACAGAACAGGAAAGTATTTGTGAAACAATTTTGGAGTTTGTAAAGCAAAATTCATTAGATATACAGGACATCTGAGGTTAATGTTACAATAATGATAATAATATGAAGGGCAAAATAGTGGTAAGCAAGCAAGAATTTTGAACATAAACAGCATTTACTTGCTTTGCAGTAATTACAACTTAAATCTAATCATATGTGATGATGCGTCTTCAAACACTGCAAATATTTTCTTGGACTGTTGCAGTGAATTTTTATTTCTTCTCTGCGTTATCTCAGTGTTGGGAAGTGTTAAAAGGACTATGCAAAGTGACAGTTAAATTGGTTTCAGAAACTCACTGGGAATGTAGAGTTAGTAGCACAAAGCTTTATGCTGCCAATTGACAGAGGTTCATGAGGCGCTGCTTGAAATATGTAATACTAGAACTGACAGTACAACTGTATTCGAAGCAAGCAGCTTGGCAGACCTACTGAATTCCTATCCGTTCATCGTCTGATTTTTCATTTGGTATTAAATCCTTGTCAAGATCAGCAGTTACCAAAATATTCCCAAATCGTGCTGTTCATGTAGTAGTGACAGCTAGGCTGGTAGCAGCAATGTGCGCGTGTTTTCATGAGACTGGCTTTGATGAAGCCATCAGTGAGACAAAACAGCAGATTTAAAAATTCCTGCATCGTTTCCAGCCAGAAGCCATTTAAGACACATGCACCAGTTTAATTACGAGGTTTGCGATGAACCAATAACTGCTGAAAAGGAAAGGTTCAAAATTGAATTCTTTCATCACCTAGTTGATGTGGCTTTACAAAAATTTGAAGACAGGTATTCTGTGTTTGGCAGAATGAGACATTTGACTAATTGTAAAAATTCCATGCACTGAAGCAAATGTTCTTTCATAAGCTCAATAAACGAACAAGTTGTTATGGGAGTCTCTGTTTAGTGGACCCTTGGGCCGACCTGCTGGAGACTGGGAAAGATGGTCAATGTCTCTAATGAATAGCAGGGCCGGGAGGCAGATGTTCAGGCAGGATGTAGATGCTCTTCACCTTGGAAGCTGGTGCTCCCCCGGGAGGAGCCCGTAGGAGCCCAACCACTGGGACAGGTGGCTTCACCCTTGGCAGCCGAAGCCCCCCCGGGAGGAGCCTGTAGGGACCCGGCCGCTGGGACTTAGGCGGGTTGTGGATCAGGACAGGTAACTGGAACCAGACTAGGACAGTAGCGATACTGTAACTGGGCTCGGGTTCTGGAACCAGGCAGGAACTGTAGCAAGACTCGGGTACTGGAACCAGGCAGGAACTGTAGCAGGATTCGGGTACTGGAACCAGGCAGGAACTGTAGCAGGATTCGAGTACTGGAAGCAAGCAGGTACTGTAGCAAGGCAGCAGGAACCAAGCAGTTACTGTAGCAGGCAGACAGGAACCAAGCAGGTACTGTAGCAGGCAGGCAGGAACCAGGCAGGTACTGTAGCAAAAACGGAGCGATGAAGCGAAGCGAGTCACTCCGGGACACAGCGCAACAGGAAACCGGGAGGCTAACCTGTTGCAAGGCAAAGACTGGATGGCCGCAGCCGGCTTATCAAGGCCGCGGCGTCTGACGTCAGGAGTTGGGCGGAGTCACCACTGGCAGGAAACGGCCTAGAAAAGCGCCCAAGTGGCACGCGTGCACGCCTAGGAGCCAGGCGTCCATGGGAGACCTCACAGCAGCACAGCCCCAGCGGGGATGCTGCCAAACAGGCCGCAAACCAGGCCTCTGGAAGTGGGAGCAGGTCCGGGAGCCCGGAGGTAAGGGCCTGGCTGCAGTGCTCGCGGCCAGAACCGCAATAGTACCTCCCCTCTTACGCCCCGTCTTAGCCGGTCCGGGTTTACTTGGGTGGTCCAGATGGAACTGCCGTAGTAAGTCCTTGTCTTGGATGTTACGGGCCGGTTCCCAAGAATTATCCTCGGGTCCGCAACCCTCCCAGGCAAGCAAGTATTCCCATCGGCGTTGATGAAACCGGACATTCAAAAGTTCACGCACTTGATACGTGACCTCGTCCGGTACTGAAGGATCCAATGGTTCAGGAGCCCGGGAGTGGTACCTGGATAGCACAAGAGGCTTCAGCAATGACACATGGAACACGTCATGTATGCGCATGGAGGAGGGTAGGCGCAGACAGTATGAGACTGCTCTCACTCGTTCGGCGACTCAAAAAAAAAAAAAAAGGGACTCCGTATGGTGGCAAGCTGTTCTGGCGGGGCACCGTATGGTGGCAAGCTGTTCTGGCGGGGCACCGATGTTCAATTTCTGATGTTTTTAGACTGACTAAATTTGCTTAACCCACATCTCCAGTTTAATTTCTCTATAGACTCGTTATCCATAGCTTTTTTGGATATCTTGGTTTTTGTCCAAGATAATACATTTCATACTACAATATTTTGAAAAGAAACAGATAGGAATACCTTATTAGCCTTTGATAGTTGCCATCCGAGAAATCTTCGCAATAACATTCCAACTGGTCAATTTCTAAGATTACGGCATCTTTGTTCGACTCGTGAAGAATTTTTAAAACAGGCACAAATAATGACCTCTCGGTTTTTGGCTAGAGGTTACCCTAGAAAAGTGATTCGGAATGCTTTTAAACGAGCATTTCATGTGAATCGCGATTTACTTTTTTTACCCCAGTCTTCTCCATCAGAGCCCTCTAATAACTGTATCCTTCCCTTCTCCCCTTTAAGTCGGGAAGTGACTAAAATCATCCGTACACATTGGCATTCCTTATCTTTACATCAGATGTTCCAGGGTTCCCTGCGGTTTACCTTCCGCAGAGGGCGCAATTTAAGAGACAGATTGGTACATGCATATCAAGGTAGGGTTGACGCGACCCCTTCTGGAGACTATTTACATCGTCCTTGTGGTCACTGTACAGCTTGCCACCATACGGAGTCCCTTTCATTCATCCAACATCAAATTACTCAAAGAATTTTTTGTTTAAAATCTAACTCTGATTGTACATCACAGGGTGTCATTTACATGATCAAGTGTCCTTGCCCCTTGCTTTACGTCGGTAAAACGTCCCGGAAAATTAAAACCCGAATTATCGAACACTGTTCAAATATTCGTACGTCCCGTGACCAAGAACCCTTGGTTGCACATTGGATAAGTTTGTCTCACACCATTGCTGACCTATGGTTTGCCGTAATTGAGGTAGTCCCAAAGCCAACCCGGGGTGGGAATTATACAGAATATTTGGGCAGACAAGAACAAAAATGGATTTTTACTTTGGACACTGTTTCTCCCAAAGGTCTAAATCGGGAGATTGAATGGCATTTGTTCTCTTAATTCTGTTTACTCATTATACTGTCACTGGTTGTCCGTCTGTGGACCTGCTTGGGCGCTTTGCCTCTTGGGAACCGGTGATTGGTTCCCGCGAGAAAGGTGATCAACTCACCTGCAGTTTGGCGCCCAAATTCTGCCTTTAAAATACCTGGTTGTACTGAGGGTAAATGCACTCCCTGCCATCTTGTGAACACTTCGCACCAAGGTATGTTATTTTCTACTGCTTTAAGTTGCACATCGGGTTTAGTCCATTGTTTATGTCCTGATCTTTGATTATTTTAAATTTACAGATTGATTGAATCTTTGTTGGTCCCCCCGATGCAGCCACCGGCGAAACACAGGACCGTGTTGGGGCACCTTGAAAATTGTTTTCTGAGATAACATTATGCAGTGGAGTCGCTGCAATAAAATTTATAAATTGTTTTTGCATAAAATGTTTGGAATCTCCTTTGATCAGGACTAAAGTTCTATGATCTGCACTTCTCTGATTTGGATTATTCTGTAGTGCAGAACCTTGCTTTTGTTCTTTTGGATTTCTCCCACTGATTTTAAGCGTTTAAATGGTTGCCGATGATCAGATCTTCAGCTATACTGATGCAGAATTTAATGCGGTCCTGACGGACACCTCTTTTTTCTCTGATTCTCCAACTGTGGACATACCAACAGTGACCTGGCCTGATGTAATAAATCTCCAAAAGCGCTTTACCCATGCAGAACTGCACGCAGCAACTTTAATCGAGTATTGCAGGGTCCGACGTATCCCAAGAGGCTTATGTATTCAAAAGGAGCCGCGCTTACACACTGAGAATCCAACCTTTCTTACTCGCTGGACCCAAAATTTTAAACAAATGCTCGTTTGACTTGATGGTGTTGATTATTGAAACCACAAAACAGACACAAGTATCTTTACAAGAAGAACTTACCAATCAGTTAGACATCATTAAGAGTTCTACTGTAGCAGAAGAATTTGATCAACAACTTCGTGAATTTCAGGACAATCTTTCGAAGTTTAAGACTGATTTAAAAACCGGAAAATATAAGAAATTTCTAAGAGACGAGAATGATTATCGGTCGGGCTTTGTTTATCAATGGATGTCAAAATCTCGTCAAACTCATCCAAAGAAAGTGTCATTTGCTCACGATTCATCTGGCGATTCGTCGGGGGAAGAAGGAAATCAACAGCGTCCCAGACATCAACCTGCTGTTCCGACTACGTCAGATTTACCTGCACCTGCTTCTTCACGCTATGCTTCAGTTACTGCTTCTTGTTTGGACTCAGGCCAAAAACCTCCACACTCAATTCAAACGTCACGAGCGGAGTATACTACCCGGTCTCGTACTCGAGGCAACACTCAAACTCAGCGACCAACCAAGGTCACTCGGACTCCAGTGGACCCTTGGCAGTAGAACCTGCTGCAGTGTTTAATTTATCCTCTCATATATTGTCAGATACTGAATTAGGAATTTTGCGTAAAGGTTTGTCCTTTGTCCCTACAGTGAAATGCAATACGTTTGATTTACAAGTTCATTTACAGCGGTTTTATAGGTCATTACGGTTAAAATCTTTTTTTGCCAAATTCCCACCTAGCCGTGATGAATCCCTGGTTCACGTTAAATCTCGATGGACCCCCCCTGGCCCGATTGATCCCCTTATTTTGGCTTTTGAGAAATTAGTGAATCAAGATGTGAGAACACTTGTTTCAGCTAATCATTTTACATACTTCAATTTATCAGATTTACCTGCACCTGCTTCTTCACGCTATGCTTCAGTTACTGCTTCTTGTTTGGACTCAGGCCAAAAACCTCCACACTCAATTCAAACGTCACGAGCGGAGTATACTACCCGGTCTCGTACTCGAGGCAACACTCAAACTCAGCGACCAACCAAGGTCACTCGGACTCCAGTGGACCCTTGGCAGTAGAACCTGCTGCAGTGTTTAATTTATCCTCTCATATATTGTCAGATACTGAATTAGGAATTTTGCGTAAAGGTTTGTCCTTTGTCCCTACAGTGAAATGCAATACGTTTGATTTACAAGTTCATTTACAGCGGTTTTATAGGTCATTACGGTTAAAATCTTTTTTTGCCGAATTCCCACCTAGCCGTGATGAATCCCTGGTTCACGTTAAATCTCGATGGACCCCCCTGGCCCGATTGATCCCCTTATTTTGGCTTTTGAGAAATTAGTGAATCAAGATGTGAGAACACTTGTTTCAGCTAATCATTTTACATACTTCAATGTATCTAAGGTGGAGTCACGGGCTGTAAAGAGTTTAGAAGGTGATCCTGATATTGTAATAAAACCAGCGGACAAGGGTGGTGGGATTGTTATACAGAACAAGGATCAGTATGATACTGAGGTATATCGGCAACTTAGTGATACTGCTTTTTATTTACCTCTTTCTGATGACCCTACTTCCGATTTAAGATCATTGATTGAACCTGTAGTTCAACAAGCTTTAGACATGAAAATGTTGACACCACGAGAAGGTAAATTTTTGTTAGTAGAGTACCCCATTATTCCTACTCTGTATACCCTTCCAAAGATCCATAAACGTATAGAGAGCCCTCCTGGTCACCCAATAGTTGCCAGGACTGGCTCTTTACTCGAGCCACTTTCAAAATTTGTGGACCTTTTTCTAAAACCACTGGTCCCTCTGATTAAATCATACATTCGGGACTCATCCCATTTTATTTCTATTTTGGAATCTTTGCCTCCACCTCCGGATCAATTTTTCTTTGCTACATTGGATATAGTATCCCTTTATTCCAACATCCCGCAGTCTGAAGCTTTACTAGTTATTGAAGAAGCCCTGGACTCTCGTCCTGCCCCTTGCCGTATTTCTACATCTTTTATTTTGAAACTAGCTGAAATTGCTCTTACTAAAAACTTTTTTTGTTTTGAGGGTAAGTTTTATCAACAAATTAAAGGCACAGTGATGGGGGCCACCATGGCCCCTAGCCTTGCGTGCCTTTATGTGGCTAAATTTGAAAAGGTTAACATTTATTCATCACATTGGTCAAATCATATAGCATTATGGGTACGTTTTATAGATGACATTTTCATTAACTGGCGGGGCACCGATGTTCAATTTCTGATGTTTTTAGACTGGCTAAATTCGCTTAACCCACATCTCCAGTTTAATTTCTCTATAGACTCGTTATCCATAGCTTTTTTGGATATCTTGGTTTTTGTCCAAGATAATACATTTCATACTACAATATTTCGAAAAGAAACAGATAGGAATACCTTATTAGCCTTTGATAGTTGCCATCCGAGAAATCTTCGCAATAACATTCCAACTGGTCAATTTCTAAGATTACGGCGTCTTTGTTCGACTCGTGAAGAATTTTTAAAACAGGCACAAATAATGACCTCTCGGTTTTTGGCTAGAGGTTACCCTAAAAAAGTGATTCGGAATGCTTTTAAACGAGCATTTCATGTGAATCGCGATTTACTTTTTTTACCCCAGTCTTCTCCATCAGAGCCCTCTAATAACTGTATCCTTCCCTTCTCCCCTTTAAGTCGGGAAGTGACTAAAATCATCCGTACACATTGGCATTCCTTATCTTTACATCAGATGTTCCAGGGTTCCCTGCGGTTTACCTTCCGCAGAGGGCGCAATTTAAGAGACAGATTGGTACATGCATATCAAGGTAGGGTTGACGCGACCCCTTCTGGAGACTATTTACATCGTCCTTGTGGTCACTGTACAGCTTGCCACCATACGGAGTCCCTTTCATTCATCCAACATCCAATTACTCAAAGAATTTTTTGTTTAAAATCTAACTCTGATTGTACATCACAGGGTGTCATTTACGTGATCAAGTGTCCTTGCCCCTTGCTTTACGTCGGTAAAACCTCCCGGAAAATTAAAACCCGAATTATCGAACACTGTTCAAATATTCATACGTCCCGTGACCAAGAACCCTTGGTTGCACATTGGATAAGTTTGTCTCACACCATTGCTGACCTATGGTTTGCTGTAATTGAGGTAGTCCCAAAGCCAACCCGGGGTGGGAATTATACAGAATATTTGGGCAGACAAGAACAAAAATGGATTTTTACTTTGGACACTGTTTCTCCCAAAGGTCTAAATCGGGAGATTGAATGGCATTTGTTCTTTTAATTCTGTTTACTCATTATACTGTCACTGGTTGTCCGTCTGTGGACCTGCTTGGGCGCTTTGCCTCTTGGGAACCGGTGATTGGTTCCCGCGAGAAAGGTGATCAACTCACCTGCAGTTTGGCGCCCAAATTCTGCCTTTAAAATACCTGGTTGTACTGAGGGTAAATGCACTCCCTGCCATCTTGTGAACACTTCGCACCAAGGTATGTTATTTTCTACTGCTTTAAGTTGCACATCGGGTTTAGTCCATTGTTTATGTCCTGATCTTTGATTATTTTAAATTTACAGATTGATTGAATCTTTGTTGGTCCCCCCGATGCAGCCACCGGCGAAACACAGGACCGTGTTGGGGCACCTTGAAAATTGTTTTCTGAGATAACATTATGCAGTGGAGTCGCTGCAATAAAATTTATAAATTGTTTTTGCATAAAATGTTTGGAATCTCCTTTGATCAGGACTAAAGTTCTATGATCTGCACTTCTCTGATTTGGGTAATTGAAATCTCCCATTATTACTGAACTACCAGTTTGGTTAGCTTCCCTAATTTCTCTTAGCATTTCACTGTCCATCTCACCATTTTGGCCAGGTAGACAGTATTATACTCCTAAAACTATTCTCTTCCAAATCTATTTCCAAACCTATTTTAAGCCTAGCTACATTAAAAGCTTTTAGCACATCCTTTGGTAATGAATTGCAGAGTTTAATTATGCACTGAGTAAAAAAAAATTTTTCTATTTGTCTTACATGTATTGCCTAGAAACTTCATTGTGTCTTCTAGTCTTTGTACTTTTTGAAAGAGTAAATAACTGATTCACATTTACCCGTTTCACTCCACTGATTATTTTATAGACCTCTATCATATCTCCCCTCAGCTGTCTGTTTTTCAAGCTGAAGAGCTCTAACTTCTTTAGCCTTTCCTCATAGGGGAATTTTTCCATCCCCTTTATCATTTTGGTCACCCATTCTCTGTACCTTTTTTAATCCTGTTATCTTTTTTGAGATGCAGTAACCAGAATTACATACAATATTCAAGATGTGGTCACTCCAGGGAGCGATACAGAGACATTATGATAGTCTCTGTTTCATTCTCCATTCCTTTCCTAATGATACCTAGCATCATATTTGATTTATTGGCCGCTGCTGCACACTGAGCAGAGAATTTCATCCTACTGTCCATAATGACACTTAGATCATTTTCCTGGGTAGTGAATTCCAGTGTGGAATCTTGCATTGTTTAGCTATAATTTGGCTTGCTCTTTTCTACATGTATCACTTTACACTTATCCACATAGGGAGGATAGCTTTCTTCAAACAAGTGTGTGTGCTTTTCTGTACACTTTTGGTCTCCTTAAGTCTTAACATGAGCTCCAGAGCTGGCATTAATTTTTGAGAGTAAAAATGTGCACCAGAGATGGAATCAATAATAGCCTCATCAACATGCATTTGCATGTGATGAGTGCTATTACCTAGACCCGTGATAGGACATGTGTTTTGGAATTGCTAACCCCAGTTTTGAATCAGGAGATATGAATGCACATCCAAAATGCATGTCCAATCATGGGGTAACTGTGTGCTGCAGCCAGTGCATGGTATAGCATTGACCCAATAGAGATTATAAGCTTTAGCAAGTAAGATCTAGAGCCTTTTCATTTGTGTCTCTCAGTTGTTGGAATTCTTTACTACTTTGGTTGCAAACAGAGCCAAATGTTAAGAGAGTAAAAACTTTGCTTATCAAGAAGGCATTTGGATGATGTATTGTTAAGGATTTACATTTTATTTATTGTGTGTTTTACGTTTGTATGTTTTTATGCTTTATTTTTGTAAATTGTGGATGTTTGTAAACCACGCTGAACACAAAATTTGTATGGAAGTTTGCAGTATACATTGTTAATTAAATAAATCTATATATCTTTCATATATGTATTTATGCACAAGTATGGCCCCTGCAGGTGGAAGGGTTCAGATCCTGCTCTAACGGGCATAGATACATGCTGGCATAGGTTCAGTACAATTTTCTTGTTGAATCTGAACCTGCTTCTGAACTTGTGTAAGACATGTTTCTCTGGCAGATCCGAAAATTGTGCCCTAGTCCTGTATACTATCTGTAAGGAGTATCTCCTCTTTCTCCTCTGTTCTCTCTCTCTCTCTCCTCAACCATTACGCCATGAGTATCCATAAGACTATTAGAATCATTTAGAAGTTTAATTTTCTACCACTCACCCTGTCCTCCCCTATTATTCCCCAGTCTGTTCCATTCACTATCTCACACATCCTATTAGCAATGCAATGCCATTCAGTGAAAGGTTCCCCCAAAACTCTGCATGAGACTCCTGACCACGTTTTTCTTTATAACATGCACAATTCTGGGCAAGAACAAGGGCTTTCAAGTTAGCACCTCCAACTCCTCTGCCTCTCCTTCTAGCCTGCTGCCATGTCCACTCATTTGGAGAACCCAGCTCACCAACACTTGGTTGAACGAGCCCCTTCAAGTTTGAACTTTGCTGTAGTAAATATATTCATGCATTTGATGAGGATGATGGTCACACATAAGTGATTTATAAAAATAGCAATTTATGCACATACATGCAAACCACTATTGAGGGCTGTAAATAAACACAACAGCAGCAGCTACAGAGAAAGATCTCTCAGGAGAGTGCAATTACCAGCAAGGCAATTCAGGAGCAGCCTCGGAAAACGTTAGTGGTAAAATAGGTTAAATAGGTCACCATCTCTAGTTTATATACCAGTGAATTAATTTGTTTGCATAACATTTTCCTAATTGGTTAACATTATAATTTTATCCCTTATAGGATAATGAGGTAGGATTATTGTAAATTGAGCCCAAAAGGCAAATGAAACTCAGTGCTCATAACATACTTCTTGACTTTTAGCATACATTCTAGCATTTCAACAGCCGTGGATTGTTTTTACAAGTCTGATCAGTGCAGTCTCAATGCTGTAATTATCTTTTATTTCTTCCAAACTAGTTTAGCTTCATAGGAAATTCTTTTTAAAGCACCCTACACCACGCCCATTTTTCATGCATGCATTTTCTTGCGAAAGCAGATATATGTGCATATGTAGCATATATGGAAAGTATGACTTATACATGAATACTTCACATTCACATGTGTATGTCATTTCTGCATACAAACTTTTGAAAATTCTCCTCTTAGGTCAATCCAATATCGGCGTGCCTAAAATGGGTGGTCATGATTGAGTACCCACTCTCCTAAGCGTGGCGATCGATTTCTATGGTGTGCCCAATGGAATATGTAAATTGGCTGCACAGCCACAGGTTTGGAAAATGGACTCTCATTAATTGAGCGCCACTTTTCCCAAGCCTGACCGCCAGAACATTAAAAAAAATTTTAACATTCTCTTTTTCTGTTCTTCTGACTTAATATCGCCAAGATATTAAGTCGGAGAAAGTACAGAAAAGCAGTATTTTCTGCTTTTCTGTCAACTTTTTGGGCTTCTCAAAACTTAATGCCTGCTCGGGTCAGTTGTTAATTTTTGAGGGTTAAAATGTGCGTATCAGGTGCACTTTTTTTTTTTTTTTGCATTGTGGGAAATAGCTAATAGCCTCATCAACATGAATTTATATATGATGAGCGCTATTAGCTATGCACTCTATTGGACGCGCGTTTTGGATGCACTAACCCCCATTTTGCATCGGGGGTTATGGACACATGTTCAAAATGCGCATGCAATTGCGTGTTAAGCCGTACGCTGTGGCCAGCACATAGTATTGCATCAGCCTGAGTGTGCATGGTATACCAAAGAGAAGGAGATTCTAAACTGTTGGGACAAAGAATTGAAAGCAGAGGAAGTTCATGATAATTGCAATCTTGCAAAATGTTGCTCAATTCACTCTGGTCATCATATCATATTGATTGGAAAGAAGGGCTGTGAATTTAAGATTTACAAGTGCTAGGATATAATGCCCATTTTAATTAAATTCTTATACTTGGGTATTGCTTGTATAGCCATATGCTTCCCAGTGCTATATTACTCAGAATGAGTCAAGACAAACTGTGTAAAGGGTTTTGCGAGAGGATTTTTTTAACCTTTTTTTCTCTTTTCATTTACTAACATAAATGGCAGAAGTGAAAGATCATCTAGTTCATCCACATGCATGAAATCTTTCTGTAATTCTGCATATCATTCTCTTTAATTTTGGAAAGTGTCTTTCCAATAAATAAATTAAAGATTGATATTTTTATTTCATTGTTTCTTTCCTGCTATTGAATTCTATAGGTCACTATATTTCTATTGGAAAGTCTCCTAAGCCTCAGATTTGATTGAATCATGGTAACACAGTAGATGTTGGCAGATAAGACCATTTGCTCCACCCATTTTGCTCGGTTGTCCCAACTTTCTTTTGAGAGGATTAAGTGGCGGCAACATGCCTAAGAGGGAGATGGGAGCTCTGGGAGGGAACAGGGAGCCTGATTTGTGCAGAGGGAGCAGAGGAGTAGCCTAGTGGTTAGAGCAACAGGCTGTGAAGCAGGAAAGCCAATTTTCAAATCCTGCTGACACTCCTTGTGACTTTGGGAGTCACTTTACTCTCCTTTGCCTTACATACAAACCCTACTGCCTGATTCATTAAGGCTTTTCTCCCGTTCTGTGACTATAGGAAAATACCTTGATGAATCAGGGGCCTAGATTGTAAACTTTCTGGGGATAGGAAAAACCTTCAGTACCTTAATGTAATTTACTTTGAAGTGTCACAATAGGTGGAATATAAATGAAAAACAGTTATGATAAATTATGAGGATGGTGTACAGTTGGGGAAGTTGATTGGCAGAATATCAGCAATTAAATTGATGATTTAAAGATTCTGCAGGCTGCAGGGCTTTCTTAATCAAAACTGACTAGGCTGGCCAAATACCTTCTGGTTGGCAACCCTGTTCATAACATGAACCATTGTCCTTGAAGGACTTTATGGAAAATGTTACATTGTACTTTATTGAAGCCTGTTTGTTATATTCCCCTTTCCTTTTTCTCTTCCAGTCAGTTCATTATGAATTCCTTAAGCCTTTCTGTATAGGGTTTATATTGCAGGTCCTGTAACATTTTGGTAGCCTCGCTTTGAACTGCTTCCAACCTTTTAGTGTACCTGTGAAGGTATGATTTCCAGAAATGAACAAAGTAATTGGGGTGATATTTCACTAATAGGGATGTGATAAATGAGAGGAAAGAGTTCATTTTTGGTTTGTTCCAAATGGAACAAACTGAAAATGGCCTTTCATAAAAATAGCAAAACATTTGGGGGTATTTTTGTTTTCATGAAAAATTTAAAAAAGGGCCTCCTTGAGGTCCTCCAAACTTCTCCTGCTCTATGAAATCAAGTCTGTGACTTGTGCATACCTGACTGGGCCACCATGACCTCTTCCGATCCCTTTCCTTGTGTAAAACTTTAGACCAGTGCCCAGGCCTATCTGGCTGGGATGATCCAGGCCCAGCTGAGGCCTCACTGGACCCCTCTCCTGCCTTCTCAAAGATTTTTGGGGAAGGGGATGGGAAGAAAAATGGCATCAGCAGCCATTATGTTATAGGGATGGGATAAGGAATCTGAAAGGGTTTTTGAGGTAATGGGGGATTTGAGAGTCTGGAGGAATTTGAGGGGAAGATTGGAGGCCTTGGAGTCCCATATTGTGGTGGCAAAAGGTGCGGGTGGAATTGGGGGCCAGGAAGGCCCATGTTGTTGTCACAGGTAGTAGAACCAGGGGTATCAAAGGTTCAGAAGGCCCATATCATTGCTTAAGAAATGGCCCCCCCATGTTAACTTGTTCTTTAGGATGGTAAACACAGGACATTTAAAACTGCTGTTGTGTGCACTTGTTTAAAGCCCTGTGTTCCCTTTCATATCCTATCATATGCACACTTTAGCATACTGACTATGCCACTCACTAATGACAATTTTAGCATGCTTACTAACTTTTTTTTTGTGTGTCCTTTAGTGATTTGGTCTGTCCCTTAATTTGATTTGTTTTATATTGTTTTTTACATTATTTTTTTTCTTTTCACCTTAGAGTTTCTGGCCAGCTTTTCCTATTATTTTGTGGTACAGTACAATGTGTTTCTTCCTGTAATATCACTGTCCTATATCTAAGTACCAAATCAGATAAGATATTTCAGTATTATTTTATATACCATATGGTCTTTTGAAGATAAACTAGCCTTTCTAGCCATATTCATATCAGATTTATTTTATTGGCTTTGTAAGCTCGAGAATATAGTCTGTGAATATATAAAGCCTTCCCCAGATAATTTAACAGAGACCTTTATTAATTTTGTTTGTTTAACCAAATCTGTTCACCCATCATTGGCAGTGCATTGTTCTAATGTTGTGTCCTCTTTCTCCAAACCATTTATTTCTGTTAATGTCCTTTGAGTTGTATTAATTATCTTGTTGTTGAAATTCATTGTGTTCGTCCATTAACTTCTTGGAAGAGTATCAATAAATCATTGTGCCAAAATAAATAACCTTCCCTGGAGCCTCTAACAAACCACTGATCAAGATTAGAAAAAGGAAGGATCTTAGATTTGAACCCCATGGTTCTTTCATAATTAATATTCTGCTTTCTACCTCCTATTGCTTATTAAGGAAAAGTAAGTGTAACTCCCCTTTGCCAGAAGTCTCCTTCCCTGCCCTGGAGAGCACTGGACATCTTCAACCATGGTGGGGATAAAGTTTCTTGGTCCCAAGGAATGGGAACAGGAAATATCTGCAATGCCAAACTGAGCAATGGTTACCTTACAAAAAATAAAACAATATCCACACCAGTATTGTTCTCCAAGCAGAAGAAAAATGTACCTGAAAAAATTAACCAAGTTTCAGCAAGTGCAAAAACAAAATTCATATCAGAAAAAGTAAAAAGTCCAGATCAAAAAAGTAGAGATATTCATCATTCTTCAAGGTTTATTATTTTGAAACCAGTACTTATTCAGCACAAGTCTGTCCAAATACTAGCATTCTGCTCCTGCTCCCACAGATTCTCTACTGTTCCCCAGAGGAAGTTACAGAATTTCTCTTGATTTTGCTCAGAGGGGCGGATTTTAAAAAGCATTTACATGCGTAAATCTGGGTTTTACGCATGTAAATGCACTTTACTCGAGTAAGTGGGCTTTTGAAAATTGCTACAATATATGCCATTGAATCGTCCATAGGATTTATTCGCATAAGTGCACTTTACATGAGTAAATGGCTTTTGAAAATTGCTACAATAGTAGTTACATTTATGCGCGTAACTCCTTTGAAAATTACCCCCATAGTGTTCACAACCCAACAGATGACCTATGGAAAATCTTCCCACTGGTTCCTAGTGGACTAAAATTTCAGGGCTCTCTTCTGGACTATCCAAAGAAGGATTCTCTTCCTTCCTAAATATAATCCAAGAGCTGGAGTGTCATTCTAGAATAACTTCTTGTTTTACCTTTCTTTCTCCCAGTACTCTACCTTTCAACAGCTTCTGTCTGTCAGTACCACTATGCAAATCAATACCAGTCTGAATCTCCTAACCCAGTGGTCCCCAACCTTTTTTGCACCAGGGATCGGCTTCAAGCAAGACCATTTTTCCATGGCCCGGCAGGGCGGGGTGGGGGTGGGGCATGGGCGGGGCTTTGGTCATATGGAGGCGGGGTTATGGAGGGGGTTGGATTTTAGTGCACACTTATCATTTAATTATGACATTTATAATGTGAATGTGACTCAACTCACCATAGGTTCTCACATGCATGGCACACTGATCCATGATCATCACGGGGCTAGATGTAAAAGTACAGTTTGCATCCACGGGAACCCCCCTGACCCACAATAATGAATGTAAAGCAGAATTATGACATTCCCCATACAACTCACCCTACAAAAAAGATATTCTGGTTCTGGTGTCATCTCAGTACCAGCAACTCAAACTCCTTCTACTTCCAGGCTCAATAGCCCTACTTATGAAAAGACAGCAGTTTACCACCAATGCATGTCCTCTTGAGAAAACACAAAAATAAGACCGATACAAACGCTTACATGCTAGTAAAATATCTCATCTCGGTAACAGACACAGAACCGACCTAACATACTCCCAGGATCTGTAGTAATGCACATAAACTAATCCGCACACAGTTACACCTGTATTATGGAATACACTCAAACAGGAGCAACCCTATCTATGAAAAGGCAACACTACAAATATTAAATCAGGTCCTAAAAACCAATACACCTCTTATTAGGAAAACAGAACTAGCAAGCAGCTATAGATCCCCTCACAGAAATAATTGTAAAACTATACTAATAAGCAGAATAAATGTTTCAAAACAGCTATGAACAGAATAACATCCAACAATTAAAAACTCAGAAAAACTATTAAACATTCTCTAAACACCAATAAAATATTTCAAAAAAGCAGACATCACACAATTAAAATGGCAGTCAAGAAAAATAAACTTAAAAAGCCACCTTTACTTACCCCCTCCAGCAGCTCTCCTACTCCCCTTCCCTGCAGGCCGTGGCACACACTAGAAGCAGCAGTAGAAGCTAAGCTCTATACTTATGGTCCTCTTCCTTAGTGCCCATGTCTCTCACACACACACCATACCAGTCATGCCCCCATGACCAGTTTCTGTCTCTCACACACCAATCATCTCCCAAACAGTCTTTGGCACACACACACCAGTCACCTTCCTGAACAGTTTCTCTCATGCCATACACACACAGACAGGCTTCCCACTCCCGTGTTCTACTTACATATATGGGCTTCTCACTCTCATAATCACTTTCTCTGTCTGTCTGTCTGTCTCTCTCTCTCTCTCTCTCTCTCTCTCTCTCTCTCTCTCTCACACACACTCACCAGTCTCTCACTCCCATGCTTGTTCTCTCCACATGCACAGGCTTCTCATTCCCATAATCACTTTCTTTCTCTCTCTCACACACACTCACCAGTCTCTCACTCCCATGTTCTCTTTCAGATATACAGGCTTCTCCCTCCAATGATGTGTCTCACACACACCCAGGTTTCTCACTCCCATGCTCACTCTTCACATGCACAGGCTTCTCATTCCCATAATCACTTTATTTCTCTTTCTCTCTCTCTCTCACACACACACACACACACACACACACCAGTCACCTGATCTCGCTCATGCATACACACACACACAGGCTTCCCACTCCCATGTTCCCTTTCAGATATACAGGCTTCTCCCTCCCATGCTGTGTCTCACGCACACCCAGGTTTCTCACTCCCATGCTCACTCTTCACATGCACAGGCTTCTCATTCCCATAATCACTTTATTTCTCTTTCTCTCTCTCTCTCACACACACACACACACACACACACACACACACACACACACCAGTCACCTGATCTCGCTCATGCATACACACACACACAGGCTTCCCACTCCCATGTTCCCTTTCAGATATACAGGCTTCTCCCTCCCATGCTGTGTCTCACGCACACCCAGGTTTCTCACTCCCATGCTCACTCTCTTCACATGCACAGGCTTCTCATTCCCATAATCACTTTCTCTCTGTTACACACACACCAGTCTCTCTCTCATTTCCATGCTCACTCTCCACGTGCACAGGCTTCTCATTCCCTGAATCACATTCTCTCACATTCACACACACCAGTCTTTTTCTCTCACACACACCGTCACCTTACCAAGCAGTCTCTCTCTCTCATGCATACACACTCACCCAGGTTTCTCACTCCCATGCTTTCTTTCACCCCCACAACACCAGGCTTCTTACGCCCATGCTTTCCCACATACCCAGACTTCTCACTTCCATGCTTTTTCTCTCTCTCACACACACACACACATCAGTCACCTCCCTGACTAATGTCTCACACACACATCAGTCATCTCCTTGAGTAGTCACTTTCATTGTCTCTCACATACACACACACATCAGCTCTCTGACAAGTCAATCACACGCAGGCTGGCTGCTTCTCTATCTTTCTCTCACGCACTTCCTCTCCCTCCCCCCCCCCCCCCCCCCGGAGCACAAATGGGAGCTGCAGCAGCCCCCGCAGGCCAAGAAAGAAGAATCCCATCAGCCGCGGGAGGCTCATGCTGCTGACTCCTTTCTCGATTACCGGGTGCTTCAATTGCTCGGGGGCCGATGCTGCAGCAGCCGCTGCTACTTTATCACGCGGCTCGGCTTTTTCTCCTTCCCGCGCACCCCGTATCACTTCCTGTTCCGGGTCACGAGGGGGGGGGGGGCAGGCGCGGGAAGAAGAAAAGGCCCAGCCACGGGTGCCACAGCTTGTTCTAGCACTGCTGCCATTCCCACTGGGCTTGAACGTGCAGATAGCCCGGCGGCAACGGCAGCGGGAGAGACCGGGAGCGCGCGACACACCTGCCGGTGCTTGGCGGCGCCGCGGACCGGCAAAAAACTCCCACGGCCCGGTCCCAGTCCGCGGACCGGTGGTTGGGGTCCGCAGACCGGTGGTTGGGGACCCCTGTCCTAACCAACTGCCCTTGTGTGTTAGTGGGAGGCATTTTTATATTCCCTCATTGGTACCATCCTATTTTGGGAGAAGGAATTCACCATCACTCACCAGAAATGTATTCACCCCTTGCACCTCCTACTGCGTGAAGATTCCCTATGTTAACTGATACAGTCACATTGACATTTACTAGGCCTTAGCTGCCTTCATAAGTAATCTGTATATCCAACTGTTTCTATTCTTTTCATCCACAAAAAGTACTTCAATGTTAGATAAGTAAATACAAACATTATCTATTTACTTTTAATGAAGAAGCATCTTAAAATAATAACTAAATTAAATGTGACAACTCCAAAAACAGTATTCTGCCTTGCAAATTAGGTTAACCCAGGGGTTCTCAGCAAGGGTCACAAATAGGTCTAGTTTTCAGGACATTTGCAAGGAATATTTATCAGATGGATTTGCATAAATATGATCTAAGAGCTAGGCTACTTTATATTGCTAGGTAGATATAGCATATTTGGATTTTCAGAAGGTGTTTGATAAAGTCCCTCATGAGAGGCTTCTAAGAAAATAAAAAAATCTTGGGATAGGAAGCAATGTCCTTTTGTAGATTCCAAGCTGGTTAAAAGATGGGAAACAGAGAGTAGGATTAAGTGTTCAATTTTTTTTAGTGGAAAAAGGTAAACCGTGGAGTGCCTCAGGGATCTATAATTGGATCAGTGCTTTACAATATATATATAAATGATCTGGAAAGGGATATGATGAGTGAGGTAATCAGATTTTCAGATGATACAAAGTTATTCAGCATAGTTAAATCACATGCAAATTTTGATAAATTGCAGGAGGACCTTGCAAGATTGGACGATTAGGCATCCAAAGGGCAGATGAAATTTAATGTGAACAAGTGCAAGGTGATGCATATAAGGAAAAAAAACTCATGCGGTGGTTACATGATGTTAGGTTTCATATTAGGAGCTACCACGCAGGAAAAAGATCTAGGTGTCATAGTAGATAATACATTGAAATTGTCAGCTCAGTGTGCTGCAGCAGTCAAAAAAGCAAACGGAATGTTAGGAATTATTAGGAAGGGAATGGGGAATAAAATGGAAAATGTCATAATGTCTATATTGCTCCATGGTGAGACTGCACTGTGAGTACTGTGTACAATTTTGGCTGCCACATCTCAAAAAAGATATAGTTGCAGTGGAGAAGGTACAGAGAAGGGCAACCAAAATGATAAAGGGGATGGAACAGCTCCCCTATGAGGAAAGGCTGAAGAGGTTAGGGCTGTTCAGCTTGGAGAAGAGAAGGCTGAATGGGGATATGATAGAGGTCTTTATGATCATGAGAGGTCTAGAATGGGTAAATGTGAATCAGTTATTTACTCTTTCGGATAATAAAAGAATTAGGGGGCACTCCATGAAGTTAGCAAGTAGCACACTAGGAACAAATCTGAGAAAATTCTTTTTCACTCAATGCACAATTAAGCTCTGTAATTTTTTGCAGAGGATGTGGTTAGTTAGTTTAACTAGGTTTAAAAAAGTTTTGGATAAATTCCTGCAGGAGAAGTCCATTAACTGCTTTTAATCAAGTTGACTTTGGGAACAGCCACTGCTATTACTGGCATCAGTAGCATGGGATCTACTTAGTGTTGGGTACTTACCAGGTACTTGTGGCCTGGATTGGCCACTGTTGGAAACCGGATGCTGGGCTTGATGTATCCTTGGTCTAATCCATTATTGCAATTTCTTATGTTCTTATGTTTTTACCTTGAAAAACAGATCTGTTTGTACTTCTCAAGGACTTGGAATTGAGAACCTGTAGGCTATCTTATATTCTCTCACCCAAGGCTTCTTCAAGGTTTGACCATTTTTGTTTAGGAACAGCAAAATGCACTCTTGTACTCTTATCCACTCTGGTGTCAATATTCAGTAGCATTTAACCTGAAAACTCACAAGTTATCCGGCTAATTGCTGACATTTCAATATTTCCCCACTTATCTGACCAAGTTTTAGCTGGATTACGATGGGGTATTCCTGGATGGAGTTAAGTTTGCTGGTTAAATAATACAGCTAACTCAGAGATTCAGAATTAGCTGGATAACTTATTTGGGTAACTCTGATTGTGCCGCAGAGTAGTCGTAAAGATAGCCAGATAAATGTATCTTTAAGATATCCATCTATATTCAATAGTGTGGCTGCACAACTCACTATCCCTCCAAAGTTAGCCAGATAGATTTATCCAGCTAATTTAGCAATCTGGCCAGTGATTGAATATTATCCCCTCTCAGCTTATACCATCAATACTTTGCCAGTACTTTCACCTTCTGCATTTTACAGTCACACACTGTACTCTTGTACAAGGCAAAAATAATACTCCTTTTGCTCACACTCATGCACACACAAGATCTCTCTACAAGTATAATTGACTTTATCTGCACATAAGACCTTTGTGATTTCAAGAGCTTAAATATAATAATTTCTTGAAAATTCTTATGTTATTCAAATTTATGGTATCAGAACTGTTGCGCTGGATGTGGACCCTTGGCCTGGTGCAGGATTAGTTCGGCCTTCTGATCGGACCCAGAGAGCACCTGCCACCAGGAGGCAGAGCACAGGAGGAGTCAGAGGCTAGCTGGAGCTTTGCCAATAGCAACCCGGGGTTTCCGGAGGTTGAGCCCTTGGGTACCCGGGCTGCCTGGTCTTAGGTGGGCCTCGCAGGGTCTCCTAGAGAGGAAGCGCAGGGGAGTACCCACCACAAACAAGGGTGCGCGGTCAATGTCCAAGCAAGCAGGCCCAGAGATCACAGAATGCCAGAAAAGAGTGTTTGAGTGGATAGCAAGGATCAAGGCCAGAGTATCAGTCCAGAATGGTCAGCCGAAGCAGGGGTCAGTACCAGTAGTCAGTCCAGGCATAGTCAGGTCAGCTAAAGGTCAAGTTCCAGGCAGCGATCAGATGTGGTCAGTAGACAGGCTGAGGTCAGTTCCAGGCAGCGATCAGACGTGGTCAGTAGACAGGCAGCGGTCAGACATGGTCAAGAACAGGCAGAGGTCTGTACCATGAGATCAGTCCGAAAGGCACTACCAGGGAATTGGAGAGATGATGGAACAGGAGACGTTGGAACAGGAGATGCTGGAGCAGGAGACACGAGAGCAGGCAAACAAACTATACTGGAGTGTTGACCCGATTGCCAAGGCGAGGAACAGGAAGCAGGGCCACACCTTAAGTATCTGGCCTAGGTAACGTCATCGGGAGGTGCCCCCGCGGGTCTTCCCGCCATTGGCCCTTTAAAGGGCTGCAGGTCGGCCGCGTGCGTGCCTAGGGGCGGGGCTGAGGAAGCCGACGACGCGGAGCCCCGATGGGAGCTTCACTGTGAGGCCTGCACGGGAGACTGCAAGCGGGGGAGCCGGGGATGCTGCAAACTGGCTGCGGCAGCGGATGAGGAGTGCCCGGAGCTGGTGGAAGGGATAACGAGGTGAGCAGGGCTGGCCGCGGTGCGGACAAGGCCGGGGCGTGCAACAAGAACTTGTAAAGAATCCAGTGTTATACTTAGGCCAATGTAGGTATTAGAACTTGGCATTTCTCTTTCTTTCTTCCTGATGGAAGAAAATATAGACTGAGATTCATACTTATTCATACCTGTCCAGAGCCAGACCACATTATTAGAAGAGTTTAGGAGAGAAAGTTATGAAAACTAGATAAAAATGTAGCACAATACAGGGAAACAGGATGTATTGAGGTTGTAAGCAACCATGTCTTCCATGAAGATGTCACAGCTGGAGTCAAGAGGAGTTACTGATGGTAGTCATGTTTCTAGCCACTGTCTGAAAGGAGTTGCTAGCTGCAAAGCAAAGAGCTGTTAGCACTTTTACCTCCACAGACAAGTCTCTTTTCTAAATGGTACTGCAGGTGAAAACTCATCTATTCATTTAACTCAGACAAGAGGTCTTATCATGTACAATCTCTTTATGAACCTTTTCATCCAGGTCTTTCAGATCCAGTCTTATTTTAAACACTGTTTGCTTTACATCATGTCAGTCTTGCTATCAAGATTAGAATCGGTCTTAGATCTATAGAGCTATTCATCAGTAAGAGGACCATCCTGACATTGGCAAAGTGGACTTGCCCTTATTTGATTTATATGTGGCTGGCCTTAATTAGAACCCTTGGTCCAATAATCATTCAACTGTATGGAAAATTTTAAAGTATGGGACTCTGAATAGTTTGGGGTCATAACTAGTGGAGTTAGTGTACAAAATGCTGTGTATCTCTGGTAACATTCACTTAATACTTATTGGGAAATATAAATAATGGAAAGGATTGCTAATTGGGGACTGTCGAAGTGCAGCTCTACATTTCATTTCATTATATTCCAGCACCTTTTTCTTTTTAAGACTGCCTTTGGCTTTATAGATGATGTATATTGGTTACCCTGATTTGTGGATCTAAAAACTGAAAGTTGTCTCTTTTTTTAGGAACTGATGACCAAATTAATAACAGATACACCTGACCAGCCAATTCCATTTCTCATCAGCCATCTGCAGAGCAAGCAGGGGAATTTTGGCCAGCTTCAGAGAACACTGTCTGGATCTGCTGCTCTTTGGGCAGAAAGTAACTCACCAGGTAAATCTTTGATTGGTAGGATCCATTTATGTACTTAAACTAAAAACAAGATTCCACGTCTTGATTCTTTTCAATTTTGGTAGACTGTCACAAACTGTCATTCAAATTGTAAACAAGTCTTTAAATAATACACTGTTGGTAGGCAGAGAAAACATTTACTTCAGAAGCATTTGATGTATTGTATTATCAATAACCGTTTCAGTCGTGTAATGGTGATGTATGTTTAGGGATGGATAGATGGAATCTTTCTACTTCAGGTACTGACAATTGTAGGCACTCAGAAGCTGAGACACAAATGAGGTTTTTTTTTGTTTTATTTTTCATTCAATATTCTTAGCTTGCCAGTGTTTCCAATTTTCATTATAAAGTTAACATTTGTCCTCAAAAGATTATGTCTTAATATATTTGCTAGTCTAAGGGTGCTACCAGTCTCTGACACATTTTATTGCTATTTACTAACAAAGATCTCCCTTTGGAAAGTTTATTACACATGGATAACTATATCTTATCTTGGGCCTTTGGTTTGGTGTGAATCCAGGGTTGCAGAAAATGCTGCAGAATTTGCCTTCTTCCTTGGGATCACAATAGTCTGCCTAAGCTTTTTGTCATATCCTCCTCCTCCCTTTCCATTAACTGCCAAATCTTGCTTCCCGCTTTATAGACACCGACTGCCACTCCACCATGCTCACAATTTATGGTGAGCAAAATGGTTCCAAAAGTAAATTTGATCTCCAAGAATAGAATTGGTGCAAATAGTTCATGATTTAGGGAAACTGAGTCAATGTTGGCCACAGCAAGAGGACAAGGTTGTTTGGGAGATAGCAGCAATTATTAGCCAGGAATAGGAAGGGAGTGAGTAGGCACAATGAGAGAGCATTGGGGTTATATTGAGATGATAGGATGGGCTAAGGCAGGGAAGAGAGGAAGGGCAGGATGAGAGGGGAATTAGATAAGAAGTGGCTCGGGGAATGTTGCCTGTGGCACTGAATATATCTGGTTAAAGTTATCCAGGTAAGTTATCTTCCCATCATTCCCCTAGCCACTTGGCTTACTGAATATGGACCCATCAGAAAAGAAAACTTGAAAATCCCTAGTATATAACTAGGGACACCAGTTGAAGAAATTATTTATTATATAAATGGTCATCTGTTTTTAAAAACAAAACCAGTATTGGGCCCTTCCAGCCCACCCCTTCCCTAACCTAAGGAGACCTCCTCCTGGAGCCGCCTCCTGGTGCTGAGAAGGATAAGGAGGATATTATTATAGGTTGCAGAAGGGCTGATAGCAAGTAAGAACTTTACATAATGATGCAGCAGTGCTGGGTTGGGCATCAACAGAACGTTTGTTTATATTTGAGAGAGAGCGTGCATGTATGTGCCTTTTTGACTGGAGAGAGAGAGTTTCTGAGGGGGTGTGTTTTTGTGTCTGGGGGAACAAAGTGTGCATGTCTGTGTTGTATCTGGGAGAGAGGGTGAGTATCTCTGGGAGAAAGAGAGTATGAGTGTATATGTGTGTGTCTCTTTTTTCTCACTCGTTCCCAGAAAGTGAGTGTATGTGTGAGTTTCTGGGAGAGAAAGAGTGGTGGTGGAAGTGGGGGGGGGGGGGGGGAAGAGTGAGAGAATTAGCCTTTCGTTTCTGAGAGGTGGAAGCCTCCATTTACCCCCACAAATATTGAAAGGTATAGCAGCTCACTACGATTGTGAATTCTGGTTTTGTGGCTCTTGATGGGTGCAAGGTTGGCCACCACTGATTTAGACTCTAGCCAATCTGGATTCCATGCTAGCTACAGCACACAGTCAGTTTTGATCTCATTGGCTGACAATATACTATATTTTCTAGATAGGGGTGAATCAGCTTTATTATTCCTTTTTTATCTTTCCAGTGCTTTTGATTTATTTGATCACTGTTTTCCTGGAAAGAGGCAGAATTTGGTGATGGAATTATCAGCTGGATTACTTTTCTTTCAGAAAGGTCTTACTTTGTATTGATGATTCTGCTTCAGCACCAGGATACATTAAATGTATCGTCCTCAAAGGATCCTCCTTTTCAGAGTTATCATAGATAATCCTAGAAACACGTCACAGCTTGCATTGGCTCTCAATTGCTGCTAGAGCTAAATTTAAAATTCTGGCCCTCACCTCAATTAATTTAGTGGATAATGGCCCTCACCTCAATTAATTTAGTGGATAATATGATGTGCAGCCAAAATTGTTTTGGTTTGTTTTTTGTTTCGGGGGTGGGGGGGGGGGGGTGTTTTATCTTTCTTTTTTTATGTTCAGTTTGGTTTGTTTGCTAAACCAAAATAAACAAAAACTCCCCCCAAAACAAAAAAATAAATCATAATGGGGCCTCCCCAGATCCCCAGTACTGCTTCCCAGACCTCCCTGATCCCCCTCCAGCCCACAGAAATCAACCAGGGGCTGGACCTTCTTTGCTGGGCTGAGTCAAACCCATCTGGAGCCACTGAGCACCTCTAACTCCCCCCCTCCCCCCACCATATACCACCAGAAATATGTTGGATTCAGGGACCTCTCTGGTCCCCACTTACTCCTGCTCCTGCCCAATGGAATCCTTTTAAAAATGGCTACAGCCAGCCATGAGACCAGCACTAAGTGTGATATCAAAATGACACCAGTTTCTGGCCTGGTCAGCACTATTTCCCTGTATGAACTTACAAATTCCATGAAGTTAGCAAGTAGAACATTTAAGACTAATCAGAGAAAATTATTTTTCACTCAACGCACAATAAAGCTCTGGAATTTGTTGCCAGAGGATGTGGTTCATGCAGTTAGTGTAGCTGGGTTCAAAAAAGGTTTGGATAAGTTCTTGGAGGAGAAGTCCATTAACAGCTGTTAATCAAGTTTACTTAGGGAATAGCCACTGCTATTAATTGCATCAGTAGCATGGGATCTTCTTAATGTTTGGGTAATTGCCAGGTTCTTGTGGCCTGGTTTGGCCTCTGTTGGAAACAGGATGCTGGGCTTGATGGACCCTTGGTCTGACCCAGCATGGCAATTTCTTAAATAAACAGACCATACAAGAAAATGGCACCAGTCAGCCCTGAGCCCAGTGCCATTTTGATATCACACTTGTTGCTGGTCTCAGTGCTAGCTTGCAGAAACAAGTGGGGACAGTTTTGTCTGTACAATCTCTACTATTAACTAAATAAGATGGGCCTTTTCCCCTCATGATAAGGAAGGTCAGGGCCATAATCTTTTAAATTTAACTCTAGCAACAATTGAAAGCAATTGCAAGTTGTGGCATAAAGATGTAACATTTGCCCTTCTGGGACTACCTATGACAACTCTGGGTATGAAAAGGGGGATACCACATTTAAGAACCATCAACACCAACAAAGTAGGACCTTTCTGAAAGAAACGAGATCTCACTGATAATGCTACCAGTAAGGCCTGCATCTTTCCAGAAAAATTCAATGATTGACAAAATATTAAGCACTGGAAATATCTAAAAAGATCACAAAACTGACTCACCACTATCTAGATGATATAGCATATTGGCAGTCAATGTACTCAAGGCCTTACAGCTGTGATTATATATAACCTTCTTTATAGCATCTCTTCCCCCTGGATCAGCTTGACATTAAAGATTCATACACCTGTCCAGACACTCCGATCGTCAAATCAGTTTCTTTTAGTTATTCCCTCTTCTAAGTTAGCACGGTTATATGAGACACGCGTCGAAGCATTTTTCATCTTTGGCCCGAACATCTGGAATTCTCTATCTGTTTCTCTAAGACTTACTAGAGATTCCAAAATTTTCAAATAACTCCTTAAAACAGACTTATTATCTGAAACTTTCACACCAACTTCCTGAGCTTGATTCTCTCTTAGAGGGTCATTTTCTAAAGGGATCGCGTGCGATAGCTGAGTCGGGGCGGAGTCTGCACTAGAAGGGGAGGAGTCAGGGCGGACTAACTGACTATTTCGCTGATGGCGAAAAGGTAGGACACCTTATCGCTGCCAATAGCTTTCGCACCTTTCACAGTGGTGCTATTGGGTGCGAAAGCCAGCAGCGATTACACCGCAGAGGTGCGATCGCTGCCGGCTTTTGCAGATCCGCCCCCCTCCCCCCCCCGCTATCCGTTAGCGCCGGGATTCACTATTCTCTGTTATAAATATTTTTAAATAAATAAATTAAATAAAGAAGATAAAACCTCACTCTGTGCTGTAGCCAGTATGGAACCTAGATTGGTTAAGATCTAAATTATTAGGATTCCATTTTCAGCCGTTGTCTGGCCAGTAAAGTTGGCCAGGTAAACTTATCCGGCTAACTTTAGCAGCCACACTGATGCATATACTCGACTATGTTAAAGTTAGCTGGATAAACATTGGGCTAACTTTAGGATGGCTCTACGACATGACCAGAGTTAGCCTGATAAGTTGTCTGACTAACTCTGAATATCAAAGCTAGTCAGAATGACTTGCAAAAGTATTCGACCCCCTAAAAAAAATCAGCAGATTTGTATGGATTACAAATGACACACAGATTGTTCCAAACAGTATGCTTATTTCAAACCAGTATGCTCTTAAATTCTCAAACTCACAATTCATTATTTCTCTTCATTTATTGTAAAATAAAATTAAAACTAAAAAATGCTGCTTGCATAAGTATTCAACCCCTGTGCTGTGGAAGCTCCAAGTTTACACAGATGAAAGTTATTGCCCTAACAATTGACTTACAATTGGCCTCTACCTGTGAATCATTAAGAAAGGTCAGATTTTCTGTATAAATGACCCTCTAATTCCAGTACCATTGGTCAGATTGTGAATCTGAAGAAAAGCTGTGAAAATGAAGACCAAAGAGCATTCTAAGGAAATTAAAGTTATAGACATACAGAATATAGGAAAAGGGTGCAAAATAATATCCAAGTGCTTGGATATCCCAGTGAACACTAACATAAGAAATTGCCATACTAGGTCAGACCAAGGGTCCATCAAGCCCAGCATCCGGTTTCCAACAGAGGCCAAACCAGGCCACAAGTACCTGGCAAGTACCCAACATTAACCAGATCCCATGCTTCTGATGCCAGTAATAGCAGTGGCTGTTCCCTAAGAGCCAGGTTTTAATAGGCCCACGCTCGCAAAATCCGGCAGATACGCGTGTGGCCGGGCCGCATGTGCGCCGAGTGCATCTTCAGAGTGGTCCGGCCACGTGCGTATCTGCCGGTGTGCGCTGAAGTGCCAGGCCTGTAGGAAGGGGCAGTATGGGAGCGGGGTTTGGCCGGGGCAGGGGCGTGGCAGGGGCGTGGCAGAGTCCGGCTGGGACAGCACCATTAGGTGGGGGAGGAGAGGGGAAGAGGGAGGCAGGGTAGGGTTAGGCTTAGGGAAGTTCCCTATTGGAGCGGAGTGGGAGGGAACTGATAAGGGCCTAGATGCATCGCCACACAGGTTTTATAAAATTCCCCCCCCTGTAGTGTGCGCTGGCCGTCACCCGCCCACACATGGATATGCCGATACAAAATCAGGCACAGATGTGCATGCGGGTACCTGATTTTATAACATGCGCGTGCCAACGCACATGTTATAAAATTGGAGTGTCCATGTGAGCGCGGCAGGAACTGCGTGCACATGGACCCCCATTTGCCTTTTTTTTTTTTTAAACATATATTTATTATGAAACAATGCAAACCAGTATAACATAACTATACCAAAGTACACAGACTTAAGTGCGTACATACAACTGTTATTTATTACATAAAGTGGCTGCCTACTGGTTCTGTATGAGTACCATGTGGTAGTCCGTATTTTATGTTTTTGTTGCCCCTCCCACCCGCCCACCCGAGGATCTGTGCTTCCATTAATCACATCTCCCGTTTCTCTATCGTAAAATCATGGAATGGTACCATTCTTGACGCAGTCCTGCATGGAGGGTGTCAGAGTAGTCCAGTAGTTATTCCAAATCCTGTGGCAGTTTGCTTTTGCTTCTTGAGATTTACAATTCGCAGTCAGGTAGTCGAAATGCAAAAGCTTATAGAGCCTGGTCTGCCACTGTTCCACTCGTGGCCTTTCTGCCGTGATCCATTCAACCAATATGGGTTGGAGCGCCACTAGTAATGCTTTCCTCAGGAACATTCGGTCCCAATTTGTCAGCCTGTCCAAAGTGCCTTGAAAGAAACGAAGCAAGCACACTTCCGGCGTTTGAGGCACTGCATGTAGTAAAATTTGGCTCAAGGCATTAGTTACCTGCTCCCAATACCGCTGTATCTTATCGCAGTGCCATAAGCTGTGCATCAATGTCCCTGGTTCTTGATTACATTTCAAACATGTATCCGTGGTGCTTATCTTAGCCATATACAGTCTGGTTCGGGACATATACATGCAGCACAGTACCTTATATCCTGTCTCACGCAAGCGAACGTTTTCCGTAGTTTGCAAACAATCCAGCCAAATCTGTGCGACGTCTTTTGTGGTCCAACAACTTGATTATTAGCAGTTAATGGACTTCTTCTAACACCCGATGCAAAAAGGGGATTAGCGCATTCAAATCGTGCATCCAAAGTCGCTCATAGCTAATAGTGCTCATCGTATGTAAATGCCATGTAGATGAAGCTATTAGCTACTACCCTGCGATGCAAAAATCCCTGCTCGTCCACCGTGCCCTTGTAAATGCTGCAAATTTAATGCCAGCCCAGGAGCTGGCCTTACAGCGTGTATTGGGCTGAATGAAAATACAAAATTTGTGCTTTCTGTGGTTTCTCCTACTTAGTATTGTCGCGATGCTAAGTAGGAGGAACCGCAGAAAGCAGCAACATGCTAAATTTAAAATGTTTTCCTGAAAGAAATTTCTGTTCGCACAATATACACACTCCAGGCCATGTATATTGTGTGTGTGTGTATTGTGCCTGTCAGTTAGATGCTACGGGATAAAACACTCTCATAAATTGAGTGTCAGTTTTGGTAACCGGCACACAGCCACGTCTCCTGATCACCCGATGCTAAGGACACGCTAGGGATGCGCAATTTATCCCCAGCACGTCCGTTTTAGCACGATGACTCATTTAATATCACATCGGGTGCCTAAGAGAGGTGCATGTACGTGTGTTTAAAAAATGGGAGAGGAAGAAGCAGGTAGTTGCAAGTAGGAAGTGCTGCTGTTATTTTCTTCCTGCTGGCAGGAGAGGGAGAAGGGTCATGCCCCAGGAGAGATCTGCTAGAAGAGGCTGCTAGCAGGAGGACGACTTCCACCTAGAGCTGGGAAGTACGGAGGAGCACTGTATGAGGTGTAGGATCCCACACTGGGCCGTTGTGACAGAAGAGGCTGCCGGAAGTTGAGCACTGTATTCATGGACCTTCAGCATCAAGGAGCGTTAGGATGTGGGGGATGGGGGGGGGTGGGATCTTGAATATATCACCCTTTGTGGTTGCAAAAGCAGACCCTCAGGTTTTTTTTTTGTTTTTCTTTTCACTGCCCTATTGAATTGAGTATTTGGGCAGTTAAAGATTCTGTGGTGGTTTTTGTTTTTGGCCTGCCTGAACTGAGGGGGAGGAGCACACAAGCTTGGGAGGGCAACACAACTTATTGAGAAGTAATAGCCTGGAGTTCATTTTTACATTGTTGTGAGGACTGGAAGCCTCTACTTTAAATGCAAGTGACTGGCCAATGTAATTGAGGGAAGTGAATTCTTAAGGGAACTATAAGGAAATGGTAATGCTGAGAATTTGTTTGCTCTTCCCAGAGGAACACAGTCTGTACTTTATTTATTTATTTATTTATTTATTTATTTATTATTTTTATTTAAACAGTTTTATATACCGTTGTGCAGACACGTCCATCTCAATGGTTCACAATTAGTCATAGTAAAAATAGGGGAGGAAAATAGAAAAATACAATTATTATATTATAAATATAGCTAAAAATCTAGATTTTTTAAACTATAAAATTACCGAAAGATAAAAGTAAAAGCAATATAAGTAAAAGGTTAAAACACGTAAAAAATGACTAAAAACTCCTATGTTAATTTTTCTCGTCTGCATATGCTTGCTGGAACAGCCATGTTTTTAGTCCTTTCCGAAATTGTTTCTTATCTTGCTGTAATCTCAGTTCTGGTGGCATTTTGTTCCAATATTTTGGACCTGCAATCGAGAGAGCGCACTTTCTTACTTCGCATAAGTGGGCTGATCTGATGTTCAGAATTGTGAGTAATCCCTTATTTGATGATCTCAGATCACGTTGCGGTATGTGTAATCTTATTGTGATATTCAACCAATCTGTCATATCTCCGTATAGAATTTTGTGGATGATATATAATACCTTAAAGATTATCCTCTGTTCAATTGGCAGCCAGTGCAAATCCTTCAAGACTGGAGTTATATGATCTCTCCTTCTAGTACCTGTCAGTATACGTGCCGCAGTATTCTGTAAAATCTGCATGGGCCGGAGTGCAACTTTTGGTAGGCCAAGTAGCATCACATAATTTATTTATTTATTTATTTATTTATTTAGCACTTTTCTATACCGACCTTCATGAATAAATTCAAATCAAATCGGTTTACATGTAACAAGAGGTAGAACTTAATCAACCATTTAACAAGAGGCGAAAGTTACATATAACAAGGAGGTAGTAACTTGGGGGGCTAAGTTAGCCGGAGGCAAAGGACAGCAAAACTGAATAAACTAAATAACGAAACAAAGAAACAGAGGCAAAATATCAAGCCTAAACTAGGTGGGGCGCCTAGTCAGGTAAGTGGAGTCCTGTCTGGTAGAAAATGGATGGTTTTGAAAGTTAAGGGAAGGCTTGGAGGAAGGGCCAGGTCTTAAGTTTTTTTCGAAAGATTAGAGGGCAAGGTTCTAGCCTGAGGTCTGTGGGCATGTTATTCCAAATGGCCGGACCCGCTGTAAGGAATGCTCGTTCTTTGGCGGTTGATAGATGCGTGGATTGCTTTGGGGGGGACTTGCAGGGTACCTTTATTCGCTACAATAGTCTATTCCCGTAAATATCATTGTTTGTAATACCATTCTAAAATTTTCTTGCGATAACAATGGTTTAAGACGTCTCAACATCATTAGCTTACCGTAACCTTCTTTAACTTTCCTGGAAATATGTGCTTGACAGTTAAATTCAGTATCTATAAAGAAGCCTAGATTTCTCGTTATATTTTCTACCTTCATATTTTTGTTATCGGTAATCAGACTTAACTTGGGTTCATCATAGATCTTTTTCCTGTCTAAGATAATAAAAACAGTTTTATCTAGGTTTAAAATAAGTTTAGTTGTGTCAGCACATGTCTAATAATTTCTAAATACATTTTGATTTGGAGCAGTGGCAGTTATTTGAGTCCTGAGAGTCAGTGATGTGACTGTATGGTATAGCAAGGTCCTAGATGTTTCTTTCTTTGCAGGAGTTTGTGTTGCCTCACAAAATATCAGTGGAGGGATATTTTTTGCTGAGGTGACACCAGAATTTGAATATTTATTTTTCATGTTAGTTGTAATGTGAATTGTCCTAGCTCTGGTCTGCACCTGTTCTGATGATTAATGATATTTTATTGTAGTTATAATGATTTCTGGCTTTCTGCAAAGAGGATTCATGAAAGAATACATTAATTTTTGTTTTATTACAAGATAGTTTGGATCTGATAGTTTTCTTTGCTTTTTACATGATATACTTGTGCATTTATAAACAGCAATAAATATAAAATAAATTAATACAGATTAATAAGGAATTTTTAATGCTGGTAAGTGCTTGAAATGAGGTAAAATATTTTAAAGTTTCATGTATGATGCATAATTTCTGTTGCAAACTACTTAGAAAGCCATTCTAGGGTGCAGTATATGGCATTATTTCGCAATAAGAATACAACTAGTAAGTCTCAGACCTGATTGCCTACAGCCCACCCATGTTAACCTTGTGCCCATCCAAAATATCAATTCTGGCTACGCCACTGCCCTACAGGGGAGACAATACTGAACGCTTTGTACAAGGAAGTTGCGAATATACAATTTTAATAAATAAATATTAGGGATGTGAATCGTATTTCTGACGATTGAAAATATCGTACGATATTTTCAAAATCGTCAGAAATCGGGGGCTCCCCGAAACCGATAGGAAAACCCCACGATATTGTTCGTGGGGTTCTCTTATCGTTTTGGGGAGGGCAGGAAAAGGCACACAAAAATAACCCCTAAACCCACCCCGACCCTTTAAAACATCTTTAAAAATGGCGTGGGCCATCCAGTGCGCCTACCGTGTGACAGGGGCCGGCCAATGGCACGGATACCTTGTCACATGGAAAGGGCAAAGGGCCATCGGTGCCATTTTTATTAGTGGCAGCCGACGGCCCGAGAGTGGGAGATCACTCCCAGGACCCCCACTGGATCACCAGGTACCTGTAAAAGGTTTTGGAGGGGTGGGGGAAGCCAAGGGATTAGTTTTAAAATGTCGGGGTAGGTTTTTTGTTTATCGGCTCGGGCGCAGCCGATAAAAAAAAAGCCCAATCGGGCCGGACGAAAAAAAAATCACATGTGAATTGGAACCGATTCCAGTTCCGATTCACATCTCTAATAAATATGGTACATAAAAATTGGCCCCGGGTGCTGGAAACCCTTGCTGCACCTCTGGGTCCCTGTACTAGAGGGAATTATGAGGAAAGAAGTTATGCTGTCTGAGAGAAAAATATTTTTAAAAGAGGGTTGTTTAATTATTATAGTCATTGTTACTGCTACCAATGCTGTATGAAATCTGTGAACATGAGAAATCAGTGATTTTTAAGAATTTGTTCTTTTTTTGATGGACACCCCAGAATGGAAATAATTTGTTTTATTTGAAGATTCCATTGAGTAAGACCCTCCTTTTTCACAAGGTATGCATTTGTGTGAGTAATCTTTTATTTACAGAATGGAGGGCAAAGAAAGGGGAAATATCTAGCATGAGAAATGCAGCGTCTGTGCCAGGTCCACTACACCATCTGCTCTATCACTTTTATTTTTTGAACCCCCAGAGACGTGTTCTTATCTTCCAAACAGGCATCAGACCCTCTATCATTTTATGTGCTCCAGAAAGAGATGACAACAAAAGTAAACAAAATCGTAGTGAAAAGTAGCACTTGGGTAGCTGTTTGTTTGTGTGCACAATCAGGGGTGGTTCTATAATGAGGCAGGCTGAGGCGGCCGCTTCAGGCAGCAGAATTTTGAGGCGGCAGAAAATGCCCCTCTCAGAACTCCACTGTGGCATCCGCCTTACCTGCCTGCCTCTGCTGCGGCTGCTGACCCAGGCTGGCGATGGCAGAAAAGAGGAGGGTTGCTGCCGCGGGTCGCCGCTGCTGGAGGCCAGGCCAGCAGCATGGAGGATGGAAGAGGGCCTCTGCTGCTGCCTGAGGCCAGGCAGGTGGCGTGGAGGAGGGAGGAGGGTCGACGATGACACCGCTGGAGGGCCAGGCCGGCGGCGGATAAAGGGAGGAGGGACACTGCCGCTGTCGCCGGAGGCAGCTGAAGAGAGGAAGGACTGGGAGGGGGGGGGGGTGTTTGAGGGGACGCCATCTCATCCCTCGCCTCATGCAGCAGATTGCCTTGAGCCGTCCCTGCGAACAATAAATGGGATGACAAAGTGATCAAAAACAATGAGGGTTCTTTGAGTTTGTATAACTCAGTTGTTTGGCTGAGACTGCTACTGCTCTGTGCCATTCCACCAGAAGCTGTCATCCTGTGCAAATGCACCCTTTTCACAATGGGTTGCGCTGACCATAATCAGCTCAGTTACATACGAATGGACAAAAATCCTTATTGAAAGAATCTTATTGTGGGAAAGAAGATGGCATGGGGAAGGTCAAAAGAAATGATTGGGGCCAGGTTGGGAATTGGAAGTCAAATTATGCTGGCAAGAAAGCAGCATATATGTAGGGTGACGTTACTAATAGTCTTCACAAATAGTATTATCTTTTTCCAACTGTAAATGTCAGATCTGAATGTCAAAAGAGAAATCAGAGATCACTAAAACAGATGAAAATCATGTGTTGCTAATGGGAGTCTACATTTTGCAAGAGGAGAACAATTACTTTACATATTTTTAACTGGACACATATTTTCAAAATATTAATCTGTTAAAGACCTTTCACTTTCAGTATATTAACAATCACTAGGACACATGAGGGCTATCATTCTGATTTGCTGTGGAAATCTGCAGTGGGCAATAGATAGGTTGTACCTTCTTTTCGGTAATGTCTGGGGGCTCCATTGAAATCAATGTCGTTAGATGCTTAGCAGATTTATGCAGCTTTTTAGCAGTTAGCATCCCACTTAATGCAGTGTAGTAGTTTCCTGTGTTTGTGGTGTTGGGGCACCATTATCAGTTTCGTGCACTGCCTTTGGTCTAGCCATGGCTGCCAGAATATTTTCCAAGGTTATAGTGGTAGTCTCAGTGGTGTTGAGAAAGATGGAATCCTGGTACACCTGTATTTGGACAACTGGCTGATTTGAGCCAGTCTCTGGAAGACAGCCACCTGGTGACCCGCAAGGTGATCTCCTTGTTGCAGGAGCTCGGTTGGGTGAAACTGGCCAAGAACAGTCTTCAGCCATCTCAGTCCTTGGAGTATTTGGGTGTCTGGTTCAACACAAGGCAGGCCAAAATTTTCCTGCCAGAAGTTAGGATTCAGAAATTGATGTTACAAGTGCGTCAGTTGTTGAGCACTATACGCCCGAGAGTATGGTCCTATCTACAGGTGCTCGGTTTAATGGTGGCAACCTGGAAGTGGTGCCATGGGCAAGGGTGCATATGCGTCCTCTTCAGCATTCTCTGCTGTCTTGTTGGAACTCGCAGTCTCAGGCCTATTCAGTTTGGCTCCACTTGCCAGTAGAAATCTGCTCTCGTCTCCAGGAGGATCATCTGAGAAAAGTTGTTTCCTTGACCTCCCTGAACTGGTTGATACTCACGACAGATGCGAGTCTCCACGGTTGAGAAGCTCACTGTCAGGTGCTGACAGCCCAAGGACGCTGGTATTCCGAAGAGTCCCTCTGGAACATCAATTGCCTAGAAGCTCAGGCGGTCCAGTTGGCATACTTGCAGTTCAGCCACAGACTACAGGGTCAAGCATTCCAAGTGATGTTGGACAACGCAACGACGGTGGCCTACATCAATCGACATGGAGGAACCAAGAGTCAGCAATTGTCACAGGAAATAGGTCAACTTATGGAATGGGCAGAAAGACCTACAGATGATCTCGGCCTCTCACATTGCAGGAAAAGACAACATAAGAGCAGACTTTCTCAGCAGGGAGAGTCTAGACACAGGAGAATGGGTATTGTCAGACAAGGCTTTTCAGTTGGTAGTGGATTACTGGGGCCTTCCGTTCTTAGACCTGCTGGTGATTTCTTGCAATGTGAAGGTTCCTCGATTCTTCAGTCGTAGGAGAGATCCGTGGTCCCTGGGCATAGTTTCTCTCGTACAGGTATGGCCAGAAGATGTTGCTTTGTGGCTTTCCTCCGTGGCCCTTGTTGGGCAGGATAGTTTGTAGGGTCAAAGGCCACAGTGGGATGGTACTCCTAATGGCACTGGATTGACCCAGATGACCATGGTATGCAGATCTGTGAAAACTCCTGATGGAGAAGCCCCCCCACCCTTTGTCTTCCACCGCACAAGAATCTGTTGCAACAGGGACCTGTCCTTCACGAAGATTTGACTCTGTTTTGTCATATGGTTTGGCCCTTAAGAGGGCTCACTTGTTGAAGGGTGGATATTCTTCTGCAGTGATTTCTACCTTGGTTCATACTCAGAAGTTCTCCACTTCCTTGCCCTCTATATGGGTTTGGAGAGTGTTTGAGGTCTGGTGTGAGGATCGAAGTGTTCTTCCTCATTTGGTTAAGATCCTGTTCATTTTGGAATTTTTGCAGCATATGTCAAATAAAAGATTAGCCCTTAATACCTTGAAGGTATAGGTTGTGCTCAGGGGCTTGGTGAATGATGATTCCTTATCATCTCATCCTGATGTGGCCCATTTTTTTAAAGGAGTGAAGCATTTTCGGCCTCTTGTGAGGTTACCGGTTCCATTGTAGAGCCTTAATTTAGTGTTAGAATTCTTGGCAAGCCTTACGTTCTGACTGCTGCATAGCCTTTCCTTGTGGTTATTGACCTTGAAAACAGTTTTCCTGGTGGCTATATGTTTTGCGTGTTGAATTTCTGAGCTGCTGGCCTTGTCTTGCTAGGAGCTGTTCCTTCAGGTGACTTCAGGGGCGTTACAGCTGCATACAGTTCCATCCTTCTTGCCTAAGGTGGTCTCAGAATTTCATTTGAATCAATTCATTTCCTTGGATAAGGTCAGGGATGCAGAGGAGTATTGCCTCTTGCATCCCTTGGATGTCAAGAGACATCGTGCGGAATCTGGATGTTTCTGGACCTTTCCAAAAGATGGATCGACTGTTTTTACTTCATGGTGGAAGGAATCAGGGCGAACTAGCTTTGCAGGCTACTATAGCTCACTGGATTAAGGAGATAGTTATGGCTGCATATGTGAATGCTTAAAAGCCATTGCCTACTCAGGTTAGGGCTCATTCCTCTAGGGCTCAGGCAGTGTCATGGGCAGAGGTTAGATTGTTGTCTCCTGTCGACATTTGCCGAGCTGCAACGTGGTCCTCTTTACACACTTTTTCCAGGTTTTCTCATCTGGATGTGCAGGCCCAGGAGGATGCAGCCTTTGCAAGGGCAGTGTTGACTGGACCATAGGCAGCCTCCCAATTTGTCCGGGAGTAGCTTTGGCACATCCCACTGGTCCTGAGCCCATCTGTCTACACACTAGGAAAGGAGAAATTACTACTTACCTGATAATTTTATTTTCCTTAGTGTAGACAAATGGACTCAGTTTCATGCCCTCGGCTGCTGAATGATTGTGTCAGTGGTCCTCTGTGCTACGTGTTCCAAAGGCGTATCTAGGGACTGGTAAGTGTTCATCCAGTCCCTAGATGGGGGTAAATACGTTTGTTGCTTGTATTTAGTGTTTCTTGTTGGCTGAGTACAGTAATGGTTGACTGTTTTTAATCAAGTTTTTTTGCTAGTCTATCCACAGTTGCTTTTGAAGAGAATACTGGCAGGCTGGGGTCACTGCAGGGTTATATATACTGTGACATTTGCTTGCTCCATCTGCATCTGCTGGCGGGGGAGCATAGCCCACTGGTCCTGAGTCCATCTGTCTTCACTAAGGAAAATGAAATTATCAGGTAAGTTCTATACTGTTGAGATGGTAAATAACTTGACAGTATAGAAAAGATTTTCAATAAAAATAAATAAATAGTAATTTCTCCTTTAACATTCACAGCTGGAAATATGTGAACATTACCATTGCCATGGCAAAGTGTAGCATGATATTTTCTGCAATTTAGTGAATATAATGGTAACTAAAGTGCATTAAAACCAAGTGTTAAAATGCATTTTCAATGCTCTTTAGTAAACAGGTCTTTTAAATTGTTATGGGAAAACTTGTTTGTCTTTTTATGCACAAGGCCATGTTGACATACAAAGTGTAACTTGGCAACTTACAGCTTGCAATGTTTTTCTGCAGAAAATAAAAGAAGAGAGTTCAGAAATTATGATAAACCCTGGCTGGCAAATGCTAAGAAGCCTAAAAAATCAAAGAGTGATCTGGCCGTGTCTAATCTTTCACCACCATCCCCAGAATCCAAGACATGTAAGTTTTTATATTTTATTACTTTATGCATAAAAAACTCTAATTTGAATTTATTTCTTGTTCTTCCATAAGCAGGAATACTTGATCCAATTGATAAAAGTTTGAACGATTTTGTGCTGTACTACAGGGGTTCTCAGCCGAGTCATTGTGGCACTCCCAGCCAGTTGGTTTCCAGCATATCCACAATGAAAATGCCTGAGATAGATTTGCATGTGCTGCCTTCATTGTGTGTCTACCACATCTACAGCATTAAATTTCCTCAAGAGCTCATTGAATTCATGTTTTGTCAGTTCAATGATAAAAGGGAAAACCTCTATAGTTATAGTTCCCCTTGTAGAATTGCTCCTGAACCCATATTGATTATCATTAATCATCCTCTAAGTGAGCAACATCTCCTTTTCTGTGATAGCTTCCAATAATTTCCTCAGGAATTAATGTTAGGTTATCCAGGCTACAGTGAACATAAGATATGCTATGCTGAATTTGACCAAAGGTCCATCAGATCCAGCATCCTATCTCTGACAATAGCCAATCCAGGTCACAAGTACGCCGTAGATCCCGAAGAATAAATTTAGTCTTTGTTGCTCACTCTCAGGGATAAGTGGTGGCTTTCCCAAATCTACCTGGCTAATAATAGTTTATGGACTTTTTCCTCTAGGAACCTGTCTAAACCCCTTTTAAATGCAGTTATGCTAGATGCTTTGACCACATCCTCCGGCAATAAATTCCTCAACTTGATTGTGCATTAAGGAAAAAGTACTTTCTCTGATTTGTTTCAAATTTGCTACCTAGTCTTAGTCCTGTTTCAAAGGGTAAATAACCATCTCATGATTTTATAAACATCTATCACAGGGGTTCCTAAACTGTGGCCTGCGGATCTCATCCGGCCAGTGAACTAATTTTATATAGTCCCTGGTAGCAGGAGGAAGAGCAGATTATATGTGGCCTGCAGGAGGAGCTGCGTAGCTGGGATACAAACTACCAATTAAGGCAGCTTGAGCATGTGCCAAAATCGCAAGATGTACAGGATCAGCAATGAGGTGAATTATGACCTGAAATTTTTGCAAGCGCTTAAGGTGCCAATATCAGAGTGGGCAGAAGTGCTGGTGGGATTCCCAACCCTTACTCACAGAAGAGAACCACTGACACAGTGGCCACAAAAATACAGAAATACCAAAGGGTTCCCAACCATCACTGGCAGAAGAAGACCGATGAGGTAGCAGCACCACAAATAAGGAAGTGCCAGTGCAGTTCTCAAATCTTGCTGGCAAAAAGAGCCAATGTGATGGTGGCCATAAAAATACAAAAGTGCCAGTGGGTTTGCAAACCCCACAGACAGAAGAGGATTCATACGGTGGCCCTGGCACTGCAAATACATAAATGCTGGTAGGGTTCCCAATCCCCACTAGTAGAAGAGGATCCATGCAGTGGCTGTGGTGCCGCAAATACAGAGGTGCCACTGGAGTTCCCAGTCCTTGTTGGCAGAAGAGGAAAATGCCTGGGTAAGAGGGGAGGGGGTGAAAGGAATTGAAATCAATGGGAGTGAGAGGAATGGAAGTGAAGGGGTGAAAGAAAGAAGGGGGTGAGTGGGAGGGAGGGGAAGAGGATAAAAAAGGGAAAATAATATGGTGAAGAGGGGAATGTGAGAGAGTGGATGAAAGGAAAGGGAGCAAGTGTGAGGAAGGGTGTGAAGGAAAGGGACTGGTGAGTTTAAGGGAGGGGGGGAGCGAAAAGGGTGAAAAAGGAAGGAGTGAGTGTGAGGGAGGAGAGGAGAGGAGGGTGAGGGAGGGAAGTGTGTGTCAAGGTGAAGGGAAGGGAGTGTGAGGGAAGTTAAATGAAGGGAAAAATGAGAGAGTGAAGGGGTGAGAAAGAGGATGGATGTAGAGAGAGAGAGTGTATGGGGGTTGTGAGTGGGAGGCAGTGTATCAAAAACACACTGCTCTGCCATTCACACACCTCCTACTTCCCCGGGGGGCAGATTCTGATGCTGAGGAAGTGGGGATGCAGGTGGTAGGATTTCCAGGGATGTGGAAAAGTTCCCAATTTCCTAGAGATATTTTACTGACACCCTATCTATCTACTTTTGCAACCCTGAACTCTGTCCCCTCTTTCCCTTAATTTTGATTAACTGAAAAGGCCAGACTCCCTTCACGAAACCCCCTCGGCTGATCAAATTTCCAAGAGGAACACTCTCTCCTGGCAATTTTAAAAGTCATATGTGATCTATCACTTAAAGTTTGGGGATCTCTGCTCTTTTATATCCTGTCTCAGTTGTTTAGCCTTTCTTCATAAGGGAGCTGTTCCATCCCCTTTATTATTTTTGTTCCCTTCCTCTGAACCTTTTCTAATTTCACTGGGGATAGATATTCAAACACTACTTAGCCAGATAAATAAGATTTATTTAGCTAAATAGTTAGCCAAATACTCAGTGGCAGGCAGTGGGCATAACTGGACAGTGCTACCTATCTGGTTAATTTAGCTGAATGAGTAGCATTATTGAGCCTTATCTGGTTCAGTTATTCAGAGAGATGTGGCCTATAGCAGTTCTAAAGTTATCCAGATATGCTTATCTGGCTAATTTAAAATCTTATCCGGGTATATTCAGCATTGCCGCTGAATATCCCATGTAAGTTAGCCAGATAAGTCTTATCTGGCTAACTTTCTTAGCCGGATATATTTTAATATTGGCCCCTGTTGTTCTTTCTTGAGGTGGGATGACCAGAATTGCACAAAATACTAAAAATGCAGCCATACCATGTATTCTGTTCTTCATTACTTTCTGAATAATTGCTAACATTCTCTATGCTTTTTTATTCACTCCTGCACACTTAGCTGAGGATTTCAACTTTGTATATACCATGACTCCTTTTTCTGGGTGATAATTCTTATTATGGAACACAGTTTTTAGGATTATTTTCCTTAGGCGCAACACTTTGCAATTGTCAACATGAAATTTCATCTGCCATTTAAATGCCCAGTTCTCTAGTCTCGCACGGTCTTTCCCTGGTTTTTCTCAATCTACTCATGTTTTCACAAATATGAATAATTGTATGTTATCTGCAAATTTGATGACCTTACTTATTGCTTCCTTTTCCAGATCATTTATAGATGTTAAATAGCACTGGTCCGAGTATACATCTGTGGGGCACTCCATTATTGACCTTTCTCCATTTGGAGAATTGACCATTTAGTCCTATTCTCTATTCCTCACTTTTCTTCAGGAACCAGTCTACAATAGGACATTTCCTCCTATTGCATTATTTTTTTAGTTTCCTGACCTATCTAGGGATTTTATAAAATGCCTTTTGAAAATCCAGAAAAAATATTTAGAGGTCTATATTAGGAGACACTCTGGATAGCAAAGTTAACCGGATAAACTTATCTGGGTAACTTTGGAGGCACATTCAACAGTACATCCCCTAACTTATCAGGTTAAATTCTAGTTCCTTAACTTATTAGCCAGCTAGAATTTAGCTGAATAAAGGCTTAATATAGCCAGGTAAGTCATTTAAATGGATAACTATTACGTTATCCATCTAAATGACTTTCGAATATGGACCTCTTATTGACCAGCTTTCCCTTAATTACATGTTTATTAATACCTTCAAAAAATTCTAGTAGATTGGTAAGGCTAGACTTCCCTTTGTTAAATCCATGTTGGCCCTTTCCCAGTAGGCCAAGCATGGGTATCTCCCCATCATCCTCAGTGAAGACAAAAAACAGAAAATTCTTTCTTTTTTTGGTTTTGATATGACCTTGTCCTCCCTGAATTTCCTTTTACTCTGGGTCATCTAGTGACTACCTCACAGGCTTCATGCTTTGAATGTACTTGAGAAAAATGTTTTATTAGTTTTTGCCTCTATAGTAAGCTTCTTTTCAAATTCTTCCTTGGCCTGCCTTATTATTGCTTTACATCTTATTACCCTCATTTGGATTTGCTTTTCATTTTCTGAAAGATGCCCTTTGGCTTTAATTCCTTCTTTCACCTTACTTTTTAACCTGGCAGTCTTTGATCTTCCTTTGACCTTTTTTTAATGTGTGGTATACATTTTATATGGGCTTGCAAAATGGTATTTTTAAACAATGTCCATGTCTAATGCCAACTTTTAATCTTTGCAACCATTCCTTTATAATTTCTTTTCCTCATTTATTGTAATTTTTCTTTTGTCACAGTCAGTGCTATTGCAGTAATTTTACTTAATGTCCTCCCTCCTATGTTCTGCTTCTGTTTGGATCTCTTATTGAACATGGACCTTTTTTGCCAGTCTTGTGGAAGCCATCTGCTCTTAAGCCCTAATTTGAGATGCCCGGCGTGCGTAAAATCTGGGAGATATGCGCGTGGCTGGGCCTTGTGTATGCCAAGTGCATTTAGAAATGGCCCGAGCATGCGCATATCTCCCGGTACACGCAGAAGTGCTGGGCCTGGGGGAAACGTGTGACGGCGCACCAAAGGAGCAGTAAGTATGAAAACAAAAAAAACTGGGCTAGCTAGGTAGGGGTTAGGGGTCGAGGAGGAGAGGGGAAAAGGGAGGAAGGTTAGGTAGGGGAATATGAAAGTTCCCTCCCAGTCCTCTCCTTAATTGGAGCAGACTGGGAGGGAACTGCAGTAGGCCTACTTGTGTTGCCACACGTTTTTAAAAATCCTCCCCTTGCGTGAGTCGCGACTCTCCCACAGATGCGCGTGTAGATATTAAAATCTGGCGTGCATGTGCGTGCGGGAAACATATTTTGTAATATGTGCGTGGCGATGTACGCATGTTTTAAAATCGGTGCTTCCATGTGTGCATGCCAGGAACTGAGTACACGTGGACGCACACATTCTTGTTTTAAAATCGACCCCTTAATTTTCTTTTTTAATAATTTTGTCTAGCATATTTTCCTATTTTATTTGGGCTTCTATCTCAATCAGAACTGGCTTCTATTGAATGCTGCTGCCATGAGCCTTCATTTCAACTGCCCAGAGTTTTTCCCTTATTTTACAATTTCCCACCTAGCCTGGCCATTGCAGTTGTGGTCCTTGGCCAGAGACCACAGACTGTGGCTCCCTCTGGAACTTGGTACATATACACCCTAAATCCATCCAGTGGGTTCCACTACTACCTGGGAATGGAAGATCTCCACATGACAATACACAGCACTGCTGTTGAACCACCAAGTTCACACCCTTAATTGGCTCTTGAAAAATTAACTTTAATGCCCATTGCCCATTGAATAATTAACTTTAATGCCCGTTTCATTCTTTGTATACATTGCCACTTAACTAACTGCCTGGTGTTTGTGACTTATTGAGTTTCATACTGCACTGCAGTTCTTTTTTTAATCCATTCCTGTATTATGCAAACCTGATTCTACTTAATATTAATGTAGTGACCTTATTGGTCTATTTTTCTCTAGTGGCCTTTCTACCATAAACACTAAGGGTCAGATTTTTAAAAAGTACGCCCGACAGGCACAAACAAAAGTACGCTGGATTTTAATAGATACGCGCATAGCCTTTAAAATCCGGGGTTGGTGCGCGCAAGGTTGTGCAAAATTGGCAGCCTGCGCGTGCCGAGCCGCGCAGCCTGCCTCCGTTCCCTCCGAGGCCGCTCCGAAATCGGAGCGGCCTCGGAGGGAACTTTCCTTCTGCCTCTCCCCACCTTCCCCTCCCTTCCCCTCCCTAACCCACCCCCCAGCCCTAACTAATTCCCCCCCCCCCACCTTTATTCCAAAAGTCACGCCTGCCCAAGACAGGCGTAACTTGCGTGCACTGGGTCGGCTGCCATCGCGCCATGTTCCGGTCCGGGGGCTGGTCTGGAGGCCGCAGCCATGCCCCCGGGTCGGAACCACGCCCATGGCCCTGCCCCCGGAATGCCCCGGATGAAGCACTGGCCGTGACACGCCCCCCCAGGAAAGCCCCGGCGCGCGCAGGGGGAGCTTTGAAAATCTACCCCTAAAAGAAAAGTATAGTATTACCACTCTGTTCCTATCTCCATGGCATCCTTTATTTTTTCAATCTTTTGGCATTAATATGCTTGAAGACATTTTGGGGATTGGTTTTGCTATCTTCAGCATTTTTTCTTTCATTGTTAGCTTTTGCTTGCCTGATTATGCTTGCCCTCTGTTACATTCCTAACTTCTCAATAAAGGTAAGATTATCCCATACAGAAAAAGATAAACAACCAAATGCGTGAAACTGCAGAAGTTAGAGAATGTAATAGAGTATTCTCTCTCTCTTAGATATAAATTACATATGTATGGAGAGAGAGCATTCACTTTTAAATTTTCTAACTTCTGCAGTTGAAAATACTCCCACATACTCGAGCATAGCTCTTGAAAGGTAGTCAAGAAATGTATTAAGTTAGTTCAATAAAAATATATCATCTTATATATTTTTTTCATTTATTCACCTTTATTTCTGTGCACTCATGTAGACTAACAAGGCAACCCCACTATTTTAATTAAGAAAGAAAATCGATGTTAAATAGAATAATTTTTCCAATTCTTTTTTTTGCAAACATTTGATTTTTTATGCAACAGTAGTGAAAGATTTATACTTTCAGCAGAACTGCACAGGGTAAGCAGGGACCAGTGAAACACTACTGTCGCATAGTCCCCAGAAGGAATTAAAGCATAGCGAGAACAGCCTGTTTTTCCAACATTTGTTCTCTGCAGAACACAACAATCTCATAGTATCAAAGTCTTTAACATGATAAGCCTCCTACTTACAAAGCATCAATAGTAAAGGACCAAATATGCATACACAGTGAATAGTTAAAATAACAAATGCACAGTTTCAAAATGTATTATAGTACAGTAGCTCTCTGTCTTGCCTCACAATCTTTTGAAGGAGTTAATAAACATATGGATAAAGTTGAACTATTAGATGTAGTATATTTGGTTTTCAGAAGACTTTTGACATTCTTATTAGAAGCCACTCTTGAGAGACTTCTAATAAAACTAAAAAGCCATGGAATAGAAGGCGATGACCTTTCGTGAATTGTAAACTAGTTAAAAGACAGGAAACAGAGAGTAGGATTAAATGGTCAGTTTTCTCAGTGGAAAAAGGTAAACAGTGGAGTGCCTCAGGGACTGGTGCTTTTCAATATATTTATAAATGATCTGGAAAGGGATATGATGAGTGAAGTGATCAAATTTACAGATGACACAAAATTATTCAGAGTCGGTAAATTACAAGCGGATTATGATAAATTGCAGGAGGACCTTGCGAAACTGGAAGACTGGGCATCCAAATGGCAGATGAAATATGTGGACACATGCAAGGTGATTCTTATAGAGAAAAATAACCTATGCTGTAGTTACACGATGTTAGGTTCCACATTAGGAGTTACCACCCAGGAAATAAATCTAGGCATCATAACGAATAATATATTGAAATCGTTGGCTCAGTGTACTGCGGTGACAAAAGCAAACAGAATGTTAGAATAATTAGGAAGGGGAATGGTGAATAAAATGGAGAATGTCATAATGCCTCTTTATTGGTCTATGGTAAGTGCAGTTCTGGTCGCCACATCTCAAAAAATATATAGTTACACTAGAGAAGGTAGAGAGAAGAGCAACCAAGAGCTTCCCCTATGAGGAAAGGATAAAGAGGTTAGGGCTGATAAGCTTGGAGAAGAGACGGCTGAGGGGGAATATGATAGAAGTCTTTAAAATCATAGAGAACTAGAACTGGGTAAATGTGAATCAGTTATTTACTCATTCAGATAATAGAAGGACTAAGGGACACACCATGAAGTTAGCAAGTAGTACATTTGTTTGTTTAAAATCATGAGCGGTCTAGAATGGGTAGATGTGAATCGGTCATTTTCTCTTTCGGATAGTAGAAAGACTAGGGGGCACTCCATGAAGTTAGCATGGGGCACAGAAAGTTCTTTTTTACTCAACGCACAATTAAACTCTGGAATTTGTTGCCAGAGGATGTGGTTAGTGCAGTTAGTATAGCTGTGTGTAAAAAAGGATTGGATAAGTTCTTGGAGGAGAAGTCCATTACCTGCCATTAAGTTCACTTACGGGTAGATTTTAAAAAATTGCTCGTTCGCGTACTTTTGTTTGCGCACCAGGCGCAAACAAAAGTACACTGGATTTTATAAGATAGGCGCGTATCTTATAAAATCCAGGATCGGCGCGCGCAAGGCTGCCGATTTTGGGCAGCCTGCGTGCGCCGAGCCGCGCAGCCTGCCTCCATTCCTTCCGAGGCCGCTCCGAAATCGGAGCGGCCTCGGAGGGAACTTACTTTCGCCCTACCCTCACCTTCCCCTCCCTTCCCCTCCCTTCCCCTACCTAACCCACCCCCCCCGGCCCTATCTAAACCCCCCCTACCTTTATCCATGGATTTACGCCTGCCAGCGGGCTGCTGGCGCGCCGAGACCCGACCCGGGGGCTGTTCCGGAGGGTGCGGCCACGCCCCCGGAACGCCCCCCAAACACCGCACCACGCCCCCAAACACTGCGTCACTCGGCGACGCCCCCGACACGCCCCTTTTCAGAAACCCCGGGACTTACGCGAGTCCCGGGGCTCTGCGCACGCCGGCGGCCTATGCAAAATAGGCGCGCCGGCGCGGGAGGGCCCTGTTCGCGTAAATCCGGCCGGATTTACGTGAGCAGGGGGTTTAAAATCCGCCCCTTAGAGAATAGCCACTGCCATTAGCAATGGTAACATGGAATAGACTTAGTTTTTGGGTACTTGCCAGGTTCTTATGGCCTGGATTGGCCACTGTTGGAAACAGGATGCTGGGCTTGATGGACCCTTGGTCTGACCCAGTATGGCATTTTCTTATGTTCTTATGTTCTTACTCTTCTGTGGAGTAAGCCCCAACTCACCACAGCTACCTAGTGTACATCTTGTGAGATGTGTACACGGTTAAAGAAGCATCTCCTTAATGCCTGAATCATATCTGCAGATGTAATCTTTATAGTCAGTGATCAGGGATCTAAGGCCTCACATCAGCATACTGATGGACCTTGTCTGCAGGTGAGATATGACCTAAGAAGAATACTGGACAAGCTGGTGGGGAGGACCACAAGGAGATATCAGCTGCAGATTTTAGATGGGTGACAATAACTAGGAAGAGGGGATAACTGGTAGAATAGGAAGCATTGGATCAGCCTTATCCATGCCCCTCCCCCCCCAATACACAAATTTGCACTACCAGGTAAGGATGGAAGAGTATGAAAAGAAATGATGGTGAAATTGAAATGTTAAATATAGAATCCCTATGGATGGTTGGGGGACAGGTGTGGAGTCAAATCACAAACAATGTAAAACTCCTATATATGTTTGAATAAAATGAAAACTGGAAAAATTAATAAAACCTGTTATGTGGAGCGGTGGACCCCTGGGCCGAGATGAGGATGGTGTCACCTATAGGTCCTCGTTATTGGGAGGTGGACACAGGTGGTGGAGTCCCAACCGGACCTTCACCTATACCAGCTCTCATTCCCCACAGGTTGAGCCCTTGGGTGCCGGGGCTGGCAGGATTTAGGAGCGGGTCTCCGGGCGAAGATGATCCTGAAGGAGGAAGGCAGAAGCTGAGTCAGACATACCAGTGGTCTCGGCTGGCAGCGAACAGGAGAATCTAGGAACGGGCCAGAGGTTAGGGCAGGCGGCTAGCAGAAGAGACGGTGAGCAGGCAAGTGGTCAGGGCAGGCGGCAGACAACGCAGAATATAGGAGAGCAAGCCAAGGGGATGAGGAGCTGGAACAGGGATAGGAGCTGGATCAGAAACACACGGAGCAGGGCTGGATCAGGAATACACGAAGCAGGAGTAACCAGCAGCTCAGAGCAGAGTGGGAGCTGTTGCTAAGTCAAGGATGGGGCAGCAGGGGCTGCCTCAAATAGTGTTTAGGGTCGAGGTCAACATCTGGGGCCACGGGAAGTTTTCCCGCCACAGCCCCTTTAAATCTGGTTGAGAGCTGAGTGCGCTTAGCAGCAGCAGAGGCCAGCTGCGCAACGGCGGCAGGTCGGCTCCCTGCCACGGTGGGGAGAAGCGACGGAGGCGGCTCGGGGAGCTGCGTGGGAGACCAGACATGAGGTAACAAAACCTTTGGATTTGCATAACAAGTGACTGAATCTACAGATCCCTTTATTGGTTTATTGGAATAAAATTGTACCATATAATCAAAAAATATCATCTTCAATAATATTTTTGTAGAACAATAAATAAGTGATATATGGTAATATTATTTGCTTGCAATCTGCCTGCCCACTAGGGGTTCTATATTTCCCATTTTCAGGTTTATAGCCACTTTTCTGTTTCTATTCATTGTGGTAGTTTGCTGCCTCTTAATTGGTATGATAAATTTGGCTTATCACTGATCTGTATCATCACTTTTCAATCACGGAAAAATTAACTTAATTATTGTGACAAATATTTAGGAAAATATTTCAGGACCTACCCCTATTTGAACAATCCAGCAGTAATTTGAAAAGCTCAAATTGGGTGGACTTACACATTTCAATAAATAATACCTTATTAGCATGGAGCTGCACTACACTACCATCATTGCATATTATAGGGCAGTTGTTCTTAACCTTTTTTCTTTCGGGACACACCTGATAGATAGTTCTCACATGCATAACACACTGAACACATGACAGTCACAAAACTAACCCCACCCCTACCACGACCCTCAGTAATGGGTTTAAAGCAGAACTAGAACATTCCCCATACAATTTACCATACAAAAAAGATATTCTGGTATTATCTCAATAACAGCAACTCAAACTCCCTCTACTACCAGGTGCAATAGCCCTACTTATAAAAAGACAGCAATTCACTACCAATGCATGTCCTACAGAGAAAACACAATAAATAAGGTGAGGTATTTGTACTAGCCGGCAAGCTAATTAAATAATTCAAGTTGGTCATGCACACAAGATCGACCTTCAACAAGTACAGAAAGACCACAAATTACAAATATGGAGACAGAAACTGGAATGGAAACCCAAAAAAGCCACTCTGCATGCAGTATAAAACTGGAGAAATGGAAACAGAAATAGAGCACCTAACAGTTCCAGGATCTGCAATAATGAACACCATGCGCACAAAGTTACACCTGCATTATGGCATGCACTCAAATGGAACAACCCTATCTATAAAAAGGCAACTCTACAATTATTAAACTAGGTCCTAAACACCAATACACTTTCAATTAAGAAAACAGAAAAAGCCAAGCTGTGTTAGATTCCCACACAGAAATAATTGTAAAACTATATGAATACATTTTTCAAAACCGCCGATGAACACAATGGATATGATAGAGGTCTTTAAGATCATGAGAGGTCTTGAACGAGTAGATGTGAATCGGTTATTTACACTTTTGGATAATAGAAGGACTAGGGGGCATTCCAAGAAGTTAGCAAGTAGCACATTTAAGATTAATCAGAGAAAATTCTTTTTCACTCAACGCACAATTAAACTCTGGAATTTATTGCCAGAGGATGTGGTTAGTGAAGTTAGTGTAGCTGGGTTCAAAAAAGGTTTGGATAAGTTCTTGGAGGAGAAGTCCATTAACTGCTATTAATCAAGTTGACTTAGGGAATAGCCACTGCTTTTAATCGCATCACTAGCCTGATACTTCACTTTGAATGCATATACAGCGTTGCTGTCTGCTTCAACGGCAGGGTGAAGTTTGGAAAAGAGGATTTACATTCAGACAACATCCAACAAGGCATTGATCTGTGCAGTCTGGGTAAACAAGCATCGAGGTAACTTGCTTGATGCGGCGGTTACTACCCTTAACCAATAAGCCTTATGATTCATCTTTGATGCAGCTCCAACATTGCTCTCTGCATCGGCGGTGGGGGGTGGCAGGAAGTTCACGTCGGACAGTTGTCAACAAGGGCTCTGTACTTGGTCGTCGGTGAGACAGTATGGGAAAATAAGTGTGGGAGCTTGCTAGGCAGACTGGATGGGCCGTTTGGTCTTTTTCTGCCATCATTTCTATTTTTCTATGTTTCTATGTAGGATCTTCTTGGTGTTTGGGTACTTGCCAGGTTCTTGTGGCCTTGTTTGGCCTCTGTTGGAAACAGGATACTGGGCTTGATGGACTCTTGGTCTGACCCGGCATGGCAATTTTTTATGTTCATATGTTCTAACAATTAAAAAGTCTTAAAAATTATTAAAAATTCTTCAAACACCAATAAAATAATCAAAACAGCAGACACAAAACATAATACCTAATAATTAAAATGGCAGTCAATCAAGAAAAATGAACTTAAAAAGCCACCTTTACTTACCCGCTCTAGCAGTTCTCCTACTCCTTTCCCTTGGAGGCCACACCAGAAGCAGTAGTAGTTGCTGAAGCTGTCCTCACGGCCCTCTTCCTTAGGGACCACAACCATTGTATTCTCTCTCTCTCACACTCACACCAGTCACACCCTCTGGACCAGTTCCTGTCTCTCACAATCCAATCACCTCCCCGATCAGTCTCTCTCTCTCTCTCTCTTCCCCTCTCCCTTACACACACATACATATACCAGTCATCTCCCTGATCAGTCTTTCTCACACATACACAGGTCACCTCTCTGACCAGTCTCTCTCAATCACACAATGCTCTCTCTCTCTCTTACACACAGGCTTTCAATCTCACACATACTCTCCCTATTTCACTTACTTGCAATCTCTGTCACACACATGTTCTCTCTCTCTCTCTCACAGCCACAGCCATCCAGATACATGCTCCATCTCACTCTCACACATACACACAGAAGCTCCGTCCCTTACTCACACTGACATACACAGGCACCCTCCCTATCTCACATACACACCAGACACACAGAAGCACCCTCCCTGTCTCACAAACATACCACACACACACACAGAAGCACCCTCCCTGTCTCTCAAACACACCACACACACAAAAGCACTCTCCCTGTCTCACATACACACCACACACACACTTAGAAACACCCTCCCTGTCTCACATACACAGCACACTCACACACACACACACACACACACACAAGCACCCTCCCTGTCTCATATACACACCACACACACACAGAAGCACCCTCCCTGTCTCACGTACATATCACACACACACAGATGCACCCTCCCTAACTCACATACACACATATACACTGGCTCGCAGCTGCATAGCTCATCTTCAGCATCACTGGCCTGGTTTCAGGCTGCAGCTGCCAGAGGCTCTGATCTTCGGATCTTCAGCCCCACCGGCCTGGTCTCCAGCAGTGGCCAGCAACACCAGTCTTCAGTTTTTTAGCCCTTCCAGCCTGGTCTCTGGTGGCAACCAGCAGCACCAATCTTCATTTTTTCGGCCCCATCAGCCTGGTCTCTGGTGGTGGCCAGCAGCTCCGGTCTTCAGGGCTTTGGCCCCATCGGCTGCGGGTAGTGCACGACACACCTGCTGGTTCATGGAAAGACACTGGTATGTCGCGACACATGGGTTGAGAATCGCTGTTAAATAGAGTGAACTTTTATAGGGTAAAAAGTTCATCAGAGGCTTAAAGAAGTTAAGGTAGTCAAGAAATGTATTAAGTTAGTCCAATAAAAAGATATTATCTTATATATTTTTTCATTTATTCATCTTCTAGATGCCATTGAAATGTCCATAGGTTATTCACATATAAGTGGAATTTATGCACGTAAATGTTTTTTAAAAATTTGTATGGTAGTATGTTACAATTACACATGTAACTCTTTTTAAAATTATCTCCTTAGGATATACATTGAGCACAGGGAATTTCCTTCTCTAACAGCCTCATCTACTTCATCCACAACTCCCAAATGCATCCTGTTAGCTGAACCCTATCAAAAACATATAGAACTTAGCAATTGTTAGTTAAATAGCTCATAGAGGTGAGTAAGCATCCAGTAGAGCCTAATTTGCTTATGATGTTCCTTCATTTATATGTATCCCTATACTAATTTTAGCACAGACACGCTAAAGTCATTTAAGACTGATTTAACATGCACCTTAAGTTGTTAGTGCATCGCACATGATTTCCACAAATAATGCTTCAAAGCAGGACAATAAGCTATAATGCATAGACCCTTATGCAAACATTCCTCAGAGTCCCTAGATATTGTTAGAAAAAATTACAGAATAGGCTAGGTGATTTATGTACACCATCTGCACTGATTTACGAGTTGGCAGAGAGTGCACATATTGAGAGTCACTTTGCATTACAAGGGAGGTTATATAAACAAATTAAAGGAACTGCCACTAATTTACCTGATCTGGCCAATCTGTATGTTGCTTAGTTTGAAGAAAGATTCCTATCTAGCAGACCTGGATTTGTCAATAGACCCATTAGGTCTGTGCCCAGGGCAGCAAAAATATGGGGGCAGTAATCTGCTTGCTGCCTTCCTGCGGTTGTGATTTATCACTCAGCAGAGAACAACCCTCTATGTACTGATCCAGCAGGGGAGGGAGTAAACCTGGAGCAAACAGAGTAAAAAGAGATATATTTGGGGAGGTTAGGAGTGGCTGAGTGAGGGATCATTGATATACCTGGGAACTTTTGAGTTGTGGTCACTAGAGATGTGAATCGTGTCCTCGATCGTCTTAACGATCGATTTCGGCTGGAAGGGGGAGGGAATCGTATTGTTGCCGTTTGGGTGTTTAAAGTATCGTGAAAATCGTGAAAATCGTGAGCCGGCACACTAAAACCCCCTAAAACCCACCCCCGACCCTTAAAATAAAATCCCCCACCCTCCCAAACCCCCCCCCAAATGCCTTAAATTACCTGGGGGACCAGCGGCGGTCCGGAACGGCAGCGGTCCGGAACGGCCTCCTGCAATTGAATCGTGTTGTCTTCAGCCGGCGCCATTTTTCAAAATGGCGGCGCAAAACGGCGGCGGCCATAGACCAACACGATTCGACTGCAGGAGGTCGTTCCGGACCCCCGCTGGACTTTTGGCAAGTCTTGTGGGGTTCAGGAGGCCCCCCCAAGCTGGCCGGAGATCGTTTTCTGGACCCCCGCTGGACCCCCAGGGACTTTTGGCCAGCTTGGGGGGGCCTCCTGACCCCCACAAGACTTGCCAAAAGTCCAGCGGGGGTCCGGAACGACCTCCTGCAGTCGAATCGTGTTGGTCTATGGCCGCCGCCATTTTGAAAAATGGCGCCGGCTGAAGACAACACAATTCAATTGCAGGAGGCCGTTCCGGACCGCTGCCGTTCTGGACCGCCGCTGGACCCCCAGGTAATTTAAGGCATTTGGGGGGGGGGGGTTTGGGGGGGGGGGGGATTTAATTTAAAGGGTCGGGGGTGGGTTTTAGGGGGTTTTAGTGTGCCGGTTTTCCTGCCCTCCCCCTTCCCCTGATTTACGATTTTTTGACGATAAATCGGGGGAATTGGTATTGTATCGTGGCCCTAACGATTTTTGACGATTTAAAATATATCGGACGATATTTTAAATCGTCAAAAAACGATTCACATCCCTAGTGGTCACTCTGAGATTGCTGTTGAATAGCAGAGGGGAGAAGAAAGAATGGAATAATATGTATCAGCTTTCTCTTTTCCACCGCCTCCCCCACCCAACTAATCCACACTTGCTTTTTCTCCCACCAGTCACCATCACCTGTCCCTCCTCCCCTGGTCTCTCCCTCACCTCAGCACTCTCCTTGCTCCCTCCCCCTATAAATATCAGGTCCATGACTTATTCATCCTTACTCTACCCTTAGCTGAGTGATTCCCACATCCTGGAAACACAGATGCAGGTTGAGTTTTGTGTGCATTGTAGCCACTCTCCAGTTTCTGCTCACATGCTGCTTGCAGTGTCTACACCGGGCTCGTTGTTCTCTACAGATAGGAGAACTGATACGTGGTGGTGAATCTGAAAATGGAAAACATAGAATCCCTATAGAGATAAGAAAACATAAGAACATAAGAAATGCCATACTGGGTCAGACCAAGGGTCCATCAAGCCCAGGATCCTGTTTCCAACAGTGGCCAATCCAAGCCATAAGTATCTGGCAAGTACCCAAACATTAGAAAGATCACAATCTACTATTGCTATGACTCCTAGATCTCTTTCCTGGGTGGTAACTCCTAAGATAGAGCCTAACATTGTGTAACTACAGCAAGGATTATTTTTTCCTATATGCATCACTTTGCACTTGTCCACGTTAAATTTCATCTGCCATTTGGAAGCTCAATCTTCCAGTCTCGCAAGGTCATCCTGCAATTCGTCATAATCCACTTCAGATTTAATTACTCTGCCTAATTTTGTGTCATCCACAAATTTGATCACCTCACTCATCGTACCCCATTCCAGATCATTTATAAATATATTAAAAGGCTCTGGTCCAAATACAGATCTTTAAGGCACTCTGCTGTTTACCTTTTTTCCACTGTAAAAATTAACCATTTAATCCTACTCTCTGTTTCTTGTCTTTTAACCAGCTTCCAATCCACAAAAGGACATTGCCTCCTATCTGATGACTTTTTAGTTTACTTGATGCAAACCCTGTGGGGCAAAAAGTATCAATGGAATTTGAACCAATGCAGACAGTTTAATTATTGGCCCCTAAGGAGGCAAGTTTTTGTATAAATGGGGGTTAAATTTAAAAAATAATAATATAAAATATTACCTCATTTCTGGGATGGCTGATGTGTGGGTCCTTGGGGAGGGCCAGTGACTGGGGTTGTGGCTAGGAAGTTTTTTGGGTTTTTTTGTTTAGGTGGGGGCAAGCAGTCTTGGGGGCATCTGGGTATCAGAGTAACATTAGGATGACTTGAGGGGCTCGGTGAAGACCTGAAATCCTGGGGAGCAGAGGCTGTGGCCCTTGTGCTGCAGGAGGTACCTGTGTGAGGCATAAGGATATGCCCCGCGAAGCTGGATGGGCCTGATGTGGATACCACGAGCAGCGTGGAGGTTCTGCTTGGAGTGGCTTGGAACTGCACTTAAAAATGCAGCGGGAGCAAGGGAGAGGCTCACTGTCGCATAAAGAGTTAGTATTAGGCTGCAGGGGAGAGGAGCAGGAGAGAGCCACTGCCACCAGCCCTTCCAAGGTTCCAGGCTGCAGTGTTGAAGAAGGAAGCTGTGCAGCACCACAGGAATGTGAAAAAGACTGCAGAAGGTGACTGGAGATCTGGGAAAGACCCTGGCATGATTTTAAGGCTGGAATTTCGCTAATGTCAGCAATGATTTTACCGACTGTTGCGATTCCATCCCAAAGAGGAATACAAGTTTTAAAAATAAAGTCAAAACCATGAAAATAAATAAAAATACACAAAAGGTCTGATGGGCAATGATCAGGGGAACAGGAAAGATCTCTTCAATGGGCCAAAAGTGAATAAAATGTGTGGAAATAGCTTTGGTTCTGCCTTGGCAGTTTTGGGGTCTCAAATAAGTAAAAAACAGAAAAAATTAAGCATGGGAAGAACTATAGAGGAATGGAAAATTCCAATCAAGCTCTTATTTTAAATGTAAGAACTTGAAATATTAAAGGCAGAAATATTAAAACAAATACTTCAGTTTGGTGTTCACTAAAGAAGACCCTGTACATAGACAGTTGCTGGATGACAAAACCATGGATGGCAGTGGGGTAAATGCGACCCTGTGTACAGAAACAAACTAAAAGTAGACAAGGCCATGGAGCCTGATGAAGTACATCCAAGGATACTGAGGGATTTCAGAGATGAGCTGGTATGTCCATTGAAAGATCTGTTCAATAGATCACTGGAAAGGGGAATAGTGCTGCAAGATTGGAGAAGAGTGTTGATGGTCCCACTTTACAAGACTAGGAGAAGAGAGGAGACTGGAAACTACAGGCTTGTTATCCATACCTCGGTGGTGGGAAAATTAATGGATACTCTGCTGAAGGAAAGGATAGTGAACTAACTACAATCTGGTGGGTTGCTAGACCCAAGGCAGCATGGATTCACCAGGGGAAGAACTTGTCAGAGAAATCTGATTGATTTTTTTTTAAATTGGGTGACTATAGAATTGGATCAAGGAAGAGCACTTGATATGATCTACTTGGATTTTAGCAAAGCTTTTCATACAGTCCCACATAGGAGTCACGTAAATAAAATGAGAAGCTTGGGAGTGGTGGTAGAGTGGATTACAAACTGGTTGACTGACAGAAGACAGTGTATAATGGTAAATGGAACCTATTCTGAAGAGAAAATGGTGTTAAATGGAGTGCCACAGGAATCGGTTTTGGGACCGGTTTTGTTCAATATCTTTGTGAGCAACATTGCGGAAGGGATAGAAGGTAAAGTTTGTCTATTTGCAGATGATACTAAGATCTGCAAGAGTGGACCTGCCTGAAGGAGTAGAGAGAATAAAAAGTGATTTCAAAAAGCTTTATGAGTGGTCAAAGTCTTGGGAGCTGGGATTCAATGCCAAGAAATGCAGAGACATGCATCTGGGGTGCAGATGGGGGTGAACGGCTAATGTGCCACAACTGGGAGAGGAACCTTGAGGTAATCATTTCTGGTGATCTGAAGGTGGCAAAGCAATGCAACAAGATGATAGCTAAAGCCAGAAGAATGCTGGGCTGTACAGAGAGAGGAATATCTAGCATAAACAGGAGGTGATAATGCCCTTGAGCAAGTCCTTTAGGAGGCCTCACCTGGAGTACTATGTTCAGTTCTGGAGCCTGTATCTCAAAAAGGATAAGGACAGGATGGTTGCGGTCCAGGGAAGAGTGACCAAAATATTGTGGGGTCTGTATCTTGAAGACTTATCAATAGAGGCTGAGGGATCTAAATATGTATACCCTGAAAGAGAGGAAGTGCAGGGGAGATATGATACATACCTTCAGATACTTGAAATGTTTTAATGATGCATGGTCTTTGAACCTTTTCTGCTGGAAAGGAAACTGTAGAATTCTGGGTCATGAAATGAAACTCCAGGGTTAATGACTCAGAACCAACATCAAGAAATATTTCTTCATGAAGAAGGAAGAGGATGCCTGGAATGCCCTTCCGGAAGAGGTGGTGAGGACAAAAACAGTAAACAAATTCAAAAAGGCATGGGATAAACACTGTGGATCCCTAAAGACTAGAGGTTGGAAATAAAGAAAAGGGTACATGGGGGAACCTGCACAGAGTGGCAGTTACTACCCTTAATCAATGAACTTTGGTGCTTGTAAAGCAACGGCAAAATCACTTTCTGCTTCGATGGCAGGGGAAGAAATGAGAATTGGATTCAGATGACAGCCAACACTAGGCCTTGACTTTTATGCTCCGTGATAATGATATATAGACATTAGGGTAAAGCACAGGACTGCTTCTTTGACCAAGTCCAAAAAGCAAAGCACTTTCAAGCAGCATTGTCTGAATTATCATGAAGGCTGCTTACCCTATAAAAATGTTGCTAGTAATACTGTAATGGTTTTGACAGTTGCTTAGTTTGGATTATAAATATTGCTACCCTTAACATAAGTTTTGGGGATATCTTGCACAGAGCAGCAGTTACGTCCCTCAAGAGAAACATGGGGTAATCTGCACTGAGTGGCAGATAGTACCATAAGAAACCTCCTGCACAGACTAGATGGGCAATCTGGTCTTTTTCTGCCATCAGTGCTATGTTAAACATAGTATTTTAATTTGGGCATCAATGGCAATCAGCAGTTTTTGGGTTATGTGGGTTGGTTCAGGATGGAATTGGATGATGTTGGGTGTTCTTTTGTCACTTTGAAAACACATTGAGGTAGATTTTAAAAACATATGCGTGCGCGTACTTTTGTTTGCGCACCAGGCGCGAACAAAAGTACGCTGGATTTTATAAGATACGCGCGTAGCCGTATGTTCTTATCTATACCTGAGACCCGGGCCATGTCTGAGTACATTGCAGAGAATCTGGCCAAGGGGTTTATCCGCCCGTCCAAGTCGCCTGCAGGGGCAGGCTTCTTTTTTGTCAGAAAGAAAGATGGCTCTCTGAGGCCGTGTATAGACTATCGAGGCCTAAATTTGATTACCAAGCGAGACCGCTACCCGTTCCCGTTAATCCCAGAGCTCCTTGATCGGCTTCAAGGAGCGAAGATTTTCACAAAGTTGGACTTACGAGGAGCGTACAATTTGGTCAGAATCCGTCCCGGAGATAAGTGGAAGACCGCATTTAATACCCGGGACAGGCATTATGAGTACCTCGTGATGCCTTTCGACTTATGTAATGCCCCAGCGGTGTTCCAGCACCTGATGAATGTGGTATTACGGGACCTTCTGAACACCAGTGTAATTGTTTACCTCAACAAGGTGTTAGTCTACTCCCAGGACCTGCCGTCACACCGTCTGCATGTCCGTCAAGTGCTCCAGATACTTAGGGAGCATGGTCTGTACGCGAAACTGGAAAAGTGCAGCTTTGAGAAGACCTCCCTGCCGTTCCTAGGCTACATAGTCTTCGCAACAGGCTTTCAAATGGATCCTGAGAAAGTGGCGGCTATTAAGAATTGGCCCCGGCCGAGGGGTCTTAAAGCGTTGCAACGCTTCCTCGGCTTTTCCAATTTCTACCGTCACTTTATTCCCAATTACTCTCGTATTGTGGCTCCGTTAACTGCCCTCACTCGAAAGGGGGCTAACGCGGTGGATTGGCCAACTTCTGCTGGCCAAGCTTTTGAGGCCCTCAAAGAAGCCTTCTTATTAGACACCTGCTTTCGTCATCCGGATCCCAGCCGGTCCTTCGTGGTGGAGGTTGTTGCTTCCAATGTGGCCGTAGGGGCCGTTCTGAGCCAGTACTCTGATTCTGGACAGCTGTTGCCCTGTTCATATTTCTCAAGGAAATTCTCCCCGGCAGAGAGCAACTACTGTATTGGTGACAAAGAATTGCTAGCCGTGAAGCTTGCCCTGGAGGAATGGAGACAGTGGTTGGAGGGAGCCAACCATCCGGTTACGATTTACACCGATCACAAAAACCTAGCATTCTTGAAGCAAGCCCAATGCCTGAATCCAAGACAAGCCCGGTGGTCGCTGTTTTTTGATCGGTTTGACTTTACTTACGCTACCGACCCAGCTCTAAGAATGTTCGAGCTGACGCGCTTTCGTGCTCTTCTGAGGTCGAAGACTCCTGACACACCTCAGTATACCTTGGACCCCGTGAAAGTAAGTCTTGCTGCAACCTTGGTGTCCTCCCAAGGGAAGACCGTCGTTCTGCATCGCTCCCGGAGAGCAGTTCTCGCCTGGGCCCATGACTCCCTCACTGGGGGTCATGTTGGTTGGAAAGGGACTTTAGACTTGTTAAACCATTTCTACTGGTGGCCAACGGTGAGACAGGACGTCCAAGCTTTTGTGGGCTCATGCCCTACTTGTGCTGTTCAAAAACCACTCCTCGAAAAGCCCAGGGGCTTGTTGCAACCATTGCCCATCCCGGTGAGCCTTGGACACACATCTTCACTGATTTTGTCGTGGATCTTCCTGCCTCTGAAGGTAATTCGGTCATCTGGGTAACCATGGACTGATTTTCCAAGATGGCGCACTTTTTTCCCTTGCAAAAACTCCTTCTGTTCCTGACCTGGCTAGCCTGTTCGCTCAGCATATCTTTAGACTTCACGGTCTCCCGCAGGATATAGTCTCCGATCGAGGACCACAGTTTACAGCTCACTATTAGAAAACCCTATGCAAGCACTTCAATGTGCAACTTAGTCTTTCGTCTGCATTCCATCCTCAGAGTAATGGGCAAACGGAATGAACCAATCGAACCCTGAAGACTTTTCTCCGTGCCTTTGTGAACGAACGACAAGATAATTGGTCCAATCTACTAGATGTGTGGGCAGCAGAAGGGAAACAAAATAGTGCATGTACATTTGAAAACTGAGGGGCAGATTTTAAAAGCACTGCGCGCGTAAATCCAGCCGGATTTATGCACGCAGGGGACTTGTGCGCCGGCGCGCGCAAAGCCCCGGGACGCTCGTAAGTCCCGGGGCTTTGCTTGGGGGGCGTGTCGGGGGTGGTGCGGCGTTTGGGAGTGTTCCGGGGGCGGGGCCGGGGTAGTGGTGCCGGCCCAGGGGCATTCCGTGGGCATGGCTGAGGTCTCTGAACCAGCCCCTGGGCCGGGGGGGGGGGATTTAGTTAGGGCTGGGGGGTGGTTTAGATAGGGGAAGGGAGGGGAAGGTGGGGGGGGGGGGGCCGGAAAAAAGTTCCCTCCGAAATCGGAGTGGCCTCGTAGGGATCGGAGGCAGGCTGCTTGGCTCGGCGCGCGCAGGTTGCACAATTGTGCACCTCCCCTGCGCGCGCCGACCCTGGATTTTATAACATGTGTGCATGTTATAAAATCGGGCATAGATTTGTTCATGCCGGGTTGCGTGAACAAATCTACGCCCGCACATAACTTTAAAAATCTACCCCTGAATGTATACATGCTGTTTTCCTCCCCCCATCCCCACCCCTACTTAAACACATCCAAAGGAATGTTTTCTTTTGGTGTGGCTAAAAGTTTGCCCATACGTTTAGATGTATTTGAAGAGGGCAGGTTTCAGTCGGTAAATTCTGGTGAAAATTGCCCTCACATTCAGTCTCATGTTGCAACCTATTTTCTTATTTTTTTCCCAATAAATTGTAGAAGTTGAACACTGAACAGTGTATATAACTAGGCTTGATGGTTTTGCATTGTTGTCATTTGCCATCTTTCCTTTTCTCAGGAGAAATAAAAATACAGAACAATGCCTTCAGCTGGTGTAATGAGAATGAAAGTCACAGCTATCACTGTCAAAAGCTGTGACCTTATTATGTTATTGCTGAGCTTCTTGCTAGCATATAAATTCTCTGTTTTTTAATCCAGTGCCAAGGTCGCTAGAACATCCTAACTGGGATTGGCGAACAAAACCAGAAAGCCATGATTTTGATGAATTAAACCATATCCTGCAGGAAAGCAAGAAGCTAGGGAAAGCCCTGGAGAATCTTTCTCGCAGTAAGTGTTTTATTTTAATGTGTCTGTGCAGTACCAGATGTAATCTTACGTCAAAGATTCCTACCAATGATTTTCATGTTTTTTTTCTAAATCTAGACCTGGGAGAAGGAGTGGGGACTGATGATTATTTAAAAAAAAATAAATAATAATAATAATTTTACCATGATTAAAGTAGATATCTCACCCCCTTTCGAAGTCCTGTTAATTAAATCTATATCATTTAACATCTGTTTGGCTTACTATGCCCCGGGCCTTCTAGAGCATAACTACTCCCCTCTCTTTTGACTTTTTGGCGAGTTCTTCTATCGACCCTACTACAACTTTATTGATGGGGGACTTTAACCTTCATATAGATGTTAAACCTTTATTGTCATCGAGTCATGCTTTTTTAGATTCTATGATGACTATAGGATGGATGCAGGTATTACATGATCCTACACATAGAGCAGGTCACTGTTGAGAACTTATGTTTTTAAATAAAGATACAGCTATTGTTGATAAACTAAACTGTACTAAAATACCTTGGGTCCTGACTGGTCTCTGCTTCGCCTGGGTCTGCCTGCAGACTGTGGGAACCTGCAGCAAGAGGACCCAGGCGAAGCAGAGACCAGTCGGGACCTTCACCTATACCAGTCCACGTTCCGCTCGGTTTGAGCCTTTGGGTGTGAGCTGGCAGGACTTAGGTGGGGTCTCTGCTGATGGTGGAGGAGAAAGTCATGGACAGGCGGCTGTCGGGCATATCCAAGGTCCAAGCAATGGTCAGGCAGGCAGCAGTCAGTTATATCCAGGATCTAGGCCAGGGTCAATACCAAGTATCCATCCGAGGGAAGAGAAAAGAGATGGATAGGCAGGGCAGGCAGGCATGGATCAGAATAAGCGGGCAATGTGGATGGAACAGCGTGGAACGAAGACAGAAGACAATCTGGATGAAGACTGAAGATTAGAATGCAGGGAAGTAACATGCACTACTAGGAAGTAGCTGGACCTGTTGCTGAGGCAAGTTGCTTCTGGGGAACTGACTTATATTGTACTGTACCGATGATGTCATCACTAGTGACTGCAGGGATTTTCTTGTCACAGTCCCTTTAAATCTCCATAAGTGGTGCACATGCACACCTAAGGGGAGGCGCGGCACACGCTGCTGGAGGCGTGCTGCTGGTGACTTACCTGTAGCATTCGCTGCGTTGAGGAGGGGAAGAACTGGCCTGACCGAGGGAAGAGATTGTGACGGTTCACTGGGGTAGCTCACAGACTGCTGAACGCAACTGTACCCTCTTCTTAAACCCTCTCCCTGAGGCTCTGGATGTCCTGGGGTACCATGGATGAAAGTCCTTCAAGAGACTGGTGTCCAAGATGTTGGAGGATGGCTTCTATAAATGTTCTTCTGGGCCATAATTTTTCCAAGAAACTAAGTACTCGACTCTTTTTCCTCTCCATTGGGAATCCAGGACTTCTTGGATTTAATTTGCTATTCTCTTAACGCTTTATATTTACTCACTGACTGTTGTATTTAATTACACTCCTGTTAACTATATATCATACCAATTGTTCCATGTAAACATTACTGTTTCTTGTTAACCGATACGATGTGCAAACGGTTATCGGTATATAAAAGCTCTTAAATAAATAAATACATAAATTTAATTCATCTTCCTGACATTCAAGCCATGAAAGAACTACTGGCTTAAACAATGAAAAATAGAATACATTATGGATTTTTAATATGAGTGGTAGCTTTAGTTGACATGTGACAGGGCCCACTTGCTGCAGAATAGAAAAGGGCCCAATAAAACATGGTGCCAAGCACATAAATGAGATAGTCAAAAGTGCTGGGTAATGAGCAGACCCTCTCCCCTACCTTGAATTGGGGATCTTGTCTTCTTTGGGTATCTGCCATTCTTTTGACTCAGGTGGTTGCTTTTTCTATCAGCTGATTGGTCCAGTCCCATAGTTCATGGGACTGAACCAATCAGGAGTGAGCTGCACAGGTTGTCACAAGCAATGGCAGAGAAGGCGGATATTGTTTCCCGTAAACAAACTTGAAGCGCAAGGAGCCTGTGGCTGTGTTGACATGGTTAATATGGGAGAACTCGACACAAGGTGGAAGATTGACCCAGTTGTCCTGGCATTCGACATTTGAGTGAAGGAAGGTTTTGAGGTATGCTTTCCTGTCGCTTTGCAGGTGGTAGACTGTTGTATAATCAAGTGTGATGTCAAACTTTTTGCAGAGAGAGTGCCAGTACTACGCAGTGAATTGCATTCCTCTATCCGAGGAGGTTCAGTATTTCATGTAGACTAAAAATATGGAGGATAAAGAGACGTGCAAGTTTCGGAGCAGAAGGAAGACCTGGTAATTGGACAAAGTGTGCCATCTTGGAGAAACAATTTATCGCCACCCATATTACAGTGGTGCCGTGAGTCGGGGAATCCATGACAAAGTTCACGGAAAAGTGGGTTCAGGGTTCCCTGGGGGATTGGAACAGCTGTAACTGCCCCCAGGGTTGGTTATGCAACACCTTTTGCTGTGTGCAATTGGGGCATGAGTCGACATAGGCCTTGACATTTTGCTTCATCTGGGGTTACCAGTAATGTCATTGAAGCAATTCAAGGATTCGTGCCCATCCAGGATAACCTGTGACATAGGGGTCATGGACCCATTTCATCACTTTCTTATGCAATCTGGAAGATAGAACCATCTTCCTTGGAGGGATGGGTGCAGTAGTGGCCACAAGTATCTTAGCAGGATCAATGGTGTTCCTGGGAGGTTCATGAACATCCTTGGTCTGGAAGGAGCGAGAGAGAGCATCTGGCCATTGGTTCTTGATCGCTGGGCAATATCATAGTTAAAAATCAAAGCAAATGAAGAACAAAGGCCAATGGCCTGGCTTGTATTAAGTTGCTGAGCTTGATGTAGATGTTCAAGGTTCTTGTGGTCCGTGTATATTGTAACATAGTGTTGAGCTCCTTTGAATAGGTGGCACCACTCCTTGAAAGCTAGTTTGACAGCCAGGAGCTCTCGATCTCCAATGCTGTAATTTCATTCAGCTGGGAAGAACGTCTTAGAAAAGAAGGAACTTGGACGAAGTGTGTTGGCAGAGGGTAGAGGCATCTACCTCTAAGATGAAGGGTCATATAGAATCCAGGTGACAAGGGCAGGCTTGTCAGCAAAGACCTTCTTTAACTTTTGGAATGCGTCAATAGCCTCAGGCGGCCAATGTTTGGTGTTGGTGCCCTTGTGGGTAAGGAAGGTAAGTGGGGCTGCCATGGAGGTGTAATTTGGAATTCACTGACGGTAATAATTAGCAAATTCAAAGGAACCTTTGCAAGGCTCGAAGTCCCACAGGCCAGTCCATGATAATTTTTATCTTGGCGGGATCCATTTAGAATCCTTCTCATGAGACTATGTACTCAAGGAGGGGAGCTCCACTTGCTCAAAAAGACATTTTTCCAGCTTGGCGTAGAGATTATTCTCTCACAGGTATTGCAGGACGATGCAAACATCTCTTCAGTGGGAATTCAGGGTTTGAGAAAAGATCATTATGTCGTCCAAGTGTACAACCACACAGGTTTACAGTAGATCATGAAAAATCTTGTTGACCAGTTTCTGGAAAACTGCCGGGGCGTTGCAAAGCCCAAAGGGCATGACCAAATATTTAAAATGTCCATCGTGAGTGTTAAATGCCATTTTCCATTCATCACCAGGCTTGCTGCATATGAGGTTGTATGGACCTCTGAGATCCAACACTGTGAATATCTTGATGCCCTGTAAGCAGTTGAATAGCTCCATTATTAGAGGTAATGATAATGGCCCTTTCTTAGTTATGGTGTTCAGGCCACAGTAGTCTATGCAAGGCCTGAGTGATACGTCTTTCTTCACATCAAAGAAGAACCCAGCTCCTGCTGGGGAAGAGGAAGGACGGATAAATCACCATTCTAGATTCTTCTCAATGTATGCAGACATTGCCTGAGTCTCAGGCAGAGACAGTGGGTAAACCTGTCCATGTGGGAGTGTGGCCCCTGGGATGATTTCAATTGTGCAATCATACATATGATGAGGAGGTAAAACTTCAGCAGTCATTTTTGAGAAGACATCCTTGTAATCTACATACTGTGGGATAAGCCCCAGGAGTAAGGAAGCAGCAGGCACTGGACAAAGAGGTTCTACTGGCATCAAGCAGAAATTTGTACACCTGTGGCCCCATCAGGCTAGTTGTAAGGAGAACCAATCAAAGTGTAGTTGATGTTGCTGGAGCTACGGTAGACCTAGGATGATAGGATGGATGATTCTGGAGATCACGAGGAGGAGGATTTTTTCCACATCCAGGAGACCGGTGTGTAAGGCCACAACCTGGCCTGGGAGTGGATTTCCATAGAGAGAAGAGATCACCAAAGGAGAAGTCATCTGAACTGTGGGAATATGGAGTTGGTCGACTAGTTCTCTTAAGATGAAGTTTCCTCCAGAGCAGGAATCCACGAAGGCCTGGGTAGAGAAACAAGTGGAGCCCAATTCTAATGTGACCGGTAGTAATAGTTGGGGAGTTATAACAGTGAGGCCTAGGGTGTTCTCCCCAAAGGACCCTAGGTATTGAGGTTTCCTGACCACTGTGGACATTGGGCCAAAAGGTGGCCTCGGCCAATGCAGTATAGACAGATGCCCTGCTCTCTGTGATGGAGTCTTTCTTCCGGATCCAAGCGGCAGCATCCCAGCTGCATTGACTCTTCAGGAAGTGGAAAGGTTGAGGGTGTGGCAGCCGGGGTGAGAGTGGATGTTGCAATTGAAGTGCTAACAAGATATTCCTTCATGCCAGATGAGTCTGTAAAGCCCTTTGTTGCAATCGGTGATCTATTTTGAAGGTTAGGGCAATGAGGGCCCCTAGGAAGGTAGGAAGATCCTGGGCAGCAAGTTCATCTTTAATCTTCCTAGAGAGGCCTTCCAAGAATATGGTGACTAAACAATCCACATGCCAGTTCAGCTTGGATGCCAGCATCCGGAATTCCACTGCATATTAAGCTAGAGTTCAGGAGTCTTTGCGAAGGTGGAGCAGATCGGAATCCATTGCGGCTGTATGACCTGGTTTCTTGAAGACAGTGTGGAACTGTTCCATGAACTATTGTAGGTTGAGCAAGAGGGGGTCCCTTCGCTCCCAGATGGGAGATGCCCAGGCCAGTGTCCAGGCCTTCAAGAAGGGAGAGGATATACATGATTTTAGTCTAATTGTCTGGGAATAGCGAAGCCTGTAATTGGAACTGCATTCTGCACTGGTACAAAAATCTCCAACAATTCTTTGGGTCCCAGGCATACCAGGGTGGAGCTGGCAGCTGAGGAACTGGCTGACTGGGTGCGACAGTGCTGGTGCAGTGGAGGTGGCACTTCTGGAATAGTCAATGTGTCCAGGCGAGTGGAGTGCCGGTCCATCGTGGCAGCCAGGAGCTCCAGGACACCTTGTTGGTCTTGCAGCCTACGGGTTATGCTGCAGATGGCCTGCAGTGAAGTCAAGTTTACCATGGCCTCAGCAACCTGTTATATCTGTGGACCCTTGGGCCAAGGCAGGATTGGCTCTACTATCATGGAGGAGACCTGCAGGTTCTCACCATCGGCAGGTGGACCCAGTTGAAGCAGAGACCAGTCGGGACTTCTCCTACTCCAGCCCACAATCCCTTTGGGTTCCGCCTTTGGGTGCTGGGGCTGGCAGGACTTAGGTGGGCTCTCTGCTGATGGCGGAGGAGAAGGTCCGTAATAGCTAGGGTCATGGCCAGACAGCTCTCAGGCTTATTCAACGTCCAGGTGATGATCAGAGACAGGCAGCAGTCAGGTGTATCTGAGGTCCAGGCAATGGTCAGAGACAGCAGTGGTCACGCATATCCGAGGTATCCGGGGTCCAGGCCGAGGTCAAAGCCAGATATCTCTCTGAGGGAAGAGAAGAGGGACAGATAGGCAGGGCAGGCAGACAAGTAGGGATGTGAATCTGTATCGGACTCGTTTCCGGTATCTGGTTCGGGTAAAAACTGTGGGAAATCTTCATTCCCGCGGTTTATACCCGTTTAAATCAGCTGTTTCATGCTGAAAAAAAAAACACCCTGACCATTTAAATGTAATTCTTTCTAATCCCCCACCCTCTGGAGGTCCATAATCAGTTGGCCATTTAGTAGACAAGTTTCTGGCTAAAGTTTGCCAGATAACTTGTCTCAATATTCGCTGAGGTAGATCTTAAAAACATACGTGCACGCGAACAAGGCTGTGCAAAATCGGCAGCCTGCGCATGCCAAGCTGCACAGCCTGCCTCCGTTCCCTCTGAGGCCGGTCCGAAATCGGAGCGGCCTCGGAGGGAACTTTCCTTCTGCGTCCCCCCACCCCCCAGCCCTACCTAAATCCCCCCCTATCTTTGTTGGGCAAGTTACGCCTGTTTGAAGCAGGCGTAACTTGCGTGCGCCACCTCGGCATCCCCCGGCACAGGACGCAGTGCTGGGGGACTCGGGACTGCCCTCCCGGCCCACCCCGAACCGTCACCACGCCCCCGGACCCACCTGGACTGCCCCCTGATCTCGGCCACGCCCCCTCCCACCCCTTTTACGAAGCCCCGGGACTTACGCACGTCCCGGGGCTTTGCTCGCGCCGGTGGCCTATGCAAAATAGGTGCGCCGGCGCACGAGTGCCCTGCGCGCGTAAATCCTGCAGGATTTACGCGAGCAGGGCTTTTAAAATCTAGCCCAGTGGGAGAAATGTCCCACTGAATATCCCCAATTAAAATTATCCGACTAACCATAACCGGATAACTTTAACCATACGCCTCCATTGTGGTAGCCAGCAACGACAGAAGTGCCAGTCCCAGATCATGGTAGGAGGCTATCACAATTTGGGAGAACAAGTACAAATAAAGGTATGGGGTGGGGGGCTTTGGGGGGGGGGAGGGGATCTAGAACCCATGAGATGTACTTTAAAAAATAAAAGGTGAAGTAGGACCTAACGATTCTTTTTTAAAACGGAAATGGGCCATTTTGGGGAGGGGGCAGCAAGTTTGGCTCTGTAGGGTATTTGCAACTTGAGTGGGAGGGAGGCGGGGGACAGGTTAGGGCCTATACGCCTGCGATGTGAGGTTTTTTTTTTTTTTTTTAAACAGGAACAAAACTTGACAAGCTATTTTCTTTTGAATATAGCCAGTTAAGTTTAAAGTTATCTGGACACACAAAGTTGGATAACTTTAGACCTGATTCTGTACAGGTCTAAAGTTATGTGGTTAATTTATGGGTCCATTCATCAAAGTGCATTAGGGGACGAATGGGCGTTAAATGCGGTCTAACGCGCATTGCGTACACAATAAATAGCACAATGGAAGCTAGAATGCACATTTTAAATTTAGAATGCATGTGGGAGGAGTTCATGCAAATTAAGATGTCCTACCGCCTTCCGTAATAGCTTAAAGCACACTAATGCGGGATTTAACTTCAGAAATAACTATACCTTTTTTTGTTGCTGTACAAGAGAAAAATGTTTTTATCACACACCTGTGGCCGTTACTGCAGATTGCGGCTATTATCACAGCTGTTATTTTGAGGGATAAAATGAGGCCTTCTATCAGACACACCTACCACGCCCTCCTGGCCAATAAAAACACCTGTTCTTACCTGGCCTTTCTTCCTAAACCCATAATGTTTGTGACAAGTGTACTTGTTGGGGGATACTGGATGCTTCAGGAGGCTCACCGCAGACAATAAGAACAACAACCACAAGAACAGTCAAGGGAAGTTCCAACTCCTCCTAGAGAAGTCCCTACACCGGAACCTGAGTCACTGGTTCCACATGGAGAGGGTCAGGGCCCATGGTAGCGCTTGGCATTCAGGTGAGCTCAGCTGAGAAGATACAGTGAGTGCATCTTTCCTCTACGAGTCTCATTCCTGGGCATGCCAGAGAACTGTGTGGTTAGGTATCGCCTCCGCTCTCGTGCTATCCTGGAATTATATGAAGAAACAGAGGGGATCTGGGTCCGGCCACAGAAAGGTCCCACGCTGTCCTGAGCTTTACCAAACTATTGGCTACTCTGCATGTCATGGCAACCCGCTCCTTCCAAACAACAGTAGAGGTTGTGGGGGGAATGTCCCAAACCACTTTTTCCTGATGTCTGGACCAAGTCATAACAGCTGTATCTAACCACATGAATCACTTCACAGTATATCCTCAGGAAAGGCAGGACTTGATGGAAGTGAAGAGAGGCTTTTATGCCAAAGAAATTTAAACTACCTAACATGGCCATGTTTCAGCACAAATTCCTGCTTCAGGGATGCAAATTCACACAATCTTCATATTAAAATGAAAAAAAAAAACCCCAAACACATAAGCATATATAATCTTCCATAAACATCTAACAAGAGCTATGTATAGCTTGAAATGCAAGAATCCAATGTGAAACAATCAAGATATTAAACTTAGGTCCCAGATGTATCTGCAGTCAGAGAAAGGCTTCTCCAAATCTTCCCTCTGTGACGTCTGTTTCAGGCAGTGAAGTTACAAGTCACCAGGAAAGGTTGCTTACAGATGATCACTTGAGCTGACAGAGTTCAGCTATGGCAGATGGAGGAAATGTAAGGCAGCCAACATCCTTATAAGAACTTGAGAAGCCTTTTTCTAGCTGCAGGTTCCTCTGGCATTTAAGATTAATGCCATAAATAAGCCATTGGAATTATTTCACGTAGTGAAATTGCTAACTTTAAAGCCTTCAGATTCAGATCAATTGGTACCTGATGTTAGCACTTTGGTAGGTCATTTTGATCAGAAAATGCTGAGCATTCATAATAAGCTGGGACATCTTATGATAGATAATATTCAAAATTCCAGTCTCAATTTCATACTGTAACTGAAAAAGAAGCACAATTATTTTTGGCATAGGCAATGCAAAGGCAACATCACACAGTCTTCTACTGCTTCAAAGACATGAGCTTTGCAGCCAAATTAAAACAATTGGTTAGCTGAAAAAAGGCTTTTGAGATTCAAACTGCTCTTCAGCCTCAAGCCTCTAAGGCTTGAGACATACCTGACAAACAACGCTCACATGTGTGACACACTGCTCATTATAATCCATGGTGGAAATTTTGAAAAAAGGCCCAGTATTAGAGATGTGAATCCGTACCGGACTCGTTTCCAGTATTGGGTTCATAGAACCGTGGGAAATCTTCGTTTCGCGCGGTTCTGAATGTTTTGTTTTCCGGCTGTCCCGAGCTGAAAAAAAAACAAAACACCCCGACCCTTTAAATCGAATTATTTAGAATTCTCCCACCCCCCTGAAAACTTTTCTAAAGTACCTGGTGGTCCAGCGGGGATCCCGGGAGCGATCTCCCGCTCTCAGGCCGTCGGCTGCCAGTAAACAAAATTGCGCCGATGGCCCTTTGCCCTTGTCATGTGACAGGGGCTATCATTGCCATTGGCTGGCCCCTGTCACATGGTAGGAGCAATGGACGGCTGGCGCTGGACCACCAGTTACTTTAGAAAAGTTTTGGGGGGGTCGGGAGGGTGGGGGATTCTAAATAATTTGATTTAAAGGTTCGGGTGGGTTTGGGGGTTGTTTTTCTGTGTGCCTTTTCTTCCCGCCCCCCCCCCCTCCCAAAACGATAAGAAAACCCCATGAAAATTTCATGGGGTTTTCCTATCGCTTTCGGGGACCCCCTGATATCTGACGGATGAGAAAATATCGTACGATATTTTCATCCATCAGAAAAACGATTCACATCCCTACTCAGAATTACTTTTATTGTGAAGAATGAGACAAGGGAAAGATAACTACTTTCTTTGAACAGAATGACCATCGACTTAAGACTTGAACCAAGCACACACAATTAAAAAAAAAAAACTTAAAATTTGGTTCTTTGAACAAGCCAACCAATAACCCATTTCCTAGCGTGTAGCAGATGGACTTAGGACCAATGGGTATAGTGTACTCCTGATAGCAGTTGGAGTCGGATCAGATTTCAATCTGATGTCAGCCCTAGTACATATACCCCTGCAGGAAGTGCAGCTTTCCAGTATTTTCTTTCTCTATAGCAGTTAGGGACTCTATGCATGCTAGCACTGTGTTAGAGTAAATTTTACCGAAGAAACCCAAATTAAGAAGAAATCTTACCTCTACAGACAAGCCCCGCTCTCCTGTGGTGACACCCGTTGGGTCCCTCCCCCAGTCGAGATTCCCGAGGTGATTTCCGCTATCCCTCGGAGGTGAGCCTCGGTCCGGCGGCCGACCTTCGGCGGGGACCTAGCCCCTGACATCGGGTGTGGCTGAGAGGCAGTGGGTGCAACCTCGAGCGTGGCGGTGAAGATATTTCCCCTCTCCCCTCGCAGCCGGAGACCGCCCGGAACGAAACCGGGAAGCGCCGGGACAAGGTAAGCTAGAAATCTTTTTAAAAGTCTCCGGTCTCCAAAGCTCGAGGAGACGCACAGGTCACCAGCCGGGACCAGTGCCACCGTGTTGATCGGCCCTAGCAGGGCTAGACCCCGGTCAGATCCGAGGGCCCTCCCACGTGGAGACCCTCCGAGGTGGTCGCCATATTGTCCGCGTGGTCGCCGTCACCATTTTGGCCCTGTTCGCCGCTCTGTCTGCTGTCTCGATCCATGTGCTCAGAGGCAAGCCGTGCGTACAAATTCCTTGTGCGCACAACATCGCACGCACAAGCAAAGCGCATAGTCAAGCGCTCACTGTCCTGAGCGCATAACTCGACCCGTGCGCACAAGAGCGTGCACATCGCTCGGCACGCACGCACTAAACCTACACGCGCATCTTTGATGCACAACTGTATTATACGCGTACAAACCATGTCTCCACCTGAAAATAAGCTCAAAGCTCAGGGCCTTTGCCCAGCATGCCACATTAGAGCTGCACAGCACGAGGAGGCCATGGCCCTGTGTATACAGTGTGAAGAGGCCCTAGGGGATCCAACTCATGGCCCTCCCCAGCCAGTGCCGGACCCCAGCCCTTCGAGCGGTACGCCGGACCTAACACCACAAAGGGGGACCCCCCCCTCAAATGGGGCTCCCCATGGTCATGGCGCCCCCTAGTCTAGACCCATCTTCTATCTTCTGGGTGGAATTCTTCAAAGGTCTGCATACCTTCGTCCACATGCAACCAGGACCTCCTACAATGCGGCCACAGGCACCACCAGAGGACCTCAACATACCAGGACCCTCTATGCCCAGGGAGGTGATACCACCGCCCAGAAGCCCCGCCTTCAGGGACACCTCCTCTGTGTCCCTGAAGGTGGGGCTTCTGGGTCAGAACCCCTGGAGGAAGGGGAACTCCTTCCGGGGACAGAACCCCATCGAACCATGAGACGCTTCTTCACCAAGGATGAACTTCTAGACCTAATCACGCACAGCTTGAAAGATCTTGCCATCCCAGACACAAGCGCCTTGGGGGAACCTAAGCTGAACCCACTTTTGGAGGGACTTCGTCAGACCTCCCATCATTTCCCACTATTACAAGCCTTCCAGCAACTAATTGACCTGGAATGGGAGGCCCCAGAAACCACGTTCAAAGGGGGCCGGGCTCTGGCAGCCATGTACCCTCTGGATCCCGCCGCCAAAGATCTCCTGGCATGTCCGAAAGTGGATGCCATGGTCTGCGTGGTCTCGAAGCGCACAACTATCCCAGTGAAGGGAGGAGCAGCACTCAAGGATGCTCAATATAGACGTCTGGAATCTATCCTCAAACAGTCCTTTGACGTCTCCACTATGTCTTTACAGATCGCAGCCTGCTTTGCCGTGGTGACACGCGCCTGCTTAGCGCAGACATGGAACAACACCCCTGGGGAAGCCCTGGAACCAGCCGTATCATTTCTCGCGGACGCCGCTTCGGATCTGGTACGCACGGCAGCTAGAGGAGTCTTATCCACAGTGGCAGCCAGAAGACAAATCTGGCTCCGAAACTGGTCAGCTGACGCATCCTCCAAAACAAGACTCACAAGGATGCCTTTCAAGGGAATACTCCTGTTCGGAAGCGAACTAGAGAAACTAGCCAACAAGCGGGGTGAGTCCCCACTGCCGCGGCTACTGGAGGACAGGAATAAGAGAAACCAGCGATCCTTCCCCAGACCTCCAGGGGCAGAGAGTCACAGCGCTTCAACCCATATAGAAATTCATATCAAGCGGCCCTCCCCACAGGCCGGAGCCAGTCCTTTCGGAACAAGCACAATAAAAGGGGAGCCAGCTCGGGCCCAGGCCCCAGCCGCACCCCACAATGAAAATCAGATGACCCATCCAAAGAAAGAAGCCATAGGGGGCAGACTGACCCTATTCTACCAAAGATGGGTCGAGATAACTTTGGACAAGTGGGTCCTCTCCATCATTCGAGAAGGATATTACCTGGATTTCCACCACCTCCCTCTGGACAAATTTGTGGAATCTCCCTGCCACGACCCTTCGAAGAGAATGGCAGTGGAAGCTACACTGACCAGGTTACTAGCCTTAGAGGCTATAACACCGGTGCCTCCACAACAAATAAATACTGGCGATTATTCCATCTATTTTATCGTTCCCAAGAAGGAAGGAACGTTCAGACCTATCCTGGACCTCAAGGCGGTCAACTGTTACCTGAAGATTCCCCACTTCCGCATGGAAACCCTACGCTCGGTTAGAAGAGTGGTATAACCGGGAGAGTTCCTTACCTCCCTGGATCTGTCGGAAGCCTACCTACACATTCCGATCCATCAAGAGCATCAGCGTTTTCTACGCTTCTCGGTCCTGGACTGTCACTACCAGTTCCGGGCACTACCTTTCGGGTTAGCCACTGCACCCCGGACTTTCACCAAGATCGTAGTGGTAGTGGCAGCAACACTGAGGAAGGAAGGAAGGAATCCGCGTGCACCCTTATCTAAACGATTGGCTGATCAGAGCGAAATCCCCAGAGGAAAGCCACCAGGCAACCAACAGAGTCAAAACTCTACTGGAGAGCCTCAGGTAGGTGGTCAACACATACAAGAGCTGCCTGCAGCCTTCCCAATCTCTAGAATACCTGGGAGTCCAGTTCGACACCAAACAAGATAAGGTCGTCCTGAAACCGACAAGGAGATCAAAACCAGTTACGAACCCTGTTGAGCGATCCTTGCCCCACAGCATGGTATTACCTACAAGTTCTCGGCCTCATGGCATCCACACTGGAGGTAGTCCCATGGGCATGGGCTCACATGAGAACCCTACAATGCTCATTTCTATCATGATGGAATCCTCTGTCCCAGAACTACACCGTATGGCTTCAGCTTCCGGACAGAGTTCGGACCCAACTACGATGGTATCTACAAGAAGCCCATCTGAGCCAGGGAACGAGACTATCCTCCCCAACCTGGATCCTACTCACCACGGATGCCAGCCTATGAGGATGGGGAGCACACTGCCAGGAGCTAACTGCCCAAGGGCAATGGAACGAAGAAGAGTCGGGATGGAACATCAATCTCCTAGAAGCCCGAGCAGTCAGGCTAGCCTGCCTAAGGTTTGGTCACAGACTCCGAGACAAAGCGGTCAGAGTAATGTCAGACAATGCCACAACAGTGGCCTACATCAACCATCAGGGAGGAACCAGAAGCCAACAGGTGTCTCTGGAAATAGATCTTCTAATGTCATGGGCAGTAGTGAATCTTCAAGAGATCTCGGCCGTCCACAATGCCGGGAAAGACAATGTCACAGCGGACTACCTCAGCAGAGAGAGTCTAGATCCAGGAGAATGAAAACTGTCAACCACAGCATTCCAAATGATAGTAAACCATTGGGGAACACCAACCATGGACCTCCTGGCAAACCAATCCAACGCCCAAGTACCCAGTTTCTTCAGCCGCAGGCGGGAACCCCAGAACCAGGGAATCGAAGCCCTGGTACAGACCTGGCCACAGGAGACTCTGTTATATGCCTTCCCGCCATGGCCCCTATTGGGCACGATCATCCACAAGATAGAACACCACAGGGGGCCAGTACTTCTAGTGGCCCTGGACTGTCCAAGAAGACCATGGTACACAGACATGCGAAGACTGTTGGCAGGGAACCCCCTGCCGCTACCTTCACACAGAGACCTGCTCCAACAGGGACCGATCCTTCACGAGGATCCAGCTCAATTCTCTCTTACGGTCTGGCCATTGAGAGAGCTCGCCTAAAGAGGAGAGGATACTCGGGAGCAGTAATTGACACCCTACTCTGAGCACGCAAGTTCTCCCTAACCACGACATCATACCACACTCGGTCAAAATTCCTGCGATTTTGGAATTCCTACAGAACGGACTACAGAAGGGATTGTCCCTCAACTCCATCAAGGCACAGGTGGCGGCCTTGTCATGCTACGGAACCAAGAGCGAGAGCGGCAGCATAGCCTCTCACCCAGATGTCTCCCGCTTCCTGAAAGGAGTCAAGCACATCCGAACACTCCTAAAGTGGCCGGTGCCTCTTTGGAACCTCAACCTGGTCTTAGATTTCCTAGCAGGAACCTCCTTCAGGCCTCTCCGTGGTCTGTCTCTCCGACTATTAACATTGAAAACAGCCTTCCTGCTGGCAGTCTGTTCAGCTCGTCGTATATCCGAGCTACAAGCACTGTCCTGCTGGGAGCCGTTCCTCAGACTTACCCCGGGAACCATCCAGTTACGCACAGTTCCGTCGTTCCTCCCCAAAGTGGTGTCTCACTTCCATCTCAACCAAACCATCTCGCTACCATCACCAGATGAGCATAAGAATTTGGAAGAGGCTCGAAGTCTATGACATCTCAACGTTGGCAGGCTCCTAGTCAGATACCTGGAAAAGTCAGCATTCATACGAAAGACAGACAATCTATTCATCCTCCACAGTGGAAAGAAGCAGGGGGAAGTGGCCTCACGAGCAACCATAGCCCGCTGGATCAAAGAAGTCATCAAGGCAGCCTACGTGGAAGTAGGCAAGCCACCGCCTTTACAAGTCAAGGCCCATTCTACTAGACCCCAGGTGGTGTCCTGGGTGGAAACCAAGATGATGTCACCTGCCGAGATCTGCAGGGCGGCGACATGGTCCTCCATCCACACCTTCTCCAGGTTTTACCGCCTGGACGTTCAGGCTCAGGAGGACACAGCATTTGCAAGGGCAGTACTAAGTGGGTCACGGGCAGCCTCCCACCCAGTTCGGGAGTAGCTTTTATACATCCTATTGGTCCTGAGTCTATCTGCTACACGCTAGGAAATGGAGAAATTACTTACTGATAATTTTGTTTTCCTTAGTGTAGACAGATGGACTCAGCATCCCACTCACGGCTGCCGTTACTCATGGAATTCTCGGGGGACATCCCCGGGAGCGAATGATTCAAGGGTAAGCCATGCTTTCCTTCATCTAGGACACCCATCCTACCAGGTGTTGACATTTCCCGGTTGAGGGCACTGGCGGTCTCCAGCTATAGCCAATTCAACCAGTTCAAATTAATCAAGTTAACCAAGTTATAAAGTTAATCAAGTTATTCAAGTTATGAAGTTATTCAAGTTAATCAAATTAGTCAGTCACACATATATCCACAATGCTTTTCGAGGAGAATACTGAAGAGCTGCACTTCCTGCAGTGGTATCTGTACTAGGGCTGACGTCAGATTGAAATATGATCCATCTCCAACTGCTATGAGTCCATCTGTCTACACTAAGGAAAACGAAATTATCAGGTAAGTAATTTCTCCTCTCGCAGTCCTTCGCCCTCTCCTACACCCCCTCCAGCACGCTACAGATCATGTGCCTCCCCCTATACAAAACCTCCCACTACTTAAAGAATTATCATTAGCTTTCGTCTCAGCCTTTTGTTCTCCTTTAGTTTCTTCATACTCCCCCCCCCCACCCCCGTTACATATCTGTTATGCATTGTTTTAATCCCTTACGGGCCAATCCCTTACAGGCCAATGCAGTAAAGTCTAGCGCCTCCTTTTGGACTGGAGCGGTGGCTGTCAGCGGGTTTGACAGTCGACGCTCAATTTTGCCGGCATCGGTTCTCAAGCCTGCTGACAGCCACGTGCTCGGAAACCAGATGCCGGCAAAATTGAGCGTCCGGTTTTCAACCCGACGGCCGCGGGCCAACTTCAATTTTTTTTTTTTTTTAACTTTTGGAAACTTTTGGGACCTCCGACTTAATATCGCCATGATATTAAGTCGGAGGGTGCACAGAAAAGCAGTTTTTACTGCTTTCCTGAGCACTTTCCCAGTGCCTGAAGAAATTAGCACCTTTGGGTAGGCGCTAATTTCTGAAAGCAAAATATGCAGCTTGGCTGCACATTTTGTTTTCTGAATCGTGTGAGAATACCTAATAGGGCCATCAACATGCATTTGCATGTTGCAGGCGCTATTAGGTTCGGGGGGTTGGACGCACACTTTCAGCCCCTTACTGAATAAGGGGTAACACTAGCGCATCGAAAATGTGCTTCCAATAGAGGGTTAACAGTGCACTCTGTCGCAGTGCACTGTACTGTATCGGCCCGATAGTTACTTAAACTGTTCGATGTATTTTTTTTTTCATTATCCAACTGTTGATATGTAAACCGATGTGATGTGTAAAAGAACATTGGTATATAAGAAACGTTAAATAAATAAATAAAATAAATACATTAATAAATAGTATACCTCCCATACCAGAACAGCACCAGCTACCAGCACTCAAATTAACCACCTTACCTAAGAAAAGGTAACACTGAAAATAATATACCAGGCCTTAAAACACCAATACTCCTTCTATTAGGAAAACGGAACAAGCCAGGCTGCTTCATAGCCCTACACAAAAACTACATGCCAGCAGAAATACCTCACCTCAGTCACTTGTGCAAACTCTCACCTAACAAAGAATAAAGAGACCATAATGCATAAATAGAAACATGTGAACAAAAACTGAACTGGAAACCACAAGCCAGAGACTCTGTATACAGTGCAACAAAGGAAAAAGAGAAACATCACCAGTCTTCATAAAACAAATCAAGAAATATAAAATCAATAGCAATAAAACCATAATAATAAAATGAATAGATTATTTCAAAACAGCTGATGAATGGAATATTCAATAATTAAAAATTCATATACAAATTTTCCAGACATCAATAAAATATTTCAAAACAGTAGGCACAAAGACCCAGTAATAAAAATTAATAAGGATAAAAAAATACTCTGGTTACCATACCTGGGAACATTTTATTTCCAGGTGCCTTGAGATTGTTGTGAATTAGCAGGGGGAGGAGAAGAGAAATGGGGTGGGGGAAGTTTGCTTACAACTTTCTCTTCTCTATCACACACATATACAATGCTTATTCCTGGGGGAATTCCGCACCAAAAAAATTAAAATTCTGCACACAAAAACTTAGAATTCTGTGCAGAAAAACTTTAAATTCTGCAAAATTCTGCAAAATTTATATTAGTCAAAATAACACAATTTACATGACAGTCTTTAATAATCCATTTTAAATTAATACAGAAAAAAATTGTTACTTAAAGATGCATAATTTTAAATATTTTGAGCATAATTTCCCTAGAAACTCACTGTAAGATTGTCCCTTCCACTCACTCTCCCTACTCCCCTGGGCACTTTGCCCTCTCAGGCCCCAACTCCTTCACCTGTCAGTATCTCTCCCCTCCACCTCTAGGCTCAACTCCTTCCACTCTATCACCACTCCCAGAGTTTGACCCCGTTCTCAGTACTGCCCCTCACACAGGCTCTCCCTCTCTCACACACATGCTCCGTCTCTCTAGTACACATACACATACCCTCATACAGGGTCCCTCTCTCTTGCATACATACCCACACTAGCTCCCTTTCTCTTTCACGCATACATCCTCACACAGGCTACATCTGTCTCTCTCTCATGCACCCCTTCATACAGGCTCTCTCTCTCATACATACACAATCCCTTCACACAGGCTAGCACCCTCACATACACACAATCCCTTTTTTATAAACATGATCCCTTTTTCATACACACCAGCTCCCAATCTCTCACACATATACAAACTCCTTTACAATGTCCTCATATAGGCTTCCTCTCTCTGGCACCCTCACTCAAGCACCGCATCTGCTCTCTCTCACTAAGCCCTTTTTACCCTCTCTGGTTTCTCTCACCCCCCTGCTCTCTCACCTCCCCTGCTCTCTCTCTCACACCCTCCTGCTCATCCCCTGCTCTCTCTCCCTCTCTTTCCCCCACTGCTCTCTCTTACCCCCTCCCTCTGCTCTCTCTCACCCTCCCCTCTCTCACACCCCCTCCTCTCTCTCACACCCTGCCCCCTCCTACCCCTTCTCTCCTCCCCTTTCTCACCATTCCCTCCCCCTCCCCTCTCACACTCTCTCCCCTCCCTTCTCTCACACCCCCACCCTCCCCCTCTCCTGTCTCACACACACACCTCTCTACACACATTCACTATCACCGGGGCCTTCACCTAGGCTGCGAGTAGAGTGCATCCCATGGCACTCAGGGGCCTTCATCTCCACTGCGAATGGTGCGGTCCGTTTGCGGTATGCCGGGGCCTTCATCTTCGCTGCAAATGATGCTCACTTAATTTGCGGCATGCCAGGGTCTCCTCTGCCATTTTCTGCACAGAATTTGGCAATTCTGCGTGGGGGGGGGGGGGAATTCTGTGCAAATTCTGTGCTCCGCAGAATTATCCCAGGACTAAATGCTCTCTCTCTCTTTCACTTTCATAGCCTCTCAATTCCACTTTTCACACATGCTCTCTGTTTTTCTCACATTTACACTCACAGGCTTTCAGTCACACACTTACATACATGCTATATCTTTTTCTCTACTTACACATATATGCTTTCAATCACACACACACATGCTCTCTCTCACTCACACAGGTTTTCAATCACACACAGACACACACGCTCTCACACTTATACAAACAGGCTCTTAATCATACATTTATTTATTTATTTATTTATTTATTTAAGTTTTTTCTATACCGGCATTCGTGAGGGTATCACATCATGCCGGTTTACAATAAACAGTGGGGTGATAAACGGAAACAGTGAACGAAATAAATAAATAATAGGTGCTAAAAAATAACAGTTACAGTTACAATAAAATAGGGAGGCGTAAAACTAGGAGCAAGAAGAAATTGATAGGAACTTTAACATAGAATGTTAACCAGAAGTATGACGGGGTACAATATAAAGCATTTTGTGATTTACAATGACTTGTTCATTTGAGGTAATTGCGGTTTTTTACATAAGGGTAGAGATCAGAAGTAATGGTTTTCTGGGTATTGGTAGTGCTTGAAAGTTGGTTGTAGGTGAGTAATGAGTTTATACACACACATGCTTTCTCTCACATATTCAGTCTCTCAATCACACACTTACATACATGCTGTGTCTCTCACACACAAAGGATCTCAATCCTCACATAGACAGATACAGGCTGTCAATCACACACACACAAGCTCTCTTTCACACAAAGATTCTCAATTATACACTTACATACATTTATTATTTATTTATTTAAATCTTTTTCTATACCGTCGTTAAGGTGGGTACCGTCACAACGGTTTACAATAAGGCACAAAAAAGTCATGCTATTAACCTCTAACAGTTTACACAGGTGCCATAATATTCGGTAACATAGTTTTAATCAAAATTAGTTAAATGAGTGTGAACACTATCATTTCCTGGTCGATTCTATAGCAGTTTGAGTCGAGGACTCATTCTATAAGGAACTTATCCTTTACTGATGAATTCTGTTAAAACAAAAAACATACACCCTTAGTGATTTCTGTTTGCGTGGGTGTTTTGTCCCTTGCACTTACCTGGTTGAACCTTGCATTTCCCTGGATTCTATTCTATTCTCCCTTCTCTTTTTGAAAGGCTTGTTTGAATAGCCAAGTTTTAAGATTTTTTCTGAAAGTTTTGTTTTCTCTTTGCAGTCTTAATTCCAATGGCATGGAGTTCCATAATATGGGTCCTGATAATGATAGTGCCCTCTCTCTTACCTGTGTTAGTCTTGCTGTCTTGACTGATGGAATAGTCAGAAGAGCTTTGTTGGCTGATCTTAGATTTCTATTGGGGATGTGTACTCTAAGGGCTGTGTTTAGCCAGTCTGCATTTTCATTGTGTATTAATTTGTGTATGGTGCACAGTGTCTTGTACTGAATTCTTTGTTCAATGGGAAGCCAGTGCAGCTCAGCTAGTGTTTCGGTAATGTGATCTCTCTTCCCTTTTCCAGTTAATACTCTTGCAGCCGTGTTCTGTAATATTTGTAGTGGTCTTATGGCAGTGTATGGCAAACCTAGTAGAAGGGTATTGCAATAGTCAGTGCTTGCAAATATTAGCGCTTGTAGTACTGTTCTAAAGTTGGCGGTCGTTAGAAGTGGTTTGAGTTTTCTGAGAACCATGAGTTTGGCGTATCCTTCTTTTACTTTTATGGATATATGTTGTTTTAAGCTTAGTTCTGTGTCTATTATTACTCCTAGATTCCGGACTTTCTCTACAAGTATTATTTGTTTGTTGTTATTGAGTGGCTCTCAATCTCACATACAGGCTCTCAATCACATACATACATGCTCTCTTTCACCCACATAGGCTTTCTATCATAGACACACATGCTCTCTCTCACTTATACACACAGGCTCTTAATCAAACATACACATGTTCTCTCTAACTTACACATTCAGGCTCTCAATCATGCATACACATGTTCTCTCACACAAACTGGTTCTCAATCACACACACACACACCCCTGTGCTCTCTCTCTCATACACACAGGCTCTGAATCACACATTTACATATATGCTTGTCTCTCTCACACATCCACACACATTATCCTTGCAGAATGTGATTATCAAAGATGTTGACTTGCTTTGATTCTGATGACTACAAATGTTTAATAAAGTGCTCACATACTAAGAAACTTCACTTTCTGGTTGTATCTTAAGGGTTCACTAGGTAAAAGATTTGGGACCCACATGATCTTGCATGCTAGAGTGCCATTGGCCTATCTAACTAGGCACATTTTTCACATGTAAGACCATCTGGCCTAGACCATAAAACTGAAAGCTTATTGTATGCTCCCAAGGAAGACAGCAAGAGAAAAACAGGAAACTACTTGCTGTGGAGCTTTCCAAGTTCTCATGTTGTCTTTTACAGAGAGCATGTGTTTAGCTAACACTTGGGTTGGGCACGTATGTGAGATAGACACTATCTAGCTAGAATTCAATTCCAGTTGCTGTCTAGTGAAATAGATTTAGAAATGCTTGGTTAGAGGTGCTGTAGCTATGTCTTCACTCTGGTGGAGCCAAGAGGTTGTATAGCTATGCTAATGTTATAGTGCAGCTATAAGAAACACTTGGCCTCTTGCATTGTGAAGATATATCACCTCTGACCAAGCAATGGGCCTTATCTCTGGTTCTTACACTGATTGCTGTTATCACTTAAGTCTTTAGTCAGAAGCCCATTTGAAAAGTACATAAAGCACTAGGTCTTGTTCATCTCTAGGGAGCAGAAATATGCAGTTGCAGGTTCCAGACCCAGAGAGAGTACTTGTAAATCTTGCATGGTGTTAGGTGATGTGACACTAATCATGCCATAAGAAATTGCTAAGGACCCCTTATTTGTGACCTTATTCCACTTAAAAGGCACTCAATAAAAAAGCTTTTTTAGGAATGACCATTTAAAAAAAATATGTTATCTAATTGCAGCCTGCTAGAAGATCCTGTCATTCCAGAAAGTGGTCTCTATGAAAACTGTGGATGAGTCACGGAGGTGTGAAAGACAGAGATTCTGCACTGCCTAAGAGCAGACAGTGATGAGGCCTTCTGTTGCTTGGGACCAGGCAGACTTGAACAGACTGGCCCTCACCCTGCACTATTTTGATCTGTGTACACCTCTTTGCAGAGGCTAATCGTCCTGTATTTTAGTAGGTTAATTTAAAAAGTCTGGCACATACATCAATTAGGGGAATTGTGAAGAAGTCAGGCTTATACAAGCTGACCGTATTTTAGAAAGCTCCCATATATGCATATAAATGCTGTGGTACGCGCATATCCAAAATTTCAAGAAAGGGGTGTAGTAGAGGCATAGCATAGGTATGTTATGGGCATTTTGGGGCCTGGCTAAGAGATGTGCACGTAAATACTCACATGCCCCGGCGCGTGCTGAGGTCCCCTGTCGCATAACATTACTTCGCATATGGATGACATGTAAGTTAAAAAATAAAAGAAATGAGCCATTTCTGTGAAGTGTAAAGGGTCTGGGGTAACTGGGGAGAATGCAGGCTAACAAACCAAAGGGGGGGGGGGGGGTTGGAGGACCTATCTATTAACTGGGCAAACTGGTGGAGGAACTGGTAATCTGGGAATAGTATGTGCCCGCACCCCTTTTAAAATCCAATTTATGCAATAGAAGTGGGATTTACACACTCATGTGTGTACCCATTTAAAATTTGATGCATATGTGTGCCTGGCCAGGATATTGTATAACATGCACACATATACGTATATGGGCAAGTGTTGCGCCGGAGGTGGACCCTTGGGCTGAGGTGGGGTTGACGCAACCCATAGGTAGGGACCTACGGGTCCCCAACATTGGCAGGTGGAGTGAGCTGATGAACAGAGGCGAGCTGGAGCTTCACCAATACCAGCCCTCATTCCCCGCGGGTTGAGCCTTTGGGTGCCGGGGCTGGCTGGACTTAGGTGGGCCTCTGTATGTAGTCGATATAGAGATCGGTTCAGCCCAGAGACAGCAGGTGAGATATGGTATAGTCTTATACTGGACATGGTAGTGTCTTGGAGACTCGGGTGCCAAAGGAACGTAGGTAGACAGGGGGCACCCGAGCAAGAGCAGGCCGAAGCCTGAGTGGACCAAGTCCAGGAAATAAGCTGGAGAAGCTTCGAGGAACAGGCTTGAGTCAGGGCTGGTGGCAATCCAGAGGCAGTGGTAAGCAAGGCTCAGGTGTGATCACGGAGATAGTCAAACGTAGTCAAATGATGCGGAGGTCTGGATCTGAAAATAGGCAGTAGGCATAGTCAGGCGCAGCAGAGTTCTGGGTCTGGAGATAGGCAATAGCGTAGTCAGGCGAAGCAGAGGTCCGGGCTTGGAGAGAGTCAATGGCGTGGTCAGGTGAAGCAGAGGTCCGGGCTTGTAGAGAGTCAGTGGTGTGGTCAGGTGAAGCGAAGTCAAACTCCATGTAGGCAATCCGAGGAATGAAGTAAGACAGGAGCAAGGAGACAGGAACCAGGAACAAACGAGGAACAGGAACGTAGAAGTGAAACGAATCTCTAGGAGGCAATGAGTACTCGACCAGCGAGAAGACCTGTTGCAAAGGCAAAGCTAGGGAGTGGAGCCTGCGCTTAAGTACTGAAGCTCTGCTGACATCATCATCTGGGGCCGCAGCTAGGCTCCCGCCGTGGTCCCTACTTAACCATCAGTGATGCGTGCACCTAGGGAGGGGCGTGGCGCTGAGAAGGAGCGTCTCTCTGCAGGCCATGCAGAGAGGCCCGACAAGAAGCAATGGACGTGGTGGCTGGACCGGGAATGCCAGGGACTGCAGCTGGGCCAGAGGCACCAGGGGAGGCCCAAAGATGGAGCTGATGACTCACAGCCACCAGCGAGGAAGAACCAGGAGCTGGAGTCACTGTAGAAAGGTGAGGGGCCGTGCCGCAGGTCTGCCGCGGACGGCACATGTAACAGCAAGTTAATAAATAAATGAATCCCTGGGCGCAGGCCAATGCAGATGCACAAATGTGCTCCCATGTGCTGGTTTGAAAGTTACCTTCCTTATATACTACTTGTTCAGTTCATGAAACTTCTCCTTGAATCATTGGCAACAGCAGAACTAAAATTACATTCTTGGAAAGTCGGGTTTTTTTAATAGCAGTTACTTCTGCTTGAAGAATAAGTTATTATAGTCAGTTCTTTCCCAACAAAATAGTTTTGAAAATTTATCCCTAGATTTTAAAAGCACTACTTGTGCAAAAATGGCCCCATATACGCATATGTGGGCCACACGTGAGCAAATTGAATTTTAAGAAGCCGGGAAGTATGCACATACATACCTGTGCATGCGTCAAGAATAGGGAGGTAGAAAACAGGGCGGGGAATGGAAGTTCCAGGTGAGGCCAAGACATTCACATGTAACCCCTGAATTTTGCAAGGCTGACCATGGCAACGCACAACATGTTATGTGAGTAACTTCACTACTGGTCCTGATGAGGCAAGAAGGATCCTGGGTGGGGGGGAGAGAGAGAGCCAGACAATCTGACACTCTATATCTCTCTCTCTGTAAGAGGGGCATTTTCAACTCAGGGTGGGTTTGGGGGGGCAGTGTTACATTGGTCTGCCCAGGGCCCAAAGCAGGGGCCACAGCCTATGCCCGAATGTGATGCCGAGTCCCAAGCCCCCCTCACCTGGAACAATCACTTACCCGATCCATCGGGTATCAGGTGGCCAGGCCGCTTCCTGACACCTGGGCCTTGGCCTAGGCCAGAGCCTGAACTCAAGCCTAACATCACGATCTGACCTGGACCCAAGACTGCAGTTTCATTTTTCAGTTCTTTCTGCACTCTGGGATGCATATCATCAAGTCCAGGTGATTTGCTATTCTTTAGTTTGTCAATTTGCCCTAGTATGTTTTCCAGGTTCACTGAGATTTATTTCAGTTCCTCTGAATCATCACCTTTAAATATCTGTTCTGCCTTGGGTATCTGCATTATATTTTCCTCAGTAAAGACTGAAGCAAAGAATTAATTAATCTCTCTACTATGGCCTTGTCTTCTCTCAGTGCCCCTTTTACCCCTCATCTTCTCTTAGCGCCCCTTTAACCCCTCGATCATCTATTGGTCCAACTGATTCCCTCACAGGAAAGAGAACACTTTCAACTTGGATTTCTGATTCCATCACTTACTGGTACAATCAAGAAGGTAAACATCTTGAAGGTAAAGTGAAAGATCATCAAGTCAGGGCTACAGCAACTTCATTAGGGCATCTGTGCTTTATTTCCATAGAAGATATCTGTAAAGCTGTAACATGGTTTTCTTTCCATGTTCATTACTCATTACTGCTCATTACTGCCTAGAGACTGTTTTGCATGAAGACAGGAGCTTTGGACAGGCGGTTCTTCAAAACTTATTCAATTAGTTCCTTCAACTCTACTCACCATCCTTAGGCAATATAGATAGGTTGAAATGATTTACTACTGGCAATCAAAAATAACAAATTAATACCATGCAGTCCTCAGCATGGTAATCCCCATATTGGGACTGATATTATCCCGCCTGTCCACAGAGAAAGCTAAATTGCATACTTGTAATGGGGGTTCTCTGCAGATATATCAACCACTTGCTCCCTCCCACCTCCCCTTCAGAGTTGAAGCATAGCTTTCTATTAAGACTGAGAAGAATTGTGCAGCAGATGGCTACAGGGGAAGGTCTACATATGCTCAGCAAGACCCAGGTTTTTCTGAGCTCTGAGAGAGATTTTTTTGTTTTGGTGGCTGTCAAATGACATCACTCTCTATGGAGAACCCTCCTTATATGTAAGCAGCATAACTTTCCTGTCTCTGTCCTTTTTTAATTTACTCTCATCTTTTTCCCCCATATTTCTTTTTTCTTTTGGGTAAAGTACTAGATTAATGCATTATAGCCTTATCCTCACTTTTCCCCTAGATGCACACTTAGAAAGGCTAATGCAAGTCATTTCATTGAAGAAATAATTTACTGTTCCCAAATGTTTCTCCTAATGCTGGAAGAGAAGCAGCTGAATTATGTTTTAGAATCACTTAAGACTTCAGTTGAATTGCACATTTTTCCAACTATTGACTATAGAACTTTAACTTTCTGTCTTTATATCCTAATTACCATGCTTTCACTAACATGCTGAATCTTAAAACTACAAAAAGACTGTTGATTTGATTCATTTACTCAGTAATTTACTTCCTGCTTGGCTGTGCGGTTAGCTAGGCTGAAAGATGACCAGAAGTCCATAATGTCCGCTCTTTTAATTGTTGGGCAATTATCTCTGAGAGGAGAAGAATGGGAAAGTGAAAAGCAAAAATACTTTAAGTCTTTGACACATATAAGGGTTTACTGAAAGTCAAAAGTTTGAGAGAGAGAGAGAAAGCGAGAGATTATGGAGATGTTTCAGTTCTTTTCAAGCAGTATTTCATTTTTCTGTGATCCTGTTAAGCATTCAGTTCTTGTAGATGAACTACTACTACTGGGCATTGGAGCTGACTTTCCTCTGTAGAGGTTTTATCTTGTGTTCAGTCTGTGAGTTAGGTTTGGTTATGCTTTCCTGGGATTGATGTGTTTGATTTACATGGCAGGACCTCTTTGCAGATAAATTCCATCAGTATTTTAAGACAGATAACATTATCTCTGCACTGCAGGTACTATGTGATAGTACCTTTCTTCACTCAATCAATTTAAGTGGAAATAGTAGGCAATAACAGAAAACAAGGATACTTTCCCAGAGTGAAATAAAAGGAATGAATGTGCACTTAATTACTGACTTTCAGTTTGTAAGTAGAGTTTAGGTGACATTGGTATCACTGCAACCTTTGCTGGAAGTGTCCGTTTTCCTACCCTCTTAATTTTTAATTCTTTTAGCTTTGCTAACTAACATTCTATTCTAACTAGCCCGGGGCTCCATTTTTTTGTTGCCAAAGATTTTTCTATTCCATATACTGTAACAACAAAGTTTCTTTTGAGGTTTCAAATGTTATTTCTATGTAATGACGAGAAACCATACCATAACCTTACACAGTAGCTTCAATGTAATTTTGCCATGGAATTCCCTCCAGGAAATTTAAATTGTGGAAATGTATGTGGGATGGAAAAAGATTTAGATATGCATGAAAGTGAGCAAGGCAGGGATGGAAACTAAAAATTTAATGAAGTCAATTTTGAATATAGCGTTCAGGGAATTAGACACCTCGCATCCTTATGCAGGGAATCAGATGCTTGTTACAATAGGAATAGGTTGGGTAAGGATGGAAAATGATTTAGAAAACTCAGGAGCTGGAGGAAAATATGATTTTTTTTCTTTGCTTTATTTTTGTGTTTCTTTTTAGTTATTTCGCTCATTTTGTTCCGGGGGGGGGGGGGGGGGGGCGAGGATTGTTTTGTCTTTCCTCCCTTTTCTTCTCTACTCTTTTTCCTTCTTACCCTTGCCCCTTCCTCTCATACAGGCTGATACAGTACAGCGCGCACTGTTAACCTGCCATTGGACGTGCGTTTTCCCTTACCCCTTATTCAGTAAGGGGCGGAAAACGCGCGTCCAACCCGCCGAACCTAATAGCGCCCTCAACTTGCAAATGCATGTTGATGGCCCTATTAGGTATTCGTGCTCGATCCAGAAAGTAAAATGTGCAGCCAAGCCGCATATTTTACTTTCAGAAATTAGCGCCTACCCAAAGGTAGGCACTAATTTCTTCTGGCACCAGGATAGTGCACAGAAAAGCAGTAAAAACTGCTTTTCTGTGCACCCTCTGACTTAATATCATGGCGATATTAAGTCGGAGGTCCCAAAGAGTAAAAAAAGTAAAAAAAAAAAAAAATTGGAAGTCGGCCGGCGGCTGTCGGGTCAAAAACCGGATGCTCAGTTTTGCCGGCATCCGGTTTCTGAGCCCATGCCTGTCAGCGGGCTCGAGAACCGACGTTGCCAAAATTGAGCGTCGGCTGTCAAACCTGCTGACAGCCGCCGCTCCTGTCAAAAAGGTGGCGCTAGGGATGCGCTACTGTCCCTAGCACCTCCTTTTGCCCATTTCTACCTCCGGGCCTTATTTAAATACTGTATCGCGCGCACAGGCGAGTGGCCTGTGCGCGCGCCGGGAGAGCTCTCCCGCTGACTTTACTGAATCGGCCTGATAGTAACATAGTAATGATGGTAGAAAAAGACCAAATGGTCCCTCCTGTCTGACTAGCAAATGTCTTATGGTAGTAACTGCCACTCCATACAGGTTACCCCCATGTTTATGTTAAGGGCAGAAATTGCCTCTCTGTGCAGGTTACCCCCTAAGCCTTATGTTAAGGGTGGTAATAATAACAATCAGAACTAAGCAACTGCCAAATCCATAGCAAAATTACTGCTAGCAACATTTTTACTGGGTGAGCAGCCTTCTTGATAATTCAGACAATGCTGCTTAGAACTGCTTTGCTTTTCAATTTGGCCACGGACGCAGTCTTGTGCTTTTTCCCTAATGTCTGCATATCAGTACCCTGGACTTTGAAGGTCATAGCCCAGCACTCGCTGTTGTCTGAATCCAATTCCCCTCTTCACAGCCCTTTTCCTCTATCCTCCCTCTCTCTTGCCACAATCCCTTCTTTCTCTCTCTTCCCTCTTGCATCTTCCTCATTTCATTTTCCTTGCCACAGACTCCCCCTCCCCCTTCCCCTAAGTCTTTTCTTTCATCTCCATTACTTCAGCCTCTCTTCCCTCAAAAGGGCTGTAGCTGCAGCTCTTTCTCTCCTGGGCCTAGTGCCAAGGGTTACTCTGGACCTCAGTGGCAGAGACTCCTTTCAGGAGCCTGGCTAAAGGGGTTGCATCGGCCACGGAAGGCAAATGCTGGGTCTTTCTACTTGGTGACTTATTTAGTTAAGTGCTTTTGAAAACAAAGTGGTTTAAATAATATTTCAAAAATCCCCCCCAAAAATTTTCATTAAAATATTGAACTACGGGGTGGTTGTGATGGTATTGATGATTAAAAGTTGGCACCCTAGCCAGGATGGATTCAGAGATAGTCATATGAAATTTCCACCTCTCACCTTTATTAATATTTGCTTAATGTTTGCTTGAGTTAATCTCATTAGGCTTTTTTGAGCAGCTACTTGTTGAAGCGATTAGTTGGACTGCACAGGAATCAAAGTTTAGGCATTCTGGATTTTCCCACTCCTGGAATTGGGTATCTGTCTGTATGTCTATTACTATTATATTGTATTATTATTGTATTATGTCTATTACTATTGTAATGCACTACTCCTGGGCCTCCCAGCCAATGCTCTCAGACCACTACATCTCCTCCAAAATGCAGTGGCAAGATCTCTCTCAAACACCAAAAGATCTGAACACATCACACCAAACCTCAAAAACCTGCACTGGCTACCCATTCCACACAGGATTCAATACAAAGTTCTAACACTCACACACAAAGCACTTTACACCGAAAAATTTGACTGCCCTACACATTCAATCCACCCAGAGAACACTCCGCTTCACCAACACCGGACTAATCCCCACCCCATCAACAAAAATAGCCCACCTAATCTCAACAAGGGACCATTCCCTAACAGTGGCAGGCCCAACATGCTGAACAGCCTACCACCCTAACTCAGGTTCAACCTCATTACCCAATCATTCAAAAAGAACCTGAAAACATGGCTCTTCAACAAAGCACATCCAACAACCACCCTTCACCCACCACCCAACACACCAAGATGAACACTTACTCCCACCTACACAACAGCACACACTTCCCCCCCTTCCTCCCCTTTCCCCTCAACACCCCCACACAACCTTTCAACCATATATCATGGTCAACCCCATGACCCAGCTTTCTTATTACAGCTGACACAAAGTTCCAACCTTTAGCTCTGCCTCGACTATTATCTATAATGACTCTACCCAGACCAATTGCTATGCAGACAATTGTGCAATGCAAAATGCTATAAACTCATCTGTAAAAATTACTAAGTTCAAGGTATAATGTTATATAATGTCACAAAGTTCAATATAAAATGTCACAAAGTCTCAATGTAAAACAAGAAGTCTAAGCTAAAAGTCACTTTATCCTCCATTGCCTCAGGTACAAACTTAGATTGTAAGCCCTCTGGGGATAGGGAAATACCTGCAATACCTGAATGTGAACCGATGTGATATGTCAGATTGAATGTCGGTATATAAAAGAAAGTAAATAAATAAATAAATAAATAAATATATGTCTATGTAGTAAGCCTGAGAGTAATAGGAGTTATGTACAGAATTCTTAACATATAAAAATAACTTAAGTACTATTTTCATTTAAGAGAAAACTGTGACATGTGCATGTTGCATTTCATAAATACATGATTTTGTGCATGTTTGTTTTTTCTGTACAATCTTCTCTTTCTGAAGATACAGAAAATTAAGGCCTAGATTAATCAGAAAGCTATATTCATCATGGGACTCTAGCCTGTTAAATCAGGCTGACTCTTGATGGACTGAGAATGCTGTTACTTCAATAATTGAAGAGATTTATCCTCCCAGAAATGAAGGTAGCTCTACCCCTGTGGTTTACAGGGGAAAGTTACCTTGGATGATCTAGGGAAAATGATATTAAAGCTAGATAGTAATATTATAAAGATGAATCAATCGTTATTAACAGTGATTAAGGCCAACATGAATTCAATTGAAGATCAAGGAAAGAAAATTGATAAATGTGAGAAAGATTTGTTGTTGATAGCAAATAGAATGCAATTAATACAAAATTCTTAGAATGCTTTCATCTGGGATAGTTTGGCCATTCATAATAAAGATTTGGAGTACATTGAAAATTTATTTAGAGCTAAGAATTTAAGAATTATTAATTTCCCTATGACTCACCTTCTCTCCCCTTGGGAGTTCTTTAAAAAATTTCTAAGGGAGCAGCAACACCCTATACTGGAAGTGCCTTTCACCCACAAGGAGCCGCAGTTACTTCCTGTGACCAGGGAAGATATTGATGTAGGTGTATGTATCTTTTAGATCAAGAAAGCAAAGCCAGTACCCTCTTTGCAGGAATAATTTTGTATCATCCGCAAATTTGATAACCTCACTCATCGTATTCCTTTCCAGATCATTTATATATTTATTTATTTAACACTTTTTTATACCGACCTTCATAGTAATAACCATATCGGATCGGTTTACATTTAACAAGGGTATAAATGAAGCGACAACTAAAGTAAATTAAACAATAGAAGTGAATAAGGCAAAGTTACAATCAACAAGGAGTAAAGAACTTGGAAGCTTAAATAGCTGGAAAGAAGGTAAAGGCAGGTAGTAATTAAAGTGATACAGTAGAGAATATGGGTTAAAGCTTAAAGTGCTTTAACCTGGAAGAGCCAGAGTCCATCGTTCATGAGGATAAAAGACCATCATCCAGGTAAGAATAAGGGCAACTAGTGATTGTCTGGCGGATCGGAGAAGGCTTGGTGAAAGAGCCACGTCTTGAGTTTTTTTCTGAATGTTAAAAGGCAGGATTGAAAAGCACCGGTCCGAGTACAGATCCCTGAGGCACTCCACTGTTTACCCTTTTCCACTGAGAAAATTGATCATTTAATCCTACTCTCTGTTTCCTGTCTTTTAACCAGTTTGTAATCCACGAAAGGACATCACCTCTTATCCCATGACTTTTTAGTTTTCGTGGAAGCCTCTCATGAGGGACTTTGTCAAATGCCTTCTGAAAATCCAAATACACTACATCTACCGGTTCACCTTTATCCACATGTTTATTAACCCCTTCAAAAAATGAAGCAGACTTCCCTTGGGTAAATCCATGTTGACTGTGTTCCATTAAATCAAGTCTTTCTATATGCTCTACAATTTTGATCTTGAGAATAGTTTCCACTATTTTTCCCGGCCCTGAAATCAGGCTCACTGGTCTATAGTTACCCAGATCACCCCTGGAGCCTTTTCTAAATATTGGGGTTACATTGGCCACCCTCCAGTCTTCAGGTACAATGGATGATTTTAATGATAGGTTACAAATTTTAACTAATAGATCAGAAATTTCATTTTTTAGTTCCTTCAGTACCCAAGGATGCATTCCATCTGGTCCAGGTGATTTACTACTCTTTAGTTTGTCAATCTGGCCTACTACATCTTCCAGGTTCACAGTGAAGGTCTGCTTATGTTCTGCATGTGTGACTGAGGCAATATATTCTTCTAATAAGAAGTGTATTAGTGTTTTAGGGCCCTGAAGAGACATAAGGTGATTGCCTGTTCATCCCACTACTTCAGGCATTACTAGAACTATCAGCTTCCTGGCCAACTTTCTGCTTAACAAATTGGCTTCCCACATACTCCCCACCATCTCTGGTGATCATACTAGGGTAGGGGGAAGGTGCAAGAGAGTAAATGAGGGGATGGTCAGGGGAAGCAGGGCCGTATCAAATTAATTGGGGGACATAGGTAGAATGGAATATAGTGTAACATAGTTCAGGCAGCCGCCCCCATTTACACATAGGCCGATGCAGTAAAGTGCGCTCAGGCCAAGCGCACTGTTAGCCCCCGGTTGGATGCGCATGGAAAACGCACGGCCAAACCCCCCGAAACTAATAGCGCCCGCAACATGCAAATGCATGTTGATGGCCCTATTAGTTATTCCCGCACGATACAGAAGGGGTTAATAAACATGTGGATAAAGGTGAACCGGTAGATGTAGTGTATTTGGATTTTCAGAAGGAGTTTGACAAAGTCCCTCATGAGAGGCTTCTACGAAAACTAAAAAGTTATGGGATAGGAGGTGATGTCCTTTCGTGGATTACAAACTGGTTAAAAGACAGGAAACAGAGAGTAGGATTAAATGGTCAATTTTCTCACTGGAAAAGGGTAAATAGTGGAGTGCCTCAGGGATCTGTACTTGGACCGGTGCTTTTCAATATATATATATAAATGATCTGGAAAGGAATACGACGAGTGAGGTTATCAAATTTGCGGATGATACAAAATTATTCAGAGTAGTTAAATCACAAGCAGACTGTGATACATTACAGGAGGACCTTGCAAGACTGGAAGATTGGGCATCCAAATGGCAGATGAAATTTAATGTGGACAAGTGCAAGGTGTTGCATATAGGGAAAAATAACCCTTGCTGTAGTTACATGATGTTAGGTTCCATATTAGGAACTACCTCCCAGGAAAAAGATCTCGGCATCATAGTGAATAAAATCGTTGGCTCAGTGTGCTGCAGCAGTAAAAAAAAAAAGCAAATAGAATGTTAGGAATTATTAGGAAGGGAATGGTTAATGGAACGGAATAATGCCTCTGTATCGCTCCATGGTGAGACCGCACCTTAAATACTGTGTACAATTCTGGTCGCCACATCTAAAAAAGATATAGTTGCGATGGAGAAGGTACAGAGAAAGGCAACCAAAATGATAAAGAGGATGGAACAGCTCCCCTATGAGGAAAAGCTGAAGAGGTTAGGGCTGCTCAGCTTGTAGAAGAGACGGCTGAGGGGGATATGATAGAGGTCTTTAAGATCATGAGAGGTCTTGAACGAGTAGATGTGACTCGGTTATTTACACTTTCGAATAATAGAAGGACTAGGGGGCATTCCATGAAGTTAGAAAATAGCACATTTAAGACTAATCAGAGAAAATTCTTTTTCACTCAATGCACAATAAAGCTCTGGAATTTGTTGCCAGAGGATGTGGTTAGTGCAGTTAGTGTAGCTGGGTTCTAAAAAGGTTTGGATAAGTTCTTGGAGGAGAAGTCCATTAACGGCTATTAATCAAGTTTACTTAGGGAATAGCCACTGCTATTAATTGCATCAGTAGCATGGGATCTTCTTAGTGTTTGGATAATTGCCAGGTTCTTGTGGACTGGTTTGGCCTCTGTTGGAAACAGGATGCTGGGCTTGATGGACCCTTGGTCTGACCCAGCATGGCAATTTCTTATGTTCTTATGTTCTTACAATTAGTGTAGAGTCAGGTGTTTGAAACTCTTTGTTGAATAATTTGATTAAAGGTGAGCAGTCTTTTTGAAGTATTCCAGGGGGGCAATATGTTTATTTGTGGTGATTTTAGTATTGCCCCCTCATATGGTGGGTTAATCTGTACTTTGTAAAGTGTAAGTTTAAGTTCTTTTTTACAGATTATTAGTAGCCCTCCACCTTTACGTTTATGTCTGGGGAAGTGAAAGACATCATAGTTGGGTTGATCAATTTGATTTAAGAGTACATTATCTTTGTTGTTCAACCAGGTTTCAGAATTGCAGAAGATAGTAGGGTTTAATTTCTCTAACAGATCATTTATCAGCAGGATTTTTTATGTCAGTGATTGAACATTCAGAAGCAGGAGTGTAAACATTAGGCAGGATGAAATTACAGGAGAGTTGTTATTCATTGTGGGTAGTATCTGTCTTGTATTCCTTATTTGTTTCTTTTTTTGTGTTTTCTTTCTTAGTTCACATATATGCCCTGACCAAGTATGGGTTCTATAATATGCATTTGCTCCAATGTTAGAATGGTTTCAGATTATAGGTGATATTATTGTGGTGAGTATACACAGGTTGGCACCTCGGGCATGCACGAAGGGGTGCACAAAGAGGCAAGCTCCTTTGTTGTGCTCCTTTTGCACTCAAGCACCTTCAGCATGACCGCCAGGATCTTGCTTCTTTGGTGGTGGTGGGAGGGCAAAGGGTTGATTGGTGGGCAGGTGCTGGCTGGCTGGTGCCAACATCTCCATTCCCTCACCTGTCGGGGGAGGGAGCGCCCCTTCCCACTGTTTCCCTCCGGCATCTGACCACTCTGATGATGTCGGGGCTTGGTAGGTGGTGCTCCGGCCACCAGGATCTTGCTTCCTCGGTGGTGGTGGTGGGCGGGCAAAGGGACGGTCAGTGGGTGGGTGCTGGCCGGCACAATAAACTTTTACCATAATGTGTACTAAAAAATTGTATGCTACTGAAGGCCCACTTTAAGTTTTCAGGCATGGGTATGATAAACCTGTTACCAGGAGAAATTGATGTCTCCATGTTAATTGTCCCAAATTGAAAGGGCTAGTTAGCATGGAAAAACTAATTTACCTGTAGGGCCATTGACAGGGAGTACGGCCATCCACCATCATAGACCTCATGACATCACCTTTAGCATTGATCAGAGTCCCTCGAGTCCCATCTCAATCAGCATCCCCACCAAAATTCCAGAAGGACTGCTACTTATATGCTTTCTGGTGGTGGCTACTTAAACTGCTGAATGAAAGTCATCATGGTTTGAACCATGAATGCTTCTGTACCGTGAAGCATGTGTACTGTGGGTTGCTACATATTTTCAACTGCAAAACATTAAGATATCATTGCAATTTTCAAAAGCTCATTTCTACATGTAAAACCTAGAAAAAATGCAACCCTATGGAATGAATTTTCAAAGGAGTTGCGTGCATATATTGTAGCAATTTTCAAAAGCTCCTTTACATGCATAAAAATTAGTTTTATGCATAAATCCTTTTGAAAATCATCTCCAAAATTTGCATATGTGACTGCAGTCAAGCAATTTAGTGCAGGTTTTCACTCATGCTAAATGCTTTATGCATACTGTGAATGCATATTAGTGCATTGCCTGACAGTGTGCTATCACTTCTCCAAATTCTTTTTCTCTTGTTCCCTTTAGATATTTTTTCTTTTTTAATCTTGTTGAGAAGTTTAAGCACAGCTGTTACATCTCAGAAAATGTGCCTTTTGTTCTTTATAGTGTACTCCAGAGTTCAGTAGGGAATGGAATTAATGCTGTGCTACAGGATAATATTTCTTTCCTTGGCTTTTATTTATTTATATATTTTTGCTACTAGGAGATAAAGGTTTTAATGTTTGTAACATGTGCACAATATCTGATGAGCTGAAACTCTTTCATTTTTGAAAGCACAGCCAGAGCTTTACTGCTAAGAAGCATCAGTGACCTCCAGTGTAAATAATAAAAGCTAATTCTCTTACACAAACAAATATACTTCACTTTCAATGCATATCCAGCATAGTTCTCTGCTTCAACAGCAGGGGAGAAGAAAAACTGTTACTTCACACATCCAGCAGAGCTCTCTGCTTAAATGGCAGGGGAGAAGAAAAAAGGGTTCGCACTCACAAAGCGGGGAGTAGCTGGCTTGTTACGGCGGTTACTACCCCAAACCAAATGTACCTGATACTTCACTCTCGACGCATATCCAGCATGGCTCTCTGCTTCAACGGCATGGGAGAAAGACTGATACATCACGAATTTCCAGCATAGCTCTCTGCTTCAACGGCAGGGGAAAAGAAAAACTGATACTTCACGCATATCCAGCATAACTTCAACGGCAGGGGAGAAGAAAAAAGGATTCACACTCACAAAGCGGGGAGTAGCTGGCTTGTTACGGCGGTTACTACCCCAAACCAAATGTGCCTGATACTTCACTTTCGATGCACATCCAGCATAGCTCCCTGCTTCAACGGCAGGGGAGAAGATAAACAACCAATAAGGGCTGTATAACATAATCTGGGTAAAAACAAATAAGCATGGGTGTAGCTTGCTTATTGCGGCGGTTACTACCCCTACTACCTCTAACTAATCAAGCTAGATATTTCACTTGGATGCAGCTCCATCACCGCTCTCTACATTAATGGCGGGGGTGGAAGGGAATTAGAACCAAGAGCTAAGAGAAACAGATAAGTATGAGAGAAGAAATGAGGGAAGCTTGCTGGGTAGACTGGATGGGCCATTTGGTCTTCTTCTGCCGTCATTTCTATGTTTCTATATGTTTCTATGTTTTTCCTTTGCACTATTAAAAATACTGTTCATAGCCCTTTTATGTGAAGCTTACGTTTTTGCCCTTTCCTGTTTATTTGCACTTTTATTTATTTATTTATTTTTTGCAGGGGGGGAGGGTAGGGGGGCTCAGTTTCCTCCTTCTCCTTTGGGCTTCCGGTTCAGTTAAAACTGTCCTCTTCTTGAGCAATGGTGCCATGGGCCCTCATTCAAACAGGAGTTTTCCGCAATTTTTTTTCGTTTCTCTATGTTGTTACAGAGAGAGTTCTTTGCTGTCAAAAAAGTAGTGTTGACAGTCCCTACGTACTGCATTATCATCTCGACACACTGTCCATATATGTTGCCCGTTGCCCCTTCCAAAGTATACACTATCGGAACTGACCCTGTAAACAAGCAGTCACACTTAAGCACTCGTACTCACCATTCATGCCCATGCCACAAAGGACACCAAATGGCAAACAAAAAGAAGAAAGAAAATGTATATTTTAAGTGAATTTTTTCCCACTAAATGAGATGGATGGGGAGAACAGGAATGAGCATACTGACTTTTGGAGCTTCTGAGTATGTTGAAGACCCTTTCTTAACCTTCAGAGAGCCAATTCCTTCTCCTGCTGCTGCTGCTGCTCCTGGAAGCAGAGCGTGAGAATCCTCTGGGTATGACTAAATGAAAGAAAAGTGTCTCATGTTGCCTCCCAGAGAATTCAGAAGGCAGCAGGTGCAAAGCAGGAAGGAAGGCAGCACAAATAATTGCATTTTCAATAGGAAGCAATCTCTTTGCTTCCCGAGCAGATGTATTAGTAGCATGCTTAGTTTGGAGAACTCTGCCATTTGAAGTGGCTGCTGCATAGTGCATACACTATTTAGTCAGAGAAAAAGAAAAGATGTTGAAAGAATCTCAGATTCAAAGTGGTAACTGACTGTTACTAAGAAACATGAACAAGGAATGCAATGGCAAGATGGACAGAAGAGAGAAGACATATAACCAAGAAAAAAAAAAGGCAAACAATACGACACACACTATTTGAGGAAAACAAAAAGTTAGAACAAGCAAACTTTGACGGTTCTCCAAAGAGAGGCCGGATGGCCTTATTGTTGTCAGGAATACTTCCTGTTTCCAATCAGCATCTTTTATCTGGATTCTTACCAATCTCCTTTCTTCAGGGTTGAAGTCACCTGTTTATCTGATTGAGTCTTTGCACCTGCGGATTTAACTTTGTTTTGTACAATCAGCTGGTTTGGTGGTTAAGGCTTTTACATTTCCTTCCCAGGCAACTCTGGTTTTCACCTCCATCTAAAGGAGTCTACAGACCCAGACAGAAACCCTCTTCATGAAACTTGTTGAGAAGGAGGGGAAGAAAAGTGCTGAGCTATGGAGCCATAAAACCTCTTTCATAAAAACCTCATTTTATTCATCAGGAGAGTGAAACAGGTTCCCTTTGCTTAATTTGTGGGGAACAGTCAGGAATGCGGTTTTGGCACTTCTTTGCAGGCTTAAGAGGTGTTCTCCATCCCCTCCCCTCCAGGTAGCCCATAGGGAAGAGAAGGACAGGGGTTGAGCCTGGAGCACCCAGGGAAGAGAGCATCCACCGCTCCCTAATCCAGCCCCTTCCCTCTTGTTCCTCCTCCCCCCACCTCTCCTCTTCTAGTGCAGGGGACAGAAGGGGGAAGGTTGATACTGAAGCAAACTCTGCAGAGCAAAGAACAAACACAAAAAGGGTTTGAATTAGCACAAGTTTGAAACTTGTAAGCAATAATGCCAATTTTCAAGGCTTCAACCTCGGCCTTGAAAATGGCGCTACTGCTCACAATTTTCAAACGTGTACTAATTCAACATCTTTTTTGTGCCCATTGTCAAAGGCTTAATTTCTAGGGGTGTGCATTCTTTTTCGCCATATTGGCGATCCGCAACGTATCTTGCCATATACGTTATATGTGTGGGGAGGCGAAACGCATCACAACTCCCCATGTATATAACGTATTATCCGTTTAATTTGGTGTGCCCCACGGCGCGCACTTTTCTTCACCCCCACTTAGCTACTAGCTAGCTTAGGATTTTCACAAAATGGCAGCGCCCATGCCCTAGATTCCGGTATCCATGCCGACCTGTCTGACCCTTTCCTGTGAGTCACAGTGACTCACAGGAAAGGGTCGGACAGGTCGGCATGGATACCGGAATGCAGCGTATCCGTGCTGACATTTTGTGAAATGTACTGAATGCAGCCAACCGCGCTGACATTCAGTGCTCTCTGTCAGTTTTACTGATGAGCTAGCACTATATAAAGATCAGCACAAGGAGAGCCATGCTGTGGGGAGTTGGGCTTGGTGTAAGAGGAGGCTGCACTGAGAGATAGGCTAGTTAAGGAAAGAAAAAGCTAATTATTCTTTATTTTGCTGCAGTGCCAGTGCCAGCTAGTCCTGTTTCTTTCAAGCTGATTATTTAGGTGATCTGGCTGAGAAGAGAAGCTGTGCCAGGGAGAGAAGCAGCTAGCACTCACCACCATTAGGGTGTTGTGGCTGACTGGGAGAGATATATTATTTAAAAAAAAAATTCCAGCTTTTTTAAACTGAGTTTTTTTAATTCAAGTCACTTAGTCTTAGTTTAACAGACTGAACCTTATTATTGGGTGGGTCTGTGCAGTGAAGTGCCCAGGGAGTCTGCCTCTTTTGTGCTTACAAACAAGCAGCTTCTGTGTGCACACCACACACATTACTGCACAGCCAGGCACTGTGACATTGGACAGTGGGTATTTTTAACAGACTGAACCTAACTATTGGGTGGGTCTGTGCAGTCAAGTGTCCAGGGAGTCTGCCTCTTTTGTGCTTACAAGCAAGCAGCGTCTGTGTGCACACCACATACATTAGTGCACAGCCAGGCACCGTTACAGTGGGCAGGCGACATTTTTAACAGACTGAACCTAACTATTGGGTGGGTCTGTAGGCACTACTCAGTGACATTAAATCCATAATGTCAGGGAAAGATAGATGTAGTCGAGTGATTGGGACTGGCAGAGGAGGCACCTCAAAAGACACTAGTGCAACACCACCAGTACAGTTAAAAAGGCACCTGTCGCAATCTAAACTCTTTGTAGGGGCTGGCAGTTCCATTGTGAAAAAAAATGAAATCTGACCCTGATGCATCGCCATCGCCAACACATGTTTCAGGCCCTGTAGTTTTGGAGGGGAGGGAAGTGGAGGCAGAGTCATGCCAGACAAAATGTAGACACCCAAAAGCAGCAGGGGGACAGAAGTCTTGACTAACACTTAGCATTGACAAGGTAGCGCAGTCACTGTTTGCTTCTGATTCAGATGAAGAATCTTCTTGTGTGGGATTCTCATCAGAAATGGAAGAAGTAATAGGTGAAGAATCTTTGGTAGGATCAGTTAGTTCTGTCTTAGCCTCCACTTCAGTGCAGCAGGGGAGAGATGAAAGTGATGATGAGGAAGAGCAGTCAGCTTAGGCACAGAGGGTGACTGAGGCCCCCCCCTGGCATTGCTTCTCAGGGTGCACCCACTACCTCAGCTCCAGTGGCAGCTTCCACCCCCAAGGCTTTAGAGAGGGGAGGATCACGAAAGACATCTGTGATCTGGAGCCACTTTAAAGTGACAGAAGACCCATGTTTTGCTCGGTGTAATTACTGTGTCAGGGCTATTAGCAGAGGCTAGTGAATGGGACATCTATCTAATTTTGGCATGAACCATCATATGAAAAGGCAACACCCAACAAGATTACTGCCATCTGGGGATGGTGGCAGTACCAGTTGGGGGACCCTTTCCAAGCAGTGTGCAGTGGTAGAAAAGCAGCAGAGTCAGCCCACACCCTCATCCCCTTCTAGCAGTCAGGCGGCAGACCAGCAACCCCCTGACATGTGGCAGAAGCGACAATCCACCATGGAGGAAATGGGGTGGAGTGCGGTAATGCTATCCCGGGGTAGGAGGCAGGCAGCCTCAAAAGTTGTAACCAGGACCATTGGGGAAATGATTGCGCCTGATGACCAGCCCTTGCAGTTAGTGGAGAATTTGGGTTTCAAGCGTTTTCTGAAGGTCCTACTTCCAAATTACAAAGTCCCCTCCAGAACAACATTTAGTAGAAAGGTCATCCCCAGCCTGTACAAGCAGTGTCGCAGTCGCATGGAGGCGCTGCTAGCTAAGGCAGAGGGAAGAGTGCATTTCACCTGTGATATCTGGACCGCCATGAATGCTGAACACACTTAACTCTCTCTGACAGCACACTGGTGGGACCTGGCTGAGGCAGGGGCAGCCAGCAGCTCTATTACTGAAGAAGTATCAGGGTGGAGGTGGGCTTTACTGCACACCCACCTGACGGACCAGGCCCATACCACAGCCAATATTCTAGCATGCATCAGAAAGATGCTGGAGGGCTGGCAACTACACCAGTAAGACAGGAAAACTCAGGCAGGGTTCTTTGTCACAGACAATGGTGCAAACATGGTTAAGGCATTAAACGACGGGCGCTTTAAGAACATCTGATATTTTGCACACACTCTACACCTGGTAGTGAAGTCAGCTCTGGTGTTGGATTCCAATGACAAAGAGAATGAATACCTGCATAGGTTAATACAGAAGTGCAGGAACATAGCAACGCACTTCCACAGAAGTGTGAAGGCGGGGCAGGTTCTCTGAAAAAAGCAGACTGATTTGGAGATGCCGCACAAGCGTCTCATTCCACCCGGTGGAATTCCACCTTTATGATGTTGGAGAGGTTAGTGGAGCTGCAGACACCCCTTCATGAACTTTCTGGTACAATGGACATAGGTGTGCAGAATCCCCTTGGTTAGTCATGAGTCAGGTGGTAAAAATCCTGCAGCCCTTCAAGGATGTCACTGAGGAGCTGAGTTCCAGAAGTGCCATCTTGGCTGACATCATCCCTATAGTTCATCTCCTGGATGAACGTTTTGAGGCCTTTAAACAGGAAGAGGGAATGACAGTTGAGGTGCTGCATTGTCTGGACGTTTTACAGCAGCAGGTGAAAGAGAGATTAAGGCCTTTAACAGAACAGAACACATACATGCTCACCACAGTCTGTGATCCCCGTGTGAAAGGGAAACTTGCCCTACAGTACGATTGTCTCTTATTGGTGAAGGACCTGCTGTTATCAAAAGTCCGTGAACAGGAGCGCCATAGGCAGAGACAGATTAGGCTTCAAGCAGAGGTGGAAACAGCGGGCACTTAGAGAGTTGTGCTGCTAGCCCAAGCAGGAGCAGCACTGTGTCAGCGACAGATAGTACCTCCTCCTCCACGTCAGAACGCCCAAGGCATGTTGCCCATAAAGATTCATCTTTTGTGCAATGGGCGAGAGAGAAAGCAGCTGGGATGAGTGACTCTCAGCCCGCCCAAGCAAAGGAGACACCAGCACAGCTGTTAGTGACAGAGTATCTCTCAGAGCTGATAGAGAACATGCAGACAGATCAACTGGCATATTGGGCACACAAGTCCACTGTCTGGCTACACCTAGCCAAAGTGGTTCAGCGATATCTGTCATGTCCACCAACCAGTGTGCCCAGTGAACATGTCTTTTCAATGACAGGGGATATCATGAGCCCTCACTGCTCAAGGCTGGCACCAGAGTTGATGTAAATGCTAGTGTTTTTGAAAGTAAACCTGCCTTTGCTTGGGTTTCCAAATTTTTCCTGTGAATGGCAAGATGAATAAAAGCAATTCAAAGCCTTAGAGCAGCTCCAACTGCCTCCTATGCTCCAGATAATATAAGCACTGCAGCACGTGTACCTGACCTCAAACGCTGTGCCTGACCGTCCACTGCCCAGGCCGAAAGTCCCTTCAAGGGCCTGACCTCAAACGCTGTGCCTGACCGTCAACTGTCCAGACCTTATTTTCCTACAAGTGTTTGACCTCAATTGCTGTGCCTGTCCATCCAGGCCTTATGTCCCTAAGTGGTATTGACCTCTGTCCTCGACTGCTTTGCCTGTCATTCCAGGCCTTATGTCCCTACAAGTGTTTGACCTTGATTGCTGTGCCTGTCCATCCAGGCCTTATGTTCCTACAAGGGTTTGACATCAATTGCTCTGCCTGTCCATCCAGGCCTTATGTCCCTAGCTGGGATTGACCTCTGTCCTCAACTGCTTTGCCTGTCTGCCCAGGCCTTATGTCCCTAGCTGGGATTGACCTCTGTCCTCGAATGCTTTGCCTGTCCGTCCAGGCCTTATGTTCCTACAAGTGTTTGACCTCGATTGCTTTGCCTGTCTGTCCAGGCCTTATGTCCCTAGGTGGGATTGACCTCTGTCCTCAACTGCTTTGCCTGTTCGTCCAGGCCTTATGTTCCTACAGGTGTTTGACCTCGATTGCTCTGCTTGTCCATCCTGGCCTTATGTCCCTAGCTGGGATTGACCTCTGTCCTCGAATGCTTTGCCTGTCCATCCAGGCCTTATGTCCCTACAAGGGTTTGACCTCGATTGCTGTGCCCGTCCTTCCAGTCCTTATGTTCCTACAAGGGTTTGACCTCGATTGCTCTGCCTGTCCGTCCAGGCCTTATGTCCCTAGGTGGGATTGACCTCTGTCCTTGAATGCTTTGCCTGTCTGTCCAGGCTTTATGTTCCTACAAGTTTTTGACCTCGATTGCTGTGCCTGTCTGTCCAGGTGTTGTGTTCCTACAAGTGTTTGACCTCGATTGCTCTGCCTGTCCGTCCAGACCTTATGTTCCTACAAGTGTTTGACCTTGATTGCTTTGCCTGTCTGTCCAGGCCTTATGTCCCTAGGTGGGATTGACATCTGTCCTCGACTGCTGTTGACCCTTGTTGAACTGCAGTTCACATGGCACCCTGCTCCATGTCGCCATGTTTTGAAGGCTCATGCTGCACTCTAGGGGCCAACCCATTCCAAGGAAGCCCTTTCCTGCTCTTAGGAAAGGGAAGTCTCCCCGGTGTTGTAGCCTATCTCTTAGGACCTGTTGACCGATGATGAACTGCTGTTCACATGGCACCCTGCTCCATGTCACCACGCTTTGAAGGCTCGTGCTGCACTCTAGGGGCCAACCCATTCCAAGGAAGCCCTTTCCTGCCTTAGGAAAGGGAAGTCTCCCTGGTGTTGCAGCCTATCTCTTAGGACCTGTTGACCGATGATGAACCGCCATTCACATGCACCCTCATCCGCCTCAGCCATGAAAACTCTCGTTTGTATAGTCAGGTTTCATATCACGCAAATGCCAGGAAGAGTGCAGATCATAGCACATATCAAATACTGATTTTTCTAAAGTATAATTCATCTGTATGTACTGTCTTCTATCTGTGTTGCAAGGTGCCAAGCACATTTTATTAGTACTTCTTCTTAGCTTCGGAATAGTAAAGTTCTTCAAAGCCTCTGTTTCTACTAACATAACAGCTGGCATTTGGGATTTTACATCACTTGGTGAAGTCCTTTTTATTAGTGTTTTACCTCCGGTCGTTTCTTCCATTTTGAAATCAGCCTCTTCCATGCCAAGGAGCAGTACTCTGACTGCTTTCCAGCCTCCCTGCCTTTTGTCAAGGATATTCTCACACTACAGTCCCTGGGGATCCCGGGTGCAGCCAGCCTGATTTTAAAAGACCAGCGAGAGCCCACTGGACCCCAATGGAAACCTCCCACTTTAGGGGCAAACCCATTCTAGGGAGCCCTTTCCTGCGCAAAAGAAAGGGTACTCTCCCCGGGTGTAGCCTGCCAGTATCTACCCTCTGACCCATGTTGAACCGCTGTTCCATTTTGAAATCAGCTTCTTTCTATGCCAAGCAGTACTCTGACTGCTTTCCAGCCTACCTGTCTTTTGTCAAGGATATTCTCACACTAAAGTCCCTCGGGGTCCCGTGTGTAGCCAGCCTGTATCTGTCCTCTGTGCCATGTTGAACCGCTGTTTAGAGGCGAACCCATTCTAGGGAGCCCTTTCCTTCGCATAGGAAAGGGAAGTCTCCCCGGGTGTAGCCTGCCTGTTTCTACCCTCTGACCCATGTTGAACCGCTGTTTAGGGGTGAACCCATTTTAGGGAGTCCTTTCCTGCTCATAGGAAAGGGAACTCTCCCCGGGGCTCTTATTTGAATATTTGCTAGTCACCAAAATCAGTACCCGTAGATGCTCCACTCCACCCAGGCATAGTTCATCATGTTTCAGGTCCTAGCACTCGTGTTAGACTCCCTGGTCCCTGTTTCAAGATGGGTCGGGTGCACAGTATGCCCAGTTGACAGTCCCACCACATGCTGAGCCTCATCTTGTCTTGCCTCCTTGTCTTTCCCTTATCGAACCACAGTGACCTGACTCCCTTGGCTCTGCCAGCCTGTCTTGCCCCTTTCAACTTTCTGCCACTCTGCCTTGCTGCCAATCACCAGATGACTCACTCATCTCCTTGTGGTGTTATTGCCACTATCATGGTTCCTCAGTGTGTTGGTGCTAGTCTTTCTGCTTGCTATGTTCCCCCTTCATTGTGCTGTAGGATGTCAATGCCACTTGTCTTGCCTTCAGTGGTTCATGCATCTGTTATCGGTACTCTCTATTGAAGCTGTGGTGTGTTTTTGACACTCTCGCTGCACTCTTGCCACTTCTGGTACCCCTTTGCACCTTTACAGTGCCTTATGCTATTCATGCCACTTTGGTGCCACTTTGCCACAGTCTAAGTACCTTGGAGCTCTTTTGTTGTTGTGATGATTTCTCCCCAGAAGTTTCATCAAAATTGATAATAAAACCCCAATTCTGCAGCCAAAAATAGGCTGAAAATCCTTCCCTCATTGACTTTAATGGGAACCGGAAAACAAATTCACGTATCAACGTATGAGGGCGCCATACGTCCGAATGCAATGGAAATGACCCCCGTCGAATACGTATCACGAAAGCAACGAAAACTTTCTGACTGCACATCCCTATTAATTTCTGGCATAATACTCCATGAAGTTAGCATTTACTCAATGCACAATTCATCTCTGGAATTTGTTGCCAGACGATGTGGTTAGTGCAGTTAGTATAGCTGTGTTTAAAAAAGGATTGGACAAGTTCTTGGAGGAGAAGTCCATTACCTGCCATTAATTAAGTTGACTTAGATAATAACTATTAGGGATGTGAATCGTTTTAGGACGATTAAAATTATCGTCCGATAATTTTAATATCGTCTTAAACCGTTATGGAACACAATACAATAGAGATTCTAACGATTTATCGTTATAAATCGTTAGAATCGTGAGCCGGCACACTAAAACCCCCTAAAACCCACCCCCGACCCTTTAAATTAAATCCCCCACCCTCCGAACCCCCCCCAAATGAGTTAATAACCTGCGGGTCCAGCGGCGGTCCGGAACGGCAGCGGTCCGGAACGGGCTCCTGCTCCTGAATCTTGTTGTCTTCAGCCGGCGCCATTTTCCAAAATGGCGCCGAAAAATGGCGGCGGCCATAGACGAACACGATTGGACGGCAGGAGGTCCTTCCGGACCCCCGCTGGACTTTTGGCAAGTCTCGTGGGGGTCAGGAGGCCCCCCACAAGCTGGCCAAAAGTTCCTGGAGGTCCAGCGGGGGTCAGGGAGCGATTTCCCGCCGCGAATCGTTTTCGTACGGAAAATGGCGCCGGCAGGAGATCGACTGCAGGAGGTCGTTCAGCGAGGCGCTGGAACCCTCGCTGAACGACCTCCTGCAGTCGATCTCCTGCCGGCGCCATTTTCCGTACGAAAACGATTCGTGGCGGGAAATCGCTCCCTGACCCCCGCTGGACCTCCAGGAACTTTTGGCCAGCTTGTGGGGGGCCTCCTGACCCCACGAGACTTGCCAAAAGTCCAGCGGGGGTCCGGAAGGACCTCCTGCTGTCCAATCGTGTTCGTCTATGGCCGCCGCTATTTTTCGGCGCCATTTTGGAAAATGGCGCCGGCTGAAGACAACAAGATTCAGGAGCAGGAGCCCGTTCCGGACCGCTGCCGTTCCGGACTGCCGCTGGACCCGCAGGTTATTTAACTCATTTGGGGGGGGTTCGGGAGGGTGGGGGATTTAATTTAAAGGGTCGGGGTGGGTTTTAGGGGGTTTTAATGTGCCGGTTTTGCGATTTTTAGATTTTTAGATTTTCACGATTTTTCACGATTTTTCACGATTTTTCACGATTTTTCACGATATTTTACCCCCCCAAACGGCAACAATACGATTCCCTCCCCCTCCCAGCCGAAATCGATCGTTAAGACGATCGAGGACACGATTCACATCCCTAATAACTATCGCTATTACTAACAACAGTAACATGGAATAGACTTAGTTTTTGGATACTTGCCAGGTTCTTATGGCCTGGATTGGCCACTGTTGGAAACAGGATGCTGGGCTTGATGGACCCTTGCTTCTGCTTCCTGATGTCCCAAGCTCCTTGGTGTCCTGCTCCTGTGTCTTCAGCGTTCCTGAGCCTTCTGGTCCTGTCAGGCCGTGCTCTCTTGGATGACGTCTTTCCCGAGCGTGGAGTTGCCTACAGATGGAATTTGTTCCTGTGCTCCTGAGCCGTCATGTCCTGCCAGCCTTTGTGGAGCTCCGGATGACTTATGGCTCCGTCGTCGAAGTTCTGCCTCAGCTGGATTCTTCCCTGCGCTCATCCCGTTCTCAGCGTGGTCCGTGACCAGCCTCCTCGGGCTGTGTAGGGCGCGCAGTGGGACAGGGTGGTCCGCGACCAGTTCCGCGGGTGGACTGTGTAGGGCGCCCTGAGAGACAGTGCTAATATCCTTCCTCCCAATCTCTCGTCTCGTCTGGACTTCGTCAAGTTCCTCATCTCGTCCTGGATGCCATTGCATCAGTCTTGGTATCATGTCAACGTCTTGTTCCTGATGTCTTCGCATCAGCCTTGGTGTCATGTCTTCGTCTGTGATGCCGTAGCATCGACCTTGGTGTTATGTCTTCATATTAAGGCCCGTCTGCCCTTGACCTCAGGCCAGGCCTGCTGCTCCATGCCGATCCAAGCGGCAGGTCCAAAAGGGCTCGGAATGGTCGGAGGACCATTCACATTCCAACATCATCATGTTGTTGGCCTTGGGAGCTTGCAGGCCTGGCAGAGGGTAAGACCGTCAGCCATGCTGGAACACACCGTCAACCCTTGATTCGGTCCTGGATCCTTCTGGGGTCGGGCTGAGGTCCAAGGGCACACGATATCACCCGTCATGTAACAGAATGCAAGGCCTTTCGAGACCCCCTTTGTAACACCAGACAGGCATTAATTTCTGATTGCTAAATGTGAGTCCTAGATGCACATTCTTTTTTTTGCATCAGGAGTGAATGCTTAATAGCCTCATTCACATGCATTTGCATGTGATGAGTGCTATTAGATTCACTCCACATTGGATGTGCATTGTAGAGGCACTAATCCCCTTTTTGCATAAGGGTATTAGTTAGCGCCTATACAACACGAATCCAACTGCGGGTTATACAGTGCACTCGGCTGAGTGCACTGTATTGCATCGGCCCCAAAGTGTTTGTGAGAGGTTGTATGTTTGCCCCCGGTGAAAAGAGCTATTGGTTCTCTGGAGGCCGGCGTGGCACACCTGAAGGAGCTGAGGCTGACAGAGAGGTTTATAGAGAAGACCTTTGGGGACATAGTAGAGTGATCCCAACTCCATTCTAGCAGCCCTTGTGCTGCTTTGGAAGATCAAGGTTACCTGGCAGGAGACTATCATCTTGATGTGGCAGGAAGTAATTCTGTTGCTAGGAGCTGCCCTCTAGGTGATGCTTTATACTCTCATACCAGGGATGTGTCTCCAGTGGTCTGTGACCAGGAGGGAAGGGTTAGGATGACTGTTGTAGTGGGTGATTTGATCATTAGGAAAGTAGATAGCTGGGTGGCTGGTGGTGTGAGGATCATTTGGTAACTTGATTGCCTGGTGGGAAGGTAGCAGACCTCATGCACCACTGATATAAGATTTTAGAGAGTGCTAAGGAGAAGCCAGTAGACTCGGTACATCTGGGTACCAATAACATAGGAAAGAGCAGAAAGGAGGCTCTGAAGCTAAATTTAGATTCTTAGGTAGAAAATAGAATTTCAGAATCTTCAGCATTGTAGTCTTAGAAATGCTTCCCATTCCACACATAGGACTGCAGAGGCAGGCCTAGCTCCAGAGTCTCAATGTGTGGATGTGATGATGGTGCAGGGAAGAGGGTTTTAGGTTTGTTAGGAACTGGAGAACATTCTGGAGAAGGGAGAACCTATCACGACTAACCTTTAAAATGGAGATAGAGCAGCTTTTAAACTAGATGATGGGGGAAAGCTGACAGTTGCTCAGAAGTACATAGTTAAATGCTAAAGTAGCTCTAGTGCTTTTAAGAGAAGACAGAGCAGAAAGATTCTAAATTATACTGTCAACTGATAAGCAGGTTGTTAATACAAACAAAAAGCATACTTTGACATGTCTGTATACAAATGCTAGAAGTATAAAAAATTAGATGGGAGAATTAGCAAATATAGCACTGAATGAAGAGATAGATATAACTGGCATCTCACAGACCTTAAGGAAAGAAGATAACCAATGGGATACTATCATTCCAACGTAGAAATTATATAGAAATGATAGGATGGATCAAATTGGTGGTAGGTGGTGCTATATGTTAAAAGGGGCATAGGTCAAACAGAATAAAAATTATGCAGGAAACAAAATGCACTAAAGAATCTTTATGGATAGAATTTCCATGTAAGAATGGGAATAGAATAGCAAACGAGGTGTACTACTGTAGGAGGTTTCACTGTATGCAACAAAATATGAACTCTTGACTTCACATGATGGACACTGACATGTACTTCAGCAGAAATACAAAGATGAGGAACTTTGGCCAGAATAAAAATAAGTGGCTTAATTATTTGATCTGCAAATTTAACTAAATCTTTCTTAAGGAAACAGCTTCTTTCCATAAATACTGACTCAAGTAACAGCCAAGGTATGTGTGTTGGGCACAGGTCCCAGACTTGCAAATGAGCCCAAATCTGCCTTGAGATTACAACAGCCAATTCCAGAAGGCAAGCTTGTGAGACAGGTCGGCTCACAGGTGAGCTCTGCCACAGCCAGGGCATCTCACTGATCATGAGGTTATAAGATAATCACACAACCTAGTCAGGAGTTGTCATGCAACAGGAACAGTGACCTCCCTTGATGGGAAAGGGGAGCAACAGTCTGAAATGAATGTGACCCTGTCCATCCCACTGCTTGCCTCTGCATGGAGTCTTGCACATGCATGTCCTGCCTGTTAAAAGCAGCAGGAGAGAGGGCTCAGGGAGGTGGCTGGCAGGAGAAGATCCATTGACATTGAAAGGCGATGCCCCTGCCATCGCTTCCTGCTCCCTACAGCTGAGCAGACCACCTTCAGCCTACCAAAGGTCCCTGTCTGTAAGAGAAGGTCCTGCCTGCTGGTTAGCTGCTGAGACGAACACATCAACATGTGCTGTCATCCCGTGAGCTGCAACGCCTCTGCAAACTGGCCTTTGTAATGGTGAGAATGGATGGTAATCTGTTAAGGTGGGAATAGCTAGCTAGAACATGTAGTAATATCCCTTTTGCAAGTCAAGGAATCTGATTTGCTTTTGCTCAAAATTTAACCCTGAAGTACACAGCTGTTGCCACTTCAAGAGTCTGTTGTGTTTAGGAGGTCCGCATGAGTGTCTTTCTCTAACTGGTAAGCCTGAAATAAAAGTCCGATTCTGAGGTAAAAAGTGTCCTTTCTTGAACAGTTTAGATTATATACATATGAGGTAATAAGTGATTAGTTCTGGAGTGTTGCCTCTACCCTCAAGAAAGGGAGAGACAATAGGGGGGAGGAAAGCAGACTGCAATCCACAGGTCACATAATATCCTTATTTTCCTACATTATTGACCACCTGGCCAGAATATACATACAGATGATAAAATGCTAACAGAAATGAGGGAAGCTATCAAAATTAACAACAAAGTAATAATGGGTGATTTAAACAATGGTTTAATGTCACTTCAGGACATGTTAAGGAGGCAAACTTTCTAGATGAAATAAATAATTGCTTCATGGACTCCAGCAAGATGCCAACAAGATGATTAGGTATTTTAGACCTATGATTAGGTATTTTAGACCTAATCATCAGTGGAACACATGATTTAGTGTGAGAGGTAATGATGTAAGGGCCAATTAGTAATAGTGATCATAACATGATCAAATTTGACTTGTTAACTGGAGAGAGGACACTAAAGAGCCCTTTCAACATCTCGGGCTCTGCTGCTGGGAGAGTGACTTTCAACATTTGGGCTCTGCTGCTGGGAGAGTGACTTTGGAAGAACTTTTCCCCCTGCTGGCTCCTGAATCATCAATGGTGCCCAGCCCCGCCCCCAATGATGTCACCTTTCCAAGGGGGGTGAAGAACCAGTGAGGGACGCTGGAGTCCATGTAAAAGCTGGGGCCACTGTGCCTGGCCCGGCTCTCCTGAGTTCTTTCAACATCTCGGGCTCTGCTGTTGGGAGAGTGACTTTTGATGAAATTTCTCCCCCGCTGGCTCCTGTATCATCGATGGTGCCCAGCCTCACACCCCCGATGATGTCACCTTTCTGGGGAGTGAAGAGCCAGCAGGGAACACCAGAGGCACCGTGCTGGGGGTTCACTCGCTCTATCTCGCGCACGAAAGAACGCAACAAAGGAGCTCCTTTGTGTGCTCCTTTGTGCATGCTGAGTGTGGCTGAGGCCAGTAACTCTATTCAGTGTGCTGGACATCATGTTTATTTTAATATTTCCACTCTTATTGTTCAGGGCCTCTAAGGTAATCTTGCCTTTCATAAATGCTATTATAGCTCTTGACCATCTCCTGTTCTTAAAAAGGTGTGTTTAGAAGCACATAAAGGTTTTTCTTCTAATTGTGTTCTTGTAGTCTAATCAATGCTCAGTCAATGAGGAGTAAGTTTCAATTGATTCACAATATTATTAATCATGAAGGAATTGATTTTTAGGGATGTGAATCGTGTCCTCGATCGTCTTAACGATCGATTTCGGCTGGGAGGGGGAGGGAATCGTATTGTTGCCGTTTGGGGGGGTAAAATATCGTGAAAAATCGTTAAAAATCGTGAAAAATCGAAAAATCGAAAAACCGGCACATTAAAACCCCCTAAAACCCACCCCCGACCCTTTAAATTAAATCCCCCACCCTCCCGAACCCCCCCAAATAACTTAAATAACCTGCGGGTCCAGCGGCAGTCCGGAACGGCAGCGGTCCGGAACGGGCTCCTGCTCTGAATCTTGTCGTCTTCAGCCGGCGCCATTTTCCAAAATGGCGCCGAAAAATGGCGGCGGCCATAGACGAAAAAGATTGGACGGCAGGAGGTCCTTCCGGACCCCCGCTGGACTTTTGGCAAGTCTCGTGGGGGTCAGGAGGCCCCCCACAAGCTGGCCAAAAGTTCCTGGAGGTCCAGCGGGGGTCAGGGAGCGATTTCCCGCCGCGAATCGTTTTCGTACGGAAAATGGCGCCGGCAGGAGATCGACTGCAGGAGGTCGTTCAGCGAGGCGCCGGAACCCTCGCTGAACGACCTCCTGCAGTCGATCTCCTGCCGGCGCCATTTTCCGTACGAAAACTATTCGAGGCGGGAAATCGCTCCCTGACCCCCGCTGGACCTCCAGGAACTTTTGGTCAGCTTGTGGGGGGCCTCCTGACCCCCACGAGACTTGCCAAAAGTCCAGCGGGGGTCCGGAAGGACCTCCTGCCGTCCAATCTTTTTCGTCTATGGCCGCCGCCATTTTTCGGCGCCATTTTGGAAAATGGCGCCGGCTGAAGACGACAAGATTCAGAGCAGGAGCCCGTTCCGGACCGCTGCCGTTCCGGACCGCCGCTGGACCCGCAGGTTATTTAAGTTATTTGGGGTGGGTTCGGGAGGGTGGGGGATTTAATTTAAAGGGTCGGGGGTGGGTTTTAGGGGGTTTTAGTGTGCCGGCTCACGATTCTAACGATTTATAACGATAAATCGTTAGAATCTGTATTGTATTGTGTTCCATAACGGTTTAAGACGATATTAAAATTATCGGACGATAATTTTAATCGTCCTAAAACGATTCACATCCCTATTGATTTTTGCTGTCTCACAGAGTCCTGGTTATTAGACTCAGATGCTATACGCTTAATCAAATTTGCCTTTCTGGATATTCATTTGTGTCTCACTCTTGTTAAAAGAAAAGGGGTGAAGGATTATTTGTGATTTACAAAGACACTTGGAACATTAATACTGAAACTTTCTGCCATGATTCTTCTCTGTTGGTATTTTTTCACTTTGTTTAATTTATGCTCCACCTACCTAGATTACTTGCCAACAATCTATCACCTCTGTTTGAACTACTAATCCTCTCCAAGACTGATCTGAACAACATGATTATTCTTGGAGACTTTAATTTATAAATTGACATTTCACCTCCTCTCCCTTATTACTCTTTATTTCTTGAAATCATGGATTCTCTTGATTCTCATCAATTAGTCTCTGGACCTACCCACAAATTAGGCCACACCTTGTCTTTGTTAACAAGTTCCTTTCTCAGTCCGCTATTTCTTCCTTAACAGTTAGTCAAGTTCCATCAATGGTCTGACCATTTTTTGATTGAATTTTGTTTTCATACTGCAAATAATTTATCCACCATTATAAAATTGTTTTCATACTGCAAATAATTTATCCACCATTATAAAATTGACGCTGACCTGTTTTCTTCTACTGTCACATCAGCTATATCAACGATGTCTTTTTTTAACATTTCCGATTCAATTGCCCCAGGGGACGACACACTTCTCTCAACTCTTAACTCATTAGCTCCATGCAGATCTTTTTCTACAAGCTCCTCTAAACCCCAGCCATGGAAATTAAATCCACTCATCAAAGCCTGAGGAAATCGGAATGCACTTGGTGCAAGCTTCCTTCTTCTTATCTCACCCAAGCATTTAGAACATCTCTAAAATTGTATCAAACCTGCATCTTTGAAGCTAAGAAAAGGTACTTCTCAAATTTAATTAGTAACATTGGTTATGATCCAAAAATTATTTTCAATATCGTTACACGCTTGACCAATTTAACACTATGTAAGCTGTGATCCTCTTACACTCTTTCTGCTGATTCTTTCCTCACATTTTTCAACCTAAAGATTGAGAAACTATGTCTCAATTTTGTCAATTTCCAAAATGGTATTCTGAAGAAGCCATCTCTTTCATACCTCCTTGGGAACATTTTGACTATGTGTCATCAATGGAAGGTTCCAATTTTATTGCCAAATCTAATACCACAATCTGTCCACAAGCTCTTTGCTCTTCTTCTTTGTTTAAAGACTTCAAAGACACCTTGGTTCCACTTTTCACAAGTTTATTTAATCTGTCTCTAAATGAAGTTACTGTTCCTGACAGCCTTAAGCAGGCAGTCGTTTGCCCTTTGCTGAAAAAAAAACTTATCTTGATCCTTCTGATCTATCTAACTACAGGTCAATTTCGTCATTACCCTTTTTCTCAAAAATTTTAGAAGCCTCAGTCTTAATCCAGTTATCAGATCATGTTGAAACATATGTGGTTCTCGATCCCCATCAGTTTGGATTCCGTCTTGCTGTCAACACAGAACTTCTACTTTTTTCTCTAACTGACACTATTAGAAGAGGCATCGATTATGGCTATCAATTCATCTTAGTCTCCCTTGATATTTCATCAGCTTTCAATACTGTGGATCATAACATCCCTCTTTTTTGCCTATAGGAAGCAGGTCTGTCTAGCACATATATAAATTGGTTCCATTTTTATTTATTGAATCACACTCAACAAGTAAAAATTCACAATGATTTTTCATCCATTTCTCACATTAAAACCAGAGTCCCTCAAGGCTCTGCTCTCTCTTTATTACTTTTTAATATCTACTTAGCACCACCTTGCAAAATCTATCTAATTTGACAGATTTGTACAAATTATATGCAGATGATATTCAATTCCTCATTCATATTCATTCAGTTTGGGATGATACACAAAGTCACATCAGCATCTGCTTTTCTTCAATTAAGTCATGGCTGGAACACAACAAATTAACACTTAATATGTCAAAAACCGAATTCCTTTCTTTATCTAGTCCTTATTTCTAAATCAACTATCTCTATCCACTCCTCTCTTTTTACAATAAGCAACCAAGTCAAAAATCTAGGAGTTGTGTTAGACAGCACTCTTTTATTCAAGCCACAAACGTGTGGTAAGAACATGCCATACTGGGTCAGACCAAGGGTCCATCAAGCCCAACATCCTGTCTCCAACAGTGGCCATCCAGGCCATAAGAACCTGGCAAGTTCCCAAAAACTAAGTCTATCCCATGTTACTGTTGCTAATAATAGTGGTTATTTTCTAAGTCAACTTAATTAATAGCAGGTAATGGACTTCTCCTTCAAAAACTTATCCAATCCTTTTTTTTTTTTTTTGCATATTAATCAAATTACAAGAATCTTTCTTGCATTTGAAAAAATGAGGTTTACAGAAAAAGAAATAGCATATAATAAGCTTTCACTACTAATTCAAAGTTAATCCTAACCCCATTCATATAGAAAACTTGGGGGAGAGACATTAAGAAAATGGAGCAGTCCAATGCAAAACATATACAGAAAGAAAATACTGGACACTAGGGGTGTGCATTCATTTTGAACTTAAATGTAAAACACAACTTATTTTTTTTTAACTTAAAAAAGTGATGAGGCGAAAACGATCGGATTTCCAACTTATTCAACATAGCTATGTTGAATACGTTGGAAATCGCGATTGTTGATCCTAAATAAAAATTTAAACCCCTCACCCTCCTTAATCCCCCCCCCAAGACTTACCACAACTCCCTGGTGATCCAGCGGGGAGTCAGGACGCCATTTCTGAACTCCTTTGCGAGGAGCACGTGACGTCGGCGCCACGTCGGAGTGACGCGGCGTCACGTGATTCCCCGCGGGTCAGGAGGCCCCCCCAAGCTGGCCAAAAGTTCCTTTTGGGCCCAACGAGGGTCCCGGAGCGAACCCGCAGGGAATCAGTGACGCCGCGTCACTCCGACGTGGTGCCGACGTCACTCCGACGTGGCGCCGACGTCACGTGATTCCCTGCGGGTTCGCTCCGGGACCCTCGTTGGGCCCAAAAGGAACTTTTGACAGCTTGGGGGGTCAGGAGGCACTTGGGGGGTCAGGAGGCCCCCCCAAGCTGGCCAAAAGTTCCTTTTGGGCCCAACGAGGGTCCCGGAGCGAACCCGCGGGGAATCACGTGACGCCGCATCACTCCGACGTGGCACCGACGTCACGTGCTCCTCGCAAAGGAGTTCAGAAATGGCGTCCTGACTCCCCGCTGGATCACCAGGGAGTTGTGGTAAGTCTTGGGGGGGGGGGATTAAGGAGGGTGAGGGGTTTAAATTTTTATTTGCATGTATGGACATAGACTCAACTTATGGAATTCTCCATATGTCCATATTGACCGCAAATGGGACCCCCTTTCGACTTATGGACTTATGAACATAAACCTTTGCTCTGCACATCCCTACTGGACACCCTGCTATTTTAATTATCAGAGATTTATACTGTTATTCCCAAAAGCCCCTTTAGTTGTTCCGGGGTGTGAAAACATACTTTTCATTCAAATAATTTACCATACATCTGCATGGATATTTCAAGGTAAAACTATCCCCCTTCGATAACAGATCCTGCCTAAGAGCTATAAATTTTCTTCTATGCAGTTGCGTGTTCCTTGCGAGGTCAGGATATTTATTTATTTATTTAAGTTCTTTTAATATACCGATGCTCAAGACTAGGTCTTATCGTACCGGTTTACAGTGTAACTGGGGGAAATCAATTAACAACTATATAGACGGTAAAGTTACATTAAACAGGGAGCAAGAACATGGGAGTTGGAAGACAGAAAAGATATATAAACGAATACAACTGGAGAGTATTAAAAACAGTTAACTAAAACAAGAGTAGCGAGTCATATAAAGGTAGCTGAGATCGGCTGTAGATATATCATAGGCAATTATTAACATATTATTTCCTGAGGAAGGAGTGATCAAGGGGAGGTAGGGAGGGTAGCGGGTAGGAAGGTGAGAGTCAATGTTAGTTGATGGAGGTTCCTTCAGCGGTAAGCTTGTGCGAACAGCCAGGTTTTCAGTTTCTTTCTGAAGGTGATATGGGATTGTTCCTGGCGTATATCTGGTGGAAGCGAATTCCAATGGAGCGGGCCTACTGTCGAAAGTGCTCGCTTATGGATGGAGTTGTGGACCGAGGATTTGTTAGGGGGGGCCTGGAGAGAACCTTTGTAGGCAGATCTGATCGGCCTTGCTGAAGTATGTAATTCAAGAGGGATGGCTAGTTGGAGTGTGGTTTGCTGGAAGACAGATTTGTGGATGATGGTGAGAGTCTTGAAGAGAATTCTATATTGGATAGGTAGCCAGTGTAGGATTTTTAAGATTGGTGTGATATGGTCCTTACGACGTGTGTTTGTAAGGATCCTGGCCTCTGCGTTTTTCAGCATCTGTAGGGGTTTAGTAGAAGAGGCGGGGAGACTGAGTAGTAGTGCGTTGCAATAGTCGATCTTTGAAAACAGTATGGCTTGAAGGACTGAACGGAAATCCTGGAAGTGTAGAAGTGGTCTTTGCTGCTTCAGGACCTGTAGCTTAAAGAAGCATTCTTTAGTTGTGGTGTTAATGAACTTTTTGAAGTTTAATCTAGAGTCTAGGGTGGCTCCTAGGTCTCTAACATGGCTTGCTAGTGGAGTAGATGCGTTGATGGCGAAGGGGTTGTTATCGCTGGGGGAGATAACCATGAGTTCTGTTTTGGATGTATTCAGGACCAGGTTGAGACTCGAGAGAAGGAGGTTGATGGAGTGTAAGCAGCTGTTCCAAAAATTTAGAGTAGTGGAGATGTGGTCTGTGATGGGGATTAGGATCTGCACATCGTTCGCATATATAAAATGGGTGAGGTTGAGGCTAGAGTTGAGGTTGAGGTTATATTGAGGATATAACCATACTTTTTGTCCATAGTATGTGGATAGTCTCAATCGAGAAAAGAATCACATTACTGTATCTCTTTCGGAAATAAAGGCAAAAGTTATCAAGAGTGTTTCTCTCTTTTTCACTTCTAAATTCATAGAGCTTTGTAGTATTTCAGAAATATTCAGTGGAGCTTGGTCTGTGGGATTCTATTCTAGATTTTCCTGCTTTCTCCTAAGATCTTAATTTTGCCCCAAGATAGTATGCCTTAACAATAACTGGAAGACAAGTTAATGGTATTTTAAGAGTATGCATCATATATTCTTTAAATAATTCCACTGGAGAGAGTTGGTCCATCACAGGAAATTGAGTACTTTTATTCATTGCACGTGCTGTATTCTCTAAGTTTTCAATTTTTTTCAACATTTCTCCTTCTGTTTCAATTTGATGCTGTTGTATCTTCTTTGCTTTATTCAAACACTCGTCCATACTCAATATTTTCTTTTCCTGTTCTTTCAACATCAGTATTATCTTTTAAAGATTTATTTGTCTCCACCACAGCTTCTGTTAGTGATGTTCTACAGGCTTCTAATTTCACGATTACATTCCATATGGTATCCAAAGTAATTATCGTAGGTTTGATAATTATGTTTTTACTGACCTTGGGCTTTGCTCCCTGGTCATGCTGGATTTTCCGGCCTAGATCCTCAGCACTTGGTGTACTAGCTTCGAAGGGAACTTTAACAGTATTCTCAGCCAATCCCTTGCTTTAGGTCCTCCGGTTTTCCCTGCTGTTCCATTCCCTTCTCTGCATGGAGCTTCAGCTCCTTCATCACCTTCCACTGAGCTTCTGGTTCATTTACAGCTCCCAGGAATTCCTCCGATATGTCCCCTGGTCTCAACAGACCAGCTCCTGGTGGCGACGGCGTTTCCGGCGCCCCAGGACTTAGTAATATTTCGTCAACCAGGACGGGAGAGATCTGCTCCAGTCCCTGCCTGACAGCGGTCCTCTCGAAGGGCGTAGCAGGAGGTAAGCCGAAACACTCGGTGATACTTCTTTGCAATGCTTCCATTGTTAAGGCAACAGGCAAGCTCTTCAGCTTAGCCTTTCTCTTTGTGTGCAGCATTCTCCGTCACCTTGAAGCAAAGTTTTACACCAAAGAAACTAGAAAAGGTAAGAGCCGAGTGTTTGCCATGCTCTCAGTAGGCGACCATTTTGTCTCTCCCTCCAATCCTTTTTTAAACACAGCTACACTAACTGCACTAACCTCATCCCCTGGCAACAAATTCCAGAGTTTAATTGTGCTTTCAGTGAAAAAGAACTTTCTCCGATCAGTTTTAAATGTGTCACATGCTAACTTCATGGAGTGCCCCCTAGTCCTTCTATTATCCAAAAGAGTAAATAACAAATTCACATTTACCCATTCTAGACCTCTCATGAATTTAAAAACCTCTATCATATCCCCCCTTAGCTGTCTCTTCTCCAAGTTGAAAAGTCCTAACCTCTTTAGTCTTTCCTCATAGGAGAGCTGTTCCATCCCCTTTATCATTTTGGTCGCACTTCTCTGGTAAGACAAGGTTTTTTTCAGACTTCTACTTGCCAACCTCAAAAAACTTCTTTTTCTTTTTGAATTCCACACAATACTTCAGGCCTGTGTCTTCCCTTCATTGATTATTGTAATGCTCTCTATATTGATCTCTCGTCCTCCACTTTACGGCTTATTCAATTACTCATTAACTCAGCTGCTCGGCTCCTGTCAGGTGCTAAGCATTCTGACCACATTACGCCCACTCTGATTAAATTTCACTGGTTATCCATTACTGAACATATCAAGTATAAACTTGGCATGACATTGTATAAACTTATTAATGACGACTTCTTCCCCTGGGCGAATTCCTTGCTCAAGTTTGATCAACCAGCATGTTCTCTACGTTCTTCATAGAGTAGTCTCCTTGAAGATCCATCACCTAAAATTGCACGCCTTCACATTACACGTGAATGTTCCTTCTCTGTGGCAGGCCCTGAATTTTGGAATTCGCTCCCTTTGAAATGCGGCAGTCCGATTCTATAAAAAAATTTTAGACCTCTCCTATAAACATTTCCATTTAGACTTGCTTATTTTTAATTTTAATTTTGTCTCTGGTTGTATTATAATTTTATACTGTTCCTTTTATTAGTTTTATGTTTGCTCTATTTATGCTTGTAATTTTGTAAATCGCTTAGACCAGTGGTCCCCAACCCTGTCCTGGGGGCCCACCAGCCAGTCGGATTTTCAGGATATCCACAATGAATATGCATGAGAGAAAATTTGCATGTTATGGAGGCAGTGCATGCAAATTTTCTCTCATGCATATTCATTGTGGATATCTTGAAAACCCGACTGGCTGGAGGGCCCCCAGGACAGGGTTGGGGACCACTGGCCTAGACCACTTGTGCATTAGGCGATTCATAAATTCAATAAAATGTAAATGTAAAATGTACTGATTGTATTTAACTTTCCAAAGGGAGACTATGATAAATTAAGGAAAATGGTTAGAAAAATATTGAAACAAGCAACTGTATAAGGTTAAGAGTATAAATAAGGCATGGATGTTGTTTAAAAATACCATCTTAGTATAAAAAGTGAAAAGAAGGACAACGATTGTCAGTATGGTAAAAAATGAGATGAGAGAGGCTATTCTAGCCAAAAGATCATCTTTCAAAAAATGGAAAAGGGATTTGAATGAAGAAAACAGTAAACACCATAAGCACTGGTAAGCTGGATACAAAGCACTAATAAGAAAGGCTGTATCGCTCCATGGTGAGACTGCACCTTGAATACTGTGTACAATTCTGGTCGCTGCATCTCAAAAAAGATATAATTGCGATGGAGAAGGTACAGAGAAGGGCTACCAAAATGATAAGGGGAATGGAACAGCTCCCCTATGAGGAAAGACTAAAGAGGTTAGGACTTTTCAGCTTGGAGAAGAGACGACTGAGGGGGGGATATGATAGAGATGTTTAAAATCATGAGAGGTCTAGAACGGGTAGATATGAATCGGTTATTTACTCTTTCGGATAGTAGAAAGACTAGGGGGCACTCCATGAAGTTAGCATGGGGCACATTTAAAACTAATCGGAGAAAGTTCTTTTTTACTCAACGCACAATTAAACTCTGGAATTTGGTGCCAGAGGATGTGGTTAGTGCAGTTAGTATAGCTGTGTTTAAAAAAGGATTGGATAAGTTCTTGGAGGAGAAGTCCATTACCTGCTATTAAGTTCACTTAGAGAATAGCCTCGGGGAGGGGAGGGGTGGGTGGGGTTGTGGTGGGGCGGTCCGGGGGCAGGGTGGGGTCAGAGGCTCCCAGCACAGCGGCCATTTGCCACTGTGATGGGGGATCGAATGCCGGCAGGTTGCCGGCGTGCTCAACATGCCCCTGCCCGGAGGCAGGCGCAGAAGGTACGACAAAGGTCTGGGGGGGGGGGGGGGGTCTATATTAGGGCTAGGGGGCAGGAGGGTTAGGGGAAGGGGAAGGGAGGTTAGGTTACGGGGTCGGGAAGTTCCCTCCCAGGCCGCTCCGAAATCGGAGCGGCCTGGGAGGGACCGGGGTATGTCAGTGGGCGTCGCCATGTGCAAATTGCACTAATGTGCACTCCCTTATGTTTGCAGCGGTGCACGCATGTTATAAAATCGGGGTCCATGTGTGCACGCCGGGTAGCAAGTGCACATGGACGCCCACGCAGGTATTAAAATCTACCCCTAAATGAATTCTTTGCTTCAGTCTTTACTGAGGAATAGGTAAGGTAGATAACTTATGCCAGAAGTATTATTTAAAAGTGCTGATTCAAAGGAACTGAAACAAATCTCAGTGAACGTGGAAGATTTTATAGGGTAAATTGCAAACTAAACAGTAGAAAATCAATTGGACTAGATGGTATACATCCTAGACTGCTGAAAGAACTGAAAAATGAAATTGGAGACCTATTACTAGTAATCTTATACTATTATTAAAATCAGCTAAAGTGCCTGAAGATTTGAGAATGGCCACTGTAACACCAGATTTTTAAAAGAGTTATTGGGTTGATCCAGAAAACTACAGACCAGTGAGCCCTGATGTAAATGCTAAGAAGAAAGGTTAAAAATATTCTAAAGAACAAAATTACTGAATATATAGATAGACATACAGTACATGAATTTAGCCAAGGGAAGTCTTGCCTTAACTTATCTGATACATTTTTATGAAGGCATGAATAAACATGTGGATAAAGATGATATTGTGTATCTGGATTTTCAGAAAGCATTTAATAAAGTACCTCATGAGAGACTCAAGGAAATTGAAAAGTCATGAGATAGGAGGCAATGTTCTATTGCAGATTCAGAACTGGTTAAAGGATAGAAAACAAAGAGTAGGGCTAAATAGTCAATTTTCTCATTAGAGAAAGGTGAATAGTGAAGTGTACCCAGGATCTGTTCTGGGATCATTGCTTTGTAACATATTTATAAATGACCTAGAGATGAGAACAGATTTGCTGATGATACAAAATTATTGCAGATGGTATACACCTTAGGGTTCTGAAAGAATTAAAATATGAATTTCAGATCTATTACTAGTAATTTTTAAACTATCATTTAAATCGTCCATTGCGCCTGAAGACTGGAAGGTGTCCAATATAACCACGAGATTTAGAAAAGATTCAAAGGGGTGATCCGGGAAACTATTGTTGGAATCGGTGGGGGCCGACCCCCATGGTGGACCGTACCTAGCGGCAGTGGCAGATGCGGTTCTCATCATCGGCTAAGGCAGCAGGGAGCCAGCAGTATGTCTCCCGCAGGGGCAGCCTTAGCCCCAATCTGACACAGATGCTTGGCTCCTCCCCCTACTTATAAGAGCAGCAACAGGAAGTAGTGCCAGACTCCCAGGAACTACTTCCTCACCCAGGACTATATAAGGAGGCTTCTGAAGGATTGTCAGTGCCTTGCAATAGGTCCAGCTTGGTGTGTCTCCTGCCTTGCTTGCCTTGTGTTGATTTCTGCTTTGGATACTGGACTCTGCCTTGCCTGCCGCCTGCCTCTGACTGCTTTGGATACTGGACTTTGCCTTGCCTGCCGCCTGCCTCTGACTCTGCTTTGGATACTGGACTTTGTCTCTTTGCTGCCTGCCTCGACTCCGGACTGTCTATACCACTGCCCAGCTGGTAACTCCAGCTGCCGGCCCTGAGGTTCATCTCCTGCCGACAAGGAACCATGGTAAGCCTTTAACCTTGTCATTGCGGCCCAAGGGTTCACTGATTCATTGAATCGTAACAGATTGCAAGGCCATGAATCTGATGAACCTCTCCGGTCTGCAGGCTATTCCAGGCCTAGCATTAAAGATAGAGCAGCAGCAACAATGCCTGGACTCCCTGGTGGCATCTCTGCAACGTCTGAACTCTCAGCTAGATGCTTCTGGGCTCTCCAGTGGACTACCTACTATTCCGGCACACAATACCTCTCCTGTGCGGCTACCGGCCCCTCCCCGGTATGCAGGTGATCCAGGACAATACTCCATGCACTTTTCACTGCAAACCGCACAGTTTCCTTCAGACATATTTAAAACCACCTTTATACTGTCCTTGTTAGATGGCAAGGCTCTGGCCTGGGCATCTCCATTATGGGAAAGAGGAGACCTCATTCTTCAGGACCTTCAATATTTTCTCCAAGTTTTTAAATGCACCTTTGATGATCCTGGGCATTTGGCGGCCAAGGTAGTGGTATGCTATCCGATTATGCCATTGAATTTCGGACAATGGCTACTGAATTGAATTGGCGAGAGGACAGTTTATGAAGTACTTTTTTTGAAGGACTAGCCACCCGCATCAAAGAAGAGTTAGCTGCTCGAGATCTCCCTGACTCTGGATGATTTGATTGATCTAGCAGGCAAAATTGATTGACGCCTTCAGCAACGTGCCAGAGAATTGCGCGGACTACGTAGACCAATCGCTCTTGCACCCTCCTTCTCTCGGCCTCTGACGGGTTCTCAACCAATGGCTATGAACCTTCAGCCAGAAGAACCAATGCAACTAGGGATGAGTCCTTTATCGACTGAAGAAAGACGGCGTCACCGAACTGTGCTGGCAAATGTCCTTTGCCAGCCGAACTGTGTTGGCAAAGGACATTTTTTGGCCAATTGACCTGAGAAAGGGGGAAACTCCAGAGCCTAGAACCAACAGGGGAGATGGTTCTAGGTTGTACCAGCTCTGCTCCCCAGCTCATCCTTCCGGTAACATAATTCAAAACCAGCAAGAATTCTCGACATTAGCCCTTCTGGATTCCGGGGCAGGGGGAAATTTCATTATGAGTAATCTGGTTGAACACCTTGGTCTACCTACCATGCCGCGAGATACACCTTTGATACTTTCTTCAATATCCGGAGACCTACTCCCTGGACAAATCCTTCAGACTACTCTTCCACTGTGCCTAAGGACTGGTACATTACATATGGAAGAGATTTCTCTTCACGTCATTGACAAAGCCGTTCATTCGGTCATTTTAGGAATGCCTTGGCTCCAAAAACATTCCCCTGTGATCAACTGGGAAACGCTTCAGTTAACCAAATGGAGCTCACATTGTCAACAGCAATGCCTTCTTCCAGTGACACGTCCTCTTACTGTATGTCTTGCTACCACCTCAGGAGACCTCCCTTCACAATATGCCAGTTTCGCTGATGTATTTTCAAAATAAATGCAGAAATTCTTCCTGAACATAGACAATTTGATTGTGCCATCAACCTGCTTCCCGGGACCATACCTCCTTGGGGAAGAGTATATCCGCTGTCTCTCCCTGAAACTCAGGCCATGGCCCAATATGTCAAGAAGAATTTAGACCGGGGATTCATTCGCCCATCTACTTCACCAGCTGGAGCTGGTTTTTTCTTTGTGGCCAAGAAAGATGGTACACTACGGCCTTGAATAGATTATCGAGGATTAAATGCCATAACCAGGAAAGATCGCTACCCATTGCCTCTCATTCCTGAATTACTGGACCAGTTACAGGGCGCCCAAGTGTTTATGAAACTTGATCTATGAGGGGCATATAACTTAGTCCGCATCAGGCCGGGTGACGAATGGAAGACTGTGTTTAATACTCGGGATGGACATTTTGAATATTTAGTAATGCCTTTTGGACTGTGTAATGTACCTGCAGTCTTTCAGTCCATGATGAATGAAATTTTTCAGGATCTATTATATAATAAAGTAGTAGTCTATCTGGATGATATGTTGATATTCTCCCGAGATCTGCAATCTCACTGCGGTGATGTCCAACAAGTACTGCAACGCTTGCGAGCCCACAAGCTCTATGTAAAATTGGAAAAATGCATTTTTGAAGTGGAGTCCTTGCCTTTTTTAGAATACATTACCTCCAATACCGGGTTCCAAATGGATACAGATAACGTGGCCTGTATCCAGGAATGGCCCCAGCCTTCTGGTCTGCGCTCCCTACAAGATTTTGGGGTTTTGCCAATTTTTATAGACACTTCATTCTTCATTACTCTCAATTAGTTGCTCCATTGACCGCACTAACTCGCAAAGGAGCCAATACCAGAGAGTGGTCTGTGGAGGCGTTGGATGCTTTTTCTAGGCTTAAGAAGGCCTTCCTTTCTGAAACCTGCTTTTACCACCTGGTTCCTGCACGTCCTTTTGTTTTGGAAGTAGATGCCTCTTCCACTGCCATTGGGGCTGTCTTGGGTCAAATTTCCACTAAGGGGTTTTCCACCCCTGTTCCTATTTTTCTCGTAAATTTTCCCCAGCTGAAAAAGGATATGGTATCGGAGATAAGGAGCTCCTAGCCATAAAACTAGCTTTTGAGGCCTGGCGACAATGGTTGGAGGGAGCTCAACACACTATTACGGTCTATACTTACCATAAGAATCTAGAACATCTCCACAAAACCCAACGTCTAAACCCCCGTCAAGCGCACTGGTCCTTATTTTTTAACCGTTTCGATTTCCTGGTGAAATACAGGCCAGCCACCAAAAATGTCAGAGCAGACGCTCTCTCTCGCGCTTCTGAGGCTGAAGATTTTCCAGACCCACCGAGATTCATTATTGACCCAGCACGAATCCTGATGGCCACTACCCATGTAGTTCCCCCAGGGAAGACTGTCTTTCAACCCGGTTACGACAACGCTTGTTGAAATGGGGCCATGATTCTAAAGTAGCAGGACACCCAGGCCGAGTTTGAACTTTCTCATTCCTCAGAAGATATTATTGGTGGCCACAGATGTACCAGGATGTGAAAGCCTATGTAGACTCGAGCCCAACCTGTGCCCAGCAGAAAACTCCAGTTGGACATCCTTGGGGCTTATTACAACCTCTGCTGGCACCCAAGGAGCCTTGGACTCATATTGCCACGGATTTTGTGGTGGAATTACCTGCTTCCAATGGTAATCGAGTAATTTGGGTGGTCATTGCCTGTTTTTCAAAAATGGCCCACTTTATCGCTCTCCCAACACTATCTTCTGCTCCAGAATTGGCCAAATTGTTTACAAAACACATTTTTCGATTACATGGACTACCTCGCCATATTGTGTCTGATCGTGGAACCCAGTTCATGGCCAAATATTGGCAGTCTTTGTGCAACAAATTTGGGGTTAAACTGGATTTTACTACAGCCTACCACCCCCAGGCCAATTGACAAATCGAACAAACTAACTGCACCTTAAAAACGTTTTAAAGAGCTTTTGTGAATGAACGACAGGATGATTGGGCTGACCTTCTCCTATGGGCAGAATTCTCCCATAACAGTCATGCCAACTCAGCTACAGGATCCTCCCCCTTTCTCTGTGTCTATGGGAAACAACCACTCCCTCCCCTTCCAATACCATTATCCGTGTCGTCCCAGCTGCTCAGATGACAGCACAGGATCTCCATGCACTGTGGACTCAGATTGAAACCATGATCAGCAAAGCTGCCCAGAGAACAAAGAATACTACAGACAAGCATCGGTGGCCAGCACCTCACCTTAAGGTTGGAGAAAAGGTTTGGTTTAGCACTCGCAACCTACGTCTGCATATGCCTTCCATGAGGCTTGCCCCTCGCTATGTGGGTCCTTTTCCAATCTTGAGACAAGTCACTCCTGTTACCTATCAACTACGTCTTCCTCCATCATTTAAAATCCATAATGTTTTCCATGTTTCATTTTTGAAACCAGTGATACTATCATGGCCTGCACGAAAACCGCCCACTCCCCAGGAAATCTCCACGGAAGAGGAGGAGACATACCAAGTCAGAGAGATATGGAATTTCTGCCGAAATAAGAGACATTGGGAATATCTCATAGCTTGGGAGGGGTATGGCCCAGAGGAAGATTCATGGGAGCCCATGAAGAATATACTCGACAAAACACTCCTTGTGGATTTTCATGCCAATCACCCGGAGAAACCTAGGCCTCCTGGAAGGGGTCTTAAAGGAGGGGGTACTGTTGCAATCGGCGGGGCCGACCCCCACGGCCGACCGCACCTACCGGCAGTGGCAGAGGCGGGTCTGTTCGGTACTCTCTGCATGGTCCTCATCATTGGCTAAGGCAGCAGAGAGCCAGCAGCATGGCTCCCGCAGGGGCAGCCTTAGCCCCAATCTGACACAGGCGCTTGGCTCCTCCCCCCACTTATTCTTACAGGAAGTAGTTCAAGACTCCCAGGAACCGCTTCCTCACCCAGGACTATATAAGGAGGCTTCTGAAGGATTGTCAGTGCCTTGCAATAGGTCCAGCTTGGTGTGTCTCCTGCCTTGCTTGCCTTGTGTTGATTTCTGCTTTGGATACTGGACTCTGCCTTGCCTGCTGCCTGCCTCTGACCCTGCTTTGGATACTGGACTTTGCCTACCTCTGGCCCTGCTTTGGATACTGGACTCTGCCTTGCCTGCCGCCTACCTCTGACCCTGCTTTGGATACTGTCTCTTTGCTGCCTGCCTTGACTCCGGACTGTCTATACCACTGCCCTGCTGGTAACTCCGGCTGCCGGTTCTGAGGTTCATCTCCCACCGACAAGGAACCACGGTAAGCTTTTTACCTTGTCATTACGGCCCAAGGGTTCACTGATTCATTGAATTGTAACAACTATAGACCAGTGAGCCTGAATTCAATGCCAAGAAAAATCATGGAAAGTATTCTAAAAAACAAAATCTCAGAACATATAGAAAGACATGGTTTAATGGGACAAAGTCAGCATGGCTTTACCCAAGGCAAGTCTTGCCTCACAAATCTACACTTTTTTGAAGGAGCTAATAAACATGGATAAAAGTGAGCTGTTAGGTGTGGTATATTTGGATTTTTTGAAAGCATTTGTCAAAGTCCCCCCATGAGAGGCTTCTAAGAAAATTAAAAAGTAATGGGATGGGAAGCAATGTACTTTTGTGATTGCAAACTGGTTAAAAAACAGGAAACAGTAGAATTAAATGGTCCATTTTCTCAGTGGAGTGCCTTAGGGATCTGTACTTGGACCGGTGGTTTTCAATATATTTATAAATGATCTGGAAAGGGGAATGACAAGTGAGGTGATTAAATTTAGCAGATGACACAAAATTATTTAGAGTAGTTAAATCACCAGTGGGTAGTGATAAATTGCAGGAGGACCTTGTGAGACTGAAAGACTGGGCAATCAAATGATAGATGAAATTCAATGTGGACAAGTGTGATGCATGTAGGGAAAAATAACCCATTCTGTAATTTCATGATATTAGATTTCATATTAGAAATTACCACCCATGAAAAAGATCTTTACATCATAGTGGACAATAGATTGAAATTATTGGCTCAGTTTGCTGCAGCAAACAGAGCCAAACAGAAAGTTAGGAATTATTAGGAAGGGAATGCCTCTATATCGCTCCATGGTGAGACCGCACCTTGAGTATTGTGTTCAGTTCTGATCGCTGCAACTTAAAAAAGATATTGATGCACTGGAGAAGGTACAGAGAGGGCAATAAAAATGATAAAGGTGATGGAATGGCTCTCCTATGAGGAAAGGCTAAAGTGGTTAGGGCTGTTCAACTTGGAGAGAGGGGGGGATATGATAGAGATCTATAAAATCATGAGAAGACTAGAACAGGTTAATGTAAATTGGTTGTTTACTCTTTCAGATAAAACAAGTTAGCAAGTAGCACATTTAAAACAAATCAAAGAAAATTATTTTCACTCAATGCATAATTAAGCTCTGGAATTCATTGTTAGAGGATGTGGTTAAGGTAGTTAGCTTATCTTGGTTTAAAAAAGGTTGGACAAATTCCTTGAGGAGAAATCCATAAAATGCTCTTAGCATGATTATATAACATGTGGGCCTAATTTTATTATAGCGTATTTTTATGCTTTTATTTTTATTGTTCCATAATTTATTTATAATATCTATGTAAACCACTGTGAACTGTAGTGATATGTGCAGTTTAGAAATGTTTTAAATAACTAAAATAGCCAAGTTGCCTTAGAAAATAGACACTGCTTATTACCGACATTAGTAGCATGGAACTATTTAATGTTTGGGTACTTTCCAGGTACTTGTATCCTGGATTGGCTACTATTGGAAACAGGATGCTGGGCTTGATGGACCCTCAGTCTGACCCAGTATGGGAACTTCTTATGCTCTTATGCTGATGGGAAGCTGATTTCCATTAAGTACTTCAGGAATAGAATACTGCCATAAATGTGGTAGGTGATTACCTTGTTCTAAACTTCCTTCCTTGTAGTATGGTAGTCATCCTGGATACCATTGTGACATATAATATTTTCAAGTCTTTGATACTTTCATCTTTAGTATCTCTGAAATCTATGAGGTCCATGTTCAGTTACTGTGTAGATAGCAAAGTTAGCCAGATAAACTATTGAATATAGCCAGTTAGAATATAGCCAGCTAACCATAAGACAGGTCTATGGGCTGACCAGACTTAGGGCCTCATTTTCCAAGCACTTTACCGCGTGCGATAAATTCGCAAATCGCGTTAACAGCTGTTAACGCGATTTGCGAATGCAAATTAGTCATTTGGTATTCAGGGGGCGGAGTTGGGGCGGAGCATATGTAAAGCGGGAACCTGTGTATCGTGTGCGGCGAAACAGCCGCAGTGTTAGCGCGGCTGCTATCGCTGCTAATAACTACAACTCCAACCTCGCGTTATGGACCGCGTTACAGGCCTGAAAAGGATTACCGCCATGAGAGAGAGAGAGAGAGAGCGAGAGAGAGCGCCTTACTATAGTGCCTATGCCCTACATAGGTATTTTAACCCCTATGGGAGGGCCACCTACTAACTCGGGGTGGGGATTTGGTATGAGCGTCGGGGGTTGGGGGCCACTTTCGCATTCCACATGAGACCTACGGACAGAACAGTGGTCTCTAGTGCAGATTTGCTGGCTGTCGGAGTGAGGACGCTCACTCCAGAAGTGGTTTGGGCAACGTTCTCTCTACCTAGCTTGATGGACACTCTACCTGGGCAACAACATGCTAGGTGGAGAGAATGTTGGCCAAATCTCCGCTTGGAGTGAGCGTCCTCACTCCGACGGCCAGCAAATCTGCACTAGAGACCACTGTTCAGTCCGTAGGTCTCATGTGGAATGCGAAAGTGGCCCCCAACCCCCGACGCTCATACCAAATCCCCACCCCGAGTTAGTAGGTGGCCCTCCCATAGGGGTTAAAATACCTATGTAGGGCATAGGCACTATAGTAAGGCGCTCTCTCTCTCTCTCTCTCTCTCTCTCTCTCTCTCTCTCCTCTCTCTCTCTCTCCTCTCAACTCTCTCTCTATCTCTCTCTCTATCCTCTCTCCTCTCTCCTCTCCTCTCTCCTCTCTCATCTCTCATCTCGTCGATCATCTACATCTCTCTCTCTCTCTCTCTCTCGTCTCTCTCTCCTCGTCTCTCGCTCTCTCTCTCCTCTCTCTTGCTCTCCCTCCAGGAGCAGGCGTGTCTGGGAATATCGTGCACTGCGATAAAAGAAACTGGCAATTATCGTGCAGTGGGAAAACATCACGTGCGGTGCTAATGTTTTCGCGAATGGCGAAAACATCGCCGCACACGATGTTTCCCCACTGCACGAAAGAAGCCTCATTTGCATTGGTAACGCCCCCTAATGCGTTACCAATGCGATATTGGAAAATAAGGCCCTTAGCCAGTTAAGTTCTTCAGCTACCTCTGAATATCACATTTAGCTGGATAACATATTCAGCTAAAACTCAACTCTTCCCAGTTACACCCCCAGAACACCCCTAACTTTACTGACTAAATTCTAGCCAGCTAGAATTTAACCAGATACGTATCCAAATCTTCATTTGGCTGTCTAACTCCAAATATTTCTGTATTTCTAGGCATCCACATTTTTTAATGCACTCTCTCATTCTTTCTGTTTATATACTTTAAAGCCATGCAATGAAACAAACAATTTTCAGCTTCTCCCTTCCTTCCAACTTCTTTATTTAGTTTCCTGCTCATCTGCACTTATTACATTATCTATAAGATCATTTTAAAAAGAAGCTAACCTCTTTCCACAGTCATGGAAAGAGTATGAACCATGAGAGAAAATCAACCTTTCCCCTCCTTGACTTCGCAGACCAGTAAGGCTTCACATGGATTTGTTGGTAATAAGTTGTTCCTACAAATTGTAGGAATGGATCTCAGGTGCTCTCCTCATGCCATAGTAAACTCTTCGTCCTCTGTCACTGTATGTGCTTGTATCATGCAGCTTCATAACCAAACTATCTTGTTTTATTGATTGTGCAGAGGATGAACATATAGGCAACCACATTCCACCGTTCCACAGGATAGCAGAAAGGATAGTTAATGCTGACCTCTTTAATATAGCAGTTCTGAAACTGATTGATAATTCTTTGTAGATGGTGCTTAATTTTTCTGACGCTTAACCTCTTGTATCTTAACTCTCTTGCTCTCACTGCTGAGTTATCCACCATGAAAAGCCCAAAATGCTCACACTTGCCAGATATATTTGAGCCTCCAGGATAAAGGGTCCAGCTTCACTATGTACCATTAACCTCCTTGGGGGCCTAAACATGCTCTATAGGAGCTGGATTCTCTGGGTTGGCATCAACGTTCCCTGTAAGCTGCCACGTGTACATGACTACGCCCGACTTTTCTGGAGGCCGTGCACAACTTTTTCTACCCCTGCGCAGTAAGACTATCAGGGCCATGGTGGAGCTTATCCCACCATGGCCCGAAGCACAGGACGAGACCCCCAAAGCTTCAGGTGCCCTGCAGTATTAAAAACTCATGAGAGTAGCACTTTTTCTTTGCTGATCTCGCAATACACACGATCAGCATGAAGGAAGTGCTAGCCCTGCAATATCACGGGACCTGCATAGAGGAGGCAGCAGAACAGGTTTCAATGCCAGTACAGCGATTGTGCTCTCCCCAACAGCTATGCAGCACAGTGATACTGGTAGCAGAGTGAGAGAGGCTCCCAGCAAAAGAAAGAGGGGGCCTTCCTTAAGAATATGTATGTGTATGAATGGGAGCTTGCCTGGCTGTGTGTGTATGAATGAATGGGTGCCTGTCTTGGAGATCTCTGTACCTTGAGATAAATGGGTGCCTGCTTGGGTGTGTGTGTGTCTGTGTGAAATGAATGGGTGCCTGCCTAGTGGACTGTGTGTGTTGAGATGAGTTGGTACTTGCTTGGGAGTCTCTCAGTCTGTTTGTGTGTGTGAGAATGAATGGGTGCCTGCCTGAGGGTCTGTGAGGTGGGGGGCTTGTCTGGGTGTATGTGTGAGAGAATGTATGGGAGCTTGCCTGTGTGTGTGTGAGGGAGCCAGTGAGAGTGAGTGCATGTGTGTGTGTGTGTGAGTGTGAGAAGAGACAGCATGTGTGTTTGTGTGAGACAGCATGTAAGAGTGAGAGCCTGTGTGAGACTGCATGTGTAAGTGAAAACCTGTATGTAAGAGAGTGAGACAGCATGTGAGAGAACCAGTGTGTATGTATGAGAGAGTTAGCATGTGAAAGTGAGAGCCATGTCTAAGCCACAGCATGTGAGAGTTGGAGCCTGTATGTGTGAGAGAGCATTTGAGAGAGAGACACAGAGTGTGAGAATGAGCACCTGAGTGTGTATTTGAGGGAGGAAGGGAAGTAGACAGGTAGATAGAGGAGAAACAGAAAAAAAAAGATCCTGAAATAGGAATTTGGAAAATACCCAAAAAGGGAACATGGGAAAAAAAAAAAGCCTGGGACCAACTGATTAGAGAAATAAGATCAGACAACAAATGTAAAAAAAAAAAAAAATTTTTGAATTTTTGGTGACTAGCATCCTTGCAAATGTGCATTACATATTTGTATTTTGTTCTTTCTTCAGTATTCCACTGTGCAGAATCCAGTTTCTCAGGCTTTCCATTTTATTTTTGTCTGCCTGTTTCTGTTTCTTATTTGTAGTCCCTTATTCTGTATTGGGTAAGATTCTATCTGTGTTCTGCCTGTATGACTGAGGTGCAGTATAGCTACTGTCATGTAGTTTTTCTGTGGGACTTTGGAGCAGCAGGTGGTGCATTAGTGTTCTAGGGCATGGTACAATATTTGCATTGCTGCCGTGTCATAGATAAGGCTGAGTCCTGAGACAGTGCTGGTATGGTATAGTATGGCAAGGTTCTAGGTGTCTTTATTTTTTTTGCAGGGGTTTGTGTTACTTCTCAAAGTGTTTTGGCAGTGAAGGGTTTGCAGTTACTAAGATGAGTGTGTGTGTGGAAGAGGAGGAGAATTGAGTGTGCGTGAGAGTCTGGGAAGTGAATGAGAGGTGTGAGAGTAAGTATGTGTGTATTTGAAGAATGAACGTATATATGTGAGAAAGATGTTCCCTCTAATGATTGGGTTGCTGTGACCATAATATTGATAGGCTTTGTGCATCAAAAAAAGTAGTGCTCATAGGGTAATAAAACAAAAAATGTTTGCAAGCAGCAACCCAATTCTTAGAGAGAACATTGGTTAGCATCATGATAGAGCTACAGCCACTCATCTGTTTCCTTTGACTGTCAGCAAAGAATAACTAGGGATGGGCTATCTTTATTGGATCATTCCCAGAACACACTTGGTTAAATCAATATTTCCTAATGCTCAGGGTAAATGGAACATACTAGTATAATCAGTAACAGTTAAAATTGTGCTTGTACTTGTGTAATTTTTAGTTCTGGTAATCTGGTGTTTTCCAGACCTTCACATTCTGTTTTCCTTTCTATAAGTCTTTTGTCCTGCTATCCTCATGATGTTGATTTAGAGGACAAATTTCAAAGCCATTCACCAGGGTAAAGTGACATGGCTGAAAAGTGTCCTTCCCTGACTCACTAAAAGCATACACTGGCTTCTAAAGCACGTGTACTGTGAACCACGTTAAAAAAGATGCATTTCTGTGGACGTGTTTAGATCAGGGGAGGAAAACTGCATATGTGCAATCCCTAAATGTCTAAAGAATTAGTTGTTCACAATTTTCATTCCATAACCGGCATTTATAAAATCTAAATCATTCATTCAGTTCTTATACAACATTCTGCTTTCCCTGCTTTTACTGCAGGCTATTTATTTAACCACTGGTTTACAGTTTAATACTAATCCTTAGGATATATACAGTATGCATATTAAATAATGAGTGATCCTTATAATCATAGCTACCTTTATTGATAAGTGAAATGATTCTTTACATGTTTTGAAGTCCACTGGGGTCCAGTATGGTTGTAACATCCTATTTATCAGTATGCTTGACAGTTCACAGGAGTTACATCACCGGCTGTTGGTCTCAGTACAATGAGCTAAAACGTCAAACAGTAAGGACCGTGCTAGTGAATAGCACCTGTCGTGAGGAGCACATTTTAATTTTTGAAACGATAAAATGTGCAGGCTCTTAATGGAAAAACGCTTCTTGTAGAATCTGCAAAGTATAAACTATAGCTTCATGCCTAAAAGCAAGTTTATCAGCAATCTGATCAGTGAATCAGATGCAGGCACTACATAGAAAAGTAAATAGGGGAAATTATACCTGTGGGTTTAGATGACATCATACACTACAAAAGCATTATTTAGCAGGTATCTCTTAGATTCCCTGGTGTAACTACCTCTTTGTATTTTTCATTTTCTTTCCATCTCTTCTATATCTGATAACCATGATTCAAGGGGTTTTTTAAGAACAGTTTTTATCACTTGTAGGATTAACTTTTGGATAGTATTTTTCTCATATTTCTTTTTTAATCTGTTTTTTTTTTTTCTGTAGGCATTGCCATTTCAGATGAACTTGAACAGGTAAGATCTATTGCATATGTAATCAACTCTAGATGCATGCAAAATCATATTTTAGGACTGACAATAATCTACTAAAAAGAGACTCTTCATCAGTAAAACCTCATATAAAAAAAAAAAACCTGAAGAGTGGGTGAGTCCTTGGCAGGCAAGATTCAGTGCAAAAAAGTGCTGAGTTGTGCATGTGGGGGAACAAAAATCTGAGGGACCTAAACATAAGAGGTGAGAAATTGAAGAGCACCAGGAAAGAGAGAGGTATCAGGATGATCGTCTTATCTCAAGGTAAATTGTGCGATAAGGCTGTGGTCATAGCCAGAATGATTCTAGGGTGTCGAAGGCAAGGCATAACTTGCAGAAAAACGGAAGGTGCAAATGCTTCTGTTTAGGTTTTTGGTGAATATTATGTCCCATTCTTGAAGCTATTCAACTAAATGTACATAAATTAGATGGAAGCAACAAACCTTTATCAGAGGAAAGAATGCTCTCAACAGCATGTCTTCAGCCCTGATCAGGTGTGCCACGGAAAAGTCACAATTGCCTGATACTCAGACCCAGAGCACCTTGCCACAGCAAGAAACACCAGCAGTGACTCTTAAGCATCGAAGAGCTCCTTTCTAAGAACATCATTCCTGCTGCTTCTTCCTAGCCTCAGCAAAAGCTCTGCAGTGTGCTAATTAATGGGCAACATGCAGGACATGGATATTCGGGTTCTGCTTTGTTCGGGACAAACAGTGCAAATAGCTCCTACTCATCTTCTGCCTTCTGAGCTTCCTCCTTTGAGTTCTTCCAGCCTTTGTTTTTTCCCCAGGCTGAGTGAGATGGGGAGAGCATGCACTGTGCACTGGATGTGTTGGGAGTAGCAGTAGTGGAGAAGCTCTTGCAGCCACATGTGGCAGCCAAGGTAACTAACCAAGCCAGCTGCCTGCACTGCACAGACTTCTCCCTTCTCATGGACTTGTATATAGAGCAAAATAGCCTATTGTGACAAGGTCATGTGTGCCTCTTCCCCCTCTTTCCATTTGTTTTAAAGTTTGGAGGAGAGGCTGGTGAGGCATTCAGTGCTTCCCTAAGTTTTTTTTTTTTTTTGCCATATGAGTCCTCTCCATGTCCTCACTGCCTTCTCAATTGAGAATGGTGTGCAACATAACATTTTTGTTTATATAGGTGTGCCTTGGATTAGAAAAGGTTGTGAAATCTACTTCTTCACAGAAAGGGTGGTTGGTGCATGGAATAAACTCAAAGGGAACATAAGAATGCCATACTGTGTCAGACTGAGGGTCCATCAAGCCCAGTATTCTAATCCAGGACACAAGTACTTGTTTAAGTTGTGGTGACCAGAACTGCACACAGTTCTCCAGGTGCGGCCTCGCCATGGAGCAATACAGAGGCATTAGAACATTCGCCTTTTTATTCTCCATTCCTTTCCTACTAATTCCTAACATTCTGTTTGCTTTTTGACGACCAATGCATACTGAACTGAGACTTTCAAATTATTGTCCAATATGACGCCAAAATCCTTTTTCTGGGTGGAAACTCTTAATATGGAACCTAACATAGTTAAACTACAGAGTAGGTTACTTTTCCCCATGTTCATCACTGTGCACTTCTCCACATTAAATTTCACTTGCCATTTGCCATTTAAATGCCCAGTGAGTTTCAAAACGTCCTCCTAGATACATAGAATAGATGGCAGAAAAAGACCAGGTGGTCCATCGAGTCTGCCCTACAATCGTGTTTTGAATTTGAATCTCATATCTTTAGTCTGGGTCTTTTCATTGTCACTAGGGTTTAATTGAAACTGATTTACCCTATGCCTCTTTGCTATAGCTCCTTAGGGGGTCCACATAGTCTAACTCATTTCCTAATTGTTGTCCTGTCCTATTATCATCTTCACAATTTTTCCTTTACTTCCTCCCTATTGTTTCTGCTCATGACCCATACTCTTGGGAACTCCTGGTGTAATTTCCTTAAGGACCCACATAATATATCCCATGCCTTTTTAAAGTCCTTTACAGTCTTCTTCCTCACCATCTCCTCTGGCAGGGCATTCCAAGTATCCACCACCCTCTTCGTGAAGAACCATTTCCTGACATTCAGTTTGAATTTACCTCCCTGGAGTTTAATATTGTGACCCCCTTGTTCTAATTGGTTCTTTCAAGTAGAAGAGGTTCGTTTTTAGTTGTGAATCATTTAGATCTTTCATGTATCTGAAGGTCTGTATCATATCCCCTCTGCGCCTCCTTTCTTCCAGGGTGTACATATTTAGGGCCTTCAACCTATCCTCATAGGTCATATGATGGAGTCCTCCCACCATTTTGGTCGCCTTTCTTTGAACCACTTCCACTCTATCGCTGACCCCTTAAGATACGGACTCCAGAACTGAACACAGTACTCTAGATTGGGCCTCGCCAGGGATCTGTACAAGGGAATTATCACTTCTTTTTTTCTTACTAGTTATTCCTCTTCCTCCTGTAATTTTTCACAACCCACTTGTGATTTAATAACTCAGAATAATTTTGTGTCATGTGCAAATTTGATCACCTCACTTGTCATTCCTTTTTCCAGATTATTTATAAATATATTAAAAAGCACCAGTCCCAGTATAGATCTCTGATAAAATTGACCATTTATTCCTACTCTCTTTCCTATCTTTTAACTGATTTGCAAAGCACATCAGGATAAACTGCAGGAGGACCTTGTGAGGCTGGAAGATAGGGCATCCAAATGGCAGATGAAATTTAATGTGGACAAGTGCAAGGTGATACATATAGGGAAAAATAACCCTTGCTATAGTTGCATGATTTTAATTCCATATTAGGAGTTACTACCCAGGAAAGAGATCTAGGCATCAAAGTGGATAATACATTGAAATCTTCAACTCATAGTCAGGCCGATACAGAATGGTGCGCTCAGTTGAGCGCACCGTTTAGCTCCCATTTGGCTGCACATTTTAGACGGGCTATTATTACCCCTTATACTGTAAGGAGTAGTAATAGCGCGTGAAAACGTGCGACCAACCACCCCAAAACTAATAGAGCTCATCACATGCAAATGCATGTTGATGAGCCTATTAGTTATTACCCCATAATTCTGAAAGATAAATGTGTGGCCAAGACGCACAGCAGACAAAACTGTTTTTCTGTACACCCTCCAACTTAATATCATAGCTATATTAAGTTGGAGGCAACCAAAATAAAAAAAACGGTTGGTGGGTTTGAAAACGGATGCTCAATTTTGCCGGCATTCGTTTTCCAAACCGATGGCTGTCAGCGGGTTCGAAAACCGATGCCAGTAAAATTAAGCATCAGTTGTCGGACCCACTGACAGCCACTGCTTCTGCTAATAAGGAGGTGCTAGGGACTGATTAGTTAAGGCCAAAACAAAGTCCATCTCTGAGTAAGTGTGCAGTTGCAAATGATTCTTGTACCGTTAGGGTGTTTTAATTGGGGTTGGTGGCCTTTTCCTCAACAAACTGGTCAAGCTTCCCAATTGGTGATGTGATATATGCACTAAAGCTTTCCCAGCAGCTTAACTGGGACTCCTATGTCAGGGGTCCCCCCTTCTACAATGTCAAAACAGTCCATCTGACGCTCCAGCATCTTACCGAACACCCAGTCCTGTATCTTGGTCCCATGTTGAAGATTCAGATGGGGTCTCTTGATCTTAGTTGATTCTTTGTGCTATTCTGCATAGGTGATTCCTCGAGCTGAAAAGTCTGAGGGTAGAAACCTTCTGACCCAGCCAAGCTCCCAGTGAGGAGGAATGGCCAAAAAGCCCTCTCACAACAAAAGAGATATAACTTCTTTTTTTTCATTTTAAACAAACACCTTCCTAGATTGATATTCTGCTTTCATAGTTTCTTGCCACATTCAGGGAGTGAATGGGTTCACTGGCCTTCAGCTCCTGCACTCTGAGTCCGCCATTGAGGATGACCTTCTTCAGAGAAACAGAGTGAAGCACAGTCCATTCTACAAAAGAATTCTTCTAGCCTACACGCACCTCACATAGCTACGCCTGTCACAGGTGTTTGCCACAGTCAGAGATTAAATTAGTTCATTGGTCTTCAGTCAAGGAGTGCAAATTCCAACAGAATTCAGGCCAAAAGCTTTCCTTACTGAAACAAAATACCTAGAATCCACTGGCAGGTTGTTCACAGTGAAATCCCCCTCCAAAAAGGAAACTGGTGAGGCAAGGAGGCTTCACTAGGGAGGGACAAAAATCTACATCTTTTCTGTTCTGTGTTTGCTCTATCTGACTCTATCCACCCCTTAAAATGTAAAATAGCTGGTTATAAAGGACATAAGCAACCAGTCCCAGCTCTCCTCAGAACATAAGAACATAAGAAATTCCCATGCTGGGTCAGACCATGTTGTGAATCTGCCCACATGCTGCGAACAGACTCCCTACCTGCTGCTTCTTTGAAACGCGGCAAGCCAGGCCGCTGCCGTCGCCGTCCCGTGGCAAGCCTAGCCACGTTACTCCCGGCTCCCGTGCAGTCCTAGTGCCACCAGCGGAGGTCTCCTCGTGGCGAGAGGCTGCTCCAGCAGAGCCTCCCTTGCGGCAGGGCCACCGTCGACACCATCTTCATGTGGCTTGGAGGCCGCACCAGCCAGCTCCTCTTGTGGCAGGGAGCTGCAATGCCATTGCTGGGGTCCTCACTGGATGGCAGGAAGCTGTCCCAGCTGTTGCTTGCCCTTCTCTGCATCTCTGTGTGGCAGGGTGCCGCTGTCCATGGTCCTGCCTTCCTCCAGGGCTCTCCTCTAGGTGCTGGCGCACACCTCTTCAATGTATTTAAAGGGCCAGTAGAAGGAAGTGCTCCTGGCACCACCAGAACCCAGCTGGTCTTCATTTCCTGGTTCTGCCCTATAAAAGGGCTCTTCTTCCGTCACTCCTGGCCTTCGGATCAGGTTCCACAGTCGTCTATGTCTTCTCTTCGATCCAGGTCTTCCATGGTCTTCTCCTGCTTTGACGGCTTCATCTTCATGTTCCTGATTTCCTTCGTTGGTGCCTCCAGATGTCTTCAGGTTCCTGATGTCCTTCGTCCATGCTTCCAGATGTCTTCGTGTTCCTGATGTTCTTCATTTGTACCTCCTGATGTCCAATGTCCTTCCTGATGCCTTTTGCCTTCGCCTCTGCCTCCATGCCTTGGTTCCATGATGTCTACTTTCCTGGCGTGCCGTTGTCATGGTCCGAGATCAGCCCATGGGCGGGCTGTGTAGGGCATCTCACGGTACAAGGCCATCTTCTCATGTGCAGTGCAAGCCTCCAGAAGACTTCTGTTTGAATCCTAGTCTTGAATCCTGAGTTGTCTTTGAATCCTTGAGAATCCTGAGCTTGAATCCTGTCCGGGTCTTCGGAGCCCATTGCATTTGCGTCCATCCATGCCAAAGACTCTGTTCGAACCTGCTCCGCTCCAGTGTGGTCCGCGACCAGTCCCGTGGCTGGACTGTATAGGGCGTGCTGCGTCACAGTCTCGACTCAGCACTTTGAATCCTATGTCTTGATCCTTCGCCTACAGCATCTTGATCCTATTCCTTGATTCTTCATCTATAGTGCCTTGACCCTTCGCCAGAGTCTTCAGCTACAGTGTCCTCGCCTGAGTCTTCGTCTACAGTCTTCTCGCCTGAGTCTTTGTCCACAGTGTCCTCGCCTGAGTCTTCATCTACAGTTCTGTGTTCTAAGGACTCCATCTGCCCTCGTCCTCTGCCCGGCCTGCTGCCTATTGCTGTTACCCAGCGGCAGGTCCGAAAGAGCTTGGAACGGTCGGAGGACTGTTCATTGATCAACATTGCGTTGTTGGTCATCCTGGGGCGTGCAGGTCTGGTAGAGGGTCAGACCTCTCATCTCCTTGTCTTCGCTCCAGCCTTGTCTTGCTCCCTGTTACCCATGCTTGCACCAGGTCACCTCCCGCGGTGTGTCTTGGGACTCCTCCCTGAGTCGTGCCATATTCCAAGGGCTCACATCACCTGTTCCAGAAACGACTTCGCCGCTGCGCTCGTAACAGACCAAGGGTCTATCAAGCCCAGCATCCTGTTTCCAACAGAGGCCAAACCAGGCCACAAGAACCTGACAAGTACCCAAACACTAAGAAGATCCCATGCTATTGATGCCGGGTAATAGCAGAGGCAATTCCCTAAGTAAACTTGATTAATAGCAGTTAAAGTACTTCTCCAAGAACTTACCCAAACTTTTTTTAAACCCAGCTACACTAACTGCACTAACCATATCCTCTGGCAACAAATTCCAGAGTTTAATTGTGCGTTGAGTGAAAAGGAATTTTCTCCGATTAGTCTTAAATGTGCTGCTTACTAATTTCATAGAGTGCCCCCTAGTCCTTCTATTATCTGAAAGTGTAAATAATCGATTCACATCTACTCATTCAAGACCTCTCATTATTTTAAAGACCTCTATCATGTCCTTCTTCAGCCCTCTCTTCTCCAAGCTGAACAGCCCTAACCTCTTCAGCCTTTCCTCATAGGGGAGCTACTCCATCCCTTTTATCATTTTGGTCACCGTTCTCTTTACCTTCTCCATCGCAACTATATATTTTTTGAGATGCGGCGATCAGAATTGTACACAGTATTCAAAGTGTGGTCTCACCATGGAGTGATACAGAGGCATTATGACATTTTCCATTTTGTTAACCATTCCCTTCCTAATAATTCCTGTTTGCTTTTTTTACTGCTGCAGCACACTGAACCAACAATTTCAAAGTATTGTCCACTATGATGCCTAGATGTTTTTCTTGGGTGGTAGCTCCTAATATGGAACCTAACATCGTATAACTTCAGCAAGGGTTATTTTTCCTTATATGCAACACCTTGCACTTGTCCACATTAAATTTCATCTGCCATTTGGATGCCCAGTCTTCTAGTCTTGCATGGTCCTCCTGTAATATATCACAATCCACTTATAATTTAACTACTCTGAATACTTTTGAATCATCTGCAAATTTGATAACATCCCTCGTCGTATTCCTTTCTAGATCATTTATAAATTTATTGAAAAGCACCGGTCCAAGTACAGATCCCTGAGGCACTCCACTGTTTACCCTTTTCCACTGAGAAAATTGACGATTTAATCCTACTCTCTGTTTCCTGTCTTTTAACCAGTTTGTAATCCACGAAAGGACATCATCTCCTATCCTATGACTTTTTAATTTTCTTAGAAGCCTCTCATGAGGGACTTTGTCAAACACCTTCTGAAAATCTAAATACAATATATCTACCCATTCACCTTTATCCACATGTTTATTAACCCCTTCAAAAAAAATGAAGCAGATTTATGAGGCAAGACTTCCCTTGGGTAAATCCAAGTTGACTGTGTTCCATTAAACCATGTCTTTCTATATGCTCTGTGATTTTGACCTTTTAGAATAGTTTCCACTATTTTTCCTAGCATTGACATCAGGCTCACTGGTTTATAGTTTTTTGAATCGCCCTTGGAGCCCTTTTTATATATTGGTATTTCATTGGCCACCCTCCAATCTTCAGGTACAATGGATGATTTTAATGATAGATTACAAATTTTAACTAATCGATCTGAAATTTCATTTTTTATTTCATTTAGAACCCTAGGATGCATACCAACCAGTCCAGGTAATTTTCTGTTCTTTAGTTTGTCAATCTGGCCTACTACACTTCCAGTTTCACAGTGATTTGGTTCAGTTCATCTGACTCATCACCCTTGAAAACCATCTCCGGAACTCGTATCTTCCCAACATCCTCATTATTAAACACAGAAGCAAAGAATTCATTTAGTCTTTCTGCAATGGCCTTATCGTCCCTAAGAGCCCCTTTAACTCCTCTGTCATCTAACGTTCCAACCAATTCCCTCACAGGTTTTTGCTTCGGATATATTTTAAACAATTTTTATTATAAGTGTTTGCCTCTACAGCCAACTTCATTTCAAATTCTCTCTTTGCCTGTCTTATTAATGTTTTTCAGTTAACTAGACAATGCTTATGCTTTTTTCCTATTTTCTCCAGATGGATCATTCTTCCAATTTTTGAAGGATTGTTTTGGCTAAAATAGCCCCTTTCCCTTCACCATTTAAACATGCTGGTATTTGTTTTGCTTTCCTTCCACCATTCTTAATGCGTGGAATACATCTGGACTATGCATCTAGTATTGTATTTTTAAACAGTGACCATGGCTGTTGAACACTTTTAACCTTTGCAGCTGCACCTTTCAGTTTTTTTCTAACTATTTTCCTCATTTCATCAAAGTTTTCCTTTGCAAAATGTAGTGTTAGAGCTGTAGATTTACTTATTGTTCCCCTTCCAGTTATTAGTTTAAATTTGATTATATTATGATCACTATTGCCAAGTGGCCCTTCCACCACTACCTCCCAACAAATCCTGCATTCCACTGAGAATTAAATCTAAAATAGCTCCTTCTCTCATTGGCTCCTGAACCAATTGCTCCATGAAGCAGACATTTATTACATCCAGGAACTTTATATCTCCAGCATGTCCTGATGTTACATTTACCCAGTCAATATTGGGATAATTGAAATCTAAACATACAAAATTCTCTTAGTGAAAAATCCCACGATTGAAATGAACTATATAGAAACACGTGGTATTGAAAAATTAAACAATCACAACGCTATGAAATTTTATCTTGTATGTTTAAGGACCATCATACCACCCACAGTGCTCACAAGTCAAACTTGCATCTCATGCACTTTCATGGGGTCACATTTAATCAATTGGTCCAGATGGAAGGCATCAAAGTTCAATTTTGTGTACTTTTTATGAATTTTTTACTATATATATTAAAAAGGCAACTTCCCTTGTTTCTGGGTTATCGGGGTTACTTATCCCGTAGCTGTCGGGGTAACTTGTCCGACGCGCGCGTTTCGCCACACAAGCTGTTTCAGAGACATCCGTATTCAAACTCTCCTGATCCAGCACATCCCCGTATCTTTAGCGGGGGTACAAGCGAAAGAATTTCAAACAAGGTGCCGAAGGTCCATCAATTTTTCGAACGCCGACACCATCTCCCTGCCTAGTTAATTCTAGCCTATATAAATATATATATAGATAATTGAAATCTCCCATTATTACTGCACTGCCAAATTGGTTAGTTTCCCTGATCTTTGGGAATTGAAAAGGCTGCAGCTTTAACAGGAAAACAAAGCATCTCTACCCGAGCATAACAAATAAAAACATGCACAATCTGCCCTGGTGGGCATCACTCCTGGACCCCTGCTGGACTTTTGGCAAGTCTTGTGGGGGTCAGGAGGGTTCCCCAAGACTTGCAAAAAGTCCCTGGTGGTCCAGCAGGGGTCCAGGAACGATCTCCTGCACTCGGGCCGTCGGCTGCCAGTAATCAAAATGGCACCGATAGCCTTTGCCCTTACTGTCACAGGGTCTACTGGTGCCATTGGTCAGCCCCTGTCACAAGGTAGGAGCACAAGATGGTGCTGGCCATCCATTGCTCCTACCATGTGACAGGGGCTGACCAATGGCACCGGTAGCCTCTGTGACATAGTAGGTCAAAGGCTATCGGCACCATTTTGAATACCGTAAGCCGAGGGTGTGAGTGCAGGAGATGGCTCCCAGACCCCCCGCTGGACTACCAGGGAGTTTTGGTAAGGCTTGGGAGTGTCAGGAGGGTGGGGGGGGGGTGTTTTGTTTAAATTGGTTCCTTTAGATGGCCGAATAATTCAGCGAAGATTCGTTGTTTTCATGGAGAATCGCGATACATTTTGCTTCCCCACGAATACAACAAATATGGCCCTATACGTTGCAGATTACAAATACAAAGGAAACAAATGCACACCCCTAATGCTTGGCAGGCCCGATGGTCCCTCTTCTTTGCTCGTTTTAACTTCAACTTGAAGTACCACCCAGCCAATAAGAACACCTGAGCTGATGCTTTATCACACTCAATCCTCCCAGAGGATTCCATCAAAGAACCCCAGCATGTCATCGATCCAGCATGCATTCACCTGTCAGCGGTCACGACCATTCCCGTCGGCAAGAAGGGTTTTCCCCACAGGCTACAAGAGAAAGTACTAAAGTGGGCACATGACTCCCAGATAGCCAGCCTGTCCGGCTGCGTTCATACTCTGGCACTCCTCCAGCGCTATTACTGGTGGCCCAACATGCAAAGGGACATCCGTGCATACATGGGCTCTTGTCCCACCTGTGTGCAACAAAAGCCATTGATGGGGTACCCCTGGGGGCTGTTACAGCCATTTCCAGCCCCCATGGAGCCCTAGAACCACCTGTCCACCGATTTTGTGGTGAACCTTCCCAACTCCAATGGCAAACACCATAATCTGGGTAATAGTCAACAGATTCTCCAAGATGGCTCACTTTGTCTCATTACCGGGCTCCCCTCAGCTCCAGAATTAGCCAGACTGTTCACTTTACATGTATTCTGCCTCCATGGTCTTCCCAAACATTTTTTAAGATGGCACCGGCCGTCCATTGCTCCTACCATGTGACAGGGGCTGGGCAATGGCACCTATAGCCCCTGTCACATGGTAAGGGCAAAGGGCTATTGGTGCCATTTTGTTTACTGCCAGCCAAGAGCAGGAGTGCTCCCGGGACCCCCGCTGGACCACCAGGGACTTTAGGCAAGTTTTTTTTTAGGGGGGGAGGGTCGGGAGGGTGGGTGATTGTAAAAAATTAAATTTGAAGGATCAGGGTGGTTTGTTTTTTTTTTGGATCGGGACAGCTGAAAAAAAAACCGATCAGAATTTATTTATTTATTTATTTTATTTATTTGTGCAATTTTTATATACCGTTGCCCAGAACAAAATGAAACCGGAAACGATTGCCGGTATGATACACATCTCTATTCATGCGTGTGAGGACTATCATCCTGTTCTAGGAGAAAGCAAAGTTGCTTACTTGTAACAGGTGTTCTCCTAGGACAGCAGGATGTTAGTTCTCACAAAACCTGCCCGCTACCCCACGGAGTTGGGTTCTCCTGATTGGTTTATTCTTTTTTTTTTTGTTTGTTCAAAGTTATGTTTTATTGAAAAACCACCAACATTACAAAAACATTAAGTACAGAGGTGTATAATAGTTTTTGTACAAATGAACCATTTTCACACTTGTCCCAACCTCCCTACACCCCCTCCCCCCCCACCCCCATAAAGAGGAACAGAAAAGAGTTACATATACTACTGAAATATACTTGAATTACTTGAATTATACATGAGGGAAATGCTTTCTGAGACTCTAAATACAGTGATGCATTGCCTAGCTAGCATAGTTAGTGAGCGTAGGGAGACAAAAGTTAAATCTGATCACGGACCAGACTCCAAAGATATAATCTTGAGAACAGTGCCGTAGATTAGTCCATTGTGCCCGACATCCGTCCTCGGAAGTTATGTCATCGTCACCCCGACATCTGTAAATGTGTCCTTCCAATTCTGTATGAGATTCTGAATGAATGAATGAATGAATGGGTCCCAGATTTTGGTGAATACTCCTTTAACGCGAGGTTCAGACAGGTTCAGACAGGTACGGTAGTCCAACTGCAATAGGGTATACATTTCTGAAAACCAAAACTACAACGTTGGAGGGTCCTGTTGTATCCACTTTGTTAATATACATTTTCTCGCCAGCCCCATGGCTTTGTGAAGTAATATTCTGAGCTTGTTCCCCATCCATAAAGTCATTTTTCACGCCAATAATTGCCAAGTCCACCGCAATAGGTGGTATGGTCTCCATAACCGATGTCATCTGTGTCCACATGTTGGCCCAGAATTCTTGAATCAATGGGCATTCCCACATGCCATGGTATAGAGTGGCTACAGTACTCTGGCATTTTGGACAAGCTGCCATAGGGACAATTCTCATATGATACACCCTTGCAGGCGAAATAATAACCCTGTGTATGATCCGCAATTACTGTTCATGGCCTGACACTGCTACGATCGCTTTGTGAAATATGTGAATGGCGTGCAAAAGGTCTTCCTCTGATCCATTGATTTCCAGATCTTTACTCCAGATTGCCGCTAGGATCCTCTTGAAGAATTTGAGTCAGTCCCGTCAGAGATTGTTTCCGTGACTTAAATATCCTGATCATCCTCTGAAAGGGCCCTGACTTAGCTCCAGGCTCAATAGCTTTAAGGGTTTTCACAACATAGCTCGCTACTTGCAAATAATGAAGAAAATCACTCGGATGCCAGTCAAACAGTTCTTGACATTGGGAGAATGTATATATTTTAGAAGTAACCAGGTCCCTGAGGTCCGCAATGAGAGTTAAACCTCTCTGTGCTAACTGCTGATAGAAGGACTGCTTGACCTGGAATAAAATTAGGGTTACCACACAAAGGCACTGTCTGAAATATGGACCGGAATATTCAACCTTTTCCTCATGGTACGCCACCCATAGCATCCATATGTAATCAATATATTATTGTACAACGTAGCAGGTAACTCTTGAATAGTTGCATGGAGTATAAATCTCAAATTCAGGGGTTGGGATATTAATTTATCCAGTTAGATATCTGAAAAACAGCAGCTGTCATATAACCAATCCCCAACTGTTCGTAATGCACACACCATATTGTATATAGTAATATTAGGAAATCCCCAACCACCCTTCTCTGCCGGAATCAACAGTTTTTTAAAAGCTACTTTAAGTTTGCGATTATGCCACAGAAAAGTCATGCATATTTTCTGTAATTTTCAGGTATCCATCAAGTTTAGAACAAGCGGCATTAATTGCAAGACATAAAACAATTTTGGTAATAATGTCAACTTAAGTAAAGCTATCCTTCCCATCAAGGATAGGGGGAGATCAACCCAGCTCTAACTTCCCAATTTTGTCTATAATTGGTGGGTGATTGAGAGTATACCAGTGAGTTGGATTACCGGAGAGTTAAATACCCAAGTATTTAATGGCATTCTCTACCCAACGAAGCGGGATATCTAGCCAACTCGCCCGTAAGTGTCCCATTATATCCAATACTTGATTTGTCAAGATTCAACTTGAGACCCGAGAACAAGCCAAAAGTTGCGAAAGTTTCTAAAATTTTTGGGAGATAAATAGGTGCTCTGGGAACAAAAAGCATTTTTGTATCTACGTATACAACTAGAGAGAGACCCCGCATGGATGTAGGGATAGTGGCATGCTGGGCATGCTCAGTGTGCGAGCCAAAGTTTCTAGAAACTTTGACAGAAGTTTTCCGTGCAGGACTCCATGATGTCACTCATGTGTGAGTACTACCATCCATCTGTGATGACTAACATCCTGCTGTCCTAGGAGGATACCTGTTACAAGTAAGCAACTTCACTTTACATAAAATTCTATACCTCCCCCTTTTCTGTCCTCTCTGTCCTTCCTTAACAAGTTATAGCCTAGGATGGGAATATCTCAATAATGAGACACTGTGAACCAAGTATCTGCAACAGTAAAAATGTTGAAGTCTGCCTCCATCATTAGGGCCTGTAGTTCTTGGATTTTTTTGCCCAGGCTACAAGCATTTGTGGTCATAACTTTCTAGCATTCCTCCCTTGGTTTGCTGCTCTTCATAGTCACCTTTTCTGCTCTTTTTCTTAAGTGTGGAATGTTGAGTAATTGATTTTATTATTTTTCTCCTCTCACTTCCTATATTGTTGGAGGTGACATTCCAATTTCATTGGCCACCTGCTCCTCTAGTTTAAATGCCTAATGATGTATGACTGGAATTTCTCACTTAGGATTATCTTCCTTGCTACTGTCAAATATAGGCCATCCTTATTGTGTAGTCTTTTGCTACTCCATACAAGACTCCAGCCTTTACACCATGTTAAGAACCATGTATTAAAATTTTCAATCTGGCTTACCCTTTCCTTTCCCTTTCCATGAACAAGTAATATTTCAAGAATGGAAATATTAATTATCACATGTTTTATTTCCTTCATGAGATACTGTAAATCTTTCTGTACTGCTTGGATACTGTTTCCATTGGTCCCCAAATGGATGATTACATTGATATTAGAGTCTTTACTTTCTTCATTGAGGGGCAGCTTTTCAAAGGGGTACGCGCGTAAGATACACGTGTAACCCCTGAAAAGCTGCCCCTTCCACCCCCTGCGCGCGCCGAGCCTATGTTGCATAGGCTCGGCGGAGCCCGCAAGCCCCAGGACATGCGTAAGTCCCGGGGCTTTCCTGGGGGGCGTGTTGGGGTGGCGTGTCACGGCTGGCGTGTCATCGGGGTGTTCTGGGGGCGTGGCCATGGCCGGCGCATCATTGGGGGCGTTCCTGGGGGCGTGGCCGCAGCCTCCAGACCAGCCCCCGGACCGGAACATGGCACGCCGGCAGCCGGCCCGCGCGCGCAAGTTATGCCTGCCTTGGGCAGGCGTAACTTTTGAAATAAAGGTGGTGGGGGGGGAATTAGTTAGGGCACGGGGGGCAGGTTGTTTGGGGAAGGAAAGGGAAGGTGGGGGGAGGCGGAAAGAAAGTTCCCTCTGAGGCCGCTCCAATTTCAGAGCAACCTCGGAGGGAACGGAGGCAGGCTGTGCGGCTCGGCGTGCGCAGGCTGCCGATTTTCGCAGCCTTGCACGCCCCGACCACGGATTTTAAAAGATGCACGCGGATACGCGTGTATCTATTAAAATCCGGCATACTCTTGTTTGCGCCGGATGCGCGAACAAAGGTACACGCTCGCGTACTTTTTTAAAATCTGCCCCTAATTGCTATGACTAGCTGGTTTGCATTTCTATCAGCTGAGGATCCAGGAAGTCACTTAACTATTGTGTCACCTTCAGAATGAATTCCCTAATTAGTTCCTCTAATGACTGAGTCTTCTAGCAGAAGGAATTTCTTTTATGAGGTTTGATAATGTTAAAAGGTTTTCAGTTCCAGTGGGTGAATTCTTTTTTGATGTAACTGGTGGGACTAAGCTGTTAATTCTCCAGAGGGATCCGTTCTCAGAAAATACTTTCAACTGAAACCTGGATTGGTGGTTCCTATAAATGTCTGTTTATTTACAAAGGTGAAATTGTTTATGTAAAGGTCAGCTCTGCAGGCATATCATATAAGATGTTATTACATTAAGGTAACACCACCAAGAACACAGGTGAAATGAATCCATCTCAGCATAGTAGAGGAGTGATTCTCCAACCATTTAGACTGATCTTCCTGAGCTGGTTGGAAAACCATCCCTGTTCCCTATTTCAGCTCCCAGAGAAATACATAAAGAAACTGAGAGATTCTGGTTACTCATGTTCTCTGGTTGGAACATCAGATGAAACTACTAGAAGGAACAGGTTACATAAAAAAGTATTGATTTCATGGTCTTAGAAGCTAGCGGGATATGGACACTATTGGAAAAGTTCAACACTATATAGTACTTCAGGAGATTTAAAAAATAGATGTTGCTCTTCTGTATATTTCTGCAGAATGTCTCCAAAAACCAAAGAACAGTATCCCATGGTCTCAGTACTCGAACCCACAAGGACTCACCAAATGAGTCAAAAATGATAGGCTAACATGACCTCCAAACATGTATGAAGGCTCTGACTTTCTTCAACTCTCCTGTTGTACCTCCTCTGGTGCCTCAGTTTCCCTGGTGCCACTTTCCACCATTAAGCTGCATCTATGCCGCTTTCTCTTGGACTTCCAGTGCCTGAGCTGCCCGCCAGCCGCCATGGACTGCTATTTGCAGACCATGCTTGTGGTGTTCTCCCCAGTGAAATAGACAAGCAAAACACAGTCATATTGCCTTTTATATCTACCACTACTAGGATGCCTTTCATTAAAAGTTCATACTTTGCATTTGTTCAAGTCCAGTATACAGTGATATACTAGATGAAGCCATGTATAGCTTTTTTTCTGTTTTATTTTTAATTCAGGACTCAATAGCATTTAATTCGTCTCTGCTAAGACCTTGTGTGATTGGAGAATGGGTAGGTCGTGAAGAGAATGATGCTGATCCTCTTGCAGATGAGATGCTTCAACCTCCAGTGCCAAGGAATAAGAATGAACAGTGGGAGAGTGAAGAGGGAAGCAGCAGCCCTGCAGGAAGGTGAGGTTTTGCCTTTCATTTTATAACTTGCCTGCTGCTGAATTTATTAAGTTATGTTATTTTTCATTTATATCTCACCTTATCAATCCCAAAGAATTAAATAAGCCGATCACAAAATGTAACACTGCATCATTAATAAGAGAACTATTGTTTTTGCAGTCTATCATTTTCAGTCCTTAACCCACACCACTGCTGCAGGGTTCAATACAAACTTCTTATATATTTTTTAACCAATTTCCTGAAAATTTATGGGATTTTCTTTCTTTTTTTGAAAACTGGTGAAACAATAGAAGCCACACCATCTAATTTTAAGGAGGGTGCTGTTAACTGACACATACTCACTCACTAGCAAATATTAAGGCTCTTCAGTCTGAAGAAGAGACAGCTGAAAGGAGATATGATAGAGGTCTATAAAATCATGAGTGATATGGAATGGGTAAATAAGGAACAGTTATTTATCCTTTCCAATTGTACTAAGACTAGGAGACAATCCATGAAGCTAAAGGGTAGCAGTTTTAAAACAAATTAGAGAAAGTATTTTTTTTCTCAGTGTACACTTAAACTATGAGATTTATTGCCAGAGGATATGGTGAAGGCACTAGGCAGTTAGCATAGCTGGGTTTAAAAAGGGTTTGGACAAGTTCCTTGAAGAAAGGTCTATAAACAACTAATAGTCATGTAAACTTTATTTTTATTTATTTATTTATTTGTTTATTTGTTTATTTTAATATACTGATGCTCAAGACAAGTCTTATCGTACCGGTTTACAATGAACTAGGGGAGAACCAATTGACACAGCAGGCGTAAAAAAGTTACAATAAAACAGGGAATGAAGAACTTGGTCATTTGAAAAGAGGGATAGGTAAAAACAGTAACAGAGAGCAGAGAGCCATTGGTTAGATAACAGAGTATGTACATTCATTTCATGGTTCAGATATCAAAATGATCAGTTGCTGGCAAAGAGGATAGTTGTATGAGCAGATTCTGCTCATACAAGTCATAAGACTTGGCGAAGCCACTGCTTACCCTGGTTGTCAGCAAGAAGGATTGGACTCATTCATTGAGATCCTATCAGGTACTTGTGACCTGGATAGGCCACTATTGGAGACAGGGTGCTATGTCGAGACATCAGCAGCAGGAGGTTAAAGTTATTTGGGAATGTGTTCCAGTATAACTTAAACTTAATCAATCTGTTATTTAAAAAGAAAAGAAGAATCTCAAGCCAGGGTCTTGCAGCCTGATCTGGTGTTTCCCTCTGAACTGAACCCAGAACTTTAGCTGGATAAGTTAACCGTTGAAGGCTTTTTTGAATATTGGCCTCCATGATGCAATGGCTTTCCTCATGTCTAACTGATTAATAATGGTTTATAGAGTTTTCCTCCAGGAATTTTTGTCCAAACGTTTTTTTAAATGCAACTACATTAAGGGGTAGATTTTTTTTAAAAAGCGCGATCGCGTACTTTTGTTCGCACAGCAGGCGTGAACAAAAGTACGCAGGATTTTATAAGATACGTGCATAGCCGCGCGTATCTTATAAAATCCTGGATCGGCGCGCGCAAGGCTGCCTATTTTGGGCAGCCTGCACGTGCCGAGCCGCGCAGCCTGCCTCCGTTCCCTCTGAGGCCGCTCCGAAATCGGAGCGGCCTCGGAGGGAACTTTTTCGCCCTCCCCTCCCCTCACCTTCCCCTCCCTTCCCCTACCTAACCCACCCCCCCGGCCCTATCTAACCCCCCCCTTACCTTTGTCCCTAGATTTACGCCTGCGAGAAGCAGACGTAAATCTACGCGCGCCAGCGGACTGCAGGCGTGCCGTCATCCGACCCGGGGGCTGGTCCGGAGGCCTCGACCACGCCCCCGGGCCGGCACCACGCCCCTGGTCCCACCCCCGAAATGCCGCATCCCGCCCCCCAAAACGCTAATTTGTTCGGCCCCGCCCCCGACACGCCCCTGACACGCCCCCTTCAAAAAGCCCCAGGACTTACGCGCGTACCGGGGCTCTGTGCGCGCCGGCGGCCTATGCAAAATAGGCGCGCCGGCCCTGCTCGCGTAAATCCAGGCGGATTTACACGAGCAGGGCTTTTAAAATCCGCCCGTAAGTGTTTTTACCGTATCATCTGGCAATGAATTCCAGAGCTTAATTTTGCGTTGTGTAAAAAACTATTTTCTTTGATTTGTTTTAAAAGTGCTATGTAGTAACCTATTTTTGATGAGGTCCATCCATATTCCGGACCACTTAGTTAGATACGTTTTGACTTATCTGATTAAGTGGCAGCTGTTAAATATCTGCCCAGGATCTGTGGCCACCACTTAGCTTGTCCTAAAGTTAGATGGATAAACTTATTCTGGCTAAGTTTTAGATAGCTAACTAGCTCAGCCGGATAGCGACTGAATATGGACCTCTTTATTGTTTGAAAAAGTAAACAACTGATTTGCATTTGCCCATTCCACTCCACTCATGATTTTATAGATCTTTATCATATCTTTCTTCATCTGTCTATTCCCCAAGCTGAAGAGTCTCTGGGTGAGCAGCAGGAGCTGATTTCATCTTTCAGCAGAGAACGCTTCCATCTCCCCAGTCAATTAACAGCAGACTTGCCTTCCTCACTGCTGTTGGCTATCACAACTTTCATCCCCTCCCCCTCCTCCAGCAATATCTTTAGCAGTATAAAGAAGTTCAGAAAGTTGGAATTACTTTAGTTATATTATGGGAGATATGGCACAAAACAGGAGTGGAAAGATACATTCTGTGCTCCAAGTTTATTGTCTAGCAGTTCTAAAAAGCAGCTGAAAGGCTTTTACTCTGAGCTGATAAGAATAACAATAATAATTATAAAAATAGCATTGCTAATAATAATGCCTGGAAGACTGGATGGCTGCATGACTTGCCACAAAGAAGATGTAAACACATCTGAAACTACTTATGGATTCAATTCATTACCATCAGAAAATTGTTCTGTGATTTAATAAATAAAAATTAAATATGATCGGCTTGTTCCAGTCCAGTTCTCAAAAGACAAATTTATACATAACTGAAACCTCTGTCATTATTGATGCTAATTGGCACCTTAGTAGAGTCATCAAGAACCAAATCAATACAGAAACTGAATTGTTTTTACGTCTTAAAGGTGATTCATCTAAAACAAGGTTAAACCATATTATCTGGATAGTATGTGAAAGCTTTTGCTAGCTATGCTATGTCTGTTTTTGTGAAATAATGGAAGACATCACATTTTACTGCTGCCTTTGTGTGACAAAACAGACCTATAAGTAGTTTACCCCCTTTGTATTAATGGAGTTCCGAATCATCTGTCATCTAATGTTTTCTGGAACAAAGGAGCTAGAAATTTGTAACTGCCAAGATGAAAGACAAACAGGATGATGGGTGATTTTCTAAAACCTATTCAGTTTTCACCAGTACACATGAGAGCACTGAAAGTCATTTCCTCATGTAATATGGTACAGAAGTGCTCAGCAAGATTATTTGACAGATGTTGAAGCAACTGGTTGTCATGATTCAACCAAACCATAGTTGGTCTCAGGACAATGTTTTTATGTACCTTGCATGTAGTCCGTAACTTTAAAATGTGTGTGTGTGTGTGTGTGCGCGCGTCCATATAAACGTATATATAGGTGGGTGGCCATATATGCTGGAATTTTATATCCTGCACACGGGTATGTGCACATGTTATAAAATAGGCATGCACAATTATGTATGCTTCTAATTTTAAGGGTACACGTGAACAACAGGGAAATGTTGGCATTTTCACTCAGAAGTGAGGGAATTTTATAACATGCGCATGTCCAGGAAATGACCAGTTTAACCAGTTTGTACACCAGTTTGCCCAGTGACAGCTATGCCCTCAAGACCCCCCTAGTTCATTAGTCGACACTCTTCCCAGTTAACCCAGACTGCCTCAAGCATATAGTAACATAGTAACATAGAAATGATGGAAGAAAAGGCCAAATAGATCTTCCAGTCTGCTCAGCAAGCTTCTTATGGTATTATCTGCTGCACTGTGCAAGTTACCCCATGTTTCTTCCAGGACAAGCAGGATGGTAGTCCTCACATATGGGGGTGACATCATCGATGGAGCCCTATCATGGAACATTTTTGTCAAAGTTTCTAGAACTTTGACTGGCACACTGAGCATGCCCAGCATGCCACTAATTCTGCATCCAGCAGGGGTCCCCCTTCAGTCTCTTTTTTTCCATGCAGCAGTTGCCTCGCGGTTCTCAGGAGCTCTGTGAGAATTTCTCACAACCTTTTTCCTCACGGAATTTTTTCTTCAAAATTTCAAAATGTTTTTCCCATCCTGGGGTCCCCCATCAACCCTCGACCTCCGCTAGCGCTGGTAAGTTTTTACCTTATTCTTTGCGGTTGGTTCCTAATGGTGCTCTCATCAGTGCCCGATGCCCACCGACCGTGCGCTGCATTTATTTTTCAAAAAATGGTGACTGGTTTTCGGAAGTGCCCCGAGTATCTGAGGACTATGTCCATCACGGACCCGCATGATGTCTGCGTTCTATGCTTGGGGCTTTCCCATGACGTCCAACTGGGCACTAGGGGTGTGCATTCGGATTGACCGCATTAGTAAAACGCAACTCATATTTTTTTTTTACTTAAAAAATTGATTCGACATAAACGATCGGATTTCCCACATATCGAACATAGATATGTTCGATATGTGGGAAATCGCGATTGTTGAGCCAAAATAAAAATATAAACCCCCTCACCCTCCTTAATCCCCCCCCCCCCGACTTACCACAACTCCCTGGTGATGGAGCGAGGAGTGAGGACGCCATTTCTGCAATCCTTGGCGAGAAGCATGTGACGTCGGCGGCACGTCGAGTGACGACGGCGCCACGTGATTCCCGGCTCGTTCGCGCCGGACGGCTCGTTCGGCCCAAAAAGAACTTTTGGCCAGCTTGGGGGGGCCTCCTGACCCCCCCAAGCTGGCCAAAAGTTCTTTTTGGGCCGAACGAGCCGTCCGGCGCGAACGAGCCGGGAATCACGTGGCGCCGCGTCACTCAGACGCGGCGTCACGTGATTCCCGGCCTCCTGACCCCCTCAAGCTGGCCAAAAGTTCTTTTTGGGCCGAACGAGCCGTCCGGCGCGAACTTGCCGGGAATCACGTGACGTCGCGTCTAAGTGACGCGGCGCCACGTGATTCCCGGCGAGTTCGCGCCGGACGGCTCGTTCGGCCCAAAAAGAACTTTTGGCCAGCTTGGGGGGGTCAGGAGGCCCCCCCAAGCTGGCCAAAAGTTCTTTTTGGGCCGAACGAGCCGTCCGGCGCGAACGAGCCGGGAATCACGTGACGCCGCGTCACTCGACGTGCCACCGACGTCACATGCTTCTCGCCAAGGATTGCAGAAATGACGTCCTCACTCCTCGCTCGATCACCAGGGAGTTGTGGTAAGTCTGGGGGGGGATTAAGGAGGGTGAGGGGGTTTAAATTTTTTTTTTGCACATATGTACATATACCCAACTCATTGGATTTTTTTTATGTCCATATTGGCCGCAAGTGGGACCCCCTTTCGGACATAAAAAATATGAACATAAAATTTTGCTCTGCACATCCCTACTGGGCACCAGTTGCGCCCAAATGACTCCTAATGGCCGCCAGGCCTGCTTAGAAAAAATGGCACATCTATTCACATCTAAGCGCTCGTCCCCGTCTACTCCGGCCAAGAGTGCACCGAGTCGGAAGCCATCTACGTCATCAACTCCATCTCCATTGACATCTCAGCATTGGGACGTTGGGGAACGGCCTTCACTGACATCATCATGCTCAAAGGCCTTAACATCATTGTCCTCGGTGCTGGAGAAGGACCGGGCTGAGCACCGAGAAAAGCACTGGCATTGACACTGACGAGAATCCTCTTCAGGAACGGGCACTGACAAACCATCGATGTCGTTGGAACCACCGACCAAAACGTCCTGGGAAGAGGAGCCCCCATCTTCCTCTGGACCTGGGACACCGAGGTGTTCCCCATCTACAATGCCAGTGGACCCTCTGGCAATTCCTATTGAGTCTCCAACACCAGCTTTCCAGGAGGAATTGGACCAGATTGTCCAATGCCTGACCTGGTGCCTGCGATGTTAGCTCCACTCCTCAAAAGGCTAGACACCCTTATCAGTGCACTTCCATTGGTGCCCGCTCCTTTCGGACTGGCGCCCCCTCCGAGGCCATCGATTCCTCCACTGGCATCAACCTCAATTTCTCTGTTGTCAGCTGATGAAGAGCGTGATCCATCGATGCCAGACCCAATTCTGGGGCCATCGGGTATATTTTCACCCTGGAGACCATCGAAAACACCAATGCCATCGATGCCTCCACTGACCTCGGTGCCGCCTCCACCTATTTCAGTGCCTCCACTGATTCCATCGGTGCCATCTCCTGATCCAGCTGGATTAGGACTTCTGCCTCCATTGGAAGAACCACAGGGTGGAGGAGACCAGCCATACGATCCCTGGGGTGATGATTCCTCTGGCTCCCAGGATTCTGAGGACATCCTATCGGAGCCTTCACCTCTGGAAGAAAGGCACTGCTCTCCTCCAGAGGACATCTCGTTTGCCAGTTTTATAAAGGAAATGTCTGAAACCATCCCTTTTAAACTGCAAACTGAAGAGGATGCCAGAAACAGAATGCTGGAAGTTCTGCAATTCGTGGATGCTCCCAAAGAAGTGATGGCAATTCAAGTCCACAAAGTTCTGCGTGACCTGTTACATTGTACCTGGGTGCACCCAGGTACAGTTCCACCAGTGAACAGGAAAACTGATGCTACCTACCTGGTTCAATCAGCTCCAGGATTCCAGAAAAGCCAGCTCCTTCACCACTCCATAGTGGTCGAATCCACTCAGAAGAAGGCTAAGAGGACCCAGCCTCATTCTTCTGCCCCTCCTGGCAAGGAGCAGAAATCCTTGGATGCCTTTGGGCATAGGGTGTTCCAGGATTCTGTTTATGGCACAAATAGCAGCCTCCAAAAATCAAACAAAATAGCCCAAAAACCTCGGAAATCTGAGGAAAAACTATCCAAACAATCACACAATCCAAAAACTATCCAAACAATCACACAAAACTTAGCCTCAGTAGAACAAAATGTTTTGTTTAAATACCTATTTAAATACCTATTTAAAGGAAAAGGTTTGTTCTACTGAGGCTAAGTTTTGTGTAATTGTGTACATATAGCAGCCTACCAACTAGATATGACACAATACTCTAGAAATCTTTGGAAGCAGGTTCAGGATTTCTCCAAATCTCTGCCGGAGGAGTTTCAAGAGGAATTGAACTCCATCCTCCAGAAGGTCCTTGATGCTGGAAAACATGAGGTCAGAGCTGCTTATGATATCTTTGAGACTGCTTCCAGAGTGTCAGCAGAAGGCATAAGTGCTAGACAATGGGCATGGTTGAAATCTTCAGACTTGCATCATGAAGTCCAGGACAGGTTAGCAGACCTTCCCTGCACAGGAGACAATTTGGAGAGAAAATCCAGGAAGCAGTTGCGCAACTCAAAGACCATCATGAGACATTGCGCCAACTATCTACTGTTCCCTCTGACTTTTCGTCTACCACCAAAAGACCGTTCAGAAGGGATCCTAGGAGGCTAACCTATAAAACCCATAGGTTTTACCCTCCTCCATCCCGGACTTGACCAACCAGACCCTATCAAAAAGGTCAACCTCATCAGCACAGGTCTACAAAAGCCCAACCAGCCCCACAAACTGGTCCTGAATTGGGTTTTTGACTCCCTTCTAGAGAGCAGCAGTCAACTCCCACCTCCAACAATATTTCCTATTGGAGGCCGCTTGTGCCACTTTGCCAACATATGGCACACAATCACAATGGACCAATGGGTCCTTTCTGTGGTTGCCTACAGTTACCATCTAAACTTCCTCACACTACCACCGGACTCTCCACCCCATCCGGCGAGGAGTTTAACTGACCATACGCCACTTCTTGAGGCGGAACTCTCAATCCTCCTGCAGTCCAATGCCGTAGAACCGGTTCCCCAACTGCAGCGTGGAAAAGGGTTCTATTCCCAATATTTTCTAATTCCAAAAAGTCAGGTGGCATTCGTCCTATATTGGACCTTCGAGCCCTAAACAAATATTTCCGCAAGGAAAAGTTCAAGATGGTAACCTTGGTCACCATGCTCCCTCTCCTACAAAAGGGAGATTGGCTCTGCTCTTTAGATCTTTAGGAGGCATATGCCCATATAGCCATAACTCCTACTCATCAAAAGTACCTCAGATTCTTAGTCGGCCACCGACATTTCCAATACCGAGTGCCACTATTTGGCCTAGCGTCATCACCCCATGTGTTTACAAAATGCCTCTCAGTAGTAGCAGCTTACCTATGACAACGCAGCATCCATGTCTATCCGTATCTAGACAATTGGCTGGTCAGAGGTCCATCCAAAGAGGTAGTACTTCAATCCTTCCATTTCACTATACAATTATCCCAAGTCAAATCTGACTCCATCATGCACCCTCTCCTTCATCGGAGTGGATTTAAACACCATTCAAGCCAAAGAGTTCCTCCCAAAGGACTGAGCACGCACATTATCAACCTTGGCCAAAGCAGTACAGACTCGCCGAACTATCACAGCTCGTCATCTACTAACCTTTCTAGGTCAAATGTCGTCCACGGTTTACGTGACCCCAATGACTTGCCTAGCCATGAGAGTAACACAATGGACTTTAAAGTCTCAGTGGTCCCAATCATTTCAACATATGTCCCACATTGTCCACATTACCAGCCAGCTTCATCTCTCACTAGCTTGGTGGATACAGGAATCCAATCTTCAAATAGGACTACCTTTTCAATCTCCAGAACCTCAGATTACACTGACAACAAATGCCTCCAACCTCGGTTGGGGAACCCATGTCAACAACCTGCAAACCCAGGGAACCTGGACCACAGCAGATTCAAAGCACCAGATAAATTTTCTGGAGCTCAGGGCAATACGATATGCCCTATTTGCTTTTCAGGATTGCCTATCCAACAAGGTAATCCTAATTCAAACAGACAACCAGGTAGCAATGTGGTACCTCAACAAGCAAGGGGGTACAGGTTCTTACCTGCTATGCTAAGAGGCGGCGCCGATCTGGGCCTGGGCTCTTTCCCATTCCATGCTACTGAGAGTAACCTACCTGGCAGGCGTGGACAATGTGATGACGGACAATTTCAGCTGGACCTTTCATCCTCATGAATGGTCCCTAAATCCCACTGTGGTGAACCAAATTTTCCACCAGTGGGGCCGCCCGCACATAGACCTCTTTGTGTCGATTCACAACCGCAAAGTAGACAACTTTTACTCTCTACACCGCAGCCACAAGACACCACCTAGGGATACCTTCGCCCACTCGTGGACAACGGGTCTTCTATATGCCTACCCTCCACTTCCATTTATCAGCAAGACTCTCGTGTAGTGAATCTCATAGCCAGGTCAGGTTTGGTTTCCCATCATATGCGACCTCTCAGTCCAGCAACCAATTCGCCTGGGCACAGATCCAACTCTGATAAAGCAGCACGACGGACTATTTCGTCATCCGAACCTCCACTCCCTGTCTCTGACAGCATGGATGTTGAAAGGTTGATATTACAATCCCTTAACCTTTCCGACAATGTGTTCCAGGTCCTCGTAGCTTCACGGAAGCCTTCTACTAGAAAATCTTATCATTCCAAATGGAAAAGATTCTCCTTGTGGTGCACGACAAAGGAAATAGATCCCTTTTCCTGCCCTACAACAAGGTTCCTGTTACAGCCCTGGGCCGTGGCCCAGGTCCTCCCCTTACTTCGAGGCCAGCCCGGGCTGCTGCGGTCCTGATTTGGCCTCTCCAGGCCTCAGCTGTGGCTCTCCCTCCTCGAGGGAGATGCCAGTGTTCCTTCGCAGCTGGCCCCGCCTCCTAGGCACGCGCGTGCACAGGGGCTGTGAATTTAAAGGGGCCAGCGTGGGAAACCACAGGACTGCGCTCCTGATGACATCAGAAGCTCCAGCCCTACTTAAATCCTGCAGCCAGGCTCCTTCCTTGCTTTGTAACGAAGTTCACACAGTTCCTCTGTGTCTCTAGTTGCTGCCTAGGACTCCGGTTCGTCTCTGCTGACTCTTGACTCCTAGCTTCTGACCCAGCTTCCCCTCTTGACTTTGTCTTCAGCTTCCACTCCTGGTTTTGGTTTATCCTCTGACTTCTGGCTTTCGACCCGGCTCCGTCCCATGACTCCTTCTTCAGCTTTCGTCCCTGGCTTTGGTTTGGTTCTCTGACTTCTGGCTTCTGACCCGGATTCGCTCTTGGACTTCGACTTCGGTTTCTTCCACCACCTCAGATATCCTGTGCTTGCTGGCCCAGAGGATTCTCCTAAGTCCCAGTGGCTCGGACTCTCACAGGCTCCTCCCGGGGGAGCCGCGGGCTTCCGAGGGTGAAAACTCTTCAGCTACCTGGGCCCAGCCGTCCTTTGTCCATCTCTTCGGCCACAGCCCGGATCCTTTGTCACAAGTGGTCCAGGTCCAAGTGGTCCAAGTGGTCCAAGTGGTCCAGGTCCCTACGGGCTCCTTCTGGGGGGACCTCGGACTTCCAGTGGTGACGCCTCTTCTGAGTCTCTTCCGTGCCACCTCCCAGCTGTGACACGTGCTGTGGTTTCCCACAGCATACCACCAACTGTCCCAGCCGGCCCAAGGGTCCACAACCGTAACAGTTTGCAAGGCCATGGACCCAGCGGATCTGGCAGGCTTGAAAGCCATCCCGAGTATTGCCCAGAGGCTGCAACAGCAACAAACTTGCCTCGACTCCCTGATGGCGACAGTGCAGGGGTTAGCCAACCGCGTTGGTGGAGCCACTGCCTCGGTACCTGGAGCTGGGGCCAATTCTGGATCAACAGCACCCATACAGATGACAGTACCCTCGCGGTTTTCAGGAGATGCGAAACTTTGCCGAGGGTTCCTGAACCAGTGTTATATTCGATTTAACCTACTTCCGCTTCAGTTCCCGATGGACTGAGTCAGGACAAGCTTCATTATCTCCCTGCCGGATGGGAGACCCTTAGCCTGGGAGTCCTCTGGGAGTCCTCTGGGAGCGTCAGGACTCCCACCTGGACAATCTCGTACAGTTCGTCACCGCCTTTCGGTGGGTCTTCGATGAGGCCTCCCACAGGCCTACCGCCGCATCTGAACTGCTCCAGCTGTGTCAGGGTAACCAGCTTTTGGCGGAGCACGCCGTGGACTTCAAGACTCTTGAGGCAGAATTGAACTGGGGAAGTGACAGCTTGAACGGAATCTTTCTGGAGAGTCTCTCACAAAGACTTCAGGATGAATTGGCAGCCAGAGACCTCCCAGATGACTTGAACGATCTGATTGATCTAGCAGGCCGCGTGGACCGCCGCATCCAATGCCGGTTCCACGAGAGGAGGTCGGTCCATAGGCCTGGGACCTCTGGAACCATTCCTTCTCAAAGTGGGCTTTCCCCATCTGCCTCTCCGGGGGCTCACGATCATGAACCCATGCAGGTAGGCTGGGGTCCTATCTCTCAAGAAGAAAGAAAGAGTCGCCGGTCCCTAGGCCTGTACTTGTATTGCGGTGGCAAAGGCCATTTCCTTGCCCATTGTAGCGAGCATCCGGGAAACGCTCGGACCTAGGGATAGTCGGGGAGCTAACCCTAGGCCATACCACCTCCGTCTCCCCATGCACCGTTCCGGTGACCCTACTCCTTCCTGAGGGAGAGTTCAATACGCTAGCCCTGATCGACTCCGGAGCCGGGGGGAACTTCATCCTCCAAGACTTGGTCCAGCAACTCCAGATTAGGGTTCAACCCCAACGACCCCCTCTCCGTGTATCTTCTATCCAAGGGAGACTTCTTCCAGGGCCCATCACCACTCGTACCAGGCCCCTCACGCTGCGCACTGGTATTTTGCATGTGGAGGAAATTTTGTTCCTCATCCTGGAGAAGTCCATGCATCCGGTCATCCTGAGACTACCTTGGCTTCGAAAGCACTCACCTGTAATCTCATGGGGCTCCCTCCAGGTGGCATCCTGGGGACCATCCTGCTTCAACTCTTGTCTGGCTGCAGTTCCCCGGCCACCAACACCTCTCCTGACATCGTCCATGGCACTGCCACCCCAGTACCAGGACTACCTCGATGTTTTTTCTAAGGAGAAAGCTGAGATCCTCCCGGAGCACCGCCCCTTTGACTGTGCGATCAACTTGCTTCCGCGTACCACGCTGCCACGAGGACGGGTCTACCCGTTGTCCCTTCCTGAGACACAAGCCATGTCTGCATACATCCGGGAGAACCTGGACCGAGGGTTTATTCGACCATCCAAGTCCCCAGCTGGAGCGGGCTTCTTTTTAGTAGCGAAGAAAGATGGGTCCCTCCGACCCTGCATAGATTACCGCGGCTTGAACAGCATTACCCGGCGAGATCGGTACCCTCTGCCTTTGATCCCGGAACTTCTGGACAGACTACACGGGGCCAAGGTGTTCACAAAACTGGATCTCCGTGGGGCATATAATTTAGGATTCGGACCTGCCGCTAGGTATCGGCAAGAAGCAGCAAGCCGGACTGAGGATGAGGGTAGACGGGGGCCTTGTGATGTAGACAAGAAGACACTGGAAGAAGCTGAGGATCTTGGAAGACTCTCGACGAGACGAGGAACTTGGAAGAGTCTTGGACGAGACGAGAAGCTGGGAAGGTTCGGTCATTGGCACTGTCTCTCAGGGCACCCTACACAGCCCACCAACATGGGCAGACCCAATGGGCTGGTCACGGACCACCTTGTCCCTGTAGCACGCTCTACACAACCTGAGAAGGCTGGTCATGGACCACGCGGAGAACGGGACAAGCACAGGAAGGGAATCCAGCTGAAACGAGACTCCAATGACGAAGCCAGATATCATCTGGAGAACCATAGGAGCTGGAAGGTCAAGAGGACTAGAAAACACAAGACGCAAATCCAGCTGAGACTCCAATGATGAAGCAAGGTGTCACCTGGAGAACCACAGGAGCTGGAGGGTCAGGAGGACTCGAAATGGCGAAGGAGGGTGAAACCTTGGAAGCATCAGGAAGAGTGGATAATCAGGAAGCGAGACATCAGGAAGCCTGGACTAGGAACCTCAGGACACAAAGACATGGAACATCAGGAAGCCACAAACACAGGAAGCAGACGAGACATGGAGCTCCAACGAAGAATGAAGACCTGACGGAGCGCTGGAAGATGAGACTTCCAGGAGCAAGTAACTCCAATGTAAGGCAAAGCTGAAATGTAGGAGAAGCCCTTAAATAGGGCTGGCACAGGAAACCAGGAGAGCTGACTTCCAGTGGGGTCAGGTGGGCCCCACCTATGCTGCCCCTTTAAGAAGGGGAAGAAGACACGGGCCTGCCCCTTAGGAAGGGGGCAGGACCTTGGAGAGCGGCCATGCTGCCACTGAGACGCTGAAGACAGGAGCTGGAGAAGCTGGGCCTACGCGCAGGCAGGCCCCGACGTCAGCAGCGCCTCCTTCCGCTGCAGAAGGACTTGAGGGACTGTGGCCTCTGGCCACGAAGATGAAGCAGATACCGCCGCGGCCCCAGCTGCGTTGAGACATGGCGGCAGGGCCCGCCATGCTGGAGAAGCACCCTGAAGTCCGTGGCTCCTGCTGTGGTGAAGAACGTCAGCGGCTCCATGCTGCAATGAAGGAGGCAGCACCGGAGGTGAGAGGCCTGCTAGCGGGGAGTAGCTCCATGGGCAGGATCATAACATCAACAATCTTCTCGTAAATGGAATAAAATAGATTCTAAAAATTTTATGAGAAAGTTGATGAATGTGGATGGATGAAGGTTGATGAGGGGGATGTAGAGAGTTTGAATAGTGGATTGTATGATTTGATGGACAGACTATAAAGGTAGATGGGATGGGAATTAGAAAGGGAGAATAAATAGGAAGAGAATATCATCCACTTGGATTGTAGTTGAATTGGCTGAATTTAAGAGAAGTCACCATTGCCTGGAGAGACAATGGCATAGAGGATTTAGTTTAGAGAATGGCGAAGGTTGAATACTGCTTATTTTAAGGAAATTATTATAGCAAAGAAGAAGTACTACATGAGTAGAGTGAAATCTGTGGATTATAATGCAAGAGTACTTTTTGGGTTAGTAAAATCATCTGTGGAATCTCAACCAAAAAATAAATAGATTTTTCATGAAGTTTCTGATTGTGAAACCTTAGCACAGTTTTTTTTTTTTAAAGAAAAGGTTGAGCTATTAGCGGAAGTATTGGAAGAAATAAGGGGGGATTATGAAAGATGAGAATGGGATCATTCTTGGAGGAGAGATAAATCCAAGTTTGGAGATTTTTGAATCATTTTATTAATAGAAGTGAAGCAATTGATTGCTCAGGTTAAACCATCTTATTTTTGTTAGATGCTTGTCCATTTTGGTTGATCAAGGGATGTTCATTTAAAGTGATTGTTTGACTTCAAATGTTGATTAATTAATTTTTTAATTCAGGTACTGTTCCTACAATGTGTAAATCTGCTGTTGTTTTACCCCAATTAAAGAATGATAATTTCAATCCCAGATTATGTAGCAGCTATAGACCAATGTCAAATTTGTCTTTTGTTGCTAAAGATTGGAAAAAGCTGTTACCAAGCAAATTTCAGATTACTTGGAATTGGCAGAACTTCTGGATCCAGCTCAGGCTGGATTCAGGCATGGATGTAGCACAGAATCTTTATTAGTTTCATTGATGGATGATGATCTCCTATTATTGGATAAAGGTGAAAGAGCACTGTTAATGCTATTAGATTTATCAAGCACTTTTGATTTGGTTGATCATCAATTGTTGAACCAGTGTGAACCATTGGATATGAAGGGATTGGTGTGGAAATGGCTGCAAAGCTTTTGGATGGGAGGAAACAAATGATATCATTCCAAAGGAAACTTTCTATAACAGTTGATGTTAGTTGTGGGGTAACCCAATGATCTTCCCTTTTACCAATTTTGTTTAACATTTTTATGAGTCAAGTGTGTAAATTTGGTTAAATAATAATATGTTGGTTTTAAATACTGGAAAATCCGAAAATTTGTACCTAGGGAATGGAAAGGATATAAGTCCCTTTGAAACTGATGTGTGTGGATGTTTTGCCAAAGAAGGAGGTGAGATCATTTGGAGTTCAGTTGGTTTCAACTTTTAGCATGGATAAACATGTTATGCATTTTGTTAGAAATAGTTATGTGAGAATTAAAATGCTAAGCTAAATTAGACCTTTATCGAATTTTTCAGTGTTAAAATCTATGGATTATGCTCTGCTTCTCTCGTATATTGATTACCTTAATGATCTATTTTTGGGATTTCCGATGATGTTAATGTGGAAATTACAATTGATTCAGAATACAGTAGACTGCGACAGGAGGGATTTAAATCCCAGCCCTCACTCCGGGCGCCCTCTTTGTCTCGCCGCAGGACCCGACGCTAGGAGCTGGTAGAAAGGGCCGCGCAGCCAGCGCCAGGACCCATCGGGGTAAGCCCTCCATTTTTCGCCCTACCACCGAGGGACCCCCGCCGGCCATGAGACCTAGCCTTACCTACCGCCACTGCTCCAATCTGGCCGCCTCCACCACACGACGCCCTCCAATCAGCAGCAAGGCGCGCTGATTACATCGATAGACTGCGACAGGAGGGATTTAAATCCCAGCGCTCACTCCGGGTGCCGTGCGCCAAAGGAGCGCGACAAAGGAGCCTGCCCCTTTGTGCGCCCCTTTGTGCAGCCCCTGGTGCACCTCGCAAGATCCATTCTTCGCTCTGACGCTGATCACTCAGGCACAGTTCTGCTCGATCCTGACCATCGTTGACCAGCGCCTGTGCCGTCCCGCTTCCTTAACTGATCCCCGTGTTCAATTCATTCAACACATCCCTCATCTCCAAGATGCGCTCCTTCACTATCCCCATAATCTACAATTACAGGGCCAATCGGCCCAAACCCTTAGCCTATCCTTCCACCAGACAACAGAGGCTTATTCCCATCATGGTTCCCCAGTCACACAAATACTCAGCCTATCACTATTCTCATTAACCCTGTTCAACGCCCAATCCATGACCAAAAAACTCACATACTTAACGACTACCTTCTAGAATCCAAACCAGACATCTGTGCCATCACAGAAACCTGGTTAAAACCCACGGACACAGTGCTAATAAATCAGCTTCCCACTCAAACATACAACCTCCTCTCTATTCCTAGACTTAAAAAAAGAGGAGGAGGGCTGCTCCTAGCTGCAAAAAAAGGGCTAGGCCTAGCTCTACATCACGCATATGCCACAAACAGTATTGAACTAGCCTTCTTCAAATCAAATTTCCTGCAAATTGGTTTAATTTAATGTTTGGCAAAACATCCACACACCAGGAAAATTAGAATCCGACCCCTCGCCTGCTATCGAATTCATAGCGAAACACATCAATGCAGACAAACAAGCCATCCTGATGGGAAATTTTAACCTGCACGTGGACGCTCCGCCATATTCCTCAAACTGCAAAATGCTACTTGATGCTCTCAAGCACTTGGGATTCAGACAAATAGTTAACAGTCCGACCCACAAAACGGGCCACATTTTAGACCTCATTTTTATAAACGAGGGCATCTCATATTCTACCAACCCAATATGTTCTCCGGTTCCCTGGTCTGTCCACCAGATCATCTCCACGATCCTAAAGATTGAGGATCACCCTCCCCACGCCTTCCCCAAAACCACGGTCACATTCAGGAAACCCTGCTCCACTGAAACCCTTAGCACGCAACTCGCCAAGGATCTAATTCAACTCGACCTTGCTGATGCCAACACAGCGACCTCTTCCTGGAACAACATTACCAGCAAAGTAGCCGAACGAACCTGCCCAACGATCTCTAAAATATTACAGCCCGCCCAGGACAACAGGAAACCATGGCTCACACCAGAATTAAAAGCCTCAAGCAAGACCTAAGAAATAAAGAACATAGATGGCGAAAAAAATCCCTCCACCATAACCCTAGCTGCCTACAGATCCCTCCTAAATGCATACACGAACACCATCCACAGAATAATAAAAAAGGATTTCTTTTAAAAAAAGATCCACCACTTCATCTTCGACTCCAAAGCACTGTTCTCCTATGTTTCAACCCTTACCAAACCATCCGCACCTCTCATTCCAGATGACCAAACCACCAGCAAAGCCACGGAATTGGCCGACTACTTTGAGAATAAAATTGCCAACCTCATTGCGCCTTTCACGGCGCCCAGTCCTCAACCCCCACCCACTCTCAACACCGGGCCCCTCAACGAAACGCCTCACTAGATTCTTTAGAATCTACATCCGCACTAGAAGTTGAAAACATTCTCAAGAAACTTAAACCCTCTTCACACCTGTCAGACCACATACCATCCAACCTGCTATTCACCATTCTGAACATCATTGCTAAGCCTATCGCAGACGTCATAAACTGCTCCCTGGCTCAAGGGCTTGTTCCAGACCAACTAAAGCTCGCAATCCTTAAACCTCTTCTGAAAAACCCAACCTATCTCCTTCAGACCCTGCCAACTTCTGCCCCATAGCGAATTTGCCGATGATCGCCAAACTCATGGAAAAAATTGTAAACAAACAACTCTCGGAATATCTGGAAGAAAACGATATTCTTGCCCCAACACAGTTTGGTTTCCAGAAAACATTAAACACGGAATCATTACTTACCTCTCTCTCGGACACTATCTTCCTAAATGTGGAAAAAGGACAACCCTACCTACTCGCCCTACTGGACCTCTCTGCGGCGTTCGACACTGTGGAAGCACTCTATCTTACTACAGCGGCTTGCAGACATTGGCATCAAGGGAACAGCACTCAGTTGGTTCTGTTCCTTCCTTGAAAACAGATTTTTCAAGGTGAAGATCAACAATAAAGTATCGCGCCCAGTCAGATCCACACCTGGGAGTCCCGCAGGGATCATCCCTTTCACCTACTGCTATTCAATATCTACCTTCTCCCGCTCTGCCAGTTACTCTCTAACCTAAAGTTAACTCACTGCATCTATGCGGACGACATCCAGATTCTCATCCCGATCACATAATCTCTGCACAAAACTTGGTCTCACTGGAACGGCTGCCTCCAATCAATCAACCTACTGCTTACAAGTCTCAACCTCGTCCTCAACACCAACAAGACTGAGATCCTTCTCATAACTCAGGTCAACAACAAAGTCCTTCTCAACTCCCCAAGTTCTTCCCAACTAGCTAAAACAGTAATCAATCACTCACCATATGTGAGAGACCTAGGCATTTTGCTGGACAACCAGCTAAACCTAAAAAAATTCGTAAATAACACCACCAAAGATTGCTTTTTCAAGCTGCAAACACTAAGAAAACTTAAACCACTCCTACACCTCAGAGACTTCTGCTTAGTGCTCCACTCTATCATCCTGTCCAAAATCGATTACTGCAACTCCCTCCTTCTGGGCCTCCCCCGCTAACACTATCAAGCCTCTGCAGATGGTCCAGAACGCGGCGGCCAGGATCCTTACCATGCCAATAAAAGAGAACACATCAACCCCCATCCTTCAAAACCTCCACTGGCTACCAATCAAATACAGGATTCTCTTTAAAGTTCTCATGTTGATCTACAAGGCCTTGCATAACATCTCCCCCCTCAAGCTAAGTATCCAACTACGACCACACACCTCAAGCAGACCTATCAGAAACGCATACAAAGACACTTTGTATACCCCTCCTGCCAAAACCTCACTAAGGAAGCGTGCGCTGTCCACAGCTGGTCCTCCCCTTTGGAACTCGCTCCCTCCAGACCTTTGACAAGAACCCTGCCCGCTGTTTTCAAAAAGAAACTCAAGACATGGCTTTTCAGTCAGGGCTTTGCAGAGTGATAAACGTTTCACAAAGGTCCCCCTGCCCCCCCCCCCCCCCCCCAAGGACTAATCAAAAATTCTGGCCATACACTCTGGTTCTGTCACATCACGTTCAAACACAGTCCAACCACCTGGCACGTAGCCATTCTAGCTTCGCAGAATTATTGCGTTCACCATAGATGTTGTTGAAGTGATTTCATGTTTAACCTGATGTTTTTTGTTAGACTTGTTAGACTTTTACAATTATTTTATAATTCATATTATATTATATATTCCATGTTCCTTGTACTCGCCCCAAGGCGACAGTTCAGTTTTCATGTAAACCAGTGCGATATGTATCCTATACAGGAACATCGGTATATAAAAGTTAAAAATAAATAAATAAATAACTAAATATTGTTAAGGAGAGGACTAGGAGGGCTTCAGCTGGTCCATTGTTATTGGATCTTCATTGGCACCTAGTAAATGGCAGAAATAAATTAAAAAACTTTCTTTGGCATTCAAAACACTAAGAAGACAGGCCCAAACAGCTAGAAAATTGATTGAGATGGTATAGGGGTCACTAGAAATTTAAGATCAACTAAAAGTCATTTACTACTGGCCCAGTTAAAGCGTTTTGGCCACTCTCGCTTACAAGCTATATCCTTCTCTGGGTGATTCCACAATTGTGGAATAGGCTTCTATTGAGTACTTAAAGCTTTGAAAACCTGCTTTATGATTGGTGACTTATAGTAATGATATGGGGACATATATTTTGATAGGGAATGATTGTAGATATTATATTACTGATGTAATAAGCAATGTCTGAATTTGTTATACACTGCCTAGGAAGATTGTATCAGTTAGGCAATTAATAAATAATTTTAAATCAATCAATCAATCAATAAACCACTCTCAGTGCTTCTCATTTGTAGGAAGGTTGATGTGATTTATCTGTTCCAGAAGGGTCTCGGATTCGACAGGCGCCAACTACCACACCAATCAGTGGTGGTCAAATCCGCTACTAAGAAGGCCAAGTGCACTTGAACTCATTTCTCAGCACCCCTGGGTAATAGTCAGCAGCCAAGGATGCTCTTGAGAGGAAAGTGTTTCAGGGTGCTATGCTCATCGCTCACAAAGCAGCTTACCAGCTCTACATGGGCCAGTATATGCGGGAAATTCTTGAAACAAGTGCAGGAGATGGCCGAGCAGATGCCACAACAACAGCAAAACATTCTCCAGTCACTGGTGCATAAGGGTCTGGAGTGCAGAAAACACAGGGTTCTGTTGACCTCCGATGTTTTTGAGACAGCATCGAGGGTCTCTGCCGCAGGGTTCAGTGCTCTTAGACTCACATGGCTGTACACCTTGCATCTCCATCTGGAAGTGCAGGAGCGACTCGCTGATGTGCCGTGCACAGGAGAAAATCTCTTCAGAGATAAGTGAAAGATGCGGTGGCCCAAATGTGGGACCACCATGCGACACTCCATCAGTTGTCCACTGGCACCCAGGACACGTCCTCCTCTACTAGGAGGTCCTTGAGGTCTGACCACAGGAATTCTTTCTTCCACCCAAGGAGATATTATCCTTCGCCTCCTCAACCCCGTCAGGAACAGCAGGCCCCTTGTAGCCATCCTAGGCAATAGAGGGCCCCAATTCCCCAGCCAGTGCCTCAGTCAACTCGAGGGACAGGGTTTTGATTGCATTGCAGGAGCATAGCCACGTCTGCCATATCTGGAGTGATGGACCCTCCGATTGGGGGAGGCAGCAGTTGTACACATGCTAGTGACCCAGGGTAACCTTGCATGAGTGGGTTCTTGCCAATGTCTGCGGAGGGTAGAAATTAAACCTATTGAATTCCCCGCCAAATTACCCCCAAGTCCTCAGAATAGATCTCTCTGTTTTCCTGGGAATGTCATGGGTTTTAAGATCCTTTTCAAGGCTTTTCAGTTGTCCCTCTCCTCTATAGTTTTTTTCTCTTTTTTAGTCTTTTATCTGGTTCTTTGGGATTTGATTTGTGTGTTCAACAGAGCAGTTTTATAAAGCTTTTCCTTTCAGTTTTGATTTTTTTTAATCCTAATGAAAATTATAAGCTCCATTACCTGTTTTCTGATATCTTGCATTTTTCTGTAGATAGCTATTTGTCATACTTTACAATTTCATTTTTTCTCTTCTCTTCTCTTTTATTTTATTGTGCTTGTATGCCCTGAACCTAGATGGTCCTACTTTTGGCACATCTATAGTTTTGTTCAGTTGCTGCTAGTAATTATCTAATTTTATTTACTGCTTGATTTCAAAGCCTATGCCTGTTCAGCTTTTTTTTTTCTTGGCTCTCATCATGCTCCCTTATTTTCTGTCGCATTTTTTCTTTAAAAATGATGTTCTCACAGTGATTTTTCCTTCAGCCAGGCCAGTACATAAGCTCTTTTGTGACCCCTATTAAAGCTTAGAAGGCTTGTATCATCTTTCCAAATGCCTTTGCTTGAGTACTTGTTTATTTCAGTATGCTTTTCTTAGGTTTAATTTTTTCATTTGTATGACAGTCTTTTGAGTCATATCTTAGTTAATTTTCAGCTGCATACATTAAATGCAATTTGGTGTTTTTTTGGCTGCTCTATATTTGCAGGTGATGTGCCATTATTTTGATTCTTTATATTTGTTGACCTTTCAAATCATTTTGCCGCAAGGTACTTTTGGCCCATTTTTGTTTTATTCATCTGTTTTCCTGTGCTGTTAATATGTTTAATGCTCCTTTTATTTTATTTAACACTTTTCTTTTATTCACAATTCAATTTTATTTTTATTTCTTGGCTGACCTGTCAGTACTTGTGCTGCTTCAGCATTACTCTATACAGTAAAGGCTTGAATCAGCCTTGGCAATTTTGGTCACCAGGATGCGAATAGCAGTCACATATTAGGATTTCACAAATATTTATTGTGATTAATGGGGATATCCAATCACTATTTGGTGTGTTCCTAAACTAGATAAGAACATAATAGCTGCAATACTGGGTCAGACCAAGGGTCCATCAAGCCCAATATCCTGTTTCCAACAGTAGGCAATCTAAATCAGAAGTACCTAGCAAGATCCCAAATAGCAGATAGATCCCATGCTGCTAATGCCCAGGAGTGAGCGGTGGCATAACAGTTTATGAACATATCCAAACCTTTTTTAAACCTAGCTACACTTAACTGCATTTGCCACATCCTCTAGCAATGAATTTCAGAGCTTTGAATGAAAAAAATATTGAATGTATTGAATGAAAAAAAATATTTCCTTTGATTTGTGTTAAATGTGCTGCATGGAGAGTCCCCTAGTCTTTTTATTTTTTGAAATGATTTTATAGACTTCTATTATATCTCCCCTTATCCATTTCTTCTCCAAACTGAAGAGCCCTAAACTCTAGCTTTTCCTTATAGGAGAGCCACTCCATTCCCTTTATCATTTTGTTCACCCTCTTCTGTACCTTTTCTAGTTCCACTATATCTTTTTTTAAGAATATCTATAAATAATATACATGGTGGCATCTTTGGGGGAGGGAGGGGAGCGCAGGGGGCATAGTGTGTGTGGATTTGCTGGTGGCTGCGAGGTCATGCTCTCTGCTGTCTAAGCGTGTTGTGCAAAGCTTTATGGCCCCAGAAAGCACTACAGAATTGTCTGATGGAGTCAGGGGACCTGGTAAGTTGCAAGAGAGAGGACTTCAACAGACTAACAAGTATGATGGGGCACAGGGGAAGAATTTTGAAGTAAAAAAACAGTTTGAGTTGGACTGGGGAATGGACAAGAATAAGAACATAAGAAATTGCCATAATGGGTCAGACCAAGGGTCCATCAAGCCCAGCATCCTGTTTCCAATAGTGGCCAATCCAGGCCATAAGAACCTGGCAATTACCCAAACACTAAGAAGATCCCATGCTACTGATGCAATTAATAGCAGTGGCTATTCCCTAAGTCAACTTGATTAACAGCAGTTAATGGACTTCTCTTCCAAGAACTTATCAAACCTTTTTTAAACCCAGCACACTAACTTTACTAACCACATCCTCGGGCAAGAAATTCCAGAGCTTAATTGTGTGCTGAGTGAAAAAGAATTTTCTCTGATTTGTTATAAATGTGCTACTTGTTAACTTCATGGAGTGCCCTGTAGTCCTTCTATTATCTGAAAATGTAAATAAATTCTAGACCTCTCATAATTTTAAAGACCTCTATCATATCCTCCCTCAGCTGTCTCTTCTCCAAGCTGAACAGGCCTAACCTCTTTAGTCTTTCCTCACAGGTGACCTGTTCCATCCCCTTTATCATTTTGGGCACCCTTCTCTGTACCTTTTCTAGTGCAACTAAGAACATAAGAGCTTAAGAAATTGTCATGCTGGGTCAGACCAAGGGTCCATCAAGCCCAGCATCCTGTTTCCAACAGAGGCCAAACCAGGCAACAACAAGTACCCAAACAACAAGAAGATCCCATGCTACTGATGCCAGTAATAGCAGAGGCCATTCCCTAAGTCAACTTGATTAATAGCAGTTAATGGACTTCTCCTCCAAGAACATATCCAAACCTTTTTTGAACCCATCTACACTAACTGCACTAACCACATCCTCTGGCAACAAATTCCAGATCTTAATTGTGCATTGAGTGAAAAAGAATTTTCTCGGATTAGTCTTAAATGTGCTACTTATTAACTTCATGGATTGCCCCTAGTCCTTCTATTATCCGAAAGTATAAATAACCGATTCACATCTACTGTTTCAAGACCTGTTGCGTGCCCTGTCCACGGTAGGCCCACGACCGGGCCTACTCACACTTGCAGTGCTGCTCCCGGACCCGGACCATCCTTGCTCGAGGCTGTGAGCAGCCGCCTACACCCCAGAGCACCTACTCCCTCGTCGGCTGTTCCAGACTCCTCTGCAGATCTTCTTGGTTCCTGGCGGGTCTTCCCGCGTGGGCCACAGGGAGACGCTGTCGTCTGGCCTCCTGCGGGCCCTGGCTTATGCGTGCACCCGCGCCTCCCATTCCTTTAAAGGGACCGCGGTAGGAAACTAGGCAGCGGCCCCGGATGATGACGTCATTGGGCCCTGGTATATAAGGCAGAGCTCCGTCACTAGTTCCTTCCCTTGGTAACAGGTCTCCACATTTGTTCGTGTGCTCGTTGCCCATCGTTCCTGGTTCCTGATCCTGACTTTGACTTTGTTCCTGGTTCCTGCTCCTGATTAGTACCTTGGTCACTTCCTTGTTTCGCTGGACTGATTCTTTGGCTTTGACCCTTGTTACATTGGACCATGCTCAGGATTGCTTCTCTGGCTTTGACTCTTGCTTCGTTGGATCACACTCAGGATTGCTTCTCTGGCTTCGACCCTTGCTACGTTGGACCACGCTCAGGATTGCTTCTCTGGCTTTGACCCTTGCTACATTGGACCACACTCAGGATTGCTTCTCTGGCTTTGACCCTTGCTATGTTGGACCATGTTCAGGATTGCTTCTCCAGCTTGACCCTTGCTACTCTTGATACTCTGGCTTGATTCTTGCTTTGCTCCATCTCAGTACCTTGTCTTGCTCAGCCACCTGCCCTGACCTCAGCTTGCCTTGACTATGCCTTTGGTATCAAATTGGACTTGGCCTCTTGGCTTCAGCCTCTTTTACTTTAGTGCCCTCTGTCTCCGCCCTTTACCTGTTGGCGCCCAGGTCTCTGGATCCCTACCTTGTCTGGACCAACATCAGTCCCTTGATACCACTGCTGGTTTCCGGCAACCCTTGCACCACTACTTCTGGGAGTCATTGCATGGAGGCCTGCCTAAGACCAGCTGACCCTGGTACCCAAGGGCTCAACCTGTGGGGAACGAGGGCTGGTACTGGCAAAGCTCCAGTTAGCCTCTATCTCCTAGTCAGCTCCACCTCCCGACAGTGGGGACCCGTAGGGCTTGCCCTACAGGTTGCATCAACCCACCCCGGGCCAAGGGTCTACCTCTGGTGCAACAAGACCTCTCATGATTTTAAAGGCCTCTATCATATCCCCCCTCAGCTGCCTCTTCTCCAGGCTGAACAACCCTAACCTCTTCAGCTTTTCCTCATAGAGGAGTTGTTTCATTCCCTTTATCATTTTGGTTGCCCTTCTCTGTACCTTCTTGATCGCAATTATATCTTTTTTGGATGCGGCAACCAGAATTGTACACAGTATTCCAGATGTGGTCTCACCATGGAGCAATACAGAGGCATTATGACATTTTCCGTTTTATTAACCATTCCCTTCCTAATAATTCCTAACATTCTGTTTGCTTTTTTGACTGCTGCAGCACACTGCGCCAACAATTTAAAAGTATTATCTACTACGATGCCTAGATCTTTTTCCTGGGTGGTAGCTTCTAATATGGAACCTAACACCATGTAACATGTTTTTTGAGATGCAGTGACCAGAACTGTACACAGTACTGAAGGTGCGGTCTCACCTTGGAGCGATACAGAGGCATTATGTCATTTTACGTTTCATTCACCATTCCCCTCCTAATAATTCCCTTCCTAATATTTGTTTTTTTGACTGCTGCAGCACACTGAGCTGACGATTTCAATGTATTATCCACTATGATGCCAAGATCTTTTTCCTATGTGGTAGCTCCTAATATGGAACCTAACATCGTGTAACTACTGCATGGGTTATTTTCCCTATATGCAACACCTTGCACTTGTCCACATTAAATTTCATCTGCCATTTGGATGCCCAATCTTCCAGTCTCGCAAAGTTCTCCTGCAATTTATCACAATCCACTTGTGATATAACTACTCTGAATAATTTTGTATCCTCTGCAAATTTGATAACCTCACTCATCGTATTCCTTTCTAGATCATTTATAAATATATTGAAAAGTACAGATCCCTGCGGCACTCCACTATTTACCCTTTTCCACTGAGAAAATTGATGATTTAATCCTACTCTCTGTTTCCTGTCTTTTAACCAGTTTGTAATCCAGAAAAGGACATCACCTCCTATCCCATGACTTTTAGTTTTCTTAGAAGCCTCTCATGAGGGACTTTGTCATAATCCTTCTGAAAATCCAAACACACTGTATTTACTGGTTTACCTTGTTCCACATATTTATTAACCCCTTCAAAAAATGAAGCAGATTTGTGAGGCAAGACTTCCCTTGGGTAAATCCATGTTAACTGTGTTCCATTAAACCATGTCTTTCTATATGCTCTGTAATTTTGATCTTTAGAATAATTTCCTCTATTTTTCCCAGCACTGAAGTCAGGCTCATTGGTCTATAGTTTCCTGAATTGCCCCTCGAGCCCTTTTTAAATATTGGGGTTACATTAGCCACTCTCCATTATTCTTTCCTGTTGAAGGTTCAACAAGTATTTAGTATGAAATAATAGTGATGTTTTAAACATTTGAAGCTGAAATTGATATGAGAAAGTACTCTTTGAAGCCTGGACAATTGAGACTCTTGTTCATTTAGAAGCATAGAAACCTAGAAATGATGGCAGAAAAGGACCAAATGATCCACCTAGTCTGCCCAGCAAGCTTATGCCAGTGCTGTGCAGGTTATCCTCATGCTTATCAGTTTCCAAGACCATAAAAGTAGGGCCCTTGGATGCTGTTTGAATCGCATATTGGACCAGCTGATGATTTCTGGAATTTTGGGTTAGGTGCTTGCATGGTATTAAGGATGTGCATACATTTGAAACAAATGGGTAAAATGCAACTAGTCCATTTTTATTTCATATGTGAACTTAAGATTGTCCAAAGCATTTTCAGGACTGGCTGATTCAATTCTGGTTTTACTCCCCTGCATGCAGGTACTCATAGTTTTGCTTTTCTTAGCAAATATAATAGAGAAATCAAAATAAGTCCCAGCATACAATGGGGAAAAACTAGGATTAGATCAACCTGCCCTGAAAATATGGAGCAAACTGGCAACCCTATGTGGACCCCTGAAATGAATGGAGGGGGTTCCAAAAATTTAAACAAAAATTTTGTCTCATTCATTTCCTTCCCAGTCATGTCAGTGGCACATTCTATAGATGTGCACTACTGAACAAACAAACAAAACTGATACCAATAGCAACCAACTTTTGCCTGTGTGACATCACAGCTTTCTGAGAGCTGAAGCAGGATGAGTTGGCACGGAGACTAGATAGAAGATAAGTCATGTTGAAGCATCTTTTTATCCAGCCTATAACTGCCATCTAGATCAAGTGACATTGATGTCCTCCTGTTGAAATATCAGAGCATCTGCAAGAAAATCTATTTTCTCTCTAGCAGTTGATAGAGAAGTATCTGTTTTGAAAATCCCTCCAAGAGTTAAAAAATGCTTTAAAAAAATTGGCATTTGGCACTGATCTTCTCTACTAGATTTTTATCTTCTCTGCTGGTCTCTTTCACTGTCACAGAATAGGAGATGCAGTGTTATTTCAGTGCTTGTTTTCTCTATTAATGCGAGGAGGGTAGAAATAGAGTAGAGATTGAAGCAGTGCAAGTGATTTTTTTTGTCTCACTCTCTGTCTGAGTGTCTAGCAGACATAGAACAGGGCTGTGCAGTGAGGTTTTAGCAGAGATATTGAAGCGAAGAAGCATCTTGCCCGGCTGCCAGCCTTCTTCACTTCTATTTGTTTTTGCATGTGAAGAAATAAGTCAGCAATGTGCACACACACACACACACACACACACACACTGTATCTGTGTGTGTGACACTGACAGGCACATTTGCACATACTAGAGTGGTACTACAGCATCAATAAATTAAATTCCTTTATTTCATCAAAACACTTAATAGACACTTCAGATTCCATCCTGCCACTGAGAGGAAAGGGCAGAATAAGGAATGACAAGGGGAGAGGATATGCTACCCAATCCAGTAGTAGCAGCAGCAAGAAAAAAGGAAGTCTTGCCCCTAAACAGAAAAATAAAAGCCTTTTTTAGCCACAAAATGGCAGGAGTGGAAGCCAGCTCAAGGCAGAAAAAATTGAAATTTGGAAAGCATGTGCAACCATCACCTGTTTTTCTCCCTGTAGTTTTAGAGCAGAAGCAAAAAGTACAAAGGATTCCAAGGCTGGCATTAGCAGGGCAGGGACAGCAGAAGTGCAAGCCAAAAGCAAAAGTGTGCTTCTTTATGAATGCTGCTTCTCAGGCAATGAAGTCATTATTTTCAAATACTGATTCTGAGGAAGGATCTGGACTAGGATTCCATGAATGAAATTTAAGAGCTAGTATTTATTTATTTTATTCATTTTAAAGTATTTACTATCTTCCCCTCCAAAATAGTCTGGGCTAGGGTACAATAAAAACATACATAATTTCAATGACAAAACAAATTACATAAACAGTCATGCACAAACATAAGTCTCAAGTTTTTCTTTTGCAGATATCAGTAGAGGATGGCTTACTATTTCAGTCTATGCTTAGGAAAAGTACCGGAGAAAGCAAATGCTTTATTAAAAATGAGTTGCCAGGTACTTGTGACTTTGATTGGCCACTGTTGGAAACAGGATAGTAGGCTTGATGGACCCTTGGGCTGACCCAGTATGGCATGTTCTTATGTTAAACACTTTACTGCCTTACATGAGGTACTGGCTTCCAATAGGGGTGTGATGAAGTCACCCTGTTTCCTCCTTTTTGCATGTACGGGACAAGACATTTTGCCTGGTCCATCTTAACTGCTACAGAGGGAAAGAGCTTTGTGGGTAAGACCCTGCTGAGAGGGCAATAAACTTGTGAGCCCAGCTGGGATCAGGAGGCCCCTGTGTTTCCAGGAGAAGGCAGTTCCTGTAAATATCTCTGACCTAAATTGAAAGCTTTGGAAGTGTACTGCAAAGATAGGCGCTTGGGGGTAGACCCTTGTCCTGTGCTGGTACAGGGACTTTCCACAGGTGGCGGAGCACAGAAGGAGACAGAGGCAGTGTAGAGCTTCACCACTGGAAGCCAGAGGTGCCCCCGGGAGATGCCCATAGGGACCTGGGCCGCTTGGACAGGTGGGCCTCACAGGGTCTCCTGGGAGTGTAAGTCCGGCGTGCCCACAGATGCAAGAGGAGCGCTATCGGGTTCGAGGCTGGAAACAGGTTAGAGGAGAGCGAACCACAATAGAGATGCAATGACAAGGCTAGGGACAGCACCAGAATCAAGCAAGGTCAGAGTCCAGAAGTCAGTCTAAGGAATGGTCAACGAAGCAAGGGTCAAGATCCAGAGATCAGGCAAAGATGAAGAGCAAGCTGAGGTCTTTGGCAGGTGGCAGGCAGGTCAGGAACAAGTTGAGGTCTTAGGCAGGCAGCAGGCAGGCAGGTCAGGAACAAGCTGAGGTCTTGGGCAGGCAGGTCAGGAACAAGCTGAGGTCTTGGGCAGGCGGCAGACAGGCAGGCAGGTCAGGAACAAGCTGAGGTCTTGGGCAGACGGCAGGCAGGCAGGTCAGGAACAAGCTGAGGTCTTGGGCAGGCGGCAGGCAGGCAGGCAGGTCAGGAACAAGCTGAGGTCTTGGGCAGGCGGCAGGCAGGCAGGTCAGGAACAAGCTGAGGTCTTGGGCAGGCGGCAGGCAGGCAGGCAGGTCAGGAACAAGCTGAGATCTTTACCAGAAGGACAGTCCGAGGTAAGACCGGGGAGATGAACAACGAACACTGGAACAAGCAGGGCTAGGAAGCAAGAACAAGCAGGAATGGAACTGGAACAGAAGGATCATGGAACGAGACTAGGAACAAGCAAGCAGGAACACAAGCAAGGGCAATCTCAGGAACAAACCGACCTGATTGCCAAGGCAAGGAAGTGAGGCCAGGAACTTCCTTTTAGCATGAGCTCAATCAGGGTGCGCCACAGAACTAGGCCATGCCCTGGAACCTACATCAGGGCGGCAGGTCCACGCATGCGCGCATAGGGGCGTGGCTAGCTGCTGCGACACCGAAGCCCGGTGTGAGGCCTGGTGTGCAGCCGAAGGCCCGTCGACCGCCTCCATGGGACGCTGGGGCCTAGCTGGACTTGCAAGGGCTGTGAGGGAGACAGGACCAGGACACGCTGTGGAACCCCGAAGGTGAGCGGTCCCATGCGCGGGACAACCGTGGGTGGGCCGCGTAACATTATTGAAGTGCTGTTAATGTTAAAAAAAGTAAAGTTGGAAGAAGAAAAGCTGGAGTCAACATGGTTCCTGACTCCAGACAGTGAAAATTTGCTCAGCTAGCCTCACATATGGTGTCAGATTGGGGATTTTTTCTAAGCCTGGCACAGAAAAAAAAAACCCAAGAGATTGATATTCAAAAGCCATTTAGACTGATACTTGAAAAGTTATCCATCTAAATGGCTGGCTGGCTATAGTTAAAGCCTGGCTAGCTATATTTAATGACTTATGCAGCTAGAATTTAGCCGCATAAGTCGGGGGCAGTTCACGGGTGGACAGGAAGCATTTTCGGGGTGGGCCAGAGTCAGTCGCATAAGGTGGCTAAGTACGATAGTCAGAGTTAGCCACTTAACCAATGTGGCAACTCTGGTCGTGCTCTAGGGCTGTACTAAAGTTAGCTGGACATACTTATGCAGCTAACTTTATATCCAGGTATATTCAGCGGCGTGGCTCTACAGCTGAGTATTGGCCCCAAAGTCTCCAGGGTAGAAAAGCGAAGGAAAGTTTGTAGTGTCTGGGCTGCCAAAGAAGTTGGAGGCAAAGTCATGCTCTTAGAAAGGTGTACAAAAGCACAGAAGTAAAGCAGAAAAGAGAAAAATAAGTTGTGGAAACCCTGCCTAAGGAAGGAGGCTGGGACAGAAGAAAAGCAATGCTGTTAGGACTGCAGAGCACTGAAAATTAAAAGCTTGCTGGCTCAAAGAAAAGAAAAGCTAAAACTGCCTTTAAACAAAAAGTAATCTGTGGGGCCTGGAAGGAAGTCAGGTTTGTTTGGTTTTTTTTAGCTGGTTAAGAAGAAGCTAAACCAGGAGTTAGGACTTGTCCTCAGTGTAGTTAGTGCTGGACGTGCAGGAGGTTTTTTTTTTAATTTTTATTTTTTACCTTTGTACATTAAAAAAAGAGAGAAGATAGTGGTACAAAGAAGCAGTACAGAAACAGGGTGTGGTTCCTAAAGAGACTGCAGCTTCCAGAGGCATGGGCAGAACTATGGAAAACCTGACCTGGAGCCAGTGGGAATACTACACTACAGGTGACAGAAGAGAAGCCAGACTGCTTGGGAAAAGTGAGCAGCCATGTACTGTGTGATAGGAGTTCCCCATTCTCAAGAGCCGGATGAGAGGAAGAACCTGAGACTGGTGGTGTGGCAGCTAGATAGGCCAGCCAGGCTAGTAAGGCCAAGGAACCCACTCCCAGATTGTGAACTGCCCAGAAAGAGGAATGGCTAGAAACAGTAGCTGAAATACAGGCGATGGCTGCAGAGATGGACAAAGTGCTAAGCGAGGATCCTGCTGGGAAAGGAATAAGTTTGTGAGCCTAACTGGTTTCAGGAGGCCCCCATGTATCCAGGAGAATGCAGCTCCTGTAAGTATCTCTAACCTAACTTGAAGGAATTGAAAATGTACTGCAAAGGTAGACAGACATTGATGTTGCTGAAATGCTATTATTGTTAATAAAAGTTGTTGCAAGAAGAAAAGTTGGAGTCAGCATGGTTCCTGACTTCAGACAGAGATGATTTGCTCAGCCATCCTCACAAGAGGAATGAATTAAATTTAAACTGTTGACTTTTATTTTCAAATCATTACATTATGGTTGTATTAAGTTTTACATTCCTAAAGTCCTTATGCTCTGAAGGTCAAAATTTGCCTCATATTCCTTGTATTGGGAGTTGTAAAACCCAACAAACTAGACTGAGAGCCTTTTCTCAAATTGGTCCCATGTTTTGGAACTACTTCCTTTGTTTAGAGTGTACAAAGAAAACAGTGTAAGTCCAGGATTTTTTTTTTTAAGTTTATGCTTTGAATTTGTAAATTGATATATGTAATATGTTTTTTTCATGTAAAGTGTTATGTATTGTCTTAACATTTATGAATATTTTTTTATTTTATAATCCGCACTGATCAATTTGTAATTGAATATAGCAGCCTATAAGTACATTAAATAAATAAATATATTGAGAGGTAAAGAATTAAAAGAATGGCGCCAAAGATAGAACATGAGCATTCATGAATCTCAGATAACCATGTGGACTTTAGAGATGGAATGTCAAGTAAGTATTGGCTAGAGGAACGGAGTGTATGGACCAGGGTATGAATACATAATGTAAAACTGAACCATGGTGAAGATACATTATATAGAAAATTGTGTATAATGACTGCTATTTTGTATTGAATGTGTCAAAGAACCAGTAGTCAGTGAGTAGGGCTTTAAGCACAGGAGTAATGTGTTCTTTCAAATGTGTCTCAGTTAATAAATGAGCTGCAGAATTTTGTATTAATTAGAGAGGATAGAAAGTATTCTGTGGGTCCCGATGCTGGGGCCTACGCTCAAGCTCAGGCAAGATATCGTGACCTGACCTGGAGGATGGGTCCTGATGCTGGGAACTCAGCCTGGACCCAGGCCCAAAGCCATGACCCGACCCGGAGGCCGTGTCCCAAATTCTGGGCCTTGGCCTAGGCTGGGGCCCAAGCCTAAGCCCGACGCTATGACCCAACCTAGGGGCCAGGTCCTGATGCCGGGGCTTCGACCTGGAGGCCAGGTCCTGACGCCAGTGTCGATGCCCGGCCCCGGTGTCTGGCCTGGGTCCTGGCCTAGGCCTCAGTGTCAGGACCCGGTTTCTGGGCCAGGCCTGAGCTCCAGGTGTCAGGACCTGGTTTTCGGATCGGGTTGAGTATGGGGCCTGGGTATGGGCCCAGGACTAGGCCGAGGCCCTGGTGTCTGTACCTCATCTCTGTGCCGAGCTGTAGAGTTGAGCCTGGTTTTGGTCTCCTACCTAGGCTGAGGTGTCTGCCTTGAGTACGCCGAGGCTGCAATGAGCTCCCATGGCCTCAGCCTATGCAAGTCTGAGATTTTCAGCCTAGTTACCACCTGCAGATCTGTGCCAGACTGGGTAAGTTGAAGTTGGGAGGTTTCCTGGCCCTGGTATTTTTCCAGGGGGGTGGAAAGGAGGTCTAGTTTTCATTTTTTGGCCTTTGGGGGGGGGGATGTTAATTGCTTGATTCATTTATTTTAACACAAATCAAGCAATCCATGAACTGAAATTTGTGGGGAACCCCCCCCCCCAAAAAAAATGAACTGAATAATGAAAACAAATTTGTTTTCCTTGCACATTCCTAGTATGCAGCATCACCTACAGAATCAGCACTCAGGGGAGGGAGGCAGTACTAGCCTGGGACCCTTTCTGCCATTCAAAGTAATAGCCAGAGGAAAGAGTTGAAAATGTGAAGACTTTTCCCCAAGCTGATTCCATTGCCCCTTCCACCAAGCAGATGGCAGGCCAGCAGCCCTCTGCATCTGCAGTAGCAACCCACTACATAGGAAGTGGGGTGGCATTCCTTATTACTATCCCAGGGCAAGAGGCAGGCAGCATTGAAAGTATTAATGAGGTGCGTTGAGGAAATTAGTGGGGACTAAACATCAGAGTGCATGTAGGCTATGCTGCACACCCAGGTGATGTCCTCATATTTCATCCAATATTCTGTTAGCCATAGGAAGGATGCTGGAGGGTTGGCAGTTAGATCGGAGAGGCAGGAGTCTTCAGGCAGGTTTCCTTGTGACAAGGTGGGAAAAATATGACAATAGCAATAGAAGATTGGGTCTTTTGGAGGATCAATTACTTTGCACACTTGTTGCATGTGGCAGTGAGGGACGCTCTGGGGCTGAGGTCCAAGGACCATGGGAATCTATTCCTGAAGCACCTGATAGCAAGGTGTAGGAAAATAGTAGGTCACTTTCATCGATGTGTGAAGGGTGGACACTTATGATGCATCTTGACTTCTTCAAGATGTTGGAATCTGCTGGAATTTCACCTATCTGATGCTTCAGAGATTAGTAGAGCAGCAGACACCTATTCATGATATACCTCTGGAAAAATAGATAGAAGTGGATTGACCACTGGGGCATCATGATTGGGTAGTGGTGAGGAAGCTTTGTTCCCCCTTCATGGTGCCTTAGAATGTTCGTGCCACTTTTGGTGCCACTTTGCCCCTCTCATACTACCTTTGGGGGTTCATACCACGTTATTGGGACCCTCTTCTGAAGCCTTTGCTCATCTGATGGTGCCTTGGAGAAATCCTGCCATTGTTGGTACCCTATTAGTTAACTTAGGCTATTCATGCCACTTATGGTGCCACTATGCCACAAGCTTAGTGCCTTGGAGTTCTCTTCATCCTTCTGCTGTTGTCTACCCACAGGTTTCATTATAATTGATAAGAAAACCCCAATGTTGCAGCTCAAAATAGACTCATTGCTTCCCCCATTGACTTTAATGGGAACTAAAATCTGAATGAAATGAAGAAACACTTTTTTTTTTCATTTGAAGCTAATAAAACAAATGGAGGTGACCCACAAAATGAATAAACAAAACAAAATATAAATTTTTGCCTCTTCACATGCCTACATGGAATGGAATAAATGTGCTTCATGTTTGTCAGTGTTTTATCACTTTTTAATGTAATATTTTATCAAGAATTTTATTTATTAAAAAATAGTCCCTCTTCATTGTTCCTTTTAGCTTGGAATTCATTGTTTTGGTGCTTTGAGAACACTTTATAATACAGTCATCTTTTAAATCGAAGCAATAATAATATATAGAGTGATATCCCTCAGGCGACTAAATGTATAAGATGCCCTTTCACGGGAAAGCATTCAGGAAGTGTAAAATAAACTTCTATATGTGTAGTAAATAAAAGGTTAACAATTGTGAAAGAAGTACATTCCTTTTTGAAGTCCATTCTTCAAGAATCTCTTACGAATTCTGATTGTCAGGCTATCTAAAAAGAATATTCATGAGATATATTTCATACCTTTGGTCTAAGAACTAGCTTACTTTTCATATTTTGTTGAAAACTAGACCTGTTGTGGGTTCTCAAGAACCAGATTTGGGAGTCACTTTCCTAGAGAAATATGTCCAAAATATATTAATTTTAATCTAGAAACATTTGAAAGCTATAAATTGTTTAGCAAATACACCAATGTACTGTATGTTTTGTTTTATTTTGAATTTATTGGAGTAATAGCAGCTGACGTATTTTTTCAAAAGACAAATTACACATTTTCTGCTCCATAGAGCTCTCATTGAAGTACAACAGTATTTTATCTTCTGAATGTTTCTTAATGGAAAAAAAAACCTTATTTTGTAAACTCATTATACAAAATAGAACCAAGCAATAAAGCTCAAGGATGGAAATTTGTCAGGTTGGCAGGGCAGGGATCCAAGATAGTAATGTAAAGGAGATGCAATTGTCAGTAATTGGAGTGAAGAACTACACATGCAGATTATAACAAACAAACCAAATGGATATGTGAAAAAGTATAACAGCTGTCCAGAGATCTACGAAAAGCTAAAGTTGTAATCCTTAAGGCAATTTCTTCAGAGCTTCATCAAAAAAAGTTTACAGAAAGCGATTCCCCCATCATTGTTTGTGTTTCACTGGAGGGCTGTGCGGAAAGGACATACAAGGTGTCATACCTTACAAATTTTAATTTAACCTTTTGATTTTGTAAATGTATCAGGACAGCAAAAATAACCAAAGTGCAAGGGACTATCCTAGAAGCATTCAAATGGGTGTTATTTGTTAACTGGGACTTACTTTTTTGTACAGTATCCACAGACAGTTTGGACCGAATGACTTGTGTCCTTCCCTTCTCAGGGAGGATGAATAAGTTCTGCAGTTACCAGATGACATTGGTCTGTTTAAGCCCCACATCCCATTTATTAGAGACACTCTGCTTTGCTTTTCACTGTGGGCAAAAATCTTTGAGACATTTTGGTTTCTTTGGAATTATGTCCGTCCAGTGCTGAATTTGTCATATTGATTATGGGTCATTTTCATTGAGATCAGTGTGTTGTTTGCCCTTTTTCACTTTCTCTCACTACTTTAATGTATCTGAATATGGGAAAGACATAGTTTTTAAAACATCCATCATCTTTTCTTTCGATAGGGGTGGGCTATGTAATGCTTTGTCCTTTCCCCCTCTTATATGTGAGCAACACTACCTATGCCTTGAAGACAAGAATCTTTGAACACCTATCTTCCTTATGCTCTGCCAGAGAAGAAGCACCCTTTGGGGTAGATTTTAATAAAGTACGGCCGAGCATACCTTTGTTCGCACACCAGGCATGAACAAGAGTATGCCGGATTTTAATAGCCGTGTGTATCCTTTAAAATCCAGGGTCGGCATGCGCAAGGCTGCCCAAAATCGGCAGCCTGCGCACACCGAGCCGCACAGCCTGCCTCCAGTCCCTCCGAGGCCGCTCCGAAATCGGAGCGGCCTCGGAGGGAACTTTCCTTCCACCCCCCTGCACCTTCCCCTCCCTTCCCCTACCTAACCCACCCCCCCAGCCCTTTCTAAACCCCCCTACCTTTGTTAGAAAAGTTACGCCTGTCTGAGGCAGATGTAACTTGCGCGCACTGGCCAGCTGGCCGGCGCATGATTCCACGGCTCGGGAGTGGTTTCGGAGGCCTCGGCCATGCCCCCGAAACGCCCCCGGGCCGGAACCATGCTCGCGGCCCCACCCCTGGATGATGTGCCGCCGCGACACACCACCGACATGCCCCCCAGGAAAGCCCCAGGGCTTCTGCACGTCCCGGGGCTTGTGCGCGCCGCCGAGCCTATTCAACATAGGCTCGGCGCGCAGGAGGAGCTTGGGGCAGGTTTTCAGGGGGTACACGTGTATCTTACGCGCGTACCCCTTTGAAAATCTGCCCCTTAGTGTCACATCGGTCTGTGATGTCTCATAAAAAAAGAAAACCAATAGTAGTAAAATCTATAATATAACTGAAAAAATAACCACCAAAGAATTCATAGGACTGATTTATAAGGAAGCCATCATACCCAAAGGTAAACTGCCAATTTTCTTAGCACTTCTTTATAATTGTTTCAGTCTCCAATATAAAGTCATTTAAATTTTTCTCTTGTTTTTCAATTGCACATAAAAAATACTAATAAAACACTTATCTTCAAACTTTTCTGGCACCCACACCTGACAACAGCTGGTGTTTCAGTGTCTGCTTCAGGGGTGTACAGAACATGGTGTTTATTTTTCTCTTTTTTTTCAATTGCATATTAAAATTACTTTTAAAAAAAACACTTATCTTTAAGCTTTTCTGGCTCCCAAACCCCACATCCATAACGGCTTGAACAAATCGCAGCATCCTTCCTCCATTTAAGATGCCTTGACTTCACTGAAAAAACATTGGAGCATAGTCACATGACCCATGTGTCATCACTAATTCAAAACACTTTTCTGTATGCACATAAACTCTTGAATATCTTGAAAAAAACATGCTTAGCACTGTCTCTTGAAAAACATAACATCAAATAGGGGTCCTGGCATGCTTCCTGCCAGCCCCTTCCCCAGGTATCATCAACCTGCTGACCTAGACCTTTCTCCCAACTCTGTTATCCTGTGAGCATGAAAGTAGATGGCACTTGCCAGAACTTGCCTCCCCTCTATCCCTGCATCCCCAAAATAAGTAGACATTATCTAATGCCCCGCCCCCAAACACCTCTTCCTCCCCAGCAGCTGATGCTCTCCCAACGATCCTCATTCCCAATACCATTACAAATAGGCTCACTAAAGTTACTGGGTGGGAGAACATCAGGTGCCGAGGAGGGAGGTATAAACTACAGGCAGATAATTACTTATGTGGCTAGAATATAGCCAAAGAAGTGGCTGCATATAGCACATTAGTTGTTTAGAGTGCTAACTTTACTGTTGGCCATCTAAATGGCTTTTGATGATGGATCTCAGGATATATAATGTAGTAGTATAGAGAAGGTAGTGCATAATATACCCCCTATAGCATGGGCACAGCTGTCTCTGATGTGTTCCATAGCAGCAAGACACAAAACATAGCTGTGACGTGTGTTCAGTTCAGTACATTGCAACACACTGAAAGCTGTAGCTACAGGTTGCTACTTTCATACTGTATGTTTGCATTACACAAGAGAAGCTAGGGCTATTTGGCTTCAGATGAAAGATACTGGGAGCAAGGAGTAGTTCACTTTGGCAGCACAGCTGTAAAGCCACTGACCTACCAGACCAATACATTTCCCACTAAACTATTACTTTGCCTCATAAGTATATACGTCTCTGCTTGTGTGGCACAGTGGCCAGGCTACATTGTGGGAGTTGTCAAGATGTGGCTACATAGTGCCAACCACAAGCAGATATCAACTTATCTGGCAAAGTAGCACTGGATATAACTCTTATACTGCCAGTGTTTTCAACCCCCTCTTGGCTGAATGAATAAACAGTGTCAGGCAAAGGTGGAATGTTAGTTTACCATATGTGAGGCCATTTTCTCCCTGCCTACACATTACCATATCAATAGTATCCATCCTAAAGGGTGGAAGCACGGAATTGCTTCTGGCTAAAGACTGTGTGGCCAAGTTGGGTGTATGCATTTGTGTGGTAAGGAAGAAAACTACAAGCTATATATCACCCCCAGACACAGATATAGACAGAGGCTAACACAGCACATCACTTACCCAGACACATACATCTGTTAGTACATTGTTGTTTGTACATTGTCAGCACTTTGCTAACCTACCCAGGCCCAAATTTGCTGTTCCTGGCTTGTTTGTCATCAGCCATCAATGATGTCTGTGCCAAGCTTGTTCCTACCTTCTAATGAGATCATCACAGTCATTACTACTCACACAACATTGTCTACACCTGGCAGCCTGACAGACATCTATTGGAAGCATATATGATCACTTAATCCTCTTTGTTACAAACATGGGCACCTCCAAGCCTCAGGCACTGAAAAGGCATGTCTTTCTACAAATAACACCAAAGTGCAGAAAACATCATGCCTACCATATCTCTGGGAACAGTTTGGCTATATAATTTGCACAGTGGCAGGCTTCAGTAGGAGACTTCTTGTTGGCTCATGAGGTCATCAGTTGATTTAATCTTCTCTTGCCTTAATGCTCTACACAGAGCTGATGACTGGGAGTCTATCAACATACCAATCTTGGTCTACAAATCCACAAAGTGTAAAATGGACAACCACCACAGGAGACACATCCTATAGGTCAGTAACTCTGCTATGTTGTCCACAAATCATGGCAGCCATGCAGACAAGCAAGGGCCTCAAACTTGAAAAGACCTGAAAGGTCATACTGCTGCTAGGGAAAGGCCCATTCTGATAGCATATCTCCCCAGGAATCCTCAGCCTATGTGCTTTATGGGTGGCCACATATAGGATAAGGACTGTATCTTCTATTAGCAATTAGAATAAACTACTCTGCAGAATTTCTATATACATACATTACACAGGACAATATGACTAGCCCTGAGCTGGATAGGCAAAGGGCCTTGCTGCACCCTATCTCAATATTTTCTAATGGCTACTTGTGACATGTCAGGGTAGATTCTAACACAGCTTTGCCTTGGTTCAATGAGGTGAACCTTTAGTTCTGTCATGTGTGGGCTGTTATTGTCATCCCTAAATAAACTAGGACCTATACATTTCAGAGGTGATTTTCTACACCATGTGAAGGCATGACACCATCCTATTCCCAATCCAACCTTCAGGTAGTCAGATCAGTATCCTATAATAGCCTCCCTATGCAGCTAACATAAACAATGTGACAGACCAAGGACCAAGGCCCTCACCATCTGTACATGAGAATTGACTGTTTGGATGTAGCAGGGCACAGCTGTACATGGTCATGTGCAACCTCTACGCGATATGCTAGCTTCCAATGATCTGTGAGGTTTGGGGATAGCCACCATACTGGACATGAGCTTCCCAGAAGGCTCTAAGTGAAGGCCTGCTATGTGAGCACTCTGATGTCAGCACTGCTTCAGAAACTGATGAGGCAGCGCTGGTACCTGTGTCTTTGCTGGCCCATGTGAGAGTATGCATCCGATGTACTTGTGGCTATTTTCAGTATGTGGTCAAGTAAACCCAAAACCCATCTTTATTTACATTTGTATTGCACTGTGGTCATTCTTCAGTTCCTAAATACTGTATACGATCATGACATTATTCTATATTCTTTTAATATCAAGGTACAATAAACGGAGTTTATGAATTTTTTTCCCCTAGTTTAAAGATGGAACCAAAAAGCAAGGGCCTGAAACAGCAACAACAACATCATAAGAAACTGCTGGCTGCCATGCTTTCACAGGATTCCTTTGATTCTGTCAACAGCACTGCACCATCTTTAACAGAGGATGATATCCATGATGAGGATGATGCAATGGAACTCCTGGGTAAATAAAATAATCACATGACCTTGAATATCATTCTTTACTTTTTTTTTTATAAAGGTGGCATTGGAAATAAAGTACTAATAGTTTTCAAAAGTTTATATTAAACACTGGATGTTGTTCTTTTAAGTAGAACCTGTGTTCCGTGAATTTAGAGACACAGTATGTTTGTTTTTTTTTAAACTGTTTATTTAACTTGACAGGCAACACAGCTTATCCATTGCATACAGACAACATGGGACCCAGCTTATGTGAAGGAATTGTTGTGTTGTACTTTTATTCCTCTCCTCGGTGTTCTCCTCTCTAGCCCTTAAAAAGTAAAACAAATTACGATATTGATCGGAATGTATTCTCTAAAAAAAAGAAAAAATTCTTGATTTTGGCAAATGAAAATATTTAAATGCTATGTTAAAAAAAAAGCATAACTTAAAGTCCCTGTGAAACTGTAAAAACAGCATAAACTGCCTTTTCATGGCTTTTTAGCTTGGTCCCCACTCTGATTAACATAATATTTTATCCTTTTCATTGTAATATACATGGCCTCATTACCCCTTTCTGAAATCTGCAGTATCACTTTCCTGACAGCAGAAACAAGTTGGGCAGAGCAAGTATATTGAGCATGTTTACTGCATGATGTCCACTCCAACTAGGGACAAGAAGCCAAACGTGCTTGCTTATCACTCCACCTTATTTAAATATACTCAAAACCACAAACATGTCCCTACGCTATAAGAATCCATGGGGAGAAAGAAAACAACAAAAAATACTAGGATATAATTTTTTATAGCAAAAATACTGTTATAATTTGAAACTGAAGAGAATTCCAGACAGGAAATAGGAAAGGCAGACATCCACGCAGAATAAAAAACAGGAAATGAAAGGTCTCATCCCTTTCTAAATTTTGTCTTGCCCTCACTTCCTTAACAATAGCACTATGAATCAGGAAGGACTATTCCTGGATTGGCTCAATGATTTTAGCAGCATTTTATACTGCCATGCTTGAGTGTTAGGTTTGATTCCCAAGTCCAGCTTCTCTCCCATGGAACAAGCAGGGTTTGTGATGCTTCAGAAGTACCTTGGAAGGGGAGTTTTAGCCAATGTAAAATGTCTCACTAGCAAAACAAAAGCTACCCCGACCACACCATACTGTTCGATCTAAGGTCAGAAAGTCAAAATACTGAATGAAACAGTTTCAATAAACACAATACTAACTTTAATATATCTGATGTATTCATAACATGTATCTCATTTCAAAAATTATGAATGACATACAGCTTGGGAGGCTATATTGAAGAAATGTTCGTTAAAGATATTCCCCTGATGCAGACACACAGGAATGCCGAAACGCTACAGCGTCAGGACATTTATGATGTATTCGGAGGAATATTCAAGCTGACACTTGGTTACAATGGAGGAATATTGAAGGGGACACTTGGTTACATCGGAGGAGTACACCTGCAGTATGGCAGTATTATGATGGCAATTGTTTAAGGAAGGAGACCGAGACTAGTTTTGAAAAGCAAATTGTGAGCCACAGCATTGGGAAAGAGATTCGAATAACATTAGGATGTTTGAAATATTGAACGATGAGGCATAGTGGTCTGACTCTGTAGCCACTGTTTGAGTCATTGGAGCATGACAATTTTCCTCACCAGTGTTTATGGTACAAGCTTGTTGGTTTTAGTGGACAGCCTTCCTGTTTTTGGAAATATGATTGTTGTACTCCATAAGTTAAGCATCAGCCAGTTTGGAATTAATTAATAAATGTCAAAGTCTTTCTAATGATAATAATACCGAGCATCTCCTGTAACTATTTGCCACATGTTGTTATTAGCAACATATAGAAAGATGATTGTTGTGTTTAATTATTGGAAGTATAATTTATTGAATAAATGAGGTGGATGTGTGATGTGAATGTTAGGGATTTTGTATGGTTTTATGCATTGGGATAGTATGAAAAAAAATAATGAATTTAGTGAATTGGTCTCAATTGAATTTTTTTTAACAAAATAATTTTTGTAATGAGATATATGATGATATTATGAATACATTAGATATATTAAAGATAGTATTTTAATGTATAGATTATGTTTATTGAAACTGTTTCATACAGTATTGTGGTTTTCTGGCAATGTAAAATGTCATCTAGTGGGTAGAGTCACGGCTCACACATTGGATTCTGATGGATGCTGTGGTTGGCAGCCCTTAGCCAAGAATTATCACTATGATGACCCAGGCTAATTAAAGAGTAGAGAGAGAACAGAAGATATTTAAAAATAAGGATGAATCACTAGATAGTTGTGAATGAAGGCTCATGCTGCAGTAGCCCCAGTAGTGGTCAGTTCTATTGAGATGAAAGCCCACAGGAGGAGGAGGAAACTGCCAAACTTAAAAAAAAAAATTAATACTATCTTTACAAGTAGCACATCTCTGTTTTCTAGAATGATAAGGCTTTATTCTCTACTGCAGCCCAAGTGAAGAATGCAGTCACATCTGTATACTGCTCAATACTAAGAAAACTATCTGAACGAGGTAATGTTGGAAAAATCATCATATACACAATCCACAAGGAGTGCAAGAAGACTATAGGTCCAATAATTTCATCTTCAAAAATATTTATTTTAAACGTTCAAAGGAGCCACTCCTATTTTTAATTCATGCACAAGTAAATGACTGCTTCAGGGTCCCCCGACACGGGCCCCGTGTTTCGCCCGAAGGCTGCGTCGGGAGGGACAGTCTGTAATCTTAACAAAGGCTAAAAGAGAACAACGAAACATCAGTGTTAAAAATGGACCAATTTAAGGGTACAGAGTATATCTATTGACGCCGAGACACATACCTTAAAGTCAGCTGAGGAGTTCACACAGCTAAAGCGGCAAGGAGGGCGGGCGGCTAGACTAAACACAGCGTTTTAAAGAGAGCTGTTTTGGTGCGATTTTGAACCACCAATCAGAACACGAATCAGCTAGCCAATCAGAACAGGACAGATCTGCACTCAACTAAATGAATATAATGGTAATGAGTTCAGTTCAAAAGGATACTAAAAATACATAACAGTGTCAAATAATACTATATATTATGGAAAATGTTATAGAAAAGATTCTTATAGAAAATACTGCCACTCGATCTCATTGTTAAGTCCTGCAGGATGCAGGCTATTGAGTGTGAAAATCCATTTCTGCTCTCTACGGATAAGCATTTCGGAAAAGTTTCCTCCCCGACATGGTGGATGAAGCAAATCAATTACCAAAAACTTTAAATCATCCTCAGAGTGCCCTGCTGCTTGTGCATTCACATTTTCAACCCAACCTTAGTAATATTGTAGGTGTTTTTTCCGGCCACCAATCTTGTGGACAATGTTCAGTGTGTCCTTTTGTTCTCTCTACCAATAATTTTGAACATCCAATTACACACAAAAAATTTTTCTTAAGATTTTCCACCAGTTGTCATTCACGAGGAGTAATCTATGTGATTTTGTGCCCCTGCCCAAAATTGTATGTGGGTAAAACCACTAGACAGATACGCACCCGTATCATTGAGCACCGGTCAAACATTCGTACTGGCCGTGAAACTGCTCCCCTTGTCTCTCATTGGCAAACAGCAGGGCACTCTGAGGATGATTTAAAGTTTTTGGTAATTGATTTGCTTCATCCACCATGTCGGGGAAGAAACTTTTCCGAAATGCTTATCCGTAGAGACCAGAAATGGATTTTCACACTCAATAGCCTGCATCCTGCAGGATTTAACAATGAGATCGAGTGGCAGTATTTTCTATAAGAATCTTTTCTATAACATTTTCCATAATATATAGTATTATTTGATAGGGATGTGAATCGTGTCCTCGATCGTCTTAACGATCGATTTCGGCTGGGAGGGGGAGGGAATCGTATTGTTGCCGTTTGGGGGGGTAAAATATCGTGAAAAATCGTGAAAAATCGTGAAAAATCGAAAAAACGTAAAATCGCAAAACCGGCACATTAAAACCCCCTAAAACCCACCCCCGACCCTTTAAATTAAATCCCCCACCCAAATGACTTAAATAACCTGCGGGTCCAGCGGCGGTCCGGAACGGCAGCGGTCCGGAACGGGCTCCTGCTACTGAATCTTGTTGTCTTCAGCCGGCGCCATTTTCCAAAATGGCGCCGAAAAATGGCGGCGGCCATAGACGAACACGATTGGACGGCAGGAGGTCCTTCCGGACCCCCGCTGGACTTTTGGCAAGTCTTGTGGGGGTCAGGAGGCCCCCCCCAAGCTGGCCAAAAGTTCCTGGAGGTCCAGCGGGGGTCAGGGAGTGATTTCCCGCCGCGAATCGTTTTCGTACGGAAAATGGCGCCGGCAGGAGATCGACTGCAGGAGATCGTTCAGCGAGGCGCCGGAACCCTCGCTGAACGACCTCCTGCAGTCGATCTCCTGCCGGCGCCATTTTCTGTACGAAAACGATTCGCGGCGGGAAATCACTCCCTGACCCCCGCTGGACCTCCAGGAACTTTTGGCCAGCTTGGGGGGGGCCTCCTGACCCCCACAAGACTTGCCAAAAGTCCAGCGGGGGTCCGGAAGGACCTCCTGCCATCCAATCGTGTTCGTCTATGGCCGCCGCCATTTTTCGGCGCCATTTTGGAAAATGGCGCCGGCTGAAGACAACAAGATTCAGTAGCAGGAGCCCGTTCCGGACCGCTGCCGTTCCGGACCGCCGCTGGACCCGCAGATTATTTAAGTCATTGGGGGGGGGTTCAGGAGGGTGGGGGATTTAATTTAAAGGGTCGGGGGTGTGTTTTAGGGGGTTTTAGTGTGCCGGCTCACGATTCTAACGATTTATAACGATAAATCGTTAGAATCTCTATTGTATTGTGTTCCATAACGGTTTAAGACGATATTAAAATTATCGGACGATAATTTTAATCGTCCTAAAACGATTCACATCCCTATTATTTGACACTATTTATTTATTTTATTTAACAGTTTTTTATACCGACCTTCATAGTAAATTACCATATCGGATCGGTTTACAGTTTAACAAAGGGAAAACAACAAGAGTAACAAATTCACGTAAATGAAAGATAACAATAAGTAGGAAGAAGTCAAAAATTACAATCAACAAGGGGAGAGAACTTGGAAGCTTGCAACAAGCTGGAAGGAAGATAGGCCGGTAAAAGAAATTTTACCGTTATGATTTTTAGGATCCTTTTGAACTGAACTCATTACCATTATATTCATTTAGTTGAGCGCAGATCTGTCCTGTTCTGATTGGCTAGCTGATTCGTGTTCTGATTGGTGGTTCAAAATCGCGCCAAAACAGCTCTCTTTAAAACGCTGTGTTTAGTCTAGCCGCCCGCCCTCCTTGCCGCTTTAGCTGTGTGAACTCCTCAGCTGACTTTAAGGTATGTGTCTCGGCGTCAATACCGGTAGATATACTCTGTACCCTTAAATTGGTCCATTTTTAACACTGATGTTTCGTTGTTCTCTTTTAGCCTTTGTTAAGATTACAGACTGTCCCTCCCGACGCAGCCTTCGGGCGAAACACGGGGCCCGTGTCTGGGGACCCTGAAGCAGTCATTTACTTGTGCATGAATTAAAAATAGGAGTGGCTCCTTTGAACGTTTAAAATAAATATTTTTGAAGATGAAATTATTGGACCTATAGTCTTCTTGCACTCCTTGTGGATTGTGTATATGAATTGTGGAGTGCATCATTGCTCCTTCTCTATATTTGGAAAAATCATCATAGCCATCCCCATTAGCTAAAGAAACCTAAAAACACAGTAGCATCTCTTCTCCTTCAAGTACACTTCAGCAATGGCTAGATGTAGAAGAGATTAATTGGTAACCATGTCATCCACAAAGAAACTAACATCTCTGTACAAGGAGAACTCACTAATGCAAATTTTGTCTCATTTCAGCCTTTAATAGGACTCAGTAGTGAGTTAATCTCCTGCTTAAGAATAGAGCTCTGGACAAAATGTCTACCTTAAATAATTTGAATGTAGGCAATCTAAATATAACTTCTACATTTATTATATTGGAAGTCCTTTAATAAAATCCTTTTCTCTATCATTTCTATGAACTTTGAAGCTGACATTTTAATGATCTTAGGCACCTAAGGTTCTGAATTTATAAATTTGCCCGCTATAAATATCTAAATGTAGAATAAATATGGAATAAATAAACATAGAAGCCTATATTTTTCAATTTAAAGAGGTTGGGGCAAGTTAGGTGAGGAAGTTAGGCACCTAGCACTAATGTTCAATGCTAGGTGCCTGACTTGGGCAGTCAAATTTAGAACCTGGCAGAACTGGTCTAGTATGGCTACCCTGCACCCAACCTGAATCTTCTGATAAAATAAAGTCTGTACTGGGGGAATTCACTAGCCCTCCTGCAATCCATCTGCCTCTGGTGAAGGAAGATGTACAAGAAGGAGCCACTAGCCCTACCTGCATCACCAGTACCCCCCTCTCCACCATGACATCACCCCACCTCCCCCAAGGTTTCAGGAGAAGAGGGTCTTATTCTCCCCGGCTGGGCTGAATACTCAGTGCAATAGCTTTGACAGCTCCCAGCACTTAAGTATTCATTTATTCACTTCATTCAGTGAAGCAGCCAATCTCTGTTCAGAACTCAGTTCTGAACAGGAATTGGTCTCTACAGACACCATTCTGCCTGGGGAGGCCCTTAGTTGGCACGAGGGGAAGAAGAATTGACAAGGGAAATGTTTTTTTAATTCACTGGGTCTGGAAGAGGACAACTGATCTTGCTATGTGATTGAGCAAAGAGAGCTTTGTCCAAAAACCTTGGGCTTAGAGGAGTGAACTAACTGAATAATTTTGTAGCGTATCTGAATTGAGTTGATAGACTACTAATGGATTTTTTAGTTTGTGTACATGGACTGTCTATTGATTTGTTTCTACTATTTTTCTGGACAGTTATTTTATTTTGGACTTTACAATAATTTATTTCCTCTGTTTTGGAGAATTACCTTTCCTGGTTGAGTGCAAATTTCCCCTTGGGCCTCTCAGCTTTTGCTGGGCCCTGCTGGTCTGAATCCTGTTTTATGACAGGTTCCATGGTTGCAGAAAGATCTTTCCCCACCCTTAATGACCCTTAACGAAGAAGGGTAGTTTACAAAAATGGTGCATAAGCACCATTTTTCCCAAGAGGAATGAATATTTTTAGTTCAAATTGTTTTACCATTTTGTTGTGCAGAATTACTGTGGTAGGGTGCAGAAAAAGCAACTCACAGTTGTTCAAAAGAGAAAAATAAAATTCCAAGTAACTTCCATATGCACAGTTCTTAGATTACTTAAATTCTAGAATCCTCACACACCTCTTCACAGAGATTTTTACTATTCAACCCCAGGTGGAAAGAAGGAGTCCCTCTTGAAATTCCTCAGTTTAGTCACAACTTGCAGAAATAGTCCAAAACAACCTTTTCACACTTTCTTTATGTAGTTTGAAATTTCCTGGCCCAATACTGGAACTTCAAGACAAGTACCAATTCCTTGTTCTTTCTGGGCTCCCTACACACGACTTCTCAGTAATTCAACTTCCTGTTCCAAACTCCAACAGCAACTCTTTCCTTCAGCAACATTCCCAAACAAACTCTACAAAAGATTCCCCAGCCAAGGATCTCAGAAACCACTACTCTACACCACAATCATACTAAAATACTTTTGTTTCATGGAAAACACTTTTCATAGACCTCCTCCTGACCCATCTCCTTGTGGATGTGAAGAATTAATATTTCAGTCTCACATCAATTACACTCCTCTTAGACTCCCATTGCTACAAGATTCCTACTCTTAAATGTTGCACGCCATTTAACCGCTAGTGGGGCCTAAGCAGCTCTTCATTAAGTAACTTTGCTGAGATCTTCCTGGTTAGTGTGATCTACGTTCCCTTGACCCTTACTCACTGCACTTACATTTGCAGCACACAGGGTCTAGGCATGCTAGTTTCCAGCGGTGAACTTGCAGTTTCAGGCAACTCAGCCTCCACCTGACTCATGGCTTTCTACAGAATATGGCGCATCCCACTTGCCACTTCCTATACTATCGACGGGGTCAGTATCTTCCCATGCTTATGTTGGCAACAGGCAGGTCCTCATCTTCTTCTTCCAGAGGTTTCTTGGCCATATTTAATTCACTAAATATTACTAGAGTTCTTTTCCAACCTCAGGCCTTATTCTCCTTCTCCTTCCCTGCCTCCTTACAATGCAGGTACTGCTGTGGTTCAGACGCTACAGACAACATTGGAGAGGTGATCATACCATGGCCAGCTCTACTCCACAATCTCCTGAACCACCAAGATGCCTCATACCTGCTTGATAATCTACCATAGACCAAAAATGTAAAGCATGGCATTCATGGCATACGATGTCCAGTGCCACAGGTCTGATGGATGCCCTGCAAATTCGACACTCCAGCCACACTATGCCCCAATCTTATTCTTGGGTTAGCAGAAGTTAAACAGGGAAGTAATGCTCCATGCTTTCTCTTTTCTGCCACTCAATGACAGTTTTTACAGCATGCACTGTTCACCTTGTTCCATGCTATACCACATTCCTCAGTGCACAGCGACAATGTCTTATCTCACGTATGTCTGATGATGTGACATAATCAGGTAGGTGCGTGCTACACAATTACTCATTCCTCATGCATCGAGGGTTCAATAGTTCTAGACAGTTCCTCCACATTGTGCAGACTCGTAAACCTTCTTCTTTCACTGAAATTCTAACAATGACAGACCTTGTGGCCTCCTTAGATTTTACCATGCTCCAATATGCACAAAGAATCACTAATGCACCAAACATTCCAAAATTTGATTTCACACCCAAAGCCCAATGTTCTGGGTGCCAATTTTTGTAACATGAACCACCCTATCTCCCATAGAGCTTGCAGAATCTTTCAAGGAGGTAGGCCAGTCTCCTCTGTACTCCATGATCTCGGGTGACTCCAAAATGAAACAGAGACAGTCTGAGTCCAACCATCTTGTTTATTTTCTTGCACACATTTAACATGACTCACAGAAATTCCCAGCAAGGAAATAGATGTGAAAAGTTCAGTCAAATCTCAAACTGAAGGTGCACCAAAAGGTGTTAAATCTCTTTAGTGCAATTATATTATCCACATCAGGGATTTTGCTTGTATAATCTGAGATTTATCTAAACAGTGGACTTTTGTAACCCCAATGGTATTCACAGCAAGAGGAACAGTTTTAACCCTCAATGAGGATGGTGTCCAGTTAAATTTGACGGCATAATCTTCCTGGAGCTTACATTTGCTGTACAAGGACCAGAATCCTCTAAGGCTGCTTGCTAGAGAGAGACATCTCACCAGTTCCCGAGCTCTCCAGAAAGTAACACAACTAAAGTTAGATCATGATGAGGTAAAGCCAGATCTAACATTAACAACCCCACATGTGGGTGCTAGAGGCACTATTTTAGATAGTAAAAGAAGCTTGAACAGTTCTAAAACTAAATATATTTTAGTTTGTAATAATTGTAATCCCCCTGTGGTTAGGGGTACATGCCTGTTTTAATTTGTGCCCTCAGGTTCACTTTGGCTTTCAGTTCTTCTTAACAGCACAGGACAAGATGTACTAAAAGTTTTTCTCATCCTATGTACAGAGCAGGGGAAAATGTTCAGTACATAGGTTCCAAAATGCTTTTTCCCATCAGGGATTATTGCTCAGTTGTTATTGATAGGATAAAACCCCCTTGTGAACCAATCATAATGAGGAGTGTTATGTAAAGTTTAGTTTATATTAAAGTTTAGTTTATATTAAAGAATAAGACACCACAGAGAGAATGGTAAAGATTGCTCTAATACTGATTATAGTGGCAAACTTCTCTGAAAAAAATCATTTACTGACAGCCTTCATTGAAATCTCAGTATGTCTTCTCCAAATAATGCAGAGGAGGCAAAAATTGCCAGTAAATCTCTGATATGTGCTTTAGACAGTATGAAAGGCACTGTTTTATGAGATTTCTCTGTATAGCGTTCTGACAGCATACCATCCATTTCTTCTATAAACTGGGACACACATGGAATAACAGAGGGTGTCTGTATTTGAGAGGCAGAGGGAGAGTTCTTCAGCTAGAATGAGAAGACATGCTTTATTTTTTGGGTCACTAATTTTCCTCGAGCATCGAGTTCAGTTTAAGTCTACTTTATTGCATTATGTTGGTCTGGGTTTTATAATAATGTAAATAAATTTGAAGAGGGACTCTGGATTCTAGTTGGAAACATTCATCACATCAATAACTTCCTGTTAAATTATCCATTTTATATGAAGCATATTCATGTCACTAATAAAAACTTTTAAAGTGTTTGGTTGCATGTAGCTTTGGAAAAGAAACAGGTGTTGTCAATCTTTGAACATGCACTTACTCTCATTAGAACTTAAAAAGTGAATTTGCTACCTCTAGTGGATTTGTGAAGTATAACAGATTTGTGAAGTATAGCAGATTTACAAACCAAACTTTTTAAGTTTTCTTTACAGTGATGTGCTGTAAGAAATGATGTGCCTGATGATGGTGTATGTGTCCTTTTTCATTTGTGCATGCACAGACAATTTGCACACAAAATGCCACTGGTAGGAAATTACACATGTAAAATTCCATGGTCCGAGGAACTGATGGCAGGAGCAAAACCCTTTCCCCATCCACACACACACACTCTACAACACATCCCCCACACTTTTCCCAACACGCCCATTACCCCTGTGGCTGTAGTGCACACATGCACATACAAACATACACCTCCGGGTCGGATTTCCCATAAGGCCAACCTAGGCCATGGCCTAGGGCGCAGCAGTCAGGGGGGCAGAAATAACAATCAAACATTTACAAATTTTTCAGTGTTGTTATTTTGAAAAGGCCATATAAAATGCTGCTTTTAAAATTTACATCCATATACTTTAAATAAATTGAGTGGTACATTTACGTTGCCCATCTCTACAGTTTGCGCTGTCTTGCTCAGTCACAGGCAAAAAGCATTTGCTATTTCTCTCTCACACACTCAGCGTAAACCACGAGTTAAAGGAAAATTCCAGATTTGGCGTTCCGATAGTGATTCCAAGTGATTCATTATACTCATATCGCTTGTCTTCTACATATCTACTGATAATAGGTATGTAAAATATATTGTTACTACTTTTATATACTGTTTTGTTAACTCAGAGCTGAAAGCCTTAAGCAGACAAAGTTGACGGGGGTTTTCACTAAATTATAAAGGGGCTGCGATTTTTATTACAAAACATGACATACACAACTTATGGCTTGTTTATGCAGCATCATTTAATGTGGTGTAATGTAAGTTTGGCACAAAATGCAAAACATTTCAATAAAATTATATAATGTCAGATGAGAATCGATGTAACTCTTCTGCATTTTATGTCAATTTTATTCACTGTTTTTTTGTATCGAATACGCCATCTGGGTGAATAATTTGAACTAACCAAAGAAGTAATCGTCGTATCTCGTATGGGTTATATAGGCAGATGTCTGCATTTTGCGGGCTGGCCTGACCCAAACCTGCAGGCCGGATCGGGTTCAAAATATTTCAGCGCGGGTCGGGTCGGATAGAAGAACTTCTGCGGAGCGATGCGGATCCCGCGGGCTGAAAGTTTTTTTTACTGGTTTTTGTTTTATTTTGCTTCTAGGAAGAAATTCTAGTAGATATTTAAGACGACTTGAAGAAATTCGATGGAAAGGTTTTTTGTATGAGTTAAAATTCGATGGAAAGGTTTTTTTGTATGAGTTAATGTTATGCAATTTCATAAGTAGTGCAGTAGTGTAGTTTTGAATTAAAAATATATGGTTCAAAGATTATAAAGATTGTATTAAGTGCTTACATGTTTCAAAAATAAACTATTACATATTAAATTGAAAATTATAAATCAACTTTTGAGGAGAAGGGGGTGCAGAATTGTGCTTTGGCCTAGGGAGTAGAAATGTGTAAATCCGGCCCTGCGGCCTCCTATATCATCCTCTCACACACACACACATATACACACACAACCCCTATTCACTTCACACCTCCAAAAGACACACACACAACAAGTACATGGCAAGAATATTTGTTAATAATAATTGCTGGAGGTAAAGAATGCTTTTGGAAATTGTGTGTATTCCATCGAATGCACCTTTCTAATCTTGTTTTACATATTTAGAATGAGGGGGTCACAATTAAGCACTGGGTAATAACAGGACAAAACAGTTAAAAATATTTGCCACTGAGATTCCTTACACAAATATGAAATAGCACGGTTTCTTTGCTCAAAGCTTGAATTTCATGAAACGTCTAAAAGGGAAAATTTTTATAACATATTGGGAAAATAAAAACTCGTACATAAAGGCACTGTAGGACTTTGGCCTGATCCTTATATTTATCCCTTCCAGGCCAACATCACTCAGCAATTTGTCCACTCATTTTTCTTGTGCAACTTTTCTGTGAAATGTTTACCCTTCCTGAAGAGATGGCTGAGGGGAGATATGATAGGGGTTTATAAAATAATGAATGGAATGGAACAAGTAAACTTTACTCAGTTGTTTACTCTTTCATAAAATGTACAAAGACTAGGGGACACACAATGAAGTTACTGGGTATTCTTGGGATAAGCAGTTTGGAATCTATCTACCCCTTTGGGATCCTACCAGGTACTTATGAGCTGGATTGGCCACTGTAAGAAACAGGACACTGGGCTTGATGGGCCCTTATGTTGTGTTCTTATGTTCTAATGTTCTAAATGTTGAAAGGAATTTAGCCTTGGGCAAAAGATGCAGAATCACATGAACTTGCAGCTATTTGTCCTAATTTGTTAGACCCTTAAATATGACCCTGGGGTTTCAAATATTTTGCTTACTGAGAAAGTATTCATAGAGTCATGCTCACGTTTTAGTGTGAATGTTAAAGTAATACCTCTATTTTGTTTTATCTCCATGCTTGAGGCAGCAATACATTATTTCCTAGCATGTAGTCAGATGGACTCAGGGCCAGTGGGTTTATGTTCCCCTGCCAGCAGATTGAAACGGAGCAAACTGACACAGAAAGGTGGTGGAGGAAGAGTGATGGGCACAGAGTTACTAACTGAATTATGGAATGTACTATTCATATGTGAGCCTGAATTTGAAACCAATCTGTTTTGCAACGTATTTTCTTTGGCATTTTCAGGGAATGCGAGTGAGTAAACTTGTAACCGCATCCAAAAATGACTCAGGGAACAATGATATACTTATATGAAATGTGGAAATAAAAGGAGAGACCATATATATTGTCATCCACAGTATAAACTGCAGTGACCCCAGCTTGCCAGTATATTCCATCTCCAGCAGATGGTGGACGTGCATCTCACAATGAGGACTGCTTTGAGCTTTTTGAAAGGAGAAATTTGAACTTCTAAATTCAGGAACAGAAAGCCCCGCTCTCTTGCAGACAAGGGCAGTTCTATAATGAGGCAGGGTGAGGCGGCCGCTTCAGGCAGCAGAATTTTGAAGCGGCAAAAAATGCCCCTCTCAGAATGCCACTGTGGCATCCACCTCATCTTGCCTGCCCCTGCCGTGGTTGCTGACCCAGGCTGGTGGTGGCAGAAAAGAGGAAGGTTGTTGCCGCAGGCCGCCACAACCAGAGGCCATGCCAGTGGCACAGAGGAGGGACACCGATGTCGCTTAAGGCCAGGCCGGCAGCGTGGAGGAGGGACGCCAGTGCCGCCAGAGGCTAGGCCAGTGCGCCGGCGGCGGCTGAAGGGAGTAGGGGCGTGGGCAAAGTGAGATGAATGTGGGGCGAGAGAGGGTGGGGAAAAGGGGCACCAATCTCATCCCTCGCCTCTGGCAGCAGATTGCCTTGAGCTGCCTCTGCCTAAGGTGATACCTAAAGGTCCCTCCCCCAGTTGAGAATTCCTGAGGCAATTTTCATGATCCTTCAGAGGTGTGCCTTGGTCCAGTAGCTGGGTTTCCTGGTGTCGACTTAGCTGCTAGTACAGCTAAAAGGCAGCAGGCGTAGGAGGCCGAGCACGGTGGTGACGGTAGATGCGCTCTCCCCCTGCAGCCGGAGATCGTCTCTGTACTTAGCCGGTAAGCACTGAGCTCAGGTAAGGTTTAAAAAAAAGAGGAAGATTTACCTGAATCAGAGACAGTTAGAAGGGTTTCATGATTTTCTCCGGTCTCCGTTCTCGGCGCGCTTTCTGACGTTCGTTCCAGCTCCCATTAGGGTTGGGGAACTGGACAGTTTGGCAGGTTGAGCGGACCTTGTGGGCTAGGCTTTTTTCTTGCATGTCACGTGGTAGGCTGCAGCGGCCATTTTCACACGCTCGTGTGCATGTTCTGCTGCCCTCTGTAGGCTGTTGGTGTGCACAATGTGTTGGCTCTTTGCACACATTGTGCGCTCGGTTTTTGGGTGCACTTTTTACACGCACAAACTTTTTTATGCACTTAATTTGCTGCACAGGTTGTGCATGCATCTTGCCGCACTTTTTTCTAGGCACTTATTTTTTGGGTGCATTTCATTTTTGAGCTTGAGCTGTTCTGACGCACATTTACTGCAATGATGGCACTGGTAAGCAAGAAGCCTAATCGTCTTCCTATTTGTGTTGCCTGTCATATTAGAGCTTCTCAGCAGGACCTCGCTTCTAACCTGTGTCAGCGCTGCTCAGACACTCAGGTAGAGCTGACTTCCTCAGATTTTGCTAAGCCTGGCTCTTCCCATTCTGAAGATGGGTTGGTCACAGCCTTGACTGTTTAGATGCCAGATCTTGGTTCTCTCTTGACTGGCTCCTCCACTGGCGAGAGCAGTTCTTTGGGACAAGCTCCAGTTCCTTCTGGGCTTGGTCTGGACCTAGCTGCTTTTTCTTGGGTGGAATTTTTTCAAGGCTTAAAAGCTTTTCTTCAATATTGAACCATGTTGCATTTCTTTCATAGGGATGAACTGCTGGCCTTGTTTTCCCAAACCTTGAAACAGCTAGGTGTTCCTGGTTTGGATGCTATGTCAGAGCCGAGGAAGAATCCCATTTTGGTTTTCTTATGTAAAGCCTCTTTTTTCTCAAGTGATGGATACAATCCAGGAATTGATTGTTCTGGAATGGGATGCCCCAGAGGCAAATTTTAAAGGGGGTCAAAATTGGAAGACTTCGCCCCCTGGATCCGGCTGTGAGAGAGTGTTTACATTTTCCCAAAGTGGATGCTCTGGTATGTGCCATGTCTAAGCAGACTACTATCCCCATAGAGGGAGGAGTGGCCTTGAAGGATATACATGATAGAAGGATTGGGGCTATTCTTAAGCAAGCTTTTGAGGCAGTGTTGATGAATTTACAGATTGCCTCCTGTTGCACCCTAGTGGTGAGATCTTGTCTGCTTCTCTCTCAGAAGGTTGATGAGTCTGGAGGGAATTCCAAAGTGGTTATGGAGCCTGCTGTTGCCTTTTTAGCAGACACAGGCTGTGATTTGGTCTGGACCTCAGCCGGAGGAGTGGCTTTGGTGATAGCAGCCAGGGGTCAACTCTGGTTGCGAAATTGGTCAGCTGACACAGCTTCCAAAGCCAATCTTTTCAAGATTCCCTTTAAAGGCTTGCTCTTGTTTGGGAGAGAGTTAGAGAAACTGGCCAGTAAGTGGGGTAAGTCTCTGGTGTCTCCGTTGCCGGAGGATAAGAAACAGTTACAGTGCTCCTTTGGTATGAGGGGTCATTTCCAGGGTTCCAGGCATTTTTGTCCCTACAAAGGGACTAGCTTTCAGCAGACTCAACCTTTCGGTAGGTCTCAGTCCTTTCGTCCCCAGCAGAGAGGAGTGGGCTTGTGTGGTGGACCCTCCAAGTCTCAGGAAGAGAACCGCATGGAGGTGAACCTGAGCAACCATCCCAGTCTTTGGAGTATCTGGGAATCTGGTTCGACACAGGGCAGGAATGATTCAGAGACTGATATCTCAAGTGTGTCAGTTGATAAACACCTTATGCCCAATGGTGTGGTCCTACCTATAGGTACTCTCGGCTTGATGGCAGCTACTCTGGAAGTGGTTCCATGGGCAAGGCGCATATGTGTCCTCTTCAGTACTCTCTGCTATCTCATGGTAACCTGCAGTCTCAGGATTATGTGGTTCAGCTTCACTTGCCAATAGAAATCTGTTTCTGCCTCCAGTGGTGGTTGCAGGAGGATCATCTGAGAAAGTGAGTTCCCTTTTCCTCTCTGGCCTGGTTGGTGCTCACGACAACTGAGAGTTTTCACGGTTGGGGGGCTTCATGTCTGGAGTTAATGTCCCAGGAGCACTGCAATGCCGAAGAGTCCCACTGGAACATCAATTGCCTGGAGGCCCAGGAGATATGACTGGCATGATTGCAGTTCAGCCACAGGCTGCAGAATCAAGCGGTTTGCGTGATGTTGGAGAACACAACAATGGTGCTGTATATGAATCACCAGGGAGGAACCAAGAGCCAGCAAGTGTCACAGGAAATAGGCCAGCTGATGGAATGGGCAGAAGGTCATCTGCAGATGCTCTCAGACTCTCACATTGCAGGAAAAGTCAACGTAAGAGCGGACTTTCTCAGAAGTGAGAGTCTGGACCCAGGAGAGTGGTTATTGCCAGCTGAGACATTTCAGCTGATTGAGGATCACTGGGGCATTCCGTTCCTAGACCTGCTGGTGACTTCTCGAAATGAGAAGGTGCCTTGCTTCTACAGACACAGGAGAGATCCGTGGTTCCTGGGAATAGATGCTCTCATACAGTTCTGGCCAGAAGACAGATTGCTATATGTCTTTTCTCTGTGGCCCTTGCTGTGCAGGATAATTCACAAGATTGAAGGCCACAGGGGGCTAGTACTCCTGGTGGCGCCATACTGGCCCAGGCGTCCGTGATTTGAGGATTTGTGATGACTCTTGGTGGAGGCCCCCCTTTGTCTTCCGCCGCACATGGATCTGCATCAGCAGGGACAGGTTCTTCATGAGGATCTGACTTGATTCTGTCTTACGGTATGACCCTTGCGTGGACTCGCCTGTTAAAGCATGGTTAGTCCTCTGCGGTGATTGCCACTTTACTTAACACTCTCAAGATAAGAACATAAGAAAATGCCATACTGGGTCAGACCAAGGGTCCATCAAGCCCAGCATCCTGTTTCCAACAGTGGCCAATCCAGGCCATAAGAACCTGGCAAGTACCCAAAAACTAAGTCTATTCCATGTTACCATTGCTAATGGCAGTGGCTATTCTCTAAGTGAACTTAATAGCACTTTCCACTTTCTTGGCTTATGTGCGGGTTTGGAGAGTTTTTAAGGCCTGGTGTGAGGAGCAGGGTGTTTGTCCTCTTTCAGTTAAGATTCCACTCATTCTGGATGTTTTGCGGGATGGATTGAATAAAAGCTTGGCCCTTAATTCCTTGAAGGTGCAGGCTGTAGCTCTTGCCTGTTTCAGAGGCCTGGTGAATGGTGTTTCTTTGTCGTCTCATCTTGATAAGGCCCATTTTTTGAAGGGAGTGAAGCACCTTAGGCCTCGCTTGAGGTTACTGGTTCCATTGTAGAGTCTTAACTTGGTGCTGGACTTTTTGGCAGGCTGTACATTCCGATCACTGTACAGCCTTTCCTTATGGTTGTTGACTTTGAAGACTGTGTTCCTGGGGGCTATATGTTCTGCACATCGGATTTCTGAGCCGCAGGCCTTGTTTTGCTGGGAGCTGTTCCTTCGAATGACTCCAGGGGCATTACAGTTGCATACTGTTCCATCCTTCTTGCCCAAGGTAGTCTCGGACTTTCCTTTGAATCAGTCCATCTCCTTGATATCCCTGGATGAGATCAGGGATGTGGAGGAGTTTCACCTTTTGCACTCCTTGGATGTTAAGCGTCTTGTTGTTCGGTATCTGAGGTCTCTGAGTCTTTTCAAAAGATGGATTGCTTGTTTGTTCTCCATGGTGGGAGTAAGCAGGGTGCTCTGGCTTTGCGGACTATCATTGCTCATTGGATTAGGGAGGTGGTCACAGCCGCATATGTGAATGCTGGAAAGTCATTACCCAGTCAGGTTAGAGCTCAGTGTCATGGGCAGAGGTTAGTCTGTTGTCTCCCATCAATATCTGCCGAGCTGTGAAGTGGTCCTCCATACACACTTTTTCTAGGTTTTATCATCTGGATGTGCAGGCCTGGGAGGACGCAGCCTTTGCACATGTGGTTTGGACTGGACCGCTGACAGCCTCCCACCCTCTTGGGGAGTAGCTTTGGTACATCCCTCTGGTCCTGTCTACACGCTAGGAAATGGAGAAATGACTTACCTGATGATTTTGTTTTCCTTAGTGTAGACAGATGGACTCAGCTTCCTGCCCTTGGCTGCCACATGAGTGTATCAATAGCCCTCCTGTAGAGCTCTGGGTCCTAAGGGATTTCTGGGAAGTGTTCATCCAGTCCCTAGCTTGGGGTACCTAGAAACTTATGTGAGTTCAGTGTTTATGGTTGGTTGAGTACAGTTCTGATTATCTTTTCTAAAAAAAATCATGTTTTCTATCAAGTTTTTTGCTTGTCTGACCACAGTTGCTTTTGAAGAGAATACTGGCAGGCTAGGGTCCCTGCAGGGCTATATATACTGTGACATCATCTTGCTCTATCTCCATTTGCTGGCAGGGGAGTGTAAACCCACTTTTCTGAGTCCATCTGTCTACACTAAGGAAAATGAAATTATCAGGTAAGTAATTTCTCCATTAAGAAAGCAGTTTTTTCATCAAAAGACCAGTAGTATTTCCAGCTCTGGTTTGTGGTTTCATTCTTCACATACAGTAAATGTGAATTTGCTGGAATTAATGGTAAGGTGCTGTGGTTAGATTTACCAGTTTTCCACCATGCTATTTGTCTTAATGCCTTTGGTCAGATTCAGAGATTTGAGCTAATTATTAGTGGCCTACTAGGGGCTGATAATCAAAGAAAGCTGAGCATCTGACTTAGGTGCCTCATTTTTACGCCCCTAAAGTTAGCTGAATTTTCCACCAAATTTAGGGACCCAAGCTTTGGTCTGTAAATTTGCCTAATCTTAGCTGCCTAAAACAGAGGCACCTAATTTAAACCTGCTATTTATTTGCCTACATTTAGGTGCCTTTTATATTCCTAGTGCTGAAAATCAGTGCTATGTGCCTAGCTTACTTCCCCTGACCTGACCTCCCCCTGGTCCTGCCTGCTTTTTAGTTGCTTAAATGTAGGTGCCTAGTGAAAATAGGCAACTAAAAATGTAGGTGCTTAGCAGGGGGAGTTTTTCATTTAAGAAGATTTAGTTGTCTAACTCCTTAAATTAGGCAAATAGATCTTTTGAATATTGTTTCCTAGAGAGTCAATTTTCAAAAAATGCCAAGTGCCTACATTTTAGGAATCTAAATTTAGGGTAATTTTTAACTAAAATATTTCTTAGATTTAGAGACCTAAAACTAAGGATTCTAAATTTACACCTGAAATTCATTTCCTAGATTTAGATGCCTAAGGGCATGATTTACTAACCATCTTTTCCCCATACACACAGATAAGGAAATGATTCTTTAGTAAAGCAGGTCCCAATTTAGGTACCTAGTGATGAAAATTAGTGCTAAATGCCTAACCTTTTCCCCCCACCTTAATTCCAATCCTGTTGTAACCTATTTTTTAAGGTCCTAAATTTAGGCCCTCAGAGATAGATTTCAAAGAGGTTGATTTCTGTACCTACCTCCTTAATTAAGGCACCTAAATACTTTGAAAACTGCCCTTCTGTGTACACATCCCTGCTTTCGCTTACAGAACAGTATTGCATATTCATCACTGTGCAATACTTAAGATAACTTTAGATAAAATGAATACATTTTTAATTTGTTAAGGAAGCAATCATTTCTAGCTTTCTGAGCGGTTGCAAATACCTTTCCATTGTACTATTTATTTATTACTCAGTTTTAAGGCCTGCTGGGTTCATTTGTTCATTTGTTGAGTATTGATATTTGAATTGTTTAAAGAAAATCTAACATTTTCTTTATAGTTGTATATAAACATATTTGCAATCTGAGTTTTTTAAATCATGGTTTAAAATAGTACTTATAGAAACATTCGGTATTTTATTTTTACACACAATGCCATTTTTCAACTACCTAAAAAATGTAACATTGGGAGCCATGATGACTTTGTCTGCCCACTGCAACTGAACAAACATACGGTGAAAATAAACATGAAAAACAACCTTGCTTGGACAATTAAGGCCACAGCTGTGTTAATCCTAAACATCACCAAAATGTTAAAGGGAATGGAACAGCTCCCCAATAAGGAAAGATTAAAGTGGTTAGGAGAAGAGACGGCTGAGGGGGGATATGATAGAGGTGTTTAAAATCTTGAGAGGTCGAGAATGGGTTAATGTGAATCAGTTATTTACTCTTTCGGAATATAGAAAGACTAGGGGGCACTCCATGAAGTTAGCATGTTGTACATTTAAAACTAATCGGAGAAAGTTCTTTTTCACTCAATGCACAATTAAACTCTGGAATTTGTTGCCAGAGGATGTGGTTAGTTCAATTAGTGTAACTGTATTTAAAAAAGAATTGGATAAGTTCTTGGAGAAGTCCATTACCTGCTTTTAATTAAGTTGACTTAGAAAATAGCCACTGCTATTACTAGCAACAGTAGTATGGAATAGACTTGGTTTTTGGGTACTTGCCAGGTTCTTATGGCCCGGATTGGCCACTGTTGGATTCAGGATGCTGGGCTTGATGGACCCTTGGTCTGACCCAGTATGGCATGTTCTTATGTACTATTTCCTATATCTAAGCCACTCACACCAATAAAAAACAGTTGGGTTGTCCCATTAATGGTCTACCTTTAAGAAGCAAGACAGTCATCTTTGCTCTTGACCCTCCACCATGATTCCAAACAAGGATGCTTTTTTTGCCAGGGCTCTTCTGTGCCCTCAGATTTACGAGGACTATTAGCCCCTAATTGTTTAGCAAATAAGAAAGGGCCTTCCCGCTCTCTTGTCTGACAGGATGCCTTGGGAATTAGCTACCAACTCAATGTACTCTGACTATTCGCTCGGGTATCCCACCACATGCATGAAGTAGTGTCACTCTTGCCTCAAGCCCCCATTTCAACACATCTGTGGCCTCTGTGTTTTGGCTTTCAGAAATATACTCTCCAAAGCCTTCTATAAGTTATTATTAAAGATATCCTGGCCTATGTCTGATAAATTAAATTTTTCTGGCCTATACAACCATTTGTATTCATCAGCTACCCATTTTTGCATAACGTGACAGCCTCCCAACCTTCCCACCCAGACACCAGTCTGCAATTGACTTTCTTCCACCCCTTGTTCTATAACTTTGAGCCATTCCATTTGATTCATGGTATGCTTTCTTACCAAAACAAGCACTTGTGGCTGAATAAATCCACTAACTTCACCATGTCTTTTTTGATTATTTGAATCAGTAGCCTGCACAAGAGTCATTGCCCTATTAGATGAATTATTATAGTTTTGGGCTTGGCTGTTATGTTTGCTCTATGCTGTTAGTAAGGGCAGAAGCTGCTTCCAATGCATGCCATGCTTTCTCATCCATGACACATGGATCCTGTGTGAGACCAAACCGAAATGCAGCCCCTAAGGCCACTCTTGCATCATCCTGCTGCCTATCCAATGAATGAAGGAATGTCCCACAGGCTCAACCCTTTTTTGCCCCGAGGCAGATCTGCATTGAAATGGTCAAAGGTTAGTAACAAAATCAAGGAAATACAATCTCACATATAGCTTCACGACAGAAAACCTCCAACACTCTATTCTTTGAATTGCATTGGTGTTCATTTCTGCTGGAGCAGCACTAGTGGATGCTCCTGTACAAAATGAATGGGTTCTGAATTTGCTAACATTGAATCTTAACCTGACAAGGCATGCTTTGAACATTGCAGAGAACCAGTATTTGGTAAGGGGAACGAGATCTATATAAATTAGTAGATGAGTGCTGCCAGCTGGCCTTCCACCTAAATAAGTTCTCAAATTCCGCAGGGGGCAAGTAATTAGTGAGTCAATCTGTTGCAGAAAAAGCATTGCACTCCTCCCTGCCTGATCTGTTTTTGACCTGTGGATGACAATATACATGGGCTCTCTCCTTTTATTTCCACATTTCATATAAGTATATCATTGTTACCTGAATCATTTTTTGATGCAGCCACTAGTTCACTCGAGCATTTCCCTGAAAATGCCAAAGAAAATGCAACTTAAAACAGGTTGGTTTCAAATTCGGCCTCACATATGAATAGTAGTACATTCCATAATTCAGTTAGTAACTCATGTGTCCATCACCCTTCCTCCACCATCCTTCTTGCCCATTCCATCATAATTTTCTTTACTATGAAACTCCTGGTGGGATCCCTTCATCCTTGCATTTTCATAAAGAAAGGTAGGCTGGTTAACTGACCTGCGATGGGACCCACTGATAGCCCTTCATACCTTGCCAGAGCAACAAATTTATCGATAAAGTAGTCTTGACCAGCCCCACCATCTACACCTATTAAGATATTTTCCACCCGTTCATATCTTCTATGAAACGCAGACCAGATAGCTGGTGCTACTGATCTCTGTGAGACATCCCAAGTGATCGAGCTCCAGTTCGCCATAGCTGATCCGGTACTGAACATCCTGTCTCATCTGCTTCCAGAATCTACTGTCGAAATAAATCCCACTTAACTTGGGGGAAAGAGTCTATGACACCACTGTTAATTCCTGCAAAAGGGTAGAAAGCCAGGAAGGTGTGGAAAACATGAGGAGGGATTTAGTAAAGCTCTCAGAATAGTCTACAGACTGACAGCTAAGATTTAATGCTAAAATATTTAGAGTAATGCATTTAGATACAAAAGTCCAAGGAGAGAGAAAGTATTGGAGGTGAAATTCATTTAAGCAAGAACGAAGAGCGAGATTGGGGGGTGATTGTGTCTGATGATCTTAAGGCCAAACAGGTAGATAAAGAGACAGCAAAAGCCACATAGGGAAAGGAATGATCAGCAGAAAAAGTGTGGTGATATTTGGAATACTGAATACAGTTTTGAAGACCACACCTTCAAAAGGGTATAAATTGGTTGGAATCAGTCTGGAGGGTGGCTACTAAAATGGCCAGTGGTCTTCATTTTAAAGCATATGAGGATAGGTTTTAAGATCTAAACAAGTATATCCTAGAGGAAAGGCGGGATGGGGGAGATAAGATAGATATTTAAAGATCTAAAAGGTTTCCATGCACAGGGGGCTAGCCTCTTTCAATGGAAAGGAGGCTTTAGAATGAGGGGTCATGGGATGAAGGCGAAAGGGGTAGACTCAGGCATAATCTTAGGAAATATTTCTTTACAGGGAGGGTAGTGGATGCATGGAACAGCCTCACAGTGGAAGTGATGTGTTGTGTTTGAGGCATTGTGGACCCTTGGTTGCAATGGAGATGATGCCGCCCACGGGGAGGAGCCCCGTGGGGAACCACTGCGATAGGCTGACTCAGATAGCAGACACAGAATGGATAGAGTCTTTATTGTACTGCTGTAAATAGATGATAAAGCAGGAAGGTAAGGCACTGATCCACGAAGTGCCAATACGCTCAACAGGCTCAGAAGTATAGTCTCACCCAGATGTTCACGATAGGCAGGAGCCCACAGTGCGCGTAATGCCGTGGCTGGTGGGTGGAGTTGGAGCACCGGATCGTGGAGGTACTCACAGAGTGAAGGCATCTTCCTGATGGTAGAATGGTGGAACTGAAGGTCCGTGGTGCATGATATGAAGTAGATAGGTCCTCGAGGAGCGAGTACCCAATGGTCCAATATCCTGGAAATGAATAGTGAGGAAAAAACCCCGAGGAGCGGTTGCCTTGGTTAGTGAGGACCCCGAAGGGAAGTTGGAAGCGAGAGACCCCCGAGGAGCGGGTGTCTAGAGCTTCTGCTGGAGCGAGGCCCTTAGCGTGAAAGTGGCATCTAAGCATACAGCTTAGAGCAGGCAGAGTAGCAAAGCGAAATCTTTGCTAACTCAAATTGGTAGCGGAAGCGGAGGCTAGATATACCTGGAGGTACTGACGAAATGTGTTGGGGCCGCCCCCGAGGTTTCCGCCATGATGTGTATTTGAGCATCGGAGATGTGTGTGCTCGCCCCCTAGGAGGCCACGGGAGTGGGCATGGCGGATGGGGACACGCATGCTAGTCTGAAAACGCCGAGGCCCTCGGCACTCAGCACTGGAGACAGCCATCTTGCCCAAAGAGAGAGAGAGGGAGAAAAAGAGGTAAGGCAGAGTGGTCGCAGCTGTCTGCGACCGATGGATGCAACATGGTGGAGTCAAAAACAGAATCTGAATTGAAGAAAGCATGGAATAAATATGGGGGATCTCTGAGGGAGTGATACGAATGATAAGGCTAGATAAATTGGACGGATATGCAGACTAGATGGGCCTTATAGTCTTTTTTGCCAAAATATTTCTATGTTACGTTAATCTACAAACATATGAATACCACCTTTAGCCGCAACTCTGCAGCCCAAGGGCATTTAGCAGACTGTTTTTTGATCACGATGTGGGTCAAGGTGCTGCACACCACATGCCTTGGTAATATACTCTAAATCCCCAATCCTCAGTGGCATCGAATTGAATGTTAAGTCCTAACTAGATACTGAGGATTCATGCCAGATGGAGGCTCCATTGAAATTCTTGAGGAAATTAACTAAACCTTCCTTGATCGGCTTAGAAATCCTGATGAAGTGATGTGGTTAATCAACACAGCAGCCAGTTCTTCAGGAATTTTCTTGCAATGGGGTAATCATACATGCAAAATTCAAACTGCCAATGAGAGACTGTATTTTGGCTAGTATCAGTTTCTTGGCAAGTGATGCCTGATTTAACATTGCCTGCAAGTTATGTAGTTTTCAATCAGCAGCCTTAGATACCATTTCACATGAATCAAGCTCAATACCCAGGAAACGGATCACCATAGATGGGCTCTTTATTTTCTCAGGTGCCAACAGGATGCCAAAGTCCCTGGAATTCTTGAAGTTGGCAGGCACTAGGCGCCTGACTCCCTAGGCCCAATAAATAGAAAATCATCTAGATAATGAATGATGTTGCTTATGCCAGTTGGCTGAGCCATAACCCATTGGATGGAAGAGCTGAAAAACTCAAAGTATGCACCCCATTGGCAAACATCAAAAAAATATTGGCCCCAAACAAAGCCCAGTATTTGAAAATTGCACAGGTGAACTGGCAACAGTCTGAATGTTGACTCAACATCTGTCTTTGTGTTGCGGCTGCGACCTACAGATCCTGACACGGGCGCGACCACTAGCTCATGGGAGAGCGTGAGCCCCTGAACCACTGCATGACTCAGAGAGGGGCCCTGAGCCACACCATGGGAGGTGAGCGCATGCAAGCATGGACAGAGCAGGAACAAGGCAGGACTGGAACTAAGGCAAGATACTCGGAACAGTTACCAGGAAGGATCAGCCCTCCACTGGTCTTACACGCACCAATGAGACCCCGCAATGCAATGCTGGTCTCAGGAGTAGCCCTCCGGACACTCGAAAGCCCTTTCGGACCCACCACTTGGGAATGACGAGTGCGTGAGGCCAGACAAAGGCTGAGGGCAGGAACAAGACGAAGACTTGTTCCTGCCCTCAGCAGGAACAAGTCCTCAGATGAGGACTCAAATTACTCGGAAGACTCAGACGAAGACTTGGAAGAACTCAGACGAGGTCTCAGGTTACTTGGAAGACTCAGACAAGGATTCAGGATACTCAGAAGACTCGGACAAGGATTCAGGTTACTCAGAAGGTCTCAGGCAAGGTTTCAGGACTCAAGAGAAAAGTACTGGGTGAGAACTACATCACAGTGCGCCCTACACAGCCGCCCATGGCTGGTCGCGGACCACGCTAAGTGTGAAGCAGACTCCAGTAGTGGAACTTGAGACTGGAACATGTTGAAGATTCAGTAGAGGCCTGCACCGGGGCTCACCCTACACAGCTGCCTGTGGCTGGTCGCAGACCACGCTGGAGCAGAGCAGGTTCTGGCAGAGTCATGGGCATGGATGGAAGCAGGCAAGTAACTCCGAAGACCAGGACAAGATTCAAGACTCAGGATTCAAGACTCGGAATGTAGAATTTGAACTTGTAACATTAAAAACAAGGGTCTTCCGGAGACTTGCACTGCAGATGAGAAGAAGGCCTTATACCATGAAGCGCCCTACACAGCCCCCCATGGGCTGGTCATGGACCACGACGGTGGCACGCCAGGAAAGGTGGACGCAGAAAACTGGGAACTGGTTGCAGAGGCGAAGATGAAGGCATCAGGACCAAGACATCAGGAACACAGAACATCTGGTACAACAGGACTCAGGAACAGAACCATGGAACATCAGGACATGGAACAGGTGACAAAGGAGCTCCGTAGAAGGATGAGACGAGGAACATCAGGACGAGGAGACCAGGAACACGGAACGAAGGGCCATCTAGACAAATGACCTGAACCTGCAAGGAAAAACATGGACAACTATGAAGTCCGATCCGAAGGCCCTGAGGAACAGGAACTAAGCCCTTTTATAGGGCTGAAGCAGGAAGTGAGCTGAAGACTTCCAGTGGGGCTGTTGGCTTTTCCCGCCACTGGCCCTTTAAATACAGAGGAAGAGGTGCATGCCAGTGCCTAGAGGAGAGCCCAGAGAGTGGAGCAGGACCATTGACAGCGGCGGCCTCCAGGCCATGAAGAAAGAGCAGGCAGGCGTCAGGAGCGGCCTCCAGGCTGCAAGATGGCGTCGGCAGGAGCAGCAGATTCCCTTGCCGCTCGAAGGAGTCCTAGTGGCGTCTTCCCCACCGCGGAGAAGCAATCATCAGTGGTGGCTTCAGGGCCGCATTGAAGGCAGCACCGGCGGCAGTCTCTGGCTACCCAGGGGAATCCCAGCAGGGAAACCCCCACTGCAGAGGCAGAGCTTCAGCGGCGGAACAGGCCGTGAAAAGGATGGTCGGCGGCAGCGGCTCCACGCTGCAAAGGAGCAGCAACTCTGTGGCGGCACTAGGCTGCGAAGAGGAAGACATCGGCGGCCCCTCCTGCCGCACTGGGTGGCGTCGGACTGCACAGAGGCGGCAGCAGCGATGGCAGTAAGTGGAGGCCTGCTCGCGGGATGGGGTCCACGAGCAGGATTGTAACACTTTGCCATCAAGGCACCGTTACTTCATTCCCTTAGCAAGGCTATTTGCATTGTCAAATGTAGCCTATTGTGCTGTATATTCATTTGCTGGGAGGTGGTCATTCACTGATGCTCTGTGTGGGTAAGACAAGCTCTGTATCAGTCTACATTTGTCTGGCTCTTTTTTTGACATGACCACCAGAGGCGACAGCATCGTTTCTTTGAAAGGTTGCTATGTGAATTGACTGGCCATCCTCCCTAGACCAATTTCATCATCTATTTTCTGCTGAACTATATCTGTGTGAGGCATGGCAGATGGGACGTTATTCTACTGTTGACTAACCCTTGAATCAGAATTATGAATCCTTCCTTAAAGCCTAATGAGATTTTCATTGCCTCACTTCATTTTAGAGTAAAAGTCGAGCCATGGCCACTCAGAGCCTCTCTGGGACTCTTTGTCTTTGTGGATGACCCTCTCTGATCTGGAGCGAGGGGTGTTGTTTCAATCTCCCCTGTTTAGGTTGTACTCACCACAGATGCCTCCAGACTGGGGTGGGGAGCCCATGTGGAAGGTCTCCGCACCCAAAACCTGTGGTCTGCCCAGGAAGCACAATGCCAAATCAACTTCCTTGAGCTCTGGGTGATCTGGTACGCTCTCTGGGCCTTCAGGGATTGGCTGGCCGGCAAGGTGGTCCTGAACCAGACTGACAACCATAGTATATAACAAGCAGAGAGGCATGAGATTGTTCCTCGTGCCAGGAAGCAGTTCAGATCTGGCCCTTGGCCTTTTCCCAGAGGATGGTTTTCCGGGCCATGTACCTGGCTGGAATGGACAATGTGATAGTGGACCGGTTAAGTCAAGCTTTCCAGCCCCACAAGTGGTCTTTGGACCAGGCAGTGGTGGATCGGATATTTCATCTCTGTGAGACCTCGGACATAGATCTGTTTGCATCCCCCTGCAACAACAAGGTAAATGGCGCCCAGCTTTGTATAGATTTTCCCACAGCTGGGGCCAGGGCCTCGTGTATGCATATCCTCCAATTCCTCTAGCGATGAAGACTCTCTTGAAGCTTCACCAGGACCAGGGGCCCATGATCCTCATAGCCTCGCATTGGCCAGGGCAGATCTGGTTCCCGCACCTGCGGGATCTATCCTTCTGGGAATCGATCAGCCTGGGGACATCCCCAGGTCTCATTACTTAAGATGAGGGCAGGCTGCAGCATCCCAACCTCTGGGACCTGTCTCTCATGGCATGGATGTTTAGAGGTTGATTCTGTGGCCCCTTGATCTCTCAGATGATATGTCTCGAGTCCTGGTGGCTTCCAGAAAGCCTTCCACTAGGAAGTCCTATGGGCTTAAGTGGAAGAGGTTTTCAGTGTGGTGTGAGCAACGTGGCTTGGATCCCTTCTCTTGCTCCACTAACAAACTACTTGATTACCTCTTCTACCTTTTGGAAGCTGGTCAGAAAACCAACTCTGTTAGGGTGCACTTGAGCATGAACAGAGCTTACCATCAGGGTGTGGATGGTTCACCCATCTCTGTGCAAGGTTTGGTGGGATGGTTTATGTGCGACCTGCTTCAGTTGAAACCTCCCCCTGAAGCTTCCTGCGGTGTCTTGGGACCTCAAAGTAGCGTTGGCTCAGCTAATGAAGGCTTCTTTCGAGTCGCTGAGCTCCTGTAATCCGAAGTACCTTACCTGGAAGGTCATCTTTTTGGTAGAGTCACTTCAGCACACAGAGTCAGTGAGCTTCAGGCGTTGGTGATTTACCCTCCATACACAAAGTTCTTTCATGACTGGGTGGTTCTCCGGACACACTCTAAGTTCCTGCTCAAGTTGATGACGGAGTTACACCTTAACCAATCAGTCGTCCTGCCTACCTTCTTTCCCAAGCCTCACTCACATCCAAGCGAGTGGGTCTTACACAGTCTAGATTGTAAGAGGGCGTTAGTCTTCTACATGGAGAGGACAGAAGGTCATAAAAAATCCACGCAATGCTTTGTCTCTTTTGAGACGAATAGATTTGGAGTTGACATTGGTAAGCAGACACTGTCCAACTGGACAGTAGATTGTATCTTGTTCTGTTATACACAGGAGGGACTGTGGCTTGGGGGTCATGTTAAGGCTCATTCTGTCAGAGCCATGGCGACTTTGGTAGCCCACTTGACAGCAGTTCCTATGGAGGAGATCTGCAGGGCTGTGACATACAGTTCCTCCACACGTTCACCTCTCACTATTGTCTGGATAAGGATGGCCGATGTGACAGTAGTTTCAGCCAGTCTGTCCTCAGGATTCTCTTTCAGCTCTAAACCCAAATTTTCCTGCCTAGGGCCCTTTTTTCGAGTCCAGGCTGTCTCCCATTGTTGCCAACAGCACCACTTTTGTGCCCATTGGCACATGGTTAAGGGTCTGTTAGTCTTTTTGTTTTGAGGACAGCCTGTAGCTAGGGATTCACCCATGTGTGAGGACTACCATCCTCCTTGTCCTAGGAGAAATATAGAGTAGCTTACTCTATAACAGGTTTTCTCCTAGGACAGCAGTATTAGGGATGTGAATCGTTTTAGGACAATTAAAATTATCGTCCGATAATTTTAATATCGTCTTAAACCGTTATGGAACACAATACAATAGAGATTCTAATGATTTATCGTTATAAATCGTTAGAATCGTGAGCCGGCACACTAAAACCCCCTAAAACCCACCCCCGACCCTTTAAATTAAATCCCCCACCCTCCCGAACCCCCCCCCCAAATGACTTAAATAACCTGGGGGTCCAGCGGCGGTCCGGAACGGCAGCGGTCCGGAACGGGCTCCTGCTACTGAATCTTGTTGTCTTCAGCCGGCGCCATTTTCCAAAATGGCGCCGAAAAATGGCGGCGGCCATAGACGAACACGATTGGACGGCAGGAGGTCCTTCCGGACCCCGCTGGACTTTTGGCAAGTCTTGTGGGGGTCAGGAGGCCCCCCCCAAGCTGGCCAAAAGTTCCTGGAGGCCCAGCGGGGGTCAGGGAGCGATTTCCCGCCGCAAATCGTTTTCCGTACGGAAAATGGCGCCGGCAGGAGATCGACTGCAGGAGGTCGTTCAGCGAGGGTTCCGGCGCCTCGCTGAACGACCTCCTGCAGTCGATCTCCTGCCGGCGCCATTTTCCGTACGGAAAACGATTCGCGGCGGGAAATCGCTCCCTGACCCCCGCTGGACCTCCAGGAACTTTTGGCCAGCTTGGGGGGGGCCTCCTGACCCCCACAAGACTTGCCAAAAGTCCAGCGGGGGTCCGGAAGGACCTCCTGCCGTCCAATCGTGTTCGTCTATGGCCGCCGCCATTTTTCGGCGCCATTTTGGAAAATGGCGCCGGCTGAAGACAACAAGATTCAGTAGCAGGAGCCCGTTCCGGACCGCTGCCGTTCCGGACCGCCGCTGGACCCCCAGGTTATTTAAGTCATTGGGGGTGGGGGATTTAATTTAAAGGGTAGGGGGTGGGTTTTAGGGGGTTTTAATGTGCCAGTTTTGCGATTTTACGATTTTTCGATTTTTCACGATTTTTCACGATTTTTCATGATTTTTCACGATTTTTCACGATTTTTCACGATATTTTACCCCCCCAAACGGCAACAATACGATTCCCTCCCCCTCCCAGCCGAAATCGATCGTTAAGACGATCGAGGACACGATTCACATCTCTAAGCAGTATGTTAGTCCTCACAAAACCCACCCACCACCCTGCGGAGTTGGGTTTCGTCTATAGGTCTTATTTTCTAAATGGATCGCACGTGATAAGGGACGTTTCGCACGCGAAACGTCCCTTATCGCGTGCGATACCAAAATGGGGGCGGAGTCGGCCCCAGAAGAGGAGGAGTTGGGGCGTCACCGGGGTCGACTCCACAAAGACGCCGCGGACGATGAAAAGGTAAGGCCCTTTTCGCGTCCGAGTTCGCGCCCAATAGCTACACCTTCTATGGTGGCGCTATTGGGTGCGAAACCGGCAGCAATCGCTGCCGGCTAGTGCAGACCCGCCCCTCATTCCCTAAAGTATCGTAGGCCTGCGATACTTTAGAAAATGAGGCCCTATGTTTGTTATTTTATTTTTTCATAATTCTATGTTACGTGATTTGAAGAGGGACCCCGCATGGACACGTGGATTAGGGCAAGCTGAGTATGCTCAGTGTGACAGTCAACGTTCTAGAAACTTTGACAGACGTTTTCCATGCCGGGCTTCATCTGATGATGTCACCAATGTGTGAGGACTAACATCCTGTTGTCCTAGGAGAACACCTGTTACAGGTAAGCAACTCTGCTTTCTCCTATAGATTTTCACTTTGTTCAGGAATTAATCTTGTCGCTCATCAGCACTTCAAGCTCCTCAGAATCTACATAATGCCACAGCGTGATTGATTTCTGGTGTTCAACAAGACATCACATTATGCTAATTTTAAAAGATTTGCACTGATTATCAGCTGTGTCCAAAATTCTGTACAATGTTTTGATGCTTTCCCACAAGTTATTGGCATTGGATTCTTTCCCTTGGGCAAATGCCTTCCTGCACCTCTATAATCCATCTCTTACCTTAAGGTCTGCACAAAGAGGCCTGCTGGATGTCCCATCAGTCTGTCAGGTGAGGTTTGCTGACATGCGTAAGCTCGCCTTCTCTGTGGCCACTCTAGAGCTTTGGAACTCCATTCCTCAAGAATTGCTATTGATGTATTGTACAGAGGCATTTAAGGTGATGCTAAAAACCTGCCTTTTCTGGCTAGCATATGAGTAGCTCTGAGTTACTGCCATAATTCTGTGTTATCTTATTGTATTTTGTGCTGGGGTTTTTTTCTCATTTGGATTGAACTATGGATGTTTTAATGTTCACCGCCTATGGTTTAGGTATTGGCAGTATAGAAATCAAAATGTATTTATTTATTTATTTATTAAATATGTTAATTATGTAAAATGACTACTGCCTAGGCTTTGGTGACTAATAAATCCTTATTAAACTAAACTAAAAATAATTCTCTGCACCACCATTTCATCCATGCATTGAGACTTTGGAACTCGGCCTGCCTCCGGGGTCCTGTGCATGGAACAGGAAGCATTTCTGAAAATGCAACTGGAGGTTCTGGATTTCAATTTCCTACCTGAGAGGCTAAATTTAGCCACCATAACCTCCTATGTCATTGGTACCTACATATACCAATGTATACATCTACAAACTCTGGATCCTTCCCAGCACTCTCTAAAATCTTACCTAGATGGTGCATGAGGTCCACTATCTTTGCACTAGGCAGGCATGAACAGTGTCTCCACACTTGCTTCGGGCTTCTCCTCTGCTCTATATGGCCTCCAAGACAACATCTGGCCACTTGATCATCAAGGCTCTGACAACAAGCTGCTGTGAGTGTCTGGCCGACTCAAACCTCAAAAGATAAAACATCCCTTCTCTGTCTCACCTGCAGCCACTGCACTCTGTTACTCCGATGAGCCAACAAGCTGCTTGCACAATAGCTACTGGGAAATTATGGTGGATGGTGCGACCCTGCAAACCTTTGAATTAGTTGTGTTGTCATCACCCAACTTTCTTCCCCCCCCCACCCCCAATTCCCAGGTAAGACTCCGCTCCCTAGCTGGACTGGGGCTAGTAGTATGCACTGAAAAAAGTGGTGGGGGGAGAAAGGATTCTGATTTTTCAGGCTGGGGGTGTGTGAGCGATAAGGTGTGATGCTGGGTGGACTGTGTCATGTTATGTGAGGCTCCCAGGCACTCAGCCTGTACTCATATGTATCTAAAAAACAAAGCGAAGTGCTGTATGAGGCAGTTTCATGTGTCATTCAATAAAAAAATTCTTCATATGATAGTCTTATAATTCACTAATGTATCTATACAGTCTATATCTGAATGTGGTTTGACTGCCATATTAGTCCACTTAAATGCACAGAAATAAAAGCCCTCGTATAGGAGGGGCCAGATAAATCACACCCCCTTTCAGCTGTGTGATTTAGAATGAGCATGTGTAACATGCCTACACTATTAACACTGCTCCCAGGGGTGGGAAGGAGAGGCTGGAAAATAAAAAGAAAATATTACTATTGCAAGTAATAAGAAAATTCAGAACATGCACATTTATATAACACATGTACAGGTGAATTTTAAAAGGCTGGCTCGCTTCAAAACCAGGAGATATGCAAAACTTTAAGACCGGTGCGCACTGAGCACCGAGTACTCGCATATTTCCCTCTGTGCACACTAATGAAAAGTTCCAAAAAAGGGACATGGGCATGGTCTGGGCGAGGGCATGGGCATTCCTGGATTTCAACTTCAAATTTGCGTGTAAATACTTATGCACACAGGCATGCGCCGCGGTCCCCTGCTGCATAACTTTACTTCTGCTGTGGAGGATGAAAGATAAATAGATCAGGAGGGTTTTAAAGGTCAGAGCTAACAGGTTAGAAGGGAGGCTATTAAACCACTGGGCAAACTAAGAATGAAAGGGAAAACTGGTAATGGCATCAGTGCACCTGATTATTAAACAACCCCCCCCCCCCCCCCATTTATTTCGTAAAAGCTGCATTTGCACGCATAGGCGTGCATCCACTTAAAATTGTACACATTTGTGCATGCATTCAGGTTATTTTATAACATGCGCCCATATGTTATAATATGGCCGTGGCCCTTTATGTGGACCAATGAACATGCACACACGTGCACTCGCGCACTTTTTTAAAAGTTATTGTCCCTGAATTTTATACTCTATAGGAAACAAAAGCAAATGGCATTACAGTAAAAATAATTCATTAGAAATGGAAAAATAAGATTAACTTTTTGTAGTTTAAATCAGAAAATCACTGTCCTCTATCTGTTTCAGTTCAGTTTAAGCAAATTAAAAATATGAGTTTTCAAAATTCCCATCTCGGCCAGAATAGTATCATAAATTCTCAGTTTAATTTCACCTGATTTTTGAATACTTTAGACAAACTCCTCTGCAGTCCAAATGGTTGATGAAGCAGTTGCCCGATGCTTGGGAAATCCGTGATTGTTTTCAGCGCTTTGTTAAACTGCCCCCAAAACCCAACGCACCCCCACAAACCTCACCCCAAGTTCATAATGGCCCCTCTTAAGTGGTATAAAAAGTTCACAAATCAGTGGATCTCCATAGAAGCTCCCTCTCCCTGTTCCCTTCTCTCACTCCTCTCCAAAAACAGGATTTGTGATAAATATCACAAATCTCATTTCAGCAATAACATGCAGCTACTGTAGGCATAAGACCAGGAAAAAGGTGTAGTTACTTCCAGCATTAAATCCCACAATAGCATGCATTATGGTATTACACACAACATTAAACAGTCCTCATTTCCATTTACTCCTCCCATTTAAATACATTATTTAAATTTGCATACACATTTCACAATGCAATATTTATGGCGTATGGCATTATTGATGAATAACCCTGTAAATTTGCCTTCTAATCACCAATAAATACCCCTCACCCTTCCCCTCCACCTTATCACTGCCTTTTATGATTCACTTATGGCAGCTAACTACTTTATGTTTCCTGGTAAATGTAATTGTTTGCTTCTTTGAATTCTGACTTGAAGAAGAGATTATTAGCTCTCAAAATGTCAAGAATGTATGGTTATTCCAATAAAAAAAAAAAAATATATATATATTATTGTTTTTATCTCTTTGTTAACCTTTTATATCTGTGCATTTCTGAGCAGGCATTCTAGTAGACTTCCATTTCAGTCGGCATTCCTTTCCATTTGAGATTTTTGCTTTTTTGTCCATTGAGACAATATAAAAAGGAACATTGGATTAACCAAGACCATATTATTTAAAATTGTGTGTTTTCAAACTATTTATTTTAAAATAGCAGAAGAAAAATAGCCAATTAGCCCTTCATTTTCATTTTCATTCCTTGCATAAATGAAAATGTCTTAAAAGTTTTCAGGCACCTATTGTTTCTCAACAGATTGATACAGAGAGGCATTCTGTTTCGTTCTCTATAATCCTCACTTTGCTCTTGCATTTTGTCCTATCCCTGCTCACTGAGCAGGAGGGCTATCAGTTCCAGGCACATAATCTTACAGTGAGATACTAGTTAACCTGCTCTTCAGGGGATCTGTTACATTATAGATGAAGTTATCTAATTAGTCGTTCATTAGGCAGAACTGATTCTGAGTTTGATCTTCTAATGTTCCACAGCCAAGGCTAGTTGTTCCTTTCTATAATGATTAATTTAAGTATAATTTAGAGATGATTACATTCTAGTTAATTGTCAATTGCCTATATATGCTGGACATATTTTCAAAAAATACATACATTTTATGTTATCAGTGAAAAATGAGCCCCAGAGTAGATCTTAGCACAGAGTTGTTCCAAAGTCAGTACTACATATTCAATATCCAAAATAATTTATGCATATGAAGGCTCACATGGTTATTAGCACAACCAACAATCCTTGAGAAAAAGCTAAACAGTAAAATCTTTGCTTATGTAACTCATGAAAAAAGTGCCAGCCAATTTGTATTGGTGGATTTAATATCATAATAACTTTTATATGCAGTGTTATAATAAATTGGATTCAGTATGTTTTGTTTTGTTGTACACAATGGGCTAGATGTGTAAAAGGGTTTCTCCCATTTTGTATCTATTGGAAAAATTATTAGTATGAGTGGGTGTTTTGTTTAATTATAAATATCTGAGTGAATTCGTAACTAGATAAAGACATGGAGAAGAAGATAGGAAATTTGAAGCGAGGGAGGGAAAGAGATGGAAAAAAAGCCTATTGTACAGAAGCAATGAGAGATGTAAAGGACAGAAAATTGAAAGGAAGGGCTATTTTGAATATCCATTCATTGGCCTTATGCTACTCTCCCTGGCAATAATTTAAATATCCTAGTCTAATTGCTTAGATGATAGATCTGAATCCAGTTACACAGTACCAGATCTTGCTCTTGCCTACACAATCTGGTGCTGAGAATGCTTTGTTACTGTAGAGATAATGATCAAAGATCATAACATGAAATAAGGAAAGTGAAACTCCAAAGCAACTAATACAAAACATAGTCCACCTTAAACCAAAATTTTACTTTTATTTTAATAAGCAGAGTAAAAATTGGAGGGAAAATGACCTCAGAACCTAGCTTCTTGGGGAATGACACTCTCAGTGAAGCCTTCTCTTTTGTATTAGGTCAAAATAACCTCCAATTTTTGCCACTTCAATTGTGATTATGCTCTTTTTCAGTAAAAATTATGAACGTAATTTTTAAAATTGTTTAAAATCATTCACTTATCTGATAAGTATATCCGTAGCATCAATGTAAGAGCAATTTGATGAATAAACGATGATGTAAGTATCCAGACACCAGTAGCTCATAAACGGCAACATGGTAAAAACCATGCTATCTCAAATCTGTAATCTATAGGTTCCAGGGACTGTACTATCCTCTATTTTAACAGTGATTCCATTAATTTACTCACCACCAAGGTAAGAATAACTGGCCTGTAGTTTTCAGATTCCTCTTTACTTTCTCTTCTGTGAAGAGAAACTGATTCTTCCTGTTTTCAGTTTTTAAAATCACTTCTGACTCTTAAGATGCTAGATTGACTTTCAAAAGATTATAGAAAGATTTGATACTAACATATTCCTATTATTAATATATAGCTGTAACTATGAAGTCTACTAAGTATCACAAAATCATGACTAGTTTGTCTTTTTTAGACAATACCAAAATCTACTACAGGAGAGTGCAATCTATATGAGTTGACAAAATCATCAGTCAAGAAAAGTGATTAAATGCTTGGCAACTATGACTCAATGCAAAAAAGAAGTGCTAAGTCATGAATTTGGGGTACAAAAATCCAAGGGAGCAGTATGAGATATTGATGTGCACCAAATGGGAGAGATCTCATGGTTGCAGTACAGTATGAAAAGGCAGTGACCAGATCCAGAGGAATGCTAAGATGGAACAGGAAGAAGTATAACAGTAGAAAAAGTAGGTGATGGAAGCACCATACAGATGAATGGGGAGACCTCACCTGGAGTAATGTCCAATTCTGGAGGAGTTACTACTGAAAGGATATAAACAGAACAGAGATAGTCTAGTCAAAGGTTAGCAAAATGGTGCATGATCTGCAATAAAAGCCATATGACATGAAACTTAGGAACCTAAATACGAAATATCCTAGATGTGAAAAGAGAGATGGGAGATATGTTGGAAACATGCAAATACCTTAATTGTATAAATAATAGAGATGTGAATCGTGTCCTCGATCGTCTTAACGATCGATTTCGGCTGGGAGGGGGAGGGAATCGTATCGTCGCCGTTTGGGTGTTTAGAGTATCGTTAAAATCGTTAAAATCGTGAACCGGCACACTAAAACCCCCTAAAACCCACCCCGACCCTTTAAATTAAATCCCCCACCCTCCCCAAATGCCTTAAATTACCTGGGGGTCCAGCGGCACACTAAAACCCCCTAAAACCCACCCCCGGCACACTAAAACCCACCCCGACCCTTTAAATTAAATCCCCCACCCCAAATGCCTTAAATTACCTGGGGGTCCATAGCGGCGGTCCGTAGCTTAAATTACCCCCGGGTCCGTAGCTAAATCGGGGGAAGGGGGAGAGCAGGAAATCCGGCACACTAAATCGTGGTGTCTTCAGCTGGCGCCATTTTGCAAAATGGTCGCCGCAAAATGGCGGCGGCAATAGACCAATACGATTTGATGCAGGAGGTCGTTCTGGACCCCCGCTGGACTTTTGGCAAGTCTTGTGGGGGTCAGGAGGCCCCCCCAAGCTGGCCAAATGTTCCTGGGGGTCCAGCGGGGGCCCTGGAGCGATCTCCTGCTGCGAATCGTTTCCGTATGGAAAATGGCGCCGGACATACGCGTATGGCTGGCAGGAGATCGACTGCAGGAGGTCATTCAGCGAGGGTCGGAACCCTCGCTGAACGGCACCATTTTCCATACGGAAACGATTCGCGGCAGGAGATCGCTCCAGGGCCCCCGCTGGACCCCCAGGAACTTTTGGCCAGCTTGGGGGGGCCTCCTGACCCCCACAAGACTTGCCAAAAGTCCAGCGGGGGTCCGGAACGACCTCCTGCGTCGAATCGTATTGGTCTATGGCCGCCGCCATTTTGCGGCGGCCATTTTGCAAAATGGCGCCGGCTGAATACACCACGATTTAGTGTGCCGGATTTCCTGCTCTCCCCCTTCCCCTGATTTAGCTACGGACCCGGGGGTAATTTAAGCTACGGACCGCCACTATGGACCCCCAGGTAATTTAAGGCATTTGGGGTGGGGGATTTAATTTAAAGGGTCGGGGTGGGTTTTAGGGGGTTTTAGTGTGCTGGGGGTGGGTTTTAGGGTGTTTTAGTGTGCCGCTGGACCCCCAGGTAATTTAAGGCATTTGGGGGGGGGGTTCGGGAGGGTGGGGGATTTAATTTAAAGGGTCGGGGGTGGGTTTTAGGGGGTTTTAGTGTGCCGGTTTTCCTGCCCTCCCCCTTCCCCCGATTTACGATTTTTTGACGATAAATCGGGGGAATTGGTATTGTATCGTGGCCCTAACGATTTTTGACGATTTAAAATATATCGGACGATATTTTAAATCGTCAAAAAACGATTCACATCCCTAATAAATAATACACAGGAGCATTCCCATTGCAACAGGAGTACCCGCATGAAAATAAGTTGGAGCCTCCCTATCAGCAGCAATTTTTTTTGGGGGGGTGGGGACGGGCTGTGGAGATCAGAGGAGCCTGAGGAGGCCATGGTTGGGCTCAGCTAAGCCCAACTTAGTGGGCTTGGGCCACGACTCTTCTTTTGCAGGGCGGGATGGGTCCATGAATGCTCTGGCTGACTTTATTGGGGGGCGGGGTATTTGAACATCTCAGAGAGGCCATTTTTATTTTTACAACTATGAAAATACCTAAACATTTTAGAGTATTTTTATGAATGGCCATTTTTGGTTCATTCCATTCAGAACAAACAAAAAATGGCCTTTTTTCTATTCTGATGTACAATGCATTAAAAACCCATGCATATCTTAGTCGATAGCAATGCAACAGGAAGTAAATTATGCAGTCTAAACATTGATCATACAGTTCTTATCTGCCATCATATTCTGTGTTTCTGTGTCATTGACTTCAACATCATTAGAAATACAATGTAAGGGTTTTCATACAAAAATAGATTTTGTTCAAAATTCATGTCTCATTGCACCACAAAAAAGCCTTAGATTTTGTAAATCATTAAGCACTTACTCACATGTATTCAATGAATTCCAGCTCTCCTACAAAATCAATTGTATAACTGAAGAAGTGTTATTCTACTCTCAATAGTTCCATTGTGATATCATACCAAAAGCACCAATCAGTTGGCAGCTCAGTCTGTATATTGTCACATGCTGCTCTTCTTTATGAATAATTAAATCCTGACCAACACAGTTTGCATTTTCACAGGTAAGTTAACCATGCAGTAGCCAAGGTAAAAAGAACTGTTGAACAGGTACAAATTATAGCTTTTTCTTAATACCAACAAAGATTCAAGCAGCATTTCTTAAATTTAGTTTCCAACTATTACGTTTCCTCACTGGTGACTGAATAAGGGAAAACCTCTTGCACAGCAATAACTGGGCAGCCTTAGACACCTGTGGGCTCCTATCCGCCCCCATCCCAGTCTCGCTGGGCTCCTCCATTTACAGACAATGAAAACACGACACACAATTTGGATGCAAAGACCGCAGCTGCTTATTAGAATCCCTAACATGAGAGTCTAATTAAGCTCCGAGTCCAATCAATAATGTTTACAAAATCGTGCAGGGCAGGTGCCAGTACTCTAATATCCTCTCGTGGAACCGTGGGGTCTCGCGTCAAGCGAGCCCCCAGAACAGGCATCGTGACCGCCAAGAACCAGATAGGATCATGGCTTGGACCACCACAAAGCAAGTCCGCTACAATTTCCCATCCACCGGCGGGGATCCCAGCCCGGCCACCACAAAGAAAGCCTTGCTGGAGAACCTCCCCACATAATAGCCTCGATCCAGCAAGGCACTTGCGTGGGCCCAACATTGATCATCCGTTGGAAATGGGTGAGGGCCCCTAGGCCTCTCATGTACATATTGGCACCTCTCTCTGCTTCCTTCTAATGCTTCTGCATTACAAAGGCACTCCTGGACTTGGTCCCTGCCACAACAGGGGCTCAGCCAGTGAGCGCAGAAGCATCTTTCCACCTGGACATGAAGAGCACCCCCAAAACAATGGCTATGGCCACTGCATCTGGGTGAAACACCTCTGCATCACTTGCAAGAACAGATCATGTCCCTAGTTCGACAAGTGTACCCCTTCCGGGGTGTACAGCTCTGCTCAGTGCCAGTCCACCCATTCATTCTGCAAATGATAACCACCCTAGAGTTGTATGGCTTTGGCTACCTGCTGGTTGAACTTGGCACAGTACTCCACCACCCAGGGCACATCAAGCTATGATGGGTATGATCTCAGACCAGCAGAATTTTGCGAATGACCATGAAGAGGTCAGGCGGATAAAGTCTTTCCTGATCGCATTTATTAGAGCAATGCTGATGCCTTTACCTAAGTCATTGCTGCCAAGGTGAATGGTGATTAGGTCAGGCAGTACTGTGGTCACTCTTCTTGACTGCAGCGTTGGCCATAGCTGATGCCATCGCATGCCTCCTCGACATAGCCAATTGATTGTCCAACATTTCCACAAGAGCCCAAGGTCATGACCAAACTTCCCTTCGATGGCTCTTCTCTGCATTCATGATGAATGGCCGACAATCCACGCAGAGTGACATCGGATGACAGCTGCATGGAACCTGTGGCCCTCCTACCCACTGGCAACTCTGATCACATTGTCACCCCCAGTCACTTTCACCTCTCTCCAGACCATATTCTCTGTCTCTCTTTTCAGTCATTGTGTCACCCCTTGCCCCCAGACCAGTCTTTCTCTTTTCTCTCTCTGACTTCAGTCATTGTCACTCTCCCAGATCAGGCCTCTCTCTCCCCAGTCACTTTCATCCCCTAGACAAGTCTCTCTACATCTCTCCAATCTTGTCACTGCTCCCCCAGACCAGTCTCTCTCTCTCTCTCTCGCTCTTGTTGGCTCCTCTGCTCGCAGGCCCCAACCGCGAGCAGCCTCACTCACCCGCCCACGTTGCTTCAGACTGCCACCACTTGCTGCCGCTTCAACGCGGCCCAGGACGCCACCACAGGCCTCATTCCTTTTCTGTGGCAGGGAGGGCCGCTGCAGTCTCCACCTCTTTGCAGCTTGCACTGCCTCTGCTGCTGCTTCTCACAGCGGGGACGCCGCCAGTGCTGAGGACCAACTACTTGTGGTATGGAAGCCACTGTCTTCCGCCTCTCTTCGCGGCAGGGTACTGCCGCCGATGACATGCTCCATGGCAGGGAGCCGCTGCTACACTCTCCATCTCGCGACCCAGGTGCCACTGTCACCGCTGACACTGCCACTTCGCTCCTGCTTTCCAGGCCCGGCATAGGTGCGCACGTGCCTCTTCTCAATATTTAATGGGTCAGCGGCGGGAAAAGCCCCATGGCACCAACAGTTGATGTCATCAACCAGTTCCATCACCAGCCCTATCAAAGGGCTCTGCTTGTTCTCCTCAGAGCCTTCACATCGGATCTTCACGGTCGTCCATGGTTCTTCTGTCTGACAAGGTCTTCCGTGGTCTGCTCCTGTCCATATGGTTCCATGTTCTTCGTTAGAAGTTCCTAGATGTTCCTGGTCTCCGTGGATGTTTCTGTTCCTCGTCGGAGCTCCTTCATCGCCTGTTCCATGTTCCTGATGTTCCATATTTCCGGTGTTCCATGTTCCTGTCTCTGTCTCTTCGTCCTGCTTCCAGGTTTCCTTCTCATCCACATTTTCGGGCATGCCACCGTCATGGTCCATGACCAGCCCATGGGGGGCTGTGTAGGGCGCTTCATGGCACAAGGCCTGTCTTCATGTTTGCAGTGCAAGTCTCAGGAAGGCCCTTGCTTTTGATACCGAGGTCTATTCCTGAATCCTGAGTGTTGAATCCTGTTCCCGGTCTTCGGAGTTCCTTGTTCCTGGTTCCACCCATGCCCTAGATTCAAGCCAGAGCCTGCTCTGCTTCAGCGTGGTCTGTGACCAGCCATAGGCGGCTTTGTAGGACGCGCCCCGGTGCAGGCCTCTCCTGAATCTTCATCATGTTTCCAGCTCAAGCCTTCATCTTCTTGACTGGAATCTGCTTCGCTTCTGGCGTTGTCCACGACCAGCCATGGGCAACTGTGTAGGGCACGCTGCAGTGCAGTACTCACCCTGTACTAGTGCCTGAATCCCAAGTTCCTCAAATTCTCGTCTGAGTCTTCCAAATTCCTCGAGTCTTCATCTGAGTCTTCCAAGTTCCACGAGTCCTCATCTGAATCTTCAACTTCCTCAGTTCCCTGTCTCGTCATGTTCCTGTTCTCAGCCTCCTTATGGCCTCACACACTTGTCGTTCCCAAGCGGGGGGTTCGGAAGGGCTACCGAGTGGCTGGAGGGCTACTCTTGGATCAACATTGCATTGCTGGGTCTCATCTGTCCGTGCAGGTCCAGTGGAGGTCTGAGCCTGCCTCATTCCAGTGCCTATGATACTCCATGTCTTGATCCTGGTCTAGCCTTGTTCCAGCTCCAGCCTATGCTTGGACACTCTCACCTCCCACGGTGTGTGCCTTGGGGCTCCTCCCTGAGCCATGCCATGGACCAAGGGCTCACATCCCCCTAGAGCAAGCGACCGCACCCCACACTCGCAACAGCTCTCAGTCATTTTCACCTCTCCCCAAGACCAGTCTCTCTCTCTCCTCTCTTATCATTGCCATTCCCTCAAGAGAGGGGAGGAGTCAGATTGCATTTGACCAGATTCAGAGGCACCAGCAGGAGTTTGTCACCAGTGCTCTTACTAAACAGCTGGACCTACAACAGCCTATTCAATGCCATACTGCTTACACCAGGTTTCCTGTTCCATCCAGCTGCATCCTCGCCCTGCCTCAGCCTCTGGTCCCTATGTGCTACCTTGAAGTGATGCTGCTGCCTTGTCTCTCTCATAGTTGCACCCCTGCGGCTCCTCCTCCCTCCCTGATACTTCATCAACAATCAACTCTGTTTCCTGAGGTCTCCACTGGGCTACTGATCAACAGAGGGGAAGGACAAGGCTCAACCAAAGCTGAGCAATGAAATTCCTCCAGGCGCTGCAACTTTTTTAAAAATAATAGTGCTTGCCTTTTTTTACTTTTTTGTGATAGCCCATGGGAACAGGTGAGGAAATGGGAAAACAGACACAGCACAAGCGTCAAGCAGCACAGCAACTTGAGCAAGCAAGGCAGAAGCAGCAAAGGGGACCAGTCTGCAGTTTGCTTCATCCAGGCCCCTTGCTCAATGAAGCTCTACAGCTCTATCTTTTAGAGCCACGGATACCCTGTTACGTGTGCCATTCGTGGCAGACCAGCGACATGGCCCCCTCACCTTCTTACGCAGATTCCAGCTTCTGGTTCCTCCTCGCTAGCGGTAGTGGGCCGCCAGCTCTGACCTCGGGCTGCCCCCGGTGCCTCCAGCTCCGCCATAGTTCCCAGCATTTCAGGTCAAGATGCCATTGCTCATCGGGCCTCTCCATGTGGTACATGGAGAGACACCACTAACCGCACCGTGTGCATCACTGATCCTTATGAAGGGCCCGCAGCGGGAACCTGGCCACAGCCCTGGATGATGACATCAAACTCTTCAGTGTATTTAAGCTCAGGCCTCACTCAATAGCTTTGCCTTTGCAAAAGGTCTCCTCACTACTGCTAGAGATTCATCTCTATTTTTCACTCCTGATTCTCATTGTTCCTAGTTCCTGTTCTTTTTGTCCTGCCCTGCCTCGGATTATTTATTTATTTATTTTTTTATATACCAACATTTGATCTGAGATATCACATCGGTTTACATTCAGGTACTGTAGGTATTTCTCTATCTCCAGAGGCTTACAATCTAAGTTTGTACCTGAGGCAATGGAGGGTAAAGTGACTTACCCAAAGTCACAAGGAGCAACAGCAGGACTCAAACCCTGGTCTCCTGGTTCATAGCCCACTGCTCTAACCACTAGGCTATTCACTTTGCCTGACTACGCTTCACTCTATCTCCAGACCCAGACCTCCGCTACGCTCGACTAGGCTACTGCCTATCTCCAGACCCAGACCTCCGCTACACACGACTACGCTACTACCTATCTCCAGACCCAGACCTCCACTATGCCTGACTACGCTACTGCCTATCTCCAGATCCAGACCTCCACTTTGCCTTACACTACTGCCTATCTCCAGACCCAGACCTCCGCTATGCCTGACTACGATATTGCTTATCTCCAGACCTCAACCATTGCTTCGATTGACTAACGTTATTGACTTCTCCATAATCAAACCATTGCTTCGATTGACTAACGCTATTGACTTCTCTGTGATCAGATCTCAACATTGCTTGCCACGACTTCCACTTTGCCGTTAGCCCTGACCCAAGCCTGTCATTGACGCCTCTTCTAGCCTACTCCCTGGACGTGGACTTATTAGGGTTCGGCCTTTGCTTGAGTACCCTCAGTCAGCCTCCATTCCATTGGCGCCCGAGTTCCAGTACCTTACCTAGTCCAGAGTAGGACTATGCCACCTATTGTCTGCTGTCTCTGGGCTCAACCAACCTTCTCTGATATCCAACCTCAAGGCCCACCTAAGTCCTGCCGGCCCCGACACTTAAAGGCTCAACCTGTGGGGAACGATGGCTGGTATAGGTGAAGCTCCAGCGGCCTCTACCTATCAGCACACTCCACCTGCTGATGGTGGGGATCCAGAGGTCCGCCTATGGGTTGCGTCAACCCCACCTCTGCCCAAGGGTTCCACCTCCGATGCAACAGGTTGCAAAGACCATGGATTCGGTGGAGTCGAATGCCCTCCAGGCCATCCCAAGCCTGGCATCCAAGGTACAAGAACAGCAACAATTTCTCGAGGCATTGACCTCCTCCATGGAATAAGTTCACGCCTGGCTTGATGCCCTTCTAATAATCCAAGTTCTATTCTGACTCCTCCTCATCCACAGCCATCTCCATCGATGCGGTGAGCCTTGTTGGCCCCCGTGCTTCAATGGTGACTCCAGACTCTGCAGAGGGTTTATTAACCAATGTTTGATGCAATTTGCTCTGCAGCCCTCTGTCTTCCAGGACGAATTGACCAAGGTCACCTTCATCTTATCCTGCCATGAGGGGAAGGCGCTGGCTTGGGCTTCCCCCCTGTGGGAACGCTCGGATTCCTTGTTGAAGGAACTAACTCAGTTTGTGGCTGTGTTTCGATGGACTTTTGATGATCCTGGGCAACATTCCAGGCAAGCACTAACTTTCTACATTTCCGTCAAGGTCAGACTATATCATCGAGTTTCGGACTTTGGCTACTGAGCTCACTTGGCAGGAAGACTGCCTCTGAGCTATCTAACTGGATGGACTCTCCCCGCAGCTGAAGGATGAGTTGGCTGCACGGGAGCTCCCTTCCTCTCTTGAGGACATTATAGACTTAACAGGCCGAATCAACCACCGTCTCCAAGAGCACCACCAGGAGAGTCGGATGCCCAAGAAGCCTTCACGGGTTCGATCCCATTCACCACAGATCACCAACCCTGCCCCAAGCAGTGATATTATAGTGGTTAACACGGAAGAGCCCATGCAGTTGGGTCATGGGCGGCTGACACCGGAAGAGCGCCTCCGGCAGAGACAAACTGGTCTGTGTCTGTATTGTGGAGCTCCTGGCCACCATCTACAGACTTGCCCTATCCGTCCGGGAAACTTCCCAGCTTGAGTTCAGTAGGGTTCCTGAACTTGGGCACAACCTGTCCGGCCCCTCAGTTATCGGCACCAATCACCCTGATCTGGGATTCCTGGTCCTTTCCGGTTCTTGCTCTAGTAGATTCTGGTGTTCACTAAACAACAACCAAATCTCTGTTCTCTTCTGAAGAAGCGAGAACACTTGAAATAGGTCAAGTTGACCACCAGGGGGAGGATTCATTACAGACATCAAGTATATAGTTGAGAAAAAATTAAAAAACAAAAAATATATAAATATATAAAATAAAGCATTTGAAGAATAAAGATGGCAGCTATTAAATGAGTGAATCATAGAGTGGTTACCTCAGATAGAGCCACCGCACATCACCTCACATCAGGGTGTTCCCTTGAAGTTTGGTAGTTAATGATCTAGTAGATTCTGGAGCAGGAGGTTAATTTCATTCTCAAGGACCTTGTTCAGCTTTTGGGTATAAAAACCCGCTCACTTGAAACCTCCTTATGTATTGCTTCTATTTATGGAGAGCCATTACCCGACTGAATTTCCCTGACTACGGAACTGGTCCAGTTATGCACTGGAGCCTTACATACTGAGGAACTCGAATTGTTAGTACTGGAGAAATCCATCCATCCAGTAGTTCTTGGACTCCCTTGGCTACAGAAGCATTCTCCCCAATTCAACTGGGGTTCGTTCCAACTGGTGGAGTGGGGTCCCGCCTGCCTCCAGAAAGTGATACCTTCATCCGTGGTTCCTTTGGCTGCCACGTCTTCTGGCATACCTGCCCCTTACACAGACTTTGAGGACATATTCTCCAAGCAAAATGCCGATGATCTTCCGCCTCTTTGAAGGTTTGATTGTCCTATCGATCTCCTTCCAGGGACCACGCCTCCTCGAGGACACACCTACCCCCTGTATCTCCTTGAGACGAGGGCTATGACATCCAAGAAAATCTTGCAATGGGATTCATCCGCCTCTCTACTTCCCCTACTGGGGCGGGATTCTTTTTTTGACCAAAAAAGATGGGTCACTTAGGCCGTGTATTTACTACCACAGTCTAAACACCATCACTCGTAAGGATAAGTATCCCTTGCCATTAATTTACGAATTATTTGATCGTCTTCAGGGTGCATCTATATTTACAAAGCTGGATCTATGTGGAGCGTATAACCTGGTAAGAATCCGTCCTGACGACATTTGGAAAATTGCCTTTAACACCCAAGATGGACACTACGAATACCTGGTAATGCCTTTTGGCCTCTGTTACGTGCCCGCAGTATGCCAACGAATGATGAATGAAATTTTTAGAGATCTGCTGTACACCAAAGTTGTGGCTTACCTGGATGATATCCTTGTCTTTTCTAAAAACCTCAACACCCAAACCATCCTTTAACACCTTCGTGAGAACCATGTGTTTGCGAAATTGGACAAATGCTTGTTCGAGAAATCCAGCCTACCATTCCTTGGTTATATTATCTCCCAACAAGGGTTTCCCATGGATCCAGCCAAGTTAAAAGGACTCAAGGGTCTCCAGTGCTTCCTGGGATTCCTCAACTACTATCGTCACTTCATCCCACATTATTCTACCCTGGCTGCTCCATTGACAGCCTTAACTCATAAAGGTCAAGATAAGCGGAATTGGACTCCGGAGGCCGTCGCAGCCTTCCATCGCCTGAAAGAAGCCTTCCAGAAAGGGTCCTGCTTACATCATCCTGACCCAAGTCGTCCCTTCCTAGTGGAAGTTGATGCCTCCGCCATTGGGGCTGGGACAGTCCTGAGTCAACGCACCACCTCTGGTACCATTTTTTTTATTTATTTTATTTAAAAACTTTTCTATACCATTGCTAAGTTAAATACCATCGCAACGGTTTATTTTATTTAAAAACTTTTCTATACCGTTGCTAAGTTAAATACCATCGCAACCGTTTACATGTAGGCACATAGTTCCTTGCTCCTTTTTCTCCAATAAATTTTCATCAGCAGAACAAAATTACAGTATAGGGGATCATGAGCTACTCGCCATAATATTGGCCCTCAAAGAATGGCGCCCGTGGAAACAGATCCAGCAGCAGCAGGATCTCCTCCTGGGCTGAGGCCTGAAGGTGGCAGATCTTCCTGTGTTGTGGAACACCACAATGGTGTTCCCATGTCCATTTCTGCCACAGAGTAAGCAGCTCTCTACCTGGGTCTGCCACAGCAGAAGCAGCTGCTCTCCCTGGCCCACCGAAAGAGACGCATGGCTAAGCTGTTGCATGCTTACAATGACGTTACCAAGCTCTTGCAGCTACTTCCCTCATGAGTTTGCATTGCCTCCACGTCACTGAGACTCAACTGCATAGCTATTTTTGCTTCCCTGATTGGGAAGCCAGTGTGCCCCCTTAAATACTGTCCAAGCCCCCCCCCCCCCTCAGGGGGTCCTGGCCTCCAATTTGCTCCCTCTGCTCCACAGCAATAGGCAGAAGAAACTGCTGAGCCTGCACACTGATGACATGGGATGCTGCACTCACTGCATGGCCTCTCTGTTGTTTTTAAATGTGCGGTATGTGCATTCTAACTGGTTCATGTGAGGCACTGAGACAGACACTGCAAGGGCATTCTGGAGGGGCATTTTTTGTCACCTCATTCAGCTTCATTATAGAACTGTTCTCGCTCCCTAGGAAAAAAACTGTGCTGAGGACACTGGCATCTCAACACAATGTGCATGTCTTCCCTAATTCCTGTTTAAAGTTTTTAACTTCCTTCGTTTTATGACAGTGTTATTTCCACAGGTTATGATAGGTTTTATGTTTTTTACAATTTTCTTTTCTTCCACTGCTTTCTATGGAGTTGGAGTGTGTAAATCTGGCTTCCAAACCTGTCTGGTAACCCTGCAACCAGCAGAGTTTTCAGGATATCCACAATGAACATGGATGAGACTAATTTGCATACAATTGAGACCAGCTATCTGCAAATTTATCTCATACATATTAATAGTGGATATTTTGAAAATTCTGCTGACTGTGGGGTCACTAGGACAGATTTGGACACCAGGACACCACTTCAGCTGGAGTAGACTAGGGTGGAGGACTTGTGAGAAGAAAAGGGGTTCTCCAGATTAGGATCTCCTTCTTAAGCTTGATTTGGAGGGGCTTTAGAAGAGGGTGCAACATCAGGGCTTGAATTTTTTTTTTCACCTGGGATGGGGAGAGGAGACATTGGGCCACTGTTGGCCTTTGTAGCATGTGGCAGCAAGGAAGATGTTAGGACAGAGATATCTATAGGTATGTTAACCTGCCGATGCTCTTGAAAGTTAACTTACCAATTGAGGTATAGTTACCATTTTAAGTTTACCACAAATTGTGGAAGCTTATCATGATTTGTAGTAAGCTGTTTAAATATTAATAAGTAAAATATTTTTGGAGTTAAGGGGTTTGTTTTGTGTTTTTTTGCATTATTGCTATTGCATGCATAGATGCTGCTATTAAGATATTAACACAGTTTAGTAAATAACCCCCTTCCTCATGGACTCCAGAGATTGACTGGAAAACTAATCAGAATGCACAAAGAATGGAGATAAGAAAACATCAGGTAAGGTGGTAAAAGAGAGCCTAAGAGAGAGACAAAATGATACAGTTTTACTATTAAAAGTCCTACACTATAAGGTAATTCTTTGGATTTCTAAATGGATGAAGTAGGAATGTGCCTGAGGTCACTAATTTCTGCTGACCATAAGTAACACTACAGAAATGTCAAAGGGGAGGGAGCTTTGTCCTCTTCCCACCAGAAGTTTAGAAGGGAGCCCCCACCATTCTGAACATAAAATTGCAATGCAAGGGATCTTATTCAGATCCCCATTTATCAGAGCATGACCTCTCATTCTAGGACCTCACCTCTACTGAAAGCGACCTGCCTCCTGTGCATTTAATCCTTGGAGGTATTTAAGGGCCTCATTTTCCAATATTGCATTGGTAACACATTAGGGGGCGTTACCAATGCAAATGAGGCTTCTTTCGTGCAGTGGGGAAACATCGCGTGCGGCGATGTTTTCGCGAAAACATTAGCGCAATTCATGATGTTTTCCCAGTGTGCGATGATTCTTTGGGTGTTTCATTGCAGTGCACGATAGTTCCAGACAGCCTGTTTCAGGAGAAGGAGAAGGAGAGGGAGAGGGAGAGAGAGAGAGGGGGAGAGAGAGAGAGAGAGAGAGACTTACCATAGTGCCTATGCCCTAGACAGGTATTTTAATCCCTATGGGAGGGCCACCTACTAACTCGGGGTGGGGATTAGATATGAGCGTCGGGGGTTGGGGGCCACTTTCGCATTCCACATGAGACCTACGGAAAGAACAGTGGTCTCTAGTGAAGATTTGCTGGCCGTTGGAGTGAGGAAACTCACTCCAAGAGGAGATTTGGGCTACATTCTCGCCACCTAGCTTGTTGTTGCCCAGGTAGAGTGTCCAGCAAGCTAGGTGGAGAGAACGTTGCCCAAATCTCCTCTTGGAGTGAGTTTCCTCACTCCGACGGCCAGCAAATCTTCACTAGAGACCACTGTTCTTTCCGTAGGTCTCATGTGGAATGCGAAAGTGGCCCCCGACGCTCATACCTAATCCCCACCCCGAGTTAGTAGGTGGCCCTCCCATAGGGATTAAAATACCTGTCTAGGGCATAGGCACTATGGTAAGGTTCTCTCTCTCTCTCTCTCTCTCTCTCTCTCTCTCTCTCTCTCTCTCTCTCTCTCTCTCTCTCATGGACAGCGATAACCCTTTACTGGCCCGTAGTGCTCGCGTTAACAGTTGTTAACGTGATTTGCAATTTTATCGCACGCGGTAAACTGCTTGGAAAATGAGGCCCTAAATGTCTTTATCATGTCTCCCCTTTCCCTTCTTTTCTCCAGGGAATATGTTTACCTGTCTCCATATGCTTTATGATGAAGACCATTTACTATTGTAATTGCTGCCCTCTGGAATGAGTCCACCCAGTTTATATTTTTTAAAGATGTGATCTCCAAAATTGTACACAATACTCCAAATGAAGTCTCTCCAGTGACTTATACTGAGGCACCTTCCTTTTCCTCCTGGCTATATTTTTCCCTATGCAGCAAAGCACCTTTCTGGCTTTTGCTGTTGCCTTGTTTAACTGCTTGGCCACATTAAGATCATCACATATGATCACCCCAGATCACTCTTTTGTTTTGTGTACATAAAAACTTCACCCTCTATACAGTATCACTCTTTTTATTTTTACCCAAATGCATGATCTTGCATTTATTAGCATTAAAATGTGGTTGCCAGACTTGACCATGCCTTCACTCGATCCCTCCACTTGTTTTCCACATCTTCCTGGGTGTTTATTCTGTTGAATTTGATATAATCCACAAAAAAGGCAAACCTTACCCAATAGCCCTTCCATAATATCAATTACAAAAATGTTGAACAGAAACAGACCGAGGAACGATCTCTGTGGCACACCTGTACAACCTCCCCTTTCCTCGGATTGAACTCCATTTGGCACTACCCTTTCTCACATTCCATTCAATTAGTTTGTAACCCAGTCAGTCACATTAGGGCCTATACTTAGGTTGCTCAGTTTTTTAATGTCACCTATGCGGAACTGTGTCAAAGGTCTTGCTGAAATCCAAATACACTATCGCCCAAATTTTCAAAGCGCTGCGTGCACTAAAACCGGGACATACATGCGTGGCCAAGTCATTTTAAAAATGGCCCGGCCACGAGCATATCCCCCCGGTACGTGCAGAAGTGCCAGTCTGTCTCAAAGGAGAGGGCCGGGGGGTGTGGTCTGGGTGAGGAGGGGCGGGGCCAACCGGGATAGCATGCGCTGGAAACTTACTTCTGTTCCGAAGGAGCAGGTAAGTTTTAAAACAAAAAAAAATGTAATAGGTAGAGTTAGGGGTCAGGGAGGAGACGGGAAAAGGTAGGAAGGGTAGATAGGTGGATAGGGAACTGAGAAAACCCTACTCTCATTGCCGCACGTTGTTTTGTAAAATCTCCCCCCCCCCCTCCGTTGTGCGCAGAAGAGACCACCCGCCTACACGTGCGCGCGCGGACATTAAAATCCAGCATGCACCAGCCCTAGCCAAATCATTGGAAGAATCCGATATTGATAGCTCTTTATCATCTCTAAAAAAGGAAAATACTCCTATTGGGAAATTAATTGGAAGTAGGGAACGGGACACTGTTAGATCAATGATATTAAAGCCTCCTACCATTACTTTAGAAAATCTATGGAATTTTATAGCAAAGTTAGATGGTTCAATAGGAAAAATTATGGAAGAAGTTAAGGAAATAAAGAATTCCCTAAAGATCAATTTGGAGAAAGTAGAGGAACAACAAAAAGAAATTAAAGATTTAGATAAGAGATGTGTGCAGATAGAGAAAATTCAACAACATCAAATTAAAACGGAAGTAGAATTCCAAAGGAAATTTGAGTTTTTGGAGAACAATATAAGGGCCTTAAATCTAAGGGTAATAAATTTCACCATCATAGATCAATTGGGACCAAGGGAACTGTTTAAAGAATATATCATGCAAATTCTAAATATTCCAGAGGTTAACCATCCAGTTATAATAAGGGCTTTTTATATAGGCATAAGGAAAAAAGTTCCAACAAAATTAGATCAAATACAAAATTCTCAAGAACATCAGGAATCCATACATATTTCTGATCTGTTGCAAACATCGCAAGGAAAGATAGAAATAAAAAATAGAGGCACATTGTTGTTACAGTTTGCATTTATTACTGATAAGGATGTTATACTTAAATCTTTTTTTTTGCAATAGATCAAAAAAGTTTTACGGACAAAAAATATGGATCTTTCTGGATTTGGTAAGGGCTACTCAGCTCCATAGAAAGTAGTGGATAAAGGAGGATAAAGGAGGATTCTTTTTATTAAAATACCCCTGTAGATGTATTATCAAGAGCGAGGGGAAAAATTACTCATTCCTAGAACCAGAACAACTTAGAAATTTTCTAGGGGGAAAACAGCCGGTTAATATAGATTGATGGAAATCCCATAACATTTTCTGGTTGGGTTAAGATTTCAATTAGATTTTTGCTCATAAAAAGTTTCACAGAGGATATCCTTAATTTTTCCTGTAGTTAGGAGGAACAAGAATTATTTTTATTGTATTTCAAACAATATTATGTATATTTCTTATTTAAATGTTTCTTTCTTGTTCTGCTATTACTGTCTTGGTAATTATGACTGTATAAATTGAAAATTCATAAATAAAAAATTGGAGAAAAAAAGAAAAATCCAGCATGCATGTGCATATGGGAATCATATTGTATAACACATGCACATCGACGCGCACATATTATAAAATACCCGCATCCATGTGCTGAAGCCAGGAACCGCTCGCACAGGGACACACGGATGGGTTTAAAATCAACCCCTATATTTATTGCTCTCCCTGATCTAATCTTCTAGACCACATTTATGTGTTTATATTTCATAAATATTTATTATGGAAATCCTGAATAGTTTTCCATCCTTGAAATAGGGGAATGCTCTTTCTGTATATATATATATGTACAGGACTTCAAAAAATTCACTAGGACTTACCAGATATGAAATGTTCTTGCCATTTATTTCCACCAATGCTGTTCCTCTTAATATGTTTTTTTGGGGGAGAGGTGGGAGACTATAGTAAGTGCATTTCTTCCCTGGATAGTGCACCCCCGCAATCACAGCAATCACAATTTCCATGCAATTTCTAGATCAAGTAAGAAGTGACAAAAATTGCACATTAAGGGCCAGATTTTCAAAGGGTTACATGCGCCGGGCCTATTTTCAAAAGGCCCGGCAACGCGCATAAAGCCCCGGGACGGGTGTAAGTCTCGGGGCTTTACGAAAGGGGTGGGGTGGGGCCAGAGGCCTCCGACATAGCGGCCATTGCCACTGTGTCAGAGGATCGCATGCCAGCAGGCTTCCGGCACGTGCAAATTGTGCCTGCCCAGAGGCAGGTGCAAAAGATACGTTAAAACTTGGGGGGTTAGAGTAGGGTGCACAATTGTGCACCCCCCTTGTGTGCACCGACCCCTGATTTTATAACTTGCGTGCAGGTAGCGCGCACACATGTACGCCCACGTGCACCCTTTTAAAATCTACCCCTAATAACCTAAATATTGAAACAAACAGGAAAAATCCTGTATATGTGCATACTTTGTAGGCAGTTTTCAAAAGGAGGTGAGGAGGAGAAGGGTGTTGCAATAGAAATGAAACTTTGCAACTCTTTTGTGGGTTTTAGCTAGTGTACACAAAATATATGCTGCTCATGCTCTAACATTTCATAGAGAATTGTTGTTGGGCTTCAGTTTTACACTTAAGATGTTTTCCCAGTGCATTATTTCTTTCATACCTAGTACTGTATATTTAATTTATACATTCAAGAACATCTTGACCCTGTGGTTTATCTTCATTATCAGCTTTTTCTATTTTCCTAAAGTATGCTCTCTCTTTCTCTCTGATTCTATACAAAATGTGACAATTAAAGTATTATCTGAGAGCAGCTCTTCAGCTTCCCTTTGGGCACTTTCATGCTAGTCTGGAGTCTTTGATAATAGCTGCTTTGTAGGTGGCAGGATTCTTTTTGCTTTGTCTGTTTTTGGTGAATGTGGAATCTTTACCTCCAACAGTTTCTAAAAGACAGTAGTTGAATTCTCCCTGGTTGATCTCTCAAGCCCTGAATAAGACTAATATCTTTTTGTGCGCCATTCCTATCCAGTGCTTCTGTGCAACTGCATTCCACCTGGGTAGCAGTGCATTATTTCCTAATGAGAGTAGCATTGATTGCATTGCACATTCCATTTGATAGTGATAAAGGGTCTGATTCACTAACATTTTCTTCCCATTCTGTGCAAGGTACTGTGGGAACTCAGCCAGCACCATTTTTTAAGATGCCAGGGCTTGCTTTCTCCTGCTCACATCAGACTTTGGGCCCTTCGGAATGGATAAGGGCCTGGAAGGAGGGAAGGATCCTGTGGGGCAGATGAAACCTTACACCTTCTAAGAATGGATTTCTTAGCAAATATTTATTTTGGGCCAAAATCAGAAGAACAACTTTCTTCAGTTTGGCAAGATTCAGTAATTTCTTTATTGATATTTGTTTTTCTTAATTAAACATAATTGGTTAGGTATTGTGCGACTAGATTTTATTTATGTATAATCCGCTTTTGATATACAATTGCTTCAGGTGGTACAATACAATTAGATGCACTTTTACAGTTTCTAAGTTAAGACAACAGATCCATCCATGGATTTCACCAATACACAAATCTCAGATTACTTAGAATCAATTCTTTGACTTTACAGCTATGAGGAGATAGTCTGTTTTCTTACCACTCTGACAAACAGTGATTGAAGCAGGATGCAGTCTCTCTCCCTCTATGCAGGGAGACTCAGTGTTGCTTACAGGAATACAGTGTCAGATACAAGGATTTCAGATACTGCTGTCTGTAGGCTGGTCACAGGAGATAAGGCAGAGATGCAGTTTCTGTGTAGGAGTCTTCAGCTCAGTGATTTGGTGTAGAGATCTCCAGTCAACAGCAAACTTCAGGTTGCAGAAACGCAGGCAGAGATTTTGTGTACCACTGGTAGCAGTGCTGGACCCAATGGCATGTCCGTTGTTTGGCTGAGCCCCGGGATGATGGCAGAATGATGGCGGACTCTGATGATGGCAAGCTCTAATGATGGTAATGGACATAACTGTCTTATTCTTGGGTTCCACTTACTTTATAACTAGTGAACAGATGAGAGTATATGAATAATGATGAGGGCTCTCCTTCTTTTGGAGAAGTGAAGAGCTCATCTTGGAATATTTGACTACATAGCCTTAGGAATGAGAGATAAGCAGTGTGTAATCCAGACAGGACAGAAGATAAACAAAGGGCCTTATCAAACAAGGTTTATTATATATTTTTTTTCTGTAATGTCTGCATTTTCCAAGTCTTAAGACATAGGTTGAAACCCCAATGTCCTTGCTGTTTTCTTCCATATTAATTTGGCTCAGAGAAAATGGGTCTTGGCCTAAGTCAGATTTGTGGCCTATATCGTATCTACAGTCTGGCAGGCCAATGGGCTTTTTCTTTTAGTAGTGGTGAGGAGTGCTCAGGAGGAAGGGGCAGAAATTCAATGGGCCAATCTCTCCCTTGGGCAAAAGACTTCCTGCACATCGGTAATCCATCTTGCACCTTAAGCTCTGCAGAGAGAGGCCTGCTGGATGTCCCATCAGTCCATCAGGTAAGGTTTGCTGACATGCGTAAGCGCGCCTTCTCAGTGGCCACTCTAGAGCTTTGGAACTCCATTCCGCAAGAATTGTTATTGATGTATTGTACAAAGGCATTTAAGGTGATGTTAAAAACCTATCTTTTCTGGCTAGTATATAAAGAAGCTATGGGTTATTGCCATAATTCTGTTATATCTTATTGAATTTTGTGCTCTTTTTTTTCTCATTTGGACTGAACTATGGATGTTTTAATGTTCATCACTTATGATCTAGGAATTGGCAGTATAGAAATAAAAAATGTATTTATTTATTTATTAAACATGTTAATTATGTAAATCGCCTACTGCCTAGGCATTGGTGACTAATAAATCCTTATTAAATTAAACAAACGGACGCCACCATTTAAAACTGGGCGAGATCCCTGGAGCATGGTTTTTACAGACCCATTTCACTTCTTAACTCATATCTGAAGATCCTAGCTAAAGTTTTACAGTTGTGTCTGGAGTTGGTACTTTCCTCCTTAGTGCACAGGGATCAAACTGGCTTTATAAAAGAGAGAGTTCTACTTTTAATACTAGACGATTGTTCAATATTTGGCTAAGAAAAGGAGAATCTCAGGAGTCATCTTATCTTTAGATGCAGAATAGGCCTTTGACCGGATATCTTGGCCTTTTTTGTTTGTGGCTCTTCATCACATTGGTTTGCCTAGCCAGTTTCTCAAATGGATCAACACTATGTATGCTAATCATAGAGCTCGGCTTTTATTTAATGGCTCTCTCTCTCTTCCTTTTTTTCCCAATGAGCATGGAACCCAGCAGGGTTGTCCCTTATTACCCTTGCTTTTTGATTTGGCTATTGCACCTTTGGCTGCGGCTATCCGCTCAAACCCAGTGATTCGGGGGGTTAAGATAGGGTGTTTCAAGCACAAAATATCCCTTTATGCTGATTACATTCTGATCTATTTAAACTCATTACAGACCTCTGCCCCTGTGTTGTTAGCACTTATAGAGCACTATGGGGATTTGGCAGGTTATAAAGTTAATTGGGACAAATCCAAGGTGTTTTCATGGGGTGAGATAGTTTGTCTGCCAGACTGTTTGTGTACTTTCCGGAGGGCGACTGATGGATTCAAGTACGTGAGTGTGTTTATTTCTAAAAATTGGTCCAAGCTTTATGCTTATAATTATGGGGGCCTTAATTAGTTCAATCAAGAGAAACTTAGCGGAATGGACGGATCTCCCTGTCTCTTGGGCTGGAAGGATTTACTTACTCAAGATGAATAACCTACCCAGGCTCTTATATTTGTTCCAACATATCCCTTGTTCAATTCCATTGAAGGTGTTGATGATTTACATAGCTCCATGTTGGTTTATTTGGCAATATAATCAAGCGCGCATTGGTCTTCCCCAGTTGTACATGCCCAAGAGGCAGGGTGACATGGCCCTACCTAATTTAAAAGTTTATTATTGGGTGGCTAGGTTACTATGTCTTAAGGCTTTGGCAGGTCATAGGGATACCCCGTGGGTAGCGCTGGAGCGTATGCAACTAGAAGGCAGCTTGTTAGCTATGTTGCCCTCCCTCCCCCTGGCTTCTCCAGTGAGACACCAGGTTAGTAGCAAAATCCCATTATCTCTCATACTCTTAAGGTGTGGTTTCAGGTTTTGCACTTTCTTGGGATTTCTGGTAAAGAGCTGTTAACTATTGCTCCAATTTATGGCTATACCTGTGTCTCAGGATATACATTTTCAGCAGAATTTAAATTATGGAGGAGTATGAGTTTATGTACAATCATGCAACTCTGGGATGAAGATGGTTTTCAATCATTTCAAGAACTATGTGATGAATATAAACTACCTGAATTCTCAAGGGCCCATTATCAGAAATTGTGGGAGGTTTTAGATGTTCATTTGGATGTCTAAACTGGAGACCTACTTAGGTGACCCAGATGCTTATACCAAGCAGATAATGGCTATAGACTGGGGTATACTTCTTCACAGATATGCTGAGGAAGTGCCCCAGAAATTGATAGTACAATGGAACGCAGATCTGGGTACTGCTTATGATTCCAAAGTCTGGAAACATATTTGGTTGACGGCACATCATAGCTCTTTCTGTCTTAAATGGGTGGAGCTTATGATCCAATTATTGACTAGAACTTATCAAACGCCCCGTTTTTTATGGAAAAATATATGGGGATGTTGCAGCACTGTGTTGGTGTGGCTGCGGTGAAATGGGCTCATATATGCACATGTGGTGGCAATGTCAAAATATGCATCACTTTTGATGTCAAGTAATGCAGGAAATTGCTGATATCCTGGGTTACCCTATTGGTATTCCTCCCACACTGGGTTTACTTGGCAGATGGGTGGGTTCGTCGGTTCTCAGAAAATATCGACCTTTAGTAGGTCAACTTTTGTTGGCTGCTAGATTCACTATAGCTACCTTTTGGAAATCTAGCCCTAGGTAAAGATATTGGCGGGATCAAGTCAGGGAAATATCAGATATTGAGCGTTTATGTTTTGCTGTTAAGAATGAACATTTTAAATACCAGAATATATGGGGCCCTTATCATACTTACCCTCAGACTGGTTGACTGAGGTTTTGTTAAAAGGGGATCTACTACTTGCTGTTACCTGTAATAATTGTTGATTTAATGAAGCAGTATACAGATGTATTTGTGCATTCTTGTCTATTGGAAAATTTGTTAAATAAAAAGTTAAAAAAAACTAAACAAAAATAATTCTTTGCACCATCGTTTCATCCATGCATTGAGACTCTGTAATTCGGCCTGGCTCTGGGGTCCTGAGCATAGAACAGGAAGCATTGCTGAAAATGCAGCTGGAGGTTCCGGATTTCATTTTCCTACCTAAGAGGCTAAATTTAGCCTCCAGAACCTCCTATGTCATTGGTACTTACATATATCAATGTATACATTTACAATAGCTGGATCCTTCCCAGCACTCTCTAAAATCGTATCTAGATGGTACATGAGGTCTACTACCTTTGCGCTAGGCAGGCATGAACAGTGTCTCCATGCCTGCTTCAGCTCCTCCTCCTCCTCTGCTCTGTATTACCTCCAAGACACCATCTGAGCACTTGATCATCAAGGCTCTGACTACAAGTTGCCGAGGCTATCTGGCCAACTCAAACCCCCAAAAGCCAATGAGCTGCTTGCACGCTAGCTACTGGGCAACTATGGTGGATGGTGCGACCCTGCGTACCTTTGATCTAGTTGTTTGTCATCACCCAACCTGCTTCCCCCGCTATTCCCAGGTAAGACTCCGCTCCCTAGCTGGACTGGGGCTAGTAGTATGCACCAGAAAAAAGTGGTGGGGGGAGAAAGGCTCCTGACTTTTCAGGCTGTGTGTGTGTGAGCAATAAGGTGTGATACTGGGTGCGCCGCACCATGTTTTGTGAGTTTCCCAGGCACTTAGCCTGTACTCTTATATGTATCTAAAAAACAAAGCAAAGTGCTGTATGAGGCAGTTTCATGTGTAATTCAATAAAAAAATTCTTCATATGACAGTCTTGTAATTCACTAATGTATCTATACAGTTTATATCTGAATGTAGTTTGGCTACCGTGTTAGTCCACTTGAATGCACAGAAATAAAAGCACCCATATGTAGGAATGGCCAGATAAATCTCGCATGTTATAAAATGATTGCATCCATGTGCGTGTGCTGGGAACCGCGTGCACATGGACGCAAGCACTGACTTTTTAAAATCTACCTTTAAGGTAGAGAACCAGAAAAAGATGGGATGGGAGAAGAAATTTATTTATATTTTTCATGTTTACATTTTTTTTTCTGGAGACAAAACACCCCAATATAACCAACAAAGAATCAGGGTGGGAAAACTAGCCTAGGATTGTAAAGGGGTAGAACAAAACAAAGAACCATAAAAGAGGTGGAGTGGGAGGGGAAACGTGTATTTATGGAAATGAAATCATACTTTTATCAACAGTTTTTAGGTGGGCAGTTTGCATTAATTGGTAGGGTCAGAGTAAAATGGTGGAGGGTCTAGATAAAATAGTAGAAGTATGGGTGAACTTGTGGCGGTATTAACAAACTGGTGATTAAAAGTAAGTGCACTAGTAAGTCTTTTCATAAGGAAAGTACACGCATATTTTATAAAATACCTGCCTCCATGTGAAAACTGTGTTAACATGGACATAGAATTATTTTATGTTTAAAATTGTGCATGTACTTTTATAAAATAAGTGAAGAGAGTAAGTAGCTTCCTACATTAAAAAAATGTGCATTTATTGAAACATGCATGCATGCTTTTGGGACAGAGATCCATGGTATTTTATAAATTATATAGCTCCCTCCATGCAGTTCACAAAATACAGGCTAACTTTGTGTGCATGTTCTTATACGTGTCTGTGATTTATGAACCCTGTTGAAAATTGCCCTTTAGAAATGAAGTGCCATGTTACATAAGAACATAAGAAATGCCATAGTGGGACAGACCAAGGATCCATCAAAGCCCAGTATCCTGTTTCTAACAGTGGCCAATCCAAGTCACAAGTACCTGGCAAGTACCCAAACATTAGATAGATCACAAGCTACTATTGCTTATTAATTACTGTAAGAGCAGTTTATGGATTTAACCTCTAGGAACTTATCCAAACCTTTTTTAAACCCAGTTACACTAACTGCTGAAACCACATCCTCTGGCAATTAATTCCAGCGTTTAACTATGTGCTGAGTGAAAAAGAATTTACTTCAATTTGTTTTAAATGAGCTACTTGCTAACTTCATGTAGTGCCCCCTGGTCCTTCTAGTCCTTTCATGATTTTGTACTCTTCTATCATATCCCCCCCTTAAGTTGTCTCTTCTCCAAACTGAACAGCCCTAACTTCTTTAGCCTTTCCTCATTGGGCAGCCATTCCATGCGCCATATCATTTTGGTTGCCCTTCTCTGCACTTTCTCCAGTGCAGCTATATCCTTTTTGAGATGCAGTGACCAGAACTGCACACAGTATTCAAGGTGCGGACTCACCATGGAGTGATACAGAGGCATTATGACATTCTCTGTTTTATTTTCCATTCCCTTCCTAATAATTCCTAACATTCTGTTTGCTTGTTGCATGTTGCAGGGTGAAGCAAATTTCTGTGAAAAATATGCATGCCAATGCCAAGGCAATGCTAGGTTGTAGTTGAAAATATGCCTACTTATAACATAGCAGGCAGGGAAGATTGACTTTCAATCAACCATATGCAGCAACATATGTGTGGCCGTGTGTACGTTTTACCATGGTATTTTATAACATGCGCATATCACATACAATGCACGAATACATGCAATGCCTTGAAACCAGATATTTCAATGCAATAAACGCATGTACTTTACCCACCAATTTTAAAACTATATGCATGTACATTTTACGCTTGAAAGTAAACTAGATTTTATTCGCATTTACATGTTTAAGTGGGCCAAATTTAAAATATACATGCATCAAGGAAATTAAGAGTTTACCAATTAGTCCAATAGTTTGCCCAGTCCTTTTTCAAGTCATTTAGACCTTCCTGGTTCTTCAGTCTGAACGTCCTCTGTTTCACCCAGACCTCCCACACAGTCAATACTATACAAAAAACATGTGTAATATCACTTACACCAGATAATTAGCAGGTGTAAAAATATACGAATAAGTTAGAAAATATACATGCATATCTTTTAAAATAGCAGCTATTGTGCACAACTGTTGGCCCTGCCTTGTAACACCGCTAGACCACCCCTATTTCACATGTGTATATGTATTTGAAAGCAAAAATATGCAGGTATTTTTGACATTTATACATGAGTAGAAGCTACTTGCACACATATAGAGTAATTAATACATACATAGGGCTAGATTTGAAAAGCTCTGCGCACGCAAAGTCCCGGGACGCGCATAAGTCCCGGGGCTTTGTAAAAGGGGTGGGAGGGGGCGTGTCTGGGGGCATGTCCAGGGTCAGGGGGTGGTCCGGGGTGGGTCCGGGGGTGTGGCGACAGTTCGGGAGCGGGCCATGAAGGCAGTCCCGCGTCCCCTGGCACTGCGACCTGTGCCGGGGGATGCCGAGGCGGCGCGCGCAAGTTACGCCTGCTTCAAGCAGGCGTAACTTGCACAACAAAGGTAGGGGGGGATTTAGGTAGGGCTGGGGGGTGGGTTAGATAGGGGAAGGGAGGGGAAGGTGGGGGGACACAGAAGGAAAGTTCTCTCCGAGGCTGCTCCAATTTCGGAGCTTCCTCAGAGGGAACGGAGGCAGGCTGCGCGGCTCGGCGCACACAGGCTGCCAATTTTGCGCATCCTTGCGTGCACTGACCCCGGATTTTATAAGATACATGTGGCTACGCGCGTATCTTATAAAATCCGGTGTACTTTTGTTTGCACCGGTTGCACGAACAAAAGTACGTGCGCGCGTACTTTTTAAAGATCTACCTCATAACATTTTGAAAATTCACCTTTAAGTTGCCACTCAGTGGCTTTCTGAAAATATATCTCTCAGTTATTAATCATGAAGTGTAATAACGAAGTTAACATATAGATGACTTAAAGAAATAAGCTTTTAAGTTTACAAGTGAATGTTGTTTTATTGCTTGGCTATTCTTATTCTGTATAGACTTGTACAACTCTTTAGATTTAATAAATATTGTTATGATTTAGCCATTCCATGTATCTTTGTTGCTGGGCTTAGAACCTAGAGTATCACAATTTTATATGAAATCAGAAAATGATTGCATATAAAGTTTGACAATCACAAAAATGCCCAACAGCTGTACCAGATAAACTGGGAAAAGATGCAATTAGGTTAACCAAAATGGCAAAGATCCTAGTGTAATACATCATAAATATGCACTGTATATATGACAGTTGAAATATTTATGTTTGCAGGACAGCCATGCAGCCAGCCTATTAGTATTGCTCCATATGCTGAAACCAGGATCATAAGTCTATATTGCTATACATTTTAAAATATTTTTTTAAATCCCAGGCAAGTAAAAAACATTCCCAAAAAGGATTCTAATAGTTCACTCTCAAAAGTCATTGGTGAGCCAAATATATCAATAGGCTGAAAATAATCCTGGTAAATACTTTACTCTGATCAACCATTCAAAACACTCCAACACTGAGCCATGTTTCATAAAGTTCTGCATCAGGAGCAGGGGAAGATTGCAGGAAAATGTCAGCCTGGGGATTTTTTCAAAACCATCCCATGGCTATCTGACCCACTCATATGCTTACCTTACCTTGGCCTGATACAGGCCCTCATCATATTCAGAATAAAGACACAACATATATGATAAACAGAAATGTGCAGACAAAAACTGAACTGGAAACTGCAACAAGCCAGAGTCTGTATACAGTGCAACAATGGATAAATAGTAATCATTCCACAACAAACATCAAACAATAAAATCAAGAAATATAAAGTAAATTAGTAAACCATACTAAACAAATGAACACATATTTCAAAACAGCTGTTAAATAGAACATCCAATAAATACAATCTCATTGAAAAATGTTTAAAATATTAACAAACACCAATAAAATATTTCAAAACAGCAAACACATAAAACAACTAATAAAAAAAATCATCACTCTCCATCCTAAGAATTTTTTTATTCTAGTCACCAAAATATATAAATAAATGTGCAGACAAAAACTGAGCTGGAAACCGCAACAAGCAGTTTTCACTGTATATGAAAAACAAAAACATTACTATTCCTCATAAAATATCAAACAATAAAACTAAGAAATATATAATACAATAGTAAAACAGTACTAAAATAATGAACAAATATTTCAAAAAGGCTGACAAATGGAAGATCCAATAATTAAAAACTTTTTTTTAAATTTATTGTTTTGAAATATGTTTTTGGTGTTTGGAAGGCACATCAAATAACATCCAATAATTAAAAATAATAAGGGTAAAAAAATCTTGTATTCTCCATACCTGGGAATGTTTGATTTCCAGTCATCCTAAGAATGTCATACATTAGCAAGAGAGACTGGATGCACAAACTTTCTCCTTACTCCCTTCCACCCACATACACCCTGTCAGAAGCAATATGCTTTTCTCACACACACATAAAGACAGAAGCACACTCTCTCTCTCAGCCACAGCCAGCCAGAAGCATGCTCCATCTCTCCCACACACAGACAGAAGCATACTCATACATACACACACAAACACAGAAGCACCCTCCCTCTCTCACATACACACCGTACACACATACAGAAGCGCCCTCCTGATTTCAAATACATACACATACACACATAAGCACCCTCCCTGTCTCATAAACACACCACACAAACACACACACATACATTTACACAGAAGTACCCTCCCAATCTCAAATACACACATACACACATACACACAGAAGCACCCTCCCAATCTCAAATACATATTCACACATACTCATACACACACACAGAAGCACCCTCCCGATCTCAAATACATATTCACAATACTCATACACACACACAGAAGCACACTCCCAATCTTAAATACACACACACAGAAGCACCCTCCTGATTTCAAATACATACACATATACATCCTGGTCCCAGCTGAACAGCTCTAGCCTTTGGCCCCACCAGTCTGGCCTCTGGTGGCGGCCAGCAGCTCCACTCTTCAGCCCCACTAGCCTGGTCTCTGGTGGCAGCCAGTGGCTCCTGCCTTCGGTCCCTCCAGCCTGATCTCCAGTGGCATTTAAAGCTCCCATCTTTGGCCCTGCCAGCTTGGTCTCTAGCAGCAGCCAACGGCTCAGTCTGGTACAGGCTGATGTTGGACATATGGCTCTGCAGGCAATGGGGCTGCTGCAGCCAACACCAACCACGTGCTTCTGAAGCCGTGATAGACCAATCTGCCTGATCAGAGGGTCTTTTCCAGCAGCTCAGCCTCACAAGTAATAGGTCTTCTGCTCTTGCTTTCAATGTCACTTTTGGCTTACCAGTGATTTTGAACAGTAAGCTATTAGAATCATTCTTGGAAAAGATTTTTTCTCTTCATGGGACTTTAAAAAATATTTTAAAATGTATAGCAATATGGACCTATAATTCTGCATTAAAATAGGTGAGTAAAGTACAGACGTTGAATACATTGATATACATGGTTTCAATGCATTGCATATATTTGCATATAAGCCTTCATACGCGTGTATGCCGCCTGATAGATATATACATATTTTATAGCACACGCATATATCCTCTGCATGTGTTATAAAATACTATAGTAAATCTATGTGCAGCCATATATTCACATATATGCTGCTGCGAGCAGTTGTTTGAAAGTTATCCTCCATGTGCATGTGTTGTATGAGATGTAACAGTTATTGTACTGCTAAGGAATATGGGCTACCTTTGTCTGTGAAATGAAAAACCTTTCTGTTTTATTATATTTTGTTTCAGTATTTACATGAAAAAGTTTATACCTTAGTAATTTCAAAAGATAAACCAAAAAAAATTAAATTACATTTTATGAATGAAGTGTGCTACATTGAGGAATAATGAATCCTTTTAGAATAGACAATTTCCACCAGGGGGCGCTAAAGTGTTTCTTAAATGTTTCATCAACTCCAGCTCTCCATAAGCTGCAGAATATGGAAATAACAATGAAAGAACTGGGTAAAACTGATTCGCCAAATTAAATTCACATGTGGCTACAAAAATAACGTAAAAAATTTAAAACAAATGGATGTACATTGCTGTCTTGGAATTAAGATAAAGCTTATGTAAACTTTTAAAGATATGTCTTTATTGCTAAACTTTAGATCCTAGTATTTAGGCTCTTTTTCAAGTTCTCATACTGTGTCTCTTAGGTCATGACCCTTTGTTGTTTTCCCCATAGTTCACATCTCAAAACATCAAGCATGAAAAATGTTGTTGCTTCCATGCAGCAAGCATGCATTAATACCTACAACATACTTTGCTCTCAATACCAATTATTGGTGATGTTTAGAGAAAGCAAACATACAGAGGGTAACTTTGAAACAACTCCAGGCAGCTGAATAACTTCATGTATATGGCTGTGCAAAGACCTACCAGAGTATTTTATAACCTGCAAGAATAGGATATGCGTGTATTATAAAATTTGCATATTTCTACCCTGCGAACACATGCAATGCATTGAGAATGAGTATTTGAATGCATTGAATGCTTTTCCTACTGATCTTAAAAATATATGCGTGTATATTTTACCTGCTAAAATAAATTAGGACTTACTTAAAACCCAATTTACTTGTGGAAGTCGATCTATTTTAAAATGTGCACTCATAATAGAAATGATCAGTTTTCCGATGCCTCCACCAGTTCGCCCAGTCCTTTTCCAGGTCATCAAAACCCTCCTGGTTCTTCAGCATGAATTCCCCCTCGTTCTGCCAGATCTCCCACCCAGCCAATAGTACACAATAAGCAAATCTGATAGCAATTGCACAAGATAATTAGCAGATATAAAACTATACAAGTAGCTTGCCAAATGTACCCATCTCTTGTAAAATAGCAACTTACACTTGTAAGTATTAGCCCTGCCCAGAACACACCTAGACCAACTCTTTTTTTGCACATATATGTGGTCCCAAAGCTTAAAGTATGTATGTACTTTTGATGTTTGTAAAATACTATCAAGTACATTTTAAAAGCCCTGCGTGCGTGAATTACGGGAGTTATGTGTGTGGCTGGGCCCTGTGTGCGGTGCGCGCATTTTCGTACAGGCCTGGCTAGGCACGTAACCCCCGTTACGCGCCGAAGTGCAGGGCTGTTGTAAAGGGGCAGGCTGGGAGGTGTGGTCTGGGTGGGGAGGGATGGGGAGAGCCAGGACGGCACCATTTGACGTTGTCTAGGGAAGCACACACCAGCAACCAGCCAGTACGCGGAGATTACTTATGCACCTGAGGAGCAGTAAGTAATTGAACAAAAAAAAACGTAAGTAGCTAGGAAGGGGATAAGAGTCGGGGAGGAGAGGAGAGGTGAAAGGATAGAAAGGTTAGGTAGGGGTATAGAGAATTTCCTTCCCCGTCTGTTCCTTAATTGGAGCAGACTGGGAGGGAACTGGTGAAGCCCTACTCCAGTCGCAGTGCGTGGCCTTTTAAAATCCACCCTCCCCCCCCCCCCCGCGAGTGGAGGAGGCTACCCACCCGCACACGTGCGTATTTTATAACATGCACACGCCAATGTGCACATGTTATAAAATACCCGCATCCATGTGCACTGCATGCACATAGACGCACGCACGCGGGTCTTAAAATCAATCCCTTTGCGAGTACAGGATACTAATGCATGTATATGCCAATTTTTCTTCATGTAACTCTTTGAAAATTCACCCCACAATTTGTTGGGTCAGTAGCAGCAAATAGAAAACATGTTTTGTTGCATAATCTTCACAAACTGGGGTCACAATGAAATGTTTCTAATCAAAAAGTCCCACAATATATTCCACTTTCTGAAAGCAAGTATTGAAATATTGTGACAACTTGTTTTACAGTAACATTTAGATTGTCATTAAAGTGTTATTTGCTAGGGCTGGCTGAACACACTATGTTCTGCCATAGTAAAAAAAAAAACTGGGTCTGTGTCCCAACTCAGATTCTAATCTTGCAGGTGTTTATGACTGGGGGCACTATAATAGCAGCACGTGTCATTCAAAGGATGGAGAGAGGGATACTTTAGAGCTGGTTGCATGATGACACCTGCCTTACAATGGTATTATAGCACTCCTGAATGGGATTTCCTTCTTCTCTGTTAGCCACAGGGACCATCAATCTAGGGCAGGTGGGAATAGAAACATATAGGAATTTGTAACTCTGAAAGAGAATATTCACAGACTCTTCTACATAATGCCAGCAGATGTGGACAGATGTATTTTTCCCCCCAGGCTGAATAGATACAGTTCTAAAAGCCTCATTGCAGGCAATAAGGCAGGAGGAGTTGAGCTAGACTGCCCAATTAGGAACAATAGAAAAGAGAGGAAAAACAAACAGGTCAAATGAGTGAATAAAAATATATCCTTTTCTGATAGGCACACTGCCAACGGCTGCCAAATAGTACATCACACTGATTGCCATAGCTGTCTTTAGTATTCTTCTGTACAGGAGCAAGAAACTATTCTACTTTTCTGTAAAATAAAATAAAAATCATTACTACTGTCCACTACTGTACAATACACACATGATTCCAGCTGCTGCACACTAGTATACAGCTACAAAAAAAAAAGCATTGTTAGCAATTGTAATTTTCTTAAATAATAATTTAAAAATGTACCGGATTAAGGCCAGTGGCAGCCTCCACCTTCCACGTTTACTCAATGGGGAAAAAGAAACGACTTCCAAAAGATTCCCGGATACTGATTTGGCAGAAAATCCCCAGAAGATTGCTCGTCAGTCTGTTCAGAGACTAAGACCATAGCTCATTGCATAAAGGTTCTCAGTCGCTAGTGCTGAATGCAGAGATCATATTTCCCCAATCTTATGGCATCTCCATCAGCTTCCTATATCATTCAGAATACACTTTAAGACTTTCTTACTTGCTGTTTTGAAGCCAGACATAAATTGGCCCCCTTCATATTTAATGTTAGGCTCACTGAAGTCAATATTCAATAGTACCATGGGTGGACAGCTTATTTGGGTAAACAAAGTCGGATAAATTGTCATGGATATTCAGCAAAGCGCTGCTGATTAGGCAGTCTGCTGAATATACCTGGATACAGTCCTAGTGAGCCGGATTAACCTATCTGGCTAACTTTAGGACTGCTATCTGGCATGACCAGACTTAACTGGATAAGTTATCTGACTAACTCAGAATATCAGTGCTGGCCAGACAAATTATCTAGCAAACTGAGGCCTAGATTTATCAAAATGCTGTTAATATAGCAGAAATAACATCAGCGATAAAAAAAGAGGCATGGTAAGGATAATTACCCTGCTTCTGCATAGGCAATTTCTACAAGGCATGATAAATTTATTGCATCTATGCTATTTTTTCACTTCACAGAGAAAGAGTGAGCGAGAGCGAAAGAGTCAGACTCTGTATAGAGTCAGTCTGACACTATATATATGCACTAGGGATGTGAATCGTTTTAGGACGATTAAAATTATCGTCCGATAATTTTAATATCGTCTTAAACCGTTATGGAACACAATACAATAGAGATTCTAACGATTTATCGTTATAAATCGTTAGAATCGTGAGCCGGCACACTAAAACCCCCTAAAACCCACCCCCGACCCTTTAAATTAAATCCCCCACCCTCCCGAACCCCCCCCCAATGACTTAAATAACCTGCGGGTCCAGCGGCGGTCCGGAACGGCAGCGGTCCGGAACGGGCTCCTGCTACTGAATCTTGTTGTCTTCAGCCGGCGCCATTTTCCAAAATGGCGCCGAAAAATGGCGGCGGCCATAGACGAACACGATTGGACGGCAGGAGGTCCTTCCGGACCCCCGCTGGACTTTTGGCAAGTCTTGTGGGGGTCAGGAGCCCCCCCCCAAGCTGGCCAAAAGTTCCTGGAGGTCCAGCGGGGGTCAGGGAGCGATTTCCCGCCGCGAATCGTTTTCGTACGGAAAATGGCGCCGGCAGGAGATCGACTGCAGGAGGTCGTTCAGCGAGGGTTCCGGCGCCTCGCTGAACGACCTCCTGCAGTCGATCTCCTGCCGGCGCCATTTTCCGTACGAAAACGATTCGCGGCGGGAAATCGCTCCCTGACCCCCGCTGGACCTCCAGGAACTTTTGGCCAGCTTGGGGGGGGGCTCCTGACCCCCACAAGACTTGCCAAAAGTCCAGCGGGGGTCCGGAAGGACCTCCTGCTGTTCAATCGTGTTCGTCTATGGCCGCCGCCATTTTTCGGCGCCATTTTGGAAAATGGTGCCGGCTGAAGACAACAAGATTCAGTAGCAGGAGCCCGTTCCGGACCGCTGCCGTTCCGGACCGCCGCTGGACCCGCAGGTTATTTAAGTCATTTGGGGGGGGGTTCGGGAGGGTGGGGGATTTAATTTAAAGGGTCGGGGGTGGGTTTTAGGGGGTTTTAATGTGCCGGTTTTGCGATTTTACGTTTTTTTGATTTTTCACGATTTTTCACGATTTTTCACGATTTTTCACGATATTTTACCCCCCCAAACGGCAACAATACGATTCCCTCCCCCTCCCAGCCGAAATCGATCGTTAAGACGATCGAGGACACGATTCACATCCCTAATATGCACCACTCTAGAGGGGCATTTTGAATGGAGATGGGTTTGGGAGGGTGGTGTTACACAAACATTCTGAGGTGTTCATAGTAAAATTGACATCACCAAAGATTTGTAGTTATTATAATGGATGAAAAGTATAACTAGAGGAGTAGATTTGTACCTTCCAAAACCCACCCCGATTCAAAATGCCCCTCTAAAGTGGTACATAAAGTAAGTCAGTCTCTCTCTCTCTCCCCCCCCCCCCCCCCCCCCCCCCGTGCAGTAAAAATATTTTCTCTCCTTTTTTTATCACATGCATTAGGGCAGTAACGTGCACATTGATAAATGACCCAGTTAATATGCCCTCAGAATGTCTCCAACTTAGCTGGCTAAACAGTTAACCAGGTAAGTTGGAGGTGTTCAGAGCAGCAGGAAATTCAGAACCTGAGTCTTGCTAAGACTCGAATTTAGCCAAACTGTCTGAATATTGGCCCCCATTATGTGTAACCTGTGCAATATTTGAGGTCCTTTCAAGAATCTCTCTTACAATTCTGGCCTTATATGAGGCTTGGTTCACTGGGACCAAAGAGAAGTTTTCTCTGTTGCTGCTCCCCGTTTGTGGAATACTTTACCTGATAAAATATTCTTATTGCAAGGTTTCTGGTATTTTAAAAAGGGACTAAACGCATGATTTTTAGTGAGGCTATTGTTCTGAAATAATATGGCCTAGTGATTTATAATGTTTATTGCTTCATGTTTTAGACAGGAGAGAGGATGAGGGTTAAATGTGAGCTGGGAGTGGGTTGTGAATTTTGGTTGTCAGATTTATTACATCATGTCATTTGTTTATGATGTGCTAATTAGGAAGTGAAATTTAAGACCTGCTCGCATGCACACATGTGCGCGCTTGCCGGAATGTGCAAATGGCCATGCTGATTTATAACATACGCGCGTATATGCGCATATATGCATGCATGTTATAAAATCGGCTATCTGCAAGTACATGCACACACGATTTTATATTGTCTCACGCATGTGCATGTGAATGCAGTGTCAAGTGCATAAGTGGGGGAATTTCAGTGAGGTAATGCGGCAACGCAATAGGCCTTTTAACAAGTTCGCTACCAAGTCACCCCAGTAAAGGAGAGGACTTCCTTGTCTCCTTTTCACCCTATTACTCCAACCCTTAAAACCCCACCAGCTAGCTTTGATTTTTATATTACATGACTTATACGCTGTCTATAGCAGAAGTAAAGTTATGTGGTAGGGGACCCCAGCACGCACTTGTGCGCATAAATTCTTATGCCCCAGATTCATGCTACAGACCCGGCCCACCCATGTCCTGCCCACGGCCCCCCCCCCTTTTTGTCGAGAAAAAATTTTATGCACATACCAGGAGATACACGCCTACCTGCGCTGGTTTTAAAATCCACGCGGAGCGTGCGGGTCCGAGTCACACGTGGATCTCCTGGTTTTGGCACACGCAAGCCTTTGAAAATTGACCAGTAAATGTTGTACGTCACCTAATGCAACAGTAATGTTGACATGCAATAAATATGAAAGAAACGATAATAGGCAGGCAGAGGCTCCAAATAAGAGTCCATGAAGGTGACTGCAAGAGGGCTTTCTGCATTAAAGGGAAAGTGTCTATGGGGAAAAATGTTTAGTACATAAGCCCATATAGTCTTCCAAGCTCCCCTACACCATCTTTTTCTTTCTTTTTTTTATCTCCTTATTATTTTCATTTCTTTTACATCTGTCAGGATTTGTTCTTTCTTCACTTTTCTACCTGTCTTTAGCTATTTCTCTGTTTTCATTCCAATCAAATGTGCTTAAGACATCCTCCCTCTGCCAGCTAGGAAACCAGGCTGCACATGCTTCATTCTGCTGAGAAGCAGAAATAGCACAAGAACAACCAGAAGAGTTCATCATTATGATTCATGAATAGTATTTCTGTCTTCCCCACCACATAACTTTTCCAAATTTTTGTACAAAGCAAAAAGAAATAAAAACAGACATGAACACCTGCATTTACCAGATGTGCATATAATCCCAGAGCCAATCCATTAGGCATCCATCAGTTAAACATATCCTTCCCATTTGTGTAGCTCCCACAGTGTTATAAGTATATCTATCCAGCGCATACTTTAGCTCATCGACTGATATTTTTAATGTTTTTAGATGCACTAACCTCCATTCCAAGTAGACATAATTATAACATGCAAGGGGCTAAAATGAGCAAGATACACTTAATTGATACAACCTGATTATGTTTTGAGTCCTGAGCTATTTTGATGAATGAATTTCATGTGTGGTGCGTTTGAGACTTTGAATGCCAAGATCTGTATATAAATATCAAAGGTTGCTATTATGACAAGAGTCGGGTGGCACCTTACAGACTAACCAGTTTATTGAAGCATGAGCTTTCGAGGACAGAGTCCACTTCATAAGATGTGTTGTTGAAAAATGCTCTGCATAGATTAAAACATATCAACTATGGTAGTATGAGCAGATTATGAGCAAAAATACAGAATTCAACAAAGAGAGCAGCAAATTAGAGATGATTTATTTTATCTCTGCATGAGATGAATAGCCATAGATGAAAATGTAGAAATATGCTTCAATATAAATTATGATGTCCATATATTGTCTTATTATTAAACACACTGTGTGGTTGTTGTCTGCAGATGATGTAAGGCTGGGTCCCCTGACATAGAACAGTGTTTCGCAGTCACTGTGCCGGAGAGGATTTACATCTTAAATCATCATAAACTGATTCTTGCATGTGCGACAGAGGTTCAGCCTAGTTGCTTGACTCTATGAATTGTAATAGACCATGATTAAAATAGTTAATCTGCATTCAGTAAGATTTTAATTGTAGTCAACTAATCAATTTAAGTGAATAAATGGAAAATGTTTAGTCCAGTAAGGTTAGTATTAGTGGTGTGCATACATTTTTTTCATTGCCATTTCGTTTTCGGGTCCAGGGTGAGCCATTTCGGTCCACCCTGAATCAGAACATTTTTTTCATGGCCAATTTAGTAAAAAAAAAAAAAACCAAAAATAAACACCCCCAACCCTTTTGAAATGTAATTAAATGCGACCCCCCCAACTCTCGCCAAAAGCCCCTGGTGGTCCAGCAGGAGTCCCGGGAGCGATCTCCCACTTTTGGGCCATCGGCTGCCAGTAATCAAAATGGCACTGGCAGCCCTTTGCCCTTATCATGTGACAGGGGTTACCGGTGCCATTGGCTGGACCTGTCACATGATAGGAAGAATGGACTGCCTGCGCCATTTTGATTACTGGCAGCCGACCGAGCGCTCATTTTAATGGCCCTGGAAAGAGCGATCTCTCGGAGTCATTAGGTCTCAGTGCACCAGATATTGCAGCTGTTGGGGCACACGGCAGCAATGTCCATGTAACTCCCTTTGCTCATCTACACATGCGCAGAGCTCAGTGGATTCTCCGCTCCAAATGGTGCCAGGCCACCTAGGATCATCGAGGGTGCATTTGAATCATTCAGCACCTCCAGTCTCCTTGTCATGGTGAGAGACCCTGTTCAACTTGGAGGTGGGGTACCATTCCAGGCATCCCCAACTCAGGCTGTGTTCACCTCAGATACCTCCCATCTCAGGTGGGGTGGTCATGTGGAGGAGCTCCACACCCAAGGTCGATAGTCCTCCTAGGAAGCTCAACACCAGATAAACTTCCTGGAGCTCCGGGAGATCCAAGACACACTCTGGGCATTTCAGGATCGCCTAGTCAACAAGGTGGTCCTAATCTGGACAAACAACCAGGTGGCAATGTGGTACCTCAACAAATAGGGGGTACAAGATTGTACCTCCTCTAAGAAGCTGTTCAGATATGGTTGTCGGCTCTGTCCCAGGGCATCCTGCTCTGGGCCATGTACCTTCCTGGACTGGAGAGTGTGGTGGTGGGTTGCCTGACCCCACAAATGGTCTCTGAAGCAGGAGGTTGCAGATCGGATCTTACGTCTTTGGGGAACCCGGGAGGTAGATCTTTTTGCTTCCCCCTGTAATAGGAAGGTAGCTTGTTTCTGGTCCCTATTCTGGGAGGGTAGCAGGAAGGTATCGGGTGCTTTTGCATACATTTGGGGCAGGGCCTCCTGTATGCGTACCCTCCTCTTCCGCTAGTGTCAAAGACCCTCCTGAAGCTCCAGCAGGATCATGGGACCATGATTCTCATCACCCCTTATTGGCTGTGTCAAAGCTGGTTCCCTCTCCGGCAAGATCTCACCCTGAGGGAACCGATCAGTCTGGGCACTGCTCCAGAACCCACCACACAGGATTGGGGCAGGTTGCATCATCCTAATCTCCGGGCCTTGTCCCTTAAGGTGTGGATGTTGAAAGTTTGATTTTATAGCCCTGGGAACTCTCGAACGAGGTGTCCCGAGTCTTTCTGGAATCCAGGAGGCTGTCTACTAGGAAATCTTACGGCCTAAAGTGGAAGTGCTTTTCTGCTTGGTGTGAGAGTCAGCAGTTTAGACCCGTTCTCCTGCTCCATCCTAAAATTGCTAGACTATCTTCTACACCTCTCGGATTCTGGCCTAAAAACCAATTCAGTGAAGGTGTATCTTATTGGGGCTTACCATCAGGAGATGGATGGTCCGCCCATCTCGGTGCATCCTATTGTGAGGCGCTTCATGTGGGACCTGCTTCAACTGAAGCCTCTCTCAGGCCCCCGGCAGTGTTCTGGGACCTCAACGTGTCCTGGCTCAGCTTATGAAGGATCCTTGTGAACCCATGGACTCCTGTGACCTAAAGTTCTTGACCTGGAAGGTCAACTTCCTGGTGGTGGTCACCTCAGCATACAGGATTAATGAAGTTCAAGCTCAGGTGGTTTAGAGCCATGGCGACTTCAGTGGACCACTTGCAAACAGTACTCATGATTAAGATCTGCAAAGTTGCGACATGGAGTTCTCTCCATACCTTTGCTTCTCATTACTGCATAGATAGGGATGGCCAATGCGATAGCAGTTTTGGCCAGTCTGTCCTCTGGAATGTTTTTCAGCTGTGAAACCCACTTCTTCCAGCCTCTGGCCCTTTTTTCAGGTTCAGGCTTCCTCCCTTTGCTACCAACAGCACTTGTTGTTGTGCCTGTTAGCACCTAGTTACATGCTTGTTGGTTTTTGTTGGTTATTTGGGAGCATCCTGCAGCTAAGGATTCACTCATGTGTGAGGTCTACCATCCTGCTTGTCGCAGAGAAAAGCAGAGTTGCTTACCTGTAACAGGTGTTCTCCTGGGACAGCAGGATGTTAGTCCTCACAAAATCCACCCACCACCCCGCGGAGTTGGGTTTCTCATATGTTTATTATTTTATTTTTCACTTGATTCTCTGATATCAGACTGAAGAGGGACTCCATGTGGATGCATGGTTAGTAGATGCTGGGCATGCTCAGTTCTACAAACTTTGACAAAAGATATCCGTGCTAGGCTCCATCTGATTATGTCACCCATGTGTGAGGACTAACATCCTCCTATCCCAGGAGAACCCATGTTACAGATAAGCAACTCTGCTTTATCACATCCCTGTTGCCTTTCAGACCTATGGTGCAACGAGTCTTCCTATGTGCCATTTTTAATTTATTCTTCTTTATTTGCCTGATGTTTGTATATTATTTCTCAGTTTGCTGAACACATTTATAAGATTCTAGTTTTCTGTACGATTTAAAATTTCTCGTGCAGTTGAGCAAAAAAAAAAAAGTCTCTCCTGGAGAGACTGCTCATGTAATCAGGAATGTTTCTGTCTTGTGATTGAGAGCCAAATTAAAGCAATGGGCTAAGAAATTAGCAAAATTGCAAGTATTTTCCATGCTCAGTTAAGTTTCACATTTATGAAATAAATGATCAACATTTTGCAACAAAAGTGTGTGCAAACAAGTCTGTGGGCATTTTTTGAAGTACGGTAGCACTAATTTTGAACAAAGCATAAATCTGTCACAAGACCAAAACTTGCTTTAAAATAAATTCTGCCCTCTTAAAGAAATGCAAATAATATTGCAGGACCTTTGCCCTACCCTTAAATCTAAGTTTATGTATCTGATAACATTTTTTCACTTTTAGATATTGAGAGAATAAACATTTCTTTATTTGCAGGCCCATGTGAATAAAAGGGACCTGTTTGGGCTGGAAAGATTATATATGACACCTTTAGATAATTCTTCTGTTTACTGACCACATAAATAGACATTTTTTAATAGGGGGGAGAGTCAACGTGGTTTTTGCAAAAGGAAGTCTTGCCTATCCAATTTGCTAGAATTTTTTGAAGGTGTAAATAAACATGCAGATAAAGGTGAACCGGTTGATGTAGTGTATTTGGATTTTCAGAAGGCATTTGACAAATTCCCTTATAAAAGACCCTTCAAAAAATTGGAAGGTCATGGAATCAAAGGCAGTGTCCTGTTGTGCTGGGTCAATCATCAAATTATGTTATGGCCTTAAAGCATAATAGACTCTAATGTGCATTATATCATATGATATATGCTAGGGATGGGAATCGGGCTTCGGACGATTGAAAATATCGGACGATATTTTCAAAATCGTCAGAAATCGGGGGCTCCCGATAAGAGAACCCCACAATTTTGTTCCTGGGGTTCTCTTATCGTTTTGGGGGAGGGCGGGAAAAACGGCACACCAAAACAATCCCTAAACCCACCCAGACCCTTTAAAACTGTTCCCTTAGCTTCTCCCACCCTCCCAAACCCCCTGAAAACTATTTACAAGTACCTGGTGGTCCAGTGGGGGTCCCGGGAGCCATCTCCCGCTCTTGGGCCGTCGGCTGCCACTAATCAAAATGGCGCCAATGGCCCTTTGCCCTTACCGTGTGACAGGGTATCCGTGCCATTGGCCGGCCCCTGTCACATGGTAGGAGCACTGGATGGCCCGTGCCATTTTTAAAGATGGTGCCGGCCGTCCATTACTCCTACCATGTGACAGGGCCTGGCCAATGGCATGGATACCCTGTCATACGGTAAGGGCAAAGGGCCATCGGCGCCATTTTTATTAGTGGCAGCCGACGGCCCCGAGAGCGGGAGATCGCTCCCGGGACTTCCACTGGACCACCAGGTACTTGTAAAAAGTTTTGGGGGAGTTCGGGAGGGTGGGGAAAGCTAAGGGAACAGTTTTAAAGGGTCAGGTGGGTTTTTTTGTTTATCGGCTCGGGCGCAGCCTATAAAACCGCGATCGGGCCGCACAAAAAAAAATTAATGATGTGAATCGGAACCGATTCCGGTTCCGATTCACATCTCTAATATATGCAATATTTTGCATGTCCCCACCCAGATACCCTCCCTTATTACAATGACTTCCTTTGCATTCAATTTGCATGCAAGAATAATGCAAATGCATGCAAAAAAGGTAATTACTTGGCAATTTGGTGCAAATATTTTATTGCGGTCGACCAAGAAGGCGGTCTGCCTCGATAAAATAACAACACTCCTCTGGTATGCATAAGATGTCGGCGAGAGGCCCACGACTCTTACATGGATCCCGAGGCTCCCGCCACACATTTAATGTGGCAGGGAGAGAAAACAAACTGCGGCCAAACAGGGAGGTTGACCAGGGGTTATTGCTGAGCCCCCATTTCAACCAGGGAACACCGGTTGAGGCAGCCCCAATTCCCCTGAAATAAAAATAAAGTGTAAAGAATGCACATGGCAAAGGCAGCGGTCCCCATGGCCCCCCCAATGTGCAAATCCCCCTCCCCCTGGCCCTCCAGCAGACAGATCCCACTCCACAACCCCCGGCCCCCCTGATAGTGGCGGCCCCCCTGATAGAGGCAGCCCCCTGTCAGACAAATCTCCCCTCCCCTAGCCCCCTTGATAGAGGCAGCCCCACGGCAGACAAATCCCCCTTCCCCTTCCCCTCCCCCCACCCCAATCCCTCCCTAGAGACCCTTTATGTTAGCATTGTTCCAATGTCTGGGATGAGTGTACCCTCACACTCGTCCCTATTGGCGCCATTTCCCTGATGTGCAAATCCTCCTTCCCCTCCCCCAGTCCCCACAGCAGACAGATCCTCCTCTCCCACCCCCGATACAGGCAACTCCCTCAGCAGACAAATCCCCCTCCCCTACCCCTCCCCTGCCTCCCTCAGAGACCCTCTTATGTTAGCATGGATCCTGCATTGAGAACAGGTGCACCCTCCGCACCCATCCCTTTTGGCCCCATTTTCCAAAATGGTACAGACCTCACCTTGCCTCTGCTATGTAACTAGGATAAGGTTCGGAATCCCAGGTTACATGCTGGGGCAAGATGATGTCACCATTTTTGAAAATGGTGCCAACTGGGATGGGGGGCTGGGAGAGGGGGCTGACTCTATAGGAGGCCAGGGGGGCACTTTGAGAGCCTATCTCAAACCCTATTTTTAGTAGGGATATCTCCAAATAATATCTCCGCTTCTAAGAAATAGTTTTACAAACCCAGAGTTTACTCACTCCTTTCCTTTATCTCATGAAGAAATTCACACAGTTTGGAGAATCTATGCATTGCCGAAAATCTGAGGGTTCATTCCGTGAGCCTATGATTGTCTCCTTTTCTGTGACTCGGTCTATTGAAATGAGGTATGCTTCACTGCATACATTTTTACACATATTTGCAGTGTCTCTCTCTGTTTCCTTTGTTGACATCTGCTTTTTATTCTACTCATCTTATTTTTTATGGTAAACCCTGATCTCAAACTCATAATTTGTCTTTCCTCTGTATTGATAGGACAACTTTTATTGTTCTGAAGGACTAATCTATGACTTCATAGCTTTTATTTATTCTATACCATACAGGATTATATGGATCATTGGGGTTTTTTTTGTATGTTTCAGTGGTTGCTAATAGTTTCAAATATTCAAAATAAAGGTTCCATCTAGTGTGCCAATTTTCGTTTTCCACTATAATATTGAAGACCCTGCTTGACATCTGGCTTTTTTCTTATAGAAACATAGAAACATAGAAATGACGGCAGAAGAAGACCAAATGGCCCATCCAGTCTGCCCAGCAAGCTTCCCTCATTTTTTCTCTCATACTTATCTGTTTCTCTTAGCTCTTGGTTCTAATTCCCTTCCACCCCCACCATTAATGTAGAGAGCGGTGATGGAGCTGCATCCAAGTGAAATATCTAGCTTGATTAGTTAGAGGTAGTAGGGGTAGTAACCGCCGCAATAAGCAAGCTACACCCATGCTTATTTGTTTTTACCCAGATTATGTTATACAGCCCTTATTGGTTGTTTATCTTCTCCCCTGCCGTTGAAGCAGGGAGCTATGCTGGATATGCGTGAGGTATCAGTTTTTTTTCTTCTCCCCTGCCGTTGAAGCAGAGAGCTATGCTGGATATGCATCGAAAGTGAAGTATCAGGCACATTTGGTTTGGGGTAGTAACCGCCGTAACAAGCCAGCTACTCCCCACTTTGTGAGTGTGAATCCTTTTTTCTTCTCCCCTGCCGTTGAAGTTATGCTGGATATGCTGGATATGCGGATCCAGCATATCTGGATCTTCTTTGCTTATTCCATGCTTTCTTGAATTACAGAACCATTTTTCGTCTCATCACCCTATCTGTGAAAAACAATTTAAATTTATATTATGACATCCTGAGTCAAACCTCCTCTGCTTCCCCACACACACACAATGAGGTTGATATTCAGCACCATTTAGTCGGATAAATTCGGATTTATCTAGCTAAGTGGCAGTGTCTGAATATCCAGCCACATTCAGTGGTGGCTAATTTGCCAGTTAACTATTTATCTGCTTAAACAGTTATCTGGCTAATAGATGGGCAAAATGGGGGTGGAACAGGGAGAGCTATTTATCTGGCTAACTTACAGGGTCATTCATCAAAATTGCATTAGGGCATTTTCGCGGGTATTAGGGCCATAATGCCCATGATAACGCCTTAATGCATGCGTTATTTTTCACATAACGAGATATGTATGCAAATTTTCAAAATTTAGTCAAAGGGGAGGAGTTTATGAAAATGAGGGGTGTTTAACGTTGCATGTGATAGCACACATTATTGCCGGATAGAAGCTAGGTAAAGAGTACAATAAACTAGGGCAAGAGTACATTGTACAATTATCTTTGTGTACCTTTCCTCATTCCAAATCACAACATATCTTCACTGATGTATACTGTGCTGTTTGTACTTGTGATTGTGCATGTAAAACTGCCTCCCAAACCCTAGACCACCACCAAAACCTCACCTCGAGTTACTAGTTGACCCTCCTACAGTGGTATAAATAGTTTACTTATAAAAGAGCCTTCTCAAGAGTCTCTCTCTCTCTCTCTCTCTCTCTTTCTCTCCCTCTCTCTCTTTCTCACTCTCACCAGGAGCAGCCCCAAATGTGAAAATGGTTGTCTGGGCACTTCACAAGCTGTGAAGTGAAAATATCACAGGTGCAATAAATTTAATAGGCATTTTGGTTTACGAAGCATGCATTGTGGTAACAAAAATTAGCCTAACTACATCCCTTTTTTTTTTATCACAGGCATTATTCTTGTCAAATTTATAGGTAAATGATGAATCTAGGTCTTAGCCAGATAAGTGTCAATATTCTTATCTGTCTAAAGGCTGGATTCATTAAGGCTTTTCTCCTGTTTTGTGTCTATGGGAAAAACCCTTAAGAAATCAGGTAATTAGAGGTCATTTATCAAAATACGATAGGACCTCAACGTGCGATAAAAGGTTCTAACATGCGTTATATCACGTGATATTTGCATGCAATATTTTGTATGTCCCCCCCACAGATACCCTCCTCTATTGCAATGACCTTCTTTACATGCAATTTGCATGCATGAATAATGCAAATGCATGCAAAGAAGATCATTACTAGGCAATTATATGTTAATATTTTGTTGTGGCCGACTGAGAAGGTGGTTAGCCATGATAAAATAACTACACCTCCCTAGCACACATTAGATGTGCGATGGGAGGCCCGGGACCCTAATGTGGGAGTAGCTTGCTTATTGCGGCAGTTACTAGGGATGTGCAGAGGGACGTCATACGTTGCATTCGTGATTCGGATTCGTCGGGGAGCAAATGCATTGCATTCGGCCGTATGGCGCCCCGATGCGTTAATACGGTGAGTTATATTCGTGTCCCAGCTAAAATTAAAATTAACTACAACCCCCCACCTCATGACCCCCCCCCAAGACTTACCAAAACTCCCTGGTGGTCCAGTGGGGAGTCCAGAAGCCAACCCTGCACTCTCATACCCTCGTTTGCCGGTTTCATCATGGCGCCGATAGCCTGTGTCACAGGGGCTACCGGTGCCATTGGTCAGCCCCTGTCACATGGTCACCAGCACCATCTTGTGCTCCTACCATGTGACAGGGGCTGACCAATGGCACCGGTAGCCCCTGTGACATAGTATGGGCAAAGGCTATCGGCGCCATTTTGAGTCCTGGCATCGGACGGCCGGCATGCAGGAGGTCGCTCCGGGACTCCTGTTGGACCCCTGGGACTTTTGGCCAGCTTGGGAGGGCCTCCTGACCCCCACAAGACTTGCCAAAAGTCCAGCGGGGGTCCGGGAGCGACCTCCTGCACGCCCGCTGTCCGATGCCAGGACTCAAAATGGCGCCGATCGCCTTTGCCCTCACTATGTCACAGGTACCGACGGTAGGCCCCTGTGACATAGTGAGGGCAAAGACGATCTGCTGCCAGTGTTCAAAATGGAGCCGATCGCCTTTGCCCTCACTATGTCACAGGGGCCGACCGTCAGTACCTGTGACATAGTGAGGGCAAAGGCGATCGGTGCCATTTTGAGTATTGGCATCGGACGGCTGGCGTGCAGGAGGTCGCTCCCGGACCCCCGCTGGACTTTTGGCAAGTCTTGTGGGGATCAGGAGGCCCTCCCAAGCTGGCCAAAAGTCCCGGGGGTCCAACGGGAGTCCCGGAGCGACCTCCTGCATGCCGGCCGTCCGATGCCAGGACTCAAAATGGCGCCGATGAATGCCCGACTCAAGTCGGGCCGGTGAATGCCCGACTTGAGTCGGGCATTCACCTTGAGTCGGGCCGGTGAATGCCCGACTCAAGGCCTGAGTTTCGCCCAATGCAGGGCTGCTTCAGGGGCTGTTAATAACAGATTATGTCATTCGACAAGAAGCATTTTAGTTGTCTCATTCTTCATTCAACTGACATCAACAAGGAATCCCAAAATATTGCTTGCAGGTCTGTCTAGCACACATTGTGCACTGGTTTCTTTACAGTCGGGATGTTATTGATTCCAAGTTATTAAACCAAAACACTGTGAGTTGGAGTTAGCCACCTTTGAATGTACTTGAAGCGTCTACACTGTTGCGATTTTAAAAGCTTCATTATAAATATATTGGAATAAGCACATCAACATGATAACATGATAATAAACCTTTGCGCAGACACACTTTTGCACTCTCTTGAGCCTGAAGACACCCTAGACATCCCAAGACACATCACTGATACTGCATGTGTGTCCCTTGCAGTGACGACAACAGTACCTGCTGGTAAAACGGTCGTTCCATGCTGACTGCATGAACGCATGCTCCGATGGGCCAATGATTCAAAACTAGCTGGCCATCTGGGTCGAGCGCAAACCCTAGAAATATTGAGACATTTTTACTGGTGGCCCAGCATGGTAACTGACTCCCGCAACTATGTGGACTCATGTCCAATATGTGCTCAAAAAAAGCCTCCTACCGGTCGGCCATGGGGACTTCTCCAGCCACTTCCAGCACCCACTGAACCTTGGTCCAGCATATCAACAGACTTCATCACTGATCTTCCTCCATCTCAAAACAACACTGTCATATGGGTTATCATCAACCGCTTCTCCAAGATGGGCAACTTCATTCCACTCCGAAGCCTTCCATCGGCCCCTGAACTCGCCAAGCTGTTCCTAAGACATATCTTCCGCCTACATGGGCTACCTAAAGAAATCGTATCAGTCAGAAGGCCGCAGTTAGCCGCAAAGTACTGACGATCCTTATGTCAAAAATTTAACATTCAGTTGTTTCACTTCAGCATACCACCCTCAGGCTAATGACCAAACTGAAAGGACTAACCGGACCTTGTAAACCTTTCTAACATCTTATGTAAATGACCAATAGGACAATTGGGCTGACTTACTCCCCTGGGCCGAACTATCACATAATACACATCTTGCTGCCACCACAGACCTCCCCATTCTCAGTGGTATTTGGATGCCAGCCACAACTACACTTGCCTGTACCATTTTCTGTGCCTTCGCCAGCAGCGCAATTCACCGCACAAAGTATCCGCAATGTGTAGAATAAAATAAAAGAACGACTCACTCAAGCCGCAGAGCATTCAAATAGGATTGCTGACGCTCATAGGCGGTCAGCTCCACTCTTTAGACACGGTCAAAAGGTATGGCTAAGTATCAAGCACATTAGACTGTGACTCCCCTCACATCGTCTGGCACCAAAATATACTGGACCTTTTCCCATCCTCTGGAGAGTTGGAGCAGTTACCTATCAGCTACAATTGCCACGATCCCTGGGTATTCATAATACCTTCCACATTTCACTGCTAAAGCCACTCATCCTCTCCTGGCCTTCCCGCAAAGATCCTCCTCTGCCACAAGTGTCCGCTGAGCCAGATCATACCCTCCAGTAATAGGTCCTTGATGTACATCGACGTCGAGTCCGTTGGGAGTACCTTCTCTCCTGGGAGGGATACAGGGCCAAGGAGAACTCCTGGGAGCCCTCACAAAATATTCTTGATAATGACCTCCTAAAGGCCTTTCACATATCACATCCTGACAAGCCTTGTCCGAGGAGGGGGAGGCCTAGAAGGGGGGGGTCTGTTGCATGTCCTGTCCGCGCTCGGCCAGCACCCGGGCCTGCTCATCTTTCTAAGACCTCCGCGGGTCTTGGGTTGGCCTCTTCAGCAGTGGCAGCAAATCGAGCTAGGCCTCAGCGTCCTGTAGCGATGGTCGCCGGGCCTTCCTCATCCAGCCAGGCCTCACGGCGGGGTTCGGTGTCCTCCGTGGCATCGGCCCCACCCTAGGTGCACGCGCACGGACCGCCCGGCCTCTTAAAGGGCCAGGGGCATATCCCAGCTCTGCAGCACGCCCTGATTAGTCGCAGCAAAAAAGGAAGTTCCTGCCATCCCTTCCTTGCCTTGGCAATCGGGTCAATCACATCGTGATTTCTAGTTTGCCTATGTGTTCCAGTCTGTGTTCCAGTCTCATTCCAGCCTTGTTCCAGTCTCATTCCAGCCTTGTTCAAGTCTCGTTCCAGTCCTGTTCCAGCGTCCTTCTGTTCCAGCGTCCTTCTGTTCCAGCATTCTCCTGTTCCAGTGTCCTTCTGTTCCAGCATCCTTCTGTCTCCTCGTCTCCCCAGGTAGTACCTCTCGGACTTTCTTCTCGGTACTGACCTCAGCCTCTTCTTGACTACATTGATCGCTGCCTGCCTCTGACCTTCTGCCTGTTTCTATGACCACATCTGCACGCTGCCTGGAACTGACCTCTGCCTGATTACCAACCACGTCTGCACGCTGCCTGGAAATGACCTCTGCCTTAACTCGACCACGTCTGTCTTCTGACCTCTGCTTTGGCTGACTACCCACGGACTGACTACTGGTATTTGACCCCTGCTTTGCCTGACTATCCACGGACTGATTACTGGCTCTGACCCTTGCATTGGCTGACTATGCTTCCTTGAAACTGGCCTTGATCCTTGCCATATATTCAGAGACTCTCTTCTGGCCTTCTCAGGCACCCCAGACTTCTGGCCTGAATATTGGCCGCGCAGCCTTGATCATGGTGGGCACACCTCTGAACTTTCTGTCAAGGAGATCCTGTGAGGCCCACCTAAGCCCAGGCGGCCTGGGTACCCAAGGGCTCAACCCGAGGGAACCCCAGGTTGCTACTGGCAAAGCTCCAGCTAGCCTCTCTCTCCTCCTGTGCTCCACCTCCTGGTGGCAGGCGCTCTCTGGGTCCAACCAGGGAGCCTACCAATCCTGCACTAGCCCAAGGGTCCACCTTCTGGCACAGCATTACCCTTCTCCTCCAAGCCAAAGAGAGATTGTTCCCGTGCTTCTCTTGGGCCTGCTGCCTGTTGACTTGGAGTCATGGTTGCTGTGAAGTAGCTTTTAATTTTCATTACTATTCAACATGTTAGCACAGCTACTAAGACAGCAAAATATTGGAGGTACAGGTTCCTGACATTCAAACTAAGGACTGATTGAAAAGGGTTGAGCTACCATCTGGTTGGAGAAATGGGATTAGGCCACAATCTTAGCCTGTGCTGTCACTTCCTCCTAGCTTAAACATTTTTATAAATTCATGCAATCAAACAGAATAACAATGCTAGAAAAAATCAATTTTGAAGGCAGCAACAAAGAAATGAAATAGCAAGCAGTTAAGCTTTTCTCTGGAATACAGATAATAGTAATAGAATTGCTGGGGGTGATGCTATGCAATAACTGTGGGGCAGCAATCCTCAGACAGATCTTTTTGGAACTCTTCTGCCTTTTTGTTTTTAACTAAGACTCTATGACTGTTGACTGTTGTTCCAGATTGAACTGACTGGGATTTAAAGGGCTTCTTCATGCCACAAAATCCACATTCAGATAAACCAGTGATCCATACATAAGAAGGGTAATTTTATAACTATTGCATGTTGGAGTATAGACAGTGCATACGTATAAAGGTGAATTTTAAAAGCTGACACAAGCCAAAATCGGGCAATGCTCTCGCATGTCCTGATACACAAATATCTCAAGCTGATTCAAAAATGTGCATGGTTTGGACCAGGCTTGGGTGTTCTGGGACATGGCCAAGAGATGTCTGAGCAGATACTTACGCACTTGAGTGTGCACCCAGGTCCAGTGCCTCATAACTTTACTTTTGCTATAGAGGAGGTATAACTTTAGAAAAAACAACAGCCATTTCTGAGGGGCTTACAGGGCCTGGGATAACTGGGGGGAGTGCAGACTAAAGAACCAGGGGATTATGGAGGACCTACTTCTAGTCTGGGCAAACTGGTGAAACTAGTCATGGTGTGGACATGTGCCTGTTTTAAAATTCCCTGACTTGCATGGCTCATACCGCAATGTGCATACCCCTTTGAAAGTTACCGTCTTTATGTGCAGACTTTACTCTGGATTTTCAAAACAAACTTATGTACATAAATTTATTTTGAAAATTTGCTCTAGAGAAGGTATAATTTGTGCAAGTGAATTTACATACATACTTTTTTAAAAGCGAAAAGTATGTACATAAGTCTCAACTCCACCCACTGGAATGCCTTCCACCAATTCACATAAAAACACACATGAAACCAGCTAATGCATGTAACTATATGCACACTGAGCCCCCTGGCAATTTTATAATAGCTATTTACCCACAAAAAAACATGTTTTATGTGTGTAAATAAGAACATAAGAAATTGCCATACTGGATCAGACCAAGGGTCCATCAAGCCCAGCATCCTGTTTCCAACAGAGGCCAATCCAGGCCATAAGAACCTGGCAAGTACCCAACACTAAGAAGATCCCATGCTACTGATGCTAGTAATAGCAGTGGCTATTTTCTAAGTCAACTTGATTAATAACAGGTAATGACTTCTCCTCCAAATGGCTTTGAAAATCTGGTTTATATAGAACAATTTTCAAAGGGAAGGGAAATAATATGCATAGAAGACATTTTCAAATCTTCATTGATTATTTCTAAGAGAAAAGTGCTTGAAGAATATGCAGGTACAAATTTCTGCAGGTGTTTTTTTCCCAGGCTGCAAAAAATGCAAAAGTATGTGTGTACTTTTGCTTTGAATATTGGTGCAAAGTACCCATAAACGTCTCTTCAATGCGTGCAGTTTTATTATTGTCCCATAAGAGATTTACTGCTAGTTGAATCTTATGTATACCTAAACATCTGAATATGTTCAAAATGGTTTAATCAGATCTCACTATATGTAGGGGACGATTTTCAAAATGTTCATGTTAGAGCAAAGTCCGGGGGTACTACTGTTTACCTATGGATTCTCCTTCAGGTGTCAAAGAGAGACTATGCATATACTCTTGCATCAAAAATTGCTGCAGATATAAAGTATCATGGACATTTGCATCTGCTTTTAGTGTAAGTACTTTTTGAATGGGAAATACATACTAATTTGAAAAATCAATCTCCCCTTGTAATTTTCCTCCCCCAACTAAAACGCACCCTACAGAAATTCTCCTCTTAATGCAACTAAAAGTGCATGTGTTGTTCCACAGTGCACATACTGTTAGCTGCTTTAAGGGAGGGCAGTTTTTAGATGGTTGATTTTTGTGGATAAAGTGCTTTTTACACACATGAATGGCTTAAAGAATTGTAATCATGGGACTTAAGTCAGATACTTTATATTTATTTTGTTGTGCATGTATTCCTTCCATTACAAAGTAAAAGAAATCCATTTATAATATCAAAACATTTTTATTGAAACCATCAGTTGTTTGAAGAACCTTTTTATTTTTAGTTTACTTGAAATGTAAACTTGTCAAAAGATATTGGGCACGCAACAGAAAAATATGAATCATGTGCTTCATGAAAATGTAGTGCACAATTAATCTCAGGGTGTAAGTGCATGACCCTGAATTTTTCACAATATTTTTCTCGCTAGTCACCTGTTGTCATATATTAAATAAGTAGGGTGACCATATAACTCCATATCCAGGGGGACAGGCTGAGCAAATCCAAGTTTCACCCCATTGCTTGCATGGAGATGCAGTCCTGCCTTTCTCATGGAACTCAAAAAGGAAATCAGAACTACAGCTCCACTAAAGTCATTAGAGTGACAGCATGTTGGCACAACAATCCGTGGTAAAACTGTGCGGTCATTGCTGATTTATAGCCATTCAAAGGAGCAAAATATGATTGTCTTTTAGAAAATGTGTCTATCACTAATCTTATATTTGGTCTCATCAAACTTCACATATCTTTTTATGGTGTGGTTGAAAGAAAAATAGATGCCCAAAGTCATCAGATTGCCAAATAGAGTTTGTCTTAGATTACTGGCTTTTTTACCATCTTGAAAAACTGCGTAATGCTTTCATAAGAATGTAAGAAATGCCGTACTGGGTAAGAACGAAGGTCCATCAAGTCCAGTATTGTGTCTCTGACAGTGGCCAATCTGGCCCAAAGAATAGATCCTATCATTCTTGCTCATATACAGGAATAAGCAGTGGCTCTCCCAAGTTTATATGGTTAATAGTTTCCTCCAGGAACTTGTCTAACCCCTTTTTTAAACCCCTTTTTTAAACCCCTTTTTAAAGGGCTACATATCACCTTCCTATTGCAAGGGATATTTTTCTAAATTTTACTTTTGGTTTTACAAAACTACCACTTATTGAAATCTATAGAAACAAGAGACCCATGGTGATTTATTGTTCAGTGTGAAACTTTAGAATCATCATTTGTAGTCACATTTTCTATTTTGTAAGAGCACATTCTCTGGTCAGTTGCCTAGTGAGACATTTTATTTTCTGTATCTGGAATTATATTTGGAAAAATGACAGAAGAAAGTTTATGGTGATTGGAAACACTAAAGAAGAAATTGTTTCACTTTTTTTGAGAGAATTATGTTACGTTTGTGAACATTAAGATTGTTTTGGTCATCTGTTGCCCAATAAAAGGGAAGCAGGAAAAATAGTCATACATAAAATGTAAAGAGCGGTCCAACAAATAATACATTATCAGCTTCATTACAGTATGTATAGATCTCAATATCCCTTTTTGAATATTCAGAGGCCAATATTTAAGAAAACCTCCAACAGATAAGATATTTGGCGAAAGATAGATCAGTTATCGTAGATTTTCAGCAGCATAAATGTCCTGCTGAATATCCCCCAGTTAAAGTTATCCAGCTACTTTGAACTGGATAACTTTAAAATTAACCGTCTATCTTTTGAATATTGCCAGGTTTAAAGTTTATTATAGACTTCACCAGCTATATTCTTTGAATATTGCTAGTTAAGTGGTGATGGATTGCGGACCTTTGCCAGATATTCTTCCTCAAGATTTTCTTTCTGAAATCCTTTCTAGTTTTTGACCGCTATTTTTTTGCCTTTATTGTTTTTCAGCCACTGCTTTTGAAAACCACTTGTGTAGCTGTATCTGTGCAGCTCATGGATCAGCTGATCAGGCCTTGCTCTGTATCTATGGAACCCGGCATTGTTTGAACAGCTGCTGTAGGAGCCACGGGTAGAAATGGCCCTAGCAGCAAAGGAATGTTGCACTTCTCTCTTGGAACCCCCCTGGATTTGGTGCCCCAGGTAGTCATCCGACTTGTTCATCCATTGAGATGGTCCTGGATGTTTTTTTCTCTATCTTACTTTTACTTCCTTAACACAAAAATTAATTGATCTTTCTATAGCTCATTTTAGATTAGCTCACGGTTCTTCCACGTCACTTACATTGTCCCGCCCTACCAGCTTTCTCCTTTAGGTGCTTCCCCATTTTGCCCAAGTTATTATTTTTTGAAATCCAGATCTCTGAATTTTGTGTGACCTTCTCTCTGCTTTGGCAGTTATATCAAATCATAACTTCTGATGGTTCTCAGGTAGCCACACAGCTGTACATTAGACATGGTTTTTGTTTATAAATACTGTTGCTTCCTCCATGAGTTCCAGGCAAATTTTCCAACAAATTCTCCAGATGGGACGGGGGCATTCTTGGATTTAAACTTGAAATTAGCGCATACATACTTACACACACTGGCGCACTCCAGGGTCCCCTGCCGCGTAACCTTACTTCTGCTATGGATGACATGAATGTTGTAAAACAAAATATTCTAGGCACATCAGTGGGGTTTTAAGGTACAGCTCTAATAGGGAGAAGGAAGGGTATTAAACTAGGGGGGTTTGGAAGTCCTATCCCTTAACTGGGAAAACTGGGAAAACTGGGTAAACTGGGAAAACTGGGAAAACTGACTGTGCATGAGTCTTTTAAAATCCCCCCACTTATGTGGTAGAAGCGGTATTTGCACGCACAGGTGCACACCCGCAAAATTGTGCGCATATGTACACATGGTCAGGCACGCATATACGCGTGCATGTTAGAAAATGGCCGCATCCCTGTTACAGTTTTGGCTGCAGTGCAACCACCTCACCACCAGGGGTCCCTCTAGTGCTGGCTTTCCTGACAGGCCCAGTCCATCTCCTCTGTCCACTCTATGCTCTGGGTGTGCCCTTATAACCCTGCCTGACAGTTGCCTCGGTGCTTCGGCATCGAGCTCACCTGGGCTCCCTGCTCTAGCCCTGCGCAGCCTTCGGGCCTTTCCTTGCCTAGCCCTGCGCGGCCTTCGGGCCTTTCCTTGCCTTGCCCTGCGCGGCCTTCGGGCCTTTCCTTGCCCTGCGCGGCCTTCGGGCCTTCTTTCTCGCTTTTCTTACCTGGCCTACGGGCCTTCTGACCTGCCTGCTCTGCTTACGGTGTGTGGCCTACGGGCCTTCTGACCTACTTGCCCTGACTACGGTGTGTGGCCTACGGGTCTTCTGACCTGCCTGCTCTGCTTACGGTGTGTGGCCTACGGGCCTTCTGTGTGTATGTGTGTGGCCTACGGGCCTTCTGACCTGCCTTGCCCCGCTTATGGTGTGTGGCCTACGGGCCTTCTGTGTGTGTGTGGCCTATGGGCCTTCTGACCTGCCTTGCCCTGCTATTGGTGTGTGGCCTACGGGCCTTCTGTGTGTGTGTGTGTGGCCTACGGGCCTTCTGACCTGCCTTGCCCTGCTTACTGTGCCCTGACCCAGCCTGGACCCAGACACTGCTGACTGCCGCCTGCCCTGACCCAGCCTGTACTTAGACACTGCTACTGCTGCCTGCCCTGACCCAGCCTGTACTTAGACACTGCTACTTGCCGCCTGCCCTGACCCAGCCTGAACCCAGACTCTGATACTTGCTGCCTGCCCTGACCCAGCCTGGAACCTGACACTGTTTCTAGCTTCCTGTCTCTCTCCACCTGGAGCCACCCTGCTGGGTGGTGTTCACGACTCCTGACCGGAGCCCAAGCGTAACAGTATGCCGAAGCCATCAATTTTCCAGGGGAAGAGATAGGTCTTGGTACTACCGGTGAGCCAATTTTTCTTTTACCTCTACTCACATTATGCCTCAGCCTCCAAGTTTTTATGTCTGTGCTTGTTGCCAGACTTTGAACTATCTCAGTTACAAGAACTGTCTTGCATGTCAACTCTCAGACCAAGAACACTGGGTATGCAGTGGTTGTCATAAGAGGAACGTCTCAGTCTATCAGGAATGTTTAAATTGTTTAAATCCTAAACCAGGGTGGTGGAAATGCTCCTGTCTTCCGTGTCTGTTACCACCAGGCAAACCCTGCCCCCGTTGTTCTGCTTTAGGATCAGCTGTTCCATTAGAAAAAACAATCAGCTCTCCTAACCGGTATTCTGCTTCTGGCTCCACTAAAACAGACATTTTAGCTGGCAGTTTGTGGATAGAAAAACCCAGGACTTACCTGGCCAAGAAGGTTTCTGTGACACCAGTGCTAGAGCCTCAGGAACAGGTTTCTCTCAAACGGAGAAAGTTGATTAACTCTAGCAGGGCTCTGCTTCCCACAGCTGCTGTTGAGACACTAACGAGCACATTCCCTAGACGTCCTAGAACTGCCTGTGCCTTCTCTAAACTGCTCCTCCAGAAACAAAATAAGGAGCCTCAGAGTTTGGCTCGGGGTATCAAGCCCACAGCAGTGCAATCTGTGTCTTCTATGTGCACTGCTTCTAACCTTGCTGCTCTGCCATCTGAGCCTGTTTCATCACCCCAAGAGGGGGCCAAGCCTGCTGCATTACCCCAAGAGGGGGCCAAGCCTGCTGCATCGCCCCGGGGAGGATCCAAGCCTGCTGCATCGCCCCAAGAGGGGGCCGAGCCTGCTGCATCACCCCAAGAGGGGGCCGAGCCTGCTGCATCACCCCAAGAGGGGGCCGAGCCTGCTACATCACCCCAAGAGGGGGCCAAGCCTGCTGCATCACCCCAAGAGGGGGCCAAGCCTGCTGCATCGCCCCGGGGAGGATCCAAGCCTGCTGCATCGCCCCAAGAGGGGGCCCAGCCTGCTGCATCGCCCCAAGAGGGATCCAAGCCTGCTGCATCACCCCAAGAGGGATCCAAGCCTGCTACATCACCCCAAGAGGGGGCCGAGCTTGCTACATCACCCCAAGAGGGGGCCAAGCCTGCTGCATCACCCCAAGAGGGGGCCAAGCCTGCTGCATCGCCCCAAGAGGGATCCAAGCCTGCTGCATCACCCCAAGAGGGGGCCGAGCCTGCTGCATCACCCCAAGAGGGGGCCGAGCCTGCTGCATCGCCCCAAGAGGGATCCAAGCCTGCTGTGCATCACCCCAAGAGGGGGCCGAGCCTGCTACATCACCCCAAGAGGGGGCCAAGCCTGCTGCAGCGCCCCAAGAGGGATCCAAGCCTGCTGCATCACCCCAAGAGGGGGCCGAGCCTGCTGCATCACCCCAAGAGGGGTCCAAGCCTGCTGCATCGCCCCAAGAGGGATCCAAGCCTGCTGCATCACCCCAAGAGGGGGCCGAGCCTGCTGCATCACCCCAAGAGGGGGCCAAGCCTGCTGCATCGCCCTGAGGAGGATCCACGCCTGCTGCATCGCCCCGAGGAGGATCCACGCCTGCTGCATCACCCCAAGAGGGGGCCAAACCTGCTGCATCACCCCAAGAGGGGGCCAAACCTGCTGCATTGCCCCAAGAGGGGTCCGAGCCTGCTGCATCGCCCCGAGAGGGATCCAAGCCTGCTGCATCGCCCCGAGAGGGGGCCAAGCCTGCTTCATCGCCCCGAGAGGTGTCCGAACCTGCTACAACGCCCGGAGAGGTGTTCGAGCCTGCTACAACGCCCGGAGAGGTGTTCGAGCCTGCTTCATCGCCCCGAGAGGTGTCCGAGCCTGCTTCATCGCCCCGAGAGGGGTCCGAGCCTGCTTCATCGCCCCAAAAGGGGTCCGAGCCTGCTTCATCGCCCCGAGAAGGGTCCGAACCTGCTTCATCGCCCCGAGAGGGGTCCGAACCTGCTACAACGCCCCGAGAAGGGTTCGAGCCTGCTTCATCGCCCCAAGAGGGGTTCGAACCTGCTTCATCACCCCGAGAAGTGTCCGAGCCTACTACAACGCCCCGAGAAGTGTCCGAGCCTACTACAACGCCCGGGCAGGTGTTCCAGCCTACCGTTTCACCCCGAGAGGGGCCCGAGCCTGCTGCACTACCCTGAGAAGAGCCTGCTGAACCGGTCCTGCTGCCGCCCCCGGAGGGGCTTAAACCGGTCCTGCTGCCACCCCCGGAGGGGCTCAAACTGGTACCACTAAAAGACTTTCTGACTCAGCCATCTGAGCCTGTTGAATTGCTCCAGCTGTTGCTGCCCTCGGAGGGGTCGGATTTCATTTTTGAGTACCTGCTAAGATGGGACCCAGGAGGAGGGGGAGGCCTTGAGGAGGGGGTACTGTTACAGTTTTGGCTGCAGTGCAACCACCTCACCACCAGGGGTCCCTCTAGTGCTGGCTTTCCTGACAGGCCCAGTCCATCTCCTCTGTCCACTCTATGCTCTGGATGTGCCCTTATAACCCTGCCTGACAGTTGCCTCGGTGCTTCGGCATCAAGCTCACCTGGGCTCCCTGATCTAGCCCTGCGCGGCCTTCGGGCCTTTCCTTGCCTAGCCCTGCGCGGCCTTCGGGCCTTTCCTTGCCTTGCCCTACGCGGCCTTCGGGCCTTTCCTTGCCCTGCGCGGCCTTCGGGCCTTCTTCCTCGCTTTTCTTACCTGGCCTACGGGCCTTCTGACCTGCCTGCTCTGCTTACGGTGTGTGGCCTACGGGCCTTCTGTGTATGTGTGGCCTACGGGCCTTCTGACCTACTTGCCCTGACTACGGTGTGTGGCCTACGGGCCTTCTGACCTGCCTGCTCTGCTTACGGTGTGTGGCGTACGGGCCTTCTGTCTGTGTGTGTGTGGCCTACGGGCCTTCTGACCTGCCTTGCCCCGCTTATGGTGTGTGGCCTACGGGCCTTCTGTGTGTATGTGTGTGGCCTACGGGCCTTCTGACCTGCCTTGCCCCGCTTATGGTGTGTGGCCTACGGGCCTTCTGTGTGTATGTGTGTGGCCTACGGGCCTTCTGACCTGCCTTGCCCCGCTTATGGTGTGTGGCCTACGGGCCTTCTGTGTGTGTGTGGCCTACGGGCCTTCTGACCTGCCTTGCCCCGCTTATGGTGTGTGGCCTACGGGCCTTCTGTGTGTATGTGTGTGGCCTACGGGCCTTCTGACCTGCCTTGCCCCGCTTATGGTGTGTGGCCTACGGGCCTTCTGTGTGTATGTGTGTGGCCTACGGGCCTTCTGACCTGCCTTGCCCCGCTTATGGTGTGTGGCCTACGGGCCTTCTGTGTGTGTGTGGCCTACGGGCCTTCTGACCTGCCTTGCCCCGCTATTGGTGTGTGGCCTACGGGCCTTCTGTGTGTGTGTGTGTGGCCTACGGGCCTTCTGACCTGCCTTGCCCTGCTTACTGTGCCCTGACCCAGCCTGGACCCAGACACTGCTGACTGCCGCCTGCCCTGACCCAGCCTGTACTTAGACACTGCTACTGCTGCCTGCCCTGACCCAGCCTGTACTTAGACACTGCTACTTGCCGCCTGCCCTGACCCAGCCTGAACCCAGACTCTGATACTTGCTGCCTGCCCTGATCCAGCCTGGAACCTGACACTGTTTCTAGCTTCCTGTCTCTCTCCACCTGGAGCCACCCTGCTGGGTGGTGTTCACGACTCCTGACCGGAGCCCAAGCGTAACAATCCCTGGGCGAGGGCCGATGAACTTGCGCACATGTGCGCCTGCGCAGTGCTATGAAAGGTACCATGAAAGCGTTTTTTCCATAGACACAAAATGGAAAGAAAACCTTTAGTAAACAGGCCCCCCCCCTTAGCTGGTTAGCTCAATATTTAGCAATCTGGCTAAATTTATCCAGGTAACCTTGGCTGTAGAAATGTCAACCCTAAATCTATCCGCTTAAATGTTGAGCAAATAGATTTAGCCACATTTTTAGTTTGGTAAGTATGGCTAAATATATGTGTAGAGATAAATAGGTACATTTGTCTAGTAATTTTTCCCATTCAGTGGGAGGTAGATCTTTAAAAAGTACGTGTTACGGCTATGGCTGCTGTGCAACCGCCTCACCACCAGGGGTCCCTCTAATGCTGGCTCTCCTGACAGACCCAGTCCATCTCCCTTCTCCTCTCTATGTTCTGGGCTGTCCCCTATAACCCTGCCTGACAGTTCCCTCAGTGCTTCGGCATCGAGCTCGCCTGGGCTCCCTGCTCTAGCCTTCCTTGCTTGCTGTGCATTTGGTCCCTGGACCTTGCCTTGCCTTGTCTTGCGCGGCCTTCGGGCCTTATTCCTTGCCTTGCCTTGCGCGGCCTTCGGGCCTTATTCCTTGCCTTGCCTTACCTTGCCTTGCGCGGCCTTCGGGCCTTATGTGTGTGGCCTACGGGCCTTCTGACCTGCCTTGCCCTGACCCAGCCTGGACCCAGACACTGCTACTTGCCGCCTGCCCTGACCCAGCCTGGACCCAGACACTGCTACTTGCCGCCTGCCCTGACCCAGCTTGGACCCAGACACTGTTACTTGCTGCCTGCCCTGACCCAGCCTGGACCCAGACACTGTTTATAGCCTTTCCTGTCTCTCTCCACCTGGAGCCACCCTGCTGGGTGGTGTTCACGACTCCTGACCGGAGCCCAAGCGTAACAGTATGCCGAAGCCACCAATTTTCCAGGGGAAGAGATAGGTCTGTGTGCTAAACCGGTGAGTCAACTTTTTCACTATTACAAGATGCCTCCTTCTTCAAAGTTTTATACCTGCAATTCCTGTCAGACCTTGAATTACCCAAGCTATCAGAACTGCCTAGCCTGTCAACTTGCTGGTCAGGAACACTGGACATGCAGTAACTGCAATAAGAGAAATATCTCTGTCTACCAAGAGTGTTTAAACTGTTCTACTCCAAAGCCAGGATGGTGGAAATGTTCATGTATTCCCAGCCTATTACCACAAGGCAAACCGTGCCCCTGTTGTTCAGCTACAGGACCAGCTGCTTCATTAGGGAGAACAGTCAGCTCTACTACCGTGCGTTCAGCTTCTGGCCCAGTTAACAACATTATTTCATGTAACAGTTTATGGATTAAGCATTCTAGCACTTCATCTCTGGACACTTTGGAAAAAACTTGCTCTGAAAATCTCAGAACTCACCGGGTTAAGAAGCCTTTGATAACTTCCATGCTAGAGCACCAGAAACAGAAGCAGAGGGAAGTAATTAACTCTAGCAGGGCTCTGCTTCCCACAGCTGCCAAGTGGACACTAACGAGCACCTTCCCTAGACGTCCTAGAACTGCCTGTGCCTTCTCTAAACTGCTCCTCCAGAAACAAAATAAGGAGCCTCAGAGTTTGGCTCAAGGTATCAAGCCCACAGCAGTGCAATCTGTGTCTTCCATGTGCACTGCTTTTAACCTTGCTGCTCTGCCATCTGAGCCTGCTGCATCACCGCGAGAGGGGTCCGAGCCTGCTGCATCGCCCCGAGGGGTCCGAGCCTGCTGCATCGCCCCAAGAGGGGTCTGAGCCTGCTGTTTCGCCCCGAGGAGGATCCGAGCCTGCTGCATCACCCCAAAAGGGATCCGAGCCTGCTGCATCACCCCAAGAGGGGTCCGAGCCTGCTGCATCGCCCCAAGAGGGGTCCGAGCCTGCTGTTTCACCCCGAGAGTGGGCCAAGCCTGCTGCATCACCCCGAGAGGGGTCCGAGCCTGCTGCTTCGCCCCGAGAGGGGTCCGAGCCTGCTGCATCGCCCCAGGAGGGGTCCGAGCCTGCTGCATCGCCCCGAGAGGGGTCCGAGTCCACTGCATCACCTCAAGCGGGGTCCGAGCCTGATGCACTACTCCGAGAAGAGCCTGCTGTATCGCCCCCGGAGGGGTCCGAACCGGTTCTGCTGCTGTCCCCGGAGGGGTCCGAACCGGTTCTGCTGTCATCCCCGGAGGGGTCCGAACCGGTCCTACTGACAGACTTTCTGACTCAGCCATCTGAGCCTGCTGAACCGGTCCTGCTACCATCCCCGGAGGGGTCCGAACCAGTCCTGCTGCTGTCCCCGGAGGGGTCCAAACCGGTCCTACTGACAGACTTTCTGACTCAACCATCTGAGTTTACTGAACCGGTCCTGCTGCCGCCCCTGGAGGGGCTCGAACTGGTCCTGCTGTCGTCCCCGGAGGGATCCGAACCGGTCCTACTGACAGACTTTCTGACTCAACCATCTGAGTCTACTGAACTGGTCCTGCTGCCGCCCCCGGAGGGGCTTGAACCGGTCCTGCTGCAGTCCCCGGAGGGGTCCGAACCGGTCCTGCTGCAGTCCCCAGAGGGGTCCGAACCGGGCCTGCCAACAGACTTTGTTACTCAACCATCTGAGCCTGCTGTACCGGTCCAGCTGCCGACCCTGGAGGGGTCCGTACTGGTCCTGCTGTTGCCGACCCTGGAGGGGTCTGTGCTGGTCCTAATGCCGACCCTGGAGGGGTCCAGACCAGTCCTGCTGTCGTCTCAGGAGGGATTACGGACTATTCTGTTACCCCAGGAGGGGTCTAACTCTGCTGCCTTGTCCCAGGAGGGGTTATGGACTGCCTTGCTGCCTCGGGAAGGAGTTGAACCTGCCGCATCGCCCCAGGAGGTGTTTGACTTCATTATTGAGTACCCCCTGCTAAGATGGGACCCAGGAGGAGGGGGAGGCCTTGAGGAGGGGGTACTGTTACGGCTATGGCTGCTGTGCAACCGCCTCACCACCAGGGGTCCCTCTAGTGCTGGCTCTCCTGACAGGCCCAGTCCATCTCCCTTCTCCTCTCTATGTTCTGGGCTGTCCCTTATAACCCTGCCTGACAGTTCCCTCAGTGCTTCGGCATCGAGCTCGCCTGGGCTCCCTGCTCTAGCCTTCCTTGCTTGCTGTGCATTTGGTCCCTGGACCTTGCCTTGCCTTGACTTGCGCGGCCTTCGGGCCTTATTCCTTGCCTTGCCTTGCCTTGCCTTGCGCGGCCTTCGGGCCTTATTCCTTGCCTTGCCTTGCCTTGCCTTGCACGGCCTTCGGGCCTTATGTGTGTGTGTGTGGCCTACGGGCCTTCTGACCTGCCTTGCCCTGACCCAGCCTGGACCCAGACACTGCTACTTGCCGCCTGCCCTGACCCAGCCTGGACCCAGACACTGCTACTTGCCGCCTGCCCTGACCCAGCCTGGACCCAGACATTGCTACTTGCTGCCTGCCCTGACCCAGCCTGGACCCAGACACTGTTACTTGCCGCCTGCCCTGACCCAGCCTGGACCCAGACACTGTTTATAGCCTTTCCTGTCTCTCTCCACCTGGAGCCACCCTGCTGGGTGGTGTTCACGACTCCTGACCGGAGCCCAAGCGTAACAGTACGCACGCGTGTACTTTTGTTCGCACAACTGGCGCAAACAAAAGTACGCCGGATTTTATAAGATACACGCGTAGCTGCGCGTATCTTATAAAATCCGGGGTCTGCGCGCGCAAGGCTGCGCAAAATCGGCAGCCTGTGCGCCGAGCCGCGCAGCCTGCCCCCGTTCCCTCTGAGGCAGCTCCGAAATCGGAGTGGCCTCGGAGGGAACTTTCCTTCCGTGTCCCCCCACCTTCCCTTTCCTTCCCCTATCTAACCCATCCCCTAGCCCTACCTAAATCCCCCCTCTACCTTTGCTGTACAAGTTACGCCTGCTTGAGGCAGGCGTAACTTGTGCCCGCCGCCTTGGCATCCCCCGGCACAAGCCGCAGTGCCGACGGACTCGGGACCGCCCTCCCGGCCTGCCCCGAACTGTCACCACGCCCCCGGACCCACCTCAGACTGCCCCCTGCCCCCGGACACGCCCCCAGAAATGCCCTCCCGCCCTTTTTACGAAGCCCCGGGACTTATGTGCATCCCGGGGCTTTGCGCACGCCGGCGGCCTATGCAAAATAGGCGCGCCAGCTCGCAGGGCTTTTAAGATCTACCCCTGGGTTTTTTTAATATTGAGCCCTATTATTCCTATCTTTTCTTTCCCTTTTACTGTCAGCATGGCTACCTGCTGCAATCTCAAACATATTAATGAGTTTTTCAGCCAGACGGTGTTATGTATTTCACCTGTGCCTGCAGCTTCTGTGAGTAAAGATTTAAATTTACAAAAATGTGTTGTTAATGATGGCAAAGTAGATGGTAGTAAATAGTAAGAACATAAGAATATGTCATACTGGGTCAGATCAAGGGTCCATCAAGCCCAGCATCCTGTTTCCAACAGTGGCCAATCCAGGCCATAAGAACCTGGCAAGTACCCAAAACTAAGTCTATTCCATGTTACCATTGCTAATGGCAGTGGCTATTCTCTAGGTGAACTTAATAGCAGGTAATGGACTTCTCCTCCAAGAACTTATCCAATCCTTTTTTAAACACAGCTATACTAACTGCACTAACCACATCCTCTGGCAACAAATTCCAGAGTTTAATTGTGCATTGACTAAAAAAGAACTTTCTCCGATTAGTTTTAAATGTGCCCCATGCTAACTGATTGTTGCTGGTGCCACTTCCTACCCTACACATAATGGGCTTCGCAGAATCAGCACAAAAAAACCCTTGTTGAGTTTGAGTCTAGTCTTATCACACATACCTCATGGGGAAAACCATGAGGTATGTGTGATAAGGAAGAAGCATTCAGGCCTCCAATGGAAAAACACAAGAAATATTTTTCAAAAGGATTTACATGCATAAAACTCTGCTTTATGTGCATAAATGGGCTTTTGAAAATTGCTCACATGGTCGTGCATTTAAAAGTACATGCAGAATCAATTTTGCATTTTCTTATACAGTACATGTGCTAGAAAGTGGCATTGTTGGGACAGGGAAACCATTTACACATATGCTTTTAATTTTGCAAAGTATGCATATAAATGTACATGTTCACATTTATATCTATTAACTTGCTGGTGTAAATGTGTATGTGCATGCTGCCAAGGTTCCAGGTACAGCCGTTAATTTGTAAAGTGGACTTAAGCGCATAAGTCCACTTCAAAAATTTGGACTAAGGTCTGCACACATACTTTAGCTTAGATCCAGCTGTTATAAAATTACCCTTCCTAGGTATTGAATTTCTGTTGAATTTGCTCAGGTCTATGGAAATTCTGGCACAGGAAGTTTGATGGATTTTCTCAGTAAATTTGTGGAAAATTTAAAAATTCCATCAAACAATAAATTCTGCCCGGTTCAAGGTTGACTTTGAATTGTTTGCACATCACTATTCCTGAATCAACCCAATTCTGATTATCTACAGATACAGATTGTTAAATATCCAAGAATGCCTAAGAATTCTGAGTGAAGAGGACTCTGCTGAAATGCCATAGATTTTCTTAATGCAGTTCTTTCCTTATGGAAGATATGAACTTAGGGCCTGATTTTCAAAAGCATTTACACGCTTAAAACTGGGTTTTACATGTGTAAATGCACTTTACCTGTGTAAGTGGACTTTTGAAAATTGCTACAATATATGCCATTGAATCATCCATAGGATTTCCCCTCATTAAGAACTTTATGCACATAAATGGCTTTTAAAAATTGCTACTATAGTATGTTACATTTATGTGCATTTTAACTCCTTTGAAAATTCACCTTTTAGAACCTATATAAAGAACATTTGCTTTCTTGTCCCTATTCAAATGCCAGATTAGCAAGAACTGTTGCGACCGAGGGCTTAGAAGCCTTCGGAACCTGTTGCAGACCACAGGCTATGGATCCTGAAACAGGCACGGTCGCTAGCTCATTGGGATACTGTGAGCCCCTGGACTACGGCGTAGCTCAAGGAGGAGCCCCAAGGCACACCATGGGAGGTGAGAGCATGCAAGCACGGGTGGAGCAGGAACAAAGCAGGAACAGCCCTCCGCTGGATCTACACGCATCAGTGTGACCCAGCAACGCAATGCTGGTCATGAAAGTAGCCCTCCGGCCACTCTGTAACCCTTTTGGACCCGCCGCTTGGAACGACGAGTGTGGCTGAGAGCAGGAACAAGATGAGGACTTGGAACTTGGAAGGAGTCAGATGAGGACTTGGAACTTGAAAGGTACAGGTGGGCACTGTCCCTCAGGATGACCTACACAGCCCGTGGGCTGGTTGCGGACCACCCTGTCCGCTTGCACATCCTACACAACCTGAGAAGGCTGGTCGTGGATCATGCAGGAGTGAGACAAGCACCAAAAGGGGATACAACTAAACAAGACTCCAATGACCAGAAACAGGAACCAGATCCATATGGATTTACCCTCGGGGTGGCCAGCTGGAGGACTGGAAGAGCTGGCAGACTCGGAAGACTCTGAACTTAGAACTCGGAAGACTCTGAACTTGGAACTCGAAAGACTCTGAACTTGGAACACTCAGAACTTGGAACACTTGATCAGGACAAGGTGACAAAGGACCTCTGGAACATCGGAACATCAGGACTTGGAACAGGCGAAGGAGCTCTGGAACATCAGAACACCAGTAACGGAACCATGGAACATCAGGACATCTGGAACAACAGGAAAATACCGAAGGAGCTCCGACGACGAACAAGACCAGGAACATTGGGACCGGGAACATAGAGAATACTGAACACGAAGCCATCTACACAGATGAAGACCTCGGAGGACCTGGACCGGTCACAAAGCACAGACAACTGTGGAACCCCGATCCGAAGGCCCCGAGGAACTGAAAATGAGCCCTTTTATAGGGCTGAAGCAGGAAGTTGGCTGATCAGGACTTTTGGTGGGGCCGCGGGCTTTTCCCGCCGCTGGCCCTTTAAATAGATTGAAGAGGCACGCGCCGGCGCCTAGAGGAAGGCCCAGAGAGAACGCAGGGCCCTGGGCTGCAGCAGCCTCCGCGCCCAGACGCAGGTAGTCATCAGGTGTGGCCTCCAGGCCGCAGGATCGCGTCTGAGCAGCAGCGGCTTCCCTTGCTGCTCGAGGATGACTTCAGCGGTGGCTCGGGGCCACACAGAAGGAAGCAGGGCCTGGCAGCAGCACTCAGCCACAGAAGGTTGAGGCAACACCAGCGGGGGTTTCCGGCCACGTAAGGAGTCCCAGCGGGGAACTCCCTGCTGCAGAGGCAGGGCTCCGGCGGCGGCACAAGGCTGCGAAAAGAAGAGTCGACGGTGTCGGAGGGCCCCGAAGAAGGAGTCAGCGGCACCCGGCCACACAGGCAAGGCCCTGAAGACAGTGGCGTCGGGCAGGCAGTGGCGATGTGGTTAGCCGGGCCGCAGGGAGCGGCAGCGTCGGGCCGGGATGACAGCACAGAAGGTAAGATGCCTGCTCGCAGGATGGGCTCCGCGAGCAGGATCTCAACAAGAACAATATAAGGATGTGCCAATTTTATCTTCTACTCTTTACCAATAGTTGATCCTTTGTGCTGTTTGAAAGGGATTATTCAGGTAATCTAGACAAATCTGAAGCTGGCCTGGAAGAAACTGTGTTAGATTAGATCTATTTTGAAAAAAAATGGAATCATCATTTTCTCTAGGCCACCATCAAGGGATAAAAAACAAAATAAAAAGGATTGCTCTTTTCTAAACTATATTTGGTCCCCTAAAATCAAAATGAACATCTAATAGAGGAGAGGAATTCAACTATACAAAATAGCTCTATACTTAGCAAATATAATCGCAGTACAATAAAAATGAGAAAAATGTTGAATTTAGCTTTTTAATACTAAGACTTCTTTCTTGCATCTGAAGTGGTCATACTTTATTACTGAAATATGATTTGTAGCATGATTTATTTACTATTTTATATTCTTACAGAGGACTTTGATGATCTGAGAATGGAAGGAGTAACCAGCTTGATACCTTCTGGAAGTAAATATAGCCAGGGTCGAAGCACTTACACTGTGGAACCTCAGGCAAAGGTCACATTGAACATCTGCTCAAGGTGTGCCAGGTAAAACAATAGCAAATGGTAACAAGTCAATTCCTATTCCTAGCTTTTAAGCTTAAATTTATGTTTTTAGGAGGGCAGAGGGGTGAGCTTCCTTCTGCTAAATTAAAATTACTTTGCTCCTAGCTATCCTTTGACCTCACTTTTGGCATTTGATTTCCATAGGTAACCTTTCTGCTTGATACTGTTCCACATTAACAAGAAATCCAAAAGTTGAGCTTTCCTCCACAGCTCAGAATTTTTTTTAAGCTTATCTGCCTCTGAATTTCATTACTTTTCTGAGCTTCTGTGGATTTTGGAAGGAAGAATCTGGGAAGTTAGATGCTGAATACCAGTTTAAAAGCACCAATATAAATGGAGATTTACTTGCACAGGTGCAGTACAAGATACTATATAACCATAATCTTATCCTGTTTCATCTTTTGGAAAGATTCTAATCAGCTTGAACTTTTTCTGGTTCCAGCAGCTGGAAACAATTTTAACATATGCACAGTATGTAAGTCAAACAACTATCTTAGGTTTCCTTCCTTTAGCCACGTGAGTGAGAAGAACTGCTGAAATGCTCTAGATTTTCCTAATGCTGTTGTTTCGGTAAGAAAAATAAGAGCTTAGAGCCTATTAAAAGAAAATTTGCTTTCTTGCCCCTATTCATATGCCAGATTAGCACGAACAACATAGGGGTGCATCAATTTTATCTTCTCTTTATCAATAGTTGATCTTTTGTGCTGTTTGAAAGAGATTATTCAGGTAGAAACATGAAAATGAAAAACAGGGCTGATGTTAAATTAAGGTCGCAAATCATATTTCAACTCTGCCCATTCTCCCTTTAGTGTTTGTAAATGTGAGGGTCTGGCATGAAGGAAAGAACAGGGATGATCTTCAATTGCTCCTGCTCCTATCAAAGTCTCTGAAAAGCAGTTGTTTCTGAGACTGGTGCCAGAATGACATCAAAATGATACTGGTCTCAGAGCCAGCCAGCACTGTTTTCTTGTATGGCCATACAAACATATCACTGTACAAGAAAATAGCACCAGCTGCCTCTGGTAACAGGACCAGCCGGCACTATTTTTAAAGAGATGTCAGCGGGGTAGGTGTAAGTGTGAATACTTCTGCCCCTTTTGTCATGCCACACTTCAGTTTCACAGTCCAACCAATCTACATTTGAGTTTCATAGTCCAACTGATCCATTTAACCGCCTTTGTCAGCCGGTTTAGTTACAATGTTACTCTGGTGCTGAAGTTCAATTAATGCCCGTTTCTCTTCTTTAGATATGTTATAATAGTGCTTCATTTTGTTCTCTGTTTTCTCAATATCATGCAATACCTTTGGGTGGAAGGTGTAAAGCATCAGATTCATCGGGCTAAGAGGAACCCAATTAGATTGATTTTTTTACTACAGATAAATTGAACGAAACTGATGGATTATTTTCAAAATATAGTTTCCTCTGAAGTTGATGAATAGATTTAAAGAAATTGCATCTAAAAGCGAATTGGTCATGAGACTGGGTGGGGACAAATGATAAGCCATAACTTAGTACCTTTTCTTGATTTAGTGTAAGAGATAATGAAGAGAGGTTTATAACAGTTGAATGTCTCACCTGGTCAGTTGTTTGATCCATAGATGTTGTTATGTAGGCATCTGGATGATTCCAGCCTGTGTCTTGGCCCTGGTTATAATGCTGTCAGCCTCTCACTTGGCATTCTCTTTGAGAGGGGTGACCTAAAAAAAAGATGCAGGCTCCTCATCATTGCCGGATAATTCATCAGATGGCAGGTTGAAGGAGACTTTCTTCTAAGGTTTTGGATTTATCAACCATGTATAGATGGGGGACACATTTGTAGTCAGCCTCATCTCTCTGAAACATTTTAATTTTGAATCCTTTTTTTTTTTTTAATTTCTTTTTATTAGGTATTTTTAAATATAATACAAGGTTAAGATATTGGAAACACAAAATAATTGAAATCAAATTTCCAAGAAAATTGTAATACATCCTTAAATTATCTTCACCATACATAATGCAAAATAAGTAGAGACATACATTACATTACACTGGAGCAGTTTAATAAGAAATAAAATACCAATTAGACAAGACTGTCTACTCTTCATCTTATTTCCAAATATTCCCCTTTCTATAAGGGCTTTAGGCGTGGGAATCCAAGTAACCCCTTAGTTGTTCCAGTTGATTAAAAATATAATGAGAATCTTGAGATATGATTAAACACCGATAAGGGTATCTTAATATAAACCTTGCTCCTCTCTGCAAAACTTCTGATCTCATAGCTATACATTTTTTCCGATGTAATTGAGTCAGACGAGCAATGTCTGGAAATATTCTAATACTTTGTCCATAAAATTTTTTATTTTGATTTCTAAAATACAACTTCAGAATAGAATCTCTTTCGGTCAGGAAAACAAATTGGACAATTAAGGTAGCTCTAGACGAGATACTCATTTCAAAAGATTTTTCCAGGTTATCGGTTAAATTTAGATCAACATTTATTTCAGATTCTTCCTTCGAGCCATGTACTAATTCTCCACTTTGATTCTGAGGAAGATAATATATCCTCGAAATAGCTGGAATGGTAGAATCTGAAAATTTCAATACATTCTTAACATAGCTTCGAAACAAATCATTTGGAGATATTAAATTTATCTTTGGGAAATTAAGCAACCTCAGGTTCTGACTCCTAACCTGATTTTCAAGACTTTCTATCCTTTCTACACACATTTTTTCAGATCTTATCAAGTTAGTTTGTATCTCCTCTAATGTTCTAACTTCTCATCTATAGTCTTAAGATTTATTTCCAATTTCTCCACCCTTTGTCCCACTACATGATTTAACTGTAAAACATCCTGTATTTTATTGGACAGAGCATTAATTGACATTTGCATCTGGATAATCATTTTCCCAATTTTTCCTAATGAAAATTCTTTAGAAGTTATTACTTGTATTACATCTTCTCCCTCCCCCATAGTAGCCTCCGTATCTCGTGCAGAGTTAACCCCAACCTCTGGTTCTTTGGAACCCTTTATCATAGGGTTCACCGGAGCTACAGATAAACTACCTGGACTCCTCTGAGAACCAGAATTGCTTGACAATAAAGATTGTTCTAATGCCGAATCAACATTTCTGCCTAACGGTGGCTCTGGTCTCTCTGGGGCCCCGGGGCTTAATGATATTTCGAAAGGCCTGGGGCTCAGTTCCTGCTCCAAACTGCTACCCCCAGCGGCCACCCCCGAGGTAATTGATGAAGACTTTCTAAAGCTTTCCTCTATCCACGATTGATATAGTCCTGAGATTGGTGTTGAGGCAAAGTCCTTTACCTGAGCCTTCCTTTTGGTATGTGGCATTATATAGAAACACTTTCACGGAAGGAAAGATTCAGTAGCGACAGTCTAAAATTAACTTGAATGTATGTCCCTAGGCCGCTGCAAATTAAAGGTCAATAAAGAGCCCAAAAATCAATGTACCTCAGTTTTCTTCTCCAGACTTCTCCGAACTAAGCTGGACAAAGCCACGCGCCCCTTCGGCACGCATGGCTTAGGTGACGCGTCGTCGTCATCGTCGCGCCACAAACGCAGTTCTAATGAGGCAAACCAATACTCCTCCCACTGACTAGTGGGGCCAATAGGAAGGCAGGAAATGTAGTTGGACTCAGCAGATGTCTCAGGAAATTGTGGCAGCGGCAATGTCGCACCGCAAACGCAGTTCTTATGAGGCAAACCTATACTCCTCCCACTGACTAGTGGGGCCAATAGGAAGACAGGAAATGTAGTTGGACTCAGCAGATGTCTCAGGAAATTGTGGCAGCGGCAACATCGCGCCGGAAACGTAGTTCTTATGAGGCAAACCAATACTCCTCCCACTGACTAGTGGGGCCAATAGGAAGGCAGGAAATGTAGTTGGGCTCAGCAGACATCTCAGGAAATTGTGGCAGTGGCAATTTTGAATGCTTTTAAATCAGCACAGAATTTCTCCATCGAACATTCAAAATCGCCCAGTGTAGTATCAAAAACATTGAGCATAGAATCCTTCTTAATATTATCAAGGAAGACTGTGGATTGTTCACATAGTTTGGAAATCATTTTTCCTGCTTTTTCAACACAATGTTGGGTTCCATATTAGGTGCTACAACCCAAGAAAGAGATCTAGGCGTCATAGTGGATAACACATTGAAATTGTCAGTTCAGTGTGCTGCGGCAGTCAAAAAAGCAAACAGAATGTTGGGAATTATTAGAAAGGGAATGGTGAATAAAACAGAAAATTTCATATTGCCTCTGTATCGCTCCATGGTGAGACCGTACCTTGAATACTGTGTACAATTCTGGTCGCCGCATCTCAAAAAAGATATAATTGCGATGGAGAAGGTACAGAGAAAGGCTACCAAAATGATAAGGGGAATGGAACAGCTCCCCTATGAGGAAAGACTAAAGAGGTTAGGACATTTCAGCTTGGAAAGGAGACAGCTGAGGAGGGATATGATAGAGATGTTTGAAATTATGAGAGGTCTAGAACGGGTAGATGTGAATTGGTTAGTTTCTCTTTCGGATAATAGAAAGATTAGGGGACACTCCATGAAGTTAGCATGGGGCACATTTAAAACATTTAAGTTCTTTTTTTACTCAACACACAATTAACCTCTGAAATTTGTTGCCAGAGTATGTGGTTAGTGCAGTTAGTATAGCTGTGTTTAAAAAAGGATTGGATAAGTTCTTGGAGGAGAAGTCCATTACCTGCTATTAAGTTCACTTAGAGAATAGCCACTGCCATTAACAATGGTAACATGGAATAGACTTAGTTTTTGGGTACTTGTCAGGTTCTTATGGCCTGGATTGGCCACTGTTGGAAACAGGATGCTGGGCTTGATGGACCCTTGGTCTGACCCAGTATGGCATTTTCTTATGTTCTTATGAACATTTGTTTAAAATAGATGACCATTTTTCTAAAAACTCGGGAAGCTCACAGTACAGCTTTGGTTCTTTGTTTATTCTAAGTCCTGGGGGATTTGTTGATGCTTTAAATATTCAACTAATGTTGTACTGTGAAGCTCAGTTCTAATGAGCCATTTTTGAGTGGTGATAAGTTCATTCCAGGTTGCAGATGATGTTTGTTCACTGCATTCTTCGAATAATGATGCCCCTTTCAATGTTTCACTCAACAGTTCATAAGTGTAACTATTAATTTTCTCCCAATAAAAGTATGCCATGATGCAAATCAATTTCAAATTACAAAGAAAGAGTCCAAAAAGCATGAATGCAATTATAATACCAGAACAAAAATAGCATTCAAGGCAAAATAATATCAATTACAATGAATAATTTAAAGAAATTGTGATGGTGACAGTTTAATATATGCTGCTGAAGTACCTTCATAACACCTGTACATGCTAATTGTTTATTTAATCATTGGTCCTAATTTATTTTTTGGAGATTTTTTATGCAAAATAAAAGAAGAGTTACTTCCCTTTTCTTGTTGGAAGATGTATAAGTGCTCTATTGAAAAGCAGCAGCAGCAGTGAAAGTTGTGTTATGTTGCACCCTCCATAACATCATTTTTTGACTGGTGGGCTGTATCAGGGGTGAACACCATTTTTATGTATAGCAATGCCGTACAAATCCATACATCAAAACAGTGCCATCTGCTGGAGTTAATGCGCTAGAGTTAATTAACTCCGATGCGCCCCCGGCACACAGTGTCAGTTTAAAGAAGAAAGAAAATGAAGGTGTTGATGGAGCTGCGAGGCCTGGGCTCCGGGCCTCGGTCCATGCTTCTGCCTAGGCCCATGTGTTGGAACCCAGCCATTGGGCTGAGCCCCTACATCGGGTCTAGTTCCTGGCTGAGTTCTGTTTGAGGGACAGGTGGTGGGGATGTGTTGCGACCATTGCTGCTCAACGTCTTTACTTCACCCTCTTTACCTCTGTGGTGACTCCCTCCAGGTCTGACACGGCGTATCTATGCCATCTTCTTCCGGCGTTCCCGGACCGGCTCGACTCTGCAACTCCGCCATCTTGTCTTGATGCCTAGGGCGTGCGCGCGTCCCGACTCTTGTACCAGCAAGGGGGCGAACCTCAGGTGCGTCCCCCTGAGATGACGTCATCTACTTCCAATATTTAGAGGTCTTTGAAAACGCTAACAAACTGAGTTAGCAAGGAAGGGATAAGGTTACGGACAAGGTTTCCCTATCCAAGCTACTCTGCCTCCACGGACTTACCAGAGATACCCGCTCCTCGGGGGCCTCGCTCTTTTCTTTATTTTCAGATTACAGATAGGAACCGGTACTCACTCCTCGAAGGCCCATGTTCCTGAACACACTGAAGATTCTTTACTGCCTGGAAGCTATCACTGCTACAAAATAATGTGAGTTACCATCGCTCTCTCAGAGCTTTCCCTGGAACTAGGTACTCGCTCCTCGAGGGCCTAATCCTTTCCAGCTCCTGAGCTTACTTGAGACCTTACGTGAGTTTTGTCATCTAGTTCTGTTCATGAACTCTGCCTACTCACTTTCTACAGTTTCTCAACAGCTCAGCCATCCTGGGATCGTTGTTCCAGTACCTGAGGGGACTACAGCCCTGCCGGGCATATCAGCTCACTACTGCCACCTCTGGTGGTTTCTAATAACTTGTTTAATAAAAGAACAATGTGTGTCTGTCTCCATACTCAAGCCTAGATGGTCGTCCCTCTCGGGGTATCCTCCCGGGGGCGTAGTCATCTGCCATCGGCCCAGGGATCCACCCACTACTAAATCAGATTCATTACAGATTGCTACTCCTTAGCAAGACGATATCTGAGATACTACAAGATTGCTGACTCCTCCCTCTCCAGGAGCCCGCTACACAGAGCCTTCTCTACAGATTGCTCCTCCTATCTGACTGCTCCTCCCATCAAGCATCAGATTGCTAACTCTGCAGTCTAACTAACATCAGAGATATAACAGATGCTAACTCGAGCAGCAGATCCATAACAGATTGCTAACTCCCTAGCAGATTCCTAACAGGATGGGACAAGAGGCCTTGGAAGCCCCTGTTTGCTTTATTGGGGTAATTTTTAGGATTGTTATTTTTTTTAATGTTTGATTCATTTTTTAAAAACATTTCACAAACTGAAATTTGTGGGAAAAAAACGTCCCGAAAATGACCTAAAAAACAAAAACACATTTTTTATCCCTGCGCACACCTAGTTGCCACCAGTTGTAAAGCCAAGTCACAAATACCTGATACGATCCCAAACAGTTGATAGATTCCATGATGCTTATGCCAGGGATAAGCAAAGGATTTTCACAAGTTTTAATAATGATTTATGGACTTTTTCCCAGGAACTTGTCCAAACCTTTTTTTTTTAACCCAGCTACACTCACAGCTTTTATTACATCCTCTGAGAAGCAATTCCATTGCTTAAATATGTGTTGAGAAAAAAGTAATTTTATTTATTTTTAGATATATTGTCAAGTATATCCTCATGGTGCCTCACTTCAACTTTATATCATAATCCCTTGCCCTTGAGTTTCCTCTTTATTTTACTGAAGCCTGCTAGATATTTGACTACTTCTATCATCTTTCCCTCACTCCCTTCCTCCAGTAAGGCAATTTGTAATTACTGCTTAAATATCTTCTGCATATCTTGGAGTTTGGGTTCAAAATCAAATCAATCAAGTAAAACCGTAGATCAAAAGTGCATACCATCATTATGTTGAAGAAAGACTGATTTCTGTACAACTCTTAGTTGAAAGACTTGTGGGCTTGCTTCATTTTAAGGGCCAAATGGATCACCCTATGAAGGCAGTTTTCTTAGGCACATGGGATCTCTGAGAGAGTTGTAGATAAATAAATATTTACCCTGGTAGAATGCCCTGTCTGAATATTCCTCTCAAATGTGGCATAAAGTATGAGTGAAGTCCAGAGCACATGTATCTTTAACTGTGAGAAAAAGAACCTTTCCTGTGGGTGTGTTTAGGTCAACAAAGGAAAGTGTATACAATATGTTCGGTATATAAAATGCCTAAATAAAAAAAATAAAAACATCATATGAACACTTGAAGGTGAATTTTAAAAACCCTATGTGCGCCAAAGCAAGGAGAGAATCATGCCTGCGCGTGCTGCACAGATTTTAAAAGGTGCGCAAGTATGCACATCCTCCCGATACATGCAGAAAAATATTTTCTTAAAAGAGGGTCGGGGCATGGGTATGGTTTGGGCAGGGCATACTCGTTCTAGGATTTTTAATGAAATCTGCACACCGGGGTCCCCTACTGTGTAACTTTACTTCTGCTATATATGGCATGTAAGTTATATTATCAAAAAATCTAAGCTAGTCAGTGGGGTTTTAAAGGTCAGAGCTAACAGGGTAAAAGGGAAGCTATTTAGCTAGGGGAGTTAGGCAGTCCTGTCGTTTACCTGGGCAAACTGGGAATGAAATGGGGAAAGAGGTAATTGTGTCGGTTTTTCACTCAACGCACAATAAAGCTCTGGAATTTGTTGCCAGAGGATGTGGTTAGTGAAGTTAGCGTAGCTGGGTTCAAAAAAGGTTTGGATAAGTTCTTGGAGGAGAAGTCCATTAACAGCTATTAATCAAGTTTAGTCCGGGAATAGCCACTGCTATTAATTGCATCAGTAGCATGGGATCTTCTTAGTGTTTGGGTAATTGCCAAGTTCTTGTGGCCTGGTTTGGCCTCTGTTGGAAACAGGATGCTGGGCTTGATGAACCTTTGGTCTGACCCAGCATGGCAATTTTTTATGTTATGTTCTTTTGCATGTGTCTATTAAGTCTCCCCACTTAACGCAGTAGAGGAGGCATTTGCAAGCACATGTGTGCGCCCATATAAAATTGCATGCACGTATATGTGCGTATAGCCTATTTTATACCATGAAGGAGTTATACCATGAAGGAGTTAATAAACATGTGGATAAAGGTGAACCGGTAGATATAGTATACTTGGATTTTCAGAAGGCGTTTGACAAAGTTCCTCATGAGAGGCTTCTAGGAAAAGTAAAAAGTCATGGGATAGGTGGCGATGTCCTTTCGTGGATTGCAAACTGGCTAAAAGACAGGAAACAGAGAGTAGGATTAAATGGGCAATTTTCTCAGTGGAAGGGAGTGGACAGTGGAGTGCCTCAGGGATCTGTATTGGGACCCTTACTGTTCAATATATTTATAAATGATCTGGAAAGAAATACGACGAGTGAGATAATCAAATTTGCAGATGACACAAAATTGTGCAGAGTAGTTAAATCACAAGCAGATTGTGATAAATTGCAGGAAGACCTTGTGAGACTGGAAAATTGGGCATCCAAATGGCAGATGAAATTTAATGTGGAAAAGTGCAAGGTGATGCATATAGGGAAAAATAACCCATGCTATAATTACACGATGTTGGGTTCCATATTAGGTGCTACAACCCAAGAAAGAGATCTAGGTGTCATAGTGGATAACACATTGAAATCGTCGGTTCAGTGTGCTGCGGCAGTCAAAAAAGCAAACAGAATGTTGGGAATTATTAGAAAAGGAATGATGAATAAAACGGAAAATGTCATAATGCCTCTGTATCGCTCCATGGTGAGACCGCACCTTGAATACTGTGTACAATTCTGGTCGCCGCATCTCAAAAAAGATATAATTGCGATGGAGAAGGTACAGAGAAGGGCTACCAAAATGATAAGGGGAATGGAACAACTCCCCTATGAGGAAAGACTAAAGAGATTAGGACTTTTCAGCTTGGAGAAGAGACGACTGAGGGGGGATATGATAGAGGTGTTTAAAATCATGAGAGGTCTAGAACGGGTAGATGTGAATCGGTTATTTACTCTTTCAGATAGTAGAAGGACTAGGGGACACTCCATGAAGTTAGCATGGGGCACATTTAAAACTAATCGGAGAAAGTTCTTTTTTACTCAACGCACAATTAAACTCTGGAATTTGTTGCCAGAGAATGTGGTTCGTGCAGGTAGTATAGCTGTGTTTAAAAAAGGATTGGATAAGTTCTTGGAGGAGAAGTCCATTACCTGCTATTAGGTTCACTTAGAGAATAGCCACTGCCATTAGCAATGGTTACATGGAATAGACTTAGTTTTTGGGTACTTGCCAGGTTCTTATGGCCTGGATTGGCCACTGTTGGAAACAGGATGCTGGGCTTGATGGACCCTTGGTCTGACCCAGTATGGCATTTTCTTATGTTCTTATGTTCTTATGCATGCATATATGCCCATATGTTATAAAATGGCTGCATCCATTCGCATGAGTCAGCATATATGTGCACCCGTGCAGCTGTTTAAAAGTTACCGTTCCAGTTTTCAAATATACTGTATGTCTGCTATTGTAACCCCTCCCTCTGCCACTCACACAGATAGCAGGTGAAAATTACATGGATCCTTTTTTTTTTTTTTTCAATGTATTCTTTATTGTTTTTTTCAGTGAAACCATCATGAAACACATTTACATATTATGTATCACAAGCATCCAAAATTAAGGCAAACACATAAACCAAACTATAAATATATCATATGATGTGATACAAAGCATAATAGGGGGAGAACATCATCCAAATCAAAATAAAGGAAATCTAAAATCTAAGTAGCCCTCTATTCCCTATGTGGCTATATCTAGATTTCAGCTTGTCATATAATAGGAGAAGGAGATTATTTACTTCTATTAAGGACCATTTACCTTTTATTTTCCCACATTAGACTCCGATTTAGCCAATAAAAAGGTCTCCAGATGAACCGGATCTGTAAACCCAAACTTTTTCCCTCTGTAGTTCACATAACATAAACAAGGAAATTTAAAAAAAAATGTACCACCCAGAGCCACAACATGATGTTTTAATGCCAAGAAGGCTCTCCTCCTTGCTTGGGTGGCTCTAGCTACGTCCGGGAAAATCTGGAATTTATGTCAGCAAAAGGAGACATCTTTATTGGTGAAAAATGTTCTGAACATTCTATCCTTGTCTTGCTCAGATAAAAAAGAAATGAAGAGAGTAACCCTGTTCTCAATAATATCCAGAGAATCCTCCATAAAGGTAGAGATACCTAAACTTGGAGGATTCTCCTGATCCTGATTTTGAACAGTCTTCTCTTTCTTCTTAGTAAGATAATATATTTGAGACAAATTAGGAAATTCTTCATCTTTATACATTAATATCTCTCTAAGAAACTTCCTAAACAATTCTTTAGGAGAGAGCAAACGAGTTATTGGAAAATTTACTATTCTTAATTTTTTTACTCTCATTATATTTTCCATTCGCTCTAATTCTCTATGAATGTTTAAACTGTCCCGCATAAATGTATTTTCTGATGATTGAACTAATTGCATTTTACTTTTCAATTCGGACAATTCCTTTTCACAGTTCAACATTCTAGACCCTTGCTCATTTATTTTTTCAGCTTTAGCATTTATCACAGCAGACAATGATTTGTTCATAATAGTAATATTATTGTCTAATTTAGAAATAATATTCCACACATCAGATAGTGTAACATTGTCTGGGGAGACATCCTCAACATTGCTACCTGAAAAAACTGGAATAGATTCAACAGGCAAAACAGTAATCACAGGTTTCTCAACCCCTTGGTTTCCAGCTTGTGTCACCAAGCTTGCCTCCAAAGGGTTAAATCCTACCAGTTCTCTCACCATCTGTGAGGATGATCTCTTAGTTGGCTGAGGTGGTAAAATTGGTCCTTGTCTTGGGCTTATGGAAGCTAAAGAAGAGCTTCCTATCCCTTCCTCCCCTGGATCAGTCCTATGCCTCACGACATGCTGATCCATTGGGCCGGTGCTAACATACTGCATTGGTGATGAAGTAATATTTCTTGCCTTCCTCTTCTTCCCCATCAGGAAAAATTGTTCGGCAGGATAATATTATGACCAAACTCCCAAACTCATCCGGACAAAGCCGCGCGCCCAGCTTAGGTGTCACGCCGGCGGCGTCACAGCGCCGCGCCACAGATGGATTTAAAGTTAGAGGCCATGCCCCCTCCGACATCAGGAACGGCGTCTGTTTCTCCCGCAGCTGTTACAATTTCATGACTTTTCCTTAGCAAGCGACCCTCAGGTAGCCGCAGATGGAACAAGGATAGAACCCTTACTTTGCGGTAAGTTCGGGGAGACTTGGCCGACGGCCCACTCCTTCTCCAATCGCTCCCCGGGGTAACAGCGCACCATGGATGGATTTAAAAGAGGGCACACCCCCTCCGACGTCAGGAATGGCGTCTGTTTCTCCTGCAGCTGTTACAATTTCAGGGCTTTTCCTTAGCAAGCGACCCTCAGGTAGCCGCAGATGGAACAAGGATAGAGTCCTTACTTGGCGGTAAGTTCGGGGAGACTTGGCCGACTGCCCACTCCTTCTCCACATGGATCCTTTTTATGCAAATAGTTTCTCTTTGAAAATTTGTTTAAAGTACATGCATTAATTCTCCACATAGGGGCGGATTTTAAAACGAGCGCGAATAGCCTACTTTTGTTTGCGTTCCAGGCGCAAACAAAAGTACGCTGGATTTTAGTAGATACGCGCGGAGCCGCGTGTATCCGCTAAAATCCTGGATCGGCGCGCGCAAGGCTATCAATTTCGTATAGCCGGCGCGCGCCGAGCCGCGCAGCCTACCCCCGTTCCCTCCAAGGCCGCTCCGAAATCGGAGCGGCCTCGGAGGGAACTTTCCTTTGCCCTCCCCTCACCTTCCCCTCCCTTCCCCTACCTAACCCACCCACCCGGCCCTGTCTAAAACCCCCCCTTACCTTTGTCGGGGGATTTACGCCTCCCAGAGGGAGGCGTAAATCCCCGCACGCAAGCGGGCCTCCTGCGCGCCGGGCCGCGACCTGGGGGCGGGTACGGAGGGCGCGGCCACGCTTCCGGACCGCCCCGGGCCGTAGCCACGCCCCCGTACCCGCCCCCAAAACGCTGCCGACACGCCCCCGAAACGCCGCGATGACCGGGCCCGCCCCCCGACACGCCCCCTCGGAGAACCCCGGGACTTACGCGAGTCCCGGGGCTCTGCGCGCGCCGGGAGGCCTATGTAAAATAGGCTTCCCGGCGCGCAGGGCCCTGCTCGCGTAAATTCACTGGGTAAATAGAGAATTTGATCAAGGAAAATGCACTTGATAGATTTACCTGGAGCTTTTGATATGGTCCCATATAAGAGGCTCATGAATAAAATGAAAAGCCTGGGAATGCGTCCCAAGATGGTGAAATGGATTACAAATTGGTTGACTGATGACAGTACTTATCCCGGGGCATGAGATGCAAGAAATATATCAACTATTGTGAACCTGCTGAGTACTTGCTATCCAGAGATAGGATGCTGGACTTGATTGACTTTGGTTTGACCCAGCTTGACATTTCTTATGTTCTTACATTGCTATGTATTGATGAATGGAACCTACTATGAAGAGAGAAGAGTGATAAGTAGACTGCCTCAAGGATCAGTTCTGGGGCCGGTTCTATTCAAGATCATTGTGAACAATATTGCAGATGGGTTAGAAAGTACAGTTTGTCTTTTTGCAAATGATACTGAGATCTGCAACAGCATGGACACACTTGAGGGAGTAGAGAGAATGAGAAGCAATCTAAGAAAGCTTGAGGAATGTTCAAAGGTTTGGTAGCTATGAGTCAATGCCAGGAAGTACGACATACATTTTGGATGTTGTAATCCAAAGAGCAGTACATGATGTGGGGCAAAAGACTGATCAGAGCCAGGACTGGGGGTGAGGGAAATGGCTGCCCTGGGTATTAAGCGCAAGGGGACATCATCAGCTTGTCTGCTTTTACCTATTGTGTAAGCACATAAAACACTGCCCTGATGACTCTTTTGTCCAGTGCCCAAAATCTAGGGCAGCAGAGATCAGTCCTCTGCTACCTACTCCAGTCCCTCCCCTTCCAAGCAGCATGCAAGAAACTGTATGGGGTAGATTGAGCCTAGATTAGACAGAGCACAGTGCAAAGCAAAAAAAAAAACAAATTAAAAAACCCCTCCCTAATCCAGCCCCTTCTCCTCTCTTGTCCCAACCCCCCATCCTCCTATCTGTAGGGAACATGAAAGGGGAGGGGAACTGTCGAGGATAGCAGATTAAAGAAGAATTTAGTTTTTATCTGCATATTCCTTTTTCTAATTTGTGATCCCTTATTCTGTAATTGATGAAGGCCTCTCTGTGTTCTATATGTGTGACAGAGGTGAGGTATTCTGCTAGCAAGTATTTTTATATAGGCATCTGTAGTAGTCCAGCTTGTTCTGATTTCTCACTAGAAGGTGTATTGGTGTTTAGGCCAAGGTGGAATATTTGCAGCATTACCTTTTCATGCAGGGTTGTTGCTGTTTGAGATCTGAGAGTTAATGCTGTATTGATATAGCAGGAATTTGTGTTACTTCACAAGGAGTCTGGTAATGGAGGGACTTTGTGTCACTGTTACTGAAGTGACAGCAACATAATTTGAATGTTTTTCCTGTGGTGAGTAGTAAAGGGAAAAAGTTTCAGTTTAACCCAGCCTGCCAGATAGTATTTTCAGGCAATATATTATGAATATCTTTTAATTGATAAATTTAGGTATTTCTTGGGATCTTCTTTTTTTGCAGTCTATTTCCAAAAATTACAGAACACATAATCATCAGACTGTGACATAATTTCTGAATCATAAATTTTGCAAAACATTTTAAAATATGATGTCCATTTATGTGCTTTTTACAGGATTGTTGTGGGGAAGGGCTGTGGTGGAGACATAATGATAGTTGAGTTTCATTATAAAAACGGGGGGAGCTTATAAGCCTGAAAATTGATTGAGGTTGTGCAAGGTTGAACGACCTAGGGAACTGGTCACCAAATTTGTTCTGGGAGACCCCAGACACTCATGTTTTCAGGATCCTGCAATGATTAAGCTTGTACAGGAGAAAGGTAGGGGCTGCCTCGTGGCTCACTGGCCCTGGGCTGATTTTACGTTTCTGCAGCGGTTGCTGCTGCTGCCAGTGCAGAAAGATCTACAGCATTGCAGCCTGAGGAGTAATAGGAAGGAGGAGAGACAGAAAGAGGGGAAAGGGAGTGGGCTGCTGCTTGTTAGAGCAGTGGTCCCCCTACCCTGTCCTGGGGGCCCACCAGCCAGTCGGGTTTTCAGGATATCCACAATGAATATGCATGAGAGAAAATGTGCATGTTATTCATTGGGGATATCCTGAAAGCCCAGCCGGCTGGTGGGCCCCCAGGACAGGGTAGGGGGACCACTGTGGTAGAGGGTAAAAATGGGAGCCCCCATCTAGCTGCTGTGCACTAGATGGGGGCTGCAAAAAGAGACAGGGGGCTGCTGCTGCTGCTGGGCAGGGGTGAATGGGGATGAAATGGGGATGCAAGACAAGTAGTGGGGGTGTGGAGGAAGAGGAAGACCTAGGGCAAGTGGTAGGGGGATGCAGGGCAAGGGGTGGGAGAGAAATAGGATTCAGAGCACAGAGTGGAGTAGGGAAGGAGGGGAGGGGAAGACAAAGGATTTGATGGGGGTTGCTAAGTAGGAGGAGGGAGAGAGAAAGGGGTGCTTTGCTGAAGGCTGCCCCCACTATAAGTATAGCTGTGCCTTTGTTGCTGAAAGGTATAGTGCTATGTCAGGGCAGACATTGGTAAGTGAAAGCGGGGAGGGGAGGGGAGGGGGTGAATAATTCTCTACATTCGTCCCAGGGGCAGAAAAATCTGGTCCCGTCTCTGAGACTGCTATGCACGATCTGGAGAGAGACCTCAGAGTGATAGCAAAGCAATGTGCAGAAGCAGTGGCTAAGGCCAGAGGCGTGCCGGGCAGCACAGAGAGGAGGGGGAACCAGTGGGAGAGACAAGCTGGTACTGCCTCTTTATCGGTCATTGGGGAGGCCTCACATGGAGTACTGTGTTGAGTTCTGGAGACCGTCTCTCAAAAAAGGCAGAAGAGAAGCAGTCCAGAGAAAGGCAACCAAAATGGTATGGGGTCTGCACCAAAAGCCATATGGGATGAGAAGATCTAAACATGTATATTTTGGAGGACAGGGGAGATATGAGACAGACTTTTAATTACCTGAAAAGTATGAATGATGCACATGACTCAAACCTTTTCTGATGAAAAGGAAGCTGTAGAACTAAGGTTCATGATACAAAACTCCAATGCCGGTAGACTCAGGAGCAATGTCAGGAAATATTTCTTCATGGAAATGCCCTTCCAGAAGAGGCAATGTCCTCACAAATATGGTAAAAGAATTCAAAGGGCATGGGATAAGCATAAAGGAACAGCAAATTCCAGGTGGCTGGAGCAGGGGGTGAGCCACATTTTTTAATTGTGCCCTCCCCTTCCATTAATGTAATTGGTTGGGGCCCCACCAAGATGGGTTACTATAAACACACACACACAAGATGGGTTATATATACACACACACATGCACACATGAAGGGTATTCACCCTTCTATACTATATACACACACATGCACACATGAAGGGTATTCACCAGGAAGCCACACTCCTAACCAGTGACACAGTGCCCCCATTTGGTTTCTCTTCAAGTTGCTGAAAGGAGTAAGCTCAAAAATACACACACACACACACAGAGGCAGACACCCCACACCCATAGACAGATACCTCATACCCAGACAGACATCCCTCACCCAAACTAACAGCGAAACAAACACCCAGACATAGACACAAAGAACCCACACACAAGTTATCCCATACCCAATCACAGAGAGACCAAGACACTCCACACACACACACACACACACACACACACACACACATACATACACACCCCAGAGAGACAGAAAGTCAACATCCAGACAGACACAGACATACCTCACCAAACAGAAGACAGACACACTGCAGACACACATAGAGAGACACACAGGCAGACAGACCATATCGCACACAGAGACATGGACTGCACAGAGAGACCAAAGCACACCAGACAGACACACCACACTATAGCCATATACACAGGAGACACAGCACAATGGTAAGAGCTGGAAATATTTTCCAAAAACTTAAGATGCCAGCCAATATTTTTTTGGAGCTGAGAAAAATACCTGCCCATCTTTGGTTTATTTTTTTTTGTTTTGTTTTTCTTTTTTACTGTTCTTACTCATTTTTCCTAATTTTCTCTCTAATTTTATAGTTTTCTTAGTTTGAACTTTTGTATTTTCTCATGTTTTGATTTTACATTTTACTTTATTCTCCCTTCCCTGCCTCCTTCCTTTCTCTCCCCCCCCCCCCCCCCCCCAGCAGGCAAAGCTGTAATGTCTCTACCTAGATAGAGATCTGATAGCAACAGGAACTCCTCCTGCGCTGGGGTCTGAGGGTGGCAGCTTTTTCTGGGTTGTGGAACCCTGCATTGGCTGCTCCCATACCCAGTTCTGCAGCAGAGTAAGCAGCTTCCCACCTGGACCTGCCAGAGCAAAAGCAACTTCTCTCCCCGTCTCATCAAAAGAAGCAAGGCATGCTTACAATATTGTCACTATCTTCTGGTAGCTTCTTCCCTTCTAGCAGGGCCTCCACGGAACTGAGATTTCACTGTGTATCACTTTTTACTTCTCTGATTGGACATCTAGGGGTAGATTTTCAAAATAGGCGCCGCTGAGCCTATTTTGCATAGGCTCAGCGGCGCGCGCAAGCCCCGGAACGCACGTATGTCCCAGGGCTTTGAAAAAGGGGCAGGAAGGGATGGGGCGGGGCGGCAGTCCGGGGGCGGTCCCGAGTCCTCCAGCACAGCGGCTGTGCCTGGGGATGGTGCCGGCAGCCGGCCGGTGTGCGCAAGTTGAGCCTGACTCAGGCAGACGTAACTTAGAAACAAAGGTAGGGGGGAGAATTAGGTAGGGCTGGGGAGTGGCTTAGATAGGGGAAGGGAGGGAAAGGTGGGGGGGAGTGAAAGGAAAGTTCCCTCCGAGGCCGCTCCGATTTCGGAGCGGCCTCGGAGGGAACCCAATGGCTTTCCCCATTCCCTCCGAGGCTGCTCCGATTTCGGAGCGGCCTCAGAGGGAATGGGGAAAGCCATTGGGCCTCCCCTAGGGCTCAGCGTGCGCAAGGTACACAAGTGTGCACCCCCTTGCACGCGCTGACCCTGGATTTTATAACATGCGTGCGGCAGCGCGCGCATGTTATAAAATCGGGTGTACATTTGTGCGCGCCAGGTAGCACACACAAATGTACCCCGCGCGCGCTCCTTTAAAAATCTGCCCCCTAGTGTGCCCCCCCTTCAGGACTGTTCAAGCACCTCCCTGTGGAGACCCGCCCCACTGTTTGCTCATTCATGGGCAAGAAGATGGAAATGAAGAAAAGGGTAACCCGTGGTAACTTTTGGAATAACATTTTTGATTGGCAGTAACCTGCAAGGAACAGCAGTTACAACCCTATACAACTTTCTGGGCAGACTGGATGGATCATCTGAGTCTTTATCTGCTGTCTTTCACTAAGGTGGTAACTTCTAAACAGCCGTGTGGGCGCACATGTGTACATGTTTGCCAGCTCATGCCCAGGTATGCGACCATTTTGTAACATATGCGCACATAGTATATAATAGGCTGAATGTGCACACATGTACGCACAATTTTAAGTAGATGCACACCCATGCGTACAAATGTTGCTTCTACTGTGTAAATGGGGGATTTTAGTAGACATGTACACCGACACAATTACCAGTTTTCCCAGTTCGTTCCTAGTTTGCCCAGGCAAGGGATAGGACTTCCATCCCTTCCTAGTTTAATAGCCTCCCTTTTACCCTGTTAATCCCAGCCTATAAAGTCCTGCTTAGCTCTTTACTTTTTTTTGTTTTCTGACTTAAATGCCAACCGTAGCAGAAGTCAAGTTCTGTGGTAGGGGACCCTTGTGTGCATAAGTATGTACGCACTAATTTCATTGTGAAATCCAGAAATGTCCGTGCCCTGCCCAAACCACGCCCACACCTCGCTCCTTTTTCGGAAAAATGTATTTGTGTGCGTAGAGGCAAATACACGTGGACATGGGTGCCTTTTAAAATCTGCGCAGCACGTGCCGGCCCAACTTGTGCACATATCTCCCAGTTTTCTCACGTGCTGGACTATTAAAATTCAAGTTTAAGTTACTAGGTTACTCCCCAAGGAACACCTTTTATTGTAACCCAGCTAAAAGGACTAGTCCTATGGAAGCCCACTTGCACTTTTAGTCAAGCAGAGGAGAGCAGTTTCATCCATGACAGTTTACCGAATAAATGGCTCTAAAAATTATTCTCTATATTGAAATTTAAGGGCAACAATGTTGCATAATTATTTAATAATACAAATTTTTGAAAGAAAAATTCATCCTGTGCAACTAAATTTCAAATTCTGTTCTGAGAAATCAAAACATTATTTTTTTTTTTTGGGGGGGGGGATCTAAAATTGTTAGATCACATTTGCACGGTTCAAACCTGATTTTACACGGCTGTGCATGCAGACTTGCAAAATTAGGTACCCAGGCTATTTTTTAATATGTGCGTGTATGTTATAAAATTGCTGCATCTCTGGGCACATGCTGGCACCCATTTGAAAGTTACCGTTAAAAGTTACCGCAAAAGCCCACTTAAAGTAAAGTGGATTTATACATGCAAAAACCAATTTTAAACATATCTCAATTTATTTGTTAAAAGTCTCATTATGTCTCTGCAAAGTGACGTACACAGGCACACAATACCCTTGCATGCTGGTTTCATGCCCTCGTCATTTTTATTCTCTGCTAATGCTGTAGCCGGTAGTGATTTTCTCCCAGGTAAATGACCTGGAACAATCACCAACCTGGAAACTTTTTTGAACTTGCTTCCTTTTCCACACTGGGAGAAAGCAAATGCTGGAGGCTGCTTCAGGCCCCCAACTCAATACCCTTTTTTTTTTTCTAAAAATTATCATTGCCTGTAGCTGTGGGTGTAGAAGGCACCGCTACTTCACCCCCAGCGGGGGAATCTGCATCCTCTTTCTCCCACCAGTTGAGACCAAGGAATTTAACTATTCACTGGAGCTGCTGATGTTCAGGGTCCTTTAATGTTTCCACCACTTGGATTTCTGCAATGAGTTCAACTCTTTTCTTAGCACCACAACTGTAGTGCTCATGAAGGTTTAAATATTAAATTCAAGCTGATGAGAATAAACAAACACAAATGGGTCCAGTGAGTTCTCCAGGATCAAACCACAAAGTGTTTCACGCATCATCCTAAAAAAAGGTATACACACCACTGAGAAACTGCACCCCAAACAGCCACTCAGATCAACAGTCCCACATCAAGTCTCTACCTGCAAAGACATCTCAAAGTGCTGTGCAGTCAGTGAGCTTCTAATCTCCTCTGAGCCGAACCGAGCTTTTCCACATCGAACTGGTCTGGCAACATGACATCACTTCCTGGCCCATGAATATATTAAAAGGTATTATAAGCTACAAAGGATCAAGTTGTTTTCCTGGACTAATATGGATATTAGAACTCTACAAGTGCCCATTTACAGCTATACACACAAGAATTTAGATATTTCTGTTCAACACCTAATGAATTTAGGTGTCCAAATAATTTGAATAATCTCTTTTTTATTATACTTCTTTTTCTTATTTTTTAAATGCCTTGCTGCATACCACAGATACAATAATTAGGTTTTCAACAGTGGGAACTTTATTAATCTTGGCTTCTATGTACTGTAATTGCTTATGCTTTCACAAGTGCACCACATTTGTCATTCCCCTATCCCTCAAGACATAGCTTAACTAAGGAACTTACTGCAAAAGCAATCTACATGCTTGGTTTGTTAACATCTGGAAATTCACTGCTTATGTCTGTGGTTATAATTCCTAACCTGAACAAATGGACTGGGAATTGAATAATAACACTTGAGTACAGCCAGCGAGTTATGGATTCAGGACTTTGCCATCCCTATTTACTTTTGATATTGTCAACCCCTCAACCCCACCTCCCCTCCCATGAGGTCAGGGAGTAGGTCTAAGGCACAGCACCACAGCTTCCTGCGACAGCTCAGGGGTAGATTCTGCAAGAAGTAGAACATTTTGAAGCACATTGGCCAATATTTCTATCTTTCATTTTACATTATAAAAACTAAAGTAGTTTTCCAGTCTTGCTTCTGTCTGTGTAATTTATTGCCTATTCACTGGGTGAGGGAAAGGGATCCCAAGTATCAGTACAGGGAGGAGATCTCAGGAGAGGGTGCGAGGACCTGGGGACTGGGAAAAGAAGGGAAGAAGACCAGGAATGGGATGAGGAGAAGGTGAGAGGACCGGGGATGAGGAGGATTTCAGATGGGAACATTGAGGAAGTGGGGGCAGAGGGGGAGATCAGGAATCAGGGATAGGGAAAGAGGATGGAGGGAGGTTCTGGGATTGAAGAAGGAGAGAAGAGAGTAGGATGGATTAAGGGTGGATTAGGACGAGGTAAGAAGGAAGAGAGATTCCAGGACTTGAGATCAAGGGAGAAAGGATCTGAATTGCTATGATGGTGAGGTGGTGGTTGGGGGGGGGGGGTGTGTGTGTGCAGGAGGCAGGTGTCCCTATCATGCTGTGGAATTGCTTCCCCTTGCATCTCTTCTATCCTTCCTCACCACCCCTCCCTTCCTATTCCCTGCACTTGGCCTGGAAGGGGAGAGGATGCATCAGGAAGCAGAGCACTGCCCTATGCTGAGTGAGATGCCACACTGCAGAAAAGCAGCAATCTTCACCCAGCCTGCTGCTCTCAGATGTTTGCCACCCTAGGCAAAGGCTGGCCTATTGTGTTTATCGAGGAATCTAAGCCTGCAGCCAGCAAAAGACTAAAATTACTGTACTGAAAAGAGCAAACACTTTAGTTTACCTTTAAAGAAGCACTTTTCAAACTGTCTGCATTGGTGCAAAATTCATGCATATTTTTTTCCTTCAGCCTTTGCACAAATTTTCAAAGAAAACGTATGCAAGGACTTTCACTTTGAACACTTCTTTGAGTACAAAGAGCGTGTGGACTGTCACATGTACCTGCTTTTTGGGCAGGCAGAAATTTGCTTGAAAAGGATGTTCATAGGTTTGAAAATGTAACCTAGTTGCTTACTTTTCCTCCTGTGACCTAAAGCCAGCCCTGAGAATGCTTCCTCTCAATGGGTGTACTTTCAGCTGCACTGAAGGTGGGCAGTTTTCAGACTGCAAATTTGTATGGGTAGATTGCATTTTACCTGCAGAAATCGCTTTGAAAATTGTCCTCTAATTGTTCAGCTTCTCATTACTTTTTTTGAGTGGGTGCCCGAGCTCCTTTAGGTTTCAGTCTCCGTTGGAATCAGGGCTGATATCTGGTGCCACTGAAACTTCAGACACAGCTATAAGGGGAATAACCCCCCTTTTTTGTATTCCCTTCTCAACTCATTTAGCCTGGTCATTGCAGGGTCAGTCCTCGACCAGGGACCTTCTGGAATCCTGGGCCCTAAATCCAGCCACGAGGTGTCACTGTTGCAGGATGACTGGAACTCCCTTCCCCCTAGGGACTGTGAATGCTGATTCTGCAGAAAACCTCAGCCAGCAATTGAACCTTAATTCCTCTGCATGGCACGGCCACTGAGCTACTGGGCTGAGCCTTTTCTATTCTGTAAGCTTTTGAAATTGTTGTTTATGCAACACTTACTCCGGACCAATCTTTTTACATTTCTTTGGCATGCTGCTAATTTTTATATTATTTCAATGTAAAGCCAGTTCATAAAAGATAGCAGTAGAGCTAGGCGGCCAGCTACTGTATACATAACTACATTTCCAACATACTTACTGTATGTATTAAGGGAAATTGTATAAATCATCATCCTAAACCATGGAAGCATGCTCTAAAATTTTCACATCAATTAGAAAATACTTTTACAGACTATTTTAACAGGAAACTACTTGTTGGTTATCTCACTGCTGACATTAATTATTGCTGCCAGTGATGAGATAAAACTGTACTTAAAGGTTTCTGACAGAGTGCCATACACATTTCAAAGCAATGGATAAGAAAACTACTTTATAATTTAGTGATTTTTACTAATTAATGCTTTCTTCCTGTCCTACAGACTTGCAAGGATTTTGATATTAATTTCCCATAGGATTTGATGGAATTTGGCTTGTTAAAAAAAGAATTAAGCATTATTCTCTTTGTTGTTATAATTTAAGGTTTAAATAAAGCAGTTAAAATTGTATAGCTTTTGAAGATGCTGCAGAATGATAGCTCAGTGTTAACACTTGCTTGCATTCCTTTTGTTTAATGTAATGCAATTCTGTGTATACCATTTTGACTACATCACATTTTAAAGCTGTATTATTTTTTTGACTATACATTTTTCCTGCATTCGCTCTATATAGGAGTAGTTGCAAGAAGGAGATAGGGCAGTGTTTCCCGACCAGCGTGCCATGGTGTGCCTTCAGATCCAATCAAGTGTGCCACAGAAAAGTCACCACTACCCAGTGCTCAGATCCAGGCTAGCAACTGGGCTCTGCTGTTAGCATCTCACAGCAATAAGAGACACCAGAGACGGCTGTTAAACCAGTAGGAATTCCTTCCTTAGAACCTATGTAATCAAACATGCCTTTCCTAACATGTTTGATTACATAGGTTCTAGCAATAGCATGAGCCCTGGCGTGTGGTAATTAATGGGCAAAATGCAGGGCACAGATGGCTGGGTCCCGCTTTGAGCAGCACACACAGTGCCCACTGCACCCCCTTCTTTTCCTCCCTCCTGAAGCCCCCCCCCCCTCCTTTGAGTCCTACTAGCCTCTGTCTTTTCCCCAGGCCGAATGACATGGGGAGAGTGTGCACCCGGCATTGAATTACTCTGAGTGTTGGGAGCAGTAGCAGTGAAGGGGCTCCGACACCCGCACTCCGCAGCCCAGGTAACTAACTGAGCCGACCACCCGCAAAACACTGCACTTACTCTGTATATAGAGGGAGCTAGCTCATCATGATGGGTCCACGTGTCTCTCCACCCCTTAGCTATAAAATTTTGAAGGGAGACTGGTGGGGCTTTCAGTGCTTCTTTAGCTCGTTTTTTTGTTCATATGAATCCTCTCCATGTCTACATTTACCTTCACCGTGGAGGTCAGTGTGCCACACAACGTTTTTGCTAAAGCAAGTGTGCCTTGAGTTTGAAAAGGTTGGGAAACACTGACATAGGGCATGTTAAAGGCAATGGAGCTCACAGATTATGAGAGTGTTATCAAACTGAAGAATAAAACAGTAAAAAAAAAAAAAGGCATTTCTTTTCTAACAAGTGTTGCTGATCTGAACATTTGTACAAGTTGTTAGCATTAGAAATGACTTTGCTGTACCTCAGATTATTCATTTGCCTCCCGCAGCATGACATTTGTATGCGTTGCCAAAGTAATACATAAAGGGGGCAATTGTCAGAGGGATTGCTGCTGATAAATGGGTCGTTTACCTATGGGGAAAAAAAATTGCCTTCTCCCATGCAGGGAAAAGAGATGGTACTGAGCACAGGGATTAGGGCAGGCTTCCAAAAGTAAGCAAGGGGATTTCATTTTGAAATCCCCAGGCCTGCTTTACACTGCTTTATCCCATGAACTTTGCATCTGTTATATCTGTTAGATCTTTGCTTCTGCAACACTGGCCTGACACAGGTTTTCCTTTGAAAACTAGCTTGCAGACCCATGGGTACAAAGTACTCGCAGGCCTGGAGCACCACAGGAGGCTGAAAATGGGCCTCAAAGTAGTTAAAGTAGGAAAAAAAAACAAAAGAGATAACAGTAAAATCACAAGGGCAGATTTTCAGCAGCTTGCGTGTGTAAAATCTGGCCTTTCGCGCGTTGAGCCAATTTTCAACGAGGCCCGGCCATGCACATAAAAGCTGGAACGAGCACAAGTGCCGGGCTTCCTGAAAGGGGCAGACCAGAGGGCATTGTTCGCTGTCCCGGAGATTTGCACGCCAGCAGCCGGTCAGCGCGCAACTTACTTCAGCTTGGGAGCTGTAGTAACTTGCAAAATAAAGAAGAAAACAAGGAAAAGTTAGGGTTTAGGGAGTGGGGAGGAGAAGGGGAAGGGAAGTTAGGTAGGGGGGGGTAGAGAAGTTTCCTCCCAGTCCGCTCCTTAATTGAAGCGGACTGGGAGCGGAAATTGCAAAAATCCCCCCCCCCCCCCCTTGTGTGTGCCACCCGCACATAAATGCGTGCTTGGTAGAAAATCAGCACGTCCACGCGTGCGCGCAAAGTGCAAAACCTACCCCACAGTACAGAAGGGACAATAATGAGATAACCCCACCGTTCTAGTGCAGGTCTGTGTTATGTCTAGTCAGATTGTGTTTCTGATCTAGTTGCAGCATGCAACATATTTAGTTGGTATAGCTGCTGTTTCTTCTGTTTACCCCACAGTTATACAGTTTTCTTTGCTCATTCTTTTCTGGGAAGTCTTTGACTTTGTCTCTCTCTCTCTTTCTTTTGTTCCTCTCTTTCCTCATTTTTTTGCTATAATATAATAGTCTAAATTTGGGCACTTTGGACTTAATTCATCCAGATTCTATTTGGCTGGAAGATGAAATGAGAGATTCTGCTTTTGGCAATTTCATTTTTTTTAATTTTATATTTTATTTAATATTTCCATAAAATACAGTAAATTACACAGAACTTCAAAATACTTATAATCGCCCAGCTAAAAGAAAACCAGCCAGAATCATTTCATAGAGGTTCTGCTTATAGATTACCAGCAAGCCCTTTGCAGAGCCAAACGATAGAAAGGCTCTACGTAACCGGAGGTTCTCTGCCAGGTTTCGCCAGGTTATCAGCTAGGAAACCTTTTGAACTTGCTTCCCTTTCCCCAGTTGCCAGAGGATCTAACCTGGCACTTTTTTTTTTTTTTTTTAAGAAAATTACACTAAATATAAGAGTGGATAAATTCATACCCACTCCACCTAATACAACCCTTTTTTATTAATCTATAAAAACTTGTTACTCCTTATTCTTACTCAGTACTTATCTTTACCCTTACCGTGTCAGTAAGCTTTTCCATGGAGAAAATTCATCAAATATACCGAAATCATGAATTCTCAGACAGTTTGCAAGAATGATTCCGGGGTTGGGCTATAAATACGGCTGCCAGTCACTAACATATATAGGCCGATTGAGCTTTAGGAAAATGTGCACTGGCTTTCAGCGCACAATTTTTAAGACCCGATTAATTTTTTTTTTTAACTCCCAATACAGTAAGCTAGTGAAATATAAATGCATCGGGAATTTTAAAAACGCGTATTGAGAGTAATATGTGTGTTAAGAACAAGTCCAGCACTTTTTAACTCGTGTGTTTGTGTGTGTGTGGGGTGGGGGGGCAACCTTGATGGCTAAAAGGGATGGCAGCCGCCACCACTTAGACAGATATATACTGATTTATCCAGCTACCTGGCGGGTGACCGCTTTTTAGCTGGATAAGTTCTGACTTATCCATGGACATTTAAAAACTGTTTAAAGACATTTTTTCCAGTTTTTAGGGATGCTGGAAACTTAACTCCAGCTCTGACCTAGAGTTAAGTTTCCAGGGCTAAAAAGGATGCGCTGACCAAATGCATTCTCTCTGTATCAGGGGGTACTGCATAATGCCTTCATCTGCATGGGGTTTCCCTGCGAGAGTGCTAAGTAGTACTCCTGTTTGGGAATGCACATTTTCTGTACCCAGGCACGGTAACATTCAAACAGCCATGTAGACGTACATGTACGCGCAGATGCCAGATCGCGCCCAGAGACGCGTCCATTTTTAAAAAATGCGGGCGTATTTGTGCGTATGATATAAAATAGGCTGAACGAGCATACGTGTGCACACAATTTTATATGGAGATGCAGAAGTGTGTGCAAATGCCTGTTCTATTGTGTAAGCCGGGGGGGGGGATTGTATTAGATATGTGCGCAGGCGCAATAGCCCTTTTTCCCCAGTTCTCCCAGTTAACGTATTGGATTTCATACCCCTCCCCCCCAATTATTTACCTTCCTTTTAACCCCGACCCTTAAAACCCTGCTGACTTGCCAAGTTTTTCTATTTTATTACTTATACGACATCCATAGCAGAAGTAAATTTACACCTTAAGGGATCCCGGCATGCGCTTGTGTGCGTAAATAATGATGCACACATTTCAAATTAACTTTCCAGAATCTGCATGTCCTGTTCATACTCTGCCCAGGCCATGCCCATTCCCCACCCCTTTTTTAAACTTTTGGATTTGTGTGCATACTTGCACGTTTTTTTAAATCCATGTGGCATGCACCGGCCCAAGACATGCATATCTCCTGACTTTAGTGCGCATAGGGGGGCAGATTTTCAAAGGGTTACGCGCGAAAATCCCCGAAAAGCTGCCCCTTCCACCCCCTGCGCGCGCCGAGCCTATCTTGCATAGGCTCGGCGCGCGCACAAGTCCCGGGGCTTTCCTGGGGGGGGGGGGGGGGGAGTGCCAGAGGCGTGTCAGGGGAGTGATGCGGCCGGCGCATCATCGGGGGCGTTCCGGGGGCGTGGTCGTGGTTCTGGCTCAGGGGCATTCCGGGGGTGTGGCCGCGGCCTCCGGACCAGCCCCCGAACCGGAACATAGCTCGCAGGCAGCCGGCCGGCGCGTTCAAGTTACGCCTGCCTCAGGCAGGCGTAACTTGTAAAATAAAAGTAGGGGGGAATTAGTTAGGGCTGGGGAATGGGTTAGATAGGGGAAGGGAGGGGAAGGTGGCGGGGGGCTGGAAGGAAAGTTCCCTCCGAGGCTGCTCCGATTTCAGAGCGTCCTCGAAGGGAACAGAGGATGGCTGCGCAGGCTGCCAATTTTGCACAGCCTTGTGCGCGCCAACCATGTATTTTATAACATGCGCATGGCAGCTGGGAAGGGGTTTGGACTTTATGCATACTTTTGGATTTTCAAAAGTATGTATGTAAATTTTCTTGAAAGTTTTCTGTTCATATGTTGTGTAATTGTGTGCAGATACATTTGGTGAGATAATTTTCAAAGTGGACTTATGCACACAAGTTTGCTTTGAAAATTAATATCTAACTCCCCTTTTTGCCAGAGGTCACCTTCGGGCACATCAGGGGCTGGAAAAGTTGTCTGCAGCTCTGGAACAGGGCTCTTTCAATGGAAAATAGCTTTTGCTATTGGGCCTAAAGGGAGTCACACACAGAATACAACTGTCTTCACATACTTAAAGTCCAAAGCAAGATCACAGTATAGAAAATCCAGAGGGAACCCGCATATAGAACAAAAGAACAAAAAACAGAGAAAAATAGCTTCTAGGTGGGAATAACAAACGTTCAAGAAGTTACTCACTCTCCTCTTATGCTGCTGCCATCACCAATTTGAAGAATTCTCCTAAATCATCAGGTTGTTTTTCTCCCTCAGGCCAATGACAGATAGGAAACCTCTTCGTCTTTTTCCAAAAGCACTTGCAGCAGACTTCTCCAGACTAAGGAATAATACCCCAAGACTAGGGGACATTTCCCTCTAGATGTTTTGTGCACTGCGCCAGAGACTTGACAGATCTCATTAGCAAATCCACAAAAGTATAACAATAACAAAAAAGCATTAGCCCTGAACTGGGGGTGCCCCCCAACCCCCTTGCTCTCTTCACAAAATGTTTTACTCTTACCAGACTTCTCACAGAATCCCAAAAGCTCTTCCCAGTGCCCCACGCAAAGCATTTTTATATTCCTAACCAAACCTAACGCCTTTTGGGGGAAAGGACCCTCCTAACCATCATTACTTTACTCACATCTCCCTTGTTCTTGCTTCAGTTGCATGACTTGTATTTCTTCATTGTCACTATGATCATACCTGCTTCTGAAGCCACTACCAGGCCGATTCAGTAAAACGCGCGGGAGAGCCGGCGCTCCGAGGCGAGCACCTGCTCTCCCAACGCGCGCCCAGGCCCCTCTCCTGGGCGCACGATTCAGTATGCAAATGAGGGCCCGCGGTAAAAAGGAGGTGCTAGGGACACTTGCGCCTCCCTAGCACCTCCTTATTGGCAGAAGCGGCGCCTGTCAGCGGGTTTGACAGCCGACGTGTAATTTTACCGGCGTCGGTTGTCGAACACGCTGACAGCCACGGGGCCTCCGATTTAATAACGCTATGATATTAAGTCGGAGGGTGTTCAGAAAAGCAGTTTTTTCTGCTTTTCTGTACACTTTCCCGGTGCCGGCCAAAATTAACTTCTGCCTTTGGGCAGGCGTTAATTTCTGAGAGTAAAATGTGCGGCTTGGCTGTCTATTGGCTCCCTTTTCACTTCTGCATACAGTGCAAGCTTCTTTTTCTCACCTACAAATTAATTCAAACTGTAGTGCATTACCTATGTTCTCTTCTCTCTCACTTTACTGTTATCTGTGCCCTTCTCTGCATATTCTCGACTCTGTGGTTTCCACCTGCTGTACTATATGCCTGGAAAAGACATCATTCTCTCTCTCTCTCTGGCCATATACAAATGAAGTCTAAAAGCCCACATTTTTTATGATGCTTTCTAATCTTAATCACTTCTGTACAATAAGCACGCTTCCCATGAACTTGATTGTCATGCAGCTTTGGCTTGACTAGACTGTAAGCTTCATAGAGCAGGGACTGTTTCTTATGTGTATCTGTACAGTGCTGTGTATGTCTAGTAGCACATTAGAAATGATAAATAGTAGTAGCAGTAATAGTAAAATGAATACAGGAGAAGCAGTCCAGCATATTATTGTGCAATGTTTTGCTTATTTAATCTTCTGGTCATGGGAAGTTATGAATACTTCTGAGAGAAAAACCGTTTCAAATCTTTCCATAAAAGTTGCTGAGAATGATCTTTAGTGTGTGCCAGATTTGTATTTTTCCTTTTCTGGGTCTCTGACAAGCTCCAGGTGCAGACCTCCTTCTTTATTAGCTGCCTTCTCATCAGACCCTGTATGGGATCAGAGAGAAACATCTGGAAGAACGCTATGCATGCTCATTCTTTAAAAGCTCTTCTACTATTCTTTACCTGTGCACATAAGCGAGAACAGCTTAAAGAAAGCAAAATGTTTTGTTGTCTTTACCTACTACATATAAATGTTGAAGGATCAATATTATTCATTAAAATAGTAAAATCTTTTTGATAAGCTGCTGAAATTAAAGAAATTTATTTTGGGCTTGCCTTATCAAAATCACTTTTCCAACTCAAGGGGCCAAAAAGTAGCAGATATTCAGGTACTAGCAATTAATAACTGTTATAAAAATATATATTTGTTTGAAAATTTGAGATATTCACTAAGGGGTACATTTTAAAAGAGAGCGTACGCTGGATTTGATAAGATACACGCGTAGCCGCGCGTATCTTATAAAATCCGGGGTCGGCGCGCGCAAGGGGGTGCACATTTGTGCAACTTGCGTGCGCTGAGCCCAGTGAGCGCTGCCCGTTCCCTCCACCACCCCCCCCCCCCCGCACCTTCCCCTACCCTCCCGGCCGTATCTAGACCCCCCTCCCTACCTTTATCAGAAAGGTTACTACTGCCTCCGGGCAGTAGTAACTTACGCGCGCCGGCGTGGCAGGCCCTGACACAGGCCACGCCCCCGGACCACCCACACGCCCCCGATCCAAAACCGTGCCTCCTGGCCACGCCTCCGACCACCCCTTTTTGCAAGCCCCGGGACTTAAGCGCATCCTGGGGCTTGCACACGCTGCCGAGCCTATGCAAAATAGGCTCAGCGCATGCAGGGGGGTTTTAAAAGGGTTACTCGCGTACCTTATGCGCGTAACCCTTTTAAAATCCGGCCCTAAGGGTCTGATTTTAAAAAATATTTGCATGCTTAATATTGTGATTTACTTGTGTAAATGCACTTTACTCATGTAAGTCGGCTTTTGAAAATTGCTCAATATATTCCATTGAATTGTCCATAGGATTTATCCATGTAAATGCACTTTATGCACGTAAATGGCTTCTGAAAATTGCTAGGATAGTATGTTATATTTGTTTGCAAAACTCCTTGAAAATTCACCTGTGTGGGCCTAAATTTAAAAAGTATTTACATGCTTAAAATTGGTTTTACATGTGTAAATGCACTTTACCTGTGTAAGTGGACTTTGAAAATTGCTCAGTATATGCCATTGAATTATCCATAGGATATTCAAGTGAAAGTGCACTTTATACGCATAAATGGCTTTTTAAAATTGCTATGATAATATGTTACTTTTACGTGTATGCCTCCTTTTAAAATGACCCGTTATGCATCTTGCCAAAATATTTCTGCTGAGTGACATATAAGGCTTCCATAGGTACAATGAACCCCATTCTCACATAGACTTCTCATAGAAATCCACTCATATGTGGGTGAACCTTTATTGTGGTTTACAGAGGCCTGAGTTAAATAAACATACACTATATCTAAATTAAAAATTGCAAATAAAATTTAAATTTAAAAGTTGGAGACCTATTTATAAAAATGGTTTTGAGAATTTTTAAGATTTATACTTTGGCGTCCTTTAGGTAGTCTGCTCATATAGGCCTGAGATATGGATATATGTCAGAGTACATCAGAGTAATTCCTGCTTAAAGGGTCCATCTTTGAGAAAATTGTTTCTTTACATGATTTACACCCTCCCTTTCCATTTTTCTGACTCTCCTTTTTCTCTTTCTCTTAGAGTGTCTCTTGAATTTTCACACAAGCCATGATTCCTAAAATTGTTTTTGTCCTCATGCTTGTCAAGCACTTCCGCCTATGAATTTATATGATTACACTTGTTTTTCCATCTAGTTGTTTTTATTACTTCTTTCTGGACCAGTACTGTACATGGAAGATAGTTTTGTGCTAGAAGAGAGAAGGAGAGGATATTTCTTGTTTATCTTTTCCTTTAGAGGTGAATATTCAAAAATCTGGGTAAGATACCTGTATAATTTTAGCCGGTTATCTTTAGGTGAATTTTCAGATGAACATAACTGGTTAGATATTCAGCTGAAAATTTGGATAAATATAACCAGTCAAAAATTTGACTGAGTAAATATATCATACTTAGGGCCTAATTCAGTAATTGGTTGATTTTTAAACCCCTACTTGTGCCAAAACCAGGAGATATGTGATTGACTGGACCCAGCGCGCACCGTGCGAATTTAAAGCCCTCGTGAGTACACACGTATCTCCCACTACGCGCACAAATCACAAATATTAAAAAATGGGTGGGGCAAGGGCAGGTCTGTAAAATGAAATCAGCGAGTAAGTATTTACACACAAGAGCATGTGCCATGGTTCCCTTCTGCGTAACTTTACTTTTTTTTTTTTTTAATTTCAGGTTTTTATATACCGGCATTCGAGAGCGCAGTCCCATCATGCTGGTTCACATAAAACAGGGGTGCATTGTGAACATAAACTAAAACAATGGTGCGGAAAAGGCAGTTACATATAACAGGGTGATTAGAACTTGGCAGAGAAAGAAGAGAAAGGACAGGTTAATAATTAATTTAAACATGTAAACAATAGTGGAGATGGTTAATCATGGTGTAGGTGGTGATAAGGATGGTGTGGAAGAGATAGGTCAGTTTGAGTCCGGGAATGCTTGTATGAATATCCATGTTTTTAGTCTTTTTTTTAAAAGTTGAGATGCATGTTTCCAGTCTGAGGTTTGAGGGGATGGAGTTCCATAACGGTGGAATGGCTGTAGAGAATGCCCGATCTCTTAGCGTGATGTGTCTGGTAGATTGGGGGCGGTGGTACCTGTAGCGATCCTTTGTAGGCATCTCTTGTTGGTCTTGATGAATTATGTAGTTGGAGAGGGATCTGTAGGTCAATGGGAGCCAGTAGGTGGATATTTTTGTATGTGGTAAGAATGGCTTTGTATATTATTCTAAAGTGTATAGGTAACCAATGGAGGCTCTTTAGGATGGGGGTTATGTGATCCCTTCTCCTGGAATTTGTCAGTATTCGTGCAGCTGTATTTTGTACCATCTGAAGCGGTTTGGTGTAAGAGGCGGGAAGTCCAAGTAGGATGGTGTTACAATAGTCTAATTTAGAGAAAATGATTGCTTGCAGGATGGTTCTGAAATCTTGTGCATGGAAAAGAGGTCTAATTCTTTTCAGCACCTGTAGTTGGTAGAAACAGTCTTTAGTTGTTTTGTTGATAGTAGCTTTGAAATTCAGGCGATTGTCAATTAGGACTCCTAGGTCTCTCACTTGAGTAATTGTTGGTGTGTTTTGCTGTGTCGAGGTGATGGTGCTGTTCTCAGGGGTGATGAGCAGGAGTTCAGTTTTGCCGGAGTTTAGTACCAGGTTCAGTCTGGTGAGGAGGAGTTGAATTTTTTGAAGGCATGTATTCCAGTAGGTCAGCGTTTTTGCGAGGGAATCCTTAATGGGGATCAGGACCTGTATATCATCAGCGTACAGGAAATGTTTGAGGTTGAGGTCGGTGAGAAGTTGGCATAATGGTATGAGGAGGGAAGGGGCGGCGTGTAAGTCATGTAACAAAAAAAACTAGGGTAGTCAGTAGGGTTTTAAGGGTCGGGACTAATAGGGGAAAAGGGAGGGAAGTTAGCTAAGAGGTTTGGAAATCTTCTCCTTTACTGGGGAAACTGGGAACAAACTTCAGCGCATGCCTACTAAAATTTCCCACACTTACGCACTCGAGTTGGCATTTGTGCGCATCAATATAAAGTAGTGCACACATGTATGCGTGTATGGCCAATTTTATAACCCGTGCACATAAACGCGCAAATACACGTGCATGTTATAAAATTGCTGCGTCCATGTGTGCGAGCCGGCAAAAGTGTGCGCCCACGTGCGTGTCTTAAAATGTACTTCTAAGATGGTAACTTTTAAAGAGGCTCGCAGGTACACACATGCACATGTTTGTCAGCCCGTGCCCAAGGACGCGACCATTTTATTATATACAAGCATATATGTGCGCATGATCACCCCACCAACCCCTTCCCTCCTTTCCCAACACTCAAAAAATAAAGTGTCAGCCAGCTAGGGAAAACCTCCATTGCCCCTACTGCTTGCTGTCAGAAAAAAAAGCTGAAAAGCATGCCCCAGCATCCTCAGTCTCCATCTTGTCCAAAAAAGGATAGAGGGCTGGCCAGGAGATCCTTTTCCCCTGCCTTCCTGTCAGGGGAAGCATTTGATAATATCTGCCAGGTCTTTAAATGTTCAGGGCCTGCCAATCTATCTTATTTAAGCGCTCTTGAACTTGTTATTCCTTAAGAAGTGACCTATGAGATTTTGATAGCTCATTTACAGCATCTTTGAATGATTTTTATAATTTATAATAAGAAGAATCACAGCCTGCAAAACAAAATCAAGTTTACATATATGGAATTTAATTTTAATTGCATGTTTAAACAAGAAACAGTTCAGAAGAAACACAAATATCAAAATCAGGCATGTTTATTATTCAAGGTACTTGAAGGATTTTATTAATTTATTAGCTTAAATAACTTGCTTGCAAATGTAGTGGTAAAAAAGTTTAATGGTTATTGTTCTTCTTGGTCCAAAATGGAGAGAGTGTGAGGCAGTACTGTAAAATATTTCACTGAGGTGCAAAAATATTTTAACAAATGTATTTATTTTCATTCAAAAGAAAGGTGTTCCGGTTTGTTGAAAACATCAATATCAGTTAGTTGTTTAGAAAAACACATTAGTTTTAGTGTCACAAGTATCATTCAAAAAATAACGGTATACAGATTGTTTTTCTTGGACATTATGAGGATACCTTTCAGACAGCTCTGTGCGGCTGCATACATGCACATATATGGCTGTGTGGAGATCAACGATAGCATTATACAATCTGCGCGTACCACAAAATGCATGAATGTCTATCCCACAATATACGTGCTTATGTATGTTTATGCGTGAATACAAGCAATGTATTGAAGACTAGTATTTCACTGTCTTTCCGGGTTTATCAATATACATTGGGTATATTTCATGCGCAAAAATAAAGTAGGTCTTGCCTAAAATCCAATTTTCAAGTGTAAGTTGGTTTCTTTGAAAACGTGTGTGTGTAATTGAAATTACCAGTTTTCTGATTCCTCTACCAGTTTGTCCAATCCTTCTCCAGGTCATCGAGACCCTCCTGGCTCTTCAACCTGACCTTCTCCCAGTTCACCCAAACCTCCCATCCAACAAATGCTACACAGTAGATTCATTTGATATCAATTACACAAGATAACTAGCAGGTGTATAATTACGCGAGCAAGTTGCCAAATAAACGCATATAAGTCTCTTTTAAACTAGCAACTTACATGCGTCACTGTTGGCCCTGTCATAGAATATCCCTATACAACACTTTTTTTTCCTCTTTATTTGTGCATGCGAAACCTAAAGAATGTGCATACTTTCATTGTTTATAAAACAGCAGTTACAGGTTACTTACCTGTGTGATGCTAGCTTTTTCACACGTAACTCTTTAAAAATGTCCTCCTATGTCAAAAGAAGGTCTTTTTTTCTCATGTGGTTGTTAGGGAAGAGAGAAAAATCATCAAACTGTTTCATAAATGATATCATCCGTATTTTCTTTTACTCAGACTACAAGGAGATAACATAGTAGAAGGAGAAGAGGATGTTCCTCGTGCGTCCAGTTCCCAGAACGTGTTGTACCAGATACAGCTGGTAAGTTCAACTTCTGTCTTCATAGAATAAATGATGTTGCATTTGAAAAAGCTAGTCCAAAGAATAGGGAATGCTGGTGAAAAGCAATTTTATTATTTCAAGTAGTATTTGAAATTTCTCAAACCTCTATTAAGATCTGATGTCATCTTGGAAGTATAGTTTAATACGGTAATTCTGCCATCAAGGTTAAAACATAAACATGTAAATGGCTACTATAAACATTTCAGACCTGTTTTGTTGGAGTTTTTTGCCTTTTATCCCTTATAACTTCAGCAGTTTCTATAGCTCCCACCCCTTCTAAGATGGAATGCCTAAGCCCCACAGATGACCCATGCCAGCCCAATGACTGGAAGGGGTGCCTGCTCTGAAACGCACCCCTGAATGCTGTTGGTTGGCTGGTAGGAGCTGCCACTGTAGTAGCTTCCACTTCCCTTTCCTTTCTGGTTGTGAATGGGCTTCCTCTGTGGAGTGCCCAGCCAGTACCATTGGGCAAGGGACCCAAACATGGATTCCCCACATTGCAGTGCAAAATGCTGTGGCTTCAGCTACAGGGGCCGATCCTTAAGAACTGGTTGTAATTATATGTAGGTCATTTAATATTCATATGGCTGTTTTTGTAATACACTCCTAAGATAAAACATGAATACATTTTCAAAAAGTACATTAGAGTTTTTGAAACACTAAAAGGTGAATTCTAAAAGCAGGGCGCACCCCAAAATAGGGAGATGGATACGCATATAGCACATGCACACCTGATTTTATAAGCCACCAACATGCACGCACAAGTCCCAATGTGCAGATACCTTGCATCGGAGAAAAAAAGGGTGGAATGTGGTCGGGGAAATGGCATTCCGAGGTGGGGCCAAGAGATATGGGCACAAGTATGTACGAGCCTGGGCACAAGCCCAAGTATATTTGAGTATAAAATTATTTTTGCTATGGAGAAGGTGGAGGTCTTAATAAAACTATTTCCAGGAGCTTATGAAGTGTATGAGGGGTCAGGGATTACTAGTGGGGGAGAGCAGGGGAGGTTTGGAGGACCTAGCTATAGATTGGGCAAACTGGTGGATGAACTGGGGAAGCTGCTCATGGTGTGGATTCATGCCTGCTCTAAAATTCCCTCACTTGTACAGCTCAAAGCCGATATTATTTGACTGTGCAAGCACACTTGAAACGTTTAATAACTGGGAGCACCAGTTAATGATGGAAGACATTCTTTTACAAAACAGTGGTGAATCTGGCTGCCAACAGCATCTGAGAAATTAAGCTCTTCATTCTAGAAAACACTTGTAAATCACTCCAATAGCCCAAAAGCCCCAATTCTGGTTAGAAGTCAAGATTAAACCCCACTATTCCTGAGGTTTCAGAAAAAATCTGGACCCCCAAAATGTTTAATTCGTGGAGAGGTCAACCATACATTGACATGAGAACCATGGAGACCTTTCTCTCTCCAGCACATGGGGCTAGATAGAGGGTTGAAATTGTGAAAAAGCATAGTTTGCATGTAGATATGATGGAGTCTAATCATTAATGCAGAATCCTTCCAAAGTACATACCAGTCATCTATGGTTATTAGTTAATTGAGTAAGAAGTTCCATATTCCATATACTAATGAGAGATTCCAGCATAGGATCCATATTGTTTTATAAGAGTATGTGGGGGAGGGGGGGGGAGGAATGCCAGGGTAGGAGGGGGATGATCACTGGCTGTGGAGTGAGTACTTTGCCTTATTGAGATGCCAAGGTAAGAAAAGGATGATCATTGTGTGTTTGGTTGGAGGAGGAGATAAGTACTTTGCCTGAATGGGATGACAGGGAAGACCAGAGATGATTACATTACATTACATTTTTAATTTAATTGTCACCCTATTCTAAGAAAAGACTCAGGGTGGCTAATGTTTCAAAATATATACATCATATGCATCGAATACAGCAACAATACATCAAAAACATCGATACAATAGCATATAAAATAACTAATTAACCTTTCCTTCTCTGACAAGGCAAAAGGATAAAATCCTATACTGTTTCCACCTAAACACTACTAAAAATTCCCAGCCCTCCCCTTTCCTCCTGGTAGCTTACAAAGGGATAACCCTCTTTGGTATCGCGCCTTTGAGGATGATCCACCCCTTCAAAAGTGGGCCAGGTCCGGAACTAGATGGCAAATAGTCGCTTCCCCCTCAGCAACTCACAGCTCCATCTCTCTTGTGGTGGGGGTGGAAAACTATAATATAGCTGGCTTTCTCGCAACTTTGCAGCTTACCGAAAATATCCCCCCAGAATGTCTAAGAAAAGTATTTTTGTACTTTCACAAACCATACAATATTAATTTTTCAAGTGAATCACAGTTTCCCAGTGTAAAACTAAAATGATGCAGCAACTCTAATGTACTTTTTGAAAATGTATTTGTGTTTTATCTTAGGAGTGTATTACAAAAACAGCCATATGGCAAGAAGAATATAACGGCCTATCATCGCTATACACAACTGTATTAAATTATAATAATATAAATGTTTCTAAAAGTTGGCCAGTTTGTGTATACTGCTCAGACAATTGCATGCATAATTGGTAAATGCATAAAAATGTCTAAAGTCAAGCATGTCCAATTAAGTGTTCCACAGAAGTATTTTCTTGCAAAGAAATTTAATAAGAAAAAGAAAAAGTAATGTAGAATATAGTTGAGGATATGAAACAAGTAATATAAGCTCCCACATTAGAGAAAACAGTATTTTAATGATAAATAATACACTAAAGTCTGCTTAATACAATTAATTTATGACTGGCCTCATTGGTTAATAATGTTACTGTGCAGGAGACCAGAATTCAAGTCCTAGAACCCCTTCTGTTATGACTGCCAGGGGTTTGGGCATCTTCGGAGGCAGTGCTAATAGCCCGGGAGGGAAAATGAGGAGGAACAGGGGCAGGGAGGAGAGAGGAAATTGTAGTCATCAGCGGTGACACTTATTGGCAAATTTTAAGTGTGCTTTTGCATTTGGGTTCTAAAGCAAACCGTGATCTGTACCTCTCAGCCACATGATCATAGCTGTGCTGTCTGGGCAAGACGGAGCAGGAAAAGGACTGAAAATAAGAAAAAAAATGCTGGGAAGCCACAATTGAAGGGCTGTGGGGCCTCAGCCAAGATTGGGACAAGTTCTGAACGGCAGAAAGCCAAGGGAAGGAAGGCTTCCTGACCCTCTGAAAAGAAATTATTGAATTTAAAAATTGTATTTTGCTTCTAAGAGAATGAGAATGTGAATCTTATGTTACAAGCTGTTGACATCTGTTGTTCTTAAAAGAATGAGAATGTGAAGTACATGTTAATGCTTTGAGGTAAAATTAAGAAAGATAACATTTAAAAAATTACTATTCATATAATAAAATTAGCACAATATTCAAAGGCTTTGACCTATTAGTTTTTAGATTTAATGGCTGTCTGGCTAAATTTTAGATGGATAACACATTACCCAAACAAAATTTAGCCAGATAAAAAGGAGCAGTGATGGGGTATTCTGGAGATGTGGCTAAATTTGTGAGTGCTGATATTCAGTGCTAGCCAGATATAGCTAGCCAGGTAAGCCCTAAAGTTTTGTGGATAAATTTGACTGGATGGCTTTATCCACGGATATTCAATAGAACATTTATTTCATTCACCAGCTCATTGAATATTAACCACAGAATACTGTATTAATGTTAATATGGTATTCATATCATGTCAATTGATTTTTATGACATATCTGATCTATTCAGGTAAGTGCAATAATGTACATTTGGAGTTTTATGCCTCCAAGTGGATTTAGGGACAAAAACATTATTGTCCCATTTACTAAGGACTTCTCACAGTTTTTTAATGCAAAAATAGTTATTTCAAGAAATTGGTTAAATTTTTATGATTTAGCACTTTTGTGAAATTAAGCACTCTCATGGTTATTCACAACTATGATGTATGTGGAAGCGACAAATTATTGTATGGTTCTTTTGGGACATTGATCAGAAAAAGTATAGCAAATGTATTGTGTGTGTACAGATGTGTGTGTTGTGTGCATAGTGGATAGCCTCTGAGGTCATTTCTAGGGCCGGTTCTATTCAATATCTTACTTTTAAGTCATTTTTCATATCTTATGTATATACACACACTCTCACACACACACACACACACACACACACACACATTTATTTATTTATTTATTTGACTTTATTATTAAAAATATTCACATAATATGTAATAAGATATGAAAAATGACTTAAAAGTAAGATATTGAATAGAACCAGCCCCAGAAATTATCCCAGAGGCTATCCACTAATCAATGTTATTTCCTCAGAGTGAATTCCATTTATCACTACATGCTTTCCTCTCTCAAAATTTCTAATGCATTCCACCACCATGGGATCCACTCCCAGGCTCCTTATTGTATTCATGAGCTTCTTATATGGAAAGGTAACAAAAGCTTTGCTGAAATCTAAGGCCTAGATTTATCAATTCGCTATAATTATAGCAAAAAGATTGCCCGCAGGGAAAAAAAAGGGGTGGCGGCAATAGTGAGCAGGCAGCCGCATCACACTGGTGCATTTTCACCTGCCGCAGTTGTGGCCATGCTGCACACTATCACCCCATAGCACCAGTGAAATAGCTGTAGTTATTTCCAGTGCTAATGCGGGTGATAATGTGTGATACAATATCGCCCGCTGTGCTACAGGCCTCTAAATTTCCTTAACCCTGCCTAAACCCCACCCAGACTCCTCCCCTTTCCCTAATTTGAATTTCCAAATCACGATTTGAAAAATGATTCCCTAAGTAAGCTATATCCAGAGCACACCCTTGATGTATTTTTCTAATTACTCAATCAAATATATCAATCAGACACAATCTTCCCTGGTAAAACCATGTTGCCTTGGATCCTGCGACCTCCTGGATTGTAGGTAGTTTGCTTTCCTTTCCATCAACAGAATCTCCATTTATTTTCCTACCACTGAGTTATGGCTAATTGGCCAGTGGTTTTCAATCTCCTCTTTGCTACCACTATCATGAAGGACCACACATGACCTTCTCCAATTTTGTGATATCACTCCTGTCTCCAAGGAAATATTGAACAGGTCCTTTAGTGGGCCCAACACAATCACTCTGATCTCCCTTAGTATCTAACGATGTTTCTCATATGGCCCCATTCCTTTGTCCACTCTCAGTTTTGCTAGTTCCACACACACACTTTCTTCCATAAATGATGTAATATCTTTCCAACTCTCATATGTACCCTTGCCAACCAATAGATTCCTCCTCCAAGGTCTTCTTTAGTGAACACTGAACTGAAGCATTTTGTTACAATTTCTGCTTTTTCCTTGTTTCTCTCCACACGTTGTTCCTTGTTACCTCATTTTACTACTTTAGCAATTCTTTCTTCCAACAGCATGTTTGCCATCCTGAATTTCTTTCTTTGTCTCTTTCAGCTTTACCAGATATTCTTCCTTGAGCTTTCCCAGATATTCTTCTTTTTGAGATCCTTTGTACTTTTTGAAAGTTGATATTTGCATTTATTTTCTCAGATACTTTTTGGAGAACCATATCAGTTTCATTTTTCTCTTACTTTTATTTACTTTTCTTACATAAATATTTGTTGCCGTTATTATAGTTTCTTTTAGTTTAGCCAGTTATTCTTCTGCTTTATCTACCTTGTTACAACCTACCATCTACTTCTCATTTTCCCAACCTGTCAGCTACTTCTCAATTCCATTTTACCAACGTCAGTATTTTTTAAATCTAGGACTTTGAGCTTCATATGACTTCCCTGTGCCTTGGCTGTTATATCAAACCATACTCTGTGATGACTGCTGGTACTCAGGTGGGCACCTGGAGTCACCACTTTTTTATCTGGCAAAATTTTGCTACTTTGTGAATTTAAGTGTTTACATGTAGTTTGTTAGTGGAAAACCATTTTTAAAGCAGATGTTTTTTTATTTTTTTTTTAATCTTCATTTATATTGTCATACTGCAATATATAGCCATATCAATGTCCAACAATCATAGAAAAAGAAAAGAAAAACAGTATAATATCATTTGAGCATATAATATGCCATACACATTTTATAATAAACAAACATCATTATAGTAACCACATGAACCAGGCACAAAGACTGCCCCATACAAGCACTCACTCATCCCATTAGCAGACATAATAGATGTATAGAAACTAGTTCTGCCATCTACTGAATACTGTAGTTCCTCTAATCTCTTATGCAAACTAGCTGATAAGAGTTCCTATGCACAATAGTAATCTTTTGGCATCTTTCTGGGTAAAAATAACATCGTCTTTCAGAATGCATCCAATCTACCATATGGTGATGCCGTAAATGAAGAGAAGGATAAGTCTCATTGATAATATAACAGAACACAATATATAGCAAAAAGTAAGGCAACGTGTACAAATGATTTTATAGCCAATAAATAACCCCACCACCCAAGAGAGGGATCCCAACAGTAACAGGAAAGTTTAGGAGAAATCACCCATTCATTATTAAGAACCCCCTCCCAGAAATTAAATAACCTAGAACACAAAACCAAATTATGCACCAGAGAGCCCCTCTCATTATGATATTTAATACAAGTATCGGAATCCACTATGCCCATCATAAAGGCCTTAACTGAATCACTTGGAATCTCGCAATGATTGACATTTTACTGATGTTAACAAAATGAAGAGAAATATCCTCAGAAGTAACTAGGCCCAAAGTCTTAATCCAATAGATAGATAAATTAGTAATCAGCTAGGGGCCCCATTTCAATAACTGTAGCTTATACCAATGTGACAATTTATTGCCTCCCTTTGATTCTCAGTTCATCCTCAAGACTAGAAGGCTTGAGCAAGATCAGATGCAGAGACTTTAAGGAACAAAGATAATGGTGAGCCTGAAAGTAGGCATAAAAATGTTTAGCAGGTAAATCAAAATTTTCCTTTAATTGGTCAAATAAATGTATGGTATCTCAAACTTGCTATACAAATCAGCGACATTTCTCAAGCCTTTATCCCATCATCGAGCAAAGGGCCCCACTTCCAAACTCGAGGGAAATACAGTAATCCCAACTACGGACAAAAATTCTGATGATATAGAAGAAGCTCCCCACCATTTACAAACATACCTCCAGGCTTGTAACACAGGATAACACAAAGGAGAGTTTTGCATCTCATCTGGCAAAGCAGCATTGCACAAATGGATGATATACATTAAAGAATGAAGCGATACCATACCAGCGGTACAAAAGTTATAATCAGCAGGAATCTATTCCCAAGGAAAATATAATTGAACTGCTATATTTTAAAAATGAAAATCAGAAAAACTAAGCTCCCCAAAGGCTTTGGTATACATAAATTTATAATAGCTAATCTTTGCACCCTGTGATTGCCAAATGAAACTCACCAAGGCTGATCTCAACACAACATCAGCATTTGACAACCAATAGGGCAGCATTTGTAAAAATAAAGCAAGCGGGGAAGTAGAACCATTTTAAATAATGCACTCCTCCCCAATAAAGAGAGTTGTAATTTTTCCATGCATTCAACTGTTCTTGAATTTTATGTATAAGAAGTGATACATTCAACCTATAAAGCTAATGTAGTTCAAAAGGAATAGGTATATACCCAAATATTTAATGTAATCCATAGTTCATTACAACAGAAAAGAACCACCCTAGTTGTTCTCAATATCCTTATGCTTGGGTAAAGCCTCAAATTTAACATAATTGATTTTGAGGCCAGCAAAAGTTCCAAACTTATCAAAAAAAAAAGAGAACACAAGTGACAAAGAGTCCTGTGAATTACCAATAAAAAAAATCATATCATCAACAAAAAGACTGATCTCATGCTCATGATTACCCAGCCAAAAGCCGTGAATAGGAGAGGTATTCCTTAATTTAACCACAAGAGATTCAATTGTCAAAATATAAAGAAGCTGGAAAAGCAGACACCCTTGTCTAGTTTCACTCTGTAAAGCAAAAGGAGAAGAAACTGTACTACTCACAATCAATCTAGCCTGGGGCTTACAATACAACAAACGAATCTACTGCAAAAAATAGAGCCATCAGTACTATAGTGTGGTATGACTCAGAAAAGATGGGACCACTGAGCCCGATCAAAGGCCTTCTCAGCGGCCAAAATAATGGCAATACCCCTCTTGTTTCACACAGTTACTATTCTTAATAAAATGAATGGGGGTAACCTGTATAGAGCAGCAATTACTACCCTTAATAAAATGCATGAGGATAAACTCCATGGAGCGACAGTTACTGCCCTTAATAGAATGCAGGGGGGTAACTTGTATGAAGCAGCAGTTACTACCATAAAAACTCGCTGGGCCGACTGGATGGATCATTTGGTCTTTATCTGTTATTATTACTATATTACAAGGGGAGACCTTAGGACTTTCACTACCTTCCTCACATTCCTCACTCCATGCCAGGATCATTTAAATCTTGCATGACCTCTAGAAACTAGACTGGGAATAACACAATTCAATCGCTGGTCTAAAATTGAAGCCAAAATCTTTACATCTACATTAAAAAAGTAAATTTTGAAAGACTTACTCATATAAAAAAGGCCATATATATATGTTTGTGGCCCAGTGACATGTAATGCATATTTTAAAAAAGGGCCATATATGCGTGTATAAACGAATATGGAAACAAAAGTAGATGCACAAAAAAAAGGGTGTGTTGGGACAGGGTTTTCACATTCATGAGTAATGAAGTATTTTAAAAGTGATGTATGCACAAATGTCATCCTACTTACGCATGTTCATTTACTACTGCTCATTTATGTGCACAAGTGCAAACTTCTCTTTTGAATTTGACTTGGCTTTTGGCCAAGTAGGTAAGTGAACACAAGAGCTGGCTAGAGGGTGGGAGAGAGTGTATGTGGGATACACTGAAACCTACTGGGCCCAAACTGGGACACACTTGGGCCATATGGGGGGGGGGGGGGGTCAGTCATTGGGCATGGGATAAATTCTGTGGATCCCTAAAGGTTAGAGGTTAGAAATGAAGAAAAGGATGCATGGGGTAACCGACATGGAACGGCAGTTACTACCCATAATGGAAGGCATGGAGATTACTGCCATTAACCGATTAGCCTTGATGTGTTTGATGAAACTCCGTATATGCAAAAAAAAGAGCTAATAATTTTCCATTCAATTAATCACCAAAAAAAAACAAGGAAAAAAGAACCAAAAAATTTTTTATCACAGAATTGTGCTCAAAAAATTTTTTGTGTGAGTAAGACTGACCGTATCGGCAAGCCTGACGACAACCCCTTAAATGATTTAACAGGGGTTGTCCGGACTTCTCGTCATTTACAGTTAACCTTTTTCAATTAAATTTTTACAATATTTTTCAATTATTTTTTGTTTTTGAATAATTTTTTACAAATGTTTTTTTAAAAAGGTTTTTTAAGTCCATGGCAATTGTATCCAGTTATCTCAATCCAGAGACACAATTGTTTCCATTTAACTCAGTCCAAAAAATTATTTTCAAAGCCAAAGAATATGATTTTCAGTAAACGAAGGACAAGAATATCTGTTAAATAACCTCGACACCCGGCCGATGTTTCGCTACTGCTTCATCAGGAGCGTGACATTGTTTACTTCCAATATCTCCCGTCGATATTCTATATAAGGAGCATATGAAAATCTTTCTTGTCCAAGCGTGGTGTCTCCCGTCAGATTTGTTTCATCGGGAGCTTACCCAGCCTGTGTCCGCTCGAAATTTAAAAGCGGTCTGCTTCGTATACACCCACTCATTTTTCAGGGTTAACACCCATTCATTTTTCAGGGTTGTCGCTTCTCATTATTGCCCGGAAAAATCCTTCATTGTGGACGTGTACCGTCTCAACTGGCTTCCGGAAATGCAGGAAATAATTATAAAATATTGTAAAAATTTAATTGAAAAAGGTTGAAACTCCAACATCACTCTGTGCTTCAACAGTGGAGGGGGGGAGGGGAGTTGGATTCAGACAACAGCCAATGCTGGGCCATGACTTTTATGGTCTGGGGTACCGATATGCAGACATCACCCCAGGTGACCATAAGAGGAGGGGAGCCAATGCTGCCAGCAGGAAGGTCCCACGGCAGCAAGAAGCACTGACGTGCTAGCAGGGTTCCCGCTCCTTGCCAGGAAAGTGAGCTCCTGCAGCAAAAGAGACCAATTGCAGAAGACAAGGCCCTGTGGTGCCGCTGCCATTTATTATGCATATTCACCATAAATTGTTCAGTTTGTTCCTGAGTTTGTAGCATAACAGCTTTTTCATCTTGAATAAGACACAATTGTGCAGGAAAGATTAAGGCAAACTCCTTTCCAATGCAATTTAGTACAAATAGGCACTAGAGCCTTAAGACTTGCAGTTACTTTCACTGAAGAATCATTAAACAAGAGCAAGCTATTAAAGTGATAGTCATACCTGGGAATTTTGATTTCCTGTCACCCAGAGATTTCCGTGGATTAGTGGGTGTGTGGTGGTGGGGTGGGGGAGGGGGGGGCGGGGGAGCAGGGAAACTTTCTCCTTCCTCTCTCTCACACAAGTTTTTTCATGCTCATACATGTGCTCACATACACATAGATGCTCGTATACACGCACATGCTGTCACTCACATACCTGCTCTCCCACTTGCTCTTTCACAGACAACGCATGACCTTTCATACATACATACATATTTTATTAGGCACAAGCATAGGTACTCTCTCTCTCACACACACACACACAGATACTCTTGCTCTCGCAAACCCATGTTCTGTCACCCATACTCAACAGGCTCAATTTCCTCTTTCTGTTGTGGCGAACAGAGAGGTGAGCTCAGCAGGCAGATGGAGGGGTCTTTTATTCTCTTCTGCTGCTGCTAGGCCTCTTCGTTCCTCCTGTCGCCGGTGGGCTGTGCTCCGCCAGTGGCCACAAAGCCTTTTATCTTCCTCCTGCCCAGGCCTGGTGCTCACAGGTGTGCAAACCGTGCAATTGTATGGGACAAACACACCGGGGAGGGGGGGCAGTGGTGGTCCAAAAAATAAAGAAGAGGGCAGCCCATGGACCCCATCCCACTGGTGGCGAAGGCAAGAAGAGGCCCATGCATGATCCGACCAGGAGCAGGAAGGAGCCCCTTCAGCTGCTGTTGCTTCGCCTGTGCCAGCCCCGCGGTATTCAGAAATCATGGGGCTAGCATTTCCTTTATGCTGATTTTGTGATGCACGAGGTCAGCATGCAGGAAGTGCTAGCTCCCTTCTCTGAACTTTCTCCAGTGCAGCTATATCCTTTTTGAGATGCGGTGACCAGAATTGCCCACAGTATTTAAGGTGCGGTCTCACCATGGAGCGATACAGAGGCATTATGACATTCTCTGTTTTATTTTCCATTCCCTTCCTAATAATTACTAATATTCTGTTTGCTTTTTTGATTACCACAGCATACTGGGCCAAATAATTTCAATGTATTATCCACTATAACGTCTAGATCTATTTCCAGGGTGGTAACTCCTAAGATAGAACCTAACATTGTGTAACTACAGCAAGGGTTATTTTTCCCTATATGCATCACTTTGCACTTGTCCATGTTAAGTTTCATTTGCCATTTGGAAGCCCAATCTTCCAGTCTCACAAGGTCCTTCTGCAATTCATCACAGTCTACTTGAGATTTAACTACTCTGCATAATGTTGTGTCATCTGCAAATTTGTTCACATTACTCATCATACTCCTTTCCAGATCATTTATAAATATATTAAAAAACATTGGTCCAAGTACAGATCCCTGAGGCACTCCGCTGTTTACCTTTTTCCACTGTGAAAACTGACCATTTTTTGCTTGAGGCCTGCTTTCTTCCTCCACACCCGACGTTTTTGGGAGTAGACCAGGAGACCCAGCAATTCATTCAGAATTCCAGAGTCTCCAGGTCAAATCCGGAGAGTTCCCAGATATTAGGGATGTGCAGACCAAAAGTTTATGTTCATAAGTCCATAAGTCGAAAGGGGGGGTCAATTTCGGTCAATATGGACATATGGAGAATTCCATAAGTTGAGTCTATGTCCATACGTGCAAATAAAAATTTAAACCCCTCACCCTCCTTAATCCCCCCCCCCCCCAAGACTTACCAAAACTCCCTGGTGGTCCAGCGGGGAGTCAGGACGCCATTTCTGAACTCCTTTGCGAGGAGCACATGACGTCGGCGTCACGTCGGAGTGACGCGGCGTCACGTGATTCCCCGCGCGTTCGCTCCGGGACCCTCGTTGCACCCAAAAGGAACTTTTGGCCAGCTTGGGGGGGTCAGGAGGCCCCCCTAAGCTGGGGGGGCCTCCTGGGGGGAGGCCTCCTGACCCCCCCAAGCTTTTGGCCAGCTTGGGGGGGCCTCCTGACCCCCCCAAGCTGGCCAAAAGTTCCTTTTGGGTGCAACGAGGGTCCCGGAGCGAACGCGCGGGGAATCACGTGACGCCGCGTCACTCCGACGTCACGCCGACGTCACGTGCTCCTCACAAAGGAGTTCAGAAATGGTGTACTGACTCCCCGCTGGACCACCAGGGAGTTTTGGTAAGTCTTGGGGGGGGGGGGGATTAAGGAGGGTGAGGGGTTTAAATTTTTATTTAGGATCAACAATCACAATTTCCAACGTATTCAACATAGCTATGTTGAATAAGTTGGAAATCCGATCGTTTTCGCCTCATCACTTTTTTAAGTTAAAAAAAAAAAAAAAGTTTTGTTTTACATTTAAGTTCAAAATGAATGCACACCCCTACCAGATATGGTGATAGTCCAGTTTACCCGCTCTCTTGTATGCCAACATAATTTAGTGTTTATCAGAATAGTTTAAAATATGAGCAATTACAGGCCTCAGCCTTGCAGCATTCTCTCTGACTGCTCCCAAATGGTGTAAATGTCCCAGCAACACAGGCTCAGTCTCCATCAAAAGGCATCAGGCCTCAAGCAGCCACACTTGAAAAAATTGCAACAGATCAACATCTTTCACCGATTCCGGCATGCAGGTGAAACAAACATTGTTATATCTACCTCTATTTTCTTGTTCTTCAATGCAGTCATTCAGGTCCATGTTTTCTTTCTTCAATGCCTCGAATAGTGCAATAATGAGTATGCTGCCATTTCCTGAGTCAAGAAACGGCTTCCCTACTCTCCAAAATCTCATCCTCAGATGATTGCAACTTGTTTAAACTATCTGTTTGTGCCACAGTTACATTTTTAGAGATATCCTTTACTAAATCATCGTTTAGTTCCTGTAATGAGGCCTCTGCATCAGATACTATTTTGTGATTTATGGGCAGAAGTTTTTCTTTAACTAATCTGCATGATCTTGTGAACATGCCGCTCCAGCTGCTTCAAAGTTGCTCTCAGATCATAATGGTTAGTTATCTATTCAAAATCCACCAACCTGTTTGCAAAATTAATGCAGATTTAGCTGGATCCTTGCGGAGCACAGCTGCAATGTGACTTCTCAGCTGCCCAGCGTAACTGAAAGTCCAAAAGCAGACATTTTATTAGTACTTTTTTATTGGACTGAGTACAGGTGTGACTAACTTTTGAGAACCATGCTTCTTTTATCAGGTGAGTAGAGAATGAGCTAGGGATGATGTTTCCTAACTGTACAAGTAAATTACAGCCTTTACAATGATGTTGTTTGTTTTCAGAGGACTGAGAAAACTGAGACACATTGCAGAATTTTCAATTTATAGCTTGAATGTCTGTTTTGTCTATTATAATATATCTCCCGGTCTTTTAGTATAGATCTGGTATACAGTAGCAAATCAAGCAATATAAACATGGGTTGACAGACAAAGGCCTGATTCTCTAAGCTCGTTTTCCCTTAGCCAACAATGGGAGAAAATCAGGGCCAAGTATATTATTATTATCTTACGGAATGCTTTTTAAGTTGTGATCATTTTATTGGACCAATAGAAGATGTGATATGGTATGTGAGCTTTTGAGATGAAATAGGCCCTTACTTCAGATGGGATAGATCTGCAACAGGCATATCACAACGTTTTCTTTATTAACTTGATGAAGGGAGCATAGCTGTGGAAAGCTAGTTACACATTATTTTCAGTCCAATAAAAAGAAATCACCTGAATCTTTTTTGTTGACATTTCTTTCTGTTCGTCCAAGTGGATTAACATGGTGTAGCCCCTGCTTCAACTTCTCCTGAATGACAGGCTCATGTGAGGTGGTCATGGGCCACTGCTGCTACACCCATGAATCCCGAGTTTTCCTGCAAAGGGGGAAACGGAACAGTTTTGCAAAGCTCTTGGGGGTTTTCTGGAATTCCTCTGTAACCAATCCAGTAGCAAGAACAAAACACATGCCAAGGAAGAAATGTTCAGAAAAATAAAATCTTTACTGGTACACCATGGGTTAGTAGTACACATTCAATACAGAAAAACAAAATTTCAAAAATCACAATCTCAGTCAATAGCAATTCTACTCATCCTGACAACAGGTATTCAGGGGCAAAAGAAGCCCTCCTTGGTTATTGCCCCTGGTAGAGTCTGCACATCTGGATGCAGTCCTCTAGAATCTAGTAACTGCAACTGGATGTTCCTCTTTGGACAAAAGCAGATGAGCCTCTTCACTGATGCTTCCTTCAGACAACAACTCTACGGGATCCTTCCCTACAAGGCAGTCTTTCTTCTGATTTCCCACAAGACAAATTCTCTCTCTCCAACTCTCTGAAGAAATCCCTCTCAGACAGAACAGAACTGCCTTGGATTTTCAGGGAAATGTTAGGGATCAGTCTTGGATCCCATGACAAGACCTTTCTAGTCCTGAAGGCCTAGGCACCTCGACCTTGGGCCCCAGCCACCTTCCCAGTAAAAGAAGCAGGTCAGACAATCTTCTCACTTGGCAGGACCACCCCTACCCATACTTCTCTCTCTACAGAGAGACTGATTATGACAAAGAACCCTGAACCCAAAAGGCACAGGAGTTCTGGTAAACCACTGACACCTTCCACTGGAGAGTACGAACCACCTCTCCCTCACCCTCTGTGTCTGATGAGACTCTGTCACCTACTGGTAAGGGACAATTTTGGGACATCCTTACAATGGCAATCATGCTATTTTATTCAATCTTTCCTTTTTTTTTAATTACTAGCAGCCCGATCCAGTAAAGTCCGTGGGAGAGCGGACGAACGCCCGCTCTCCCGGCGCGCGCACCGGCCCCTCGCCGGTGCGCGCGATCCAGTATTTAAATGAGGCGACGCGGTGCAAACGAGGAAAAGGAGGCGCTAGGGACACTAGCGCGTCCCTAGCGCCTCCTTTTGGCCTGGAGCGGCGGCTGTCAGCGGGTTTGACAGCCGACGCTCAATTTTGCCGGCGTCGGTTCTCGAGCCCGCTGACAGCCACGGGCTCGGAAACCGGACGCCGGCAAAATTGAGCGTCCGGTTTTCGGCCCGACAGCCGCGGGCCGAATTCAAAATTTTTTATTTTTTATTTTTTTACTTTTTTTTACTTTTGGGGACCTCTGACTTAATATCGCTATGATATTAAGTCGGAGGGTGCACAGAAAAGCAGTTTTTACTGCTTTTCTGTGCACTTTCCTGGCGCCGGAGGAAATTAGCGCCGACCTTTGGGCGGCGCTAATTTCTTAGAGTAAAATGTGCGGCTTGGCTGCACATTTTACTTACTGGATCGCTCGGGAATACCTAATAGGGCCATCAACATGCATTTGCATGTTGAGGGCGCTATTAGGTGCCGCGGGTGGGCCGCGTGTTTTCCTCCCCTTACTGAATAAGGGGTAAGGGAAAACACGCGTCCAGAGCAGGGTGACAGTGCGCTCCGACGGAGCACACTTTACTGGATCGACCTGTAGGTTAGAAACAGCACACCTGCTTCTCTGCAAATTTCCTATTAAAGTATGAGACTTAATTAAGTCCATCTTAATGGCCAATATGTAGATAAATTAAAAATAATTCTTTAGAAACGTTTTTATTAGCATAAATTTAGGAAACTAAAATATTAGCAGGCTGCTCCAATATGCTATGACTTCGGGAGGGTGTATGATTCCCCCAGTTCTCATTTCTTGAACTGGGGGAAACAAAGCCCAGTAATGCTTAACTTTGTAATACAGACAAGAATTTAGCTTGCACTCTATTGTAGGAAACACTGTATTACCAGGGAACATTTGTTATTTCAATTTTTGAAATCATAAATGTGTTCCAAATTTAAAAAAAAAATCCAGTTTTAACAGCTCTTTCTTACATTTATTTCTCGCAAACAGCAATATAGAATGTGCAGATAATAAATATTGTTGAAACATGTGGATCTCTTGATTTCCGAGTATGCATAGTGATGTTTCAGTTATTTGATTCCACTGTAAAAGTTACAGACATCAACTACTCACATTTCACATGATGGTTTTGGCTAAGAGCAGAATTCAATCAAAGGATGTACTGGAAAAAAATGTATAAAAAGATGATGAATAACAGAACATTTATAGTCTCTTTTTTTTGGTCACATTACAAAATTTTTCGGCTTACCAACGTGAAGACTTTCACTTTTTATAAGAACAGGAAACAGCTAATTATGTTCAAACCTACATGTACAAAAAACGTGTCATGGGAAGTGAGTGATCTACTGCCTTCAGAGTAGATTTTCTTACATTTTTGATTGACATTCATTATTTTTAATGAAGCACTAGTTGCTGAATGGTGCTACCACACACCCTAAAAGTTGTACAGTGTTTTTCATTAGTTGTCTAGCAGCCATCAACAGAACTGGCATTCGTACAGTAATTACTTTGCTTTCATCATCATCAAATTAGAAACAACTCTTCAGGTTCCAGACAGCCATCAGCTATTAGAATAAGCTCAGTAACAGACTCAAATTAAAACTCTCATCCCGCGCAACTTAAAACCCACTTTTATTCCTGCCGCTAGAATTCTGCCAGCTCATTTATAGGGCTGCAATTTCTAAGAGATTAATTATTCCTAAGTAATTATATGAATGTTACTTTATTAGTTTTCTGCCTCTTTGTAACAGCTTCATTGCCCAAGGCTGAAACACTGATGGAAGATGATGAAGAATTTGAGAGTGCATCTCAAGTGACAGGACCTGTAAGTATATTAAGTTACGGATGACCTTCCTACCTGTCTGGATAATCTGTTGAAATGACAGATCTTTATATGATGCTGAATACTATGCTTGGCTGAAAGCAGTGCATGACTGACTGTCTGCCTTGATAAAAATAGCACTGAGAAGTTTGCTCCATGCCATCCTTCACATGACATTTCTTTTTCTAACTTGGAATCCATGTCAGGTTGCTTCTCATATGCAAGCATTTTAATTATTATTCTGCTATCTTTACAGCAATCTAAAGAATATGAATAGAAACAAAAGCATGGAGGCATGATTTTCAAATAGCCTACATGATTTTCAAATAGCCTGCATGCATATTGTATGCACATTTTCAAAGGGAAGCAGCACGTGCCATCTCCCTTTGCAAACGAGTAGCTGCAAAGCACACGCACCGGAAATGTCCATGTACTTTGCATCTGTTATGTCCACTGCCAGCCGAGCGGGGCAAAATAGTGTGTGCACAGTTGAAAATCACTTGCACATGTGCCATTTTACTCCACTGACCTAAAGATGCCCACAGGAATGACTCTTTTTAATTAATGTGGAATACCTTTATCCACATTTGAGGAAGGCAATTTTCAACTGGACCTTTTTATCCAGATAAATACCTTTCAAAAATTACCTTCCAAATCAACTCATAATTGATAAGGTGGTGATAGTCTTCTTCAGCCCATGAATCCACTGGGGCAAGCACTGGGCAACTCCATTAACCTCAGTGGCATACAAATTAATGAGTACACATGTATTTATTTATTTTAAACATTTTTATATCACCCATCAAAATTACTAGACAGTTTACATGAGTCTTATACATGGATTCTACCAGCTTACGTAGTGACACTATTATACGTTGCCCTGTTATGTTACATGTTGTGTTGATTGTATTCTTTTTATGTATTTAAGATTTTAATGTTAGTTTTATGTGATTTTATTCCCTGCCTTGAATGCTGTCTTATGGAAAGGTAGTCTATAAACATAATAAACAAGAAATGATCACCTGACACTCCTATTGACAATGGTGCTTTATTAGTGAATAGGCCCAGTTGGAAATAATGGGGCCTTCGATAAATAACATAACATATTGCAATTTGTGAATAAGGGTGTAAAAGTAACAATGGGGTGGAAAGAGGATTCACTAAAACATTTAAGGCTTGATATTCAAAATGACTTATGCACGGGGTGGAGGGGGGGTGTTAGAGGGCCATGCCAAAGTTAGCAGCCTAATTTTTTTTCTATCTGGCTCCCTGGGGAGCCAGACATAAAATCCCTCCAAATGGTAGTGCCTCCTGTTACTCCCACAAACCCTAAGCATGATGGTGGGGTCCTTTCGTCGAGTGTGACCTTAATCTGTCAGTCCTGAACTTTTAAGGTCCCAAAGGGAAATCAGCGTATGTTGGGCCTGCGGTGCTGCAGCAGGGGTGAAGGCCTGCCTTGTGGAATTGTGAAAGTAGAGCATGCTGACATTCAGGTGCCAGGCTACTCCTTGATCCGATCAGTCAGGGGGGCTCCCGGATGCACTTGACATGCAGTCACATCATGCTCGGGTGTAGGAGTAGCTGGAGAGAGAGCGCAGGAGCGAGCCCTCTAGACCCATTGGCTCAAAAGAAGGACAGCAGAGGAGAGCACCTTGGAGATCTGGCAGCGTAAGTGAAAGCCTAGCAGCAGTAGGGGCTACATGCAGTAAGTGCTTCTGCCACATGGAGAGATTGAGGCCTGATGTACGTGTACAGGAGGGGGCTCCAGGGCACTGACTCTGTTGCATGCAGTTCAGGTGATGGAGGTGAAGAGAGAGAGTCTCAATTCCTTTGAGAGCAGGACACTGCTGTGTTACTGAATTCTGAGGCTCTTTTTTATAATTGCTGCATGTAGCATCTCGATGGAATTTAGATCCTCGTTTCAATGACTGTAAACTTATGGGTTGGAGAATTTGAAAGCCTCTTTTTGCATCATTGCCTCAAGTTTCTGCTTCTGTCTCTCTGCATTTTTTTACTTTCCATTATTTTTGGTCCTGTGGAGAGTGACATTCTGCATAGTTTATATTACCGATATAAACACTTTGCAAAGTGTTTTAAACTACAGCAGTCTGAGCGGTGAGCTTTATTTTTGTACCATGAGTTCTTATTTCCTTTGGCTTAGCTTTATTCCCTTGTCTTATGATACATCTTTTGGATATCTATTCTCTTTTTTGTGATTGCAACAATAGAAAAGAAGCCCGCATATTCTACAGCTCCTGTAAAATTTAATGGAATGTCTAGCAGCACATCAGATCACACTGATTCATCTTCAGAAGGACCTGCTGTCGAGACTTCATCTGGTGCTATGCAGAGTCCACATCACAATAGTGGAATCAGTTATCTCAGATAGGGAAATCAGCTGCTTCGCTCTGATGAGAGTAATGCCATTAATGACCTTAAAAAGCAAAATCAAAGGCTTGAAGGAGAGGGTCTCTCAAAATTATATTCACATTGTTGAACAGATTGACTCTATGGTGGATTTCTATAGGTATAGAAAGGGTTTGAAAAAAAATGACAATGAAAATAAGAGCACCAGGATGACATGGAAAATAGTCAGCGATGGAATAATATAAGAGTCCTCGGAGTCCCAAAGATAGACAGAAATGAACATACTGCTAAGTTGCTTAATGATATCTTCCAGTCAAGTATTATGGGCTTTGGGATTCACTTGATTAAACCCTCTCTTGTGAGGATCATCATGGAGAATGTACACTGCTTTGAGGATAAGCTACTACACCAGGGATAATGATCGACTGGATTATAAAAGAGCAAAGGGCAAAATATTTCAGGACCTGTCCTAGTACACTTTGGAAAGAAGGAAATGTTTTCACTCCCTTACTTCTGTGTTGAGAGACAAAGGGATGGATATGTTACCATTCCTTTTGCTTCGCAATTCATCTGGGAAGGTAGAGATATCGTATCATAGACCTGGAAGAGTGTAAAGGGATTTTGAATCACCTGATGTGATGACCAAATCCAGAAGACGACCATCTTCTCCAGCAGAGTTGGAATGGACAGAGACTTCCATCAACTTCAAGGAAAAGATTAAGGTTCACCTCTCCAGAACAGTCAGATGGGGAGATGGACCAGTCAACACCTGGCTGATAAATATGTTGCCAGGATTTTGCTCTCTTTTATATGGAATTTGTCTCTATTGCCATCTTTCTTGTTGGATCATTTCTTTATTTGCTTTCTCTTTGCCCTTAGCTGTTGGTTGTTGATTCTCCTATAACTCATCCATAAGTCTATATGTGTGTGAATGAAGGATTTTGTGAACTCTTTTCTGTCTCTTTCACTTCTTTTTCTCCCTTTTTTATATGCTGGCACTTGGGTACATTGACTTCTGTAAACTGGTATACATTTCTGGGATTATTGTGTTTGATCATATTGGGAGTAGGAGTAGAATCCTGTTTCCATCTCTCTCTTTCTCCTCCTTATCTTTGGGGCAGCTCTTTTGCTTTTCATTTGTACTCTTTCTCTCTCTTTGTGTTGACATCATTTCATGATGAGAGTATGTTTGAAAATGTTAGTCGATAGAGATCAAACTGTTTTTTTAAAAAGGAAGCAAGGAATGGATAATGTCCGGAGGACCCTCCACTTGATATACCATGCAAGGAGTAGGGGAAAGGTTTCCTTAGATGCTGAGAAACCGTTCGATAGGGTGGAGTGGCCATATTTGTATGCATCTCTTATTACGTTTGTATTTTTTGTTATTATTATTTATAACCTTTTATTTTAATAATAAGATAAAAAGAAAATCTCAAAGTTAATGCAAGGAATAATCAACTGCACACTGTCATTGACCCTAGGCAGCATATAACAATAATAATAAAACTTACATGAGTATAAAAATTTGGGACAGAAACTAAATAATTGGAGGACCCTACAGTGCAAATGCTGCATTATTCAGAAGGTTAACCAACAACTATCCCCTCATAACAGCATTAAAAGTTGGAGAGTATGGAAGGACATGCAAAAAGGACTTGAGTATTTCAAATAATAAAATAACTTTTCTAGGGGGAGATAAACTAATATGCCCAGAATTTCCCACATATAGAATCATATTTTTGAAGAGAATTCTGAAGAGAGTGAGAAATAACTGCTCAATATAAGCTACTTCAAAGACCTGAACCTTACAATAGTCCAAAAGGGGAATACCTTTCCAAAATTGGCAATTGTGAATCTGGCTGCCAACAGCAACTGGCCAATCACAATTTTAGATATGCCTGAAACTGAGACAAATTCTCAGCATCCCAACAAAGCCAAATCTAGGGATACACTAAGCTCTGAACCCTGAAATCGAGAAATCAACTTGAACACCTTAACCCAGAAGTCTTGTACCCTCAATCATGTCCACCACATATGAAGAAAAGATCCTCTTATCCCTCCAGCAAAGAGTAGAATAAGAAGAATTGATTTTATGGAAAAGTATAAGGTAATAATATGTATGATGAAAGAGCCTGTCAAGGCCAGCCCTGTGTCTACAGCAAGCTACACTCAGCCCCTTCCCACAGTACCCTCCAATCATCCTCATCCAATTGCAGCAGTAGCTCATTGTTCCACTGTTGAACCAACGAACAAATCTTCTCCTCCAAGACCAACAGAGCAACTAAGCCCCTATAAATTCCTGAGATGACCTTAAATTTACCAAGCTGGTCTGCAAAGCATTTATTCCACTGGATTTAAAGGTCTAGCTGTCCAACCCTTCTCATGCAATTGAGTCAGAATTTGCTGGACTCTCATAAATGGGCAAAGTTACATAGAAACATAGAAATGATGGCAGAAGAAGACCAAACGGCCCATCCAGTCTGCCCAGCAAGTTTCGCAGTTTTTTTTTCTCATACTTATCTGTTTCTCTTGGCTCTTAGTAACCTTTTGGTTCTATTTCCCTTCCACCCCCACCATTAATGTAGCGAGCAGTGTTGGAACTGCATCTAAGTGAAACATCTAGCTTAATTAGTTAGGGGTAGTAACTGCCGCAATAAGCAAGCTACACCCATGTTTATTTGTTTACCCAGACTATGTAATTCAGTCCTTGTTGGTTGTTGTTGTCTGAATATAGATCCACTTTTCCCTCTGCCGTTGAAGCAGAGAGCTATGTTGGATATGCGTGAAGTATCAGACTTTCTCCCCTGCCGTTGAAGCAGAGAGCTATGCTGGATATGCGTGAAGTATCAGTCTTTCTCCCCTGCCATTGAAGCAGAGAGCTATGCTGGATATGCCTTGAAAGTGAAGTATCAGGCTTATGTGGTTTGGGGTAGTAACCGCCATAACAAGCAAGCTATTCCCTGCTTTTTTGTGAATGCTAAGCCTTTTTTCCACATTTCCTGTTGTCGTTGAAGCTTAGAGCAATGTTGGAGTCGCTTTAACCGTGTGTTTGTTTATTGAATAAGGGTATTATCTCCAGGTAGTAGCCGTCATTTCCGCGAGCCACCCACTCTTCATTCACATCCTCTAGACTTTATGGATCCACAGTGTTTATCCCACACCCCTTTGAAGTCCTTCACAGTTCAGGTCTTCACCACATCCTCCGAAATCGGAGCGGTCTCGGAGGGAACTTTCTTTCGCCCTCCCCTCACCTTCCCCTCCCTTCCCCTACCTAACCCACCCCCCCGGCCCTATCCAAAACCCCCCCTACCTTTATCCACGGATTTACGCCTCACAGAGGGAGACATAAATCCACGCGCACCAGCGGGCTGCTGGTGCACAGAGACTCGACCCGGGGGCGGTTCCGGAGGACGCGGCCACGCCCCCGAAACGCCCCGGGCCAAAACCACGCCCCCGGTCCCGCCCCCGAAACGCCGCATCATCGGGTCCGCCTTCGACACGCCCCCGATACGCCCCCTTCCAAAAACCCCGGGACCTACGCGCGTCCCGGGGCTCTGTGCGCGCCGGCGGCCTATGGAAAATAGGCACGCCGGCGCGCAAGGCCCTGCTCGCGTAAATCCGGGCGGATTTACGCGAGCAGGGCTTTTAAAATCCGCCCGATATTCACTGGCTTTCTTTCCCTCACATACCCACACACAGGTTGCTCTCTCCATACTCCACTTCATTCAACTCAACAAGCTCTCTAAACTCCAGGGCTCATCTAGCTGAGCATGTTGTGGCCTCACTGGGCCTTTTGCGCTTACTGTAGGTGGGAAGGAGGATGCTAAAGGCCTTACCCCTTTCTCTGCTCTTATATTTGGCTGGCAGGGCTTGGACTCCCTGCCGGTTCTCTACTCACAGGATGCATCGTCTTCTGCCAGCAGAGTTTGAACTCCTTGCTGCTCTGTTGCTCCCAAGGCACATCTTTTTTGGGTGGAAGGGCTTGGGCTCCTTGCTGGCCCGCTGCTCCTGGTTGGAATGCATCATCTTTGGCCAGCAGGGCTTGGGCTCCCTGCCGACCTACTGCTCCTGAGGTGCTTCTTCGTCTCTGTCCAAGCTGCAGTACTGGTGCTTTCCACTAAGTGAACACTACCCCCACTGCCAAGGTTGATTAAGTGCTTCTTCTGTTGCTCCTGTGGCAAAGGAGGTCAATTGTCAGCTGTTTCAACCATGCGAGCTACGGAGGCCCCTGCTGGTCAAACAGCTGACATTTGACCTGCGCTGCAAGAGCAAAAGAAGAGGCGCCATACTGACCTTGGCAGTAGGGATGGTGTTCACTTAGTGGAAGGCACCGGTGCTAGGCAGCAGGTTTTCAGGCTGGGTGGACTGCAGCTGGCTTGCAAGTCTAAAAATTTGGCATTTCCAGACAAATTAGCCCTCCTGGCTTTTGGAAATTTCCTCAAATATCTGGACAGTCCAGAGAAAATCCGGATAGTTGACAACCCTGTTTTATCTGTGTAAGTGGCATTTGGAAGATCAATCAGGGCCCACTGTATAAAAGTATGTGTACAAGTCAATTTCATATGTATTTTTATGTGCACTGCAAAGAGGCGTTCCTAGGGAGGAGTTGGGGCAGAGTTGTGAGTCAGGTACGTACTTGTTAGTTTTGAAAAGTGTGCATGTAAGTTGAATCACACAAGTTATGCATTTGATAAAGCAGGAGTAACTTTGTGCAGGTAGGTTTGTGTGCACATTTGTGCAATTACTTGCAAATTTTCAGTGTAAACATGACTTGATAAAGTTTCCTTATACAATGTGCTGTTTGAAGATGACCCTCTTAAAAATTAGCAACATGTAAACCTAATATATTTGGAGTCTCAAATTATAGCTCCAAAAGCTAAAAACGTACCATGAAAAGATTATAAAGATTTCTTAACATTATATCCATAGCTGATTTTGCTGTGACAGTTCAGCTCAGTGAAGTTTGCTTAGTATGGTTCATATTTCTCTGCTTGACCAAACAAAGGAAGTGGTATTTTTCTCCATGTTTTAAAATGTATGCCCATGGCTAAAATGAAAGCTGATTTTTTAGCACATGTATTTCAACCTGACATGTACTGACATAATAAATATGGCATTTCACTCCTAAAATGGATGATGTGCGGAATATAATTCATCCCACCAATATGTCATATGTAAAGCTTAGGAATTTTAAGGGATGATTTTCATCTTTATCCATAAAGAGAATGTGGCTTTCATTTTAGCTACCACATCAAACATACATCTTTTAATCCTCTTCTACATACCGTATCTATTTTAGTCTAGTAGTTCCTTTTTGTTCTTTTATATTTGCAATATTGATAGACATGTTAAAAGAAATATTTATGTATAGAATGCATTATTGGTATGGGATCACACATGATGAGTTCAGTAATGATGTACTTTTGATACATCTGTTTCGACAGGAATGCATATACCTTGCCAACTTTCTAGTACATGCGGGAAAACGGATAGTATGCATGTATATCATTATTAAATATACACACATACTGTCTGTTTCCTGCATGTACTAGTTGGCAAGGTATGTATATACCCACTGAAACAGATGTAATGAATGCACATCCCTAGAGTTTAGTACTATGTCATGTGCATTGTCTGCTATTGTTATGGAATCTGTATTTTGTACAAATGTGCATTCATTTGAAATGAAATAGGAATTGACACTGATATTCCTATTTCATTTCACTTCATTATTTTAAAAAAGCTATAGAAAAATACACACAATGTCATGTTTTATTCTTTTTTTGTGTGTGTGTATACCATTTTAAATAATGGTGGCCCTTTGCCCCATCATGTGATAGGATCTGCCCAATGGTGCCAGTAGCCCCTGTCACATGATAGGGGCAAAGGGCGGCACACAGCATTTTGAATAATGGCAGCCACCAGGCCCAGGAGTGGGAGATCATTCCTGGGCCCCTACCACACCACCAGGAACATTTTGGTGAGTCCTGGGGGGGCTCAGTTGGGTGGGCTAGGATGAGAGAAGGGGGTCAGCTGGTGGGAGAGTGAATATCTTAATAAAGGAAAAGGGTTTGGAGTGGTTTCTGTGAGCAATTTTTTAAATTAGAATATAGATTTTTTCAGGTGTATTGGCTCGAAGGAGTATAAGGGGGGAGGGACAGGGGTCTCTGGCTTAAGGAAATACTGCGTATTTGCAAAGTGTGCATGTAACTAGAAATGTGAATCGGATCCGGAATCGGTTCGGATTCCGGTTCCGATTCACATGTGGGTTTTTTTTCATCGGGCCCGATCGCGGTTTTGTTTATCGGCTGCGCCCGAGCCGATAAACAAAAAACCCACCCCGACCCTTTAAAACTAATACCTTAGCTTCCCCCACCCTCCCGACCCCCCAAAAAACGTTTTACAGGTACCTGGTGGTCCAGTGGGGGTCCCTGGAGCGATCTCCCGCTCCCGGGCCGTCGGCTGCCACTAATCAAAATGTCACCGATGGCCCTTTGCCCTTACCTTGTGACAGGGTATCCGTGCCATTGGCCGACCATTGGCCGGCGCCATCTTGTGCTCCTACCATGTGACAGGGGCTGATCAATGGCACCGGTAGCCCCTGTGACATAGTAAGGGCAAAGACTATCGGTGCCATTTTGATTACTGGCAACCGATGGCCAGAGTGCAGGAGATCGCTCCCAGACCCCCGCTGGACCACCAGGGGCTTTTGGCAAGTCTTGGGGGACCCTCCTGACCCCCACAAGACTTGCCAAAAATCCAGCGTGGGTCCGGGAGCGACCTCCTGCACTCGGAGCGTCGGCTGCCAGTATTCAAAATGGCACCGATAGCCTTTGCCCTTACTATGTCACAGGGCCTACCGGTGCCATTGGTCAGCCCCTGTCACATGGTAGGAGCACAAGATGGCGCCGGCCATCCAGTGCTCCTACCATGTGACAGGGTCCGGCCAATGGCACGGATACCCTGTCACATGGTAAGGGCAAAGGGCCATCGGCACCATTTTGATTAGTGGCAGCCGACTGCCCGGGAGCAGGAGATCGCTCCAGGGACACCCACTGGACCACCAGGTACCTGTAAAAAGTTTTTTGGGGGGTCGGGAGGGTGGGGGAAGCTAAGGTATTAGTTTTAAAGGGTCGGGTGGGTTTAGGGGTTATTTTTGTGTGCCGTTTTTCCCTCCCCCAAAATGATAAGAGAACTCCCACGATCAATATCGTGGAGTTTTCCTATCGTTTTGGGGGCGCCCCCGATTTCTGACGATTTTGAAAATATCGTCCGAATCCCGATTCACATCCCTACATGTAACACTATTTGCAAATAGTATGAACTTTTTTCCTAAATCAGCCACATTTCAGATTATCACAATTTTATACATAAATACACAAAAATATAATTTTTCACAAAGAAATCACTAAACAACACTCAAGTATTCATTTATATAACCATGTTATATACACATACCATGTAACTTACTCTTAAGAAAAGTGTCAGCACATTTTAATCATCAGGCATTGGTGCTCAAGAATATTTACATACATTTTTTTTTGTTTCTCTTGTATTGTGGATGTGTATTAATTTTACTATTATGGTTCCTTTTTGCACAATTGAATACTTAACTGAGAAACAATATTCCCAAACATCCATATTAATTTACCTTAATGTTTTCTAATTCAAGTAAACACTGTGTGGTTCATTTTCAAAGTGGTTTGTTCAGCTAAATTGGACTTAGCTGGGCAAGCCTTAGGATTTGAATTTCCCACTGCATTCACTGTCGCCACTTTATCTGGCATCGAGGCTGATTTTCAAAGGTTTCAGAATCATAATTTTTGGAGTAAGGATCCTAAATTGTGCCTTTGAAAATGTACTCTGGCTTAGTGCCTGCTTTTAGAGTTCTATTTCATTGGCTCCTAAGTTTAAGATTCTAAAACGTGGGTGGCTACAAGGGTAGAGTTAGGTCAGGGAAAAAAAGTTAAATGCTTAGGGCCAGATTTTAAAACTTACGCGCGGGCCGTAGATTTGTGCGCGCAACCCGGCGTGCACAAATCTACGCCCGATTTTATAACAGCTAATTCCTTCTCTCGTGCGCCCAGTGGTCTCTCAGCTTCTCCTTAGTCCCCACCACTTTCCGTTCACTCCCTCCTCTCCACCCCCCCTAAACTCCAAAGATCCACCTCTCTTCCCCGGTTCATACCCCTGTAATTTTAGCTTATCTCACTGATAGACCGATTCAGAACGGTGCACTCAGCCGAGTGCACCGTTTAGCCCCTGTTTGGCCGTGCATTTTTGATGCGCTATTATTACCCCTTATACTGTAAGGGATTATAGCGAGTGGAAAACGCGCAGCCAACCCCCCCTGAAACTAATAGCACTCATCACATGCAGATGCATGTTGATGAGCCTATTAGTTAAGTACCCGAAATACAGAAAGTAAAATGTGCCCCAAAATTTAAAAAAAAAAAAACTTCTTTTAAAAAAAAAGAAAATCTGCCCGCAGCCTGCAGGTTGGAAAACAGACACTCTTCTGCCGGCATCCGTTTTCCAAACCCTTGGCTGTCAGCAGGTTCGACAATCGACGCTGGTAAAATTAAGCATCGGTTATCATACCCACTGACAGCCTCCGCTTCTGCCAATAAGGAGACGCTAGGGACGCACTAGTGTCCCTAGCGCCTCCTTGTTAGCGCCGGCACTAATTTAAATAGTGAATCGCACACCCAGGAGAGGTGCCTGGGCGCGTGTTGGGAGAGTGGGTGCTTGCCTCGGAGCGCCGGCTCTCCCACAGTTTTTTTTTTAAATCGGCCTGTGGGTAAGAGGAAGAGTGCAATGGCAGTGAAAGGACAGGAGAGGGAGGGGATAGATTAGAGGATAGTATATCTTTTCCCTACTAAACTTTCCATGCTCCCTCATCCTTTACTTAGTCCTCAAATTCACCCTTCAGCTACTACATTGACCCTTATCCCCTTCCTTTTTTTTTCTCCCTTTTATTCCTACACTTATCACTCTTGCTTTTCTCATCTACCTTTTATTCCTGCACTTTTCCTCTCCCCTTCCAATCTCTCTTCCACCTGCTGTCTCTCTTCTCTGCCCTCCTCCTGCTGTCTCTACTCTTTTGTGTCCACCTGCCTCTCCTTTTTCCCCTTCCTTTCCTCTGCAGTCTCTCCTTTCTCCTCTCTTACTCTTATTCCTCATCCTGCCCCCATCTCTAGCAGGTAATGATGTGATACCATTGGACACTCAATAGGTTCCTACACCTAACTTTGCAGTATTGGTCATTCTTCCAGTGATGGAAAGAGTGTGATCATCAACCACTTCATCAATTGCTGCAGTGGCAGAGTCCATGATCCCAGGGATAGGGAGAAGCAGGACCTTTCACCCACTCAGGAGCTTGTAATGGTTGCGATTCTGCATGCAGGCCAGGAGTAGGATTCCCCACTATCCCATCTCAGCAGCAGCAGAGGCTGAAAGGATTCCCTGTCTTTCCCAGCAGCAGCAAAGACCTCAAAGGCAGGGCACACTAGTTTTACGTGGGATCATCTTTGATTAGATTAGCTTAGATTAGTTCCACAATTCATATGCAGTACCACGGAAGAGGAGGAGGAGGATCTTGAGTTGCAAAGAAAAAACAAGGACTGTGGTCCAGTGCCACAAAGAAGTTGCACTGTTGGACTAAAGCAGAACCAGATTGGTGGCTAGGAAAAAAAATCTACATCAAGGAGCCTTCTAAAGCCGGAAGAGATGGTAGCGCAAATGAGAACACTGAGAGACGAAGTTAAATTAGGACTGATGCTTACTAACTTGGGAACCGAGGCACCAATGTACTAAAACGTGCTCAGAGGTGGTGGTGGACTGATTGATTATTACTGGAAACAGCAGATAGGAAGCCCCACTGGGCCTTATGTTACTGCCACCAGTAATACATGCATTAACTCCAAAAAAAAATCCTGAGTTTAAAGTCTTTATTACAATTAGGGAGTTGTCAGCCAAATTTACTTCAGCTTAGTACATTGGCCTATAAGGGGGTAATTTTGTAATAGCCTGCATAAATCTGAGTGAAATAGTTATGTCGATTTTGAAAGCAAACTTACACATGTGTAGGAATAACCTAAGTCAATATTAAGAGGGGTAACTTTTAGCAGTCCACAAAGGGCTAAGGTAGCATGTACAAAGCACCCGCAGACTTTACTCCAAATTTTCAAAGCGGAAAATTAGCTGCTATGCATAAACCCTACACATTTATATGCATAAATCCAGCTAATCATTTTCTAATCCCTAGAAAGTATCTGTCAAAAAACTTGAAGTCTGATGCATTAGTAAGTATTCATAATCAATATATAACATTTGCCCAGGACCAGCTTTTTCTGCGCCTGGGGCAGATATTCAGAATTACACCTTCCCGCCCTCCCTTGACTTACCAGTGGCTTCTGTGGCACAGCACTGTGTCGTTTAGTGGTAGTGGCAGCTCCAGCAAAGCACATCTCTCTGTCTTCCCCCCCTGCCCAGCATCCTCTCTTGCTCTTCCCCCACCCTTTGTTCAACATCCCCTTTCTCTTCCCCTGCTTCCCCCCTCCCCTTCAATCCACTCTGTGGCTTACATCTTCCACTTCACCCCAGTCCTTCCCCTCCCTGCATCTCCCTTCTTTTTATCCCCCTCCACCACTTGCCCTGGGTCCCCCTCTTTCTCTCACTCCACTTCTTGTCCTGCAGCCACCTTTGAGCTCCACCTTCCCATCCCCCCACCCTCCCATTCATGTCCCTGCAGACAGGAGCGAAGGGGGAAATGAGAGAAGAGATGGTGCTAGTTTAGGGAGCAAAAGGTTCTTCTGTGCTTTGCACTGCACTCTTGTCTGCTCCAGGCTCACACCAAGCTGCTCCCCTCCACACCAATCTGTTGCTTGCATATTATCTGGAAGCGTAGGGCTGGAGCAGGAAACAGAGGGCTCTTCCTTGCTGCCTGAGATTCAGGGCACTGGCCAACAGAGTCATCGGGGCAGAGCCTTGTGCGCTTTTGCCCATAAGTAAAAGCAGCCCTGCTGATGATGCGCCCTTGGGCTTAGCACGCGGGGCAGCCAGCCCCCCTCCCCCCTCGGTGGGCACCCCCCCCCCCCCCCCATCTGTATACCCGTCGCACAGTTGAAGTGCATCCTTTTGTTGCTTTTTGCTTGCACGTTTATCCAAGCTGAGGATACAGTTATGGCTGAGTTTCATTACTCCGTGCTCTTATCAGCAGTCCTTTCATGTCAAGTCCATTTGCTCTCCCTCTTGAATTAGCTTTATAGCAAAACATGGACATGTTGGGGGACGAGCAGCTCTTAAGTCATTGTTGTCATACAGATTGCTGGCGAGATTAAATACACTTTCACGACTCCCTTGATGTGGATTTTCAATGTTTGTTGAACTTTTTCCGCCTCACCTCTACGGATGAGTTTCATAAACACTGCGTTTAGTTTAAGAAAACATTAATAAAGAGAAAGTGTTTTGTAGTTAACTAGCCACAAACACAAAAAAAACAGCTAAATGAAACTAAATGTAATTCCCTAAGCAGACCATAACTTATTTATTTTATTTATTTATTTAAAGCATCTTCTATACCGATATTAGTCGAAACATCATATCGGTTTACATCAAACTATAAGAACTAAAAGAAGGAAGTTACAAATAACAGGGGATGGGGAGAGGGTACAGAGAACCGATAGGAAAGCAAGGAAATCATAGGAACTTGGAACAAAACAACAAGGAAATCATAGGAACTTGGAACAAAGCATCAAGGTTTTCATATGTTTTCTCTGTCTGACAGCAATAAATAGAAGAGAAGGAAACACTGCTTTGGGACATTCATTCTCTAGCCAAACTTCCCCACATAAATGCAACAGCCTTGGGGGTGGGGGGTGGGAGGGGGGGCAGTGAGGAAGAAAGGGAGAAGCAATACAGAAGAAAACCAAACACGACTGGATTTGGCTGTAAGATATTTTATTAGAAGCAGGTGCTGCATTGGAGGTTGTGCTTCATTACAATAGTCTATGCCCTCTGTTAGGACAGATACTGGTCACTTCTTTTTTTTTTGGGGGGGGTGGGGGGGGAGGTAGCAACATTTTAAAATCTTGCCCTTTGTTTTAATCTATGAATTTCACTTCTAATGCTATTACAGGCATCGCTTGATCACAAAAATACTGTAAGATTTAATAAACTTTATGAGCAATACGGTGGTCAATGCAACCTAAATATACCCCCTTCACCGAGTCAAACTGAATTATGTCATTTCTCCCAGCTACACTTGTTTTCATCATCTTGCCAAGCCACATATACAAACAGCCTCTGATCTGGTCTCATTTGTATATCTGTACAGCAGCTTGATGTCTGTCTAATTGTGGATTACAGTGCACAGAACACCGAGACTATTTGTAAAGCTAAAATTGGGTACACCGAATAAGCATTTTGTCAATCAACTCGTTAAGACATTAATCTTAAATGAATCCTGCTAAATGAATACTTGTGGTTTAAACATCACTGTGATTTAGAGCTAACCATTTTCTTTGTACGTTATTGTGAAGGGTTCCCTCTGGATTCTGGAAGCACCTGTTGTCTTCTCCCCAGCCACGCCGCATTTAGGCTTCAGGAATCCCCTCAGGTAGCCTCTCTTGCTCTCCATCTTCCCCATCTCAGGTTGGGGTTCTCCCAGTGCCTTCTTCTGGCTTGGATCACCTCACTGGTCTGTAACCTTGCTTCATAAGCATTCCTAGCTCTCTGGAACCAGCTCTGGAACCAGCTCTGGAACCAGCTCATCATCATCCCTGCTCCTTTACTGCCCGTTTCAGAGTCCCTGTTTTCCACCTGGCTGCACTCTATGCTTGGAATAGACCTCCTGAGTTGGTGCGTCATGCTCCCTCTCTTGCCATATTTAAATCCTGCTGAAAAACCACCTTTTTTGAGGCAGCTTTTAAATATTAACCAGATAATCCCATTTAATTAAAACCATTTTCTTAATAAATGGATTGTAAAGTCTACCGAGCAGGGACTGTCTCATGTATTTTTGTACAGCACTGTGTGTCTGCCATGCTATAGAAATTATAATTAGTAGTAGCAGACATTATTTCTGTATCTGTGCATTCAGGTCCTCTGGTTCCTTTCCTATGTTCAGTTGATTTGTTGCCAGCTCACTCCTGTTCTCCTCTGTCTGTCTCCCCCTTTTAGCTAAGACACCCACACTTTTCTCTGCCTGAAGGATGGGTTTGGAGTTCAGTCCCTCCCTCTTCCTGAGCTCTGCCCATGTGGACTCCCTTCCTAACCAGGCTTTCCTGTTTTCCTCTAATTTTGTCTGTCCAGCATCCCAGACACTTCTGTCTGCCTCCTGTTTCTGAAGTGGAATATGAATTGTAAACCGCTTAGACCATGCTATGAATAAGCAGTATATAAGAAACTTTTAAATAAATAAATAAATGTATATATTATTACTACCTATATGTATATAAATGTACATATTATATATAAATGTATATATTATATAATACCTATAGGTATATATAGTATCTATATATAATACCTATATGTATATGTATACATATATATATATAATACCTATAAATATATATAATATAGTATATTATATATATTATATGAGAACTGAACACAGTACTCACCTGGAGTACTGTGTTCAGTTCTGGAGACTGTATCTACAAAGAGACAAGGACAAGATGGAAGCGGTAAAGAGAAGGGCGACCAGGAAGGTGGAGGGTCTTCATCGGATGACATACGAGGAGAGATTGAACAATCTAAATATGTACTCCCTGGAGGAAAGGAGGAGCAGGGGTGATATGATTCAGACTTTCAGATACTTGAAAAACTTTAATGATCCAAAGACAACAACAAACCTTTTCCGTCAGAAAAAAATCAGCAGAACCAGAGGTCAGAGTTGAGGCTCCAGGGTGGAAGACTAAGAACCAATGTCAGGAAGTATTTCTTCACGGAAAGAGTGGTGGATGCCTGGAATGCCCTTCCGGAGGAAGTGGTGAAGTCTAAAACTGTGAACGACTTCAAAGGGGAGTGGGATAAACACCGTGGATCCATCAAGTCTAGAGGGCGTGAATAAAGAGGAGGCAGCAAAACACTGCACGGAGCGGCAGTAGCCACTGAGGCATTCAAACACTGCACGGAGCGGCAGTAGCCACAGAGGCATTCACGGAGCGGGATGCCAGTGGCCAGTAGTTGGTGTTCCACCTTCACGGAGCAGAAGGATGGAGGGCTGCTATCTCCAAAAAAACAAAAAACAAAAAAACAAACAAAAAAATAAAAACAGGGGTGGGTAAGAGTATGGGGTAAGGGTGTGGCCTGCTTGTTACAGCTGGACATTCACTTGGATACAGATACGGCGCTGCTCTCTAAATTGGTGGTGGGCTGGAGGGGAATTAGGGATGGAGGGTACTGGAAGCCAATAGTAACAGGTGGGAGAGAATAAAAGGGGAAAAAAATGGATAAAGTGCATAGCTTGCTGGGCAGACTAGATGGGCCGTTTGGTCTTCTTCTGCCGTCATTTCTATGTTTCTATGTTTCTATAATATAGTATATATATAATACCTATATGTAAATATATATATGTATATATAGTATATATATATATATATCTATAATACCTATATGTATATATTATATGATACCTATAATAAATGTATATATTATTACTACCTATTATTCATGGCAATCCCCTGTTTGATGTAACCCTTGTTCGATGTAATTTAACCTTGGTTCGATGTAAATCGATGTGATATGTCTTTTCATGAACGTCGGTATAGAAAGGTCCAAAATAAATAAATAAATATTTTTTATATATATATATATATATATATATATATATATATATATATATATACAGTAGATAGTGGGGATGTGCAATCATTTAGGATGAATTAGGCAATTTTGGGAAAATTCGGTTTTTGGGTAAGTGAAATACGAAATTTCCCGCGGCGGGCCGAAAACAAAGCCCGAACCAAAAGGTTCAGATTTGCACATCTCTAGTAGATAGATATTCTTTATTCAGGGTTCTCCCTGTTTTTGATAGTAGGGGCCACCTTCAGGCACTGCTGAATCCTTGCAAACTCAGAATACATGCACCATCACTCAAATGAAAGTTCTTACACTGTTGTTCCAAAGGGAAAAAAAAAAGGTTTACTGTTGTAAAAGATGGCAGCTAACAAAAATTACAGTTCCAGAAAACTGTTTAAAAAATCAGGCTTAACTTTCACTCAAAACTCTTACAATAATTCTAGCATTTTGAGCTCCTAAGTCCATACAGATTCTCTCTTCAATATCCTCACTTTGCAGTTCCTATACTATCCTTCAACTTTAGGATGGATACCTTCCTCCGCATGCAGACATAAAACTCTCCACAAATCCAGTGTTCCAGACAAGAAGACTCTTGGCCTTCTTTTCACCTGAAAAGGGAAAGCAATTCCCTCTTCATCTTCAATTCTTATGGAGCAGGTCAGCAGACATCCTCTCCCACTCCAATTCCTTTGACTGATCCATCCCTATATACCTTTTGAAAAATCCCTTCCCTCTAGGGAATAGACAAAAAACATGTTTTGGAGCACATGCACGTGCCTTTTTGTGTGCATTATCTGAGCGTCCTGGGGGAGCTCAGTTTAGGCACTTATATAGGCACAGTGTTGTGTGCTTTATCTGGGAGTGCCTATTTTTCTGAGTGCACTATTAAGGTGTATTGACAGACTGATGGCGCCCATACCGAAGAAACCTAAGCGCCTTGCCCTATGTGTTGCTTGTCATATTCGGGCATCCCTACCTGGTGTTCCCTCAAATTTGGCAGCGCTGTTAGGTAGGTACGTGAATCATTTTTGACGATTTAAAAAAATCGTCAGATATTTTTTAAATTGTCAAAAATCGTTGAGTCGCGATACAATAGAAATTCCCCCGATTTATCGTGAAAAATCGTAAATCGGGGGGGGGGGAGGGGGGGGAAAACCGGCACACCAAAACAACCCCTAAACCCACCCCAACCCTATAAAACTAGTCCCTTACCTTCCCCCACCCTCCCGAACCCCCCCAAAACATTTTACGAGTACCTGGTGGTCCAGAGGGGGCGCAGGGACCGATCTCCCGCTCTTGGTCCATCGGCGCTATTTTGGCTGCCACTCAAAAATGGCGCCGATGGCCCAATAAAAAAACCCACCCGACCCTTTAAAAATGACCCCTTAGCTTCCCCCACCCTCTCGATCCCCCCAAAACATTTAAAAATTACCTGGTGGTCTAGTGGTGGTCCCGGGAGCAATCTCCCATTCTCGGGCCGTCGGCTGCCACTCATAAAGATGGTGCCGATGGCCCTTTGCCCTTACCATATGACAGGGTATTCGTGCCATTGGCCGGACCCTGTCACATGGTAGGAGCACTGGCTGGCCGGCACCATCTTTAAAGATGGCCGCCGCCATCGTAAAGATGGCCGCTGCTGTCTTTAAAGATGAAAGATCCATAAAGCCTCATGCTTTTTCCCTGTTATGGAAGCTATTCAAGAATTAATTGATCTTGAATGGAGCACCCCAGAAGCTAATTTTAAAGGGGATCGAGTCTTGGAAGGACTGTACCTCCTGGATCCAGTTGTGAGAGAGCAATTACGTTTTCTGAAGGTGGGTGCACTTGTGTGTGCTGTTACCAAGTGGACGACTATTCCTTGAAGGATGCACAGGATAGGAGGATTGAGGCTATCCTTAAGCAGGCCTTTGAAGCAAGGGCAATGAATTTGCAGTGAGTTTCCTGTTGCTCTCTGGTGGCTCACTCTTGTTTATTGCTCTCTCAGGAGATTGATGAATCTGATGTAAATTCCAGGGCAGTGATGGAACCAGCAGTCATCTATTTGACAGATGCAGGCTGCAATTTGGTCCGCACTTTGGCCAAAGGGGTGGCTTCAGTAATAGTGGTTAGGCATTAGGTAAGGCTGAGAAATTGGTCGGCCAATATAACCTCGAAGTCTAACCTTACAAAGTTGCCCTTTAAAGGCTCACCCTTTTTTGGGAGTAAGTTGGAGAAAATGGCCAATAAGTGGGTCCCTGGTTCCTCGATTACCAGAGGATAAGAAGCAGGCGTTGAGATCCTTCAGCACAAGAGGTCATGCTAGGAGGTTCAGACATTGTTGACCCTACAGAGAGTGACTTTTTAAAGGAAACCTTTGGATAGATCTCAGTCCTTTCGTCCCAGAAAGCCCAGAAGGAGCACAGGCTCCTGGAGTGGAGCACTCCGAACCTCCCAATGAAGGTGTGCCAACCCACCTCCAGGATCAGGAGATAGCAGGTTGCCTCTCTCTTTTTTATCAGAGGTGGGTCAAGATCATGACAGACCAGCGAGTGCTGGAGGTGATTAGGGATGGCTATGCACTGGAGTTTTGTAGTGTGCTTCTGGATGTGTTCATGGTGTCTTGGACTCCCTGCAACTCTACACAGAAGAGACAGGCAATGGAGGTTACATTATTAAGAATCATCAGCTTTCGGCCTGTGATTCCAGTGCTCATGTCTTAAGAAAATACAAGCCAATGTTCCATTTATTTCGTGGTACCCATCCTGGATCTCAAAGGAGTCACCCGTTATTTGCATGTGACTCATTTTTACATGGAAACCTTGCATTCAGTGATAATGCCAGTACAGTTGGGGGAGTTCCTGATGTCTCTGGATCTGTCCGAGGTGTACCTGCATATTCCAATCTGGTTAGAGCATGAATAATTTCTGCATTTCATGATTTTGGATCATCATTATCAGTTTTGAGTGCTACCTATTGGTTTAGCCACTGTGCCCAGAACCTTTTCCAAAGTTATAGCAGTGGTGGCGGTGGAGTTGAGAAAAGATGGGATCCTGGTACAGCCGTACTTGGACAACTGGATGATTCAGGCCAAGAGTCTGGAAGAGAGTCTCTTAGTCTCACGCAAGGTGATCTCCTTGTGCAGGAGCTAGATTGGGTCGTAAACCTGGCCAAGAGCAATCTTCAGCCATCACAGTCACTGGAGTATCTCGGTATTCAGTTCAACATGAAACAGGGCAGGGTATTCCTGCTGGAGGGCCAATGGCACAGGTGCATCTATTAATAAACACAATTGTGCTCAACAGTGTGATCCTATCTTTGGGTGCTTGGCTTGATGGTGGTGACCCTGGAGGGGTCCTCTTCAGTGCACTCTGCTGTTTCTGGAGCCCACAGTCTCAAGATTATTCCATTCGGCTCCACCTGCCCATGGAGGTCTGCTCTCAACCACAGTGGTGGTTAAAATGGATCATCTAAGAATGGGGGTTTCCCTAAGATTACCAGACTGGCTAGTACTCATGACAGATGTGAGCCTCCAGGGTTGGGGAGTTCACTGTTAAGATCTGACAATACAAGGGCGCTGGAGTGCAGAAGAGTCTCTCTGGAAAATCAATTGGCTGGAAGCCTGTGCAGTCTGATTGAAATGCTTGCGGTTCGGCAACAGATTGCAGGGTTGAGCAGTCCAGATAAAGTTTGACAATGCGACAACAGTGGCATACATCAATTGGCAGGGAGGAGCTAAGAGCCAGCAAGTGTCGTGGGAAATAGCCCAACTTATGGAATGGGCGGAAGTGCATCTTCAGGAAATTTCAGCCTTGCACATTGCAGGAAAAGACAATGTGAAAGCAGTCTCTCAATAGACAAAGTCTGGAGCCAGGAGAATGAGGATTATCAAGCGAGGCATTTCAACTAATAGTGGATCATTGGGGCTTTCTGTTTCTGGACCTGCTGGAGACTTCTCGCAATGTGAAGGTTCCTTGATTCATCGATGCTCTCATGCAGGGGTGATTGGAGGGCAATCTGCTGTATGCTTTTCCCCCATGGCTCATGTTGGGCAGAATGGTTCACAGGATCGAGCGTCACAAGGGGATGATGTTTCGGGTGGCACCAGATTGGCCCAGGAGACCATGGTATGCAGATCTGTGGATTACCCCCTCCAGTTTCGGGCACACAAGGATCTGCTACGGCAGGGGCCTGTTCTTCATGAAGATCCAAATCGATTTTGTCTTATGGTATGGCCTTGAGAGCCCTGGATATTCTGCTGCAATGATTGCCACATTGCTATGAGTGAGAAAGTTCTCCACTTCCTTAGCCTAGGAGCGGGTTTGGCGAATTTTTGAGTCTTGGTGTGAAGATCAAGGGATGCTTCCTCGTTCAGTTAAGATCCTGCTTATTTTGGAATTTTTGCAGGAAGGATTGAATAAAGGTATGACCCTTAATTCCTTAAAGGTACAAGTGGCAGCTCTTGCCTGTTTCCGAGGTCAGGTGAATGGTGGGCCCTTGTTGGCTCATCCAGATGTGGCCCATGTCTTGAAAGGAGAGAAGCATCTTCACCCTCCCTTGCGGTCCAGTGCCTTTGTGGAGTCTTAATATAGTTTTGGATTTTTCAGCGGACCCTACTTTTCGATCAATGCTTAAACTTTCTTTGAGGTTAATGACCTTAAAAACAGTGTTTCTTGTGGCAATTTGTTCTGCTCGTCGAGTATCTGAATTACAGGCATTGTCTTGCCGGGAGCCGTTTCTACAAGTGACTCCAGGGTCGATACATCTGCGTACTGTTCCTTCTTTTTTGCCAAAACTGATCTCGGATTTTCACTTGAATTTGTCTATTTCCCTGCCGATTCTGGACAGGAAAAGAGATGCAGAGGAATATTGCCTGTTCCAGCCCTTGGATACCAAGAGGCATATCTTGAGGTATTTAGAGGTTTCTGAACCTCTCAGGAAGATGGACCGGCTGTTTATATTCCATGCTGAGAGTAAGCAGGGTGAGCCAGTGTCACAGGCTATAATAGTCTGTTGAATTAAGGAAGTAGTCATGGCTACGTATGAGGATGCTGAGCAGTCATTGCCTAGTCAAGTATGGGCTCATTCCACTAGGGCTCAAGCAGTGTCATGGGCGGATGTTAGATTGTTGTCTCCCATTGACATTTGCCAAGCTGCGACTTGGTCCTTCTTACACACCTTTGCCAGGCATTATCGCTTGGATGTGCAGGCCTGGGAGGATGCAGCCTTCGCACGTGCGTTTTGTATGGACTGCAGGTAGCCTCCCACCTTGTTCGGAAGTAGCTTTGATACATCCCAATGGTTTTGGATTCACCTGTCTATACGCTAAGAAAGGAGAAATTGCTACTTATCTCATAATTTCCTTTTCCTTAGTACACACAGGTGAATCCAGCTTTCCAGTCTAGGCTGCTGAATGGTTGTGCTATGGTCCTCATGCATGGCCGTGTGTCCCTGGGAATACTGGTAAGTGTCAACCCAGTCCCTAATCTAGTGTTATTACACTCTTTGTCTGAGCTCAGTGTTTTCCTGTTGGCTGAGTGCTGGAATGATTATCTGTTAATAATCAAGTTTTGTTAGTTTGTCCATAGTTGGCTTTTCCAGAGAATTCTGGCAGGCTGATGTCACTGCAGGGGTATATATACTGTTTTGTCAGCTTTGCTCCATATCCATCTGCTGGTAGAGTGCATAACCCACTGGTTTCAGATTCGCCCGACTGTTCTAAGGAAAAGGAAATTATCAGGTAAGTAGTAATTTCTCCTTGTTTCTACAGAGAGTGAAACAGTTTTCAAGGATAAAATTATATCATTTCTGATAATGAAGGAAGAAACCAAAGAAAGCTTTTAGAAGATGTAAATGTTAGAACTGGGAAATTGCTTGTATTTTCAGTTGCATGATACTATTAGGGGCGGATTTTCAAAGGCCCGCGCACGTAAATCCTTCCGGATTTACGCGCGCAGGGCCCTCGCGCGCCGGCGCGCCTATGTTGCATAGGCCGCCGGTGCGCGTAAAGCCCCGGGACGCGCGTAAGTCCCGGGGCTTTTGTAAGGGGGCGTGTCGGGGGCGGGGCCTACTGATGCGGCGTTTCGGGGGCGGGCCCGGGGGCGTGGTCGAGGCCTCCGGACCAGCCCCCGGGACCGGAGGACGGAGCGGGGCTGCCGGCCGACGCACGCAAAGTTACGCCTGCTTCCAGCAGGCGTAACTTTGCGACAAAGGTAAGGGGGTGGTTAGATTGAGCCGGGGGGGGGGGGTGGGTTAGGTAGGGGAAGGGAGGGGAAGGTGCAGGGAGGGCGAAGGAAAGTTCCCTCCGAGGCCACTCCGAAATCGGAGCGGCCTTGGAGGGAACGGAGGCAGGCTGCGCGGCTCTGCGCGCGCAGGCTGCCGATTTTACGCAGCCTTGCGCGCGCCGACCCCAGATTTTATAAGATACGTGCGGCTACGCGCGTATCTTATAAAATCAGGCGTACCTTTGTTCGCGCTCGCGCAACTTTTTAAAATCTGCCCCTAATTGTATAATCATTGGCTCATCTTCAGAATTACTTGCCACATTTTAGAGACCCACTAGAGCAGAGGTAGATTTATATCAATTACATATTGGCACATATTTCATAAATAACTTTGAAATTTCTTGGGAAAGGTATTTTATGCAGTGCAGTATGTGCACGCATAGTGTTAATATTTATCTTTGAAAGCAATTAGTTGAAGAATACTGGTTCATTTTCTTAAAAGATAATCTATTACTACATGCTATTATATAATGTGAACCAGTGGCTCAGTTGTTTATTTGATTAGATTTTGTTTTACACTTGTTTGCAATGGCATAATCACAGGTGAACCTGGACGAGCCATGGCCCTCCTACTTTGGGCTCAGGCCCACCCAACCAGGGCTGTCTGACATCGGAAGAGGCCTGTTGGAGTAATGCCATTACGGGATCCCATCCCTGTGATGGTGAAGCAGCAAAGCCATCACGGGATCTCATCCCCACAGCAGCAGAAATAGGAGTTTGGCTGTGCCTAATGAAAATGCCCTGTGTATGTGGGTAAGAATGAGAGCCTGGGTGTATGTGTGTGGATTAGAATGGGAACCTGAGGATGTGTGTGTGGAGGTGTGGGAAGGGGAGCCTGGGTATCCATCTGTGTATAAGAATGGGAGGCTGAGTGTACATCTATCTGTGTATATGAATGGTAATGAGGGTGTGCATCTGAGTGTGCGAGAATGGGAGCCTCCGGGGTTAGGGTGACAGTGTGAGAGCAATAAACAAAACCGTGATCCGGCCACATGAAAAAAAATTAACGATGTGAATCGGAATCGGAACCGATTCCGGTTTCGATTCACATCTCTAGTAGTTTCACTCTAACAGTCCACCTTGATCTGTTACTCCAGTAGGTGATGTTTAATGTTCTAGGTCTTGGTGTAGAATTTGCATTGCCGCTTTTTCATAAGGTTGCTGTTATTTGAATCATGAGAGTCAGTGCTGTGACTGTATGGTATGGCAAGGTTCTAGATGTCTCCTTTTTTTGCAGGAGTTTGTGTTACTTCACAAAATGTTTAGCAGTGGAGGGATATGTTTTGCTGAGGTGCCACCAGAATTTGAATTTTTTTTTTTCATGTTGGTTGAAATATGAATTGTCCTAGCTCTACTCTGCACCTGTTCTGATGATTAATGCTATTTTATTGTAGTTATATTGATTTCTGGCTGTCTGCAAAGAGGATTCATGAAAGAATACATTGATTTTTGTTTTATTACATGATTGATTGGATCTGTTTATTTGTTTTCTTTACATTTTACATGACATTCTTGTGCATTTATAAACTGCTATAAAATTAAAATAAATACAGATTAATAAGGAATTTTTAATACTAGTAAGTGCTTGAAATAATTGAGGTAAAATGTTTTGATGTCAACTGATGTTGGCTGCAGTGGTGAGGCATGCAGGGGTTAAACCACATTCAGGCCAGACTTTGTGGCAACAATGGAAAGAGCAGCAGGTATGTTGCTTTGAGAAGATATGACAACATGGGCTTTATGTAGGGTAACTTGCACAAGGAGTGCTACTGGCAACAGTAAGTAAGTGCACCAGCTTAATTTTTGAGGCAGCTAGGGACTTCACAGTGTTTTTGTCTCCCATGCAGGTTAACAAGGAGATGATTACAAACTGATAATGTCATGAGACCCTATTAACAGGGTACATTAAGTGTCCACTTTTATAGTCCTAATTTGTAAAGTTTTGGTAACTCCTCCTCAGAGAGGCATAAAAATTTGGGGAAGGGCTCATTTGACATCCTTGATGAGGCAACAAACATCTCTTCTAAGGGGAAGGGATTTCTATTTTACCCATTCCCCATAAACTTGTGAAAAGTCATTCATTGACCCCTTTTTAGCTAAATTTTAGCATTAACATTGTATTTTGGGTAATAAAAGACCTCTAAATTAGTAGGAGTTTATTGCGACAAATTTGTATGATTAGATTATTTTAATAATTTTTGTCTGGTATGTAATTAAATTGGCATTTTTATATGTACTTTGTAATGTGAGAAAGTGAGTTTTTCTGTTTGTTTTATTTGACATATTTAGTTAAGATCATCCTATAATTATGATATATATAATCAACTATTTTGATTTCATTTACTGTTTTAGGAATTATAAAAATTATTTTTAAATTTAGTTCTAAATAGTCTATTTTCTTAAATAGTTACAAAATGGAAACTGAGTCACTGAGGACAATGATTTTTTGACAATACTAGATGAAAGTGGAAATAAGGTGGTCTAGTTATTTCAAAGTCTTTAGTATACTTTGAATTAAGAGCCATAGAATGTTAAAGTTTAGCTGAATAGTTGCTGGCAGAATGAGAAAAGTTTTCACATTAAGTTCGATTGGTAGAAACATAATTACATCATCTTACTATCAAGGGGTTTAATGAGATCATATGCCAAACTTGGAGTTAGGGGCCAGTCAGATGTCCTAGTTTAAGTATGGTAGGTGTCCTAATCAAGCTAGTAAATTCTAAATTGTAACCTCTGATAACCTTATAAAATGGCTTGCTTCAGGAATGTTGAAGGAAAACTGAGATGGACTTTAGAGCTGCAACAAACACATGCAGAGCCTGCTGAAATAAACCAGAGAGTAATGAATGGTTGAATGTTATCAGTAATTATAGTTGATTGATCCTGTGCAAGTAAGTGTAAACATATGATCTAAGGGACATTAAATGATTAAATATCCCTCTGTGTACTGAGAAAATATATTTGGATATAAGCATATGCAATGTATAGAATAATATTGGCTAACTGACAAAATAAAGAAATCAAGAAGAAAACATTTCTTTTTGGCGAATTAAAAGTCAAACAAACTACCAAATATTTTAAAAAGACCAGACACTGAATCATACTGTGAACCAGTTAAAAAGGGTAATGATTATATTCTTGTTCTTTGGAAAGAGAACCATATTGCTTTTCTATACCAAACAAAATATATAGAGGGTCGCAACAAATAGTGACGTCACAGACACCATATTCTTTTAAATCTGAAGACACGTTTTCTGGTCCCTTATAATCAAAAGAGAAATTAAAAAGAAATGTTATTTTTTCGTGTTGCAAAAACAGTTTCCTAGATTGTTCAAACATAGCTTAGGCATATTTTGCATAGGGAATATTTGGAAGATAATTGTAAAAATGGGCTTAGCCAGATTTTTAAAAATTTAAAGTTATTTGTATGATAAAAGGTAACATTAGAATATCAAGAGTTAAAAGAGCAAATAAGGGCCTTCAGCACAAGACCGGATCACCATTGGATCATTGGAGACAGAGCCAGAATCCTAACTGTTTTTCCTGTATGGGACATGTCAACTCACAAAAAAAAAATTGGCTGTTTAAATATAGTCATGTTTCAATTAGAATTAACTTGAAAAGATTTTGAGGTTAGTAATAGGAAATATTTAACTTTGAAAAGAATAAAAACCATATGTAGGTTTCAACAATGAAAATGTGTGGTTGAGTTGAGTAAAATATTAAAGTTATCTATATTCTGAGAAGCAGTAGTAGAGAAACTGGGAAAGAAAGTGAAAACATTGTAGAGAATAGGGTAAAGCTAATAACATTTACCTATGAACTCCAGAGGTGAAGTTCTTTTAAGAACCAAGGTATGACACAACTTACCTTACAAAAATCACTCATCCTCTATATATTCACTCACCCACCTACTCTCACAGACTCAGGCTGTTACATTTGGCCAGCAGCAGGGTAAGCCCGTGACCAGCTGCTCTCACTGGCTTACCACTGGCAGCCTCCCTATGTACACATAGACGGGCCCATCACCACGCTGCTACCATCAATTTCCTGAAGTACACAAACTCCCATTACAAAGGTCCGTGGAGGTAATCTTCTCAAGGGGACTTCCGATGACGTCAGGCCTTCTGGGCCAATTAAGCCAGGGTCCTGCAGCTTCTCCTTGCCTCAGCAACTGGTATACTGCCTAGTACAGTGTGTGTTGCTCCTTTCGTTCCAGTATTTCTGTTCCTGCATCCAGCCTTGCCTTGCCCAGCCTGCCTTGTTCAGCCTTGCTTTGTCCAACCTGTCTTGTCCATCCTTGCCTTGCCGTGTTTGTCCTATCCAGTGTCTCCTCGTCTGTTTTAATCCATCCTTCAGCATGAACTCCTGGTACTGACTTCCTGCTTTGGACCTGATTGTGCTTGCCTGCCACTTGGTCCTGACCATTGCCTTGGACCTGACTATGCTTGCCTGCCACCTACCCAGACCTACCAAACATGTGTGCATCCTGCTCATTATGTCACTGAAATTAAGTCTGAGTTATTTTTTGTCTGCAGTTTTTGGGTGATGGTATGGGGAGAGGGAGGTCTGGAGCAATTAGTAGAAGATGTTGGTGAGCTACTGGAGGGCCTGGGTGAGCTGATGGAGGTCTCAGCGAACTGGTGCTTGGAAGTACATGTACAAGTATTTTCATAAGCAGAATACATGCATACATCTGCCAACTTTATAAAAAAAAACCTTGCCACTCCCATAAACTGAAGGTTATTATGTGCACATGTTACAATTATTAAATGTATAAAATATATGATGGTAACTTAGAAACAGCCACGCGGGCATACATGTGCGCACATATGCCAGCTCACGCCAAAGGATATGGCAATTTTATAACATGCATGCATGGTATAAAATAGGCTGTACGTGCGTACATGTGCGCACAATTTTATATGGACGTGCGCATGTGCGCGCAAATGCTGCCTCTACCACATAAGTAGGAGGATTTTAGCATATACATCTACTGATGCTATTAGCAGTTTCTCCAGTTCGTTCTCAATTTGCCCCCAGTTCACTCGGATAAAGGATAGGACTTCCTACCCCTCCTAGTTAATTATCCTCCCTTTTTCCCTGTTATCCCTTACCCTTAAAACCCCACTAGCTAGCTTGATTTTTATGTTCCTGGACTTATGCGCCATCCATAACAGAAGTAATGTTACATGGTAGGGGATCCCAGGGCACACTTATACTCATAAGTATTTACGTGCACATTTCATGTTAAAGTCCTGGGCCACACCAAGAACACACCCACACCTCACACCCTTTGTTAAAGTCCCAGGCCTCACCAAGAACACACCCACACCTCACACCCTTTTTCAACTTCTTATTTGTATGCATACTGGGAGATACACGTGAACTCAGGCACCTTTTAAAATCCACCCGGTGTGCACCACATGGACATATTTGCGTTATCTCCAGGCTTTGACAACAACCAGGCTTTTAAAATTCACCCTAATGTGCATATTTTTATAAAACAGGTGTAAAAACTATGGGGCGGATTTTAAAAGCCCTGCTCACCGGCGGCCTATGTCGTAAGTCCCGCGTAAGTCCTGGGGCTTTGGAAAAGGGGCGGGGAGGGGGTGTGCCGCGGCGTTTCGGGGGCAGGCCCGGGGGCGTGGTGCCGGCCCGGGGACGTGGTCGAGGCCTCCGGACCAGCCCCCAGGACCGGAACACAGAGCTGGGCTGCCGGCCGGTGCGCGCATAGTTACGCCTGCTTTCAGCAGGCGTAACTTTGCCGACAAAGGTAGGGGGGGGTTTAGATAGGGCCGGGGGAGTGGGTTAGGTAGGGGAAGGGAAGGGAAGGTGGGGGGGAGAGCGAAGGAAAGTTCCCTCCAAGGCCGCTCCGAAATCGGAGCTGCCTCGGAGGGAACAGGCAGCGCCCACTGGGCTCGGCGCGCGCAGGTTGCACAAATGTGCACCCCCTTGCGCGAGCCGACCCCGGATTTTATAAGATACGCACGGCTACACGCGTATCTTATAAAATCCAGCGTACTTTTGTTCGCGCCTGGTGCGTGAACAACAGTACGCGATCGCGTATTTTTTTAAGATCTACCCCTATGTGGATGGCCACATTAAAACACTGCTCATATACTGCAACATAAGTGCATGCTTTCAGGGTGATATTTGGTATTTTATAAACTGTCTGGCTTTCACTGTAGTTTATAAAATCCAGGCATATCTTTAGACACATCTACTCATGTCTGCGTGTCCTGAGTTATACATGCCTTATGAACATATCACCCCAGTTTTGATTAACCTCCATTGGCTTCTGATACAGCAGAGTATACACTGCAAAATAGCCAGTTTGCTTTCTAAACTATTATCAACGGATGTTGCACCCTGGGCAGTCTCATTAAGAGTAATTCAACTGACTCGTGCTTTGACATCTGCACAGAGAGGCTATTTGGATGTCCCATTAGTTAGGCAAGCATGATTAGTTTCACGTAGAGAATATGCTTTTTTGGTTTCAGCATCTACTTTTTGGAATTCATTACCTCAAGCACTATGCCAGGAAGAAAGTTTCAAGGTTTTAAAGTAGAGTTGAAAACATACAGTATCTGTTTACACAGGCCTATTTTTAATTTTAATTTTGGATTTCTTGAGTTTTACTGTTTTACTATTTACCGCTGCTGGATTTTATGATTAATGAGATGTTCTCTTAGTCTGATATTTTTATGTTTTGTTTTATAGTTTGTGTTGCGTAGGAGGTGGATCCTTGGGCTGAGGTAGGGTTGATGCAACCTCTAGGTGAGGGCCTATGGGTCCCCACTCTAAGCAGGCAGAGTGGGCTGAAGCTGGAGGCCACTGGAGCTTCACCTATACCAGCCCACCTTCCCCTTGGTTGAGCCTTCGGGTGCCGGGGCTGGCAGGACTTAAGCGGGCCTCAAGGTTAAGTACAGGTAGTACTTAACCTTAACTGCTGCCCAGAGACAGCAGTCAGCAGATGGTGTGGTCCTATCCTGGACGGGATATGGATGAGGAACTCAAGCACCAAGGAAAAGAAGGAACTGAAGGTGCCTGAGCAAAAGGAGGCCGAAGCCTTAATAGTCCATGTCCAGAGGATAGGGACAGAGGCATCAATGTCAAGCTTGAATGGAAGCTGGCAGCACTAGGAAGATGTAGTAAGCAACGTGGATCTCTGCACTCAAGAAAGTCTGAGACAAAGTCGTTTGTAGCAATGGTCAAGGCACGGAGAAGGCAGGTGTGGTCAGACGTAGCAATGGTCAAGGCATGGAGAAGGCAGACGTGGTCAGACATAGCAATGGTCAAGGCACAGAAAAGGCAGGCATGGTCAGATGTAGCAATGGTCAAAGTACGGAGAAGGCAGGCAAGGTCAAATGTAGCAATGGTCAAGGCACGGAGAAGGCAGGCAAGGTCAAATGTAGCAATTGTCAAGGCATGGAGAAGGCAGGCAAGGTCAGGCGTAGCAGTGCTCAGGCTTGGAGAAAGCAGGCAAGGTCAGGCATAGTGATGGTCAGAACCAGAAAGTCAATCAGCACACAGATGAGATGAACACAGAACAGGAACCAGGAACTTGGAGAAACAGGAGCATGAAGCAAGGCTCATGGAAAAGCAACGAGTACGAAGAAACCTGGAACAGGAGACCAAGGAGACCTGTTGCAAAGGCAACATTTCAGTGCGAGGCCTGGGCATTTAAGCGCTGAGGGAACTGACCTCAGCATCCAGGTCTGTGGCCAGGTTCTCACCACGGGCCCTTTAAAGGTTTCATTGGTGTGCGCACGCGCACCTAGGGAGGGGTGCAGCGCCGCTGGCATTGTCTCTCCTCGAACCCCGTGGAGAGGCCCGATGGATGGAGGCATCCTGGCTGGAGGTCCTGGGAAGCAGAGCAGGGCGGAGGTGCTGGCGGAAGTCCAAGGTCGGGACTGGTGGCCCACCACTGCCAGTGACGAGGAGCTGGAGCCTGAAGCCTGTGCAGAGATGTGAGAGGGCCGCATCACGGGGCTGCCACGGGCGGTGAGCGTAACAGTTTGTTTTATGTTTAATATCATTATGTATGTATTTATTTATTTGTACATCACTTAGAGCTTCTGCATAAGCAATTAATCAAATCCTTAATAAAGATAGATATTGAAAATTACCATCTCTAAGTCCTAAATTTATTTATTTATTTATTTATGCAATTCTTATATACCGTGGATCAGAACACATGATTCTATCTTTATGGTGAATTAAGACACAAAGTACTGTAGCCTCAGAGGATTACAAAAGAATACAAAAAGTAGAATTGTGATGTAATCATCCCCTCGCATGATGTGAAAGTGAAATGAAAAATGACACCTTGAAATTCCTTAATTTATCATGATGCAATTTTGTAAATTTAATTTTAACAACTCAAGAGAATAATAAAATTAGTTTAAAGACCAAGGGAGGTAAATCAAGAAAACTATGACTATGAGCTGTTTCCTTGCAGTAAATTAAAGCATCTTTCATAGTTTTGGGTTATTGCCTAGCAGCAGAACTGAATTAAAAATTGCAATTAGTGAAAAACAGTAAATATTTTTAGAATAAATGACTAATTTATAAAATTGTGAAGATAGAAAAAGGATCTGAGCAGCATGAAAAACCCAGTGTGTTATATTGGACAATGAGTTTGGCAACTATTCATTCAGTCTCCAGCTGGCCTTATACTCCACACTCCTAAACAGTTAAAAGGCAAAACTTCTATAATTAGGAGGGCAGCTGTGTAAGGGTAAAAATATATTTCTCCTGTCTGAATCAACCATATTTCTGTTCAAAGTAAAGCAGCACAAATTATGTAGGTCAGTACTTATGAAACTGAATTTCCCTTTTGTTTCAAGCTCCCATTTTTATATCTCTCTTTTTTTTTTTTAATCATTTAAATCTTACGCCTCAAGTTGGCAACCTTCCTAAGCCATATATATAGTGACTTTTTTTAATTGGTGAAAAATTAGACAAAGCTAGGGCATAAACTACAAAGACAGTTAAGAGTTTATCAACATTTTGAACAGTGCATCTTTTGTCAAAGTCTTGATTTCCTGAAACTTTTGGAAAGGTAAAACATCCCATAGGAAAAAAAAACAAAACCTTGTGTCAAAGCACTAGGAGACTTTTGCTCCAGATGCTAAATTTAAGGTTTAAGAAAAGTCCTTCTATTGTAGGTAATTTACCTCCATGAAGCTCATATGATATCTGGATTTAAATTGCTCACCTTTCCAAATCTGTGCTCAGGATGAGCTATAATTCAGGTACAGTAGATAATTCCCTATCCCAGAGGGATTGCAATCTGAGTTGGTACTTGTGGCAATCACAGGCAAAGAGACTCGTCTAATTTCATAGAACATAGAAACATAGAAATGATGGCAGAAAAGGACCAAATGATCCACCCAGTCTGCCCAGCAAGCTTATGCTAGTAGATGCTGCCCTGTGCAGGTTACCCCATGTGTATCAGTTTCCCAGACCGTAAATGTCAGGGCCCTTGGATACTATTTGAATCTGATTTCCTTAACTGTTGCTGTGGAAGCAGAGAACAATATTGGAGTTGCATGAAAAGTATCAGGCTTAGAGATTAAGGTTCCCTATACGTACCCAGATCAGTCCAGACTGTGGGTTATGCTTCCCTTCCAGCAGATGGAGACAGAGAAAAACTCGAAGGGCACCCTCTCTTAACCTGGTGTGCACCTGCATCCCTTCAGTACTTCTCTGTCTCCAGCAGATGGAGGTGGCACAAACCCTGCAGTCTTGCCCTGATCTTAGGGTTGAGACAATATCCCTTTAAAAATTGAAAGAAAGAAGAAGGTTTCTTCACTGCTACAGCGATTTGATTCAGGCTGTAAGTTCCTGATGGTCTTTTCAGATATTTTCTCTGCTTTCAATACCGTCCTAAGAGATGGAGGAAAGGAGAAAAGGGTGAGTGTGAAAGGACCTGTTAAAACAAATTATATAAACACAAGCAAAGTTGGAAAATTAACTAATTTTTTAACATAATATAAAAGATGGAAATTTTTGCCAATGTGCACCAGAAGGTTCTAATTTTTGCCACAGAATCTACCCGAGCTGCTGCAGCAAACTATGGGACTGTGCCTTAGGCCTTCTAATCCATGTTGACTGACTTCACAGGAAGGGGGTGGGTGGTAGGGAGTGATTGCACCAACAGTGTCTAGGGTAGCAAAACCTTAAATCCATCAGTGCTTAAGATGATCAAATACAATGTCCCCCAGTTCCCGCTCTTCCGTGCTTAGAAGAATTTCACCACCAATACCGTGCATTTGCCTTCTATTTTTGCATTCTAAATGTATTACTCTGCATTTTTTAGAATTAAATCTTAGCTGCCAGACCGTAGACTATTCCTTGAGCTTCGTAAGATCCCTCATCATGCTTTCCACTTCTTCCTGGCTATTCATCCTGTTACAGGCTCTGGTATCATCAGCAAATAGACAGACCTTTCCTAAGTCCTAAGTCCATCTCTTAAGACGGGAGGAGATGGAGAGGGTGAGAGGACCAGGAATGGGATGAGGATAAGGTGAGTAGGACTGGGTATTATTGGGAGGAGAGGAAGAGAAGACTGGGGATTAGGAGAATGGGAGATGAGGAAGAGCAGAAATCTGGGATGAGAGAGGGAGAAAGGTTCTGGGATGGAGGAAGGGGAGGAGGGAGTACCTGAGTTTGGGGAGTAGGTTCCAGGCTCTGGAGAGAAAGTAGTAGTAGGAAGGAAGGAAAGTTCCAGGATCAGGGGGATAGAATCTAAGATCAAGAGAGAGAGAATATGAATTCCATTGCAAGTGTCCCTACCATGCTTCAGTCCTGCTCCCCTCGCATCTCTCTCTAACCTGCATCCAATCTGGCATGCATGCATGCCCATAACTCAGCACCAATCTCTTGTCTCTCACACACAGACACATTCCCCAGCTAATCCCTTTTCATCCCACAGCTTTTCTCCTCACCCCACAATGATCCTGTTATTTTATTGGACAACTTCTCCTCGACTTCATTCTTAGAGGTTAGTGCTGTCCTAAAGACAGTGAAAGACACTTACTGTACATTTGATTCATGCTGTACTTCATTGATAAATGTTCTATGTCCTGAGGTTAGTGGTTTTATTGCCAATCTTGTCAATGATGCCCTCAATGAGGGATATGTTCACCCTGCCCTGAAAATTGCTTCAGTGCGACCAATACTAAAAAATATACTAATTTAAATCCTGCTGAGTTAGCAAGCTATCGATCAATTTCAACATTGCCACTGTTATCCAAAATACTTGAGAAAATAGTGTTAGACCAGCTACAAAACTATATTGAGGAACATAATGTGTTGGATGAATGCCAATATGGCTTTCAAGCTTATCATGAAATCTTGCTCCTTTTGAGATTATTCGGAGGGATTTGATTCAGGCTGTAAGTTCCTGATGGTCTTTTCAGATATTTTCTCTGCTTTCAATACCATTGATCATGGGATTCTATTGAGACATCTGGAATATTTGGGTATTTCCTCACCTGTCCTCTCACCTGTCCTCTAACCTGTCCTTAGCCAAAAGATCTTCATTCAAAAATTGGAAGAAGGATCCAACAGAAGAAAATAGGATAAAGCATAAACATTGGCAAGTTAAATGTAAGACATTGATAAGACAGGCTAAGAGAGAATTTGAAAAGAAGTTGGCTGTAGAGGCAAAAACTCACAGTAAAAACTTTTTAAAATATATCCGAAGCAGAAAGCCTGTGAGGGAGTCAGTTTGACCGTTATATGATCAAGGGGTTAAAGGGGCACTTAGAGAAGATAAGGCCATCGCGGAAAGATTAAATTATTTCTTTGCTTCGGTGTTTACTAGGGATGTGAATCGTGTGATCGATTGTCTTAACGATCGATTTTGGCTGGGGGGGGAGGGAAATCTGATCGTCATGTTTTTTTTTTTTAATCGTAAAAAATCGTAAATCGGGGGAGGGTGGGAAAACCGGCACACCAAAACAACCCTATAACCCACCCTGATCCTTTAAAACAAATCCCCCACCCTCCCAAACCCCCCCCCCAAATGTTTTAAATTACCTGGGGTCCAGTGGGGGGGTCCCGGTGCGATCTCCCGCTCTCGGGCCACGGCTTCGTTAATAGAAATGGCGCCGGTGGCCTTTTGCCCTTACCATATGACAGGGCAAAGGTAGCGCCAGCACCATTTTGGTTCCTGTCACCCAACGTCACGAGTGCAGGAGATCGCTCCCGGACCCCCGCTGGACCCCCAGGGACTTTTTGCCAGCTTGGGGGGGCCTCCTGACCCCCCACAAGACTTGCCAAAAGTCCAGCGGGGGTCCGGGAGCGACCTCCTGCACTCATGCCGTATTGCCAATATTCAAAATGGCGCCTGCGCTACTTTTGACCTCACTATGTCATACGGGTCGTATGACATAGGGCAAAGGTAGCGCCGGCGCCATTTTGAATATTGGCAATATTCAAAATGGCGCCGGCACTACTTTTGCCCTCACTATGTCATATGGGTCGTATGTTTTGAAGATCTACCTCTATGTGTGTTTTTTATTGTTGGGTGGGTATAGTCCCCTGAGGAAACCGGCTTTTCATCAGCAAAACTAGGGACCTAGTAAGGATTTTTGGTAGATTTTAAAATTGTTGATGTTTAACAACATAAGAACATGCCATACTGGGTCAGACCAAGGGTCCATCAAGTCCAGCATCCTGTTTCCAACAGTGGCCAATCCAGGCCATAAGAACCTGGCAAGTACCCAAAAACTAAGTCTATTCCATGTTACCGTTGCTAGTAATAGCAGTGGCTATTTTCTAAGTCAACTTAATTAATAGCAGGTAATGGACTTCTCCTCCAAGAACGTATCCAATCCTTTTTTAAACACAGCTATACTAACTGCACTAACCACATCCTCTGGCAACAAATTCCAGAGTTTAATTGTGCGTTGAGTAAAAAACAACTTTCTCTGATTAGTTTTAAATGTGCCCCATGCTAACTTCATGGAGTGCCCCCTAGTCTTTCTATTATCCGAAAGAGTAAATAACCGATTCACATCTATCCGTTCTAGACCTCTCATGATTTTAAACACCTCTATCATATTCCCCCCTCAGCCGTCTCTTCTCCAAGCTGAAAAGTCCTAACCTCTTTAGTCTTTCCTCATAGGGGAGCTGTTCCATTCCCCTTATCATTTTGGTAGCCCTTCTCTGTACCTTCTCCATTGCAACTATATATTTTTTGAGATGCGGTGACCAGAATTGTACACAGTATTCAAGGTGTGGTCTCACCATGGAGCGATACAGAGGCATTATGACATTTTCCGTTTTATTCACCATTCTCTTTCTAATAATTCCCAACATTCTGTTTACTTTTTTGACTGCCGCAGCACACTGAACTGATGATTTCAATGTGTTATCCACTATGACGTCTAGATCTCTATCTTGGGTTGTAGCACCTAATATGGAACCTAACATTGTGTAACTATAGCATGGGTTATTTTTCCCTATATGCATCACCTTGCACTTATCCACATTAAATTTCATCTGCCATTTTGATGCCCAATTTTCCAGTCTCACAAGGTCATCCTGCAATTTATCACAATTTGCTTGTGACTTGACTACTCTGAACAATTTTGTATCATCTGCAAATTTGATTATCTCACTCGTCGTATTTCATTCCAGATCATTTATAAATATATTGAAAAGTAAAGGTCCCAAAACAGATCCCTGAGGCACTCCACTGCCCACTCCCTTCCACTGAGAAAATTGTCCATTTAATCCTACTCTCTGTTTCCTGTCTTTTAGCCAGTTTGCAATCCACGAAAGGACATCGCTCATATCCCATGACTTTTTACTTTTCCTAGAAGCCTCTCATGAGGAACTTTGTCAAACGCCTTCTGAAAATCTACTACATCTACCGGTTCACCTTTGTCCACATGTTTATTAACTCCTTCAAAAAAGTGAATCAGATTTGTGAGGCAAGACTTGCCTTGGGTAAAGCCATGCTGACTTTGTTCCATTAAACCATGTCTTTCTATATGTTCTGTGATTTTAATGTTTAGAACACTTTCCACTATTTTTCCTGGCACTGAAGTCAGGCTAATCAGTCTGTAGTTTCCTGGATCACCCCTGGAGCCCTTTTTAAATATTGGGGTTACATTAGCTATCCTCCAGTCTTCAGGTACAATGGATGATTTTAATGATAGGTTACAAATTTTTACTAATAGGTCTGAAATTTCATTTTTTAGTTCCTTCAGATCCCTGAGGTGTATACCATCCAGTCCAGGTGATTTACTACTTTTCAGTTTGTCAGTCAGGCCTACCACATTTTCTAGGTTCACAGTGATTTTGTTCAGTTTGTCTGAATCATTACCCATGAAAACCTTCTCCAGTACGGGTACCTCCCCAGCACATATGCTTGTCTATGTTAGAGAATTAGTGTGACTCTTAGATTGTGATTGTGATTTGATAATACTAAATAAACATTATTTAAAAACTTTCTAGTCACCAATTTATTGATTTGTTTTGAATATCTATTTATTTCTTTGTTCACTTTTTTATACCGGTATTCAAAAAAATATCATATCGGTGTACATGATAAAAATATTCAAACATCATAAAACAATATAATATTTCTCAAAACCTATAAAACAGATACAAATAAACAGTCAATAAAATACCTAAATATTATCAATACATTCCTACAATAAATCTTCCTCTAAGCAACTAAAACTAGATGGAAAGAAAAGGAAAGGGGGAAGGGGAATACCCTGAATTAGTAAAGGCATGCTCAAACAGCCAGGTTTTCAGTTTTATTAAAATAAAAGTTACTTTGGATAAATAAGTGAATCTGTAATTTATTTAGCAGTGAAGTCCTAGCCAAGTCCTTCCCTACTCAGGGACTAGCTTGGGATTCCTCTTGGGACTTCTATTCTGGTGGGGTGATTGACACAATTTAATTCCTATTTGCTAAACCCTGAATCAGATGACTTGATATCAAGCTCTTACTCCTCCTTTCCTCTCTTTTTATTCCATTGTGTCTGATAGTTGTCTTCTGGCTTCTTCCGCAAATACCAAATGGGTATCTGTAGTAGTTAACACCAAATGGGAGCCACTTTTCTCCTGTTCCATACTTCTCTTTCTCCCTTGGACACTGGATAGATATCCAAACCTCCTTTGTTTGGTGATACTGCATCTCTCAGGTTTAGAGATACAGATGAGCAAAACAGAGCAAATCCAAATATTCAAAAAGGGAAAAGCGGGAAAAAAGTCTTTCAAAGTAATTCCAAAGTAGAACAGTTTTGCATGTTTCTGTTCTGTGTTGTATAAGGTTTTGTTATGCTTTACTGTGTAGGTTGACTGTAATCTGCTGAGATTGTGGATTGGTGGAACAGAAATTGTGGAAATAAATAAGTAGAAAAATAAATAAATAAAAATACAATTCTCTTCCCACACAAAAGGAAAATTAACAAGAAAATCTGTTAAATCTTCTCCAAATCCAGATTCCAATGTACTTGTCCTAGGATTCCTCCTTAACAAATCAGAAAAAAAAACCTCATTCTCTGATTTCCAAGTTAAAGATCATACTTACTCTAGCAGTCTCTGTCTTATACAGCAGCAGGCAGCGACCGCTGCGGGAGCTTCACATGGGGATGCTGTGGCGTAGATGGCATGCACCCCCTCCTGCTCTACATACATAGCCTTGCTACAAAGCTATACACCTTAGTAGGGATACCATTGGGGACCTACAGCATAAAAAAAGCTTTCCATTGGTAAAAAGGATATTGCTGTCTTTGGGGTAGATTTTATAAATCTACCCGCACGCATACTTTTGTTGGTGCACCAGGCGCAAACAAAAGTACGCTGGATTTTATAAGATACGCGCGCCGAGCAATGCATGCGCTGCCCGTTCCCTCCGAGGCCGCTCCGAAATCAGAGCGACCGCGGAGGGAACTTTCCTTTTGCCTCCCCTCCCTTCCCCTACCTAACCCACCCCCCCGGCCCTATCTAAACCCCCCCCCCCCCACCTTTATTCGAAACGTTATGCCTGCCTCCGGGCAGTAGTAACCTACGCGCGCCGGCTGTCTGCTGGCGTGGCAGGCCCCAACACAGGCCGCTGTGTCGGAGCACTCGGCCACGCCCCCGGACCGCCCACACGCCCCCGAACATGCCCCCAAGACGACACCACGCCCCCCTGGCCACACCCCCAGCCGCCCCTTTTTGCAAGCCCCGGGACTTACGCGCATCCCGGGGCTTGCGCACGCCGCCGAGCCTATTTTGCATAGGCTCGGCGCGCGCAGGGGCGTTTTAAAAGGGTTACGCGCGTACCTTATGCGCGAAACCCTTTTAAAATCTGGCCCTTATTGTATTGCTGAGATCAGATGTATAGAATTTTAATTAAAACAATGCAGCTTTGTAAGCCGGCACAAAAGTAAAAATTGATTCATCATGTCCAAAGGTTGGATCACTAAACAAATATCCTAATTAAAACTTAAGCATCCTCTATATTGTTGATTTATGTCAATTAAAATCTAATATAGAATTTTAGAAAATGTTGTCCTCCCAGTGATTGCGTAAACATCTGGGTGGTGCCTCTGGATATGTGAAGAGAACTTCCCGGGAGCAGTGGTGGGCACAGGGGTTTGCATTTCTGCGCATACTTGTGAAGTTTCAAAAGTATGCGTGTAAATTTTCTCGGGAATCCTGCCCGTAGAACTTAGCTGGTGTAAATGCATACAGGCAGATTACCAGGGGGGATTTTCAAAGTGAAAGTATGTGCATGCTTTCACTTTACAAATTGGTGCAACATCCACAAGTAAAACTTACCCATGGACTTTACACCAATGCAGGCAGTTACAAAATTACCCCCTTAAAGGGCAATTTTCAAAGTAATTTACCTGGTAAATAGGTATTTACCCAGGTAAAATGGCCTGACTGAAAATTGCCTTCCTCAGATGAGTCTTCCATTACACACTGGTTTCACATGGGGTAAAAGAGGATTTCCTGTGGAGGTGTGTAGGTTGTAGGAGACCAATGGTGCACACTCATTGAATTTTGAAACGTACGCAGACTATTTTAATCCAGCACCATCTGCACAGACAGAAGGCGCAAAGTGTTCATCTACATCCAGAGTGAATACTTTGCACATGCTAATTCTCAAAGATAAAAATACATGTACTTTCGCTTTGAAATTTTGTGTACAGTACACACAGTACGGGCTGTTTGAATATTGATCCCTTAAAATAGTATGTTATCAAGTGCCTCAGAAGATAAACTTTAAGTCCTTACAAACTATAAAATGGCCAGCCTTTGGAGACAGCTATTCTGTCTTGTAATATGGGACTCTTTAGGCTGGAGGTATTCCAAGGAGAGAACCCAATCCAAGGAATTTTGCCGATTTTGCAGTAAGAAGGACCACGTTTGAAGTCTGCTCTCTAAAGCTCTGTCCCTAATCAAACAAATGAGGTAGTAGTGATACATGATCTACCACCAACATTTCCTTAACTGGGAACTTAACTTTTTTACTGTCTGGGAGGTCTGATCACAGGATGTGTGCCAGCCGTTATATTTGATTCCCATCAGTAGTATTCTTTAAAAGATACTTTCTCTCCTCCTGCTGTGTCAGTATTTGCATGGAGGAATGCCTCTGTACTGGAAACATATTTCTATTTCTCTCACTGCTCTTTCATAAGCTTTGACAGAAGTTGGAATGATATATTCCTGCAAGCTTTTCAGTAGCTCAGTTAGTACTGTGATGAGTTATACCACAGTAATATTGTAATATGCATTTGTTCCATTTCAAGTAGCTGAAATTATTATCTATACTGTATTTACTTGTAATAAGAAATCAGATAAGTTTATTACTTGTACTATTATTATTAATATTACTAACCAGATATTTACTGAAAAGTTATAGTAGATCAGCATTGGCTTGAGGTGTGAAAATATGACAAATGAGGTTACGTTTGAGGATATCCTTGGCATGTTATTACCATAATGTCAATAATAATTTTTTCTATACCTTAACAAAATCTTGTTTATATCTATTTTATTGAACTTTGAATACACTAGAGATAAAACAAATGATTTAAATGAGCATGCTGTTGTGAATATCTTGGTGGACCCTTGGGCCGGCCTGACGGAGAAGAGAGATGGTGAGAAGAGGAGTCTCCGTAAGTGGGACACAGGCCGGGAGGCGGATACCTGGTAGAGCGATGAGATAGATCTTCACCCTGGAGACCCGAGACTCCCCCAGGAGGAGCCCGTAGGAGCCGGGCCGCTGGGCCTTAGGAGACTGAAGACGATGACTTCACCCTGGAAGCCCGAGGCTCCCCCAGGAGGAGCCCGTAGGAGCCCGGGCCGCTGGGGCTTAGGCGATCAGTGAAACCAGTAGAGACGGTCCGGGGTCGAGGCAGGCAGCAGACATGGAGGGTCGTAGGCAGGCTGAAGTCGGAACCAGAGAAGCAGTACCAGGAGATGAAGGGAAGGTCAGGAACCGGAACAGAAGCAGGGACAGGAACCTGGAACACGAAGGACCGGGACTGGAACTGAAGCGGGTGCTAGAACACGAGAGGAAGATCCAGACCTGGAACTGGAACAACCGGGACTGGAACTGGAACAGCTGGGAATGGAGCAACTGGAACTGGAGCAACTGGAACTGGAGCAACTGGAACTGGAACCAGCAAGGAAGCAGGCAAGTGCCCAGAGCACACAGCAAGCTAAGCATCAGAAGGCGAACCAGGCATCAAACAGGGGCAGACGCCGGCCTTAAGTATTTGCCGGCGTCTGACATCATGAAAAGGGGCGGCCCACCCTGTGGCGGGAAAGGCTCTTTAAATTCACTCTCCTCGCGTGCGCGCGCGCTTAGGAGGGGAGGGGCTGAACTCAGCAACTCGGCAGCATCTCCCTCGAACCGGCGAACCAGGGTGGAGCGCCCGGGACCCTGGAAGAGAAGGTAAGGTCCCGGTCGCGAGTGCAGCGACCGGGTCTGTAACACATGCCTAGATTTGTGCCAATTATCATATTGAGTGTTTATGCCATTACTGCTTTTTATTTCAGTCTTATTCTTAGGCCTTCTTTCTCTTTTCTCTAAATATATTTTGGGGGGAATTTTCAAAGACATATGCAGGTAGAGCCAGATTTTGAAAAAGCATTTAGCTGGGTAAATAGGACTAATTTGGGTAAGTGGCAGCCACTGAATATCCAGCTAAGTACATAGCCAGATTGTCAGTGGGTAGGCAGTGGGCAGATTGGTGTAGCACTACTTATCCTGATAACTTAATTGGATAAGCAGCTGTTTTCACAATTATTGGGGCTAATTTATTAGATAAGTTAGATATGCCACAGAGCAGGTTTACCTTCCCCAAATTTAATGTATCTGTCTAAATAGTGATTTTTATGTGGCTTTTCAACGGCATAGCCATACCACTGAATATCCCATGTAAATCAGTCCGATAAATCATATTGGCCTAAGTTACATACTCGGATATCACTGAATATTGGGCCCATAAAAATTAGCATATATACACATAATTAACCACTACTCACATATTTCAATTTTTATAAAAGTTGAAAATACACACATATTTTCACTTTTGGGCACATATATACATGCTTAAAAGCGAGGCAGTCTAAGCGCATTCAGGTGGAGTCAACAGTTACACGTGTAAGTTGCTATTTTAAAAGACGTGCACATAAAGGATAATTTTAAAAGGAGTTACATGTGTAAATGTAACATACTATCATAGCAATTTTAAAAAGCCAATAACGTGTGTAAAGTGTACTTACACTTGAATATCCTAAGGACAGTTCAATGGCTTATACTGTAGCAATTTTCAAAACCCCACTTACACAGGTAAAGTGTATTCACAAGTGTAAAACCCAATTGTAAGCATATAAATGCTTTTTAAAATCAGTCCCTTTTTAAAGATTTGCCAGCTTACTTGTGTAATTTTATACCAGGTAATTATCTAAAGGGAAATTAAATGGGTTAATGTACACTAATGGCCAGTTGGGAGATCTTGTGGACTGGGAGGAGTTGAGACAGAAGAACCAGGAGAGTCTCAATGACCTGAAGAAGGACTTTGGAGAACTGGTGGACTAATTGGTAAAACTGGTAATTTCCTTGAGATGCATACTTAAGAATACACAGACATAACACATGTAAATCCCGATATATGCCGTATCTCCCCTTCCCCCCGCTTTTTGGAGTTTCAGTTTTTCTCTGTATTCTTGTTTATAATTTATGGTCTTTTATTCCGTATTAGATAAGTCAGTCTGCATTCTGCATGTTTGACAGAGGGGAGGGATTCTGCTAACTAGGATTTAGATTCTATGTAGGAGTCTAGAGCAGTCTGGCTTTCTTTGTTTTTCCAATAATGTGTACTGTGTTCTATATTTGCAGTCTTGGTTTTTCATAGATAAGGTTGTTGTTGTTGTTGTTGTTGTTGTTAAAGTCCTGGGTGTTAGTGCTCTTATGGTATGGCCAGTATTCTACATAATTTCTAAATGTCTTTTTAGCAGGTTTTCATGTTATTTTACAAAGTGGCTGGCAGGGAAGGGATTTTGAAGTTCTATTACTAAGGGGAAATCAGAATTTGAATATATTTTTTGTATGGTGAGTTGAAAGGGGCAATTTCCTAACTCTGCTCTGATTAAACTCCAGAAGAAATCAGACCTTTCTGAGGTTGACAGTGAAGTGCATGAGAGTTTGTCTGTATCGAAAAACTGCATGCTGTATATGCATATCAGTCCTAGATTTCTCACTCCTGCAGTAAGTAAAGATTAAAATTTTTGTGAAAAAAAAATTAATAATGCTATTTTACAAGCAGTTGCTAGAATTAAATAATATTTTATCTTTCTCCTGCATCATTTTTAACAATAAAATATCAAGGATTTTATTTTTAGTATAGATGTTAAATGTAGTGTGCAAGTGTCATGCATGTGACCATCATCTGTCAGGTGTGTCATGATGGAAAAAAGAACAACTGTGCCAACCTATAGCAGCAGGCAGTGGAAAGAAATGCAGTCTGCAGGGGAAGAAGCATGAGAAACAACTGCTCATTTTCAAAATTTAAACCGTACTGAGGATAAAACGGAACTAGGAAGGTACAATATAGTCTAGGGAATTTTTCAGGCCAACTAGAGATGAGTGAAAGGAAAGCAATATTTAGAGATAAAATGACTGAAACAATTATGATCACACTGTGAAGTCTTGTTTATAATGTGGGATTTTCTTGTAGGTTGAGTTTATTTAATCATGATCCTAGAACACAGTAATATGAACCCTGACATAACTATGATTGGGGACTTTGCCATTTCCCCCCTAATCTTCGATGTTAATATAATTAACAAATTCTACCCACAGTCCTTATTTTTGATGTTTCAGTCCATGTCTTGAAATAGCTTAGTGGCCAGTTTTATTTTCTATCTGCTTTATTGAACTCAAAATGTGTCACATGGCTAATGTTGTATAATAAAGGACATGCAGAGCAATAGTGGAGATAGTAGCACACAAGAAAATGAGCAAAACAATCAGTAAATTAGTCTTTTATATTTAAGATCCTTTAATGTAAAATGAGCTCAATAACTCAGTCTCCTTAAAGAATTTTGGGGTAGATTTTCAAAGGGTTGCGCGCCTAAGATACGCGCACAACCCCCGAAAACCTATCCCTACCTCCCCCTACGCGCACCGAGCCTATCTTGCATAGGCTCGGCGGCACGCGCAAGCCCCGGGACGCGTGTAAGTCCTGGGTCTTGAAAGAAATGGGCGTTCCGGGGGCAGGGCCGTGGGCGGGGCGCCAGCCTGGGGGCGTTACCGAGGCCTCTGGAACAGCCACCGGGCCAGGGGATGGAGAGCCGGCGCGCGTTAGTTACACCTACCCAGAGGCAGGCGTAACTTCTCCAACAAAGGTTGGGGGGGGGGTTTGGTTAGGGTTGGGGGAGCAGGTTAGGGTTGGGGGAGCAGGTTAGAGAGGGGAAGGGAGGGGAAGGTGCGGGGGGGGGGGGGGGGGGCGGAAAGAATGTTCTCTCCGAGGACCGCTCCAATTTTGGAGCGGCCTCAGAGAGAATAGAGGAAGGCTGATTGGCTCGGTGCACGCAAGTTGCACAATTGTGCACCCCTTGCGTGCGCCGACCCTGGATTTTATAACATGCGTGCGGCTGCGCACGCATGTTATAAAATCAGGCATAGATTTGTTCGCTCCGGGTTGCGCGAACAAATCTACGCCCGCGCGCATGTTATAAAATCTGGCCCTTAATGTCCAATTCAAAACCAAAAGTGATTTTGCAAAAGGCATACATTAATGATTCACCAGTAGTATCTGCCTACTAATGACATTACGGGGGATAGTTCTGATGAATCATTAATATTTATATTTTGCAAAATCACTTTTGGATTTGAATTGGACATTCTCTATTTTATTTGAGGAGACTGTGGGCTAGATTTTAAAAGCCCTGCGCGCGTAAATCCTGCTGGATTTACGCGCTCAGGGCCCTCGCACGCCGGTGCGCCTATTTTGCATTGGCTGCCGGCACGCGTGAGTCCTGGGGCTTCGTAAAAGGGGCGGGAGGAGGCATGTCCAGGGGCGGGTCAGGGGGCCGTCTGGGGCGGGTCCGGGGGCGTGGCGATGGTTCGGGGGCGGGCGGGGGGGCAGTCCTGAGTCCCCCGGTACTGCGGCCTGTGCCGGGGGATGCCAAGGCGGCGCGGGCAAGTTACGCCTGCTTGAAGCAGGCGTAACTTGCACAACAAAAGGTAGGGGGGGATTTAGGTAGGGCTGGGGGTGGGGTAGATAGGGGAAGGGAGGGGAAGGGAGGGGAAGGGAGGGGAAGGTGGGGGGATGCGGAAGGAAAGTTCCCTCCGAGGGACTATGCTACTGATTGTTGTGTATAAGCAAAGTATCTCATGCCACAGTCAACTTCTTAAATTTTATTTTTCAGCAACAAACCAAGCAGTTCCTTCCCTCTTCTACCAGTGCTTTTCTTTATCCATTTTCTTAAATCAAGATTGTGCTTAATTATGTGGAAGAAAGATAGTTCCCTAATCATCTTCTGTTGGCATATTTATAAATATTCTTTTTATGTTGTTTAGTAATTTAAAAAAGAGCAGAAATTCACTTTCCTTCTTTTCTTCCTTTTTATTCACTCATAAAGTTGTACTTATTGTCTCTTGTTTGTGATGTTTTTCTTTATGTGCTCTACTGCTGGGACAATGGTGGGCAATACCTTAGGTCATGTGACTTGGTTCTTTAGCAGACCCTTATTTTGAGGGTTCTCTGAAAATGAGTTAAGACTGCTTATTATTAAAGCACATTTTGGCATTCTTGATATGAAAAATAGAAAGAAATTATACTGATCAATCTAATTCCTTCCTAATCTAAGCTTCAGTGCCACAGGTACATCTTAACACATCTACAACCAAAAGGTAGCTTGTGCCTGCAGTATAGTATGGTAAAAGCTATACAGAAGTCTATATGTTCTGCCTACTTGTTACCTGTTTTAAATGTATACCATCCTTTGTAATATATCTATATATTTATATCAAGGATATATGTAGAGCAGTCATCATTGTACTTTTTAATAATGAGGTTCATATTCAAAGTGGTTTGTCCAGCTAAGTTTGAACATAGCAGCCACGATAACAGCCACTGATTTATCCTGCTAACATGAATTTTTATAGGAGTTACTGCATGTAAATGTAACATACTGTCACAACAATTTTCAAAAGCCATTTACCTGTGTTATGTGCACGTAATGCATGTAAAACCTATTGACAATTGAATAGCATTTATGATAGCAATTTTCAAAAGCCCACTTACTTGCATAAAGTGCATTTACACATTTAAAACCAAGTTTTAAGCGAATGCTTTTGAAAATCAGGCTTTTAGGACTGGATTTTCCATTCTCGCAGAGAATGGTGAAGCCAGTGGTAATGGGGGGGGGTGGCCTGCGAAAGCCGGCAGCGATCGCACCACTGCGGTGTTATTGCTGTCAGCTTTCGCACCCAATAACTCCACCGTGAAAGATGGTGCTATTGGGAGCTACTGTGACGATAACGTAACTTACCTTATCGCCGCCAGCGAAGATACCGCCATGTCTGCTTCCTCTCCGCCCCGACTCCGCCCCTGGCAAGCTATTGCACACGAAAAGTCCCTTTTCACGTGCAATAGGTTTAGAAAATGACCCCCTTAGTTTTTTAGATGGATAAAGCGAGAGTGTTCTGGGGTAGGACTGATTTATCTGGCTAACGGTGGAGCTATGCCCGCAATAGCCTGCAGCCAGCTGCACTGCGGCAGGCGAAACCACTGTGTTGTGAGGTGGCCGGCTGCAGGCTATCGCCCGACCGCCCCCTGCTTTCCCCCCCCCCCCCCGCCCCCCTGTAGCGCAGGGTTCATCTGGCCTAAGTTAGCCATATAATGCCGATATTCAATATTATCTGGATAAAGCTGATAATACGGCAAGGCAGTTCTAAAGTTATCCAGATAAACCTCTCCGGATAGCTTTAATTTATCTGGTTGTATTCAGTGGTGCAGCTGTGCCACTGAATATCTTGTCTAAGTTATCCAGATAAGTTAACCAGACTGCCCATGGCTGAATCCAGTGGGTACATAACATGAGGATTTGTACTTGCACCTACTTGTATCTCACAGTATGTACTTTGCTAAAAAAAAAAAAAAAAAAGCCTATTAGCATATAGCTCAAAAAGATACAAAATTATAGGACACAGTAGAGTTTAAGCATTGCAGTTTCACTTCCTGAAATAATGATGCAATGTGGTAGCAGAAAGTTGTTGATTCCAGTGGTAACACCCTGCGTTTTCTTTAGCACATTGCACCATTTATGAACATTTCTGCCAGCACATCCTTTCTCATGTCTAACACTTGGAATCTTGAAGTTTGTCATGACTATACTTGACACATTGGCACAATTCCATAAATTATCCCACACTCATGTTAGCTGCCTCCTGGAATTATGTCACAGAAAGGTTTATTGGAATGGCAGTTGATGCCCATATTTTGAGTTATTTCCAGTCTAGTCCATGTGCATTTTGTTATTTAAAATGCAAATTGATGTTTCCACAGTGGTTAATTTGAAAGTCAATTTTTTAAATTAACTCCAAAGAAATCTTTGAACCCCACAGTCCTTTATAATTACAACATGAGGAGAACATATCATTATAGCATTTCGCTTTTCTGCTTTCTACTTGACTGTAAGAATGCACTCAGAGTTTCTTGTATGTCTTCTTTTTTTTTTTTTTTTTTGCAAACTGCTTCAGCGTCACCCAGTCTGGGACTCAGATGTCATATCTGCCAGAAGTGGAGGCTCCCCAATCCAGAAACTTTCAAAAGAGGCCTTAACCGCAAAAGAGCTGCAGAGCATGGAAAAGCATCTGGCTGGTATGTAATGGCAAGTGTGCATTGACACTCAGAGATGGGAAAACTCACTGCAGATCATCTCATTGTTAATATTTCATGAAGCTAATACAGCAGACACAAAGACACAATGATATGAAAACCCAGCCTTGCAAACTTGACAGAGCTGCCCATCCCCCCCCCAAAAAAAAATAAAGACCCTATAAAAATGTTATTTTATATTTATTTTCTTACATGCATAAAATAAAAACCCGACTTTTATAGGCAGATTTGTGAATACTAATTAAAGAGAGAAACAAATATTTTAAAAGAGAATATAATCCACTAAGGGGCTTATGCAATAAAACTTGTACTAAAAAACTATTAGTGTGCGACTCAGTAAAATTGTAACGTGTATCTTAAAATGGAACTGTCCATGCTATCCAAAAGGTTTTACTGAAGGCACACTAAAACTTACTTCTATATGGCATGCCCTTGATAGTACTTTGGATTTTAGATTTAGATTTATTTTGGGATTTTAGATTTAATTGCTCATCTTTCCCAAATCCAAACTCAATGCAAGTTACAAATTCAGCTACATTTGATCTTCCATGTGCGCGCGGTTCCCGGTGTGCGCACATGGACGTGCTGATTTTATAACATGCGCGCATCAACGCATGCATGTTAGAAGATCCGCTACCCGCGCGCACATGCACGCTCAATTTTATATCAGCGCATGCCCGTGTGCATATCAACTCACGTGGGTAAGGGGGGGGGGGGGCATTTTCTAAGAGGCACACAGCATCGTGATAGGCCCTTTCCCCAGTTCCCTCCCAGTCCTCCCCGACCCCTAAAATCTTGCTAACTTTTTTTTTTGTTTTTTTTCAAACTTACCTGCTCTCTGGAGGAGTAGCAGGTTGCTGGGACAGTGCCCAATGGCACTGATATTTTGCATGCATGGGTAGATGCGCGTGTGGCTGCAGGCCTTTGAAAATCCCCGCGGTGCTCGCACAGCCCTGCCACACGTGTGTCTGCTCCTTTCGGCGCACCCTGGGTTTTTTAAATCGGCCCTTTAGGGCTTACAATCTATGTTTACACCTGTGGCAATAGAGTGACTTGCTCAAGTTCACAGGAAGCATTGGTGGAAGAAGCAGGATTCAAACTGGTTCTCAACCTGCTGCTTAGACTACTCCTGCTAGCTGCTGGATGCTCCCCCATGCTAGCTTGTCCAAAGTGACAGGGCTCGGTAGCAGGGGGATTCTCTCCCCATATCTCCCCATCAAACTCAGAATCCTCCTCCCTCTACCTCTTTTCCATGGATTTCAGTCTCCCATGCTAGAGTTTCTCTGAGTGAATGATCAGCAAAATCCTCTAACAAACACACAACAAAAAATAACATTATATTCAATGTATTACTTCATCTGGTTGAATGGTGTCATTGCCATTCTTTCCCTCTCTTCCCGTATAAACTTGCACATGATAACCCCAGGTGTCCCTCTAAGACAGGCAACGCTATGTTGTAAAAATTAAATAAAAATAAAAACCGCATGAGCTGTAGGCTCTATTGCCATTGTGAAGGGAACAGGGAGTGAAGCAAGACTGCAGCTGAGGATGAAGATACCATGTGATGCTGTTGGTGGGAGGTTGCCGTGCAGTGTGGCAGAGAAATGAGTAGGTACAGCTGTAGCAGGCTAAACCTGCAAGAGGCCAGTGGTCTGCTGCAGAGGAGAGGGTGTTCAATAGCTGCCTAGCAAGAACAGTGGCAGTAGTGAACAGTACTCAGTAGGTAAAACCCACAGAGCCTGGGGAGAAGAGCTGCCAGAATAGACACTTCCTCTTGCCTCTCACCCTTTATATTTTTTTGTACAGTTGAAACGAAAGCAACCATTTTGAAGAACACTGATCGAGTACTGCTTTTTCAACAGGCCCTGTTCAGAACTATTTTGATGTGATGGGTCTCCCAGCAAGGAGCCTTTTATAACCCTAAAGAGACCCTGGTAGAATTCTATGTGGGGGATACTGCTGCTTTTCACCTGGATGTATTACAGATTGTAAGAATGCAGTGGAATAACAGAGATTATCTGTTAACTGTTAAAGCATATGGAGGGTGTGATATTCTGAATGATCACTAGATGGCATTCCTTCTGGTAATTTACACAATGCATTTGAAATGTGTAGACAAGGATGTGGTTGCTGTCCTATATGGAAGGAGTCCCTTTAAAGAAGATAGGAGAACTAGATCCTATAGAGGGATTATGTCTCTCAGTAGAAAAAGGGGGTTTAACATTTTGTCAGGAAGTTGTGAAGGGAACCTGTTTGCAGAATGGGTTCAGTTTGGGGTTCTTCTCATGTGTGAGGGCCCTGCAGGGCCTTTCCCCCTCAAGAGGAAAGGCCCAAGTCAGTATGCATATCTCCTCACAGGGAAGCAGCCAAGGAGTGGTATGTCTCCTCAAGGAGATGCAACATCCTGAGTCCTAGAGGAGAAGTGAAATTGTGATAAGGAGTTGAGAGCCTTTGAAAGGTGATGGACAGGATACTGCAAAAATTACTGATTGTAAATTGGATGAGAGTTGGAAAAAGAGATTCTGGAGATATTCTGGAGATAATCAGAAATTAAACTCCTCCTCACCAGTCTAAACCTTGTACTTAATGCTTCTAAAACAGAATTCCTGCTCATATCACCGGAAAACAATAATACACTCCCAAAACCACCCACACTCCTTCAAACAGCCCACGTAAGAGATTTAGGAGCCATCCTGGACAATCGACTCAACCTCAAACCATTCATTAACCAAACCACCAAGGACTGCTTCTACAAATTACATATTCTGAAAAGAATCAAACCACTTTTCCACGCCCAGGACTTTAGAACAATACTACAAGCAATAATCTTTTCCAAATTAGATTATTGCAACTCATTACTACTAGGCCTCCCAGCTTCCTATACCAAACCGCTACAAATGGTTCAGAACTCTGCAGCCAGAGTCCTTACAAACTCCAGAAAAATGGACCACATCTCACCTATCCTCAAAAACCTCCACTGGCTACCGATCCACTATAGAATCATGTACAAAACCATCAACATCATATACAAAACTATCAACCAAAACACGCACCTCGACCTACAAATACCTCTTAAAAAATACACTTCCGCCAGACCCATCAGGGAATACTACAAAGAGTCACTCCAAATTCCAAAGGCCAAAACCTACCAACATAAATCATTGAGTCTTAGAGCCTTCTCTTCAGCAGGTCCAACTCTCTGGAACTCTATCCCACCTGATTTGAGACAGGAGCCATGCTCTCTAACATTTAGGAAAAGACTAAAAACCTGGCTTTTCAAAAAAGCATTTCCAAGCATTGAATAAAACCTCCATTAAATAGCACAAACTCTTATTCTATAACTGGACCTAATACAAATCAACCAACCTTAAATTGACACTCATCAATACCTTCTGAGCTTTTATCATACCATTATCGTATTTATGCATCCGGTTATTTATGTACCGTCTCATAGTGATGTACCGCCACAGTTACTCACATATTCTTATTTAATCACTTTGCTACTCTATTACATTAATAGGCCAAAATGTAAATATTGCTCTGTACAATCTCTCCCCTTTTCCAGTTCCAAGTTGATTTCCCTGATTTTTTGTAACTTTCTCACATCCTTTATTTGATTCACTGTATTTATTCACTGTATTTAAAGTTCAAGGTTCTTATTGAGAACATTGTTTTAAGTTATGTTATGCTTTACACACTCTGTTAATTGTAAACCGGGTTGATGTGATGCCTGTCATGAAACTTGGTATAACAAAAAAACAATAAATAAATAAATAAATAAATAACAGTTTCCTAATCTGGGAGAAGAAACTCTGTGTAATAAGTTATGAATACTGAAAAACGACTACAATAGATGATGTATACTGAATGCTCACATTAGGGACGATTTTTAAAACCTGGCGATGTTAAAACCAGGAGATATGCACGTGGCCGGGCCACATGCATGTTTCAGGGATTTTCAAAAGCCCACGGCCACGCATGTATTTCCCAGTATGCACCGAAAAACGGGTTAGTGAAAAAGGGGCAGGCAGGGGGGTGGGGTTGGGGACAGGGTCTGGGTGGGCTGGGACATCGCCATTAGTCAACCTGCTACTGCGCCGAAGAGCAGGTAAGACTTAGAACAAAAACAATTAGGTTATTTAGTGGGGTTTTAGGGGTCAGGGCAGATAGAGGAAAAGGGAGGCAAGTTAACTAGAGTATTTAGGAAGTTCCTTTATTGGAGTGGACTGGGAGGAAACTGGGAAAAGGCCTAGTCTGTCGCCGTGTGCGTGATGTAAAATTGCTCCCCCCTTACATGCTCGAGTCGGCACTCGCGTGCAAATGCACATGCCAATATAAAAGTTATATAAAGTTACTATGTGATACATTAAAGACAAATAGGAGAAAATATTTTTTACTCATTGCATAATTAAACTCTGGAATTCGTTGCTGGTGGATGTGGTGAAAGCTGTTAGTGAGGCTGGTTTTAATAAAGGTTTAGGCAAATTCCAGGAAGAAAAGTCCATAAACCATTATCAAGGTGGACTTAGGGAAATCCATTGCTTATTTCTGGGATAAGCAGCATGGAATCTGTCGATTTTTTTGAAATCCTGCCAGGTACTTGGAAACAGGATACTGGGCTTGATGGACCTTTGGTCTGACAAAGTATGGCAAATCTTATGTTCTTATATTCTAATACCAGAAAATAAAAGTTCTGTTTGAAATTTATCTTCAGAGTGAGTCCTGTTTTCCTGATACTGTGAGTGGGAAACAAGGAGTACTAACAGTCAGAGGAGGTCATAGAGATGATTCTCAATAAGTGAGAGCCATGTCCAGCTAAGGACATCTGAACAGTCTCTGGGTCCAGATCCACTACCCAGACTGCTTGATCACTTTCCCCCTGAATCCTTCCCAAGAGACTGGAATCCAGCTCATGCAGGTGTCATACTGCCTCACATTTTATGTGCCTCGTCCGTGTTGGGATTACACTAAAATTGAATAGTCAAGGATATAAGATTGGAGAAACACCTTTATATATGTCCACATACACTCTATTTAGGAGGTAGACAATAGGGGTGTGCATTAGGGGTGTGCATTCGGATTGACCGCATTAGTAAAACGCAACTCATATTTTTTTTTTACTTAAAAAATTGATTCGACATAAACGATCGGATTTCCCACATATCGAACATAGATATGTTCGATATGTGGGAAATCGCGATTGTTGAGCCAAAATAAAAATATAAACCCCCTCACCCTCCTTAATCCCCCCCCCCCCCCCGACTTACCACAACTCCCTGGTGATGGAGCGAGGAGTGAGGACGCCATTTCTGCAATCCTTGGCGAGAAGCATGTGACGTCGGCGGCACGTCGAGTGACGCCGGCGTCACGTGATTCCCGGCTCGTTCGCGCTGGACGGCTCGTTCGGCCCAAAAAGAACTTTTGGCCAGCTTGGGGGGGTCAGGAGGCCCCCCCAAGCTGGCCAAAAGTTCTTTTTGAACCGAACGAGCCGTCCGGCGCGAACTTGCCGGGAATCATGTGACGTCGGCGTCACGTGATTCCCGGCTCGTTCGCGCCGGACGGCTCGTTCGGCCCAAAAAGAACTTTTGGCCAGCTTGGGGGGGTCAGGAGGCCCCTCCAAGCTGGCCAAAAGTTCTTTTTGGGCCGAACGAGCCGTCCGGCGCGAACGAGCCGGGAATCACATGACGCCGCGTCACTCGACGTGCCGCCGACGTCACATGCTTCTCGCCAAGGATTGCAGAAATGACGTCCTCACTCCTCGCTCGATCACCAGGGAGTTGTGGTAAGTCTGGGGGGGGGATTAAGGAGGGTGAGGGGGTTTAAATTTTTTTTTTGCACATATGTACATATACCCAACTCATTGGATTTTTTTAATGTCCATATTGGCCGCAAGTGGGACCCCCTTTCGGACATAAAAAATATGAACATAAAATTTTGCTCTGCACATCCCTAGTGTGCATTAGTTCCCTACGAATTGACAATCCGCAACGTATAGGGCCATATTCATTGTATTCGTGGGGAAGCGAAACGTATCGTGATGCCCCACGAATACAACGAATCTTCGCCAAATTATTCGGCCGTCTAAAGGAGCCAATTTAAACAACCCCCCCCCCACCCTCCTGACCCCCCCCCCCAAGACTTATCAAAACTCCCTGGTAGTCCAGCAGGGGGTCTGGTAGCCATCTCCTGCACTCACACTCTCGGCTGCCGGTATTCAAAATGGCGCCGATAGCCTTTGACCTACTTTGTCACAGGGGCTACCGGTGCCATTGGTCAGCCCCTGTCACATGGTAGGAGCAATGGATGGCCGGTGCCATCTTGTGCTCCTACCATGTGACAGGGGCTGACCAATGGCACCGGTAGTCCCTGTGACATAGTAAGGGCAGAGGCTATCGGCGCCATTTTGATTACTGGAAGCCGACGGCCTGAGTGCAGGAGATCGCTCCCGGACCCCCACTGGACCACCAGGGACTTTTGGAAAGTCTTGTGGGGACCCTCCTGACCCCCACAAGACTTGCCAAAAGTCCAGCGGGGGTCCGGGAACGACCTCCTGCACTCGGACCGTCGGCTGCCAGTATTCAAAATGGCGCCGATAGCTTTTGCCCTCACTATGTCACAGGGGCCGACGGTCGGCCCCTGTGACATAGTGAGGGCAAGGGCTATTAGCTGCCAGTATTCAAAATAATGAAATGGAAAACCAGTACATTTAAAATATTCATCAAGCCATGGGATGCAATGTCCAAAATAATGCACACAGAAAACCATTATTCGGGTTTACTGGTACTGACTTAGCAAATGCTGTAAGTGTTTAGGATTTACATTCAGGGCCAAGTCACCTTTTGGCACCTGTAAGTGTAGAAGGGATGTCCCTCTCCAAAGATACATTGATAGAGGGTGGGACCCCCCCATAAAGAAGTACCATGGTGGAAGGGCATCTGCTCTGCAAAATAGCCCTCTCTTTCAAGAATCGCTCATCCTGAGCAGCAACATTTCATCAGTCCTCACCCCTTAATGGAAAAGGAACGGGGTGGGGGCAATTCTACAGCACTCTAAATGCCGCCAGCCCACTCCTGCTTCTTTAAGGGAGTGGATCAGATGGAATAAAGCCACTCATGCTGAGCAGCACTGTTAGAAAAATGTGCCTCCAGGATAGAGGAGCAGGAGGTGCCTCTTTCAGCCCAGCATCTCTGGCAACTGTATACATTGCCTAGTGGGAAATCATGGCCTGATCACAGCTCTGCCCACACTCATGTTAATAAGTGCTTCCCAGGTTTTAAAATCACTGCAGAATGCAGGTAACATGGGCAGGCAGGGCTATCCATCTTTATTTATTTATTTATTTATTTATTTATTTATTTATTTATTTAAAATCTTTTCTATACCGTCGCTAAGTTATATACCATCACAACGGTTTACATGTAGGCACATATTTAATGTAGGTAAAAGTGTACTATAGTACATTCTAACAGGTGCTGTCCAAGGTTCAGTTACAATATATCATTAGACAAAATAATTTTTAGAGAAGTGGGTCATGACCGAGTGTTATCAATATGCTAGTTGTGATGTGGGGTTCATAGACTACTCTACTGTATCATCTTAAGTACTGTGTGTCGGTGCTTATCTTCCTCTTTCACTCACCCTCCATCATAACAGCATACCCCAAAATAATCACTCAACAAATACTTGGATATCAAGGGCCACAGCATCCTATTAATATATGCATTGTGTGACAATACCTGAGCCAGCCAAAGAGTTTGAAAAAGAACCCTCCTCCCTATCCAACACTTGGTCAGTCCATCTGCCACATCCCAACAAAATGGGCCACTTATAGCCCAGCCAAGGCTTCAGGCATCATCCAGCAGAGTGCCATCTCAAATCAGGCAACAATGCATCCAGCTGAAGCCCAATGTGGTGCAATTACCCAATCAAACCTACAGTACCATCATCTGGTGCGAGAGTTCTCATCCCCCAATTATACCAATGGCTAACCAGGGTCCTCCAGTGTTGTCCACTGCCAGCTGGGCAAGGCATATCTATTCTGCTCTGAATAAGAAGTGGTTTGTGTATCCTGCCACAGACACAAAAGTCTCAGGCTAATCTGTGTCCTCCCAATAAAGCATGACTTCTGCACCATAAATAAACAATATTCCATCAAAGACCATCTGGAAGGGGTGAAAAAAGATAAATCTCATGTCTGTCAAATTGATGCCATTTAAGTGATAACCTGCAAACATCGTGGAGCCATCAATGCAGGTATGTGGATTGCCCCAAGATTGCAACCTAGAACCAATTGGACAATCAAATTATCTAAAGTCTACACTTCCCCATGGGTTGGAACCTCCTTTTAGGCCTGGGAATGATATCAGACACATAAGCTGTAAAAGTAGCCAATAATGATATGACTATGTTCATATTATTATTGGTTAGTTTTACTGATCATTTGTCTGCTATCATTCCAGGCACAAACAGAAGTTGCATCACACAGGTAAGTGCAGTTTTCAAATAATTGACTGAACCATTGACATCCAGTCTCTTCCCTTTATGTGATCTTCCATGCCTTCCTACTCTGATTTGGATCCAAATATTATCTACATACCAACAAACATCTTTCTGACAACTTTGCCCAATAATGATCATCAGCTATTAAAGACATATGATCCCCAAGCAAATATCTGAGATGTAATTAATCATCCTTCCTTCCTCAAATTACAATTCCATATACTCCTACCTGCTGATGTCCATCACTCACTGATTTTTAGTCCAGTTTGAAACCTTCAGTCCCCACTTTCCATCTACCCAGCTTTATGATCCTCCTAGACAGGACTGTATCAGAAGAATCCTACATAATCCTAATGCTTAATGTCTCAAACCTATCCATAACACAATTCTTTGGACTGCTCTGTGATCACTAACCCATAAAACATGCTCATTGCCCATCTATAATCTAAATCTCACGTTTCTTCTATGATCAGTGCCTGGAAGAATGCATCACACCAGAACAACTTCTCTTAGACACCCTCAAACCTATTGGAGCAGCTACCTTCTAGCTGTTAAGGGCCGGCTCATGAACCTTGGCCCCCAACCTCAGTCTCCAAGGCACAGTTCAAAGCTGGGCTCCTCCCCAACCTCCCACCCCTGCCCAAAATCTTCCAGAGCAGATGTTCTCTTGGCTTGCCAGATATATCCTTGCCAACTGGCCTGCAGACTTCTCCATGTGCCCCTCCCCCCCTGCACACACACACACACACTTCCCATATTTATTTATTTATTTATTTGGAGATTTTTATATACCGCGGTACGTATAGGTCTACATCACCAGTCCATCTACTGGGCTTCCTGGCAACACTGGGTTCTGGCTGTGTCTGCTATATCCTTTAAAATTGGCTTAGTGCCTCCTCCTGTTCCCCTGTGCCAAAAGACCTAAAAGGTTCTATCCTGACCACAATTACAAATAAAAATAGCAGGCACTGAAGCCGATACTTCTTAGCATCCTGTTCCCTTCTTCTCCCTCAGAGGAAGATATATATACAGTATATATATATATATATGTTTTGTTTGCCTGGGTGGCAACCTCTTCCTTAGTATAACCACTGACTTTGCCTATCAGTTTTTTTTCACCTTCCCTTTACATTGTGGAGTTATACCCTTTTTAAAGATCCAGCCTGAGTTTAAAAACACACCAGAGCTAAGAAAAACTAGGGAAAGGGGATCCAGGGGTAAAGAAATAACAGCAACTCCATGGCCACATCACAACTGCCACTCTCTCTCTCTTTTTGTGAACACAAGGCAGACACCGCAAAGGCTGCATGCAAGGGCACGCCTGCAGGTAAAGTTCTCCCTTTCTTGGACAACTAGACTGCCAGGGTGGAGGCATCCAAAGAGAGGCACTTGCCCTCTGGGGCCTGACATCGACCCACCTGTCCCCACACGCTGCCATGGCCCCACCGACCTGAGTCTCCCACAGAGCAGCACTAGATGAGGGAGAGCCTCCCCAGCAGCAGCATCTGCTCCTGCTGCCTCCAGATGTCACAGTCCCAAGGCTCGCCATGAGCAGCGCATTGCAGGACCACAAGCAATCCCACCGAAGATAAAGTTCTTCTCTGATGCATAAACTCACACTAGGACCCCCTTGTTCTTTGCTATAGCAGGAGCAGCAAAGAAAGGGGGGGAACATCACATTTCCCTCTCTTTAACCCCTGAAGGCTACCTGCCCATCCCCCCCCCCCCAGTGAACCACCGAACGAGAAGTAAGGATTTTCCTGCCACATGGAATGAATTACACTCCACTCCCCCCCCCCCCAACAAAACCCTGTTAGGCAAAGAGGCACTCAGGGGCCAGGCCTGGCTTCAATGTTCTGTATATCGGCTGGTACCTGGCCCAGCTGCTCTTCTGTTTTCACCATGTGTTGCTTTTATTCTTCTTTCCAATCCTTCTTTCCTCCCCACCACCATCCCGTATGTCAGCATACCGTTCAGCACTGCAATCAACTGGTGCTATAAAAATCACGATAATAATAAAATAAATAATAATATTATGCATTTAGGGGGGGGGGGGGCATGCCCTTACCTCAGCTCTCATGTCACACCGATTCACTACTTTCTTTCATACTAAAGTTTACAAAACAAACCTGGCAGGGAGAAAAGGCAATTGAAAGTTGATTACATGTTTTTAAAGGGAAGAGTCTCTGAAAATAAAGTACAAGATACATGGGTAAACAAAAGTATTTGTGCACCTTGTATCCCCTATTATGTGGGCTGACTGCATGCTGAAAAATATGAGTATATATTGGAAAGTTAAATATGTTTGTATATTTTCCCTTCCTTGACCTAATCCCACCTCCTCAAATGTCCATTGGTTGGTGGTTAAATATAGCATTGGACTAAGACTACAAAAGAAGTAAATAATACATCCTGGTATCTGCATGGGTTCCTTGATGCATCTTCATCCTTTCTAAATCTTTAGGATGCCTTTATTTTCTTTCTTAATCTAGAAACACTTGTAGAATATGTGATAAAGATATCAACAAGCCAGAAAAAAATCACATATATCCAACGTAATTTATTGAATCAGGTGCACCCTCATATATGAGCTATTGTCCTACGTCTTTTTCTGATTGGGTTTATTTTTTTTTCAGCACATATTTTCAGCACGCTTTGTTTGCCATCCATGTTGCAATACATCCGCATCGTGATACTGTCAATGTGCTCATGCCATGATGGCAGCAAGGACAGAGGGTGCCGACTGAGTTTGGGATGGAAATCATTAGCTGAGCATGAAAAAATTATGAGGCAACATTATTTTCAAGAGAAACAAATCACTGCTTCAATAACAACCTTCAAAAATATAGGAAATGCAGTAAAGAATATCAGTATAGACCTCTAATTCCATTATAAATATTGCTTCTAAGGTTTCCATTCTGTGATCTGAATTACAGTTAGGGATTTAGTGTCCATAGTCATTTAACAGTGACACATAGATTAATTTCATTTAAAAAGGATGCATTGCCCATTTGGTTTAAATTACTAATTTCCCAATCTTGATCATTGACCCTCCTGGCATTTTGTGCAGGTATTTTACTATAACCAAAGGGACAGGTATTGATTTTTTTTAAGCCATAATGGAAACGAAATACAAGGTTTAATTTTGAAAGGTAAAATTAAACTAATCAAATGACTTCATGAGGTCAAAGTTTGAATTAGATTAGTGTGGAAATTAAAGCAAGGAGGAGAAACCTCCTGAACTTCCTGCTACAAGAAAAAATACTCTTTGCAAACTGTCCCTACCAAGGGAAACAGCAGCAGATTTTAAAGGAGCGTTCTTAACTGTTTTGCATTTATAGGCACTAATATTAAAATGACTTTTGTATTATTAAAATGTGCTGAGCAAAAATAGAAATGAAAACAAAATACATTATTAGGGGACTCAGTTTAAGGCATGGGCCAAAACACCTATAGAAACTGTATCAAGGCTTTTTATTTTATTCATGACATGCAAATCCTTTGACTGATTTTAGACTGTAGTCAGTAACAGCCCACATGCGTGCAAAATCCTTCATTTTTGGGAAGGGTTAAAGATCATGAAACATAAAGGGGCACATTGCAACTCTGCCTCAGGGGCTTTATGCATCCTGCCCAAATCTCTCTCACCCCCTTCCCATCCCCAAACCACAGACATAAACTAATAAACCAAATGTCACAGAAATTTCTTTGAATTGGATGAAATGGCAACAGTTTTATTACTGCATAAGCCATGTATGCGCGTATAGTTATGAGCACACTGGACGGGCAAGTTTTGAAAAAGCCATTTGTCGAAACATAATTTTCAAAAGGATTTACACATGTAAAAGTAACTACTATTGTAGCAATTCTCAAAAGCCATTTGCCCACAGTTACGTGGTAAAACCTATGGACAGTTCAATGGCATATATTGTAGTAATCTTCAAAATCTCACTTACACTGGTAAAGTACATTTACACATGTAAAACCCAATTTTAAGCATATAAATGCTTTTTAAAATCAGGCCCATAGAATATAATGGCAAATAATAATACATCCCATCTAGTGTGGCCATCCATATCTCCTGCTTATAGCACCTTCCTCTCCCTTAGAGATTCCTTGTGCTTCCTCCATTTTTCTTGAATTCTAATACTGTCCTCATCTCCACCACCTTCACAGGGAATCTGTTCCATGCATCGACAGCCCTTTCTGTAAAGAGGGCTTGAGGACCCTCCTGACCCCCACAAGACTTGCCAAAAGTCCCTTGTGGTCCAGCGGGGGGTCCGGGAGTGATGTCCTGCACGCGGGCCGTCGGCTGCCAGTAATCAAAATGGCGCCGATAGCCTTTGCCCTTACTTTGTCACAGGGGTGACCAGTGCCATTGGTCAGCCCCTGTCACATGGTAGGAGCCAACCAATGGCACTGGTAGCCCCTGTGACATAGTAAGGTCAAAGGCTATCAGCGCCATTTTGAATACTGGCAGCCGACGGCATGAGTGCAGGAGATGGCTCCCGGACCCCCCGCTGGACCACAAGGGAGTTTTGGTAAGTCGTGGGGGGATTTGTTTAAATTCGCTCCTTTAGACAGCCGACTAATTCAGTGAAGATTTGTTGTATTCGTGGGAATCGCGATACGTTTCACTTCCCCATGAATACAACGAATATGGCCCTATATGTTGCGGATTACCAATACGTTGCAAATGAATGCACACCCCTAACTCCTAATGTGGAACCTAACATCGTGTAACCTCAGAAGGGTTAGACTCCCCTTCACCTTGGAGTCTTACAATCTCATGTTTGCCCTGTTTCATAAATTCATCAATAAAAGCCACATTAAAATAAAATAAAAATGGTGATTAAATGGTGATTGCTCATACATTTAAAGCTGGATCCACTTCATCCTGTAAATTCTAAACTACCCAACACCAAATACTTCCAAGAACATTAGCTTTTTAAGCTGTTTTTGAAAAATTGTATATTCATCAATCATTCATACAGAATCCAGAAGGGCATTCCACAATGGGAGGCCTATAACTGATAAGGCGTGAGCATGTGTTGATGACACAAACTCCAAGGTGGCTTGTAAAATTGATACATTGTTTAAATAAGAATGCTTGCCCATTTTCACAGATTTAAAAACAAATACTAAAATTTTAAACTTCTGCTGCAAGGGAAGCCAATACAATTTTTCTATTATGGGAGTACTATATTCCCAAGGAAGGCCTCCAGAAATTAAATCAGCAGAGTTCTGAAGTATTGTAGCACCTTTAAACAAATGGAAGACAGCTGTGTACAAGTAATTACAGTAATCCATAGTAGTTTGTACAAAGGCCTGGACTAGAGTCCAAATGTAAGCATGATCAAAAATGTATTTTTGTTTTTGGTTTGGTATGTGTAAGTATCACTGCTGTATACCAGATGTTTGTTTATGTTTTTTCAGTAAAAAATTTAAATATGTAACAGTCTGAATTTGTAATAGCCAGATTGGATGACTGTTGAAATTTGAGGCTTAAAGGAAAGCTTGGTATCAAACTGGAAACCCAAATTTCTAACACATTCTTTAATAGTTATAGATCTTCAGAAGGATAACCATGGTAGTTTGGTATAGCAAAATTGACACAAGGTGAGAGGCACCTTATAGACTAATCAATTTATTGAGGCATGAGCTTTCGAAGACAGTCCACTTCATCAGATGCACAAAGTGAAGTTTACCACCTGCTTTTGGCTGAATTCCCAAACAACCTGACTCTGAGAAGACCCAGACATGTTGGGGGCCGGTACTGAGCCCGATCAGAAAAACATGGGCACTTGAGCGGCACCAGGGAAGCAGTCTTCTGTACGCAACACTTCCCGCACCTGCCAGACAGGCGGGGATTTGGTGCTGGGCTCTTCCCTCTTCACTCACCCTTACTGAGGGAATCCCAGTTAGTAACAGCAGTGGGTAAAATGTTTGGGATAGATACAGAACAAAGAGAAGACATTGAATAGGCAGTCTGTATGGAAACAAAGTAATAATAGCATTATAATCAAGAATTCTGACAACTGAGTTAAGAGTGAAAAGACAGAATGATCTTAGAACAGAAAAGTTCATAGATAGATATAGTGTGCCCATGAAGCCATTGTCTCTGTTTAGACCTAGGGTGATGGTGTTAAGGTTTTTGATGAGTTACAATACAGCAGTTTCATGCTGGAGTGTTTCTTTGAAGTTCCTTTTTAGGTGTGGTAACTTTAACATCAGATAGAGAATGTTCTAGGTTGGAGTGTTCACCAACTGTTTTCCAAATGATGCCATTTCTGGTGTTAGATGTTTGTCCATTTATTCTTTTCCTTAGGGATTGTCCTGTTTCTCAGCAGACGGACATTGCTGGCAGGTGATGGCATATATTACATTGGAAGAAAAGCAGGTGAATGAATGCCAGATGTTGTAGTTGATATTGTTGGATAATATGTGGACAGATTTGGCATCTGGGTTTCTGGCAGGTCTGGTTCCTAATAGGATAAACTTGCTACCCATGGCCTGTGAGAGAGTGGTATCATTGTCCAGGATGGTTTGTAGATCCTAGATGATATGTTTCAGTGATTTTAACTGGGAGTTATAGGTAACAACCAGAGGTGTTCTGTTATTCTATTTTTTGAGATGATTCTGTAGCAGAGTGTTCCTGGGTATTTGTCTGGCTCTATTGATCTGTTTTCTTACCTCATTGGATGGGTTTTGTAATTCCAAAAATGTCCATTATAATTTCTCTAGATGGGAGTCCCTGTCCAAGTGATCAGAACAGATGCAACTGTACCATAAGGCTTGGCTGTAGACAATGTACCTGTTGGTAGGGGATGGGTGGAAGCTGGAGGCATGTAGGTATGTATGGCAGTTGGTGGGTTTCTCGTATAATGTAGTTCTTATGTGCCCCTCATGTAGTTGGATATTTATTTATTTATTTTATTTAGAGATTCTTATATACCGTGGTACGTATAGATATACATCACCACGGTTTACAGTAAACAATAAATTAGCAACAGGCTTTACATACAACAGGTTATACAGGAAGTAAACAAATAACAGCCACAGGCTTTACATAAATAACAGGTTTCAGGAGTACATACTATAACTCCTTTAACTATAAAATATGGTGTCCAGAAAGTAGACTTGCTGTGTGGGTTGTTCCAGGCTCAGATTGATGGTGGGATGAGGTTTGTTGAATTACTGGTGGAATTCCTTAAGTGCTTGAGGTCCATGGGACCAATGATGAAGATGTCATCAATGTACCTTAAGTAGAGGAGTGGCTTCTAGATGTAGGAGCTGAGGAACCATTGTTCTAAATCAACCATGAAAATGTTAGCTTATTGTGGAGTTATACGGATATCCATGGCAGTGCCATTGACTTGCAGATTACAAATCCTTTCAAATCTGAAATAGTTGTGCATGAGGACAAAATGGCAAAGTTTGTTGGCCAGATCACTTGGGATGGCATCTGGGATAATATTCCTGATGGCTTGTAATCTGTCTTTGTGGGGGATGTTGGTCTAAAGAGAATCAGCATCCATGATTGTCAGAATGATGTCTGGGAGGTGGCCAATAGAATGGAGTTTCTTCAGAAAATCTGTGGTGTCACAATGGTAGTTAGGAGTGCTGGTGGCATAGAGTCTGAATTTGTAGTCCATATAGTCAGACACTTCTACTGTGAGGATGTTGATGCTAGAAACAATGGGGCATCCAGGATTCCCTGGTTTGTATATGTTGGCTAATAGGTAGAAGGAGTTTGTGTAGTTCTTTCTGGTATTCTACAGTGGATTCTAAGGACAGGGACTTGTAAAATGTTTGCTAGAGAGTTGCCTCCTTCTTGTGTACAGTCCAATCTATTCTTGACAATAGTTGTAGTAGTCCCTAATATAGAAAAAATGTTACTAATAGATTCTGCTAATTTAACTTGCCTAGTAACCAATAGACCTTTGGTTTTGTAAAATTTCATAATTAAGTTGCTCCCTGCCATCCAACAATTACTGCCATCCAACGATTACTATCTAATAAACAGTCTTGAATATGGCTAAGAGTAGTAAAAAGGTTTTCCTTTAAGGAGAAAAGCAACTGAATATCATCAGCATGAACTTCACACACGATAAGTCAAGAAATAAACACAAAGGCTGTAAATAAATATTAAATACTGAGCAGATGGTATGGATGGATCCCTGCAGTATTCTTTACTGAATAGATGGCCACGCGATGACTGCTGATCCTGAAATCTTACTTACTGTTTGATCCTAGTACACAGCTCATATATAGCACTGTGGTTTATTTTTTGCTTGCATCCTTTCATAAGTAAGAATTATTATTGCAACTGTCTCTATCAGGGTCTTCCCAAGAGGACAATGAAGAAGCTACATCTTATCCAGAATATAACAGCCAGGCTGTTGGCAGGGAAGAAGTAATTTGATTACATCACCCCTATTTTGAGAAAGCTGCACTGGCTCCTAGTTGGATCCAGAGTTAAGTTTAAAGTTCTATTGATTTTTAAATACTTGCATTTGACTGGTTTCTTTAAGGTCCCTTAGATCAGAGGTTCCCAAACCTGGCCAGGGGTACCCCCACCCTGTCAACATTTCAGTATATCCTCCATGAATGTACATGAGATAAAATGTGCATGCTATGGAGGCACTGCATGCAAATTTATCTCATGCATATTCATGACAGATATCTTGAAATGCAGATATTTTCTAAACCTTAATGTTGACTGTGAGATAAAAAAGTTAAATATTACCTTCTACCCTAGTAAACCTCAGAATTTGATCAGAGTTGAGTCAAGTTTGCTGCAAACTGAGATGACTGAGGCCCAGAATCACTGAGAATTATGTTTTCCGTTCCTTGCTTATGATCTTTTGTCAGTTCCTATTCATGGTTCCTGGACTATGGACTTTGAGTAAAATTTTGAAATTTGAAATTGTTTCCAAGTTTCCACAGAGATAATGTAGTTAGTTTATGAAGTCAGACTCTTTCCATCTCTTCTTTTTTTTTTTTTTTTTTTTTTTAATCCTTTATTTATAACTTTTCAAATAATAGATACAATCATATTATTTGTATACAGAAAAACATGGTCTTTATACCAATCATTAAATTTGTCAAATATTTCATATTAGGAAATAAACCATTAGTATCAATCAATATGGAGGGTTTTTTTTCCCTTGATTATTATCTTTTTATAGGGGAATTATAAGAAATACTTCAAAATCAAGATTGATTCATGCTATAACTATACCCAATATTTATCATTACATGGGTAGTGGGGATGAGGTAGGCATCCTACTCTGATTTAAGAAATTCTTTAGTTGATCTGGGACGAAAAATAAATATGTAACTTCCTGCTTTTTTATAATACATTTACAAGGAAAACGAAGGGTAAAGGAAAAACCTAATGAAAGAACTTCTTGGCGATAGTTCAAAAAGGCTTTGCGCCTTTGTTGGGTGGTCACAGCCAAGTCAGGAAAGATTTTAACATCCTTGTCATGGAATTTAACTGGGTATTTGCTAAAGTATTTCTTCATAACAGAATTAACATCAAAAAAGGAATAAAAGGTTACTAGCAATGTACCCCAGTTAATTACTTCCAAGGAAGAATCCTCTAGAAAATTAGACAAATTACCTTGAAATAATTCTGATCTAACCACATTCCTTGTAGGAGGGAGAAAACTGCAATTATTTATAGTTGGAGCTTTATCCTCAGAAAAACCGAGTTGCCCAACAAGAAATTTTTTTAAAAGTAATCAAAGGTTCTTCTCCTACTTTACGAGGAAAATTTAGGATTCTTAAATTAAATCTTTTAGAATTATTTTCTAACATTTCAACTCTACGAGATAAATATTCTTTATCTTTTATTAAAGCTTGTCTAATTTCTGAGTTTTTCTTCTCTTGGTTTTCCAAAACTTTAATTCGTTCATTAGAGTCCCTTATCTGTTTCTGTATTCCCAAGCAATCTTGTTGATTTCCTTCACACATTGTATTCATTTTCCTTTCCAGATCTTGGATTTTCCCCATCATGCCAGCCATCATATCCCACAACGTATCCATCGTTACTACAGCTGGTTTGGTTGGGATTTCACCCTGCTTTGGATTTGGAATAGAGTCTTTAACTCCTATTGGGACCAAAGCAGAGGCTTCTGCTGCTGCCCCTTCAAGATTTATCGAGGCAGCAGTAATTGTCTCTGTTTCATTTTGGACTTTGATTGCATCAAGCTGCAATCTTTCAGATGTTGACTCAAAATTTTCCGAAGCAGGTTCTGTTAACCCTTCCAAACCCCTCTGCTGTGGTGCTAGCCCGATGTGAGGGCTAAGGGACGCTTCCTCTGCAGGGTCAATAGATTTCCCCAACACTACTGGCACACCAGATTCTTCAGCTCCCTTTAGTACGGGTATAGGGGAAAGCATATAGCTTGAAATTTCCTGCTGTATAGGAGACGGCATTGGTAAGGGAGGATAGGTTCTTATTCTCCCTTTCCGCTTTGGAGGCATTTCAAAGGATAGCAAGAAATAGCTAAAGCAACCTTAGCAGAATCTATTGATAAATAATTCAAGGACTATGAGCAAGGAGGGTAATTAGAGAGAAGATTAATTACAGTTCTTACTTGACCTTGGCGATCCGGCGACTCCGGCGAAGCCCGGCAAAGCCCTTGTCTGCGCGCGCCCCTTGAGCGCGCGCGGCTTTAGCGACGCGCCGGCTCTGCTACGCGCCGCACTCCGGCCGTTGATATTGGCCGCTTCCGGTCCCGCCTCTAATCAGCTCCTCTGTGCCGCACAGCCCAGCAGCTGACTCGGGTTACCGTCCTGCCTCCGACCTCCGCGATATCACTCTCGGGGCTTCTCTCTCCGCTCCTGCTCGCCCTCAAGGTAGGAGAGCCAGGGGGCCGCTGATATTGGCCGCTTCCGGTCCCCGCCTCTAATCAGCTCCTCTGTGCCGCACAGCCCAGCAGCTGACTCGGGTTACCGTCCTGCCTCCGACCTCCGCGATGTCACTCTCGGGGCTTCTCTCTCCGCTCCTGCTCGCCCTCAAGGTAGGAGAGCCAGGGGGGCCGCTGATATTGGCCGCTTCCGGTCCCGCCTCTAATCAGCTCCTCTGTGCCGCACAGCCCAGCAGCTGACTCGGGTTACCGTCCTGCCTCCGACCTCCGCGATGTCACTCTCGGGGCTTCTCTCTCCGCTCCTGCTCGCCCTCAAGGTAGGAGAGCCAGGGGGCCGCTGATATTGGCCGCTTCCGTCCCGCCTCTAATCAGCTCCTCTGTGCCGCACAGCCCAGCAGCTGACTCGGGTTACCGTCCTGCCTCCGACCTCCTCGATGTCACTCTCGGGGCTTCTCTCTCCGCTCCTGCTCGCCCTCAAGGTAGGAGAGCCAGGGGGCCGCTGATATTGGCCGCTTCCGGTCCCGCCTCTAATCAGCTCCTCTGTGCCGCACAGCCCAGCAGCTGACTCGGGTTACCGTCCTGCCTCCGACCTCCGCGATGTCACTCTCGGGGCTTCTCTCTCCGCTCCTGCTCGCCCTCCAGACTCTTTCCATCTCTTCTGATTAATCCATTGAATGTTGGACTTTGGCCATGTGATACAAAGTCTGGTCCTTGGACTTTGCCCCTATTATGTGATAGAGGCAAAGTCTGGTCGATGCCATTTTCCAAAATGGTATAGGGTTTTGGGGGTGGGAGTGGGGGGCCCACATTAGATCACCAGGGTTTTCTTTATTGGTTGGGGGAGAACGAGGGGCCACTAGACCACAGGGATGTTGATTTTTGTCAAGAGATAATGGGATGGGGATTACTTGAAGGGGGTTTGGTTGGACAGGCGATAATTTAGTTACAAATGGAGGAGTTAAGATGGGAGGGTGGGGCATCGTCACTCAAACATTTATTCTTTTTGTAACATTTTTGGGGGTCGTCACAGCCTTGGTACTAGAGGGTCTCAAAAGAGCTCCAGGCGGATTTAAGCACATTCTGGGGGTAGTTTTGGGCTGATTGGCTCTTTAAAATGATAGTACCCTAGTGCACAGTGGGCCACTATCACTTGTCTTAGTGACTCTAGCCACGTTCTTTTTTATGGTGCATTTCTCCCATGCTCCTAAATCGTGCCATGATATTTGACAGGGAAAGGCAAGATATTGCAGGAACACCCTCTCCTGATATTTGGCCCCTCCCATGATAACATATCATGACTTTTTAAATGACCCTGCAAACAATGGAGAGTGAAGTGACTGGCCCGAGATCACAAGGAATAGCAGTGAGATTTGAACCCTGGCTTACCTGATTTGTAGACTACTGCTCTAACCACTAGGCAGCTACTCTACTCCAAGTTATGCGTAAGAGTTCTGATGTTAGGCATTTATAAATTGTAAATGTAAGTGGTTTTTTTCCAGCTAATTAGAGATTTTTTGGTGAAAACAAAAATCATGTGATGTGGCACAGCTTTTATTTTCTGGTACCTTTTCTGACTGAGTCGCTGCAGAGTCGTTAGTATGGAAAAGGCAGAAAAACAAAGCAACAGATCCAGGGTAGGCAAAGGAGGGGAAGTGGTGTTTTTCAAGTGTTTACCTAATAAACACCTTTTTTTTTTTTTGGCATCGGGGAGTGCTTTATTGGTTAAAAACTAAAATCAGAAATCCTAGTTATAAGTAAATAATATTTCATGATTTTGGGGCCCATGAACTAAAACATATTGTAAAACATCTTTTATTGTTATATCATTAAAAATGCATATAGGTGCAAAGAAATAGCCTCAGTATCATATACATGTTATTAGCATGCATGTTTACCCCAAAAAAGCATAGCATATCAGCGTTTTACCTGCCTAATTGGTAAATAGCATGTGAAAGCTATACAAAATAATATGCATGCACTAGACTGGATATATTTAGTTCTGTTTTCCTAAAGGCTTCTTGAAATAATATAAAAAGCCTTCTTGCTCACATTTTATCAGCCTTGTTATTTCTTTCATAGTATACAGTAACTGTTTGTGCAACTAATGCTTCTTTTATCATAGTCATTAATTAGAACATTCAACTGGGCTCTCTTGTGAGACACTTGCTCTCTTAAGTGCTTAGTATATAAACCCCTGTCAATCCTTTCTAATCTTTTGACATTCTTTTTTTGCTTTCTGTATTCTCTGCTCCTCTTTTCTTTCTGAATAAAGGCTGTGAACCATAGTAGCTTCCCCCTCAACACCATCTTGCATGCACCCCATAATTTCCTCACTGGAACTTCCCTGTCTGAGTTCTGTTTGAAAACTTCTTCAGTATTTTATGATACTGGCTCTTTCATCTTTTCTTCTTTCAGATATTGTTTTGTAATTTCCAAATCTATTGTGTGGCAAAATTGGGCCAGCGAGGAAATTGATATGGAGATCGGTATACAGTCTGATTATTTGATGGCCCCTATCATGGCATCCTGCACCCTTTGTGCCACTCTTCCTGATCCAAAGAATAAATCTATTCTTGAGAATAAGTCATGATACATGAAAGAGATGATGGAAGGGAAAGGGCGAAGACAAAAAAGGCAGGAATTCCCCAATGTATGTGCCACCCATATCTGTCCAGGAGGCAGAGCGTTCCAAGAAATAGGAGGAGTTGCAGGAGGATGAGCCAAAGGCCGGACCACTAACTGCAGAAGCAGGGGCATGATCATGCTAATGGATATGGTGCTTCACTTAGGAAGAAAACAAATACTTTCTGGTGCTTGTCCATGAGAACTACATAATACTATGGTTCTTCACTCAGGAAGAGAACAACAACTTTCTGATGCCTGTCCTCAAGAACTATAGTATATTGTGGCACTTTGCTCAGGAAGAAAGCAGCCACATTCTGAAGCTGGTTCTTGAGAACTACAGTATACTCTTTGGCAGAGACTCCACAAAGAAATTCCTGGTAGCAAAGAAACACACTAAGAAACAAATAAAATCAGTGGTCAGCAGCCTTAGAACAGTAGCATAAATGAAACATCCCTACTGTGGCATTAAATGTAGCCTCCAGGAAAAGTCTGCTAGGATTCTTGGTTCTGAGAAGAAGACATAAAGTGGTTTTATCTGTGCCGGTCGCTTCACACCATTGGAGCAATGCCTCATTAATACAGATAAGTTACTTCATTACAAAAACACAAAGTAGGAACACATAGCAAGAGTTCAGTAAAATTCCTTTGTAGAGTATCCTACATGCTCCAACATGTCAATGTAGCTTGTATGAGGTTACAGACCTAGCAGGGGACAGATCTTTTGTCTGGCTTGATGGCCTAGCAAGTGAAGGACATTTTGGTAGGATTAGGGACACAACAGTCAATTGGTTTTACCCACATTAAGTGAGCTTAACATGGGCAAATAGCTTTCTAAAATTGCTACAATAGTATGTTATATTTACATACTCCTTTGAAAATTCAACTGTAAGTTATTTCTAAGTATATTTTCATATACGTCCAAAAAAGGTGTTCATATAATTCTAAAAGACTGTAGCTTGTTCTTAATCAATGCAGACAGTCTTTCCATCACATATATTATCCATACTTTTGTATATCAATCTATAATCCTAGGAGGGCCTACACACTTCCACACAACAGGAATCACCCACCTAAGGGCAAATATCAAGAAGCTAACTAGGAATCTTCTTTTCAAATCAGGAATATCAGGGTCATTGCAGCAGCCCCACAAAAGCAGCTGATAATCTAGAGGAAAGGAAGACTTGGTGATTCCATCGATGATTGTAACAGCTTTTTGCCATAATGGTTGAATTTTCATAAATTCCCACAATTTGTGTTTGATAGATTCCCTTCAACAAGCAACCTTTCCAGAGTCAGGATTGTCTGGCCAATCTTTGCTTATCAAAGCTGGGGTTAGAAAAGCCTGGAATAGAATTTTATATTTAGTATCCAAGTGGTTAATGCAAATAGAGATACACTTGGGGGTAGATTTTAAAAGAAGCGCGATCAGCCTACTTTTGCTTGCGCATCAGACTCAAGCAAAAGTACGCTGGATTTTAGTAGATACGCGCGGAGCCGCGCGTATCCACTAAAATCCTGGATCGGCGCGCGCAAGGCTATCGATTTTGTATAGCCTGCGCGCGCCGAGCCGCGCTGCCTCCCCCCGTTCCCTCCAAGGCCGCTTCGAAATCGGAGCGGCCTCGGAGGGAACTTTCCTTTGCCCTCCCCTCACCTTACCCTCCCTTCCCCTACCTAACCCCCCCCCCCGGCCCTGTCTACCCCCCCCCCTTACCTTTGTCGGGGGATTTACGCCTCCCGGAGGGAGACGTAAATCCCCGCGCGCCAGCGGGCCTGCTGCGCGCCGGGCCGCGACCTGGGGGCGGGTACGGAGGGCGCGGCCACGCCCCCGGGCCGTAGCCACGCCCCGTACCCGCCCCCAAAACGCTGCCGACACGCCCCCGCAACGCCGCGCGCTCCGGCCCCGCCCCCCGACACGCCCCCCTCCGAGAACCCCGGGACGTACGCGAGTCCCGGGGCTCTGCGCGCGCCGGGAGGCCTATGTAAAATAGGCTTCCCGGCGCGCAGGGCCCTGCTCGCGTAAATCCGCCTGGTTTTGGGCGGATTTACGCGAGCAGGGCTCTGAAAATCCGCCCCTTAGTGTTATCCCAAATGTGTATCCTCCACAATGTGCCCCTGTATATTTTTCTCCTATTTAGGTTGATACAAAATATTTACCCTTAGTATTTAATTTGTTTAGTTGGGCATAGATCCTTGAAATAACACCAGCACAAACATTTTTCTTTTGAAATATGAGTTCAATTGGATTAAATGGATGCAAAAAAAGAGAATTTATACAATCCTAAAATGCTTTAGAATTCTATTGGAGAAGTTATCTGCGAATGACCCATGGGGTATAGGGGAGACACGAGAACAATGTCCTGGAGTGTGATGGGTTTTGGGTCTCCGATTAAATGACAGAAGATATTAAAGATTTTATTGTAGCATAAGTCTGATATTACCATAATTCAAGAAATGCATTTAAATGATGTGGAACATAGCAAATTGAGATGATGGTGGGTGGGAGATGCAAACTGGGCCTTATCAGACACTCAGAAAGCCGGGGTTGCTAGTTTGATCCATAAGGCCCTGTTGTATTAGGTGAACACTCAAATAAAAAACCCAGAAGTAGGTACCTGATTTTAAAAGGGTTGGACCGTGAGGAGCATCGCACAATTTGTAATGTATATGCCCCAGTGTTTATGACCTTATCTTTTATGCCATTCTTCTATAGAAGGTGTGGGCTTTGGGCACAGGCCCCATTGCCCCAGGCAATGACTTAAATATGGTGTTGATAAGTCGCAGTGTGTGACCATGGAAAAATTTGTGAGGCATAAAGGTATACCTTTGGTATGTGAACAACTCAACCTTTTGGATGTCTGGAAAGTGCTACATCCAACTAAGCGAAATTATACCCATATCCCCGGGCACACACTATTGAATCTTGAACCGACTGTCTGTTGGTGTCATAACAGATTTTTTTTCTCAGATAGTCAAACCTACCATAGGTCTATTGGAAATATCTGATCATTCCATAATCTGGCTTGATATGAAATGGTCAGAGAGGGGGATTGGTAGGGCACATTGGAAATTCCCAGCCTATTTATGTAAGGATCTGGGGTTCCAAGCATACTTGCAACAGAAGTGGAAGGAATTCCACAAATTTAATCAGGCTGCTTTGTATTGGGAAACTGCAAAAATTGTTCTACATGGGGATATCATAGCATATCTAATTAGAAGAAGGAAAGATCTGGATAAAAAAATAATTAAGCTTGAGAATCAAGTTAGACAGGATAAAATGAAGTTGGCTAATACATTCACAGCAATTGTGAGAGCAAACTTTATTTCCTCCCAAGTTGCTTTAAATTCCTTAATTCAACAAAGGGCACAAAAGTCTATGCTCTGTTATAAGCATCAGCTCTATAAATTCGGCAATAAATCTGGTAAGCTCTTGGCTTCCCTAGTTAAGTGCAGAGAAAGTGCTAAATTTATAACAGCTATTTGGGACAATATGCTTAATGTAGTTAACTCCAAAGAACAACTCCAAAAAGTCTGTTTGGAACACTTTAAGGTGTCAGTTTTGAAAGGCATGGGCGTCTATGTGCGTGCGGTTCCTGGAGCGCACACATGGACGCAGCTATTTTATAACATGCACCGTACTTAAAATTTCACACGCACATGTGCGGGCAGGTCAGGACTCGGGAGGGGGAAGGATTTTAAAAAGCAACGTGTGGCAATGCGAGTAGGCCTTGCCTAGTTCTCTCCCAGTCTGCTCCAGTTAAGGAGCGGACTGGGAGGAAACTTCCCTATACCTCTACCTAACCTTCCTACCTTTTCCCCTCTCCTCCCCAACCCCTAACCCTTACCTAGCTGCTCACATTTGTTTTGTTTCATTACTTAATGCTCCTCCGGAGATATTATTGAGGCATGTCTGATATTGTCATAATTCAAGAAACACATTTAAATGATGTGGAACATAGAAATTTGAGATGATGGTGAGTGGGAGATGCCTATTGGGCCTTATCAGGCACTCAGAAGGCTGGGGTTGCTATTTAGATCCATAAGGCCCTGTTGTATCAGGTGAACACTTAAATAAAAAACCCGGAAGTAGGTACCTGATTTTAAAAGGGTTAGTCTGTGGGGAACATCTCACAATGGCCTAATGGCCACTGTCCTACCAGGCCCCCTTCCTGCCCCCCAGTCCGCCCCTTTTATATGGCCCGGCACTTCTGCGTGTACCAGGGGTTATGCCCATGTCCAGGCCCTTTCGAAAATGTGCTCAGCACGCACAGGGCTCTGCCACATATATAAGCCCTGGATTTTATGCGTGCAGGCCATCGGAAATTCGGGCTGCAATGTATTTTCTCCAAAGAACTTAGTGACCTGAGGGCCAAGATTCATTTCTTCATAACCTGACTTTGCCTCAACTTACGGCTCTTCAATTAGAGGTCATCAACACCCCAAAACCTGCCCAAGAGATCCAGGTGGAAATACAGCAGGCTACAGTAAGGCACCAGGCCCAGACAGTTATGGGGGTTAATTTTATAAATTTCTGCAGGCCCAGGTTACACTACCACTGTAAGCCATGTTCAGTCCTATAGTCAAGTTAAAAAGTTTTCCTATCAATAGGAATACAGCTCTCATTACTATCCTTCCAAAAAAGGGGAAAGATCTATTACAACTAGAGTCCTACCAACCTATATCTTTGTTAAAGTTTGACATTAAGCTTTTGACAAAGATATTTGTGGATAGATTAATGAGGTTTCTCCCCAGGTTTATAGCCGGTCGTCAGTTACGGTTTGTGAGGGGCCAGCATTCTGCATTAAATGTATGGAAATTTTTGTTGTCTCTCACTCATAGTAGCCAATTTCATACTCCCTCTCTTCTGGTGAGTTTTGATGCTAAAAAACATTTGCTCGAGTTCACTGGGGAATATCTGTTCTTTGTATTGGAAGACTTTGGGTTTTCAGAGGTTTTTGTTTTTTTTTTTTAGAGGTGGTGAAACTTCTTTATTCGGACCCTAAAGCGGCAATCCTTGTGAATAGAGAGGCAACAGATGAGTTCTCCATCTATCGGGGAACATGCCAGGAGTGCCTCCTTTCTCCACTGCTGTTCCTTCTGTCTTTAGAACCTCAGTTACAGACTATACAAGACAACAAGGGTAAAGGAATTTTCACTGTGGATCGAATCTATAAAATAGCAGCCTTCACAGATGACCTCCTTATTCATTTTTCACAATCCCGGGACTCCTTGCCAGAACTCCTGAAATATTTTACTAGGTTTGGCTCCTTCTCTGGATTTAAACAATATGGGGAAATCAGAAGCACAGGCCTCTTCCCCTCAAGTGGAAGCTTTGTGGGGGTTGGGATTTCCCTCTATTGGATATTATTCTTCCTTTAGATCTCTTCAGATTATTCAATTTGAATATGCTTATATTGTTGAAGAGGATGAAGGACAAATATCTGTTGTGGAATTCTCTTCCAATTCGGCAACTGGGAAAGTTAATCTGCTTTAAATGATTTTATGGCCACAGTGGCTATATGTCCTGCAGGTCTTACTGTTGTCCTTACAAAAAAGATTTGAAATTCAGTTATGCAATGTTGTCCTGATTTGTATGGTGGAAGGGACGGGCTAGGATTCCAATCAGGCAGCTAGTGGGGGGCTGGAAAGAAAAGGGGTTCAGCATCCCAAACTTTGAGGGTTCAATATGGCATGCCTCTTTTGACATTTAAAAGACTGGCTCTTTAACTTTTCTCATTTGAAGAAAGATTGGTTGCTTCCCTCCACCCCGTTATGTTCTGCATGCAACCTGACATCTATGCAGCAGGTTTGGAAGTTCCTATGTGCTAAATTAGAACATAGCCACACAGAATCGATATTCATGCCCTTGCAGGGAAATCAAGCTTTCACTCCAGGGATACAATCTAGAGTCTTTTCATAGTGGGCTCAAAAAGGGATCAGACATCTAGTGATGATAAGATCTTTCCCTTTCTGGAGCTGGAATCCCACTAGAGACTAGACTCTAAATACACTTTTCATATATGCAGTTGAAACATTACATATAGACATTCACTAGCACTCATTTTACTAAAGAGTTTAAGGAATTTATAGAGAAATGCTTTCAAATTGAAAGATAAAGAATGGTCATCTCTTGCTTATATCATGCAATGTCACAGCTCTCCAGCACTGCTGACTATGAACCCTTATTACAAAAATTGCTCTCTGAAATTTCTTTAAATATGTCAGGGCTACAGCTTTCAGTGTTGTAAGAGACTCCCGAGCCTAGTGGGAGGTGCCTATTTGCATAAGATACCTTATAAATTTCTGCTGAAGGTGTACCTACATAGTACATACAGTAGTATTGACAGCAGAAAAAGACCAAATGGCCCATCCAGTCTGCCCAGCATTTTTTTTATGGTAGTAACTGCCACTCCGTGCAGGTTAAGGTTACCCCTATGTTTCTGTTAAGGGGTAGTAGCTGCTGCTCTATACAGTTTACTCTCATGTTTCTTTTATGGGTTGTTGTCAACTCTATGCAGGTTACCCCAACCCACCTCTTTAAGGCAGGACTTGTGTAATCAGAGATTTGTGCTAAATGTAACACAACCAGAGATACTCTTATGACATTACTTCTGTATGTGCTCCGTGGTCCGAGCTTTTGGGGCAGAGCAAAGAACTTTCTGATTAAGATATTGGGATGGGTTATATCATTTTCTCCAGAAGCTGTTCTGTTTGATCATGTAGCTTCTGATTTAGCTAGATACAGAAATACACTGTTTGTCCAGAAGGCTTGTCTGTTGGGGAAGAAAGCCATTCTGTCAGTTTGGTATGATGGATCTCCCCTGGCCTATTGGGCTTGGAGGAACATGTTACATGACCTAATGTAGATGGAAAATCTAGACACCATATGTTCCTTTAAATGTAAACTATGCTTTGTGGAAGTATAGGATGAATACTTACAATCACTTTCCCCTAGAGTGAGGAGTATGGTGCTTAACTATCCTTGATCATACTGCGTTTAGTTGATGTACTATATGCATCTTCTGATATATGCATTGGATGTGGCTATTGGCAGCTTCTGTCTACCTCTTGCTCAATGGCCCATAATATGGCAATAACATCATTAATGGAATATAGGGATGGAAAGGAGTGGGGAATGCTGTAAAGGGAATGGACAAGTCTCGCCTACATGTCATTATGTTTATGCCTGATATTGAACAGCAAATATATATATATATATATATATATATATATATATATATATATATATATATATATATATATGAGCTTGGAAGGGTCATTGGGCTCTGTTCTGCATTATCTGTGATTTTGTGTAAGAGGTGGGTGATATTTTGGGGATAGAGATGAGAAAATATTGAGAATATTTACTGGTTAATGTATATATTCCAACCTTTGCTTTATATGCATAAGAAATCAATGTATGTCAGGCTGTTTTATATATATTTCAATAAACATATTTCAAATATTCGATCCTATAAAATGTTGGGCTTTATCAAAGGAAAAACTGGGATAGTGACATCTGGCTTCATTTTAAGAATAGAGTCTCCTGGCAGAAAGGTTCCCACTTTTATAAAATCTAAGGCCCTATGCATTTCCAGATATTTCAACCACGAGAACCAAATGGGTTCCATATAATCGGAGATAATGGTGAAAATGTGGCGTTGTAATGAAATATTCTAAGCATTTTGTGTCAGACTTGGAACACCAGTCCCTTTAAAGGATGAGCAGGAACCTTAAGTTTCTGATGGCAGGAAAAGGAATGCATTGTTTCAACAATACAACTTGCTCATCTCTATACGTTCCCTAGGTCCAATTGCTTTGCAGAGAGCACCTTGATGAACTTCTCAATGCAGGGATACATACTACAGGATCCCACAGCTACCACTGTGGAAGAGGAATTAGAGAAGGAAAGCAATGGTTTCATCCTGGATGCTGTACCATGCACACTGCAGATATCCAACAAATACGTCCAGATAACATTAAGTCTGGACAGTCTTGAAAGAAGAAAAGGACTGGGCTCAGATGTTGCCTGACCTAGTCTACAAGGAATCTGGCAGCCCTGATTTGGGAAAGTAATGTCATCTGAACATTCTCCTTGGGGTAGTATCTCCAAATGAATTTGTTTTGTACATACCTTGACAGGAATGGACCTCATTCCTAAGCCATAGTATGTTCAGAATGATTTCAGTCTCTGAAATTTACTGCTAATGCTCTTTTTAATACAGACATTGTTTTCGAACTACAAATTCAAGCCCAAACTACAAAAAACTGCATGAACTGGTGAGCTGTTCATGCTAAAGTCTCAGAATGCCTGCTGTGGTCATTGGAGAGACTAACCACAAAAATGATAGGAATGACCATCGCTGATTGCCAGCCAATATATGTAAAGAAATCAAAAACTGCGCCACATGTCCCTCTACTTTGACCCCTTCCACTGCATCCACTCTATTCAAACCGCACATGAGTATCTGATTCAGTGGGTTTGAAACCAGAGGTGGAAAAGTTGCAGAAGGTAGAGGCTTCCTCTTGATCATTCTTCATATTTTCCCTTCTTGCTTTCTGTGAGGGACTTGTCCTCAGCTGCTGCATCTTTGTCTTCATTGTGAAACATGTCTTGCAGACTGTGGGAAGCATCTGAGACAAGTCATAGAACACATGCAGTTATATGCTTATGCACAATCACGTCAATGCCTAATTACCTGTGAGGTTTCCTTATATATATATAAAGCTTTTTAAATTATAACATATACAAAAACAAAGTATATCATAAAAACAAAGAAAATATAGTAACTCTCTCATCATACTTGATCAAGTCCACATTTCAAAAGGAATTGCTAACAAATGAAACCTACTTACATAAAAACGAAACATAGCTTGTTTAGATCAATTAACCCTCCCAGTTCACTAACTCCCAGAAGGCATCATGTCGATTTATCAGCTATAAATATTTCCAAGTGCATAGGGTCCACAAAAATAAACATGTTTCCCTGATAACTTACTATTTTTCTATCAGTGTACAAAATTCCATAACACACCTCTTTTTAACTTATATAGATGATATCTTCTGTCACACTGTTATTTTACATTTCGATCCTCATTTTTTTGAAAAGCTTTTAAGTGTGTCAGGAAGATAGCTGGAGATTGACTGGGGTCTACAGTATTGCAATAGACTCAATGGGCCAACAATCTTTATGTGCCATCAGATTCAATGCTGATCTGTGTGGGAGAATTCTATAAACTATTTGTCAATTGTCTTGTCCTATGTTTGCACTAGAGATGCAAGCGCCAGCCTGTTGTAGTTATGGAACACTGAGCTGAGTATATTATAAATTCCTGGTTTTGCTGTGGGGTCTGCCATTTTGCAGAGGATTACCAGTGTGAATTCATTTACACGGAAACTTCAGAAAGAAAGTTGCTCCTAGTAGCAAAAGACATGGTTTTAACTGTAGGAATAATTTCCTCTTGATCTGGGGCTTCTTGGAGGTTTGAATTACTGCAACTCCTTATTGCTAGGCATATCTGCCAATACAATGAGACCACTTCAATTATTTTAGAACTCGGCAGCACAGGTTTTCACTGGAAAACAAAATACGATCACATAACTCCCATATTAGAAAATTTGTGCTGGTTACCCATCCAATACAGAATTCATTATAAAGTATTAACATTGGTTCACAAAATCATGCATGATGCCAATAATTCCTGGTTAGCTACCAGATTTCATTTTTATACCCCTCAGTGCTGCTTACGCTTTGTGAATAAGGTCCTGTTACATGTCCCATCAATTCACCCAATCACATTTAGGGAAGGGCCATTTCAGTTGCAGGCCCTATTTTATGGAATATGATGCCTGAAAATCTGCGGCTTGAACCAGAAAGGAAAAGTTTAAAAAGGAGTTAAAAACTTGGGGGCCGATATTCAGCCAAAGAATGGCTATTTAAGTTACCAGATATAGCTATCCATCTAACTTAACGGGGATATTCAGCGATACGGCTATCTTAAAGTTAGCCAGATAAGTATATATGCCTAACTTTAGGACAGCCCTACAGCGTGACCAGATTTAGCCGCATTGATAGTCATTAGTCATTTTGCAGCTAGAATTTAGTCGCATGTGGCTTTAAATATAGCCAGCTAGCCATTTTTTTTTTTTTGAATCAACATTTTTATTGGGAAACCAATTAAACAGTTGAACATTGGGTACAAAGAAAGAACACAGTATGTAACATATAACATTGAATGTTCCACAACACTGCTTTTGAATCCTATACAATTGTAGGCACAAAAACTTGGGAACATTATATAGTGATTTTGCGCTAAGCAGTGATAACCAAGTAACCCTTTTTTTTTTTTTTGTCTTGAATAGGACATTTCGACCCCCCCCTTCCCTTTCCTCCATCCCCCCCCCATCCCCCCCATTCCCCGTCTGTCACTGAGTTCAGGTGGAACAAGTTTGAATCAGGGCAGTCTTGAGGTACAAGAGTTTGAAAGAGGCATGAAACTCGACAAAGGTACTGTAGGAAACATCACAGACCACAATCCCTGTCGCATCATTAGTAATTGGCATCAAAGCTGTCATTACCGTAACCAGTTGGGTGGTATGTTGATCAAGATCCATATGTACCGGAAGAACAATCATCAATGCAATAATAACAAAGGTGATACAGATAACCATAATGGCAAGGGCAATGACAAAGACAGTAATAAAATTAATGTCACTGATAAAAGAACCCATAATGAGGGTACTACCCAAGCTTTATTTATAATAATAATAAGCCCTGATGGGGCATAATCAACCTTGTGAGATGACCTTCGAGTGATATGGAATGTATCTTAAGACTTCTAAAGTTAATAAGTTTTTGGTGAAAGATAACTAAAAAGAGGTTCCCAGATTCCTGTCACTATGGTTACTCTCTTGTGTGAGAGGTTTTTCGCTATGACATATTCCAGAGTGCTAAGATGAAGTAGTTGCTTAAACCAGAATTCCACTGTCGGTGGTGTCTCATCTATTCATTTTTTAAGAATGACTTTCCCCAGGAGCCCCGCTCTACGAATAAAGAGCAGAACTTGTTTACTGGGTTCTGTGTGCAAGGAAGCTATTGATCTGAACATCCATAAGTTTGGATCCATAGGGAGAAGGATGTCAAGCAACTGAGAGCCAGCTAGCCATTTTAATGGATAATTTTCAGTTATCCATCTAAATGGCTTTTGAATATCAACCTCCCGGTTTTTCAGGCAGGCTGCCAATATTTTAACCAACTAATGTAGACTAGGAATGTTGATGTTGACTGTAGATTTTTATATGTTTTATATGCTTTTATATGCTTGGATCAGGTCCTCTGATGTTGGCTGTAGAGGTTTGTATGATTTTATACTTTTGTTTTATTATGTTATGATATTGTTGTTATTTGTTTTTATCTATGCTTTAACCGGGAAACCACTTTGATTAATGGAGTATGCAGTATACAAGTAATTCTAAATAAATAAATACACTGATGATTTGTGCTACGTGCAGGGGGGAGGAGCTGGACAGAGTCTGGTGAGGTTTCAGTGCAAGAGAGAAAAGCTGATGAGACTTCAGGGGTGCCAAATTGCTAGCATGTCCAGGACACCAACATGTCTTTGTCCATCTCTGGCCAAGTAGACATGGAATCGCCATAGTTTACTCTTGGATGTGAGGAATAAGGAATGGATCTACTCTTTGGGAACTGCTTGGTACTTGTGTCTCGGATTGGCCACGGTCAGAGACAGGACGCTGGATCTGATAGAACTTTGGTGTGACCCAGCTTGGCATATTTTATGTTTTTGTGTTAGAGAATATAAATGATAGCCAGATAAAAAAAAAAAGAGCCACGGCACCAGAGCAGTGAGTATATTTGTATTTTATGATGTAAAAAACAGTCATAGGAAAAATTGTATGTAACCTTTGATAATCAGGAGACATGGAAAAAGTAGACTTGTTCCTATGATTTTAGAACATAAGAACATGCCATACTGGGTCAGACCAAGGGTCCATCAAGCCCAGCATCCTGTTTCCAACAGAGGCCAATCCAGGCCATAAGAACCTGGCAAGTACCCAAAAACTAAGTCTATTCCATGTTACCATTGCTAATGGCAGTGGCTATTCTCTAAGTGAACATGGAGTTTAGTATTACTTTAATTAGTATTACTTTAATTTTTTTGCTACCTCTTGATATGTGATAGGGTAATGCTACCACTTGATATGTGATAGGGTAATGATAAAGGGCATTGGATCCAACTGGCAAATGATTTATGATAGACCCCTACTTATGACAACCTCCAAACACAGTCCTCAGTGAACAACTGCAATAGCAGCAGGATCCCCTTTCCCTATTCAGTTTTTGTTTGGCTGTCTTAGATAAGAAATTGCCATACTGGGTCAGACCAAGGGTCCATCAAGCCCAGTATCCTGTTTCCAAAAGTGGCCAATCCAGGCCATAAGAACCTGGCAATTACCCAAACACTAAGAAGATCCCATATTACCCAAACACTAAGAAGATGGAGGTAGGCAGCATATTGATGGAAGTAGGCAGCATGACAACAGTGACCAAACAGTGACCAAATGCTGGACAGACTTGTCCTAACATGAGAGTATCCGGATGTCCACAGATTCCAAGAGTTTCTGTACCCATCTGTTCCAGTGAGGGTGTATTAGCAAGTACTGAGTTCTACTTCTGGAAAGAAACCAAGTTGCCTAAAGGCACAGGCCCATAATCTGGCGGGTTCTGTTATTATGTCAGTGAAAATCCATCAGATCTACATGTAATTGCAAGAGTAGGAGGACCAACAATGGCAGGAAGAACAGAAAAACTGATGGCGGTGAAAAAAACAAGAGGACTGACGGCGGCAAGAACAGGAATTCCAACTGCAGAAAATGAAGACGGAGATGGTCCACTCCCAGATTAAGAAACAAGTTTTAACCTTATTAGGGACAGTTTGTGCTCCAGTTTAATTCCATAGCCAAACTCCTGAATGATCTAATGAAGAATCGGCTACTGTTATCATCTATAGTCCCTGGCATGAGAAGCAGCCTTTCAAGCATTAAAGACTGTGTTAGCTACTGCTCTAGTACTAGCTGCACCAGACTATAAGTAAAGATTTGTGGTGTAGACTGATGCCTCAATTTACAGCATTGGGGCTGTATTAAGAACATCCCATTATGTACCTGAGCCGCAAACATCTGGACAGAAAGATGGTGATGGTGTAGGTTCTCAAAAAGCTGCACCATATTTTTATGGATGAGCTTTACTGTTATTACAAATCACTATCCCTCGGTCTGGCTGAAAACAGGAGAAAATGGAAAGCTGCTGCATTGGAGTCTATCATTGCAAATGTACAACTTTACCATCCAGCACAGGAAAGGCAACGAAGACAGAAATATAGACAAACTCTCAAGAAAGTCCAAGTAGCCAGAATAGCAGTTTACATATGTCAGATCAAGAAGGAGATATTTAGGCACCACCAGGACACAATTCTTCAAAAAGGATGAACCAGGACTGTCCTGACAATTTATTTAATTTATTTTAAAATATTTCTGTTCTGCCCTTCTTATATATATATATATTTTTTTTAGCATGCCATACTGGGTCAGACCAAGCGTCCATCAAGCCCAGCATCCTGTTTCCAACAGTGGCCAATCCAGGCCATCAGAACCTGGCAAGTACCCCAAAACTAAGTCTATTCCATGTTACTGTTGCTAGTAATAGCAGTGGCTATTTTATAAGTCAACTTAATTAATAGCAGATAATGGACTTCTCCAAGAACTTATCCAATTCGTTTTTAGCTACACTAACTGCACTAACCACATCCTCTGGCAACAAATTCCAGAGTTTAATTGTGCGTTGAGTGAAAAAGAACTTTCTCCGATTAGTTTTAAATGTGCCACATGCTAACTTCATGGAGTGCCCCCTAGTCTTTCTATTATCCGAAAGAGTAAATAACCGATTCACATTTACCCATTCTAGACCTCTCATGATTTTAAACATCTCTAACATATTCCCCCTCAGCCGTCTCTTGTCCAAGCTGAAAAGCCCTAACTTCTTTAGTCTTTCCTCATGGGGGAGCTGTTCCATTCCCTTTATCATTTTGGTCACCCTTCTCGGTACCTTCTCTATCGCAACTATATCTTTTTTGAAATGCGGTGTCCAGAATTGTACACAGTATTCAAGATGTGGTCTCACCATGGAACAATACAGAGGCATTATGACATTTTCCATTTTATTCACCCCTTTCTAATAATTCCCAACATTCTGTTGGCTTTTTTGACTGCCGCAGCACACTGAACCGATGATTTCAATGTGTTATCCACTATGATGCCTAGATCTTTTTCTTGAGTGGTAGCTCAATGCAGTTACTAAAAAGGACTGATACCCATTGCTCTTAATCTCAGAATTGTTCGATTGCCTGCAAAGGGCAAGAATTTTTACCAAATTGGCTCTACAGGGGGCTTGCAATCTAGTCCGCATCCATGCCAACAATGAGTGGAAGATAGCCTGCAACACAAGGGACAGGCATTATCAGTACCTCGCTATTCCGTTCAGATATGTATTGCCCAGAATTATTTTAAAGATGTTAAATGAGACCTTCAGAGACCTTCCTTACACCTGTGTCATGGTGTACCTTGACAATATCCTAAATTTTTCTAAGGATCTTATCTCCCATCACTAATACGTTCGTCAAGTACTTTAACGGACCAACCACACCTTGAAAAGCAGCCGCCCTTATGTACTGGCTGGGTCCAGCCGCGTGGCCTCCAGAAGCCACGTCTCCCATGTTGCTCCCAACGGTCCCATTCAGTGTCCTCCTCCTGAATGCGGCAGGAAGCCGTGACACGCTGTTCCAGCCAGCATCTCTCTAGCACGGCAGGATGCCGTTAAATCATCGGGCCCAGGACTGCCTTCTAAGAAGCCTCCCCTCCTTCTTCCCTAGGTGTGCACATGGCCGATTCCCCCACATTTAAGGGGCCAGTGGTGGGAAAGGCCAGGTGGCACCCTTTGATGACATCACTGGCTGGCTCCTATATAAAGCTGCTCCAGACGCCTCTCCAGTGCCTCAGCAATAGGTCAACTCCTCCAGGAAAATTGCTTTGCCTGAGTTTATGACTCCTGTTCCTGATTCTGCTTCTTGGTTTCTGTCTCTGCTGTGGTGTTCCTGAGTCCGTGTCTCCCCTCCTTGTTTCCTGCTGTTGGTATGCCTTTTGATCTCCTTGTCTGTGGTCAGTCTCCCTCGTCTGTCTTCAGCATCCCCTCATGTCTTGTGGTCCCTCATCTTCCTCATCCTCCTTTAATTGATCTTCTGGCTGACCTTAGACTGTACTCAATGCTGCTTGACCTCTGCCTGCCACTGACCACCGCCTGTACTCCATCTTTGATTGAACTCTACCTGCCTCTGACCGCTGCCTCATCCAGACTCCACTGTCTTTCACCTGTCCTGCTTGTGGGCTGATCCATCTGCATCTGGCTGTACTGGCCTGCCTCATCTGTCGAGCTTTAGATCTTCTTCTTTACAGAGGCCCGTACCTAAGTCCAGCCCCCCTGGCACCCGAGGGCTCAACCTAAGGGGAACGAGGGCTGGTACTGGGAAAGCTCCTTTTGGGCTTCTACTCTGACAGCTCTGTCTACTGACAGTGGGGACCTGCAAGGCTTTTCCCTGCAGGCTGCGCCAACCCCACCTCGGGCGAAGGATCCACTTCCTCAACAACCCCTTATTGGAACACTCATTGGAAATCTGCCAAGTATCTCTCTTTATTATTGACAAATCCATCATTTTGTGTAAAACTATCCATATTTCTTCTTTACCTTGAGTTCTTTAAAACCACTACTTAATTACACTAATTTTCATATAGTCACTCAATCATTGGTCCTGTCTTCCTTGGACTACTGCAGTGTTCTTTTTTAGGGCTCCCTTCTATATATTTAAAATCACTGTAACTGATACGAAACTCGGTGATTTAGTTGATCAGTGGGGTAGGACCTAGGGATCATATATCTCCTATTGGCTGCCTGTCCCATGCCGGATTAAATTCAAGATGCTTACCCTGGTCTTAGAACATAAGAAATTGCCATGCTGTGTCAGACCAAGAGTCCATCAACCCCAGCATCCTGTTTCCAACAGAGGCCAAACATGGCCACAAAAACCTGGCAAGTACCCAAACACCAAGAAGATCCCATTCTTCTGATGGCTATTACCTAAGTAAACTTGATTAATAGCAGTTAATGGACTTCTCCTCCAAGAACTTATCCAAACCTTTTTTGAACCCAGCTATACTAACTGCACTAACCACATCCTCTGGCAACAAATTCCAGAGCTTTATTGTGCGTTGAGTGAAAAATAATTTTCTCCGATTAGTCTTAAATATGCTACTTGCTAACTTCATGGAATGCCCCCTGGTCCTTCTGTTATCCGAAAGTGCAAATAAACGATTCACATCTACTCATTCACAGGTCGATACAGTAACATGCAGTTAAAGATTTCCCGTCTGTAACGAGCTGGGAGCGCACAATACAGACGAGTAAGGCGATCCAGCAATACAGTCTCCAGTTTCACGCGTCCGTAGCGCTTCTTAAAATAGACACATAACCCTTTCCGCACCCAGCATGTAAATGATGTGTAAATGAACGAATTAGCTGTATAATGAAGGAATTAGCTATTCCCCTCCGATACTGTAATGGGCGCTGATATTATCTCCTTAGTAACCCGTTGTTTTGCCGCGGCCTTAACGTGTTAGTTTACCGCCTCCCCCTAGTAGGAGTTAGGACTGTGAGTCTTGTAACAAATCCATGGACACCACTTAAGATACTCAAACACAATAAAAAACAATTACAAAAAAAGCGATAAAGAGATGATCGAGAAAATGTAATGCTGTGGGACACATAAAACCTGTCAGAAAAAAAAAAAATTTTAAATACCTGTCACTTTCCGAATCGTGCGGTCATCCAGGCAGCGGCGGGAGCCGGAGGGCCGCGTGGGTCCATGCGGCCGGCGGCGGGAGCCGGGTGTTCGATCGAGGCCGCGGGCGGATGGGCGCGTGTTTAATCGAGGCCGCGGGGGCGGGTGGGCGCGCGTTGGTTTCAGGCGGGCGGCGGCGGGATCCGGGTGGGCGCGAGTTTAATCGAGGCCGCGGGCGGATGGGCGCGTGTTCAATCTAGGCCGCGGGCCGGGTCGCACAGGCGCGCATTCATCCAGGCGGAGAGGCGAAAGCGGCCTCCGGCAGCCCCCACCGGCAGTGAATGAATGCGCGCCTGTGCGACCCGTGCGATTCGGCGCTCACGGCGTGACGTCACGGCATGTGACTGCCTTGAGCACCGAATCGCACGGGTCACACAGGCGCGCATTCATTCACTGCCGGTGGGGGCTGCCGGAGGCCGCTTTCGCCTCCGGCTCCTCCGCCTGGATGAATGCGCGCCTGTGCGACCCGGCCCGCGGCCTAGATTGAACACGCGCCCACCCGGATCCCGCCGCCGCTGCCGCTGCCGCCGCCCACCTGAAACCAACGCGCACGCCCACCCGCCCCCGCGGCCTCGATTAAACACGCGCCCATCCGCCCGCGGCCTCGATTAAACGCGTCCATCCGCCCGCGGCCTCGATCGAACACCCGGCTCCCGCCGCCGGCCGCCTGCACCCACGCGGCCCTCCGGCTCCCGCCGCTGCCTGGATGACCGCACGATTTGGAAAGTGACAGGTATTTATAACATTCAGGTTTTTATATTTTTGGTTTTTTGTTTTTTACACTTCCTGGTACCTGTCATTTCAAATGTCATTTGAAATGACATTTGAAATGACAGGTACCAGCGCACCCAGGTTACTGTATAGGCGCTGCACTCAGCGCCTATACAGTAAAATGGGTTGCGCGGGCATAACCCTTCCCTATCGCTTCACAGCCGCGGCATGCATTTGCATGCAATTAGAAGAGAGTATCGGGGACTTAGTGAAGAGAACTGTGCGTGCGGGGAGGAAGGGTGCGCCTGACACTGCCGCACTGTTTCTACCGCGGCCTTACTGTATCGACCTGTCAAGTAGATGTTCAAATCACAACATGATTTACTCTCTCCTTGCAATGCATCTAAACTACATAATTATTAACTTAGCCAGATACTTCAGTCATCCTCTCAATGTTTATTAGCAATTCCTTCCTTATGTGAGGTAAGGTTCTCTGAATCTAGAAACAGGATGTTCAACTGTGCACTCAATGGAATAGCCTCCTGAAGGAATTGAGGGCCAAAAAAGACCTGCTATGTTTTAGGAAACAGCTTAAAGCCTATTTCTTTTCCCAGGCTTTCAACCCTATAAATCTCCAGTTTTGCAAGATAGGTAGATAGGGGTAGTACTATAGTGCAGTTGGACAAAATGGGTACTGATAATGAGATTGGAAGCAAGAGTTGTATTATTTAGGTGGCTGTATTGTTATATTTAGTTTATTTTACTATATTTGTATCTTGTCTGTTGTCTGTTAATATATGTTTTTATTTTGTATGTATTTTGTTATCCATTAAGATCTGTGGATTGGTGGAATATTTATCTTAAATAAATAAATACATATATACTAAGAATTATTTTACTGTAATATATTTTCATGGACAATTAAGATGATCCTCTGAATATGGTCATCATCAGAACTTTTTAACTAGGTAAATCTTTCTTTCAACTTTGAACCAGCAGTACAAAATGATAAAAACACCATTCTATTCTATGATGCTGACAAAAGTATAACTCACTCAGTTATAGATATGTTGTATCTTTTTGCTGTTGTACAGATATTGAAAAAGACCTGGCATTAATGGTTGAAGCGAGAATGTCAAGGAGTCCAAGTAGTCAACGTAGCAGTTTACTTATATCAGATCAACAAGGAGATCTTCAGGCATCACCAGGACAGAATTCAAGACCTCAAGTGCCAAGTCAAACTGGAATAAACAGCCCACTTCCATTGCAGGGAAACAACATATCACTGCAAACAAATAGCAAAGCACAGGTCTCAAGCATCTCAAACAGTAGACCTCAGACTCCCAATACTTTGATTAATAAATTTCAAATACCTTCAGCTCAAGGAAGCAGACCTGCAACCCCAAACAACATGCCATCACGATCTGTTACTCCCAGCAGCCATGGAAATATGAATACAAAGACTGGTGTTCAATGGAGCAGATCTATAACATCCAAGAGCCAAACTGGAAGGACTACCAACATTTCTCCACTCATGGCTAGTCAAATGGATGCAGCTAACATGGGAAACACCTCTCAGGGAAGCAGTCTCCAAGAAGTAAGTATATCTGTTTTTACTTTGGCATACAATGAATTTGTAATGTTTAAGATATTGGCTTCTGATTTGAGATTTTCAGGCAGTTGTTTTTAATAGGGATTTGCATTCATTTGAAACAAATGGGTAATCTGAAACAAAACAAGGCATTATCATTTAGATTTGTTTAAACTGAAATGAATGGATAATGCCCCTGAAAATATCAAAAGTATTCATTTGCATTAGTTTTTTTTATCCCCTAAATGTTGCGCCGGAGGTGGACCCTTGAGCCGAGGTGGGGTTGACGCAACCCGTAGGTAGGGACCTACAGGTCCCCACCGTCGGCAGGCAGAGTGGGCTAATGAACAGAGGCCGAATGGAGCTTCACCAATACCAGCCCCCGTTCCATGCCGGTTGAGTCTTTGGGTGCCGGGTCCGGCTGGTCTTATGTGGGCTTCTGTATGTAGTCGATTTAGAGATCGGGTTCAGCCCAGAGACATCAGGTGAGAGATGGTACAGTCTTACACTGGTAGTGTCCTGGAGACTCGGATGCCAAAGGAACAGAGGCAGCAGAGCAAAAGCAGGCCAAAGCCTGAATAGACCAAGTCCAGGAAGTAAACTGGAGAGTAGTCGAGGAACCGGCTTGAGTCAGGGCTGGCGGCAATCCAGAGGCAGTGGCAAGAAAGACTGAGGTCTTATCACGGAGATAGTCAAACGTAGTCAGGTGAAGCAATGGTCTGGGTCTGGAGATAGGCAGTAGCATTTTCAGGCGAAGCAGAGGTCTGGGTCTGGAGATAGGGAATAGCATAGTCAGGCGAAGCAGAGGTCTGGGCTTGGAGAGAGTCAATGGCGTGGTCAGGCAAAGCAGAGTTGAAGTCTGTGAAGGCAATCTGAGGAATGGAGCAAGACTGGAACAAGGAGACAGAAACCAGGAACAAATGAGGAACAGGAATGCAGGAGTGAGACGAATCTCTAGGAGGCAACGAATACTCGACCAGCGAGGAGACCTGCTGCAAAGGCAAAGCTAGGGAGCGAAATGTAATGGTTAAGTGGTATTTGGGTGGATCCTTGGGTTCTGTGGCAGATGATCATGCCCACGGGGAGGAGCCCCGTGAGGAGCCACAGTACTAGGCTAGACTCAGAACTCACAATCACCAGTTATGATTATTATTATTATTTTTAATTTTTATATACCGGTGTTCCTGTATGACATACAAATCACATCAGTTTACATTTAAACTGAGAACAACAAGTTCGCCTGGAGACGGTACATGGAACAAGGGATACAAACTGGGATGTGGGAAAACTATAATTTAGAAAAATACAATTAACTACATGAGGAAATGTGCATAATAATATTGGGTAGTAAATGGGAAGTACATCTTGGGAGAGTAACAGTCAATGTGTTGCCGAGGAGAATACAGTAAGGGTCCAGCATGCCACCCAGAAGTCTTAATGGGCTCAGAAAGTAGGAGAAGGCAGAGGAATGGGCAGGCTGGATGCGAGCAGGGAGTTTATGTTCCTGGAAAAGCTTGGCTGAAAAGCCAGGTTTTAAGTTTCTTTCTGAAAGTCGTGTGGCAAGGTTCTTGTCGGATGTCTGGAGGAAGCGCATTCCACTGAGTGGGGCCTGCTGAAGAAAAGGAGCATTTCCTTAGGGAAGATTTTGCTGGGGGGGTGTGGAGTATGTCTTTGTATGCACCTCTGATGGGTCTGGAAGATGTATTGGGGCACAGTTGGGAGCTTAGGTAGAGCGGGGCGATGTTGTGCGTTGCTTTATGAATAATTGTGAGAACTTTGAAGATAATCCTGGCTTTAACGGGGAGCCAGTGGAGGTTCCTAAGGATAGGGGTGATATGTTCTCTTTTGTTGGCATTAGTGAGAATTCTGGCGGTGGAGTTCTGAATCATCTGGAGTGGTTTGATGGTGTAGGCCGGGAGCCCAAGCAGGAGGGTGTTGCAGTAGTCGATTTTCGATAGGATGAAGGATTGCAGCACCATACGGAAATCATTGAAGTGGAGTAGTGGTTTCAGCTTTCTGAGGACTTGCAGTTTGTAAAAACATTCCTTTGCGCTGGTGTTTACAAATTTTTTTAAGTTTAGCTGATTATCAAGGATGACGCCTAGATCTCTCACATGAGGAGAATGATTTAAATTGGGCAAGGTTGATAGAGGGGTTCCGATGGATAGAGCGGCCCAATCATGTCCTCTTGTGAGATGATTAGGATCTCTGTCTTGTTGTTATTGAGGACTAGGTTGAGGCTGTGGAGCAGTTGATTTATTGATTGAAGGCAATTGTTCAATCAATAAATTATTATTATCTTTATTATACAGCTTGAAGAGTACCATCCGAGGTGGCAGTAGTGAGGCAGTCAGGGACCTCAGCAGAGGGAGCCCTTCTCACCCCGTTGGTATAGGGAGGTTCCGAAGCAGATTTCCAGGCAAGATAGTACTGTGGATGAGACAGACTGAGAGAGAGTACTCACTAGGTGTTTGCTGTAGGTATGCAATTCCACCAGGTTGAAGAAGAAAGTGCAGGCACCGAGGCAGGGAGAGCAGGCCTTCAAGGAGCGAGTACCTGTTCCCTGTAAGACACCTGAAATAAAGCAGAGGGCCCCTAAGGAGCGGGTACCCAGGTTAGCAGTTACCCCGAAGGGCAGAGAGAGAACTTCCAGTGGCAGCACGGAAGTGGCAGAGTAGCGTAGACAGGAATGGATTCGAGTCCTTGCTAACTCAACGAGCTAGCAAATTAGAATAGGTTATATACCCTGATGGCGTGATGTCAGCAAGGGGGAACGCCCCCGAGGTTCGCACCAAGGTTGGAATAAAGACGTGGGTGGCGCATGTACACCCTAGTAGGTACCTGGGAGGAGCATGGCAGGAGGCTGCACCATAGCCGTTCTGGGGACACCGGAGAGGTTGGCTTGTAGACTTGGCAGTAGCCATCTTTCCTAGGTAAGCAGGAGGAGCCATGAACAAGGTGAGGCAAACGGGGCGAAGCTGTCTAGAACTGACGGCTGCAACAGTACCCCCCTTCAAAGGGCATCCACGCTGTTTTCTACCAGGTCTTGGTTTCTGAGGATGCAATCTATGGAAGTCCTGTAGCATCTCTTTATCCAGTATATTAGCCAAAGGAGTCCAAGAGTTTTCTTCAGATCCATAACCATCCCATGATAAGAGGTATTCCCATACTCTGCCTCTTTTTCTCGCATCGAGAATAGCATCTACCTAGTATTCGATGTCTTCGTCTGCATCTGTAGGAGTAGCTTCAGGTGTCTTGTTGGAGAACTCACTAAGGATCAATGGCTTCAATAGTGAGATGTGGAACGCATTGTGGATCTTCAATGTAGATAGTAGCTTCAGACTATAGGTGAGATTGCCTAATCATCAGAAAATGGGAAATGGTCCAACGAAGCGTGGAGCGAAGTGAGCTGAAGATAGTTTGAGGATAGCCAGACTTTGTCACCAGGCTGGAAATCTGGAGCTAAGATTTAATGTTAAAAAAAAATGCTGACATATATTTCGTAGTGAATTTTCAAAAGATTTAAGTGCATAAAAGTAGCAAGTTTCAAAAGGCTATTTATGTGTTTAAAACCCAGTTTTACACATGCAAACCCTTTTGAAATTACCTCCATAGTTTGCAAAAACTGAAGGAAGAGTTACAGTATAGAGGATGAAAGTCTTCTAAGTACAAAGGAAGAGCAAAATGTAGGGGTCATCATATCTGATGATCTTAAAGTGGCCAAACAGGTAGATAAAGTGACTGCAAAATCCAGAATGATGCTTGGTTAGATAGGGAGAGGAATGTTCAGCAAAAAAAGGAAATGATATTGTCCCTGCATAAGTCCCTGTTGAGATATAATTTGGAATACTATGTGCAGTTCTGGAGACCTTCAAAAGGATATAAACTGGTTGTAGTTGATCCAGAGAGTGGCTACAGAATGATCACTGGTAGGGATGTGAATCGGGTGCCCGATCGTTCCCGCTTTCAGGTTCGTCTGGCCGCGGGAAAATCTCATTTTCTCGCGGATCCCCGTTTTTTTTTTTAGTGAAAAATCGTTTTTCGGGTTAGTGCACGGTAACTCATGTTAGCGCGCACTAACAAAAATAGCAAAAGTAACAAAAAATAAAAAAAAATAAACGTTTTTTTGTTAGTGCGCGCTAACATGAAAAACGATTTTTATGAAAATTCAGGGGGAAAAGTGATCATTTCTTTTTTTTACCAGATATATTAACGAATTTAGAAATATTGTACGATATTTCAATTTGTTAGAAAAACGATTCACATCCCTATGGTCTTCGTTCTAAAGCATAAGGGGAGAGACTTAAAGATCTAAACATGTATACCCTAGGTCAGACCTGGGCAAGGGGCGGCCCGCGGGCTGAATCCAGCCCGCCTACGGTCTGAATCCAGCCCGCCCACTGCTGAGAGCAGACGGGGAATGAGGCACTGCTGCCTTCCCTTGCAGAGGGAAGGCAGCAGTTCATTCTCCGCACCCTCGCTCCCCGATTGGCCGGCCAATCGGGGAGCGGAGAAGGAACTGTTTTTTTTTTTTACAGCGTCCGGGGTGGGGGGGGGGGAAGAGGGAGTGACTCGAGCGAAGGCACGCTGTCCGATTGACCGGTGCTGGGCAAGCCTTGCCCAGTACCGGCCAATCGGACAGCGTGCCTTCGCTCGAGTTTCTTTCCTACATATGTCACGGAGTTTTTTGCCGGTCCGCGGCGCGCGCTCCCGGTCTCTCCCGCTGCCGTTGCCGCTGGGCTGTCTCACGTTCAAGCCCAGTGGGAACGGCAGCGGTGTTGGAAGAAGCTATGGCACCCGCGGCTGGCCTTTTCTTCTTCCCGGGCCTGCCCCTCCCGTGACCCGAAACAGGAAGTGATACAGGGAGCGGTGCGCGGGAAGGAGAAAGAGCCATGCCGCGTCGGCTGCAGCATCGGCCCCCGAGCAATTGAACCAGCCGGCAATCGAGAAGAGAGTCAGCAGCATGAGCCTCCCGCGGCCGAAGGGATTCTTCTTTCTTGGCCTGCGGGGGCTCATGCTGCTGACTCTCTTCTCGATTGCCGGCTGGTTCAATTGCTCGGGGGCCGATGCTGCAGCCGACGCGGCACGGCTCTTTCTCCTTCCCGCGCACCGCTCCCTGTATCACTTCCTGTTTCGGGTCACGGAGGGGCAGGCGCGGGAAGAAGAAAAGGCCAGCCGCGGGTGCCATAGCTTCTTCCAACACCGCTGCCGTTCCCACTGGGCTTGAACGTGCTGACAGCCCAGCGGCAACGGCAGCGGGAGAGACCGGGAGCGCGCGCCGCGGACCGGCAAAAAACTCCGTGACATATGTAGGGGGAAGAGGAAGTGAGTAAGAGAGAGTGAGAAGCAGCCAGCCAGCCTGTGTGTGATTGAGTGGTCAGAGAGCTGATGTGTGCGTGTATGTGAGAGACAATGAAAGTGATTGCTCAGGGAGATGACTGATGTGTATGTGAGAGTGTGAGGCATTAGTCAGGGAGGTGACTGATGTGTGTGTGTGTGTGTGTGAGAAAAAGCATGGAAGTGAGAAGTCTGGGTATGTGGGAAAGCATGAGCATAAGAAGCCTGGAGTTGTGGGAGTGAGAAACCTGGGTGAGTGTGCATGCATGAGAGAGAGAGACTGCTTGGTAAGGTGACTGTGTGTGTGAGAGAAAAAGACTGGTGTGTGTGAATGTGAGAGAATGTGATTCAGGGAATGAGAAGCCTGTGCACGTGGAGAGTGAGCATGGAAATGAGAGAGACTGGTGTGTGTGTAACAGAGAGAAAGTGATTATGGGAATGAGAAGCCTGTGCATGTGAAGAGAGTGAGCATGAGAGTGAGAAACCTGGGTGTGTGTGAGACACAGCATGGGAGGGAGAAGCCTGTATATCTGAAAGAGAACTTGGGAGTGGGAAGCCTGTGTGTGTGTGTATACATGAGTGAGATCAGGTGACTGGTGTGTGTGTGTGTGTGTGTGTGAGAGAGAAAGAGAGAGAGAGAGAGAAAGTGATTATGGGAATGAGAAGCCTGTGCATGTGAAGAGTGAGCATGGGAGTGAGAAACCTGGGTGTGTGTGAGACACATCATGGGAGGGAGAAGCCGGTATATCTGAAAGAGAACATGGGAGTGAGAGACTGGTGTGTGTGTGTGTGTGAGAGAGAAAGAAAGTGATTTTGGGAATGAGAAGCCTGTGCATGTGGAGAGAACAAGCATGGGAGTGAGAGACTGGTGAGTGAGTGTGTGTGTGTGTGTGAGAGAGAGAGACAGAGAAAGTGATTATGAGAGTGAGAAGACCATATATGCAAGTAGAACACGGGAGTGGGAAGCCTGTGTGTGTGTGTGTGTGTGTGTGTGTGTATGGCATGAGAGAAACTGTTCAGGAAGGTGACTGGTGTGTGTGTGCCAAAGACTGTTTGGGAGATGATTGGTGTGTGAGAGACAGAAACTGGTCATGGGGGCATGATTGGTATGGTGTGTGTGTGAGAGACATGGGCACTAAGGAAGAGGACCATAAGTATAGAGCTTAGCTTCTACTGCTGCTTCTGGTGTGTGCCATGGCCTGCAGGGAAGGGGAGTAGGAGAGCTGCTGGAGGGGGTAAGTAAAGGTGGCTTTAAGTTTATTTTTCTTGACTGCCATTTTAATTGTATGATGTCTGCTTTTTTGAAATATTTTATTGGTGTTTGGAGAATGTTTAATAGTTTTTATGAGTTTTTAATTGTTGGATGTTATTCTGTTCATAGCTGTTTAGAAACATTTATTCTGCTTATTAGTATAGTTTTACAATTATTTCTGTTTGGGGATCTATAGCTGCTTGTTAGTTCTGTTTTCCTAATAAGAGGTGTATTGGTGTTTAGGGTCTGATGTAATATTTGTAGTGTTGCCTTTTCATAGATAGGGTTGCTCCTGTTTGAGTGTATTCCATAATACAGGTGTAACTGTGTGCAGATTAGTTTATGTGCATTACTACAGATCCTGGGAGTATGTTAGGTCGGTTCTGTGTCTGTTACCGAGATGAGATATTTTGCTAGCATGTAAGCGTTTGTATCGGTCTTATTTGTTGTGTTTTCTCAGAGGACATACATTGGTGGTAAACTGCTGTCTTTTCATAAGGAGGGCTATTGAGAACTGAGTTAATTATATTAGTCCGGCCCTCTAAAACCATCCCAATTTCTCATGTGGCCCCATGGGAAAATTAATTGCCCACCCCTGCCCTAGGTGGATGGGGAGATATGATAGAGACATTTAAATTCCACCAAAGTTTTCATGTACAGGAGACTAGGCTCTTTCAAAGGAATGGAAGCACTAGAAAAAGGGTTCATGGGATGATGGTAAAAGGTGGAAGAATAAGGAGTAATCTAAGGAAATATTTCGTTACAGAGAGGGTCATGGATGCATGGAACAGCCTTCTCATGGAGGTATTGAAAACAAAGTATATGATTTCAAGAAAGCATGGGATAAACACAGGGAATCTCTGAGGGAGTGAAAGAAATTGTAAGTTGAATTAGTTGGTGTGGATGGGCAGACTAGATATGCCATACAGTCTTTTTCTGCATTTACATTTCTCTGTTTCTATGAACAGCCCAGGCACAAAAAGAGGTTCAAAGGTTTCAAGCAACAGTGACATGAACACTCCAAAGCAAAAAAGAGAGACATTGCTTGAGCTTTGCTAGATCACTCCTGATATTTTCAAAACCTTCCTAGCTGTCTACCCTGTTGCAGATTTTAGTAGCATCAGCAAAAATGAACAACTTTCCTGACAATCCTTTGCCAATGTCACTCATGAAAATGTTGAAAACAAAAGTGTTGCACTTCCTGGCCGCATTCACTCCATGGCCGGGCTCACCTTTCTCGTCCGTCCATGAGCTCCGGGCTCTCACACTCCGCAGCCGGCCCCCCGCGCTCAGTCTCCCGTCCAGGCCTCACAGCGGGGCTCGGAATCTTCCGTGGCATCTGCCCCGCCCCTAGGCACGTGCTCAGACCGCCCAGCCTCTTAAAGGGCCAGGGGCAGATCCCACCTCCGTGGCGCACCCTGATTGAGGGCTGCATTAAAGGAAGTGGTCTGACACCACTTCTTCGCCTTGGCAATCGGGTCGTACACTCCGGTGTCTCTAGTTTGCTGTCCAGCGTCTCCTGTTCCAGTGTCTTCTGTTCCAGCGTCTCCTGTGTCTCCAGTTCCAGCTTCTCCTGTGTCTCCTGTTCCAGGGTCTCCTGTTCCTTCGTCTCTCCATCCCTGGTAGTACCCTTCGGACTGATGTCACAGTACTGATCATTGCTAGCTCCTGACTACTCTTGATTGCTGCCTGGAACCGACCTCTGCCTGACCACTGACTACTCCTGATCGCTGCCTGGAACTTGACCTCTGCCTGACCACTGACTTCTCCTGATCGCTGCCTGGAATGTGACCTCTACCTGACCTGACTACTTCTGGATTGACTACATGTACTGAACCCTGCTTCGGCTGACCATTCTGAACTGTTACTCTGGCCTTGATCCTCGCTATCCGCTCAGACTCTCTGTTCTGGCCTCCTGTTACCTCTGGACATTCTTGTTTGGACATCAACCTCGCATCCTTGTTTGTGGTGGGCACTCCTCTGCACTTCCTCTCTAGGAGATCCTGCGAGGCCCACCTAAGACCAGGTGGCCTGGGTAACCAAGGGCTCAACCTGAGGGAACCCTGGGTTGCTATTGGTGAAGCTCCAGCTAGCCTCTGTCTCCTCCTGTGCTCCGCCTCCTGGTGGCAGGCACTCTCCGGGTCCGATCAGAGGGCTGTACCAATCCTGCACCAGTCAAAGGGTCCACCTCCAGTGCAACAGGTTGCCAAGGCCATGGACTCGGTGGAGTCTCCCACCTTGCAGGCCATTCCTGGCCTAGCCGCTCATGTCTGAGAACAGCAGCGAACACTAGAAGTGTTGGCTTCATCCGTGGAGAGACTACGGTCTCAGCTACAAGACTCTGTTATGGCCAATTCTGGGGGTTGGGCTCAAATCCTACCTCCATGGGCATCACTGGCTTAAGCATTAATACCCAGCAAATTAAAAAAAAAAAAAGTATGCACATATCCGTTTTTTCAAAAATAAAAATAACAAAAGCAATTAAGAAAAGAAAATGTGCCCCTTCAAAATAAAGTCTTAGCAGTTGAAATCAAGCCAGAAAAAGTTGCTCTTTTTGTAATAGAGCAACTTCAAGCCACTACTGATGCTTCTTTGCTCCTCTTTTGATGCCTTGAGTTGTAAATGCTCCTGTTGTTGGTGCACTTTACCCCTGTTTTGGTGCTTTGTGGTTTTCTTCTCACTATTGGTACTCCTTTGCTGCTTTTGCGGTACTTTAGTCTGTTTATGACAGTGTTCATTCTACTTTACCTTTGAGATGTGCCTTGAGCTATTGATATCATTCTCGATTCTACTTTGCCCCATTCTTGGTGTTTTGGAATGCTGAATCTCTGCTATTGATGTATTCCTGCAAGTTTCATTGAAATTGGGAAAATAAATTTAGAACCCAAAATAGCTTCTCCTATTAACTTTAATAGGAAACAAATACACACCAAAAAATGTGTTTGAAACAAACAAAACAAATCAAGGATGCAACTGAACCAAAATAAATTGAATTAAAATGTTTTTCTATGCACAATCCTAGCTTTTAAAGTGCTCCATCCCATGATCTTTTATATGTGAAAGGAATTCACATCAAGAAATATAAACTTAAAAATTACAGTGTTGCTATCTCAAATTTATGGTGCTCAGATTATGAAGAATGAAAATTTTTATCAAATTGTGTAGAATAATGTCTGGAATACTAAGCAAGAATTATTTGGCTTTTCTGAACAAATTTTTGCGTTATAGTAATAATATTTCATGAAAAGTTTATTTCCCCTCTGAAAATCAGTTCAAATATTTGTCAGATTATAACACAGAAAGCTACAGCGCATCAGAAAGTATATAGACCCCTTTACTTTTTCTACATTTTGTTACGTTGTAGCCTTATTGTAAATAAAATGGATAATATGCATTTTTTCTCTCTGTCTACACACAATACCCCATAATGACAAAACAAAATCAGTAGAAATTTGTGCAAATTAATTTTAAAAACCTGAAATATCGCATTTTGATAAGTATTCAGATTTTTTACTCAGTACTTTGTTGAGTCATCTTTTGCAGCGATTACAGCCTCAAGTTGTCTTGAGTATGATACTACAATCTTGGCACTTCTTCCATTCTTCTCCAGGCTCTGGCTGGGCCATTCAAGGACATTTTCAAACTTATGCCAGAGCTACTCCTACATTATCTTGGCTGTGTGCTTAGGGTCGTTGTCCCAGTCAGAGGTCCAGAGCACTCTGGAGAAGGTTTTCAACAAGGATCCCTCTGTACTTTGCTGCATTCATCTTTCCCTTGATCCTAACTAGTCTCCAAGTTCTGGCAGCTGAAAAACATCCCCACAACATGATGCTGCCACTTCCATGCATCACCATAGGGATGTTATTTGCTAGATGATGAGTGGTGCCTGGTTTCTTCCTGACATGATGCTTGGCATTCAGGCCAAAGAGTTTAATGTTGGTTTCATCAGACTAGAGAATCTTGTTTCTCATGCTCTGAGAATCCTTCAAGAACTTTTTGGCAAACTCAGAGGGCTGTCATGAAGTGACATGAAGTGACAGCCCTCTTTGGGTTGAAGAGTGGCTTCCATATGGCCATTCTACATAAAAGTGGAGTGCCACAGAGATGGTTGCCTTCTGGAAGGGTCTCCCATCTCTAAAGTGGAACCCTGGTTCTTGGTCACCTCCATGATCAAGACTCTTCTCTCCCGATTGCTCAGTTTAGGCTGGCGACCAGCACTAGGAAGAGTCCGGTGGTTACAAACTTCCATTTAAGAATGATGGAGGCAGTGGCGTAGCCAGAACTGAATTTTTTGGAGGGAGCCCAAGGATGGGCAGTAGGCATACAGGTCTAGGCCCTACTAATTGTAGTCTTATTGATAAATAATATCTTAGAATGCACCTAACAATAGATTTCTAAGTAATCTGTGTTACACCTGTCGGTTGCAGACAGCTGCGACCTCTCATGCTCACCTCTTTTTTTCCTACTCCTGCAAGTCTGGGATGAATGGCAGTCTCTACCAGTCCACGCAAACCGGCATTCCTGGGACAGCGTGGGGGATGCCGACCGCCATCTTGGACCCAGAGCTACTTAAGGTGTGCACGCACGCACAAGGGCCAGATTTGAATACATCATGGTGGGAACCTCGGGGGCGTCCCCACCCGATGACGTCTACCTGCCAGTGTACTTAATCCAACCTGCCCTTGTACTCCTCGAGTTAGCAAGGAGTTCCATCCTGCTGTACGCTCTTCTTCAAGGACTTCCTGTTCCTGATTGCTATTGGCATACGGATGCACTGAGTACCCGCTCCTCAGAGGCTCCCCTGCGTTCCCGGCTATCTGCTCCTCAGAGGGCCTTCTGCCTTACTATTACTACTGGACCTGCTTCTCTGGTCTCCATCTCGCTCCAGGAACACCAACTGTGAGTACACCTACTGACTTCTTCCATTCTGACTGCATTGAGGATTCATCGCGGCGTACCCCGATCCTCAGACCACTACCACCATCCTGCCTTCTGCTCTATGGAATACCTGGATACCATCTACAGAGACCACTCAAAGTTCTGCATTGCTTCCAGTTCTACAACGTCTGCTACAGATATCCTCGGCATACCCTGCCCTGTGGGCCACTACTGGATCTGTACTCCTGAAGCTGCCTACGCTTTCCTGAGGGGATCTCTGGCATACCCCATTCCAAGGGCCACTACCGAATCTTCTCAACTGAGTCTCTCTCTGGGTAATTCCCTTTGCCCAGGACTATACAAACAGAGTTCCTTTCCAATAGAGTCTAACAATTTCTTCCCATTTAATATAATCTTCATTCTTAGCTGTGTCATACACCACTGAGATGTGCCTGCTGACGGTGAGGCTCACAGGGCTCTTCCCTGTGGGTGGAGATATTGCTCATCCCAGCCCAGGGGTTCACTTCTATCCTCAAACATAACAGATTGCTAACTCCATGGACCTGGCACAGCTCGCGGCCCTCCAGGCCATCCCTGGCTTGGCCCAGCATCTGTCTGAACAGCAAAGGACTTTGGAGACACTGACTAACACCTTCAACCAGCTCATTTCTCAACTGAATGCTGCTTCTATGCCTGACAAGGCTACCGCCTCTGCACCAGATGGATCCGTAAGACTTTCAGTGCCCTTGCCTGCATCCACTCGTTTTACAGGTGATCCTCTATTATGCAGAGGCTTCCTGAATCAGAGCTGTATGTACTTCTCCTTACAACCTACTTACTTTCCAGATGTAGTGTCCAAAACTACGTACATCCTGTCTCTATTAGACGGAAAAGCTCTGGCCTAGGCTTCACCTCTCTGGGAGCGTAATGATCCTATTCTCTGGGATTTGACAGGGTTTCTTACCTTGTTTCATTCAGTGTTTGATGACCCTGCTAGCTGGATCTGCACTCCTACACCTTCAACAAGGTACCAAACCTCTAACTGACTGTTATTGAGTTTAAAACTTTGTCTTTCGAGTTACTCTGGGACCCGGGTTGCTTAAGGACAATTTTTCTGGAAGGTTATGAATACTTTCTGAATGCACTGTATAATTGTCAAGATATGTTTTGTAGAGTTTATTTCATTTTATATCACAAAAATATTTGACAGAAGAGAAAAGCAGCCTGTAAAAAGTGAAGTATCTAATAAGTGTAATAGTGGTCGAAATTCTTATTGATTTATGCATGACTAGGAAATGTTTTCTTGGCTTTTACAAACCAAGTCAACAGAGAAGATATAAATTGTGCATACCATACCTTTGCACGCTTTCAATTACTTAAAGGCTAGCTTAAGAGTAATTCATTTAACACAAATGATTAGACGAATGAACATAAAATGCAACAGCATTGTATATACATTTATTTTTCTTTTATTCCTAGATGTATTCAAGATTAAAGAATAGGGATGTGAATCGTTTTTTGACAATTTAAAAAAATCGTCAGATATTTTTTAAATCGTCAAAAATCATTAGAGTGCGCAAAACAATAGAAATTCCCCCGATTTATCGTGAAAAATCGTTAATGGGGTTAATGTCCACTAACGGGAGTTATTTGGGGGGAGGGCAGGAAAACCAGCACACCAAAACTCCTCCTAAACCCACCCCGACCCTTTAAAACTAATCCCTTACCTTCCCCCACCCTCCCGAACCCCCCCCCCCCAAAACCTTTTAGAAATACCTGGTGATCTACTGGGAGTCCCGGGAGCGATCTCCCGCTCTCGGGCCATTGGCTGCCATTAATAAAAATGGCGCCGATGGCCCGATAAAAAAAAAACCCCACCCCCGACCCTTTACAAATGACCCCTTTGCTTCCCCCACCCCCCAAAACCTTTTACATGTACCTGGTACATGTACATGTACTATGTCACAGGGACCGACGGTCGGCCCCTGTGACATAGTGAGGCCGACCGTCGGTCCCTGTGACATAGTGAGGGCAAAGGCGATCGGCACCATTTTGAGTACTGGCATCCGACAGCCGGAGTGCAGGAGGTCGCTCCCGGACCCCCGCTGGACTTTTGGCAAGTCTTGTGGGGGTCAGGAGGGTCCCCCAAGACTTGCCAAAAGTCCCTGGGGGTCCAGCGGGGGTCCGGGAGCGATCTCCACTCGGGCCGTCGGCTGCCAGTAAGCAAAATGGCGCCGATAGCCTTTGCCCTTACTATGTCACAGGGGCTACAGATGCCATTGGTCAGCCCCTGTCACATGGTAGGAGCACAAGATGGCACCGATGGCCATGTGACAGGGGCTGACCAATGGCACCGGTAGCCCCTGTGACATAGTAGGTCAGAGGCTATGGGCGCCATTTGATACCGGCACGGAGGATATGAGTGCAGGGGATGGCTCCCGCCCCCCCCCCCCCCCCCCCCGCTAGACCACCAGGTACATGTAAAAGGTTTTGGGGGGTTCGGGAGGGTGGGGGAAGCTCAGGAATCAATTTTAAAGGGTCGGTGGGGTTTTTTTTATCTGCTCGGGCCTCACTAAAAAAAAATTCACGATGTGAATCGGAATCGGAACAGATTCCGATTCTCATCTCTACCGATCAGATTTTGTTCTCCCTCCAGCCAAACCTGATCGTTAAAACGATCGGGCACACGATTCACATCCCTATTAAAGAATGTTTGAGATACAGATGTATAGAGTTAAAAGATGATTTACATATCTTTATATAGAATCACTACATATATACTAGCAACGCACAATAAAGCTCTGGAATTTGTTGCCAGAGGATGTGATTAGTGCAGTTATGGTAGCTGGGTTCAAAAAAGGTTTGGATAAGTTCTTGGAGGAGAAGTCCATTAACGGCTATTAATCAAGTTTACTTAGGAAATAGCCACTGCTATTAATTGCGTCAGTAGCATGGGATCTTCTTAGTGTTTGGGTAATTGCCAAGTTCTTGTGGCCTGATTTGGCCTCTGTTAGAAACAGGATGCTAGGCTTGATGGACCCTTGGTCTGACCCAGCATGGCAATTTCTTATGTTTTTATGTTCTTAAATTCATTTATGAGCATCATATTTGTTTCAGTCTGGGCAGATTGCACATGTATTGTCCACTCCTGCACATTGTGGCCACCCACAAGCAGAACAGCGGTCCTGCTTTCCAGTGCTAACCACAGTGAACAGTGTTGCTAGAAGGTAAATCAGGCCCCGATGGAAAGTACCTAAATACGATATTAAAAGTTAACCAAATATCTTATATACAGCTCGATACAGTAACATTCATTTGAAGATTTCTCGTCTGTAACGAGCTCGCTGCGCACAATTCGGACGCGTAAGGCAAACCAGCGATACAGTCTCCAGTTTCGCGCGTCCGTAGCGCTTCTTAAAACAGACGCGTAACCCTTCCCCACCCGGCATGTAAATGAACGAATTAGCTGTATAATGAAGGAATTAGCTATTCCCCTCCGATACCGTAACGCGTGCTCAGGTTATCTCATTAGTAACGCACTGTTTTGCCGCGGCCGTAACGTCTTAGTTTACCGCCTCCCCCTAGTAGGAGTTAGGACTGTGAGTCTAGTAACAAATCCATTGACACCGCTTAAGACACTCAAAAACAATAAAAAAAAAAAGCGATACAGAGATGATCGAGAAAATGTAATGATGTGGGACACATAAAACCTGTCAGAAAAAAAAAAAAAATTTAAATACCTGTCGGAGGGCCGCGTGGGTTCAGGCGGCGGCGGGAGCCGGGTGGTCGCGTGTTAAATCTAGGCCGGGTCCGCACAGGCGCGCATTCATTCACTGCCGGTGGGGGCTGCCTCGGCAGCCCCCACCGGCAGTGAATGAATGCGTGCCTGTGCGACCCCTGCGATTCGGCGCTCAAGGCAGTCACATGCCGTGACGTCACGGCATGTGACTGCCTTGAGCGCCGACCCCTGCGTGTTAAATCTAGGCCTGGTCCGCACAGGCGCGCATTCATTCACTGCCGGTGGGGGCTGCCGGGGCAGCCCCCACCGGCAGTGAATGAATGCGCGCCTGTGCGACCCCTGCGATTCGGCGCTCAAGGCAGTCACAGTCAAGGCAGCTCACATGCCGTGACGTCATGGCATGTGAGCTGCCTTGAGCGCCGAATCGCAGGGGTCGCACAGGCGCGGGGCTGCTGAGAGGCAGCCCCCACTGCCGGTGGGGGCTGCCTCTCAGCAGCCCCCACCGGCAGTGAATGAATGCGCGCCTGTGCGGACCCGGCCTAGATTTAACACGCGACTACCCGCCGCCCACCGACCGTCTCGAACTAACGCGTGTCCCCCCGCCGCCGCTGCCGCTGCCGCCTGGAACAGGCGCCCACCCGCCCGCCCGCGGCCTAGATTTAACACGCGACCACCCGGCTCCCGCCGCCGCCTGAACCCACGCGGCCCTCCGACAGGTATTTAAAAATTATTTTTTTTGAACACTCAGGTTTTTACATATTTTGGTATTTTTTTTTTCACTTCATGGTACCTGTCATTTCAAATGTCATTTGAAATGACATTTGAAATGACAGGTACCAGCGCACCCTGGTTACTGTATAGGTGCTGTATTAAGCGCCTATACAGTAAAATGGGTTACGCGGGCATAACCCTTCCCTACCGCTTTAAAGCCGCGGCATGCATTTGCATGCGATTAGAGGAGAGTATCGGGGAGTTAGTGAAGAGAACTGTGCGTGCGGGGAGGAAGGGTGCGCCTGACACTGCCGCACTGTTATTACCGCGGCCTTACAGGATCGACCCGATAGTTATTAGTTAAGTCTGTTCCTACCGGAGAGCAGTCCTAAAGTTAGCTGGATAAGTTTAATCTGGTTATCTAAGATTTTATCCAGATCTATTCAGCAAATCTCCTAATGGGCAGCACTCAGCTGAATATCTGTGACAGTCTATCTGGCTAACTATAGCTGAATAAATTGCTCACTCACACATTGCTGAGAATTGACCTATATATTTTCACAATGTATAATAATGTACCTTCATTTCAGTATTGCATATGCATTCAATATAGACTATCTGACACATATTATGTAACATAGATCAATTTTTAAACCATAAGGACTGCAAGCACATTTTCAAAAGGAAACTCCACTTGGTGTTTTCCTGTGAAAATTTTGGACCTGCTTTGCAACAGGTGCGAAGTCTGCACTGTGAATGATGCATGGCGATTTCATTGTTGGTTGGCTCTGTACTTTCCTTGGCCCCAGCCTCACTCCTTTTCAGTGATTGCAAAAGCAGCCACGCTGTGAAACAGCACGGGCGCTTCTACCCACAAAGTGGGAGGGCAATTTTCATTCTCAGTTTTACCTGGCTAACTACTTACCCAGGTAAAATCTGTTGAAAATTATTTTTATTAATAAGATGATATAAACCTTAAGGATGGCACTTCTTATGTTCTTATGTCTAGTTTGTGATTCTTGTGGAAAACGTTTGCTTGAACTTTGGAAGAAACAGAATTTCCTTCAGTATCAGGGCATACATTGTATAGCATTTTGTAAATCTGCTGTGCCATGTTTATTATGATTGGACAGATATTGGGAAAGCTGTCAGGTTTGATTGAGTTCCACTCAAATGTAATTAAGAAATTTCTCGCAATTCCAATTGAGCTGTATTATAAAGTCACAACTCAGTCATTCAGAATCTAGAGTCTAAAGAGATTTAATAGATAGGATAGGACCAGCTAGATTTTAAGATTCATTATTTGACATTCTAACTAGATTTCATTCTAACTATTTATTTATTAATTAAAATATTTGTCATCTGCTTATATCAGAAATAACATGCTAAGCGATTATTTACTAAGCTGCATTAAAATGGTGCTTCAATGCACTGTTTTAACTCAAGAAATTTCTCATGGGATTTAATAAACTGAGGTACCTGAGTGCTACAGTTTAATAATTCCTGTGTTCCAATGGCCGTGAATGCATGGACGTTATCTGTGGTGTTAATGTCCGTGTGTCCCTGGCCCCTTTGGATGTGAAACTTAAAAGGGCATGTAGCCCTGAGTTTGGCCCCCAGCACCTAATTCCCTCTACCCAAAGAAAGGTTCCCCCATGTGTCTTCTTCCTGTCCCAGCATAACCCCATATCTTCCCAACCTCCTAACACAGATGGACAATATCTCTGCCCCTTCCCCACCCTCAAGCACAAACCCCACCATCCACCTGACCTGGAATAAAAATGGCCCTAAGGCCCCTAGCGCTGTCCTTGTGCAAGAGCTATAAGTCTTCAGGGCAGGAATGTTGTTACTTTTTTCCAATTTAGTTGTGGGGTATGGTTAGTGCCAGGAACATGGCTTCTGACTATTTCTGATGGAGTGTAGGTGTCCATGAAATGTGTGGCGGCTTTTCTTTGGGGAGGGGGAATTTGATGCCAAAAGGGCTAAACTCAGGGCTATTTGACACTTTAAACATCCAGGAGATGCCCTGTTAGAGCCTGGAGGATGCAGCCAGGAGTGCAGTGCAGTCACTGCCGGTTCCTGTTGTGGTATCAGTGGTTTCAGTAGCATTCCATGTGGGGTGGAAGAGTGACAGCAGGGGTGGTAGTGCGGCAGGAAGATGGGATGAAGGGAAAAGGAGGCCCAAAGCCGTTCTTTCAATTTCTTGAGGAGTGTCATCGGACTGCTATGATTTTTTTGGGATGGGGTGAGGGGACCAGGACTGAATGCTATGCCCCTCAGGTATTTCATTATTTTGGAAGCATGCTGGTTAAGGGGTTTGTGTGTGTGTGTGTGTGTGTGTCTTACCGGATGTATATTTAATATGGCCGGTTAAGTTCTAAGTTATCTGGGTAAACACCTATCCGAAAAATATAGGACTAGATCTAGGCAGCTAAACTTAGGCTTGCTAAATTCAAGCCTGACCTCGACACACCCCTGCACCACCTATTCTTTTTATCCAGCTAACGTTTCACTGTGGTAATGACTTACCTGCTAAAACAGTCTGTCAGTGAGGTGATATATTTAAATCCCAGATTTGTGTAGCTAAGTCCCAAACTTAGCCAAACACATTCTTTTAAATATTGATTTCAGTATTAACAAGGATAGGTCACAAAAATAATTGTCTATACTTAATAAGAACCACAATCATTATTATGCGTTCTTTCCATAGAAAATAATACTGTCAATATCATAACTTAATATGATGAGGTTTAGTGAAAGAAAGGAAAGAGTATGTGAACCTCTATGTTCTTCTGGATGATCTCAATAAAACAAAATATATTTCTTAGCACTAGTGTATAGTAAGATGTGTGCTTTATTAAATCTGAAATGCTTTGAATCACTGTTTTGATATACATTAACAGAAGAAAAGACACTGGAAAAAAAATAACAACCTGTACCTTCAAAATATATTTACCATCCAATTGCATAACAGATTTGGTAACAAATACTAGTTTTAATATCATCCATCTATTTTTTATATAGTAAACTCAGAAAGGTCAACTTATGCTATTTTGAAAAGGATCTAGTTAAAAAAAAAATTCTAAAAACAAAGGCATCCAGTTATTTTTTTGGCTTCTTACAGAGAATGCATTATCCCTTGCCAAGATTTAATTTTGTAATAGAGCAATTTATAAATATTTGGCAAAGATCAATCAGTAAATCAGCTGTTAAGTTAAAAAAAAATTCAAGACTTTTGCTCCATGATCCTCATCAAAAGGAATTATATGTTGTTGGAAGATCAGAGTTATGGGGCATACATTTGACTTCCTGACTCTGTATTGACATGGAAAATATTAGCAGGTGTGCTAAATTACAAGTCTGCTCAAGCAAAAGTCACATTATATTCTTTAAAAATTTGATATATAAATATAATTAAATTATCTATCCATAATAAACGAGCAATGTGAAGTCCCATAAAGTTTGATACATCTGCTGATTATTTGTAAATTTAATTAAATTTAAAATGCAAATGATAAAATCCTTGTTGTCCATCCACACAACAATCTGTTAATGTTGACAAATTGAGAGCTGTGAGGGAAAAGTGTGCAACTGCTGTATTCATTTCTGGTTTTTTTTTTATATTTTGGAAAATGATGCACCCAGGAAGCTCAGTGCTGTCGTCATTTTGTGGTTGATTTGCCCATTTTGAGGGTTAACAGGAAATCATAGGAAATTACTAGTTGGGAAGGTTGGGTGAATACCTACGAAGCTATCTTGTGTCAGAAAACTCCCAGCTCAGGAGACCAAAAAGTGACAGTTAGACTGTTGGTGAATGGATAATATGGGATTTGTATCAGACTTGGCTCCAAGTCTGTGTAAATATGGGTAAGCCTCATTATACTTTTTTAATATAAAAGATGTTCCAGTCCAATTGGTCTCCTATGGAACATGGCAGAGGAAGCTCACAGAGCATACACAACGAATGGCATTGGCATGAAATAAGGATAAAAAGCCAAAAATGCTTCTATACATTAGGGAGGATAACTTAAAAAAATGCATTCTCACAAAACTGGGCATATACAGCCATATTTTCTAACAGGAGGAGAAGGAGGCTGCCTCTTCCCTATCCCTATAGAAATATTCCATAAGCAAAGTGCAAAATATATCCAACAAAATATTTATTTATTTATTTAAGGCTTTTATATACCGACTTTCTTGATACAAATCAAATCAACTCGGTTTACATCGAACTAGGCAGTAACTATAACCAAACAACAAGACAGTTTGAAGGAGTATAAAGTTACATTATAACAAGGGTGCCTTAACTGGGAGTAGGAAACAAGAAAGGGGGAACAAAGATAAAGTGCGATATACAAGAGAATATGTGAGGGGCAAGGAGCCATAAACTATCCGCACACATGAATATGTACATAGACATGGAGGTACCAGGTAGTTTTCATACATGGCTACCTTTTCATTTTTTTCTTTAACAAAAGGTGCCTGATATAATCATCAAAAATCCCACCATAGCCTCCTAGTAGTCTCAATTTGTTTAGTATATTTTTAGAATTTTTATGCAAGTAAAACTTAGCTGGAAGAATGCAGCAAGAATCCAATCCAACAGAGCTGCGGTTCAAAGAGATTTTCTTCTTCAGGGATAATTTCTTTCTCAGGGTAACTTCTGTTCCATAATGCTGTTACACTCAAGCAGAATGTTTGAATGAAATCCCTTGAAGCACAGCAGTGTTATGGAAAAGACGTTATCCTGCGAAAGAAATTAATCCTGAAGAACAAAACCCTCTTCCCTATCCCTGGTATGAGAAGGAACCATGGAAGGATGAGCTGGCAGGCCTGCATCACCACTACAACCACCAAGCTTCCTCCCCTCGGGAGGTTGAGGACTTAGAAAGAAAAAAAGGTGAAGCACCTGTACTTCCATGAAGGCGAACGGCTGCAGCAGCTCTGTGCTGTTGTGTAGTGCCAAAGAGCTAAATACACAAAAGTCACTTTTGAGAGATTTCATATTTGTTTAATCTGTGCAATGTTTATGCTATATGCAAGGGGTTCTCAATCCAGTCCTCGATATACACACATAGCCAATCAGATTTTCAGCCATGGGGTTAATGGCCATATTAAAAAAGATCCTACCCAAGCAAGAGATGGCCACCATCAGGACCTGCATTCTGAAGTCGCTGGGGGGGAAAAAAGGTGAAGACATTAGAGAATAGGACATAAAGGGAGGCTGCTGAGGCTGAGATTGGGGGCAGCTAGCTGGCAGGGGGGGGGGGGGATAAGGACTCACTGCTGTGCTGCTGCAGAGTATAGTGGTGATGGCTGCAGGCCACCTGCAGCCAGCATTGCAGCTGCTTCAGCAGGAGGGGCCAGGTCCATTGCTTCTTTCTTCTCTTTCTGCTCTTCTTCCTCATCAGAGTTGGTGGTGTCTGTGAAAAGATAAAAATGTGTGTAACAAGCCATCGGCTGGTAAGCAATGAAGTTTAATGTCCATCACAAATCAAATTGTTGGAGTGTATCCCATTTATGGAAGAGGTGGAGACACTGGGGTGATATCCTAACTGTGAGACACTCACCTGCTATAGGGGTTGTAAGGCCATATATAGGTTCCCTGAGCAATGTTGCTTCTGTTCAGCAGTCCTTAGACCCAGTGACTAGATGGTATGTATTGGAGCTTGCCTTGGATTCCAACCCATCAATGGCAATGCTGCCATAATGCAAAAGGTCCTTGGAAGAAATTCATAGAGATTCCCCGCAAATAGTATTTGGGGTAGTTCTATATTTGGATTGCGAGTGCTTGAAATGTACTTTTTCATGACATGTCAGGTCATGACACAGGGGTTGTGCTGTGTCCATCTTACCACTGGATGATTGCCTATTGGTTGAAGAAGAAAGAAGCTTTATGGGCATGAAGGATACTTCCAGCTATTGGCTGAGACATGGAATTGTTGAGTGACAGGGCAATAGTGGGGCCTGTAATGGAAGCCACAAATAGGCTTCCATTAGTACTGCTCTAAAAGTACATACACGTTTCAGTACGTGTGAATATTTCCAATGCAAGAAAATGCATACTTTCTTTACCTAATTTATTAATATATATGTGAATATCTTAGATGTGTAAAAATATAACATGCATACGTAATAACCCAGTTTATATATGGAGTCATTTTATAAAGTATGCACGAACGCTTGAAATCACCAATTTGCTGATATCTCCTCAAGTTCACCCAATCCATCTCTAGCACTTCACCCAAAACCTGCGGGCAACAGTCTAGTCGCGTTTCAAGTGCACAAGTTAATTAGGTATAAAAGTGCATAAATAAGTTTGGTTAAATATACGCTTATATCTCTTAGAACAGAGCATCTACTGTGTGTACTTTCGAACCACACCTCCGAATACTCCTATCATGCCCTTTTTTTTCCCCTGATAAAATGTACGCACGAAATGGAAATGCATGCATACTTTCAACATTTATAGAATAACATATGTGTGAGTACATACTATTTTTACATGCAAAATCCCTTTAAAAGTTTATGCCATAGAGGCCAATGGTACACACTTTTGCTTGCATATAGGGTGCACAGTTTTCTAAAAGCCCATTTCCATGAGTAAAGTGCTCTTATATCTGAGAAAATAGTTTTCAAAATTATTTTCTATGTGGCTAAATATAATCACCACCTTTTTTCACCAGATGACTGTATGTCAGGATCTAAACAAACAATGCAATAACCATGCTTTCAATTGATATTCTTTAATGCAAAAGACAAAAAGTAGAAAACAAAATATGTGCGTCGTGACTTACAGCTTGCAGGGAACAACCAGAGTACTCAAAAAGATGCAGTATCCCTTATCAAGTAATCTGGGAAGAGAGACCCAATCCAGCTCACTAAACCTCAGTGCAGCCGTGTTCAGACACAGCAATGAAAGCTCAGGAGATGTTGTGCCAGCAGAGAACTCTCTCCTGGCTAACCCTTACAAACAGCTGGGGGAACAGGGAGAGTTTATATATTGTCAATGGGAGCCTGGCTGGGCATAGCCCATCCCAACCCACAGTACCTGGGAAAGTAACAACACTACAGCTTTCCTAATTCCTCACATAGCTCTCTGTACACAGCGACAATCTACCACCTCAGGGTCAGTGGTTCAAACTCCACAACAACCTTACACTGTATTTAGTCACTCAAAATGTAGGTATTCTTCGTTATTGAGGAAGGATTTAACTTAGCTGGCTAATGCAAATTTCCAGCACTTGCTATTTAAGTTTAGTCAGCTATGTTATAGGTTTAGGTAAATCTAGCTAGATTGTGACTGAAGCCTTTCCTGAACTTGACTCTGCTATGACATAGCCAGCTAGGTTGCCACTGAATGAACTTGTTGAAAATCAACTTCATTGGACAAAGAAAGGAGAAATATCTGGAAGGCTATGAGTTCAAATATTCATAGTTTATGTAATAAAATTCCAGACTTATATGCCATAATGGTAGAGGCAGATTTAGATATTGTTGCTGTCAGAGATATTGTTAAATGAATTCCATGAGAGATATATCCATAGCTTTTTCTAGAAAAAAGATGCTGGTACTGGGATGCAGGGCCATCCTTAGGAGGAAGGGCAGAGAAAATCTGGGCAAATGCCCAGTGTCTCCAACCCCTCCATAGCAACCCTGCTCCTTGGTTATAGGGTTCAGTCACAACATGACCCTCCGCCCTTACCATCCTCTCGCCCGCCAGCAGGAGGCATAAGATAGTGTTTTTTTGCAACTGCCATGGCACTGGGAAAGCCAGGGGTGTCGTTAGATCTGGGCATACATGGTCACTGTCCCAAGTCTAATGATTAGTTCCCAGAGTCTTGGCTGCTGTGTTAAAAAAAAAAAAAAAAAGAACTACTTTGATTCACTGCACTGTGGTCTGCCTGCTAATTCATGCGGACTTTACCCGGGTTAATGAGGACCTAGTAACATTGGGCACACATAAACCATGTGGTAATTGTTTGATGTGTTGTCATATGGACACCTTGTCTTCTTTTACACACCCGAGTACTCATAAAACTTTTCATTTGAGATAGGATTCTGATTGCACCACACACGGGGTAGTATACGTCATTAAATGCCCATGTTCCTTATTATATGTTGGTAAATCATCGAGGAGGGTAAAAACACCTATCATCGAACAATGCTCTAACATTAGGACCTCCCGTGAGAATGAACCTTTAGTTGAACACTGGACCCGGTGTTTACACACTATTTCTGACCTGTTTTTCTTTCTCATTGCAGTGGTCCCCCGTCCATCTCGGGGAGGTAATTATGCTGAACACTTAGGGGCGGATTTTAAAAGGCATGCGAATAGCCTACTTTTGTTTGCGCTCCAGGCGCAAACAAAAGTACGCTGGATTTTAGTAGATACGCGCGGAGCCGCGCGTATCTGCTAAAAACCTGGATCGGCGCGCGCAAGGCTATGGATTTTGTATAGCCGGTGCGCGCCGAGCGCAGCCTACCCCCGTTCCCTCCAAGGCCGCTCCGAAATCGGAGCGGCCTCGGAGGGAACTTTCCTTTGCCCTCCCCTCACCTTCCCCTCCCTTCCCCTACCTAACCCACCCGCCCGGCCCTGTCTAAACCCCCCTTACCTTTGTCGGGGGATTTACGCCTCCCGGAGGGAGGCGTAAATCCCCGCGCACCAGCGGGCCTCCTGCGCGCCGGGCTGCGACCTGGGGGCGGGTACGGAGGGCGCGGCCACGCCCCCGGACCGCCCCGGGCTGTAGCCACGCCCCCGTACCCGCCCCCAAAACGCTGCCAACACGCCCCCGAAACGCCGCGACGACCGGGCCCGCCCCCGACACGCCCCCCTCGGAGAACCCCGGGACTTACGCGAGTCCCGGGGCTCTGCGCGCGCCGGGAGGCCTATGTAAAATAGGCTTCCCGCGCGCAGGGCCCTGCTCGCGTAAATCCGCCCGGTTTTGGGCGGATTTACGCGAGCAGGGCTCTGAAAATCCGCCCCTTAGGTCGTAAGGAGCAAAGGTGGATTTTTACTCTAGACACTGTAACACCTAAGGGTTTGAATCAAGAAGTTGAATGGCACCTGTTTACATGAATATCATTGGTGTTTGAATGGCACCTGTTCGCTTGACTGCGATTGGGTGCTTCAGGTTTGGGGGAGCCAGTGATTGGTTCCCTGGAGCATCGCGATCGCGTCACCTGAATTTCGCGCCTAACTCTGTTTGGTTTAAATACCTGTGTTGTATTGAGGTTCATTGCACTCCCTGCTATGCTGTAAGTTTCTGCACCCAGGTATGAAAACCTGTCTAATGTGATACGCGTTACTTCTCTCTGTTTGGCATTAAGTCCATTTTTGTCCTGATTGTTGATATATTTTATTTTTAGATTGTTGTGTGAAAAACTTTGGTCCCTCCCGATGCAGCCTCTGGTGAAACACGGGACCAAGTCGGGGGACTTCTGTAAAAGAATGTTTGCAATTTAAGCCAGTGGAGTTGCCGCAATAAAACAACATAATTTTCTTTATAAACTCTGCATTTGGAATTCCTTTGATTGGGACCACCTCTGTCTACACTTTTTTGGCTGGATATTTGATGAAGTACAGCATGTGCTCGTTGTCTTTTTTGGCTGAGATTTCAATTACCCCAATATTGACTGGATAAATGTATTATCGGGACATGCTAGAGAGATAAAGTTCCTGGATGAAATAAATGACAGTTTTATGGAGCAATTGGTTCAGGAACCGAAAAGAGAGGGAGCAATTTTAGATCTAATTCTCAGCAGAGCACAGGATTTGGTGAGAGAGGTAACGGTGGTAGGGCCACTTGGCAATAGTGATCATAATATGATCAAATTTGAATTTTTTACTCAAAGGGGGGACAGTAAGCAAATCCACGGCTCTCGTGCTAAACTTTCAAAAGGGAAACTTTGATATAAGAAAAATAGTTAGAAAAGGAGCAGCTACAGGGCGAAGCTCCAGTTGGCCTTTGCACCGTTACCCTGACCTCCCTAGGTCCACCTAAGACCCAGCGGTCGGGTCCCTATGGGCTCCTCCCGGGGGGACTGCAGACCACCAGTGGTGAAGACACAGCGCCTTATCTCGTCTCTTCATCACCTCCGTGTTCGCCTCCATCTTCAGTGCCAAGGGTCAGCTGGTCCTGCCTCCTGTTCTGCCTCGCCACCCGACGAGAGAGCCTATGGACCCTCCGAAAGGTATACCATCCTCTCGTTGGCCAAGGGTCCACAAGCCTGAGCATAACAGGAACTGCAACAAGGTTAATTAAAGGTGTACGAGTACATAATATACAAATGGAGCTGGAGACCGGTGGGTCGTGGAGGCAATTATACAAAATATACAAGGGGTTATGAGTTCCTGGGGGGTCAATGGAAGAGTTGGGGGGTCAAGAATGTTAATCCAGGAAGACTTGATGAAAGAGCCATGTTTTTAGCTGTTTTCTAAATTTGAAGAGGCAGGGAACCTGGATGACTTTTCCCTTTATAGCTATATTTGAAGGATATAGCAAGTTAAGAGTTGATGCTGTAAAAAAAAAAAAAGCTGAAGTGTGAATCTACCAGTTTGATCCCCCTCTCTCCAGTGAAATGCTAGAGGCTACTGGCAACCGAGTCCCTCCACTTGCCCAAGCCTTTCAAAATAAGGCAGGCAATTAGGTCCAAAAGGCCGCTCTTCCCTCCCCACTTAAATCATGGAATTCACATTTTAAATAAAGTAGTGGCAGAAGCCTACCCTCTCCTCCATCAACCCACCCTGAACTCTCTCACCCTACTTTGCTTTTATGGGAAGGAGGGCTGCACATTCCTTCTTAGTTCAGGCAGTGGGAGATCAAGGCTCATAGACATGAAGTAGTCTGCTAATACTCTTGGTCAAAGTTAAGTACACTTCTTGTGGTGTAATATACATTATTTGCTTTAGCGCAAATAGTGAGTTAAGATATTTTAATAGAGTTCATTTGCATGCATTTGATTGTAATACAGTTCATTAATATGATTCATGACATGTTCTGCACTATAAGTTAGGATCTGCATTTTCTACAATTTATAATTTATGCCCCCTGCTCCCCCACCCTTTACTATTTACAATTATATGTAATCTATTCTATAACTGTGTCTATCTCTCAATTGTAATCCATCTTGAAATCCTGTACCTTGCTTTGTGTGCTTTGGTAGGAAAGTGAATATTAAATCCTTTAAATAAATACATATTTTTTTCTGTTATCTGTAATGCATACTGTTTTAACATGAACTTACCATATATTAAGCATCAAATTTGGTGTTTAATGCTCATTAGCACATTAATGCATATTACTAAATCTTATTGTAATTAACTCTACATAAGAAAATCTTGCTGTATATTGTATTGAAGGATGAAGCCTTTCAACAGCTGCAGGTTGAACGTCAACCCTGGATACTGCCCAGTGACACGGAAAGTGAAGGAGTGGAGGCAGAGCAAAAGAAATGTAGGTATAATTTGCATTCTCCCCTAAAAATCACTTTTGCTTTGATAATATTTATTTACAAACTAGGAAGCTGAAGCTCTTTTTGTAAGTTTATATTAAAGTCATTGAGAATATAAAAGCTTAGGGCTGAAATTTCTAAAGGATTTATGTGCATAAAACTGGGTTTTACGTGTGTAAATGGACTTTTGAAAATTGCTAATTTTATCTGTGGAACTCCTTTGAAAATTCACTCCATAGAACTGAATATTGAAAAGGTTGTATGCGTTAAATGGACTTTACGTGCATAAAAGGACTACAATGCCCCGATGCTGGCTTTTTTTTGTTGCATTTCAATGATGAGGGAGCCAGTGCCAAAGTAGTAGCACAGGAAAGCAGGAAAACCTCACAATAGCAGCAGTGGGAAAAGCAGCAGAGCTGGTGAATGGAGGCGGGCCTTGTGTTGTCTGCTGAAGGTGAGGGCGAGGCCAGAGCGTGATCATGTGTTGATCATGTGTTGAAAGGGAGGCCAGCCCACTGCCACTGAAGATGTGGGTTTGCCACTGTGAGAGGAGCCATCGATGGTAGAGATTGTGACAGAAGAGTGACTGCCAATGAAATGGGTTGGTGTGAGAAAAGTTGCTGCTGCCGTTGGGAAACAAACTCCAAGCATGATGAACTGTTGCGGGGCCTAACCTATCAGAGGAGTGGCAGAGGCTTTTTCGCTACTGGAAGCAGGATTTTATTTACTCTCTGTCCCCCCCCCCCCCCGACTCCAGGTATCTGCCACCCTAGGCACAGGCCTAGTGTGCCTAGTGACAAATACAGGCCTTTCCAAGAGTTCCCCAGAGGCAGCTCTGGGATGGCAGGGTTCAGATTATTGGTATTCTGTAGATTCTAATCATAGGCAGGGTTTGGGGAGAAATGAAGGAGGTCATTTCCCTTCCCACCTGTAAGGGGTAGTCTACACTGGTTGGAAGACCAAGGATACTATGATCGGGCGGCCTGCATGGGAAGGCTGAGGATGCTTCACTGCTTCTGCCCCAGGTGAGAAAGCTGAGGATGCCTCACTGGTTGGCATAGGAAGGCTGAGGGCACCACATGGCCAAAAGATGAAAATAAGACCATGGTCAGAATCACAGTGGAGTAGGAAAGCAGCAGCAGAACAGGTGGGAGGCATGGTTTGAGGTTGCTTGGAATGGAAGGAAAAGGGGGGCAGGATTGGAAATAGAATAAGATACTGGGATCTTGAGTTAGTGGCAGCAGGAAAGCCTGGGGTGAGGGGTTTGTAGGGGAAAGTGCTAGAATTGGGTGGGGAAAGGGAAAAGAGAGTATAATACTGCGTATGTGTGTGTGTGTGTGTGTGTAAGAAAAAACGTACACTCCCTGTCTTCTAATCCATGCCAATAAAAGTGTGGAGTGGGGAGAGGCTCCACTCCCTACCTACAAATTAAACTTCCATAACCTTTATCCCTCCTCAAAATTACACAGGCAAACTACACCTTTGTGTCTTGATCTGTTTGCTTTCTATCACTGTGCACCCAGGGGCTCTTGGTTCTCGAGAAGCAAGATGGTGCAGAGAGGTGCTTGCCCATTTATAAAAAGAGGTAGATTTCTTGACATATACAATGTAAAACATGAGAACATAAGAAATTGCCGTACTGTGGGTCAGCCCAGCATCCTGTTTCCAACACTGGCCAAACTAGGCTATAAGTACCTGGCAAGTACCCAAAAGCTAAATATATCCCACATTACTAATGCTAGTAATAGCAGTGGCTATTTTTTTCTAAGTCAACTCCATTAATAGCAGGTAATGGACTTCTCCTCCAAGAACTTATCCGATCCTTTTTTAAACCCAGCTACACTAACTGCACTAACCACATCCCCTGGCAACAAATTCCAGAGTTTAATTATGCGTTGAATGAAAAAGAATATTTTCCAGTTAGTTTTAAATGTGCCAGATGCTAACTTTATGGTAAATAGCCAATTCACATTTACCCATTCTAGACTTCTCATGATTTTAAAGACCTCTATCATATGCCCCCTCTTCTCCAAGCTGAACAGCCCTAACTTCTTTAGTCTTTCCTCACAGGGGAGCAGTTCAATCCCCTGTATCATTATGGTCACCTTTTTCTGTAACTTCTCCATCACAACTATATCTTTCTTGAGATACGGCGACAAGAATTGTACACGGTATTTAAGGTGTGGTCTCACCATGGAGCGATACAGAGGCATCATGACATCCTCCGTTTTATTCACCATTTCCTTCCTAATAGTTCTTAACAATGTTAAGTTAACATTCTGTTTGCTTTTTTTATTGCCACAGCAAACTGAGCTGACAATTTCAAAGTATTATCCACTATGACTCCTAGATCTCTTTCCTGGGTGGTAGCTCCTAATATGGATGTTATATGGATGCAGTGTAACTACAGCATGGGTTATTTTTCCCCATATGCATCACCTTGCACTTATCCACATTAAATTTCATCTGACATTTGGATGCCCAATTTTCCAGTCTCTCAAGTTCCTCCTGCAATTTTTCACAATCTGCTTGTGATTTAACTACTCTGAATAATTTTGTATCATCTGCAAATTTTATTACCTCACTCATCGATTTCCTTTCCAGATCATTTATAAATATATTGAAAAGCATGGATCTTAGTATAGATTCTTGAGCCACTCCACTGTATACTCTTTTCCACTGAGAAAATTGTCCTTACTATAGGATCCTTTCCTGCTGCACCAAGTTGATGCTGTATGATCATGAGACCTTCTTCCTCCAAGGCAGCATTAGGACTGCCATTCTGAAGTTGGGACTTGGCTACTATGTCCCTGAAGGTCTCATCTATATACCTCTCTGTCTTCCTCAGCATCTCCAGGTCTGCCACTGAGATCGGACTTACTCTCTGAGAGACAGGAGTTCTTTGCATTGGATGCAAATATATGCAAATATCCTACAAATGTGTTGCAGAATCTCAAAAAACAATGCACAGAATTTATCCATGACTGCCGAAGAAAATGGAGTGGGGGCAGATCTACTGCAAGCATATTTATCATCCTAGGCGAACCTTACAGCCTTGAGCCTCCTCTTCCAACTCTTATAAGTGATGAAATGTCTAACATGAGGAGTTGTTTGTACATTGCACTGCTAGCTGCATTGTACAAATCTACTCCTTTTCATCACTTATAAGGGCTATAATTCTTTACTGATATCAGTTTTACTATGAATACTTCTGAACGTGTTTGTAACAATGCCCCCCCCCCAATTCCAACCCACCTCCCGAAAACCCACCCTGATTCTAAGTGCCCCTCTAGAGCGGTACTTTTATAGTGTTAGACTGACTCTATACAGAATTTCTCTCTCTCTCCCTCCCCCCACCCCTCGTACACAAGGTTATATGAGTAATGGCTGTAGAAGTATGCACAGCAATAATATTTTACATGTGTATTTTTTAAAATGAGATGTATTTTTGCTTGTGCAGCAATACACACGTTTATGGGCACACGCGTGTTCCTTTAAAAATGTACCTGATTGTGCACACTAAAAAGTTGCACCAGGTGTTAAGTTTTAGGTTTAGGAGGCCCATGGTAGATAGCAGACGGTGAACAGAATAGAACACTATTTACTCTGCCTCTACTAAATGTATGTATGTATTTATTTATTTATTTATTTTTGCTCTGTTTTTAAGACACTTGTGTAACAAAAGCTGTAAACAAGTTACAGATCAGCATAATACATTATACATTTACTCAGTTATATAAAATAAATTATAAAAATCTGATACAATATAAGAATGTTTGAAGATAATCCGAATAAATTAGAACTAAAATAGCAAATAGGCACATTCCAATTTCAGACTGTGCTAAATAATCTTCCACTAAGCTTTATCTTCAGATAGCCTAAACCAGCAATTTAAAAGCTTTTTGGAATGCTAGAATATCCACAGTGGCTCATAAATATTTAGGTATTGTATTCCACAGTGCTGGCCCTCAGCAGTTCAAAGCTCTTTTCTTAGTTTCCACATATTTTATGTCAACATGAGAGGGCATATTCAGGTAAACTCCTGAAGAGAGTGCAACTCCCTAACATATACCAAGCTGTTCTGTCTTTTAGATAATAAAGACCTCCCTTAAAAACACATTTATAAAACATTAAGACCATAAACTCAACTCTAAAAGTCACTAGAAGCTAATGCAGAGCATCTACAACAGGAGTAATACGGTCTTCCAGCTTCATAAAAAGGAAATGTGGTTTGATATCTTAATCCAGACACAGTTTATCAAAGTTTTAACTTCAAAGAAGATTTAATTGAATATAATTTAAAAAATGCAGTTCACAAGCTGAAATGCCAGTATCTGTATCCTTGGATTGGCTCTTGTTGGTCACGTGATTTCACGTGGTGCCAAATTGAAGTTATTTGTGTGCGGCCCTATCTCAGCTGTTTAGAGCCTTAATGTTTGCTCTTTAAGTTGGTAAACTTGCTATACTGTTAAGGGTAAGCTGCTTGTATCACTGCTGTTCTTTTAACTAGTGTCCAGTACTCTTAAGAGTCCTTGCTTAGGTAAACCTTTTGCTGTTTATTTGACAGATGTAGTACTCCTCGTCTCATTTTGTGCAAAACACGGTGCCAGTCGGTGGACCAAAGACTACCTTATATTTCAGCTTATGAACAGCATTTTATGAATTATTATGATTATAATCTTCTTTGAAGTTAAAACTTTGATGAACTGTGCCTGGATTAAGATATCGAAGTGATCTCCTTTTTCTTCAGCTAAGCAATGCCAATGTGCCTTCATCTATCCTCCTTTGTGTAGCTTCCAGCTTTAGACCCATAAGAATCCAGAGGCTTTATTTTGAACAAACTATAACCTTCTTAGCTGCTTCTGATGTATACATGAGTTTATTGCAGTAGTGAAGTCTACTAATAGCTGTTGCATGATTGATTATTGCCAAACTATTGTGAGATATAGAAGGCTGAAAATTCCTTACTGAAAGTAGCAGATAAAACACTGAGCGTATTGTCCCATCAGTTTGGATTTGCCTAATTTACACAGGATGATGTTCTATCATCTAAATACTACATTTGATCTTAGCCAAAAGGCCGAGAAGCGATGCTTTTGCACACTAATTTTAGTACATATCCACTGACATCCTCTGACATCGTACATGCTAGGGCCTTAGGGGGTATTATTTAAAAGGATTTACATGCATAAAAGCAACATTCATTGCAGCAATTTTCAAAAGTCCATTTACATGCTTAAAGATACAAATTATTTTGTCGTTTGCTTGAACAATTTAAAGTAGGTTGACCACTGAATTATGATATGAAGCTAAAAGAGCCAAAGCAAGTATTTTATCTCAGCAGTGTTTGCAGGTGGCTCCAGAAAATGGTCAGTTGGTTTAAAATAAATTATTTATATCATTACATGATAATAACAGGCATCTGGAATGGAATGTTAGTATTGTAGCCAGACCTACAGCTCAGAGCTGTAACTGCTGAAAAACAGTGATTATTAGTGCTCAGGTGCTGAAATGACTGGTAAGAAGAGCCAGTAGGAAATCTGGCGTATTTATTGAGGCTATTCTTGAGGCTTTTGTGTGTTTGTGTGTGGGTATAGACTACAGCACAGCAGATGATGCATGGTAAGATTTATTTTTATTTTTCATCTCTGAAAAAAATATATTATGTGATGCATTACTATATGGATACCATGCATGTGATTTAGTGCTAGAGCTCTATGATTCATGAGTTTGAGCCAGGCAGTTTAAAGAATTAAACTTCACAATAGCAACACCTGTTCTTTTGACTTAGCCGTTAATAAATTATGGAAAGAAAATATTTCAGTGTTCCCTTTTCTTCTTTTACATAATAACATAGCACTCATGGAAAACCATATGAAGGCTGCAAACAAAAAAAAGTGAAAAGGTAATGTTTACTTTTATAGAGTTTCTCAATGACTTTGTTGGAATATAAAGCCTTGTAAAACTGTTTCACCTTGCTCCTCGTAGTCTTACTTTAATGGGCCCTATGTAATAAAAATTCCAGTTAAAAATACTTAACATGGAAGTTGGTAAATCTTTTACATGTACAGTAAAACACCGGAGGGATAGTAATTTTCAAGCTATTACTGCAGACAAAGCAATGCTTTATCCACAGAAATGGCCTACTCTAAAATTGCTGGCCTGACATATGGGTAAATTAAGTCACATATATCATTTTTATGCATGTAAGTTTGTTTGGACTGAGCAAGGCGTTTCCCAGGGGCAGAGTTCGGAAGGAAGGTTTGCATTTCAGTACATAACTTTTGCATTTTGAAAGTAGGCTGGTAAAGGTTTGTGAAAAATATCTATGCACCAAATGAAGCAGATATAATTGTGTGCAGTCAGATTTGATGTTATAATTTTGAAGGCAAATAACTTCACGTCATTTCACTTTGAAAATTGATGTAACTTATGTATTTGCCATTTAATTTATGTGGGTTGTTAGAAAATTACTCCTTTAACGTGGTATGTAAAAGTTTTACCATGTGCATGTGAAATTTTTGCCATACTAGTATGGCCACAGGAGTAGTGTGCATGGAAACAAAAAAAAAAAAAAATCTGTGTTGTAATCACTAACTACATGTTAGCAAGCTCTTTCACTTTTGCTTGGTTAGCATGGGCATAGTCTCTTCCCCAACCTTGGTTCAGAGGAAGATGTACCCTCCTGATGGTGTCCCCTGGACAACAACTAGCCCTCCACACCTGCAGATCACATCAGGATCCCCTTCCTCGCACAGTATCACCCATCTTTTCTGATAGGCATTCCCCGGGACATAAGTAACAACCTCCACATCTTCCAATAGGTATTCTCTGAACATCAGGTGCACCCCACCCCCCCCACACACACATCTCCCAATAGGCATCCCAAGCACATCAGGAATACCCCACTTTGCTAATCAGATCCTCACCACTCTGGACCCAGAACTTACCAGTCCAGAGGGGTAGCATCTTCTTTTTATTTTGTTTTATTACATTTTCCAATATAAGTAAATACTGAAATACTGAAAATGAAACTTTAAGTGAAACATTAAAGCATAAAAGCAAGAAATGAAAAAGGAAATCTTCACAAAAATAATATAAAGTATGATTTTACAACCCCAATGACACACTAAGGTACCAATGTACTAAGATGCAAACATTTTTCACAAAATAAGTTTCAGCATGAAATATTTTGCTCAATGTGCAAAAATGTGAAAGATTGGGAGTTTTGCACCTAATTTTTCATGAAAACCCCTTTTGCAAAAAACATTTCACAAAAGTGGCCTTTGCAAGAATAAACTTTTACATGGTAGTTTATTTAGATCACCCCTTGCAAGAATAACGTTTTGTACGGTAGTTTATTCAGATCGCCCCAATGAGATATTGTGATGCAAAATCATGCAACATAGCTCATCAGAGGGTATTTTGTGAAAATGAGTGCACAGAAGAGGCTTTGTGGGTCTGTTTTCACAAAAAAAAACAAAAAAACCTGTACCTTAATGAGGTGAAGACATTTTTTTGGTCAAGCCCAGGGGAGTAGGGCTTTGCATGAAGTAACTGGAGGTCCATGGTGGACTATGTTCTCTGAGCTTCTAGCGGAGCCAAAAGTATGGGTGTGGCTTGGCTTCTACAACTCCTGCCCCTAAGCCCCACCTCCTTGTCACCAAACATATTACAAAATCCAGTGCAGCTATAGGGTAAGTTGGGTGGCCCTGGATATATCAGAGTTCAGTAATAGAAAAACAGGTGCAAGGTATTTAGGACTTAGCGGGTGTGTAAATAGCAAGGTGTGGGGTGGTTATTGGACAGGATTGGGAGGGGTGGGGAGGTGTAATAGGTGGTAGGAGGGCATTGTCATGGCTAGTTTCAGTGCATCCTGAGGCAAGCTGTGGATGGAGATATTTAGGCTGATCAGGAATACTTAGTGGGAATTGGGGAGAGTAGCCATGTCTTGAGAATTTTCAATTACCCCAATATTGATTGGGTAAATGTCCCATCAGAATATGTTAGGAAGGTAAAGTTTCTAGATGCCATAAGTGGAGCAACTGATCCTCAAACCAAAGAGAGGAGGACATATTTTAAATTTTTTCCCCTTCATCCTGTCATGAACTAATAAACTGATAATTCCTCAGGAAACTCCTTCCCTGATCTACTCTCTCCCTACTTTTACTTACACACACAATATATATAGCTATTTTAATCAATCCCCAGTACTAAATATCTCTCTAACAAGGGAAACTTCCTTCTCTTATACATGCCAAACCCATGGTCAAATATAGCTACTTGGATTGCGATCAAACCTCCCACTAGAGGGAAAGATATAATTTAAAAAAAAATATATATATATATACCCATCATCACCTTACTATCCCTAACACAAATCTCAAAGAAAGAAAGAGCTAACTGATCAAACTCTATTATCACTATTTGCTTTACCAAATCCACGCTACCTATTCATGTCATCTGGGAGCAGTGAAACCCCCACCAACCCAAACCATCTCGTCCTAGACTCCTTCATTTTAACCCACTTCATTCCATTACTTTCACCCAATATAAATAGACCTCTCCTTCTCTACTTCTCGACTTCCTCAATGCATGTTCAGCAAACAGCAACTCCCATCCCATACTTGACCTCATTGAAGAATTTAACCTCCAATTATTATGCCTTACTGAGACTTGTATTGGAGAGGGTGACACTATCTCTCTCACTCAGCTATGCCCACCCAAATATTTCATCCACCACAAACCTCATTGTATGGGAAGAAGTGGAGGATTTGCAATTATCTTCAAAGATACACAAGCTCTCTGTTACGCTTGGGCTCCGGTCAGGAGTCGTGAACACCACCCAGCAGGGTGGCTCCAGGTGGAGAGAGACAGGAATGGCTAGAAACAGTGTCTGGTTCCAGGCTGGGTCAGGGCAGGCAGCAAGTAGCAGTGTCTGGGTCCAGGCTGGGTCAGGGCAGGCGGCAAGTAGCAGTGTCTGGGTTCAGGCTGGGTCAGGGCAAGGCAGGTCAGAAGGCCCATAGGCCACACACACACAGAAGGCCCGTAGGCCACACACAGTAAGCAGGGCAAGGCAGGTCAGAAGGCCCGTAGGCCACACACACACAGAAGGCCGTAGGCCACACACCGTAAGCAAGGCAAGGCAGAGAAGGCCCGTAGGCCACACACACACACAGAAGGCCCGTAGGCCACACACCGTAAGCAGGGCAAGGCAGGTCAGAAGGCCCGTAGGCCACACACACACAGAAGGCCCGTAGGCCACACACAGTAAGCAGGGCAAGGAAGGTCAGAAGGCCCGTAGGCCACACACACACAGAAGGCCCGTAGGCCACACACCGTAAGCAAGGCAAGGCAGAGAAGGCCCGTAGGCCACACACACACACAGAAGGCCCGTAGGCCACTCACCGTAAGCAGGGCAAGGCAGGTCAGAAGGCCCGTAGGCCAAACACACACAGAAGGCCTGTAGGCCACACAAGGCAAGGCAAGGAATAAGGCCCGAAGGCCGCGCAAGGCAAGGCAAGGCAAGGAATAAGGCCCGAAGGCCGCGCAAGGCAAGGCAAGGAATAAGGCCCAAAGGCCGCGCAAGGCAAGGAATAAGGCCTGAAGGCCGCGCAAGGCAAGGCAAGGAAAGGAATAAGGCCCGAAGGCCGTGCAAGGCAAGGCAAGGCAAGGAATGGTCCAGGGACCAAATGCACAGCAAGCAAGGAAGGCTAGAGCAGGGAGCCCAGGCGAGCTCGATGCCGAAGCACCGAGGGAACTGTCAGGCAGGGTTTATAAGGAAAAGCCCAGAACATAGAGTGGACAGGGAGATGGACTGGGCCTGCCAGGAGAGCCAGCACTAGAGGGACCCCTGGTGGTGAGGCGGTTGCACAGTAGCCATAGCCGTAACACTCTCAAACTAGTATCCTCATAAAAATAGGCAAATCTGACTGCCTAACAATTAAGTTTCAGGGAAATGAAGGCCCAAAACTCATAATAATCTGTTGTCCTCTTGAAAATCACCCTGAATCCTTCCTAAGATTTTCTGAATTCATATGTGACGTTACTACCATTTTCCCCAACCTATTGGTTCTATCATGCAGAGGTCCTCCTTTAAGAATACGTGTCAACCTTCCAACGTAACATGGATGACCTTGGTCTTACCCAATAATTAAGGTTTCAACCCATAAATATGGACACTCTCTCAACTTAATTTTACATACTTTCAATATCAAACTATATTAGGGATGTGAATCGTTTTTTGACGATTTAAAATATCGTCCGATATATTTTAAATCGTCAAAAAATCGTTAGGGCCACGATACAATACCAATTCCCCCGATTTATCGTTAAAAAATCGTAAATCGGGGGAAGGGGGAGGGCAGGAAAACCGGCACACTAAAACCCCCTAAACCACCCCCGACCCTTTAAATTAAATCCCCCACCCTCCCGAACCCCCCCCCCCAATGCTTTAAATTACCTGGGGATCCGGCGGTGGTCCAGAACGGCGGCGGTCCGGAACGGCCCCCTCAATAGAATCGTGTTGTCTTCAGCCGGCGCCATTTTTCAAAATGGCCGCCGCAATATGGCGGCGGCCATAGACAAAAACGATTCGACGCAGGAGGTCATTCCGGACCCCCGCTGGACTTTTGGCAAGTCTTGTGGGGGTCAGGAGGCCCCCCCCAAGCTGGCCAAAATTTTCCTGGGAGTCCAGAGGGGTTCCGGGAGCGATTTCTTGCCGCGAATAGTTTTCGTACGGAAAAATGGCGCCGGCAGGAGATCGACTGCAGGAGGTCGTTCAGCGGCGGCCCCGCTGAACGACCTCCTGCAGTCGATCTCCAAATCTCCAAAGTAGTAAAAAACCACACTCCTGCGTCGAATCGTTTTTGTCTATGGCCGCCGCCATATTGCGGCGGCCATTTTGAAAAATGGCGCCGGCTGAAGACAACACGATTCTATTGAGGGGGCCGTTCCGGACCGCCGCCGTTCTGGACCACCGCCGGATCCCCAGGTAATTTAAAGCATTTGGGGGGGGGGGTTCGGGAGGGTGGGGGATTTAATTTAAAGGGTCGGGGTGGGTTTTAGGGGGGTTTAGTGTGCCGGCTCACGATTTTAACGATTTTTCACGATAGTTTACACACCCAAACGGCAACAATATGATTCCCTCCCCCTCCCAGCCGAAATCGATCGTTAAGACGATCGAGGACATGATTCACATCTCTAAACTATATCTAGCTTCATTTTCAGTAACTGCTATCTCCTGGCCAGATCATAGCCTGATCCGGATCACCTTTCAAAACCCTAGTCAATCACCTATCTCCCTAGCATTGTGATCTCCATCTAGAAACTTGTCTGCAGTTATCAGTAACATTCTAAGAGAACACCTAAAAATACCAGCTACCATCAACACATCAGACTAGCCTGAACTACTAGTTCAGCAGGGGAATGAATCATTTACTTCTGCCATTGAGACACTAGCACCTTTCAAACCAAATCCTGCCAAAACTGTGCAAAAGTCTCCTTGGTTCCACGAAGATCTCCGCCTACTCAAACAACAATACTGACATCTTGAAAGGGCTTAGTGTAAACAGAAAATACATTCCAGCAACTAACTCTGCAAAGAACATTCCAAAAAGTACAAAATGGCCATCCATCAAGCAAAAAAAAATACTTCATTTCTAAACAACTTGAACAAGCAATGAATAACCCAAGTAAACTTTTTGAACTTGTGCGGAAATATTCTAATTCTGAAGTTCAAACACCCACCACTGATTCTCTTTCAGTGGAAGTCATTTCTCAATTTTTCACTGATCACTTCACTTTCATCTCCCAAACATACATACTACCCTCCCACCAAATCTCAGCCAAACTATTTCCTGTAACTGACTTCAAGAAAGTTACCCACAAGAGAAGGAGAAAATTCTCCAAAGAGCCACTAGATCTCATTCCACCTAAATTCATATAGCAAACCTGAAGCAAGACTTCCTGAAAACTATTGTAAATGCCATCTATCTCAAGGCATATTTCCTGCACTCACACAAAAGTGCAATCATCAAAAAATTCTGAAGAATCATGTGTCAGATAAAAAAATATTAGACAACTATTGCCCAGTTTCTAGCTTCTCCTTCCTATCTAAGCTAATAAAAAAATAAGTTATCTCCAACTCCTCAACCAGCTCAAGGAACTGAATCTGTTCTATTAGCCATCACTAATAGCATTCACTTGCACACTAATCAAAGTAGCGATTCCCTCCTCATATTGCTAGATCTCTCTACTACCTTTGACAAATTGACCATCAACTTCTGATCCAGCACTTACATGACATCAACATTGACAGATACTTCCTAAAACTGGTTGAATCCTTTCTCTCTAACAGAACTCAGTCTGTGAATTGAGCCAACCCTCAATCGGATTTGGATTTACCCAGACCACTCGAGAGAAGAAAACTTTTTCTTGTAATGCGGCAAGAAGTTGTTTCTTTGGGAACTTCTTTTCTTCTCAGACATCCGTGCAAATGCATGGTTACATATGCTGGAAATAGATATTTTCTTCCTGATCAGCTTCGCTTCTTTTTAGATCAGAAGAAATCCCTTGTCTCTGCACCTGTTTGCTCCACTTAATATTAAGTGTTAATATACCGATCTGTAGCAAGTTATTGCTTTTTCTTTTTTTATGTTATCTATAGCTCTCTCTTGCCTTTAATGTCAACCCCCTTTTTATAGTGGTCCATGGCTTTTGGGAGTTAAGATAATTTCTTTTGAATATTTCAATGATTTTCTGTATTATTATTCTCCTGCCTTTCTTTGTCATGTTTATGGCATTGTTAAAATATATATATGCAATAAAAAAGAATTAAAAAAAAAAATCAGAGCTAACCAATCACTCTCCAATTCAAATGTTACATGGACGGTAACTTTCAAACTGGCACACATGCACTATTGGCGTGTGTGCATTGGCGTGCACCCAGATATGCAGCCATTTTATAACTTGCACGCATATATCAGTGCATGTTACAAAATAGCCTGACCTTCTGCATATTATGCACCCAATTTAAAGAGGGTGTGCGCCTATTCACGTAAATCCTGCTTCTACCATATGAGCCGAGGAATTGCCAGTTTCACCAGTTCATCCACCAGTTTGCTCAATTAAAAGCTAGGTCCTCTAAACCCCTCAGGTTTGATAGTCTGCACTCCCCCCATTTACCCCAGACATATTAAACCCCTGAGAAAAGGCTCTTTTTATTTTTTAACTTGCACCTCATCCATAGCAGAAGTAAACTAACATGCAGGGGATCTGGGTGTGCGCCCAGGTGCATAAGTAGTTATCTGCACATCTCTTGGCCACACCCCGCAATGCCCATGTCCCACTCAAACCATGCCCACACCCTGCCGCTTCTGAAAACTTTTGAGATGTGTGTGCAGCAGAAGATACATGCGCATCTGGGAGGCTTTTAAAATTTGGTGGGTGTGTGCAAGCCCTACTTTTATGTGGATCTCCCAATTTTAGTGTTCACTGGGCTTTTAAAATTCACCTCTGATTGTCTTATGACAGTGTTACAATGGCTCAGCAAACAGGAACTAAAATCGAACCCCTCTAAATTGAAACATTTCTGGATTAGCCCCCAAAGTCATCCCTTATGGTCACCTCCCTACCTGCTAGACACTCCGTAACATCCCAAAGAAATAGTATGAAGCTTAGGGATCCTACTTGATCAAAAACTCAGTATGGGAACACAAATCTCCAAAGTAGTAAAAACCTCATTCATGCACCTGCATCAGATCCACCAACTATGAAACTACCTAGACAAGCACATTCTGGCTATAGTAATCTACACACTAATCAGCAGCAGAATAAACTACTGTAATTCTTTATTAAATAGCATCTCCCTATACAGCTCAAAACACTTCTAGCTCCTACGTAACACAGCAGCAAGAATCCTGGTAAAAGCAAAAGCATCTGACCACATAAAACCTATTATATCTCAGCTATGATGGCTACCAGTATAGAACAGGATCAAGTTGAAGATACTCTGCTTCAGCTAAAGCATGGCTTATTAACAAAGCATTTCCAATAGAGACTCCCTATCCAAAAACCTAGTTACCACAGAGATTTCTACAGCAACAGCAACATCAAAGTACCCTAATTATGAATCTGTCTTTAAATATGTAGATGCTCAACCAATATTGTCTGGTAATCTAATACTGTTGAAAACTACTTTAAATTTATGGTAATGCACTTTGGGAACATTCATAGCAAAAAGCGGAATATCAAATGTCAGTAAATAAATAAATAAATAAATAAATAGTCCGTCGTGGAATGAAGGACTTCGTGCTTAGGATAACAGTGGTGGGAACATTTGAGTGATTGTAATGCAATTAAACTTGACATAATAACTAGAGGGAGTGCTGGACAAAGCCAATATGGATTTAGCCGAGGGAAGTCTTGCTGCACCAATTTCCTACATTTTTTTGAGGGCATAAATGTGGATAAAAGTGAACCAGTTGATTTACTGATCGATTTTAAAAGCCCTATGTGCACCAAAGCCGGGGGATAGGTGTGTGACTCAGCCTGTCGCATGCCACACGGATTTTAAAAAGCATGCAAGTATGCGTGTATCTCCTGGTACTCGCACAAATCATAAAGTTCAAAATAGGGGCGAGGTGGAGCATGGGCGTGCCGCGTCTGTAACATGAAGTCTGTGCGTAAGTATTTACGTGCACAAGTGTGCATCGGGGTCCCCTACAATGTAACTTAAACCCGGCTCCACATGTAATCCACACACTACCAACCTTCGACATAAAGCAGCCAACATTGTTTCCCCAACATTAGCTAAGATCATAAACCTATCCTTAGAAGAAGGAACAATGCCAGATATATTGAAAGGGGCAATTATAAAACCAATTATAAAGAAAAAAAAACAGCGACCCCCTTATCCTGAGCAAGTACATGTATGGAGGCGATAAGTAACGGTATCTCGATGGAGTGAGTAGGGATGCCCAAGTGTACGGCTAGTCCTTCATCAAAATCTTCCCGCCAGCTCCAGAATCAACCAAAGCCAGGGTAGGAAAGGAGCAGGAATTCCAAGTCAGGGTAAATGGAAGTGTCAACTGGGGGGGGGCCAGAGAAGTAGCTCCTAAGTTCAGGATCCCTACCAAACTTAGGCCAGAGAGTTTCCTGGACGGATAGGACAAGTAGACAGATGGTGTCCTGCAGCACTGCAATACAAGCAGAGGCCTGCTTGCCTCCTCCTGAGGCATTCTTCTGGGGTAAGATGTCCACACCCTAGGTGCATGGGCTCCTTGTTTGGAGGGGGAGCTCCACTGGTTGTGGGCCCCTCAGAGGAAGGAGAACATGAACATTCCGCAGCTGGGTGACAAGGCATTCGGGTTTCCCGGGGGTGCTCCTGGAGGCACCTGATGGCCTATGTTACCCTCTGAGGTCAATGAGGCCCTTGAGAGAAGTCAGTAATTCATGGGCTGCAAGCTTATCCTTGAGCTGAGGCAAAAGACTGTCCAGGTAAATGGATCGAAAGCAATCTTGCCAGCACAGCTCAGTCGCTAGGGTGCAAAATTCAATAGTATAGTTGTTAAATACCCGACAGCTCTGCCGCAAGTGCAGAAGGTCCGAACTGGCCATTGCTTGCCTCCCTGGATCATCAAAAGTCCATCGGAAGGTGGAGATGAAGCGCGGTAACGCTTGAAGAGAATCCACTCATGCCCATAAGGGAGAAGCCCAAGCCAATACCTTGACTTCTAGGCAAGAAAGGATGAATGTTACCTTTGTTATATCATCCTGGAATAAAGAAGGCTGCAAAGTGAACTGCATGTACCATTGATTTATGATGCCCATTCAAAACTTCGGGTCCCCATTAAAACGGGACATAGCAGGTAGGGAGAGCGAAGCCCTGACCGAAGTAGCCGGTGACGAAGAACTGGACGAGACTGGCGTGTAGGCCACTGGGGCTGGATGAGAGTCCAGATGAGCATTGAGGTGCTCTATGGATGCGGCCAATGCCTCAAGGAATCACTGCTGTTCCTGGATCTTCAGGGCCAGGCGTGGAATGGTCTGGAGGGCCAATGGCTCTGCTGGGTCCATGGCCTGGGCAACCTGTTGTGAAGGTGGACCCCTGGCCCGAGATGGTTGCACCACCTGTGGGAGAAATCCCCACAGGTCCCTACCATTAGGAGGTGAGGCCAAGGGGGAAGCGGAGGCTGACTGGAGCTTCGCCAATACCCGGAGGTTGAGGCTTTGTGTACCGGGGCCGGCTGGACTTAGGTGGGCCTCCTCGTGGTTGATCCCGATAGAGGTGTCCAGAAGGCAGAGTGCCGGAAGGCAGCGGATTGGGATGGTCCCAGCAAGGTGAGACAAGAGCCAAAGTCGAGTCCAGGCAGAGGGTTGAAGGCAGGCAGCTAGAGACAAGGTCAGGTTCAGCTGAGAGGTCGAATTCAGGCGGCAATAGGTGAGGTCAGATCCAGGCAAAAGGTCAGATGTAGGCAGCTATAAGTGTGGTCAGGTTAAGGTCCAGGTCAAGCCAAGGAAGTCCATCTGAAGGTAGGGCAGGACCAGGAGCAGGAACTGGAACTGGAATAGATGCTGGATCAGGAACTGGAACTGGAACAGGTACTAGAACTGGAATTGGATCATCAATGAAGTGTACAGCAGAGAAGCATGGAGCCCTGTTATCAAGGCAAGCTTTGAGCATCTGAGCCTGCCTTATATAGTGGAGCTGGTTGACGTCATCACCTGGGGCCATGGGAGGCTTTCCCGCTACGGCCCCTTTAAATTCTGGAGAGACATTCGTGCATGCCTAAGGCCGACAGGCCGGAGAGGAGGAGGAGGCAGCATCTCCCCGCACCGCACGTGGGGAGGCCTGGTTGGCCCCGGAGGAACTCGCGGCAACACTGGAGAGTCCCGAGAGCATGGAGGGAGCATGGGTGCGGAGGCGACTGCCCACCACCGCCAAGGAGGTCGGACCAGCCCCGGAGACCTGGCATCAGGGGTGAGTGAACCCGGCCGTGGGCCTGCCACGGCCGGGGACTGCAACAAACAAGGCCATAGCAGAAAAAGTAAATTAATTCTTTGCTTCAGTCTTTCTTTGATGGTGATAATCCAGAGGCTCTGATGTAAATCACTGAAAATTGAAGATGAAACAGAGCAAACTGATGAATTGAAGAGGACCACGAAGACTGGATGGTATTCACCTCAGAGTTCTGAAAAAACTCAAATATGAAATTGCTAACCTGTTAGTTGTACTCTGTAACCTATCATAAAAAACAGCCACAGTACCTGACCAATGTAACACCAATTTTTAAAAAGAGTCTTAGAAGTGATCTGAGAGCCATAGACCAGTGAGCCTGATATCAGTTCTCAGCAAAATGTTAGAAGCTTTTCTTAAAAACAAAATTACTAACCATATGAATATACTTGGTTCAATGGAGAAGTCTTGCTTTACCAATCAACTACATTTTTGTTGAAAATGTTAATAAACATATGGATAAATGAGAGCTACTTGACAAAGTGTATCTGGATTTTCAGAAGGCATTTGTGTTACAGTCCAGGGCCGTGCCTCGGTCCCTCCACCTACCTCAGGGCTGGCCCGGGCTGCTGGGAAGCTCCCCCGGTCAGGTAGGCCCGACCTGGCTCCTGTCGTTGCGTTCCCTCGGCGAGGGAGATGCCGGCGATCCTCAGGAAAACTAAACCCAGCCCTAGGTGACGTCAGACGCTGGCAGGGTTATTTAAACCCTGCAGCCGGCCCAAAGCTTCGCCTTGCAACGAGGTTCACTCTTCGGAGTAGCTAGTTGTGCTTCCTGCTTCCCGGTTCCTGTCTGTTCCCGACATCTGACTTCTGGCTCCTGACCTTGCATGTTTTTGACTCCGACTTCTGACCTTGCTTCGTTCATCGACTCCAGCTTCAGCTTCTGTTCCTGGTTTTGGCTTCCAACGTCTGACTTCTGGCTCCTGACCTGGCTTCGTTCACCGACTCCGGCTTCAGCTCTCTCCGTTCCTCAGGTACCCGGTTCTTCACTCGCCTGGAGGTTTCGCCTAAGTCCCAACGGCTCGGGTCCTCACGGGCTCCTCCCGGGGGGGCCGCGGGCTTCCAAGGGTGAAGTCTCTTCTGACCTCCTGGGCTCCGCCTAGTCATTGGATTACCTCATCGGACTGCTCTTCTGGTCCTTGGTCGCATAGGATCCACACCTAAGACCAAGGGGCCCGGGTCCCTACAGGCTCCTCCTGGGGGGACCTCGGGCTTCCAGTGGTGAAGCCTTCTCTGGATTCCTTCTCCAGTGCCGCCTCCCGGCTGTGATGTCCACTGTGGGTCCTCCACAGTGCATCAACATCACTCTCAGCCAGCCCAAGGGTCAACGTCCAATACAATTTGAAAAAGTCCCTCATGAGAGACTCCTCAGGAAATTAAAAGGTCATGGGATATGAGGCAATGTCCTATTGTGGACTGGTAACTAATTAAAAGACAGGAAACAAAGAGTAGGATTAATTAATCAGTTTTCCCAACACACTGGAACTGGTGCTATTTTACATATTCATAAATGATCTGGAAAAGCGAGCAATGAGTGAGGCAATAAAGTTTGCATATGACACAAATTATTCAAAGGACCTTGTGAGACTGGGCATCTAAATGGCAGACAAAATTTAATGTGGACAAGTGTAAAGTAATGTACAAAAGGAAAAATAATCTTAACTACAGGTACCCAATTCTGGCTCTGAATTAGGAGTCACAACTCAGGAAAATGATCTTAGATTCATTATGGGCAGTATGTTGGAATCTTCAGCTGAAGGTGATGGTGGTTAAAAAAGCAAATAGAATATTAGGAATGATTTGGAAAAGAATGGAGAATAATAGAAAAGTAATAACAATATAATAAAATAAAGCTGGACATGAGTAAAAACAGTATGTGATTTATACATTCTGTGTACTTGGAAGTCCCACAAAAAGAAAAGAAAAAAAGAACAAAAAGTGTTGAAATAATTTAAGTATAATTAATTCCGATACTACTGGGTGACCTGTGTTTGTTGGTGGATGGCAAATATAATTGATCCATAGTTCAGCCACATTTTGATTATTATGTGTAGTTTTGATTGTTCCTTCTCAAAAAGATAGAAGGAAACTAGAAAAGGAACAGAGTAGGGCAAAGGGGATAGAATAGCTCCCTTATGACAAAAGGCTAAATGGGTTAGGGCTCTTCTACTTGGAGAAGCGGTGACAGAGAGGGGATATGAAAAGGGTGGAACAGATAAATAGGGGATGGTTATTTACCCTATCACATAGTCCTAAGATTAGGAGACACTCCATGTAATTAATTGGTGGAAGATTTAAAACAAATTTGAGAAGAGGTTGGGGGTTATTAATAATCATTAAAAAAGAACTCAAGCTTACATCATACACAATGAAGATTCATCCTCCACATGAAGTTGCAAGTCTAAAATCTCTACAGTTAAACATAGGACTGGTTTACTGTCCCCCAGGAATACTCCAAAAAGATTGCTTGCCACTTATCAAAGTATTCACTAAGGTATTTCCATCCCCAGAATCTACATTAATTGCAGGACACTTTAACCTCCATGTAGACAAAACTCCCAGAATATTGGACTGCAAAATGTTTTTAGATGCAATGGAAGCCCTGGGATAGTCACAATTTGTCTCAAAAGCCACTCATAAAGCGAACCACGCTCTAGACCTAATATTTGCTAACACCAACAGTTGCCAAATCAACACTTCTCATACAATATTACCCTGGTCAGATCACCAGTTAATAAAAGTAGAAATAACCTTTACCAACCAAAACCATATTAGAAGAGAGAATAATCATACTGTTACCTTCAGAAAAAAAATAGAGTTGGAAGTACTCACCAAAACAATAGAAAACAAGCTCTGTGAACTAAATCAAACCAACCCAACATCAGCATTTGATTCATGGGACAAGATAGTCAAGGACATAGCAGAAAAACTTAGTCCTCTCCAGTCAAAATCTGTTAACAAAGATAGGATTAACATTGAAAAAAAAGAAGCCCTGGCACAATGATAAATTAATAAACACTAAAAAGAAACTTAGAAAATTAGAGAAACAATGGCGGAAATGCCCGCTGAATCCCCAAAAAGATATAAATCCTTCCTCACAAAATACCATACTCTAACTAATCAAGTAAAAAAAGATTACTATGCCAAACAAAGCCATGAGGTCACATTCAGTTCTAAACTGCTCTTTGATATTGTTAAACAATTCATTAAAGACCCATCTTCCATAACTAGAAATGACAACTACACAAAAGCCTCCTGCAACAAATATGCAACTGCAATCCTAGACAAAATTAATAAGCTGAAAGCTCTACTCCCTGTCTCTACCAAAATAAAAACACCAGAAGGATGAAGTGGCATAGTTTAGTGGTCCATGTTTGACAGAGTATCGAAGCTGAAGATTAGTCAAATCATTACCAAAATTAAACCTCCCTCTCATCCACTTGACCCAATTCCAGCCAGCTCTCTTAAACAAAAACATGGGATAATCATTAAGTCAATTATAATATTAATTAACCTATCTTTTTCAGAAGGAACTGTCCTAAATGGTCTAAAACAAGCGGTGATAAAACAAATCTTAAAAAACAAGTCCAGTAGAACAGACAATTGGGATAACTACTAGAGATGTGAATCGGAACCGGAATCGGTTCAGATTCCGGTTCCGATTCACATGTGGGTTTTTTCCCATCGGGCCCGATCGCGTTTTGTTTATCGGCTGCCCAGCCGATAAACAAAAAACCCATCCCGACTCTTTAAAAGTAACCCCTTAGCTTCCCCCACCCTCCTGACCCCCCCCCCCCCAAAACCTTTTTACAGGTACCTGGTGGGCCAGTGGGTTGTCCCGGGAGCGATCTCCTGCAATCTCCCGCTCCGAGCCGTCCTCCGGCTACCGGGCCATCCTTTGCCCTTACTTTGTGACAGGCTATCCGTGCCATTGGCCGGATCCTGTCACATGGTAGGAGCACTGGATGGCTGGTGCCATCTTGTGCTCCTACCATGTGACAGGGGCTGACCAATGGCACCGGTAGCCCCTGTGACATAGTAAGGGCAAGGCTATCGGCGTCATTTTGGATCCTGGCACCTGACGGCACGAGTGTAGGAGATCGCTCTGGACCCCCGCTGGACCCCCAGGGACATTTAGCCAGCTTGGGGGGGCCTCCTGACCCCCACAAGACTTGCCAAAAGTCCAGCGGGGGTCCAGGAGCGACCTCCTGCACTCGGGCCATATTGCCAGTATTCAAAATGGCGCCAGCGCTACCTTTGCCCTCACTATGTGATATAGGGCAAAATGGCGCCAGCGCTACCTTTGCCCTCACTATGTGACACATGAGGGCAAAGGCTAGCGCCGGCGCCATTTTGAATACTGGCAATACGGCCCGAGTGCAGGAGGTCGCTCCTGTACCCCTGCTGGACTTTTGGCAAGTCTTGTGGGGGTCAGGAGGCCCCCCCAAGCTGGCTAAAAGTCCCTGGGGGTCCAGCGGGGGTCCGGGAGTGATCTCCTGCACTCGTGCCGTCGGGTGCCAGGAACCAAAATGGCGCCGATAGCCTTGCCCTTACTATGTAACAGGGGCTACCGGTGCCATTGGTCAGCCCCTGTCACATGGTAGGAGCACAAGATGGTGCCGGCCATCCAGTGCTCCTACCATGTGACAGGATCCGGCCAATGGAGAAAGTGGACTCTTGTGGCTATACTCTGATTGGTGCTGCCTAACGAGCAAACCTGCTAAGCCCACACCAGCAGCTAGCAGGACCAAATGGAACTTCACCTATATCAGCCTTCTCCCCTGCAGGTTGAGCCCTTGGATTCTGCCAGCCAGAAGGACTTAGATGGGTCCCAAAGGCTAATCAAAGCAAGGGTTGTGCCAGTCAGCAGACAGCAAAATGGATACCAAGCCAGAGGCCAGGACAGGCAGTAGACAGCAGAATGGATACCAAGCCAGAGGTTGGGGCAGACAGGAGGGGTCAGGAGCCAGGCCGAGGTCAGAATTCTGAAAATCAATCCGAGATAAAGAGGACAGACAATGCAACCAGGATGGAGGAGATAAGTAAGGGCACAGGCGGGAACAGGGAACAAGGACCGGATGGGTGGAGGACAAGGCAAGGAAAGGCAACAAAGAGATAGGGAAACAAGACAGGAGCAGACAAGGCATGATCAAGGTTCTAGATAACACTAGCAACACCCACTTGGATGCCAGAAAACCTGTTGCTGAGGCACTGATGAAGGGTCCAGGCAGGACTTAAGTAGGAGACAGTTGCTAATGTCATCAAGGGGTGCCAGAGTGGATTTACTGCTTCAGACCCTTTAATTGCAGGGTCATTGGGAATGCGCATGTTAGGATATGTGGACCCTTGGCACGAGGTGGGGTTGACGCTACCTGAGGGGTTGGGCCCTGCAGGTCCCCACCGTCGGGAGGCGAGGCAGGCCGAGAACAGAGGCAAACAGGAACTTCGCCAGTACCGGCCCTCGTTTCCCGCAGGTTGGGGGCCATAAAAGCACACTTAAGGCATGCTGGCAGGAGCTGGGTCTGATGGTCGGCCATGCCCCACTGAGCAGTAGGAGCGGGAGGTGACAGCATCCAGCTCTGAGGTGGCATCAGGTATGAGCGAGGTGTCCTGTGAGCCGCCAACCATAATAATGTTCTTATGTAAAGAGGCGATAAATCCTTCTTTGGATACATAAGAGAGGTGAAAAACCACAGGGGGAATAGGTAAGATAAAGTGGGATTTGCAAGGGGGAAAACAGGCAAAAAGTAGAAATATTAATTAAATTATTTTTCTCTTTATTTAAGTAAGAAGGGGGAGATCATGGTGTTAAGATGGAAAACAGAATTTATAAATGTGAAATGATTGCAAACTAAATTACAGAGAAGAGTACTTGCAGTATTTCTAGAAATGAGTGAATAAGGCCATGGCCACAATGTTATACACTCTTGGATTTTAAACTAGCACAAAAATATACTAACAGTGGCTTTCATTGCTCCATTCATCTTCCCTGAAGACCAGGGAGGTTCTGAGAAAATGGAAGAGAGCAGATGCATTCCTGCTACTCAAAAGTGGAGACAGATAAGAGATGATCAAGTACAGAACTGTTATACTAACACCAGTAGTATGTAAAACTGTGGAAACTCTACTAAAGAAAAAATGAAGCACCTTGAAGAAAGTACACAACACCAAACAGCATGGTTTCACAAAGGGAGAGTCTTGCCAGGCAAACTTGATTCAGTTCTTTAATGAAGAGACAAAAGTGGTATATCAGGGAAGTGCAGTAAACATTGTCTATAGGACTTCAGTAATACTTTTTGATATTGTTGTGCATAAAAGAACAGTAAGCAAGCTGGACAGTATGGGAATAACTCGGATTATTATAAATTGAATGGGGAACTAGTTGAGTGGCAGGATACAGAGAGTGATGGTAAACGGTTAACGGAGTCCATTCTGGGGAAGGCAAATTGACCAGAGGATACCCCAGGGCTCAGTACTGATACTAGTACTTTTCAAAATCATTATTAACAACATCACGGCAGTCACAAAAGTTGTCTTCAGTGTCCACTTCCCTTTTGGGCTGATGTGTTTACAAGCTCACCACAGACTGACACTAAAGGGTAATGTGGTGCCTCTCTGGCTTGGTGTCCCAAGTGGTCGCCCTGCTTGCCCACCTCTTGTGACAGCTCTGGAGACATTGTTGAGGAGCTTGAGGAAGAATTGCTACAAATATACACTTGTGGATTAATGTAAAAGGATCTCCTGACGCAGATATCTATCGAAGCACAGGTCATATCAGGTTATTTTCCAATGGTGCTACTCTCCTTTTGCTCCCATTGGCCACAGGGCTTATTGCTTGCTGGATTTCTATTTTGATATAGGAATATTTATTAATTTAGAGTTTTGCATTTTAGTTGCTCTAGCATTTGAATTATTCACACTTTTGTGAAAATAAAACTCTTAAAAAAATGTGCTGGAACTAAAAATTCTGTCTTTAGGGATATGACAAATGGCTCAGATCTCACTGTAAAATGGTCCTTCCCATAAAAATCTATGTTCTTATTTTTGTGTTTATATTTATTAATCTACTAGTTTATCCCATGTGGTAATTGTTTGTGAGCTGTTTTCTCATTCAATATTATGATGTATTTTCATGTTTGTATTGTGAATTTTCATGCGTGATGATGACAATGATCCAGTACCAAGCGTTTAAGCATCAAATTTTGGGGGCCGGTTAATAATACTAAACGTTTTCTTCTGTTTTGAGTCCATGCAAAAAATGCTTAGTAAACAGAGCCCTTGGAGTCTTACTTAGGCACACAACCAGATATTCAAATGTAATTGTGGAAATCTAATAACAGTTCACAATCTGTCTCATTATCTCTCTATATAATCTAGTGTACATATCCCTACACATAGACATTAGACACTCAACTGCATATCTTTGAAAATACATCCCATTGTTTGCATATTTCTATTACATTAACACCATGAAACTCCTTATTACTTACAATAAATAACTGCTAAATCATGGGCCTTACTAAATAATAGTTTTCCATTTGCTTTTCTCTAAATTTATAAATAAAGTAACAAAAGGTTTAAAGTTACTTTAATAAGAAATGTAAAAAGTCATTTGTGTTTAACTGGAATCTCTTCAGGGATGAAACCTATTTAAAAGTTAAAGAGCATTTTGGAAGCTCACACTAGTTCAGAATTTCAAAGTTAACAAGATGTAATGTAGCATGGGATGGGATGAGCAAGAAGAAGCAGAGTAGTAGTGAATCACTATCAGTCAGTTTCATAACATATTGATTTATTTTTGCCATTTTCCTTAAACACAGTGGGGCAGATTTTTAAAAAGTATGCGCGTGCATACTTTTGTTCGCGCACCCAGCGCAAACAAGAGTACGCCTGATTTTAATAGATACACGCGTAGCTGCACGTATCTTTTAAAATCCGGGGTCGGCACGCGCAAGGGGGTGAACATTTGTGCACCTTGCGCACGCCGAGCCCTGCGCGTGCTGCCCGTTTCCTCCGCCTCCCCCCACCTTCCCCTCCCTTTCCCTACCTAACCCACCCCCCAGCCCTATCTAAACCCCCCTACCTTTATTATAAAAGTTACGCCTGCCCGAGGTAGGCATAACTCGCATGCGCCGGCCAGCTGCCTGCGCGCGATTCCCCGGCCCGGGAGCAGTTTCGAAGGACTCGGCCACGCCCCAGAAACGCCCTGAGCCAGAACCATGCCCGCGGCCCCGCCCCGGATGACGCGCCACCGCGCCACGCCCACGGCACGCCCCCAGGAAAGCCCCTGGACTTATGCGCGTCCCAGGGCTTGCGCGCATCGCCGAGCCTATGCAACATAGGCTTGGCGCGCGCAGGGGGAGCTTGGGGCAGGTTTTCGGGTGGTATGCGCGTATCTTACTCGCGTACCCCTTTGAAAATCTGCCCCAGTGCTTCTGTATAGACTTATGCCAGCCTTAGGCAGGAGTAATTTATGTTTGGATCTCAGGTTTGTGAAAGACTAAAAAGGCAAAAATATATTGTATTTGGGTGAATGGATGTTTGTGAGCAGGTCTGTGGAAGGAAAAGAGGATGTTAATGAAGCATCTACAATTACTTCTGAATATCTTCCAAACATCTACTTTTACAATAATTGCTGTTCAGATATTCAGCTTCATTTGACATCCAGAAGCCAAAAAAATAGCTTCAATGAATTATATCTTTAGTCTGTCACTTAAATAACTAAATTATAGAGGAGAAGGTATTTAAAGTCCTTAAATAAACACGAGTGAATAAACCTGATGATATACATCCAGGAGGCTAAAAGAACTGAAGAATATGCGGACCTTACACCTTGAGCTCCATTTGAGGGAGTGAACAGGAAACTCCCTCACAATACCTTAAGGGACTGGCCACAGCTATCTGGCCAGTCCTCCTAAAAGACCAGCACTGCAAAGGATTCTGGGGGAAGGGAGGCTTCCCTCACCATTCTATAAGGAGTCAGGACCCAGAAAGTTTAGAGAAGGCCCAGGGAGCATTCAGTCTGTGTGAAGACCTGCTGTATTTATTGTTTGATTGCTTCCAGAACTACAAGGTGAGCTGTATTATTTTCTATTTTACTTTTCACTATAAATAAAATTGCACATAAGGAACAGCCAGAATCTGCCTCCATATTCCTCCTGGCTGTTTCCCAAGCCGCTATTGCTCAAGTTATCACACTCCATTCATTTTATACTTGAAAATGGGCAGATTCCAAGACACTGAAGGAGTGTGAATGTAGTTCCTCTACATAAAAGTTTGTACAAGAAGGAGACAAGCAACTATAGACCCTTTAGTCTAACTTCAGTGATTGGCTAAACTATGGAAACAGTACTAAAGAAAAAGATCCTGCAGCACCTTGAAACAAGTAGATTGCAGACACCAGATAAAATGGTTTCACAAAGGGAAGATCCTGTCAAGTTAGAAGAGTTCTGTAATGAAGTGACAAAAGTGATGGATTTGGTGTGGTAGAAATTCTCTACCTGGATTTCAGTAAGACTTTTGTCGCTGTTTGAGAAATGGTGTAGACAGGTCCAGAGCTAGGGGCACTCTGCGACCCCACTGACTACCGATGACATCTTATGGAGATATGGTGGGGGTGGGGTATGCCTGCCCCCCCCCCTCCAAGATGACAATGGTCATTTTTTGGGGTGGGGGAAACACTAGACCACGAGGATGTAACAATATTTGGGTGGGAGGGGAGGGATGGGATTAAAGTGAGGCCTAAGCCAAAGGGGGCTCTTTTGTGGCTTTAAGAGGAAGGGTAGTGTATGGGAGCAAGTTATCGCCGCATGTTTTTCCTTATTTTTTTTAGTTTTTTGCAGGCCAGAGCTGCCTCAATAGGTAGGAGGAAGGGGCGGGCAAGGGTCTTCAAAGACCCCCAGGGTGGTTTTTTTTTTTTTACTAATTTGGGGTGTGGGATTTTTTGGGGGGCCTTTGGTAAGTGATGACGGCCTTGGCTGAGGTGGGCTGCTATTACGTGGGAAGGCCCCGTACTGCAGCGTGATTTTTTTTTTGTCACGTCTTTGTGCCGCAATAAATAGCACGCCATGTACTGCTGTGATAGTTTGTCAGGCATCCCTGCCAAATATCGCAGGGATGCCTCCTCAAAACTCTCTCCCCTCCCCCACGATATTTGGCACCTCTCGCCATAAACTATCATGGCTCAGTAAATCTCCCTAGAAGTTTGTACCTGGGTACAAGGTTTCTGTGGCTGGGTTCAGAAGTATACGCAGTAGTTGCTATTTTGTAAGAGATATATGTGTATGCATTACCAAACCCTACACCTGCATCTTTTGAATCAGCACCGTGCTGTCTATATATCTGCCAGTTCATTTCCCCTGAGATGAGGAATTAAGGCTCATGGTATAGAATATGAAATCTTGCTTTACAATAGCAGAAGTATTAGCTGCTTTGATGCAGGTGCAAAGTATGGGAGTACTTTAAACTGGTATGTGGAACTTCAAGGTTTGTCGGGACTTTCATTATTGTCATTTAAGTGTATCCTGCCTGCAACTATGCATTCCAATATAAATTCTGTATTTATATTAAAAAAAAACCATATCAAGCAGTGTGATGTGGGCTAGCATGTAGGCTAGAATAGATTGAGGAGAAGGAGCATATGGGGTTTATGGAATGGCATGCCCACCTTGGGCAGCTGTTTTCTAAGTGTAATTCACTTAAAATACTATTTTAATATAAGGTGAAAATACAAATGCACATCCAAATTATTGCTACTATTTTTTCAATTGTTCTTCCAAAAGAGCAAGAAGAAAACTTAAATGTATTCATTTTTTTAATGCCAGAAATATTACATAGGACATCATATTTATTAAAATATTTTGTGAATGAGGACAAAATTTCTCAGTTGTCTTTATTTATCCCTTCCATTATTCACAGTGAAAACTTGTTATAGAAAATGTGCCAGAGTTCCATTAGTGATTTTACTACAGCTTCAAGTCTGTAGTTTACAAAAAATGATTCTTATGGCATGTCAGCAAAATGTGTTATTGAATAATACACATGTGAAATGCAGTATGATGGGAAAAAAATATGCTATTTGTGTCCTAAGATATTTTGTCAAGTTTTCAAATGAGTATTTGACATTTGTTAGTAAAGTAAAGCTATATGATACAACTATTTTTATTCCCCCAAAGCAATCATTGGCTCAGATGTCTCTAGCAATTTTCACTACTTTTGTCATGTTTAAAGTTTTAGATTTCAGGAAAGCTGTAAGGGCCATGAAGTCATATAGATGTTTGCATCTGAATGACTAGTTCCCGAAGTCTTTCAGTTACAAATTATATCAGATAAACCTATTGACCTTTAAAGAAAATGTGCTTAAATTTTCTTCAAGCAAACTGTACTGCATTGTTCCAAATTATATATGTGAAACAGTGCTTAAAATATCAGACATATCATAAGTTTGCACAGGTTTCATACACAGAATTACTGGGGCATAATTTTCCAAAATATTATGCCATAGGCACAGAGAACTGTTGAAAAGAAGCCCCCGGTGACCAGCTTTCTGAGCATCTATTCTTAATTCTGCTGGTCACATATCTTGATAAACAATAATTTTACTGGTAGTTAATAATTAGGGATGTGCTGTCATTTCTTTCATTCCAATTCATTTAAGGGCGGATTTTTAAAAGGCCACGTGCATAAAATCCGGCCTTTATGCACGTGGCTGGGCCTAGCGCACACTGAGCCTATTTTCAAAATGGCTTGCGCGACCTTAGCACCTCCTTGCTAATGCAACCCCGCGGTTACCGGCATTCTGCCGGTTATGAACACTGACGCCGATAAACTCGGCTTCGGTTCTCATAACCGCAGTCCACCAGTTATGAAAACCGATGTCGAGTTTATCGGCATCGGTTATCATAGCGCAGCCGGCCGGTTATGAAAACCGATGCCGAGCATATCGGTGTCGGTCTTCAATGCGGCCAGCTGAGTTTTTTTTTTTTTTTAACTTTTAAAAGAAGTACAGAAAAGCAGTTTTTTCTGCTTTTCTGTACTTCTTTTCGATGCACTCAGCTATTAACGTCTGCTCCAGGCAGACATTAATAGCTGAGCGATAAATGTGCATCTGAAATGCACATTTTTTTTTTTTGGCATTGGAGTGAATGAGTAATAGCCTCATTCACATGCAATTGCATGTGATGAACACTATCCCATTCACTCCACGTTGGACGCACGTTAAATAGGCACTAATAATCTCCCTATTGTATTAGGGGGTGGATTAGTGCCTATTTAATCCACGTCTGACTGTGGGTTGTACAGTGCGATCGGCTGAGCGCACTGTATTGCATCAGCCCCTGAGTGGGTAAGATAACCTGAAAATGTGCTTGGTTATCTTTATATAGGTATTCAGCTACACTTACCCAGCTGGTTGTGCAGCTGAACATTTGGATAAATTTCCCTGTTCAAAATGTGAGTGGGAAAATTTAGATCTGCCATGTGTGCTTAAGTTACCTGATCAAATGTAACTAGATAGCACTGAATATCATGCTAACAAGCTTAGGCCTGGATTTATCAAAATGCACTAAATACCGCCTGTGATAGAAAAAGGGGCGCGTTTATCGCAATTTGCACTAATACCTATGCAAAGAGCTAAGTTACCGCAAACTGCAATAATAACAGTGCTCTCTTGTGAAGATTTGATGACCCTCGGAGTGAGGAAACTCATCCAAAGATGAGATTTGTGCAATGTTCTCTCAACCTAGCTTGATGTTACCCAGTTAGAGAGTCACTTTGAATGTCAAAGTGGCCCCTAATCCCTACACCAGAGCTTTCCAAAGTGTGTGTCGCGACACTTTACTGTGTCGCCTGAGGTGTGCCGGTGTGTCGCGCAAGCCCGGTGCACGTGACACACCGGCAAGTGCAGGGGCCGGGAAACCATGGCTCCGAGCCAGATATGGCTCTTTTGAGGGCTGCATCTGGCTCGCAGACAAGTGTCGCCACACTTTCCCGCTGACCCAGCTGCTCCCCGGTCCTCCTCCGCCCGGGCGGATCGCGGCAGGACAGCTGGAGTCAGCGGCACCGGCGTGCTCTCTTCTTCCCCCCCCCCCCCCCCCCCGGAAGAGGAAGTGGAGAGTATCGGGTGCGTGTGCGGCAAGAAGAGGCCACGCTAGTGCGCTCGGCATCGGCCCGAAGAAAAGAAGACTGCAGCGCGGCTCGGAGGAAAATGAAGAGCTTCAACCGCGGCCGATGGGACTCCGCCTCCGCGAGGGCTGAAAATGAAGGAGGTTAGCGTTGGGAGGAGGCTGCTGCTGCCGCGAGTTCCCGGGGTGGGGGAGAGAGAGAGTGAATGAGCGAGCCGCGCTGCAGTCTTCTTTTCTTCGGGCCGATGCCGAGCGCACTAGCGTGGCCTCTTCTTGCCGCGCACACACCCGATACTCTCCACTTCCTCTTCCGGGCCGCGGGGCCCTGTGTGTGTGTATGAGAGAGTGAGAGATTGCATGTATGTGAATGATTGAGAGCCTGTACATGTGAAAGAGAGTATGTCTGTGATTGAGAGCCTGCCTGTGAGAGAGAGAGAGCATGAATGTAAGTTTACCATTGGTAACCTGTATGTGTAAGTTTGTGATTGAAAACCTGTTTGTGTGAAAGAGTATGTGTGTATGATTGAAATCCTTTGTGTGTGAGAGAAATCATGTGTATGTATGATTAAGAGCCTGTGTGTATAAGTAAGAGAGAGATCATGTGTGTCTGTGTGTGATTGAGAGCTGGTTTAGGTGATGGAGCATGTGAGTATGTGATTGAGAGCCTGTGTTTAAATGAGAGAAAGAGAGGACATGTTTGTAAGCATGTGAATGAGAGTCTGTGTGTGAGAGAAAAAGACAGCATGTATGTGTGTGATTGAAAGCCTGTGTGTGTGTAAGCGTGAAAAGATAGACAGTATGTATGTAAATGTGTAATTAAGAGCCTATATAAGTGAGAGAGAAAAAACATGTGTATATGTGAGTACTGAGAGCATGTGTGTATAGGTGTGTCATTGAGAGCCAGTGTGAGAGAGAGCGCTGGTATGTGACTGAGAGAGGAGAAAGTTCCAAGCAAACCACCCCTCCTCCTGATAATTCAGAACAATCTCAGGAGACCTGGATATCAAACGTTCCCAGGTATGCAGAGCAAAAACATGTTTGTATCCTTAATATTTTTCATTACTGGGTCTTTGTGTCTGCTATTTTGAAATATTTTGTTGGTATCTGGAAATGTTTTATATGAGTTTTTAATTATTGGATATTCCACTCATCAGCTGTTTCGAAATATGTTCTTTTTGTTAGTACAGTTTTACTGCTGATGATTTTATATTTCTTGATTTGTTTTATAAGGATGGGTGATGTTTCTTTTTTCCTTTGTTACACTGCATACAGAGACTCTGGCTTGTTGCAGTTTCCAATTCAGTTTTTTCTGCATGCTTCTTGTTATGCGTTTTGGTCTCTTTATTCTATGTTAGGTGAGGGACAGCACGTGATTCAGGTGAGGTTTTCTGCTGGCGTGTAGTTTCTGTGTAGGACTCTATAGCAGCCTGACTTGGTCCGTTTTCCTAATAGGAGATGTATTGGTGTCTTAAGGCCTGGTGTAATATTTTCAGAGACTTATTGTACTTTAAAAGTGTGATCTTACATAAAATGCACACATTTACTTGTACTTAGTTTTAAACATATTGTATGGCTCTCATGGAATTACATTTTAAAATATGTGGCGTTTATGGCTCTCTCAGCCAAAAAGGTTCCTGACCCCTGGGCAAGTGGGAGCCAATGCGGCCGCCAGTGGACCTCATCCCACTGGCGGCTGAGCAGTAAAGAATCGCTGTGCTGTGTGCCGCGGACACACAGCAGGAAGATCGGCATGGCCATAGTGGAGCTCACCTCACCACGGCCTGAAGAACAAGGTCACGTCGAAACGTGCAGATGCTCCGCCTCCTTCCTGCCCACGCGGCCCCGGAAGGAAAATGTTGCCGGAGCCGCACGGGCAGAAAGGGGGAGGAGCATCAGCCGCGTGCAGAAGAGGAGCAGCGTCGTTACAGCGTGTGAGAAGAGGAGAAGGCCCCCACCGTGGATCGGTCCGAAAAGATCAGGGCCGCTGCAGAGCCCGTCCTGCAGCGACCTGTGAAGAGGAGGCCCAGAGGTAAGAGAGAGGCTGAGGGCCCATAGAGTGTGTGCATGTATGAGGTGCGTTGAGAGATTGGATTGCGTGTATGAGGTGTGTTGAGAGATTGGGTTGCGTGTATGAGGTGCGTTGAGAGATTGGGTTGCGTGTATGAGGTGCGTTGAGAGATTGGGTGTGGGAGTGAGGACCTGAATGTTTGCAGAGACAGCATGTGAGAACCTGTATGTGTGTGCAAGAGACAGCATGTGATAGTGAGAGCCTGTGCTTGAGCAAGACAGCATGAGGGAGTGAGAGAGAGCCTGGGTGTGTGAGAGTCAGACAGCATTTGCAAGAGAGAGACTATATGAATGATTGTATGAGAGAGAGCATGTGAGAGTGAGAGCCTGCGTGTGTGTGTGTGTGTGTGTGAGAGAGAGAGAAAGCATATGAGAATGAGAACCTGACAATGTTTGAGGGAAGAAGACAGATGGAGAGAAAAGAAATAGAAAAAAAGACAATATGAAAGGAATTGGCAAAAAAATAAGAAAGGGGAGGTGGAACAAAAAAGCCTGTGACCAACCGATTAGAAAACTAAGTTCAGACAGCAAAGGTAAAAAAAAAAGAAAGAAATTACTTTTTACTGATTGGCACATGTAATCTTTGGTAATGTGCAAGAGTAGCACTTTCTCTATGCGGATCTCACAATGTACGAGATCAACATGGAGGAAGTGGAAACCCACGGGGCCTGCACAGAGGAGGCAGCAGAATGGGCTTCAGTGCCAATAGCAGCAATCAGCGCCTCCCCAATAGCCATGCGGCATCAGTGACAGTGGCAGGAGAGGAATGAGAGAGGCTCTGAGGTTGCTGGCAAAAGAAAGAGAGGGGGTCTGCCTTTAGTGTGCATGTGTATGAATGGGAGTCTGCCTAGGGGTGTATGTGTGTGAATGCATGGGTGCCTGCCTGAGGGTGTGTCTGTGTATGAGAATGCATGGGTGTCTTCCTGGGGTTTGTATTTGTGAGAATAGGTGCCGGCCAGTGTGTAGTATATGTGTGTGTGTGAGAATGAATTGGTGCCTGCCTGGGGGTCTGTGTGTGTGAGAATGAATGTGTGCATGCCTGGGGGATGGTGAGGGAGTGGTGTGAAAATGAATGGGAGCCTGCCTGGGGGTCAGTTTCAGTGTGTGAGAATGACTGGAAGCTTGCCTGGGTGTGTGTGTTTGTGTGTACGTGAGGGAGCCAGAGAGAGTGTGTATGAGAAAATCCAGGGGAGTAAGAGTTTGTGTGGGGGGGGGTGTGTGGAGGGGGAGAGATGTCTTAGAGCCTGAGAGTGTGTCAGTGTCTGTGAGAGCGAGAGGTTATGGTGGGTATAAAAGCATGAATGTGTATGTATGTGACAGTGTATGTGTGAGAGAGAATGGACATGTGAGTCTGTGTGAGAGAGGATAACCTCCTAATCCTGGACAATATCAGGGTGACTGGAAATCAAGAGCTCCCACGTATGGACAGCAGGGGCTTTTTAAATTCCTTATTAGTTTTAATTATTGGGTGTTATTTGATATATGTGCTGTTTTGAAATATTTTATTGGTGTTTGGGAAATTGTAAAAAATGTATGATTTTAATTAATAGAAATTCTATTTATCAGTAGTTTTAAAATATTCTTTTATTAGTATGGTTTTACTATTATAACTGATGCTTTGTTTCTTGATTTTATTTGTTTTATGAGGAATGGTGGTTCTATTTTTCCATTGTTAATACACAGAGTCTGGCTTCTTGGGGTTTCCATTTCAGTTTTTGTCTAATTTGTGCTCCTTTATTTTGTATTCTGTATTTGGTGAGGGTCTGTCTCTGCTCTGTGTGTGTGACCATTATGAGAGATTCTGCTAGCATAGGGATCTATAGCAATCTGGTTTGTTTTGTTTCCTCAGTAGGTGGTGTATTGGTATTCTAGGACCCAGTGTAATATTTACCCTTGCTTTTTCACAGGTAGGGTTATTGTTGTTTGAGTCCTTGGTGTTATTACTGTTATGTTACAATGGGATTGCAGTATAGATTTTGAGTGTCTTTTTTACGAGGTTTTATTTTAGTTCACAATGTGCCTGGCAGTGGAAGGTGTTTGTGCTGCTGTTACTGTGAGGTGACACCAGCATTTGAAAATATCTTTCAGTATGATGAGCTGTAAGGGAAACATTCAAGCTCCATTGTTTGGGGGAATTTCAGTGGATGCACAGAGTTACAGAACTGGAGGTGCAGGATTTATATTGACATTCTGTCCCTTCCTATAAATTCCAGACTTCACTCTCATAGCCATATATAATTAGTTGAATGAGGCTATCAATTTTATAGTGTGAAACTGGCCAGCTTTTTAAAATTACGCAGAAGACCCTTTGGACTTTATTAACACCAAATATTCAAAAGCTGTGTTCATCCCATCAAGCTCATATATCTCATTAAAGAGGTAAATTGAATAACACAATAACTTTGTTTTATTATTGTTATTCATAAATTATAACAATAACATTAATCTTGGAATATTATATATTTTAATATAAATGAAAGGTTTTCACAAGATAGGTTGTGTCGTGAAACATTTTATTATGTATATATTTAAGGAAACATACATAAATTGTCGAAATACATTTCGTTCGTTTAACCTTTAACCTCTGGTTTGCTAGTAGACTGAATTACTGTGTCCCGAAATTATGTTTGTCTAAAAAGTGTGTAACCAACATGAAAAGTTTGGAAAGCTCTGTCCTACACTAATAACTAAACCTCACCTCGAGTTACTAGGTGGGCCTCCCATACAGATATAAATACCTGTCTAGAGTTAGGACATTACGGCTAGGCTCACTCACTCTCTTGCTCTCTCTCACACTCTATTGCTCCAACAGGCCCTTGAGAACACATCACAAAATGCAATGAAGCCTTAACACAAGCTATCACACAGCTTAACACTACTGAAAAAGATGTAGCTAAAATTGGCATTAAAGTCATGAGATAGGACTTCACAAAATGGTTAACCACTCCCACCCCTAACTCCTCCTCTTTTTCGGATTTGCATCGCACCATACGTTATGGTGCTATTGCATGCATTAACGGTGCTTTTCGCATGCGTTAAGCCCTTAACACATGCGAAAACGCCTTATAGCATTTTGATAAATGACCCCCCTAAATTTGAAAGCCCTGCTTAGGAATGCCTCCAAATCATTCCTGTTATATCCAGCTAGCCAGGCCATTTATCAACTCGCATTATGGTGTTTTTGCATGCATTAAGGCATTTTTGCATGCGAAAAGCACCATAAAGCGTGGTACGATGCTAATTTTTAAAAGGAGAGGGATTGGGATTTCTGCAAAAGTGGGTTGGTGTCACAAAGTGTGAAGTTACAAGATATCGCACTGTTTTGCTGAAATTGTCTACACCTTTTTCAATTGCATTAAGCTGTGTGATATCATGCCCATAATGCAATTTTTTCACAAATTCCATTTTAGGCTGGGAGAGAGAGAGAAAGAAAGAGAGACTGTAGAGGCTCACAAAAAGTTAACTATTTATACCACTGTAAGAGGGGGGCACTAGAAACTTGGGGTGAGTTGGGTTTTAGGGGTCAGATTAACATGCACAGTAATACATACAAACAGGACAGTTATCAGTGAAGATTTAATGTCATATGGAGGGATGAAAGGTGAAAGAAGAGAAGATTTGTACCATTTTCTCTCCTCACCCCGTTACTAGTGCCCCCTCTTACAGTGGAATAAATAGTTCAAAAATCAGTGGGGCCTCTACAGAGGCTCACTCTCTCACTCTTTCTTTCTCTCTCTCTCTCTCTAAACCCTTCCTCCCAAAATAATAAATCCCATTTCGACCGTGATGCATAACGCCAAGAAAAATGGTGTAGCAATTTGCAGTAGTGTAGATTTCTTTATTGCATGCAAAGTTAAACAACCCTCAATTCCATTTACTTCTTCCACTTGAATACATTTTTTCAGATTTGTATAAGCATTTTGCAATGCGATATCACATATGTTATGGCGTTATTGTGGGCGTTAGGACCTTAACACCCGCGATAATGCCATAACACGATTTGATGAATGACACCCCCCCCCCCCCCAATTTAGGCCTGCAGCTTAACACAGAAGGGAGAGACACTATCCTGCCAAGGCCCCAGAAGTAGACTGGAGGGAAGAGAGAAGCAGATGGATTTTTGCAGTTTTTCTGAAGTTTTTTCACAGTTTTACTCTGAGCCTTCTGGCAGTATCCCCTGTTCAGTGGGTCAGAAGGAAACTGTGTACCTCTTCACCCAGTCAAAGAGGAGGTTGCCGTGAGTGTGCAGTGAGAAGAGAAGTGTTTTGATAAGACGAGTTTTCCACCAAGGGGGAAGGAAGTATTTTTCTGTCACCCTTCCTTACCCTGAGCTAGAAGCTGTAAAGATTGCTTTCATTCGTGTGCCCTTCCTCCAGAAAGGCTGCATCTGTTTTTTGGAAGAGGAGTTGGAGGGAGGGAAGAGAAGAAGGACCTCTGGAGACTCCCCAACAGACTTTTCCACTACTGGGACACAGGAAACTGCCAGGTTGGAGTACGGGATTCAACGTGGATCTCAGGTACTGGGTAGAGTATCCGGTCATGGTTAGGACACCCCAGCTTACTTGGGACACCTATCAATCCCTTCCATGGAGGATAAGTCAGTTTCAAATCCCTGCCTGGAGGACCACATCCACAGAGGTAGAGATCATTTAAATCCTGACTCTTATACAGCCAAGGTCTCTGGATATAAATGAACACTTTATTTTTTTTGCATCTGCTGATTCTTTTACAATTAATAACAGTAAATTTTAATTTAAAACTCTAGTCTGGTTTCTAAGTCTACCTGTCCCAAAGAGCTATGGTAACATACACACAAGGGAGATTACACATCAATGCCTGGGCCCAGAAGGTTTCTTTCAACCCCACAGAAAGAACCCGCTCCTAGGGAAAAGAATGTGGGGAAAGAGACTAAGGAAGTAGCCCAGTTTAAGAAAAGATGTTGTGTGCCTTAGAAACAGTGCCTTCCTCTAACAAAAGGTCACATATACACATTCTATCTCACCGGTTTGTTGCATTTGCAAATGTGCTGTTACAAGGTTTTCTCCATAAAAGTATTTTGTTTTGGAACAAATACTGTATTTGTTTTGATTTACTTTTATTTATTTATTTATTTATTTATTTATTTAACAGTTTTCTATACCGACATTAAAATACACATCATATTGGTTATAACAGCAGGTAGAAGGTACATCGAACGGGGAGATGGGGATGGAGAACCAGCAGGAACAAGAGTTAGAGGGGCTCTAACAGGGAGTCCGAGGCAATAGTTAAAATAGAAAAGGGGGAGGGGGGAGGAAATGGGAGCTATTTACATAGGGAGAGTTGGATGGGTGAAAAATTAGGGGGCTTAAATACAAGGATGGGGTGGAAGGAGGGGGGGCAGATATTTACAGGGATGGAGGGTGAGGGTGGTTTGTAGCAAAGCTAGTCCGGAAAGGCTTGGTGGAAAAGCCAGGTTTTTAGCATTTTGCGGAATTTATTTGGGCATGACTCCAGGCGGAGGTTTGATGGCAGTGCATTCCATTGGGTTGGGCCTGCAATTGAGAGGGCACGGTCTCTTGTTGAAAGTCTGGCACTCTTAAGGGGTGGGACTTGAAGGGTAAGTTTGTGGTTTGCTCTGGTGGGGCGGGTGGATTGTGTGAGACGGAACGGTTCATTGAGCCAGTTGGAGTTATCTTTGTATATAGCTTTATGTATGATGGTGAGTGATTTGAAGAGTATGCGTGATGGGATGGGAAGCCAATGCAGGTCTTTTAGGATAGGGGTTATGTGGTCTGTTTTTCTAGCGTTGCTAATTATCCTTGCAGTAGCATTTTGGAGGATCTGTAAGGGTTTAATGGTAGAGTAGGGGAGACCAAGGTATAGCGAGTTGCAGTAGTCTAACTTGGATGACATAGTGGCTTGGATGACGTTTTTGAGGTCATGCGTGTGGAGCAGTGGCTTGAGCTTTTTTATGATGTTGAGTTTATAAAAGCCACATTTAAGTACAGAGCTAATGTGTTTTTTTAGGTTCAGTAATGGGTCGATTAGGACGCCAAGGTTCCGAACTGTGGGTTGTGATGTGAGAGAGAGGGCCATAGGGTCATTGGTGGGAATGGATTTGAGGGTCTGGTGGTTGTGGATAAGTATGAGCTCAGTTTTGGAAGAATTTAGGGCAAGTTGTAGGGATGTGAGGAGGGAGTTAATGGAGGTGAGGCAGTCCTCCCAGTAGCTTATAGTGGCAGCCAAAGATTCACGTAGTGGGATGATGATCTGAACATCATCCGCATAGATGTAAAATTTGAGGCCGAGTTCAGTGAGGTGATGACAGAGGGGGAGGAGGTAGATGTTGAAGAGGGTAGAGGAGAGGGAGGAACCTTGGGGGATACCCTGGGAGAGGGTGAAGTGTGAGGATTCGTGATTTCCAATTTTAACAGAGAAACGTCTGTTTGTCAGGTATGATTTGAACCAGAGGAGGGCTATGCCGGAGATACCTATATCTGCTAGGCGGGAGATGAGTAGATTGTGGCTTATAGTATCGAAGGCCGCAGATATATCAAGAAAGGCAATGAGATAGTTGTGTCCATGGTCAAGACCGGTGAGGAGGGAGTCAGTGAGTGATAGTAGGAGGGTTTCGGTGTTCAGGTTTTTTCGAAAGCCAAATTGGGAGGAGTGAAGGATGTTATTATCTTCGAGATAGTCCATCAGTTGTGTGTTTACTACTTTCTCCAAGACTTTTGCAATGAATGGGAGATTCGAGATGGGACGGTAGTTTGATGGGTCTTTGGGGTCAAGTGTAGGTTTCTTGATAAGGGGTTTGACAATAGCATGTTTTAGGGAATCAGGAACGGAGCCGGACGCTAGGGAGCAGTTGATGATATCTGCTAAGGGTTTTGCTATGGTGTTGGGAATGGAGAGTAGGGATTTGGTAGGTATGGTATCGGATGGGTGGGATGCTGGTTTGATTTTTTTGAGGATGGACTCTATTTCCTTGGAGGAGGTGAGATCAATGGAGTGGAGTGAACTTTTATGGGATTGCGGGGTTTGATTGTGAGAGGGAGTGTTTGAAAGGTGGGTGGTGGTTTGGGGGAATCTGAGGAGTAGGTTGGCTATTTTGTTGTGGAAGTACAGAGCTAGTTCTTGACATTTGGAGCTGGCTTCCTCATCGGTGATAGAGGGGATGATGGGTTTGGGGAGGGCTGCAACATAGGAGAATAGGACCTTGGGATTAAATGTGTATTGGTGTATCTTGGTGGCATAATAGTCACGTTTAGTTTTTTGAATGGTAAGGCGATATGTGTGTAGGTATGTTTTGTAGGATGCGGAGTGCTGCGAGATAGGGTCTTTGCGCCAGGCTCTCTCTTTTTGTCTGAGGGTGAGTTTCATTTGGTGTAGTTTTGTATTGTACCAGGGCTTGCTGTTGGAAGAAGGTGTGTGTTTGTGGGTAATGAGAGGGCATAAGGTGTTAGCTATGTCCTGGGATAGTTTACTCCATGAGTTGAGTGCAGTATCAGGGGATGTGCAGTCAAGTTTATTTGAGGAGTCAGTGAGGGCAGCGGTGAGCTCTTCGGATGAGCAGGGTTTGCGGAATGAGAATGAGTTATTTTGGGGCTGATTGCAGGTGGAAGTGATATTTATGGTGAGATGGGATTCAATAAGGGAGTGGTCAGACCATGGTACAGGGGTACATGTGGGTAGTGAGGGGGCCTGAATGTTAGAGTTGATAAATACGAGGTCTAGGGTGTGCCCTGCTTTGTGTGTGGGGGTGGTTATAATTTGGGAGAAGCCTAAGGCCTGTAGGGCAGATAGTATGGTTTCACAGGATGGTGAGAGGGGAGAGGAGTCAACGTGGAGATTGAAATCTCCCAGTATAATGGCTGGTTTTTCGTTGTTGATATTGTTAGATACAATTTCGATGAGGGGGGGAGGGATTGTGTTCTAGTAGGCCTGGGGGGGGCGTATACAATGCATATTTGAAGGTCAGTGGATCTGAATAGGCCAACTTCAAGCTTGGGGTGGGGGCAGGTCTTGATGGGCCTGAGGTTGAGGGGTTTTTTGGCTATTAGGAGTAATCCTCCACCTCTTTTTTTTCGGTCTGGGTTGGGAGAAAATGTCATAAGTGTGTAATGGGAGTTGGTTTAGGATCACAGTATCTGTGTCCTTGAGCCAGGTTTCGGTTATTGCAAATATGTCAGGTTTTTGGTCATGTAGTAGGTCATTGAGGATGTGACTTTTTTTGGCAAGGGATTGGGAGTTGAGTAGCATGATGAATAGTGTGGTGAGGCCAAGTAATTGGGTTAAGGGGGAGATGAGGATGGGGAGGAGGGATTTGCGATGGGTTGGAGAATTCATGTGGAGGAAAAGAGGAGGTATGTGCGAAAGGTGTTGAATGTGGGGGATAGGGTAGGAGTTGTGGGGGGAGTCGACTTGAGGAGGCATGGTGAGGTGAAGAGTAGATGCCAGGCAGATGTATAGGAAGATCCGAAGGGATGAGTGGGGGTGATGGAGGAAGGTGTATGGAGGGATAGCACCCTCCATTTTTTTGGGTATTGGGAAGGGACTTTTCTTACACATCCCTCCGTAGTGATAAGAGGAGATGGATGTGAATCTTGGGAAGGGAAGGTCGCTTCCCCTCTCTTGTTCCTTTCATCTTTCTTCCCATTGTCCTCACAAGTTCAGGATTCTGGCACCTGCTATGGGGCTGGGCCACTGTATGCTAGGACCCATCCCACCTGCTATTTACTCCTGACCATTTGCCGGGCTCCCTTCTTTCTTCCCACAGAGCTGTACAAAGAGTCTTGATTCCTTCTTACTTCTCCCATATCATGCCACATTTCCAACAAGCTGCCTATTCCACAAAGTGGTTAATGCTTAACTGGCAAGAGTGGGGAATGTGGTAGGCCGTTGCAGGGGAGGGCATCTGTACTCTGTATAGCAAAAGTAATTCTTTGAGAACACTAATTCAAGTGGTATTTCCTCTCTGGTGGCATACCAATGAGATGTGGAGTTTGTTGGCACAGCTGAAGTTATCCATGATCACTTGATTTTTGACTTGACTCCTACTCACTATACTTTCCCTCCATATACCAGAGGAGATATTGGGGATCCTTTTCCGTATCTGGATTCATGTCAGATAGATAGGAATACCTAATTGCAAGACTGTGAAACATACAGCAGGTGACTGCAATCATTATCACTTTTTGAGGGGAATACTTTAAGACCCCCATCAAAGCAATGCAAATACCTGAAGCAAACTCATCACTCCAACTGTGCACTCGATGACAGAGCAAGTGGATAGATGGGACTTAATGTTCTTTTTTTTGAACTTCTTTGAAAATCTGCAGGAGTGAGGAAACACAGTTGATATCCATATCCCTCATCACCTAGGAAGATAGAATAGCTTAGTCAAATCATAGAGATGAGACTTAGACAGTGTGAGCTGGTGTTTACACCTGATATGATTGCTAGAGGTGTGAATCGTGTGATCGATCATCTTAACGATCGATTTTGGCTGGGGGGGGGGAGGGAAATCTTATCGTCGTGGTTTTTTTTTTTTTTTTTTAAATCGTTAAAAATCGTAAATCGGGGGAGGGCAGGAAAACCGGCACACCAAAAAAAACCCTAAAACCTACTCTGAACCTTTAAAACAAATCCCCCACCCTCCCGAACCCCCCCCCAAAAATGTTTTAAATTACCTGGGGTCCAGTGGGGGGGTCCCGACGCGATCTCCCTCTCTCTCTGGCCACGGCTGCATTGAGAAATGGCGCCAGTGGGCCTTTGCCCTTATCATGTGACAGGGCAAAGGTAGCGCCGGCGCCATTTTGAAGATTGGCAATACGGCCCGCGTGCAGGAGGTCGCTCCCGGACCCCCGCTGGACTTTTGGCAAGTATTGTGGGGGTCAGGAGGCCCCCCAATAGCTGGCCAAAAGTCCCTGGGGGTCCAGCGGGGGTCCGGGGGCGATCTCCTGCACCCGTGATGTCGGGAGCCAGAAACCAAAATGGCGCCGGCGCTACCTTTGCCCTATCACATGATAAGGGCAAAGGGCCACCGGCGCCATTTCTCAATGCAGCCGTGGCCAGAGAGAGAGGGAGATCGCGTCGGGACCCCCCCCCCCAACTGGACCCCAGGTAATTTAAAACATTTTGGGGGGGGGTTCGGGAGGGTGGGGGATTTGTTTTAAAGGTTCGGGGTGGGTTTTAGGGTTTTTTTGGTGTGCCGGTTTTCTCGCTCCCTATTTAACGATACAATGCAAATGCCCCTGACGATAAATCAGGGGCATTTGTATTGTATTGTGCACTCTAACGATTTTGGACGATTTTAAAATTATCTGACGATAATTTTAATCGTTCAAAAACGATTCACATCCCTAATGATTGCTAGCATTGTAGATGTTGCAGTTGTCACTGTCCCCTTGGACTTCACTAATAGGAAGGTATACTTGTCACGAAGTGGTTCTCACTAGCTAGGTTCTCTTGGGTGTGTTTCGGCAGCTGGCTTATGTAGTAGTACCTCTGGCATGTGTGTGTGAGATGCAGTGTGTATGGGTTTATTGTTGGGGATAAAAGGAATTCTCACCCAGTAGCCTGTCTGTACCATAGAAGCATCCTTGAAATTTTGCAATAGGAGAAAAGAATCATAGGAGAACCCTGGGTATCATATTCAAAATATTCATATGCAGCAGCAGAAATGTTTCTCATCAACAACTGCCTCCAGACAGTAGGTGGGTTTTACTCAATATGCAATCAGTGTCTAATGTAGACTGAAGTTGATGATAAATTTGGGAGCATTAGCATGTGGTGTAGTGAATAGCGTGCACAAACTCATTATGCCCTAATTTGCATCTCATTATGCTCATTAATATATACTTGGACTTTATAGTTTCCATTCGCTCAGGGGAAGGGCAGTTTTCAAAGGCATTAACCAAAACTGAAAATTACCCTCCTTAATACGATAAATTTGTGCAGTTTCAAACATGTGCACACTTTTATCCCCAGGAAATATGCGCTCCTGTGGGCATGCATAGGTTACAGGAAGAACACAGCATATGTACATTTAATTTTCTAATGTATGCATGATATTCCCCCACTCCCCTCCACTGCCCACACAAATATCAGCTGCAAAGTGCACCTATGAATTTTCAAAAAGAAACAAAGCGGGCAATTTCTCTTTGAAAAATTGCATATAATATGCAAATTAAAAATTGCTGTCCTTGCAGTATTAGATAAGGGGGATATTTCAACTTAAAATACCCATGTAAGTGTATTATTAAGTTGGAAGGTAAGAACTATTCATTTTTAGACCCAGCTGGTTTGAAGGACCTACTTGCATAAAATGGCTGGCTCTAATAATAAAGACAGGTCTTAGATAATGTATATTCTTTAGGTTTAAATGTTTTACCCTTGTATGCCGTTTAGTTTAGAGAGGATTTCACTACATTTTCCTTTTGAATTATGATTGACAAAGAGTTGATAAAGGAAAAGTATATGATTAAGTTGTAATATGGTTAGATGTTTATTCACCTCAGTCATTATGATGTTTCAATGTTATATTTTGTTTATTGTAATGAAATGAAAAGCAATAAATAAAGAATTAAAAAAAATAAAATTGCTGTCCTAATGGCTGAGAGAGGCCAATCTAACTCTTCCTAACCCCCCCCCCCCACCCCCAAAATAACTTAAACAATTATCAGGCACTGATCCCCCTCCCCCCACACACACACATCCTCTAACTTATAAAAACTAGTCAAATACCTTAGCCCCAAACCCCCACATCCTGTCGTTGAAGAGATCAATCCGCATTCAGCACTCATTGACTGAAGCAGTCAGTCCCTGTTCTGCACTGATTTCTGAAGAGGGATTTGCTGCTTCTCCGAGGAGTGACATGAATAAATCCGTACTTAGCATCCAGTGGTGCAGGACAAGGTAAAAACTAGGGATGTGCAGACCAAAAGTTTATGTTCATAAGTCCATAAGTCGAAAGGGGGGGTCAATTTCGGTCAATATGGACATATGGAGAATTCCATAAGTTGAGTCTATGTCCATACGTGCAAATAAAAATTTAAACCCCTCACCCTCCTTAATCCCCCCCCGCCCCCCAAGACTTACCAAAACTCCCTGGTGGTCCAGCGGGGAGTCAGGACGCCATTTCTGAACTCCTTTGCGAGGAGCACGTGACATCGGCGTCACGTCGGAGTGACGCGGCGTCACGTGATTCCCCGCGCGTTCGCTCCGGGACCCTCGTTGCACCCAAAAGGAACTTTTGGCCAGCTTGGGGGGGCCTCCTGCTGGACCACCAGGGAGTTTTGGTAAGTCTTGGGGGGGGGGATTAAGGAGGGTGAGGGGTTTAAATTTTTATTTAGGATCAACAATCGCGATTTCCAACATATTCAACATAGCTATGTTGAATAAGTTGGAAATCCGATCGTTTTCGCCTCATCACTTTTTTAAGTTAAAAAAAAAAAAAGTTGCGTTTTACATTTAAGTTCAAAACGAATGCACACCCCTAGTGTTCTGTATGTGTGACTGAAGTGCAGTATTCTGCTGGCGTGTGGTTTCTGTGTATGAATGTATAGCAGCCTGTCTTTTCCTGTTTTCCTAATAGGAGTTGTATTAGTGTTTTAGGGCCTTGTGTAATATTTGCAGATTTGCTTTTTCATAAGTTGGGTTGTTACTATTTGAGTGTCTGCAGGTAGAGCTATTTTGGTATGGGAGGTTTACTATATTGTAATTTGTAAATCAATTTACTTATGGCTTTCTGAGGGCCAAGCTCGCTTCTAACACAGTTCATTAGCATTCTATCTGCCACTCCTCTGGGAATCCTGACCCTGCAGCTCCCCTTCACTAACTTTTCAAATAGTCAAAAGGACTAGACACTATGGGGCGGATTTTCATACTCCGCGAATAGGCCTACTTTTGTTTGCGCTCCAGGCGCAAACAAAAGTACGCTGGATTTTAGTAGATACGCGCGGAGCCACGCGTATCTGCTAAAAACCTGGATTGGCGCGTGCAAGGCTATCGATTTTGTATAGCCGGCGCGCGCCGAGCCGCGCAGCCTACCCCCGTTCCCTCCGAGGCCGCTCCGAAATCGGAGCGGCCTCGGAGGGAACTTCCTTTTGCCCTCCCCTCACCTTCCCCTCCCTTCCCCTATCTAACCCACCCACCCAGCCCTGTCTAAGCCCCCACCTTACCTTTGTCGGGGGATTTACGCCAGCGGGCCTCCTGCGTGCCGGGCCGCGACCTGGGGGCGGGTACGGAGGACGTGGCCACGCCCCCAGACCACCCCAGGCCGTAGCCACGCCCCGTACCCGCCCCCAAAACGTTGCCGACACGCCCCGAAAACGCTGCGACGACTGGGACCGCCCCCCGACACACGCCCCTGACACGCCCCCCTCGGAGAACCCCGGGACTTACGCGAGTCCCTGGGCTCTGCGCGCGCCGGTAGGCCTATGTAAAATAGGCTTACCGGCGCGCAGGGCCCTGTTCGCCTAAATCCGCCCGGTTTTGGGCGGATTTAGGCGAGCAGGGCTCTGAAAATCCGCCCCCAAGGGCGTTCCCCCCCCCCCTTTTTTTTTTTTTTTTGCTTTCTCATTGATTTGAACTGCATTGAGCCTGGGTGGAGGGAGGCCATTATTTCTTTCCTCGTCTCAGGCAGCAGATTGTTTTGAGCCGGGGAGGGGGGGGGGAAGGGGTTAAATGTTTACATAAGTTTGACAAATAAACTAAATCAACATAAACATGAAAACAAACTGGGAAAAAAAAAAAGAATCCCCCCATTAAAAAAGCAAACCAAAATGAAACATTTGGGATGCACATCCTTCGTACCCTTTGTTATTCAATAATGATTGTAACTTTGGATATTCGTTTTCTTTATCTACTTCTTCAGAAATACATAATAAAAAGATTTGGAGAAAAAAAAACAGTGACAAATCAAACACATTAACATACTATAAAATTCACATAACTGATACCTAATAAGAATTATCAGATCCAGATATCCCTTAAAATAAATGATTGGATGAAGGAAACCAATGTTATAATTTTAAATATTGTTTGGCAAACCATGTTTTAACATAATGTTAAATTAAGAAATCAGATATTTTCCATAATGCCTCACCAGATTTCCTCATAGAAGATATTTCTAAAGTGAGATTTCAATTTAAAGACTGAATCACAACTTTTTTTTCTATAAATTCTCTGAAAGGTCAACAGTTCACCCCTGAGTAATTTCTTCCAGAATTGAAGCTTCAGTACCACTATAGACCAATTCTTACCTGGTTAACAGAACTAAGAACTTGTTTGGAGTTAGTCTAATTGCAATAGTAGATAATGTTTGCAGAAGTGAAATGTTTTCGATAACATCCAGACTTTTTTTTTTGCTTTCCAAAAATTGTAGAAAAAGATACAAAGACAGTCAGTTTAAAAGCTCATTGATTTACTTCTAATGTGTCTTTTAAATAAAAATCTCTCTTTAGAGGTTTTCTAGTTTAATAACAGAATGTCCTTTCTTTTACAGGTTCATGATGCTGCTGGAAACATTTGGAAATGAACACTAGAAAATCAATTGTCCAAATATAGATCTACAGATTTTTTTTTTCAGTTTATTCATGTACAATGTTTTTTTTACATTATTTTTGTAATATGAACAATACTTCAGAGAAATTCTTTATCATGTAGATGCTGATCTGCTGGAATGTACCAACACCTGTAATGCTGACAATGGTACAACTATAAGTAATACAATAGTAGCTAACTTTTATAATGCATTTTTTTTTCTGTGGCATTTTTTCTTAAGTTCTCTTTTAAACCTGCAACTGACCTTAGATATATATTACACTCTGCCTGAAAAGAACAAATTCACTCAACCTCTCGATGCTGTGAGATGCTTGCATCGCATTGCCGGCAGTGAGATGCGCTGTGACCTTTTTGCACCAAGGAGTTAAAGGATTTAGGTATTTTATCCTCTCTAAGGTTTTCTACTACTTATATTTTTGTAAACTTCCACCATTTTTTAGATTATGAAAAATTTCAGTACTTACCAGCGTGTGCCAATATGTACCATTACAGTCTTGGAAAAAGTAAGCAGTTCTTAAATTCCTAGGTGTGTATTTATTAGACCTTAGCAAAAAACATTAGCTTTAAATCTTAAACTCTGCTTAGATTCATGGGTTTCGGAGGACTGTAGTCTAAAAGATCTTAAAAAGATGGATCACTGGGAATTTTTCCCATGAATCACAAGTGTGGATCGGATGATTTCTGGCTGTGGGTTACACTGAATGAAGCACCTGTCAAGAAACCTGTTCTGCTTATTCCTGTGGTATTTCAGGGTCTCAGCAATTCTGAGCATACTCAAACCATTCTCACCTGCCATTAATGGAGCAGATCTCAGTGGGAAAGATTGGGCTGAGCAGCTTGATGTGTACTGGCAGGGAGGGGGGGGGGGGATAGAAAAAGATGAGCAGGAAAGGGCAAAAACTAGCAGTGAAAAAAGGCAATGAAAGGGCCACACTAGCACCAAACTGCACCCAGGAAAGGTAACTTTCAAACTGGCGCACAGTCGCACATTTGCACGCATGCATCAGCCTGCGCCCAGGAATGCGGCTATTTTGTAACTTGCATGCATATATGTAACCATGTTACACGCACATGTGCACCAAATTTTAATGGGTACACACATGTGCACACAAATCCCACATAAGTCGGGGAATTTTAAAAGAGGCTTATGCCCTCGCCATTCCCCATTTAGCAGTTCAGCCATCAGTTTGTCCAGTTAACAGCTAGGTCCTCCAACCCACCCCACCCAGGTTTGATAGCTTACACTCCCCCCAGTTCTCCCTGACCCTTTAAACTTCTCATAAATGATTTGATCCTTTTATTTTATGGCTTAAAATACAACCATAGCAGAAGTAAAGTTACTCATTGGGGCACGTAAGTATTTACCCACAAATCTCTTGGCCAGGCCCCAAAATGCCCATGCCCCACCCAGACCATGCCCTTTCCCCGCCCCTTTTTAAACATTTTTTAGATGTGTGCACCGCGACATTTATGCTTACAACTGGACGCTTTTTAAAATACGGTTGACATGTGCAATCCCGACTTATTCGCGCATCCCCCAATTGATGCATGCCAAGCTTTTAAAATTCACCTTAAAGACTGTAATTTACAAGGCTGCTTCCAAAGATGCAGAATAAAAAATTGCAGTACCACAACTGTACCTAAGTTATGTTTATCATAAGGCAATGTTATAAATTATGCAATATTGGCTGAAGGAGCTCAATGATAGCGGCCCCTTCAGTGTTACTGTATTGAAAATGACCTGAACTTCATTAGGTTCCTATAATTTTCAATAGTATACCATGTAGGACTGTGGTGGACCCCCCCCCCGCCTCCCAAGTTTGAACCTGATCACTATGGTTTAGTTGAAGTTGTTATGCCTTCGGTCTGATAGATGGATTGAACCAGTGCCTAAGCACTTGTGGCACATCCTGGAAATCCCTAAAAATGATTGTGAATCCTGAAAGTTAGATTGGTTCATCTCTAATATGGCTAGAACACAATTAGGTATAGCCTGTATTGCATTTCTTCTTATTAAAGCTATACTCATTGATCAATAAAAGCTCTTCAAATGACAGTAAACAATATCAAATGAAAAGTGGAATGCACGCAAAATGGAATTTCATCTTGTGCATGATGAATATTACACATATAATGTAGATTGTTTAAACCACATTCAGATATATCACATTATTCAAACAAGAGCTAGTTTATTTACTCTATGCTGTGTATTTGGACATCTTCAAATTATGCTTGAAATATATGATGCTATGACTGAGCTAACCGATTTAATTAACTAAGAATTCAATGAAGCATGTGCTGAATATGGTGCTTTATTTTGCTGTTGGAGATGTATGTTTTCTATTAGAAACTAAAGCTACATAATAAAACTGCTTGCTTCGATAATACACAAAATAGTGTAAAGACAATTTATTTTTCTTTTCAGGAAAAGACTTCAATGGCAATCTTCAAAGGCTCCCTCAATAAGGCATTATGAAATTCTGTAAATAAATACCATATTTAATCACCTATGGATTTTACCTATATAAATGCACTTTACCCATGTAAATGGGCTTTCGAACATTGCTATAATATATGCCATTGAATTGTCCTTTGGATATTTACATGTAAGTGCACCTTACATGCGTAAGTTTTAAAATTGCTACAATAGTATGCTACATTTACATGTGTATCTCCTTTTAAAATGACCTTCAATGTTTTTCTTTTGCAATACAAACAAAGCACGCACTTCTCTCATATGCGAGTGAGTAGAAAAATGTTCTCTCAGTCCATGATGGAAAACAAGTGATCATTATACAATAAATTCCACACCTGGGCAAATGTCCACTTAATGATTTATTTACAATTATTTGTCTGATTTTTGTTAGCCTTGGTTCTATCCAAACAAAGGCTCATCAGATGGTAAAAGTGTGTGTGTGTGTGTGTGTATAATATAGGCAGCCAGGACTTCACTCGCTCACATCCGCCCTTTTACAATTTAAATAAAACACAAACAACATGTTGGGTTTAGCAGGGCCGCAGCTTTAATACAAAGATGGGATGCCTGAGCCCAGTAAACATGACACAACGTCGAGTAACCATCCGCCACCTCCCAGCAAGGCGGTCAACTCCAGCCACCCGGCTAGTAGTTCCAAGCCTTGAACAGTGTTCTGACCCCCGCCAACTCCCAGCAAGGAGCCAAGCCAGTGGACCCCCGCCACCAGCTAGCAAGGAGCCTGTACTAGACAACTGCACCCAGTTGTCTACCCAGTTGTCTACCAATCCACATTGTAACAGGAATGCAGCTTATAGATAGAACATATGTACTGTGGGGGCTTGGGCCATCCGCCATAGAGACAGATATGGAACATTCTGTGACCCCCCAAAGATGCGGCCCTATTTAATGAGGAAACAACTCCTCCAAAGCCTCCTGAATTGAAATCTATGAATGATAAATGGACTCTATCCCGTCCAAAAAGACCCTGCTCCCCCCCCAGGACCATGCGTACCGAATGTGCCGACTGCCCAAAAGCACTAACCAGGAGCCAATTTGCTGGTTGGCTTTCGCTCTGCTCCTGCACCAGATTAATGTATCCAATTCCGCAGGCCTTGCTATAATGTCTGACCAACATAAGACAGCTGATGAAAACAATATAGACACTAGCGTAATGTCATTCCGGACCATTCTAATAAATTTGCGGTCTGACATTGTTCCCCAATCATTGCCCCCAAGATGAATCACCAGCGCCTCATGCTGACCAAACTGTTCCTGTCCCCGCCGCAAGCAGGGATTCAGCTCATCCCACAGCATGCCCCTATGACCCAACCATCGGATCCATACTCCCCGCCGCTGCAAGTCCATACGGGCATCCACATGCATGCTTATGTGCCCAAAAGGTGTATGAGTGTCCAAAAATCCAGGTGGATTTCATAGCAGGTTCCGCACCTGGAAAGAGAAAACAATTAGATATTGCATATACTTAGTTATGACCAGGACGGTCGTAGTCCTCATAAGCATCCAACCTCCACCTGCCAATCCTATCAATCCCCCCCCCCCCCCCCCGGCAAACTGGAAGAAGTTGCCGCTCCAATCCGAAATGAGTGCGTCCCGAAATGGCAAACATCCAGACAAATAGCCACTAATGTAGAACAAAGAACCATTTCGAACTGATACTTCATTAAGGGTCGCGAGTCCGCATGGACCAAAAACTGTGCTGGTCCAACTGCCCGAATACGGGTAAAGTGCAATGCATTAACTACCGGACAAGAGCGCAAACCCGGGACAACCGAAAGCCCTTTGCCCCCTTGATCAGTCTTTGACTTAGGTATGCACAAAACAACCGATATAGTCAAAACAACAACATGCTTTACAAGTAAACTCGGATATTCTGTACTTGTAGTGGATCTGGCCACCAGTTCACTGACTCTGAATGCTCCAAAAAAAGTGAATACAAACACCACCAGGAAGAGCACTGCCTCGTACTGCGAGGAACAGACGCTCGGCAATGTGTCCCATAACCTTAAAAGAATATCGTGTGTAATAGGCAACCATTTATCAATGCTCCGACCCAATTCCTTAGCCCAACCAACCAAAATATGCAGAACCACGAACCTCCCGATCGTAAAACTCCATCTGTGAGCCCGCATGAAAAAAGAAAACCCCATGAGCTGACTACTCACCGCTCACTTGGAGCATCCCTCCAGTCTGGCCTGTTCTAAAAATGTAGTAGGAATACATCTGAAACGGGCCCCCACACCCACCCCGAAGAAATAAAAAATGACACCACCTTACGGGCTCCGGCTACGTAACTTTTCCATGTGGCGGGGGCTAATGATGCTCGCAGCAGCTTCCAGGCTTCCGGGAACCAAATTTCTAGAGGAAAGCCGGCACCAAAGCTCCGCCTAGATCCACAGCTGGGGCGAGCTCTTGAAACAACTCCCACTTGCAACGAGAAAGAGAGTCAGCCACACCATTAGCCACACCAGGGACATGTCGGGCCCATATTGTCACATTTAATAACATACGTTTATAAGGTCCCTCAACAATTCGGAAATCAGTAGGCACCTAGCCACTCTTGTTGATAACTTCCACCATGCCCAAATTGTTGCACCAGAAGATTACTCTCTTGCCTCTTAAACGTGAGCCCCATATGTGGACTGCTACCACAATCAGGAACAATTCAAGGAAAGTGATATTTTTAGTGACGCCTGACAACATCCAATCCTCCGGCCAGCCAGCCGAAAAACAAGAACCCTGGAAGTAAGCACCAAAACCCACCGAACCAGCCGCGTCTGTAAATAAGTCAAGGTCCTGATTTGACAAGGGATCAGACTGCCAAAATGCATTACCATTAAACTCTAGCAAGAACCTGTCCCATATGCGCAAATCCTCGCAAATTTTTGCGGTAATGCGAATATGATAACGCTTCGTAACACCAGACATGGCATGCAACAGCCTGCGCAAAAATACCATGCCCATAGGTATCACCCTTCAAGCAAAATTAAGACTGCCTATCAGGAATTGCAATTGCAGCAAGGACAACTTCGACCGCTCCAATGCCATGCATACCAAAGCCCGCATCTGCTCGACTTTGTCTGCGATAAGCCACGATACCATGGCATCTGAATCCACTTCAATCCCCAGAAATACTAACTTGGTACACGGACCTTCTGTTTTTCCAGATGCCAAAGGTATAACAATAGTGTCAGAGACCTCCAAAAAGCAACGCAAAAGACTGGAGCAATCGTCAAATCCTGTCCTGCCCACAAACAAAAAATCATCTAGATAACGAACAACATTCCCGCATCCAGAGAGCCTCTCCACCACCCAGTGAAGAAACATATTGAAGGCCTCAAAATATGCACAAGCGATTGAACAACCCATCGGCATACATTTGTCAAAATAAATGCCTGATTGAAGCGAAAACCAAGCAAATGAAAGCTATCCGGGTGAAAGGGCAGCAGACGGAATGCAGATTCTATAATCAACTTTGGCCATCAAGGCTCCATGTCCACCTTTTAATTGTGCGCACTGCTGAGTCAAATGAGGCATAACGGACCACGCACAGCTCTCTAGGAATAAAGTCATTAACCGACTTACCCTCCGGAAAAGAAAGATTATGAATTAACCTATACTTTCCCGGCTACTTTTTTGGCACAATCGCTAGCGGTGAAAGTAGCAAACCCGGAATTGAGGAAGCAAGAAAAGGACCGGCAATCCTGCCCAGCTCAATCTCATTTTGCAACTTATCCCCCACCACATTAAGCATCTTTTTGATGGATGGATAATTCACCCCCCCCCCCCCCATTAGCCCCACACCCATACAAGTGATCCAAAAACCAACCATATATCCTTGAGCTAACAATGTAACCGCCTCTCCCAAAGGGTAAATCCGTAACCATGACAACAAGGATGCACACCGAATAGGAGAGACTGCCTTACTAACCACCTCACTTGGCCATTCTCTTTGGGACAGTATTGGAGCTAGGTCCGTCGTCCGCGTGCTTGGCGCACCGAGAGACGGGTTCACCAGCACCACAGTTGGAGCACACATGTCTGAATTTACAGTCCAGGAAAATACACGTGGAGCAATTGAATTGCTAACAGATATCAGTAGATACTTGTCCAGATTTACCCGCACCACTCGTGGGAACTCCCTGACGAAAAGGCCAATTGAAACCCTTGTCTTGATTCAACAATGACCCAGAGGCAAAAGAAGACACTTGGGAAGTCATCTGCATCAGCCATAGGCCGACGTCCTGCGTGCCCCAAGACATAAACTTATTCTCTTCCATGTGGTCCCTAAAACTTTCGTCATAGTTCAACCATGACCAGCCCTCATTCTCCTTACTTGCTGCTAAAATAGCATCACTGTAAGACAACAATGGGCCGTATTGCGACAGATCTTGATGACCAATCACGCTTGCCAGTCGCAAAAAGGACCGAATCCAATTGTGCACATTGCGTGATACTTTTTTCTGTGATCCTGGAAAGTGCTCATCTCTCCCCCGCTTCTTCTTCTCCTTTCTCTTGCCATGCCGACCTTCCAAAAGCTGAAATATATCAATAAACTTGTGTTGGCGAATCTTCTTGCAAAGCGATTGCGGTACCTCCTCCCAGAGTTCTGAAAAAGCGACCAGTGCAGAGATACCCCTATTGGGATTCCGGACCTGCTGGACCAGCCCCTACCACCACCCACAATGAAGGATCAGAGGGAGATGGAACAGACAGGGCTGTGGCAGTACTTACCGCAGCAGCCGACTGTTCCACCGCACCTTTCCCAGCAACACTCCCTGCTGCACTCACTTCTGATTCCAACGGCCTGCAGGCCGCCGACTCCATCTCAAGCCCGCTGAATCAAGTGCTGCACTGTCCCCACTCGCACGGCCCCTATGATCAGAATGCTGAACTTACTCCTTAATGCCCCACAGAGAGGCTGAAACCCTACGGCTGCTCAGAGGTACACAGATAGAGCTCTGCAGCCGGTACTCACTATACCTTGCAACAATCCTCCGAAGCGTGGATGCACGCTACTGTCACTGTCCCAGCTCTCCACTCTTGGCCAGTAATGAGGGGAACCACAGAGCTTATGCCTCCAAATCCCCACGCACGCTTCAAACAACCGAGCTGAAGCATCCGAGCTGGCTGCTGTGAAGCCAGGCACTGCCGTGATCTGGCGGCGTGCCGCCAGACAACCCCCAACGAACCCCTAACGTCACTAGTGAGGACCAATGGGAGAAAGACAGGGCAATATGAATTTGCTGGAGCTGACGAATCGTGGGCGCCACAGCCTGTTCCTCGCCAGCCCCAGCTCCTTCCTCCCCCCCCCCCTCCCGACACTTATTATTACCCCTGAAGGGGCGGGTTTGACTGCCCCCTGACCTCCCCGTAGTTCCCCCCCCCCCCCCCCCCCGCGTGACTCAGACCCTGGGGCTACTGCTACCTGAGTGGCCTGGCACTACATTACTTTGGTCGACCGGACCGGTCGACCTCCCATTACAAGTTTGTGTTTATGGCCCCCTCCTATAACTATGAAATGGCTAGGCTTAGCTCCAGCAATCTTTGTGCGGAGGTAGGTCCATGATGGGGTGGGGTGAGGGGGCAGTGCAGGGAGATATCAGATTTCTCCAAAGTTGGTGAGTGATTTGGAGGCAATGTAAAAAAAGGGGGGGGGGGCAATTTTCCTAGAAGAAATATATGAGGGGAGGGAACATAAAACCAAGGCTATTTAAAATGAGGCCAGTTTTCAAAAGGGATCTAGCTGGCCAAGTAAGGAAATCCTTCCCTGCTGAGAGGATAAAGTTAGGTGAGCATCTTTAGCTAGCCAAATTTGAGGCAGACCTAGAGATATGGAAAGAAAATCAGTGCTAGTTACTTAACTTGGCCAGCCAAATCCAGGAGCTGCAATAGCAGGCCTAAATCAAGTCAGCCAATCCTACCTGAGAAATAGCCACAGGAATCCCTCTTTTTAATGCAGCTGAAGGTATGTGTGCTGTGATGTTAATGTTCAAAGGGTTTGTCTAGGCAACTTTTGGCGCTACCCGAATAAAACCTGAGGGCCGTATTTTAAAAGCCCTACGCGCGTAAATCCACAGTATTTATGCGCGTAGGAGGCCTTACGTGCGCCGGGCCTTTTGTAAAAGGCACGACTATGCGAGTAAAGCCCCGCAGGGACATTTTTAGCCACATTTAAGGAGAGTAGTTTTCACTCTGGTCATTTTACCCAGGTAAATAACTATTTACTAAGGTTCATGTCTTTATTTAGGGCCTATGCGTTAAGTTGCATTAAAATAGACCATGGGCCAAACACAGGTATCAAGGCCAATTTTAACACCTGATATATTATTATTATTTATTTAAAATATTTTTTGCCCACGCATACCATCTGCAACTCTGGGCTGGTAACAAAAAGCCATACAATTAGGGCCTGATTTTCAAAACATTTACATGCACAGGAGCTAAGTTTCAAAGGAGTTCATGTATGTAAATGTAACATATTGTTGATGCAATTTTCAAAAGCCCATTTACATACTAAGAGCCTGAGTTTCAAAAGCATTTACATGCTTAAAATGGATTTTACCCAAGTAAATGCAGTTTACCCATACTATTAAAAAGACTGGAAGAGATTGGATTACAAAAAACAACACTTGATTGGTTCACATCCTACCTGACAAATAGATCCTATCAGTTGGTCTGTCAGCCACAGTAGGCCTGAAGAGAGTGTCCGAGTGAAGCACAAGGATCAGAGCCAAAGTATCAGTCCAGAAGTGGTCAGCCAAAGCAGGGGTCAATACCAAGGTCAAGTCCGAGCGTAGTCAAGGCAAGCGAGGGTCGGTTCCAGGCAGCAGACGAGAGAGTGGTCAGACAGGCAGTGTTCAGTTCCAGGCAGCAGACAAGAGAATGGTCAAGCAGACAGTGGTCGGTTCCAGGCGGCAGACAAGAGAATGGTCAGGCAGGCAGTGGTCGGTTCCAGGCGGCAGACAAGAGAATGGTCAGGCAGGCACTGGTCGGTTCCAGGCGGCAGACAAGAGAATGGTCAGGCAGGCAGAGGTCAGTACCAGAGATCAGTCTGAGAAGGTACTACCTGGGAAGGAGACAGGAACAAGGAGATGCTGGAACAAGGAAAAATTGGAACAAGGATAAGGCAAACTTAGTACACCACGGTGTTGACCCGATTGCCAAGGTGAGGTCCTGGGGGACAAGGCCTCGCTTTTATACTGAAGTTAAGTGATGTCATCGGCCTGTGCTGCAGAGCTGGTTCCCGCCCTTGGCCCTTTAAAGGGCCGGGCGGTCTGCACGTGGCGCCTACGGGCAGGGCCGGCGCTGGAGAGGATGCCGCGCCCCAGTGTGCAGCTAGACCCGATGTAGAGGGCCTAGGAGATGCCACTGCAAGGCGCCGCGGACGGGTGGTGCTGGCAACGGTAGCGGGAGAGGACGGTCCAGGACCTGCTAGCTCAGGAGCAGGGTGAGCAGGCCCGGGCACGGGCTTAGCGCAGACGGGACGCGCAACAACAATGATAAAGACTAACAGATGGGGAGTGTTAAACACATACACAGAGGAAAAATTCTCTAAGAATGGTAAAAATAACAAACGATATCTAACAAAAAAAAGATCTAAAAGAAGTGAAGAATATATCAATAACAAATGAACTCCTTATAAACTTTGAAACAAAAAATTGTAATATTTCATTATACAAGATGCTATCACATAATAATTAACCATGCTAGTTCTTATGTGGGACCTTCAGAAAGATGGACAAGTCACATTGCTAAAAGCTCCAATGTAACAATTAGGTTACTAGCCCTTAATTTTTTTTTTTTTAATTCTTTATTTATGAATTTTCAACTTACAATAAGTATCATTCAATTTTACATTATTCAAAGTCCTTTGAATATTCTTTAGGTATACAAGATATCCCAATATTAATCCAAAATAATTTTTTTTTTAAATCACAACATAATAACATATCTTATAACCAAACCAGTTGCCAAACAAAATGGGGAGCATTGAGCAAATCAAATAATATTTAAACTAAGTACTCAAAAATAGCAGGAATTATAGATATTACATTATTAACCAACTAGTAATTAGATTTCGGCCTTACTTCTCTCCCTTTGCTTCCTTCGCTCCTCCAGGAACTTTTCTAAATTAAGTGGATCATAATACACATATCTAGCTCCTTCCACCCGCATGACACACTTACATGGGAATCTTATCATTATCTGTATCCCATATGTCCTAGCTTTATTAGCCAAGGCAATACATTTTTTTCTTTTTTCTTGTGTCTCCTTCGAAACATCTGGATATATCCAAATTTTCTGTCCCAGGTAGAGGGAGGATCTCTTCAACATAAAGGCTTTCAAAACCTTATCCCTATCTATAGAGTTTTCAAACTTAACCAAAAGGGTTCCTCTCATCTCTACCTGGGAAGAGTATGATGTTTCAATTAACTCTGTTATATTTAAGGATTTATCCACTTGCTCTGGAGAACTAAGTCTCTTTTCATTAATAAAGTACACATTAGTTATTTGTGGTAATTGATCTGGCTGCCATGACAAATTTTCCAAAAAATATTTTTTTAGTTGTTCCTTGGGAGATACCATTCTACATTTAGGAAAATTAACAAATCTTAGATTTACATATTTAACCTGGTTTTCCAAGAATTCAACTTTTTTACTCAAGGTTATTTCACCTTTAATAATAGATGATTGCACTTTTTCTATTGAGGATATATCCTCTTGTACTTTATTTAACACCGTCCCACAGTTTACCACAATGGGGTTTAAATTTATCAATACATTTTGCATCTCTTTAATGCTATTATTTAGTTTCAAAATATTATTTTGCAAAGTGTTCATAGCATGCCAGAGCGTTTCCATTGTCACTGTTTTAGGATTGCCAGGTAGGGCCACGGGCGTTGGGGGTAGAGAAAACTCTTTAACTTGTACCTGGTCCATGCTGTTCCTCAATGGGGGGCTTAATACCGAGCCAATTGATGATATAGAGATCCTGGAACTTTCCAGGATCTCTCCAGCTCCTCTCACCTCCTTAAAGGATAGGGTTCCAACTTCCCTTTCCTGATCTGGATTCTGCAACATTACACCTTTAGGGTCCGACCCGATCAAACTCAGCTGTGTCAACTATGTCCGTATATCAGCTGAGCCAGAGACCTCAATAGGCATATTACTATTCGGGGGTGGAGGAATAGTTGGTGCCCCGGGACTCAAGCTCACTTCTCCCAATAGAGGTGGGGTTTGCTCTCTCACTACCTCTATAGCGGGATACTCCGGGGTTTTTGAGTCTACAGGTGAATAAAAGTTAGTCAAAATTGTTTGCACTGGGGAAGGAATCGCTGGTGTCGAGGCTTCCAATCTCACCTCCCCCTTCCGCTTAGTGTGCGGCATATTTACAAAAATACTTCAAGATAATATCCCAAAAACACGTTGAAACTTCTACTCACAGTTCCTGCTAATAACCTTCAGATATGGAGTTAGAGCATTTGGCGGGCTTTACAGCCCCTTCCACTTCAAGGAGGAGGGGGCGCCTTCCCGCCTTCGCCGGTCTAAGCCGGTCCAAGCCGCCCGCCCCTAACGGAGCGCGTGGCTTAGGCAGCGTGCGCCGACGGCGGCTGTGCGCCGTCTGGCTGTGATTTTATATGCAGACGCGCTCCTCCTGCGACGTCCAACTCCGCCCTCTCGCTACCGGGAGGGGGGAGGGTCAGGTCTTTTTGCTGCAGAGTCCACCAGCAAATCCTGGTTGTTCCGTGGAGATTTTATTCCAATGTAGGTAGGAGTTGGTGCCCCCTCACGCTTTCTCTCCCGGGCTCCCAAAGTATAACCGTCTGGCTATGATTTTATATGCAGACGCGCTCCTCCTGCGACGTCCAACTCCGCCCTCTCACTACCGGGAGGGGGGAGGGTCAGGTCTTTTTGCTGCAGAGTCCACCAGCAAATCCTGGTTGTTCCGTGGAGATTTTATTCCAATGTAGGTAGGAGTTGGTGCCCCCTCACGCTCTCTCTCCCGGGCTCCCCTAGCCCTTAATTTTAATCATTGGTTCTGCAAAAAGTTTAGTCTTTGTTTTGGTTTTTCTTATAAATTTTTTGAAAATTGCAATTAAAACAGAAGAAACTGCATTGTAAATGAAACATATGCACTGCAGATTCAAAATATGTCTGATGCTAATTTAGCACTGTGGATTCAAATATACCTGGTGCAAATTCAACTATATCTAAAAAATCATTGAGAATTTATAACCCAAGTCACTTAACTTTGTCGAGAATATCCCCGTACTGAGTCTCATCTCCTTGTTGAAACTGTCCCCGACACGGGCTGTGTTACAGAATATTCCTGCCTCAGGGGGATCCTTGATGGCTTGATAGCTTCACAATTCAAATAAAACTTCCATATCCCAACCAGGAATCTACACTGAATTCAGTGCATGGGTCAGGCAGTGCCATACTTTGAAATGCCTCCTTCAGGGAAAAAGTACCCTGGCATCATTTCCTATTGGTGTAGGGAAATGTCTGTGGAGAGTTGCAGGGGATCAGAGAGCTTTGAGCAACCCAGTGGGAATTCTTTTTTAGTGAGGGTTTCATTTTCTAAATGATAAAATGAAAATAAATTGTATAAAGGCAAAAAAAAAAGAAAATGAAATGAAATGAAAAATCCCCATAAATGAAACAAAACATAACAAAAATCCCTGCACAGACCCCTAACAATATCACTGCATTCTTATTTATCATAAAGCCTCTTGAAAACCTTAACTATCAGCATCAAGTTTCAAACTTGAATTCCTAAAAAAAAGATTTCTCATTGTCAGATTATGAGCATAGGGAGAGTAATTTTATAACACCCTCCCAATTTTCAAAGCCTATAAGTTCACTTTGAAAATTCTCTTGCCCATACAAAATTATACCTGCTCTTTGCATTGTGTAACTTCTATATGTTTATGTAAACACACGGGGTAATTTTCAAAAGCATTTATACACTAAAAACTGGGTTTTATGCATGCAAATGTACTTATAAGCCAGGCCTTCCCAAATTGTGGGTCAGGAGACCAAATGGGGTCACAAGTATCTCAAATGTCAGCACTCTTCAGGTGCCAGCAGTAGCAGCATTAATGTGGAAGTCAGCAGTGAGGATTGTGAGCCAGCACACGCTCACAGGCCCTTTATTGTCACTGCCCTTGCACAAGGAGAGGTCGGGTACTGCAGGGCCTGAAAGTTTGCACAAACCTCTGCAGGTCCTGTGCTGAACTTCATTAGTAATGCTGCTGCCACTGCATATTACCACGGGACCAGCCATGAGGGGAGGAAAGAGTGGACTGGGTATGAGTCAGTGGAGATAGCCACTGCTTTTCTCACCACTGAAACTACCCAATAGAAAAATGTTGCCTCTACTTGCTCTCTCTTCCCAACAATTGTCACCCACCTTTGGCCCAATGCACAAAGGGACATATTGCTGCTGATCCTGGCTAGGGGGATTTTTGGAAGAGGGGGCTATTTGAAGGGAGGGTTGAAAAGCAGGAGGGGTTTGAGGGTTTGATAAGGTAGCAGTGGAGGTTGAGACAGTGGGGAATGACAGAAGATGAACTGGGAGATGTAAGAGGAGTTAAAGGGGGGGGGGGGGTGAGGCAGTCAGTTGGGAGAATGTAAGATAGGAGGAAGTAAGACTGAGAGGATGGGGTGAGAGGGAGGGGATGACAGAGGATTTGGAGATGAGAGACAATCAGCTGGGGATATGAAAAAAAATAGCTGGAGGGGATGAGAAAGAGGGAATGGGTTAGGGAAGTGAGGTTGGGAGAAATGGGTCCACTATAGGGAAGAAGGTTAAAAGGAGGTCCTTTAGAGAGGGTGATTGTTGTAATGGTAATTTGTTTTGGTTGTCCTTTAGGGTCATATGAATTTTCAGGTGTTAAAATGGGGTCATGCTGGCTAAAAGTTTGGGAAGCCCCTTTATAAGCAGTTCAGTGGACTTTAAAAAATTGCTATGATATGTGGTATTGAATTGTCCATAGGTTTTACGTGCGTAAGTGCACTTTATCAGGTGAATTTTCGAAGGCATTATGTATTTAAATGTAACAGAATTTCATAGCAATTTTCAAAAGCCATTTACCCATGTAATTGCATTTAATTCGGGTAAATCCTATGGACAATTCAATGGCATGTATTACTGGGAGAAAATGGCCCTTAAGATGGATGGGACAAGCTGTTAACATAACAAAGAGATCATAAAATATAGGATATGCCTGTCACTGTTACGCAGTACACCCTGTTGGATAAAGTAGTGTCATTACCATGTTAGTCCACTTGAATGCATGGAAATAAAGGTTAACAAATAGAAGTATACAAATAAGACAGTAACTTTAAAACAAGCGCACGCCCATATACACATGTATGTGGGTGCGAGCACACATGTACTAGAATTCAGCCACGCAAGTGCCCATGTACTAAATAAAATATGCCTAGCGCACGTACATGTACTCCTAATTTTAAGCAGTTACACAAGGAAACATTATGTATTTTCTTTAGGGCTTGTCAACTTTTACACGTACAAATGAGCACATTTTATAACATGCGCATGAAGGAAATTCCCAGTTTTACTAATTAGTCCACCAGTTTGCTCAGTCTATCTCTAGATCCTCCAGACCCTTTGGTTCTTCAGCCTGCACTCACCCCAGTTTACCCAAATCCCTCCCCCAGTCAGTTTTTGGCTATAGAGTTTTATTCTGACTTACCTGATAAAGAGCAGTAAATGTGCGCAGGCAATAGCTCTATGCACGCTGCATTCTCGGGTTATAAAATTGGGATTATTATGTGTATAAATGTTGGCCCTGCCCCAGAACACTCTTGACCTTGCCCAAATCCACCCCTTTTTTACACGAGCAAAGTTATTTGTACATTGGTACTTATACGTGTATATGCGAAGTTTAGAAATTAGTGGTGTGTAGCGTATGGAGGCAAAGAACACACTTGATGCAGCTTTCATCGCAGGCAGGAAGAGAAGGCAAAAAGGGCTGAGCCCTCACGAGGCTCTTCCTTTTATTGTACATTCATACAAAGGCAGATGATGTATCATTACATGATTGGCTACTTTCCCATAGCAACAGACGAGTCCCTACACTATTGGTTTTGGCTCAGGGGGTGTGCACGGATCATATCATTGGCTGCTGAATTCTATACCTCCTGACTTTGTCCTGCCTCTGACTAGGGAACACCCAGCCCTACTTTCAGGCTATCAGGATTAATTATAAGCCAGAGAAATACATGAAGTCAGGTATCCTTTCCTAGGCAGAGAGGCTTAAGCACAAGTGATGCTTTTATTCAGGCAAAGTTCAGGGAGAAGGGAAGTTAAGTGTTTAAACCCTGAAATGGCTTGCTGGCAAGCGCATATTTCCCACAGTGGTGCATATAAGCACTACACACGAGTATCTGCTTTTTATGTGCACACATCTCTTTAAAATTCACCTCTATGGCAATATCTTTTTACTGGACTAAGTTGTTACATTACTTGACTAGCTTTTACATGCAAATACTCCCTCCCTTAGGTCAGAATAGAATGAGTTAACCACTTAATCTTGAGCAAAGAGAAGTAAAAAGCAAGCCTCTAAGAAACTCAGGGCCTGATTTACTAAGCCATTTCTCACATTCTGTGTCTATGGGAAAATGCCTTAAGAACATAAGATATGCCATACTGGGTCAGACCTAGGGTCCATTAAGACCAGTATCCAGTTTCAAACAGTGGCCAACCCAAGTCAGAAGTACCTGGTAAGTACTCAAACATTAAATAGATGCCATGCTATTAATGCCAGCAACAAGCGTGGCTATTCTCTATTGATTATTAATAGCAGTTTATGGACCTCTCCTCCAGGAACTTAGCCAAACCTTTTTTTAAACCCAGCTACACTAACTGCACTAACCACATCCTCTGGCAACAAATTCCAGAGCTTAATTGTACATTCAGTGAAAAAGAAGAAAATGGCACATAATGTATCATGCTGTGATCTATGCAAGCACATATCAGAGAACCTCACAATCACCCACATGGGAAAAACATTCAAAGAGGTCAATATTGAAAGCTTTGTGCAGGTGACCTTTTGAGTTAGATGCACAAAAAAACAAATTTTCAATAATGCTCCCCTCCAACTGCAAAGATTTTGTGTGCACATTTTGTACATGAAGAATTTATCTGGACAAAAAGAGGCATCAATGGAGGTGTTCTAATGTGGAGCTAAACTGTAGATAGTGAGCACACATGTTTAGCACTGTCTCTGCCTAAAATTAAATACACATGCCTGGTAAGAAAATCACTATCCTAATTTTACCCAGATAAATTTATGAAACTTTATCTGAGTAACCTGGCAGACTAGCTAGTCCATTTGTATTTTTCTGCCATCATATTTCTATATTTCTATATTCAGCAGAAGACTTGTGTACGTAAGTCCTGCTGAATATCTATGAAAAGGTATGCACATGACTTTCTCTGGATATTTTTGGTGCTCATTTGCTGCTCCTGTAATGCACTGGCATCTAGTGACTGGGTCTGGTCACAAGATGCCACTATGCCTGTGCTTAACATCAACTACAAAGGAGCCATTCATACCCTTCAGTCCCTCTCACCAGGAGGCTCTGGATTGGCTGTCTCAATACTATTTAGCCCAGTCATTCTATTATACCGTGGGTTCAGTTTGAGGAATCCTACACAGCCGCTGGGTGAGTTCTGCACATTAAAACATCACCATGGGCTCCACCCAGAGGTCTGGATTAAGGACACCTACCTACCCAGAATTATATCTGTACCATTAGTCAGATGTAAACTCACACTTCTGAATTATGGCCTTTATTTGACATATTAATCAGTAAACTTTATTTTAATACCCAGACCTGGTCCTGGTCCTCTCACCTCATGGGAAGCACTTAAAGTACAGTATACACACTGGAAACCCTTTCTCATCGGAGCTTCCCTCCCCCCTCCCGTAAAAAGAATTCCCTCCAGGGATTAAGAGTCAGCGTGGGATGTATTATGCTAGTTGTAGCAGCCCCAGAAGATATAAATTAGATTGTGTGCCCTCAGGACTTAAAACATCCACAAGGGGTTACATGTACATCATTCAGGGCAGAAAATGTAAAGAGGGATGCTAAATTGATGAGACAGGCCAGATGTTAACAACAATTCACAGAGATACAAGATCAATCACCACAGGAAAAAAGGCAACACCTCCATGGGGGTGCACTCTTCACAACAATACAACAGCATCAATGATCTTATGACCAGGATAATTAAAAGAAAAATTTAAACAATGCAGGAAAATAACACTTTTGAGGTTAAAATGATTAGATACTTCAGAACGGACAAGAAAGGACTCAACAAAGAGAGGGAAGATAACTTTCAAACAACTGCATGTGGAGGCATAGATTTACGATAGTATTTTATAATCCACACGTATCAGATACATATGTATTATAAAATGTGGCTATCATTACATGTGTATGTCTGCTTAACTGCAAATAAATTCAGTGTGTTGACAGAGAATATTTCAATGCATTGAACTGCATTCTTCTCCCATTTTAAAAATATGCACACATACATTTTATGCGTGAAAATAAAGTAGGACTTACTCAGGTAAAACATGTGGCGGTAATTTTCAAAAGGATTTACACATGTAAATTTAACTACTATCATAGCAATTTTCAAAAGTCATTTACCTGAGTAAAGTGCACTTTCGCAAGAAAATCCTATGGACAATTCAATGGAATATATTGCAACAATTTTCAAAAGCCCACTTACTCGAGTAAAATGCATTTACATATGTAACTCCCAATTTTAAGCATAAAAATGCTTTTTAAAATCAGGCCCAGTGTGCATAATAGAAATGACCAGTTTTACCAGTTACTATACCAGTTCACCCAGTCCTTCTGCAAGTCATCAAGGTCTTCCTGGTTCTTCAGCCTGGTTCTTCTCCCACCCACCCAACTGTACACAATAAACACATTTCATATCACTTGCATAAGTTAATTAGCAGTTGTAAAATTATGCAACTTATTTGGAAAATCTACCTGCCTTATAAAATAGCAATTCACACACCTAAATGTTGGTTCCCACCTTAGACCACCCTGTTTTTATGTGCATATATGTGCACAGGAAAGCAAAAATACATACATATATTTTATTTTTATAAAGTAGCATATACACAAATAAATGCTATTTACACACGTACAGTATATGCTAATTTTTATACACGTAACTCTTTGACTGCCTGTCAACTTCTGAACAAACAGCACCCCATTTTCTCCTTCACACACTATCTTGAATGGCTTTTACAGTTCACTTATATTTTCTGGTAGTCTCATCTTTTGCTCACTCTGTTCTAACCTAAGGGGGTCATTTTCAAAGGAGTTACGCATGTAAATGTGACATACTATCGTAGCAATTTTCAAAAGCTATTTACTCGAGTAAAGTGCACTTACTTGAGTAAATCCTATGGACAATTCAATGGCATATATTGTAGCAATTTTGAAAAGCCCACTTACTTGAGTAAAGTGTATTTACTCGAGCAAAAACCAGTTTTGCTCGAGTAAATGCTTTTTAAAATCTACCCCTAAGGAAGGAAGTAATAGCTCCTGAAATCTAGTCAAGAAATAAATTGTTAGTCAAATAAAAAGGTATCACTGTAATTTTTATTTTATTTCTATTTGTAAGGATGTGCAACCCAAAAGATTTTTTTTTTGTTTATTTTTTTCATTTCAGGGTTTCTTTTTTTTACTTTGTTTTAATGTTTAATTTAGTTTGGTTCATCTGCTGAACCAAAACAAACATTTAAAAAAAATAAAACAAATACAAAAACAAAATGGCAGCATCCCTGGGCCCCCACCATAACTTCCTGCAGTGTTCTGGGCCTCTGAGCCCTCCTCCCCTCACCAATATTCCAGTGCTTGTACTTGGGTTTAACTGGCTGCGCTGAACCAAGCACAACTAGGGCCTTCCTGGGCCCGTATGTCTACCCCTTCTCCACACCTCCCACAATGAGCCTGTGTCAAAGTGACTTCAAAATGGAACCAGTTTCAGGGCGGGCTGGCACCAATGTCTTATATGGCACCATTTTGGTACCATTTTGACATCACATTAGCACCAGTCTCACAGCTGGCCAGTCCCATTTTTAAAGATATACTGGCATGGGAGGGAGTGAGTGGGGATTGCTTTTGTCCCTTTCCTCATACCAGCCCTCGTGGAAGGGGTAGGTGGGAGCTGGGGAATTCCCTGGCCTCTGCTCATTTGTGAAGGGCAGAAGAAGAGTTGGAGGGGCCCAGGAAGACCCCCAGTTGGCCTTGGCTGAGTCCAGCTAGTAGGCCCTAGCCTTGAGGGAAGATGGAGGGATAGCAGAGGGCAATGGGAACTGTATTTTTTTTTTTAATTTTTCTGGTAAACAGAATATATTTTCTAATAGCATACATTATTTGCTGAAACAGAAGCACTAGAAAATTTTCAGGGGTTTTGGAACCTAAAGGCATTTGTTTTGTGTAAAACAATATGAATCAAAACTGGCTATTATCATTTCAGGTTCCTTATTTGCTTAGAATTAATGTGCATCCCTATTAAGCTTTGTTTCAGTACATCATGGCATTATACCAAAATAGTGATACCTCCTCAGGACAGATCCAACATTGGGAGAATGATGGACAGTACATCTCCTCCAGCAGAATCAGTTGAAAAAGGACAAATTACTAACAACTTTATGTAAAAATAAACAAAAGAGAATTTCTTGATTCTTAAGTAGGATATGTTGGGACTTGTGATGTCTTTAATTGGACTGTTAGGATAAAACCTGGTGGACTAATAGATGCAGATTAGGGTAAAAGGGCAATCTCTCTTTCACTGAGCCAGAGATCATTACTGCAAGTCTGTTAATCCAGCAAGTATAAAATGCCTGAGCTTTTTTATCAGCACAAAAATTTGATAAATATAAGAAAAAAAACATAATGTAAGTGATTTTGAATGGTTTCATTTTTATAAACAATGTCTTACTTTTTATACCTAGCAGCATGTGGACGGAAACCCATTTTAAGCTTGCAAAAACAGAATTTTGCTGTCTCAGATGGACATGTTAAATAAACAATGCTCATGATCACAAACTGACAACTGACTTGCAAGATTGAAAGTTACAAAGGAAAAACACAGGATATCTTAGAATGGTTTACTCATGAGGGTGTTTGCAAATGAAAGAGCATAATTGCAAGTCAGCAAGAATACCATGCCCTGGTCATGGCATGCATTACCGCTCATCAATATATAGAAGCGAGTGAACTCCTTAAACTGGCCTTTTTGTCTCAGTTATTGTCAGGAATAAAGAATATCAGAATGCTGGAAAGATACTTGTGATGAGCACAGAGCAAATGACATCCTAAATATGGTAATGTAGTTCCTTTATATGCCTGTCAGTCATAACAAGAACGCTCACACTTTCTTACAGACACACAAACAAGCTCTCTCTCACGCAGAGAAAAAACAGATGACTAACTCTCTCCAAAGTGAAGGAGGTAATTGGTTGAGATCATTCTATCTTTTATGTATTGGGTATCTAGCTAAAGATGTACTCATGGTCTACAGCAGGCTATATTCCACTGTATGTGGTACAATTAGGGGTCAATATTCAATGACATTTAGCCAGATAACTCACAAGTTATCTGGCTAAATGCTGGCTTTTCAATATTTCTCCCACTAATCTGCCTAAAGTTTACCCAGATAACTCATTGTCCAGCTAAAATTTAACCGCATTACACAGGGGTATTCTAGGGCAGTCCAGGGCAGAGTTATGTTAGCTAGATAACTTATCTAAACTAACTCCAATATTCAGTTACTCCAATATTCAGTGGGCAGCTGCACTATTGAATATAGCTGACTATCTTCTAGCCACATAAGTTTATCCAGCTAAGGGGATCATTTTTCAAAACCTGATGGGCCATTATCGTGGACGTTAGGGCATTATTGCACATGATAAAGCCCTAACACACGTGATAACACTGCATCACGATGTTAAAATGTAAATGAGGGAAAGGGAAGGAGTTTGGGCGGGGTTTAGTAAAATGAGGGGCTGGTAGCACTGTGAATGATAATGTTTCGCACATTATCACCAGCAGTAGTGCTGGAAATGCCTACATCTTTTCTACTGGCGCCACAGGGGCGAAAGTGTTCAGCGTGGCCGCAATGTGATACCACGCTGTCGCAATGTGGCCGGCAGCATTCTTTCACCCAGTCTCTTTTTTGGCTGGGGGCGAGCATTTAACTATAATTATAGTGATATGATAATTCTAGGCCTAACCTTGCAATCTGGCCAGTGATTAAATATTACTCCCTTATGTATTTGCAAAATAATAATAAATTGTGTTATTCTCAGAATTTTTCTCTCTGCCATCTATCACTCCACAATATGCTTCCATCTTGTAACAGGGCCAGTAAAAATAAATTATGAGCCAAACTTTCAAAACTGTCCACACTACACCATTTGCATGCTTAAGTGGAGATTTATGCTAATATTTTATAAATTGTGTAGCGGGAGCCAATTTACCTGGATAAACGGATTTTAAAATTGTCCTCTCCATTGACTTGATTCTGCCAAATTCAGTGCTGTGTGAAAATCAGGAACATATATAGTTGGAATGATTAGCAAACAAACACATTTGCATTTTAAATTTAAAAATGGGGGATAGAGGAGCTACTTCACATCTCAGCAGAGGCACATAAATGGGTTTTATGTGACCTGTATGCCCTGGCTGTAGTCTTATTCAAAGAATGCATTATCGGCATCTTTCTCTTGTGCTCTTGTTGTATCCTAGCAGATAACTGTCCTCATCAGGTGGCAGATGTGGAATAGAGATGGGGAGACACTATGAAGTATAGCCTGACTGTGGAGGACGGGCACGTAGCCAAAAGCACTTACTCAGATGTGAAATGTGGAACTTTTCTATTAATTTCTGCCTGTAACTCAGGCATGATAATTCTAACAAAAGACTGAAAGTAAAGATTTTTGGCTTCTCTAACAAAAATATATATCAGTTCTTTCACTAGAAAAAATTTCTTAGAAGTCATTGTATATTTTCACATCTCCTTTCCAATGACTTCAGCATGAAAATTGAAAACAGACTTTAAAATAGCTCATGCTATAATATTACTATGCCTTGTAGGCACATTACAGGCACTTCTCACACACCATGAGTCCTCACGCACCTCTTAATCTGACTCTTTGATATTTTTCCAGTGCAATGGATGCACGCACCTATGCTCTTTTCTTGAAGTTTACTGTCAGCATTGCTACTCATGCCTGTGTCTGCTTATGGTATCAGGTAGCCCATGCCCATTTTCTCTGCCTCTGCAGGTTTGTCAGAATCACCAAAATGTGTATCTGTACTCATAACTTACATAAACTGATGAACAGAGTTCATTGCAAGCAAAGGAAGTCACAGTCAAACAGAAGGGTGTTGTGAGGGCTGTGAAAGTATCCTACTGTTTTATTTCTTTTCACTTTGCATTCCTCATTCTTCTTCTGCCGGTTCATGCTAATGTACCGGCAGAAGAAGGACATTTCAGAACCTGACAACAAGTGGAGTATCCCAAACTAGTAAAGGCATTAATTTTCTAAAAAAGTTGAATGCTTAACCTTGGAGGCCAAATTGTAAGCAAATATTCAGCAGCAAACTTTGGTACTTAAGTATAATTGAACATTTTCTTAAATTTAAGATACTCATACTTAGGCACTTCATCTTTGCTGGCTGGTACTGAACACCCTCCACCCCTACCTTCTCCGATAGCTCTGCAATTCCCTTTCTCCCACCTGCTCATTCTGGCTTCCCTCCAAAACCCCCAAAAGACTTCAGTTCTTAGCTGGCAGGCATGGGCTTACCTCCTACCAGCATGGCACCCAGCATTGCTCTGATCCTAGGAGTTGCCAGAGTAATGCTAGAAGTCAGACCAGTAGTAAGCTGGTTCAGTTCTGGAACTTTCTGGGATTTTGGGATTTGGAAGAGGGAATCAGAGGGCTCTACATCGGACAAGTGGGAGGGTGGAAAATGTGGAGCCATAAGGGTGGTACATTTTGTTGAAGATCGTGTGGGTGGGAGGGAAGTGATCACAAGGTTGATAGGGAAGCAGTATTCTTTTTGAAGATTAAGTGGATGAGAGAAAGGTCTGGGCCAGGAGGAACGTTCAAAACTGCAAGGCCGAGATATCAGGGCTGCCAGGGATACCTGGCTAGCATTGAAAATCAGCACCAGGAGGCTGATATTCATCCACTATCTGGCTGCACAAGTTAGATTGCTTCCTGATTCCCGTCTGTATTTCTGGTTCTTGTGCCTCGTCTTCCAGGCTACCTTGTCCAGCATTGCCTTGTGCTACTCATCTTGTCCAGTGTCTTCAGTGCGTCTCCGTCTACCCTTGGCTTGACTCTTCGGATCTTGACCTCTTGCTTGAATCTGACCATGACTGGCTGCCTCCTGGACCTGCCCCTTTGCGTGAACCTGACCACTCTTGCTAGCTGCCTGCCCCAGCCTTGGCCTGTAGCTGACTCGTTAGTCTGCTGCCTGTCCTGACCCTGGTGTGTCTTTGGACTTTAGTTGCATGCACCACCCTAGGGTCCCACCTAAGTCCTACTGGCCACCAGAACTGGGGGAGGTGGCTGGTAAAGGTGAAGCTCAGACTGGGCCGCTACAGGGCCATTTGCCAGCTGTTGGCGTAGGCCATGTGGGTTTGCTGAGACCATGGGCTTGGTGGACTCATCTCCAGCCTCTGCTATCACTGGCTTAGCACATTAGCTTCAGCAGCAGGATCAGGTTAATACCATGGCTGGATATCTTCAGGGCATTGTGTCCCGGACTACTCTGGCTCTTGTTCTGGCACCTGACCTTCGGCCTGCTACTCTCACATCCCACCTGCCTACATCTCCGAGATATGATGGAGACAGGTGTAGAGGCCATTTAGTTTGGAGAAGATGACTGCGGGGGGGGGGGGGGTATGATAGAAGTCTATAAAATCATGAAAGAACTTGAACAAGTTAATGAAAATCGGTTATTTACTCTCTCAGATTATAGAAGAGAACTCCATGTAGTTAGCAAGTAGCTCATTTAAAACAAATCATAGAAAATGTTTTTCACTCAACCCATAGCTAAGCTCTGGAATTCATTGCCAGGGGATGTGGTTACAGCAGTTAGTGTAACTGGGTTTAAAAAAAGTTTGGATGTTCCTAGAGGATAAATCCATAAACTGTTATGACGGTTATTAATAAGCTTGTGATCTATCTAATGTTTGGGTACTTGCCAGGTACTTGTGATTTGGATTGGCCACTGTTGGAAACAGGATACTGGGCTTGATGGACCCTTGGTCTGACCCAGAATGGCATATGTTATGTTCTTATGTTCTTATACCCATTCTCTGCTCTGGAAACAGATGCTATGACCACATTTATTAAAGAGAACTTGGATAGAAGCTTCATTTGCCTCTCTTTCTCTCCCACTGGGGTTGGATTCTTTTTCGTTGGGAAAAAGGATGGAGCCTTGTGTCCCTGCATTGATTATCATGGTCTTAACTCTTTTACCAAGAAAAATAGTTACCCTCTTCCCCTGATCTCTGAGCTCTTTGACCGCCTTTGGGGCACACAAGTGTTTACCAAGCTGGCCCTTCAGAGAGTATACAACCTGATTAGAATCTGAGAGGCGACGAGTGGAGGACCACCTTTAATACCCTTGATGGACACAATGAATACCTGGTGATGCTCTTCAGGTTATACAATGCCCCCTCAGTCTTCCAATTTTTTGGTAAATGAGTTCTTCTGGGACCTACTCTACTGCTCTCTTTTCAAAGTCATTGTCAGAGCATCAACTTCATATGAAACAGGTCCTCCAAAGACTCCATGAGCACTATCTCTACACCAAGTTAGAGAAGTGTAAATTTGAATAGAAAAAAATTCCTTTCTTGGGGTATATTACCTCTCGCCAAGGCTTCCCTATGGACCTAGAGAAATTAAAAGCCATATTGGAGTGGCCCCAACCTGTGGGCCTCAATGTGCTACAGCGCTTCCTGGGGTTCTAAAATTACTACAGGACATTTATCCATATTACACCTCCTTGGTGGCACCATTCACAGCCCTAACAAGAAAGGACACCAAGAACTGGACCACAGACACTATTCAAGTCTGAGCATCTTAAAATGAAATTCACTCTTGATCCATGCCTACACACCCAGATTCATTCAAGGCATTTATTGTGGATGTAGATGTGTCTACTCTCCTGCAGCATAACCATAATGGTACTCTTGAGATCTGCTCCTATTTTTCAGAGAATAATTATACCATTGGTGATCATGAGCTACTTGTGGACAAGCTAGCCTTGAAAGGATGGCAACACCTGCTAGTGTTGCAACCGTCGGTCTCAGACGGCTTTGCCCGACATGCCTCACCTCTATTTCTGCCTTCTCCACCAGCCTCGGGAGAATGGCGTCCGTAGCATCTTCTTGCCACACCCTCCGGCTTCCCCGGAGAGGCTCTGGTGTGGCGTCCCGCCATGTTGACCTGAGGCCTCCTAGGGTGCACGCCTCATGTCTTGTAGCAGTGTTGGCACGAACCTCGGGGGCGTCCCCCTCGAGTGACGTCACTGCTTCTGTATTCAAAAGGTTGCCCATTTGCTGACTCTTACCGAGTTAGCAACAGATTGGATTCACTCCAGTCTGAAGCTGCTCTGCCGCTTCTACTCTGCTGGAAGCCACCTTCACCCTCCGGGGTTCTACAAACCTGGGTACCCGCTCCTCGGGGGCCCTTTGCTTATTTCTAGGTGCCTATCCTAAATAGGGATGTGAATCGTCCAAAATCGTTAGAGTGCACGATAGAATACAAATGCCCACGATTTATCGTCAGGGGCATTTGTATTGTATCGTTAAATAGGGCACACCAAAAAAGCCCCTAAACCCACCCTGACCCTTTAAATCGACCCGACCCGACCCATCGCTATTTTTTTTTTTACGGAGGCCCGCACCGCAAAAAAAACCAAAAAACCCATCTGACCCTTTAAATCGACCCCCACCCTCCCGACCCGAGCCATCGCTAATTATTTTTTTACGGAGGCCCGCGCCGCAAAAAAACCCCAAAAAAACCCATCCGACCCCTTAAATCGACTCCCCCCCCCCTCCCGACCCAACCCAACCCAACCCATCGCTATTTTTTTTTTACGGAGGCCCGCACCGCAAGAAAAAAAAAAAACCATCCGACCCTTTAAATCGCCCCCCCCCCCCTCCCGACCCCCCCAAAACCTTTTAAAGTTACCTGGTGGTCCAGGGGGTCCTCGGGGGTCCTCGGGGAGAGAGCCAGGGGGGCCTCGGGGAGAGGAGAAATCCAGGGGGGCCTCGGGGAAAGATTTCCCAGGCATCAGCTGTTCTAAAAAAAAAAAAAAAATGGCGCCAATGCCCCTTTGCCCTTACCATGTGACAGGGTATCCGTGCCATTGGCCGGCCCCTGTCACATGGTAGGAGCACTGGATGTTCGGCGCCATCTTTACTCATCAGCCCATATTATACTATGGGCTGATGAGTAAAGATGGCCGGCGCCATCTTTAAAGATGGCGCCGGCCATCCAGTGCTCCTACCATGTGACAGGGGCTGGCCAATGGCACGGATACCCTGTTACATGGTAAGGGCAAAGGGCATCGGCGCCATTTTTTTTTTTAGAACAGGTGATGCCTGGGAAATCTTTCCCCGAGGCCCCCCTGGATCTCTCCCCAAGGTCTCCCGAGGCCCCCATGGACCACCAGGTAACTTTAAAAGGTTTTGGGGGGGGTCGGGAGGGGGGGGTCGATTTAAATGGTCGGATGGTTTTTTTTGGTTTTTTTGCGGCGCGGGCCTCCGTAAAAAAATAATTAGCGATGGGTCGGGTCAGGTCGGGTCGGGGGGGGTGTCGATTTAAAGGGTCGGATGTGTTTTTTTTTTTTTTTTTGCGGCGCGGGCCTCCGTAAAAAAATAATTAGCGATGGGTCAGGTCAGGAGGTCGATTTAAAGGGTCGGATGTGTTTTGTTTTTTTTGCGGTGCGGGCCTCCTAAAAAAATGTGAATTGGAATCGGAAACGATTCCAATTCACATATCTTAACGATCAGATTCGAGCCCTCCCGCAACCGAATCTGATCGTTAAGACGATCTGGCACACGATTCACATCTCTTATCCTAAATACAGGTACTCGCTCCTCGAGGACCTGTGTGTCTATCCTGGTGCCTGCTACAAATTCTTCAACCTGATGGAACACTACCTGAGAGGTAGAGAGGTAGAGAGTGAGCTCCTCGCCACTCATCTACAACGGGCCCTACACCACCATTGTGGAATGGGTCTCCTCTGCTGAGGATCACAGACTGTTAATACCTATCCTCTCTCTACTGCTCATTGGGAACTCTATTTACTCAGCTACCAGGGAGTGTGTTATAACATCTGCCAGTCTGTCCTACAGTGCCTTACTGGACATCTGCATCAGGGCCTTACACCACCATTGTGGGACGGGTCTCCTACGCCAAGGATCACAGACTGTTGCTATCTAATCTACTCTCTACTGCCACCTCTGGTGGACCACACTAGCTGTATAATAAAAGATATATTCTCTGTGTTTGTGCATCTGAGTCTAGCCCGGTGCTTCAGTTCCCTAAGGGGCTCCTCCCCATAGAAGATACCATCACTGTTGCCCCTGAGAATTCACCAAACACTTCGCTATCATAACAGCTAGAAGGAGCCAAGCACCCAATAACTATCTATATAGATCACAAAAAACCTAGAGCACCTGGCACAAGTGCAGAGATTGAATCCCTGGCAAGCCCATTGGTTGTTGTTTTTTTTAACTGGTTTGACTCTGAGCTGCAGTACTATCATACGGAGAAGAACTGAAAAGCCGATGCCCTCTCACATTCTTTTGATAAGGAGGGTTCTCTGGAATCTACACAGCCATAATTGACCCTGCGAAGATTGTGGTTGCTGCCACATTTACAGTTCCTCCTGGAAAAACTGTGATACTCCTGCAACTATGCCAGAATATTCTTCAGTGGGCTCATGACTCCCACTTGGCAGGGAATCCATGCATCACTCAAACCTTGGAATTAATTGTCTGACATTATTGGTGGCCTTAGATGAAGAGCAATGTGAAATGCAACATAGAGTCTTGCCCAACCTGTGCTATGAATAAAAGTGGGACATTGTTACAGCCGCTGCCAGCCCCCAAGGAACCCTGGACCCACTTGGCCACTGACTTAGTTACTGACTTTACCCTCTCTGGTGAAAAAAACCCTATTTGGGTGGTAGTGAATAGATTTTCTAAGATGGCTCATTTCATGCCCCTTCCGAGCCTCCCATCTACACCTGAACTGGCTAAACTCTTTGTCCAACATATCTTCCATCTGCACGGGCTCCCCTTTCACATCCTTTCTGACAAGGGAGCAGTTCACAGCTCGCTACTGGAGAGGCTTATACAGGAAGTTTGGAATTACATTGGATTTCACCTCAGCCTACCATCCCGAGAGCAATGGACAAACCAAGCAGGTAAAGCAGAGTCTCAAGGCCTTTCTTTAAGCCTATGTGAGCCAACAGCATGATAATTAAGCATCCCTGCTTCCATGGATCAAATTTGCCCATAATGATCATAGAAGGGTGATGACTCCACAGAGTCATCATCCTTCTATATCGTGTTTCGGCACCAACCCCATACACCCAGGCCTTTTCCTGGCTCTAACACTTGCTCAGCAGCTAGCCTAATATATTAAGAACTATGGCAGAAGACACACCATCTCCTTGAGCAAGCAGCGGAACATTTTAAAAGACATGCAGACAAGAAATGTCGTCCAGTGCCTCAACTTCATCCAGGAAGCTTAGTTTGGTTCAACACTAAAAATCTTCGATTGAAAATGCCATCTCTGAAGTTCACACTATGGTTCATGAATCCAATTGGGTCCTGTGACTTACAAGCTCAAATTACCAGTATCATTACAAATTCATGATATGTTCCATATTTCTGTGATGAAACCTGCAATTTTTTCTTAGCCGGGCAGATTGCCCCTTTAGACCACCAAAGTTGCTACAGAAGAAGACACTCAATTTGAGGTCCAATAGATTTTGGATTCCCAAAAAATCTGAAACCAATACAATATCTTATCTCTTGGAAAAACTATGGACCCAAGGAAAACTCATGGGAGCTGGCCTCCAATCTATAAGCCCCCCACCTGCACCCCCGCCCCCAGGAAGCCCAAGCTCAGAAGAGGGGGGGAGGGACTTTGGGGTGGTTCTGTTAATTTTTTGACTCATGGGATGGTACTTTGAGCTGCCACACTCAGCCCTGCCACTGCCTGCCGCTGCTAGAGGCCTCCTATTATGGTGGTGGCTCGCCATCGCCAAATGCTGCTGACCATCGCTGATGCCACCATCCCAGCCAGATCACTGCCTTCCCATAGGTGTGTGCAAGCACAGATGCGCACATAAAGTGTGCACTGTTGTGAGAAACCCAGAGCAGCATCTCCAGATGTCATCAGCTTCCTGGCTTATATAAGCTAAGGCCTGCAGCAGTTCCACACCTCAGCAACAGGTATTCCATTCTTGAAGTAGTGCATGTTGCTCTTTTGTGTTGGTTTCTGATTCCTCTGTGTGTACCTGGTTCCTGTGCCTTGTCTTCACACCTTGCCTCATTCTCTCTTGTCTTCCAGCCTTGCCTTGACCAGCCTTTCTTCTCCAGCCTTCCCTATCAAGACCATCTCATCCAGCCTTGCATTTTCCTATTTATCTTTTCCAGTGTCTTCAGTGTGTCTCCAACCACCCTTGGCATGATTCTACAGATCTTGATCTTTTGCCTGGACCTGACCATGACTGCCTGCAACCTGGACCTGACTCCTTGTCCAGAACTGACCACTCTTGCTAGCTGCCTGCCCCGATCTTGGCCTGTCCCGGACTCCATTAGTCTGTTGCCTGCCTTGGCCCCAGTGTGCCTTTGGACTTTCATTAGATTCATCGCCATAAGGACCCACTTAAGATCTGCCAGCCACCAGAAACCAAGGGTTCAACCTGTGGGGAGGTGGCTGATAAAGGTGAAGCTTCAGATTGTCCCTCTACAGGGCGTGTTCACCAGCTGCCGGTGTAAGCATCATGGATTCGATTTCAAGGCTGCGTCAAATACCCTGCAGCACAAAGGGCTCCCACACCTGCCACCTTTCACACTGAGCCCCAGGAAATTTTACAAGAGATGCCTAGTACCTCTAATAAAAATAAAACATTTTGGTTCATAATTATTAAACTTGCTTTACTTTCCACCTGTGTTTTTTTGTATCAGTTTGTTTGTTGGTACAGATACTGGCCTGTGTACAGTCTTCTTTGGAATGTCTGTGGTTAGTGAGAGTTTAGAGATGATTTGTAAGATAAAGACATTGAAGTGAATAGTATATGGAAGTGTGAGGAATGAGTTAAGAGGAATAAGACAACAGTGTGAGAAGGGTGGTAAGAGAGAATGAAAAAAGTGATATCTAAGGAGGGGAGAAGGGAGTTAGTGAAGAAAAAAGGACAAATGAGAGGCAATAGGAAAAAGTAGGTAATAGGACGGTAGATATTTGGGATAAGACTGCTAAGACTATTAGGGAAAAATAAAAGGGACAGAAAGAAAATGCTCATTAAAAAGACAGTATTGAAAACCATTTGCATGAGTAAATAGAGATTTATAAGCATAAATTGGCCTTCTGAAAACTGCTCTATCTCAATACAACTAAAAAGTATGCGTGTTATTCCACAACTTGACTTTTAGACACCATTAGAGGAGACTGCCATTAAAACTCCTTTCCATGTTGGACTTGAAAGAGATTTTCAAGGCATTACCTTTTCTCTCAAGCATTTGATTATATCTTATTACATTGATGTTTGTTTATTTTATGTGTTTTAAGTTATGTTTGATGTTGTTTGTTTTTTATGAAGAATATGTATTCTGTAACTCTCCTAGAATGGCTAGTGCTTTGATTGGTGGGCTAAAAAGCATTTTAAATAAATAAATAAGGTTTTCCCAGGGGATGTGTGTATGTCAGTGGTGAAAATAATATGTGGGGATTGTATTTTCTACTCTACTGGCATTATTTTCCATTAAAAAGGAACTTGCTCAAGACTGTGGGTACTTTGTACTTATGGCAAGCTTCAAAGAGACAGGATGTGTATACTTTCGCTTGAAAACTGATGCAACATCCACAGATAAAATGTACTCACAGACTTTGTCTCAATGTGCACAATTTAAATTTTGTCCCTAAAGACTTTATGATCCCTTTTCCATCTTCAAAGAAACTTAAAAGATGATATTTTTCAGTGCTACTTAGCCAGATAAGTAGAGACTTATCCGGCTAAGTGGCAGCGGCTGAATATCAGGTCCCATTCAGCAGCCATCACTTAGCCAGATAAGTACTTATCCAGTTAAGTAATTAGTCAGATAAGTGGTGGATGGAATATGGGTGTTACAAGGAGGATCTATTTATTCAGCGGACTTACCGGGTCATTCATCAAGCTGCGATGTGGCCTTATCGCGTGTGATAATGCCCTACCAGCATGCAATACTGGCCGCATCGCAGCGGTACTATTCAAATTAAGGGAAGGGGAAGAGTGTGGGTGGGGCTTGGGCAGAGTTAAGTCCCGGCAGCGCTGCAGGGGATAATGTTTTTCACATTATTGCCAGCAGCACCGTGGGAAATAGCTACACCTTTTCTTGTGGTACTATGGGGACCATAGTGTTCAGTGCTATACCGCTGCGATGCAGCCGGCTGCACATTATCAGAATTATGTGCACATTAGCAGAATGATGAATCTAGGCCTTAGCCAGATAAGTAGTGATATTCAAACTTATTCTGTTAAGATAACCAGATACATTACACCTTCTCAATGGACTTGCTCAATAGCAAGTTAAAGTTAGCTGGAAAAGTTTTATTCGGATAACCAGCAATTTATTCGGGAATATTCAGTAGCATAGCTGTGCTGCTGAATATCTCATATAAATTAGCTGGATAAGTCTTATCTGGCTGACTTACTTAACTGGCTATGTTTGAATACCTACCCATATAGTACAAGTTTGAAAATGGCCTGAGTGTCCAACTTAGCCAGCTATGCTGTAACCAGCTAAGTTTAAGTGTTTTCACCTGAAACCTAGCTGGCTAGGTTATGCAGTAAATTTACTTAAATCAAGCTGAATAAAACATAGCCAACTAGATTTAGATTAGCCATTCCTGCGCATAGGGATAACCTTCTAACTTAGGTCTAGATTCATCATTCTGCTATATTCATGATGGCCCGCGGACAAAAAAGGGGCGGGGAGTGATAGTGTGCAGCCGGCTGCATTACAGCGGTGTGGTTTCGCCTGCCACGGTACAGCGGCACCTCACTCTATCGCCCCCATAGTGCCACGGGAAAAGGTGTAGTTATTTTCTGCAGTGCTTGTTGTGTACAGCCTCGAAGGCCTTGCATTCTGTTGTGAATGGCCTCGAAGGCCTTGCATTCTGTTGTGAGTGAGCTGTTTTAGTGTGCCCTTAGGCCTCAGCCCAACCCCAGGCGAACCCAGGACCGGCCCGAGGGTTGACGGCGTATTCCAGCGTGGCTGGCGGGCTGACCCTCTGCCAGGCCTGCAAGCTCCCAAGGCCAACATTCAAGGATGTTGGAAGTTGAATGGTCCTCCGACCATTCTGAGCCCTTTTGGACCTGCTGCAAACAGCATGGAGCAGCAGGCCTGGCCTGAGGTAGAGGGCAGTCGAAGAACTTGACATGAAGACAGGACAATCGTACTGGAACCAGACAGGAACTGAAGCAGGACTGGCTACTGGAACCAGACAGGAACTGAAGCAGAACTGGCTACTGGAACCAGACAGGAACTGAAGCAGGACTGGCTACTGGAACCAGACAGGAACTGAAGCAGGACTGGTATGAAGACATCACAGAAGACACTTGGGTGGAAGGACAGTTGCACAGTCTCTCAGGGCGCCCTACTCAGTCCACTCAGAGTGCGGGACTGAGTCACGGACCACCCTGTCCCACTGCACGCCCTACACAGCCCGAAGGCTGGTCACGGACCATGAGGAAAGCGGGACATGCGCAGGGAAGATCCAGGCGAGGAGGAACTCCGATGTCAGGTCCAATGGCATCCGAAGCTCCGACGGCTGGAGGGGACAGAAGCTCCGAGGCGCAGGGACGGATCCCACCTGTTGGCCACTCCTAGGCCCAACAGGTCAGAAGGCCAGGAGCACAAACGAAGATGCAGGGAAGAACATCCGGGAAGGCAGAAACATCAGGTCATAGAGGAACATGGCAGAACATCAGGACGAAGATCAGGGCAGGTACATCAGGATACCTGGACGGGACATCTGAACAGGACATCTGGACGGACATGTAGACAGGAACCTCAGGCACGAAGACAAGATGAAAGAACAGGAACTGAACAGGAACTCCATGGAGAAGACAGGAAGGCCTGATGGAGCTCTGGCAAGCAGTAGCCTCCAGAAGGGTGACACTCTGATGCAAGGCGAAGAACAGACTGAAGTTGAAGTCCTTTATAGGGCAGAAGCAGGAAGTCCAATTAGAGGTGGGGTCAGCCACACTTCCTGTGGCTGGCCCTTTAAATCAGGCCGAATGTCACGCGCCGGCGCCTAGAGGAAGCAGCAGGAGAGACCAGGACCGCAGACAGCGGTACTCTCCTGCATCTCAGCGTGGAGACCAGGAAACAGGCAGGCAAGCTTCGGGGCAGCCTCCAGGCTGTCCCACGAGGACCCCCTTGATGGCATCACGGCTCCCCGCCGGGAAGGCCGACCCGGGGCGGCTCCCAGACTGCAGGAGAAGAGCAAGACCGCGGCTCCGGCTGCGCAGTAGGCCCAACCTCGGCAGTGTCTCCGGCCGCTTGGGGAAGATGAGGGTGCGGCTCCAGCTGCGTGGCAGATCCAACGGCGGCGTCCCTGCCACATCGGGGAAACAGCAGCTTGGGGTAAGTGAAGCAGGCAGATTCACAACAGTGCTGCCACGATAATGTGAAAAACCTTGTTGCCTGCAGCGCTGTGGGAATAACTCCGCCCAAACCCCGCCCACACCCCTCCTCTTCCCTTAATTTAAATAATACCACTGCAATGCGGCTGGTATCATGTGTGATAGGGTGTTATCACACACAGTAAGGCCCTTACGCACATGATAAGGCCACATCACAGCTTGTTGAATGACCTGGCATGCCAACTAGCACTAAAACGAGTTCTGGCCAGCTAAGGGGTATATCAAACCACATCACGCAGTAACATGTGTGAACATGCATTGTTAATAAGTAGGTCCTATCACAAACAATGGTCGCTGTGATAAATAATACCCATTAATGCACAATGTAGTTTGACAAATAGGCTCCTACATATGCTTTCCTGACTCTTATCCATCCCCCACCCCCACCCAGAATGCCTACAGATTGAGTGGCTAATTATAGTTGCTCAGCAGAGGAAATATTTTACCTCAAGGGATCTAGCCACTTTAACTGCATAGTTGGGCAGTTAGATCCCTTTGAAAATCTATCTCTTAGTATTCAGTTATGCCTTGTTCAGACATTAGTATACTCTTCTCAGATATAGTATAGACTACATACCTTTTGTATCACATAAGGCCATATATCACTCTGATGTAAAGTGATAGCATTGCACAACAGTACAAACAAAACAGAACATATGTAACAGTTGGGAACAAGTCCAAATAAGCCAGACACTGACTGAAAATAAAGCACACACGGTAGTAAGGTGGCTTTAATCTCAGTGAGAAGAAATGTCTGATAGAGGATTTTGCCATCATTTACATGGGGTAACTAACTTACATAACATGAAAGGGCCCTGAACCTGCTCCCAGTTGGACAGCCATTGTTTCTTCAGCCTTTATATCTTACTATATTTTTCTTCTGAGACAGTACATTGGTCTTTTTAATAATGAATGATAATGTTATTTCATGGAAAGACCTACATGTTGTTAACAGCAATTTTAAACTCACCAAAAAGGATCCAAATAACTTTCCCCTTCCTCCCATGAACATAGACAAAGCCTAAGGTACAGAAAGCGAGGTGAAAGAGAATGTATGTGTTCAAGACAGAAGAGAATAGATCCTGAAATGTGAAAAATAAGAGTATTAGAATACTCACAATAATAAAATATCAAAATAATAGTTAAAAAATGAAAATACAAACATTTCCAACCTAGAGTGCATTCTTCATGAATATTCCGTTTGTGGTCATTTAACATCGTATATTATAATTACATGGGGAAAAGAGTAGGAAACTAACAGTTCTGCGATGACAGAGCATATCACTATATAGATCATTTCAATTTTAAAGAAAAAAAGAAGTCAAATAGTAGCTATCCTTTCATGCTATTAGCCATACTACAAGATATTATAGATAGATATAAACACATGCACTTGGGTCGATTACTTTGAAGAAATGACAAACTCCCTCATGAGAGGCTTCTACGAAAACTAAAAAGTCATGGGATAGGAGGCGATATCCTTTCGTGGATTACAAACTGGTTAAAAGACAGGAAACAGAGAGTAGGATTAAATGGTCAATTTTCTCAGTGGAAAAGGATAAACAGTGGAGTGCCTCAGGGATCTGTACTTGGACCAGTGCTTTTCAATATACCGTATTTTTTGCTCCATAAGACGCACCTAGGATTCAGAGGGGGAAAATTAAAAAAAAAAAATTGTGCTAAACCGGCTCTGCGTCTGGGCGTCTTATGGAGCAAATTAGGGGAGTGCATAGCTTTTTTTTTTTCTCCCCATTTTGTTTTCGGGTCTGGGGAGGGCCATTTCGGTCCACTCCCCAGATCAGGAAACGTTTCCTTCTCTGGAACCCCTCCCCCCCAAAAAAAACCCCCATCCCAACCCTTTAAATTAACAACCCCCACCCTCCTGACCCCCCCAAGACCTGCTGACTTAATTTACTACAACCCCCACCCTTCTGACCCCCCCCAAGACCTGCTGACTTAATTTACTGCAACCCCCCACCCTCCTGACCCCCCCAAGACCTGCCGACTTAATTTACTGCAACCCCCCACCCTCCTGACTCCCCCAAGACCTGCTGACTTAATTTACTGCAACCCCCCACCCTGCTGACCCCCCCAAGACCTGCCGACTTAATTTACGCAACCCCCCTCCCTCCTGACCCCCCCAAGACCTGCCAAACGTCCCTGGTGGTCCAGGAGCGGTCCGGGAACGATCTCCTGGGCGTAGGCTGTCGGCTGCCAGTAAACAAAATGGCGCCGACGGCCCTTTGCCCTCACTATGTCACTGGGACCGACCGCTGCTATTGGTCGGTCTCAGTGACAAGGTGAGGGCAAAGGGCCATCGGCGCCATTTTGTTTACTGGCAGCCGACGGCCGAAGCCCAGGAGATCGTTCCCGGACCGCTCCTGGACCCCCGCTGGACCACCAGGGACATTTGGCAGGTTTTGGGGGGGTCAGGAGGGTGGGGGGTTGCAGTAAATTAAGTCGGCAGGTCTTGGGGGGGGTCAGGAGGGTGGGGGGTTGCAGTAAATTAAGCCGGCAGGTCTTGGGGGAGTCGGGGGGGGGGGGGGGTTGTTAGATTTTTTTTTTTTTTTTTTATATTCGCTCCATAAGACGCACATACATTTTCCCCCCACTTTTGGGGGAAAAAAAGTGCGTCTTATGGAGCGAAAAATACGGTATATATATAAATAATCTGGAAAGGAATACGACAAGTGAGGTTATCAAATTTGCGGATGATACAAAATTATTCAGAGTAGTTAAATCACAAGCAGACTGTGATACATTACAGGAGGACCTTGCAAGACTGGAAGATTGGGCATCCAAATTGCAGATGAAATTTAATGTGGACAAGTGCAAAGTGTTGCATATAGGGAAAAATAACTCTTGCTGTAGTTACACGATGTTAGGTTCCATATTAGGAGCTACCACCCAGGAAAAAGATCTAGGCATCATAGTGGATAATACTTTAAAATTGTCGGCTCAGTGTGCTGCAGCAATCAAAAAAGCAAACAGAATGTAGGAATTATTAGGAAGGGAATGGTTAATAAAACGGAAAATGTCATAATGCCTCTATATCGCTCCATGGTGAGACCACACCTTGAATAATGTGTACAAATTCTGGTTGCCACATTTCAAAAAAGATATAGTTGCGATGGAGAAGGTACAGAGAAGGGCAACCAAAATGATAAAGGGGATGGAACAGCTCCCCTATGAGGAAAGACTAAAGAGGTTAGGGCTGTTCAGCTTGGAGAAGAGACGGCTGAGGGGGGATATGATAGAGGTCTTTAAGATCATGAGAGGTCATGAGAGGTCTTTAAGATCATGAGAGGTCTTGAACGAGTAGATGTAACTCGGTTATTTACACTTTCGAATAATAGAAGGACTAGGGGGCATTCCATGAAGTTAGCAAATGGCACATTTAGGACTAGTCGGAGAAAATTCTTTTTCACTCAACGCACAATAAAGCTCTGGAATTTGTTGCCAGAGGATGTGGTTAATGCAGTTAGTGTAGCTGGGTTCAAAAAAGGTTTGGATAAGTTCTTGGAGGAGAAGTCCATTAACGGCTATTAATCAAGTTTACCTAGGGAATAGCCACTGCTATTAATTGCATCAGTAGCATGGGATCTTCTTAGTGTTTGGATAATTGCCAGGTTCTTGTGGCCTGGTTTGGCCTCTGTTGGAAACAGGATGCTGGGCTTGATGGTCTGACCCAGCATGGCAATTTCTTATGTTCTTATGTTCTTAACTTTAATTGAAATACTGATTTGAATATCTTCATTTAATTCTTTTTTACATTTTTATGACTTATGTTGTTATATCTAGCAAGACCAGGCTGTGGGCACTGCTGTGGAGAACAGCTGTCAGTGAGCTGATGGATGGCCTGTTCCTTTCAAGTTGCTGGTGACTAGCACCATTTTCATAAATACCTTAAAACATTGTACTGATGAATTGTTCATGGTTTGTATTATCCCTTATCAGAGATATAAGCATATTTTTGGCAGACTGTAATTTATTTGTTCTTTTGCTGTATTCCTGGTATCAGTTCTTAATTCTAGTATTACCATAAAATTGTGGAGGAATCTTGGCCCATCAATAAGCGGCCTATGCGTTAAACTGCACACTAAGACCCTCGTTTGCAGCCTAAAACTTGCAAGTTATGCAATAAGACCTTATTAAAATTATCCAGAAAAGATGTTAGTGTGAGCATGCTAAATTAGCATGTCCAGACATGCACATGAGTGATTAGGATAAGCAAGGTAAAAAACATTGCATACTCCCCCTCCACTCTAGTCACTCATGGCCAAATTTTAAATCCTCCATGTGCGCAAAAAACGGGGATTACACATGTGGCCAGGTCTTGCGCACACCGTGCGCATCTTCAAAGGGGCCCAGCCATGCACATAACCCCTGTTACACACCGAAGTGCCCGGTCCAGTTAAAGGGGCGGGAAGGGGGGCAGGGAGGAGCGGGGCTGGAGGCGGCCGGTACAGCGGCTATTTGCCACTGTACCAGTGAAGGAATGTATTTATTTATTTATTTGTAGGGTTTTATATACCGTTATTCGGTAGAGCCATCATAACGGTTTACAAATCTGCAATTATCATCCAACATATGCAATTATCTTACAATCAAATGGAGTTTACATAGTAGTTGGGAACAGTAGGGTTTTGTGAACAATCAACATATTTTCTTAGTCATTGAATAACAGAATATTGCGGAGAACATTTTCAAAGAACAATGGATCAAGGGAGTGAGCAGGGAGGGGTAGAAAAGGAGGGTACATCAGGAGATCATGAAGGAGGAGGATTATGCTTGCGAGTTCTGTTGAGTGCTGGGATGATCAGGTGTCAGATAGAATAGAGTTTGCGGAATAAAAATGTTTTAGGTCTTTTTTTAAATGTTTTTTGGATGTGCTGGGTCCTCAGTTCTATGGGTAGGGTGTTCCAAGTTTTGGGGGAAGCAATGGAAAATGCTCTTTCTCGCGTAGTTGAAAGATGAGCGTCTCTTAAGGTGGGGATGTTTAGGAATCCTGTGTTGTTGGAGCGTAGGTTTCTTTGTGGGTTTTGGGGGGTAATGTTTAAGCCTTTTAGTCCATGAAGATCATCATTTAAGATTTTATGAATGATGGTCATAGATTTGTAGGTAATTCGTGCAGAAATAGGAAGCCAGTGAAGAGAGATTAAAATGGGTGTAATGTGTTTGTTTCTTTTTTTTCCGGTAAGGATTCTGGCAGCTGAGTTCTGCAGTATTTGGAGTGGTTTGAGGGATGATGAAGGGATTCCAATAAGTAATGAGTTGCAGTAATCGAAGGTGGAGAAAATAAGCAGTTGGAGGATGGTTCTGAAGTCAGAAGGGTTGAGAAATGGCTTTATGTGTCTTAGGATTAGTAGCTTGTGGTATCCTTCTTTCGTTTTATTTACAATGTGTGGTTTGAAAGAGTGTTCAGCATCGATGGTAACTCCAAGGTTCCTGGTATGGGTGGTAGGGATTATAGTTGTCATTTGTTTATCTAGGATTGTCAGGGGTAGCGGAGTTGGATTGGGTTTTTTATCCATGAGTATGATTTCAGTTTTGTCAAAGTTGATTATGAGTTTCAGGGAGTTTAGTAAGTGCTTGATTGAGATAAGTAGATCTGATGTTTTTTTGTATGCATCTTCAATTGAGTTTTGAATGGGAATTGGAAGCTGAATGTCATCAGCATAGAGGAAATGTGAGATTCCATGATCTTTTAGTAGTTGGCAGATGGGTAGGAGGTAAATGTTGAAGAGGGTAGCGGATAAGGCTGAACCTTGTGGAACTCCAGTTTTGAGGTCAATCATTTTTGATGGGGTGTTGTTGATCACTACTTGGTATGAATGATCAGAGAGGTAGGACGAGAACCATTGTAATGTAGTACCAGAAAGGCCAATGTTTGACAGTCGTTCTAACAGTATATTGTGGTTTACTGTGTCGAAAGCGGCTGATAGGTCAAGGAGTATGAGTAGGTATTTTTCACCTTTGTCAAAGCCTCTGATGATAACGTCATTTAGGGAGATGAGGAGAGATTCTGTATTTAGGTTTTTTCTAAATCCATATTGGGATGGATGTAGGATGTTGTTTGTCTCCAGATAATCATCTAGTTGAGTGTGTACAACCTTTTCAATGGTTTTGGCCAGGAATGAAAGGTTTGATATAGGGCGGTAGTTGGTGAGGATTTCTGGATCTAGGTTGTTCTTTTTGAGGATTGGTTTGATGATAGCAGATTTGAGGCATTTGGGGTAGTAGCCTTCAGTCAATGATAAGTTGACGATTTTGGTGATGGTTTTAGAAATGGTTGGTTCGATTGTTTTGAGGGAGGTTATTGGGATGGTGTCCAATGGATGGTTGGCTGGGTTCATTTTGTTTATTATAGTTCTAATTTCAAGAGTGGAGGAGATGTCAAAGTTTGACCAGGATGAAGTTATCATGCTGTTGAGTTTGATGTTCTGGTTGTTGTTGGTTATGTTGGATTGGATAAGATGAGCTATTTTGTTGTAAGGTTGTTCCGATAGTTATTTAGTGTGGTAGGGTTTTTGTTTTTCCGCTATTCTCTTTCTTTTTTTCAGAGTAGAATGGAAGGTATGTGCAAGTTATTACTGCTCCGGACTAGGAGGGAACTGGGGAAGGCCACAATTCGTCACTGCATGAAACTTGCAGAAATGTACTCCCCCTTGCGTGCACCGCACGCACGATTCCAAAATCCGGCGCACATGTGCTCGCGGCCCTGAGATTTTATAACATGCGCGCGCCAACGCACGCATGTTATAAAATTGGCGCATCCATATGTGTGTGCCAGGAAGCACGTGCACATGAAAGCATGCGTGCACATACTAAAATCTACCCCTAAGCACTCATTAATGGCATGTTATTTAATAACTCCCTCAGCCAAGGTGATAACTTACTAATATAGTAACACTAGCCGTTAAGCCCGTAACAACGGGCTACATTTAAAAATTTTTTCTCGGTCCATTTCCTTCACACTCATTCTCCCTCCCACCTCTATTCTCACTCCCTCCCTCTTACCTCCCCCTCCTAGTCTCCCCTCCCCCCACTCTCTCCTCCCTCCCCCCTCCACTCTCTCCTCCCTCCCCTCTTCACTCTCTCCTCCCTCCCCCTCCCTCCCCCACTCTCTCCTCTCTCCCCTCCACTCTCTCCTCCCTCCCCTTCCCCCCACTCTCTCCTCCCCCTCCCCTCCCCTCATCTCTCCTCCCTCCCCCTCCACTCTCTCCTCCCTCCCCCTCCCCTTCCCTTCCCCCACTCTCTCCTCCCTCCCCCCCCTCCCCACTCCCCTCCCCCTCTCTCCTCCTCCTCCCCTCCCCCACTCCCTTCCCTCCCTCCCCTCTCCCCCTCTCCTCCCCTCCCCTCTCCCTCCCCCCTCCCCTCACTCTCCACTCCCCTCACTCTCTCCTCCCTCCCCTCCCCTCCCCTCACTCTCTCCTCCATCCCCTCAGTCACTCCCCCTCTCATCTCATCCACAACCGGCAGACAGAAGATCTCCGGGGAGGTGTCCCTCCCTCGCGCGCGCCGCTACTGCTCTTTGCCGCTGCCGCCGCCGCTCCTGCTCCTCGCCGCCACTCCTGCTCCTCCCAGCGCCATTTTTATTTTCGGGCACCCTCCGCTCTGACCGACGTGCTCGCCCGCGCATGCGCGGTAGAGCTGCTCTCTACTGCGCATTTGCGGGCCGTCGGTCAGAGCCCATTTATAAGGTAGATAGTAATGATGGCAGAGAAAGTCCAAATGGTCCATCCAGTCTGCTCAGCAAGTTTCTTATGGTAGCTACTGCCGCTCAATGCTGATTACCCCCAAGCCTTATGTTAAGTGTAGTAATATTTATAATCAAAACCAAGCAACTGTCAAACCCATAACAAAGTTACTGCTTGCAACATTTTTACGGGATGAGCAGATTCTTGATAATTCAGACAATGCTGTTTGAACATGTTTTGGGCTTGGTTGTAGAAACAGTCCTGTGCTTTTTCACTAATATCAGTGTATCATTATCCCGGACTGCAAAAGTTGGGGCCCAGCATTGCCTGTCATCTGAATCCAATTCCCTTTTGTCTACCGCTGTCGAAGCAGAAAGCGATGTTACAGTTACATCAAAAGCATCAAGGCTAATTGGTCTGCAAATACTAAAGTGTCCCATAAATAATTGCTCTATGCCACAACCTAGTCATCAATTTGTGACCTCAAGTATGTGGACTGGACACCCCACCTCTATTCTATCACCCCAAGTCTTATGTTAAGGGTAGTAACTGCCGCTCTATGCAGCTAACTCCACTCTAAACATTACCTCTAAAGTTAATATAGGGTACCTTAATTCTTCATAGCCTTTGGAAGAAAGCAGGTGGAGCCAAGAGGAATCAGAACTGAACATGCTCAGTTTAGCATGATCATGCTAGTTAGCTTCCCTTCAGTAAGTAACATGCTCAGGCTATTTAGCCAGTACATGTTTGGGTTTCCATGTACAATAATAGCATGAGCACACTACTGTTGACATTTTTTTTACTGTAACCATCCTAAATCTTATTGCATCATTCATTAAGTGGCATTTTAATATGCACGTAAAATTTTGTGAGGCCACAATTATCCTTTTTGTTAGCATGAGTTTAACTACATAGACTCCAAATGACATATTCGTAGACTATTAAATACTTTTCAAGAATAAGATACCTAGTTATAAAGGGTAGGCAACCAGAAGGTTAGTAATTAAATGAATTTCCTTCTATAGGTGAGATGTATGCAACTCTCAAGTACTAAAGCAAATACATTACTAAATTGTGTTAACTTTTGCTTTGCAAACCACTCCCAGGTAATAGAGATAAAACTCTGAAGTCAGTGGAAGAAATTAGTGATGCGATCCAGACCAGTCCTAAGAGATCCACACCCACCCACACATCCAGATTTTGACAACATAGCATCGCTCTTTGGAAACTATTTACAATTTTGAAATGCAGTTTGATTACTGGGTTGACTATGAAACCTTTTTTCTATAGAACTCGTTTCAATTTTCTTTCTTGTTCATGAGCCATCAGAGACAAAGAGATGCAAGAAAAATGTTATAAAGAAAATTCTGGAAATAAAACATTTAATTGTTTTTAGACATAGTAAAAAAAAAAGAAGCAAGGACTAGTTACTTTGGAAACGAAAAGTAAAGCATAGTGCCAGAATGCAGTTCTTTTTTATTCAAGGTGAAAAAAGACTCAGCTGAAAATAATTTCTTAAAATGAATGGGTAATTGGAAGCTTAGGAATGGATCATAACAATTGTACTAGGAAAGTTTTCTCTTACTTTTTTTTTTAGAAAGTTACACATTTGGATCACATTATGCATAATCACTTATGCATACAATAATTTCTATTTGGCTGATGTGCCTTCAAAATCAATATTATGCGTTTTCACTTTGACCTATTATGACAAAATAAACTCAAAAGTAGACACACATTTCTGAACTTATATGTCCTTGCCCTAAAATTATATCTGAAAAATTAAAAAGGATAGTACATTCAGTTCCTGCATGCATACAGGTACTTATAAAATAGTTTATTTATTGCTTGACACATTGATTCACCCCTGACATTTTTTTTTTTTTTACATTAATTCTGGAACCACTGTACCAGATATAGTTTATAACACTTAAGGACCCAACCCCATCCCAGGTAAGGGGGAAGGTCATAACCGTGGGTGTTCACTGCCTGCAAAGCAGGGAAGGGGGCTGAGACTTGGAGAATGGGCCGGTGAGCACAATTTAAAGGCTAGCTGGTCCTCCCACCAGCCTCTACTTTCTGTGGTTTTGGGTAGCTTTAATTGCTTGCCTCTTCTGCTTTCCTTTCTCTCTTCCCACACTGTTTGTGGCTTAACTTGAGGCTCCCGATTGCAGCCTGATGGCCGTCTGCAACCTGGATGAACAGCTGTGTGTGTCTGGAGTTCGAATGCATGCTGGTGGTTCAGCGGGTGGACTGAGGAGGTGGGGCAGGCATGCGGCTGGAGCATGTCAGGGTTTGGGATGGAATGCATCAGTCAAAAAAGCAACCAGAATGTTAGGAATTATTAGGAAGGGAATAGCAAATAAAACAGAGGATGTCATAATGCCTCTGTATCGCTCCATGGTGAGACCACACCTTGAGTATTGTGTACAGTTCTGGTCACTGCATGTCAAAAAAGATATAGTTGCACAGGAGAAGGTACAGAGAAGGGCAACCAAAATGATAAAGGGGATGGAACAGCTCCCCTATGAGGAAAGACTAAAGAGGTTAGGGCTATTCAGCTTGGAGAAGAGACGGCTGAGGGGGGATATGACAGAGGTCCGGAAAATCATGAGAGGTCTAGAACGGGTAGATGTAAATCAGTTATTTACTTTTTCGGATAATAGAAGGACTAGGGAACACTCCATGAAGTTAGCAAGTAGCACATTTAAAACTAATCAGAGAAAATTCTTTTTCACTCAATGCACAATTAAGCTCTGGAATTTGTTGCCAGAGGATGTGGTTAGTGCAGTTAGTGTAGCTGGGTTTAAAAAAGGTTTGGATAAGTTCTTGGAGGAGAAGTCCATTAACTACTATTAATCAAGTTGACTTCGGGAATGGCCTCTGCTACTACTGGCATTAGTAGCATGGAATCTTCTTAGTGTTTGGGTATTTGCCAGGTTCTTGTAGCCTGGTTTGGCCACTGTTGGAAACAGGATGCTGGGCTTCATGGATTCTTGGTCTGACCCAGCATGGCAATCTCTTATGTTCTTATGTTCCGGGGTGCTTCCCCAGGGGTGCCATTCGCTAAGGGCAAGATTTTCAAAGGGTTACGTGCTCCAAGCCTATTTTGCATAGGACCGGCGATGTGCGCAAGCCTCGGGATGCGTCTATGTCCCAGGGCTTTGTAAAAGGGGCGGGGGCAGGGCGGGGCGGGACCGAGGCCTCTGGCACAGCGGCCATGCCAGGGGGATCGCGCGCCGCCTGGAGGCAGGCGCAACTTATTAAACAAAGGTGAGGGGGTTTTAGATAGGACTGGGGAGGCGGGTTAGGTAGGGGAAGGGAGGGGAAGGTGGGGGAGGGCGGAAGGAAAGTTCCCTCCGAGGCCACTCTGATTTCGGAGCGGCCTTGGAGGGAACGGGGAAAGCCATCGGGGCTCCCCTAGGGCTTGGCGCGTGCAAGGTGCACAAGTTTGCACCCCCTTGCGTGCGCCGACCCCTTATTTTATAACATGCGCACGGGTGCATGCACATGTTATAAAATCGGACATACATTTGTGCGCACCAGGTTGCATGCACAAATGTACACCTGCGTGTACCTCTTAAAATCCAGCCCTATGTATTTAAAGAAATAAAAGTATTGATTGTACACAAGCCCTTGTTGGGGAGAGCAAATCTTGCTGGATCCGGTGGCTATCCTGCTGTCCCTTCCATCTCCTAGCCTGTATGGTAGGGCTGCTACCTCAGAGGCTCAATGGAGAGGTGCAGGTTCAGGGGCGGATTGGTCTATCGGGGAATCGGGCATCCCCCGGTGGGCCGGTCGTTCCCATCACATGATTTTTTTTTTTTTTTACTACCCGGCCAAAGACAAGAAGAGGGTCTGCTGGTGCTGCGGCCTGAAGAGAAACCTGTGGGTATGGCCGGTGGAAGCACTAGGCCTGGGCCTGGGGCGCGCGGCGAGCAGTGGTATCCCGAGGGGAGCCAATGCCCCTGGGCGCAGGGAGGCTCATGCGGCGCTGCGACAGGCAGATGGGCAGGGCCATGGTGAGGCTCACGTCACCACGGCCTGAAGAAAAAGATCGCTTTTAAATGCACTGATTCTCCTCCTCCTTCCTGCCTGTGCAGGCCCCGGAAGTAAACGTTGCCAGAGCCGTGTGGGCAGGAAGGAGGAGGAGCATCAGTGTGTGCAGAAGAGGAGCAGCACTTACGGGCCACCGCGAATCCCAAGTCGCAGCGGCCCAAGAAGAGGAAGAGGCCCAGTAGCAGGGCCGCTGCAGAGCCCATCCTGCGACGACCTGTGAAGAGGAGGTGAGAGAGAGGCTGAGGGTCTGTAGAGTGTGTGTGTGTGTGCGTGTATGAGATGAGTTGAGAGATTGTGTGTGGGAGTGAGGACCTGAATGTTTCCAGAGACAGCATGTGAGAGCCTCTGTGTGTGTGAGAGTCAGACAGCATGTGCCAGTGAGAGACTGTGTGTATGAATGATTGTATGAGAGAGAGCATGTGACATTGAGAGCCTGTATGTGTGTGTGTGTGTGTGTGTGTGTGTGTGAGAGAGAGAGAGAGAGCAAAATGCATGTGAGAATGAGAACCTGACTGTGTATTTGAGGGAAGAAGATGGAGAGAAAAGAAACAGAAAAAAAGACAATATAAAAGGAATTGGCAACAAAATAAGAAAGGGAAGGTGGCGGAGAGAGTAAGAAAAGAGGAGAAAGAGAGACCAACTTATTACCCTCAGCTGAAGGAATCCGGGGCGTGCGGCTGCCTGCTGAACCCGACAGCGACCCAAAAGCTGAGATTGGTGACGTCAGGGGGCGGACCCGGAGAGAGGAAACAGGAAGCCCTATAAAACCGGGCTGTGTGTGGTGCGCTGCAGACGCCGGCGTGCCTCCCAAGTCACGCACGCCTAAGGGGCGCGCGGCATGTCAGGCTTAGCCTGGCTTTGCCTGGATTCTGCCTAGATCCGCCTGGGACCATCTTGAAATGATGGATTGTTAAAGGTAAAGAGTTTTCTTTCTCTCTTATCTGACTTTTCTTACGGGTCAACTTGTGGGATATTTTTTGGCAATATAGTAAGAGGAAGTGGCCAAATTTTCTCTGGTCATAGTTGGAAGTTTAGTTATGCCTCCGAAGAGGAAAGGGAAGGTGAGGGTGTTTCCCTCTCTCCCTCTACCTTCTCCTATACAACCAGAGATAAGCCGCTTCATGATCTCGCCTGCATCTAATAAGGCAGGTACCGAGGAGCCTGGTGTGCCTGCCAATCAGGGAGGACTGGCAGTGCCGACAGAGGAAGCCACCCTTAGTCCTAATACAGGACTGCCACCTGCGCAGAGGAATGGAAATGGGATTTTTGGAGAAGCTTCCGTAGAGATCATTGCTTCCAGCTCTGGAGCTGGAATTCATGATACCCGTATTAAAGATCTGGACTCTCAGGAAGCTGTGTGTGTTGAAGGAGCAGAAGGAGGAATAGAATTGTTGTCTCCCCATAAAGGGTTGGAGACTCAGCTGACCAACGGGACACCCCTTATCCCATTAAACCGCCCTGCGGTGGTTACTTTAGACATTTTATGGGAGATGATGGCCAGAATGCTTAATAATATTAAAGGGTTGGAGAATAAAATGGATGCAATGAGTACCGGGCACCAGCGAGATCTTTTTCAAACCCAAAAACAAATTAAAGATTCTACTGACAGGATTAAATTATTAGAATTGAATGATAAGAAAAATCAAGATTTTCAATTAACAGTTGTGAAAGATAGAGATAATATCGCAAGGAGAATTGAAACTCTTGAAAACAATTCCAAGCGTTTAAATTTAAGGTTTCTAAACTTCCCCAGGATAATTGGGGAAGCCCCTTTCATTTTTTTAAAAAAAGTTTCTCATTGAAAACCTTGGTTTTGGATTAGAGGAGTCTCCTGTAGTAATCAACTGCTAGTAATAAACCTAGAAATGTGATACCACAAGAAATAGATCAAATGTTTCAGGGAGACCTAACTAATTTTCTTGAGGATTCCTCAGCTCAGGTTATTGATAGAGGCACTTTGTTAGTAACGTTTTCATCAATAAATGATATAAATCTTGTTATGAAAAAATATTTTAGTAAGTTCCCCATCAACTACTTGGGGAAAGATATTAAAGTGTTCCCAGACTTAGCTGCATCCACACAGCTTTGGCGGAAATCCTTTTTGGGCTTTCGCCAAGAAGTAACCGCTTTGGGTTTCTCTTTTGTTTTGAGATTTCCCTGCAAATGTTTAATTACAAAGCAAGATGAAGTTTTTGTTTTCCTTATACCTGATCATTTGAAAACTTTTCTGGAACAACGGAAATTAACAACCTCATCCCCTGTGTCTAAAAATAAGTAATGAGTATGCAGGTTTCTGTATTAGCCCTACTGTTTTAGGATGTTTAATGTAATATTCTCCCTAAATTTTCCAATATTCCGCATTCCTCTCAAGATTGTTTTGAAATGATAATGGTTTAGAGTTACTATTAATGAAATAACTAATACAACTTTTGAGGAAAATAATTTCTTAGTTATCAACCATGCTTTTTGGTGTTTCTGTAAATCATTTTATATGTGATTTATTAGAAAATCTATAAATAAAGAATTCAAAAAAAGAAAGGGAAGGTGGAAAAAAATAAGAAAGGGAAGGTGGAAAAATAAAGCCTATGACCAACCAATTAGAAAACTAAGATGAGACAGCAAAGGTAAAAAAATAAATAAATTACTTTTTAGTGATTAGCACATGTAATCTTTGGGAATGTGCAAGAGTAGCACTTTCTCTATGCGGATCTCACAATGTACAAGATCAGCATGGAGGAAGTGGAAGCCCACGGGGCCCTGCACAGAGGAGGCAGCAGAATGGGCTTCAGTGTCAGTAGCAGCAATCAGCACCTCCCCAATAGCCATGTGGCAGCAGTGACAGTGGCAGCAGAGGAATGAGAGAGGTTCTGAGGTTGATGGCAAAAGAGAGGGGGGTCTGCCTTTAGTGTGTGCAGCTTTTAAACTAGAACAAAGGGGAAAGCCGACAGTCGCTCAGCAGCGCATGGTTCAGAGAGAGATATCTTTAAAGGATACTAATGATGCATTAGAATTAGGGCATCCCGACAGTGAGGTTCCAATAATTAGAAAAGTAGTCCAAGTGCCTGTAACTAAAAACCCACCTGAGCTAAAAAATTCTAACTTATCCCTATCAATTAAAAAGCAGAATAAAAATACAAACAAAAAACAAACTTTGAAATGTTTGTATGCTAATGCCAGAAGTCTAAGAAGTAAGATGGGAGAATTAGAATGTATAGCAGTAAATGATGACATAGACTTAATTGGCATCTCAGAGACATGGTGAAAAGAGGATAACCAATGGGACAGTGCTATACCGGGGTACAAATTATATCGCAATGACAGAGAGGAGCAGTCAGGAGGAGGTGTGGCGCTTTATGTCCGGGATGGCATAGAGTCCAACAGGATAAACATCCTGCATGAGACTAAATACAAAATTGAATCTTTATGGGTAGAAATCCCTTGTGTGTCAGGGAAGACTACAGTGATAGGGGTATACTACCGTCCACCTGGTCAAGATGGTGAGATGGACAGTGAAATGCTAAGAGAAATTAGGGAAGCTAACCAAATTGGTAGTGCCACACTAGAGAGATAACGTTCCTGGATGGAATAAATGATAGCTTTATGGAGCAATTGGTTCAGGAACCGACGAAAGAGGGAGCAATTTTAGATCTAATTCTCAGTGGAGCACAGGACTTGGTGAGAGAGGTAACGGTGGTGGGGCTGCTTGGCAATAGTGATCATAATATGATCAAATTTGATTTAATGACTGGAAAAGGAACAGTGTGCAAATCCAAGGCTCTCGTGCTAAACTTTCAAAAGGGAAACTTTGATAAAATGAGAAAAATTGTTAGAAAAAAACTGAAAGGAGCAGCTACAAAAGTAAAAAATGTCCAAGAGGCGTGGTCATTGTTAAAAAATACCATTCTAGAAGCACAGTCCAGATGTATTCCACACATTAAGAAAGGTGGAAAGAAGGCAAAACGATTACCAGCATGGTTAAAAGGGGAGGTGAAAGAAGCTATTTTAGCCAAAAGATCTTCATTCAAAAATTGGAAGAAGGATCCAACAGAAGAAAATAGGATAAAGCATAAACATTGGCAAGTTAAATGTAAGACAAGACAGGCTAAGAGAGAATTTGAAAAGAAGTTGGCTGTAGAGGCAAAAACTCATAGTAAAAGCTTTTTTAAATATATCCGAAGCAGAAAGCCTGTGAGGGAGTCAGTTGGACCGTTAGATGATCGAGGGGTTAAAGGGGCACTTAGAAAAGATAAGGCCATCGCAGAAAGATTAAATGATTTCTTTGCTTCGGTGTTTACTGAAGAGGATGTTGGGGAGGTACCCATAATGGAGAAGGTTTTCATGGGAAATGATTCAGATGGACTGAATCAAATCACGGTGAACCTAGAAGATGTGGTAGGCCTGATTGACAAACTGAAGAGTAGTAAATCACCTGGACCAGATGGTATACACCCCAGAGTTCTGAAGGAACTAAAAAATGAAATTTCAGACCTATTAGTAAAAATTTGTAACTTATCATTAAAATCATCCATTGTACCTGAAGACTGGAGGATAGCAAATGTAACCCCAATATTTAAAAAGGGCTCCAGGGGCGATCCGGGAAACTACAGACCGGTTAGCCTGACTTCAGTGCCAGAAAAAATAGTGGAAAGTGTTCTAAACATCAAAATCACAGAACATATAGAAAGACATGGTTTAATGGAACAAAGTCAGCATGGCTTTATCCAGGGCAAGTCTTGCCTCACAAATCTGCTTCACTTTTTTGAAGGAGTTAATAAACATGTGGATAAAGATGAACCGGTAGATATAGTATACTTGGATTTTCAGAAGGCGTTTGACAAAGTTCCTCATGAGAGGCTTCTAGGAAAAGTAAAAAATCATGGGATAGGTGGTGATGTCCTTTCGTGGATTGCAAACTGGCTAAAAGACAGGAAACAGAGAGTAGGATTGAATGGGCAATTTTCTCAGTGGAAGGGAGTGGAGTGCCTCAGGGATCTGTATTGGGACCCTTACTGTTCAATATATTTATAAATGATCTGGAAAGAAATACGACGAGTGAGATAATCAAATTTGCAGATGACACAAAATTGTTCAGAGTAGTTAAATCACAAGCAGATTGTGATAAATTGCAGGAAGATCTTGTGAGACTGGAAAATTGGGCATCCAAATGGCAGATGAAATTTAATGTGGATAAGTGCAAGGTGATGCATATAGGGAAAAATAACCCATGCTATAATTACACAATGTTGGGTTCCATATTAGGTGCTACAACCCAAGAAAGAGATCTAGGCGTCATAGTGGATAACACATTGAAATCGTCGGTGCAGTGTGCTGCGGCAGTCAAAAAAGCAAACAGAATGTTGGGAATTATTAGAAAAGGAATGATGAATAAAACGGAAAATGTCATAATGCCACTGTATCGCTCCATGGTGAGACCGCACCTTAAATACTGTGTACAATTCTGGTCGCCGCATCTCAAAAAAGATATAATTGTGATGGAGAAGGTACAGAGAAGGGCTACCAAAATGATAAGGGGAATGGAACAACTCCCCTATGAGGAAAGACTAAAGAGGTTAGGACTTTTCAGCTTGGAGAAGAGACGACTGAGGGGGGATATGATAGAGGTGTTTAAAATCATGAGAGGTCTAAAACGGATAGATGTGAATCAGTTATTTACTCTTTCGGATAGTAGAAAGACTAGGGGGCACTCCATGAAGTTAGCATGGGGCACATTTAAAACTAATCGGAGAAAGTTCTTTTTTACTCAACGAACAATTAAACTCTGGAATTTGTTGCCAGAGAATGTGATTCGTGCAGTTAGTATAGCTGTGTTTAAAAAAGGATTGGATAAGTTCTTGGAGGAGAAGTCCATTACCTGCTATTAAGTTCACTTAGAGAATAGCCACTGCCATTAGTAATGGTTACATGGAATAGACTTAGTTTTTGGGTACTTGCCAGGTTCTTATGGCCTGGATTGGCCACTGTTGGAAACAGGATGCTGGGCTTGATGGACCCTTGGTCTGACCCAGTATGGCATTTTCTTATGTTCTTTTGTTCTTATGGGGGTGTGTGAATGCATGGGTGCCTGCCTGGAGGTCTGTGTGTGTGAGAATGAATGTGTGCATGTCTGGGGGATGGGGAGGGAGTGGGTGTGAAAATAAATGGGAGCCTGCCTGGGGGTCAGTGTGTGTGTGTGTGTATGTGTGTGTGAGAATGACTGGGAACGCCTGGGTGTGTGTGTTTGTGTGTATGTGAAGCAGCCAGTGAGTGTGAGAGCATGAGTGTGTATGAGAAAATCCAAGGGAGTAAGAGTTTGTGTGTGGAGGGGGAGAGAGTGTCTTAGAGCCTGAGAGTGTGTCAGTGTCAGTGAGAGCGAGAGGTTATGGTGGATATAAGAGCATGAATGTGTATGTATGTGACAGTATGTGTGAGAGAGAATGGACATGTGAGTATGTGTGAGAGACAGAGGATAACCTCCTAATCCTCGACAATATCAGGGTGACTGGAAATCAAGAACTCCCACAGAAGGGGACAGCAGGGGCTTTTTTAAATCCTTATTAGTTTTAATTATTGAATATGATTTGATGTCTGCTCTTTTTGAAATATTTTATTGGTGTTATATACAAATTTTTGAAAATTTCCCTGAGTTAAATTACTGGAGGTTCTATTCATCAGCAGTTTTGAAATATATATTTTTAGTATGATTTTCCTATTGTGATGTTTTATAGTTCTTGATTTTATTGTTTGATGTTTTATGAGGAATGATGGTATTTTCTGTTTTTCCATTGCTGCATTACATACAGTCTAACTGTTGTGATTTCCAGTTCAGTTTGTCTGTGCATTTCTGTGTAGATTTTATGGTCCCTTTATTCTGTATTTGCTGACTCACCAAATTGTATGTGTAATTGGGTACCCATGGGCCAGTATGGAGAAAAGTCCCCCGGGCCACTATTTTCCCACAATCCGCTCCTGAGCAGGTTGGTTGTGCTCTAGACCTGGCAGGCAGGCAAGCTGGTGGATAAGGCACAGTGTTGTCAAGAATGGTCCTGGAACAGGGCCGCTGGGCCAGGTGACAGCCATGCTTTATCCAGGATGCAGGCCCTAGGCCTGCTGGCAGGATGCACTACAAAAGTAAAAAATAAAAACTAGCCACAAGGGGAGACATCTGTCACTCCCCCCCTCCCATTGGAGAGAGAGCTCTTCCATTGGGGCAGATTTTCAAAGGGTTACGCGCGTAACCCTGAAAACCTGCCCCTGCATAGGCTCGGCGATGCGCACAAGCCCCAGGACGCGCATATGTCCCGGGGCTTGAAAAAGGGGGCAGAGAGTCCGGGGGCGAGGCGGAGGCGGGGCCGGAGCCTCCAGGCACAGCGGCCATTTGCCGCTGTCGGGTCAGCTGGCGGCTGGCGCGCGCAATCTACTCCTGCCCAGAGGCAGGTGCAACTTGAAGATTAAAGATCAGGATGGGGGTTTAGGTAGGGATGGAGGGCGGGTTAGGTAGGGGAAGAGAGGGGAAGGTGGGGGTGGCGGAAGGAACTTTCCTATTCCCTCCGAGGCCGCTCCGATTTCGGAGCGGCCTCGGAGGGAATAGGGAAAGCCATTGGGGCTCCCCTAGGGCTCGGCGCGCGCAAGGTGCATAAGTGTGCATCCCTTTGTGTGCGCCGACCCCAGATTTTATAAAGTGCACGCAGTGGCATGCGCATGTTATAAAATCGGGTGTAGATTTGTGCGCGCCGGGTTGCACACACAAATCTACGCCCGCACATACTTTTTTAAATTTGGCTCATTATGTATAGTATGTGGGATGCCTGTTCAAGAGGGCTGCTTCTATGGTGAGCAGGGTGGAGTGATACTTTTGGCATTTACAATGCCCCTGGAGCATGTTAATTTGGTAGCTTTAGGGGAGGGCCAAAAGGCCCATTCCTTCATTATCATCCTGTCCTCGCTGAACTCCCACTGCCATATGATAACTGTGTGGCCGGGCCAGGAGATGAGAGATGTCAGGATCCCAAACCCTCTACCCTCCTGCCCTTCATTTTGCTGGGGTTGGCGACCTCTTATTTGGGGTGCCCATGGAGACTTGACTGGGCTCATGACTTGGCACAGGTTATGAGCCCATATATTGGATTGGGTGGTTGGTAGGAGGCAAGTGCATCCTTCAGAGGAAGTCCATGAAATATGAAGTCTCCCTGCCAATTTTGACTCTGCTGGATGGCAAAAGGTCTGACTGGGTAAGCAGAGGGTTGCTACTTGGGGGTGCCAGAACACACATTTTCTCTTTTCATGTCTTTGTAGGAGGCAAGACCACGAGGTTCCCACAGGCATGACTCCTGGACCCAGGCAGTGTTTCAGTCCTCTCCTCCATCCCCCCCCCCACCCACCCCGGTCACTGCGGTGCATGGTGGTCTGCTTATGTCTTTAGCAAGTTACTATAAATATGGCTTCTCCTCTCACAAGCTTATCATGTATTGGAGCCTTAAATGCTGACTGAGCTGCATCTGGATCTGAATGATGTGTTTTGGACCTGTCAAAACAGGGACTTCAACACTGCAGAGTCTGCAAGCTGCCACAGCCAAGGTAAAGAAATATAAAATACATCAAAAACCCCTGTGTGCTCTCCTGTTAACGAGAAATGTTCTGCAAGAACCAGCATCCAACACTCAGTATTAACAAGATGGGAAAAGGGCTGTACTGTTTAGCCTGCCCAGAGAACAGCACTGCATAGCTAACAGAGAAGGAAGCCAAAGGAATGCTGTCAGACCATTTAAGGTAGTAAAGGAGCAATTCGACTAGCTCTGTCTGTGTGTGGGGGGCAGGGACGGCCAGGAATTGAGCCAGGAATAGAGGGGTGCATCTGGCACTCCTGCAATCAGTGATTCATCTGAATAGCTAATTATCAAGAGGGAGAGACAGAAGTCTGCACTCTGAAGCAATAGAAACAGACAGCTGCTCTTGCTTCATAGCCAAGCTACAAGTAAAATCTCAACAAGGGTCAAAGAAACTAGGAGTTAAGAGACTGAAAAATGTCCATTCCAGAGGTATCCAAGCCCAAGAGCACATGGCTGGATCACCTTCCTAAAATACTGAATTAAGAAATCTAAATGTTGCATAGAGAATATATAAGCAGAAGAGGGAGAAGGTTTTTTCTCTGCTGTTTATCACAAATTCAGTATCTCATCTTCACTACTTTAGCCTTTCAGCCAAAGTCAAGCATAAACCCTTGCTAGTAAGTACTAGGAAAGAAAAACTGATGAACCGTGATCTTTCTGTAAGAGACTGAAACCAGGCCCGCTTTCTGTTTAATACCAAGTAAACCACTTTGGGGGAGTTCCCCAGGAGAGTGAGACCTTTCATACACTGCAGTTCTTATCTATTTGGTTTGTCATCTAGCCAGCTCTACCAATTTCTTCATTTTTATGATTTTTTTCCCACGCAATTTTGTGTTTGGGACAGGGTGCACCCTTTACAAACTGGTGACATTGGGCTGGATCTGTTTCCCTTACCACCACCATTTTTTTGAGTTCTCAGGGGTAAAGACATTTTTTCAAAGTTGTGTTCTTCACTGCCTTCCCCCCAACCGTTAGCATTCCTTATATCTTTTTACTATCCATATGAGTATGTTGGTTGCCCTGGTTAACAGCCCATACCTAGTGTTATTTTTACATTGTTTGATTTAAAATAAAAAAAACTGTAAGTTTATATTATGTTTTGCTACTGTACTTTTCTCATTTAATGTCCTGGTTGGATTTACTGAATACTTACACAATACTAATAAAAGGATTAATTACTGTTTTAGCCTGGTGTAATGACTTTATCTGGTCTGTGGGGCCACAAGTGAGGAGTTGTTTAGGAAGGGAACAGAACTGTGGTATCGGGGTGACCAGGACACTGTTTCATCTCTCTCTAAGGCTACGAACCCAAAGAGAAATCATGTGGCTAACCCCAACTTACACTTTTTACATTTTCCAAAGACAAAGTAGATTTCCACCACTGAACATCTTAGGAAATATTTTGTTGAAACATTTCAGTTTTCTCCTCAGAAAGAATTTATGATCTCAAAATGTTATTTATCTGAGAAAAAAAAAACATTTCCTCTAATGTTGATGAAGAGAAGGTAAATGTGTTGCAACCGATAGTTAGTGAAATTCTTTCTTTATTTCTTCAGGATTCACAACATGTTATTTCCATAAGGGCGACTTTGCTAGTAAGGTTTTCCATTGATTTTGATAGTGGTCTGATACTCAGGCAATATTTTAAATTTAAAAATGAGCTTTTTTTATGGTCAACATGTACAAATATTCCCAGATGTAGCAAAAAAAAAAAAAAGGTACAGATGAGAAGGCCATTGTTTTTGCAGTTAAAACAATGCACAATTGCTTTAGGTAATTCTTTCTATTTAAAGTCCCATACAGATATATTTTTGTTCAAAGTTGTTGATCCTGCTCATTAGGAATTTTTTTTGGTGGCTAAGACCAACAGGACTCAGCACACCTTGGTAAAATTGGCATTTGCTGGTGACACTGGAATGTAATTGTAACCCTTTTTGAAGTGGCATACTTTTTCAAGGGCACACGAAGGGGCTGATGCAAAACCGAGCACACTGTTTAACCCATGGTTGGATGCACGTTTTGGGCACACGTCCACAGCTCCTTATGCTATAAGGGGATTAGCGTGTCCACAACGCATGTCCAATGTGCCGCAAAACTAATAGCGCTCATCACATACAAACACATGTCAATGAGGCTATTAATTAGCCACCCCCACATGCAAAAAAAAAAAAAGTGCGTCTAATCTGCACATTTTTATACTCAGAAATTGATGCCTGCCTGGAGCAGGCGTTAATTTCTGAGCACCCCAAAAAGTTGTACATCCTCCAACTTAATATCATGGCAATATTAAGTCAGAGGAACTAAAAGTTTAAAAGATTAAAACATTTTAAAAAAGGGTGCCAGCAGTCAGGTTAGGGAAACCATCACTCAGTTAACCAGTGGACAGCCAACCTCTCCTGGGTGCCCACTGCCAAGGAGAGAAGTGAAGTATCTGTACCACACTCTGATCCTGCTCCTTCTTGCATCCCTTCTCTAACATCCTACCCAATATGACATACACATGCACAAACACACACATACTTGAAGTTGACACCAATCCCTTCTCTCATACACACAAACAACACTGTCCCCTACCCTTGTTCCCCTATCTCTCACACACAAGCATACACTCCCCAGCCAATCCCCCTCTCATTTCCCAGCCTCTCTTCCCACTCTCCAGTCATCTCTACTCAGCCTTTCCTAATTTCCCCAGAATGATCCCCCTTTGCTTTGTCTGCTGCAGGCTCTCCTGTTCCCAGCGTGCTGCCTGGAAAATAGGGACGATCAGAAAACAGAGGGCTGAAATGCAACAAATCAGCTCCATGAAGTTAGCATGGGGCACATTTAAAACTAATCGGAGAAAGTTCTTTTTTACTCAACGCACAATTAAACTCTGGAATTTGTTGCCAGCGAATGTGGTTCGTGCAGTTAGAATAGCTGTGTTTACAAAAGGATTGGATAAGTTCTTGGAGGAGAAGTCCATTACCTGCTATTAAGTTCACTTGGAGAATAGCCACTGCCATTAGCAATGGTTACATGGAATGGACTTAGTTTTTGGGTAATTGCCAGGTTCTTATGGCCTGGATTGGCCACTGTTGGAAACAGGATGCTGGGCTTGATGGACCCTTGGTCTGACCCAGTATGGCATTTTCTTATGTTCTTATGTTCTTATGCTGCATCCCAGATTTCTGCTGCCCTAGACACAGGTCTAGTGTGCCTAATGACAAATCCAGGCTTGAACAGACCTTATACTATATTTGGAAACCAGCAATGCAGTAATGTGGGAGGAAATAGCCTACATTCGGGCTGATACAGTACAGTGCGCTCCGGTTGAGCGCACTGTTAGTCCGGGTTTGGCCGCACGTTTTCGATGCGCTAGCTTTACTTCTTATACAGTAAGGGGTAATAGCGCATCAAAAATGCATGGCCAACCCCCCCAAAACTAATAGCGCCCACAACATGCAAATGCATTTTGATGGCCCTATTAGTTATTCCCGCACGATCCAGAAAGCAAAATGTGCAGTGAAACCCCACATTTTACTTTAAAAAATGAACGCCTGCCCAAAGGCTGGCATTAATTTCTGCTGGCACCGGGGAAGTGTACAGAAAATCAGAAAAAACTGCTTTTCTGTACAACCTCCGACTTAATATCATAGCGATATTAAGTCGGAGGCCCCAAAATTTAAAAAAAAATTTAAATTTAAAAAAATTTTTTTAAATTGGCCCATGGCCTGCGGGTCGGAAGACGGATGCTCAATTATGCCAGCGTCCATTTTCTGAACCCATGGCTGTCAGCGGGTTTGAGAACTGATGTCGGCAAAATTGAGAGTCAGCTGTCAAATTCGCTGACAGCCGCCGCTCCTGTCAAAAAAGAGGCTGAGTGGGCCCTCATTTGCATACTAAATCGCACGCACAGGAGAGTGGCCTGTGCGCACGCTGGGAGAGCGGGCGCTCGCCTCGGAGCACCCGCTCTCCCACGGGTTTTACTGTATTGGCCTGTTTATTAGGAAATCTAAGATCTTAAACAGACAAATTATTGAGTTAGAGGGTAGTTAAAAAAAAAGGCAAAGGCCAAATTAATATTGCAATGTACGATTCAATATAGGGATATTTTATTTATTTATTTATTTCAGATTTTTATATACCGGCATTCGAGACAGAAGTCACATCGTGCTGGTTCACATAAAACAGGGGTGCATAGTAAACATAACTATAACAATGGTGTTGAAAAGGCAGTTACATATAACAGGGTAATAAGAACTTGGCTGAGAAGGAAGAGAAAGGAAAGGTTATTAAATTCACACAGGTAAACGATAGAAGATAAGGATGACCATGGTGTATTTGGAGATTAGTTAACCGAGTCGGAGATTAGTTAACCATGTTGGAGATTAGTTAACCATGGTATAGTTGGAGATAAGGGGTGGCTTGGAGGTGTTCTATCAATTGGCGTCCGGGAAAGCTTGTGTGAATATCCAGGTCTTTAGTCTTTTTTTGAAAGTTGAGATGCATGGTTCTGTTCTGAGATTTGAGGGGATGGAGTTCCATAAAGGTGGAATGGCTGTAGAGAAAGCCCGGTCTCTTAGTGTGCAGTGTCTGGTGGATTTGGACGGAGGTACCTGTAGCGATCCCCTGTATGCATCTCTTGTCGGTCTTGACGAATTGTGTAGTCGGAGCGGGATCTGTAGGTCAATGGGAGCCAGTTGGTTGATGTTTTTGTATGTGGTAAGAATGGCCTTGTATATTATTCTAAAGTGTATAGGTAGCCAATGGAGGCTCTTTAGAATGGGGGTTATGTGGTCCCTTCTCCTGGTATTTGTCAGAATTCGTGCAGCTGCATTTTGCACCATCTGAAGCGGTTTGGTGTATGAAGCGGGAAGGCCAAGTAGGATGGTGTTACAATAGTCTAATTTTGAAAAAATGATTGCTTGTAGAATGGTTCTGAAATCTTGGGCATGGAAAAGTGGTCTAATTCTTTTCAGCACTTGTAGTTGGTAGAAACAGTCTTTGGTGGTTTTGTTAATAGTGGCTTTGAAATTCAGGCGATTCAGGATATGTATAGAGAGACTCTTTGAACCCTAAACACTTACTTACACAATAGAACACAAAAAATGCTAATACTTTCATCACATAAACTGTTCAAATTTGGGAATAAGATTGGAAAACTAATGGCTAACGATTAAGATATGGAAAGGGAAAACAAACATAGAAATACTAAAAACTGAGCAAGGAAATCTTCTGCAAAGGAGATATGCCAGTTTTTTTTTTAGAGATTTTTACAAAACTTTATATAAGGCAGACCATGGTGGAAAGAGGAATAATTTTTTTAATTGTCTGTGATTGCCAAGGTTAGATAAACAGCAATTGGAAAGCCTAAACAGACCTATTCAAATTCAAGAAATAGTAGAATGTATTAAAACTAGTCAGCTACATAAGATACCTGGCCCTGATGGGTTGAATGCTGTCTCTTATAAAATTCTGACACCAAGTCTTATGATGGCATTGGGAAACTTTTTGAGGCAGCCATTCAGGCAGTGAATAACCCGGAGAATGTGAAAAGTGCTTTTTATCATGGTCCTGCCCAAATCAAGCACAGACCCCCAATAATCCAGCCTCTTATTGAACCATTTCACTACTAAATTTTGATTTAAAATTATATACTAAATTGGTAGCTGGTAGGATAAACCTAATTTTACCAGCTCTGATTTCACCAAATCAAGGAGAGTTTGTTAAGGGAAGATCAGCAGGAAGACATATAATATGTGTAACAACATCAATGACCCAATGCGAGTGTCAGAACACTCAGTCATTGGTTGTGGGTCTTGATGTCTAAAAGGCATTCAACCAGGTCACATGCTCATACCTTTTTTCTGCATTAAGGAGATATGGGTTTGTGAAAAAATGTACAATATATATTTATACTTTATAGCATCCCAGCTCCATCATTTTAGCAAATGGATATATCTCAGAGGAATTTCAACTCCAACGAGGTACAAGGCAAGGGTGCCCTCTATCACTGCTACTCTATATTCAAACTATGGACCCTTTGCTAAGAAAAATTGAACAATGTGAAAGGATCTTAAGTTTTGCAGTGGGGAAAAGTGTATTTAAAATTGCAGCTTTTGCCAATGATGTATTGTTTTTTTGTTTTTTTTAACAAATCTGGTCATCTCTTTACAAGTTGTTATGGAGATGCAGAAAGATTTTGATATTTTTTTTCTGGTTTGAAAATAAATTTGGACTAATCAGAAGTTTTAGATGTGTTGGGGACATTGCGACAAAATTAGGGAACATCTTTTCTGCTAAAATGGGTAGATATGGAGATGAAATATCTGGGGATTAGAATATCATTAGAAGTGCAGAACATCTATAAGAATAATATTTTACCCCTCTTGATCAAAATGGAGAAAAAACTAGCTGATTGGAAGTCTCTACCATTTTCACTATATGGCAAGATATATTTGTTTAAAATGATGGAGCTTCCTAAATGACTTTATGTATTACAAATGTTACCAGTCTGGGAGAAGAGACAAGACATGCTCAAGATCTATCGTATTATGAGATCTGTTTTTCTGGGGAAAAGAAAAGAACAAGGTCCATTTGAGCTGTTCAAAAGTGTGTTTTAATTAAAACATGGCTACGGGAACACAGGAGCCATTTAAATACTGGCAACATAGAGGCTCCAATTGTTAAACATTGTCTTCAGGCTCATCACACTTTTGAACAGCTCAAATTGACCGTTTTAGAAAAAGTGTCAAAGAGCAGTGGTGGATTTTCACCCTCGCGTCACGAGCTCCAGATGGTTCCAAATGACTGTGTTGAATGGTCTTCATTACTTTAACTTCTCATTGGTTGTTAGAGCCAGCTTTCAGTTCACTGATTGGCCCGTTTTGAAACAGACAGTTTAAAAAGTCTGTTAAAAATAATGGGGGAAAAGTAGAATCTAAAATCTCACAAATTAAAGAATTTAATATGGCTACTATTCAAGATAGAGCTGCTCTCTCCAGAAGACTGGAACTGTTGGAGAACTGGAATCGGTGTTTAAACTTGATTATTTAATTTTCCTAGAGTTATGGGGGAAATTCCTACTGTTACTTTAAAAAGATACTTCGCTGAAGTTCTTTTATTGCCTGAAACTCAATTTCCACTAATAAATAAGGCATACTTCCTTCCAGGACAAAATTGTTTAAACCAGCAGGCAGCACCTTCTATGGACTTACAAAACCTTACCAATTTCTTAGAATCTTCAGCTATCGAAATCATTGATTTTTCTACTCTTCTAGTTTCCTTGATAATAGAACAAGATGTTAGTAGATTAATGATATCCTACTTTAAGAATTTAAATACATTGTTTCATGGAAGTAAGGTCCGTATGTTTTCGGACATTTCAAAAATAACCCAGGAACGACAGAAAGGTTTTCTGTGTATGAGGCAGGCTGGGGGCTATTTTTCTTCTAAGATACCCTTGTAAATGCATTATTAAAAAAGAAGCAGATACTTTCATTTTCTTTTCCCCAGAGCAGTTAAAGCTTTATTTAGACTCTCAAATCCCCTCAGAGAATACTGTAAATTCAGGGGAATAAAAATAGATACAGCTCCCCTTTCAGGTTAAGTCCTATTAATTAACCTTTTTCATATTACTCTCCTTGAAAGTTGTCTCCCAAGGTGATATTAAAATGAGAATTGGTTACTGCATTAGAATTTATTTTTCCGGAATTGTTAAATCTGACATGATATTATTTCAAGCTAATGTAATGTAACATGTTTCCATTATAAATTTTATGATACAATTGTATTAGAAAAGTGATAAATAAAGAATTAAAAAAAAAACAAAAAACAACTAAATAAAAGTATTCACCCAATATGCCAAGAATGGGCTAGAGGGAAGTTATTATGAATAACTGGAACTTCAGTTTTTTAGCTAACACAATATTTTAAATAACACTAAAGTCAGCAAAATAAGTATGGCAGAAAATCCAAACTTACTACAAAGATTACTGTGTTTATAATGTATAAACACAGTAATCTTTATAAACACAAAGATTACTGTGTTTATAATGTATAAACATAACAGACATTATTTTATATACTTACTCTATTTATTAATTTAGAAAAATCAATATTTGCATTGAGAGACTAAAAAACCTGAATTTTTAAGTATTGACTTCTGTAAAACCAATGTCAGAAAGCAGGCAATTTTGTTTACTGACCATCTTCAAACTTTAAATATTATCTGAGCTAGAGAGCCAGTAAATGCATAATTTGCTTTACCTGTTTGCTGAATAATTTATCATTGCGTATTAGCTATAAATATACCAGTTGAAAGATTGTCTAAAAGCTTTTCTGGATGCTCTCCAGTTATTTGGAGCCATTATGATGAGTTTTTAAGTAAAGTATAAGTAAAAAAATAAAAAGACCGATACTTAATTTCCAACTTGAAAGTTCAAATACTGTAGTTTGCACTAGTAAAGGTTTCAGTGTTAAATGTCGACTGGATCTAAGAGAATCTGTTTGATTCATTTTACTTTTAAACATCATTCTAATATGTTTATTATAAATTTAATGAAATGCAACTATTTAGCATGTATATTTACCAGAAAACTCAGTGGATGAATAACTTTGTAATAGAAATATTCCTGACTTTACTTGGCAGTTATCGAATAAATATTTAGAACATGGAAATTATAAAATGGATGTTTTAGATACACACTGGTATTTTTGATAAATAGCCACTATAAATAGCCACTGCTGTTATGATGGGGTATTTTACATAGCTTAGACCTAAATTCATCAAAATTCAATGTATTCTTGCAGGAGGGGTTCAATCTATTGGGGGGGCATATGGCCATGGTAGTGGGCCCCCTCACCTGAAAAGAATCATGACTCCATGGCAGCCAAATACTGCGACATAAAAGACTGTTGTGAGTGGCCCTTTAACACGAATGTGGCCCCAACCGTAAGAGACCGCCATCATATTAAAGGTCACTGGCTGGCAAAAAAACAACAAACTGCAGCCAAATGGGGAGATTGTTTCAACCTAGGCCACTGGTCGAGGTAGCCCCGACTCCCCAAAAATAAAAATTAAGTTAACAGTAAGCGTGCGGTGGCGATGGCAGCCCCCCTCCCTCGGCCCCCGATAGCCTCAGCCCCTTTCCTCCTCTCCTCTGAATTCTCTGATTGCCATAGCCCCCTCCCCCCTCATTATTTATGTATTAAAACATATCTATATTCGGCTTATATCAAGATAATGTGCTAAGCGAATTACAATAATTAAAATACAGAAAACAATATACATACAGATCATATTCACAATAAAATGACAATAAATACAAATAAAAACAATAAAGATAAAAACTGAACATAAAAATTGAAAAAAAAATCTTATTGAGCAGCAATAAACATTAAGTATTAAAATTCAATCCAGTTGAAAGGCCTGCCTAAAAAAAGTACGCTTTTACTAGTTTTCTAAAAACACCAATATCTTTGGTAACACGTAGTGCCATCGGTAATGCATTCCAAAGTCCAGGTCCCACTACAGAGAACGACCTTTGACATATCTCTTTTAAACAGGTGGTCTTAATGGAAGGAACCAGCAACAAGTTCTGATATGAAGATCGCACCAATCGATTGGGAGCATAAGATTTCACAGGCTCGTCAAATAACTTGGGCCATTCATATGCAATGCTTTAAAAATTAAAAGTATAATTTTAAATTTAATCCTGTATTTAACAGGTAACCAATGAAGTCCTTTTGTGGATTGCAAACTGGCTAAAAGACAGGAAACAGAGAGTAGGATTAAATGGGCAATTTTCTCAGTGGAAGGGAGTGGACAGTGGAGTGCCTCAGGGATCTGTATTGGGACCCTTACTGTTCAATATATTTATAAATGATCTGGAAAGAAATACGACGAGTGAGATAATCAAATTTGCAGATGACACAAAATTGTTCAGAGTAGTTAAATCACAAGCAGATTGTGATAAATTGCAGGAAGACCTTGTGAGACTGGAAAATTGGGCATCCAAATGGCAGATGAAATTTAATGTGGATAAGTGCAAGGTGATGCATATAGGGAAAAATAACCCATGCTATAATTACACAATGTTGGGTTCCATATTAGGTGCTACAACCCAAGAAAGAGATCTAGGTGTCATAGTGGATAACCCATTGAAATCGTCGGTACAGTGTGCTGCAGCAGTCAAAAAAGCAAACAGAATGTTGGGAATTATTAGAAAAGGAATGGTGAATAAAACGGAAAATGTCATAATGCCTCTGTATCGCTCCATGGTGAGACCACACCTTGCATACTGTGTACAATTCTGGTCGCCGCATCTCAAAAAAGATATAATTGCGATGGAGAAGGTACAGAGAAGGGCTACCAAAATGATAAGGGGAATGGAACAACACCCCTATGAGGAAAGACTAAAGAGGTTAGGACTTTTCAGCTTGGAGAAGAGACGACTGAGGGGGGATATGATAGAGATGTTTAAAATCATGAGAGGTCTAGAACGGGTAGATGTGAATCGGTTATTTACTCTTTCGGATAGTAGAAAGACTAGGGGGCACTCCATGAAGTTAGCATGGGGCACATTTAAAACTAATCGGAGAAAGTTCTTTTTTACTCAACGCACAATTAAACTCTGGAATTTGTTGCCAGAGAATGTGGTTAGTGCAGTTAGTATAGCTTTGTTTAAAAAAGGATTGGATAAGTTCTTGGAGGAGAAGTCCATTACCTGCTATTAAGTTCACTTAGAGAATAGCCACTGCCATTAGCAATGGTTACATGGAATAGACTTAGTTTTTGGGTACTTGCCAGGTTCTTATGGCCTGGATTGGCCACTGTTGGAAACAGGATGCTGGGCTTGATGGACCCTTGGTCTGACCCAGTATGGCATTTTCTTATGTTCTTATGTTCTTATAGAACCCCTCCCCCTCACCCCCTGACTAGGGCAAGGTGAGAGCACCATTTTGGAAAATGGCATTGACTGGGACCTGTGCGAAGATGTTCCTGGTCCTGCCACGGGATCAAGGATAAGGTAAGGCACTCTAAGGACAGGGGCTGGTGTGGAGGGAGGGGGGCTGTGGCAATCGGGGGGTCAGGGGGGAGTTGGAGAGTACTATATGGCAATCAGGGAGGGAGCTGTGCAATTGGGGATCAAGGGGGAGGGGGCTGAGGCTATCGAGTGGTCAGGGGGGGCTGCCATCACCGTGCACTTTCTGTCAACTTTATTTTTCATTTTAGGGAGTGGAGGCCGCATTGACCAGTGGCCCCAGGTTGAAACGAGGATCAGCAATGACCCCTGCTCTGCCTCCCTGTTTGGCCGCAGTTTTTTTTCTTTTCTTTCCCTGCCATGTTAAATGTGCAGCAGAAGTCTCGGGACCTGTGCTAGGGTCCCAGGTCTCTTGCCACACATCTAATGCATGCCAGGGAGGTGTTGCTATTTTATTGTGGCTGCTCACCTTCTCGGTCGGCCGCAAAAACATATTTGCATATAATTGCCTAGTAATGAGCTTTGCATATATTTGCATTATTCATGCATGCAAATTGCATGTAAATAAGGTTATTGTAATAGGGGAGGGTATCTGCCGTGGACATGCAAAATATCATGTATATCACGCAATATATGTGATATAACACGCATTACAGCCTATTATCTTCTTCAATCTCTCCTCGTACGTCATCGCATGACGTATGAGGAGAGATTGAAGAATCTAAATATGTACACCCTGGAGGAAAGGAGGAGCAGAGGTGATATGATACAGACTTTCAGATACTTGAAAGGTTTTAATGATCCAAAGACAACGACAAACCTTTTCCATAGGAAAAAAATCAGCAGAACCAGGGGTCACGATTTGAAGCTCCAGGGAGGAAGATTCAGAACCAATGTCAGGAAGTATTTCTTCACGGAGAGGGTGGTGGACGCCTGGAATGCCCTTCCGGAGGATGTGGTGAAGACCAGAACTGTGAAGGACTTCAAAGGGGCGTGGGATAAACACTGTGGATCCATAAAGTCAAGAGGCCGCCAATGAAGAGTGGGTGACTCGCCAGAATGATAGCTACTGCCTGGAGACAATACCCTTATTCAATAAACATACACATGCTTACTGTGACTCCAACATTGCTCTAAGCTTCAACAGCAAGAGGAAATGTGGAAAAAAGGATTTACACTCACAAAGAGGGGAGTAGCTGGCTTGTTACGGCGGTTACTACCCCAAACCAAATGTGTCTGATACTTCACTTTCGATGCATATCCAGCATGGCTCTCTGCTTCAACGGCATGGGAGAAGACTGATACATCATGCATTTCCAGCATAGCTTCAACGGCAGGGGAGAAGAAAAAAGGATTTGCACTCACAAAGCAGGGAGTAGCTGGCTTGTTACGGCGGTTACTACCCCAAACCAAATGTGCCTGATACTTCACTTTCGATGCATATCCAGCATGGCTCTCTGCTTCAACAGCATGGGAGAAGACTGATACATCACGCATTTCCAGCATAGCTCCCTGCTTCAACGGCAGGGGAGAAGAAAAACAACCAATAAGGACTGTATAACATGGTCTGGGTAAAACAAATAGGCATGGGTGTAGCTTGCTTATTGCGGCGGTTACTACCCCTACTACCTCTAACTAATCAAGCTAGATATTTCACTTGGATGCAACTCCATCACTGCTCTCTACATTAATGGTGGGGGTGGAAGGGAAATAGAACCAAGAGCTAAGAGAAACAGATAAGTATGAGAGAAAAAATGTGTGAGGCTTGCTGGGCAGACTGGATGGGCCGTTTGGTCTTCTTCTGCCGTCATTTCTATGTTTCTATGTTTCTATCGTGCCTTAAGCCCTAAAGCAATTTGGACTAGTTTATAGATCTTCTATATGTATGTCCAGCAATTTCTCACTACAGTAGGTGCCATTGAAATTAACCCATTTAAATATATAAAATATAGTATGACTATTGTAGTACAGTACTGCAAATTAACATTTATGATCTATTACATCATTGATGTTCTGTTTAGCCATCAGTAAAGATTTATAGAATATCACCATTGTTCATTGAGGGAAGTGTTATTTAGTTGAATAGGTTAGATTAGGAAAGTCATGAAAAATAAATGGCTGCAAATGCTTTAATATGTCTGTTGGGAGTGAAGAACATCTGGAGAGAGGGTATTGTAGACACCACCTCTTGGAGTGGCACAGGACTGGAATGGAATGTAGCTGGTCTGGTAATGCTGGAGTACTTGAACAAGGAACTAAGTGCTAGTAAGGTGGAACTGGAGCCTCAGCAACAGAGTGAGGTAAGCGTGGAACTGGAACTAAGTGTTGGTAAGGGTGGTACTGAAACAGAGGAACAGAATGAAGGTAAACGTGGAGCTGGATGCAGGTAAACATGGAACAAGAACACGAGCTGAGTGCCTGTAAGGGTGGTACTGGAACACAGGACAGAGTGAAGATAAGTGCGGAGCTGGATGCAGGTAAGCGTGGAAATGGATCACTGGAGCTGGGACTGGGGCAGACAGGCTAGGACAAGATCAGGACAGGACAAACCAGGACAAAGAACATGAAACACAGAATGCCCGAAGGCAGCAGAGACCTCCGAGGTGTAAGGCAGGTAGGGCCTAGAATCATGAAGAAAGGTAAAGGAGCCTCAGGCAAAGCCAAGTCAGGGAACAGTGAGGCCAAAAGTAGGCCACAATGCAGAGAAGGATCAGAAGGCCCTCAGGCCACAGAACAAGGCTTGGAACAGAAGGCCGGGTGGCAAGAGGACAGGCAAGGGAACCAGGGAACAGAAGGCCCAGGGGCAGGGAACAAGGCTCAAGGAAATTAGAGTCAGTAGGCTTGGCGACCACACAGAGATACAAGGAAAGGCTTTAGAAGGCAGCAGAGTGAGAGTGGCTAAAGCAGAGAGCCAAGAAGGACTCGATACTGAAGTAAGGAGACATGGGTGAGACAGGACTAAATAGGGCTGCAGTATGGGTGAGGTGCAAAGAATCTTCAGGATCAATATATCTATAACTGTGCACACATGCTTTAAATCACAAATGTTATTATAATTAAATATATTGTACACCGCTTTGGGCAGTCTCAACTGAGACTGGGCATGTGATTAATAAGAATGGTAAATAAATAAATAACATCCTATCCAGTTTTCTTCTGGTTTGTGCTCTCATGCCTTTCAGTTACCTATAAAGAATTAAAATGAACCTCATCATGGGTTGCTTAGCTCATTAGCTATGTTTGTAAAGTGTTTTCTCTAAGGGTTTGGTCAGCCTGAGGGGTGTGCTCATGGTGACCCCCTGGTGGAGCGGAGGATGTACAGCAGGCAGAGACGAAGCACCAAGGACATGCTAGTAGTTCAGAGTTGAGCTCACTGGAGTCCTCTGGTGGAGAGGAGGCCACGCAGTGGCTGGAATCGCAGCAGGTTCCAATACAGAAATGTGTCGGTAATGACAAAAACAATTGTTGACCATCTAATAAAATGTGATCACTTTACAAACATAGCTAATGAGCTAAGCAACCCATGATGAGGTTCATTTTAATTCTTTATAGGTAACTGAAAGGCATGAGAGCACAAACTAGAAGAAAACTGGATAGGATGTTATTTATTTATTTACCATTCTTATTAATCACATGCCCAGTCTCAGCTGAGACTGCCCAAGCAGTGTACAATATATTTAATTTGTGATTTAAAGCATGTGTGCAGTGTGCCCAGTTCTTATAGCTATATTGATCCTGAAGATTCTTTGCAGGTTGGGTACCTTCCGTTAGATCAACATAAGAAAAATCAGAAGAAAATATTGTACATTGATGTTTGAGACCACATATACCTCTTCTTTTATGATTCTTAAATTGGTTAAAAAAAAAAAAAAAGGAATCTCAACGTCATAAGATTCTGAATTAAAGGATTTAAACTATGAGAGATCTCATACTTCCAAGAGAAATTGGAGTGATTCATAATTTATTTGTTAATCATCCTAATGCATTGCTAAATTTGTCTATAAAGGATTTGGTTAAAAGAACTGTGAGCTTGAATCATCAAAATTCCTAAGCATCATCTACAGTTGAAATACTGTTTCTGGAGGTATTTGATCAACAAAGCCTTACAAAAGATTTCTGGGTTGCCTTGGAGAATATTTGACTGTAGTCTGAGAAAATGGACTAATGCATGGTAGAAAGAAATACCATAGACCCTCGATATGGGTGTAATTTTAAAATGAAATGCCTGTGGTAGGAATGCACATTCATTTACAATGAATGGGTAAAAGGTGACACATTATTTATTTATTTATTTAGATTTATATTCTGTTTTTTGCACTTTTTTCAGCATTAGTCCATTTTCAGTTTGCTTTACCTGACATGAAATAAATGGAGGGGCCCTCTGGTAATAAAACATTTTATTTGCATTCCTTTTGGATACATTAAAGTCTATGAGGCAAAGAAGGATTTTTTTCTTGATATTAGACAGAATGGAGTAGGGATAGCAAGGAGCAAGGAAGGAGCATAACCAACTAAGGTAAAACACCTTTTTTGAATTGACCATTGTGACTTCCTCATTTAAAATGTTTTAACCTAAAACTGAAAGGACAGCTGGTCTTAGAGGAGACTGGATTTTCTAAAACTATTTCTCTCTTGAATTTCAGAGAGAGAAGAAAGACTTTTAACTCCTGAGAAGGTGAAAGACAAACGTTTACAGAAAAATTTACATAGGACCTCCCACTGTCTCACCTGACTCAGGCCATGGCTGTTCCTCCTTGCTCTGCACAATGGCCCCAGTGCCGCAGATTATCTTGGTCCCTAGCTGTCAGTCATGGCCTTACCGCTCCAGATCGCAGCTTCCCTTGCCTCCTCAAACATTAGAAGGAGCAGGAAAGGCTGCTTACCTGCTGCAATATCAGCCCATTTCATTAGACCCAGAACTGCCTCCTTCCTCTGGCTGTCCTCACTATGGGCTCTTTTGCACTTCCAGCTCTCTTGATACCCTGGTGTACCCTCATCACTAATGTAAGTAAACACAAAGGGCCAGATTTTAAAACGTATGCGCGGCCATAGATTTGTGTGCGCAACCCGGCGTGCATAAATCTACGCCTGATTTCATAACATGCGCGCGCAGCTGTGTGCATGTTATAAAATCCGGGGTCGGCACACAGAAGGGGGTGCACACTTGTGCACCTTGCGCGCGCCGTGCCCTAGAGGAGCCCCGATGGCTTTTCCTGTTCCCTCTGAGGCCGCTCCAAAATAGGAGCGGCCTCGGAGGGAACTTTCCTTCTGCCCCCCCCCCCACCTTCCCCTCCCTTCCCCTACCTAACACGCCCCCCTAGCCCTATCTAAACCCTTGCTCACCTTTGTTTGAGAAGTTGCGCCTGCCTCCAGGCAGGCGTAGATTGCGCGCGACGGCTGGCCCACGATCCCGGGCATAGCGGCAAATGGCCGCTGTGCCTGGAGGCTCTGGCCCTGCCCCGTCCCCTTTTTCAAGCCCCAGGACATACGCGTGTCCCGGGGCTTGTGCGTGCTGCCGACCTATGCAAAATAGGCTCGGCACGCGCAGGGGCAGGTTTTCGGAGTTATGCGCGTAACCCTTTGAAAATCTACCCCACATTGTTTTTGTACTTATTCACAGTAGGCACAAACTTGTTCTTTGATATTTGATACAAAGTCTATCTGTAAAAAGCATCTGTAAACTTTGTTCCAAAGCAGACAGAATGCAAATTTCCCCTTTGGGGTTAATTTTCAAAGGTTTGCTGCAAACAAAATTTGCATATACATGTGTAAGTAGTGTGCACATGTGTATATGTTATTTTGGAAACATCAGGAGTGCACATGTACTTACAATGACACGCATAAATGTTAAAAGGAAAAAGGGTGGTTTAGGGACATTTTGGAAATATGCGCACAAGCTGCTATTTTGTAAGCAGTATATGAGCATACAAATACATTACCAAACTTGCCTTGCAATTTTAAACCTGTTATTGAGTCATGAAAGTGAAATTGTGCTTATTGTTTTTCTGCAGTTTTTGGATGGGAAGTCTGGGTTAACTGGTAGTGGTCGTGGTGGGGAGAAGTTCATGGCGAAATACAGGAGGATCTGGGTAAACTTGTGGAGGTGTTGACGAACTGGTGATTGCAAGTATGTGTGCATGTAAGTATTTTCAGAAGCAGTGTATGTGCATTCTTTCTGAAATACATGCCTCTGTTACGCGTGCTGTCCGTGGCAGAACTGAGGCATGGCCCCCTCACCTCTCTGCAGTAACTCCATCTCCTGGTTCTTCCTCTCTGGCGGTGGTGGGTTGCCAGCTCCGTCCTCGGGCCTCCCCTGGTGCCTCCGGCTCAGCTGCTGTCCCTGGCGTTCCCGGGCCAGCCACCAATTCCATTGCTTCACGTCGGGCCTCTCCGCATGGTCCGCGGAGAGATGCTGCTACTCAGCGCCACGCGCATCACCAATGCTTATGTAGGGCCCACAGCGGGAACCAAGCGTGGCCCCAGATGATGACATCAGCGGAGCTGCAGTATTTAAGCGCAGGCTCCGCTCCCTAGCTTTGCCTTTTCAACAGGTCTCCTCTCTGGTCGAGTACTTGTTGTCTCCTTAGAGATTCGTCTTACTCCTGTGTTCCTGCTCCCTCTTTCCTTGTTCCTACGTTCCTGCCTTGCACCTTACATCGGATTGCCTACACGGACTTTGCCTCTGCTTCGCCTGACCACGTCATTGACTCTCTCCAAGCCCGGATCTCTGCATTGCCTACGTCGTTGCCTCTCTCCAAACCCAGACCTCTGCGTTGCCTGACTACGCCGTTGCCACTCTCCAGACCCGGAACTCTGCATTGCCTCACTATGCCGTTGCCGCTCTCCAGACCTAGACCTCTGCATTGCCTGACTACATCGCTGCCTCTTTCCAGACCCAGACCTCTGCGTTGCCTGACTATGCCGTTGACGCTCTCCATACCCAGACCTCTGCATTGCCTGACTACGTCGCTGCCTCTTTCCAGACCCAGACCTCTGCATTGCCTGACTACGCCATTGCCGCTCTCCAGACCCAGACCTCTGCATTGCCTGACAACGTCGTTACCTCTCTCCAGACCTAGACCTCAGCAGCGTTCAACAAAGCTTGACTATCTCTGTGATCAGACCTCAGCCATGCTTGCCACTGCTTCCAGATTGCCGCCAGCCCTGACTCAAGCCTGTCTCTTGACGCCTCTTCAGCCTACATCCTGGACTTGGCCTATTCAAGCTTCAGCCTGCTTTTGCTCGGGCGCCCCCTGTCTGCCTTGGTTCCTTTCGCACCCAGGTCTCCAGGACACTACCTTGTCTAGTATGAGACTGTACCATCTCTCTCCTGCTGTCTCTGGGCCGAACTCGATCTCTTCATTGTCTACATACAGAGGCCCACCTAAGTCCAGCCGGTCCCAGCACCCAAAGGCTCAACCCGCAGGGAACGAGGACTGGTATTTGTGAAGCTCCAGCTGGCCTCTGTTCATCAGCCCTTTCCGCCTGCCAACGGTGGGGACCCATAGGTCCCTACCTACGGGTTGCATCAACTCCACCTCGACCCAAGGGTCTACCTCCAGCGCAACAGCCTCTGCATATAACTTGGTGTTTTTACAGACACATCATACTTATGAAGTGTGTCAAATATAATCATGTAATGCAGGAAAACAATGTGTTTTCCTGCATTACAAATATACTCAAGCACTACAACATTCCTGAGTACTTTTGGGACAGAAATGCATTCCTATTCATATAACTCAGGGTTTTTATGTAAACGTTAAACTTATTGTGTAAAATATAATCATGTACGATTATAGAGAAGCAATGTGTTTTCCTGCATTACAAATATACACAAGCACTGGAACATATCAGAGTATTTTTGTGGCAGAAATACATGGATTTTATAAACTGTGCAGCTCCCACCAAACAATTTATAAAATACTAGCTAAAATCTCCACAGGCACACCTCTACACAGATTTAGTAGCTTATGCCGACCATTGAAAACTGGGCTTTAGAAGGTGATTTTAAAACTTCCTGCAGATGCTTTTTATCCATGGACTTTAAACTAATTTTCAAAGGGAAAATACTGTGGGATGGTAACTTTTAAACAGGCGCGCACAGGTGATTGTATTTGCTGACTCGTGTCCAGAAACGCATCCATTTTATAACATACGTGCATATATGCCCACGTTATAAAATAGCCTAGACAAGCATACGTGTGCACCGTTTTAAATGGACTCACGCATGTGCGCACAAATCCCGTTTCCACTGCGTAAGTAGGGGGATTTTAAAAGGGGCGCCCATCCATGCCATTGCCGGTTGCACCAGTTCGTTCCAGGTTCACTCAGGCAAGGGATGGACTTCCAAACTAGGGATGTGAATCGTTTTTCAACGATTAAAATTATCGTCTGATAATGTTTATATCGTCTTAAATCGTTATAGAACACGATACAATAGAAATTCTAACGATTTATCGTTAAAAATCGTTAAATCGTGTTAGTGCGCACTAACTCGAGTTAGTGCGCACTAACTCCCCGTTAGTGCGCACTAACTCGATTTAGTGCGCACTAACTGAAAATGATACAAATAAACACTTTCCAGGTCACTGAAGGTCAGTTAGGAATGAATATGTGTTCCTATTGGCTGGCTGCCCTCTTATCTATTGATGTTACCAAGGTTACCACTGAGGTGATGGTTGGGGGGATGGGAAATGGAACTGGAAACTAACGAACACCAACAGAAAATGAAACAAAGTGTTCACACTTCACAGGTCAGTAAAGGTCACTTAGGAATGAATATGTATGTATGTATTCCTATTGGCTGGCTGTGCTCTTATCTATTGATGTTACCAAGGCTAACACTGAGGTAATGGTTGGGGGGATGTGAAATGGAAACAGTTGGAAGCTTGACAAAAAAAGTAATGTAATGATCAGCACTCACGTGACTAGAACTTGTTTGTTTATTATTTTAGTTAGCAGGCACCTGAAATGCTAGTGCATGTTGAATTTGCCAATCACTGTGCATTTTAGAAAGGTGGTCCTGGCTGGAACTGTACACAGTTCAAATATATGTAATTGATTGTTGGTAAGTGTATTTTTTAAGTAGCCACACTGGCACAAGTATGTTTACTTTTCCTCCTACTTAACTCACTAGCTCAGCTTTGTAAGAAGGGCTTCTCTGCTTGTGTGTTGTTTTTGTTTGGTGTGAGGAGAGCAGAAACATCAGATCTTTATTCAATCTACTACAGTCATCTCTTACAGTGCCCTATCCCTATTAATACCAGGAGTGTTGTGATCTTCCTGCACACAGTGCCCTAACCCTGATACCAGTCTGAGACAGCTCCCTCCCTGCATTACTAGTGAGAGGCTGGCTTCACAGACAGGGGGGAGCTGCCTGACCCTCACTCCTGACTTCCCCCATGTCCCAGCTAGTGAATGGTGTGTGGGTGAGGGGGGGGGGGAGGATGGTGAAGTCTGAGACAGCTCCCTCCCTGCATTACTAGTGAGAGGCTGGCTTCACAGACAGGGGGGAGCTGCCTGACCCTCACTACTGACTTCCCCCATGTCCCAGCTAGTGAATGGTGTGTGGGTGAGGGGGGGGGGAGGATGGTGAAGTCTGAGACAGCTCCCTCCCTGCATTACTAGTGAGAGGCTGGCTTCACAGACAGGGGGGAGCTGCCTGACCCTCACTCCTGACTTCCCCCATGTCCCAGCTAGTGAATGGTGTGTGGGTGAGGGGGGGGGGGGAGGATAGTGAAGTCTGAGACAGCTCCCTCCCTGCATTACTAGTGAGAGGCTGGCTTCACAGACAGGGGGGAGCTGCCTGACCCTCACTCCTGACTTCCCCCATGTCCCAGCTAGTGAATGGTGTGTGGGTGAGGGGGGGGGGGGAGGATGGTGAAGTCTGAGACAGCTCCCTCCCTGCATTACTAGTGAGAGGCTGGCTTCACAGACAGGGGGGAGCTGCCTGACCCTCACTCCTGACTTCCCCCATGTCCCAGCTAGTGAATGGTGTGTGGGTGAGGGGGGGGGAGGATGGTGAAGTCTGAGACAGCTCCCTCCCTGCATTACTAGTGAGAGGCTGGCTTCACAGACAGGGGGGAGCTGCCTGACCCTCACTCCTGCCTTCCCCCATGTCCCAGCTAGTGAATGGTGTGTGGGTGAGGGGGGGGGGAGGATGGTGAAGTCTGAGACAGCTCCCTCCCTGCATTACTAGTGAGAGGCTGGCTTCACAGACAGGGGGGAGCTGCCTGACCCTCACTCCTGACTTCCCCCATGTCCCAGCTAGTGAATGGTGTGTGGGTGAGGGGGGGGGGAGGAGGATGGTGAAGTCTGAGACAGCTCCCTCCCTGCATTACTAGTGAGAGGCTGGCTTCACAGACAGGGGGGAGCTGCCTGACCCTCACTCCTGACTTCCCCCATGTCCCAGCTAGTGAATGGTGTGTGGGTGAGGGGGGGGGGGGGAGGATGGTGAAGTCTGAGACAGCTCCCTCCCTGCATTACTAGTGAGAGGCTGGCTTCACAGACAGGGGGGAGCTGCCTGACCCTCACTCCTGACTTCCCCCATGTCCCAGCTAGTGAATGGTGTGTGGGTGAGGGGGGGGGGAGGATGGTGAAATCTGAGACAGCTCCCTCCCTGCATTACTAGTGAGAGGCTGGCTTCACAGACAGGGGGGAGCTGCCTGACCCTCACTCCTGACTTCCCCCATGTCCCAGCTAGTGAATGGTGTGTGGGTGAGGGGGGGGGGGGAGGATGGTGAAGTCTGAGACAGCTCCCTCCCTTCATTACTAGTGAGAGGCTGGCTTCACAGACAGGGGGGAGCTGCCTGACCCTCACTCCTGACTTCCCCCATGTCCCAGCTAGTGAATGGTGTGTGGGTGAGGGGGGGGGGAGGATGGTGAAGTCTGAGACAGCTCCCTCCCTGCATTACTAGTGAGAGGCTGGCTTCACAGACAGGGGGGAGCTGCCTGACCCTCACTCCTGACTTCCCCCATGTCCCAGCTAGTGAATGGTGTGTGGGTGAGGGGGGGGGGAGGATGGTGAAGTCTGAGACAGCTCCCTCCCTGCATTACTAGTGAGAGGCTGGCTTCACAGACAGGGGGGAGCTGCCTGACCCTCACTCCTGACTTCCCCCATGTCCCAGCTAGTGAATGGTGTGTGGGTGAGGGGGGGGGAGGATGGTGAAGTCTGAGACAGCTCCCTCCCTGCATTACTAGTGAGAGGCTGGCTTCACAGACAGGGGGGAGCTGCCTGACCCTCACTCCTGACTTCCCCCATGTCCCAGCTAGTGAATGGTGTGTGGGTGAGGGGGGGGGGGGAGGATGGTGAAGTCTGAGACAGCTCCCTCCCTGCATTACTAGTGAGAGGCTGGCTTCACAGACAGGGGGGAGCTGCCTGACCCTCACTCCTGACTTCCCCCATGTCCCAGCTAGTGAATGGTGTGTGGGTGAGGGGGGGGGGGAGGAGGATGGTGAAGTCTGAGACAGCTCCCTCCCTGCATTACTAGTGAGAGGCTGGCTTCACAGACAGGGGGGAGCTGCCTGACCCTCACTCAAGCAGAGAAGCCCTTCTTACAAAGCTGAGCTAGTGAGTTAAGTAGGAGGAAAAGTAAACATACTTGTGCCAGTGTGGCTACTTAAAAAATACACTTACCAACAATCAATTACATATATTTGAACTGTGTACAGTTCCAGCCAGGACCACCTTTCTAAAATGCACAGTGATTGGCAAATTCAACATGCACTAGCATTTCAGGTGCCTGCTAACAAAAATAATAAACAAAGAAGTTCTAGTCACGTGAGTGCTGATCATCACATGTCAAGCTTCCAACTGTTTCCATTTCACATCCCCCCAACCATTACCTCAGTGGTAACCTTGGTAACATCAATAGATAAGAGCACAGCCAGCCAATAGGAATACATATTCATTCCTAAGTGACCTTTACTGACCTGGGAAGTGTGAACACTTTGTTTCATTTTCTGTTGGTGTTCATGAGTTTCCAGTTCCATTTCCCATCCCCCCAACCATCACCTCAGTGGAAACCTTGGTAACATCAATAGATAAGAGGGCTGCCAGCCAATAGGAACACATATTCATTCCTAACTGACCTTCAGTGACCTGGAAAGTGTCTATTTGTATCATTTTGAGTTAGTGCGCACTAATCGGAAAAAACGATTTTTAACGATTTTTCAATGAAATAATCGTGCCAAACACGATTTTCTTCTCCTGCCACACGATTTCTATCGTTAAGACGATATGGAAAACGATTCACATCCCTATTCCAAACACTTCTAGTTTAATAGCCTCCCTTTTCCCCTTTTTAACCCAGATCCTTAAAACCCTGTTGACATGCCTATATATTTTTTTTGTTTTAGGATGCACACGCCATCCACAGCAGAAGTAAAGTTATGTGAAAACTGCAGTCATGCTTTGAAAATTCCAAAGTGTGTGTATAAGAGCAAACTCCTCCTCAGTACTGCCACTAGGAACGCCTCTTCATGCTGCACAAACTTTTACCCACAGGGCAGGCAATTTTCTAAAAGTCTTTTTCTGCAGGGAAAGCACAGTTTGCCAGCAGAAATACTACTACTACTATTATTTGCCATTCTTAAAGCTCTACTAGACATACACAGCACTCTATGGAACTCGCAATCAAGTCAAAACAAACAACAGGCATTGAAAGGTGTATCTGTTGTAGAGAAGTGTTTTAGGTTTTAAAAGCAGCCTCAGAATGGTGAGTTTATGGAATGGACTTCAATATCTAAAATAAAGGACTTTTGACTGTTCCGACTATACAAACAGAAGTAAGAGATTGTGCTTTTTCCATAGCAGGTCCAAAGCTTTGGAATTCTCTACTTGAGATGTTACGTGTGATACCAGATAGAAAGAGATTCCCACAAAAACCCTCCTCACCATCGCTAATACAATTGTTAAACCCATCTCCCTCATCTTAAATAGATCTATAACTCTTGGCTCTGTCCCAAACCAATTAAAGCAAGTCACTATAAAACCCATCCTTAAAAAACCCTCCCTTGATCCTGCTGAACCTGCCAACTTTCGCCCCATTTCCAACCTCCCATTCCTATCCAAAATCTTAGAAAAAATCATCAATCGCCAACTAACAGACTACTTGAATGAGATTCACATCCTTTTCCCCTTCCAATACGGTTTCCGTAAACACCATAGTACAGAAACCCTCCTCATTTCGCTAGCCGACTACATCCTAAAAGCCCTCAACAATGGTCAATCCTACATCCTTGCCCTACTTGATATTTCCTCCGCCTTTGATACTGTCAATCTCAATATTTTAATCAATCGCCTCCTAGAAATTGGCATCTCAGGATCCGCTCTCCTCTGGTTTCAGTCTTTCCTCAGTAATCAACAATATAAAGTAAAAATTGGGAACAACGAATCTAAATCATATAACTTGACACAAGGTGTTCCACAAGGCTCCTCACTTTCTTCCACCTTATTTAACATTTACTTCCTTCCCCTATGCCGTCTCCTGTCTGACCTTGGTCTTCCTCATTTCATATATGCTGACAACATTCAACGCTGGACCTAAACTCTGGAACTCTCTCCCTCCTGACCTGAGATTGGAACAATCGACACCCACCTTTAAAAAGAGACTCAAGACTTGGTTGTTTAATCAAGCATTCTCCTAATCCCAATAACTATTCTGAACTTTTCAACAATCGACCTCAGGCCCGACTCAGTCAATTCCGAATATATATTCTCCTATATTATATTGTATTTAAATTGTACTCTCCTTGCTCCGTTGAAGTTATTTATTGCTCTCATTAAGTTATTTTATTTATTTCCAAGTTAAATCTTCCCTGTTCTCTGTAAGACATTATTCTATATTCTGTCAATTTTATTGTTACAATGTAAACCGAATTGATTAGTAACTTTGTTACTAGAACTTCGGTATATAAAACTGTTAAATAAATAAATAAATAAACATTCAGATTCTCATCCCTATCACTGACACACTGCCTAATGCAATCAAGACCTGGGAATCAGCCCTCCCCGCCATCAACGCTGTGTTCGACAACTTCCTCGTCCTTAACACTGCAAAAACTGAGCTACTAGCAATTTCCCCCAACATTATCACCATCAATCCTCCTTCAATCAATCACCATACACCCCTCATTACTTTCTCCTCTCACGTCCGCAGCCTTGGTGTCGTCTTAGACAATCAATCTAAAAAAATTCATAAACACAACCCTAAAAGATGGCTTTTTCAAACTACACACATTAAAAAAAACTCAAACCCTTACTTCACCTCCATGATTTCCGCACTATACTACAAACCATCATTCTGACTAAAATCGGCTACTGCAATGCCATTCTCCTAGGTCTCCCAAAAAGCACGGCCCAACCCTTACAAATTCTCCAAAATGCAGCTGCCCATATCCTTACGAATGTACATAAAAATGACCATATCAACCCGGTACTCAAACACTTACACTGGTTACCCATATCATCCCGGATACAATATAAAACTCTCACTTTAATTCATAAATCCCTCCACAACAATGACATGCAATGGTTCAAGGAACACCTCTACTTCCACGAAACTGGCAGACCCACCAGAAAACAACATGTAGCTACCTTACACACTCCCTCACATAAGCTGACGAAACTGAAGTCCACCGCAAACCATGCCCTCTCCAATGCTGGCCCTTCCTTATGGAATAATATGCCTCACACTCTGCGACAGGAACCATGCTATAAGAAATTTAGAACCTCAAAACATGGCTCTTCAAGCAAGCCTTCACTTGAGCCATCCTTCCCCTTCCCCTTCCTTTGCCCTCTACTCCCCCCCCCCCTTCGCGAACTACCTTACCTCCCTTTTCTGGTCCCCTGCTCCCCTTTCCGCCAATGCTGTTTCCTATTGTCACTCTCTCAGCCACACCTTATATGTATTCATCTTTTATACATAATGATATTCTACATCTCTGAGTAAATATTCCTTTAAGAGAACATAAGAACATAAGAAATTGCCATGCTGGGTCAGACCAAGGGTCCATCAAGCCCAGCATCCTGTTTCCAACAGAGGCCAAAACCAGGCCACAATAACCTGGCAATTACCCAAACACTAAGAACCCATGCTACTGATGCAATTAATAGCAGTGGCTATTCCCTAAGAATAATTGATTAATAGCCATTAATGGACTTCTCCTCCAAGAACTTATCCAAACCTTTTTTGAACCCAGCTACACTAACTGCACTAACCACATCCTCTGGCAACAAATTCCAGAGCTTTATTGTGCGTTGAGTGAAAAAGAATTTTCTCTGATTAGTCTTAAATGTGCTACTTGCTAGCTTCATGGAATGCCCCCTAGTCCTTCTATTATTCAAAAGTGTAAATAACCGAGTCACATCTACTCGTTCAAGACCTCTCATGATCTTAAAGACCTCTATCATATCCCCCCTCAGCCGTCTCTTCTCCAAGCTGAACAGCCCTAACCTATTCAGCCTTTTCTCATAGGGGAGCTGTTCCATCCCCTTTATCATTTTGGTTGCCCTTCTCTGTACCTTCTCCATCGCAACTATATCTTTTTTGAGATGTGGCGACCAGAATTGTACACAGTATTCAAGGTGCGGTCTCACCATGGAGCGATACAGAGGCATTATGACATTTTCCGTTCTATTAACCATTCCCTTCCTAATAATTCCTAACATTCTGTTTGCTTTTTTGACTGCTGCAGCACACTGAGCCGACGATTTCAATGTATTATCCACTATGATGCCTAGATGCCTAGATCTTTTTCCTGGGTGGTAGCTGGGTGGTAGCTCCTAATATGGAACCTAACATCGTGTAACTACAGCAAGGGTTATTTTTCCCTATATGCTCGTTTACCAAGCTAAATGTTTATGTGTGTACATAGTTTGTCATATATATCATCTTCCTTCTAAACATTGTTATACATAGAGGTATATCTTCAAACGATACGCGAGTGCATACTTTTGTTCGCGCAGCAGGCACGAACAAAATTACGCTGGATTTTATAAGATACGCGCGTAGCCGCGCATATCTTATAAAATCCGGGGTCGGCGCGTGCAAGGCTGCGCAAAATCGGCAGCCTGCGCGCGCCGAGCCGCACAGCCTGCCTCCATTCCCTCCGAGGCCGCTCCGATTTCAGAGCGTCCTAGGAGGGAACTTTCCTTCGCCCTCCCCCCACCTTCCCCTCTCTTCCCCTACCTAACCCACCCCCCCCCCGGCCCTATCTAAACCCCCCCTTACCTTTGCGCGCGCCGGCCGGCAGCCCCGCTCCGACCTCCGGTCCGGGGGCTGGTCTGGAGGCCTCGACCTCGCCCCTGGGCCCGCCCCCGAAGCACCGCGGCACGCCCCTGAAACGCCGCGTCGTTTCGGGAACGCCCCCAGACATGCCCCCTCCCGCCCCTTTTCGAAAGCCCCGGGACTTACGTGCGTCCCGGGGCTTTACGCGCGCCAGTGGCCTATGCAAAATAGGCGCGCTGGCACACAGGCCTTTTAAAATCTGCCCCATAGTAATTCATAATCTCTCATATTAATCACTTTCACTACCTTGCTATAGACTGTTTATGAATTTGTTGTTTGCTAAGTTATTTGTAAAGCCTGTTGCTGAATTTGCTGTTTCCCTGTAAACCGATTAGATGTTCCAAACGATTATCGGTATATAAAAACCCACAAAGAAATAAGTAAATAAAAATGTGAGCTAAAAACATGGTTATTCAAAAATGCATATAACCTAACTTAGTAACGTCAGAATGTAAAGATATTAATTGAAGCAAGAGGAATAAATCTTTATGAGAGAACCTAAGAATCGTAAAGCAATGTACAGACTATTATGTGAGATTTGTTATATTATTTTCCTGTATTACTTGCCTTAAGTCTTAGATCTTTAGTAAGCTATATAATATCTATTGGAACATATCATTTCATTTGAGATATGTTAATCAATACCAATGAATACTAACTTTGTAAACCATCAAGATTTGTCGATCAATAGTTATGAATGTTACCTCTAAATCATTGTGATCATTATATGGAACACCGGCGTATAAAATGTTTAAATAAATAAATAAATAAATAGATGTGGCTAGAGAGGGAGCAAGAGGCACCGAATCTGGACGTCTAATCCATGCATATGGTGCAGTGAGGTGGAAAGTGTGGATTCAGGAGTGCATGGTAAAGAAGAAGAGGACAGACCAGAGCAATTTGCCAGATAGATGGAGTTCACAAGGAAAGGTGTAGGGAGAGGAAGATAAGAGAGGCAGTGAAGTGCTGCCGAGTGAATGCATTTGTAAGTGCAGAAAAGAAGCTTGCACTGTGTGCAGAAGATGATGAGGAGTTAATGGGGCAAATTGAGATGAGAAGTTGCATGGTCACACTCCCACTGAAGGAAGATAAGTCGTGCAGCTGAACTTTGAATAGATCACAGTGAGGAAAGATGGTTTAGTGGGAGGCCTATGAAGAGCAATTTGCACTTGCAATAGGAGATGTTAAGTGAATGGATGAGCATTTTGGTAGCATGCTTAGAAAGGAAGGAAGAAATGACATGCTTTAGATGTGGATAGAAAAGGAGAGAGAGAGAGAGAGGTTTCAGAGATGACCCTTCTAAAACCGAACTCTTACTAATTACTCCAGAAGGTAGTCCCATACTTCTCCAATCACAAAATATTCCACATATATCACACGCCAGAGATCTTGGAGTCCTAATCGACAGTCACCTGAACCTAAAGCATTTTATAAAACACACTACTAAGGAGTGCTTCTACAAGTTACAAGTACTCAAAAAACTCAAACCGCTCCTATTCCACTACGATTTCAGATCCATCCTCCAAGCCATTCTGTTCTCTAAGATCAACTATTGCAACTCCATTCTGCATGGTCTTCCAGCCTCTACCATTAAACCGCTCCAGCTGCTACAAAATGCAGCGGCAAGGATCCTGACAAATACCAATCGGAGAGAGCATATTTCTCCTATTCTAAAAGATCTCCACTGGCTCCCAGTAAACTTCCGGATCCTCCATAAATCTCTCACAATCATTCATAAAAATATCCACCATCAAACCCCGCTTGATCTGTCTCATCCTCTCAGACTGCACTCGACAGCCAGGCCTTTAAGGGATGCTTACAAGGGATCTTTACACGTTCCTACAATCAAATTAGTGCACCACGCAAACATCAGAGACCGGTCATTCTCTACTGCAGCCCCTTCCATGTGGAACGCCATGCCTCCGGACCTCAGACTGGAGACTTGTCTAACAACTTTTAAAAAGAAACTAAAGCCATGGCTGTTCAGCCAAGCCTTCCCCACTACAAACTCCATTCCCTGATCTAGAATTGTACACCACACATCTCTGTAAACAAAACTTTCCAAATTTTCATGCATAATATCCATTAAAGAGAGGTTGGCTCCTTGCCCCCTCCTCTGTATATAGTATTTATTCTATTTTATTGCACTTTATATATTTATTGCTCCGCTCACCCCTTCTTTTTTTCCTACTCCAAGTTAAGGCTTCCTTGTTATAATGTAACTGTATGCTCTATATCTCTTGTTGATTGGTTAATTGTATATTCTACTTAGTTCATTGTAAACCGAATTGATTTGATTTGTATCAAGAAAGTCGGTATATAAAAGCCTTAATAATAATAATAATAATAATAATAATGACCCCCAAGGCTGCAGGTACAGCTTTGCTTGTTTCATTTCCATTGAGCATGCATCCCATCCTAGAATGTGGGGTTATGGCTAAGCAGCCTGCTGTGCTTACCTTCCCATTTCTCTCACAACATATTTTATTCTTAGCAGCTTTATAACTCTGCAGGTTGTATGACTTGTTTGGCAATGACATGCCTACCAAATGAAATGATTTCTCCCAGAGTCAGTACCATGTTTCTAAATGATATAGCAGGAGGTACTCTATAAAGTTCTAGAGATGGTAGCCTCCCCTCCCCACCTATCCATAGATTTCAAACCTATTCGCGTTATCGCATGGGCGCGCAGAAATAGACGCAGGGAGATTTATCCTACTATTTTATAAAATGTGCAGTATAGTTCTACTCTGAAAGTACAGATGTATGTTTCGATATGCATGAATGTCTAAAAGGCAATGAAAGTGCTTACTTTTTCTACCTGTTTTATAAACATATGCATGTATATGTTATGCCCCTAGACTGCCCCTTTGCGCTGATAAATGTGCACGTGAAATCGAAAGTGCGCGCATACTTTTGATGTTTATAAACTAGCATGTTCGCAAATACAGGCTACTTATGTGCCCCTATGCTTATTTTCCACATGTAACCCCTTTGAAATGTTATTCAGTAGTGTTTATATATACAGTATTTACATAAAATAGGTATAGTTGGTAAATGTTAAGAGAATACATGTAATTTTGAAAATGCAAAATTGGTTACAATGCTGTTTCCCACAACCTAACCCACATCAGGTACTTTAAAAGTATACTCACTGTGGAGCAATGTGCTTATTTTTACCTGCATACAGGGTGCACAGAATTATAAAGATGGCTTATTTATCTAGGTAAATAGCCATTTACTCAGGTAAGCAGATTTTGAAAATGGTCCTCTCTATAAACAGTTTTATAAAGGCCTATAAAACATGCCAAGCTTTGCTGGTATGCCAAGTTAAACTAGGGGCTCAATAAGAGTATCCGCTCCAGCAAGCATGGGGAGTTTCGCCCAATCAATTACAGGACATAGTATTGTATTCATGGATCGGGCTTCCACTAGCTAACAGAATGGATTGATAACATACTGCCAGGTCACATCTCATGTGGAGGTCCGGGGGTTGGTCTCAATTTTCAAAAGATTCCAGATGTTGCAAAGTCTGAGGATACTTTTCTCCATGGACTTTGCACCAGTTCACAAAGGGAAATTATGACTTACTCTCCTTTCAAAAAATGCCTTGGGAAAAACTACTCACAGAGATGTGCACCTACTTTTTCTGCAGATAATTTTTCCCTGAAAAAAACCCCCACCCAGGATTGAGCAGAAGAAACAACAGAATCCAGACATATGAAGAGTGGGGCTGCAAAGGGTTAAATAAAATGTTGAATAAATGTTAACTTATTATGTTTGAAATGAATACAACTCTTCTAATACAACACTTCTAATAGTCCAGCTTTGAAATAGAAATAGAAGTCACATTCTTTGCCTGCAGCTTGCATTGTTTTTTTTTTATCATCTAAGTGAATGCATCTTTAATATACAATGTTATTTTATAATGCTGATATACAGTGCGAGCAAATTGGCCACAGCACAAAAAAATGCATGGAATTCTGAGTCTGCACTTAGGCAGATGCACCTTAAACCTTAAATTTAATTTGGTCTGAACCCAAAGAGGCAAGACAGTTGAAGCCATTAACCTCTGAAACCCAAGTTATCTTTAGATTTATCGGTGTTTTATTTTCAATTTGTTTAATAAATTGTCTGCCAGAAACCTGAAATATTACGATCATTATTGGTCAGGATTATTTGTTATCTAAGCATTTTCATTTACTGAAGATTTTATGTTCAGTAATTTAAATCACCTAAGCGTATGTCCTGTGCTGAGAAAAATGTTTCTCTAAGTAGTATGGGGTCGATTTTAAAAGGTGCACACGTGAGTCCATGTGTGCAGGGTTCCTGCTGCGTGAGTCCATGTGCGCAGGGTAGCCTGCTCCGCGGGGGGGGGGGGGGAGGGAATTTAGAATAATACATGCGGCAACGCGATCAGGCCTAAAACAATTCCCTCTCAGTCCACTAGCTCGTGCTTCCCCGGATCAACGTCTAATGGCGTTCTCCCGGCCCTCCCTTTTTTCTAGCACGGCACTTCTACACATCACCAGGGTTTACGCGCATGGCTGGGCCCTTTCTAAAATGCGCTCGGCATGCGCAAGCCCAGCCATGCACATAACCCCCAGTTTTTACGCATGCAGGGCTTTTAAAATTCGGGCTTATAAAATTATTTTTTATACTAGGCAGCTAATATTAATACAAGTTGTTACAAGTGGTTTGGGCAGCAGTAATTCTGGCTGATTGGACTACAGTGAACTTATCCTCAGCCTTTTTTGGATTGTAAATTGTCCTCATAAGCATTGCAGAGTACTTTTCAGTTATAAGAACATAAGAATTGCCATGCTGAGTCAGTCCAAGTCCATTGAGCCCAGCATCCTGTCGCTGATATTGGCCAATCCTGGCAGATCTCATAAAGCAGATCTAATTTTTGCTACTCACGCCCAGGAATAGCAATAGCTTTCCTTATTCTACCTGGCTAATAATGTGTTATGGAGAAAAAAAGTTTGCTGAGTGAAAAAGTACTTTCTGCAATTTGTGCAAGGGGGACATATTTCTTTTGTAAGTCACCATCTGGGTCATTCATCAAGTTGTGTTATGGCTCTATCATGCGTTGTATTGCTTATATCGTACAATATCGCCGTGATAGTGCACTATCATGGTTGATATTTCGTGATATATGCAATATTTGCATCTCCCTGTCCAGATAATACAATGCTTGGAAAGAAGATCATTTCTAGTCAATTTGATGCAAATATTTTATTGTGGCCAACTGAGAAGGTGGTCAGCCGCAATAAATTACCACCTCCTCGGTAAGCATTAGATGTGCAGCGGGACTCCGGAAAAGTGCCGAGGCAAGTGAGATGTATCTGAGCGTGGGTGGCAGGCTGAAGATTTGGGGCTCTGATCTCTGCCGAACCTAAATGCACCAGAAGAGACCCAACAACACAATGCTGGTCTCTGAGGTAGCCCTCTGGCCAGTTGATAGCCCTTTCAGACCCACTGCCTGGGAACGGCAGGTGCGACAGTATGGACAGAGGTCGAAGACAGGAGATGGCGCTGGAACAAGTAGGCACTTGGAGACTTGGACAAGGTTTCAGGCTACTCGGAGACTTAGGCAAGGTTTCAGGAAACTTGGAAAACTCGGACAAGGTTTTAGGATACAGGCACTAGTACAGGTTGAGTACTGCACCGTGCTCAACCTGTACTAGTGGTCGTGGACCACTGTATTAGTGGTTGTGGACCACACCAGAAGTGAAGCAGACTCCAGGCAGGAAGTGAAGACTTGGAACCGGAAACATGTCAAAGATTAAGGAGAGGCCTGCACGGAGGCGCGCCCTTACAGCCGCCATTGGCTGGTTGCGAACCACGCTGAAGCGGAGCAGGTTCTGGCTTGATTCTTGGGCATGGACGGAAGCAGGTACAAGGTACTCCGAAGACCGGGAACAGGATTCAAGACTTGGAACTCAGATTCAGGAACAGACCTTGGCATTAAAAACAGGAGCCTTCCAGAGACTTGCGCTGCAGACGTGAAGATAGGCCTTGTGCCACGAAGCACCCTACACAGCCCTCCATGGGCTGGTCACAGATCATGATGGTGGCATGCCAGGAAAGGTGAACAAGTAGGAAATCTGGAAGCAGGACGAAGAGCTGGAGACGAGGACATCAGGATCAGGACTGGAATGCAGAACATTAGGAATATCAGGAACATCTGGAGATAGGAATATCTGGAAACAGGATAGATGAGGACACAGGATCCGACGAGAGACCAGGAACCATGGACGAAGACAAAGGAGCTCCCATGATGAACAGAGGACCTAGAAAAAGCAAAGATGGACCTTGGAGCCTCCTGGAATGAAGAGCTAGAACAGACGAAGAATCCAGGAGCGGACTGGCTCCTTGCGAAGGTGATGAGGGACTGACGAGGAGCCCTTTTATAGGGTTGAAGAGGAGACGCCCAAATGATGTCATCAGGTGGGGCCATGGGGTTTTTCCCCATGGCTATGCACCTACAGGGAGGCCAGGACCGGGGACAGCGATGGAGACATCAATGCCGTGAAGATCAGGACTAGAGGTGACACTAGGCCGTGAAACAGGGCGCACATGTCGGCGGCTTCATGCTGCGAAGAGGAAGCAGGTCAGCGGCGGCTTACTGTTGTGAAGGCAGACAACGGCGGTGGCTCCGCCCGCCGCGGAATGGATTGCGGCGGCACTCGGGTCGCGAGAGAAGGACATTGGCGGCGGCCTCCAGGCCGCAGAAACAAATGGCAGCATTGGCAGTGGCTCTGCCCACCGTGAAGAACAGGCAGTGGCACTAAGGTCGCAGCAGTGGCGGCGGCACTGCCCGCCGTGAAGAACAGGTGTTGGTGCTCAGACCGCGTCGAAGATGAGAGGCTGCTTGCGGCTAGGCCCACAAGCAGCATCGTAACACATGGCTGGTGCAAGGTCATGTCACTACCATTTTAGAAAATGGCACAAACTGGGACGTGTGCAAGGGTGCACACGTCCCACCCCATGGCACCCCAAAACACCTTAACAACCCTACACCCTATCCCCCTGATGTAGATTAAACCACGCTCGCAGGCACCCACAGCCCCCGAAGTTCATTAACCCACAAACCCAATCCCTGGCCCCCTGAAATAAACTAACCACAACTCTGGCCCCCCCAGAAATAACAACCACACAGCCCCCCCCCCCTGGCCTGCCTGATACACATTAACCCACACCCCATGCTCCCCAGCACCACCTGAAATACCTTAACAACACCCCCAGCCTACCTGGCCCCCCGATGTATATTAATCCCTTCCTCTGCCCACCCGAAAAAGGTACAGCACCCCACTGCACCCTCCCCTCTCCCCTGAACTCTCCAGAGCCCCTTACCTTAAACGGTATCCCACCTTTTTCTAAAATGGTGACGATATGACCTTGTACTAGCCATGTGACTGGGGTAAGGTGTGGGGATTGGACCTAGGCCATGTGGTGGGGGTGGGGGTTAATGCACATTGGGGGGGGCTTAAATGTACTTCAGGGCAGACTGCCACCACCGCCATCACACATGTAATTAAAACTTCATTTCTATTTTGGGGCAGTCGGGGCTACCTCTACTGACCCCCACTCAACCTCCCCATTTGGCCACATTTTTTTGTTTGGGGCCAGTGGCCCTTTAAGGAATGGACATCCCATGAGGCTGGGGCTGCCATTACGTTAAAGGGCTGATCGTCACGTTCATTTGCATCATGATCTTTGGCCGCAACACATAGGACCGCTCCATACAGCTGCAGTTAAAAACATCAGGAGACACTGAACCACAAAGACCAGAAGGATAAAAGATAATAATTGAATCATGAAGAATAAATCAAATTAGAGAATGTAAGATGCTAAAAACAATCCATAGAATAAGATGCAAAAACTACCACTTCATTTTATTTTTCTGTACTCTTTGCTTTATGTAACCAATCATTGTTTGTCCATTGAGTTATAATTATGAATGTCAATTTGTAAACCGTTGCAAGCTATACCTGGAATGACGGTATGTAAAATGTCTAAATAAATACATACATACATACATACATATTTTATGTTTTATTGTTTTCTATTATTAGTAATATGCTTTGTAGACTTTCAAAGAACCCGGTCAGTGTTAATGCTGGATGGGATTTTCTTTTAACTTTCCCTGTAAGCTATCCTTTGGTTAACAAGAAGAGTTTGCACCTTTATTCTTCAATTAAATAGTGACAAGGAGTGGTAGTGTAAAGCATGCTAATAAGCAGGACCTCCCTGTGGGAACCTGTGATAGATGACTGTTTCACATTGAGAGGCAGACAGGGCTGTTGACACTGGCTGTCAAAAAGGCTTCATGCCTTTGAAAGAAAATCTTAATCTTCTTTATTCATGTGTGAACAGGTCCAGGCCTTCCTCCTGCAACTCATGCACATTGGCTATCCAAACTGTGGGTTGCTAGGTTTTTGGGCAGGGTTTGTTTGCCTGTGTCTGCTTTGTAGGAATGGATGAGGACTGAAAATTAAAATCTGTCTGACAGAGAGCACTGCTTCTCTGTCTCTGTTTGAAGAGACATGGCAACCTGGGGTGAAAGGAAAAGGAATTTTATTGAGCGTAAAACCGCTCAATGTTTAAATGTTGGCTGTAAGAAATGAATAGTCAGTTTGGGAGACTTGTAGGCTGTTTATAGACATAAAGATGACTGTCAATCATGGCACAATAGTGAAATTTGTGTTGGAGAAAAGTACTTTTTAGTGGCTGAACTTGTGTTTCCTGTTAAAATGGACAAACAAAAAGCTTTTTTTTTGTCTGGAGTTTCCAAGCATTAAAATTTCAGAATAACAGAGATGCTGTTACTGTTACAGTGAAGGTTGGTCTTTGTGATAATGAACTGGCTGTCAATTTACAGCATTTTCTTTTCAGATAAACCCAGATAGAAACTCTTACCATATTTCTTTTTATCTCTTCCCATTTCTAAATCTCTTTGATACAACACTTGTCTCTCTCGTTGTTTATTATAATGTGTATGAATGGTTTAGCAACTGAATGAGGTATATAGGAATACTCTCATTACTGCTATTAACTGATTTAGAGAATGATTAAAGAAGATTCTCCTTCATTGTACAAAACTTACTTCCAGTTACCTACATCCAAACTAAATCTTGGTGATCCATAGAAAAGTTAAAAATATGTGCATGTACAGTAATGAATTTAGAATTTTGGCTCCCCTAAGCACTGTCACCCCCTGTCACCCCTTCTCCCCTCTGCCCAAGGGGCCCATGCAATTATGTACACTGAAAGCAGGGGCAGACTTTTCAGCGCCCTCTTTTTCAACGCACACATGGCGCCCGCAAGGGGGGGGGCGCCATGCGATATGGAAATTAGGGGGTCGCGGCTGCCGGTTATAAAGACCGACGCCGATAAACTCGGCCACGGTTTTCATAACTTGCCTGTCTGCCAGTAATAAAAATGGCCGCCAAGTTTACCGGCGTCGGTCTTCATAACTTGGCAGTCTGCCGAGTTATTTTATTTTACTTTAAAAAAGAGGTACAGAAAAGCAGTTTTTTCTGCTTTTCTGTACTTCTTTTCAATGCGCTCAGCTATTAACGCCTGCTCCAGGCAGGCGTTAATAACTGAACGATAAATGTGCGTCTGAGATGCACATTTATCTTTTTGCATTCAGAGTGAATGAGTAATAGCCTCATTCACATGTTTGCATGTGATGAGCGCTATCTCATTCACTCCGCGTTGGACGCACATTAAATAGGCTCTAATCCCCCTATTGCATTAGGGGGTGGATTAGCGCCTATTTATCCCATGTCCAACTGCAGGTTAAACAGTGCACTCGGCTGAGCGCACTGTATTGCATCGGCCCCTAAGGTTGGACAACAGGAAGCAGATGATCTAAGGCACAGCGCCTTAGTTTCCTGTGGCAGCTCAAGGGTCGATCCTGTGGCATAAATTAAAATATTCTGAAGCAAATTGGCAACAATTTCCATATTTTATATTACATTATAAAAATAAAGTAGTTTTACACTATAACAAGCCTTCAACAGGCCTTCTCCTAAACAGCCCTCTCCTACACTACCCCTCCCTAAAGTATACTTGCGCCCCTACTCTTAAACATATCCTTGAGTCTGGACATAGTCTATCTGTCCACCCCTGCCTGTACATAAGTCAGCGTTCCCCCCCCCCCCCTCCCTTTCCCTTCCCCCTTATATTTTAATACTTATATTTAATATCTATTTTATTACCCCCTCAACTTCCCTTTCTCTCCACCCAAGTCACTACCATTTGTACAGTACCTCCCTTCTTATATTTGTAAAACATAATTCTTATACCTTTTGTTCTATATGACTAAGTTAATCATTTTTCATATGTTATCAAATGGTTTCCTAAGTTCTTTAAATGCTTTCAAATGTTCACGTATGCGTTCCATGTAACAGTTGCGCCATTTCCTCCAGCCCTCCGCTTGTTACTTGTAAACCGGTACGATGTGCAAACGGCTACCGGTATATAAAAAATGTTACATAAATAAATAAATAAATAAATAAACTATTAGTATAATTAATTTTATTTTTATTGGGTGAAGATACATGATCTCAGATTTCAATACTGGAAGGAGACCTCAGGGATGGGGAGAGGAAGGGAGAGATTCAAGAACAAGGTGAGGAGAAAGGGGAAGAGTATTTTACGGATAGGGAGAATCAGAGATGGGAAAGATTAGAAATCTTGGATGGGGACAAGGAGAGAGAGAGAGAGAGGAAGGTTCTTGAATTGAGGAAGAGGAGGAGGGAGTAGGCAAAGTTCTGGAGTGGGTTCCAGGATCTGGGGAGAAGGGAGGTTCTAGGATCTGGCAGAAAGAATCTAAGAGCAAGGGAAGGAGGATTTGAATTGCAGTGGGTGGGGAGGCGTGGAGGTAGTGTCCTACCTATGCTCTGGTCCTTCTCCTTGAATCCCTTTTCTAACATCCTACCCAATATGACACACATACACACACAACAAACATACACACACATACACATGACGCCAATCCCTTCTGTCTCATACACAAACACTGCCCCCTACCCTTTTCCATTATCTTTTACACTCCCCAGCCAATCCTCCTCTCATCTCCCAGCCTCTTTTCCCACCCTCCATTGATCTCTACACAGCCTCTCCTAATCTCCCCAAAATGATCCCCCTTTGCTTTGCCTGCTGCAGGCTCTCATGTTCCCTGCATGCTGCCTGGACAAGAGGGACTGGATCAGGAAACAGAGGGCTGTTCTCTGCTGAGTGAGATTCAGCACAGCTGAAATGCAACAAATCTTCAGCCAGCCTGCTGCATCCCAGATATCTGCTGCCCTAGGCACAGGTCTAATGTGCTTACTGACAAATCCAGACCTGTGCATGTAGTCAATTATGTTTTAAAGTTAAAAGTCTATTGGTTAAATTGATAAACTATGGGTCAAGTAAAATGTGATCTTCAGCTTCCCCTCTTCCACTGGTTCAGTGCTATCCCAGGCATTTCTTTATCTGTCCGTATCCATCTGGAACTGAGTAATAACACTAGTTTTGATTCACCTACATTTGGTACTGGCTTTCAATTCTGTGACTTGCCATGTGCTGAGTTTAATATTTTTCAGAGAGATTTTTGTTTATAAGTCAGTTTCTGGGTTTTAAACTTTTTCGGTAGAGGAAGTCTGAGCATTTGCCTAGCAATCTAAGGCCTAGATTTATCAAATATTGCATGTGATAGAAAAAGGCTGTGTTTTATGGTAACTTTTGAGTGAGAGAGAGAGAGCACCTCTGGAGGTGGTACCATAGTAAGCGGAGGCCACTCACACAACGATGATATTTTTACAATGTTCTCTCAACCTAGCTTGAGTTAGAGAGTCCATCAAGCTCGATTGAGAGAACATTGTATAAATCTCATCGTTGTGTGAGTTTCCTCACTCCGAAGGACATCAAATCTTCACAAGAGTATACTGTTCTGTTCGTACGTTTCACTCTGCATGTAAAAGTGGCCCCTAACCCTGACACTACTACCTAAACCTCACCTCGAGTTACTAGGTGGGCCTCCTATAATAGCATAAATAGCTGCTTACTATGGTATCACCTCCAGAGGTGCTCTCTCTCTCTCTCTCCCTCCAAAAATTTGTGATTTGCAAAAAAAATCACAAATTGTATTATGGGCATAACACTTGATATCACACAGCTTAACCCAATTGAAAAAAGTGTACTTATTTTTGGCATTAAAACTGTGCTATATTGTGCATTATACCTTTGCAAAGTGTGAAGCCAGCCCACTTTTTCTGAAAGCCCACCCCCTGCTCCTCCCCAATCCCTCCCCTTTTAAAATTTTGCATCACACCATGTGTTTGGTGCTTATCATGTGCGTTAAAGCATTTTTCGCATGCGAAAACATTTTAATGCATGCGAAAACGCCATAACGTGATTTGATAAATGACCCTGTAAGGTCCTCTGTAGATCTGGTTGGTGTGACTAAGAGTTTTACCCACCCTATTATTCTTCTGTAAACCTTTAAGTGGCCTAAGGCCTCATGTCTTGCAACTTTATTCAATTAAAGTTGTCCTTTTTTTCAATTAATACCACTATATTTTATCTCGTTCTAGTTCTGCCCAATTTATTTATTTAATAGAAATTTATAAATTGCTTTACAATTTCTAACAAATTGCCCAATGTAATGAATAATAGGTAAACATAAACATACCATACATAAAATAACAATGTATTAAAATAGAACAAAATGAGATAAAATGTGGCCCAGATGCATTTTCGAGTTTATAGACAAGAAATCCTACTACTTTCATCCATCATGAAACTGTTAAACTCTCCTTTACTGTACTCCAGATGACATGACTTCCTCCAAAATTTCATTAAATCCATTTCCTTCCTTAACTCCAAGGATAAATCATTCCATTAATTTGGAACTGCTGCAGAAAAGGCCCAATTTTATAATCTAACATGACAGTATGCTCTTACAGAAGGAAGCTGCAACTAATGTCACAAATTAGATCTCATCTTAAAGACTCCTATTTGTATTGTGTTGTCTGTCTTGACTGTCTCTTATATGCTTCTGTATTACACTATCGGGAGGATTTTAAAAGCCCTGCTCGCGTAAATCCGCCCGGATTTACACGAGCAGGGCCCTCGCGCAGTGATAGGAAAAAGGTTGAGAGCACAGGGAAAAGGCATGGAGAATGGAAGAGTTTGTGTTGGGTTGCATATGGGAATTTATATGTGTGTCTTCCCAAAAGGGATGAAGTTCAACTGGGCAGAATGGATGGGTTAATCTTATCTGCCGTCATTTACTATGACACTTTACAAATGATTAACAGCAGTACTAGTAGTAGTAGTAGCATTTAGCCTCTGGATAATAAATATCTAACAACTAACATAAAGCAGATATTCAGGTGAAATTTAGCAAACATGAAATATTCCACAAAAGATAAAAAGACTTTTAATGTCTGCAGAATAGGGAGCTACCACGGATGTTCCATGAATGTTCTCCACCCTGCCAGCAAACACCCATTAATGCAAATACATGCATGTCTTTTCTTCACCTGTGGCAGCTATTGGATACAAATATGTTTACTCTAGCTCAACATTATCCATGCAGTTTTCATTACTTCTAGTGGAGTAAGAACATAAGAGCATGCCATACTGGGTCAGACCAAGGTTCATCAAGCCCAGCATCCTGTCTCCAACAGTTGCTAATCCAGGGCATAAGAACCTGGCAAGTACCCAAAAACTGTATATTCCATGCTACTGTTGATAGTAATAGCAGTGGCTATTTTCTAAGTCATCTTAATTCATAGCAGGTAATGGACAAGTTCCTGGAGGAAAAGTCCACAAACCAAACCATTATTGAGGTGGACTTGCAGAAATCCACTGATTATCCCTTGGATAAGCAGCATGGAATCTATCAATCTTTTGGGATCCTGCCAGGCACTTATGACCTGGATTGGCCACTGTTGGATACTGGGCTTGATGGGCCTTTGGTCTGACCCAGTATAGCAAATATTATATTCTTATTATAGAGAAGAAAACAACACATACATTGATTTTTCAGATCTATGCACATTGCTTTTTAATGGAAAAGTACCTGTAGAAAAAGCAGGAGCAAATGTCTAAGGATACATTTCTTTTGTGGAAGTTTTCAAAAGGAAAGTATGTTCATACTTTTCCTTTAAGAATTGATGGATAGTGTAGAGATAAAAGTGCTTATGCACTTTACATCATCATTGTGGGCAATTTGAAATGTTCCTCCACTATTACTTAACAGTCCACTCCCCAATTTTAGAAAAGCTATACATATTTTAAATACTATCTAAATGTAAGAACCATATACAGTATGCAGGATCAGTGTTTCTTTTCATGTATAGCATAGCAGTACTCACCTTTTAAAAACTACTTTGGTATACCTAAACTTCTATATTAGACTAGATTACAATTATACCATTTGTCTTATCCTAATCAAAGCCTGATTTTCCTCTCACCATGTTTCATGGCTATCTCATGTTTTCTGTCACACCACACTTTTACAGTTAAGAACATAAGAACATGCCATACTGGGTCAGACCAAGGTCCATCAAGCCCAGCATCCTGTCTCCAATAGTTGCTAATCCAGGGCATAAGAACCTGGCAAGTACCCAAAAACTGTATATTCCATGCTACCTTTGCTAGTAATAGCAGTGGCTATTTTCTAAGTCATCTTAATTCATAGCAGGTAATGGACTCCTCCTCCAAGAACTTATCCAATCCTTTTTTAAACACAGCTACACTAATTGCACTAACCACATACTCTGACAACAAATTCCTGAGTTTGTGCGTTGAGTAAAAAAGAACTTTCTCTGATTAGTTTTAAATGTGCCACATGCTAACTTCATGGAGTGCCCCCTAGTCTTTCTATTAACTGATAGAGTAAATAACTGATTCACATTAACCCGTTCTAGACCTCTCATGATTTTAAACACCTCTATCATATCCCCCCTCAGCTGTCTCTTCTTCAAGCTGAAAAGTCCTAACCTCTTTAGTCTTTCCTCATAGGGGAGCTGTTCCATTCCCTTTATCATTATGGTCGCCCTTCTCTGTACCTTAACCATCGCAACTATATCTTTTTTGAGATGCAGCGACCAGAACTGTTCACAGTATTCAAGGTGCGGTCTCACCATGGAGCAATACAGAGGCATTATGACATTTTCTGTTTTATTAACCATTCCCTTCCTAATAATTCCTAACATTCTGTTTGCTTTTTTGACTGCTGCAGCACACTGAACTGACGATTTCAATGTGTTATTTCACTATGATGCCTAGATCTCTTTCTTGGGTGGTAGCTCCTAATATGGAACCTAACATTGTGTAACTATAGCATGGGTTATTTTTCCTTTTATGCATCACCTTGCACTTATCCACATTAAATTTCATCTGCCATTTGGATGCCCAATTTTCCAGTTCAGAAGGTTTTCCTGCAATTTATCACAATCCACTTGTGATTTAACTACTCTGAACAATTTTGTATCATCTGAAAATTTGATTACCTCACTTGTCGTATTTCTTTCCAGATCATTTATAAATATATTAAAAAGTACGGGTCCCAATACAGATCCCTGAGGCACTCCACTGCCCACTCCCTTCCACTGAGAAAATTGTCCATTTAATCCTACTCTCTGTTTCCTGTCTTTTAGCCAGTTTGTAATCCATGAAAGGACAGCGCCACCTATTTTATGACTTTTTACTTTTCCTAGAAACCTCTCATGAGGAACTTTGTCAAATGCCTTCTGAAAATCCAAATTTACTACATTTACCAATTCACCTTTTTCTACATGTTTATTAACTGCTTCAAAAAAATGAAGCAGATTTGTGAGGCAAGACTTGCCTTGGGTAAAGCCATGCTGACTTTGTTCTATTAAACCTTGTCTTTCTATATGGTCTGTGATTTTGATATTTAGAACACTTTCCACTATTTTTCCTGGCACTGAAGTCAGACTAACTGGTCTGTAGTTTCCCGGCTCGCCCCTGGAGCCCTTTTTAAATATTGGGGTTACATTAGCCACCCTCCAGCCTTCAGGTACAATGGATGATTTTAATGATAGGTTACAAATTTTTACTAATAGGTCTGAAATTTCATTTTTTAGTTCCTTCAGAGCCCTGGGGTGTATACCATCTGGTCCAGGTGATTTACTACTCTTCAGTTTGTCAATCAGGCCTACCACATCTTCTAGGTTCACCATGATTTGTTTCAGTCCATCTGAATCATTACCCATGAAAACCTTCTCTGGTACAGGTACCTCCCTAAGATCCTCTTCAATAAACACTGAAGAAAAAAAATCATTTAATCTTTCCGTGATGGCCTTATCTTCTCTAATTGCCTCTTTAACCCCTTGATCATCTAACGGTCCAACTGACTCCTTCACAGTCTTTCTGCTTCGGATATATTTTCAAATTATTTACTGTGAGTTTTTGCCTCTACAGTCAACTTCTTTTCTTTTGCACTCCATTCTCTTTCTATAATCATGGTAACCATTCTTCATATAATATATATCTATATATCTATATATCTATCTGCATAGAGAGAGGAATATCGAGTAAGAAAAGGGAAGTGATTATCCCCTTGTACAGGTCCTTGGTGAGACCTCACCTGGAGTATTGTGTTCAGTTCTGGAGACCGTATCTCCAAAGAGACAGAGACAAGATGGAGGCGGTCCAGAGAAGGGCGACCAAAAAGGTGGAAGGTCTTCATCAAATGACTTATGAGGAGAGATTGAAGAATCAAAATATGTACACCCTGGAGGAAAGGAGGAGCAGAGGTGATATGATACTTGAAAGGTTTTAATGATCCAAAGACAATGACAAACCTTTTCCGTTGGAAAAAAATCAGCAGAACCAGGGGTCACGATTTGAAGCTCCAGGGAGGAAGATTCATAACCAATGTCAGGAAGTATTTCTTCACGGAGAGGGTGGTAGATGCCTGGAATGCCCTTCCGGAGGAAGTGGTGAAGACCAGAACTGTGAAGGACTTCAAAGGGGCGTGGGATAAACACTGTGGATCCATAAAGTCAAGAGGCCATCAATGAAGAGGGGGTGGCTCACCAGAATGACGGCTACTGCCTGGAGATAATACTCTTATTCAGTAAACATACACATGGTTACTGTGACTCCAACATCGCTCTAAGCTTCAACAGCAAGAGGAAATGTGGAAAAAAGGATTTGCACTCACAAAGCGGGGAGTAGCTGGCTTGTTACGGCAGTTACTACCCCAAACCAAATAAGCCTGATACTTCACTTTCAATGCATATCCAGCATAGCTCTCTGCTTCAACGGCAGGGGAGAAGAAAACTGATACTTCACGCAGATCCAGCATAGATCTCTGCTTCAACGGCAGGGGAGAAGAAAAACTGATACTTCACGCATATCCAGCATAGCTCTCTGTTTCAACGGCAGGGGAGAAGAAAAACTGATACTTCACGCAGATCCAGCATAGATCTCTGCTTCAACGGCAGGGGAGAAGAAAAACTGATACTTCACGCATATCCAGCATAGCTCTCTGTTTCAACGGCAGGGGAGAAGAAAAACTGATACTTCACGCATATCCAGCATAGCTTCCTGCTTCAACGGCAGGGGAGAAGAAAAACAACCAATAAGGGCTGAATAACAGTCTGGGTAAAACAAATAAGCATGGGTGTAGCTTGCTTATTGTGGCGGTTACTACCCCTAACTAATCAAGCTTGATATTTCACTTGGATGCAGCTCCATCACTGCTCTCTACATTAATGGTGGGGGTGGAAGGGAAATAGAACCAAAGAGCTAAGAGAAACAGATAAGTATGAGAAAAAAAAATGTGTGAAGCTTGCTGGGCAGACTGGATGGGCCGTTTGGTCTTCTTCTGTCGTCATTTCTATGTTTCTGTGTTTCTATGTTTCTATCTCACCTAACACATAACATCCATCTGTACAATTATGGATCCCCATGATTAAAAGGAGAAGATTACTGGTATACAGCACAAATATATTGGCAAGTAGGATGTAATCCTTGTAATGCTATAATGTATTATCATCTTCCTTTCACACATGTATATCACTCAGCACCCTGTCATCACACCACATATGCATCATCTCCATTTATATTTCAACATTCATATCTTTCCCATCATACAGAGAACAACACTTGATAGCTTTTATAGAACATTTTACTGCACTGGGCTTAATTTGTAGACAAAAAGGAACTGGAATTGTGAAAGGGTGAGATGAGAGTTCCAGGGCCAGAAGTGACCTGTGCAAAAAGGCAGAACCAGGAGCAGGTGTGAACTATATCTCTCTTACACACACACACCCGAACATAATCTTCTCTTTCTTAATATGTTCTGATCATCTTACTCACATGTCATAGTCCATCTGACCCCCTTACTCACACCTCTCCTCCGACTTACTCTTTTTCCCCTCCCATACATAACTTTGTCTTTCTGATCCCTTCTCTCACTCTTTGGCCCTCCCACATCCCATATCACTCACTCTCTTTCCTCTCCCTCTCATCCCTTCACTCAGTTCCCACTCCCCACCCCCAAATCTTCTCATTCACTCTCTTGGCCCTTTCACCCTCATCAATATGGTCACCAGCAGCAGAGGCTGCAGGGCCTGTGATGACAATATGATAAACAGGAAGCCTGTGCACCCAGGAGAGGCAGAAGCAATGGTGTTGACAGGCATTCACCCTGCATGTTTGTTTTACCTTAAATCTCATGACCTCCTAAATTGTGCTGGGAAATTGCACAAAAATCAAAGCCATGGTAGCTGCTCTTGTCTCAAGATGAGTAGCTTTAACACTCTCTGTTCTTCTCTTCTTTCTCAATCCATGCTACTAGTGGCTCTGTTCTGTTACCTTTGGGGGGGGGGTCCCAGAAAAATGGTGAGGAGAACGACATTCTGAGTTGTTCTGTCAGAAATTAAACCCTCGGTAACTTAAACAAAAAAGGGTTGAATTAGCACAAGCTTGAAAGTAATGAACAATATTTATTTTATTTATTTGTTTATTTGTTTGTTTATTTTTATATACTGACATTCAACTGAGATATCACATCGGTTTACAAAGAATAAATGCAGTTGCTCACAGTGGTTTCACAGAGTTTCTTGGCACAAGACAGAAATAATAACATAAGAATATTTTTCGTAATAGCAACTTAAAAAAGATAACTTAACAATGTTTCATATAATAGAACTTATAACAACTCCCCTACCCCTATACAACCCAAAAAATCTATCCAATTCAGACGCAACTGCAAGCAAGAAGACCTAGTAACAGCCCTTGCATTAGAGCTCAAAAAACTCAACCTTACTGATGCAGAAACTGCCCTTGAGTCTTGGAATCACCTTACTAACACTATTGCTGAAGAGCTTTGCCCCATACAATCACGCCTGATTGACCCATCTAAAATCAAAAAACAACCTTGGTATACTACTGAGCTAAGAGCCATGAAATGCATCTTCAGAAAACTTGAGAGAAAATGGCGCAAAAATCCCACCTCTGCATCACTCGCTACTTTCAAAAACCACCTTCATATTTACAGAACAGCCATTGCCATTGACAAAGCAAAAAGAGATTTCTACACACATAGAATCCACCACCTCCAGTTTAATCCTTGAGCCCTTTTCGAATTAGTTAACAGCTTAACTAAATCCAGTACTATCTGCTCACAAGTTACTGACGAACAGAAAAAATGTGAAGACCTAGCCATATTCTTTAACACAAAAATAAGCAACATTATGTCGCGTTTCCCTTCCACCCAAGTATCTACTGACTGCAATTTCGACAGCATTTCTGCAAGGCTCCCTGCTCTTGACACCATTTCCTCAGTGAAAATTGAATCTATATTTAAAAAAATGAGACCATGCATGCACCCTTTGGACACCATCCCTATTAAAACCCTCCTTACCATCCCTAACATCATTGCCAAGCCCATTTCAAATATCATCAATAGATCCATTACACTTGGTATCGTTCCTGGTAATCTTAAACATGCTATTGTGAAACCTATCTTGAAAAAAACAACTCTTGATCCTGCCGACCTTACCAACTTTCGCCCCATTTCAAATTTATCTTTTATCGCTAAAATCCTTGAAAAGGCAGTCAACCGGCAACTCACTGATTACCTAGACGAACACAACATTCTCTCACAATCGCAATACGGCTTTCAGTGACACCACAGCACTGAGACTCTACTAACTTCACTGTCCGATTACATCCTCAAAAGCCTTGACAAAGGCGTATCACATATTCTGATCCTCCTGAATATCTCAGCTGCCTTTGACACTGTCAAAGACAAAATACTCGCTCAACGCCTCTCAGATATTGGCATATCAGGACCAGCCCTCCAATGGTTCCAATCCTACTTACAAGACAGGCAATACAGTGTACAAATAGGCAACTGTACCTCCAAAACTATCTCCCTGCCACAAGGTGTCCCCCAATGCTCCTCCCTGTCCTCCACTCTGTTTAACATCTACCTCCTCCCTCTCTGCAACCTTCTATCCAATCTAGGCCTCCCACACTTCATTTACGCCGATGATGTGCAAATTTTTATTCCTGTAAATGACACACTTCAAAAAGCTACTGAGACCTGGAATTCCACTTTAACAGTGATTAATACACTATTGACAAGCAACTTCCTAGCACTCAACACTGCCAAAACAGAGATACTACACATCACCCCTCAAAGCATTTCCCCTCCCTTGCACCTAGGCTACAATCTCCATTCCCCCACGGTTTCCAATGAACATTTTCACAGTTTTGGCATCACCATTGATAACCATCTTTCCTTCAAAAAATACATCAACAACACACTCAAAGCCTGTTATTTCAAACTTCACACCCTCAAAAAAATCAAACCCTCTTACAAGCATTCATTCTATCCAAAATTGACTACTGCAACGCCCTTCTCCTAGGTTTACCCAAAAGCACACTGCAACCACTTCAATTACTCCAAAATGCTGCTGCATGGATCCTCACTAACACATACAAAAACGATCACATCACCCCGGTTCTAAAACACCTTCATTGGTTACCTGTCGCTGAAGGAATACCATACAAAACCCTCACTCTCATCCACAAAGCACTCCACAACCAAAACATGCACTGGTTCACTGAGCACCTTACCTTTCACAGCTCAAACAGACCCATAAGGCAGCAACACAGAGCAACACTTCCCATCCCTTCCCCTAAGCAGTCTAAACTCAGTTCCACTAGAGCTCGGGCATTATCTTTGGCGGGACCCATCCTATGGATCAAGCTCCCTTCCTTCCTGCGTCAGGAACCTTGCCCAAAAGAATTTAAGCAGAACCTGAAAACTTCCCTGTTTACACAAGCTTACTCATAACTACCTTCCTCCCCTTCTGAATTCTATGTTATTATAACTTATATGACATTCTTTCTTATTTAATTATATTTATTTAATTATATTTTGATCCCACACTTATTGTAAATTGTTCAGTTCTAATTCTACAGTACACCCTAGTTGACTCGCCCCATTGTATTTTATTTTCTCCCCAATTTTGTTCAATTTTATGGGCATTGTTCACTGTTCTCTGTAAAGCTCGTTTAGCTGCATTTTTTGTTTACTGTGAATCAATGAGATGTTCCCAACGTTCATCGGTATATAAAAGCTTCTAAATAAATAAATAAAAATAAAACTTAATAAATAATATAGAGAGTAACAATATTACTTATAATAGAACTTAATAAATAATATAGAGAGTAGAAATGAACGTCTTCATCTAAGCTGAGACATGGGGAGACATGGTAGAAACTTAGGGGCAGATTTTCAAAGGGGTACGCACGTAGGATACGTGCGAAACCCCCAAAAAGCTGCCCCTTCCACCCCCTGCACGCGCCGAGCCTATGTTGCATAGGCTTGGCGGTGCGCACAAGCCCTGGGACGCGCGTAAGTCCCGGGTCTTTCCTGGGGGGGGGCGTGTTGGGGGCGTGTTGCAGCGGTGCGTCATCCAGGGGCGGGGCCGCGGGCGTGGTTCTGGCCTGGGGGCATTTCAGGGGCATGGCTGAGGCCTCCGAAACTGCTCCCGGGCCGGGGAATCGCAGCTGGCAGGCGTAACTTTTATAATAAGAGTAGCGGGGGTTTAGATAGGGCTGGGGAGTGGATTAGGTAGGGGAAGGGAGGGGAAGGTGGGGGGAGGCGGAAGGAAAGTTCCCTCCGAGGCTGCTCCGAACAAAAGTACGCGCTTACGTATTTTTTAAAAATCTGCCCCTTAGTGGAGATAAAGTACTGCCATTCATCAAGGCCGGGGCTGAAGCCTTGACAATTGGTGCTACTGCTCCCAAGTTTCAAAACTTTTGCTTATTCAAACCCTTTTTGCATCTGTTCCTTGCTCAGCAATGTCTGCTTCAGTATCACCCATTCCCTTTCCGTTCCCTGCAATTCAGAAAGAGAGGTGTTTGTATGTGTGGTGTGTGTGTGTGTGTGTGTGTGTGTGTGGTGAGGGGGAGGGGGAGGATGGATAAGAGGGGAGGGGCTGTGTTAGAGAGCAGTGTGGCTATTCTCTTTTCTCTGTATGGTCCAGGCTCATCCCTCCCCTTGTCTTCCCTGCAGACTGCCTGCAGTAGAGAGGCTGAAAAGAAGTGCCAGAACTGTATTTCAGTCAGTGCCCTTACAAATTAAGCTCTGATGCCACATCCAAGATATACAAACAATACAATACAACATGTGTATTTGCTGAACAGCCAGAAAAAACAAATAGAAAACCATACCTTTCGTATACCCTTCTAGAAGTTTGATTAAATGGTGATGGTAGGTAGGGGTGTGCATTCGGATTGACCGCATTAGTAAAACGCAACTCATATTTTTTTTTTACTTAAAAAATTGATTCGACATAAACGATCGGATTTCCCACATATCGAACATAGATATGTTCGATATGTGGGAAATCGCGATTGTTGAGCCAAAATAAAAATATAAACCCCCTCACCCTCCTTAATCCCCCCCCGACTTACCACAACTCCCTGGTGATGGAGCGAGGAGTGAGGACGCCATTTCTGCAATCCTTGGCGAGAAGCATGTGACGTCGGCGGCACGTCGAGTGACGCCGGCGTCACGTGATTCCTGGCTCGTTCGCAGCCGGACGGCTCGTTCGGCCCAAAAAGAACTTTTGGCCAGCTTGGGGGGGCCTCCTGACCCCCCCAAGCTGGCCAAAAGTTCTTTTTGGGCCGAACGAGCCGTCCGGCGCGAACTCGCCGGGAATCACGTGGCGCCGCGTCACTCAGACGCGACGTCACGTGATTCCCGGCGAGTTCGCGCCGGACGGCTCGTTCGGCCCAAAAAGAACTTTTGGCCAGCTTGAGGGGGTCAGGAGGCCCCCCCAAGCTGGCCAAAAGTTCTTTTTGGGCCGAACGAGCCGTCCGGCGCGAACTTGCCGGGAATCACGTGACGTCGGCGTCACGTGATTCCCGGCTCGTTCGCGCCGGACGGCTCGTTCGGCCCAAAAAGAACTTTTGGCCAGCTTGGGGGGGTCAGGAGGCCCCCCCAAGCTGGCCAAAAGTTCTTTTTGGGCCGAACGAGCCGTCCGGCGCGAACTTGCCGGGAATCACGTGACGCCGCGTCACTCGACGTGCCACCGACGTCACATGCTTCTCGCCAAGGATTGCAGAAATGACGTCCTCACTCCTCGCTCGATCACCAGGGAGTTGTGGTAAGTCTGGGGGGGGGATTAAGGAGGGTGAGGGGGTTTAAATTTTTTTTTTGCACATATGTACATATACCCAACTCATTGGATTTTTTTTATGTCCATATTGGCCGCAAGTGGGACCCCCTTTCGGACATAAAAAATAAGAACATAAAATTTTGCTCTGCACATCCCTAATGGTAGGTAACAAGGTTCTGACTTAGCCCCTTTCCTCCCTTCCTTGGCGTGCTAGGAGCTAGGAATCCTCCTTTATTTTCTTCTTCATTCTGCTGATCCTTCACCCTGTGAACCAGAATGCCATTGTACTGCTGCTGCTGCTGCTGCTGCAGAAAAAGGATTACAGTGTCCATCTTAACCACCAACCTAGGAAAGCGCTAAAGGAAGTAAAAAGAGTAAAAAAGAAAATAGTGACACAAGAATGATCTATATTTTAGAATTTGGCACTATCTAAGAAATGCTAAATAAATAAATAAACAGACAAGGAGATACAGATGCTGGAGCATATTACAAAGTAATGACTGTAATGACAGCCACCATACTCCCACATTGAGCTGCAAGAGACAGAAGGACAACCAATACAAGAGTCCCCTACTGCCTGCACTGCTTCAAGTTGGGTTTACAACATCTTCTCTAGCTCTGACCCCTCCTGCTAATGTCATAGGAGTATGGCTACAATGGCTAGTATGGCTAGTATGGCTACAATGGCTAGTATGGCTAGTATGGCTACAATGACCTTACCTCTCCCACCCTCACACAACAATCAGCAAACTCCTCTAAAAATCGTTGCAATGAGTTAGCACAATTTTTTAAAAACAAGGTCTCCTCCATCACTGCACAATTCTCACACAATAACATCAATATCTCTCTCCCCACTATCAACTCTCCAGTCTCCCTCTCATCTTTTGACTCCTCGTCCTCCCTGGAAGTAGAGAACATCCTAAAAAAAATGAAACCCTCATCACATCCCTCTGAAACCATCCCCTCTAAACTCCTGCTATCTATACCCAAGGTGATAGCCAAACCACTATCGAATATCCTCAACTGTTCCCTAGAGCATGGCACAGTCCCTAACTTTCTTAAGCAAGCAGTAGTGAAACCGCTACTCAAAAAACCCAATCTTGACCCCGCCACCTTAGCTAATTACAGACCTGTTTCTAATCTACCCCTCCTATCTAAAGTCCTTGAAAAACTAGTTAACTCTCGCCTCTCCGATCACCTTGAACAAAACAATATTCTCCCATCCACCCAATATGGTTTCAGGAAGCATTTAAGTACTGAAACTTTGCTGCTCTCCCTACACGATACCCTCTTTAGAGGAACCGACGCAGGATCCTCTTATCTGATTGCCATGCTTGACATCTCGGCTGCGTTCGACACAGTCAATCACGATGTCCTCCTTAACATCCTCAGGAGTATCGGGATCACTGGCAATGCCCTCACCTGGATACAATCGTATCTCCAAAATCGATTTTTTACCGTCTTAGTGGATAACAATGAATCCGACCCCATCAGTCTTCCCCAAGGAGTTCCCCAAGGTTCCTCCCTATCCTCTTTAATATATACATGCTTCCCCTCACCACTCTCCTCACTAACCTTCACATCAAGCATTTCATTTATGCTGATGATGTGCAACTCATTTTCCCATTCTCTGACTCTCTCCAAACTGCTCTTCTAAACTGGGAATCCTGCCTTTCCTCCATCAACCAACTCCTTAATGACATGCACCTGGCTCTAAATCCCAACAAGACTGAACTTGTAATCATATCTAATAGGCAACCACTCCCAGACATCCCACCTGCATACTCTTCCACCTCATTCCCATCGCACATTCGCAACTTAGGTGTCCTTATTGATAATCATCTTACCTTTAAACCCTTCATTAAATCCATCATAAAGGATTGCTATTTTAAGCTACAAAATATAAAAAAACTCAGACCACTGCTACTAGGAATGTGAATCGTTTTAGGACGATTAAAATTATCGTCCGATAATTTTAATATCGTCTTAAACCGTTATGGAACACAATACAATACAGATTCTAACGATTTATCGTTATAAATCGTTAGAATCGTGAGCCGGCACACTAAAACCCCCTAAAACCCACCCCCGACCCTTTAAATTAAATCCCCCACCCTCCCGAACCCCCCCCCAAATAACTTAAATAACCTGCGGGTCCAGCGGCGGTCCGGAACGGCAGCGGTCCGGAACGGGCTCCTGCTCCTGCATCTTGTCGTCTTCGGCCGGCGCCATTTTCCAAAATGGCGCCAAAAATGGCGGCGGCCATAGACGAAAAAGATTGGACGGCAGGAGGTCCTTCCGGACCCCCGCTGGACTTTTGGCAAGTCTCGTGGGGGTCAGGAGGCCCCCCACAAGCTGGCCAAAAGTTCCTGGAGGTCCAGCGGGGGTCAGGGAGCGATTTCCCGCCGCGAATCGTTTTCGTACGGAAAATGGCGCCGGCAGGAGATCGACTGCAGGAGGTCGTTCAGCGAGGCGCCGGAACCCTTGCTGAACGACCTCCTGCAGTCGATCTCCTGCCGGCGCCATTTTCCGTATGAAAACGATTCGCGGCGGGAAATCGCTCCCTGACCCCCGCTGGACCTCCAGGAACTTTTGGCCAGCTTGTGGGGGGCCTCCTGACCCCCACGAGACTTGCCAAAAGTCCAGCGGGGGTCTGGAAGGACCTCCTACCGTCCAATCTTTTTCGTCTATGGCTGCCGCCATTTTTCGGCGCCATTTTGGAAAATGGCGCCGGCCGAAGACGACAAGATGCAGGAGCAGGAGCCCGTTCCGGACCGCTGCCGTTCCGGACCGCCGCTGGACCCGCAGGTTATTTAAGTTATTTGGGGGTGGGGGATTTAATTTAAAGGGTCGGGGGTGGGTTTTAGGGGGTTTTAATGTGCCGGTTTTTCGATTTTTCGATTTTTTTCGATTTTTTTAACGATTTCACGATTTTTCACGATATTTTACCCCCCCCAAACGGCAACAATACGATTCCCTCCCCCTCCCAGCCGAAATCGATCGTTAAGACGATCGAGGACACGATTCACATCCCTAACTGCTACACTTCTCTGACTTCCGTACTGTACTCCAGTCTATCATTTTGTCTAAAATTGACTACTGTAACGCACTCTTTCTTGGCATCCCCGCAACATACACCAAGCCGTTACAGCTACTACAAAATGCCACCGCTAGGATACTATCAAATTCCAAAAAAAGAAACCATATCACACCCACTCTTATCGAACTTCATTGGCTCCCAATACACTCTCGAATTCTTTATAAAGCTCTCTCCATCATCCACAAAAGTCTGTTAAATTCCAATCTAAATTGGATCAACCCCCTCTCCTCCCCCGTACCTCAAATAGACCCACCCGCAAAGCCCTCCAAGGAACCCTACGTGCCCAATCCATCAAATCTTTCAAACTCTCCTCCACTATAAACAGAGCTTTCTCTCTCGCCGGCCCCTCCATATGGAACTCCCTGCCTCATGATATACGCCTGGAGACATACACACCCACTTAAAAAAAAAAACTGAGAACCTGGCTCTTCCTGCAAGCCTACCCCATGTCACCCCCCATTACATAATTACTCCCCTGCTTTTATCTTCGATCTATGACTTAGAATGGCCTTTATGACTAAGAATCTATGATTAAGAATTGCCTTTATGCCCGCTGATTTTGTAATTTGTACATTGCTATTTATGTTGATAGTTATGTTTATAGTTCCGGTTAAATCTATTTTTTGATTATTGACTCTGCGCTGCCTAGTCAGTATTATCCCCTCTCCCAGTTTTATCCATTGTTTTTCGGTTACATGTAAGGGCTCCGCCCAAAAGTTAATTTGTATTTTTTCCGTTATATGTAAGGGCACTGCCCAACAGTTCCTGTTTTTTGTAAACCAATGCGATGTGCGAACGGACATCGGTATAGAAGAGACCTTAAATAAATAAATAAATAAATAAATAATTGTGGAAAAAATGATAGCCAGCATATCCCTAGACTGAGCTGCAGAGTACAGAATGACTACCTGTTGTCCAGGAGTCCCCACTGCCTGCACTCCTTCCTATCTGCTTTACCTGTACCGATTCCTGCTGATGTAATCAGAAGTTCAACTACATCCTGAGGCCCACCACAAAAGGAAGAGACTGTCAGAATATCCCTAGACAGGGTAGAAGGTAGGAGAAGAACTATCAGCTCTTCAGGAGTCCACCACTGTCTGCATTACTTCCTGTTGTTTCTCTGACATCTCCTCTAGCTCTGTCCCCTTCCAATGATGTCATCATGGAAGTCAACTACATTTTGAGACCCACCTCATGGGGTAGGTGACCTCAGGTGGGTTGCCTCTGAAGGGGCGATTTGAAAGGGGCTTGCCCCTTTCATATCCCTCTCAGAAGTGACTGGGGAGTGATATATTACATTTTCCATTCTCTCTATTTTGAGTAAGCACCAACAACCCTTCTATGTTTTCCTTTGGAAGATAGAATGGTTGCACCAATGATAAACTTTGTTTATTCTGAGAAGGTTGATGAGATCATTGGTACAAAACCTACTGTGGACAGAAATGGCAAGAGAGATGTTGTAGAGTTTGGAACCATGCAAACATATACTTCTGTGGTTGTAGGGGAAAATGTAAGTATTGGCAATGCAAGTATTGATAAGACTGGCAAGCTCAGTTTTGGATATCTCCCTACTTGCCAAAATTCACAAGATCAGTTGGCACTGTTAAGAGGGGAAGACCATAGTGTCAGACCCACTTCTGCTGCTGGACTACTGTTATTGAAGAGTCAGGGGGTATATTGGCCCAATTTAGAGGTTAAGGCTGCAGGAAATATTATATTGACTTCAGTATGGCAGGCAATTCAAGGTCTTTGGATGGATATGGTTGATCTCAAAGGCAAGGTTCAGACAATGCTAAAGAATGCAATAAAGTCCACTGTTCAGTCTCTAGTTAAATGTCATACCAATATGGAACAAAAACTGGGAAAAATTGAATCATTTAACATGTCAGTGGCTAAAGATAGTATCATGGAGGTAGATATTTAAATCCTAAATGGCTAAGTAACTTAGGGCTGGATTCACTAATGCCGCAAGGCATAGTGAATCCCGCGGTAACAGGGGGTGGGGGGGCGGTCCTGTGCTAGCCGGCAGTGATCGCACCTCCGCGTCGCGTGAAACTGGCAGCGATAAAGGTGCGTACCTTTTGCTGTCAGTGCAGTCTTCGCGGCGTCAGCCCGTGCTGCCTTGACTCTTCCTCTTCCGGGGCTGATGCCACCCCGACTCCACCCCCATCCTGGTATCGCACGCGATAAGGGACTTTTCGCATGCGAAACATCCCTTATTGCGTGCAATCCACTTGGAAAATGACCCCCTTAGCCGGATATAACTTATTTGGCTAAGTTATGTGGATATTCAGTGGCCACTAGATAGCCAGATCAGTCCTTCTTATCGAACGTTTTGCTGGCTGAATATTGGGCCCCATAGTTCTAGAAGAATTGAGGCTTTGAAAAACTTGCTTCAACAAACTATTAGACATTAATTTTCCATGATTTAGTAGGACTTTTGGTTTAGATCTATTTAAAGATTATTTTGTGAAATGTTTACATTTTTTCATGATGCTTTGACATCAATTAAGGCAGTTTATTTCTCCTTTGCCATCACTTTCAATTAGACAAGAACTAGAGACTTCAACAATTGTTGCATCCTTAAAAGGGACTCCTCTGGCTTTGCTGCTTGTGGAGGCAGATAAAAATCATATTATGCGGCCTTTACAGTTAAAGAATTTATATGCTCTAGGATATGTGTGCCCAGATAACTCCCTGTATTACTCAGCCTAAGCAGAAACAGTTTCTATTAATGTATACTGCAGCACTTAACAAAATGTCTGTGTTGAACTTGTATATCTTCAAAATCTTAAATAAAAAAAACGGCTATAACTTTTCACATCCCATCATGTAAGAAAAATAAAAAAACATCTTACAACAGATCATCAGTGAACCTGAACCAAAATGACTACCACTAAATTCCTCCACAAGCTGCACCCAACACACAAAAATTCTACAGTGAAGTATTAGAACCTACCATAATAGCCATGCAGTATGGATTGTAGATTTAATTACTTGCCTTTTCCAAATTGAAGCTCAAGACATGCTATAATTCAGGTACTAAAGATATTTCCCTGCCCTAATTGACTTACACTCAGGAATGATAACTTTCAAACTTGCGCGCAGGTGCACATTTGTGCACATGCATCAGCCCGTACCCAGGGATGAGGCTATTTTATAACTTGCGTGCATATTTGCATTCATGTTATAAAATAGCTTGGCTGTGTGCACATTAGGGATGTGCTATTGTTCAGGACCAAATTAGGCAATTTCGTTGAAATTTCCTAATTAGTCCTGGTATGGGGACATTGAAACCCGAATGGATTTTTCCCAAAATTTCGGTAAAAATTCATTTTCAGGTTAGAGTGCACTAACGGGAAAATGTTAGTGCGCGCTAACCCAAAATTCAGGTCCTCCCGAATTTTAAAAGGCCTGAACCCTGGGCCAAAAACAAAGCCAAATTTTAAGTGGGCACACAAATCCCACTTCTACCGAGTAAGTCGGGGGATTTTAAGAATGTTGAATGCCTACACCATTCCTAGTTTACCAGTTTGTCCACCAGTTCACCCAGTTAACAGCTAGGTCCTCCAATACTCACCCCCTGGTTTGATAGCCTATACTCCCCTCAGTTACCCAAGAACCTTTAAACCCCTCAGAAATGTCTTGATCCTTTTATTTTATGACTTACATGTCATCCATAGAAGAAGTAAAGTTACATGGCAGGAGACCTTGCTGCGTGCCGGGGCACATTATTTATGGGTGCATCTCTTGGTTAGGCTTTGAAACGGGGAATGGGCATGCCCAGACCACGCCCACTCCCCGTCCCTTTTTGGAAATTTTTAAGATGTGCATGCCACGACATATACACGCATATATGGGCGCTTTTAAAAATACGGTTGTCAATATGGGTAACTGGACTCACTCAGGCCCCAGATAGCCAAGCCTTCAACTGGGCAAATGCTTCAGAGGGGCCTCATACTAGTAATCACAGAAGATGGTGATTTGAGATCTGTTATCCAAAAGGTATTTTACCAGATGCCCCTCCACCTTCACAAATACCAGTGGAGTAGGTCTTATTAGCCCTTTGGAGAGAACTGGAACAGCATTAGGAGCTGGTACATTGGGTGATATAGGTCAGGCACTGGAGGTCTTCTCTCTCCAGGATCTCACAAGCTGCCTCTATTTGCTCCCTCAGTGTTATACAAAATTTTTGAAGGTGCTCTTCTCCCCGACAATGGTAACAGAATATAAGTCTACATGCCTCTAGAGAAGGTGGGAGTGCTTCCCTATAACTCGCTTGAGTCCTTTCTTGATCAGTGGGGTTTGGAGAACTACCTGGGTGATTCTGTACTCTCTCTACACAATAAAGCTTGCTTAAAAGATGCAAACTCCAGGAATAGTCTTTCAAACTCTGCTAGCAGATCCACATCTGGACTGGCTTGTCACCCCCATTACTCTTGCCACAGGCTCCTCAACTTATGGGGAAGGGACATTAAAGTGAGCCTTCAGGGAGGCCATTTCTTTTTACAACTGCATAAGCAGCTCTGCCCAACCAGCTACTTCAGTGATCTGGTCTGACAGGCCAGCTGGGGGATCTGGTTTTTCCTTCCTGACTCCAACCAAAGCCTGACTTACAGCTTCCTGCTCTTCCTCATCCCTGATTTCTTGCAACAGCTGTTGGAACACTGGAGGCACAGTCTTCCTTTCTCGTAGCCGCAGATGCATGATAATCCTAACTAACTTGGGGGCTCCATGCACCAACTGTTCCAGCAATACTGAGTCCTTCTGGGAGGATGGAATTCCTCCTTTTAGGACAACTCTCCTGAGAAGGTTCTCTAGCCACCTCTAGAAATCCGATAGCATCTCTCCTTCCTCCTTACCAATTTCCTAGAACTTTCAGTAGTGCAAAAGTGCTCTCCAAGGCATCTAGACACTCTGTTGGTGTGGCTTGAGGTTTTTCTGCATTAAAGGCCCAAACAATATCTAAAGCTGGGCCCTTGAGGCTCTTGCCTATGTACCACCATTTCTCCGAATGGGTCATATTCATCTTGCTCTTCATGGAGAAAGTCAACTGGTGCTTGTTAGCATTTATTGCTGGCTGCTGTTTCTGGGCTGCTTCCATCTCTTTTCATACCACTAGTACAATAAAAACAGTGTTCGAAGAGGAGCTCTTCAGGAGAATGCCTCAATTTTACTTCTTGCAAAGTCTTTTCTTGTCTTCCTAAGAGTAAGATAAGTTCTTTGGGTACTGTACAGTCTTTAGGGGAAGGTCCCATGACTCCTCCTGCTTTGACCAACACCACAATCTTCCATGGGGGTTGCTCCCTAGAGGGTTTTATCTTCTCTGGTAGTGTATCAAGCTTCCCAGCTTGATACACTAACAGAGAGTTTTATGTGCAGATTCCTTTGCTCGCCCCAATATCTTCCTCTGCCTTATCTCCATGTGTTCTTCCACCAGGACATGGATCTCCTGTGGGCTCATCTCCAGTGGAACGTGTTGCAAAAGGAATGGTTGGGCTGGATCCACACCCTCACCCTTGCACCAATTCATAAAAACTGCACCTCTATATTCATATGACCAAAAATAAAATATAGACTTTGTGTCTATGTGACAGAAAACACTGACAAGTGCATTTTTAAAACCTGGAAATCCCGGGAGATACACAGATGGCTGGGCTGAGCGCTCGCCAAGCACATTTTCAAAATGGCCCTGCTACGCGCCTATCTCCAGTATGCGTGGAAGAGCCGGGGTTTTGAAAAGGGGCAGGGTTTGGGCAGACTAAGGGTAGGGTGGGAGCTGTCCCGGTGAAGTGAATGCCGGCAGCCGGCCAGCAAATGGAACATGTCATCTCTTCAGATGAAGTAAGTTCCAAAATCGGGAACATGGACGCGTGTGCGCGGCTTTAAAAATTTACCCCTGAGGTTCCTATTTGACAAAAAAAAAAAAAATGAAAACTTTTATATGTTTCTGCTGGCATATGCACGCATATTATAAAATGGGCTGAATGCACGTATATGCGTGCACAGTTTTATAATGGACGCGCGAATATGCACCCAAATGCCACCTCTAGTAAGTGGAAGAGTTTTATAAGGGGTGTCGCTGTTGCCATTACCAGTTTTCCCAGTTCGTTCCCAGTTTGCCCAGGTAAGGGTTAGGCCTTCCCAATCCCCTTGTTAAATAGCCTCCCTTTTATCCTGTTAGCCCCAAACCTTAAAACCCCGCTCACCTCTTTATGTTTTTTTGCTTTAGGACTTACACACCATCCATAGAGAATTTATGTGCATAAGTATTTATGCACTGACTTCATTCATAAATCCAGGATCGCCCATGCCCCACTCAGACCACACCCTTGCCCTGCCCCTTTTTAGTCAAAATGTATTTGTGTGCATAGTGGGAGATTCGCACGTGAAAGTTTACTTAATTGTTATAATATTTGTGTTAGCATATTTTTTTTTATATCATGAAAAAATAAATCTAACCACGTTAGAACAAACTGGTTTTAGTGTCACTCTGTCCTTGGGAGGATATTTAAGAGTCTATTCAGTAAAAGTCAATAACAGATTTTTTGCACCTAAAGGTGAGGTAAGGAGCAACACTGCATTATTCACAGGGAGATTAACTTTCAAAGAATGCCACACAGCCCCATATACACACATATATAGACACATGGGGAACTACTACAATATTTTTTAACCTGCGCACATCAGGTACACACAGATTATAAAATGTGTGTGTGACTCCTTATGTGCAAAAATGATAATGCATTGAAAGCATGTACTTTTCTTACCTATTTAAAACATATTCACATATATATTTTACATGCGAAAAAATTGTGATTTTCTCACATAAAACCCTATTTTACATCCAGAAGTTAGTATATATTTAAACATGCACACGAAAATAAAATCACCAGGTTGCTGAAACCTCCACCGGTTCACCGAGTCCTTCTTCAGGTCATTGAGACCCTCCTAGTATTTCATTCTTAACTCCTCAAAGTTCACCCAGACAACCACCCAACCAATAGTAGACAATAGATGAGTTTGATATCAGTTGTGTAAGTTAAAAGTGAAATAATGCGAATAAGTTGTCAAATTTATGCACTTGTGTCTTACAAAATTGCAACTTATTCATGTACCTCTTGGCACTGCCTGGGAACACCTTTAGACCACCCATTTTTCCGTATGTAAATGTGCACACAAGACGGAAAATATGAGTATACTCAGGGGCAGATTGCAGGAAGATATTGGCCCAGGGATTTTTTTGAAAACTGGCCCATGGGGTATCTGACACCTTTATGCACTTTCCCTGCAGCACGAGTATCAACAGCTCCCAAATGCACACTAAGGTAATCTTGGAACTCAGCAGAATTGAGGCAAAATATCTCCAAAATAAACAATCTTTCCTAAATAACTAAGAAGTTGAACACATTCTAGAGACCATGGGTGAGCAGAATTGCAGCCCCCTACATCTCTGCTTACATCTCTTATAGAGATATACTTTGGATTCCTGGTCTGGCTCTTGAACCAGATGCAAGTAATGACATTGCCAGCCAGTGTCAGTGTTACGCTCACCGCGCACCGGCCCTGCTCACCGCGGCTTCCAGCATTGCATGGCCGACCAGCTGCCTCCATGCCTCCCCCAGGCAGTCCTGGCCCGTCTTCAGCGACGCTGGACTGCTACAGGCCTGAAGGACGCTGCTGTCCTCCCTGTCTGTCAGGCCCGCCCTCTAGAGGCGCATGCGTGTGACCAGAGATCCCTCTTAAAGGGACAGTGGCGGGAAATTCCTGGAAGCTTCATTGGATAATATCATCACTCCTGGCCTATTTAGGCCCAATCCCACTGCTCCTCCCTGACTTGGCAACGAGTCTGCTTCGCTCCGGTGAAGTCCTCTGGCTGCATTGGTGCCTTGCTTCCTGTTTCTGCCTTCTGAGTCCTGTTCCTGCCTTCCAAGTCCTGTTCCTGCCCTCCGAGTCCTGCTCCAACCTTCCAAACCCTGATCCTGTTCCTGCTCCCATCCTTGGGTTCCTGCGGACGGATCTTCTGGCTTCTGACCTTGGACTGACTTTCGGTGACTCTTTTGGCTTTCGGTGACTCTTTTGGCTTCGGACCTCGGACTGGCTATTGGCGACCATCTGGCTTCTGACTCTGGACTGGCTACCGGCGAGTCTCTGGCTTCTGATCTTGGACTGACTTTGGACGATTCTCCCGGCTGTTACACAACCGTTTTCACAGGGGCCCACCTAAGACCAGCCGGCCCACACACCCAAAGGCTCAACCTGCGGGGAACGGGGCTGGTATTGGCGAAGCTCCAGCCAGCCCCTGCACCAGCCCGGCCTCGCCTCCTGATGGTAGGGACCTGCGGGGGTTCACCCTCTCAGGTTGCGTCAACTCCACCTCGGGCAAGGGGTCCACATTTTCGTCTGTCCCCACAACAGTCAGTCACACACGCTCAGTCACAAACATTTTTTAGATTGCAGAAAGTTTATTGGCACATACACACTAACAACCACAAAGACACATACTCTTTCTCAGACACACCCACACACAGAGTGGGTGTGTTCCGTCCAAGGAAGGAACTTGGATGGAGTAACATATGCGTATGATTTTAAAATCAAAAACATTCTTGTAAGTTGCAACTCTGCTCCAACTCCACCTCCTTGAATGCCTCTCAGTGTGCATAAGAGAATACATGAAATCAGGTTGCCCACATACTGTTACGTGCATTGGTCCCTAATTGATTTTCAAAACACCACTTTATTTGCATAAAAAAGGGTTTTAAGTGCATACGTTGCTTTCAAAATCAAGCCCATTATGACTTATGCTCTGCCAAATCTGCTTGACCCAGAATGTTACTTTGAATCTCAGTTTACAGCTGTTTTGTTTCCGAGATCATGTTGGTCTCCAGCTGGTAAAACAGTATGGCCTGTTTTTTCTTTTCAAGGTTTTGCCTGGTTGCCAGTTGGAAGGAGATAGCACACCACAGACCACATCAGGACTGGACCTTGTATTGTCAGGCCTTTAGAAGAAAGCCAAGACTTTAACCTGATTCTTGAAACTAATCCTGGATAATCTTTGCTCCCGCATGTTTTCTCAGGTTTCCCTGCATGTTGCTTAATTGCAGGACTTTAAATTACCTTCCCAGCTTGGAAGAAGGACTGGAATAAAAAGAGTGAATTGAAATATATATATATATATATATATATATATATATATATATATATAGTATCCATGGGTGGGATTGGCTCTACCTGCAGGGAAGATCCCTGCAGGTTCTCACTGTCAGCAAGCAGACTGTGTAATGCCCCCTTGACCTCTTACATCGCGGGACATCCCTGGGTCCCGGGATGTCCCGCGATGTACCAAGGTACCAAGAAGGTACCAAGGTCCACGACCTCCTGGGGGATCTGCTCTGCCTCCAGGACTGCTTCTGGGGTCCACGCTCTCCTGGGAGACATGACTCCACCTCCCGGACTTTCTCCAGGGTCCACACCCTGTTGGGGGACCCAACTTCACCTCCCGGACTGCCGCTAGGGTTCCTTTGCTCAAGGGGAACTGCTTGATCTTCAGATCTGTTGCTGCGGTCCTCTCACTCAAGGGGGGTAACCACCTACAGGCCTGCTGCTGTCCTTCAGTTCTCCTCCCTCAGTAGGAAGGTTTCCCTGGTTTGGGTTTAAAGCTCTACTAGGCTTATGGCTGTTTTAGCATTTAGTGGTTCTAGCCCTCCACAGTCTCAGCTTTCAGTGATTTTAGCTCTTCTAAGCTCATGGACAGTCATGTGCTATTACCAGCCTGGATAATTCACCTTCGCTCAGCTTGGCTTTTGCTTTATCTGATCCTGTATGGGTCACCTCTAAGCCAAAAGGCCAAGATCCAGACAGGGCCACAGAAAGAGACTATGTTCACACACCTCTATCCTGCCTGGCCATCCCCCTGTTGTCTGGGAACTCGATACTCACATGTCTGAATACCCTTGTTAGTCAGGGTGAAAATCAGTTTGCTTCTTAGGACTGTATTCCAGTACATTTCTCTCATAAATTCCTTTCCCAGTCATTGTTCTGTAATTTATGAGTTAGAATCCTCTGAATGTTTAGTGATATTTCCTACAAAATTACCAGCAGAAGTTCAGGGGGCTGTGACATGCAAATCCCTTACTTGAATCTGTGACTCCTCTATTCAATGGTCATTTAAGTATTCACAGTAAGGGGTCTGATGATCTTTTCAATTTCCTGGGCTGGCAGCTCAAGTTACTTAGTTGCATTGTCCTGATTTTTTTTCTCTGCTGCAGTTCAGTTAAATGGTAGCATGCTTAAACCTCTGTCTCTCATGATGGGGGTTTCACAGGCAAAGCAAAGACTAGTCTGGATCTTCACTTTCACCAGCCCATATTCCCCTTGGGTTGACCCTTTGGGTGCTGGGGCCGGCAGCATTTAGATCAGGATCTCTGCTGATGATTATGGATGTGGTCCAAGGCCAGGCTCAGATCATAGGCAGGCAGTGGTCAAGCATCTCGAGAGTCCAGGCAAGGGTCAATAGCAGACAGTGATCAGGTGTTTAGAGAGTCCAGGCAAGGTATCTGTCTGAGGGAGAGGAAGAGGGACAGATAGGGCTGAGGCAGGCTGAGCTGGCAAAGCAGGAGCAGGCAGGGAACTGAAGGCTGGAACAGGCTGAACAGATGAAGGCAAGAACAAGCTGGGCAGACGAAAGCAGGAAGCAATATGCATTGCACTGTAGCTGGACCTGTTACTGAAGCAGGATGCATCGGGAAAGCTAATCGTATATAGGGCAATGCTGGTGATGTCATCAATAGGCACTGTGGGGACTTTTCTGCCACGGTCCCTTTGAATGGCCCAAGGTCAGGCACTCTCGCCTAAGGGGAGATGCGGGTAAGCTGGAGTTGGCATGAGAGCCCCCCTCCAGGGAAAGAGTTGGCGGCGTCCTGCCTCACCAGGAAGAAGAATGGCTGACCCAGCCGCAGCCGTGAGAGTGGTGATTCGCAGGAGCAGCCCACGAACTGACGAATGCAACAATATGTTTATTTTTATGAAAATAAAAATAGAAAACAACATAAAACCCTAAAATAAATGGAGAAAGTATGGAGAGGCATGGCTTCAGGAATGCTCTCTGACATAGATTTAAAGAAGAGGCAGCTGTGGGGTTGTAGTGGAGATGTGTTTGGAGGGCGTGGAAGCACATTTATGTATATGGGGTTGTAGGTAGAGTGTGTATGGGAGTGTATTATGTGTGGAGGTAGGTGACGTTGAGAGTAGATGGATGTGTGGAGGTGGGGTTGTGTGGTTGTATGTGTGGAGGTGTAGGAATGTGTTTATTGTGGATTTTTGTGGGGTATGTGGGTATAGAATTGTGCAGGTTGTGAGTTTGTGTGTGTTGTGTATGGGGTATGTATGGCAGAGGAATAGGGGTGTATGGGGATTTGAATGAATATGGTGGGTGAGTATGTTAGGGGATAGTGACTGCTTCTCTGTGTGTGGACTTGTGTAGGGAAGGAAAAGATTGTGGGGTGTGTAGGGTGGGCTGTGGAAGGTATGTGGGTATAGGAGTGTCTGAGTTGTGGAGTTGTATGAGTGGCTGTTTAATAGGGGTGGTATAGGAATATATACGTGTGTGGTGGAGGGTGTGTAGGGGTAAACAGTATGTATGGGTGATGCATATGTGTGTGTGTGTGTGGCAGGTGGGTGTGTGGGTGTATGTTGGCTGTGGATATGCATCAGTGTACTCCTGTGTATGAAGTGTGTGGGGATATGTATGGGTGTGTGTGGGTAGATGTAGAAGTGTATACTATTGGTATTGTTTTACGTGTGGGATGTGGTTGGGTGAGTGGAGGGGTAAAGAGGGGTAAGAAAGGTATAGATATGTGTCTGTGTGGTGTGTGTGTGTGTGTGTGCGTGTGTGTGTGTGTGTGTGTGTATAGATTAGTGGGTTTTTAACTTTGGAAATGTGAGGGAAACTGCTTTGAAAACACCCTTTGGTGCCATCTATCACCAGTTGCGACACTTATTTTTCCCTGTCTCTATCAGCCTATATTGTTCTGTCAAAGTGATAAAAGGATATGGGGAAGGTGCTATAAATGGAGCACTGATGAGCTTTCTAACAGCTTCAAACAGTTTTCCATAGAAAGCAATGGGATTTGTTTTTTTGGAGGCTCATTTCTTAGAAAATACTAACCTGAAATGTCAGGGTTTTGAACTTATTGAAGACATTCTTTCTACATGCCAAATTTGATGAATTTCCATTTCTTTTTTGGCAGTTATTGTAAACTGCTTAGCAAAGTTTTTCTAATATAGGTGGTATAAAAAAAAAATCTGTAAATAAATAAATAAATAAATAAATAGACATTGATCCTTTTTATATAATTCTTTTCAACATTTCATATGATGGAAATCATAAAAAGATTCCAAATTGTGTCTACCTGGGTAACATCAAGCTAGGTTGAGAGAACATTGTACAAATCAAATATTTGTGTGAGTTTCTTCACTCCAAAGGTCATCAGATCTTCACAAGAGTGTAATGTTATGTTCATACATCTCACTCTGAATGTCAAAGTGGCCCCTAACCCCTACACTACTACCTAAACCTCACCCTCGAGTAACTATGTGGACCTCATATAGAGGTATAAATACCTACCTACTATAAGGGCCTTATAACTAGGCAGGCTCTCTCTCTCTCTCTCCCCCCCCCAGTGGTTGTAGGTTATTGCACTCTGTGATAATACCTATGCGAAGCACTAAGATAGCACACTTTGTGATAAATAGGTATTACCATAAAACATACCCCTCTTCCCACCACATGTGATAGTTTGATGCAGATTGCTCGCTCCATAGGGTGAGTCCACAGGTATCTCTCATGCAGAGCTGCTTCTTTCCTTTAGCGGTCATTGGTCATTGCCCTGCTGCTGACTCACAACTGCTTCCATGTCTGTCCTTGCAATGTCCTGCCACTCCCAGGGTAAGTTGTTCTTGCTGTTGCTACATTTGCCAGCAGGATCCCATAGTACACTGGCTTCTCATCTCCGTTTTCACAAAGAAACCAGCAACTCTCTGCAAATTCAGTGCTGCCATGTACCTCAGGCCCTTCTTTCTCCACCATGGTTCTTTACCTGGGAGCTGCACAAAGTCTCTGTGGTTTGTCTGCTACTGTGGCTTCACCCTCGGGCCTCTTCAGCATCCCTTCTGCTGGGGCTCTTCACTATTAGTGGAAGGTTGATTTCCATTCACATGGGATTGCACTGCAGCAAGCTTCTTCCAGTGGGGCTGGGGTCATCTCCAGAGGTCATGCAGATGTTGTCAGTTGCTTCTTCATTCGCCATTGCAGTCCCATATCCCCACAGTTCATCTCTCTTCAGTGTGAAATTGTGCCAATGCTCCCACCAATCTCCTCTGCTTGGACACTTTCCCTGAACAGCAAGATTGCTTTCTCTTGTGGCAAGGGACAATGGCTAGCATTTGGGCCACTTCCGTATTATGCCTGCATGCTGCTTTCTCTTCCCCACTGCAGCAAATGAAAAAATCTCTGGGCAGGAAGTGCTATACCTGGGCAGCTCCTCTTCCGTCTCCAGTGCTGATGTGCTGGGCCCAACAGTGACATAGGCCTCTGGCTCCATGGCTTTGCATGGCACTTCCCCACAGTCCGCTGCTTTCCCTGTTTCTCTTCCCAGTGTGGGCACAGTTCTCTGGCTGTATCTCTGCTTTGCACTGTGGTTTCTCCCACCAGACCTTGCTTTCTGGATGGCACAGGGCCTGTATTGACCCAGGCAGCCTTCTTTCTCTTCCATGCATGATTGCACCAGGCCAGCTTCTACACCTAATCAGCTGAGCTATATCCCCCTCAATTCTGCAGCTTCAGGGAAAGCATAGAAGCTGGTGGACTGCAACTCCTCCTTCAGGGTGGCCATCTCCTTTCTTCTTTGGCTTCTCCCCCATTGACGAGACTGGTGGTCAACTTTGTCCATTATTGTCTATGGGAGATTTTTTGCCATCATCACCAAACTGCTTCAGAGTCAGAAAAAAATCACACAATGAAGAAAAATCTTCTAACACGTTCTCTGTGACTCCCACATCAATGTGTCCCTGTTTGGGTTACATCTGTAGCAGAACCCCCATTTGGCTGGTGTGCTGCATTCAAGGAGCTCCAATGCCGGGGTCCATCTGACGTGTGTGTGTGGGTGGGGAAGGTTAACCTCCTGAGCCCTTGGCATAGTCCTGTCTGAGTTAGATGGCCTTTGCTTCCAAACCCTTGTGGGTTAGTGCAGGAGTATCTTGATGAAAAGACCAAAAAAATAAAGTAAAAAAACCCACAAGCACCTTCTCCACCCTCTGTCCTACTGCTCAGTACAAATAAAGAGTCAGAGTGTCCAGAATATTGTATTCAATAAAATTGCACTTAATTGGAAAAATCAAAATCCAGGCAAGAATTGAAAAAGTAAGAAACAGCAATAGAAAAATCAGGGTCAGAAAAACCATTGTCTCCCTGTCTATCATACGCTTCTTTGGTGCTGTTCTCTATAACCACCGTCCGCAGCAGGCTCTACTCACATCGTGTCATGCCTGGCTCTCCAATTCCAGTGCTCTCACGGCGGTGGCCAGTCTCCACCACCGCATTCCTCCACCACCGCATTCCTTCCCTCTCCACTCCACGTGGCGGCTGGGAAGCCGCCAACCAGTGCCTCGATCCTGGGCCTCTCTAGGCAGGCGTGCACGCTATCTGCCCTTCATTTAAAGGGCCTATGGTGGGAACTCCGGGTGCGTGGACATCATTGACCCAGAGTATTTAAGCTTCACCGCTAGCTGCCACTAATCGTCTTGGCAACGAGTTCCATGGTTCCCATTGGTGCCATATTCTCTCCACGGACCAGCAGTTCCTGTCATCGGACCGCTGCACTTCTCCTTCCAGATTTCTCTCTCAGCATCTCCCGCTCCGTGAGCCCTGGCTCAGCCCAACCTTACTGGACTCTCTCTCAGTGCTTCCTGCTCCTTGGGGCCAGGTCCAGCGCCATTCTACCTGTGAGCTCCAACTGCAGTACCCACAGCTCCTGGGAATCCCCTTGAGGACTTTTGCCACAGTGCCTTCTCTCCGGCTCAGCACAGTACACCTCCAGCCTGTGCCCCACTCCTTGGGGCATCCCTCTACGCTTCCACTACAGAGGGTTCTGTCATCAGCTTGCTGTGTCCCGGGCAGTACCCCAGCACTGCTACCCTCCAGCGGGTTCCCCGCTCTAGCCTTTATCCAGTAGACTCCAGTTTATCTGCATCTCCTCATCTCGAGGCCACTCCCACGTGGTCTGGCTCTTCAGAGCTGCAGTGATCTTGCACTTTCTCCTCTTGCCTCCTGGAGTGCTCCTGTTTCGAACTGTGCCTAATCTCTCTGACACTCTCTGCACACACTCGCCTACCTTCTCTGGGACCAGCCACACAGGGGCGCTCCTAAGTCCTGCCGGCCCCGGCACCCAAGGACTCAAACTGCGGGGAAACTAGGGTTGGCACAGGTGAAGTTCCAGCTTGCGTTTGTTCCCGGCCAGCCTCGCCTCCCGGCGGAGGGGACCTGTGGGGCCTAACTCCTCAGGTAGCAACAACCCCACCTCAGGCCAAGGGTCCACAATTCCTAACACTCTCCACTACACCAGCATCCAAAAATCCTTCCCCTTGGAAAATAGGATACAAGAAAGCTGGGGAAAGGTGACAAAACCCCTGATAAATAAAAGGAAGCTAGTCTTTAGAATCAAATGGATCCAACCTCTCTTGCTGAAATGTCCAACATTCTCCAAAAATCTTTTACTCTTTTCACCCTTGCTGTCGACTCAGAGCAAGGCTAAAAAGAAAACTGAACTCAGCCCTTCCAGATACAGGGTGTTTCCTTCAGTCAGGAACTGGTTCAAATCCAAATGTCAAAAAAAAAAAAAAGGAAAATTCCTTCAGTCTCAAAGATCTACTGCTGAAGTCTCCTCTAGTGCAAGCAAAGAAAACTTCTCTCCTCCTGGTCAGTCCACCTGGGGGATGGCAAAGACCCAAATCACATGCTGGAGGGGGATTTTTATTTATAATCCCCAGCAGCCTCCCACAAAAAGGTGGGGATAAAGCTAGGGGAGGATTAAAAAAAAATGCAACCCCACCCACTGCCTATGCTAGAAAATGTAGGATAATCTTAGTGACATGTCCTTCCTGTTTTATATAATGAATTTCCCCTTTTACACTGTCAACTCCATTTCTGTACCCATTGCCTATTAAAATAGTGTCAATTGATTGACTGGACAACTACTGATACCACATTTGACCTCCTGAAGACCTTCCTTAGGTTTTTGAACTGTGGGTTTTTTCCTCTGCTACTGATCTGGTCCAATGTACTTGTTTAGGGTCAAAACTTGGTGTGTGCAGCAGGGACCCCTCCACCTCCAAGATAAACCTGCTCCATGTGTTGGGATCCAAACAGATCTGTCAAGAGATTCCTGGAATATCACTCCCTTCAAAAAACTTCATCGGAGATTTATTCCCAGACCACCTTATGCTGTCTTCAAAACAGATCTTTACTCTCTGGTATGGAAAACCAATTTTTTCTACCTTTTTTCTTCCCTGAGAGTTCCTGCCTGCGCCCACTGCCACAGCAAGCACTCAGGTAGCTCCTGCATCAGGAAATCTTCAATGGGCCCTCCCTTTACCCTTGCCCCTTCCCCCCCCCCCCCCAATAGAATAGCAGATCATGGAGGGAGCTGTCAACTTTCCTCCCACTGCTGCTTCTGGGTTCGCAGCACTAATTGCTGACATCAGAGCCGCCCAGCACTGAGCAGCAGAGGCCAGTTTTGAATGTGCTGACACCTGTGCTGGGAGACTTCAACAATGTCAGAAACTGAAGCCTCTGTTGGAGGTGCGGGGCATAGGTGAAAATTTGGGGATGACGTAAATGTGACTTCCTGTACTTTACTTGGGGAAACTGAGATAGAAAAATAATAAGCATTATATACAGAGTTAAATGATTCTGTACATAGAGGATTGCGCTGGTGTAACTAGCACAATAGACAGGGAGTATAGATGGAAACTCAGACATACTAATACAGGTTACATCTTATCTCGGTAATTCTTACTGTTTCATCCATTCCCATGCAAGGTCAAGTGACACAACCGGGGAATGTTAACCTCTGGCTGTCTGATCTGGAGGATGAGGATGACCTTTTGCTATCATTCTTCCAACACCCCTTCTTGATGGCTGAAGAGTCAACCCTCGAGACCCATCCTCTTCAGGATGTCCTTGAGATGGTTTCTATAATGGAAACTCCATAATTGTCCATGCTTTGTCCTCATGGGGAAGAGTTTTTTTCATTTCTCATGCTCTCCTTTGTCCCTTGGTCCTACATTTTGTTGATCTTTCAATGTCCTCTGTTTCATCTGAGGAAGTGAATCCTTTCCTTGAAAGCTCATGCCTCTATAAATTAATTAGTAAATGTGCCACACACTTCTTGTCATTTTTCTTCCAAATTTAGGGTTCTGGTATTTCTTGTACTTGCATTCTGTATGAGAGTGTGAGCGAGCCATTATTCCCTTTGTTACCTGATAGACCTTCAGAGTATGGGGTCCTTTTTAGGCTCCACCCCTTCAGTGTCATCTGGACTGTTCAAAATCTCCTCTTTCTTCATCTCAGCTGGTTGCTCTGCCATCTTATTTGGGTTCACATTTGCAGTGACATTTAGTTAATCTAGCAACATCTGATTGTTCCATAGCTTCACCATGATTCATGTTGGTGTTGATGCTCATGGAAATTATCTGCTCAGGGCTCATTGGAGTCATGACATTTGGTGAGGGTGCCTTGTTGAAGTGCATGCTATGGGTTACTTGGGGAGTAGGACAGCCATTAGGTTTTGCCATTGCTCAATAACTAGAACTCCATTCCAAGGGGCAGTAAATACTACTTCCATAGAATCCCCAGCCCTAGATGTCCAAGGGAGAAGAAGTCCTGAATCAGGAATCAAACCCAGGTCTTCTGCATGGCAGTGTGCAGATCTGCAGGACTTCTAATTCACTTTTTTAAACATGAAATGCAATTATTTCTATTTGCCAAAGTCAGCAAATATTTTCTAGCCATAAATTTTTCTAATTGTGTTTGAATTGAGTTTTTTATGAACAAAGCATGTTACAGATAAGTGGTACCATGGAAGGCAGTAGGTGAATGATAGTAGGCTCGTGCAAAATACTTTATGTCAAAACTCAATACTAATTATATGTTATATCTAGAAGCAGTGCCAGAAATGGTGGCTTCATTGACTGTACACTTTCAATCATCTCCAATGTATTTGTATAAGTAAAATGGATTGGTTCATTTCTCCAAGTGTTGCTTAAAAGGGCTTGTGGCCCATAAGAAAATTAAATCCTGGGAAAAAAAAATCCAATAGGAATTGTGTTCAAAAACAACATGAATACTGTGGTTACTGGCAGCAACAGCTTCAACCAGATACAGTTCAAGGAACACATCAGTGTCTGGCTTCTACTTAAAATTACATCCATCTTTAAAAAAATGATTCAAAACTATGAGAAACCTGGGTGGAGCACTAAAAACAACTGCAGCATGACATAGCCTAACCCCAGTTTTGAGCCTGATACAGAGCCATCATCGTCATCGTCTCATTTCCAAACATTTTGCGGTCTGTATTTTTCCTGCCTGAGCTGAGAATATTTAAACAAATGTCAAAGGTATTTCCTCCGTGGTTCAGAGATGTTAAGTTTGAATAACTAAATCCAGATGACAGGTACAATAGAAATAAACTATACGCAGACGGGAGCATGGTTAGAGGTGATCAGTTCAATAACTGTAGCAAAACACCTTAGAAGGCAGCTGACAATTTAAAGCAAACACCCAGCAATAAATCCTACTTTTTAATTCAGTTGACAGTACAGAGGACCTGAGTCCCTTAGATCTCACGTTGTTGTTCTTCATATGATACGTTCAAGGGCACTTTATGGAGTTAGGGAGAGATCTTGACAACTAGCCAAATCTGTGACCTTTCCAAAAATCCTGCCTGTATGCAAAAGTGGAATTAAATTCTCACAAAGAAATTCAATCAGTATGGAAAAAGTTGGGGAATAATAGGACTGGGGTTGCACTTGAAAATATAAGGATCTATACAGAAGGGAAGGTTTGCATTTGTACCGGGGGAGAAACTGCATTCATAGATTAGGGATGCACATTGGTATTTAAACAAAATGGAACACCTGTGTTCCATTTAAATTTGATTAAAAAGTAAACAGAAAAATATCCTTCTGAAATTCTGTTTTTGTTGTTGATTTTCCTGGTTGCATTTGGCGGACTGAGGACATGCCCATAGGCCACAGCATTCATCCCCAATGCTACGAACAGCTGGGCCTCACCTCCGCAGCGAGACCCTGCCAGAGCTCATGTGGCGGCAGGATCCCACCAGGACTGCTATCTCTGCCACTTCTCCTTAGGTGCATGTGCACCCTACATCAGCTTATTTAAATGACCCATGGCAGGAAAAGGGCCATGTTTCAATATGAAAACTGGGTAAATCCGTGGTACCTCAATAACAGTTCAAAAATAATTAAACCACGTGGTATGTGAAAAAAAATCATATATTTATACGAATAAATATTTTTGCCTAAGACAACCCTCATATATGAGCCAACATGCACGTATTTAAAACGTGTTTCGCATAGCATTCACTGTTAAGAATCAGTTTTTCCAAAAACAAGTGAACGGCTCACTTACATATAATCATAGGGTTTGTCTTTTTAGAGTTCTTACTGGGAACTCAATTCATATAAACGTTTTTGTGCTCCTTTTTCAATTTTTCAAAACAGACACGGAAGAAAGCCACTTATCTGAATTATGCAGCATTTGTAGGCAGCGATGGATTAAACGTCCTGCCTCCGATTTCTGGTAAGCAGTAGCAATTTTAAAGATCCTGCCCAGCACAGAGTGTTTCGTTATAACAACTTCATCAGGGGCTAGCTGCAATGGGGCTCCATTTTGTGAAAAAACACTGTGAATGAAGGACTCGCTGAAAGGAGCTCAAATTTACAGACAGACACCACTGCAGCTAGCAACAGTCTCCTACATTGTTGTGTAGTGTGTATGTTGCTGCTTCCTCTGTTCCTGGTTCCTGTTCCTTGCTTCTTCTCTCCAGCCCAGCTGTGCATCATCTCTCCAGCCCAGCCATGCCTCGGCTCTCCAGTCCAGTCTTGCCATATCTTTTTAGCCCATCCTCTCCTCATCTCTTCAGTCTGTCCTGCTTCATCTTATCTAATTCCTTTTGCCTCCTGCCTACCCTACAGTGCCAGTACTACTTCTCATCTCCCAGTCTTTGGGGAGGCAACCCTAGTCTGGACTAGGGATGTGAATCGTTTTAGGACGATTAAAATTATCGTCCGATAATTTTAATATCGTCTTAAACCGTTATGGAACACAATACAATAGAGATTCTAACGATTTATCGTTATAAATCGTTAGAATCGTGAGCCGGCACACTAAAACCCCCTAAAACCCCCCCCCGACCCTTTAAATTAAATCCCCCACCCTCCCGAACCCCCCCCAAATGACTTAAATAACCTGCGGGTCCAGCGGCGGTCCGGAACGGCAGCGGTCCGGAACGGGCTCCTGCTCCTGAATCTTGTTGTCTTCAGCCGGCGCCATTTTCCAAAATGGCGCCGAAAAATGGCGGCGGCCATAGACGAACACGATTGGACGGCAGGAGGTCCTTCCGGACCCCCGCTGGACTTTTGGCAAGTCTCGTGGGGGTCAGGAGGCCCCCCACAAGCTGGCCAAAAGTTCCTGGAGGTCCAGCGGGGGACAGGGAGCGATTTCCCGCCGCGAATCGTTTTCGTACGGAAAATGGCGCCGGCAGGAGATCGACTGCAGGAGGTTGTTCAGCGAGGCGCCAGAACCCTCGCTGAACGACCTCCTGCAGTCGATCTCCTGCCGGCGCCATTTTCCGTACGAAAACGATTCGCGGCGGGAAATCGCTCCCTGACCCCCGCTGGACGTCCAGGAACTTTTGGCCAGCTTGTGGGGGGCCTCCTGACCCCCACGAGACTTGCCAAAAGTCCAGCGGGGGTCCGGAAGGACCTCCTGCCGTCCAATCGTGTTCGTCTATGGCCGCCGCCATTTTTCGGCGCCATTTTGGAAAATGGCGCCGGCTGAAGACAACAAGATTCAGGAGCAGGAGCCCGTTCCGGACCGCTGCCGTTCCAGACCGCCGCTGGACCCGCAGGTTATTTAAGTCATTTGAGGGGGGTTCGGGAGGGTGGGGGATTTAATTTAAAGGGTCGGGGGTGGGTTTTAGGGGGTTTTAATGTGCCGGTTTTGCGATTTTTCGATTTTTCGATTTTTCACGATTTTTCACGATATTTTACCCCCCCAAACGGCAACAATACGATTCCCTCCCCCTCCCAGCCGAAATCGATCGTTAAGACGATCGAGGACACGATTCACATCCCTAATCTGGACAATCTTCTCCCCACAACTATTGGCTCCCATCTCTATTTCCACAGAACATGCTCAATTTACTACAGATGTCTTCTTGGATTCCAGAGCAGGTGGGAACTTCATCGACCAAGCCCTGGTTCATCAGTATCAGATCTCTACCATCATCCTGGAACATCCAGTAACCATCTCCTCTGTATACGGGGACCCTCTTCCAGGTTGCCTCATGGAGATGACAGTGCCACTCACTCTTCAGACCAGACTTCTCAACAAGGAGACCATCTCCTTATATGTGATTCCTCGAGCTGTGAATCCTGGGCCTGTCCTGGCTTCAACAGCACCAGCCAGTTGATTGAGTGGAATTCTTTGGAATTGGAAAATTGGGGTCCAACCTGCTTCACAGCTTGTCTCATCCTTGTTTGTCCACTGTTCATCTTAATATTAATCTTAATATTAATATTAATATTTACCAAAATAGACTACTGCAGAGCTCTCCTCACAAGCCTTCCCAGCTCAACCACAAGGCCGCTGCAGATGATACAGAACGCCGCGGCCAGAATTTTGACCAGCACCAGCCGGAGAGAGCATATTACTCCCATCCTCCGAAACCTACACTGGCTACCAGTCAACTTCAGAGTCCTACACAAATCACTCACTTTAATACATAAATCCATCCATAATCACCTTCACCTCGATCTCGAAATCCCTTTCGGACTCCATACCTCCAGCAGACCGATTAGAGAAAACTACAAAGGAGCACTTCAACCCCCCACAACCAAAGCCACGCGCCTCATCTCGACCAAAGACCGAGCTTTCTCTATAGCAGGCCCAGCCATCTGGAACAACCTCCCAGCAGATCTCAGGCTGGAACCCTGCCTAGTAACATTAAGAAAAAACTCAAGACTTGGTTGTTCCGCCAAGCCTTCCCGGACCCCTCAGACACACATTAGACGACAAACCGGCTCATGAGCAATGGAACCCAGATCCTCTCTAAATTCTACACAAGCATCAGTACTTTCATAATAGCTCAACTAGCACTAGCACGGACTTTTAGGTCTTAGTTTCTTAACTTACTACCCTTTTTAAGCCTTCTTTCCAGCTGTTTTAAGCTTCCAAGTTTTGCAGTCCTTGTTAAATGTAACTTTGTTTCTCCTGATTATAATAAGTTGTTTATGTTTACTGTTTATGTCCCTGTTCGATGTAAACCGACCTGATAAGGTATTTAACTTTGAAGGTCGGTATAGAAAAATGCTAAATAAATAAATCTTGACTCTGGCTATCACCATACCTGGGCTATCGCCACACCATTCTGCTTTCTCTGATGTGTTCTCCAAACAATGGGCTGAAACCCTGTCCCCACATCGCTCCTACAATTATGATATAGACCTCCTGCTAGAGAAAGTATCCCCGTGGGAAAGGGTCTACCCTTTATCTGTCCCCAAAACCAAGGTCACGAGTCAGTATATTAAGGAGAACCTGGCAAGAGGCTTTATTCAGCCATCTTCTTCCTCTGCAGGAGCAGGCTTCTTTATGGGCAAGAAGGATGGAACCTCAGGCCCTGTATTGATCATAGGGGCCTCAATACCATCCCAAAATAGCCCTGATATCCCCAACCACTCATCTCTGAGATTCTTCGACCATCTGTGAGGGGCTAAGATCTTTACTAAATTAGATCTACAGGGTGCATACACCTTATTCACATTTGGAAAGGAAATGAGTAGAAAACCGCATTCAGTACATGAGATGGGTATTATTAATACTTAGTCATGCCATTCAGACTCTGCAATGCAATGCCTCAGTGGTATTTCAAAGCATGGTGAATGAAATTTCTCAAGATCTCCAGTATTCCCACATAGTGGTATATCTTGATGACATACTCATCTACTCCCAATCTCTCGTGCAGCACCGGGAACATATTAAACAAATGCTACAATTTATTTATTTATTATTTTTATAAGCCAACATTCAATCTCAATTGAGATATCACACTGGATTACATTCAGGGACTGTAGGTATGTCTCTATCCCCAGAGGGCTTACAATCTACGTTTTTGTACCTGAGGCAAGGGAGGGTAAAGTGACTTGCCCAAGGTCACAAGGAACAACAGCAGGACTCAAACCCTGGTCTCCTGGTTCATAGTCCACTGCTCTAACCACTAGGCTATTCCTCCTATCATCTGTATACAAAACTTGAGAAATGTCTCTTCGAGCAAAAGCAACTCCCCTTCTTGGGGTATATCATTTCTCAAACTTGCTTACAAATGGATCCTGCAAAGAAAAAAGGCATCCTAGACTGGACCCAGCCAATTGGCCTTTGGGCGCTACTATGCTTTCTAGGATTCGGTAACTACTACCGAAAATTTATTCTGGGATATTCCACCTTTGCAGTGCCACTCATTGCCTTAACCAGAAAGAGAGCATATATCTGGTGTTAGTCCACTAAACCATTGAAACCTTCCAGGCTCTCAAGCAAGCTTTCTCCCAGGGACCTTGCCTACAGCACTCAAATCCTAATCGTCTTTTCATCCTGGATATAGATGCCTCTATCCTTGGGGTAGGGGCTGTCCTCAGTCAACACAGTGACAAAGGGAGCCTCCTGCCATTTTCCTTTTTCTCCAGAAAGTTCTCTTTGGCAGAGAGGAATTACGTGATTGGGGATCACTCGTTCCTCACAGTGAAATTGGCACTGGAAGTATGGCGGCATTTCCTAGAGGGGCCCAAACACCAGACCATGATATACACTTACTACATGAACCTGGAATACCTTGAACAGGTGCAACAGCTTAATCCCAAACAGGTATGATGGTCCCTCTTCTTCACTAGGTTCGAATTTGAGATCTGCTACCAACCAACATGGAATGGGAAACCTGCAAAGGTTACTGTTGTTGTTGCTACACCAGTATCCCTGGGGAAGATGGTAGTACCCAAGCATCTTTGTGAAAAGCTGTTAAAATGGGCTCACAACTCATGCTTTGCAGGGCATCCTGGAGTATCCTGACCCCTTGAGCTCCGTCAGCACCACTACTGGTGGCCACAAGTAAAGATGGATATGAAGAGCTATATGGAATCTTGCCCTGACTTTGTGCTGCATAAATCTGCTTGTTCCTGACCTTGGGGGCTGTTACAGCTGTTGCCAGCCCCCACGGAACCCTGGACCTATGTGTCCACTGATATTATCACAGGACTCCCTCTCTTTCATGGTTACACCACAATATGAGTCGTAGTGGACAGATTCTCCAAGATGGCACATTTTGTTTCTCTCCTAGGCTTGCCATCCATGCCCAAGTTAGCTTATCTTTTCGTCCAACATGTCTTTTGACTGCATAGACTGCCCTCTCACATCCTGTCTGACAGAGGTGTTCAGTTCACGGCCTGATATTAGAAAGGTCTTTGTGAAAAATGTGGCATTACCCTGGATCTCACCATAGCCTACCATCCACAAGGAAATGACCAGACAGAGAGAATTAACCAGGTCCTCAAGACCTTCCTCTGCCTAAATGTCAGTGAAAGACAAGATGATGGGGCCATTCTCCTACCCTGGCTGAGTTTTCACACAACAGTCATGTCAATAGTGCAACTGGCTCTTCCCCGTTCCATGTTGTGTATGGCAAGCATCCACAGGTTCCTTTGCTGCTTCCTCTCTCAGTGACTTGTCTGGCAGCCCATCTCACAGTCCAAGAACTCCAGGACCTTTGGCTACAAACCAACTGGTTGATTTTCAAGGCAGCAGCTCAGATGAAAAACAACGCAGATAAGAAACATAGACCAGCCCCGCAACTCCAGGCTGGAGTCTTAGTGTGGTTGAGCATGCAGAATCTGCATCTTTGTATTCCATCCCTTCATTTGACACCCAGATTTATAGGTTTGTTTCCAGCCTTGTGATGGATGGGACCTGTAACCTATCAGCTCAAGCTTCCAACAACTTTAAGGATATACAATGTATTCCATGTTTCCTTGCTGAAACATCTGGCTGTCTCCTAGTTCTCTCGACAGCCCCTCAAACATGGAGAGATAACTTTGGAAGAAGACATGCATTATGAGGTACAGGAAATCTTGGAATCCTGCAGACAACACAATAAACTGGAATATCTCATTGCACGGAAAGATTATGGTTTTCGCACCTTTGTTAGTAAAGGAGTTCCACTGTTGCTTCCCCCAGAAGCCAAAGACCAGGACTTTGAGAAGGGAGCTTAAAGCGGGGTACAGCCTGCACCACACTTCTCCTTGATGCTGCGAACAGCTGGGCCTTCCCTCCTTGGCAAGACCTTGCTAGAGCTCATGCGCATGGCAGGTAGTAGCCGGGACCTCTACCTCTGTAGCTCCTCCTTAGGTGTGCGCACCCCTGGCGTCAGCTTATTTAAAGGGCCATAGCACGCCTTGATGACCTCACCAATGTTAAAACCCGCTAAAACCCACCCCCGACCCTTTAAATTAAATCCCCCACCCTCCCGAACCCCCCCCCAAATGACTTAAATTACCTGGTGGTCCAGCGGCGGTCCGGAACGGCAGCGGTCCGGAACGGGCTCCTGCTACTGAATCTTGTTGTCTTCGGCCGGCGCCATTTTCCAAAATGGCGCCGAAAAATGGCGGCGGCCATAGACCAACAGGATTCGACGGCAGGAGGTCCTTCCGGACCCCCGCTGGACTTTTGGCAAGTCTTGTGGGGGTCAGGAGGCCCCCCCAAGCTGGCCAAAAGTTCCTGGAGGTCCAGCGGGGGTCAGGGAGCGATTTCCCGCCGCAAATCTTTTTCCGTACGGAAAATGGCGCCGGCAGGAGATCGACTGCAGGAGGTCGTTCAGCGAGGCGCCGGAACCCTCGCTGAACGACCTCCTGCAGTCGATCTCCTGCCGGCGCCATTTTCCGTATGGAAAACGATTCGCGGCGGGAAATCGCTCCCTGACCCCCGCTGGACCTCCAGGAACTTTTGGCCAGCTTGGGGGGGGCCTCCTGACCCCCACAAGACTTGCCAAAAGTCCAGCGGGGGTCCGGAAGGACCTCCTGCCGTCGAATCCTGTTGGTCTATGGCCGCCGCCATTTTTCGGCGCCATTTTGGAAAATGGTGCCGGCCGAAGACAACAAGATTCAGTAGCAGGAGCCCGTTCCGGACCGCTGCCGTTCCGGACCCCCAGGTAATTTAAGTCATTTGGGGGGGGGGGGGTTCGGGAGGGTGGGGGATTGAAGGAGGTAGGATTTGGCAAGGAAATGTTTAAGTTATTTGGGGGGGGGTTCGGGAGGGTGGGGGATTTAATTTAAAGGGTCGGGGGTGGGTTTTAGCGGGTTTTAGTGTGCCGGCTCACGATTCTAACGATTTATAACGATAAATCGTTAGAATCTCTATTGTATTGTGTTCCATAACGGTTTAAGACGATATTAATTTCTACTATTGGTTGCAAATTTTAAAGTTCCATTTTTCATTGGCTGGTACTTCAGCCACTCAAAATTGAACTATATAAGTGAACACAGTGTCAAGGGCTGAGTTTTCAATTAAAAAATGTGTAGGTGTTTGAGCTTTGATTAAAGTTTTGTTCTCTGAGGAGTATTAAAGTAAGTATTAAAGTAAGTGGTACCCCATCCATATGTGAGTCCTCCTGTGCCACGATCCCTGGGGGATTGTTCTAATGTGTTACTAAAAAAAAAAAAAAAAAAGCAAAAAAGCAAATAGTTACATATATTCAGTCAGTCTTATCCTGGATTGCTTTTTGTTGTGCCCATGTATGCTTGTCTCAAGAGGACTGTATCACAGCAGTTCTTTATTGTTAGTTAAGCACCTGAAAGGCTGGAAGATTGATGGTGTGTGTAGGGGAAGGGGGGGGGGGGAACGGTATTGAGGAAATAGAGGGGGGGGGGAAAGGGGGGAACCATAAGGATTTGGGGGCAGTTGTTTTCTATATGTTGACTTTTGTTATGTACTTTTGAAAAATTTAATAAAGAAAGAATCTAAAAAAAAAAAAAAAAAAAAGTAAGTGGAAATGATTTTAGCTGTAAATGTCTATTCTAAACTCTTGTATTCACGCATGTATTTTCTCTTTCTGGAACAGCTCTGATGCAGCTCTGAATGAAACGTTGGACAAGTTGATGGTTTTCCTGTATCTTGCATATTGAAAAGCTTAGTGCACTTGAGCATAATTACAAGGATGAATATACAAGGGATTCAGAAATAAGTGATTCAAAAAATAAGTTTAGAAGTTTTTTTATTTGCACGAGTAGATTTTTCACTTTAAATTAAAAAATGGAGATTTTGTTTAGACCAATAATTGATATTGAGCTTTAACGGTCACTGATAATTTAGCTCTGATTTGAGGTCTTCCTTCAATTAAAAAATTATATTTGACTTGCTTGCACTGAATATTATAGTGAAGTAGCTTTTCATTCTTATTGTAAGATATAATAGCTTCTTTTCCCCACTTGATTGTGTAATTGTTCACTGATACAAAGCCAGAGGACAAAAGAAAGGAACAGCTTGAGTGCAGACTTACTGAAATGGATTCTGCTTGTGCAGTACAACTTCAGAAACACATCTTGCAAAGACTTTCAGGTGCTTAACTAACAATAAAGAACTGCTGTGATACAGTCCTCTTGAGACAAGCATACATGGGCACAACAAAAAGCAATCCAGGATAAGACTGACTGAATATATGTAACTATTTGCTTTTTTTTTTTTTAGTAACACATTAGAACAATCCCCCAGGGATCGTGGCACAGGAGGACTCACATATGGATGGGGTACCATGGGACAATCCCCCAGGGAAGCCTTGATACCAGCATTCTGCAGTCCACAGGCCACATCTTTGCCATTCAACCAACACCCCACTCTGCTTTTAAGTTAACTTATATGCTGGTTATTTGGGAATAATGTTTACTATTCCTCTTAGATATTAGTGCTGCTCATAATTTGTAGATTAGACTTTAACATTTTAGATCAACTTTTTGGTTAAATAAAATATATGCATGAAAATTGTTTGTGAGCTCATTTTCTGGAAGTTGCCCTTTTTAAAGAACTTAGGGAAATGTATTGCAATTGTTGTAGTCCCTCTGGTTCTTGCAACCAGCTCAGTCTATGCTGTATGTGTGTGTGTAACCTTAAAGCTTGCAGTCTCTCTGATGGGATGGGCCTTAGATATTCCTTCCTCACCATCCTCATTGTACTCCATGCCCTTATGCATGTCCAATGAAACACAATAAGTATTCTACTTGAGTCCAACATTGTTTGCTGTCCTGAAGACCCGGCTGCTGGTGCACGCAACTTACTTCAGGAGCTGAAGTAAGTTGTGTAACAAAGCAAAAAAAATAAAAAGTAGGGTTAAGGGGGTGGGGAGGAGAGGGGAAGGGGAAGGGAGAGGAAGGGAGGTTAGAGAAGTTCCCTCCCAGTTCGCTCCTTAATTGGAGGGGACTGGGAGGGAACTGGGGAAGGCCAGGGAACTGGGGAAGGCCAGAGTGCATCGCTGCATGGAAATTGCAAAAATCCCTCCCTTGCGAGCTCCACCCTCACACACGTGCGCGCAGCCCACGGATTTTCTACCATGTGCCCACCAGCGCGTGCAAGGTAGAAAATCGGTGCATTCATGTGTGTGCGCCGGGAAACGCATGCACATGGGCATGTGCGGGGAAGCGCGCATGTGCAAAATCTACCCCTTAGTGCATTAACCGCATCCTCTGGCAACAAATTCCAGAGTTTAATTGTGTGTTGAGTGAAAAAGAACTTTCTCTGATTACTTTTAAATGTGCTACTTGCTAACTTTTGATCTTTCAAAAAAAATCCAATACATTCCATGAAACCATTTTCTGAAAGATTTGCGTATTTTCTTCATGAAGTGTCTGTCTTCCTTCTGTTATGCTTGGATTAGTAGCATGGCCTAGTGATTAGAATAAAAGGCTAGAAACAACAGAAACTGCAGTTGTAATCCTACTTCCCCACTTACACTCCTTGTAACCTTTATCTCCTGTTGTCTCAGGCCCTCTTTTCAATTGTAAGCAGGGCAGGGGCTAATTGTAGGGATGTGAATCATTTTTTGACGATTTAAAATATCGTCCGATATATTTTAAATCGTCAAAAATCGTTAGAAGTGCGATACAATAGGAATTCCCCCGATTTATCGTCAAAAATCGTAAATCGGGGGAAGGGGGAGGGGAAGGGGAAGGGGAGGGCGGAAAAACCGGCACACTAAAACAACCCTAAAACCCACCCCGACCCTTTAAAATAAATCCCCCACACTCTCGAACCCCCCCAAAATGCCTTAAATTACCTGGGGTCCAGAGCGGGGGTCCCGGTTTGATCTTTTACTCTCGGGCCTGCGGTGCATTGTAGAAATGGCGCCGGCGCTACCTTTGCCCTGTCATATGACAGGTCAAAGGTAGCGCCGGCGCCATTTTGTTTTTTGTCCCCCGACGTCAGGAGCGTAGGAGATCACTCCCGGACCCCCGCTGGACCCCCAGGGACTTTTGGCCAGCTTGGGGGGCTTCCTGACCCCCACAAGACTTGCCAAAAGTCCAGCGAGGGTCCGGGAGCGACCTCCTGCACTCGAATTGTTTTGCCGTACAAAATGGCGCCGGCCATACAGCGTATGGCCGGCGCCATTTTGTATGGCAAAACGACATCAGGAGCATAGGAGATCACTCCCGGACCCCCGCTGGACCCCCAGGGAATTTTGGCCAGCTTGGGGGGCCTCCTGACCCCCCCAAGCTGGCCAAAAGTCCCTGGGGGTCCAGCGGGGGTCCGGGAACGACCTCCTGCAGTCGAATCGTGTTGCCGTACGGCCGGCACCATTTTGCGCAAAATGGCGCCAGCTGTACGGCAAAACGATTCGAGTGCAGGTGGTCGCTCCCGGACCCCCACTGGACTTTTGGCAAGTCTTGTGGGGGTCAGGAGGCCCCCCCAAGCTGGCCAAAAGTCCCTGGGGGTCCAGCGGAGGTCCGGGAGCGATCTCCTACGCTCCTGACGTCGGGGGACAAAAAACAAAATGGCGCCGGCGCTACCTTTGACCTGTCATCAGGGCAAAGGTAGCGCCGGCGCCATTTCTACAACGCACCGCAGGCCCGAGAGTAAAAGATCACACCGGGACCCCCGCTCTGGACCCCAGGTAATTTAAGGCATTTTGGGGGGGTTCGAGAGGGTGGGGGATTTATTTTAAAGGGTCGGGGTGGGTTTTAGGTTTGTTTTAGTGTGCCGGTTTTCCCGCCCTCCCCCGATTTACGATTTACACAATATTTACAAAAACAAAACCGCGACGATCCGATTCCCTCCCCCCCCAGCCGAAATCGATCGTTAAGACGATCGATCACACGATTCACATCTCTAGCTAATTGTATGTGAATACATATTGCCATTGTACAGAACTGCATACACCTGAAAGCTTTATAAAAATAATAAGTATTGTGGGATCAATTTTCAAAGGGTTTAGGAGTCTAATTTTGACATGTGTATTGAAAATAATACTTTTTATATGCCAAAAGGAAATGTATACAAAAAAATAACTAGGAGCCATGATTATATATACTGTACATATAATATTCATATATATATATAAAGTGATATATCTCAATTCAATTTCCTGTGTGTGCACAGTGAACATGATCACAAATATGAGTGATCACTGTTATTCTGTTCAAATGTATTCTGAAACCTGTAGCTTTTGGTCCCAAATAACCATTGACTCATTTACCCAGGTGTGTAAATTGGGTTTAATTATATAGGTTACTCAGTTTTACAGCAATAGGCTACATCTGATCCATTGCTTTCTAAATCTAGTCCTCATGTGTTACCAATACGTCTGATTTTCAGGATAATGAAAATACACAAAAGAACTTATTTCACAGACCAAAAATGTGCAACCATATCTCAGACATTTTTGTTGTCAATATCCTGAAACGCAAACCTGCTGGTGGCTATAAGAATTAGAGCTGGAGACCACTGGCTTACTGTAATTGTTAACAGAAAAGAAATAGTTTAAAATGTGTTAATGTGGTACTGAACGGAGAACACTTTGTCTTTTCTTAGAAGGTCCTCCTCTACACAGTCCTTATTTAAACAAAGTAAACTTGTCAAATATATTTCAGTTACATAAAAAATATCAAACATTCCATATAACATTCATTTCTTTACCTCATCATATAATTTTCTCAGGCTTAAGACCTTTTTAAGAATTTTTGCCATTAAAAGGAAAACCGTGTTACTAATATGGTGTTAGGTTATAGCAACTATACATCTCTGCCTGTAAGTGTATGCTGTATTAATCAATAGTAATACTATAACACATTTTATGGAGTTCTTGTGGGTGAAATATTGGCTTTTTAGAAAAGGTTGTCTACTCACAAGCTAGATTCATAAATGGAAAGAAGATTAATGGGAATGAAAGACATAGCTATTAGGGGAAATTATGAAAAACTATGACCAATAATGACTTCATCGTCTATTATAAATCTCTCTATGTAATGATATCATATAGCATAGCCCTCAAATATCAGTAAACGATTTCAATCGTCTAAGAATTTGAATGGTTTAATAATCATTTCAAGTTGTGTGTAAATGTATGTTGTCAGTCTAAAATCAAAAATATAAATCTCAAATTTGTTCAGATTTTACTGACATAAATTAAAATAAAAATAAAGATCAACAAACAAGCTTTAGGTTATACCATTTGATTGTTTGTGGCCAGCCTACTTAGTCCAATAAAATGGTATCAGCTACATCTTGCTTCTTGACTTTTATATATATGTGTTTATATGTGTGTGTGTGTGTGTGTGTATATATATATATATTGTGATAACGCTAAGAGATCGGGCATTCTCTACAGCCATTCCACCGTTATGGAACTCTATCCCCTCTAACATCAGACTGGAAACATGCATCTCAACCTTCAAAAAAAGACTAAAGACATGGATATTCATACAAGCATTCCCGGACTCAAACTGATATATCTCATCCTCGCCAATCCTTATCTCCAACTACACCATGATTAACCATCTCCATTATTGTTTACATGTTTGAATTAATAACCTGTCCTTTCTCTTCTTTCTCTGCCAAGTTCCAATCTCCCTGTTATATGTAACTGCATTTTCCGCACCATTGTTTTTAGTTTATGTTTACGATGCACCCCTGTTTTATGTGAACCAGCATGATGGGACTGCGTTCTCGAATGCCGGTATATAAAAACCGAAAATAAATAAATAAATAAAAAATAACCAGAGCGGTAGCGGCTTGGGAACTGCCAGAGGGAAAAGGAGGCAGACTCTGGCTGTTCCTTAAGTTCAGTTTATTTACAATGAAATTGAGAAAAGTGTACAGCAAAACAAATGAAACAAGCAGCTCGCTTTGGAGTTCAGGTCTCTCATAAATAACACAGTGCAGTGCAAAGCAAGTCCCAATCCTAAACAAAGCAGGTCTTTAGCTACTGTCACTCTCAAACCTTAAATGTAGCAGGCCTTCTCATCAGGTGGCATTCTGTCTGTTCCCCTGGGCCCGCTTAACCCTTCCAGCTCCATCCTTCACCCAGGTCTCAACCTTAAGGAGGACGATGTTGATCTCACTTTGCACGAGATAAGCATGAAGGAAATGCTAACTCCACGAGTTTTGAATATCTTGGGGTTAGCACAGGAGGAAGAGAAGAATCTGAGTGTGCTCGCTCTGGCTCCTGATTGGATCATGCATGAGCCTATATTCTTCACTGCTGATGGGATGGGGTCAACCAGTGTCTCCTGGGCCTCTTCTTTTCTTCTTGTACATTCATTGAGGAGGCACCAGCAACAGTAGAGGAGTAAGACAGGCACCGGTGTGCTGCTAATGTGTGAGTGTAAGTGTGTGAGCATGGGAGCATGCCTGGGTTGTGTGTATGTGAGAGCCTGAGAATTTGCTTGGGTTGTATGTGTGTGTACCAGAGAACATTGGGTCTGCTTGGGTTATGTGTAAGAGACATGGAAGCCTGCCTGGGGTGTGTGAGTGGATGTGAGAGAATGGGAGCCTGCCTGGGTTTTTTGTGTGTGTGTGTGTGTATGTGTGTGTGAGTGAGAGAGAGAGAGAGAGAGCGAGAGAATGGGAGCCTGCCCAGGGTGTGTATGTGTGTGTCAGAGAGCATTGAAATCTGCCTGGGTTATATTTGATATGTGTGAGAGAGCACTGCAGTCTGCCTGGGTTATGTGTGTGACATCATGGGAGTTTGCATGGGTTATGTGTGCATGTGTGTGAGAAAGTATGGGTGCCTACCTGGGTATGTGTGTATGTGAGTGAATGAAAGCCTGCCTGGGTTGTGTGTTTGTGTGTGTGTGTGTGTGGGTGTGTGTGAGAGAGAGAGAGAGAGAGAAAGAGAGAGAATGGGAGCCTGCCAGATTTTTGTGTTTATGTGTCAGAGAGCATTGGAGTCTACCTAGCTTGTGTGTATGTATGTGAGAGAGCACTGGAGCCTGCCTGAGTTATGTGTGTGAGAACATGGGCACCTGCCTGGGTGTATGTGCATGTGTGTGAGGGAATGGGTCTGCCAGCCTGATCACAACCTGCCAGCAGCCGAAGTGAAGAGGAAAGCACAGGGTTACTGGCAGATCCCAACCAAAACAGAGCTGGAAACACCCAGGTAATTGTGAGAGAAGAAGCATGTGAGTAAACATATATACGCTTCTGTTTGTGTGTATGTAGATATATATGAAAGAGAGGAGAAAGTTTGTGCACCTTAATCCCACTAATCCAGGACAATCTCAGGGTGACTAGAAATCAAAAGTTCCTAGGAATGGAAAGTGGGGATTTTTTTTTCCTTATTACTTTTAATTCTTGGGTGTTTCTTGATGTCTGCCATTTTGAAATATTATTGATGTTTGGGAAATTATATAATTTTTATGAGTTTTTAATTATTGTTTATTATTCTATTCATCTGCTGTTTTGAAATATTCTTTTTATTCATATTTATTTATTTTGTATTTATTTATTTAAAAGTATCTATGGCCCACGCCCTCCAAAGTTCAGGGCGCGTTACAGCAATACAGCATGCTCCTTTGTTTGTGCTCCTTCTTGTGCGCACCAAAGGTGCTCGCACCTCTGGCGCGGGCGCCTCCTTTGTCATCAGCCCAAAGGGGCGCAGACTATCATCGCTGAAGCGGAAGCTTCCTTAGCTGGAATGGAAGCTGAAACGGGGGCAGAGAAGGCTTGCTGGAGCAGCAGCAGGCACAATCCAGGCAAGTGGTGGTAAGCAGACTATTATGACTGATGTATTGTATTCTTTGATTTTATTGTTTTGAGGAATGGTACTTCTATTATTCCATTATTGCTTTCCATACAGTCTGGTTTGTTGAGGTTTGAATTTCATTTCTGTTTATGCTTTATGATCTTTTCATTCTTTATTTGGTGAGAGTCTATCTGTCTTCTGCATGTATGACTCAGGTTTGATATTCTGCTGCCTTGTATTTTTCTGTGTAGGGATCTATAGCAAGCTGGCTTGTTCTGTTTTCATAATAGGAGGTGTAATGGTGTTTAGGGCTTGGTGTAATATTTGCAATGTTGCCTTTTACTGTTTGAGGGCTGGCAGTTAGTGCTCTTTTAGTATGGGAGGTTTACAAACACTGTAATTGTAATTCAGTTTACTCTGGGCTTTCTGAGGGCAGAGCCCACACCCAACATGCATTATTATAGGCCTAATACCATATGCATTCCGAGTGTTTTTTTTTTTTGCAGGATTATGATATTTTGTTTTATTTTTACCTCAGATGATTGTACTCTCAATGTCCTTTTTCATGTAAACTTTGTTGGGGAAAGGTAGGCAGGTCTTGGGATTCCTGGAGTGTGGCAGGTTTGCCAGCTTCCTAGAAACATTATCACTCCTCTAGGAACTCTGACTCCTGCTTTTCCCCTTCCTGCATCATTTGAAATCACCAGGGCCAGACTACAAAGAGAGCATCCTTGCCCTTGATGATTTGACTTGTAACGTGTCTTGAGGGGGAGAGAGGGCACAATCTCATCCCTTGCCTAAGGCAGCAGATTGCCTTGAGCCGCCCCTGATCCTACCTTTAACCTTAAAATAAAATAGTTAGGCCTTCCCGAACCCCTCTAAATTGCCTGGAACCCTTCAAATTCTGACCCCACCTACAACTCCAGTTGGAGAAGACTTTACCTCCTCTGTCAGGGCTGCTTCATCACTGTTAGCCAATTGGTCCCTCCAGTGTCAACTGTCAGTGAAAGGACCAATCCCCTTTCAGAATTCTAAAGGGGCAGCCTTTTGAAAGCGATTGTTCCTTTCACCAACAGTTATGTTTTACTATATAGTCACTTATAGTTACTAACCTGAATCAAAGTCAGGTTGTGGCAATTACTCCAAAAATGGAGAACAGAGTCGATCTCGGCCACCTGACCAATCGGTAATGATCTAGCTGTGATGAGATAACTGTTCCCTGTGGGTCTATTGTGCTGATATGGCAAGACCACACTGTGATGCTAGGTTGTAGCAGTATCTGTTGGCCTCCATCTGATTACAGTAGTACAAAGACATATTATACTGTATCTCAGCATTCCATGTTGTCCCTTGCTTTAAAGAAGTATCACTCATAGAATTCAGGGCACTTTCTGGTCCCAGATGTGAGACAAAGGGGACTTGCCCCTTGACTAATCCCAGGAGTAGGTGAGAGACCATTCCCACTAGCTGTGACAAAGAAATCCTCTTCCTCTTTTCCTTCCATTGTGCATGAACCCAAAAACAAAGGCTACAATGTGAAAGGACAGCAGACAGTCTCCTATGGCCCTTTTTGGACACCTACCGAGGCTATGTCTGCTAATATCACTGGCCCAAGCACCCTAGCTATTGGCTAGGCAAGCTCACACTGCAGGTCTGCCCTTTTCCTCTGCCCCAGCACAAAGCAAAAGAAAGGAAGCCCATTGATTGGGGAAGAGGGGAAAAGGGAAACTCACTAGCTACATCAGCCATGTTAAGGATGCTCTAGGAAATCCTGGAGCTCATCTTCTATATAAATTCCTCCACAAATAAAAGTTCTTGAAACATTCCTATTTTATCTGGATCAGAAACAAGACATAAGATCATAGACAAGGTTTACAGTGAATCCAGCAAAAGAAACTTTGATTTAGAATTATTTCATGTTTCAGAACAAATTAAAGCAACAACCATGGCAAATTTATGCATGGTCAATTTTGAAATGCATCCTATATCAGCAAATAAGACATACTCAATACATAAAAATTGTTTAAACCATTTGGCAATGAAGGCGAGGGACCTTAGTACCTACTACTAGATTCCTTTAATTTCTGGTTGAACAATTGCGACCCTAATTAAGGATTCAGATTGAATTCAGGCCAGAACATTCCATTTCTTGATATAAATAAGTGTAAGGGATGCTTTGATCCCTTAGATGATCTTTACCCTTTTTAGACCAGTAATAAAGGACCTTGAGTATTTTTCAGGCCATCCCTAAATGTTCCTTCTTCCAAGGTTGCGGATTGGTCACCTCTGTTCTATAAATTGGGGTTGAGCATGTGCATAGAGATCAGAGTGAGGAGCTGAAAGAAGAGATTTGAGTGGGAAGTTCTAAAAGTCCTTTTTATAAACCCTTCTGAAATTTGCAATAAGGGAATAGGACAGTAAGGGTGAGGGGAGAGCGAGTATTGAAGTTTGAAGAGTTGCAGTGTTTTTCAACGGTTCGTTCAGGAGGAAAGCCCACTTGACCAAAATGATAAAGGGGATGGAACAGCTCTCCTATGAGGAAAGGCTGAAGAGGTTAGGGCTGTTCAGCTTGGAGAAGAGACGGCTGAGGGGGTTATGATAGAGGTCTTTAAGATCATGAGAGGTCTTAAATGAGTAGATGTTACTCGGTTATTTACACTTTTGAATAATAGAAGGACTAGAGGGCATTCCATGAAGTTAGCATGTAGCACATTTAAAACTAATCGGAAAAAATTCTTTTTCACTCAACGCACAATAAAGCCCTGGAATTTGTTACCAGAGGATGTTGTTAGTGCAGTTAGTATAGCTGGGTTCAAAAAAGTTTTGGATAAGTTCTTGGAGGAGAAGTCCATTAATGGCTATTAATCAAGTTGACTTAGGGATAGCCACTGCTATTAATTGCATCAATATCATGGGATCTTCTTAGTGTTTGGGTAATTGCCAGGTTCGGCCTCTGTTGGAAACATAATGATGGGCTTCCCAGCATGGCAATTTCTTATGTTCTTATGTTCTTTGCCCTACTACCATCTGAAGTGGGGTAAGTAGTGGCCCAAGAGAAAAGGTTTGGAGTGGATGTATTTTTTGAGGTTTTTGGGCTTTGTCATTCAAAGTTCCAGGATCTGGAATACCATCAGAGAGACTGAGACCTAGTCTTTTTTGCCAGGAGCCCACTTTCAGTCACCTAAGAGTTTAGATATTGAAATTGTCCTTACCTCATAAGGATACTAGCTCAGAGAACATAAATAAGAACAGGCACTGTGGATTTTTGTGTTGATGTCTTGGGCTTTGCTTTGAAATGGACTTTCAAGTTTATCTTTTTGATTTCAGTAAAAGTTTATTTTGTATACCATTCCAGTCATCCTGCTTTTTCTTTCAAAAGAAAACATCCTCACCCACAGCCAATTGCCAGTAAATAACAAGTGAAAGAATTGGCCCCTACCCCCACTTGTCTAGGACCCTGGAAGTTATCCTGCTCCCTGCCTCCGCAGACCCTGGCACCGTAGTGGATTGTGTAGAGTTGTATGGATTGAGAAATTGGAGAAAATCAGAGGCTCAGATAGATAAGTGGCCCCCGGAGAAACTGTGTGCCCTTGAATTCCAGGAAGTCCTTGAAGAGGGGGCTACATTAGGGTTTCATTAAGGAAGGTCTCATTAAAATTAGGATTTATTAGAAGTTCACAGACAAAATTGCATTATTTCCATCTAGTAGTTTTCATCTTCCATTATTGAAACAATTTTCCTGTGGGTATTTTTTTCTCACCTAGATACACAGAATACATAGGATTTCTGAACAATATTTTTTTTTTTAAATTATAGGATGCGATTAGTTTTATTCACTGAAGTCACTGAATATCTTTTATTTATAAATGTTTCCAGGTCATGGTGACTTGAGCCCTTAGCTGCTAGTCAAAAATTAAATATTTCTGGTTTTGTGCATTATGACCCAGAGATAAGGTCATTGGCTGGTTTACTGTATTAGGATTGTCCAAGATGTTACAGAGTCTTCTGATATAGGGGTAGATTTTCAAAAACAGCGCATTGGCGTACTTTTGTTGGCGCTCCAGGCGCAAAAAAAAGTACGCGGGATTTTAGTAGATACGCGCGTAGCCGCGCGTATCTGCTAAAATCCTGGATCAGCGCGCACAAGGCTACCAATTTCGTGTAGCCGGCGCGCGCCGAGCCGCGCAGCCTGCCTCTGTTCCCTCCGAGGCCGCTCTGCTACGCGCGTATCTACTAAAATCCTGCGTACTTTTGTTGGCGCCTGGAGCGCCAACAAAAGTACGCCAACGCGCCGTTTAGAAAATCTACCCCATTATATATAGATATATATATATATTTTTTTTTTTTAAAGGGGCTCATACTATAGCTTGCTGTAGCACACAGAAGTGGTGCTGGCATTTCTTGTAATCATCATCCACCTATATCTTTATTACAATTCAATCAAAAACACAAGAAGAACAGTCCTTTGCAAACATTCATAAGTTCATGGACAGAAAAGGAAAAGCCTCCCATGACCCACCTGATGGCAGGATACTGAAGTAGTGATTAACCATAGTTTGCTATCAGTGCCCTTAGCTGACTGGCTGATAAGCAGAACAGCAAGTTCAAGAAGGTGTGATATTAACTTTAACCCATTGTATACATTTTCTTTTATATATTTCTCTTTTACTATCATTTGCCTTTATGAATGTTTTACAAAGATAGTGAAATAGTCTTTCCATAACTGCCCAAGATTAAAAGGTTATCAGTCTTCTTTACCTGCCATAAAGTGTTGGAATCAAATATATATTTGATATTTTTATATACTGTCAGGCGAATTTTAAAACAAGCATGTGGTTTCCCCATACACATGCATAAGAGTGCGTGAGCGGACATACGCTGGGATTTTAAATCATGCACACACTTGAGCTCGCATGATTTAAAAATACACCTATTGCGCATAAGTATGCTCCTAATTTTAAGCAGTTACTCAAGAAAATGTACTTCCCAATTAGTCAACCAGTTTGCCCAGTCAGTCTCAAGGTCATCCAGATCCCTCTGGTTCTTCTTCCTGTTGACCTGGATGCCTCACCCTGTTGTATTAGGATTAAAACACAATTTCTGCAGATCTACTTATCAGGAGCAGCAGTAAACATACACTGCTGACATGCCTCCATGCGCTGGGGCATCTGGTTTGAAAATATGCGCACAATTTTTGGCACCGCCCCAGAATGCCCAAGCCCCGCCCTTTTTCTGCCCCCCCCCCCTTTTTTTAGCTTGTGGATGCGCACATACACATATCAGGGTGAATTTCAAAAGCCTGACAAGTGCCAAAACTGGGAGATATGCAAGTATGTTGGGCACATGCTGAGGAGATTTTTTTTATTTTTTAGTTTCCTTTATTGCAAAATTTCATAGGTAACACAAGATATGCTTAACTCAGAAATTATGGGCAATTGGAATTACAAAATGCCATGCATAAAATCTACAAACACGCTATTAACAATCCCATTGCCCCCAAGCTTATAGGTAAAATGGGGGGAGGACAAGTTGCAAAGGAGCGTTACAAATAAGAAATGAAAAATGAAATTGTGCAAGACAAAGCATCAGGTAATTTTAAATTGAATTAAATCTCTTGAGAATTTGGTATCTTGGGCCTTTAGAGTCCAAAAATAATCTTAATTGGGACAGTTCAAAATAAACATATCTGCCATCCTGGATAATGAACTATAAATTGTGCTGCCAAAATCATAGCTTCCTGTCTCATTGACAAAAATTTACGCTGATGATCCTGAGTTACTCTGGTAACATTTGGATAAATCCATACTTTCTGCCCCTTAAACAGAGACTGACATTTATGAAGAAATAGTCTCAAAACTGTATCACAGTCTTGTGGTATTTAATTATTTATTTGTATATTTATTTAATTTATTTTAGAAATCATCTAGACCAAACTCCTTAATATCTCTTCAGTGTGGTTTACAAAATGCACTCATAAAATCACATAAAATGTCATAAATCTGTAAAACATTTTAGACTCACAAACAAAAGCATCTAATTCATCCAAAAGCCTGTTATTTATTAAAAAAAAAAAAAGAGAGACCAAAAGAGTGTCTCTGTTGGCCACTTCCAAGGATGATGAATGCACAAGGAAGTCAGTCTAATTAGTACCCAATTCAGCAGGCGATGGATCGGCAGGGGCCTTATCGCTATCTCTTTCCATAGGCAAAAATGAACTTTGGCCATGGGTAGAATAGGTTCAGTTGGAATCTTTAATATCACTACCATATCATTTTTGAAGTGATCTAAAGGAGAAATATACTCCAGTACTAGAAAGTTTAAAGCTCTGAGATTTAAGTATCTGGATGAGTTCTCTAAGTTTCCCAACATTTTATCTTGAACCATATATCCTTGCACCAAGTTTGTTTGAATATCAGGGATATCAGTAAGTTGTTTTTCCAGGTCTTTTACCATTTGTGTTGCAGGCAAGGTGCTGAGAGGATTTAAGAAGCCACCTGCGGATGTGTGAATCTCCTGGTACATGCACAAATAAAAAGTTGAAAAAAAGGGGCAGGGCATGGGCAAACCGGGACTTTAACATTGAAATATGTGTGTATTTATGTGCACAAGCATGTGCTGGAGACCCCTGCTGCATGACTTTATTACTGCTAAGGATGGCGTGTAGGTAATAAAATAAAAAAATATAGGCTAATCAGCGGGGTTTTAAAGGTCAGTGCTAACAGGGTAAAAGGGAGGCTATTTAGGGTGGTTAGGAACTCCAGTCCCTTAACTGGGTGAACTGGGAATGCATGTCTACTAAAATCCACCCACTTACTGTTGCGTTCGTGCCTCTTCTTACCCTCGCTCTACCCTCTCTACCTTGGGAGCGACTCCCTTCGGCTCTGACTGACAGATGCAGCCATGGCTTCTCCCTGACTCTTGGTCCCGGTGTCCCCGGGCTGGCTTGATGCTACGGATCCGCCATGTTCTTGATGATGTAAGGGTGTGCACGTGTGCGCGTGCTCCAGGCTTTCTACCAGCAAGGGCGCAAACCTCGGGTGTGTCCCCCCGTGGTGACATCATCCATTTTCACTTTAAAAGTTCTTTGTTTGCTAAACTCTAAGGAGTTAGCAAGGAACTCCAACAGGACTTACTTCGGCAGTCCACAATACTTGCAACAACGATCCGAGTCAGCGAGGGGAATCCTTCTCCACTGCTTGGCCTTTTTAAACTTACCAGGAGTACCCGCTCCACGGGAGGTCCGCTCTCTCTTCTTGATTTCAGATTGCCAAGACGGGATTTGGTCCTTGCTCCTCGAGGGCCTACGTCCCTGAATACTCAGAAGACTCCTCATTGCGTGGAAGCGATCGCAGATGTGAACACAGTGAGTTCTATTGTAGATAGGAATCGGTACTCGCTCCATGAGGGCCTACATTCCTATAGCTCTGAAGACTCCCTTCCATGCAAGACGTTATCGCAGGTACGGAGATCGAGAGTTATATTGGCAAGATTGCAGATAGGAACCGGTACTCACTCCACGAGGGCCTATGTTCCTAGAATCCTTTACAGACTCTCTTCTATTTGTGTTTATTTCATATTCTAGCCTAGCTGGTGGTTCCTCTCAGGATCTCCTCCTGGGGGCGCTGTCATCTGCCATCGGCCCAGGGATTCACCATTTCCTCCAAGTGGTCATTCCTTACACTACTGTCACTCTGTGGGAGCCAACCACTACTGACCACTAACACCACTTACGGAAGTATTATATAGATAGCTACCTCCTCTTTCTATGGGACTTGCCAGCAGCCTATATATATAACAGATTGCTACTCCGTAGCGGAAGCATGATAGATTGCTATCTCTGTAGCGAAGTACAATATACCAATTGTTAGCTCCTCTCCTCAGAAGAGTATCATTGAACAGATTGCCAACTCCTCTTCCCTGGGGAGTTGATCCATAACAGATTGCTACCTCCTTCCCTTACAGGAGCATCTAACAGCAGTTCGCTAACAGATTACTAACTCCGCCCTCCTGGCTGGGTAAGCCCTACAGATAGCTAACTCCTTCCCTCTGGAGGAGCAGATCATGACAGATTGCTACTCCTCCCCCTTTCAGGAGAAAAGCAGAACAGATAGCTAACTCTGCCCTCCTGGAGGGGGTGAGTGATAACAGATTGCTAACTCCTCCCGAGGAGGAGAGCATAACACTTACACAGCAGAGGCAGCATTTGCATTCACATGTGTGCGTCCATATAAAATTGTGCGCACATATATGCGCGTACATCCTATTTTATACCAAGGGCACATATACGTGCATACATTATAAAATAGCCGTGTCCTTTGGAGTGAGCCAGCATAAGCGTGTACCTGTGCACCCACATGCTGGTATCAAAGTTTCCATCATAATTAGCAACTTTTAAATCCGTGTTACTCATGTGCGGCCCACAAATGCCCATAAATGGGTCTTTTAGCATAAGCAACACTTTTAAAATTTGGCACAGTGGTAGCAATTGGCTGGGTGTCACCTCTACAACTATTTGAAAGAGAAGATGAACTTTTGCCTATTGGAGTTTTTGAAGTGGCAGCCCAGTTTGAATTGTATCGGGTATCATGTTTCTAAATATAAATTGACTGTTTTGTGAAAACGTGGCTGTTACCCTGGAAGTAGAAGCTTTGAAATGGACATAGTAACGTGTTTTCACTTCTAAGGCAGGAGCTGGGAACTCCAAAAGAACACTACTGTTATGTACTTTTCTCATGTAGTTCATGGGAGATTTTTTCTTTTTTGTTCATGGACTTGTTCCTATTTTCAAAAGAATCCTATCTACACCATATTTTAAGGACATCAGGTCAGACATAAAGACGCCATTCAATTGATTCATGGGTAAGCAATCTTGGAGTGCCACAAGCAAATCTGGTTTTAAGGATATCCATAATAAATATGTATGGACTTATTTGCATGTACTACCTCTATTGTATGCAAATATACCTCAAGCATATTCAAAGTGAACATCCTGAAAACCAGCCCTGTTTGTGGCACTCCAGATCTGGGGTTGCCTACTCCTGAATTATGGTATGCACCTTTTTGTTAATACAGTAAAAAAAATATTATGCCATAATATGCAAGATTCAATATTTTTCTTTTAAATTAGCAATATTAATAAATCATATTAATATTACTAATTTATAAAACTTTTCAGTGAGAAATGTAGCAATTTCTAGATATCTAGCTCACTGTTTCCCAACCCTCTCCTGGAGGCACAACTAACCTGTTGGGTTTTCAGGATATCATAATAAAATATGCATGAGATAGATGTGTATACATGGGAGATCCAGGGTATGCAAATCTATCTCATGCATATTCATTGTGACAATCCTGAAAAGCTGAGTCACTAGGTGTGCCTCCAGGAGAGGGTTGGGTAACACTGGTCTAACTGTTTACTTTCTGTGTGACCAATTTAGTTTTGCTAAGGATTAAATAGCTCTGCTTTGAAGCTCACCAACCTCTAGATTAATCAAGATGCTATGATTTTTGCATGGATAGCAACCACGATACAAAAAAAGGAGTGTGGCTATGACAATTTTAGAATTACTGCACTGCACGATATCTCTCTGGTAGAGACTCCATCAAGCTAGGGTGAGAGAACATTGTAGAAATCTCATCTTTGTGTGACTTTCCTCACTCCAAATTACATCAGATCTTCACTGAGGTCTACTGTGCTGTTTGTATGTCTCACTCTACAAGTAAATCTGGTCTCCCAAACCCTACACCACCTCCAAAACCTCACCTCAAGTTACTAGCTGGCCCTCCTTTAGCAGTATAAATAGTTGACTACCTTGTGTGCCACCCCAAAGGCTCTCTCTCTCTCTCTCTCTACTCTCTACACTCCACTCCCTCTCCCTCTCCCTCTCCCCTCTCCCCATGCCCAAAATGGAATTTGCAATATTTATCGCAAATTATGTTACAGCCGTTTCAGGCATATCACACAGTTTATCACCAGGAAAAAAGATGTAGTTATTTCCGGTGTTAAAAGCATGTGATAGCGTAATGCATGGTGCGATAATGTCCCTCATTTTCATTAATCCCACCCAAACCCCTCCTCAATCCTGCCCCTTTGAAACATTTTGACAAATTTGCATTTGCGCCACGTGCTGCGATAACTATCGCGGGCATTATGGTGTTATCGCAGGTGTTAATGCCAAAACGCACTTTGATGAATGACCCTGCAAATTTGTAATGTCATTATTTGAATTTAAGGAAACTGGATATGCCACCAGGGATTTTTGTCATGTTGACTTTTTGGCCTTTATATAATAGAAAACAAAGTTGTTTGGGGGTCACAAAACACATTCTTTAGGGGTTGTTCAGTCATCATGAAAGGATAATCAGGAAGTTTAGAATGGATAGAAAGCAGAGGCTTTATAAACTATGTAGTCAGTTTTCCTGCAAGGATTAGACACAGGATGTTGAGATGCAACACATCAGGGACTGTATATTTTTTCCAATCTATTTTTGTGTTCTGAATATGATGATTCATACCATTATAAACAAAAGGCGTGCTGTAAATGCACCTGCATGTAATGGGGTATTCACATCTAAGTAAACAGTTGTAAAAAAAAAAAAATCAAAACATTCTGACAATTAAAAACATAGGACAAAACATCTTATGTGCTTCTTCATAAATTGCTATAGCATAAAGGAGCATTATAATTTTCCTAACTTTCCATTCAGCATTGGCAAAGGTCACCCACTTTGTGTGTATGGGATTATTTTAGCATTTAGTGAAAAGAACTCTAAAAAAAGAAAATAACAATTGCACACATGAAAAATTAATTTCTACTAGTTAAGGATACACTGATTATCTAAAGTTTTACCATCTGCTTATTCACCCTGTGCCATATGGTACTGATGCATAATTACTCTTTCCTTTCATTGAAAAGCTGTGTGTCCTATTGCAGCCAGTCCCTATAAATGTTATATAATATATTCTTGGTTTTAGCCAAGATAAAGTTTTAGGGCATGTCGTATAGTATTTTCCTTTCCAGTAAATTGCAGAGTAACATTGTTGGTCCTGTTAAGATTTACAGATTCAGAGGAGATTGAATTACATGTTAAATGTCACATTGATTCGTTTGTTAGGCATACAATACAAGGCATTACCACTTTATAATTGCCTTTCTTCATTATGAGGCCTATATTCTAAGCATTTTTCCCCATTATCACAGAAGGCCCTTATGAGCTGTCATAAAATGACTTTGCTGTTTCCAAAAATATATTGAAAAATCTTCCCCTATCCCCCCAAAAACATTTTAGCTTATACTGTGCCAGCATTAAAAGCTTCCTACTAGGGCAATAAACCATCAGATCCCTAACGTGACATATAATGATAGCAGATGGCTAATATTGTTTAATTAATGGCACTTAGTATTAATCCCTCAAAATAGAGCACAAGTTGTCTTCTTCTTTTCATACAAACAACATAGAAATGTGATAGCAGAAAAAAAAAACCACATGGCCTATCTAGGCTGCCCATCCACACCAAGGGCCAGATTTTAAAACCAGCGCGCGTGAGGTACATTTGTGCGCGCTACCCGGCACGCAATGCCAGGGGATGGCGCGCCGGCATGTCGGCCGGCATGCGCAAGATACGCCTGCCAAAGGCAGGCGTAAATATGTGAAATAAGGTAGGGGGGGATTTAGGTAGGGCTTGGGGGGTGGGTTAGATAGGGGAAGGGAGGGGAAGGTGGGGGGAGCGGAAGAAAAATTCCCTGCCGAGCCCTAGGGGAGCCCCGATGGCTTTCCCCATTCCCTCCAAGGCTGAAATCGGAGTGGCCTCGGAGGGAATTTTTCTTCCGCTCCCCCCACCTTCCCCTCCCTTCCCCTATCTAACCCACCCCTCAAGCCCTACCTAAATCCCCCCTACCTTATTTCACATATTTACGCCTGCCTTTGGCAGGCGTATCTTGCGCATGCCGGCCGACTGCCGGCGCGCCATCCCCTGGCACAGCCGCTGTGCCGGAGGCCTTGGTCCCGCCCCCGGACCTGCGCCACACCCACGCCCCCACCCCTTCCTGCCCCTTTTTCAAAGCCCTGGAACATACGTGCGGCCCAGGGCTTGTGCGTGCCGCAGAGCCTATGCAAAACAGGTTTTTAAAGGGTTGCGCGCGTCACAATCCCTATCATTCCCTCAGAGATCCCATGCCTCTTGATGTCTCCACCATCTCCACAGGAAAGCTGTTCCATGCATCTTCCACCCTCTTAGTATAGAAATATTTCCTTAGATTACCCCTGAGTATACTCTTTTTGCCCTCATCCAATGACCTCTCATTCTCGAGTATCTTTTCAATTGACAGAGTCCCATATCCTGTGCATGGAAACACTGGAGGTATTTAAATATCTCTAGCATACATCTTGTAGCCTGTTCTTTAAGTCTGTCTCCATATGACTACACTTTAGTAGCCAGGTTTATAAGCTTCTGAAGATATGGTCTCCAGAATTGTGCCTCCACATGAAGTCTCACCAGAGACTTATATAGGGGCAGTATCACCTCCTTTTTCTGCTGACCATTAATCTTCCTATTTAGCAAAGCATCTTTCTGACTTTTGGGGCTGCCTTAGCCACCTGTTTGGGACATTAAGATCATCAGATATGATCATCCCCAGACTTTGCTCTTCTTTCATGTGTAGAAGAATGGTATCCCCTATACTGTACCTCTCCCTTGGGTTTTTGCAGCCTGAATGCATGACTCTGCATTTTTTACTATTAAATCTTACCTGCCAGATGATAGTCTATTACTTGAGATTTGCGAGCTTCCTACTCATTTTTCCACACCTTCCTGGCTGTCTATCCTGTTGCAGATTTTGGCATCATTCACAAAAAAGACCTACCTTTCCTGACAATCCTTCCAAAATGTCGCTTCAGAAAAAGTTGAAAAGAAACAGTCCAAGGACTGATATTTGGGACACACCACTACATCACCCCTATCCTTTGTTGCCTCCCACTCAACCAGTTTCTAAACCAGTCAGTCACTTTATGGCTCATAACAAGGGTGAAGAATTTATTTATTAGTTGCCTATGCAGAACTGTGTCAAAGTCTTTACTGAAATTCAAGTACACTACATATAGCATTCTCCCCAATCTAATTTTCTAGTAATCTAATCAAAGCAATTGATTGAATTATCTGACAAAACCTACCTCTGGTGAAAATTTACTGCCTTGGATGTTCTAATTCATTGGATTCAAGAAAATGCACTGTCCTCTGTTTTCACAGTGATTCCATTAATTTGCTCAAGCCAGAGGTCAGACTAACCAGCTTGTAGTTCCCAGCCTTCTTCATACTACCATTTTTGTGATGAGAAACCACATCCCTTTGTCACCAGGCCTTCAGAAGTATTCATGAATCTAAAGAAGCACTGAAAAGTTCAGCCAGTGGAGTTGCTACAACTTTTTTAAGTTCCTTTAAAACCACTCGAATCTCATCCGGCTCCATCATCTTATCTACTTTAAGTTTAGCTACCTCCTCACAAGCATACATTTCTGAAAATTCTTTGAGATTTACTTCACTTCCAATCCTATGTATGTTCATTTTATGTGTCCTTGACCAAGAGCGGCTCAAGGCAATCTGCTGCCTGAGGTAAGGGATGAGATTGTGCTCCCACTCTTCCACTCAAGGCACGATACAGGTCAAATCATCAAGAAAGGCGAGGAGGTCTCTTTGTAGTCTGGTCCTTTCAGTGATTTCAGATGCTGTGGAAGGGGAAAAGCAGGGGTCAGAGTTTCCATAGGAGTGGCAGATAGCGTCAGTGATAATGTTTCGAGGAAGCTGGCAAACCTGCCACACTCCCAGGAATCCCAAGAACTGCCTTCCTTTTCCCAACATTTTTCCCTGGGAATGTGAGAGAGGGGTGAATGGTGGGGGTGTGTGAGTGTGTGTGGGAGGGGGGGGGGGCTCTCTCCAGGCCAGTGCAAGGGGATTAGGCACCTTAGGCTATCTTTACAGCCTTGTGCACATGTCCCCCTGCCCTCATCACACTCAAAAATTAAAAAGCCTGCATTTATAATAATCAAGTTTACATGAAAAATGACATTGAGAGTACTGTTTTCTGAGGTAAAAAGATTACAAAATATCATAACTCACTCAGAATGCACATGGTATTTGGCTTACAGTAATGCATGTTGGGTGTGGGCTCTGCCCTCAGAAAGCCCAGAGTAAACTGAATTATAATTTGTAAACTAAAAGAGCACTAACTGCCAGCCTCAAACAGTAAAATCCCTAACTATGAAAAAGCAACATTGCAAATATTACATCAGGCCCTAAACACCAAATGCCCATGCTCTCCCTCTCACACACACACACGCACACAACCTAGATTTTTGCAGTAAAGCATAGTGAAGTCTGAGTGTCTTTGTGTTCCAAAGTCCCAAAGAAATCTTTTAAATAGACTTTTGTGAGCTATGTCCAAATTTTCCAAGGATTCTACAAGAACCCAGCTTATCAGAAATGACATTCTTATCAATATTTTTTTCCATCCACGTGTTAAATGTCTATCTGGCCAGAAGCTGAACCAGCTTCTTTGAAAATATTTATGTGGGTGGATCAATCACACTGTTCAACTTGTAGCCTATTGATTTGCACTAATTTAAAATGAGAAATGCAAACTGAGGGCTTTAAAAATGTGAGAATAAAGACATCAAGGATTAACAGACAGCAACTGATATACATCCTTGGACTCCAATGGATCCTAATTGCCAGGTCTCAGCCGTGCTCTGCTGATCAGCTCTTTTTCTCTCTTAAAGAGAGAAACCTGTACTTGTGCTGACTGCAATAAATTTTCCTGAACGCTTGCTATTTGCAACTAAGAAGATTGAGCAGACTCAGGCATCCCTGAAACTCAATGCATTTGTACTTTTTGGGTTACTTAATCTCATTTTAAAAATGAGATTTTTTGTTTTTTAGTTTATATGATAATACCATCATGTATGGTTTTATTAAATTTAAAATTGTATTTTATTATTTTCTAATTTATAGTTGTATGCTATTAGGAGATATAAATCTATAGACCCTTACGGGGTTTTAATTCAATTATGTTCCATTTTAATTTTATTTTATTATGAGTTTTTGGGACAATGGCTTGTCCAACTTTTATGTAAACCGATGTAAAGTGTATACAATATGTTCGGTATATAAAAATGCCTAAATAAATAAATAAAACAAATTAATGCTGGGGATAGCCTGCTGTATGTCCAATAATTGGTAAGGAGGTAAGTGGAAAAGTTATTCAGCGATAGTTAGATGGATAACTTTTCTTGGATATTCAGTGGGAATATACTCTCCTAAATTTATCCGGTTACATGTAGCTGGATAACCTTAAAACCTATCTGGCTATGTCTGAATGTAATAGGTTAGGCTTTAAAGTTGTCTGGCCTTCTGTCTGGATAAATTGAGCCTTAACTGGTATATTCAAAATAATATAGTTGGTTAAGTTGCACTGTTTTGGTCGGCCTCTCCTTCCCCCAAACCTCTTCCCAGTTCTACTGAAAAATGACCCTGTGTCCCTCCTCTCATCCCCAACCCAACCCTATCCCTCCCATCCACTCAGTACCTTGTGAAATGCAATGCCTTCAGCTGGGATTGTGCTACTCAAGTGTGATCATGGCCGCTTTTGATGTTGCTATGACAGCAACACTGGAAGAGGAAGCTGCATTCCCAAAGTGCCAGGTGTATTGGATTATGCTTGGTTTATTTTAACCTAACCTGCACAGTTTTGGAAGGATACTCAAAATGATTCCAATTGGGAGCGAGATTTATATTCACTCACTCCCACCTGCTCCAGAGCTGCTTTTGACAGAGGTGGCATTGGAAACATAAACTGAGTATAGTTTAAGCCTCCAGTGCTTGAAGTGTCAGATGCAGCACTGGAACAGCCTGAAACAGGTGAGTTTAAACCTCTCTCCTGGCGTGGATCGTTTTGAATGTTGGGGGGGGGGGGGGGGTGGGAGGAGGAAATGGAATGAGGGAGTCCAGGGATTGGGGGGCTGGGGGGGTGCAACTGGGCCTATTGGTTCTGCGGCGGCGGGGAGGGTATGAACTGGGGGATGGTCCAGGGAGGGAATGATTGCTACAATATGACAATGGAGAAGGGGTAGTATGGGGGCCCCACAACTTTCAGACTACAAAGTTTAAACTAACGGAGGGATTGGGGGTGGGGGGGGGCATGCCCCAACATGACCATTTATTCCATTGAGTTGGTAAAAGGAAGAATAGGGCTGAAGGCCCTTTTCTTTTCTTTTCTTTTTTTTAACATTCTGACAGTGCTATTTACCTGGATATGTTTTGAAGATATCTGGACAAGTAGCAAGATATCTGGCCACCCAAGGCCAGATAACTAAAAAACCTAAACAGCTATATTCAAAATTAGTCGGTTAGAATGTTTTTGTTTTTTGGCTACATGTAGGCAGATAACTTCAGTCAAGTATATATCCCGCTGAATATGCAGGGCAAGCTATCCAGCTAATTTTAGCCAGATAATGCATCTCACCAGCTTACTAAATATGACCTCCATAGCATCTTTCAGGCTTTTTCCACTGTTTATTCACCAGTTTGGCCACCTTGAGATTATCAGATGCAATCACCCTCAGGTCTTATACTTTATTTGAGTAGACAAGAATTCTGTACTCTATATTGTACTATTCCTTTAGGGTTAGTAGCCCAAATGCATGATCCTGCATTTTTTACTATTAAATCTCAACTGCCAAACTCTAGATCATTCCTCAAGCTTCATTTGATTTGTCCTCATGCTTTCCACACCTTTCTAGCTGTCTACCTATTGCAGATTGTGGTATCATCCGCACACAATATTGCTTTACAAAATGTTGAAAAGAACCGGACCCAGGACCGATCCCTGTGGCACACCACTAGTAAAGTCTCTCTGGTGGAGCGAACTCCATTTAACACTACCCTTTGTTACTTCCCACTTAACCAGATTTCTTCTAATTCAATCAGTCATTTTAGAGCTCATACCAAGGATGTTCAGTTTATCTATGTTATCTAAGCAGGGCCACGTCAATGGCCTTACTGAAATCCAAATACACTTCTGGTCACCCGAAGAAATTGATTAGATGTGTCTGACAAGATCCACCTCTGGTAAAATCCTGCTGCCTAGGATCTTGTAATCCTTCGGATTCCAGAAACTGCACTATCTTCTGTTTTACCAGCGATTCCATGAATTACTCATCACAGAGGTCAGATTATCTAGTCTGTAGTTCCCAGCCTCCTTCCACTTTCGTAAAGAGGAGCCATACTAGCGTGTCTCCAGTCCTCAGAACTGCTCCCGATTCACAAATACAGTCTTCAGAAAATTGTTTCAGTTTACCTCGTTTCCAATCCCATTTGTGTCCATTCATTCTCCTGTCCCTTCCTCAGTCAACAGCAAAGAGAAATATTTTTAAGCATATCTACTTTTTCCTCATCAGCCTCTACATATTCCTTCACCTCTGCATCTCACAGTGTCACTTTTGCATTTCCTGCTACCATTAACATATCTAAAAAAAAAAGAAAGCCATCCCTCCATTTTACCTTATTTGCTATTTTTATTTTCATTTGTATCTTTGTTCTCCTGACAACTTTCCCAGCATCTCATACATTATCTGGATATTGTCTCCTGTCTGCCTCTTTCTGTGATTTCTTTTAGTTTATTAATGCTAATCTTTTTCCACTTAACTTTTCAGCTACTTTTTTAAAACCCTATACACAGGGAGGATTACTTTTAAATAAATGTGTGCAGCAGTAAATATATCAGTATATGGCCATGTGTAGTTTTACCATAGTATTTTATAACCCACACATCTCACATACATGTATTTTTACCTCGTAACAAATGAACGAACGAATGCATGCAATGAATTGAAAGCGAGTATTTCAATGCATTGAATGCATGCACTTTTCCTATTTAAAAAATATACGCACGGATATTTTATGTATGAAAATAAAATAGGACTCACTTGCGTAAATCAGGTTTTATGCATGTAAGCCAGTATATTTTAAAACCTACCATGCTTTACTTCTGCTACGGTTGGCGTATAAGTCATGTAACAAAAAAATTACGCTAGTCAGTAAGGATCGGGGGTAATAGACTAAAAGGGAAGCAGGTTAGCTAGGTGGATTAGGAAGTTCTCTACTGGGGTGAACTGGGAGCGAACTGGGAAAAAGGGCTACTGCGTCCATGCGCGTGGCCACTAAAATTCCCCTCATTTACGCACGCAAGATGCCGGCATTTGCATGCAATTGCACACATCAGTATAAAATCGTGTGCACATTTATGTGCATATAGGCAATTTTATAACACACTAGCGTATACGCTCATATACACGCGTATGTTATAAAATTGCTGCGTCCATTTGCTCGCACCAGCAAACGCATGCACATGTGTGCCCATGTGCAGGTCTTAAAATTTACCTATTTGCCTTTTGAACTTTTCTAAAGCTGGTTTTATTTCTGGACTGGAGTTATTCAAGAGATATGCGATATAAGTCTCACTCTTCTGAGAAAACTCGTCTTCTTTCAAATAGTTATTATATTCTCAATTTCAAAAAACTTCCAAATTTAAAAGAGGGCTCTGCAGATCTTTTTGCCTCTTTTAATAGCTCTGATATGTCTTATTTTTTTTTTTTTTCAATCTTCACAGGATAATATTTCTTCTCAAGTAACTCTTGTCATATCATTTGTACTTGATTCTGATAAAGATCTTGTATTTCAACAGAATTTCAACTACAAAAATAACTTATTCCCTGACATTTCCTGGGACAATTGATTACCTCAAGATGCCACCTCAGAGCTGACTGGCCATCACTCAATCTCTCAGGTCAGGCAGTAGGGGACCCTCTAGCCTTTCGTGATCTCCCCTGGCTCTCCCACCTTTTGCCCCTGCTTCAAAATAAAAAGGAGAGCAACAGACTGTGGCCCATATAGCAGGACATTGTACAGACAGACTGTAATATTTTCAAAGTGAACTTGCGCCCATTAGTTTATTTTGAAAATACTTGGGTAATTGGCCAAGTATATGCACGTGTTCTCATACATATAGCTATACTTCCTCTTCAAAAAGTATGTCAGTACGTGCCGCCTTGTCTCAACTCTGCCTCTTGCAATGCCTTTATTCAATTCATGAAAAAGTGTGCACGTATCCAGATTATGCGCATAATTGTATATGTACTCAGAACTGGGATATTGTAATATAGCCATTTACATACATAGAAACCGTGTTTTATGGGTGCCAATGACTTAGAAAATTACTCCCATAACAAATTGTTATTATAAAATAGTGTCCTTGCCATCTGTGTCCCTTTCACTTAAGCATTGAAATAATTGTCTTTGTGCATGAAAGGCAGTTAAACCCTTAGATATGGATAAACAATGTTATTTTATAATGTGAACCACAATTAATGATCCATATGCCAGAACAAAAATTAAGTAATACAAATTCTCATGAAATACGTTTTTTTTACAGTATTTTCTCATAATTTACATTATTATATAGGTTATAGAATAAATGACAATTGTCAATTATGTTTAGTCTTTATCACTTGTACTAGACCTCTCATTGTTGATTTGTACCCACTGATGACAGAAAAATCTAAAAGGTGTCTATTTTTTACAATTATCCTTAAGGAAGATACCTTAACTAGAGATAATGGTAAAATATTATCTATTATTCTGATATAGATTAAGGAGAAATTGCTTTCCTAATCTGCCTTCCTAATATGTCTAAAATCCAGAGACAACGATTTCTTTTGTGACTAAGGCCTAGATTTACCAGTGTCACAGGGCCCCCTGAATCGCGCTCTAATGGAGGACGGGGGGCAAAACGGGGGGGGGGGGGCAGTCCTGTGATAGCCGGCAGCGATCGCACCTCGGAGCGAAACTGGCAGCGGAAACTAAGCGTACCTATCGCTGTCGGCAAAATCTTTGCGGCGTTAGCCCCGGTGCTGCCCCGACTCCTCCTCTTCCGGGGCTGATGCCACCCCGACTCCGCCCCCATCTTGGTATCGCACGCGATAAGGGACTTTTTGCGTGCAAAACGTCCCTTATCGCGTGCGATCCGCTTGGTAAATGACCCCCTTAGAGACATTTGTGATAAGAAGATTCTGCTGTAATGGCACATTTTTAAATTTGAGACATATTTTCTTTGTCAATTTCTTTGTCATCATATGTCTGAGCTGCAGCGTGAAGGCCATGTAGCAAATATGAAGTGCTGAATAATGTATTTTACTTTGTTTTATTTTGGTAAAACATCACTTTTTCCATTAGGTATTTAAGATTTTACAGAAGATTAAAAAAAAAAAAAAGAAACCATTAAATGTTGGCTTATATGGAGGAATACACCTGTCAGAATATTTGTTTACAGTACATATATACATATATGTATATACATGTAATATATATATATATTACCATGTTTGCTCATAATTTGCTTTGTGGTTAGGATAGAATTTTAAGCAGTGTATAATTATGTAGATTAAACTATACTTGTGCAACTAACAGGATTATGTAAATCTTAGAGTCATTTCTACTAAAACTGTTCTTGTTATGTATTTACATATAGTTATACTTCAGCAACAGATAGCTTAAGAATATAAGTTCAACAATTAATCATTTTGAAGTGAATTTTCCTCTTGCATGGGTATGCTTGTTAAGGGTAATTAACTAACCACAGTTTGTTTATGTAAGGTATGTGTAATCTGTTTATAGAGCATGGCAGCTGACATAATGTAGTTTTTGGCATGCTATTGCATTCCCTTTTCCAAGCTATCATATAAAATGATCAAATCTCATTCAGATGAATAATTCTTACCAACTAAAATTTGTCACAAGTTATATTATCCAATAATATTTTAATCCCTCCCTAAACTTTAGATTTGCAAGGAAAGAGGCTGAATAACTCATTTGTTTAGAATGCAAAAATTCTTTAGTTATTCTAGGCAACAGAGGAAGGTGATGGGAGAATATTAGCAGTATATTTGTTACAGACCAAGGCGGTAACTTTCAAAGCGGTGCACACATTTGTTGGCACGCGTCCAGGAACATGGGTACATTATAACATATGCATGTATATGTGCACATGTTATAAAATTACCTGATCAAATGCACATGTGAGCTCAATTTTAAGTGGGTGTGCACTAGGGTGGCCCTTAATTTTCAACTTTTGAAATTCTTTGCTCCTAACCCATAATCTTGCTCCAATTATATGAAAAAGTGCTCCTTGCCAAATTTCAGCACAATTGAACTATTTTAAGGTGACCCCAAAGGCCTTAAAATTTCAAATCTCACCAAAAATTTGTATTTCTTATTTAAAACTTTTGTATTTCATTTTCAAACGTTGATTGGGAAAATAATAGTCAAGCTAATCGAAAGACAACTTTATTTATAACTATTTTCTTTATACAGTCATTTACATGAAATAAAAAGTAGCCAAGTTAATGAGCAAATATTGAAACCAAAAGAAAACTATGTACTTCGCAAAATAACTTCTAAAGTGGAAATAATAACAATAAAAATGTAATAAGATACCAGATTTTCAGCACCTCTCAGTCCTTCAAGCACCACCAGAATTGAGGAACCCATGCAATTGGGCAGAACCCAACTCTTGATGGAGGAGAGGCTCCGACGGTGAAATCTAAGTTTGTGCTTTTATTGTGGTGGAGCCTGTCACATCCTAGCACGACACCCACAGAAACTGAGAAACGGGAGGACCTAGAGTTGTCGGGGAGTTGCTCCTGGGTCTCACCACTCCCACTCCCCAACCGATCTTGCCCATCACATTGGAATTAGAGGAGCAAGTCCACTCCATGCAAGCATTCATTGACTCAGGCTCCGGGGGAAATTTTATCACAAAGGCAGTGGTCCACCTCTTGGGAATACTAGTGGTTTCCCGGAACAGACTTCTAATCATTTCCTCTATCCATGGAGACCTGCTTTTGGGAAGAATAACTTCCACCACAATTTCTCTCTGACTTCGGAGTGGAACTATGCATACGGAGGATCTCCCATTTCTCGTGACCAAGAAGGCCATTCATCCAGAGGTGCTGGTATTGCCCTGGTTAAGACATCATTCTCCGCAGTTTGACTGGGAGACCTTGGAGCTAGTCAAATGGGTGCCGCGGTGCCAGGACTTATGCTTGGAAAGGTGCAACCTCAGTCTACCTACATAGCGGCTATGGCCCTCTCGAGGCTTCCTTTACCTTATGCAGTCTACGCTGATGTATTCTCCAAGGCTAAAGCAGAGGATCTCCCGCCTCATTGACCATACAATTGCATCATCAATTTGCTCCCAGATACCACACCACCCCGCGGCCGGGTGTACCCTTTATCAGCTCCTGAGATGGAGACCATGAACTTGTATATCAAAGAAAACTTGGATCAAAGATTTATGAGACCCTCTTCCTCCCCGATAGGGGTGGGGTTCTTTTTCGTCACCAAGAAAGACGGTTCTCTTAGGCCCTGCATAGATTATCATGGACTAAACGCCATAACTAAAAGAGACCATTATCCTCTACCGCTCATAATGGAGCTGTTCGATTGATTCCAAGGAGCCCAAATTTTTACCAAGCTGGATCTCTGAGGGGCTTACAATCTAATATGAATACGACACAGAGACGAATGGAAGATGGCTTTTAACACTCGCAATGGACATTATGAGTATTTGGTGATGCTCTTTGGGCTATGCAATGCCCATGCAGTATTCCAAAATCTCATGAACGACATCTTCCGAGATCTGTTATATCATTGTGTTATAATTTATTTGGATGACATCTTGGTCTTCGCCAAGGATCTCCTCTCTCATCGTCATCATGTTCGACTAGTCCTTCAGCGACTCCAAGAAAATCGACTTCGCCAAACTGGAGAAATGAAATTTTGAACAGGAGAATCTTCCTTTTCTTGGATACATAATGTCTAGCCAGGGTTTTAACATGGACCCCAAGAAGATTCGAAGTATTCTGGACTGGCCACAACCCTCTGGGGTTCGTGCCTTGCAAAGATTTCTGGTATTCATCAATTATTACAGGAACTTCATTCCCAACTTCTCTCTGATCACCAACCTCCTCACTGCTCTCACTCATAAAGGAGCTAATACAAAGGATTGGTCATCTGAAGCAGTCAAGGCATTCCAGGACCTAAAGGAGGCCTTTCTCCAAGAACCATACTTCCACCACCCGGATCCCTCCCACCCCTTTATTTTGGAGGTAGACGCCTCTGATTACGGGGTAGGCATGGTGCTCAGTCAGCATTCTAGCACCGGATTCAACCTTGCTCATTTTTTCTCAGAGATTCTCACCTTCTGAACATAATTATAGCATTGGAGACAACAAACTTTTGGCCACAAAACTGGCACTTGAAGAGTGGTGTCAGTGGCTAGAGGGTGCACCACACCAGATTACCATCTATACAGACCATAAGAATTTATAGCACCTGCACCAGGCACAGCATCTAAATGCTTGCCAGGCCCAATGGGCCTTGTTCATTTCTCATTTTCATTTTGAGATCCGATACCGCCCTGCTTCAAAAAACCTTCAAGCAGATGCATTATCCCAATCCTTTGAGCCCAAAGAACTGATGGAACCTCCTCGACACATTATTGATCCTAAGAACATAAGAACATAAGAAAATGCCATACTGGGTCAGACCAAGGGTCCATCAAGCCCAGCATCCTGTTTCCAACAGTGGCCAATCCAGGCCATAAGAACCTGGCAAGTATCTTCTTAGCATCTTCAGTAACTATTCCTCCTGGTAAGACGGTGGTGTCTCGCCGTCTCCGACCAAGGTTTTAAAATGGGTCCATGATTCGAGAATTGCTGGACTTCCTGGCAAAAGCAAACCCTGGAGCTTCTTCAGCATTTTTACTGGTGGTCTCAAATGCAGACTGATGTGAAGACCTATGTGGAATCCTGCCCCATTTGTGCCCAGAAAAAGCCATTGGTGGCGAAGCCATGGGGACTATTACAATACATACCTCCTCCTAAGGAGCCCTGGACGCACATATACACAGACTTTATTGTAGATCTTCCCCCGTCCAAATGCAATATGGTTATTTGGGTTGTTATCGATAAGTTCTCTAAGATGGCACACTTCACTCTTCTTCCAGACCTACCCTCAGCTCCAGAATTGGCCCTATTGTTCGTCGCACATATATTTTGACTTCATGGACTTCCTAAACATATTGGGGTAAATTTTAAAAGCCCTGCGTGCGTAAATCCAGGCGGATGTACGCATGCAGGGGACTTGTGCACCGGCGTGCCTATGTTGCATAGGCCACCAGCACGCACAAAGCCCTGGGACGCACGTAAGTCCCGGGGCTTTGCTTAGGGGGTGTTCGGGGCATGTTGGGGGCGGCACGGCATTCGAGGGTGTTCCGGGGGTGGGGCCATGGGCGTGGTGCTGGCCCAGGGGCATTCCGGGGGTGTGGCCAAGACCTCCGAAGGTGCCCCCAGGCCGGGGAATGGCGCGCCGACAGCCAGCCAGTATGCGTAAGTTACACCTGCCTCAGGCAGACGTAACTTTTTCGACAGGTGGGGGGGGGGGTTAGTTAGGGATGGGGGTGGGTTAGATAAGAGAAGAAAGGGGAAGCCAGGGGAAGTGGAAAAAAGTTCCCTTCAAGGCCACTCCGATTTTGGAGCGGCCTTGAAGGGAACGGGGAAAGCCATCAGGGCTCCCCTCGGGCTCGGCACGCACAAGGTGCACTGCACACGCCAACCCTGTATTTTATTACATGCACGCGGCAGCGCGTGCATGTTATAAAATCAGGCGTAAATTTGTTCGTGCCGGGTTGCGCGAACAAATCTACGCCCGCGCATATGTTTTAAGATCTGCCCCATTATTTCTGATAGAGGCACGCAATTCACTGCCAAAACTAGCATGCCCTGTATCACAAATTCAACATCACCCTAGGTCATACAACTGCTTATCACCCTCAGGCCAATGGTCAAGCAGAGAGAACTAATAGAACATTAAAGATCTTTCTATGTCAACAAACATCAGAATGACTGGTGTCTCCTTTTACCATGGGCAGAGTTCTCACATAATTCTCACAATAGTCATGCGACTGGGACCTCCATTGACCTCCATTGACCTTACCTCCATTGACTTTACCACCATTGACCTCCACTGACCTTACCTCTATCTGTACCCTCACCAGCAGCTCAATCCACTGCTCAGGAGTTGATAGAGCTATGGATTCACACTGAAGAAATGCTAAAACATGCGGCATAGAAAGCCAAGTCTTCTGCAGACCTACATCGCAGACCTCCTCCCCAATTTAAGCCTGGAGAAAAGGTATGGCTAAGTAACCGACATGTTCGACTGACTACCTTCCATGAGGTTGGCACCTCCCTATGTAAGACCATTTCCCGTCCTCCTGCAAATTGGTCCTGTCACCTACCCGCTACGACTACACACCTCTATGAGTCATACATAATGTCTTTCACGTATTGCTCCTCAAGCTGTTGTTTCTTACATGGCCTTCTCAGAAGACACCTGCACCCACCGCCATTCCATCTGAGGGCCAAATCTATCAAGTAAAAGAAGTCCTGGATGTTTGCCGGAGGAACTGCAAATGGGAATACCTACTTTCTTGGGAAGGTTTTGGCCCTGAGGAGAATTTTTGGGAACCGGCATCGAACATCCTAGACAAGAACCTTCTAAAGACTTTCCATGCTACATACCCTAGGAAACCTAAATCTCGTGGAGGGGGGCCCTAAAGGAGGGGGTTCTGTTACCACTCTCGGAACGTGATGTCATGACCGACCGCCGGCTGCCGCCATTCCACGGCAGAGACATGCTGCTGCGGGTCCCCCCAGGTGCGTGCGTGCACAGCAGCCCTGTTCTTAAAGGGTCCTCGGTAGGAAATTTTGGTGGTGCAGGCTATGGATGTCATCAAGCTGCCCCCATTTACAGGGCAGCTTGACTTTCCTTCAGGGCCTCAGCTACAGGTTCCCTGTCTGAAGCATTTCCTGCGGCTGCCTGTTATCTCATCGGCTTGTACTCTGGATTATTCTTGTTTGCTACCTGCCCTGACTCACTGTGCCTCAGATTCCGCTTCACCTACCACCTGTCTGGATTGGATTAGACACTGGACTCCTCTTGTTGGCCATTGGCCCATTCAGGCGGCAGTTATCAGGCCTCGCACTTAGACCTTGGACTTGTTGAAGGGTCCGCCTGCTACAGCAAAGAGCTCAGGGGCTCTTCTGTGGGGTCCTCTACCCTGTCGCAGCCCAAATGTCCTAGAGGTTAGTGCTAATTACTGTAAAACAATTTTTTTAAAAACTTATATATTATTTTAACTCCTGTTCTACCTGCAAACAGGGCTCACTGGGGCACTGGGGAGTGCAAGGGCCACATTCTGACCCATGATCCTGGATCCTTTTCCAAAAGGGTGTTAGCGTTTCTAGCCACGGTCGCCCATGGCTGGCCCCTGCTCACCTTTGCCGCAATGTTGGGACCACGTTCGGAGCCATGGCGGTGGTGGGAAGATGTCCCCAGGGAAGGCCCAAAACCTCCCCGGGCTGAGCGTGCCTTCTTGGGCAGGTCAGCTCTGAACGTGCGCATGCTGACCTCCTGTCTTCGGTGTCAGGCCATGCTGCTCTCTTCCTGGTTCCAGCTGGCCGGCCCTCCCCTAGGTGCATAGCCACACCTCCTTCCTATTCTTAAAGGGGCTTGATCACTAATTACCTTCAGCTGCCTAATAGACCTGGGGAATATATAGGGAGGCTTCCTCTTCCTGTCCTGTGACTTGGCAACAAGTCTGCTCGCTCCTGTGAGTCTTCTGGTCCCTCTGGTAGCCTTCCTCCTGCTTCTGTTCCTGGATGGATCTGTGGTATTCGACTTCAGACTGGCAAGCAGCGAATCTCTGGTGTTCGACTTCGGACTGGTAAGCGGAAAATCTCGGGTATTCAACTTCGGACTGGCAAGCGGCGAATCTCGGGTATTCGACTTCGGACTGAACTTCGACAGGTCTTCCATCCTCAAGGGCCCACCTAAGTCCCAGCAGTCCGGGTCACAATGGGCTCCTCCCGGGGGGGGGGGGGGGGGCTGCGAACTTCCAGTGGCGAAGATCCAGCTGGCCCTTGCTCTGTTCCCACGAACCTTCTAACTTCCCAAGGTCCACCTAAGTCCCAATGGTCCGAGTCCCTACAGGCTCCTCCCGGGGGGACCATGGGCTTCCAGTGGCGAAGACTTAACCAATTCCTGCCTTGATCCATCCTCGCCACCTGACGGAGGAAACTGTGGAGCCATCTCCTCAGGTAGTACCAACTCCTCACCGGGCTAGAGGTCCACATCTTCTCAAACTTCACTACAGATTGCCAAGTCCATGGACCCGGCAGAGGCCTCTGCCCATCAGGCCATTCCAGGGATGGCCCAATGAATTATGGATCAACAGAAGACCCTGGATGCTCTCGTCTCCACCGTGGAGAACTTGAACCAATTTTTTTATGCCTTCGGACCCATGAACCCTACCTTGCCATCAATACCCGCAGCCTTACCAGCAACCTCTGACGCCTGTCCAGTAATTTGCCTACCAGCTCCTCCACGTTTCGCAGGCAAACCTTGCTCCTGTAGGGGCTTTATTAATCAGTGCAATATGCACTTTCACTTGCAATCAACCCTCTTTCCAGATGACATCACTAAAACAACTTACATTCTCTCTCTTCCCAAAGGGAAAGCCCTAGAGTGGGCATCTCCCTTGTGGGAGCATGATGACCCTGTGCTACGCAACTTGAGAGAGTTCTGGGAACTTTTCCGCATCACTTTTGGCAATCCCACTTGGGAGGTATCCTCTGGAGCCAATCTCCTTCATTTACGCCAGGGCTCCCATACTCTCGCTGAGTACACAATTGAGTTCCGAACATTATCCTCAGAACTTGGTTGGGACTACGACTGTTTGAGGACCATCTTCCTGGAGGGACTTAGCTCAAGAATTAAAGATGAACTCGCAGGTCGAGAATTACTAAGGTCTCTGAACTCTCTCATTGATTTGGCCAGACGCATTGACAGACACCACCAAGAATGCTTCCGAGAGGTTCAGATCTCTAAAAAAAACCTCTAGTACCTTCAGACGCCCTCAATGCTCGCTGTCCCCCAAGAGCGAACCAGGGACCTCACGGGGGCCGACCAAAGACCCCTTGCAACTGGGATGAGGTAGACTCTCCACTCAGGAACATCGTAGACACATACAAGATGGCCTCTACTGTGGCGCCGCCGGTCACCGCCTAACATCCTGCCCGGTGTGTCCGGGAAACTCCCCGGCCTAGGATCTGAAGGAGGACTCTTCCTGGGCCTGACATCACGTACACCTCCACTAACTCTGCCAGTTGGGTTGGCGTCAGGGGACCACGAATTCCATATCTTAGCCCTGGTGGACTCGGGAGCCGGGGGAAATTTCATCATGAAGAGCTTAGTGGACCACCTCAAAATTCCACTTCTTCGCGCCCAGGTTCCATTGGTCCTCTCATCCATTCAAGGCGAACCTCTCCCGGGTCAAGTCACTCACATTACTTCGCCTGTTCAAGTCCGCACCGGTTAACTTTCCTTCTATATCCTTGAATGGTCAATCCACCCCGTCGTCCTGGGGCTCCCCTGGCTTCAAACACATTGCCCCCAGTTCGACTGGAAAACTCTACAACTGGTCCGATGGGGATCAGCCTGTCAAAACACTTCTCAATAGTGTAGCCCCGGTGCAATGCTCTACTACCACCGCCTGCCCTCAGGGCCTACCTACCCCCTACTCCACCTGCACTGATGTCTTTTCGTAGCAAAAGGCGGAAACGCTACCACCACATCCGCCTTTCGACTCCACCATTAAGCTCCTTCCGGGTGCAGAGCCCCCTCGAGGACTTACCTATGTCTTCTCCTCCACTGAGACCTAAGCAATGTCACGTTACAACCAGAAGAACCTGGATCAAGGATTCATCCGCAAATCTACCTCCCCCACAGGGGCTGGCTTCATCTTCATAGAGAAGAAAGACTGGACGCTCTGTCCCTGCATTGACTATCGAGGGTTAAATGCCATCACCATCAAGGATCATTATCCACTTCCCTTAATCTCGGAGCTGTTTGACCGTCTTCAGGGCGCTAGGATTTTCACTAAGTTGCACCTCAGGGGAGCCTATAACCTAATTCGTATCAAAGAAGGGGATGAATGGAAGACGGCCATCAACACCAGAGATGGCCATTATGAATATCTAGTCATGCCGTTTGGGCTTTGCAATGCCCCCGCCATGTTCCAAAACACAATGAATGAAATCTTCAGGGATCTGTTATATCAATGTGTCGTCATCTATCTCGACGACATCCTAATATTCTCAAAATCCCTCTCTGCTCATCGTCAACATGTCTCTTAGGTGCTACAGTGGTATAGAGAAAACAAGCTCCATGCCAAACTCAAAAAGTGCCTTTTCGAATGGGAAGCCCTCCCGTTTTTAGGGTATATCGTCTCATCAGGGGTTCCGCATGGAACCTCAGAAACTGAGGACCATCCAAGAATGGCCCCAACCATCCACACTGAAGCCGCTCCAGCGATTTTTGGCCTTCGCCAACTATTATCGCTCCTTCATTCCCAATTATGCCTCCATTGTGGTTCCTTTAACAGCCCTGACCCGGAAGGGCGCCAATTCTAAGCCCTGCCCCCAGAAGCGATATCTGCCTTTCTTCGTCTCAAGGAAGCATTTCAGAGCTGGCTGTGTCTTCATCACCCCGACCCTCAACGACCGTTTATCATTGAGGTGGATGCCTCTTCCGAGGGTGTAGGAGCCATTCTCAGTCAGGTATCAGCCACTCACACACTCCATCCTTGCTCGTTTCTCTCTCGTCAATTCACCTCGGCAGAATGTAATTATGCCATTTGAGATAAAGGGCTTCTCACCATCAAGATCGCCTTTGAAGAGGGTGACCCTGGTTAGAGGGAGCCCAACATCAGGTCAGGGTCTACTCGGATCATAAGAATTTAGAGTGTTTGCACCAGGCGCAACGTCTCAACCCCCGACAGGCCCAGTGGGCCTTATTCTTAGCTAGGTTCAACTTCATCCTGCGATATCGCCCAGCTGAGAAAAACATAAAGGCAGTTGCTCTCTCTCAAGCCTTTGACACCACAGATACCATCGAACCTCTCAAATTCATCATTGAACCATCATGAGTACTTCTGGCTGCCACTACACCCATTCCCCTGGGAAAAACCTTCGTGCCACCTCATCTCCGAAGGCAGGTATTGACTTGGGCCCACGATTCCCGCAGTTCGTGGCATCCAGGACAACACCAGACGCTGTTCGCCCTCCGTCGGTACTATTGGTGGCCCGGAATAACCAAGGATGTTCGTTCCTACGTGGAATCTTGCCATGTGTGCGCCCGTCATAAGAATTCTCTGGGACCACCTCTAGGCCTGCTCCAACCCTTGCCTGTGCCCACCGAACCATGGACACACATCTCAATGGATTTTGTCGTGGATCTGCCCCTGTCTAGTGGCAAAGCTGTCATCTGGGTAATCGTTGATCGGTTCAGTAAAATGGCTCATTTTGTACCCCTTCTGGGGTTACCTTCCACATCTCAACTGGCACAATTATTTGTCCTTCATATCCTTAAATTGCACGGCCTACCCAAGAGTATCCTATCTGACCGAGGACCTCAATTCACTGCTAGGTTTTGGAGATCACTCTGCCAGAAGTTGATGTCACGCTGGAATACACTTCCGGATATCACCCGAAAACTAATGGCCTGGCAGAGAGAACGAATAGAACCCTCAAACAATTCTTGCGCATCTATGTCAATGATAAACAGGACAATTGGACAAATTTGCTTCCGTGGGCTGAGTTTGCCCTCAACTCACACCCCTCCGTGGCCACCAGCTCATCTACATTTCAACTAGTCTATGGCAAGCAACCTCGATCACCACTGCCTATTCCTGTTACCATTCTGTCTCCTATGGCTCAGCTTTCCGCCAATGAATTGCATCAACTTTGGATCTCCACCAGACATGCCCTGCTTAAAGCCAACCAAATGGCCAAGAAGTATTCCGACTGCAGGCTTGTCCTCCCCTTCAACCTGGTCAGAAAGTATGGCTGAGCATGCGATTTATCCATTTAAAGCTACCTTCTATGCGACTTGCTCCACGATTCATTGGGCCATTTCCCATACTCTGCTGCATAGGTGCGGTAGCTTACCTTTAACTCCTGTTTCACCACATCGACTATTTCCCTTGCATGCAATCTCCTATTTATTATAGGGCAGCTTAACCCCATATCTCACATTGTAATTTTTCTTGTTTTTGAAACTTGTACATATTACCTTCCTGTATATACCTATGTTCTGTAAGAATTTGATTTGATAGTATATGATGGTTTCCTCATCTCCTAGTTGATTAATCTTTACCCTCCCTCTCCCCTCCCTGCCCTCCTTCCCCCCACCCCACTCTTTTTCTTTTCTCTCCCCACCCTAGTTCTCTATCCTTCCTCCGCCCTTTTCCCTCAGTTCCATGTTCAATGTAAAGCCTGTTGCTATTTTTGTTTCCTGGCTTGGGAAGGGTTCGACCCTGAAGAAAATACGTGGGAACCTCTTGCCAATATTTTGGATAGAAGTCTTCTTGTTCAATTTATTTATTTATTTATTTATTTTATTTAAAGTCTTTTCTATACCGTCGTTAAGTGGATGCCATCACAATTCCACACAGATTCCACACAGATCATCCTGCTAAACCAAAACCGCTGGGGAGACGCCCTAGAGAAGGGGGTACTGTTAGTGTTTCCAGCCATGGTCGCCCGCGGCTTGCCCCTGCTCACCTTCGCCACAACGTCGGGACTGCCGTCGGAGCCACGGCAGTGGTGGGAAGACGTCTCCGGGGAAGGCCCAAAACCTCCCCGGGCTGAGCGTGTCCTCTTGGGCAAGTCGGCACTGAAGTCACGCACGCCGACCTCCTCTCTTTGGTATCAGGCCATGCAGCTCTATTCCGGGTTCCAGCTGGCCGGCCCTCCCCTAGGCGCGCGGCCATGCCTCCTTCCTAATCTTAAAGGGGCCTGATCACTAATTACCTTCAGCTGCCTAATAGACCTGGGGAATATATAGGGAGGCTTCCTATTCCTGTCCTTTGACTTGGCAATGAGTCTGCTCACTCCTGTGAGTCTTCTGGTCCCTCTGGTAGCCTTCCTCCTGCCTCTGTTCCTGGATGGATCTCTGGTATTCAACTTCGGACTGGCAAGCGGCGAATCTCTGGTGTTCAACTTTGGATTGGCAAGCAGCGAATCTCGGGTATTTGACTTCGGACTGGCAAGTGGCGATTCTCTGGTATTCGACTTCGGACTGAACGACAGGTCTTCCATCTTCAAGGGCCCACCTAAGTCCCAGCAGTCCGGGTCCCTACGGGCTCCTCCTGGGGGGGGGGAGGCTGTGGGCTTCCAGTGGCGAAGATCCAGCTGGCCCTTGCTCCATTCCCATGAACCTTCAACCTTCCTAAGGTCCACCTAAGTCCCAGCGATCCGGGTCCCTACTGGCTTCTCGCGGGGGGACCGCGGGCTTCCAGTGGCGAAGAATTAACCAATTTCCTCCTTGTTCCAGCCTCACCACCCAGCGGAGGAAACTGTGGAGCCGTCTCCTCGGGTAGTATCAACTCCTCACCAGGCTAGGGGTCCACATCTTCTCAAACTTCACTGCAAAGGGGGAGGAGAAGCTAGTCTTCCTGTACAGGTTTTCTACTTCTCACAGTAAAAGACACATTGCATATGTAAGCTGTTACTCAAAAATAAATCTTTTTATTGAATACTTGATTAGAGATGGAAAATCACAAAGGGAATACTTTAGATGAGTGTACTGCAATACAGAAATAAATTTCCAGAGGAAAATCACAGACAAAGTCACTGGCAAATCATAAGAACATAAGAACATAAGATATGCCATACTGGGTCAGATCCAATGTCTATCAAGCCCAGTATCCTGTTTCTAGCAGTGGCAAATCCAAGTCACAAGTACTTGGCAAATACCCAAACATTAGATAGATCACAAGCTACTATTGCTTGTTAATTACCGTCATAGCAGTTTATGGATTTATTCTTTAGAAACTTATCCAATCCTTTTTTAAACCCAGTTATACTAACTGCCATACCCATATCCTGTGGTAATGAATTCCAGAGTTTAAATAGTGTTTAACTGAGTGAAAAAGAGTTGTCTTTGATTTGTTTAAAATGAGCTACTTGCTAACTTCAAGGAGTGCTCCCTCTATTATCTAAGAGAGTTAATAACCAATTTATATTAATTTGTTCAACTATCTTTGGGGTTTTGCTGCTATTGCTCTGCCTACCTATCTTGCTTCTGATATACCACTTTAGGAGACATACTTATAATTTGCCTACCTGCCTTGCCACAGATATATTGCCTTTGGGGTCTTACTGCTAAATTGTTTAGCTGACACATACCAGATATACCAGCTTTAGTTTCTTAAAGCTGCCAATCATACTTGCCATGCCCAGATGTATCACCTTAGGGGTCTTGCTGTTACTGGTCTGCCAACCTGCCATGCCCCAGATGTACTACATTAGGGTTCTAGTAACCACTCTGCCTACCTTCCATGTCACTGATATTTCACCTTAGGTGTGTTAATGTAATTTGCCTACCTGCCAAGCCCTTGATAATATAACATAAGAACATAAGAACATGCCATACTGGGTCAGACCAAGGGTCCATCAATCCCAGCATCCTGTTTCCAACAGTGGCCGATCCAGGCCAAACTGGGCAAGTACCCAAAAACTAAGTCTATTCCATGTTACCATTGCTAGTAATAGCAGTGGCTATTTTCTAAGTCACCCTAGGGGTCATACTGATATTCTGCCTACTTGCCATACACAAGATTTCCTTTTTCAATAAGTGTCTTTCACTTCTCTAACAAGTCTTATTTGTTTAACTATGTACATATTTATTTTATCATGAATTTTTATGTATGATTTTATGTTACCCACCCTGAACTTTGGAGGGTATGGGATACAAGAGATTTTAAATAAAGAAATACAGGTACTACCTTAGGAGTTTTTCTGCTACTCTGCCTACATTCCTGCTCCTACTATACCATCTCAGGGATCTTGTTGCCATATTTCTACCTGTCGTGCCTCTAATGTACCACCTTAGGAGTCTTACTGCTGCTCTGCTTGCCTGCTATGCCCCAGATATACCACCTTATTGCTGCCCTGCCTACTTGCCATGACCATATTTATTACCTTAAGGATCTTGCTGCTACTACTTTGCCAGCTGACATGCTCTATATATACTAACTTAGGGGGCTTATTGTCATTCTACCTACCTGCCAGGTCCCTGATATATGCCTTAGGGGTAATATTGCTACTCTGTCTAGTACCTACCGTGCCCCAGATCTACCACCTTAGAGGTCTTGCTGCTACCACTCTGATTACCTGCCATGCCCCAGATGTACAACTTAGTGGTCTTGCTGCTTTTATTCTGCCTACCTGTCATGCCCCAAATGTACCACCTTAGAGTAGGGATGTGCAGAGCAAAATTTTATGTTCATATTTTTTATGTCCGAAAGGGGGTCCCACTTGCGGCCAATATGGACATAAAAAAAATCCAATGAGTTGGGTATATGTACATATGTGCAAAAAAAAAATTTAAACCCCCTCACCCTCCTTAATCCCCCCCCAGACTTACCACAACTCCCTGGTGATCGAGCGAGGAGTGAGGACGTCATTTCTGCAATCCTTGGCGAGAAGCATGTGACGTCGGTGGCACGTCGGACCCCCCCAAGCTGGCCAAAAGTTCTTTTTGGGCCGAACGAGCCGTCCGGCGCGAACTCGCCGGGAATCACGTGGCGCCGCGTCACTCAGACGCGACGTCACGTGATTCCCGGCAAGTTCGCGCCGGACGGCTCGTTCGGCCCAAAAAGAACTTTTGGCCAGCTTGAGGGGGTCAGGAGGCCGGGAATCACGTGACGCCGCGTCTGAGTGACGCGGCGCCACGTGATTCCCGGCCGCCGACGTCACATGCTTCTTGCCAAGGATTGCAGAAATGGCGTCCTCACTCCTCGCTCCATCACCAGGGAGTTGTGGTAAGTCGGGGGGGGGGGGGATTAAGGAGGGTGAGGGGGTTTATATTTTTATTTTGGCTCAACAATCGCGATTTCCCACATATCGAACATATCTATGTTCGATATGTGGGAAATCCGATCGTTTATGTCGAATCAATTTTTTAAGTAAAAAAAAAATATGAGTTGCGTTTTACTAATGCGGTCAATCCGAATGCACACCCCTACCTTAGAGGTCTTACTGCTAATCTACCTACCTGCCATGCCCCAGATATACCACCTTAGGAGACTTCCTCTACACTGCCAATCTGCCATGCCCTTTATATACCACCCTAGGGATCTTACTGCTGCTCTGCCTACTTTCCATACTCCAGATGTATCATCTTAGTAGTCTTGCTGTTAGTCTGCCTATCTGCCTTTCCCTGAAATAAAACCTTGGGGTCATGCTGTTAATATTCCTACTTGCCATGTTTATGAGGTACCAGAATGGTTGTTTTGGGGCCTCCATGTTTTCTGTTTGAATCTCAGCTTAGTTCTCCTGCCCTGTTTGTTGGTTAAACTGGGCTGTTTTATCCCCAGAAAAGAAATGTGGAAAAATAAAATCCACATTTCTCCTTCTATCCCACCTCTTTTATTGTTTTAGGTCTTGCTGTTAAGGCCTGTGTAGGCCTTTGTGCTGTTTCTGATGTGCTATTTGTGCTATTTGTGATGGATCACACTCCAAGCCTTGGGGGTTTAGAAAACTTTGTGCTATTTGCAATTCCCTGCACGTTATGCCTTGGGGTGTTGATGTATTTGTGCTGTTTGTGATTCCCCACATTATGTTTTGAGGGTTAGTCATTTTCAGTATGTATTAGCACTATAATCAATCCGTTATAAAGTAACAGATGGAAACATAACTAATTTAATGAGCCATTAATAATTTTACTGTACTGGCCATTTGTATATAACATATGCATGGCTTGATCTTTACAGTTTGACAGAAGCATATGCTAGTCCACATTCTTCCTACTAAGACAGGCATCCCCTATTCCACTTTCAAACTTCTGTCCAAATCCACTTCTCTTATGGCATTTGGTGACTCTTGGCCTTGCCCTGGTTATCTGTTACTTTGCATGCCTGATGCACCACTCCTTGGGCTTTTGCTAGCATTCTTCCTTTGCCTCTATCCTAAAAATACACCTTGGGGATTTTATAATTGCTTTTTTTTACTGCATTACTTTACTTCTATGATTTTAGGTTTTAAATCACCAGCACCACTGCTTCTGCAGCCACTCTAAGCCAGTCTTGGTAGATCAGAGTGCTTCCAACACTGCCCTGGTTGTCTTTTTGGTGCTTTCCCTATGGTACTTGATGACTCTTTCTCTAGTCTTGGCCATCCGATGCTTTTTGCAGGTCTGACCCACCCAGTTACCTTTAACAGTTTCATGTCCTTTTGGACATTCTTCAAACTCCATTCCCATATGGTTCTTCCAATTGGTCTCATACAGTATTTATCTTTCAATGGATTCTACCATATCAAAAGACAAGATCTGCAACACCAAGAACCACCAGGATCAAAAACCTCCATGATTACTGCTTCTAACATAATGGAGGCAGTATTTGCAAAAACTGATTCAGAAGAGGAATCATGTCCTGGATTCCCTGAATCACACGATATTAAACAGCTAGTGGCTAAAGAGCATTTGGCTCCTCTTGTCAGTAGCATCTTTCAGTGAAGACCAACTTCAAAACCAAACAGACAGCTCCTATGGAAATTAACCAGGCCTCCTCGAAAGATTTCCTCTAGCTTCTTCCTGCTTAGGGCTTTCTACTAATTTGGTTTAGCCCTTTGACCCTTATTTGGATCCTTGGGTGACTGCTTTACATCTTTTGTGATGGTTTGGGCTCTTCTTGCCACTCTTTCAGTTGCTTGCACTCTCTATCACTGACTTGAGGAGGGATTCTACCATTTTTGGTCTTCTGTCTGCAAGTCTTCCTGGATTCACAAGGCTTCTAGAATCACTGAGTGAACTTTTACTGTTTAATATATATTAGAACCAAATATAGAAGTTTCTGAGTTTCAGAAAAATATTGAAAAACAAAAAAAACCCTAACTTTCAGTGGATTAGATAAACTCAAAATAAGTGCATGTCAAGGAATATTTTAGTCACTGATAATCTTAACTGTTAAAAGCCTTCCTGCCCTACCCCTCTACCCACTGCCCCAGTAGTTGCTCTTCTAATGTAGTTTTTCTGGGGTACATAATTGGTAACAAGATAATTTGCTACTTTTTTTTATCAGATGAAAGGGAATCTCTATCAAATCAAATGAACAAGATGACTGCTATTCAATGTAACAAATGTGGAGCCTTTTTCTTGAAGCAAACCATCAAGAAACTTAGGGCTTGCCCTTTTTTGTTCACAACTCTTCTCACTTAAAATGGAGTTAGCTCACCTTAAAGCTGAATTAGCTACAATAAAAAAGGAATTAGCAACCTCCAAGGAAGCCTTATCCAATCTACAGCATTCAGGAATCTTTCCCCCCCACCATCACAGAAGATTCAGAAACCCAAAAAGAAAGGGTTCATAATTGGCTCAGGTAGGATAAGACCTGTTGCGTAATGACACCTATTCTTTACAATAGTGCAGCCCAGATGCCCTCTTCCACTTGAACAGAGCATCCAGAAACCCAAGAATAAATGAATTATAGTGGGTTCTTGTAGGATAAGCCCTGTGATGCATAGATACCCAGTCTCTCAAGTGACATTACAAAATGCCTTCTCTGTATTGGAAAATAAAGACATTCTAGTAATGGAGACAGAAGTGGGATCAGAAAAGAAAGAAGAAATCCAATGTGCAAGGAAATTCTCTAACACAACCATAAACCATAAGAAGAAGCTCATTGTGCTGGGAGACTCAGTCATGAGGCACTAATTTTGGAACTCTTCTCATGTGGAACACTATAGTTAAATGCCTTCCAGGATCCTCAGCAGGTAGAAATGCTAATCCACTTCACTTGCTACAGACTCTTATTCCAGCTCCTGCTTCCGTGGTGTGAGACGTTCCGGGTACCCGCTCCTCGGGGGCCCTTCCTGTCTCTGGCTATCCGCTCCTCTGAGGGCCTTTCACCCAGTCTGCCCTGTTTCCTAGGGCCTTCTCTGGAACTTTCACTCTGCTACAGTGAGTACCCCACTCTGCGGACCTTTGTCGTACCATTGCTACTGAGGAATCCTCATTGGTGTACACCGCTCTGTGGACCATTACTGTACCATTGCTACTGAGGAACCCTCATTGGTGTACCCCGCTCTGCGAACCATTGCCGTACCATCGCTACTGAGGAACCCTCAATGGTGTACCCCGCTCTGTGGAGCTTTGCTGTACCATCGCTACTGAGGACCCTCACCGGTGTACCCTGCTCTGCGGACCATTGCCGTATCTTCTCTACTGAGGACCCTCACCAGTGTACCCCACTCTGCGGACCATTGCCGTATCATCACTACAGAGGACTTCTCCATGGCTATACCCCACTTCCCAGATCCTGTGGCTCCCCAGTGCCTGTGTGTCTTTCTGCCACACCCCACTCCATGGGCAGTGTCACTCTACTTCTCTAATAAAGTTTCAAGGACTCTCAATCTAGTACTGACGTCAGCTCCCTGAGATGATGTTCCGTGACTCCACCACCAGGGGTCACTCTCTCTAGCTTCCTCTGCCTCTCATCTCTCTCTCCAGCACCTGTTGCTCTACGCATCTCACAGCTGAGACCTCGCCTCCCGACGGTGAGGCTCATGGGGCTCCTCCCCATGGGTGGTACCATCTCTCACCTCGGCCCAGGGCCCACATACCCACAAATCCTAACAGTCTTCTTGCCATTTTTGGTGCCACGTTGATATGGTCTTGTTTCATTGGCATGTCTCCACCCTTCTGATTATATCTATCCACCAATTTCATTAGTAATGATTAGAAAATCCCAATTTGGGAGCCCAAAATTGGCTATATTCCTTTGCCTATTGACTATAATGAGAAACAAACAAATAAATAAAAAAAACAATGTTTTTTCATTTGAAACTAATGAAATAAATGGAGGAGTCCTATGAAATGAATGAATGCAACAAAAATGTTTTCTCTGTATATCCCTAACAGACTAAGTTATTGCAGCCTGAAGACACTGTTGGTGGGGATCTGTACAGAATATGAGATAGAGATGTGAATCGGAACCGGAATCTGATCGGTTCCGGTTCTGATTCAAATCTTAAAATATTTATCGTCCAGCTCGATTTTTTTTTGTTATCGGCTGTGCCCGATCCGATAACAAAAAAACCCTCCCCCACCCTCCTGAACCCCCAAACAACATTTTTAAATTACCTGGTGGTCCAGTGGGGGCACAGGGAGTGATCTCCCACTCTCGGGCCATCGGCTGCGTTAATAAAAATGGCGCCAATGGCCCTTTGCCCTTACCATGTGACAGGGAAGCCATGCCATTAGCCGACCCCTGTCACATGGTAGGAGCACTGGATGGCCGGCGCCATCTTTAAAGATGGCGCGGGCCATGTCCGGCCATCCAGTGCTCGCTAGCATTAGCGTAGCTCAGCAACACAAAGAAGATTCATGGTCTAGAAAGTGTGATCTCAATGAGTGAAACCGTACTCCTGAAGACCTGGATTGATAGAGAGGCAATGAAAAGATGTTTCTGATGCTCTGCAAGTCATCAACTTTGTGAATCAGATGAAAATGAAAAAGTATGCGTGCATATATTGGATATATGGTAACAGGCACAAACAAGGGTTGAATTAGTACAAATTTAAAATTTGTGAGCAGCAGTGCCAATTGTCAAGGCATCAACTGCAGCTGTTGTCACTAATACATTTTTCACATGCACAATTAATTCAATCAGCTTAAGAAATCCATCTAAAGAGGAACATACCCTTTTGAACATAGCATGCATGTTAAAACAGGGTTTTTCACTATTCCCCTAAAGATATTTAAATATCTCAAGGAAATTTAAATATCCAAGGAACTTCCTTATCCAGCTCTTGCTGGATAAGGAATAACAGAGCATTTGGGCTGCAAACCTCTAAAGGAAATTTCCTTGGGATATTTAAATATCTTTAGGGGAATAGTGAAAAAGCCTGTTTTAACATGCATGTTATGTTCAAAAGAGTGTGCTTTGTTTAGTCAATAGGTCCTTGTGTATCTATTGGAGAAATGCTTAGTAATCTGGCCTATGATGCTTGATTAAAATGTTTACAACTGGCATATATCGCCCACATCAAAGAGATCTATGAGCTGGGAAAAAGAAAATTGTCCACTCCAGTTGATTAATTTGACTTTTGAGTATGCAAATCTTTTCTCTGTTAAAGGAACTTGTTGGTGGTCATAAGTGCTTGCATGTGCCCAGTTTATATGATACACGCTGTTAATAGTGACATATTGGCAAATTTTGAAAAGCTGAGAAATAAATGAACAAATCAATTAGGTAATGAGAACTGCTTCAATATGAGCCGTGTGTAATGTATTCAGCTGTTTGTAATCAACTCAGATTTAAATTAATCTAATAAGCATTAGTTTGGTCTAGTTTATAGTTACTGCACATGGTATGAAAGTCATTTCAGCTGTAGTTCATCTCACATTATTAAAACTGCATGAGCAAGCGGAAGATGGACCATTTTATTATTAATAGCAAAAGAGTGCAACATAGATTATAATTAAAGCAACTTACTGAAAAAGACCACTATTAAAGACAATAAACATAAGGATTTTCTCTTAATACTAACAGAATAAAACTTTCAGTTATAAACTTTTCTCTAATATTATCAACTACTTGTTGAATTTTTTTAATTGGAATAAAAATGCAATGTATCTAAATATCTTTACAACATGGAACCTCTTTCCAGTTACCTATCAATCTGTTTAAAAGACGGTGTAAAGATATTCCTGCCTCTTTAAAGCACCATATCTTTACCTGCAACTGTGTAACACTATTACTATGAACTGAGTGAAAGTTTATACTCTAAATAGATGTAAGACTAAAATTATTGAGAGTAATTTTCAAAGTTTTCACTGTGTAACATTGGAAGTTAAGTATGTAAGTAGCATGTACGTGCACAAGTAGTATTTTGTAAAAGCCTGAAGTATTCACACTATTAGCAGCATCACACATGTCTGTGAACTGGCGATTAGTCAAACAAGTGCACGTATTTTCATAAGCAGAGTATGTGCGTGTTTTATAAAATACTTGCGTCCACACATTAACGGTGCTAAATATGTGCATGTTGTAGTTATTTTACGCATAAAATATGTGCATGCACTTTTATAAAACATGGAACTGAAACATACTGAAGCACTGGGGCAAATATACTTGGTATGTTTTAATTGTGCAGATTCCACCACACAGTTTATAAAATACAAGCATAACTTTACATGCACAAACTTGTATAATGTATGGACCGACTTACGCACATTGTTGAAAATTACCCTCCCTTTATGCATAATTTACAAATTATATATACACATATAAATGCAATTATTTCATGGGTCAGTACAACAATAAGATAAAGCTTAGAAGTTTTCACAAAACACAAAATAAAGTTATCTATATGTAGCAAGTGTTCTCTGAGGACAGCAGAATATAAGTCTTTACAGGTTTGTGATGTCATCAGATAAAGCCCAGTTGAAAACTTTGACTTCAAAGCTACTAGAGCTTTCAAAGATCTACTGAGCATGTGCAGGATTGTCCCGGGTCACAGGCATTTACGGGGAACCTTTCACTTCTTTAAGCTAATAAAACAAAGGAGAGGTGGGTGAGTCGGTTCTGTGAAAACTCACATCCTGGTGTTCTCACAGAACACTTGCTACAAGTAAGCAATTTGCACTTTCTTCGAAGACAAGCAAAATATTAGAGTCCTCCTATGCTATGAACCTCTAGATACAAGTTGTCTTTAACAAAAAACGGGGAAATAGAACATGAACAGTGTTAATGAACAGAAAAATATTTTGGTTGGCAACAGGCCATTTTGGATTATTATTATTATTATTATTATTAGGTCAGTATTCACAAGTTATCTGTCTAAATGGCAAAATTGGCATACTAACTCAACCACTTAACCAGCTAAATTATAGCCGGATGAGTCAATAGCCTGCTATAATTTAGCAAGATAAAAGAGGTGCCTTCCAGGGGCGTTCCAGGGAGGGGTTTAGTTATCTGGCTAACTTAGCCAAATTTCAGATATATCTGGATAAGCTAACCAGATAACTTTAGACCTTCAGAGCAGGTCTAAAGTCATCAAGTCTTGTGTGGCCAGATAACGTGCTCCTTTACCAGATATCTTTAAAACATATCCAGCTAAGTAGCGCTGTTAAAATCTTTAAAAAAAATAAAATAAATAAGAGGTCCTGCAGCTCGATCTCCTCTCTCCTCCCCAAAATGTCATACATGGCCTGTCTGGCCATGTTTCCGGTACCTCCTAAACCTCTTTTAATACTATAAAAATCCCCAGGTTTATAAGCCAGGACCTTTGCCCTGGTTTTGGCTAACTTTGAAGATCAGGCTGCCCCCTTTCTACTCTACCTGCAATGGTGATGTGTCATGTTGGCCCCCCTCCCCATTGCCCCTGACCTTTCCCATTCACCTCCTGATACCTTAAATTTCCCTGCTGGAAGCGGGGTACCAACTTCCCTGGGGAAGGGATGGGGAGAGTCAGGTGGATTTGGGGGGGGGGGGGGGACATGAAGCACATCACCATTGCAGGTGGGGAGAAGAGAGGCAACTCAATTTTCATTGTTTGCAAAAGTAAGGCTAAGGGCTTGTCCTACAAACCTAGAGACTTTTACTGCATTAAGAGAAGTTTGAGAGGTGCAGGAAGCAAGCATGGCCTGACAGGGTCATTATGACATTTTGGAGAGGAGGGAGGGGATTGGGTCCTTTTATTTCTATTTATTTATTTTCTATTTATTTATTTCTTTTAAAAAATCATGTTCCAAATATTTTCACAATATATCAAACATAGATTATACTATACATTCATAAAGTATTAAAACAAATATAACATCAAAATAACAAAAAAACCCCAACATAATACATGAAATATTTGGCCACATTGTCAAAGTCTGGCCATATTGTGGCCTTATGTGCATAAGCTAGTTTTGAAAATGCTAGGGTCCTTTATACTCATAGATTAACTCACCTAAAATTACATTCCAGTCTAAGGTTAGGTATCCAGGGAGAGACAAATAAAATGGGAAAAGCTTATAAATTTAAACCTCCGGGCCTTTGGTCTCCTTAGGCCCTGTTCTGTAACCTACCCTGCCTAGAGCCCTATAGGTCTTTGGGCCTCTATGTTCTCTGTTTATTGTTGTTCAGTCCAGTCCTGTCTAGTTCAGTCTTGTCACTGTCTAATCCAGTCCTGGCTGTATCTGCACTCAGAAGGCGTTTGACAAAGACCCTCATGAGAGGCTTCTAAGAAAACTAAAAAGTCATGGGATAGGAGGCAATGTCCTTTTGTGGATTACAAACTGGTTAAAAGTCAGGAACCACAGAGTAGGATTAAATGGTCAATTTTCTCAATGGAAAAGGGTAAACAGTGGAGGTCCTCAGGGATATGTACTTGGACCGGTGCTTTTCAATATATATATATATATATATATATATATATTTAATTATTTAATTATTTGTTAAGTTTTATATACCGTCATTCGGTAGAGAGATCATAATGGTTTACAAAAATATACATTTTTCTTAGCAGTTGTGTAACAGAAAAAACAATATGAACGTTATACATTTTCTTAGCAGTTGTGCAACAATAAAAAACAATTTGAACAATATCAGAAATAAGCATATCAAGTCCAGAGAGCATTATTAGGTTGGAAGAGGAGGGTATGCAGTTCAGGGTGAAGAGAATGTATTAAGAGGTTTATAACTGAGAGTTCAGTTGAGAGTTGGAATGATCAGATGTCTGAGGGTCAGTGTAGAATTTGTGGAACATTAGGGCCGGATTTTATAAATGTGCGCGAACGCGTACTTTTGTTTGCGCACCAGGCGCGAACAAGAGTACGCGGGATTTTAATAGATACGTGCGTAGCCGCGCGTATCCATTAAAATCCGGGGTCGGCGCGCGCAAGGCTGCCCAAAATCGGCAGCCTGCACGCGCCGAGCCGCGCATCCTGCCTCCGTTCCCTCCGAGGCCGCTCCGATTTTGGAGCGGCCTCGGAAGGAACTTTCCTTCCACCCCCCCCCGCACCTTCCCTTCCCTTCCCCTACCTAACCCACCCCCCCAGCCCTATCAAACCCCCCCTACCTTTGCGTGCGCCGGCCGGCAGCCCCGCTCTGTGTTCTGGTGCCGGGGGCTGGTCCGGAGGCTGCGGCCATGCCCCCGGAACACCCCTGGGCCGAAACCACGCCCCCGAAATGCCCCTTCACGTGAGACACGCCCCCAAAACGCCGCGTCACTCCGGGCACGCCCCCGACATGCCCCCAACACGCCCCTTTTACAAAGCCCCGGGACTTACGCGCATCCCGGGGCTCTGCTCGCGCCGGCGGTCTATGCAAAATAGGCGCGCCGGCGCGCGAGGGCCCTGCGCGCGTAAATCCGGCTGGATTTACGCGCGCAGGGTATTTATAATCCACCCCCTAGTGTTTTATATAACATTAGTGTTTATATAAATGATCTGGAAAGGAATACGATGAGTGAGGTTATCAAATTTGAGATGATACAAAATTATTCAGAGTAGTTAAATCACAAGCGGATTGTGATACATTACAGGAGGACCTTGCAAGACTGGAAGATTGGGTATCCAATGGCAGATGAAATTTAATGTGGACAAGTGCAAGGTGTTGCATATAGGGAAAAATAACCCTCTCTGTATTTACACGGTTAGGTTCCATATTAGGAGCTACCACCCAGGAAAAAGATCTAGGCATCATAGTGGATAATGCTTTAAAATCGTCGGCTCAGTGTGCTGCAGCAGTCAAAAAGCAAACAGAATGTTAGGGAATGGTTAATAAAACGGAAAATGTCATAATGCCTCTATATCGCTCCATGGTGAGACTGCACCTGGAATACTGTGTACAATTCTGGTTGCCACATCTCAAAAAAGATATAGTTGTGATGGAGAAGGTACAGAGAAGGGCAACCAAAATGATAAAGGGGATGGAACAGCTCCCCTATGAGGAAAGGCTGAAGAGGTTAGGGCTGTTCAGCTTGGAGAAGAGACAGATGAGGGGGGATATGATAGAGGTCTTTAAGATCATGAGAGGTCTTGAATTGGTTATTTACACTTTTGAATAATAGAAGGACTAGGGGGCATTCCATGAAGTTAGCAAGTAGCACATTTAAGACTAATCGGAGAAAATTCTTTTTCACTCAATGCACAATAAAGATCTGGAATTTGTTGCCAGAGGATGTGGTTAGTGTAGTTAGTGTAGCTGGGTTCAAAAAAGGTTTGGATATGTTCTTGGAGGAGAAGTCCATTAATGGCTATTAATCAAATTTACTTAGGGAATAGCCACTGCTATTAATTGCATCAGTGGCATGGGATCTTCTTAGTGTTTGGGTAATTGCCAGGTTCTTCTGGCCTGGATTCTTGGCCACTGTTAGAAACAGGATGCTGGGCTTGATGGACCCTTGGTCTGACCCAGCATGGCAATTTCTTATGTTCTTATGTTCTTAACTGCAGTTCAGCATCCAGTCCTATCTGTACCTGCACTCAGTTCCAGCTCTTAGCCTGGTACCAGTCTGCTCAGCCTAGTCCAGTGCCCAGCCTACCATGTTGTCAGCCACCGCAGCCAAGTCCTACTAACCCCCAGATCCCAAGGGCTCAACCTGTGGGGAAGGGGCTGGCTAGGCAGAAGACCAACCTTGTTCTAGTGCTGTGGTCCTGCCCTGCTCTAGAGTCAATCTCTCCAGATTCCTGCTTTTGTGACATTCTTCTTTTTTCAAAACTCGAAAGGAAAAGATAAATTAATGATGTTTGCTACTGAAAGGTAGTTTGTCTGGTAGTTTCCAATCTAATTTCCCATGGGGAAGGAAAATTTAATAACTCTAGTTGAGAGGATATTAAAGTTCATGTAGGCCTGTAAGAAGTCAAAATATTTGCCAGGTAATTAGGTTTCCCTTTTAGACTGTTCTATAGGTAAGACAGAAAATCTAAAAATATGATTCTACATCGAAGTGGGAGTTTCCAAAATAGAGGAGAGACATGGTCAAATGTGGAATAGCCAAAAATTGTGATTGCTGAATTTTGTAACAATTGAATCCTTTTATGAGAAACCAGAGATCCCTGTATATAAGGAATACAGTAATCTATTCTGGATGCCACACAGGTACAGGATAAGGTAGCTAAGTCAGACTTCTGTAAAAACTATTTTAATCTTTGAATTATTTGGGGAGAAAAAAATACCAATTTAGTTAAGCTAGAAACATGTTTAGACATAGACAGGGAATTATCTAAATTCAATCCTAATACTTTGATCACATCTTCTGGAGGAATGTCAATTTCAGACATTTGAGGAACCAACTTAACATTAGTTTTATATTTACCAAACCAGATCACTTCTGCTCTCTGAGGGCTATCAGTCTATTGTCTGACAGTCAATTAGCTGTCTTATTTAAACAAGCATTGAATCTAGCTTTGTCTATCAACAAGTTTGAGTAAAAGGAAGCTAAAACCTGAATATTATCTGCGTAAGAATAACAACTAAAACCTAGCTTTTGAATCAAACTCGTTAATGGGGCTAAAAATAAGTTAAACAACAATGGGAAAAGAATAGAACCCTGCAGGACCCCACAAATCATTTCCTTATTTGAGATACTTCGTTTTCTCATCCTATTTGGAATGACTGATCTTCCAATAATGATTAAAACCACTTCAAGACTATACCAGTAATTCCCAGATCTTTCAAAAAAAGCAGTAAATGTTTGTGGTCAACAGTATCAAAAGCAGAGATTATATCAATCGAATCTGGAATTACATCTTTTCCTCTATCAATATTCATTCTAATTTCATTAGTCATAGCTAGCAAAGAGGTTTTAGTACTGTTTACTTATGGTCTTGAATGAATGGTATTAACTTTTTCTGCTTAGTAGTCAGTAAACTGACCAAATACTACCTTCTCGTTTATAATGAATGTTAAATTAGCAACTGGACGGTAATATTGTTCAGAAGGCTCTACGGACATTTTCTTTATGATTGGATGTACCTAGGATGTTTTAAATTAATTGGGATGTTGCCATCATTTAAACTAGAATTAACAACTGGCATAAGAAATTCAGCAAGACTGAAATCTCTATTTTTTTATTACCAACTTTAATGGAATTGCGTACAGATTAGAAGTGCAATCATTCATTGTGAATAAGAATTTGTTTTCTTTTCCTACAATAATTATTGGATTAAAAGATTTTTCCTCCAGAGATTTCCTCTGACTTTTCCCTGCCTAGAGCTAGTAACATAAGAACATAAGATATGCCATACTGGGTTAGACCAAGGGTCCATGAAGCCCAGCATCCTGTTTCCAACAGCGGCCAATTCAAGTAACAAGTACTTGGCAAGTACCCAAACATTAGATAAATCACAAGCTACTATTAAGTTCCCTATCTTCTGCTTTCTAGATGATTTGATTAGTCTTTTACTCTATAGATACATATAGGAGCCTAAGGTGTGATTTGCATATCACATCTGCTACAGATATTCTCCAGCGTTGTCCTCCTCTCCAGGACATAGGGGGTCATTTATCAAAGTGCTATATGGTGTTTTCGCATGCGTAAGGCATTTTTGCATGCAAAAAACGCCTTTAATGCATGCGAAAGCACCATAACGTTTGGTGCGATGCAAATGAGAAAAAGGGGAGGAAATTTTGGCAAAGTGGGCTCTCTCTCTCTCTCTCTCTCCCTCCTTGGCTTTAAATCCAGTCCATAGTTTGTAATTATTCTCTCCTCTAGTGGTGATTTGGAGGTTCATCAGGGGCATACACCTATTCAGATAACCTTGACTGAAGAAAGTTACATTTTTTTTTTTATCAGAGAAGACCAAAAGCAAGGATTCCTGAGGGACAAGCATGGAGCAGTGAAGGAGGAAAGGGATATCCACTCAGCCAGATCAGCTGACTCAATCTTAGTGATCCGTGGTTGTAACAGGTGTCACAGCGAGAATATCCTCATAGCCCTCTCATGGTGATTTATGGCTTTCAAGCCATTGCTGTTGCTGCCCTTTGCCCTTCTTTTGATATTTTACCAAATTTATTAGTGCCCTTTGTCCCATCTCATGGTGCTTTGAGGGTCTTCATGCCACTGTTTGTGCAGTTTCAAGCCTCTAATGGTGCTTTGGAGTATTTTCTGCCACTTTTGATGCTTCTTGCTCCCTCTCAAAATATTTTTGGTGTTGAGTGCATTGGAGTCTTCATACCGCTGTCATTGGTGTGCTCTGTTTCTCTTTTACAGCATGGCAAAGTTCTTGCCACTCTTGGTGCTGCTTTACTCCTCTCACAGTGCCTTGTGCTATTTGATGATGCCCTCTGCTCCTCTCCCCTTGCCTTGAGGTAATGATGCCGCTGTTTATACTCCTGAGTGCAAGGCTTGGGGTTTTGATAAGTCTGCATTCTGCCATACTTCTCACTCTGCCTCTTGGAAGTTTTGTTGCCACTCTACTTGCTCACACCTCTTTCTATAGAATGAGGTATTTTAACCACTCTGCTTCCTGCTTTATCCTTCTCTTAATTCCTGGGTGCGTTGATGCCACTGTGTGCTTTTTTCTAACCACAGTCACTGTCTGCTGTATGTGTCTATGAGTCCAATCCAGTGTACTGTAAGACTAAAACCCTCAGCTTGCTACCATACCCCTCACTGTCTATTATAGGCCATGGGGGGTTGATGCCTCTCTTCTTGCTGCATTGCTTTCCACCTATGGTTTGTACATTTAAACACTGCTGCTCTGAACCTTTATAACTTAATTGAACCAACTAGCAATGATCCCTTTCTCTGGGATGAAGAAGCAGTTTTAGACTTTTTATGACTTTATAGACCTGAGTTGCATAGTGTTTGCTGTAACAGCTGTGAATATTGTAAGAGGGCCAGAAGGGTTAATTACACCAATCTATAAACATGAAGATACCATTAACTGAAATAACTATAGAGGGATCTTTGTTAACGGTAATATTAGCAAACTGTCCTGTAATGTTCTCAGCATATGAATACTAAAATTCCAAATGAACCATAAAAGTCTGCACAGAAGTCATATTGGATTCCTTCCAAAACACAGAGCCACTGACCACATCTTTACCTTACAAACACTGATCAACAAAGAAACAAACATTTAAAGAACACCCCCTCAGGGAGAATATTTGCTTGGTTTATTGACTTTGCAAAAGCCTTTGACTCCATCTGACACCCTGGCCTCAAACGCAAACTACTATAAACTGGAATTGTTGGGAAAACCTATGATATAATTAGATTCATGTGCTCATCCATCAGCTGTAAGGTAAAAATAAACAATATGCAGACAGGCAGCTTCAGACAGGAGCAAGAAGGGAGACAGGGATATAGCTTGAGCCCAGTCCTCTTCAATATCTACATCAATGATCTCCCCAAGATACCAGAGAGATCCCCCATCTGCAGAACTAAAACTAAATGACTCAGAAATCAAATGCCTGAGGCATGCAGATTATCTGGTGGTTTGGGCTATGATTATAATTTAGTGGTTTCTTATGAAAGGATATTCTGTATCCCTGAGGAATTTTTACTGCTGTTTATGAATGTTCATTTCCATATTTTTTGTGAAATTTAAAAAAACAAAGGTCCAGATACCTGTACTGACTTGATACCTGATGATGTTCATATTCCATCTGTTGTTCATAACTTAGGCTTTCAATTCAATTCTTCTTTGACTTGTTCCACTCATATTCAGAAAATCCTACAAGTGGGGTTTTACAAGTTACACCTTTTGAAATGTATGCAATATCTGTTGATTCAGAATGATTTTCTAACAATTGTTCAGGTGTTTCTTTTAACTATCATTGATTATAGTAATGCTTTGTTAATCGGGCTAACATATAGAATTAAAATGTGACTGTGTGGCTTGTTACATTTGGGAGCACAAATGATTGTGTTACATCATTGTTTGTTAAATTACATTAACATATCGAAACATAGAAATGATGGTAGAAAAGGACCAAATGGTCCATCCAGTCTGCCCAGCAATCTTGTGGTAGCATCAAGCTTATTCTTCTCATATCAAGTTCTGATTTGTTCCAATGAAAAAATTTGTTCCATGTAAACTGCCACACGGCAGTAGTTATTACCGTTTAACTGTGAACCGGAGTGATATGTATTGTATACAGGAACTCCCGGTATATAAATCCATAAATAAATAAATAAATAAAAGTATCAGATTTATTGGTTAAGGGTAGCAACAGTCGCATCAGCAAGTTACCTCCATTCTTTTTTTTGTTGGGTTTGGGGGTTTTTTCCCCTAAGTTTTTTTTGCCAAGTCCAGGCCTAGCACACAATTACAGCACACATTTTGTTTGTACAGCATGGAGGGAGAAAGCCACTACTGCTGCCAGACCCAAAAATGTAGTGTCCTTGTTGGTTGCTTGGCTACCATTCTTGCAATGCTTAAAATTTAAGATATTATTTTAGTTTTCAAAGCACTTAAAGGAGAAGGCCCAAGTTACTTGGCAACTTTGCTATCTTTATATCAACCCTCATGTCACTTTTGTTCATCTCATTTGTTACAATTGGTGGTCCCTTCATTTAAACAAACCTGACTCGCAACAAACGTGGTCCAATCTTGTGGAACGACTTACCTAGCTGTTTACATCTTATTCTGTATATAAAGTCTTTCCACAAGCAATTGAAAGCTTACTTGTTTAAGGAAGAATTTATAAATATTGATGGTTTGCTATCATTTGTTTTTTTATTTGTTTACAAAATATGATGTATGTTTTATTGTTAAACTGCTTAGTACAATATTTGGATCAGGAGGTCTATAAGTATTTTAAATATATACATAAATAAATATTAAAATTAAGGATTTGATGGAAGTTGTGCTCCTGTCAATTTGGCGTATTTCACACTCACTGTGTATTTTTTTGATAATTTGGTTTTGTCATCTTCTACCTGAGAAGGTGTGCAAGAGACCCTAAACCTGCTAGAGACCTACTGCACATCATGGACCTTACAAATAATCCTGAAAAAAAATATGATTTTCCAGAAAAGGCCAAAAAATCTTCAACACAAATTCAAATTCTTCCTAAACAAACAAGAAATTGAACATGCTGTAGTTTAGACTATACATGCCTTGGCTTGAAGCTAAGGCATGTATATTTTGTACATCGCTTTGGGCAATATTTTTTTATCTGTAAAGCGATTAATAAAAGACAAATAAATAAAAAATAAATAAGTGCATCTGGGAGTTTTAAACTGAACACAAACAAGAAAACTCCCTAAGAACCTTATATGCAGCAAACATCTGGAAAAGACAACCCCCTCATAAAACTACTATTGTAATTATTTGATAGCATCATTCAACCAATCCTCTCATATGGGAGAAAGGTCTTGGCCTTTCATTAGACTCAAAGTAAACATATTGGAACAGAACTCCAACAGAAATTCTACACTTCCAGTTCTGCAAACAGACCCTCAGGGGCGGATTTTAAAAGCCCTGCTCACGTAAATCCGCCCGGATTTACGCGAGCAGGGCCTTGCGCGCTGGCGCGTCTATTTTCCATAGGCCTGCCGGTGCGCGCAGAGCCCCGGGACTCGCGTAAGTCCCGGGGTTTTTTGTCAGGGGCATGTCGTGGCGTTTCGGGGGCGGGGCCGATCGTTGCGGCATTTTGGGGGCGGGATGCAGCATTTCGGGGGCGGGCCCGGGGCGTGGTTTCGGCCCGGGGCGGTCCGGGGGCGTGGCCGCGCCCTCCAGAACCGCCCCCGGGTTGCGTCTTGGCGCGCCAGCGGCCCGCTGGCGCACGTGGATTTACATCTCTCTCCGGGAGGTGTAAATCCGTGGACAAAGGTGGGGGGGGGAGGGTTTAGATAGGGCCGGGGGGTGGGTTAGGTAGAGGAAGGGAGGGGAAGGTGAGGGGAGGGCGAAAGAGGGTTCCCTCCGAGGCCGCTCCGATTTCGGAGCGGCCTCGGAGGGAACGGAGGCAGGCTGCGCGGCTCGGCGCGCACCGGCTGCCCAAAATTGGCAGCCTTGCGCGCGCCGATCCTGGATTTTAGAAGATACGCGCGGCTACACGCGTATCTACTAAAATCCAGCGTACTTTTGTTTGCGACTGGTGCGCCAACAAAAGTACGCAAACGTGCATTTTTTAAAAATCTACCCCTCAGTGTCCACAGAAATAACCCTAATAATGGGTTCAGAGCAAAATCAGGATACTTCTCCTTATTACTCACCATGCAAAAGAGAATATTCAAATTCTGATATTATCTCAATAACAGCAATACAAACTTCCTCCATTATAAGGTACTCTATGAAGTAACAGAAAAACCTGGAAAAAAACATTCAGCACCTTTGAAGCAAACCTGCCATGCCAAACCAGTACTAACACCCAGAAGTCAAATAATTACAACCTAGCCTGTGAAGAGGTGGTAATGCAAATATGGTCAATGCACCTAAGAACACCAATGCATCTCATATTGTGAGGTGCAAATTGCTAAAGATCACTATATAGAAAATTCATGCTAGCAGAATACCTCACCTTGGTCACAAATGCAAAAAATAGCCAGATTCTCACCAAATGCAGAATAAGTATTCACAGACTGCAAATTGAAAGATGCAGGCAAAACTTTAACTGGAAACTTCAAAAGTCAGGCTCTGTGTACAATGCAAAACTGGAGAAATATTCTGCACTGTGCTGTGCAGAATAAAAGGAGGTCCATATTCAGACACTGGCTGGATTGCAAAGTTACCCCCTCATTTATCAAAATTCTATAAGGCGTTTTCGCATGCGTTAAGGCCTTATCGCATGCGAAAAGCGCCGTTAATGCATGCAATAAGTCCTTAACGCATGCGAAATGCCTTTAATGCAAATGATAGCACCATATCGTATGGTGCGATGCAAATGTGAAAAAGAGGAGGAGTTAGGGGCAGGCTGGGTTTACCATTTTGCGAAGCCCTATCACATGGCTTTAACGCCGATTTTAGCTACAATGTTTTCAGTAGCATTAAGCCGTGCGATAGCTTGCGTTACGGCTGTATCACCTGTTGCAATATTTTTCGCCTAGCCATAATGCCCTCACATTAGATAGGTATTTCTATCCCTATGGGAGGCCCACCTAGTAACTCAAAGTGAGACGTACGAATAGAACAGTGCTCTCTAGTGAACATTTGATGACCCTCGGAGTGAGGACACTCACCCAAAGATGAGATTTGTGCAATGTTCTCTCAACCTAGCTTGATGTTACCAGGTAGAGAGTCCATCAAGCTAGGTTGAGAGAACATTGCACAAATCTCATCTTTATTAGTGGCAGCCGACAGCCCGAGAGCGGGAGATCGCTCCCGGCGCCCCCACTGGACCACCAGGTAATTTTAAAATGTTTTTGGGGGGTCGGGAGGGTGGGGGAGGCTAAGGGGTCAGTTTTAAAGGGTCGGGGTTGTTTCTTTTTTATCGGGCCATCGGCACCATTTTTATTAGTGGCAGCCGACGGCCCGGGAGCGGGCGATCAGTCCCGGGGCTTCCACTGGACCACCAGGTGATTTTAAAATGTTTTGGGGGGGTTTGGGAGGGTGGGGGAAGGTAAGGGATTCGTTTTAAAGGGTCGGGGTGGATTTAGGGGTTGTTTTGGTGTGCCGGTTTTCCCGCCCTCCCCCCAAATAACTCCTGTTAGTGGAAACAAACCCGATTAATTATTTTTTATCATAAATCGGGGGAATTTCCATTGTATCGCACTTTTTAATGATTTTTGACGATTTAAAAAATATCGGACGATATTTTAAATCGTCAAAAAACGATTCACATCCCTAATATTTAGTGCAGTTTGATAAATCCAGGCCTTAGCCGGAGAAACGTATCCAGGTAACCTTGGAGGGATATTCTCTGGTGCAGTTGCACTATTGAATATGGGTGGCTATCTTAAAGATAGCCAGATAAGGTTATCCAGCTAAGTTTTGGGCAGCTCTGTGCTGCGACCAGAATTAACTGGATATTTTATCTGGCTAACTCCTCCCAGGAATGCCTCCAGAATGCTCTTATGATATCTGGCTACATTTTAGCCAAATAATGAGATATCTGGCTAAAGTGTAGTTGGATAAGTACTCATAATAATCAAAAGTTGGCATTTAGCTGCCTCTGAGGGCCTCAGAGATATCAGGGATGCACATTTCCAAAAGCTGACAGAGAAAATGAAAGATTTCCCACACATCAATGAGCAGGAAAACATGTGGCATCCTGCCACCAGCCAGAAATGAAATCTGACCAGGGACAATATGGACCAAAACCTGAGACATTCTCTAAGACTGTACTTTACCTGTGACTTTATTATTATTTAGTCATTTGTTGCTTTCTTTTCTTACATTTTTATTTTAATCATTCTACTTTGGCACAGAGGTGTTCCTAGATACCTAAATGATCTGGGACATGGGCAAATAAGCCCTCCTTTCCCCTCCCCCCTGAAATTTTAATAATTAACTTAATCATGATTAGCACTTCCCCTTTCTCCAAGAACAATCCTATAAAAACACGTAACTTGTTATCACACAAATGATCTCTGTTCTACGTTCCCATACAGCTGTCTCTAGACAGAAGAACCTTCTAAGTAAGAAATAATCCCTTGGATAGTTTCAACCTTATAATAAAACTACCACTAAAATTATTTTTAAAAAATCAATCAAAAATTCTTCTATATAGGAGTGAAGTCTGGTATCTATACAGGATAAAACAGAATCTCAATATAAAACCTGCATTGTTGCAGTCTGACACTGCAGGCGAGGTAGTGGACCCTTGGGCCGGCCCACCTAGGATTACAGGGTAGGCCGGGAGGCGGAGCCACAGGCTGGCGGTGTTCACCCGGGAACCAGGAACCCCCCAGGAGGAGCCCGTAGGGTCCTGGAACCTTGGGACTTAGGAAATAGGCTGAATGTCCAGTGGCAGGGATGGCCTTCAGCCGGAGCTGTAGCAAAGGAAGTCCAAAGGTATTTGGTAGTCCGAGAATCGGCTGTACAGGCCGAGGGCCAGCTGATGGCAGGACAGTGGGCGGCAGCGGGGACTGTAACTAACCGGATACTGAGGCAGAGTCTGTAGCCGGCTGGAACTGAAGCAGGCTGTGGACTGGAACAAGGTCGAGAACAAGCCAGGGTCGGAGGCAGGCAGCAGACAGAAGCGAAGTCGGGAACGAACCAAGGTCAGAGGCAGGCGGCAGGGTGAAGCGAGTCAAAAGCAGTCCAAGGGTCAAAGGCAGGAACAACGAACAGACGATGCGCAACTCAGAACTACTAGGCAGTAGTGAACCTCGTTGCAAGGCAAAGAGAAGGAGTCCGGACGCCGGTTATATCGGCCTTAGGGCGTGACGTCATCAGTGCAGGCGGGGCCAGACTTCCGGGAGCTGTGCGCATAAAGTGGGCGTCCTCGCGCGCGAGGCAGCGGAGAGACGGGCAAGCAATGGCGGCCGCCACATGGAGCAGGCAGCGCCGCCGGGGTCCCAGCCACGCGGAACGCGGCGTTTCCAGCGGCGGAGGTAGGCACCGTTCAGTCCTAGCGGAGGGGAAGCGGCGCAGACCGCAACATGCATCTCAAGTTCTACAATACCCTGTGTTCACCGAAACTCTCCCAACAAAAATTGCCAAGCAGAACAAGGACATTTCCCCTTACCACTCAATGCAGAAAAATAATCAAATTCTTTGATTACCTCAGTATCAGCAACACAAACTCCATTACTAGCAGGAACACTGCAAACTCAAACAGTAAGAACCCTACCTATGAAAAGGCAACACTGCAAATATTACACCAAGCCATAAAACACCAATAGGCCTCCTATTAGGAAAATAGAACAAGACAGGCTGCTCTAGAACTCTATACAGAAACTACAAGCCAGCAGAATATCTCAGCTCAGCCATACATGCAGAACACCGACAAACCCTTGCCAAATACAGAATAAAAAGAGCACAAAGTAGAAATACAAACATGTAAACAAAAACTGAACTGGAAAATGCAAGAAGCCAGACTCTGTATTCAGTGCAACAGTGGAAAAACAAAGCTGTCAAAGGCAGCGCTGGAAGCGCTTGCACTTATGCTTCCAGCTCTGTCTCTGATAGAACGGCACTGGAAGCACCGAGAGTGAGGAAGTGTGTTGCTCACTCCTGGCAGGGGATTTAAAGGTATTTGGTGGATGGGGAGGGTCAGGGGAGATGGAAGGGGGTGCAGCACATTGGCATTGCTGGTGGGTGGGGGTATCTTAAGGGAGCACCCCGATTTCCATGTTTTAAGACATGTTTGAGAAGGGGGCCCAACCTGCAAACCAGGGGGACTTTTAGGATATGAAAGACGGGTTTGAAAGGGTGAGGTATGCATGGCCTAATAGAGCCTTATCTGAAATTTGGTGAGGGGGAGAGACAGAATCAGGCTGCAGGCCTGTTTACACATTTTTTTTTATTGTACTACTTAATTGGATAACTTTGAAGATATCTAGTTAATTAGCTAGTTATCCAGCCACACAAGGCCAGATATCGTTATATCTGTTTTGAAACAGGTCTAAAGTTATCCAGTTAACTTAGCTGGTTACAAATGAAAAGGTAGTCATACCTTTAGCTGGATAAGTGGCTAAATATTTAAAAATTTGGTATGATTTTGAATATTGACCTCTTTGTTAATAGTTATGTTAATAGTTAATTATATTTATTGGTCCCCTAATTCTAAAATACAGCTGAACAAGCAAGATGACAAGAAAGCCTTTGAAATCCTGCATGACTACAGAGCAGGAGAGAAAACCTGATCAAAATTCTCTCTCAATCTGATCATGACAAATCCCAAGTGTATGCAAGGCCCAAGACAATTGAAATTGCCTGTCAAAAAGATGGGTAAAAAAAGTCTTCCCCAAGTACCCCCTCCGTTGATGTTGTAGGGAATCTTTCTATTTCAGGATCACTTTAGATCTCCTCCAGAGTTTTCTCTGGCTTCTGGCCCTATCTAGGATGTTTCACCTCACTCGCCATGCTTTCATGTTTTCTTACCACTGTGAGTGGCTGCTTTGCCCCTCTCATGATACTTGGGTTTTCATTTCACTATGTGCTGCTTTGACCTTCTATCAGTGCCTTGATGTATTTCCTACCACATTTGCTATTTCATTCTTTCTCTCATGTTTCCTTTGGCTGTTCATGCCACTGTTGGTGATATTTTGTACCTCTTTTGGTGCATTGGAGTCTTCATGCTACTGTTGTTGTGGTCTTTTGCCCATCTTTTGGAGCCTTAGGGTTTTCTTACCACTGTTGGTGCGTCTTTGCTCCTCTTACAGAGTCTTGAGATGCTGTTGATGCTTCTGTTTGGGCTAATTTTCCCTGACACCATGTCTTGGGCTATTCATTCCACTCTTGGTGCCACTTTGCCCAAGTCTTGGTGTCTTAGAGTGCTTTTCCCTGTGCTGCTGCTATCTGCCTACAAGTTTCATTAAACTTGAATAGAAATCCTCAATTTTGGAGCCCAAAATAGGATGCATTGCTTCCTCGTTGACTTTAATGGAAAATGAATTAAGGAAGGAAGGAAGGAATGACACAAATAAACATTTTTTTTCCCATTTGAAATAATCAAAATTAATTTTGGAGACTAACAAAATGAATTAATGAACCAAAGCAACATTTTTCTTCCGTACATATCCCTTTTTATTTTATAGTCAGTATACAAAGTGATTAGCTTGAAATAGTATGTTAAATGTGTTATCACACTTTAATCTATATGTGTGGAAAGGGTTATGGGCGATTTTATATTATGCTATTGTCAATTGAGATATTGTGCTATAGTAAGGGGCTGGTTTTGGTTTTGATAATTGGATGGTACTGTTGTTACTGTATAACATTTATAAGTCGCTTTCATATTAGAAATAAATAAATAGTAAAGTAGCCTCTTATCTCATTACCATTAATAATAGTACTGCAAATACTAAAATCATAATCTATTCTTCTAGACCTTCAAAAAGCTATTTTCTTATACTTTTCCCTTGGGAGAACCTTCTTAATCAAGCTCACTTTATGCTTGCAAGCTTGGGAAGTACAAAATTAAATGAAAACTTTCTTGTTGAGAGAGTTTTACCAGCTGTAATAATATTGAAGTCTGTGGTTCTTGTCAATTTGTTTAAACTTTTAGTTCTTTGATCTGTAGTTTCAGGCTCAACAAATCCAGAGTTGATGAGATAATTTAGCTCTATTGGTATGATTGGAGTGCAAAATTCTCGCACACACCAGATCAGTCAGAGTGAGACCCCCTCTTCCTGAGTAATCAAAAGAGTGAAACAGAGGACAGAGGCAACAGTCAGGGCAGTTTATAGATGTGGAACCCCTTAGTCAAGCTTTATGGAAGTCTTCAGCCAGTCAAAGGACAGTTCTAATTTAAAGAATGCAAAGTCTTTAACTATGGAGCCAGAACGTTGTCAGTCTTGAAGCGAATGAGATTTCATTAGGTAGATAGGGGTTCTGACACATTGTAATTTGAAAATGTGGCAAAAACCAAGGTTGGTGGCAGCAGCAGGAGCATGACCAGCAACATAAGCTTCCATTTCATATTTTTCTTATATATTGCCATACCAGATGCAAGGCCTGCCCCATGCGGTATAGAAAAATATCCTCAAACATTTAAAGACAAAATTTAAAAAATGTAAAGAAATTACAGTAAAATTATTCCCTTACAACTCCTTCCCCTCCTTTCTTTTCCCAACCTTGTGGAACCAGGGGCGGATTGGCCTATTGGGGGATTGGGCAACCCCCGGTGGGCCGGTCGCGCTAGTCACTTGGTCTGCCGAGTGTGGCCATGACAGAGCCGCGCTCGGCAGACCATGTGAAATCTCTTGGGCCAGCCTGGGCAGCGAATCCCTGGGCCGGTCTTCATCGGGAATCCACCGCTGTGTGGAACCCACTGCCTCACCCAGTCTGCAAAAAGATGTTAGTACATTTTACCAACCAGTCCTTTTACCATCAGTTTAACCCCCCAAAAACACAGCTCCCAACACCTTACTTTTTCAATATTTCTCTGTCTTCTTGAAAACAACCAATTTTTCACTTTTTCCTAAACACCAGGAGGCTAATATTCAACACAACGTAGCCAGATAAGTAACAATTTATTCAACTAAGTGGCAGCCAATGAATATCTAGCTATGCTCAGCGACCACCAGTTAGCTGGATAAGCCACTTATTTGACAAGTAGATAGCCAGATATCCAGTGAGCAGGAAATAGGTGTAACAGGATGGCACCACTTAGCCGGATAATTTAGCAGGCTAAGAGCCAATATTCAGATTTATCTGGTTAAGTTAACTGGATGTTAGACATGCCATAGAGCTAAGGTAGACCTGCCATAGAGCAAGTCTAACTTAACCGATTGACTTACCTTGATAAGTAGCACTTTTTGATGGGATGCTGAATATCCCAGGTAAGTTAGCCGGATAAGTTTTATCTTGCTAACTTACCTAGCCATTTTCTTTTCAATTTTTACCTTCTTATAATTTGACTCTAAGGGAGATGAATTCCTCAATTCTGGGACTGCCACAGAGGAAGCCCTCCTGCAATTAGTCACCTTGTGCATTTCTCAATTTGAAGGGACCTGAAAGAAAGTACCTTGAAATGAACATTACTTGCATCCAGGAGTATGACCTCCCTCTCAACAAATTTCTGTAAATACACTCTTAATAACCTGAGAATTAAAGGTCATCTTAAATTTTGCCCACTCTCTTATAGGAAACTAGACTCAATAAGAGGATAGCATTAGATCTATGAAAACAATATGCTACCATATTTAGTAAAACTTGTAAACAAACATTTTAATTTGAAATACCCACAAACAGTTACAGAAATCTAATAGAGATATTATGTATCTCTATTAGATACATGGCTGTTCATGAAAGCATTTCCAGACCCTTAAAGGATTCACTTCCAGCAATTGCAGCAAAATCTAATACAGCAATACTGAACATTTTCTATCAAATAAAATATTTATTTAAAAGAACAATTACTTAATTGAACATTCCCTTCTAAACGGAATCAATCACTACAAACCAATCACTACAATGTTTTAATTCTTATTAAACTTGTTTATCTTTCCTTTAACTCTAATCCCAGTTAGAATAACCCCTGTTTATTGTAACTTTCTCTTCCGTGCACTTGTTTTATACTACTGTAATGTATACTCTTATGTTTTAGTTATGTATGTTATAATATATTGATCACCCCTTGTTTTATGTAAACCGACATGATACGTACTCCCGTGAATGCCGGTATAGAAAAACACAAATAAATAAAAAAATAAATAAAATGTAAGACTGAGTTACTGTTTGGAAGGTGAACACATTAATCAGCTGTCATAATCTCCGCACCTGTCAACGCTGAAAAAAGCAATGCAACCAACTGATCTCAATGTCCCTCTGTGTACCTTACCTCAATCTAATTTATTTTGAAAGCCAAAGTAGGAGCTATTGTACCCTAACATCAACAAATGGAATTTCTGTCTTTCCTGCATTCAAAATCAAGCAATTATCTAACAACCACCATGTAATCACATTCAATTCTTTATTCAAACTTTCCAAAGTGAAAGCAGGATCATGTCCTTTAGGGACCACCAGCTGAACATCATCAACATACAAAATCTCTGTAATCCCTAACAATCATTTAAGCACCCCCAAGAGGCACATACATAGATTGATCAACAGTGGTGAAACAGGAGATCCTTGAGGGACCTCACATTCCTCCTGAAGCAGATCAGATAATTCAGCCCTTACCCCTATTACAGACATCCTATTAGATAAAAAAAAAAAAGAGGATATTCACTTAACCACTATTCCTCTCAATCTAACCTGTCTACAGTATTCTAACAAAATCTTATGATTAACCAAATCAAAAGTGCTAGATAAATCAAGAAATCAAGCAGAATTTTAAAAACAGATTCCCCTCAATCTCTACAATGTAACAACTCCTCAGTTACTGCCACTAGAACCATCTCCATGCTATAACCTTTCTTAAACCTAGATTGACAATCATCTAAACTGTCCACTTCTTTCAAATAAGAAGAAAGTTGTAAACTAACAACTTTCTCTATATCTTTGACCAAGAAAGTGGTACTAGTCACTGGTGGATGATGGGCACAGGCTTCTTCAAAAGAGAAGTCACCACTGTATGTTTAAGCCCTGCCGGAAGGCAACCCTCTTCTAAAAGGAATTCACAATTTGATTTAATAATGATAACAAATCATTGGGAAGGGATGATATAAAAAACAAGGGCCATGAATCATGCAGACTCCAAGTAGTCTGCAAGTTGACAAAATGGATTTCATCTCCATCAGGCCAACTGAACAAAACGTTTCCAAACTCTGTTTGGGATTCAACAACTTCACTTTCTTTTCCAAACCCTTCTCTTCAACCAGCAATCCTCTCTGAGCCTCTAACTTATCTTCCAATTCTTTATAACACTCACTGATTTTGTACAACCAAAATCCAGCAAAACTATTCCCAGTCAAAACTTTTTCACTCAATGCACAATTAAGCTCTGGAATTCATTGCTGAAAGATGTGCTTAGTGCGGTTAGTGTACCTAGGTTTAAAAAATATTTGGATAATTTCCTGGAGGAAACTATTGTTAATCAAGTTGTCTTAGGGAATATCCACTGCTATTACTAGCATAGCATTAGTAGCATAGGATCTATTTAATGTTTGGGTACTTGCCAGGTACTTGTAGCCTGGACTGGCCACTGCTGGAAACAGGATGCAGGCCTCAATCTGACAAAATATGGCAACTTATTACGTTCTTAAAAGGAGCTATTGCAAAGGCCATAAATCTATATGTTAGAAAAGTAGACAAAAGTAACAGGAAAACGAAACTAATCTGGTTCACAAAGAATGTGATTGAAAAACTAAAGGCAAAAAGGACAGCATTCAGGAAGTATAAAGGATCCGAAAAAGAGCAACATGGGGAAGAATACCTGGTGAAACTGAGGGAGACAAAGAAAGAAATCAGGAAAGCAAAAGTTCAAGTATAAGAGGTAAAGGCCAAACAGGTAAAGTGAGGTGACAACTTTTTTTGGAGTGGCCTAGTGGTTAGAGAAGTGGGCTATGACCTAGAGAAACCAGGGTTCAAATCCAGCTGTCGCTCCTTTTGACCTTGAGCAAGTCACTTCATCCTCTGTTGCCTCAGGGACAAACTTGGGCCTGGATTTATAAAAATGGACTAAAAGGAAAGGAAAAGGGGCATGTTTTATGGTAATAGGCAGTTTATTGCAAAGTGTGCTATCTTAGTGCTTCTCATAGGTATTAGCGCAAACTGCAATAACTTTTTTGCACTTTGCGATAAGTGCCAGAATTGTTGTATTTCCTATGTACAACCACTGAGGGGGACCATTTTAAGCTGCTGGAGATCCAGCCTAGCTATCAGGGCCCTTCTACAACCACTGGGGGAGAGGAAAGAGAGAGAGAGAGAGGGAGAGAAAGATCCTAGCCATAAGTCCTCATACTAGGTAGGTCTCCTCGAGGGAGACGCCACCGTGCTCCGTGGCTGGCCCCGCCCCCTAGGCGCTTGCAAACGCAGGGGCTCCAAACCCGACTTCCTCCACTCCGATCCACAGTACTCCCCTTCCAGGGAGCATTTCTACCTGCACCAAGCCCTTGATTCTACGCACCGGTCTCCTACACACTGAAGAGATCTTGTTTCTCATACTGGAGTGATCCATTCACTCTATCATCTTGGGGTTGCCCTGGCTTCAGAAGCACTCCCCAGTTATCCACTGGGATACTCTCCAGATCGCATCTTGGAGTCCGTCTTGTTTCGACTCCTGCCTGGCGACTTTTCCTCAGCCCAGCGTGCCACTTCTGACCATGTCTGTAGCAGTTCTGCCACAATATCTGGATTACCAGGATTGTCTTCTCGAAGGAGAAGGCTGAACTTCTCCCCAAACATTGGCCCTTTGATTGTGTCATAAACTTGATCCCTGGCACTATACCGTCCAAGGGGTGGTTATACCCCTTGTCACTCCCAGAAACCCGGGCCATGTCATCTTACATCCAGGAGAATTTAGAGAGGGGCTTCATTCGACCCTCTACTTCCCCTGCCGGAGCCGGATTCTTCTTTGCTGCGAAGGACGGGTCACCCTGACCCTGTATAGACTACCATGGTCTCAATGCCATTACACGACGTGACAGATATCCTTTGCCATTGATTCCTGAGCTGCTAGACCGACTACAAGGAGCCAAGGTCTTCACCAAGCTGGTTTTCCGGGGAGCATACAATCTGATAAGGATATGACCAGGCGATGAGTGGAAGACCGCTTCCAACATGAGAGACGGGCATTATGAATACCTGGTCATGCCCTTCAGCCTCTGCAATGCCCCTGTGGTTTTCCAAAACCTAATGAACGAGGTGCTAAGGCTCAAGGGTCCACGAATCCTACCTCTGTATGAGGCCTACCTAGTCACTCAAGGTGAGGTTTAGGTATTAGTGTAGGGGTTAGGAGTCACTTTGACATTCAAAGTGACACGTACAAACAGAACAGTGCTCTCTTGTGAAGATTTGATGACCTTTGGAGTAAGGAAACTCACACAAAGATGAGATTTGTACAATGTTCTCTCCACCTAGCTTGATGGACTCTCTACCTGGGTAACATCTTGCCAAAAGTCCAGCAGGGGTCCGGGAGCGACCTGCATGCCGTCCGTCTGATGCCAGTACTCAAAATGGCGCCGATCGCCTTTGCCCTCACTATGTCACAGGGGCCGACCGTCGGTACCTGTGACATAGTGAGGGCAAAGGCGATTGGTGCCATTTTGAGTACTGGCATCGGACGGCCGGCATGCAGGAGGTCGCTCTGGACCCCCGCTGGACATTTGGCAAGTCTTATGGGGGTCAGGAGGCCCCCCCCCCAAGCTGTCCAAAAGTCCCTGGGGGTCCAACGGGGGTCCCGGAGCGACCTCCTGCACTCCGGCCATCCGATGCCAGTACTCAAAATGGCGCCAATAGCCTTTGCCCCTATTATGTCACAGGGGCTACCGGTGCCATTGGTCAGCCCCTATCACATGGTAGGAGCACAAGATGACGCCGATGGTCATGTAACAGGGGCTGACCAATGGCACCGGTAGCCCCTGTGACAAAGGCTATTGGCGCCATGATGAAATCGGCATCGAGGGTGTGAGTGCAGGGGATGGCTCCTGGACCCCCCGCTGGACTACCAGGGAGTTTTGGTAAGTCTTGGGAGGGTTCAGGAGGGTGGGGGGTTTGTTTAAATTTTTATTTAGGTGGCCATATAATTCGGCGAAGATTCGTGTATTCATGGGGAATCGCGATACGTTTCGCTTCCCCACGAATACTACGAATAGTGCAATATACGTTGCGGATCGCCAATACGTTGAAAACGAATGCACACCCGTTGTGTTTAACCAGGGGCACATTTTCTCGATTAAGGTGTAAACAAGATCAATGTTCATAACAGCAACAGCACACAAACTTCCTCCACTACCAGAAACAATATGCAATAATTCAAAATCCTTCAAAAAAATGTACTCAGAACCTATAGCAACTTGCCATCCCAGAACACACTAACTGCCAGACTCAAAAAGTAATAAACCTATCTATGAAAAGGCAACATTTGAACTGTAACACCAGGCCCTAAAACACAGTACAACTTCTCATTATGGAAAACAGAACAAATCAGGCTGTTATAGATCCCTACACAGAAACTATATGGTAGGAGGATACTTTGCCTTATTCAAACATGCAGAACACAAATAGAACCTCACCAAATATATAGTAAAGAGACCATAAAGTAGAAATATAGACGTGCAGGCAAAAACTGAATAAGGAAAAATCAAAAAGCCAGATTCTGTATGCAGTGCAACAATGGAAAAACAGAAACATCATCATTCCTCATAAAACATCAAACAATAAAATGAAGAAATATAAAATATTGATCAAAATAGTAAAACATTATTCATAAAATGAATGCATATTTCAAAACAGCTGATGAAGAGAATCTGCAGTGGCTGGGCTAAGTATTTTCTTTGGCCACCATGAGATAGAATCAATGGTGACCCTGCCGGGTACTTTTTTCTTCAGCTGCCTGGGATAGGATCTGCTGCAACTCTACAGGCCTCTTTAGTCTCAGTGGAGTGGGATCCATGGCGGCCCTTTGGGCCTCTTTTCCAGCTGCCGCAGAATGAGATCCACAGCAGTTCTCCTGAGTCTTTTCTTTGTCAGCCACAGGATGAAATCTGTGGCAACCCTGCAAGTTTCTTCTTTGGGCACCATGGGATGGGATCTGTGGTGGCTCTGCCATGACACTAAAAATCATCTTGTGTGCCACAAATGGCACATGTTGCAAAGGTTTCTAACCCCTGGCATAATGTCACACTATAAATGTGTCAATAGAAATGGCATACTATAAGCTACAAAACTTGTCTAAAAGTTGATTATGGCACCGAGGACAAAAACTATGAGGCCAATATTCAGAAGCCATTTAGATGGATAACTGAAAAGTTATCTATCAAAATGGCAAAGTGGCGATATTTGAAGCCGTATATGGCTAAATTCTAGCCTTATAATGAGTTATGTGGCTAGAATTTAGCCGCATAATTCAGGGGCAATCTGGGGTTGAGCAGAAGGCATTTCAGAATGGGACAGAGTTAGCCACATAAATTATGTGGCTATCTCTGATATTTTGAGTTAGCCACTTAACCAATGCAGCTAACTCTGGTCACACTGTAGGACTGTATACTTATCTGGATAATTTTAAGATAGCCAGGGATATTCAGCGGTGCGGCTTTTGCTATCCAGCTAATTTAATGGAGATATATACAGCAGCACAACTGAATATCCCCATTAAGTTAGATGGATAGCTATATCCACTAACTTAACTAGCCACTCTGCAGCTGAATATCAGTCCCTAAGTGTTGAAATTCACAAACAGGACAATTTTAAAACAAGCACGCATGCTAGTGGAGATATGCTGGAATTTTAAATCATAAGTATGCTCCTAATTTTAGGAGGTTACTCGAGCAAGTACTCTGAGAATAGAAAAAGGAGGGTTTTTTTTTATGTTAAGACACCAGAGATATTATTCCTGGATCGAAAAATGGTCACAAACAACCTTCCATCACTCAAAGTCGACAACTCCCACAACGAAATTGAATTAACAATCTTTACCAGATGCCTTGGTATTTTCTTAGACAGTGAGCTTAACCTGAAAAAGCACATTGCCCTAAACGTGAAGGACGGATACCACAAATTATTAACCCTGAGACGCATAAAACCTCTACTACCCAGAAACGATTTCAGAACCATACTACAACTCTTAATCTTCATCAATATTGACTATTGCAACTCCATATTACTTGGTCTGCCCATCGCCATCTTTTGTCCCGTACAAGTCCTACAGAATTTGGTGGCAAGACTGCTGACAGGTTAAAAGAAAATTGACCACCTCACGCCTGTTCTGATGTCATTACACTGGTTCCCAAAAAAATAGCGGATTGAATTTAAGGTACTATGTTTACTACATGAGATTATTAACAGTGAACAAACAGACTGGTTAAACGCAGCAATTAGGCTACACATCCCAGAAAGAAACCTTCGTTCTGCTGATAAAGGGCTTCTAACAATTCCGTCTGTAAGAACAGCCCATCTTACAATTCTGTCCATAAGAGCAGCCCATCTTACAATTTCCTTAGCAGGCCCCAAAATCTGGAACACATTACCACTATCCCTTCGAACACAACCAGACTCTAAACTATTTAGGCTAAACCTGAAAACCTGGCTTTTCACCAAAGCATTCGAGGAACAACTCCCAGACAGAATTTGAAATATTAACAGGTATCCAGGCCTCCTGCCCCATAACATTTATAATTATTTTAGCATTGTTTTAAGTTTTAATTTATGTGTTTTGCTCTGAATTATTGTATTAGATTATGTTCTACTAACTTGTAAACCATTGTGATGGTTCAAACAAATGACAGTATATAAAATAAATAACTAAATAAATAAGCACCAGAAGTTCTTGAGTACTTCAGAATAAGTTGTAGCCCTTTACTATAAATCCTACAGCTATCCATGCATTCTATGGTGATCTAACAACTAAAATACCCTTGTTCTATATATGGAGGTCATTGGATTGCATGGTAGCCCTTCACTTTAATTCCTACAGCCAACCGTGCATATTATGGTGATCTAACAATGAGAACACCATTTTTGTACATAGAAGGTACTTCAGAATGTGTGGTAGTTATTTACTATAAATTCTAAAGCCTTCCCTATACTCCTTGGTGTTTTAACAACAACATCCATTTTTCTACATATGGAGGACAGCAAAATAAGAGGTAACTCTTTATTTTAAATCCTCAATCAATCTACATTCTTTGGTTTTGACAACAACAAGCCCCTTTTTCTACATATGGAGATCTTCAGAATGTGGGGTAGCCCTTTACTTTAAATCCTACAGCCATCCTTGCAGGCTCTGGTGTTCTAACAACTAAAACACACTTTTTCTACTTATGGAGGACTACAAAATGAGTTGTAGCCCTTTACTTTAAATCCTAAACCAATCTCTACATTCTTTGAAATTTTGAAACAACCCCCTTTTTTTTTACCTATGGAGTACTTCAGAAGGTATGGTATCCCTTTACTTTAAATATTACAGCAATCTCTATATTCTTTGTAGTTTTGACAACAATGCAGTTTTCCTAAATATGGGGTACTTCACAATGTGTTTGTGCCCTTTACTTTAAATCCTGCAGCCATCCCTATATAAATTTGGTATTATAACAAAAAAAACCCTTGCTTTTTCTAAATACAGAGTACTTCAAAATGTTTGGTAGCCTTTACTATTGTGTTCTAAAACTCCCTTATTCTACATAAACAGTACTGCAGAATGTGTTATAACCCTTTGCTTTAAAACCTACAGCTATCGTTGTATGCTCTTGCGTACTAACAACTAAAATAACCTTTTCTACATATGGAGGACTTCAAAATGTCTGGTAGCCCTTTAAATTCTAACACAATCTCTACATACTTTGACATTTTTTCAACAACAATCTCCATTTTCTACATATGGAGAATTCAGAATGTGTGGAAGCCATTTACTTTAAATCCAGAGCCATTTGAATACAATGAGTGAAGTAATCAAATTTGCAGATAATCCAAAATTATTCAGAGTAATTAAATCACTAGCAGATTGTGATAAATTGCAGGAAGACCTTCTGAGCCTGGAAAATTGGGCATCCAAATGGCAGATGAAATTTAATGTGGATAAGTGCAAGATGATGCATATAGGGAAAAATAACCCATGCTATAGTTAGTTACACGATGTTAGATTCCATATTAGGAGCTTCCACCCAAGAAAAAGATCTAGGCATCATAGAAGATAATACATTGAACTCGTCGGTTCAGTATGCAGTGGCAGTCAAACAAGCAAATAGAATGTTAGGAATTATTAGGAAGGGAATGGTGAATAAAACGGAAAATGTCATAATGCCTCTGTATCGCTCCATGCTGAGACCGCACCTTGAATACTGTGTACAATTCTGGTCGCCGCATCTCAAAAAAGATATAGTTGCAATGGAGAAGGTACACAGAAGGGCGAGTAAAATGATAAAGGAAATGGAACAGCTTCCTTATCAGGAAAGATTAAAGAGGTTAGGGCTGTTCAGCTTGGAGAAGAGACAGCTGAGGGGGAATATGATAGAGGTCTTTAAAATCATGAGAGGTCTAGAATGTATAATGTGAATCAATTATTTACTCTTTTGGATAATAGGACTAAGAGGCACTTCATGAAGCAACTGTTGACACCACACCGCTGCTGGCCAGCTGATTCCTCCCTCATCTCTCTCTTCTTTCCTCGCCAGGTGGATGGCAGAATTGCGACAGTCAGCAGGCAGAAACAGGGAAGCAGGCCCAGGACCCAGCAACGTTGTGATGCGCTTCCCTTCTGGGCATCCTCCTCCTAAAATTGTGGCATTCTCCCAACAGTCCTGATCGTGGTGGCCTCTCTTTCTATGCTGCACCTGTTTGGGTTTCTTCTTTTCCTTGGCAACCTCTTCACTGCTCGGCTCCCACTTGTTGGCAGCTGCAGGTGCTAGCTTTGGCGGCAATACAATGCCACAGTTTTGCTTACAACCCCTTTCTATTTTTTTAAATTGTGGCACTCTGTCTCAACAAAAAGGCATTCTTTGGGCCTACCGGCTTTCTTCTCCATCATGGCCCTTCTCCTGCCGACTTTTTTTTCCTTATTATTATTATTTTTTTTTATAATCGCGGCTGGCTTTGCCTTTACTCTCTGGCTTTTGCCAATTCAGAGACTCAGCAGGCATTGTGTTGCCACTTCTAGTCTGTTCTATTCTGTTGCCAGTCTGGCTTTGCAGCCCAGGTATTTATTTATTACAATAAACCACAGGGTCTTAATACAACAAAGAAAAAGAAGAAATTTAAAAAAGTGCGAAACAACCAAAAAATAAGCTAATACAGGGTTCTGAAACCGATTGTGAATGTCCATTTATCTTCAGTTAACTGATCATCAACATTAGCTCCCGCATTAATGTACTTCCACCCAAGAACTCTTTTTTTTTTTTTTGTCCAGCTGGCAGTGACTGTTATTCAGGAATTTCTTTATTATTATTAGCTCTCACCCATTGCCAGCCTCCTTCACTATGTTTAAAATTGTAGCTTTGCCATTAACAAAGATCTTCAGTTTTGCTAGATATATCAAAGCATGGTGCTGTTCTGGAACCGAAGGAGGGAGTGCTAGGGGGCGCTCCCAATTCCGCGGGTAAGTGTGCCCTTGGACCTCGGCAAACTAGGAGAGGAGCTCCAAGCAGTGCCGAGGCAGGTGAGACAGGTCCTCCTATGGGGGGAGACTGGAATCCAAGCCCCCGCCAACCTGCACGGCCTTGGAGAGGACAACCACGCAAGGTTGGTCTCTGAGTAGTCCTCCGACCACTCCAAGCCCTTTTGGTTAATCAATAGTCTATCTGGTGCTGTGCAAAAACCCCTGTAGCATGTTCACATGCATAAGGCGCTTATGTCAGCACGTAGGTCTGATTTAAAATATGTCATTATGTGTGTAAGTATAGTCATGCCCAGACCACTCCTCTTCCATGCCCCTAGTATACCCCTTTTGTACGTGCATACTGCTGCATGAGTACGAGTAGATATGCACGGAATTTACGGCTTCTAAAATACGAGCGTGTCCCGTGCAGCCCATGTATATGAGTATGTGGCCGTTTTTGCGTGAGCAAAACTTTTAAAATTGAACTGTGAGACTATGGTCTTAGTGTCACATTCTGGACAGAAGCCAGATTGACAGTGATCATAAATTCCAACTTCAGCTAAAAGTCCCTTATTTGCAAGCCTCGGAGAGGCCAACCATGCAAGGTTGGTCTCTGAGTAGTCCTCCGAACACTCCAAGCCCTTTCGGACCCACTGCTGGGTAACGGCAGAGGTGGCAGGCCGGACATGAGGCAAGGACAGACGAAGACACTGAAACTGATGATGAAGGCTCTGATGAAGATTTTGATTGGACTGGACATTAGGGAATTAGGCTGGGTCTGATTCTCCTCTAGATCAGGCAGTAAGAGGAGGAAGTGGGGAGTGGGGGGAAGGTGGGTTGGGAGAGGGAGTTAGTGAAATGTGGAATACCCACAGAGAAGGCTGGTTATGATATGGTACAATGAACAGATTGTTTCTTATCTAGTAGCCAGCCTCTAGTGATGTGTCCTTCCTGGAAGCAGTCATGAATTCCTGACTGTGAGAGGATATAAGCATAGTGAGCAGATCCAGGAAATGTGGAGTTACATCCAAGATGGGTCCCCTAGCGTCACAGACCACCTGCATATTGATTGAATCCCTTGCAATTGCAGTAGGCAGCCTCATCTCCCCATGGTGCCCTTATGGGAATGTGCATGCAAACAATTGTTCTCAGGATGGAGGGAAAGTGTGCCACCTGATAGAAATCCTGCATTATTTGTTCTTGGTGCCATCTGCTCTGAGGGAAGGATATATACAGGTGTGTTCTCCTTAGCAAGGTGGCAAGCACCTGATCAATACACATGGAGGTGGCACACTGGCTTATGCCAGCTGTAACCTCCAGAAAAGTTTGGACGGGGCCGGTAACAAAAAAAAGCTAAGGCAGTGGTAATCTTGAGATGTGCTGGCTGATGCGTAGGAGGTGGATCCTTGGGCTGAGGTGGGGTTGACGCAACCCATAGGCAAGGGCCTACAGGTCCCCACTGTCAGCAGGTGGAGTGGGCTGAAGCTAGAGGCCACTGGAGCTTCATCTATACCAGCCCACATTCCCCTAGGATTGAGCCTTCAGGTGCCGGGGTCAGCAGGACTTAGGCGGGCCTTGAGGTTGGGTATCAATAGTAGCTGGTTCAGCTCAGGGACAGCAGCCAGCAGATGGCGTGATCCTATCCCAGACAGGATGTGGAACAGAAACCCAAGCACCAGGGAACAGGAGGATACTAAAGGTGCCTGAACAAAGGAAAGCCGAAGCCTTAATAGTCCATGTCCAGAGACATCACTGTCAAACTTGAGTAGCAGCGGGCAGCACTTGGAAGGTGTAGCAAGCAACGTGGAACTCTGAACTCAAGAAAGTCTGAGGCGAAGCCATTCATAGCAAAGTTCAAGGCACAGAGAAAACAAATGCGGTCAGACGTAGCAATGGTCAGGGCATGGAGAAGGCAGGCGTGGTCAGACACAGCAATGGTCAAGACTCGGAGAAGGTAGGCATGGTCAGACGTAGCAATGGTCAAGACATGGAGAAGGCAGGCGTGGTCAGACATAGCAATGGTCAAGGCACGGAGAAGGCAGGCGTGGTCAAGCATAGCAGAGATCGGGCTTGGAGAAGGCAGGTAGGCGAAGTCAGGTGAAGCAGTGGTCAGGCTTGGAGAAGGCAGGTAGGCAAAGTCAGGCGAAACAGTGGTCAGGCTTGGAGAAGGCAGGTAGGTGAAGTCAAGTGAAGCAGTGGTCAGGCTTGAAGAAGGCAGGTAGGCGAAGACAGGTGAAGCAGTGGTCAAATCCAGGAAGTCAATCAAACACAAGATGAGATGAACTGTGGAACAGGAAACAGGAACCGGGAACTTGGAGAATCAGGAACACAAACAAGCAAGTACTGCAGCAACGAGCACTCAGAAACCAGGAACAGGAGGCCAAGGAGACCTGTTGCAAAGGCGATGCTGAAGAGCATGGCCTGAGTATTTATGTGCTGAAGGATCTGACGTCAGCATCCAGGTCTGCGGCCAGGTTCCCGCTGTGGGCCCTTTAAATCATTCACTGATGCGTGTGCGCCTAGGGAGGGGTGCAGCACTGCTGGTGGCATCTCTCCGCAAGGCCCGCGGAGAGGCCCGAGGAGTGGAGGCATCCTGGCTGGAGGTCCCTGGAAGCAGAGCAGGACCGGAGGTGCTGGCAGGAGTCCTAGGTCGCTGCCACCAGCAACGAGGAGCTGGAGCCTGAAGTTTGTGCAGAGAGGTGAGAGGACCACACCACGGGGCTGGCGCAGGCAGCCAGCGTAACACTGGCAAGGCATGGTCCCTCTGGCTGGTGGGATAGGCCTTCCTGTAACTGCTGTCATAGGTACTGTATGGTTTCCTTATTAAACCTGAACCTATGCATGACTTCCTCTTTTGACAGATCTAAAAACTGAATCTGTGTCCTTTATATTCTGTGTGCAGGATTCCTTCTTCTCCTCCTCCTCTCCTCTCTCTCCTGCACCTTAAAGTCATGAGTTCCCATACTGTGATTATAGTCATTTTGCTATGAAAATGTGCCCTCCTGTCTCAATCCCCTCAGTACAAGTGACTGCTACTCCCCCTCTAACTCCCCCCCACTGTCAACTCCAGCTTCCACTTGTCAAGAGAAGGTGGCCTGGCAAATGACAAGAGGTTAATCGATAGTCTATCTGGCGCTGTGCGCAAAAACCCCTGTAGCATGTTCGCATGCGTAAGTGCGCTTAAGTCAGCACGTAGGTCTGATTTAAAATATGTCATTATGTGTGTAAGTGTAGTCATGCCCAGACCACTCCTCTTCCATGCCCCTAGTATACCCCTTTTGTACGCGCATACTGCTGCACGAGTACGAGTAAATATGCACGGAATTTACGGCTTCTAAAATACGAGCGCGGCCCGCGCGACCCATGTATATGCGTATGTGGCCGTTTTTACGTGAGCAAAACTTTTTAAATTGACCTGTGAGAATATGGTCTTAGTGTCCCATCCTGGACAGAAGCCAGATTGACAGTGATCATAAATTCCAGCTTCAGCTAAAAAGTCCCTTATTTGCAAGCACACAGCTTTTTGAATTATTTTCCCCAAAAAAGAAAGAATAGCAATAGAGTGATAATGATCTAAAGAATTTGGGTTAAGGCCTTGTTTTTCAAAGGACTGGTCTAATAAATATTTCTTCCATGGGGGAAGGAAAAATTCACTGGCACATCGCCTTGTTAACAATGGCTAAAAGCTACAATGATAAATCATTCAAAACTATTTTTCCTTACTGACAGAAGCATTAGACACCATCATTTCATGGAGATACTTTGTACATGGTGCTTGCCATAATGCACAAAAGTTATTATTGAAAGATGTAATATGACATAGACATCTGTATTGATGTCTATCAGCTTAACATGCAGCTATGTATTTTAATTTCATGTTTGAAAAACCCAATAAAAATACAGTTTCAAAAGAATTCAGGCAATGAAAGAATACAGGCAATGAAAAAAGCTACATTTGGGACTAAATAAATAGTATGACTAAAGCAATGGATAACATATTGTGGCTTTAAAAATGCATAGAAAACATTTTAATCAGAAAAAAAACAGAATAACTGAATTCATATAAAAATATCAAATCAATGGTTTTATTAATACAGGATGGTAAATCAGTGTACATCACAAATAATTATTTCAAAAGTTTGTATATGTGCTGCATCAACATATTTTATATAAAGCTAGCCAAGTGTTCCAATGGTAGCCTGATCTTGATTCTGGGAAATTGGTAAATGGAAACAGAGTTTTGTCATTTCTTGTTCTTATCCCAATGTAAACAGTTGATTCGTCTGGGTGAGGCTGAGATGCTGAAACACTGAAAGAGGTAGATACCAGAATGCATTCTCTGCCTTGTAAACTCATAACAGCTTTATAAAGAATCCATCAAATTTCTCAGTTACATTCTATTAAACTGTTTTATCTTCAGTGTATCGCTGGGGTATAGAGTGGAAGGGCAATTGGATGATTTTAGTGTAAGCCATTGGGAGATGCCTCTGAGCAAAATTAAAAAAGTAAAATTCATCAAGGAAGTATCCACACAAGTAACATTTCTAGAAATGACTTACAAGCATGAATTATTAAAAAAAAAATGTAGTTTCCCAATAAATACAATGAAAACTTGGAAGACATTGAAATCTAACTGAAATTTGTGAATATCTGAGCAAACAAGTTTGAACGCCATACCTAGTTAAGAAACATACTGCAGATCCAAATTCCTGCATATCCATTAATATATTAACAAAGGAATCGATTCTCCCCCAGAGGTTTAAATCTGCACTTGGCAAATAGCAGCTAATTATTTGTTTTTCCTGAATATCTACTGCAGTAAAAGGATTAATATGTTTGTTTTGAAACACCCAAAAAATGATATTCAGAACATGCATGAAGCAGAGCTCATGAATAGTTTTAATTTTTGGGCTTCTTTCTGCCTCTTCTCCAATCCGTAAAGGGTTATTCACTCACCTACATATGAGGCTTTCATTCACCTTACTTTAGACCTCTCCACATATAGATTTATCCCTGCTCAGAGCAGGTTCTTCCCTTTCACCCATATAGTTTGCATAATTACCAATTCGAGTGTGTCAGGGTTCAACGATAAATTGAAGTACCTATGACTACAGACAGAGGGACTCAAATACAGCTTATAACAAAGATAAGTGGAAGAGCACTAATTTGAGTATAGGAGTTGAGCTGATCAGACTAGAAGAGTTGAAAGTGATTAGTCTGCATAGTAGTAGATAATTCATTTTTAAAGCATTTAATATTAAAAAATTGAAAATCCAACAATTGACCACTGACACACAGGAATATTTAGTTGTATACACAGTAAAACGGTATAAACTTCTTTCAGAGTCATAACCGAGGAGTGGTTACTACTTATAGAAGAGGTACTGGACACCAGAGTATGACAAAGAAAACACTGATTCCCTGTTTTGTTTTGGGGTTTTTTTTCTAGTAATATCAAAATCTGTAACAGGGTGGACAGCCAGGAAGGAGTGGAAAACATGAGGAGGGATCTAATGAAGCTCGAGGAATGTTCTAAGGTCTGGCAGCTAAGATTTACTGCCAAAAAATGTAGAATAATGCATTTAGGATGGGAAAAACCCAAGGGAAAGGTACAGTATTGGAGAGGAAATTCTTCTAAGCACAAAGGAAGAGTAGGATCTGGGGTAATTGTATCTGATGATCTTGCCGGCCAAAGCGACGATAAAAACCAGAAAAATGCTTGGCTGCATAGGGAAAGGAATGGTCAGCAGAAAACGGGAGATGAAATTGTCTTTGTATAGGTCCCTGGTGAGACCTCACTTGGAATACTGTTTATATCATGTTTATATCAAAAGGATAAAAACATGATGGTTTCACTCCAGAGGGTGGCTACAAAAATAGTCAGTGATCTTTGTTTTAAAGCATATGGGGATAGACTTAAAGATCTAAACATATATTCCCTAGAGGAAAGGTGAGATAGGGAAGATATGATAGGGACATATAAATATCTCAAAGAATTCTTGCACAGGACGTGAGCCTTTTTGAAAAGAAAGGAGGCTCTAGAATGAGGGGTCATGCAATGAGATTGAAAGGGGGTAGGCTCTTGAGTAATCTTATGAAATATTTCTTTACAGAGAGGGTGGTAGGTGCATGGAACAGCCTCCCAGTGGATATGGTGGTATAAGTAAGTTTAGGGGTGCAGGGACCTGTCTGCTACAGGACACTTCCAGTTCCCTTCCCACGTCATTTCACGATCCTAAGTTCAGGAAAAAGACAGCATGTTCTCCTCATAATTAGACTTTTAATGATGAGATTTGGAAGGATTTAGCATTTAGAAGATAACAATTCCACCTCTAACATCCTAGCCACTAAACACCAGTTTACCCTAAAGAAAGTTCTGTACCATGGGTGGTTTCACACATGCCATAAACCTTAGCCTGCCTAATATATTAATACTTATGGCTAACTTACTTACCCCTGGTCCAGCTTCAGGCAATTTCCCTGTTTACCTCTGAAGCAGGCTCTGGCTAGAGGTCTGGAGAGTGTGGGCAGGGGAGAAGGCTTGCTTTGGCACTGGCTTACAGGGTGGTCCAAAAAGGAGGCTTGCTTCTTGCAAAGCTACCAGGCTGCTCTCAGCTCCTCACCACCTCAAACTCCATGTCCGTATGACCCCAGGCAGGGCATCTCCTCTCTCCGGTCTCCTGGCCACACCTAGTCTTCTCCCTTCTTGATAGCGAGGAATCCTGGGCTGTCTCGGGTCTGCTTTTTTTTCTCCTTATTTGCCCCATCTTATACTGTCCAGCTGATAAATATGCATAAGCTTGTGTGTAATCATGTAGTAGGTGGAGGGTCTTTGCTGCATTGCAGGTCTTTTCCCCCTTCCCTTTTCTTGGGGGAGGGGGGGGTGCTCCTGCTATGTCTGAACTGAGACACTATGCCCACATCAGCATTTTCTCCATTTCCGAATGTTCCCTCTTCATCCAAGGGTGGGGGTCCCTCTGATCTTTGGATTCCCTTGGCTGGTCTATGACTTCTGCAAATGAGCTTAAGTTGCTGCATTGTCCCTCTGCCTTGGTTATATTTACACAGGAGCTTACAAAGTGGCAGATCTTGATAAGCATTCTTCAGTTCTGGATTAAAGTCCTCATCTGGGCGCAGTTTCTTTTCCTTAGCTGTGACAGTGTTTTGGGCCTGTCAGCATATTTGTCTGCTTCCCTCTTTGGTTATTATGATTCATACTTGGTGCTTTCAATGGTATCTCTAAGGAAGTGATGAGAATTATAATACTAAATTAATAGGATGGATGTCTAGACTGGATGTGCCATACGGATGGATCATATGGCACAGACTGGATGGACCATATGTTCTTTTTCTGTCATGTGTCTATGTTTCTATATATTTGTACAGGGACATGGTTTTTTTCCTTATTTTTGGGATGTTAATTTGTGGATCATTGATATACTTGTTTTTTGGATTATGGAATTGTGTATATTTTCTTTACAATTATAAACCACAGATTGTTTTTTTAAATGGTAAAATAATATAATACTCAAAAAATAAAGTCCAAAATAGGGATTTGGTATAAACATAAACATGCAATTTTAAAGATGATTCAATAGTTTATCTGTAGTTAATGAAGAGAGTACAGTGTAGGGGTAATATGGTATCTGTACCTAACATCCATAATACCCTTTGCTGCAGCATTTTGGATCAATTCTAGCAGTAAGGAAGATGTTTGGGCAGACCCACTAAAAAAACTATTACAATAATCTAATTTGTTAAAAATAAAGGAGGCACTTATTGTTTGTGGGGTAATGTGGCCAGTGGTGGCTTAGAAAACAGCTAAGAGAAATAAAGAGGCAGATCCTGGCTGTTTCCCTAGGTACAGTTTATTTACAGTGAGAAAGCCAAAATCAAACAAATAATGCAGCTCACCTTAACTTCAGATAACACACAGTCCTTAAACATAACAGGTCTTTCCATAGGCTTGGTCTCTGCCTGCTCCCCGAGGCCCATTTAACCCTTTGGGCCCATGCTTTCTTATTCTAGGTTGAAGGGATCCTCCTTATTCCCAGATTCCCTTGCTAGGTCGGAACCTAAGGAGGACCAGGCCAGATAACAGTGGCTGGTCCCTTAAGGTAGTCTGAGGGAGTTTCTTATAGACTCTCTCACATACCTTCCTCCTCAGTTCAGCCTGCTGGGATGAGTGATTGCCTGTTCCAGGGGCACCTTTCTGGACAAGAAATCCACATTGGATTTTTTTCCTTCTTGCCCTATGTCGAATCTTATAGCTGAAGGGCTGTAGGGTCAGGAACCATCTCATCATGCTTGGATTGGACCACTTATTTCTATTTATTTATTTATTTATTTAACAGTTTTTTATACCGACCTTCATAGTAAATTACCATATCGGATCGGTTTACAATTTAACAAAAGGGAAAAACTAGAGTAACAAATTCACGTAAACGAAAGATAACAATAAGTAGGAATAAGTCAAAGTTACAATCAACAGGGGGAGAGAACTTGGAAGCTTGCAACAAGCTGGAAAGAAGATAGGCCGGTAAAAGAAATTTTACCATAGAGTGTACAAGTTAAAAAACTTAAGGACGGTGCTTTAACCTGAAAGTCTCAGGTTAAATCCATATCCATATCCATATCCATAAATCCATATCCATATCCATATCCATATCCATAAATCCATATCCATATCCATATCCATAAGAGTGGTTGGTGATCTGGTATGAGTGTGAGCTGCCATCCTAGTAGGTAGTAGTGCAAGGCCCTCTTGACTGCCAGAGACTCCTTCTTGACTGTTGATTAACGTCTCTCCCATGGCATCAGCTATAGGTTGTTTTTGGCCATCCTTCTCATGGGCTAAGACTACTCCCAAGCCCACTTCTGAGGCATCAGTTTGCACTGTGAAGGTTTCGGTGAAGTCAGGACTTATCAGGACCGATTCAGAGCATAATGTCTCTTTCAGAGTCCGGAAGGCATATTTTGCTTCAGCTGACGACTGGACCTTCTATGGTGCTTTCTTCAACAACAACCTTGTGAGAGGCTCCACCTTCTCTGAGTAATTAGGAATAAACATCCTGTAGTATCCCATAAGGCCTAGAAATGCTTTCACTTTTGCTTTTGTTTGTGAGATTGGCATCTGAGTGATCACCTTGATTTTCCAGGTCTGTGGATGGACTTTGCCCTTTCCTAGGGTGACACCAAGATACTGGATGTCTTGCCTTCCCAGCAAGCACTTATTAGGTTTGGCCATCAGTCCTGCTTTCCTCAGACTCGTTTTCATGGCCTGGAGTTGGTTGAGATGTGTCTTCCAATCTGGGCTGTACACCACGATGTTATCCAAGTAAGTGGCTGCATATCCTTGATGTGGCCAGAGGAGGCAGTCAACCAAGTGTTGAAACATAAAGGGTGCAATGGAATCAAAATGGGAGGATGGCAAACTAGAAAAGTCCCCCTGGCATTGAGAATGGTGTCTTCTCCTTCACCGCTGGTGTGAGAGGTACCTGCCAATAGCATTTTCAAAGGCCCAGGGTAGAGATGAACTTGGCTGATCCTAGATGCTCAGTTAGTTCATCCACTCATGGCATCAAGTACACGTCAAGGTTTGAGACCTCAATGACCTATTTAAAGACCGTGCAGAACCTTATACTCACATATGACTTTGGCTCCAACACTATTATTGAGGACTAATCACTATTAGACTCCTCTATAACCCAGAGCTGGAGCATCTCCTTTACTTCAGTCTCAGTGATGTGGCATCTGGCCTCAGGAATCTGATAGGGTCATTGCCGTACCACCACTCCAAGCGGACAATGATGTCATGCTGCACCAGGTGGGTACAATCTGATAGGTTCGAGAAGAACTTCTTGTTTTGCTCCATCAGCTGCTTTAAGTCAGCTGTCTGTGCGATGGACAGCTGCTCTCTGAAAGGAATTTGGGGTGCGTTCACTTCAGGTCTGACTGGATTAAACTTTACTTTTTGCACTATTCCACACTCTTGTGCAAACCATTTCTTCAGAAGGTTTACATGGTAGATTTGAGTTTATATGGCTGGGCTATTTTATAATCCACAGATCCTATTTTCTCCAGCACTTCATAGGGTCCTTGCCAACTGGTTAACAACTTGCTTTCCAAAGATGGGAGGAGGTCAAAGATGTGGTCGCCCTGCTGGAATACATTTTGAACCTTGGGTAATTGTAACCTTGGGCTTGGGTAGCCTGAGCCTTCTCTAGGCATAGAAGGGCCACCTCCAAAGCCTATTTTAGGTGATCCTGCACTCAGAGCATGTAGTGAACGAGGTTCTGCCTGGGATTCTTGTTGTTGTCTCAAGTCTCGTGAGTTATGTCCAAGATTCCTCTCAGTCTCGTCTCATTTAGCAATTCAAAAGGGGAAAATCCCATTGAGTTCTATAGCACTATACAGATTACGAACAGCACATATGGTAGCAATGCATCCCAATTCTTGTCATCTTCATCCAAAAATTTCCTCAACATTTGTTTGAGTGTCTGATTGAAGTGCTCAATGATACCATTGGTCTGCAGGTGATATACTGAGGTATGCAGTGTTTTTACCTTGAGCAAGGTGCTGAGCTTTTTCATTACCTTGAACACAAATGGAATTTCCTGACTCATTAAAATCTCCTTGGGCAGCCCAAGTTGGGAAAAAACCTCCATGTGGGCAGGCACTATCGTTGGGGTTTTCATATTCCGCAGCAGTATTGCCTCTGGATATCTTGTGGCATAGTCCAGATTGACGAGGATATACTTATTTCCTCAAGTAATTCTCTCCAATGGCCCCAAAAAGTCCATGCCCAGCATTTCAAAAGGGGTCTCGATTATGGGCATTGGTATGAGAGGTGCCACCCATATGCCATCAGGCTTTGCAAGTTGGCAGATAGGGCAGGATTGAGATATAACTGGACCTGTTTGTGTGGCCTAGCCAATAAAACTGTGGCAATAATTTTTCTCAGGTCTTTTCCTCCCCCAGAGGACCCCTAGAAGGTGGCTATGTGATAGCTGCATGACCTTCTGGCAATATGGTTTGGGAACTAGGAGTTGTTCTCTCAATTCCCCCTCCACATTTCCCTTTGTGACTCGATTAAGATGGTCTCTTTTCATCACAAATTAAGGAGGAATAGGGTCTGTAACCTGCACTCCAGAGACTAGCTTTCCATCCACCCTCTGTATATGCTCACGGGCCCACTTAAAGGATTCATCCTCCTTCTGGTCCTGCCTGAAGCTCTCTGGGTCACCACCCTTATCCCACTTAAAAGGGCCCAGTAAGACATTCTGGGTGGATTGCTGTTCTTCCCCTGACTCTAACCCTTCCTCTACAGCTGCCTTTAAATTAGCAGCATAACTGTATTTGTCCAGTTGGCATGCTTCCAGGAGTTAGGAGTCTTAGAGTCATTATGATACAGATCTAGATCATCCAAGGGAATGAGTTCTGGAAACTCCAATTCTTCATTGTTGTGGTGGGATGAACCATTTGTGAGCTGATTCCAGAGGCTCTTAGTTTGGAGAATCCCGACCTAACACTACGGGATAGAGTAGCCAAGGAAGAACTCCACCTCAATTTTGTCTTGGCTTACCGGGGTTTTCAGTTGTACCTGGCCATTGGTCTCTGTGGATGCATGCCAAGGTTACTACTCTGTCATAGTCAATCTGGAATCGCTTTACTCTCTTTGAATGAGCATGTTTACACTCCCAGAGTCCACGAATCCTGGGTTGTAATGTCATCTAGCTCATCTGCAATCACAAAAGTAAAGACTCCCTGGCTGTGGAAATCCATGAAATTACAAAAGTGTGGGGTCACAGTATTAACGTTCATTGGTTATAGTTATGGTGATCTTTATTTGTAACCTGCCTGCAGAAACCATAAGCGGCTAACATTCAAAACATATAAAATTGTTCAACTTGCACATATGAATACCATAAAATTAAATTAAATAAAATACATCAGAAAAATAAAATACACCTTCCAATCTGGGCTGACCACCATGATGTCATCCAAGTAGGTAGCTGTGTATCCTTGAAGATGGTTCATCTTCTCTGCTGAGACTGTTTCTGGCAAAATGGCCCTTTCTCCATAACTGAAAAATGGCAGTCAGGCTGAGAGTTACGATTCCTGTGAAAAGTCCAGCTGGACCTGTGCTAATGGTTGTTGGGGTCTCTGGCTTTTAGGACTTCATTGTCTTCTACCTAGGTCTAGTGGTCTGCCCTGACACACAGTTTAATGCCAGGGAAAAAGGTGTAAGTAATAGGGATGTGAATCGTTTTTTGACAATTTAAAAAAATCGTCAGATATATTTTAAATCGTCAAAAATCGTTAAGAGTTGCGATACAATAGAAATTCCCCTGATTTATCGTGAAAAATCGTAAATTGGGGGAGGGGGAGGGCGGGGAAAACTGGCACACCAAAACAACACCTAAACCCACCCCGACCCTATAAAACGAATCCCTTACCTTCCCCCACCCTCCCGAACCCCCCCAAAACGTTTTACGAGTACCTGGTGGTCCAGTGGGGGCGTGGGGACCAATCTCCCACTCTCGGTCCATCGGCGCCATTTTGGCTGCCACTCAAAAATGGCGCTGATGACCCGATAAAACCCCCCCACCCTTTAAAAACGACCCCTTAGCTTCCCCCACCCTCCCGATCCCCCCCAAAACATTTTAAAGTTACCTGGTAGTCTAGTGGTGGTCCCGGGAGCGATCTCTCGTTCTCAGGCCGTCGGCTGCCACTCATAAAGATGGCGCCGATGGCCCTTTGCCCTTACCATATGACAGGGTATCCGTGCCATTGGCCGGCCCCTGTCACATGGTAGGAGCACTGGCTGGCTGGCGCCATCTTTAAAAATGGCTGCCACCATTGTAAAGATGGCCGCCACCATCTTTAAAGATGGCTCCGGCCATCCAGTGCTCCTACCATGTGACAGGAGCCGGCCAATGGCACGGATACCCTGTCACATGGTAAGGGCAAAGGGCCATCGGCGCCATCTTTATGAGTGGCAGCTGACGGCCTGAGAACGGGAGGTCGCTCCCGGGACCACCACTAGACCACCAGGTAATTTTAAAATGTTTTAGGGGGCTCGGGAGGATGGGGGAAGCTAAAGGGTCGTTTTTAAAGGGTCGGGTGGATTTTTTTTTTATCGGGCCATCGGCCCCATTTTTGAGTGGCAGCCAAAATGGCGCCGATGGCCCGAGAGCAGGAGATCGGTCCCCGCGCCCCCACTGGACCACCAGGTAATCGTAAAAGGTTTTGCGGGGGTTCGGGAGGGTGGGGGAAGGTAAGGGGTTAATTTTAAAGGGTCGGGCCTCACTAAAAAAAAAGTAACGATGTGAATCAGAACCAATTCCGATTCACATCACCCCAGATCAGATTTTTTCCCCCCTCTAGCCGAACCCGATAGTTAAGATGATCGGGTACACGATTCACATCTCTAGTAAGTAATATAATGCAAATTGGCCCTAATTTAACTAAAACCTGCTCAAACATCTTTCCTGATCCTGCCCTCCTCAAAAATGTGCGTTAACAGCACAATGTACTTTGATAAATGATCCAGTTAGCTGTATATATCTGAAATTCAGCTAACTTAGCTGAAAAATGGGACCCCTCCCCAAAATGTCTCTTTTATAGCTTATAACATATCCGGCTATAATTTCACTGGATAAGAGGCTCAATATGCCGTATAACCTATTTAGACGGATAACTTGTGAGCTAAGGAAGACAACAGAAGGGATGCCACAAAGAAGCCCTCCCCAAAATGTCTCTTTTATAACTTATAACATATCCGGCTATAATTTCACTGGATAAGAGGCTCAATATGCCGTATAACCTATTTAGACGGATAACTTGTGAGCTAAGGAAGACAACAGAAGGGATGCCACAAAGAAGCCCTTCCCAAAATGTCTCTTTTATAACATAACATATCCGGCTATAATTTCACTGGATAAGAGGCTCAATATGCCGTATAACCTATTTAGACGGATAACTTGTGAGCTAAGGAAGACAACAGAAGGGATGCCACAAAGAAGCTAAGGAAGACAACAGAAGGGATGCCACAAAGAAGCCACAAAGAAGCCTTTATTGGTGGAGACGTAAAAAACTGCCCAACTCTGGCCGAGTTTCGCCACATAAAGTGGCTGCCTCAGGGGCTCAGTAAGCGTCAGACGTGCTTAAATTGCTATTGATTCCTTTCATCAACAGTACTATGTACTCATTGGCAGCGCACGGCACGGATAGTCTCCACTCTTGTGAGCTATCCATCTAAATGGTTTTTGAATATCTACCCCCAAATAGGCAAATATATGACCTTGTGCTGCCTAAAACTGTCTTTAGGTGGATGGATCTATAGATATTCAATATCCTGAATGTGCTGAATTTTCATAGCTATTTCAAAGTTAGCTGGATAGTTGGCTTTCCTGCAGAACAGGGCCCTGCCCTGCCCTGCCCCCAATTTATCCTGCTAACCTTTTAGCCATATGAAAAGTTAGGCAGATAAGTGCTGAATGCTGAGCCTGGCTGGATATTCGAATGGTGCTTCTTGGATCAGTCTCATTATTATTACTATTATCATCATGATTTATATAGCTATACCAGATGTCTATGGCACTGCACAGAGATATAGGAAGTAGGGATGTGAATCGTGTCCTCGATCGTCTTAACGATCGATTTCGGCTGGGAGGGGGAGGGAATCGTATTGTTGCCGTTTGGGGGGGTAAAATATCGTGAAAAATCGTTAAAAATCGTTAAAAATCGAAAAATCGAAAAATCAAAAAACCGGCACATTAAAACCCCCTAAAACCCACCCCCGACCCTTTAAATTAAATCCCCCACCCTCCCGAACCCCCCCCCAAATAACTTAAATAACCTGCGGGTCCAGCGGCGGTCCGGAACGGCAGCGGTCCGGAACGGGCTCCTGCTCTGAATCTTGTCGTCTTCAGCCGGCGCCATTTTCCAAAATGGCGCCGAAAAATGGCGGCGGCCATAGACGAAAAAGATTGGACAGCAGGAGGTCCTTCCGGACCCCCGCTGGACTTTTGGCAAGTCTCGTGGGGGTCAGGAGGCCCCCCACAAGCTGGCCAAAAGTTCCTGGAGGTCCAGCGGGGGTCAGGGAGTGATTTCCCGCCGCGAATCGTTTTCGTACGGAAAATGGCGCCGGCCATACGCATATGGCCGGCGCCATTTTCCGTATGGAAAATGGCGCCAGCAGGAGATCGACTGCAGGAGGTCGTTCAGCGAGGCGCCGGAACCCTCGCTGAACGACCTCCTGCAGTCGATCTCCTGCCGGCGCCATTTTCCGTACGAAAACGATTCGCGGCGGGAAATCGCTCCCTGACCCCCGCTGGACCTCCAGGAACTTTTGGCCAGCTTGTGGGGGGCCTCCTGACCCCCACGAGACTTGCCAAAAGTCCAGCGGGGGTCCGGAAGGACCTCCTGCCATCCAATCTTTTTCGTCTATGGCCGCCGCCATTTTTCGGCGCCATTTTGGAAAATGGCGCCGGCTGAAGACGACAAGATTCAGAGCAGGAGCCCGTTCCGGACCGCTGCCGTTCCGGACCGCCGCTGGACCCGCAGGTTATTTAAGTTATTTGGGGGGGGTTCGGGAGGGTGGGGGATTTAATTTAAAGGGTCGGGGGTGGGTTTTAGGGGGTTTTTGTGTGCCGGCTCACGATTCTAACGATTTATAACGATAAATCGTTAGAATCTGTATTGTATTGTGTTCCATAACGGTTTAAGACGATATTAAAATTATCGGATGATAATTTTAATCGTCCTAAAACGATTCACATCCCTAATAGGAAGTGTGCTATAACAACTCAAGTAACTTTTGCATTAGCAAACATTCATGATACACCAATTTTCAAACAAACTTAGGTACAAAATGTTGAAAATTATCACCAAGAACATGCACAAACATACCCACACAAAGTTACAACCGATTTTTGCAGGGTATAACTTGTGAGGCTTAATTTACATGCATACTTTTAAAACTCCAAAGCATATGTCTAAATCCCAACTCATCCCCCCACAATACCTATCTTTTATGTGCATACAATTATGTGTGCAATCAGGTTAAATGCATACTTTTATGCACACAACCTCTGCACAAATTTAGATCATGCCAGTCATGTGCATAAACCAATGTTTTATGTTGTTAATGGCTTAAAAAATTACACCCAAAATAGGCAGCCCCTACTCTTTGGAACTTATAATCTAGTCAAAAAGACAAAATACACAACAACAACAAAAATGTAAGAGCCTCTAAGTTAAAACAGCAGGGCCATGACTGAGAAGAATTAAAATAGGTAGTTATAGGTGGGGTTAAATAAGGGATGGGCAACCCCAGTCCTCAAGAGCTACAAATTGGTAGGATTCTCAGGATTTCACTACTGAATATGCATAAGAGAGATTTGCATGTGCTCTGCCTCAGTAGTAAGCAAATCTACTTTATGCCCTTGAGGACCGGAATTGCATTCCCTTGGATTAGATGAAAGATATTTATTTATTTATTTGCTTTTATATACCGAAGTTCATAGGGAACATCACATCGATTTACAATGTAATAAAATATATAACACAGTTAATCAGTTACATAGTCAGTTTAAGAAAACATTAAACTAAAATATACAATAAATATTTCTAAAAAGTAAATACTAAAATCAGAACGGCTGAGAAACGTCAGCTGTACAGGGGGTGCTCTGCTTTCTATGAGTAGTATAAGATCATATGTAACATAACTGAGTATCATGAAATTTATTGTTGAGAGTCTGTAAATATTTAAAGGAAAACTCTGGTTATGTATCTTAACAATTAGTCTATAGGATATAAGTGCTGTGAACTATATTGCAGACTTTATTTCTGCTTGATAATGATTGTCAATCTTTTACCAGGTTTGATTAATCTTTTACCTGGTTTGATTGATCTACCAAGAATATAAAAAAATGCTATAACAACAAATGGTAAAAAATGAGTTGCTAAGATTAAGTGCAAATACAAAACAGGATGACTTCTAGTTCCTGTCTGAAAAGCTCCCGGTGGTGCTACTAAAACAGAGCTGTGATTCAGAAGGAAATGTACCTGAAATGATTGAAACTTCAGCCCTTAACATAGCTGTGGCTCAGTGGAGGACTCCATATATTGTATATCCCCTGCTATTTTGCCATTAGTTAAGTACAATACAGACTTTGTAGGGAGTAGCACAGCCTTTCATAACTATGGTGCTGGACAGCTAAGCGATGTACCATATTATTTGTTCATTTATGAATAACTAAATTATTCAGCAGATAGCTGTCTTCTGCAATACTAAAGAACTATACTTTATTAATCAAGCACTGATGCATAGACACATAGAATATGAGGAAAGCTAAAGAACACAAAGCCTATTTTTTCTAACACAATACTGCAGACCTCAACCTGTACCTTTGCTTCCCTCTTCTGTACTTGTTCTATGCATTCTTTTATTCTGATACTGCATTTTTTTCCCCTTTGGTTTCTCCTTTAGAAGTCTGTTTCATTTATCAACCACATTTTCCGCCAAGAAATATTTCCTTTGTTACAGTAGGACAGAGAGAGAGACTGACTGTTGGGTGCACGGTGCGGGGGCAGGTGGTTAAGAGGGAATATGAGAGACTAGTGGGGAGAGAGCAGACCTTAGAGGGTAGAAAGAGAGAGATTGGTGACTGGTGGAGACAGAAAGAGAGTGAGAGAGAGGGATTTGTTGGGCCAGGGTAGATGGAGAGAGAAAGAGACTGGTGGAGCTAGAGTAGGGTGAGAGAAATATACACTGGTAGAGATAGAGAGAGAGAGAGACTGACTGTTGGGTGCACGGTGCGGGGGGAGGTGGTTAAGAGGGAATATGAGAGACTAGTGGGGAGAGAGCAGACCTTAGAGGGTAGAAAGAGAGAGATTGGTGACTGGTGGAGACAGAAAGAGAGTGAGAGAGAGGGATTTGTTGGGCCAGGGTAGATGGAGAGAGAAAGAGACTGGTGGAGCTAGAGTAGGGTGAGAGAAATATACACTGGTAGAGATAGATAGAGAGAGAGAGAGACTGGTGAGCCAGGATTTGGGGGGGTGGGGGGGGCAGGGCGTAGAGAGTGAGAGACTGGTGGGGGCAGAGAACAAGAGAGAGACTGGTGGGACTAGAGTGGGGGAAGAGGGAGAGAGACTAGTAGGGGAGAGAGAAAGAGACTGAAGAGGCCAGGGTGGGGGAGAGAGATAGTGAGAAAGAATGGTGGAGAGACATGAGACTGTAGAAATAAGATTTGGGGGGGGGGGGAGAAAGAGAGAGATAAAGCAATTGGTGGGGGCCAGGCTATTGGGGAGGATAGACAGTGAGAAAGTGAGACTGTTGGTTAGGGAGAGAGTATGAGAGAGAGAGTGAAAGACTGGGGGGCAGAGTGAGGGAGAGAAGAGAGAGAGAGGGGTGAGAGAGAGGACGATAGAGAGAGAGAGAGGCCTGTGGCTCTAGGGTAGGAAAGAATGAAGAAAGCTGGCTCTTTCTCTGGGTCTACCAGGGGAAGATGGGGGATGAAAAACACATCTTTCCCCTTCCTGCCCGCTCCTCAAAAGTGAGGTTCTCTCTTACTGTGCATTCAGATTTCATGGCTCTTAGTGCATGAAAGGTGGGCCATCAAATATAGAAAAACGAAAAATAAATAAATACATGTAAGGTGGCCTCCCCACCACTCCCTGAGCTAAGGCTCATCCCTCCAAAAAAACTCAAGGTGCACCCCCCCCCCCCCCCCAGGCCCTGTCTGAGATTGCATCCCACCCAGAATCATGAAGGAGCCCCCACCCAAGAACACTCCCATCTGAGACCCTGGCACCCCTAGATTCTCCCCACCCCTGCTTACTCCATTCCTGCTATTGCTACTCGCTCTTTGGTTAGGAACAATTGCAGGGTTTTCTCAGAAAAGTAATAAATGTTGGCATCCTTCCCACAGTTTGTCGATTTTTTACTTGTTAAAAGCATCGCTGTCAAAAGAATGCTTTTTGAAGCGTTTAAACATGATTGAAAGTTCTGTGACTGGAAGTATTTTGGCTTACATTTAGAATGTACTTACAAAGCCGACTTCAGGGAACTATTCTAAAAATGTTCCATTATAACTTCGTTTATAAGGACATCAGAAGTAAATTAAAGACTATTTATAATTTTTTTTTTGTTATTCATTTTCTGGCTCTCTAACCTTTGAAGTCATCACAGAAAACGGAAAACAATATTTGGCTGACATTTACTGAGGATGTATATTATGTCTTTCCTGAAACCTACTGAATCTGTGGAGGCTGAAGAAGGATGAAATACATTTCCTAGGTATATTTTTTTTTTTTGAGACTTTCATGCAGTGGTCCATTATATTCTTCTGGAATAAATCTCTGTAAGGGCAGGTAAAATGGCCCTGACTGAAAATTGCCCCTCCTTAAGTATGTGTAGGTTACATAATGCATCTTCTTTTAGACACATTAAAAAAGATGTGTTCCTGAGGTCATGTTTAGGTTAGGGGAAGAAAATAGCATTCAAAACATATGATCTTCAAATAGACGCAGGCTATTTTGCTCCTTTTCTGCTCCCCATAGAAATAGCAGGTGCAGAGGGAATAGATGCTTTTCACACATGAACTTGCTTACTCATTTTCATAGAGAACCAAATGCAGGTAGTTTGAGAATTTGTGTCATGTGCACCTAACATACACCTAGAGCCACAAGCTGCGATTATTTTTGGGGGGAGGGTTCCCAAAATTGAGGGGGGTGGTGCTGGTAAAGTGGGGTTCTATTGAGGTGGAGGGGGGGTGCAGTCTCAGCCCATATGTTTTTGGAAAGGAGGGTGGGGGAACAATTTATTTTGTGAAGACAGGGTTGGGGGATGGGAGTAGGTTCATCACCATGCGTGGAAGTCATTCTTTTTTTCTAATCCTGTTGGGTGTCGGGCTTGCCTCAAGTGGTGGCCCCCGGTTGAACCAGGGGGGTCAGCTGTGACTCCCGCTCAACGTCGTCTTTTTGCTGCAGCACTTTTTAATTTTGTGTGGACCTTCAAATGTAAAGTGTGAGCTTCAGGACCTGCGTTAGTGTCCCGTGGCTCCTGTAATTTATTTAACAATTCCCCAGGAGGTGTTGTTATTTTATCATGGCCAACCACTTTCTAAGTCCACCATGAAAAATATTTACACAGAATTGACTAGTATTGAGCTGCTTTACATGCCTTTGCATTATTCATGCATGCAAAGCAGCTCATTGTAATAGGGGAAGGAACTTGGACACGGCCTTGCAAAATATCATGTATATCATGCAATATCGCAGCAATAGGGCTATATTTTGTGATAAACAGCATATAATGCAAGATATATGCTGTTTAACGCGTGTTAGAACCCTACTTGGCTTGATGCATCTCATAAATAGTTTGCAACTACGCAGTACGTTGCACAATCATCCCCCTAAAGTAGAAGTAAACTTATTGAGGGCAATTTTATGACAGCCTGAAATCCATGTGTAGAAATCCATGTGTAGAAAGTATACCCAGACCTCAGCCTTCTTACATGCTTTGAAAAATTAGCAGGTATATGCAGCGCCTTGTGTGGCATTCATAGGCATATTTCTGCTTGCTTAGGAGCAAGTCTAAATGTGAAAGTCAAAATAGAAAGAAAGCATGTGCATGGCTTCCCTGCCCCAACTCTACCCTCTCTTTCAAGGACATGTAAAAGTATGAGCAGAATCACATCTGTGTGTACGTCTATGCACGTAATCCCTGGATAATTTTCAAAAGCCCATTTATGCACAAAAACTACATTGTACATATGTAAATGCTTTTGAAAATCAGATCCATAGACTCCCAGCTTGTTGGTTTCAAACAGGGAACATTGCATAAGGAATTAAGTGGTACAGTCTGCTACTGGTATATTAAATGACACAGGATTGAGATTTAAACAAGGAGGTACATATTTTGCTGCTGGGCAGTTGGCAGAGTTGTTTAGACAAACTTATCCAGCTAACTGAAGCCCAGATTTTAAAAGGGCTATGCGTGTACATTTCAGGGTTTAGGAGCGTGGCCGGGCCTAGCGCTCCGTGCGCATTTTATAAGGGGCCCGGCCATGCGAGTAAACCATGGTACCCGCAGAAGTGCCAACCGAGGGAAAAGGTCACCCCGAGGGGGCATGGTATGGATGGGGTGGGGTGGGGGGTGGGTCAAGACAGCGCCATTAGCCCAGGGAAGCGCACGCAAGTAGCCAGCCGGTACAAGCAGATTACTTCTGCTTCGGAGGAGCAGTAAGTATTAAAATAAAAAATTTTGGATAATTAGGCTAGGTTTAGAGGCAGGGAGGAGAGAGGAAGAAGAAGGAAAGATAGAGTTAAGGGTAGGAAAGGTCTCTCCCAGTCCACGCCTTAATTGGAATGAACTGGGAGGGAACAGGGGGAGGCCTGATTGTGTTACCACGCGCTGCTTTGTAAAATTCTTCCCCCCCCCCCCGTGCGCACGAGTCGCAGGCCGCACACACATGCTCGTGTGGATTTTAAAATTTGATGTGCATATGCGAGTGGCCATTGGATTATATAATATGCATGCGCCGGCGCACGTATGTTATAAAATTGGCGCATCCATGTGCGCGCGCTGGAAACCTCATGTTCCCGTGTCCATGTGCGTGCAGGCGCCCCTTTTAAAATCGACCCCTTAGCTTGGAATATTGATTGGCACGGCTGCACCGCTAAATATCCCTGACTATCTTAAAGTTAGCTGGATAAATTTACTCGGCTTAGTTTAGGACTGCTCTTCAGCTGTGCTAAAGTTATCTGGGTACATTAGCCAGAAAACACTGAAACTTGATGTTATCCGGCTGACTTAGCTGGATAATGTCACTTTACCCTGGAATGTCTCCAGACATCTGCAACATAGCCTGCTAAATACTTATTCAACTACTTCAGGGGCAATTAGACCAGTGGGATTTTCAAATCCAAGCATTTGTGTTTGTCTAAGTGCCAAATTTAGCCAGACTATCACGCTGAATAAAGACTTCAGGATATGTTTGCAGTCAGAATACAGATTAAAGTATGCAAATGAATTTATATTGTAAATTCAGTTTTTCTTATCCAATTAAACATTCACTACAAATACAGAGGACAATTTTCAAAGGTCTCTAGCTGGGCAACTAAGAAAGAAGTTTTAGCTCTCAGAGCATCTAAAGTTAGCTGTTAGGTGGCTAGATTTAGCCATAGCAAAAATTGGCCAGGATGGGTTGGTGGGGGCTTGAGGAAATATGCATTTTATTTGATTTTCAAATATATGCACTTATCTTAAAATGTGCAGCCGATTCACAGATACTGCAGGTACAAGCTCTGTGGGTACTTTTGTACTCTCATACATTGTAGATTATTAAAAAATTAGGAACAACATATGTGAAAATAAAAGTACGAGCAGACCATGCATGCACCTGCTGACAGTTTACTCAATATTTCCCCACTCAGATATATATTTGTGGAACAGTGCTATTGGGCAAAATCTGTCCTAGAAGTCAGATTATCACTAACAGGGTGTTAAGCCTGTAGGTCAAAGACGGCTGTGACTGCGTGTACTTACTTCCTACACTGCTCTCCTGCCCTCCCCGGAACTGCTCGCGGCTCGGGCCAGCTTTCACGTGTTCCCCAGGACTCCTCAAGGTGGCCTGGACGCCACCACCATCTTCCTCGACTTCAGGCCTCCTTAGGCGAGCGTGCGCCACCGGGCCCTCCTATGAAGCCTCATCGGTGGGAACCTCAGGGGGGTCTCCGGTTGATAACATCATCAGGCCGGTGTACTTAAACTCCATCTTTGCCCTCAGCTAGCCGACTTGGCAACAAGTTCCATACATCTTCGTCTACTACTTATGTGTTCCTGAGACTCGCTTGTGCCTTGGACCTGGACCCTGTCTGGTACCCGCTCTTCAGGGGCCAGTACCCACATTGGGGACTCCTCACCTATCCCGCTCCTCGGGCTGGCTCTGAATCTCTTGGGTTCTACCTACAAGGTCTCCTGATCCTTGGGACTACCTCTGGGACATCTCAGCTTCCTGTGAGTTCTACAGAGGTACTTCCCCGCTCCTCGGGGTTGTGCCACGACCTGAACAAGACTGCTCATGTCTCTTGCTCCTCGGGACCGCGTTCACATTCTACAGCGACTGTTGGGGCTTCCCGCTCCTCAGGATAGTGCCCTCCAGTTTCTTGGGACTTTGCATGCTTCCCCACTCCTCGGGGTCATGCCAGCCTACTATATCGAGACTACCTACATTCCCCCAATTTTCGGGGTTGTGCTTCATCATCACCAAATGATCAGCTCAGGCTTCCCTGTCCTGGGGTTGGGCTTCGGCGTTACATCATCATCCTACGCTCTGCAGCTCCTCCCCTCGGGGTTGCCCTCTGGAGTATCTCCTGCTTGGTTAAGTCTCACACTTCCCGCTCTGCAGCCTGATTGGCACTCTTATCCTTGGGGTCCCAGCCAGGTATTGCCTCCAGTCTCCCATTCTCGGGGGCTCTCTCCTGGCACCACTGGACCTCTCCTTTGCCTCACCCAGAACTGTCTATGACCGCCTCCCGACGGTGCAGACCTGTGGGGTCTTTTCCCATAGGCAGTAACAACTTGCACCTCGGGCCAAGGGCCCAGATACTCACAAATCATAACACAGTGCTATGACAGATTTTCATAAAACTAATGGTTTTTGCATGAAAATGGAGAATATTGTATCACTCATGTTGGTCTTTTGCCTTTCTACCAAAGTGGTCTTCGTACTATAATAGCACAGACAGAAAAGAACTGTAAATCCCATGAATGCTTTCCCATGCTCCATTCCCACTTGGAAAAGCTCTATAAAGTCTTTATAACATGTGTTAACCAGGACTTCATCCTCTCCCTCATCCGCCCTTTCACAGCTCTTTATCATCCAACAAAAAAAAACAGGGCAGAACTGTGTGGGAATCAACAGCAGCTTTTTATTACAAGTAATGTAATAACAAATAAGCCCGAGCCAAACAAAGCAATCCTAAATCTCAGTGGTCATCCGCCACAAGCCAGCCAGATAACTCACCCATAGGCCACCCGGCCTGCAGCCTCTCCTGCCGCCTGATGCTCAGCCCCCGCCATCACCTAGCAAGGAGCCAATTCCTGGAGCAATGACCATACCAGCTATCCTGTTCTGTCACCCCAGAACTTTAATGAGGATCGGGCAACCTGCCCTATACAAGCTGGGACAGCAACCTGTACCTATCCGCAAAACAATACGGGTGGGAGGGATGCCACTCGCTACCTCCAGAAAGCTGAAGCAAGGCAAAAGCCTCTAGCCTTGCTTAGTCACCACAAAACAACCCTCCCTTTCCCAAAGATCTATGCGCTTCCTCTCGAATTAGACAGAAACACAAGAGCAGCGTCTTTCAAAATCCTCTCCAAAGATCCCCAACTGATTTTTCTTACTCCCCTCCCCACCACCGGCTCTGAGCAGTCCGAGGTTTTGCCTGGCCCTCATGTTATCTTGGGCAGCCAGGCCCTTCGGCCTGTCAGCCCTGTTCCGAAAACAGAGCCGTAAAATAAAGAGATAAATATTCAACTTAAATGAACATGTTTAAACCACTTCCATTTAGTAACACAATCTAATAACTGAACAAAAAGTTATAATTGAACTATAATTCACTAACACTAAAATATATATACAATATAAATTGCTCTGAGAAAATATATGTAATTCAATTCAGTGTTTCTGCTTTCTAAGTGATTTTCTGAAATTATCTATTTATATAATTATGTAATTCTCTCTACATAACAGGCTTGTGTCGCTCAGTCGTGTCATTTGATCAGTCATGTCTGCCTGTGGCTACCAGGCAGCGCCATGTACAGTGGAAGGTACACTGTGCAAAGACAATATGCTCTGTTTGCAAAACCCTCATACACACCCACACCCACACACACACACACACACATCCACAGGCGTACACCCCTGGCAACACATGGTCACATGCACGACACACACATACACAGATGTAGGCAAAGACACACACACACACACACTCAGACACTGACAGAGACACACACAGACATAGAGACACAGGCAGACACACACACACACACACAGGTACAGGCCCCCACATCCACAGGCACACACATATTAGTGCACACACCCACAGAAAGGCTATTATGGACCAGACTACCCAAGCAACACCGAGCACTTTTCACTAGTTAGAGGGATAGCAATAGAAGTGGCCACCGTAGAAAGTTGAAGTTTTGGCAATTTTTAAATAGCCTGGAAGTCTTATTTTCACCCGGGCAATAAATGAAGAAATCAAGGAATAAAACCTGACTTCTCTTGTCTCTCGAGGCATTGATTTATCAAAATCTCTTCTCATAGACAAACAATAGGAAATAAAGACATTAAATGTAGGCGACGTAGCCATGCAGGATATACTGTACAAAACAACTGTAACCCATTTTGGATGTTGGTTTGGATTAGTCTGATGTGATGCCTCTCATTCAGCTTTTTTTTAACTTCTGGTCTTTCCTCCGTATGGCAATCCCTTCCATTTTCTTGCCACTCTTCTAGCCCTCATCTCTCTGGCCAGGCTCTTTCTCCCTGGCTTTGGCATGGTTTCACTTTCAACCAGACACATTACAGCACAATCCAGAATAAACCTCCGAACACCGAGGAAAAAGTGGCCAGCAGCTGTTTCAGTGCTCCAGACTTACTCATCTCATAAAGGTCAGTTTACGGGGAGTTTGACTGCCTGGTAGCAGTTTTTCCCTCCCGGTTCTCCTGAGCTTCTGACAGTAGCAGTTTTCCCCTCCCAGTTCTCCTGAGCTTCTGACAGTAGCATTCTCTTTGCATCCAGGGAGAAACTATACATAAAGCTTCCTTCCTTCTCCCCTGCCCTCTTTTCTATCGCACGTTTTGTACTGTGGTTACTGCAAGAAAGGATGGAGATGAATCCCCCCTTCCCCACCCTCATTTTCCCTTGGCTCCTCCCCCGGGACCCCTGTCTCTCTCTGTTTTACACTTTTCATCTTCTTTCCTAACTTTCTTTCTCTCCCTTTTGTCCCTGGAGCTTTTCCCTGGTGCAATGTGTGGCTTCTCCCTGCTTGTTCCTCTGTTTTGGGGTGCGCAGACCTCTGTCACAATCAATTCAGTCCGGTTTATGTTTAGTTTCATGTTGAAACTAACGTAACACAGAATAAAATCTGAATTTCTGTAGCCCAGTGTAGTTTAATGAGTTGGATTCCCTTTGGTTTGAATTTTTAAGCAATTCCTTTGAATTTTCAATGTATGTTGACTTCGATTTGCCTTGATTTCTATGTGGAGGATGAACAGGATGATGTCACACAACTAAGTTAATTTCCAGCGTGCCAGAAAATGTACAGCACTTAATAATCTTTCATATCCAAGTGGTGAACTGCACTTGTCACAGTTTGATGAGTCACGTTGAGGGTTGCAAGGATTTAGGGGAGTTGAATCAATTTGGCTTGAATTTGCTTTGACCTACATCAAAATAGCTAAGGCTCAGAAAAATAGTACCGCATCTTTTTTTTTTACTTAGTTCAGAAGTGTTGCAAGTTAAAACTAACTGAAATGCACATTCTTAGAGGATTTAGGAGATTATTTATTTTGCAAATTTGAACTGGGATCAGAGCCAGGCCACTTGGTACCTATGGCCAAGTGAAAACATGAGCCCTCACCCTGAACATAACATAACACCACGAGTTGGGGGACTCTGTTAAATGCAGGGGGCTTTAATTTTAATTTTAACCAAGCAGTTTACCCCTGCTTCTTTGGGCTTCCAGCTCAGTTGGAGCCAGTATGATCCTGGCACCATAAGCCTTCATTCAAAACTAATCTGGAAACCCTGAGAAGCCAGATGTTGCATGTCATGCAACACCAGAGAAATTTATTTATGAAATGCATTTCTATTTCTATGAAATAGAAACAGAAATATATTTCCTCCTGTATTGTGCAAAATGAAATATCATAAGCCACACATTCCCAAAGTTGGCATATTCTAGTCACAAAACTGAATATAAAATGTTTTTTTCTATCCTTCCGGCTGGACATTTTATTTTTCTAATCACTTTAGTCTTATTTGGAAAACAGAAGAAGTCAGGCTGCTACGGATTCCTACCTAAAAACTACATGCTAGCAGAATACCTCACATTGATCATATGTGCAGAAAACAAACCCCTACCAAAATCAGAATAAAGAGACCATAAAGTATAAATAGAAACCTGCAGAGAAAAACTGAACTAGAAACCACAATAAGCCAGACTCTATATGCAGTGCAACGATGGAAAAAAAGTACCTCATAAAGCATCAAACAATCACATCAAGAAATATAAATCATCAATCATAAAAGTTAACTATGCTAATATAAAGAATAAATATTTCAAAACAGCTGACAAATAAAACATCCAATAATTAGAAACTCATCTAAAAATATTCCAAATCACTAGATCCATCAAATAACACCCAATAAATTAAAACTAATGAGGATATTAAAAACTTTTGATTTCCAGATACCCTGAGATTGTTGTAAATTTATAAGGGGAAGAGGTTGTTGCATACAAACTTTCTCCGCTATCTCAAATGCTCAATCATACACACACACACACACACACATACACACACACACACACACACACGCTTAATCATATATACATGAATACACACACACACAGTCTCCTTCTTCAGCCAGACAGCCACTAGACCCCTCTTTTTTACTTCTAGACTCTGGGCCCTGCTGCTCATGCTTCTGATTGTGGGGAGGGGGAGGGGGAGGCTGATGCCGCTTCGTTTCTGTCCCACAAGCTGTGCTTGTAACTGCTGGCAGGGGGTGGGGAGGCTGATGCTTCTTGCAGGCCGCGCGCCTTCTGACTGCTGAGGTGAGAAAGGTATTGGGAGGCCTCAGACCACTGCTGCGGTGCTGCTTTTGGCTCAGCGGCGGCGCTTCTTCTGACTGTCAAGGAGGGGAGGGGAGTGGAAGACTGATTCTGTTTCTTTCAGCCTCGCGAGCCGCGCACCTCTTGACTGCTAGGGTGGGAGGTGCTGCTAGTGTGGCTCCGCGGCTGCCCTTCTTCTTACTGTTAGGGCAGGGGGTATGGAAGGGCGATGCTGTTGGTTGCAACTCCACGGCCTGCACCTTCTGACTAGGGCAAGGGGGGAGGGGAGGCCAATTTTTCTACTTTCAACTGGACAGGCACTCTGCTTCTGACTGCGGCAGAGACTCCGAAGCAGGCACAAGAGTTCTTGTCAATAAGCTGTCTATCGGGTGGATGGGAGGCAGCTCTTCAGCTAAATTCTGAGAGAGGTGGCGCCCCTTGGTAGATGGCGCCTATGGCTGAGGCCATATCGGCCATAGGCTAGCTACGGCTTTGACTGGGATAGTGATCTAAGCAGAAATGAAAAGTGGTGTCTAAATAAACCATCCAGATAGTCTAATGCAATGTTCTGCCTGGAATCATACAACATATAACTCAGGGAGGTTAGACCTGCTCTCCGATCGCTCCTACTCTCTCCCCACCCCCCAATAAAACACGTACAACTTTTGGCATTTGAACATAAGCCGCAGTTTATTTACAAACCCGAGCCCCTTACAACAAGTATAACATTATAACATTTTTGTAACTACAAATCACCCCCTCTATTCTCTTCCCCTTTCCACCCCCCGCCCCTTTTTCCTTTTATAATTCACAATTTATTGATTTTTTCAAAAAGTATTCATAAATCATACTTTACAGGAAAAAAGAAACAGAAAAACATATGAAGATAACATACAATACTACATCTTCACAAATTACATCATGACATATATGCTTTTCATTTAAGAAACATAAATGATAAGAAAAGGCTGGAAATTTGAAGGGAGTATAATTACTATATCTAACAAGGAATAACTGGCTTTATTCACAATTGGCAATTTAGATTCTTCAAATTTCAAATTCTCCAAGAAAAACTTTTCAAATGTGCTTTGGATATCTTCCCCCAAAGCTTGCGGGAAATTCAAGAATCTCAAGTTCAAATGTCTAGTATAATTTTCCACCACCCCCCCTTTTCCAACTGTACCCCTCGTCCCAGAGGTAGAGCACTGCCACCCTCCTCCCCCCCCCCTTCTTGCCCCAACCCACACCAGCGAGGGCAAGCCCTGGCCCTGAGCTATAGCCCCCAAGCTCACAGGCCTTCTTGTGCAGCAGCCCCCCCCCCCAACTGCATGAGTTGCCCCCCCCCTTTCCAGACCCTTTTAACATTACAATTTCTTCAATAGTAACTCGGGCTCGGGTTTACCGCCACAAACAAGAACTGTTTAACCAGTTCTTGTTCTCCCCCCCCCCCCCCCCCCCACTGCAGCCTCAAACCTCCTGAACAACATCATCTCCAAACTGTCCTGCAGGGAATTGTTAAACAAGACCATCCCTATCTCCGACAAATGAACTCCGTCACCCTGGAATAACCCTTCCTCAACCCCCTACGCCCACCTATGTCTTACCCAAAAACCTCCCTCCTCGATTACCCATTTACCCAACTGCCGATTCATCTTGGTTACCCCTGATTTCCATAAAATTTCCGTTTTGCACCAGAGATGGACTATGATGTCCGACCATCCGATGAGTATCCTGGGCCAGCGAATCCAAATTCGCGAAAGATCTTTTTTGATGCATGTGACCAATTCCTGACACGACTTTTTCCCCACATCATTTCCCCCAAGGTGGATAAGCACGACATCTGGCACTCCCCACATTTCCGCCCTTTCCCACAGAAATGGTAAAAGTTCCTACCACATCATTCCCCGCTTGCTGAACCAGGACACACTCCACCACCGCTGATCCAGATCCAAATGTTCACCATAGGGTCATCCCACGGCTCACTGCTGCGCTGCCCACAATCCAGACGCACCCTGTTCGTCTCACCACCCTGAATAATTCTGCAATAAAAGAAGACAATATCATTATGCGTCAGAGCTGCCCCCCCCCCCCCACCACCCACACAAAGGACCCTCCCACCCCCTTTCCTTCGCTGCAGTACGAGTGGTACCTTCTCCCTTCTTCCTTTGTTTTGATTTTTTTTTTTTAATGCCCTGACGTAGGTCAGGAAGGCATTGGATTTCCACCTGCCAATATCCTGAATCCCGGCACCTGATATCCCCCCTTCTGCAGCTGACGTCGCCACTCCTATTCGAAAGGAATGCGAGCTGTAAAACTTCACATCCCACCCTACCTGTCTGACCACCAAGTGCAACACCCTTGAAAATTGAAACCTGGTTAAAAGCTGTCCGTTCCTGTGAACCAACAATGGACCTGGCAGTGACGAGCGAATCCTCATGTATTGTTTTGTTAACCTCACTGGATATACTACTACACTGGCAGCTGGAAGGAGCATGATAATCTGCCCTTTAATTCTCTGGTTCATTTTGGATTTCTGTAAAAACAGCTTGACAACTGCCGGGCCCAACTTCACATGCCTCACCAACAGCCCTTACTCAGAGCCTTCCACCCTGGATTTTGCCACCAACTTGCTAATCTACATGGTTCCGAAGAAAGCCAAAGAAAACGCTGTACTAAATAACCAAACCTCATATTCGGATCAAGATATTGCTGACAAGTGGTGTATTAAATTATCTTATCGGTTTTCGTTTATCACCCTCCCCCTCCCTATTCCTCTGCCACCCCCCAAGAACCCGCTTTATCTTGAAGCTACACAGCGGGTTACCCCATCCTCGCAACCTCTGAAAAAAGGCGAATCCCGCCAGCTGAATGCGCATTGACCCCTCAGAATAACACAGCCTTCTGGCTCCTAAAATATATCTCACTACATTTCCATTCGAAACCAGCCCCAACATTCGAAACCAGCCCCAAAGAAGACGATGATGAACTTGCACCCTGCCCCACTGACTGCCGCCTTCGTTTCCTCTTTTTGGCTCCTCTCCCATCTTGGGGACCCATTGACAATTGCAATTCACCTGAGTCATGGCTCACTCCATGCATTCCTTCAGACACCGCCCTGCCCCCACCGCTCGGTCTCCCCAACACCCTCTGACTTTCTGGGATCTGGGGATGTGCGCGGTCTCTCCAAGCTTCATGTTGAGATGCGGACGGCATTGCTATCTCTTCCTCATCTGTGAATACATATGCACAAGCCGCAGAAACCTCGCTGCCATGTATCCCTTTGCCTATTCCTAATCCCTGTCGACGATTCCCACCCAGCTATCTCACCCTGAACACCCCAACCCTCCCCTCCCTCACCCTCTCTCCTTCCCCAGTGTCCCTCTTTTTCCCTCATCCTTCTCCTCTCCTTCTGCCTCGTGGGCCAACCCCCGAAACCATACTGGCCGTCCAATGTCCCAGTCATATGACCCTTTGCCGCCGGTTGCCCACAGTACCTACCTTCGTAAGGCCTGTCAAGTCTTGCATCAGCCATGGAGCGCGCTCTCTGCTGCACGCCAGCAAGAGGGTCAGATTTTGCTTCAAATCCCCTTCCACACCCTACAGCTGGTCCACCTCTTGTCACACGACTGCTCCTGTGTTGGCTCAGGCCTCCTCCCAATGGTTCCAGCTCCCGGGACTTCCCCTCTCCATGTACGCAGACTGAAACATGTCTGCCTCCCGGCGCCGGATCCCCTTCTCGTGAAGTTGACCTCTCCTCCCTCTACGTCCCCCCATGAGCATTGCCTTTTCCCTTCCCCTTCCCCCTCCCCCCAACGAAATCCCGATCCTCCCTATGGTCCCAAATGTAGGTCATCCTCCTGGACACCGCCGTCTCCACTACCTCATCGGAAGGCCTCGGTGGGGAGCTGAAGGCCTTGCCGGACACATTCATAGACAGATTTAATGGTAAAAATTCTCTACCGCACTCCTCGGCACTCCTCCCCCCATCACATCAAACGTGCCTGCTTCTGGCCCGCTTTCGCCCGAGCTTACCTCTGGGGACTTCCTGCCCAACCCGCTGGCCCTCTCCTCAGTTGGGAACCCCACCGGCCCAGAGGTGACCGCCACCAGCCCTCGCCCACGCCTCCTGGCCGAGGTCCTTGGAGGGTGGAGGGCTGCGTGAGCCCTGCAATCCTTTCCTTTGCGCAGCATTGAGCACTTTCAGGTCGAGGTATTCCCCTTTACTAAATAAAAACGTCGAAGCTGGAAGGAGCCGCTGCGGGTCTCCTGACTAAAGTAATGCACTATTATTTTCCTCCCTCTTCCTCTCTAAGCCCCCCAGCCATATCATACAAAGTCGTACATACACCTGGAAGATTCCTTCACCGGATCGCAAGCCACGACACCCTCTCCCCACGCTGCCCTGCTCCAAATGGTGCCAAACCTCTGCTACGTCGTTCCCTACCTTGCTGCCAATCACATCTCTCCGATTCAAAACCCCACTCTTACCATTTTCCCATGATCCTAAGCCTGCTCGTATTCATTCTCCCCCCCCCCCCCCCATTCCCCCCTCTCACTTGCTCTTAGCTCCCTCCAGCGTTAATTTCCGAGTTATCGGCGGCGGTGCAAAACTGGCTTGCACCACCTGTCCTAACATCTTAAACTGCATTACCTATAAGTTATTTTTTTTTACAGGCAGCAGAGATATTTAGTTACATTAAATCATATATCATTACATCATCCATTTTACATTTTATGCTTTGTTCTAATTGATACATGCTATTACTATATTGGGGAGAGTCATGACGGCAAAATGCCCCTGTTTAATATAAAAAAGGCTTTATGATGTATCAGTGGGGTAGTTCTTCCAATGGTAGCATAACCTCCTTGAATTTAAGGTCTTTGCAAGCTTGGAAAAGCAAACTTCCAAAGATTTACACAGCTCTAGTCAGAATGTAAAACATTAAACAAACACTTTGGCTATTTTGTCTATTACCAGGAAACCAAGTTGCATAGTACGATAATATAAAGGTTAAAATTGCACATGAGAACATCCATCCAGTGCTGAGTTATGACTCACTGCACTCTAAACGGAAGGAGTATGCTGGGTTTTCATACAATTGGCACAAAGAGCGAAATCCATGCTTGTCTCTGAATTTTTCTATCCTGTAAGAACTCATGTTTGCTTGAGCAATCAATAAAGTTGCTTGAGCAATCAGTAAAGTATAAAGGTTATATGCTAACATTTTGGTAAAGTCACTTATAATTTCCCCTGTCAATTATTATTTAAAATGTTTCTATTAATTTTAACATTAATCATAATTTTTTGTTTTATATGTGTGCCCCCCCCCCCCCCCCCCTTGGTCTGGACTATGAATGACCCCTATGCTTCAATGGGGAATACCACATGATAAATTATATTTACTAATATGATTTATCTTTGGATTCATATCCTGAGCGGGGAATGAGGCAGGGTCCCGGTCACCGTGAATCCACAATCATGTGCCCTTTCCACACAACCTCTCACTTGCGGCACCACAGACCAGATAAAATCATCACACCAGAAAAAAACAGTAATTAACCCTTTTACTAGTATTGTGTAAGTAGACAGTAAATCCATCCAGAATAATTAAATGGGAAAAGTACAGTAGTGAAGGATAATCTAAACCTGCAGTTTTCTTATTTTATATCAAGCAATGCAAAAATAACACTGGGTATGGCCTATTAACCACAGCAACCAACATGCTGATGTAGATAGTAAAAAAAAATAAGGAACACTAATAGAGAAAAGTTGGGGGGGGGGGGGGGGGAAGCAGTGAAGTACACAGCTTTCAACAATTGTCTTTAAACCTGAGTACTCAAAAAAAAGGGGGGAACAGATCCACTTCAATGTCACCAGTTTGTAAAATGTACACCCTGTCCCAAACACACAATGTGTAAAAAAAAAAATCAAGAAACTGAAGAAGTCTCTTTTGATGTTGGAGCTGGCTAGATGACAAAGCAGACAGATGAGCACTGTAGTGTAGCTTCCCAAATAGTTCGCTTGGTACTAAACAGATTGATTTCAGTCTCTTACAAAAGTTCCAAGGTCCATCAGCTTCTCTGTTCCAGCCCTATCTCGTATGGCTATACCTGCCAGCAATGGTTTATGCTTGACTTCGGTTGAAAGGCTGGAGCAGTTAAGATGAGATACTAAATTTGTGACAAAAAGGAAGGAATAAACCTTCTCCCTCCTCTGTTAAAATACTCCCTGTGTAAAGTTTAAATTACTTAACTCAGTCTCTTAGGAGGGTGAGCCAGCCATGTGCTTCTGGGCCTGGATATCTCTGGGAAGGAAATATCAATCTCTTAGCTCTTGGCTCCTGTGTCCCTTGTTGGGATTTTACATATAGCTCAGCTATGAAGCAAGAACAGTTGTCTGTCTCTCTATTTCCTCAGAGCACAGACTTCTGTTTTTCCCTCTTGATAATTAGCTTGTCAGGTGAAGAACTGATTGCAGGGCTGCCAGATGCACTCCTCTCTTCCTGGCTCTTGGCATCAACTCCTGGCTTCACCTCTCACACAAAAACAGAGCCAGTCAATTTGCGCTTTTTCTTCCTTACATGGTCTCGCAGCATTTATTTGGCTTCCTCCGCTGCTTGCTATGTAGTGCTGTTCTGCAGGCAGGCCAAACAGCACAGCCCCCATCCCCAAAACATCAACACTGTGAGTGCTGGATGCTGGTTCTTACAGAATATTTATCATTTACAGGAGAGCACACAGGGGTTTTTGATGTATTTTTATATTCCTTCACCTTGGCTGTGGCAACCTACAATCTCTACAGGGTTGAAAACCCCTTTTTGACAGGTCCAAAACACATCACTCAGATCCAGACATCACTCGGTACACATTGTAAGGCTCCAACACAATAAGCGTATGGGGGTTGGAAATTGGTGATATATATTTTCAAGGAAGCAATGTAAATGTGTTTTTTATTTCTTTATTCATCATTTATACATATTACACATGCATAAACTTGCAACACAAACAGCAGTTTGACATAAACCATATTAAAAAGAAGAAAAAAGATATCTTTAAAGGCAAAATAGTGTACAGTCAACTGCAAACAAACAACAAGTAAGAGAGAGCCCAGCAATTTGGGAGAAAATTCAAGAATTAAGGAACAAAATCCCCCCAAAAAGAGGGAAAATAGATTTTATAGTGAGTACTATACTTCCTAATTAACAAATTTTGGATTAACAAGCCAAAAATCTCTACAAAACAATAAGACTTATACATTGTTAGGGGCTCTTGCAATAATAAATTATCTAAGTTGCACAGGTTTGTAAAAAACGAATTTTCATTAGTGAAAGCAACCATACATTTACAAGGAATTTGCAAGAAAAAAATGAGCTCTTAGGGCCAAAACCTCCTGCCACATAGCAAGGAATTCCTTTCTCTGTGCCCGAGTAGCCCTGCAAACATCAGGAAAAACATGAATTTTACCACCCATAAATAAAATATGTATTGGTTGAAAATATAAATGAAGAATTAAATCATGGTCAAAGTCAAGAGGAAAACATCACTAACAAGATATATCTGTGCGTTTCATCAACAGTGGTAGTCTCTGAGATTGCATAAATGTCCAAAGAAGCACCATCTTGACTTAATATATCTTTAACAGGATCTCCATCTTCTGACTCTCTTACAAATGGAAGGTAAAAGGCTTTGTGAACCAAAGGAAGGGCAGATTGAGACAATCCAAGCACATCCCTCTTGAAAGGTTCCGCAGAAGAAATCATTAGAGACCAATGAAAGTTAAGAATTCAAAGATTTAATGATCTTGCAGAGTTCTGTAAAAACTCCAAGTTGCGATGAATTGTAGGTCTATCTTGCACCATAATATTCTGAGCCATGGACATTTTCCCCAAATCACTTTCCAATTTATAAATCTTCTCATAGCAGCCAGAAGATAACGTCTCCTGAGTTTGCATATGAGGAAAAAAATTATTTACATTAGCTGTAAGAGAAGTTAAGGACTGCTCCACAGATGAAAGAAGAGCCTAGATGCTATTAAAATTATAGGAGAAGATTTAGGGATGGCGGTATACAAACCAGAGCCTGCGGCAAGCTTACTTTGATGGAATTTGGTTGTCACACTCATTAAAGCTAGAACTGGCCCCTTGACTGTGACTGAGCCTTCTTTCGTAACTGGAGCCTCTTCAAGTCTTCCGATAACCTGTAGAGCTCAGGCACCACCTCTTTGGAGAACTTCCAGTGCGACCTGCTCAGACGCCACTGCCCCCCTCCTGCCTGCATCTGGGTATTCCTCACACAGAAATGTAACAGCAGGCGGTGGCATTGCCATCGGTTGGGTCAGAGAAGGGGGTGTCCTGTCATCAGGGCTAAGCAAGATGTCAAAGCTGGCTTCAAGCCAATGCTCTGATCCCTCAGCGGCGGCAACAGCAAAGGCGGCAACAGCGAAGGCAAGTGCCAAAGGAAAGGAAGTAAGGAGAAGCTCTGCAATCATTGTCTGTCATGCAGAGGGGCTACGGGGGTGAGTAGGGGGGACAACCCATAGCGTGCCCTGTCATTTAACCCTCAAGTATTCACAATAAAACATGCAAAAGAAAAAAGTCCAGAAGCAATCTCAATCAGCGTCCTCACCAGCACCATCTTGAGCTCCATCTATATGTAAATGTTTTTTGTTAAGCTATAGCATTTCATCTTGCACATTACAGTCCATAGTAACCAATATTCTTTCAACTATACTTTAATCTGATCCTTACTCATTCCATCCTGTTTACTTATAATGAGGTAATACACCAGAGATCCCCTGAATTAGAAATTTTCTAATAAATTCCTTAAGGGCATTTATCCATCAAATCATTAGCTGTTATAACTTATGCTCTTATACAAGTAGAGATTAGTAGCAACTCATTTAGCAGCAGTATGTCTTTTGAGCTATGGGAACTAGTTCCTTCCTGTTAGCTTACCTATTCGATGGAAGCTGGGTTCTTCCAGAGACAAATTAATTTTTCCAAAGATTAGCAACCTAAATAGACTCACAGATGAATTACGTGATCTGGATCACCTGTGTCATCAAAGGATCTGGATAACTTTACAGAAAAAGCTTCTGAACATGCATGGATTGTGGCCCAAAAAGACATCATACCATCTTGCAGGACTAGAAAAAGGATTTTTGCGCCCCGGCACAGAAAAATTAAAAAGCCCTCCTCCCAACCAGTGGATTTATAATTTGCACCCCACAGATTTTGCTCATTCTGTATATTTATATCTAAACAGCTATGGGTAAAAATATTGAGAGAAATAAAGAAATATTGCTAGATTGCAAATTGCGAGTCTGTTGGCTCCTTTTGAGAGAGATAGCAAGTATGAGGGAGTCTAGGATCTAGGAAATAGAATCCAAGATCAAGGGAAGGAGGATCTGATTTGCAGTGGTGGGAGTGAGGGAGGAGATAGGTGTCCTTACCGTGCTGCAGTCCTGCTCCCTCTCGCTTACTGTATGTAACTTCTCACCCAATCTGGCCACACACACACACACACACACACACACACCCAACACTAATCCCTTCTCTCTCTCTCACACACACACAAACACTGCTTCCCTTCTTCCACATGCCCCTTTCTCTCACACACAGACATATACCTCTCTGCCAGGAGCATATCATCCATAGCGCATAGTGGTGCACTGCACAGGCACCATCAACTTATGGAAAGGGTGTGTCATGCACCCCCAACTAGAAACACCTGCATCAAAGGACCTGTCATCACTGAAGCGGGACTCTGGAGAAAGCTGTGTGGAAGGACCAGCTGCTGGGAAAGTAGAAGGAAGAAAGGGTTGTGTGGGAGGACTAGCTTCAGAGAGAAGAGAAAAAAAGGGCTGTGGGTCTGTGGGAGAGGACCAGCTGCAGAGAAAAGGGGGAGGGGATACGGCTGCAGGTGGGAGGGAGGGGGCAAGAAGTCCCTTCGCGACAAGGGTTCCACTTCCTCCTATGCTCTGCTGTACCCAGCTTGTTTGAAGATTATGGTTAATGGGTGAGCTCACTTTTGGAGTCGGAGGCTGAGGCATAGAAGTTCTTAGATTCAGCCGGTAGACCTGAGGCCTGAGACTTGACTGTGTCGGGGTGATACTGAGTGTTTGAGGCGCCATTTTTATACAGCCGGCACGGGGAGTGCAATTTCGAGAGAAGACTAGTGTCTCCTCAGCGATGGAAAGATGGGGCTGAGGTTGGGGCATTTTTGTTTTGTTTTTTCTTTTTAGGCAAGTGCTTTTCTTTTTGGATCTCCTGTTTGGTGAACCAGGGTACGGTGTTACCCATGTGCTATACTGATTACTGATTGTGCTGAGCTGCAAGATCTGGCTTTTGCCGGCAGTGTGGGTTTTTCAGGTGAACATAAATCCTACTTTGCTTATGATGGCGAGTTCGAACTGGTCTTGGGGACTATGCTCAAGCCTATTAGGAATTATCCTCTTGCATTTTTTTTTTGTGATTCTGTAAATGGCTGAGGTCTAACGATAATCTGGACAAAGTGGTTCAAACCTGACAAGGCTTGGCAATTTTTCTGTGCCACCATTTTTTTGTTCTTTCACGAGATTTTGTACAGGGATATCCCACTGGGGATGACTGTTTTGTTATATTTTTTATCATTTTAATTTTGTTCAGTTTATTTGGGTAATGTGGGGAGAATAACTTTGTCTTTATGTTGGTTTGTTCTGACTGGGGGCAGAGATATTCGGGCACTAGTTGTAGTTAGGTCACCGAGGACAATCGCTACATGGGGTTTTCCTCAGCAATACTTTGCTGACCCTTTCTATGCAGATCTTGCAGGGGGTGCAGAGTTTGTGGGTTGTTCAGGTGTACAATCAGATTAGGGGGAAGGGGGTATCTTGATATTATTGGTTTCATTTAGGCAGGGGAGGTAGGGGGTGGGGGAGAAGGGAGATTCATTGGATGGGTTCTTGGCTTTTTGGGAAGGCGATAGGGGTGCTAAGATTATGTTTAGTCAAGGAGAGAGGGTGGTTAGTTGGGTGTTTTGGAGTTCCGTTTTAGCTGTTCTTGGGAGTGGGGAAATAAGTTTGGAAAATACACACAGCTGATCGATAGGATTTTCTGTCCAAGCGCAACGTACAGGCAGTATGCCTGGACGGTTGGAGACCAGCCTTATGTACATGAAGAGTATCTATTTCTGTTGAAGTTGCTGAGCAGAAGCTTAATAACTTGAAAATTGTCTCAATAAATATCAGAGGCATTTCTTCACCAGTGACGAGAACTAGAATCCTGCAATATCTGCAGAAACAAGGAGTTTCTAAGAATATAAGAAACTGCCATACTGGGTCAGACCAAGGGTCCAACAAGCCCAGCATCCTGTTTCCAGCAGAAGCCAAACAAGGCCACAAGAACCTGGCAATTACCCAAACACTAAGAAGATCCCATGCTACTGATGCAATTAATAGCAGTGGCTATTCCCTAATTAACTTGATTAATAGCCGTTAATGGACTCCTCCTCCAATAACTTATCCAAACCTTTTTTGAACCCAGCTACACTGACTGCACTAACCATATCCTCTGGCAACAAATTCCAGAGCTTTATTGTGCGTTGCGTGAAAAATAATTTTCTCTGATTAGTCTTAAATGTGCTACTTGCTAACTTCATGGAATGCCCCTGTTGCGTTCGTACCTGTTCTCGCCCTTGCTCCACCCTCTCTGTGGTGACTCCCTTCGGGTCTGATGGACAGATGCTTCCACGGCTTCTCCTCACCATTCTTCCTGGAATCCCCCCGGCTGGCCTGATGCTGCGGATCCGCGATGTTCCTGATGACGTAAGGGCACACGCGCGCTCCAGAGTTTGTACCGGCAAGGGCGCAAACCTTGGGGGCGTCCCCCCATAGTGATGTCATCCGCTTCCACCTTAAAAGGTCATTGCTTGCAACTACGAATCGAGTTAGCAAGGGGAATTCTTTCTCCGCTGCTCTGCCTCCACCACCTTACCTAGGGGTACCCGCTCCTCGGGGGCCCCGCTCTCTCTTCTTGATTTCAGATTGCTAAGACGGGATCCAGTACTCACTCCACAAGGGCCTACATCAGTGAATGCTCAGAAGACTCCTTACTACCTGGAAGCGATTGCAGACGTGAACACAGTGAGTTCTACAGGTAGGAACCGGTACTCACTCCACGAGGGCCTATGTTCTTAATCTCCGAAGACTCCCTTCTGTCTAAGATGTTATCGCAGGTACGGAGATCGTGAGTCATTACTGCAGATTGCAGATAGGAACCGGAACTTGTTCCACGAGGGCCCATGTTCCTAAATCCCTTCTCAACTCTCTTCTATATCAGAAGCTATCATATCTTCTATATCAGAAGCTATTATATACCTATATCTTGTGCTTTACTATTATAGATTGCAGACAGGAACCGGTACTCGCTCCAGGAGGGCCCATGTTCCTACAACCCTCCAGACTCTCTTCTATTCCATAAGCCACCTCCTACACAGATATTGTGAGTTCTCATTCCAGACTGCACATAGGAACCAGCGCTCGCCTACGGCTCCTGTTCCTGAATATCCTGAAGACTCTCTGTTGCATAGAAGCCATTACAGATATCTACAACTGTGAGTGTATCATCTATTACTGGTTATGTATCCAGCATACCCTGTCTACTCACTACTTATAGTCTCTCTCTACAGCTCAGCAACCCAGAGACTGCAGTTCCAGGGACTTCAGCCCTGCCGGGCACATCAGCTCACTACTGCCACCTCTGGTGGTTCTACTTCCTGTCTAATAAAGAACTATCTGTGTTTGTCTCCATACTCCAGCCTAGCCGGTGGTCCCTCTCAGGATATTTTATGTATTTATTTATAAACTTTTTCTATACCGACGCTCATGAAAAGACATATCGCACCGTTTACATATAACTCAAAGTCGAAAATACATCGAACAGGGTGAAATTAACAGGATTAGGATATCCTCCTGGAGGTGCTGTCATCTGCCATCGGCCCAGGGTTTCACCAATTTACTTCAAGTGATTCATTCCTTACACTACTAAAGCGGTATTATATGACTGCAACTCTATGGGAAGCCAGCCCACCACAGATCATTAACTTTGCCTACGGAGTATTATAAATGTTAGCTCTTCTCCTTGGCAGGGTGATCCATAACAGATTGCTAACTCCCTGGCAGACTTATAACAGATTGCTACGTCTAGCAGCAAGGATTAACAGATTGTTAACACCTCCCTCTTCAGGATGAGATCCATAACTGACTGCTAACTCCTCCCCCTATAGGAGGAGCACAGTAACAGATTGCTAACTCTGAGCAGCAGATTTATAACATATTTCCAAATCCTCCCCTCTGGAGAAGCAGATCTCCAACAGCCCCCTAGTCCATCTATTATTCAAAAGTGTAAATAATCGATTCACATCTACTCGTTCAAGACCTCTCATGATCTTAAGACCTCTATTGCACTTATCCACATCCTCTGGCAACAATAGGTTTGGATGGGTTCTTGGAGGAGAAGTCCATTAACGGCTATTAATCAAGTTTACTTAGGGAATAGCCACTGCTATTAATTGCATCAGTAGCGTGGGGTCTTCTTAGTGTCTGGGTAATTGCCAGGTTCTTGTGGCCTGGTTTGGCCTCTGTTGGAAACAGAATGCTGGGCTTGATGGACCCTTGGTCTGACCCAGCATGGCAATTTCTTATGTTCTTATGTTCTTATCATATCCCCCCTAAGCCGTCTCTTCTCCAAGCTGAACAGCCCTAACCTCTTCAGCCTTTCCTCATAGGGGAGCTGTTCCATCCCCTTTATCATTTTGGTTGCCCTTCTCTGCACCTTCTCCATCACAACTACGGTATATCTTTTTTGAGATGCGGTGACCAGAATTGTACACATTATTCAAGGTGTGGTCTCACCATGGAGCGATATAGAGGCATTATGACATTTTCCGTTTTATTAACCATTCCCTTCCTAATAATTCCTAACATTCTTTTTGCTTTTTTGACTGCTGCAGCACACTGAGCAGATGATTTTAAAGTATTATCCACTATGATGCCTAGATCTTTTTCCTGGGTGGTAGCTCCTAATATGGAACCTAACATCGTGTAACTACAGCAAGGGTTATTTTTCCCTATATGCAACACCTTGCACTTGTCCACATCCTCTGGCAACAAAATCCAAAACTTAACTGTGCATTGAGTAAAAAAGAATTTTCTCTGATTAGTTTTAAATGTGCTGCTTGCTAACTTCATGGAGAGCCCTCTAATCCTTCTGTTATTCGAAAGAGTAAATACCGATTCTCATCTACCTAAGACCTCTCACAATTTTAGAGAACTCTATCATATCCCCCCTCAGCTGTCTCTTCTCCAAGATGCACATCCCTAACCTCTTTAGCCTTTACTCACAGGGGAGCTGTTCCATCCTCTTTATCATTTTGGTTGCCCTTCTCTATACCTTCTCCAGTGCAACTATATATTTTTTGAAAAGCAGTGACCAGAATTGTACACAGTACTCAAGGTGCGGTCTCACCATGGAGTGATACAGAGGCAATATGACATTTTCCGTTTTATTCACCATTCTTTTCCTAATAATTCCTAACTTTCTATTTTCTTTTTTGTCTGCCGCAGCAGATTGAGCCCACGATTTCAATCCACTATGATGCTTAGATCTTTTGCCTGGGTGGTAACTTTTAATATGGAACCTAACTTACGGGCCGATACAGTAAAGTCCGCGGGAGAGCGGACAAACGCCTGCTCTCGCGGTGCGCGCGATTCTCTATTTAAATTAGGTGACGCGGTAAAAACGGGGAAAAGGAGGCGCTAGGGACACTAGCGTGTCCCTAGCGCCTCCTTTTTGACAGGGGCGGTGGCTGTCAGCAGGTTTGACAGCCGACACTCAATTTTGCCGGCGTTGGTTCTCGAGCCCGCTGACAGCCACGGGCTCGGACACCGGACGCCGGCAAAATTGAGCGTCCGGTTTTCGGCCCGACAGTCGTGGGCCGAATTCAAAATTTTTTTTACTTTTTTAACTTTTCGGGACCTCCGACTTAATATCGCTATAATATCTGTGCACTTTTCTGGCGCTGGAAGAAATTAGCGCCGACCTTTGGGTCGGCACTAATTCCTGAAAGTAAAATGTGCGGCTTGGCTGCACATTTTACTTTCTGTATCCCGCGCGCATACCTAATAGGGCCATCAACATGCATTTGCATGTTGATGGCCCTATTAGGTGCCGCGGGTTGGACGTGCATTTTCCTCCCCTTACTCCATCAGAGCGCACTGTACTGTATCGGCCTGATTGTGTAACTACTGCATGGGTTATTTTTCCCTATATGCAACACCTTGCACTTGTCCACATTAATTTTCATCTGCTATTTGGATGCCCAATCTTTCAGTCTCTCAAGGTCCTCCTGCAATTTATCACAATCTGCTTGTGATTTAACTACTCTGAATAATCTACAAATCTGATAATCTCACTCATCATATTCCTTTCCAGAAAATTTATAAATATATTGAAAAGCACAATCCAAGTACAGATCCCTGAGGCATACCAATGTTTACTCTTTTCTAATGAGAAAATTGACCATTCAATCCTACACCCTGTTTCCTATTAACCAGTTTGTAATCCATGAAAGGACTTCATCTCCTATCCCATGATGTTTTACTTTTCTTAGAAGCCTCTCATAAGGGACTTTGTCAAACACCTTCTGAAAATCCAAATACACTACATATAGAGGTTCACCTTTATCCACATATTTATTAATCCCTTCAAAAAAATGAAGCAAATTTGTGAGGCATGACTTCCTTTGGGTAATCCATGTTGGCTGTATTCCATTAAACCATTTCTTTCTATATGCTCTGTGATTTTGATCTTTAGAATAGTTTTCACTATTTTTCCCAGCATTGAAGTCAGGCTCACTGGTCTATAGTTTCCTGGATCACCCCTAAAGCCCTTTTTAAATATTGGAGTTGCATTGGTCACCCTCCAGTCTTCAGGTACAATGGATGATTTTAATGATAAGTTACAAATTTAACTAATAGATCTGAAATTTTAGTTTTGAACCCTGGGATGCATACCATCCAGTCCAGGTGATTTGCTACTTTTTAGTTTGTCAATCTGGCCTACTACATCTTCCAGGTTCACAGTCATTTGCTTCAGTTCATCTGACTCATCACCCTTGTAAACCATCTCCAGAACCGGTTTCTCCCCAACATCCTCATTAGTAAACATAGAAGCAAAGAATTAATTTAGTCTTTTTGCAATGGCCTTATCTTCCCTAAGAGCCCCTTTAACCCCTCCATCATCAAATGGTCCAACAAACTCTCTCACAGTGTTGCGGAGCGCGCACTCAGGCCCTGTCAGGAACTCGGAGACGCGGTCCCATCTAGAATAAGAAGTGAGCCCTTGGGCTACGGCACGGCCCAGGGTGGAGCCCCAACACACACTGTGGGAGGTGAGCTAGTAGGAGTACGGGTAGAGCAGGAGCAAGGCTGGAGCAAAGACAAGGCAAGGATTATCCGGAACAGGAACAAGGCAGGCTCAGACCTCCACTGGACCTACATGCAGCAATGAGATCCAGCAACACAATGCTGATCTTGAGAGTAGCCCTTCGTCCACTTGATAGCCCTTCTGGACTTATCACTGGGGAATGACAAGTGCATGAGGCCAGACGGAGGCTGAGGGCAGTTACATGAAGAGTCAAACGAAGACTCAGGATACTCAGAGAATTCAGACATACACGTGGATAATCAGGAGACTCAGATGAAGACTTGGATACTCAGGAGACTCAGATGAAGACTTGGGTACTTGGAGAAGGGCTCAGGATACTCCGAAGACTCGGACAATGATTCAAGATATTCAGAAGACTCGGACAAGGATTCAGGAAACTCAGAAGAGTCGGACAAGGGTTCAAGATATTCAGAAGACTCAGACAAAGATTCAAGTTGCTCGGAAGTTTTAGGCAATGATTCAAGAGTCAGGCAAAAGTACTGGGTGAGAACTGCATCGCAGCGCTCTCTACACAGCCGCCCATGGCTGGTTGCATACCACGCTGAACGCGAAGCAAATTCCAGGCGAAGACATGGAACTTGAGACTGGAACATGGCGAAGATTCAGTAGAGGCCTGCATCGGGGCTCACCCTACACAGCTGCTGGCTGGTCGCGGACCACACTGGAGCAAAGCAGGTTCTAGCAGAGTCTTAGGTATGGATGGTTACAGGCACAAGGAAACTCCGTAGACCGGGAACAAGATACTCAGGAACAAGGCTTTAAAAACAGAAGTCTCCCGGAGGCTTGCACTGCAGGCGAGAAGAAGGACCATGACATGGCATGCCAAGAGAGGTGGACAGATGAGGGACCTGGGAACTGGAGGAAGAGCTGAAGATGAGATGGACGGAGTCTAGACAGGAACAGCAGACATCAGGAACAAGGAACATGGCACCTCAGGACTTGGGACATCAGGACATCTGGACAGGGCACATCTGGAACATCAGGAACAGAAGACAGGCAACGAGGGAGCTCTGATGAGGGATGAGGCCAGGGACATCAAGGAGACGAAGTTCAGGAACACGAAGAACATGGAACGAAGATCCATCAAAGCACAGGAGACCACGGAAGACCTGGATCAGAAGGAAGAATAGACGCTGTGCAAACCCGATCTGAAGGCCCTGAAGAACTGAAGCAGGGCCCTTTTATAGGGCTGAAGCAGATGACATCATCAGCGAGGGCCGCGGGGCTTTTCCCGCCACTGGCCCTTTAAATACCATAGAAAGGCGCGTGTCTGTGCCTATGCAGAGGCCAGGAAGAGGACAGGCACGTCGGCAGCATCCCTGTTGCATGGGAGGCCCGAAGAACAGCAGTGTTGGTGGCAGCCCTGCCACAAGGGTGGGAGAAGAAGCAGGCTGCAAGAGCAGCTTCGTGCCGTGAAGAAGAAACTCCCGCCGGCGTCACTAGGACTGCGGGGAAGCCCAGAGGGTCACGGCTCGGCCTGCCATGGGACAGCGTCGGCAGCGGCCTGGCTGGCCGCGTTCGGAGTAAGGAAAGGTAGGGGGACTGCCCACGCCTGTCATGGGTAGTCCCAAAACTCATAGGTTTATTGCTTTGGATATATTCAAATAAGTTTTTATGAGATTTTGCCTCTATGGCCAACTTCATTTCAGTTTCTCTCTTAGCTTGTTTTATTAATGTTTTACTCTTAACTTGACAATTCTTATGCTTTTTCCTATTTTCTTCAGATGGATCCTTCCTCAAATTTTTGAAGGATGTTTTTTAGGCTAAAATAGCCTCTTTCACTTCACCTTTTAACATTGCTGGTAATTGTTTTTCCTTCCTTCCACCTTTCTTAATACATGGAATACATCTGGACTGCACTTCTAAGATTGTATTTTTAAACAATGTCCATGCCTGTTGAACACTTTTAACCTTTGCAGCTGCACCTTTCAGTTTTTTCTATTTATCTCATTTTATCAGTTTCCCTTTTGAAAATTTAGTGTTAGAGCTACAGATTTACTTATTGTCCCCCTTCCAGTTATTGGTTTAAATTTGATCATGCTATGATCACTATTGCCAAGTGGCCCTACCACTGTTACCTCTCTCACCAAATCCAGTGTTCCACTAAGAATTAAATCTAAAATAGCTCCCTCTCTTGTTGGTTCCTGAATCAATTGCTCCATGAAGCAGTTGTTTATTCCTTTCAGGAACTTTATGACTCTAGCATGTGCTGATGTTACATTTATTCAGTCAATATTGGGTAATTGAAATCTCCCATTATTACTGCACTGCCAAACTGGTTAGCTTCCTTGCTTTCTCTTAGCATTTCATCATTTACCTGACCATTTTGTCCAAGTAGACGGTAGAATACTCCTATCACTGTACTCTTACCCAACACACTGGGATTTCTACCCATATAGATTCTACTGAGCATTTAGTCTCTTGTATGATCTTTATCCTGCTCGACTCTATACCCTCCCAGACATAAAGTGCCACAACCCCACCAAGTTGATCCTCCCTATTTTTGTGATATAGGGCCAGATAGGGGGTGGGAAGGTCCGGGGACGGGGTGGGGCGGGGCCAGAGGCCGCCAGCACAGCGGCCATTTGCCATTTGCTTTGAGCCACTGCCGCTGACTCCACCTTCGGTGGGGGAAGATGCTGCCGGGATACCTTCAGGCAGCAGGAAGCTGCTTCTGCCTCCTATATGGCCTGGTCTCGTTCCTTGTTGGAGCTCCTTCGTTGTCTTGTCCTAGTTCCTGATGTTCCTGAAGTCCTGATGTCCCTGAAGTCCTGATGCTCCTTGAGTCTTCCTAGTTCCGAGTCTTCCAAGTTCTGAGTCTTCCAGCTCTTCGAGTCCTCCAGATGGCCACTCTTGAGGGTAAATCCGTATTGATCCGGTTCCTGTTTCCGGTCATTGGAGCTTCGTTTGGTTGGATCACCTTCTGGCGCTTGTCTCGCTCCCGCATGGTCTGCTACTAGCCTTCCCAGGTTGTGTAGGGCACGCAAGCAGACAGGGTAGTCCTTGACCAACCCATTGGGGGGGGGGGGGGGGGCTGTGTAGGTCGCCCTGAGGGACAGTGCCCACCTGTACCTTCCAAGTTCCATCTGAGTCCTTCCAAGTTCCAAGTTCTCATCTGAGCCTTCCAAGTTCCAAGTCCTCGTCTTGTTCCTGCCCTCAGCCTCCATCTGGCTTCACGCACTCATCGTTCCCAAGTGGTGGGTCCGGAAGGGCTTCCGAGTGGCCTGAGGGCTATTCCTGAGACCAGCATTGCATTGCTGGATCTCATTGGTGTGTGTAGGTCCAGCAAAGGGTTGATCTTGCCTTGTTCTTGTTCCGAGTTTCTTGCCTTAGTTCCAGTCCTGTCTTGTTCCTCTTCCGCCTGTGCTTGCATGCTCTTACCTTCCATGATGTGCTTTGGGGCTCCTCCCTGAGTCGTGCAGTGGTTTAGGGGCTCACGCTCTCCCATGAGCTAGCAACCGTGCCTCCACACTCTCAACAGGATCCATAGGCCTCACGGTCGCAACATTACTCCTCCAATAGTAGAGGTGTTTGTATCCTTGTTCATAAGGATTTCCCTTTGCAGATATATCACTAGTGCTTAGGGATGTGAATCGTTTTAGGACGATTAAAATTATCGTCCGATAATTTTAATATCGTCTTAAACCGTTATGGAACACAATACAATACAGATTCTAACGATTTATCGTTATAAATCGTTAGAATCGTGAGCCGGCACACTAAAACCCCCTAAAACCCACCCCCGACCCTTTAAATTAAATCCCCCACCCTCCCGAACCCCCCCCAAATAACTTAAATAACCTGCGGGTCCAGCGGCGGTCCGGAACGGCAGCGGTCCGGAACGGGCTCCTGCTCCTGCATCTTGTCGTCTTCGGCCGGCGCCATTTTCCAAAATGGCACCGAAAAATGGCGGCGGCCATAGACGAAAAAGATTGGACGGCAGGAGGTCCTTCCGGACCCCCGCTGGACTTTTGGCAAGTCTCGTGGGGGTCAGGAGGCCCCCCACAAGCTGGCCAAAAGTTCCTGGAGGTCCAGCGGGGGTCAGGGAGCGATTTCCCGCCGCGAATCGTTTTCGTACGGAAAATGGCGCCGGCAGGAGATCGACTGCAGGAGGTCGTTCAGCGAGGGTTCCGGCGCCTCGCTGAACGACCTCCTGCAGTCGATCTCCTGCCGGCGCCATTTTCCGTACGAAAACGATTCGCGGCGGGAAATCGCTCCCTGACCCCCGCTGGACCTCCAGGAACTTTTGGCCAGCTTGTGGGGGGCCTCCTGACCCCCACGAGACTTGCCAAAAGTCCAGCGGGGGTCCGGAAGGACCCTCCTGCCGTCCAATCTTTTTCGTCTATGGCCGCCGCCATTTTTCGGCGCCATTTTGGAAAATGGCGCCGGCCGAAGACGACAAGATGCAGGAGCAGGAGCCCGTTCCGGACCGCTGCCGTTCCGGACCGCCGCTGGACCCGCAGGTTATTTAAGTTATTTGGGGGTGGGGGATTTAATTTAAAGGGTCGGGGGTGGGTTTTAGGGGGTTTTAATGTGCCGGTTTTTCGATTTTTCGATTTTTTGATTTTTTAACGATTTTTCACGATTTTTCACGATATTTTACCCCCCCAAACGGCAACAATACGATTCCCTCCCCCACCCAGCCGAAATCGATCGTTAAGACGATCGAGGACACGATTCACATCCCGTAGTGCTGCGACTCAAAAGGGCGCTAAGTATGTTCTCCTTAAGGGCAGTCTTTTTGGACAAAGTTTGATGCTTATGACTGTAATTAGTCTGAACAGTGGACAGTCTAAGTTCTATAATCAACTCTGTTCTGTGCTGCAAGCCTATGATGCAACAAATCTCTGTGTGGGGGGTGACTGGAACATGTGCTTGAACTCTAAATTGGACAGATCTCGGGGGGGGGGGGAGGGTGACTCTGGTGATGATATTATAGGGGGCCTCCACACTCTTAGACAAACATATAGTCTGCTTGATGTGTAGAAGAAGCGGAATCCTAGCAGTCAGAATTACACCTTCTTTTCCTCTAGTAATCAGACTTGTAGTCATTTAGATTACTTTTATGTAATGGCCCTTTAGCAGCAGCAGTCATAGATGTGGATATTTCGACATACTACGCAGAGGTAGTTATTGATGAAGAGTCTCCTCGGGATCAACAGATCTTCTGACCCTGGCAGTTGAATGAGTCTTTGCTGTGGGACAAAGTTTTCCAGACTAAAATGAGAGACTCCATTCAAAGGTTTCAAGCCCATAACTCATCCGCTGATACTGACCTATTGTAAGATGGGAAACCCTGAAGGCAACATTCTACACTTGTTAAAAATACTTTTTTTGAGCATTGCTCATAACACTTGTTTGCTTTCTTTTTATATGGCCGACAGAGACAAAAAGAGCGAGAAGGAAACATGGAGATTAATTGCTTTGGTCATATGTCTAAGGCTATTAGTGCAAGATTTATTTTGAACAGCATCATTTGCTCAAAGACTGGAATGAAAATGGTTAGTCTGGAACTAGATGAAGCATAGCAAAAGGAGAACAAACATAAGAGAAGAAAACAGGAAGTAAAACCACCTAAAACAATAAACTACAGAAGTACTATTTATATATGCTGAGAATTTTTAAATGAATCCAAGTTTTGCATTTATTTAAAAAAGGTAGAAAAGAAAATTTGGAAAGTAATTCCTGCTAGAAATAAAATACATATATGCTAGTTAGAGTCAATGGGCATACACAGAAAAGACAAAAATAGAGAATACATCAGCAGATAAAAACCATTTGGTCCAATCAGTTTTTCCATCTATGACTTCCTACTGTTCTGGTCATAGTGGCAGCATGGTTCATAGTGACAGTACTTAGATTAATCTTCGTTTGCCTAATTAATTTTTATATTCTTCCTTGTTTTATCATTATGTATGATTTTATTGGAGGTTGTGAGTAAGAAGTACTTTTTAGGTAAAATAAATAAATAAACAGTTGATCTAAGGTCTTCTCCCTCCTTCCATCCCTAAGCTCTATTACAGGGAGCCTAACTTTAAAATCTATTTGCAGTAATGGATTTGCACATACAAGTGGACGCATGGAGAATTATTCTAGTATTTTATAAACAGTGCAGCTGAAAAAATATAATATGCAGGTATAATAACCCCAATTTACATGCAGAGGTAGGTATTTTATAAAGTATGTGCATATACCATTTTGAAAATACTTGATAATGGGTTCATTTGTTGCGTTTTGCATATTTGTTTCAATTGAATGCCCATCGCTACTGGTTAAGGGGCTCTCCGAGACAGGTTTGGGAAGCTCTGGTGGTGGGTTAGATTGTTAAAGAACTGTTACGTGGTAAAATTAACAGGCTAAATTTACATCTAAATATATGGTTATTTCTAAGCGAACAAAACTTGTATGGTTAGATTTATAGCAGCCATTTGAGCAGCTGCACTGAAGAGGACAAATCTAGCCAGTTAGTTACTGCTAAATATCACACTAACCAGCTAGATGGCATATTTATTAACCAGTGTTAGCATGCAGAAAAAAAATGCATTAATGCACAATATCACTAATACTCTGACAAGCATTACCATTTATCATTGAGAAATATGGCTGAATAAACCAGAAAAAGTTATGAGCAGCTTCACGTTCAAATGCATGCAAAGTAGCTCATAAATATTAAATGGGTTTAATATTTATGAGCTAATATTTATTAAATAGGTTTAATATTTGTGAGCTAACATGAATTCTGATAACCTTCATGATAAGCCTTGTAGTTAATTATACCTCAAGAAATATATTTCAATTCCCTGAGAGCATTGGCAGACTAATGCCTGCCAATGTACTCAGTTCTCCCTTCCCCCACCCTGGATTTCTAAAGGGGTAGCTAGTCCCAAATTCCAAACACTCTGCAGAATAAACTGCCCCATCACAACTCCTCCCTAAAAGTGATCCCCACTCATCTTCTGCAAGCATTAAACCTTCAACCACAGATTTTCCACTACCTCACCATAAAAAATACTCTGGTAGCCCCAAATCCTCCTAAAACCCTTCCTCCTCACTTCAAACCCACAATATATTCTGGCAGCCATGCCCCCTGGGTGGCATCCATATTACACAAATGAAATATTCAATTGGTGAATCTGTGCTTTCCGGATCACTCTTGGGGTCTCCTTTGTTCCCACCCGGCTTTTAGAGTCTCCCTGGCTAGGTTATTGAATTTCCTCCTGTCTGCTATGGAAAGGATTCCCTTTTGGTAGCTGAATTCCACAGCTTAATTCCCTTACTCCACTCCTCTTTATGTGTACTGTGTTCATTCCATCTGTACTGTCTCCACTTGGTGAGCAACAGATAGGAAGTTCTCTCTTTCTCTCCTCCCATGAGGCACCAACAGAATCGTCACTCCTCCGAAAGATTTCTGCTATGATGGCAGTGTACAGTGTGTACAGTATTTCTCACACTGAGTGACACAGGAGTGGACTGCAAGGATCCCAAAAGCACTGAGCAAATGCCAGCCACAAAAAACAAGACTCCTTTACTGCTAGTGCTAACATTATCATCTAGGCCCCATCCCACAGGACCAGAACTTAGAGGAACTAAGGTTTTCATCCATTTCTCAGGCAATCTCTTTCCCTTTTTTCCATGGAAGAAATGGTTGGAATAAAATGCCTTCCACAAACAAAAATACCAAACTGATAGAGAATTGGCTCACTAGGCTCTACACGTGGGCAAGTAGTTATTCTTTAAATTAACATCAAGGGTCAATCACCAAAAGATTTAGTCTGCACTGCAGGTCTAAAGCAGGGGAGAAAGAGATAAAATGTTCCTTCTTTCTGAAACTCCAATTACCACACCCCTCTAAGAAACTTCTGCCAACATTATGGTTCACATACTAGTATAAAAGCTGGAAATGCAGCAGCCTTCAGTGGAGGTTGCTGCAGGTGGCACATTCTTCTGGCCTTTACAGCATAGTAGTACCCGTTTACAGGCATAAACTCCTTGGTAATTTCCCAATAGGACTTTACAGATGATTTTATATAATTTTGGATTAAAGTGAAACTACTCATATCTTTAGCCATTTTGCAAGATTTTAGAGTCACCTGTCCAAGTATTAGAGTAACCTGTCATTTCTCTGGTCTAAGAGTTATCTGTCATCTACCCCCTCTGACATATATAACGCTGATGTAAATCTTCATATCACTGGCAAATGTGCACATTTTCCTTTGTTACCCTTTCACAATGTCACTGTAAAGAAATGCAACCTGATTCTCCGGAAGATTATTGGGGCCCAAGAACAGCAGAGATTGGTTTTGTTACTGTGAGAAACATGGACGGAATCTCTGGGTTTTAAGCCTGTCTCTGACAATAGCTTGCAAAACAACACAGCAACCACTGCTTGTAACAAGGAAAAATTCCAATTGTCTTGAGCACTTTACTTCGGCCATGTAATGTTTGGCCGGCCTTGGGACATCCCCGCGAACAGCTGCATTCACTAGGGATGTGCAGAGCAAAATTTTATGTTCATATTTTTTATGTCCGAAAGGGGGTCCCACTTGCGGCCAATATGGACATAAAAAAAATCCAATGAGTTGGGTATATGTACATATGTGCAAAAAAAAAATTTAAACCCCCTCACCCTCCTTAATCCCCCCCCCAGACTTACCACAACTCCCTGGTGATCGAGCGAGGAGTGAGGACGTCATTTCTGCAATCCTTGGCGAGAAGCATGTGACGTCGGTGGCACGTCGAGTGACGCGGCGTCACGTGATTCCCGGCTCGTTCGCGCCGGACGGCTCGTTCGGCCCAAAAAGAACTTTTGGCCAGCTTGGGGGGGCCTCCTGACCCCCCCAAGCTGGCCAAAAGTTCTTTTTGGGCCGAACGAGCCGTCCGGCGCGAACTTGCCGGGAATCACGTGACGTCGCGTCTGAGTGACGCGGCGCCACGTGATTCCCGGCTCGTTCGCGCCGGACGGCTCGTTCGGCCCAAAAAGAACTTTTGGCCAGCTTGGGGGGGCCTCCTGACCCCCCCAAGCTGGCCAAAAGTTCTTTTTGGGCCGAACGAGCCGTCCGGCGCGAACGAGCCGGGAATCACGTGACGCCGGCGTCACTCGACGTGCCGCCGACGTCACATGCTTCTCGCCAAGGATTGCAGAAATGGCGTCCTCACTCCTCGCTCCATCACCAGGGAGTTGTGGTAAGTCGGGGGGGGGGGGGGATTAAGGAGGGTGAGGGGGTTTATATTTTTATTTTGGCTCAACAATCGCGATTTCCCACATATCCCACATATCGAATCAATTTTTTAAGTAAAAAAAAAATATGAGTTGCGTTTTACTAATGCGGTCAATCCGAATGCACACCCCTAGCATTCACCCCAATGCTGCTGTAGCATCTTCGAGGTAGGAACTCTACCACTTCTGGCCTGCTCTGCCCCACCAACGTTTCTCCCTTAGGCATGTGCATGCAAAATTCCAGAGGCGGCAGTCCCTGATGATGTCACATGGCTGGGCATGTAAACCTCAGCCCCGCTACAACTGATGCCTCAGCAACGGGTCTCCTACCTTGCTGTGCCATGCATGCTGCTCCGTGTTCATGTTTGCCTTATTCCCAGGCCTGGATTTGCTAATAGGCACATTAGGCCTATGCTTAGGGTGACAAAATTCTCGGGGGCAGCATGGCAGCTGAAGATTTTCTGCTTCCCAGCTGTACTGAATGTCACTTAGCAGAAAACAGCCTTCTGCTTCCTGATCCAGCCCTTCCCCTCCTAGTACAGAGAGCACAAGGGAAAGGGTGAGGCTGGAAGGGACAGATCAAAGAAAAACTGTTCTGTTCCCTATTACAGCACACCCTTTCCCCTGCCACACAGCCCCCACCATCCTGTGCAGGGAACAGGAGGAGAAGGTTGAAGCCAGAACACACAGCAGGTAGCAAAGAAAAAGCCTGCTTTCTAATCCTGCCCCTCTTCTCTTCTCATTTTGGGACATGAGGGGAGGAGGTGAGCCTTGAGCAGATAGAGCAGAGCAAAGAACACTGTGCCTTACACATTCTGCTCTATTGTCCCTTGTTTAGCGGGAGGGGAACAAGAAAGTGGTGTGACAGCACCAATAGTGTCACTGTCTAGGGGTGGCAAAATCCTAAATCCATCACTGCTTTCTCCTGTTCCCTCTTCTTGCCTGTTTGTGCCGCCTTACCTTGTTTCAGTCCTTGTCTTCATGCCTTGTTCCCTTCCATGTATCCCTTCCATGTTCCCTTCCATGTATCCATGTGTCCCATCTTTCTCTTGTTTGTCCTCTGCCTGACTCATTTCTGATATCTGCTTTGGGTTTGACTTTGCTTCTTGATTGCTGCCTTCCCTAACCACTGCCTACACCTTGATGCTGCTCGCTATCTGCCTGCCCTGATCTCAGACTGGGCTTTCCACCATTTTTTCACTGCCTTCCCAACCTTTGCCTACCACTGGACTCTGCCTGACTGCTCTCTATGGGACCCTCGCCTACGTCCTGCCAGCTCCTGGAACCCAAGGGCTCAACCTGTGGGGAATGGGGCTGGTATAGATGAAGCCCACTTTGCCCCAGTTGAGTGTGTCCACCTGCTATCAACATGGGACTAGTTGGTTCACCTGCCATTGTGTCAACCATTTCACAGCCAATATCTCACGCTTTGTGACAGATTATGAGGCTATGAGCTTCATGGATTCATCCTTAGATCAGGCCATACCTGATTTGGCCCACCATGTCCAGGAGCAGTAAGAACAGCATAACCAAATAGGATTGCTTCAGGGTCTGTTGGTGCACATGGACGACATACAGGCTCAGCTATCAGCTCTAGCGCCCATCGCACCCCCTTCAGCTATACCAGACCAGGTTCCATGCCACACTTACTGCCTCCTCCCAGATATGACGGGGACCCCAAGACCTATAGAGGCTTCATCAATCAATGCTTAATGCATTTTGAGCTGTAAGTCACTAATTTTCCCCCCAAATGGACCAAGGTGACCTACATCCTCTCACTCTTGGTTGGTTTAGCTCTAGCCTGGTCATCACTTCTGTGGGAAAGGAAAGATTTCTTCGTGGGAAACTTGGATGGCTTTCTGAGGCACTTCTGAAGAATCTTCGATGACCAGGATTTGGCAGCTTCTGAATGATTCCAAATTACACAAGGCATCAGAACAGATGGGGACTATGCCATACTTTAGCCTCAGAACTACATTGGAATGAGAATAGCTTGGTTATCAATTCCTGGTAAGGCTTTGTGGAGCGGATCAAGGTTGAATTGGCCAGACACCTTCCAGCCGGCCTTGAGGATCTTATCACTCTCACTATCCTTATCAATATCGGCATTCAAGAGTAGACCAGAGAGAGGGAAGCTTCTTGGCAATATTTCAAGCTTGCACCTAAGTTTCAGTGACCTCTGGTGATCCCTACTAAAGAAACTATGTCTGCTTCCTCCACTGAAGAGCCTATGAAGTTCAGCAGAGCCTGACTCACTGAAGAAGAAAAGCAGAGGTGTTGATGAATCAATATATGCCTGTATTGTGCCGGTCAGGAGCACTTCACACTTGATGCCCTGAGAAACTGGGAAACTTCCAAGCATAGGATTGGTTGGAGAGACAACCCTAGGCCATCCTCTACCCCTCTCCTCAGTTACTTGTTCCAGTTGACCTAATCTCTGATATGACCGAGTTCCACATGGAAGCCTTCCTAGAGTCTAGCGAACTTAATTGAAAAAGCCCTTGTATGCCAATACAATCTCTCAGTGGTCACCTCTGAAAAGCCTATCAGAATATCATCGGTCTATGGAGATGCCTTCCCAGGTCATCTGACCATGATCACTGACCCACTGACACTTCTAATTGGAACAAGCCATTCTCTTTGTTCTACCAAAGGCAGTGAACTCAATCATCCTTGGTCTGCCTTGGCTGATCCAGCACAACCCTATCATAGACTAGTAGATGCTAGAGATTGTCCACTGGGGCCTTTCCTGTTGGCAACACTGCCTTCAGGTCTCCCTACTAGTACCTGTGATCCGGACATCAGCACCAGTCCTCCCTGGACTTCCTCCATAGTTTGCTGTTTTGTGGACATCATTATTAAAAAGCATGTGGAGACATTGCCTCCCCACCAGTCCAATCTGCTGCCAGGGAAGAGCCCCTAGAGGAAGGGTTTATCCCTTGTCTGTTCTGGAAACCAAGGCCATGATGGCTCACACCAAAGCAAACCTTGAACAGAGGTTTATCTGACCATCCTCTTCCCCAGCGAGGACAGTGTTCATTTTTGTCAGGAAGAAGGACAGCTGTTTGAGACCCTGCATCTTCTATCAGGGTCTTAGTGCCATCAACTGCAAGTATAATCATCCCTGCTGTTGATCACTGAGTTATTTGACTGCCTACAAGGAGCCAATATATTTTCAAAATTGGATCTCAGAAGTGCCCATTCGCGAAGAAGACAAATGGAAGATGACATTCTGTACCCAAGATGGGCATTATGAATATTTAGTAATGCAATTTGGTCTCTGTAATGCACCAGGGTTGCTTCAGAGCATGGTTAATGAAAGTTCCTGAGACCTTCCCTACTCCCATGTCCTTGTCTTTCTAGATGACATTCTCATCTATTCCCGCTCTCTGGCTCAACACAGGCAGCATGTCAGATACTCCAGAGACTCCATGAGAATCACCTCTACACCAAGCTTGAAAAATGAACATTCGACCAAGTGGAGCTACCATTCCTGGGTTACATTATCTCCCACCTCAGTCTTTGAATACACCCTGAAGAACTGAAAGCTATCCAGGAATGGTTCTAGCCCAAGGCTCTGCAAATATTCCTAGGCTTCTCAAACTATTATCCACAATTTATACATGGGTAATTCACCTTGGCAGAACCACTCACCCACCTCACTAAGAAGGGAGCTGACACCAGGAACTGGCCGGAAGAGGCCATTCATCCATTTGCTCAGCTCAAGACAGCATTATTCAAGGCCCCCAGGCTTCAACACCCAAACCCTTCAAAACCTTTCATTATTGAGATAGACACTTCTGCTACCGGAATTGGGGCTGTTCTCTCCCAGCACAACCACCAAGGAGCATTCATGCCTTGCTTCATTTATTCGAAGAAGTTTACCCCAAAAAGAGAAATTATATAGGAGACAATGGGCTCCTGGCTGTTAAACCCGCCTTAGAAGAGTGGTACCGCCTATCCTGTCATCATATACATGGACCACAAGATCCTTCAATATCTCCAACAGATACACCAACTAAATCTGCAGCAAGAGCATTGGTCTCTATTTGTTTACTACTTTGATTTCATGCTCAAGTACTGCCCAGCAGAGAAAAACCAGCATACGGATGCCTTGGCCAGGTCCTTTGATGCAGAATATCTGCAGGAAATATTACGTCATATCATTGATTCTGTAAGATTTCTGGTGGCTGTCATTGTCCCTGTACCCTGCTGGAAAAGAACATTGTCCTTAAACGATTTTGAGAGAAAGTGCTTTGATGGGCATATGACTCCTGACTGGACAGCCATGCTGTTATGAAAAAAATACTGGAACTGCTCCTACATCACAACTGGTGGCTTCAAGTAAAGCATGATGTTCATCGTTATGTGGAATCATGTCCTAACTGTGTAGTCAATAAACTAATTCATTCTTATCCCTGGGGACTGTTACAACTGTTGCCAGTCCCTGAAAGACCATAGTCCCACATGGCCATTTACTTTATCACAGACCTTCCTTCCTCCAACAGTTGTACTATCATTTGGGTTGTGGTGAATTGATTTTCAAAAATGCCCCACTTCATACCACCTTCTGGATTTCCCTTGGCCCCAGAACTGGTTCACCTCTTATTTTAGCATAGCTTGCCTGAACTCATATTCTCAGACCGTGGAATACAGTTCAATTAAAAATTCTGGAATAACCTTTGTCTGAAATTCAAGATTTCACTGGAATTTTCATGTATCCACCATCTCCAGACCAATGGGCAGACCGAACGACCCAACCAAATCCTCAAGGGCTTCCTATGAACCTACATGAATAAGTGCAGAATGATTGGGCCCCTTTACTCCCGTGGGCAGAGTTCTGGCATAACAATTGCATGAAGAATCTACAGGCTCAGATTTCCTCTTCCATTACTACTGATGGTCTCAAATCCCACAGCAGACACCCTGGGCCAGGACCTAGGGAAGCTTTGGCACAGGACATGCCATCTTCCTGACACTGTCACAGAAACGTACAAAATACAGGCAGTCAAGAGATGCTGCTTGGGTCCTTTCAAACTAGGGGACAAAATATGGCTGAACACCTCTAACTGCTGTTTAAAGATTCTGTCCTTGAAACTTGCACCACATTTCATTGGCTTGTACCCGGTTAGTCAACAGCTGAACCTGGTTTGTTACCAACTGAATCTGTCTCCTACTCTCAAGGTTCACCACACATTCCATGTGTCCTTACTCAAGCCTCTTCTCTTCAGTGGTCTACCAGTACAGCCACTGAAGAGAACACATTATGTGGTACTAGACTTTCTGGATTTGGACCAGAATAAAATACCTGGGAACCTGCACCCATCTCACCAAGGAAGTGCATCACCTTTACCCTATAAGCCCAAGTCCAGGGGTTTGGGGAGGGGTTTAGAAAGTTGGGTAATGTAACATTTGGTGGCTGTGGGATGTCCCCACAACCAGATGCACTCAACCTGAAGCCACTGCAGCATCTTCGAGGCAGGCATTTCCCCTATAGGCAGGGCCGGAGAGAGCAAGAATTAGGCCTGTGCCAGCTAAGAAAAGTAGGCCCCCATGTAAGGTTCTGATGTGATACTTAATAAGAGAAATCATTTTCTAAATTTCCTAAATACTTTTTATTTATTTAAGAAGGCTTTACGAGCTTTTTAGCAAATTCTTCAATTACAATTGGAAATTTTATTTATACATGTTAGAAATACATTAGCTTTTTTTTAAATTTTGCCCAACAAAAGTAGGCCCCTTGAACATTGTAGGCCCTAGCCAAATGGCCATGCTGGCACCCCCTCTCTCCTGGAGTGCCTGTAGGCATGTGTACACATCCCAAACCAGCCTAACAGGGCACTAAAACTCCAGTGGCGGTGCTCCCTGATGATGTTACATGGATGGGAATTTAAATCCTAGTTGCGCTATAGCTGATGCATCAGCAACGGGTCTCCTGCCTTACCATGCAGTATGTGTTGCTTCCTGTTCCTACTTGTCTTGTTCCTGTTGCTTCTTCATGCCTCCTTGCCTTGTTCCAGTCCTTATATCCTGCCTTGTCCTTGTCTTGTCCCTCTCTGTCTTTGTCTTGTTCATCCTCTGCCTGACTTCCAGTTCTGACTCTGCTTTGGTTTTGACTTTGTTTCTGGATTGCCACCTACCCTGACCACTGCCTGGACCTTGATGCTGCTTTTACCATAAAGAAGCCTTAGATCCGCTAACAAAGGTCTTTTATCAATTCCTTCTATTAAATCTGCACACCTTAGTCAAATACGAGAGAGGGCACTATCTATCACAGGATCAAAGCTGTGGAACTCATTACCATCCCAATTAAGAATGCAACAGGAAAAAAATAAATTTAAAGCAGAACTTAAAACTTGGCTATTCCATGCGGCTTACAGTGGAGATGAGAAATAGATATGCATGTAACTGTACAATCACAGGTAGCTTTGTGTTTTTACTCTTAAATACTGGAAGTATGTTTTATGCTTTTAGTATTTATTGGTTTAATATTTATGGTTTCTGATATTTTTAGTACATCTTTATATCTTTTAAATTTTATCTTTTGTTATTTCAACTGTTTGTAATTTCTTTTATTGTATTTTATTGTTATGTTAACCGCTGTGAAGGCCATGCTGAGACAACGGTATATAAGCAATAATAAACCTTAAACCTTAAACCTTTTTATCTGCCTGCTCTGACCTCGGCCTGGACTCAACTACCGTTTGTTCACTGTCTGCCCCAACCTTGGCCTACTACCAAACACTGCCTGACTGCTATCTATAGGACCCTCACCTAAGCCCTGCCGGCCCCTGAAACCCAAGGCCTCAACCTGTGAGGGAAAGGGTTGGTATAGGTGAAGCCCAGAACTCCTCCCAGATGAGCATGTCCACCTGCTATCAGCGTGGGCCTAGTAGGTTCACCTGCCAGGCTGCATCAATCACGTCATAGCCAAAGGCTCACACTTCATGACAAACTATGAATACTGGAAACAGGGCAAATTTGAATAAAGAATCCTTTGGTACACCGATCCTTTTTGGTTTTTTGCTATCCACCATTAGATCTCCATTGTGTTAGCAATAAATGATATGTAGGTGAAAGGTTAGGAAAAATATTGGACTTCTGTGAGAGTTATCCACTGGATGGCACTATTGACTAGGCAATTCTGAGATAATTATACTAATTTCAATCAATATCAGATCAATGCAGTGATGTCACCAGATAGTGTATAGGTGTAACAATCATGGTAGGTTTTTACCATGATGCTAACTTATAACAATGAGTACATAATATGTATATCTGTGATTTATTTCCAACATAATATGTAACATAAAAGATTTCACAACTCTTTCTCTCTCTCTCTCTCTCTCTTGTTATTTCTTTTGGATTCCAGCTCTATCATATTTGCTGATAAATTTCTAACAATGAAATATACACTAATTATTCTAAAAAGACCATCGCCTTGTGATATCTAAAAAGGGGACCATGCAGATAGAACAATTTATAATTCATAATAACTTGAAGGGATGGGATGGTAGGGAAGGAGGTGAGGAGATGGGGGTGGGGTAAATCTTTCATTTCAAGGATGCAGGATTCGATAGCGAGGGATGGAGCCTGGAACATCATTTTTATACATTTGTTTTTTTAACTTTTTTTTGCTGCCTCAAGGGATGATAGGGGGGGGGGAATGGATAGGGAGTCTCACATGACCCCCAGGAATTAAATGCAGACAGGGAGGCCACTGTTTGGACCCCTTGGACCCTTTAAGCAGATCCCCACGAACATTGGAACATTTGCAACATGCTGATGCTCCTAGGTAAAGTTAGGTGCCCCCTCAAGAGGTGTAGCTAACTTTAGATAAAAAATAGAGGCTTCTAAATGTTGAGGCAAGCTGCATTGTTTGATTGCCATACATAAATTGATTTTCAGCTTGTTTTAATATCTGCATTGCACCAGTTTTCTGGGAGAGAAAATGTATAGTATTTGTAATTTTGCACATTTTCTATGTGTTAATGCATTTATTTGATAAATGTTGTTTACTTTAGGGTAAAGCCTAATGTGGCTTAGTAAATGACCCCTTAAATTAGAATCTGAAACGATGAAGAAATAAATAACTTGGCCAGGTAACAAGAAACATCAGCGAGAGAAGTGGGATTTGAATGCTGGATTTTCTTATTTTCAACCCTCAGCTCTAACTATCTGGCTACTATTGACTACCACCTGCCATTGCCTCCTTGGCCCTAACAGTTTTTTCTCCTCTCCTTCCTTTCCTTCCCCTCCTCCTCACTATCTTGATTATCTGATGCTGCCTGCCCCTGCTGCAGCTTTCCTCTTCTGATTGTTGGATTTAATTATCAAAATCTCAAGGGCAGGAGCCTATGGATCTGAAAATTAATGGGGGGGACAGCACAAGGCTGAAGGTTCACCTAGGGCTGACTGAAAGGCAGTCACAGACAGCCATGTGCAGCCTCATCCTTCCAGCCCATGCAGCCCAATGCAAGCACAACTGTATCTTCCTGCTCATGCAGGCTGAAGCAAGCATGCCTCTACCTTCTTCTGACCAGTGCAAACCGATGCAAGTATGGCATGAGATGTCTCCTCCTTCCAACATGGTGTTAAAAACCTTGCATTATGAGCAGATTTGGTGCAAGGGTATTACACACTACAGATCTGTGGTTCCCAACCTATCCTTGAGGACCCCCCAGCCAATCAGATTTTCATAATAAAAACAAAATGAATGAGTTATGTGTGCATGCATATTCATTGCAGATATCCTGAAGACTTGACTGACTAGAGGTCTCCCAGGAAAGGTTTACAAACCATTGCCCTAGGTGAACCTTCAGCCTTGTGCTGACAATCCCCCACCTCCCCATTAACTTTCAGGCCCATAGGCTCCTCCCTTGAGATTTTGATAATTAAATCCAACAATCATTTTGACCACCCCATCACCACTTCTAGAACAAGCCTGTAAAAGCATATCATTGGACATCATGAGGTCCATATTCAGTCATTGCGTGGCTTGGCTATTTAGCCAAATAAGCTGAATATCATACAGTTAGCCAGATAAGTTTATCTGGCTAACTTTAGGACTAGTCTATGGGCCAACCAGAGTTAGCTAGATAAGTTATCTGGTTAACTTTGAATATCGTAGTTAACCAGGCAACTTATCCAACTAACTCCACTCCTTCCAGTTACACCCCCAGAAAACCCCTAACTTAGGCCTGCATTTATCAAAATGCACTAAATATTGCATGCGATAGGAAAATGGGTGTGTTTTATGGTAATAGGCAGTTTATTGCAATTTGTGCTAATACCTATGCAAAGCACTATGTTTAAGTGCCAGAATTGATGTATTTCCTACATACAACCACTGGGGGGACCATGTTTAAGGAAAGAGGGACAGGGAGAGAGAGAGAGAGAGAGAACCTAGCCATAATGCCCTCACGCTAGATAGGTATTTATATCTCTATGGGAGGCCCACCTAGGAACGCGAGGTGAGGTTTAGGTATTAGTGTAGGGGGTTAGGGGCCACTTTGACATTCAAAGTGAGACGTACGAACAGAATAATGCTCTCGTGAAGATTTGATGACCTTCGGAGAGAGTAAACTCACCCCCAGAATGTTATGGCAAAATTCAAGGGCTGGATCTTCCAGTTCTCAACACATGCAGCCACTAAGCAACCCTTTTCAAGAGCCATATCATTTAGTAAGGGTGTGCATTCATTCCCTACGAATTGGGAATCTGCAACATATAGGGCCCTATTCGTTGTATTCGTGGGGAAGCGAAACGTATTGCGATTCCCCACGAATACAACAAATTTTCGCTGAATTATTCGGCCGCCTAAAGGAGCCAATTTAAACAAACCCCCCTCCCTCCTGACCCCCTCAAGACTTACCAAAACTCCCTGGTGGTCCAGCGAGGGATCCGGAAGCCATCCCCTCACTCACACCCTCGGCTGCCAGTTTCAAAATGGTGCCGATAGCCTTTGACCTACTATGTCACAGGGGCTACCGGTGCCATTGGTCAGCCCCTGTCAAATGGTAGGCATACAAGATGGCACCGATGGCCATGTGACAGAGGCTGACCATTGGCATCAGTAGTCCCTGTAACATAGTAAGGGCAAAGGCTATCGGCGCCATTTTGAATACTGGCAGTCGACGGCCGGAGTGCAGGAGGTCGCTCCCGGACCCCTGCTGGACTTCTGGCAAGTCTTGTGGGGGTCAGGAGGGACCCCCAAGACTTGCCAAAAGTCCCTGGTGGTCCAGCGGGGGTCCAGGAGCGATCTCCTGCACTTGGGCCGTCGGCTCCCAGTAATCAAAATGGCGCCGAAAGCCTTTGCCCTTACTATCTCACAGGGGCTACCGGTGCCATTGGTCAGCCCCTGTCTCATGGTAGGCACACAAGATGGCACCGATGGCCATGTGACTGAGGCTGACCAATGGCACCGGTAGCCCCTGTGACATAGTAGGTCAAAGGCTATCGGCGCTATTTTGAAACCGGCAGCCTAGGGTGTGAGTGCAGGGGATGGCTCCCAGACCCCCCGCTGGACCACCAGGGAGTTTTGATAAGTAGCAGGGAAACGAATAGGAATTAATGTATAAACGTATCGGGGGGGGGGGGGGGGGGCCTTGCCGAATGCAATGTATCTGCCCCCCAACGAATACGAATCCCGAATGCAATCTATGGCGTCCCTCTGCACATTCCTATCATTTAGTAAGACCTCTCAATGGCTGTGCTTGCTGATGCTTAACAAGTGTTTCCAGGCCAGGGTATATATCTGCGCCACAGGAATGTTTTCCATACAGGTTGTGGTAAAGCAGAAGTTGCTATATTAGGGATCAGGGATCTGTTCTGTTAGGCAGAAAGATTGGTCAACTGAATGTGAAGAGAAAAATATACATATACTGTTTATTTAAAGTATGTACACATTGCAATTTTGCAGGGGAGCAGCCTGGTGATGACTCCTATGGCCCGAGACCAAGTGGCCTCCGCAGGGCATGACATCACTCATGGCTGCTGCCTGCTAGCCCTGAAGAGAACACTGTGGTGGAAGAGGAAGTGGCAGAGGAACAGTGACAGACTGTGGAGGAAGAGAAGGAGAAGTTATAAGAGTCCCAGCTGGCTGTTTCTGTTTCTCAGTCACTCAATCTTGGGTAGCTTGAAGGTGGCTAGCAGAAGGGTAGCTCAGTAGAGGAGGAGCTTGTCTCTCCTCCAAAAGAGGAGGTACAGGTCTCTCCTGCAGAGAGGCAACTCCTCCACATAAATTTCCAAATTGGTGGCAAAGATAGTGTGACTCAGTATGGAGATGCATGGCCTCCAGGATGCTATGAGGGAGGAAATGCAAGGGCTCAGAGATGTTGTGAGGGAGGAGATGCAGAGATGCAGCATGAGCTATGGGCCATTCATCAAGGACTGGCCACCCAGACTACAGTGTGGAGGGAGTTACTGCAGCAGATGCCCCCTTGGTAGTCGCAGCCCCGCCAGCTCCCTTCTTTGTGATACCCTACTGGATGTAGCCACTACCAGCCTTTGCTGCACCACCAGGCTGGATAGCCTCTCCCCAAGCTGGAGTTTCATCTGCACCTTTGCCCGCTCCACCTAGTCCTCCACCATCCATCATGTTATCTCGTCTTCTAATGCCACCACCACCACCAATTCTACCCATACAGCCTGCAGTATCACCATTGCCACCACCAGACAGAGATTCTCCTACCTCTCTGAGGAACCAGGTGGCTGAAGAGACAAAACCCACCAAAGCTGCCAGTCTATCTTCTCAGCTCACTCAAAGTTCTGCAGGATCCTCCAGTAGCTATGATGGTATACTACTGCCGCCAGGTCCTGTGTCCTCCGAGGTCAATGTAAGCTGTGGCACTCATTTGGAGTGTTTCCTTTTCATCTAGATTTTTTTCCAATCCCTCTAGAAGAGGCATGCATCTGATTTTGGCCATGTTAAGTAGCATTCAGCAGACTAGAAAGATCTCACAGACTTTAGGTGTATTGTAAAGAAGGCATCCCCCAGATCTGTCCAGACAGAAGAAATGTGTTTTGAGTAGGCAAAAGGTGTTTTCAATGACTGCCCTGGTCTGTTGGTAAGCCCTATTGTAGTGAGCCTCTGCTGTGGCCTTTGGGTTAGTCAGTGGGATGAAGAGTCAAGTTTTGAGTGGATATCCTCTGTCAACTCTATAGGAGAACGCAGAAAAGAGCAGAGTTACATATGCTTTAGGGTTGGGCAGCAAAGCAATTCACAGGAAATAGTTAGAGTGGTTCTCCCTGTCCAATGCTGACAGTCTACTTAGATATGAGTGAGACAATAATAGGAGGTTAGTTGATGTGTAGTGGTTGTGATAAGTGCATTCCTATCTAGAAGTTAGCTGCAGATTCTGTGTCCTTCCTGGAAGTGGTCATGAATTCCTGACTATGAAAGGATGTAGTAAATAAATAAGCAGTAGTAAATGAACACACATAAATTGGATGTTGTTCATACGTATGCTATACTTAAAACACCTCATTATGCACATTCCTGCTAATACCATCCTGAGATGTCCCTAACATGCCCCTTTTTTGCATCTGTATCTTTGCTTGCACATGCGCACATACACACATATGTGGGCCTTGTTAAAATATGCATTACCTACACATGGACATATAGACGCATAAGGCCTGATTTTTAATCCCCTGCACGCGGGGAAAACGGGGGTTACGTGTGCGGCTGGGCCTTGTGCATGCTGCGCGCATTTTAGAAGAGGCCCAGACGCGTGCATAACCCCCATTACGAGCACATGAGCCAGTCCTCCTCCAAGGGGCGGTCCTGGGGCTGGGGAGCGGCGAAGCTGGAGTCCACCGGTATAGCGGCCATTTGCTGGGTAGCGAGCTCACATAGAGGCGGCGTGTATTTTTTAAAAATCTACCTAAGAACATAAGAACATAAGAAATTGCCATGCTGGGTCAGACCAAGGGCCCATCAAGCCCAGCATTCTGTTTCCAACAGAGGCCAAAACCAGGCCACAAGAACCTGGCAATTACCCAAACACTAAGAAGAACCCATGCTACTGATGAAATTAATAGCAGTGGCTATTCCCTAAGTATAATTGATTAATAGCCATTAATGGACTTCTCCTCCAAGAACTTATCCAAACCTTTTTTGAACCCAGCTACACTAACTGCATTAACCACATCCTCTGGCAACAAATTCCAGAGCTTTATTGTGCGTTGAGTGAAAAAGAATTTTCTCCGATTAGTCTTAAATGTGCTACTTGCTAACTTCATGGAATGCCCCCTAGTCTTTCTATTATTTGAAAGTGTAAATAACCGAGTCACATCTACTCGTTCAAGACTTCTCATGATCTTAAAGATCTCTATCATATCCCCCCTCAGCTGTCTCTTCTCCAAGCTGAACAGCCCTAACCTCTTCAGCCTTTCCTCATAGGGGAGCTGTTCCATCCCCTTTATCATTTTGGTTGCCCTTCTCTGTACCTTCTCCATTGCAACTATATCTTTTTTGAGATGCGGCGACCAGAATTGTACACAGTATTCAAGGTACGGTCTCACCATGGAGTGATACAGAGGCATTATGACATTTTCTGTTCTAATAACCATTCCCTTCCTAATAATTCCTAACATTCTATTTGCTTTTTTGACTGCTGCAGCACACTGAGCCGACGATTTTAAAGTATTATCCACTATGATGCCTAGATCTTTTTCCTGGGTGGTAGCTCCTAATATGGAACCTAACCGTGTAACTACAGCAAGGTTTATTTTTCCCTATATGCAACACCTTGCACTTGTCCACATTAAATTTCATCTGCCATTTGGATTCCCAATCTTCCAGTCTTGCAAGGTCCTCCTGTAATGTATCACAGTCTGCTTGTGATTTAACTACTCTGAATAATTTTGTATCATCCGCAAATTTGATAACCTCATACCTGATACTGTATAATGCCTTTTTAATGCACATTCACCTTTGAAAATTCACCTTTAAATGTTTAAAAAAAAATAAGAGGCTATGTGGGACATGTAATTATATCATGAAGCTAAAGGGAATGTTTTTTACCTTAAGCTGATTTTATATGGTTATCTCTAAAATGTTATTTCTTATTGCTCAAGATAAAAAATAAAATAAGAATAGTCAAGTGAATTTATTTTGTTGCATATGTAGGGCTGGATTCTAAATGCCCTGCACGCGTAAATCCGGCCGGATTTACGTGTGCAGGGCCCTCGCGCGCCGGCGCGCCTATTTTGCATAGGCCGCCGGCACGCGCACAGCCCCAGGACGCGCATAAGTCCCGGGGCTTCGTAAAAGGGGCGGGGAGGGGGAGTGTCCGGGGCATGTCCGGGGTCAGGGGGCGGTTCGGGGCGGGACCGGGGGCGTGGCGCCGGCCCAGGGGCATGGTCGAGGCCTCCGGATCAGCCCCCGGGTTGGGTGATGGCGTGCCAGCAGCCCGCTGGTGTGCGCAGATTTACGTCTGCTTTCAGCAGGCGTAAATCTGCCATCAAAAGGTAGGAGGGGTTTAGATAGGGCCGGGGGGGGGTGGGTTAGGTAGGGGAAGGGAGGGGAAGGTGTGGGGGGGTGGAAAGAAAGTTCCGTCCGAGGCCGCTCCGAAATCGGAGCGGCCTCGGACGGAACTCGGTGGGAACAGGAGGGAACAGGCAGTGCGCGCCGGGCTCGGCGCGCACAGATTACACAAATGTGCACCCCCTTGCGCGCGCCGACCCCGGATTTTATAAGATACGTACGGCTATGCGCGTATCTTATAAAATCCAGCGTACTTTTGTTCGCGCCTGGTGCAAATTTGCGCTTGTGCAAATTTATAAAATCTGCCTCCCCGTGTATGTATATCAGTCATGGATTTCCATTGGTTCTGTTGGGCAAGTTTACATTTACATCCTAAACATTTAAAAGGGGTGGTTGCAGGTAGAAACTGCAATAATTGTGGTATTACTGCAAAATGCAAAAACATTATCGCACTCTGCGGTAATACCTATGCGAAGCGCTAAGATAGTGCACATTGCGATAAATAGGCTATTATCATAAAACACACCTCTCTTCCTTTCGCATGTGATAGTTTGATGAATCTAGCCCTTAACTGGATATGCCCCTTTTATATCCTGCTAAATTATAGTTGGATAACAATATATCTGGCTATAATTTAGCCAGATAAGAGGCTCAATATGTAGTACAATCCATTTAGATGGATACCTTATGAGTTATCCATCTAAAGGCTTTTGAATATCTACCCCTTTTGTTTTATTTTCATTAAATCTGAAATGATTTGAAAATGCCTCTGAAAAAAATAGATAATATTAGGTTTTTCATTTTGGCAAATAGTGTGCATTATTTTCAAGTAGGTGCCATTTTCTGAAATGAAAAATGTAAATAAAATGAACCTAGAAACAACATTCTGGTCATAAATGAGCTAAAATGAGCTGAAAATGAATGAAACAAAACAAACTATATATACCTTGCTTGCACATCTTTAATATCCAAATGTTTAGAAAATAAAATATTTGCAAAAATTGACAGCAGCTATAAAATGTATGTCTTTGACTAGAATGTTTATAATTCAGTCAAACTCAGAATGATGGCAATTCAGGTTGTTTCAAACAGCAAATAATATATTGGGTATTCATCCTAGGGAAAAAAATGGTTGTTCTCCTGCATAGTGAGATTGTCATACTCATTATAACAGCAAATTTCCATTTATCCCAGCATCTGAATATAATAAACTCTTTTAAGTGGTAAGAGAAAGATAACAGAGTGTCTACAGCTTAACCAACAGTTAATCCTTTTGGCTAATCATGCAAGCTGCTGTCACTAGACTAGACTAAAATATTTCCTCATAATTCCTCTTTTAGTGACAAGCACCAGATGCTCAAATTAGATATATAAGAAACAAAATCTTTGTAGACTGAGCCACCCATTTCATACTCTTGCAGTTTCCAACAATAAAAGTTCAGGAATGCAGTAAACTTGGGGTAACATCTCTAACTTTTATGTTAAATAGCTTCTAATCGATCTGCCTTCCATAAATCTGAATAATCCATTTTGGAACCTACAATGGCCTCTTATATATATCAGGGACCTGTTTATCTATTGGGATTAGAAACTCTCTTGAGTTATAGAAACCATTCCAACCTTAACAAGAAAAATAGAGGAAAACTGCCCAGAGAAACACAGCTCCTTGGATACTTCGCCAGCTCCCCTGAAGACATCTCTTCCAACTCCAATACCAGCTCCCACTGAGCCACGTATATAGACCAGAGTTGGTCAACCCTTAACGAGGGAGGGACCCTCACTTTCACTCAAATTAGCCACTATGCCCCTTGGACCTCCCATTACTGAAATGCTTCTCTATGTACTTTATGGGAAGACCTAATCAGTCTTATATAAGAACATAAGAACTTAAGAACATAAGAAAATGCCATACTGGGTCAGACCAAGGGTCCATCAAGCCCAGCATCCTGTTTCCAACAGTGGCCAATCCAGGCCATTATAACCTGGCAAATACCCAAGTACTTGCACAAGTACCCAAGTCTTGCACATGTTTGACTCCTAAATGGTATTTAACCCCACCCCAGTATGCCTGTCATGCATGAATGGGGCCATAAAAGAATTTGTTTCTCTTTGGGGCTGGAATCACTCACCTGCTAGCTCTCTCACAGTATCTCTTACTTCCCGGGCTAGATCATTTAAGAACATAAGAACATAAGAAAATGCCATACTGGTAAGACCAAGGGTCCATCAAGCCCAGCATCCTGTTTCCAACAGTGGCCAATCCAGGCCATAAGAAGCTGGCAAGTACCCAAAACTAAGTCTATTCCATGTTACCATTGCTAATGGCAGTGGCTATTCTCTAAGAGGTAGATCTTAAATAAGTACGCGCACGCGTACTTTTGTTCGCACAACCGGCACGAACAAAAGTAAGCTGGATTTTATAAGATACTCGTGTAGCCGTGCTTATCTTATAAAATCCGGGGTCGGCGCGTGCAAGGGTGCGCAAAATCGGCAGCCTGAGCACGCCGAGCTGCGCAGCCTGCCTCCGTTCTCTCCAAGCCCGCTCCAAAATTGGAGCGGCTTCGGAGGGAACTTTCCTTCCGTGTCCCCCCACCTTCCCCTCCCTTCGCCTATCTACCCCACCCCCCAGCCCTACTTAAATCCCCCCTACCTTTTGTTGTGCAAGTTATGCCTGCTTGAAGCAGCCATCTCTTCTCCAAGCTGAACAGTCCTAACCTCTAGTCTTTCCTCATAGGGGAGCTGTTCCATCCCCTTTATCATTTTAGTTGCCCTTCTCTGTACCTTCTCCATCGCAACTATATCTTTTTTGAGATGCAGTGACCAGAATTGTACACAGTATTCAAGGTGCGGTCTCACCATGGAGCGATACAGAGGTATTATGACATTTTCCGTTTTATTCACCATTCCCTTCCTAATTATTCCTAATATTCTGTTTGATTTTTTGACTGCCACAGCACACTGAGCCGATGATTTCAATGTATTATCCACTATGACACCTAAATCTCTTTCCTAGGTGGTAGCTCCTAATTTGGAACCTAACATCGTGTAACTATAGCATGGTTTATTTTTCCCTATATGCATCACCTTGCATTTATCCACATTAAATTTCATCTCCCATTTGGATGCCCAATTTTCCAGTCTCATAAGGCCCTCCTGCAATTTATTACAATCTGCTTGTGATTTAACTACTCTGAACAATTTTGTATCATCTGCAAATTTGTTTCTCACTCGTCATATTCCTTTCCAGATCATTTATAAATATATTGAAAAGTACGGGTCCCAGTACAGATCCCTGAGGCACTCCACTGCCCACCCCCCTCCACTGAGAAAGTTGTCCATTTAATTCTACTCTATGTTTCCTGACTTTTAACCAGTTTGTAATCCATGAAAGGACATCACCACCTATCCCATGACTTTTTACTTTTCCTATAAGCCTCTCATGAGGTAGTTTGTCAAATGCCTTCTGAAAATCCATACACTACATCTACCAGTTCACCTTTATCTACATGTTTATTCACCCCTTCTAAAAAGTGAAGCAGATTTGTGAGGCAAGACTTGCCTTAGGTAAAGCCATGCTAACTTTGTTCCATTAAACCATGCCTTTCTATATGTTCTGTGATTTTGATATTTAGAACACTTTCCACTATTTTTCCTGGCACTGAAGTTTCCCGGATTGCCCCGGAGCCTTTTTTAAATATTGGGGTTACATTAGCCACTCTCCAGTCTTCAGGTACAATGGATTATTTAAATGATAGGTTACAAATTTTTACTAATAGATCTAAGACTTCATTTTTTAGTTCCTTCAGAACCATGGGGCAAATACCATTCGGTCCTGGTGATTTACTACTCTTCAGTTTGTCAATCAGGCCTACCACATCTTCTAGGTTTACTGTGATTTTTTTATGTCCATCTGAATCTTTACCCATGAAAACCTTCTCTAGAATGGGTACCTCCCCAACATCCTCTTCAGTAAACACCAAAGCAAAGAAATCATTTAATCTTTCCCCGATGGCCTTATCTTCTCTAAGTGCCCCTTTAACCCCTCGATCATCTAACGGTCCAACTGACTCCCTTGCAGGCTTTCTGCTTCGGATATATTTTAAAAAGGTTTTACAGTGAATTTTTGCCTCTACATTCAACTTATTTTCAAATTCTCTCTTAGCCAGTCTTATCAATGTCTTACATTTAGCTTGCCAACACTTATGCTTTATCCTATTTTCTTCTGTTGGACCCTTCCAATTTTTGAATGAAGATCTTTTGGCTAAAATAGCCTCTTTCACATCACCTTTTAACCATGCCAGTAATCATTTTGCCTTACTTCCATCTTTCTTAATGTATGGAATACATCTGGACTGTGCTTCTAGGATGGTATTTTTTAACAATGTCCACACCTCTTACACACTTTTTACCTTTGTAGCTGCTCCTTTCAGTTTTTTTCTAATGTAATATATGCCATCACCTGCCAGCCTTTTCTTTTCACTCAATTTCTAGTTTGTGTCCTATTTTTTAACTCCCGATGCATTAGCATACCATTAGCTTGCTGCAATTGCAGATATAAAAAAACAAAAAAATTAATATGTGCATTAAGAATGTGCTGAATTAACATGCACAGTTGTCATGCTCAGCTAATTATATCGACCCTAAAGCTAGCAGTATCCTGACGCTAAATACAACCTAAGCTACTGAAGAGTCGTGTATGATGCAATCATTTTAAAAATGTGTTATGAGAAATGAAATAATGTTCCAAATATTTTACAAAAAAATCATAACTAAACTAACTAAAAGTAAGGAACAGAACCAAGAGCAGAAAACACGGTATAGTAAGGTGCATTAGTAGCAAAGGGGTGTTAAGCTCTATTGGTTAATATCAGAAATAAAACATCAGGAGACTCATTCTATGTAAGTCTGCAAAACTAAGTTTCCCAATTCCCCATATGGAAACTAAGGGTTTGCTTTTTTAAGTAAACCTTTCATAAATATTCATGGTCATAGCTTCTGGCACACATTTGCAAAGCTGTGTGGACACGAGTAATACATGACCTCAACAGAGTCAAGGGATATTATGTTCACATCATCACCAATGATATATGAGCCAGTAGTCAAATAGTCACTCATATGTTTGACAGCATTTCAGATAATTTTCCAGTTTGATATATTATATCCACCATGAGTATAGTATCTCTAGAACATATAAAATTAGAAAAACATTTATTGACTAAAATGATAATTAGAGATGTCAGGGGAAAAACTGAGTATAACTAACATGACTTCTTGGTGACAAGAAGTGTTAATCTTTATGACTAAATTAAATTATAGGCTAATATTAGTCAAATACTGTAAACCAAATTAAATGTCCATTATTTTTCTTTAGTAGACTTATGCAGAAACTAAAATAAATATCCATAATTTTAAAAGTCCAGTTCTGGCTAACTTTCGTAATAGTTGCATTGCAGCTCCTGATTTATCTTCACTTTATGTTTTATAAAACAGATTTAAGTTAGCATGGAAATGTGATCCATGGAACTGACCCAAGTGTTGAGTGCTGTCAACTACCACAAAGAAGAGACCTGTCCATGAGAATAGCCATGAGCAGAGCTGTTCTTAGACTGGTCCTGGGCTTGGTGAGGTACTGAAATGTGGGGATTTTCTCTCTTTTACATATAAGGGCATCTCAAAAGTGTCCCTTACTTATAAGATATATTTTTTGTTTTATAAAATCATGCAATAAAAAACAGTAAATAAGTGTGTGTTGGTGTTTTAGACACTTCCCACTAGGAGTGATCTTAGAGTGAGAGTTTTCTATATAGCAGAGGAACCCAAAAGGTTCCCTGTTTGTTCCTTTTAAATCTCCTCCAAGGGTGGAGTGCCCAGGCCTTCAGGGAGTAGAGATTGGGGTTTTGGAGGATTTTGAATGAAAGAATCATGAGGTGATCTATAGTGAAAGGGAATGCAAACTATACACTTCAGGTAAATTTTAAAAGGATCATGCATGCACCCATAAACATGTATATTGCAGCGCGAACAAAATTATGCCTCATGTTATAAAGTATGCATGTAGCATTTAAAATACTGAGAGACCACACTTCTAGTAGGGTTAGTTGGGGGGGGGGGGTGCTGTTACAGACACATTCAGAGGCAGACAAGCAAGGCAGGAGGAAATCCAGCAGCCAAGAACTGGAGCAGGCGGAGACCAGAACTGGGGCAGGCTAAAGTCAAAGACAGGAACAGGCATGTGCGTAAGGCTACAGGCACCATGGTCTGGGTAAACTGGCCTTGAAGTGGATCTCTGTAGACAGAGAAGATCAGCAGAGGGAATTAGGAGTTGACTGACTAGGATTTCAAAATGAAATTTCCATGGGAGCCAGAGTCTACAAAGGCCTGGGTGGAGAAACATGTGGAGCTTAGTTTTACTTTGACCAGCAGGAGGAATGGGGAGCTGGATTGATAGAGCCTAGGATCATCTCCCTGAAAAAACCTAGATATTTCAGTCACGACCTCTGTTGACATTGGGCCAAGAGATAGCGTTGGGGCTGCCCCGTAGAGACAGAAGCCCTGCTGTCTGTGACAAAGCCTCTCTTCTGGGGACAAGCGGCAGCAACCAAACTGCATTGGCTCTTCTGGAGGAGTGGAGGTCAAAGGCATGGCTGTTGGGGACAAGAGTGCATGTTGTAATTGGGGAGCCAGTGGGACACTCCTCCTTGCTGGATGAGTCTCTTGAGCCATATGTTGCAAATGATAATCTATTTTGCCAGTTAGGGTAATGAGAGTCTCATCCTTGATCTTCCCAGAGAGTCCATCAAGGAATATGGTAATTAAGCTGTCCTCTCACCATTTTAGCTCAGAAGCCAGTGAAATTCCACTGCATATTTGGCAAAGGTTCGGGAACCTTGACGGAGGTGGAACAGATCGGAGGCCATTGCTGCTGCATGACCTGGCTCCTCAAAGATGGTGAAAAACTGCTCCATAAACAGTTGAATGTTGAGTAAAATAGAATACACTTGCTCCCAGAGGGGAGAAGCCCAGGCCAGTACTGTTCCATTGAGCAACAAAATGATGTATGTGGTCTTAGCTTAGTCGTCGGGGAATAGTGGAGCCTGTTAGTTAAGTAATCCCTGACATCACTTAGGATTCCTGGTATACCAAGGTGGATTGGCTGACTGGGCATAAAAGGAAGTGGCGGCACCAGTGCAGGTGGAGGTGGTACCACGGGAGAGGTCAGAGCATCCAGCACGTGGTAAGGTAATCCATAGCCTGCGGCCAGGAGCTCCAAGGTGCCTTGCTGGTCCTGCAGCTTGTGGACTATACCAGGGATAGTTTGGAGTGAAGTCAAGTCCTCTGACTCCATGGCCTCAGCAATCTGTTGTGTCTGTGGGCCCTTGGGCTGAGTAGAGATTGGTTCTACCTGCAGGGTCAAACCAAGTATACGTCCAAGGAAGAAGAAGGGGAGCAGTTTGGGCTGAGGCAGAGAAACAAAGTAGGAGCAGGTTGGGCAGTCGAGGGATGGAGTAGGCAGAGATAAGGACTGGGACAGGCTAAAGGCAAAGCTGCTTGCTTTTATGTTTTATCTGGTACCGATCCAAAATGCAGGGCCATCTTTAGGTCTTTATGGTATGACTGCCACAGAGCTCCTTTAGTCCCAGAGCCCACTGTAAATGCATTATTCTTACCAGCCAATGATGCCTATTAGAACTCAAGAGGGTCAGCAGTATTGCTGAAATAGCATAACCAGTCTTTGAAAGTGAGTTAAGCCAATTACCGGTACACTTAATTGTAAAAGAACAAAACACAGAAAAGAGTAGGACTTATACCCTACCAGCAAGCATTGATCATTATGAACATTTGCTCTTCAGGAGGGTCTTATAAATCATTGAAATCATTCCATCATAATTTTGCAGTAGTTAAGCATTTTTTTTATAAAAACTTAAAAGTACTACTAGCTAATAAAAGGGAATGCTAATTCTTTTGATATTTTCTCTTGAGCCAGATATCTCTCGATGGTGGTTGAACACACTAAATCTCTGTGTCTCTGTGTGGATTTAACATCAAAATGTCAATAAACTAAGCATCTGATGAACAGATGGAAACAGTTTTTCATGTAAATACAGTAAGATATGCTTTTTCAAGTGCTAATGGTTTGACAATCTCTCATGCCTTACTAACTGTTCAAGCAATGTGGAAACAGTTAAAGAACAGACTCTCAATTGATCTCATTCAGACTCGATAAAATCTTAATTTTTTTTGCTGTATGCTTTTCAGAAGAAAAGATATTAGATGATCACGACACTTTCCTTGTTTATTTTTTTCTTTATTTGGAAAAGACATGAGCTTAAGTTGTCAAGCCTCTGAATGGCTATATGAAACTCACTTAATCCTTCACTTACAGTCAGGGTATTTTAAACAGACAAAATGCATTATACTTAATATAAACTCATAACAGACTGCAGATTTCTACAAGTTACATTTTACATCTGAGAAGCTATGTTAAGGTAAATGTACTGAAGTGTGGTAATTTTATTGCATTACTATGGAAAACTTATGAAATTTACCAAACTGTAAAGGCGGTATATAAACATAAACATTATTAAATAAATAAAAATGTGAAAAGCAGCTGATATTGTCCAATGTGTTGCGGTCCCGGTTGCCAGACTCGCGACCGGGTCCTTACTGTCCTCTCCACGCGGCAGCCTCCTACGGGGTCCGGTGTTCCGCGGGCCTACCAGGCCTTTCTGCGGCGGCGTCTCCACGAGGAAGACACCGCCGAGCCCCGATCTTGACTCTACCCCCCCCCCCCCCGTGGGTCCACGCGCGTGTGAAGGAGGGCCTTTGAAAGGCCCAGCTACAGGAAGCACCGGCCAGCCCCCTGGATGACGTCAGACACCGGCAGGGTACTTAAACCCGGCGTCTGGCGAGGGAAATCGCCTTGCAACTAGGTTCACTCTCAGGAGTCACTAGTTGCTGCGTTCCTGATCCTGATCCTGCTGATCCTGATCCTGCTGTTCCTGACCCTGGTCCTACTGTTCCTGCTCTTGGTCCTGCTGCTCCTGATCCTGATCCGGATCCGGATTCCCTTGGCTCATCTTCCTGGTTCCTGACTCCGGTTCCGCTTCTGACTCTCCGTGTCTGCCGCCTGCCTCGACTTCTGGTCAGTCTTCTCTTCTAGTCCCGCTGCCGTCGCCTAAGTCCCAGCGGGCCGGGTCCTCATGGGCTCCTCCCGGGGGGATCTCGGGCTTCCAGGGTGAAGATTCCATCTTCTCTTCAGGTCTCGCTGCCGTCGCCTAAGTCCCAGCGGTCCGGGTCCTCCCGGGCTCCTCCTGGGGGGATCTCGGATCTCCAGGGTGAAGACTTCTTCTCTGCACCCGTCTTGGAACTGCCTCCCAGCCTGCCCCTTCTCCGCGGAGCTCTCTCTTCCAATCATCACCCTCCGCCAGGCCAGCCCAAGGGTCCACCATTCAGTCCGCAACACAATGTGCAAAGTTAATGATCTGCACAAATATTGGATAATATTTTTACTGTGCATTGTCAAAGTTACTACATAAGGGGTGATAAATATTGTTGTAAGAGGATGCCAGAATCTGCCTGTTACTATTTATTTATTTATCGCAGTTTTCTATACCGGTGTATTGGACTTAACCTTCACATTGGTTTACAATCTCATAACAGTAAAAAAAAATAAAATATGCATACATCATAAAAACAACATAAAAAACTAATACATTTTATTATGCCTAACATACATTTCAAAAAACCTTAAAGAGTCAAATATACACCTGCTCCTTTTTTGTATCTTGCCTATGCATGATTCATAGCTTGCTTAGCTGTTATTCTCATTGAAGGCCTGTTTAAATAGCCACGTTTTCTGTAGTTTCTTAGTCTGCTAATCATGTCTCAAGTCTAAGTTCATCAGGAAGAGTGTTCCAAATCCTGGGTGCTGCGAGAGATAGTGCCCTTTCTCTGACTGAAGTTAGTCTAGCTGAGGTTAGAGATGGAATTGCCAATAGTCCTTTATTGGCTGACCTCAAGTTGCGCTGTGGTGTATGTAGTCTTATGGAGGCATTTAACCATTTTACATGCTCGCCATGTATTGCTTTATGCAGGATTGTTAGAGTTTTATACTGAATTCTTTGATCAACAGACAGCCAGTGTAACTCAATGAGTACTGGTGTTATATGTTCAAATTTCTGTGTCCCAGTCAATACTCGTGCAGCTGAGTTCTGCAAAATCTGCAATGGTCTTATTGTGGCATATGGCAGTCCCAACAATAAAGCATTGCAGTAGTCAATACCACTGAATATCAGCCCTTGTAGAAGTGTTCTAAATTCCTTTGTGTTCAATAGAGGTTTTAGTCTTTTCAACATGAGTAATTTATAGAACCCCTCCTTGGTTTTTGCTTCAATATGTTTTTTTATAATTTAATTCAGGGTCTAAAAAGACCTCCAGATCCCTTATTTGGATGCTAGCATAATTTGGTTATTTTCATATTTAAACTGATTCATCTCTTTATTCATTACTGTTTTTCGTTCGAGTAGCATTATCTCTGTTTTTTCAACATTTAGGCTTAGTTTCATCTGCGCCAGTAGTTGTTTTATTATGTTCAAGTACATAATGGTGGTTTTAAAAGTTTTTTCTAAGGAATCTGTGACTGGTATTATCTGTATGTCATCTGCATACATGTAGTACGATAACCCTAGACCTGACAAAAGATGACACAGCGGTATCATATAAATGTTGAGCATAGTTGCAGATAATGCAGAGCCTTATGCTACGCCAGTTTCAAGTGTAATGGTATTTGACAATACATTCTTCATGTTTACTTGGTATGTTCTATTACTCAAAAAGGATCTGAACCATTCTATTGTCTTTCCAGCTAGCCCGATTTCAGTTAATCTGTGAAACATGCACTAGCACTGTTTCATTTACCTTTATGGCCTCAGTCTCCTCAACAGGTCTGCTTGCCAGCAGTGGGGTAGATTTTATAAAAGTACACCCGCGTGTACTTTTCTTCGCGCACCAGGCACAAACAAAAGTACGCCGGATTTTAATAGATATGCGCAGGCTGCCAATTTTGGGCGCGCAGGCTGCCCAAAATTGGCAGCCTGCGAGCGCCGAGCCGAGCAGCCTGCCTCCGTTCCCTCCAAGGCCGCTCCGAAATCGGAGCGGCCTCGGAGGGAACTTTCCTTCCACCCCCTGCACCTTCCCCTCCTTTCCCCTACCTAACCCACCCCCCCAGCCTTATCTAAACCCCCCTACCTTTGTTTTAAAAGTTACGCCTGCCAGAGGCAGGCGTAACTCGCGCTCGACCGGCTGGCTGGCCACGCCCCTGGGCCAGAATCATGCCCGCGGTCCTGCCCCCGAATGACATGCCGCCGCGACACACGCCCCTGACACGCCCCCGGCACACCCCCCCCCAGGAAAGCCCCGGGACTTACGCGCATCCGGGGCTTGTGCGCGCCACCGAGCCTATTCAACATTGGCTCGGCATGCGCAGGGGGAACCTGGGGCAGGTTTTCGGGGGGTAAGTGCGTATCTTACGTGCGTACCCCTTTGAAAATCTGCCCCAGTATGTTTCAGAGGTCTCTTATCTGTGCGATGCCTGTCCATAGGAGGGTTAGAGAGGTGTGCTGCTCCCCACTGGGAGGGATCACTTGAGTTATCAAAATTCCTGTGCCCATGTGACAGAGGAAGATTTTGTAGAGTCAGCCTTAGCACAGGGCTGAGAGAGTGAGGGTCTCTCCTTGTGGAGGACGCTGGGTGAGTCTGGACCTCAGCAGAGATAGGACCAGGAGTGAGCTCTGTTTTGGGCAAAGGGGTGCCTAGAGAGAGAGGAAGAAATTCAGGAGTCCAGGAGGGTGAAGTCCTGGGACCCAAGTGAGTTCTGAAGAGAAGTGTATCTGGAAGTTTTGATAGTACAATTGCTATCTTGAACATTGCCTTTGAATCTTTTGAGATTTTGGAAATGCTGAATTCCTCAGCCTTGTTTACTTTATACAATGTATTTTATGCTGTTGTGGACCTATCCCTCCCAAAGCAGCTGGAGTGGCGAAACATAGGCCATGTCAGGGGGACCAAAACACTGCCGGTTATTTAGATATTATTGGAATTACAAAATATTGGATTTACAATAAAATATGTTGCATTAAAGAAGAATCCTGATTGTCTCCTGTGCAACGGAGTTTGTACCTTACTCTGACTAGCGCTACACCTTCGCTTTTTGGATATCACCTGTTTGTACTGCTCTCCTACTCCATTATTATATATGCAAGTTAAATACCTCCATAATACATTTTTTAATAACATTCATGAGGGTTTAAGTTTTTACCAAAATGTCAGGATTTAAAAACACATAATTTTAATTGTTCTTTTCATTCCCATAAACTGTCATGGGTACCCCACTGCACTTCAAAATTACAAAGCAATGTATTATTTCATGCTTTTAGTGTGCTTTAAACCAATATGGACATCAAGAACTGCAGGGCAAAAAATAAATACTTGGAAAAAAAGATTTTTCAATAACTGAACCTTATATTTATTACAAAATCCCAAATGTTCTGTCAATAAACCATATGATAATATGAAATTATTTTTCTTTATTCTAATTATTAGATTCCATTTTTTCTTCCTTCTCTTTGAATTTCTCTATTACATTTGTCAAAACATTTCAAATATTTTCATTTTGGTAGATCAGCTTTCTGTCAGAGCCATTCTACTTCTGCCCATTTTTACCATGCTCCTGCACAAAAAAATGTGACTTCTTCTTCTGCATTTAGGTGGAGTCTGTAGGTCTAGCCATTCTCTATCATGCTACACAAACAAATTTATCTTGCTTGTACCCTGTGTCTCAAGATCCTGCTGAAAGACATTGATCCACATCATAGTATGGTTGTGCTAGCATTTGAAATGAAATAGGAAATGAGTCATTTCATTTCTGCAACAAAACAAAAAAAAATGAACAATATATTGTTTGTTTTTCATTTTGTTTCATTTTGCCACTGTTAAAAAAAACAGCTGCCTTTTTTTTTAAACAGCCCCTGAGTCCCTCTCATTCTCCCTGTTATCATACCTTAAACATATGGAATGAAGTCTAGACTGTGTGTCCAGAATGAGGTTTTCGGGATGAAAAATTGTATGCCATCGGACACGCTGAGTCCAGATAGAAGCTTACACAGTGGAGTCATATATTTCAGTTTCATTTTTCATTACATTTTCATGCATTGTTTATATACAGCAAAAACCAGATACAAGAATCATGGCAGTGTACAGCAGTATACACAAAAATTCATTAAAATGAATTAAATAGGAATGCCAATATGCCTTGTAGGACCCTTGTCAAAATACTATGCCACGAAGATACCGCTGAACCAATCCTGACTTGTTGACGATCAGAAAGTTATGATAAGAACAAATCAGATAATATACTCATAATATCAACCTCTTTCAGCCAAGCTAAGAGGGTTTGATAGTCCAGGGTATCACAAGCAGCCGATATTATCAAAGGTGAATAATATGTAATCAATCCCATTAACAAATCCTTGCCTGATGACATGAAGTGTTGAAAGTAACAAGATTTCCATAGTGCAACTTTCTAATTCTGAACTCTGTAAGTTGTGAGCATCAAGGTAGTTGCTGAGCTGTTTCAGTATTACTCTTTCAATGATTTTGGAAAGAAAGGATAAAGATGAAATAGGCCTGTAATTCATCATGTTAGCAGGGTGCAGGGAAGGTTTTTTCGATACAGGGGGGAAAGGAATCCTTCCGTCTTTTCTTATGCTAAGGGAGAATGATGTTTATATCTACTTGGACCCAAAGTAGCAAGTGCTGAGGGGTGGCAGATGGGTTATTGCCAACTTTCATGTCCCTTTTTCACTTTCTTTGATTTGTTTATTTTTTTTCCTTTATATTCAGTGACTCAGATACACCGAATAATTGAATAACAGTACTCTAAACTGAGCTGGAGGTTGTTTTTATTTAGGTTACATTTTTCTTATGTTGTATATATCTGTGTTATTACACAAAATGCCTTTCATCATGTTCTTTTAGAAATGTATTTTATTTGCTTGCGTGATGAGACTAGATGGCAGGTGGTAAAATTAGGTTGATATATTTATAGATGATTTTTATGGAGATTAAAATATTAAAAACAAAAATCTATGCATTACTTGGCAGGTAATTCCTCTGTCTCATGCATTTCTGCCCTATCTGGCATCAAATCGTCTATTAGAGTAATATGAGATTTCCATCAATTGTAAGTAACACTTTTATTACGGGTGCTGTAACTTACCTAGAAGATTATGTCTAGTGGTGGCTATCAACCTGCTTCTAGGAGATTTGCACTTTTAGATTTGAAGAGGCTTTCTGTTTGTTTTTCGTTTTGAATATTATATTTTGAGCTGACAAATCCTAGGGGACTAGCAGCACTAAAACACGAAGTATGACTCAAACCGCCATCACTTTTAATGTGCTAATGAAACTCAAAAGTATTTCCTGCCTCTCCACTGATGTCAACTTGACTGTGAAGTTGTTGTGAGAGCGGGAAGGAGAAGGGGGGCCATGTCTTTCATCGTTCCCTAGAAGTAATCCAGACCACTTTTATTGAGCCTAGGGTCCCCTCAGGACAAATATTACCAAACGTGCCAACTGAGTGTCTGCACAAATATTTCTAACATGATATGGCTTAAGCTATTTTGCTTCAAGTTGAATAAAAGCAGTTCTTGCAGAGATTGAGATCAATGTATTTATAGATTACCTCATTTATGTACTTCGATTCCAGCATAATTGGAATTACTTTAGCATAATATTTTGTCATGTTTGCATGCATGTCTTAGAATTATGCTGATGATTAACTGCATTTGTTTCAATTGCTGTAGTTTAAATGTGAAAATTAATACCGCAGTGAAATATGTTTGACTTTGCTGTCACTGATGTTAAGTGCTCTGCTTGAAAACTATTCAATAGGGAGAGGTGAGAGAGCTTTGAGCAAACACTGGATCTGATTACTAAGAATGCAAGTCAGCCTGGCCCTCTGGTTCAGCTGCACTTCAATTCTCCTGCCCATCAGAACAAGTATAATATGTGTGAAGGCCCTGTCGCCTGTGTCCTCACTATGGAGGGGGGGCACACAGGCAGAGGCATAGCGAGAGTCCCTGGTGCCCAGGGGCCAATGCATTTGATTTGACTCCCCCCTTTTTCTCCCCCACCATCGCATGGCACAACTGTGTTGGATCGCTTTTCACTGGGGAAGGGCGAGAACCCAGCCTGCACATCACTACATGGTGCCGCCGTGCAGGGCCAGGGCTAACTTTTTTGCAGCCCTGTGTGAACAATTATATTGCTGGTCCTTTCTCATTCTGTTTTTTTTTTCCTATATTGTATTTGTATTTTTCTAATCAAGGTCAGTACAAGGGTATTAGGCACCCTAAGTGAATCTTACAGCTTTATGCCCATCCTTCCCCCCAACCATAGTCCTCTACACACACAATTTCAAATTATGTATTTATAATAAAAGATTTTACTTGAAAAGGGACACTCAAAGTACAGTCTTTGAAATAAAAACATCACAACAGCATGTATATTATATTTACATGCACTGCTATGGTGTCAACAAGAAAACCCTGTATAAAAGCCAAAAAGACCCTTGGAACATATATGATAGGACTATTGTAATGCATGTTGGGTATGGGCTTGGACCTCAGAAAGCCATGAGCAAGCTAAATTACAATTACTATATAATAGACCTCCCATTCGAAAACAGCATTAACTGCCAGCACTCAAATAGTTACTGCCCTATGAAAAGGTAACACTGCAAACAATTCACCAGGCCCTAAAACACCAATATACCACCTATTAGGAAAACAGAACAAACCAAACTTCTATAGATCCCTGCATAGATATGATAGATTAGCAGAATGTTTAACTTCAATGACAAATGCAGAACACAGACAAACCCTCGCCAAATATAGAATAAAGTGACTATAAAGTATAAATGGAAAAGTACAGACATATACTGAACTGGAAACCGCAACAAGTCAGACTCAGTATTTAGTGCATGTATGGAAAAACTAAAGCATCATTCTTCCTCAAAAAACATCAAACAATAAAATCAAGAAAAATAAAGCATCAATCATAATAGTGAAACCATATTAATACAAATAATTAATATTTCAAAACAGCAGATGAACAGAATAATATCCAATAATTAAAAATAATTCCCAAACATCAATACAATATTTCAAAACCGCACACACATCAAATAACACCCGATTAATTAAAATTAATAAGGATTTTAAAACAAATCACTCACTCTCCATACCTGGGAACTTTTGACTTCCATTCAACCTGAGATTATCAGAATAGTGGGAGGAGAAGGAAGATGCACAAACTTTCTCATACCTCATATACACACACATTCATCCTCTTGCTCACACTGACACACAAACACTCTTTCAAAACTCACACACACTGACAGACCCACAAAAGCTGGCTGGCTCCCTCTCTCTCAGGCTCACCCACAAACTGTCTCACTCTCTCTTAGGCACACGCTTGCTGGCTCCATTCCCTCTATTCCATATACAAACACTGGCTCCACTCTCTTTCCTCTACACAGACACACACACACACACACAGACTCCATTCCCTCTCCTCCACATACCAGTGGCGTAGCCAGAATTGATTTTTTGGGTGGGCACAAGGTTAACATGGGTGGGCACAAGGCATGCAGGTCTACTAGTTGTTTTCTTACTGATAAATAATGCCATATACTGCACCCTAGAATGGCTTTCTAAGTAGTTTGCAACAGCCATTATGTGTCATGTATGAAACTTTAAAATAATTTACTTCAATTATTTCAAGTATAGAAAACAATCAAATCCAATCATATAATAAAACAAAAATTAATATATTCTTTCATGAACCATCTTTGCAGAAACCCAGAAATCTTCATAAATACAATAAAATAGAATTAATCATCAGAACAGGTGCAGCACAGAGCTAGGTCAATTCACATTACAAGTAACATGAAAAAAAAAATTCAAATTCTGGTGTCATCTCAGCAAAAAATAACCCTCCACTGCTATTTTTTGAAGTAACAAACTCTTGCAAAGAAAGAGGCATCTGGAACCTTGACATACAGTCACAGCACTGACTCTCAGGATTCAAATAACAGCAACCTTATGAAAAAGCAGCCATGCAAATACTACACCAGGCCCTAGAACATTATTACATCACCTACTGGAGAAGTATAACAAGCTGGACTGCCACAGAGAAACTACACCTAGCAGAAATATTGCACTTCAGTCACACACACAGGCAAAACTGAGACTGACCCTAACCTAATATAGAAATAAGAGACTATAAATTAGAAACAGAAACATGCAGATAAAGCCAAAATAGAAAGCCTGAGAAACTAAAATGTCTGAACAGTGGAATACTTAAGAAAGAGCAAAATACAAAAATATAAGAATGCACATTCCCAAAGATCACATTTAAATTGCTAACATCTCAATATATATATATATATATATATTTTATTTTTTTATTTTATTTTTTTTACCTTTGTTGTCTGATCTTTGTATTTTTTTAATCAGTTGGTCCTGGTTTCTTTTTCCCATTTTTTCCCTTGTCGCTCATTTCATAATTCCTCTTCAGTGTCTTTTCTAATACTGTTTTCTTCCCTTCCACACACACACATATATACATACATGCTTTCTCTCACAGACTCCCTCACACACACTCAAGCTCTCACTCTCGTATGCTCTCCCCCACCCCCCCCAAGCTCACATTCTCTGCAGACATACATACAAGCTCTCACTTTCTCACCCCTCCCCAGGCTTATATTCTTATGCACACACAGACGCACATCCAGGCACCCATTCTCATCCACACACACAAACCCATACTCCCATTCTCACCCACACATACACATATTCAAGCTCCCATTCTCACCCACACATACACACATTTAAGGTCCCATTCTCACCCACACATACACACATTCAAGCACCCATTCTTACCCACACATTCAAGCTTCCATTGTCACCCACACACACAAACCCAGACTCCCATTGTCACCCACACACACAAACCCAGGCTCCCATTCTCACCCATATATACACACATTCAAGCTTCCATCCTCACCCACATATTCAAGCTTCCATTCTCACCCACACACATTCCATTCTCACTCCCATAAACACCCAGGCTCCGATTTTCACCCACACACACACACACACACACCAAGGCTCCCTTTCTCATCCACACATGCACATTCAACTCTGTGCACAGTTTCCGCTTCCTCCCCCCAGAGCAGGAAGATCAGCTGGCCTCTCCTGCTGCCACCGGTGTCCTGCTATCTTCGGGCCGTACGGCCGACCGATCTTCCTGCTGGGTTGGGAGGGGAGCGGAAGCTGTGCGCGGCGCTTCCGCTCTCCTCCCCCCAACAGGAAGATCAGTCGGCCGTACGCAGGAGGCCGGTGGCAGCAGGAGAGGCCAGCTGATCTTCCTGCTCTGGGGGGAGGAAGCGGAAGCTGTGCACGGCGCTTCCACTCTCCTCCCCCCCCCCCCCCCGAAACAGGAAGATCAGTCGGCCGTACGGCCCGAAGATAGCAGGAGAGGCCAGCTGATCTTCCTGCTCTGGGGGGAGGAAGTGGAAGCTGTGCACGGCGCTTCCGCTCTCCTCCCCACCCCCCCCCCCAAACAGGAAGATCAGTCGGCCGTACGGCCCGAAGATAGCAGGAGAGGCCAGCTGATCTTCCTGCTTTGGGGGGAGGAAGTGGAAGCTGTGCGCGGCGCTTCTGCTCCCCCCCCCAAAACAGGAAGATCGGTCAGCCATGTGGTTGCAGGACCGCTTCCCCACTTGTGCCGTGATGGCGCACCAGTCATGGGTTCTCCTCTTCACTGTCGCGGGGATGGAATCCCGCGACAGCCTTGCAGTTCCGGTGTCAGTTGGGTGGGCCTGGGTCTAAATTGGGTGGGCAGCTGCCCACCCAGGCCCACTTGTGGCTACGCCACTGCCACATACACACACTAGCTCCACTCCCTCTCCTTTACACTCACACACATACAGGCACAGGTTCGGCTCCACTGCCTCTCCATCCCTCTCACACACACACACACACACACACACACACACACACATACACATAGGTATTGGCTCGGCTTCACTCCCTCACCATCACTCACACACACACACAGAGGAACTGACTCCACTCCCTCTTCTTCATACATACACACGTTGGCTCTACTCCCTCTCCTTCACACACACACATACACACACATACAGGCTCTACTTCCTCTCCACACAAACACCTGTGGGCAGGCTCTGGTTCCAGGTCTAGTCCCTCAACTTCAGTTAGGTCACAGGCCTTCTCCTCCTCTGCCATCAGGTAGGATGGACTCCCCTGCTGGCCGTGGACCTCCTCCATTTCTGCCACTGTGCTGGATGGACTCTCCCGGTGGCACAGGGCTTCTCCTCTTCTGCCGCTGGGAGGAATGGACTTCCCTGGTAGCCGCGGGCCTCCTCCACTTCTGTTGCTGGGCGGCATAGGTGCCCCCGGTGGCTATAGAGCCTATTCTTTGCACTGCATGGGATCTCCTGCTCCATTGGCACCCTCTACAGCCTGGCGCCCAGGGGCCTTGACCCCCTGACCCCCCCCTGCTATGTCAAGAAAGATAGTGTACTGAGACCTGACCACTCATTTCCCAGTCCTGGCTCTGTCTTAAACACATGAGAAGATACATAATTGGAGGCAGGTATGGGGAAGGGAAGAGGCCATGCCATGGAGGCTGAGGAGGAGCATCATCATTGATGTCAGGGAGACAGTGGTTGGCTTTGAGGAGCCCAGGACATGACCAGCAGTGATTGAGCTGCTGCCATGGATTGCAACAGCTTAATAGTTTCCTGCTGGACATGCCACAGGTCCTGTAGGTTGGCCACCATCTGCACCGTCAGGCCCTCCAAGACATCCAGGCCGTGGGTCAACTGCACCTGGAGAGCCAGCATAGCATCCAGGCATGCCTCCATGGGAGAGAGCCTGGTCTGCTCCTGTGGCCCTTCCCCGGATGCTGCACCAGCCTCGAGGAACCAGCGACCCGCTTCTGGCGCCACTGGCATGACCTGGTCATCATCGTCAATGATGATGACCTCCTCTGCCTCCATGGCCAGTGGGGCTGGAGGAATGGGGGAAGGGGATGAAGCCTCTTGCTGTGGCAGCATTGGTGGTGGTGGTGGTGGTGTCAAAGGTTGCGTCGCTGAAATGAGAAATAAGAAATTATTACTAGAATGCAACAAAAGGGAAATGGGATAGACGGGCTTGACAGAGTTAAATGATAATTGCTCATAGTTTATATAGGCCGGTACTATTAAGGCAAACCTTGTGGAGGTAGCGAGGGTAATGGCAAGGGTAGTGGCGAGGCTAGTGGCGGCGGAAATAGTGGAGGTGTCCTTACCCCTACATCTTCCTCCTCCTCCTCCAAAGTACTTGTGTCTGAAAAGAGAAATGAAAGCATTACTGATGCGCACAGGGAAAAGATCTCGAATGGCAGGATGGAGACACTGCGATTACTATTTGTTATTGACATTATTAAACAAGACCTCTCACTTCTTATGCCTTTTGCATCATCGTAAGGCTGTAATATTTGAGGTGAAACCAACAACACATACCTTCCTATGGCATTCACTGGGAGCACAGGGCCAGAAGGAACTCCTGCTCCTCCCTTCTCAATCTTCGGGCCCTCTTTTTCAATGCCTCAACCTTCAGAAGAAAATAAATAGAAAACATTCAGAAAATAAATATAAAATTCAACAATGCAAGAAATTGACCTATGCCAGCAATTTTGAATAATTATTTTCCCTCTGGAGCATTAGCCGGACCTCATCAGCCTTGTTACAATAAGCCTAATGCCATATGGGTTCCAAGTGTCTTTTTTTTTTTTGCAGGGTTTTCTGGTTGGCACCACAACAGTGCATGCAAATATAATATACTTGTGATAATATACAAGTGATAATTTTGATCTCTGACTGCACTTTTGTCATTTTTTATATAAAATCTATTATACATGCATAATTTTAAATTGTGTTGGGAGGGAGGATAAACACAGCTGTACGGTCCACAAGGCAGATTCTTCACCACTAAGCCCAGTAGGACACAGCTCTTGTCCTCCATTCCTGCCCAACCCAGCAGCCATGTTGTTGTGTATGCAAAGCTCTTAGCAAAATGGAACCCTACTAAATGGACCTCCTCCACGTGCACATCCTTTATCCCTTTCACAACCATAAACAGACATCCAGTACTCATTTTGGTGTCTCAAATGCTATTGCCGCGGCCTTTCCAAGGTGCCCATGGTTTGTGTTGTCTGTACCTTCCCGACGACACAAACATAGTTGCTCTACCGCTTAGCCTAGACCTACGTAGAATATAGAGGTCTCCGAACTTACCACCCGCGGGAAGGAAGCTTCGGCATTGAAAGTCACCCTGAGTGCCCACCAGGCCTCATCTGCCCGATCCTGGTCCCGCGGGCGCCCAGGGCGAAAGTACAGGTGCCATTTGTCACGAACTATGAGGAATGCCAGCAGCCTGGCATCCCCCTCTGAAAAGTTGGGCATCTCCCTCACAGCAAGGCTACCCAACTACACTCAAAATGGCCATCTGGGCATGGCCACAGGGGATGGATGTACACGCTCATGCGTCCCTTCCTCTGGCATCCGCCAAGGTCCTGCACATTGCTGGCATTTGAACATACAGGCCAGGCCAAAACCAACGCCTTGGAAAGGCCATGGCCATTTGTTCTGAAGGATGGGCGGAGCCTCAGGGACGCTGAAATCTAGATGCTCTGCGGATTTGGTCTAGACAAGGAATGCTGAAGGAAGAAGCCTTGCAAGGCGTCCCTGCCTCTGGCGTCCGCCAAGGCCCCGCACGTTGCTGGCGTTTGATCGTCCAGGGTAGGCTGAAATATGGCGCCTTGGAGAGGGGAGGTTGATACAAATGACAGAGAACAGAGTCGATAACTAAATAAAAAAAACTTTGAGCCAAAATAATACTTTTCAATGCAGGGAACATCTTTCATCCTTGGATCACAGTTCCTGAAATAAAACTCAAGACAGGATTAAGCTTTTGCTCCCCGGGCATGGTAGTGAGATATTGCCAGGCATAGATGATGACCCCAATTAAAGACAGGCAACTAATGTACAGTCATGAAACGGAAAATATCAAGGATTTTGTAGAGGCATTTTATTGAAAAGAGCACATCAATATCAAGAATTATAGGTACAATTGATAACAACTTACACGAGAAATAAGTCTCAATGATCCTTCTGTGAACATCATAGCCCTGCTCTGTGTTGTCCACCTCTGCAGCTGGTTCAAGAGGTGGATCTGGTGGCAAGTTTTCTGCAACCTCAGCATGCCTGCCAAATCGCAAACAAATGTTGTATAGCATGCAGCAGGCTATAATAATGCTTGCCACCTTTTCTGCACTGTATTGCAGGGCTCCAGCAGAGTAATTCAAGCATTTGAATCTGCCTTTCAGTACTCCAAAGGTTCGCTCTATCATGTTTCTAGTACTGGCATAGCCTCATCGTAGCATTTTTTGGCTGCGGTGTGTGAGGAGTGTAGCGGAGTTAGCAACCAGGGCTTACAGCTATAAGCCACCATCGCCTACATGGGGTGTAACCAAGAATGCATCAAAAAACACTTTACAGTGACAACAGCAAGCATAAAAACATCACATATTAATATACATGTACTCTATTGTATATCAAAACACTCTAACGACCCTTCCACCACAGTCCTTAATAGGGATGTGAATCGTTTTTTGACGATTTAAAATATCGTCCGATATATTTTAAATCGTCAAAAATCGTTAGGGCCACGATACAATACCAATTCCCCCGATTTATCGTCAAAAAATCATAAATCGGGGGAACGGGGAGGGCAGGAAAACCGGCACACTAAAACCCCCTAAAACCCACCCCCGACCCTTTAAATTAAATCCCCCCCCCTCCCGAACCCCCCCCCCCCCCAATGCCTTAAATTACCTGGGGGTCCAGCGGCGGTCCGGAACGGCAGCGGTCCGGAACGGCCTCCTGCAATAGAATCGTGTTGTCCTCAGCCGGCGCCATTTTTCAAAATGGCGGCGCAAAATGGCGGCGGCCATAGACCAACACGATTCGACTGCAGGAGGTCATTCCGGACCCCGCTGGACTTTTGGCAAGTCTTGTGGGGGTCAGGAGGCCCCCCCAAGCTGGCCAAAAGTCCCTGGGGGTCCAGCAGGGGTCCGGAAAACGATCTCCTGCCGCGAATCATTTTCCGCTGAATGACCTCCTGCAGTCGATCTCCTGCCGGCGCCATTTTCCGTACGGAAAACGATTCGCGGCAGGAGATCGTTTTCCGGACGCCCGCTGGACCCCCAGGGACTTTTGGCCAGCTTGGGGGGGCCTCCTGACCCCCACAAGACTTGCCAAAAGTCCAGCGGGGGTCCGGAACGACCTCCTGCAGTCGAATCGTGTTGGTCTATGGCCGCCGCCATTTTGCGCCGCCATTTTGAAAAATGGCGCCGGCTGAGGACAACACGATTCTATTGCAGGAGGCCGTTCCGGACCGCTGCCGTTCCGGACCGCCGCTGGACCCCCAGGTAATTTAAGGCATTGGAGGGGGGTTCGGGAGGGTGGGGGATTTAATTTAAAGGGTCGGGGGTGGGTTTTAGGGGGTTTTAGTGTGCCGGCTCACGATTTTCACGATTTTCACGATATTTTAACCACCCAAACGATAACAATACGATTCCCTCCCCCTCCCAGCCGAAATCGATCGTTAAGACGATCGAGGACACGATTCACATCTCTAGTCCTTAATGCATGTCATCATCCCACCACTATCTAGAATCCTGTCCCATAGCCAATGTCACTTACCGAGCAGCCAGCCATCACCATATCTTCCCTGTAGGAAATGGGCTACAAACGATGAATGTGCAAGAATGTAGGAGTCATGGCAGCTCCCAGGAGCCCTTAAGAACATAAGAAATTGCCATGCTGTGTCAGACCAAGGGTCCATCAAGCCCAGCATCCTGTTTCCAACAGAGGCCAAACCAGGCCACAAGAACCTGGCAAGCACCCAAACACCAAGAAGATCTCATGCTACTGATGCCAGTAATAGCGGAGACCATTCCCTAAGTCAACTTGATTAATAGCAGTTAATGGACTTCTCCTCCTTTTTTGAACCCAGCTACACTAACTAGGGATGTGAATCGTTTTTTGACGATTTAAAATATCGTCCGATATATTTTAAATCGTCAAAAATCGTTAGGGCCACGATACAATACCAATTCCCCCAATTTATCGTTAAAAAATCGTAAATCGGGGGAAGGGGGAGGGCAGGAAAACTGGCACACTAAAACCCCCTAAAACCCACCCCCGACCCTTTAAATTAAATCCCCCACCCTCCCGAACCCCCCCCCAAATGCTTTAAATTACCTGGGGATCCAGCGGTGGTCCAGAACGGCGGCGGTCCGGAACGGCCCCCTCAATTGAATCCTTTTGTCTTCAGCCGGCGCCATTTTGCAAAATGGCCGCCGCAAAATGGCGGCGGCCATAGACAAAAATGATTCGACGCAGGAGGTCGTTCCGGACCCCCGCTGGACTTTTGGCAAGTCTTGTGGGGGTCAGGAGGCCCCCCCAAGCTGGCCAAAAGTTTCTGGGAGTCCAGCGGGGTTCAGGAAGCGATTTCTTGCCGCGAATCGTTTTCCGTACGGAAAATGGCACCGGCAGGAGATCGACTGCAGGAGGTCGTTCAGCGGCGGTCCAGAACCCCCGCTGAATGACCTCCTGCAGTCGATCTCCTGCCGGCGCCATTTTCCGTACGGAAAACGATTCGCGGCAAGAAATCGCTTCCTGAACCCCGCTGGACTCCCAGAAACTTTTGGCCAGCTTGGGGGGGCCTCCTGACCCCCACAAGACTTGCCAAAAGTCCAGCGGGGGTCCGGAACGACCTCCTGTGTCGAATCGTTTTTGTCTATGGCCGCCGCCATTTTGCGGCGGCCATTTTGCAAAATGGCGCCAGCTGAAGACAAAAGGATTCAATTGAGGGGGCCGTTCCGGACCGCCGCCATTCTGGACCACCGCTGGATCCCCAGGTAATTTAAAGCATTTGGGGGGGGGGGGTTCGGGAGGGTGGGGGATTTAATTTAAAGGGTCGGGGGTGGGTTTTAGGGGGTTGGCTCACGATTTTAACGATTTTTCACGATATTTTTAAAACCCAAACGGCACCAATACGATTCCCTCCCCCTCCCAGCCGAAATCGATCGTTAAGACGATCGAGGACACGATTCACATCTCTAACACTAACTGCACTAACAATATCCTCTGGCTACAAATTCCGGCACCATCTTGTGCTCCTACCATGTGACAAGGGCTGACCAATGGCACCGGTAGCCCCTGTGACATAGTAAGGGCAAAGGCTATCGGCGCCATTTTGATTACTGGCAGCCGATGGCACGAGTACAGGAGATCACTCCCGGACCCCCGCTAGACCACCAGGGACTTTTGGCTCCTTGGGGGTCTCTCGCTTCCAACTTCCCTTTGGGGTCCTCACTAACCAAGACAACCGCTCCTCGAGGGTCTTTTCTCTCTATTCATTTTCAGGATATTGGACCATTGGGTACTCGCTCCTCGAGAGCATATCCTGCACCATGGACCTTCGGTCCCACCATTCTACCATCAGGAAGACGCCTTCACTCTGTGAGTACCTCTACAATCCAGCGCTCCAACTCCATCCACTAGCCACGGCGTTACCCGCACTGCGGGCTCCTGCCTATTGTGAACATCTGGGTGAGACTATACTTCTGAGCCTGTTGAGCGTATTGGCACTTCGCGAATCAGTGCCTTATCTTCCTGCTTCACCATCTATTTATAGCAGTACAATAAAGACTCTATCCATTCTGTGTCTGCTATCTGTGTCAGCCTATCGCATTGGTTCCTCCCATAGGCAGAGTTATCTCCATTGCGACCAAGGGTCCACAATGCCTCAAACACAACAGCCAGGGTCAGGGTAGGCGCAAAAATTACACATTATAAAAAGCTCATTAAAGACACGCTTTTTGGACGCGCATTACTGTATTGAGGGTAATAGCTAATCCAGTCATTAACATCCTCTTTACGTGCGGCAGGCGCAATTCTCTAAATGCCATCTAGCGTGCATGCTATGGACATGTTAATACCTTTACTATATAGCGTGCCTGAATAATGCATCTAAAACGTGCAACTAAATTTCCGTAAAATGGCGCACTAGCTTCACCGCGCTTTACTGTATCAGCCTGAATATGTTCTGCCTGAGTGCACTTCACCCTCAAGTTTCATTAGAATTAATTAGAAAACCCCAATTTGGGAACCCAAAAGAGGATGCAATTCTTCCACTATTGACTTTATTGTAAAATAAAGGAACAAACAAAATGATTAAATTAATGTTTTTTTCATATGAAATGAACCAAATGAATGATGATGACGTACAAAACAAATAAACAAATCAAAATTTAATTTTTGCCTCTGTACAACCCTATTAATTAATGAGGCTCCTTGTGACGACCTTAAAGATATGTGGATATGTAGAGAGAGAGTTTGTTCTTCAGGTATTATGGGCCATTTTAATGCTTTGAATTTTAGGCATTGGGTTTTGAATTTGACCTTGCATGGAACCAGTGAAGTTTTACTAGAATGGGTGTTATGCAGGGATGGTGAACTCCAGTCCTCGAGGGCCGCAAACAGGCCAGGTTTTCAGGATATCCACAATGAGCACCATGAGCATCCAGTGGAGGCAGTACATGCAGATCTTTTTTATGCATATTCATTGTGGATATCCTGAAAACCTGGCCTGTTTGCGGGACTCGAAGTCTGGAGTTCGCCATCCCTGGTATTATGTGTTCATCTCATTTGCAATCTTCTAATTGGTATGTTGTAGCATTCTGGATTAATTGAAATTGATGAAAGCCTTTTGTTGTCAGACCATGTATAGTGTGTTTCAGTAGCCCACATGAGATGTTATCATGTCATGGACTGTTATAATCAGACTTGTCTTCTCAATGAATGGTGTGAGTTTTTGTAGCTGCTTTAGATGGTAGTGGCGGTTTTTGAAAGTTGCTTCAGTTTGAGGTAGCATGGATAATTCAGAGTCCATCAGGATCCCAAGGTTTCTGTACTTGTGATTTACTGATTTCAAGTGGAGTTTGTGGTTCCAAAAAGGGATTTTCATGTCTGGAATTCAGTTATTTGCTTTTTTGTACCCACAGAAATTCTGTCTTGCTCAGGTTCAGGTTGAGCCTATTGTCTTTAGCCCAGTCTTGGATGTAGTTTCCTCACAACTGTTTTGAAGATTCAATTCTATAGATCTGAGATATTCCCTATGTGCATAGTTGTAGCATTTTAGGTTCAAAGATTGAATTAGATGAGATAGTGGTTTGCAATAGATATTGAAAAGAATGGGTGACAGAATGGATCCCTAGGAAGGGTCCAGGTTGGGGAGGAGGATCTAGAGAATTCAATGGGTTGCTGTTTGCCTGATAAGCAAGATTCCAATCAGACTAATATTCTACCGCTGATTGCTATTTCTTCTAGCCATGATAGCAAAATGGAATGGTCAGCTGTGTTGATTAGGCATGGTTATCCAGTTTGCAATAAACATGTTAACCATCCCTAGGCACAAGGCTAAACATTTTTATTATACTAGTGTATGCATCCTACTCACTTACAATGTTGCTTGGTTACTGTTGATTAATTTGGTTCCCTTTCCATCTTGTTTGTTATTAGGCTCTGGAGTATCCATTTACTATTTACTAATCCTAAGTAAATATTTTTCTAGTAAAGCAGGGAATGTGTTATGGAAACTTCAAAGCAGCTAACAATATGGTCACTAATTTAAATGACTATCAAAGAAGTTTAATTAGTTTGTTATATTATAAGCCAAATATGTTAATACAACCTTACTTATCAATTTAATTGAGCCTGAACTAATTAATCTTCCTTACTTGAGAGATCTAGTAGGGGAAGCCTTTGACAGCTCCCTTTCTATCTGAGGCTTGTGGGTATGAGGCCTCCCCCTTCTTCTCACTCCTTCAAGCCTTGCCCTCATCCCCTCATGCTTCGGTTTAATTCCTTTACCTCACTGACTGTGTTAGGCAGCAGCAGGAAAGCTACTTTGATCGAAAAATAAATAGCCAGCTGTGGTCCTTCAGTCACTGTTGTGGCAGAGAGTTTATAGAACTGAGAGCTAGAGATGTGAATCGTGTCCTCGATCGTCTTAACGATCAATTTCGGCTGGGAGGGGGAGGGAATCGTATTGTTGCCGTTTGGGTGTGTAAAGTATCGTGAAAATCGTTAAAATCGTGAGCCGGCACACTAAAACACCCTAAAACCCACCCCCGACCCTTTAAATTAAATCCCCCACCCTCCCGAACCACCCCCAAATGCCTTAACTTACCTGGAGGTCCAGCGGCACACTAAACACGGCACACTAAAACCCCCTAAAACCCACCCCGACCCTTTAAATTAAATCCCCCCCCCCAAATGCCTTAAATTACCTGGGGGTCCGTAGCGGCGGTCCATAGCTTAAATTACCTCCTTAGCGGCGGTCCGTAGCTAAATCGGGGGAAGGGGGAGAGCAGGAAAACCGGCACACTAAGTGTAGTCTTCAGCCGGCGCCATTTTGCAAAATGGCCGCCGCAAAATGGCGGCGGCCATAGACCAAAACGATTCAACGCAGGAGGTCGTTCCGGACCCCGCTGGATTTTGGCAAGTCTTGTGGGGGTCAGGAGGCCCCCCCAAGCTGGCCAAAAGTTCCTGGGGGTCCAGCGGGGGTCAAGGAGCGATTTCCTGCCGCGAATCGTTTTCCGTACGAAAAATGGCGCCAGCAGGAGATCGACTGCAGGAGGTCGTTCAGCGAGGGTTCCTGACTCCCCAGGGTCAAGGAGCGATTTCCTGCCGCGAATCGTTTTCCGTACAGAAAATGGCGCCGGCAGGAGATCGACTGCAGGAGGTCGTTCAGCGATCGACTGCCGGCGCCATTTTCTGTACGGAAAACGATTCGCGGCAGGAAATCGCTCCTTGACCCCCGCTGGACCCCCAGGAACTTTTGGCCAGCTTGGGGGGGCCTCCTGACCCCCACAAGACTTGCCAAAAGTCCAGCGGGGGTCCGGAACGACCTCCTGCGTTGAATCGTTTTGGTCTATGGCCGCCGCCATTTTGCGGCGGCCATTTTGCAAAATGGCGCCGGCTGAAGACTACACTTAGTGTGCCGGTTTTCCTGCTCTCCCCCTTCCCCCGATTTAGCTACGAACCGCCGCTACGGAGGTAATTTAAGCTATGGACCGCCGCTATGGACCCCCAGGTAATTTAAGGCATTTGGGGGGGGGGGATTTAATTTAAAGGGTCGGGGTGGGTTTTAGGGGGTTTTAGTGTGCCGTGTTTTAGTGTGCCGCTGGACCCCCAGGTAAGTTAAAGCATTTGGGGGGGGGGGGTTCGGGAGGGTGGGGGATTTAATTTAAAGGGTCGGGGGTGGGTTTTAGGGGGTTTTAGTGTGCCGGTTTTCCTGCCCTCCCCCTTCCCCTGATTTACGATTTTTTGACGATAAATCGGGGGAATTGGTATTGTATCGTGGCCCTAACGATTTTTGACGATTTAAAATATATCGGACGATATTTTAAATCGTCAAAAAACGATTCACATCCCTACTGAGAGCAGAGAAGGGACTTCTTTCTGGACACCCTCTGAGAAGGTCTACGTATTCACTGTCATGGCAGGACTCACAGTCATCAGAACTCAACCTGCCCTGTTTTTACTTCTTTTCCAAAGGTATGTTTGGATGGGGACCTCTGCTGTTGTGGAGACAATCAGCCATTCAGGGGATCTCCGCAGCCTGACAGCAGCATTTTTGGTGACAGGTTCTGCAGCCTTGCATAGAGAGCTGGAGAAGCAGATGGCCCTGCTACCTCAGCAGTCCACATTGGGTTATCCCATGTAACCACATATTCACCACTCATATCTTTATCTTTTAATCTTTTATTAAAATGTATTGGTCGCTCTTGCATTACGCACTAGATAACATACATAAAATAAAATTCCGTACAAGACAGAAATATAGAAACATGATTACTTTGACCAACAGAGCCATCTCAAAAGCCCAGTCTAAGGATGAATGCACTGGTTCAATTCAAAAATAGGCTTGTTTGAAGAAACAGCATTGTTTTAAAGATGTTTACACAATCTGATAAATGCAATGCTTCAGGTATCAAATTTCAGACTGTGAGAGCCGCAACAGGGAAAGCACAGTCTCTTGTCTCCATAAAACATGCCTGTCGAACAGAAGGAACAGAAGGTATGATCTAAAAGAACATGTGGGACAATGTGTCATTAAGCCATGCAGAATCATTGGAGTTTGTTAGCTTAAAGACTGTCGTGTCAATTTTATATTGAACAGGCTGGCTGATAGGAAGCCAGTGCAAGTCAGAAAGCACATGGGAATTGTGCTCTCTGCAATTGCTTCCTGAGATGAGACATGCAGCTGAGTTTATCAGAAGCTATAACAGCTGTAAAGTCACTGCTGGAAGGCCAAGATACAGTAGACAGTGCTACAGTAGTCATACCGGGCTGATACTGGTTAGAGGCCCTGAAGACCACGTAGGCAACCAAGACAGAGATTTTTTTTATTTTTACATGTTCAGAGGCGATGTGAACCCAGTGAGACCACATGTTTAACATAGGACCCATTCACAGAAGGAAACATGTAAAGGCATTATGAAGGCCTTCAACTTAAGCCATGCACAGAGGGCCTGTTTTATTCTTGCATTCTGGTGTACTTGTTGTAAATTTCCCAGGCCCCAAGTAAACGTAGCACATGATTCTCCCACAAACTTCTTGAGTCCCAGTCCTTCTCAGTCCTGGCTCTTAAAGCATTTTATGTTGGAGTTCAGGAACCTTAGTAGGACTTTTCTTCCCTCTCCCTAGGGACCTTCTTCCATGCAAGGATATCACTCTTCCGTCCTAGGCTGCCTAGTGAACCTAAGAGGTCTCCACCACTGAATTTCTTTGTGGCCAGCACAGGAGCTGATCACGGTAGAGAATAGTCCCTTGGAAAACTTGGAATAAGGAGAGCTTGGCTTCTCCATCCCCAGGTTATTTCAGAAAGAGGAACTTGTTCTCGTTCTTTGGGTTGATGCCATTGTATTGGCCATGGACTGCAAGACAGGGCAGCAGATTCAAAGTATTTATTTATTTTATTTATTTAGAAACTTTTATATCCTGGTATTAGTGGGGACATCAAATCGGTTTACATTTGAACAAAAGGCTTGAAAATACATGTTAACAGGGAAAAGTGAACCGGGAGAGGGTTAACCAGGAGCAGCGTGGAAGGATAGATTAAAAGTTAACAAGATAATTAGCTCCTTAATATAAGGAATATGCGATCACCATGAGGCAGTGCAGGGATGGAGTGGAAGGGGTAATCTATTCTGGATAAACTTGTTTGAACAGTAGCATTTTTAGTTTCTTTTTAAATTTGATCAAACATGGTTCAAGGTGCATGTGCACAGGGAGGGAGTTCCAGAGAGAGGGGCCTGCAATAGAGAGGGCACGATCGCGAGTGGAGGAGAGATGGGCAGTTTTCAGAGAGGGGACATGTAGTGTGCCCTTGTTGGTGAATCTGGTGGGTCGAGTGGACTGAGGGGTATTGAAGGGGATGTCGAGCCAATTGGAGTTGTGAGCGTGGATGGATTTATGTACTATGGTCAGGGTTTTGTAGTGAATGCGGGAGAGAATGGGGAGCCAATGTAGGTCTCTGAGGATGGGGGTAATGTTTTCGTGTTTACGTGTGTTTGTGATAAGTCTTGCTGAGGCGTATAAGTATGAGGCCCATCGTAGTAAATATTCCATTTTAGGGTTACTGTGTAGACAAGGTCTGGGAGGGCTGAGTTCCAGTGATTCACGGACTCTAGGAAGATAATGCCATCAGTCACAGGACTGTTTGGAGCCATGGAGGCCTTGGGGATGTCAGAAGAGTCAGCCCTGGCAAGTAAAACTCTCTCCAGATATTGATCAACCCATTTGTAGGATGATGAAGACAAGAACTATTGATACAGGGATTTCTCCATCCAGCCCATGGAGGGTTGGTGGGTCTTTTTCCAAATCTGCCCAAAGCAATTCTGGTAGGCAGCTGGTTACAGTGACCCTACTGTGAGTGAGTCTTCATCCCAGTAGTTCTGGTCATGATATGGGACAGGTGGTCGCTAGAGTTTGCCACTCCTTTTTTCCAGCACCTTGATGGTGTTTCCCTGCAGGTCAGCCTCCAAGAGAGGGTGGTAAAGGCTGCTCTGGGGAAACATCAGAGTTTGATAGCTGTGTTTCAGCTACCTCATGGCTCATAGATTAGCTTGGTACTTCTATTTGGAGTTCCAAAATAAAAAGGCTGGTCTCCTCTGATGCTCCCTAAGAAGGGTGTCATCATATATTTTGGGATGTACCATTTGCTCCATAAGTCTGGCAGTGAGGCACAAAGAATTCCTTTTTTCCCTGGACATTTTAGAAGCTTCTGTCAAAAATATATAAAGGTTTTCATTGTCCTTTTGGGTTTTGTATTCAAGGGAAGTGTTTTTGCTTTTGACTTCTGTGACATTCTTATTTCAATTTGTACCTTGGCTTTTAAAGGCTAAGTAGTGCTTGTCAACCTCATCCAAGGGGACCCAGGTCCTCAGAATCATGAGATGGTTAGGAGCTATATAGGAAGTCTGGTACTTTCCCAATCTCAGGGTTTGCTGGGAGGAGGGTAAGTAGGTTCCTATGTCAGGTGAAATTCAGTAAATGATAAGGGCAGGTAAGAGACTTATCCCATGGAGGTCCTCAGGATTTAGGAGTATCACCAGCTCTTGGGTTCTATGATGGCCTCTCTGGATCTATTTCCTTGGAGCCAGGGTTCACCTGTGATGTCAGTTGTTTCTGTTGTGCTGCTAGTGCCCACGGTCAAAGCACTGAAGGGTGTGTCTCCCTCTTCTACTCAATCAGGGATGGCCTGACTTGGGTGGCAGGTACCACGAACTATCAGAAGGATTGAATCTGGATTCTCCCAGATTGGTTGTGGATATTCCTGGTGCACTGGGGTGCATTCCTCATGTAGCTCAAGAAGCAATAATCCCTTCTAAAAATTCAACAGAGGTGGTCACTTTGAACTAAGGATGTGCAGTCATTTGCAATGTAATAGGAAATAAAGATGATATTTTCTATTTCATTGCATTTCGTGAATAAAAAACAAATGATAGGAAAACCCAGAAAATTTCATATGTGTTGTCCTACCTTTTTTATTTAGAGGGGAGAAAGATGTTTTCTTTTCTATGCTGGGTTGCTAGGACGGAGGTCTGCTCGGGTGGGGCCTAGAAAGGCCTAGATTGGAGGCTTTAGAGTAGCTGGGATGAGACAGGCTTGTGAACTGGCAATTGCATCCGTGAGCCATATGTGGAAGCACTGCAAGAGCAGTGAAGAAGCTCCCTGAGGTGTTATGAGACTGGCATTCAGTAGCTGAGGGAAGGGGCCGGAGTGAGCAGCTGAGTTTTTTGCCAGTGCTGCTGCCAAGCCCTTGCTGAGAGTCCCCGTTGCAGAGATGTATAATTGAGGTAAGTGCTGCTGCACAACTGTGTGATACAGGCTACAACCCCGCTGATGTCACTGATGTTGTCAGTCCCAAAAGGAGGGAAAATAAATAGTTTAAGAATAAGCAGAAATAAATTAAATTAAATTAACCACCGATTCAAGGTGGGAGACCCAGGGAATGATCCCCCATAAATGTTCAAGTCCCAGGAAACAACTTGGCGATCTTTGCACCAACATGTTTAAAAACACCACAAATCACAAAATTCAAATAAACTAAGTATAAGGGATATTTGGAAAGGGGTTAGGACTGTAATAAGCCCTTGTCTTGGGTCAAAAAACTGTTTTAAAGGAAAAAATTGACCCGTTTTCCACAGCGTGATTTTGGCATTAAAAACATTCAAATTAGGTACCTAGTGAAGCTAGCAATTGAAAATCTGGCCTATAGACTTCCTTATCTGTGTTACTCTTGCAGCTTTTGATAACATCAGGAAGATATGTGGGGGAAGGAGAGGGTTTAAAATTGCATTGCATTGTATTGCATTGATAAGTTTTTGACCATAGTTTGGATACTTATTCTTATGGACTATTTTTTGTTTTATTATGGTCAATAAAAAATTTTCAATTAAAAAAAAAAAAATTAACTAAGGTATGGGATCATCAGAGAAGGGATTAATAACCCCTGTTTAGTGTTTATTTATTTATTTTGGGGTAGATATTAAAAAAAAGTGCAGAGAACTTTATTGGTCCACATTTAAAGTTTCATTTTTGAAGATTCACAATTTCAAAAGCGGCAAACTCCACTGTATATATGTAAATTCTTGTAAGGGTCCCCCGACACGGACCCCGTGTTTCACCATAAGGCTGCGCGGGAGGGGCAACAATTTTTTCAAAATGTTACCCAGGTAGAGAATCCATCAAGCTAGGTTGAGAGAACATTGCACAAATCTCATCTTTGGGTGAGTTTCCTCACTCCGAAGGTCATCAAATCTTCACAAGAGACCACTGTTCTGTTCGTATGTCTCATGTTGAATGTCAAAGTGGCCCCTAACCCCCTACACTAATACCTTAACCTCACCTCGAGTGATTAGGTAGGCCTCATATAGAGGTATAAATACCTACCTAGTATGAGCACATTATGTCTAGGTTCTCTCTCTCTCTCTCTCTCTCTCTCTCTCTCTCTCTCTCTCTCTCTCTCTCTCTCTCTCTCTCTCTCTCTCTCTCCCCCCCATTAAAGACATTTTGTTTGCATGCGAAAAAGCCATATAGCAGTTTGATAAATGACCCCCTTAGTTTTGGAGAATTTCTAAAGTTATTAAAATTGTCTTGATATCATCCATATCTGTAACAAAGGGTTTAGAAATTGGGTAATTATAGGTTTATAGGGAAACTGGTGAGGTAGGAACTATTTCTAGCGCTGACATCACTAAAGTAAGGGTATCTCTTGTCGGAGAAAGGCTGTGACAGTTTTAAAACATTGAGGAAAATCTTCGTCAAAGAGTCACAGAGCAGAAGAACTGTTTCTAAGCTCTGTTTGAGGCCTAGTAGAGTCACGATAACACATTTTTGATTGAGGGAATAAAAAAAACACATTTTATTGTGAATGTGTATAGTGTATGAGTGTGATTAAAGATAAATTCTCCTGATAAAGTAAGTATTGAGAAAAGTTAAAGTACAATTTAAATACAGCTGATTTGCAGTGATTTGAGCCAGCTTATTTAGACAGTTTGTGAAAGAAAAGCAAGTTTCTGGAAAGGAAAATTAAAAATTAAACCCATAGTCATATATTAATGGATCTTAACAAAACTCTAGTACTGTATGTGGGGTGGCTTTGTGCCTAGTGAAACCATAGTAGTTCTTGGTCACATACCAGATAGTGGATTTAAGTCTCTAATTGTAGTTCATTGCAAGGAAGATAATTACTTCTGAGATTTAAATATTCCTTTGAAACCTCAAAAGAAAAAAGATTTATTTTGAGAATTATCCTAGAGGGTGAGGCTTATATAGTTCAGGAGTTAGTACACTATAAGCAGAATTGTTCATCTTCTGCAGACAAGGATCCATTAATTAAAGTAAAAGATCTATCGGAACTCAATTCCAAAATAAGCCTATGAGTGTATGGTATGAGTGCAAGAGAGATTATCTTTCCATCTCTTCACTTTCTCATTTATTATTCTCAGTGTCCCATTTCTTGCACGCATCATGTCTCATGGCCTCATCTCAGTGTGCATTAAGATAAGATGATTTCAGTTAACCCTTTATTTTATCAACTAGCTGACAAAGCACAACAAACAGTCAAGACATTCACCAGGGAACTCAATTTTCACTAGCAGCTGTAAGATTTGTCTCGAAAAGGGAGATAGTTTTCTCTTATTGATTTATTTAAAGCTAGTAGGAAGAAGATTCCAGAGAGGATGATAGATTATGGGGTCAAGAGGAAGAGCACTAATAAGCAGCACAATCAAGCATCAAATCCTAGCTCCTAATGCTTCTCATCAATTAAGAAGAGTAGCAGTTTCTTCTAAACCAATCTTGGAATCTTAGCCTCATTCACAAACTACTATGACCACAAGATAAGTGACAAATATGCACACAAGTGACATTTATACGGGAGTAACACTTTAATAAAATTCCCAACATTCAACACAACTGTACAGTTACAGACAACATAAAAAGGAGAAATTTAGAAAGAGAGAAAAAAGTATAGGGAGAAAGAAAGATAAAGGATAGAATAAGATATAGAATAGAGAAGATAGACATAGAAAAAGTGAAGATGCACACTTAAAAATAGAACTAATGAAGGTATACTTACCTGAGAAAGATAGCTTCTAGGGATCTTATTGAATCTGAGAAAGATTAGAATGCAAAGAATTACAATATTCTTATCTGAAACATATTCTTAGTCATTGAAACTGGTTTCTGAATCTTGAAATTTCTGTCTTGTAATTGCTGAGAAAACAAGTAATGTCTTGTTAACTTATAGCTGGATACATTTTTTTAAAACTTATGTAACTAAGAAATTAAATGCTGACTCACATTTTGAATTGTCATTAACAATTATTTCCTTAAACTATTTTTTATCTCCTCTCATGCCAGTTTGTTTCACCAAATAAAATCTTGATTCTTTTCATAAAAGAGTACATATTTATTATCTCATTGTAAACATCCTGGGTAACATCTGGTGCACATCTCACTAGGCTATGTATTTTACTGGGCTATAAGCTTCTGCACGGCATCCTAGTGAGGGCCCTCCTGAAGCCGACTGGCGAAACATGGCCGTGTCAGGGGACTTTAAGGCTTAAGAATTCCATATCTGATACAGTGATAATATCAGCATGAACTAATAAAGATGTTATTTTGAACTTGACTTGTGGAAATTTCGTGATTGCACCAGATCATCAAAAGAATATTACTTTTGGATTTAAATTATTTCCTCACATTTCTTTGTTTACATTTGTACTTGGGCATGTGAGGCTTCTCCACGCTTGCTATTACTACATTTGTACTTCTCACCGTGACATATTAGTAGAAAGCTCAGAGCTTTACATCTATCAGCCATAATTGTGACAATGTAAGTGAGAAGAATGCATGCCAAGTGATTTACATTTGAATGTCTGCAAAGGAATAATGAGGATCATGCATAAGGAAATGAGGCATCTAATGCATTCCATGGCTCGGAACAGGTTAGACACTGCAAGAACTGGGGGCTGGCTGACCCAATGGCTACCAAGCTCCCTGGCCCACACTTGCTCTTCCTTCCACCTGACTACTAATGTTCTCTGTAAAGTGCCTGGGACTACTGACATCTTTCTATCCTCCATGTGTGCGCTAGCCATTTTGAATAGTGTAGGTTCTTGCAGTTTGTCGGAGCTGCTAGCCTGTGCAGTTAAAATTGCAAAATAGCTGGAGTGCACCTGGTAGGGAGCATGGTGTTAGTGGTCCTTTGTGTACCTTGCAGGAAACATTGCTGATTACCTCACCTGCTGCTGGACCCCATGTATGGTCCTGCCTGCTGATTTCCTGTGGAGGGAAGGGATACAGAAGTTCCCTCCCCTCCTTAAAAATTGTATAAAGAATCCCTCTCCATAAACCAAAGGGGAGACATGATAAAATCAAGTTCCTAGTTATTAGACATATAGGAACCTTCATCTTCAGTTTTTATTTTATTTCCCCTAGGAATTTCAATGTTACAACAAAAGAAAATCAGTGGAAAATCAGTGGAAAAGTAATTTTTCCACTAATTTTTTTTTATTATCGCATTGAAATTCTAATGAAAAATAAAATAAAAACTGAAAACGAAGATCCCTATCACATACAACTGCCACAAGCAACTCATGTAGTGAGCCAAAATACATTGTATTATTGTGTGGATCCTCATGCATGTCTTACAAGTGCTTAGTTAGTGCCCTGTGCCAACATTTAAGATTTGAGGTATTGATTTTGCAGTTTCTGATTCTGGAAGAGTCTGTTCAGAAAGTGTGATATAGATAAATTCTTGATTGGAGAAGGCTCATCTGTTGTTATGTTTGTACCTCAATGGACCAAAACAGGAGAACCTTCAAGTAAAAAGTAAGGGCCGGATTTTCAAAGCTCTACGCACGCTGGGCCTATTTTCAAAAGGCTCGGTGACATGCGAAGGACATGTCTAAGTCCCGGGGACATGTCTAAGTCCCGGGGCTTTACTAAAGGGGCGGTCGGGGGCGGGGCGGGGTCAGAGGCCCCGGCACAGCGGCTACTTGCTGCTGCGCCTGGGATCGCACACCGGCAGTTGGCCGGCGTGCGCAACTTACTTCAGCCCCAGGGCTGAAGTAAGTCTTCGAACAAAAGCCTAAAAAAGAAAAAGGTAGGGGGGAAAGGGCGGGGGAGGTAGGGGAAGGGAAGGTGGGGTAGGGGGTAGGGAAGTTTCCTACGAGGCCGCTTCGATTTTGGAGCGGCCTGGGCTTGGCGCACGCAAGGTGCACAATTGTGCACCCCCTTGCGTGCACTGAACCACGATTTTATAACATACAAAAGCCTGCGCGCGCATGTCATATAATCGGGCGTACATGTGCGCGCGTTGGGTAGTGCGCGCACATGTACGCCTGTGAGTACATCTGAAAATCTACTCCTAAATGCATTGAGTAGGAAATACAGTGAAGGATACTTGGTGTTTCGCTTTCCATGGTTTGGAAAAGCAACATCACCAAGAAAGGAGTGTCTCAAGCGATCAAATATGTACCAAGAAAAATAAAATGCCACTTTTTTATTAAATACCTTACTTACCACTATAAGGACTAGGGTTGCCTACCGGCTCCAGATTTTCAGAACAGGCTGATACAGTCCTAGATTTATCCCATTGCATGCTGGGACTTGTAGCTCTGACTTCCCTATTGCAGTGCCTTAGAAAAGCAAGAACACATGTTCCAGATTCAGTCTCATTCTGGTCCTGGGCATGAGGACACATGGGGGAGGGCCACAGACTTGCTCTCCTTCCCCCCCCCCCCTGTATGGGGGGGGGGGAAGGAGAGCAAGTTTTCAAGGCCCTTATTGTTTCATCTCTCTCTCTGGGGCTTTTCAGCATACCAGTCCAGTAACAAATATCAATCTTCACACTTCAAATTGTTGTTCAAAATAAAATCTTTACTGATAAAACTGGTGGTAAAACACAAAGTCCAAAATAAAACACTTAGAGCAGGGCACCAATACTGCAACAGGATACTCAGTTTAAAACAAAAAATCACGGTCTCTTTCCAACTCTCGCTTAAACAGTCAGCTCTTCTGGACTGGTACCCCTTAAGAACTTAAGAACATAAGAACATGCCATGCTGGGTCAGACCAAGGGTCCATCAAGCCCAGCATCTTGTTTCCAACAGTGGCCAATCCAGGCCATAAGAACCTAGCAAGTACCCAAAAACTAAGTCTATTCCATGCTACTGTTACTTGTAATAGCTGTGGCTATTTTCTAACTCAACTTAATTAATTGCAGGTAATGGACTTCTTCTCCTCCTCCTTTTTTAAAAACAGCTATACTAACTGCACTAACCACATCCTCTGGCAACAAATTTGAGTTTAATTGTGTGTAGAGTGAAAAAGAACTTTCTCCGATTAGTTTTAAATGTGCCACATGCAAAATTCATGGAGTGCCCCCTAGTCTTTCTATTACCTGAAAGAGTAAATAACTGATTCACATCTACCCGTTCTAGACCTCTCATGATTTTAAACACCTCTATCATATCCCCCCTCAGCCGTCTCTTCTCCAAGCTGAAAAGTCCAAACCTCTTTAGTCTTTCCTCATAGGGGAGCTGTTCCATTCCCTTTATCATTTTGGTTGCCCTTCTCTATACCTTCTCCATCGCAATAATATCTTTTTTGAGATGCGGCGACCAGAATTGTACACAGTATTCAAGGTGCGGTCTCACCATGGAGCGATACAGAGGCATTATGATATTTTCCGTTTTATTCACCATTCCCTTTCTAATAATTCCCAACATTCTGTTTGCTTTTTTGACTACCGCAGCACACTGAACTGACGATTTCAATGTGTTATCCACTTTGACGCCTAGATCTCTTTCTTGGGTGGTAGCTCCTAATATGGAACCTAACATTGAGTAACTATAGCATGGGTTATTTTTCCCTATATGAATCACCTTGCACTTATCCACATTAAATTGCATCTGCCATTTCAATGCCCAATTTTCCAGCCTCACAAGGTCTTCCTGCAATTTATCACAATCTGCTAGTGATTTAACTACTCTGAACAATTTTATATTATCTGCAAATTTGATTACCTCACTTGTCATATTTCTTTCCATCCTGGGTGCTCTCAGTACCTGTTTGGCAGATATATTCTGTTTCTCCAATGTCCTTTTCTCTTTTTATCTCTCTCTCCTGTGAGTCTAGGGCTGATTTTAGCTAAATCAGATTCTGACTCTGATGAACTTTCCCAGACAGGTTAGCCTTCTTCTGGCACCTCCCAGTATACTGGTCCACCAACTTTTCCAAACACTCTTTCTCTCTCTTTTTTCTAGACTCCCAGGCACTTGTACCCTGGAATTCTTCTCCACTCAAACCTCTCAGGACCCTCTCTAGTGGAGCAAGGACCTATGGAGCCTTGCTGTAGAAAATGGCTCTAACACTACCAGGACTCCAGAGCTTGGAATCCTCTTCCCTCCTCTGCTCAGTCCCAATCTTCACATCTCCTCCTACTCATGTGGAAGCAAGATTTTTTTTTATACCATTACTTCACTCCTCCCACTGGGGAATGGTGCTCCTCCTCAAGACACTGACAATAACCTGGCATCATTAATAGGCAGGATCTGGTGAGGCCTCTGCCACACTGAGGGGACTCAGACCTATTGAAGCCACATTTTGACTGCTTGTGGACACTTCCCTAAGGCTAAAAGAGGCACCCCTTAACATTAGTAAGGACATCAACTACTTCAGAGCTGCAAGATCAGAACTCTTAAGCAAAGAGGACTAGGGGACACTCCATGAAGTTAGCATGGGGCACATTTAAAACTAATCGGAGAAAGTTCTTTTTTACTCAACGCACAATTAAACTCTGGAATTTGTTGCCAGAGAATGTGGTTCGTGCAGTTAGTATAGCTGTGTTTAAAAAAGGATTGGATAAGTTCTTGGAGGAGAAGTCCATTACCTGCTATTAAGTTCACTTAGAGAATAGCCACTGCCATTAGCAATGGTTACTAGGGATGTGAATCGTTTTAGGACGATTAAAATTATCGTCCGATAATTTTAATATCGTCTTAAAACCGTTATGGAACACAATACAATAGAGATTCTAACGATTTATCGTTATAAATCGTTAGAATCGTGAGCCGGCACACTAAAACCCCCTAAAACCCACCCCCGACCCTTTAAATTAAATCCCCCACCCTCCCGAACCCCCCCCAAATGAGTTAAATAACCTGCGGGTCCAGCAGCGGTCCGGAACGGCAGCGGTCCGGAACGGGCTCCTGCTCCTCAATCTTGTTGTCTTCAGCCGGCGCCATTTTCCAAAATGGCGGCGAAAAATGGCAGCGGCCATAGACGAACACGATTGGACGGCAGGAGGTCCTTCCGGACCCCGCTGGACTTTTGGCAAGTCTCGTGGGGGTCAGGAGGCCCCCCACAAGCTGGCCAAAAGTTCCTGGAGGTCCAGCGGGGGTCAGGGAGCGATTTCCCGCCGCGAATCGTTTTCGTACGGAAAATGGCGCCGGCAGGAGATCGACTGCAGGAGGTCGTTCAGCGAGGGTTCCGGCGCCTCGCTGAACGACCTCCTGCAGTCGATCTCCTGCCGGCGCCATTTTCCGTACGAAAACGATTCGCGGCGGGAAATCGCTCCCTGACCCCCGCTGGACCTCCAGGAACTTTTGGCCAGCTTGTGGGGGCCTCCTGACCCCCACGAGACTTGCCAAAAGTCCAGCGGGGGTCCGGAAGGACCTCCTGCCGTCCAATCGTGTTCGTCTATGGCCGCCGCCATTTTTCGCCGCCATTTTGGAAAATGGCGCCGGCTGAAGACAACAAGATTGAGGAGCAGGAGCCCGTTCCGGACCGCTGCCGTTCCGGACCGCCGCTGGACCCGCAGGTTATTTAAGTCATTTGGGGGGGGTTCGGGAGGGTGGGGGATTTAATTTAAAGGGTCGGGGGTGGGTTTTAGGGGGTTTTAATGTGCCGGTTTTGCGATTTTTCGATTTTTCACGATTTTTCACGATTTTTCACGATATTTTACCCCCCCAAACGGCAACAATACGATTCCCTCCCCCTCCCAGCCGAAATCGATCGTTAAGACGATCGAGGACACGATTCACATCCCTAATGGTTACATGGAATAGACTTAGTTTTTGGGTACTTGCCAGGTTCTTATGGCCTGGATTGGCCACTGTTGGAAACAGGATGCTGGGCTTGATGGACCCTTGGTCTGACCCAGTATGGCATTTTCTTATGTTCTTATGTAAAGATATTTCATGAAAGCTTGCTTGAAAGTTTCCAACATGGTACAAGAGGCTAGTTTTAACTGCCACAACAAAACACATGCCATCGGTGAAACATTTATTCTACCAACGTTCATGCTATAATTGGACCCAAGATAGTGAAGGAAGTGGCCTGAGTGCTGCTTTCAGATGACACTATCAGGAGTCACATAGATAACATCAAGTCACATAGAAATGAATTTGATACAGAAACTGAAATTAGCAGAAACTGACATTGACAGCTATACACAACATCATTATTGTGTGTTTTGATGATGAATCCATTAAAGATAATTATATTTTCTGCAAAGAGAATGGAAATGAGATCATATAAAGTTAAAAATGTAGAGAAGTGCTGGCTTCCTTCCCTTAGTTTGTACTGATATCATAAATTATGCTGAGAATTTTTTTTTCAAAGGCTTTTCTATAGAAACTAACTGTGGCTGCCACTTGACTAGACCCACAGGCGCTGCCTGGCTCACCCAGAGAGCCTCCTTGAACTGCTACCTCCCTGAGGTCTCCGGAGCTTCCAGTTCGGGTCTGGTCCATCCATTCTGCATCAGCCGTGCACCCTTGCTTGTGGTGGGCACACCCCTCCGCTATCTCTCCAGGAGACCACAAGAGGCCCACCTAAGTCCAGGCGGTCCGGGTACCCAAGGGCTCAACCTGTGGAAACCCCGGACTGTTATTGGTGAAGCTCCAGTTAGCCTCTGTCTCCTCCTGTGCTCCGCCTCCTGGTGGCAGGCGCTCTCTGGGTCCGACCAGAGGGCTGTACCAATCCTGTACCAGGCCAAGGGACCACCTCCAGCGCAACACAGCCTCTGTGCTGGCTTTGAATGGCAAGCAGTTTTATTTGCTGCACTTCCTACAAAACTCTCCAAGGTCTATATTCAAAAAGGGGCGGATTTTCAGAGCCCTGCTCGCGTAAATCCGCCCAAAACCGGGCGGATTTACGCGAGCAGTGCCCTGCGCGCCGGGAAGCCTATTTTACATAGGCCTCCCGGCGCGCACAGAGCCCCGGGACTCGCGTAAGTCCCGGGGTTCTCCGAGGGGGGCGTGTCGGGGGCGTATCGGGGGCGGGCCCGGTCGTCGCGGCGTTTCGGGGGCATGTCGGCAGCGTTTTGGGGGCGGGTACGGGGGCGTGGCTATGGCCCGGGGCGGTCCGGGGGCGTGGCCGCGCCCTCCGTACCCGCCCCCAGGTCGCGGCCCGGCGCGCAGGAGGCCCGCTGGCGCGCGGGGATTTACGCCTCCCAGAGGGAGGCGTAAATCCCCCGACAAAGGTAAGGGGGGGGGGTTAGACAGGGCCGGGCGGGTGGGTTAGGTAGGGGAAGGGAGGGGAAGGTGAGGGGAGGGCAAAGGAAAGTTCCCTCCGAGGCCGCTCCGATTTCGGAGCGGCCTTGGAGGGAATGGGGGTAGGCTGCGCGGCTCGGCGCGCGCCGGCTATACAAAATCCATAGCCTTGCGCGCGCCGATCCAGGTTTTTAGCAGATACGCGCGGCTCCGCGCGTATCTACTAAAATCCAGCGTACTTTTGTTTGCGCCTGGAGCGCAAACAAAAGTAGGCTATTCGCGCGCCTTTTAAAATCCGCCCCAAAGTGTTTAGCCAGCTAACTGAGAAGTTAGCTGGCTAAATGAATATTTGGCCACTTATCTGACAAAATTACAATTTAGTAATACATTAAGCCACGGCAGTGCTTTTACAAGCGTTAAACAGGGTATACCACATGATATATGCTGTGTCTCATGCGACAGAGCACTATCATGGCGATATTACATGATATACGTTATAATTTGCATGGCCCTGCCCAACTTTCCTCCCCTATTACAATGGCCTGCTTTGCATGTGATTTGCATGCATGGATAATGCAAATGCAAGCAAAGAAGGTCAGTAATAGGCAAGTTGCTGTAAATATTTTATTGCGGCCAACTGAGAAAGTGGTCAGCTGTGATAAAATAACAATACCTCTTGGGGAATTGGTAAATGCAATGAGGGAGCCCCTGGGACACTAACGTGGGTCTTGAGGCTCCCACATAATATTTAAAGGGCCATGCCAAAAAAATTGTTGGGGGTCCTGGCCCCCTCCCCCCACAAATATATCTAAAAATATAATTGGTATTCAGTGGGAGACCCCCCCATCCAAATGTAAAGAAAGCATTTGTTGGCGTTCAGGGGCCCTCCCACCTTGAACCCCAAAACTTTAAAATGAAAAGAAGCTCCTGCAATGGGGCCCAGGGCACCCCCTAGCACTCAGCCCGGTCTGGCACTAGGGGGTGCCCTGGCCCCATCGCGGGAGCTGCTTTTCATTTTAAAGGTTCAGGGATGAGGGAGGGGGGTCAAGGGTATTTGGGCCCCCAAACCCTAATGAATGTTTTCTTTACATTTGGGAGGGGAGGTTGACTGAACCCCAATGATTTCATTGATACTTTTGGGGGGAAGAGAAGGGGGATACCCCCACTACCCCCACTGAAGACCAATGATTTTTTTTTAGATACATTTGAAAGGGGGGGCACTGTACCCCCTCTGATGTTACTTGACTAGTGGGGATGGGAGGGGACTGGGTAGTCATCACTGTGTGAAGTTTAAATTTTCTATTACTTTGAGGTGACGCTGCTGCCTCAAGTGGCAGTTCCGGGTTGAGCCCCGAGGGGGCAGGCATGAACCTCAATCAATTTTTCTTTGTGGGGGGCACCTTTTTAAGCAGCCAGCACTTTAAGGTGATGGCAGGCCCTTGAGGTTGGGGCCGCCATCGCACTTAAGTTGGCATATTGTGCACTCTTGGTCGAAGTGGCAATGACTTCTCCCATGGGGAGGGGCCCCATGGGGAACCACAACGATTGGCTAGACTATAGTAAGCAGACACTGAGGAAAGAAAGCTTTATTATACAGCTGTTGAAGAGTTGAATCTTGCCCAAGGAACATACAGTACTGTAGTCCAGCGAAAACACAGTAATCTCAGACAGTCTCTGTTGTTGATGGTCTCACCCAGATGTAGCGAAGGTGGGGTAGTGTTCCGCAGCGCGGGATAGGCCGAGCACCTGAAGAGTGGGATGACGAGAGCTGGAGCATAGTGATACTCACAGAGTAGCAGTGCTGATTACTTCCTTCGGTAGTTGAATGAATGAATGAATGAATGAATGAAGAGGGGGACCCGAGTAGAGTAGGCCCTCGAGGTGCGAGTACCTAGGAGCGTTGAGGGTTCCTGAAAGAAATCAGACAGGACCCCTGAGGAGCGGGTGTCCTTAAGGTTAGGCAGATTAACACCAGAGGGCGAGTAGAAGCGAGAGGCCCCCGAGGAGCGGGTACCCAGAGCTTCCGTAGGAGCGAGATACCCCAGAGGGTGGCGAGGAATCCAAGCGAACAGCTTAGAAGCGGTCAGAGTAGCAAAACCGAAGTCCTTGCTAACTCATTCAATTGGAGCGGAAAGGAGGTATAAATACCCGGAGGTACTGATGTCATGCGGTGGGGCCGCCCCCGAGTTTCCCGCCATGACGTATTCAAAAACGTAGGCAGCATGCGTGCACATGCCCTAGGAGGCCTCAGGAAGAAGATTGGCAGATGGGGTCACCCATGCTGGCTTAGAGACGCCGAGGGTTTCGGCAAACAGCAGCGGAGGCAGACATTTATCCAATGGAGGAGGAAAAGGATAAAAGAGAGGTGAGGCAGAGTGGTCGCAGCCATCTGCAACCAACAGAAGCAACAGTACCCCCCCTTCAGAGGGCCCCCTCCAGCATAGTGAGGTGCAAAACATGCTGAAGGTAGTTTAAGATGGAGGAACTTGGTACTCAGCCAGACTTTGTCTCCAGGCTTAAACTGAGGCGCCTCTCGATGGTGAATATCGTAGATCTTTTTTGCTTTCTGTCCTGCTTTAAGGAGTAGATCCTTTGTTTGCTTCCAAAGCTGAGATAACTCTGCTGCAGTGGCCTGTGCAGCAGGAGAAGCCACTGATAAGGGAATTGGCAGAGGAGGAAGCGGTTGTCGTCCATAGACGAGTTAGAAGAACCCATAGATGTAGCAGGATGCGAGTTGATAGCAAATTCTGCCCAAGGCAGCAGGTCCGCCCAGTCACTCTGTCTTGAATTTACATAGGAACTGTTTAAGCATTCTGTTCATTCTTTCAGTCTGTCCATTAGACTGAGGGTGGTAAGCGGAGGTCAAGTCCAATGAGATATCAAAGTTTTGACATAGGCTCTCCAGAACTTAGCTGTGAATTGAACTCCTCTGTCGGACAGAATATACTTAGGCATTCCATGAAGGCGGAAGATATGTTTGATGAAAAGTCTCGCTAACTCCACCACTGAAGGTAATCCTGATAAAGCTACGAAATGTGCCATCTTGGAGAAGTGATCAATGGTGACCCAAATGGTATTGTTCCCATTGGAGAGTGGCAAGTCTACCATAAAATCAGTTGCTATATGTGTCCAGGGTTCATCCGGTGCTGACAGGGGTTGAAGCAGACCCCAAGGACGTCCAGCTGGTGGCTTCTGCTTGGTGCCGACAGCACAGGAACCCACATAAGCTTGTACATCCTTTTTCATGGTTGGCCACCAGTAATACCGCTGTAACATGGCCAAAGAATGACTCTGTCCAGGATGGCTGGCCAAGCGGGAATCATGCACCCAGTTCAACAGTTTCTTCCTTTGATTTCTAGCCATAACTGTCTTCCCAGTGGGTACAACATGAGTGGCTGCAAGAACCACTTTCCCGGGATCAATAATGTGATGGGGTTCGTCTGGCACATCTTGAGGTGAGAAGGATCATGACAGGGCATCAGCCCGGATGTTCTTCTCTCCTGGATGGTATTTCAAAAGGAAATCAAATCTGTTAAAGAACAGTGACCATCTTGCTTGGCGGTGGTTGAGTTGTTGTGCATGTCTGAGCTACTCCAAGTTCTTGTGATCAGTGTACACTACTATCTGATGTGCACCTTCCAGCCAAGGATGCCACTCCTCAAAGGCCAGCTTAATTGCGAGTAACTCTTTGTCTCTGATTCCATAATTTCTTTCGGTGGGTGAGACCTGCCTTGAGAAGAAGGAGCATGGATGGAGCACATTAGATTCGCTGTACTGGCTCAAAACCGCTCCCATGCCGACGTCCGATGCGGCGACCTTGACGATGAATGGGCGATGCGGATCTGGATGGCGGAGGCATAGCTTTTTTTGAAAAGCTTCTTTGAGAGACAGGAAGGCAGATATAGCTTCAGGAGACCAGTTGGCAGGGTTAGCTCCCTTTCTGGTTATTGCAGTGAGAAGGACTATCAATGATGAATAGTTCTTGATAAAGGAACAGTAGTAGTTCGTGAAGCCCAAGAAACGGCGCAGTGCCTTCAGGCCTGTAGGTTGGGGCCAATCTCGGATGCTTTCTAATTTCTTGGGGTCCATCTGAAACCCGTTTTTTGAAACAATGTATCCCAGGAAGGGTACAGATTCCTTGTGGAACTCACACTTCTCGAGTTTTGCGTCTAAGTGGTACTCCCAATAGTGTCTTAAAACCTTTTTGACATCCTCTTGATGTGTTTGTAGATCCTGGGAGAAGATCAGGATATCATCAAGATATACTACTACACATTGATATAGTAAGTCCTGTAAGATGTTGTTCATCATATTTTGAAAGACTGCAGGTGCGTTACTTAATCCAAAGGGCATGACGAGATATTCAAAGTATCCATCGCGGTTGTTAAAGGCCAACTTCCATTCGTCACCTTCAGAAATGCGCACCAAGTTGTAAGCTCCTTTGAGGTCCAGTTTAGAAAATATCTTGGCTCCCTTCACCTAAGATTCTCTAAGTGTCTGGATTTTAAGGAGGACCAGGCAACACAGCTGGGCCTGATCTTTTAAGGTAATCTGAGGGAATTTTCTATAGACTCCCTCACATGAATATATTCAATTGTGTGGGTGAACTATTCAGTATACCTCCAAAGTTAGCCGGATAAGTTTACCCGGCTAACTTTGCTATCTGGACTGTGTCTGAATATGGATCTCTACATCTCTAGCTACATTCTAGTAATAAGATGTTTAAATTGACCCAAAAGATCTTGGACCATCTTTACCACATTTTTTTTTTCACTTTTACAGCTTCCTTCTTTGTTATTTCAAAGATTCTGACTATCTAGAATCTTAAACATTTTCCTAATTGAAGCAGCATTCTCTAAATATTGCTGCAACTATAATATGCATTTTACAGTAATTACCAGGCAAATATGGATAGTGTGACACCTGTAAAAACAATGCTTCTTCCAGCAACAAGGAAGTTGCTTCTGACAGCAGTCCAAATGAAAATTGAGACCTTCTGTAGCAGCTGTATATAATCATTCTCTAGCACATTTTTAGCACAAAAAATTCTGTAACATAAACAGTAACAATTAATAGCATAAAACGTTATCTTAACTAAAATATTACTAAAGCTCATACCTCGTCTTCTACTTTATGTCACTCAGTTCTACTGTAACTTTTCATATTAGCTTGTTGATTTTCTTGGAGCAGTTATTTTGTTAACAAGTGTTAAATTGGATCCTTAAAGATCATTTTGCATCAGCATATGGAGTTGTTATAATTGTTAGGCGTGTGCATTCATTTGAAATGAAATAGGAAATGTCAATGATGGTTGAAGAAATGCACACATAATGTTACCCAGCTTGCTGTTTGCCTTGTAAACTCTTTATTTCAGCTACTTGGTGCCCTCAATAGAGGCAAAACATTTCTGCCATGATGGTTTTGGCATGGTCAACTGCAAAGAAGACTGGACTACACTAGACACAGAAGCAGCAGCAGAGAAAGAGGTAAAGGGCACCAAGGGTCTACAGTTGCAGAAGTGATTATTTAGAATTATCTGACGAGCAAGTTTTCACTAGATATAGATTTATTAAACAAACCATTTTGGATATTTGTGACCCATTAAAAGGAGATCTGCAGCATGATACATAAAGAATCCATGCTTTACCTGTGCATGTGTAAGTCACCATGACCTTGGCTTTTCTTAGCCAACAGGCAGTTTCCAAAGAACAAACCATCTGAGTCAGATGGAAGTTATGGGACCATGAAAAAGCTCTACTCTATGAATATGCAGGTTGTCTGCAATGCTACTAGGATTATCACAGACATCCTAACCAACTTAGGGGGTCATTTATCAAAATGTGGTAAGGTGTTTTCGCATGTGAAAAAGCCAGTGGGCTGGGTTAAGCCAATTTTAACAACACCTCTTTCAAATGTGTTAGGCTGTGTGATAGCAGTCAGGACCATGTGATGATGCTGTCCAGAGCCCTGGGAGGGAGAGGGAGAGAGACTGGTCATGATAACATGTCCCATGCATATGTATTTATATCCCTAGGATAGGCCCACCTAGTAACTCGAGGTGGGGATTAGATAAGGGTGTAGGGGGTTAGGGGCCACTGTCACATTCTACATGAGACGTACGAACAGAACAGTGGTCTCTTGTGATGATTAGCTGGCCTTCGGAGTGAGGAAACCCCCTCCAAGATGAGATTTGGCCAAGGGTCTCTCAGCCTAGCTTGATGTTACCCAGGTAGAGAGTCCATCAAGGTAGGTTGAGAGACCCTTGCCCAAATCCCATCTTGGAGGGAGTTTCCTCACTCCGAAGGCCAGCTAATCTTCACAAGAGACCACTGTTCTGTTCGTACGTCTCATGTAGAATGTGACAGTGGCCCCTAACCCCCTACATTCATACCTAATCCCCACCTCGAGTTACTAGGTGGGCCAATCCTAGGGATATAAATACGTATGCATGGGACATGTTATCATGGCCAGGTGCTCTCTCTCTCTCTCACTCTCACTCTCATATGAACAGTACATTAGCATACACCACACCCCTTTTGGTAACACATGCGGTACTTACCGCATTTTGATAAATGAACCCCTTATACTGTAAGACCTAAGACCTCTGGGGACAGGGAAACTATTGTACTTGAATATAACTTGTCTTGAGCTATGAATGAAAAGGTGTGAGATAAATAAAATATATTTCTTGGTTCCTGCCACAATGCACATATTTTCAAAGAGTCTTGTTTGGTTCAAAACTTTGAGAGCACCCAAGGGCTATGATTGAAAAGAGCACACGTCAGTTCCTCCTTCTCAGCTTCACTCCTTCTCACCTTTCTTTGGGCACTTCATCTTCCTAGTCATCCCCTCTCCATTTATCTTCAAAGCTCTTTGGTGCAGAGACATCGTGCCTTGGCATGAATAGCAAGGCCTGTCCCCACCAGAAGTCATACATGATTTAGTATAAATTGGAATCATGTTCTACTTATGGCTCCTGCGATTGTAACCATGCTTGCCTCCTTACAGCTGAACTTACCCCCCCCCCCCCCCCCCCCATCTCCCACTTCCTCACAGGTGATTGGGGCTGACCTATTAAAATCTGGTTGTTGACATCCATCAGAGATCCTCACTCTTGTTGAGAGGAACAGTATAATTATGCTCTTTAGTCCATGAGACAGACAGCTCTTTTGGCATCCTGAAAAGTGGTTTCAGATGCCTAAATGAAAAAGGAAGAGTCTTAGTGAATAGTTCTGAGAAGATCTATCAGAGCTTTAGTGAATGCTGTATTTTACACAATATAGCGGCTCAACAATGAATACTACCACCACCTGATAAAGAGCAGGAAGAGACAGTGATACAGAATTTGACTCTAAGGCAGAGTTAGAAGTGCTCCAGAGAAAAACACCAATTATTATTATCTCTCAAAGACACAAATTAATTCTACAACAATTTTCTGTGCAGAGGTGAACATTTATTTACAATTAGTATAAAGTGAATATGAAGACAGTGACAGGGAAGGTGAATAGTGAAATACATTAACATAATGTTGAAGGAAATGTAAACAGTGAAATCATCATTTTCCCCCTTTTCCCATACCTATCCTCAAACTCACATCTTCTGCCACATATGCAGTGTGCCGAAATATTACCTACTCAGAAACAGTGCTATATTCTGTAACTTCTGGGGCAGATGTAATAACCGTACTGCATAGTTTACCTGTAGTTGTTTGCACATTTTGTTTTTTGCAAACTTCACTGCTGCCGTAGCATGGAGTTTTGTGCATGACAAGTTGTGTACAAGTTGTTACCCTCTCATGAAAATCTCATGCTAATGATGATATTAGTTATTACCACACAATGCAGAGAGGTGGTATAATTGGTTTGGTTTGAGTGCATAAAATTCATGTTCTCTGTGGCACCTTCTAGTCTACAATGTATCCCATGTCCTCTTGCCTACCAGTGGCGTAGCCACAGGTGGGCCTGGGTGGGCAGCTGCCCACCCAATTTAGACCCAGGCCCACCCAACTGACACCAGAACTGCAAGGCTGTCGCGGGATCCCATCCCCGCGACAGTGAAGAGGAGAACCCATGCTTGGCACGCCATCACGACACACGTGGGGAAGCGGTCCTACAACCATATGGCCGACCGATCTTCCTGTTTGCGGGGGGAGGGGGGGAGCGGAAGTGCCGCGCACAGTTTCCACTTCCTCCCCCCAAAGCAGGAAGATCAGCTGGCCTCTCCTGCTATCTTCGGGCCGTATGGCCGACCGATCTTCCTGTTTGGGGGGGGGAGGAGAGCGGAAGCACCGCGCACAGTTTCCGCTTCCTCCCCCCAGAGCAGGAAGATCAGCTGGCCTCTCCTGCTGCCACTGGCCTCCTGCGTACAGGCGACCGATCTTCCTGTTGGGGGGGGGGAGGAGAGCGGAAGCGCCGTGCACAGCTTCCGCTCTCCCCCCCCCCCAGCAGGAAGATCGGTCGGCCGTATGGATTGAAGATAGCAGGAGGCCAGTGGCAGCAGGAGAGGCCAGCTGATCTTCCTGCTCTAGGGGGAGGAAGCGGAAACTGTGCACGGCGCTTCCGCTCTCCTCCCCGCCCCCCCCCCCCCAAACAGGAAGATCGGTCGGCCATACGGCCCGAAGATAGCAGGAGGCTAGTGGCAGCAGGAGAGGCCAGCTGATCTTCCTGCTCTGGGGGGAGGAAGCGGAAACTGTGCACAGGCTTGAATGTGTATGTGAGGATGAGAATGGGAGCCTTGTTGTGTGTGTGTGGGTGAAAATCGGACCCTGGGTGTGTATGGGAGTGAGAATGGAGTCTTGAATGTGTGTGGGTGAGGATGGAAGCTTGAATATGTGGGTGAGGTTGGAAGCTTGAATGTGTGTATATATGGGTGAGGATGGAAGCTTGAATGTGTGTATATATGGGTGAGAATGGGAGCCTGGGTTTGTGTGTGTGGGTGAGAATGGAAGCTTGAATATGTGGGTGAGAATGGAAGTTTGAATATGTGGGTGAGGATGGAAGCTTGAATATGTGGGTGAGGATGGAAGCTTGAATGTGTATATATGGGTGAGAATGGGAGCCTGGGTTTGTGTGTGTGGGTGAGAATGGAAGCTTGAATATGTGGGTAAGAATGGGTGCTTGAAAGTGTGTATGTGTGGGTGAGAATGGGACCTTAAATGTATGTATGTGTGGGTGAGAATGGGAGAATGGGTTTGTGTGTGTGTGGATGAGAATGGGTGCCTGGATGTGCGTCTGTATGTGCATAAGAATATAAGCCTGGGGAGGGGTGAGAAAGTGAGAGCTTGTATGTGTGTCTGCAGAGAATGTGAGCTTGGGGGGGGGGGGGAGAGCATATGAGAGTGAGAGCCTGAGTGTGTGAGAGAGTCTGTGAGAGAAAGCATTTATGTATATATGTGTGTGTGTGTGGAAGGGAAGAAGACAGTAGTAGAAAAGATACTGAAGAGGAATTAGGAAATGAGCGACAAGGGAAAAAATGGGAAAGAGAGACCAGGACCAACTGATTAGAAAAATACAAAGATCAGACAACAAAGGTAAAAAAAAAAAAATATATATATATATAGAGAGAGAGAGAGAGAGATGTTAGCAATTTAAATATGTCATCTTTGGGAATGTGCATTCTTATATTTTTGTATTTTGCTCTTTCTTAAGTATTCCACTGTTCAGACATTTTAGTTTCTCAGGCTTTCTATTTTGGCTTTATCTACATGTTTCTGTTTCTAATTTATAGTCTCTTATTTCTATATTAGGTAAGGGTCAGTCTCAGTTTTGCCTGTTTGTGACAGAAATGAGTATTTCTAGCATATAGTTTCTCTGTAGTAGTAGTCCAGCCTGTTCTGTTATTCCCGTAGGTGATGTATTAATGTTCTAGGGCCTGGTGTAGTATTTGCATTGCTGCTTTTTCATAAGTTTGCTGTTTGAATCCTGAGCGTCAGTGCTGAGATTGTTTGGCAAGGTTCCAGATGCCTCTTTCTTTGCAAGAGTTTGTTACTTCACAAAATAGCAGTGGAGGGTTATTTTTTGCTGAGATTACACCAGAATTTGAATTTTTTTTTTCATGTTACATGTAATGTGAATTGCCCTAGCTCTGCGCTGCACCTGTTCTGATGATTAATTATATTTTATTGTATTTATGAAGATTTCTGGGTTTCTGCAAAGATGGTTCATGAAAGAATACATTAATTTTTGTTTTATTATATGATTGGATTTGATTGTTTTCTATACTTGAAATAATTGAAGTAAATTATTTTAAAGTTTCATACATGACACATAATGGCTGTTGCAAACTACTTAGAAAGCCATTCTAGGGTGCAGTATATGGCATTATTTATCAGTAAGAAAACAACTAGTAGACCTGCATGCCTTGTGCCCACCTATGTTAACCTTGTGCCCACCCAAAAAATCAATTCTGGCTACGCCACTGTTGCCTACACCTGATCTCTTTGGTTCTTGCCTGTCTCTCATATATTCAGCTATAGGTTCAAACATCTGGGTCTCTCTCTGACAGCCACAAGAAACTCACTCATTCCACTGGAGTGTCCAGGTCAAAGATTCAATTTCTCACACATGAAGGGAATACTCTTGCCAGATGTGTGGCAATTTGGAGGATGTCTTGATGGCCCCAATTGTGCCATAATCACGAACTGTCACATAGTCTTACCTTTGTTGCAAGTTCTTTACAATCTGCTTTTTCATTCTCCTAGGAACACTGTTCACCTCTGCTGTGGATCTTCACAAAACCCAAAGCTCTGCAGATCATCAATACCATCTTCATTAGATGATGTATCTGCTCCTTCATGATGGCAATGTTTAGGGTCAGCAGTTTATTTTTGCAATGTGAGTTCATATGGAAAACTGTTCGGATAAATGGTGACTAGTGTACAATGTGATAAAAAACAATGACAAATAAAATGTTTAAATCCATATTTACTATTTTTTTCACTTAATAAAATCCACGCAATCATGTAGCACATAAGAGAAAATAAAAAGAGCACAAAACATTAAAATACAAAAAAAAAAAACCCCCATGAGCAAAATGCAACAAATTTAAATCAAATTTACAGTTCTTTTGGGTTCAGAAGGTTTTGATCTATGGGCCGATTGCTGCTGTACACAGCTAAGAATGGCCTGAAGCTCAGCCCTTAAGCTCTGGATTTATGAGAGCAAAAATGCTCTGAAACTCCCTGAGCTCTTCCCTCGTCTCTTAGCTCAGAGATAAATGCTGCATTTTAGTTCCAGGCTTGTACCATATTAAAGAAATGTGTTGTGGAGCTACTCTGTCCTGACTTCATGCAGCTGTGGCTGGTAGTGGTGCTGGCCCTTCTGCAGATGTGTAGTGGACCCGTGTTTCCTCCTCCTCTTCCTCCTCCGCCACCTCTGTTGATAATGACTGTTGTGAACTCAGGTCAAGATAAGCTCTCTATTATATGTAATGATTTGCATGTTTCAAAATAAAAAGTTTACAAAATATGGACACCCCTGAAAATATTGCTTATTTTATAAAAGGCCATGGTACCTGTACTGTATACAGCTACAGTGACAAATAGTGGAAGTTATGTACTCATGTGTTGCACTCATCCACCCAACAAACACACACACACGTGCACACACAGAGCAAGTGCTAAGAGGCATAATGGCTGCTAAGATGCTTAAACTGTTAAAGCACTAATTGCCAAAAGATAGCAAAGTCTGTCTTTGAAACTGGACTGAGGTGGACATGTGCTATAAGGCCTAGAGTGGACTGCATTTACACACACTGTTGACATTATCCTGACTAAGATTGCAGTTTCAAAGCTTTTCTCATGGGTACCTATCTGATCAACCCAGGAAAAAAAAACAAACCTGCTGAGAATTGCCCTCTTCCTCTACAGATAAACATTCCCGTAGTATTTCACAGGATGGCTACTTGCATCTGTAGCAAAGAGGGGTAGACGTATGGTGAGGGTTGAGCTGGATGACCATGCACAGCAGGTATATTTTGGAATCTCCACAAGTGGGGTAAACAGCAGACTTTGTCCCTGCAGAAACGCACCTCTGGGATTTCAAAATTAAGCCCAACATAATCACAAGAGCATTTTGACATATTAACACCTACCATGTGGAGCCAGGACTTCTCTTCAGACTTGCTGCTGCATGCTCTGTCATGCAGATCAGGATTGACCTTGATGAGGAATCAGAAAGTGCTGAAACTAACCTTAAGCTAAAGCAATTTTAGGTAATGAGGTATCCAAATGGTCTGTACACCAGGTATGGAATCTCAAGGTTCTTATACAAAAATTAATAAAATAGAAGAGGGAAGGGTGCTCCACTAGTTTGGCAAGGGATAAAGAGTCTAGCACTTCTCAATCACTGTGTCAGTTCATGTCAATACTGACCAAAGGTCATTACTATCTGAAATCTGGCTGGTGTGCTGTGGAAAAAGATAGTGGGCTCAGTCTAGTTTATAATGGAGTTTGCACCCTTAGTTGCAGTAACAGTAGAGAGGTCAAGGACTAAATTGCACTTCCAGAAAAAAAGGGAAGAAGAACGTTTGCAAAGCAGAGTGAGAATTCTAGCTTTCGCCATCACTGCCTTTGCAGTGGTCAAATCCGGGGTGTGGTTAGGTCCAGGACAGAAAAGTAGGCAGCTACTGCTGATTTTCAGCGCTAGTCACATTGCTGGCTAAATCTAGGTACTGCCATAGAAGCCTTAAATCTGGCTGGGGCTTACTTCCTCCAGGCTTGGGGTCACTGTCTAACTAATGCTGGATGCCAAGCTGGGAGGAGGTTAGCCTGTATCCTCTTTCCAGCTTGACTTGAGGACATTATAGAGGATCTTTTCCTGGGGGGAGGGGGAAAGGGGTGTCAATGATGGGGTACTTTTTAAGGAATTAGGTGGAAGAGAGGGAACATGAGGGAGAACTGTCTATCTCTCTACTACACTTTTGTCTTTGAGCATAAGGATGGAGGGTCATGGGGGAATTTCCATTCCCAGTTCATCTGCCATAATTTTATCTTCACGTGGGGGACAGTGGTATCACAAGAGGAGGCAGGATGCAAGGAAGGAGAATTGTAGCGGGAGCTGTTAGCTGTCTCTTGCTCAAGCTTGACTTTGTGCGTCCTGTGGGAGGGAGGGGACTTGAGGAAGGATGGGTCTCTCATCTTGTAGCTTTGGATGGGAGGGAGAATTGGGCCAGCCAGATTTGGGTCTTCTATATCAGTGCCTAGATTTGGTCAGATAATTTCAGTGAAAATCAATTCTGGCCACTTAAATTTCTCCCCTTGACCTAACCTGGTCCCTGGGCTGCCCAGAAATTGGTCAGCTAAATTTATCTGCTTAACCCCAGTGAAAAAGTCTTTGCCCTAGCCAGCTAAGTCCTTACTTTTGAAAATTCACTCCATTTGAACAGGAATTGGGCCATTTTTGCTCCTTCATATTTGAATTAGTAAATATACAAACTTGAAGCTTCACCACAAGCCCTTCCATATGTGCCTAAATAGAATACAAATGGAACCAAAGAACATCTAAAACCTAATTGCCTACCTTCCGATGGAGACTACTTTTCGTTTGAAAGACACGATTCCTATTAAAGGTTACCTTTCTCTTTCATTTTAATATAATATAATATTAATTTTAATATCATATAATATTTTTATTGTAAAATGTGTAAGCACCTGCTTAATAAAGTTTCAACTATACCTATTCTTTAAAAAAAATAGCATGTAATTCTACAGTAAAAATATATTTTCATTGCCTCAGGCTCCAGAAAGTATACAAACTATGAAAACAATGTGTTCTTATTTAAGTTTGATTAAACATGCAAATATGAATCATTGCAGACCATTGTATATGCCTCTTGTTTTCAGGATCTATTTTCAAAACTAGCCTGCATTCTTTCCATTCAGAAAATTAGAAAACGTGCATAATTGTCAAGCAAATGAAAGCCAAATCCTGAACCCTTTGACCACAGAGAGAGCCAGTCTTCATTCAGCCCACGCAAAACAGGTGGCAACATTTAAAAGCAAACATAAGTTCCTCTTTCGCAGCACTTTATTCCCGGTCTTACAAAGAGGCAGGCACGGGGAGAAGAAGCTGAAACATTCATGGCCAATGTAATATGCTCCTGGGAGAATAGTTCTGTTTAATATGTTCCCCATCCTCACATAAATCTGTATCTCAATGTGGCAAGTTTTTAAAAAGGGATGACCCAAAAACAGTATTCTAGCCATTGCAGAGTACTTTTCTGCAATGTGCATTACTTTGCTGTGCTAACGTGGAGACTACTCACAAAGAAACAACTTTGTGAATACTTACTGTGCTTATTCCTATGGAAACAATTCTCATTAGAAGACAATTCTGTTTAAAAGAGAATTCCCTTTGGTGGACTTCACTGGATCATGATCCTAGATCTCAAGAAGAGAAACCTTTGAAAATGAGAAAAAAAAAAAAAAAGGAAAAATCTTCACTAGCTAGCTGGCAATGGGATTGAGCTATTTTAATTTGCTTCTTACCAACAATTTATAGAGATTAAGAGTTTGCTGAAAAGAAATGATAAGGAGCTTAGGAATTGTTTTCTGAAGACATTCCATATTGCCTGTAAGAGAATGGCTTGGCTTTGTTGCATGGTGCTAATTAGGGAAAAATTAACTACATATGGCATTGTGTTCTCCTTCTGGCAATTGTTTTTTATCCTTCTTGAGAACTGATTCTTTAGATACAAATTCTTGCCAGTGAATGTTCTTGCAATTGGTAGGCAGGGGATAAGATCAATTGAGAAACTGATCTTGCAGTTCATTAATTATTTTGAAGTGGTTCTTGGGGTTGTTGTGTATTCAATTAACTCTGAGGCCATACTTAGAGATAACATTGGTTTTAATATGCTCAAGAAGGCAAGAATAAAGTAGATGAGCATCAGTGGTTTTCTGTAGTTCGAATGTTCTTGTGTTGAACTGTAAGGAAGAAATAAAACAATGGACTATGGAAATTCTCTTTGGTGCTGTACAAGTGAATTTAATAGCTCCATGTGCAGTCCCAGCGCAATCTGCTCTTGGGCACAGTGGATGACTGGGAAGCTCATAGACTAGAGCAGGACCCATGATCTTCCAGGGTTACTGCACAAGGGAGAAAAAGAAATCTGCTTTTCAGGGTCCTTAGAGTTTCTTCTTATAGAGGCTCCCTCCCTAATCAGGCCAGTCAACATAAAAAACACCACTCGGACTCCAAGATTGTTGTTGAAAAAATAGAAATTATTTTTCCTGGACTGAAGATAAGCAATACAAAGTTCCTAAATACTGGTATACTAGTAAATAATGCACCACACTGCAAACAAGTCCTCAAAAGGTATTAAGACCAGGGAGGACAGAAATGGTTCTATAATGAGGGAGGGTGAGGCGACTGCCTCAGGTGGCAAAAGTTTGAAGCAGCAAAAAGTATGCCCCCAAACAGTCCTCCATCAGCCGCTTTACCTTGCCACCTGGACAGGTTTACTGATGTGCCCATGGGGTTTCCACTCCTGTGGGCCAGAAAAGGAGCCTCAAGGCAGTGCAGAAAAATGATGTTCCCGTGAGGATAAAAAAAGGCAAAAGGCCCCAACGGGCTGCTGGTGGAGCCCAACCTGAAAGCAGCCAAAGAAGTCATGAAGCCCTGCAGCCATCGGCAGAGCCCAACCCGCCATTGGCGAAAAAAGGAGAATGCCCAGCAGCTACCAACAGCAGAAGAAAATGAGGCCCCTGGAGGCCTGCTGAACTCATCGCACCCACATCTGATGTTAGTGATGTGTGAGTGAAATAGTGGGAGAGTATGTGCATGTGTGTTTGTGAGAGAAAACATGTACATGTGTATGTGATAGAGTATGAGTATTTGAGAGCATGTGTATAAATGCATGTGTGTATAAAAAGCAATATGTGAGAGCATCAGTGTGTGTGTGAGGCACTGAGTATATACATTTATGAGAGCATCTATATATATATATGTAAAAAAGCATGTATGAGCATGAATGTGTGTGAAAGAGCATGCGAGAGCATCTGTGTGTGAAAGAGCATGTGACAAAGCATCTATGTGTATAAGAGGGTCTGTGTATGTGAAAGCGTCGGTGTGTGTGACAGCATGTATGTGTGTGTATGTGTGACAGCGCGAATGAAAGTGCATCTGAGAGAGAGAATGAACCTATGTGTTTGTGTATATGAGAGGAGAAAGAGCCCACTACCTGCCCCCTACACTAATCTTTATTAGTTTAAATTATTAGTGTTTGCTATTTTAAAATATTTTATTGATGTTTGGGAATTTTTTTATCATTTTTGTTTTTAATTATTGGCTGTTACTCTATTCATCAGCTGCTTTGAAATATTTATTCTTTTTATTGGTATGTTTTTAATATTATTCTTGATGTTTTTTATTCCTTGATTTTATTGTTTTGAGGAATGGTATTTCAATTTTTACATTGTTGCATTGCATACAGTCTGGCTTGTTGCAGTTTCCAGTTCAATTTTTGTCTACATGTTTTAGTTTATAATTTATAATCTGTTTATTCTACATTTGGTGAGGGTTTGTCTGTGCTCTGCACGTAAGATTAAGGTGAGGTATTCTGTTAGCATATATATAGTATCCTGACTTGTTCTGTTTTCCTAATAGGAGGTATATTGGTGTAATATTTGCAGCATTGCCTTTTCATAGTTAAGATTTCTACTGTTTGAGTGCTAGCAGTTAGTTCTCTTTTAGTATGGGATGTTTACTATATTGTAATTCCAACTGAGTTTACTCTGGGCTTTCTGTGTTGCGATTCTGCTGATGGCTATGGCCATGGGCAGCCTCTTACCTCCCTCTGCTCCAAGGCCCGGAGGCCGCCGTCATGCCGGTGTATCAGGAGCCGCACTGGGGCTCTCCCTCGCAGCAGGAGGCCGCTGCCAAAGCCCTCTTCACCGTGGCAGGGAGCCGTGGACTTCAGCCGGCTCTTCTGCGGCATGGAGCCGCTGCCCATGCCATCTTCGACAGGCCTGGTGGCCTGCTCCTCAGTGGCACAGATGCCACCATCGCTCTGCCTCCTCGAGCAGCTCGGACGCCGCCTCCCACATCAGACCTGGTCGGGGCCTGCTCCTGCACATCAGCATATTCAGCAGGACCGCTGTCCAGGGTCCTGCACTTCCTCTCTTCCTGCTTCCTTAGGCATGGGGACGCACCTCCTCACTGGTTTTAAAGGGCCAGTGATGGAGAGGCCCTCCTGGCCCCACCTGATGACATCACTTTGGATCAGCCTCCTTAGCCCTACAAAAGGGCTCAGTTACCATTCAGTCGGGGCCTTCCCAAGGAGCTGATCTTCTCTAGGACTTCCTGCATTCTTCGCTACTGCTTGGCATCTTCTTCATGTTCTTCGGGGGATCCCTCATCATCATCTGTCCTGTTCTCTGCTGATGCCTCATCTGTCCTGATGTCTCCATTGTCCCCGTCCTAATGTTCCTTGGCCCAGTCTTCATGTCCTGATGTTCGTCCTATCCAGATGTCTTCCCGCCTTGATCTGTCCCAGCATGGTCTGCGACCAGCCTGGCTGGGCTGTGTAGGGCGCACTGCGGCCCAGTGGTCTGTGACCACCCCCTCTGGGGTGTGTAGGGCACTGGTGGGTCTCCTTCCATCTAGCGGAGCTGAAGACCTCTATGTTCTTTCCTGTCACCTCCAGGAACCGGAATCTTCAAGATGCCTCACTTGCTCATCCCGGCTGCCCTTTGCCGAGTGTCTGGAGAGTTCGCCATGATGTCTGGGATCTTCGCCTTGAAGGCCCATCTTGTACATAGTCCACCGATGTTCTGGCCTCTGGCTATGCCTAGCCTTCGGTGGGCAGTGCTCCAGTGGATAGCCTGAGGGCCGTTCTGGCCACTGCAGCCTCTTCCCCAACTGTGGGTGTTAGCGCCTTATCCAGAGTCTTCTTCATCCTGAATTTTATCCTGGTTTTAACTCGTCTCATCCTCACTTTGTCTGAGTCTGATCTTCATCTGCATCCTGTCTTCATCAGCATCCACATTCGAGTCCTCTTCACCTCTGCCTCATGCCCGGCCTGCTGCTTTTGCCGTTACCCAGTGGCAGGTCCGAAAGGGCTTGGAGTGGTCGGAGGACTACTCAGAGGCCAACCTTGCGTGGTTGGTCTCACTGAGGTGTGCAGATCGGCAGGGGCCTGGTCTCCACTCCATCTCAGATGAGGACCCGTCTTGCCGCAAGGACACACACTCCTCGTCCCGCACTCCTAGTGCTCCCTTCCAGCGCAGTGCAACATTCTGAAGGCAAAGCCCACACCCAACATGCATTACAATAGGCCTAATACCGTATGCATTCCAATTATGTTTATTGATGGTTTATGTATTTTTACCTCAGAAGAATATATTTTTAATTTTTTTCATGTAAAATTGGTTATTATAAATACATATATAACCCAGCTTTGGTTGTCACTAAGTTTTTGCTTTATTTTTCTAGCATAAAAGGATTCTCCCTTTGACTTGTCCCTGCCTTTTGGTGGGAGGCTGAAAGGGACTATAAAAATCATACAAGCATGTGATTTAGGTCTTTTGCAATCCCCCAGGTGGAATGACCAGGAAGAGAGAGGTTTCTCCGTTAGAAAGTGGATTTTTTTTTGGAGCTGTGTGGATTTTGCTACTTTTTTCAGAGTTGAGTGGAACCAGGACGTACCGAAGGGATTCCCCTCTGTATCTGGATGGAGTGTCTTGAATTATTTTTGCCTTTGCAAAAAGAAGCAGAGCAAGAGGTGAAAAGAGTTGAGATATTTGTATATTCCAGTAGGAGTAGCTGGATTGATTTTGACTTTAAAAGACTATTTTTGGACTGAGGGTATTTTTCACTTTTTCCCAGCATTTTTAAATGCTGGAGTTGCAATGGGGATATTCTACTCTAAGAAGGGAAGGATAACTTGATATGGATGTTGGTGAAAGGGAGCAAAGAGCTACAAGGAGGAGAGACATGGATACAGGGGCTATGGCTTTTCTGACACTGATTTTCCTTATGTTGTTCTTGGTATTCACTATTCTGGCTTGGATTTTCATTTACATGGGTAAATACAGAAAACAAATTAACCTCACTAAAAACAAATTTATTAAAAAAGAAAAAATCCAATAAACTGAGGAAATCTGCAGTTATTCAGCGTAGTCAAATCCTTAACTACAGTTCAGAATAAGCCCTCAATAGAAGTAACTCCTCCGCATGTCCTCTAAACCCTTGTCCAACAATCATGTTGAAATTAGCAAAAGATGATATTTCTCAACACATTGAAAATATTGTAAATTTATCTCACTCTTCTGAAAAATTACCAAGATTGCTCAAAAGTACATTTATTACTCCAATCCCTAAAAAAGCAATTGGTGATCCTACTGACTTCTAATTTCAGACCAATATCATCATTACCATCACTTTCTAAAATTACTGGACTGGTAGTTTTATATCAACTCAACGACCATATTATTGACAATTCACTTTTTGATCCACAATATCATGGTTTTAGACAAAGCTTCAGGACAGAAATGTTCCTCTTATCCTCATTTGACACAATTATCTGTAGCTTTCACTCCAGTATAGATTACATTCTGGTTCAGCTTGACATAACTGCTGCCTTTGACACTATTAATCACAATATTCTACTTACATGCTTACAGTCTGTTGGCATAGCTGGAACAGTTTGTGATTGTTTTCTCTCCTATTTATCAAATAGAACCCAACAAGTAAGAATTGGTTCATCATGTTCAGACTGGTACTCACTATCCTCTGGTGTTCCACAAGTTTCAGCACTTTCAGCTACATTGTTCACCATTATTCTTGCTCTCCTTTGTCAAGTCCTCAAATGCCTCAGTGTAAATAACAAAATATACACTGATGATATTCCATTTTTTTCCCTTTCAACTCATCCTGGTCCAACACTCTAGCCTTTGCCTCTCTATGCATTAACTCAATCAAACCTTGGCTTTCACATAATAGACTAAAATGCAACTATAACAGAAGTCACACTTTTATCTGGATTCCAAACCTCATTAAATTTTCAAGGACACTGTATCCTAATTATTCACAAAGAGGTAGATTTTAAAAGGGTTACGCGCATAAGTCCCGGGGCTTTTCTAGGGGGCATGTTGGGGGGCGGCGCGATGTTCGGGGCGTTCTGGGGCATGTCGGAGGCGTGGTTCCGGCCCAGGGTGTTTCAGGGGTGTGGCCAAGGCCTCTGAAATCGTCCCCGGGTCGTGGAATTGCGCAGCGGCGGCCGATCGGCGAGCGCGTGTTACGTCTGCCTGGAGCAGGTAACTTTCACGATAAAGGTGGGAGGGTATAGATAGGGCTGGGGGGGTGAGTTAGGTAGGGGAAGGGAGGGGAAGGTGGGGGGGAGGCCGAAGGAAAGTTCCCTCCGAGGCCGCTTCGAATTCGGAGCGGCCTCGGAGGGAATGGGCAGCTCGCGCAGGGCTCAGCAGCTATATCCTTTTTGAGATGCGGTGACTAGAACTACATATAGTATTCAAGGTGCAGTCTCACCATGGAGTGATACAGAGGCATTATGACATCCTCCATTTTATTTTCCATTCCCTTCTTAATAATTCTTAACATTCAGTTTGCTTTTTTAATTGCCACAGCACAATGGGATGACAATTTCAATGTATTATCCACTATGATGCCTAGATCTCTCCTGGGTGGTAACTTCTAAGATAGAACCTAACATTGTGTAACTACAGCAAGGGTTATTTTTCCCTATAATCATCACGTTGGACTTGTCCACGTTAAATTTTATCTTCCATTTGGAAGCCCAATCTTCCAGTCTCGCAAGATCCTCCTACAATTCATCACAATCTGCATGAGATTTAACTACTCTGCATAATTTTGTGTCATCTGCAAATTTTATCACCTCACTGAGGACTTATGCCAGAAGAAAACTATTTAATTGCACACTTATTTTTCTATCCGAGTTTTCCAAATAAAGTATCCCTGCATGTTTTTGCAGAGGAGTGCCAATCATTTCTAATTCAGAGTGGGGTAGATTTACAAAAAATGCGCGTTCGTGTACTTTTGTTGGCGCACCAGTCGCAAACAAAAGTACGCTGGATTTTAGCAGATACGCGCGGAGCCGCGCGTATCTGCTAAAATCCAGGATCGGCGCGCGCAAGGCTGCCGATTTTGTGCAGCCGGCGCGCGCCGAGCCACGCAGCCTGCCTCCGTTCCCTCCAAGGCCGTTCCGAAATCAGAGCGGCCTCGGAGGGCACTCGCTTTCGCCCTCCCCTCACCTTCCCCTCCCTTCCTCTATCTAACCCACCCCCCCGGCCCTATCTAAACCCCCTCCTACCTTTGTCCGGGGATTTACTTCTCCCTCCCTCCCGGAGGGAGAAGTAAATCCCCGCGCGCCAGCGGGCTGCTAGCGCGCCGAGACGCGACCCGGGGGCGGTTCCGGAAGGCACGGCCATGCTCCCGGGCCGAAACCACGCCCCCGGGCCTGCCCCCGAAACGCCGCGTCCAGCCCCCAAAATGCAGCGTCAATCGGCCCCGCCCCGGCACGCCCCCGACACGCCCCCGACAAAAAACCCCGGGACTTATGCGAGTCCCAGGGCTCTGCACGCCCCGGCAGGCCTATGGAAAATAGGCGCGCCGCCGCGCAAGGCCCTGCTCGCATAAATCCGGGCGGATTTACGCGAGCAGGGCTTTTAAAATCCGCCCCAGTATGCTTTTATTAGAGGTATAGGAGTCCCTGCTGCTCACAACCTGTTTAGATCCTGAACAATAAAACTGAACTAGACCAGTGTCACTGGACAAACTGATAGGTTATAAGCCCAGAGAAGACTGGACTGAGAGAAGAGATTATAAATTCAAGCTGCTCTGATCCAGGAAAAAGCTGCAGAGAAGGAGGCATCCTGCAGTCACTAAAGGAACTATGAGTAGATCAAAAGAAAGTAGTTAACCCAGAAAGCATGGCTTCCTGCTAGATGCGCTAGAGTACCTGTAAGTAAGCTAATGCAAGCAATTATCAGATTTAGAAGTTTAATATGGAAATGCTGATGAATAAGGATACATTATGTGATGTAATATTCCAGGATACACATTCTGAAAATGCAGAGCATTGGGATCAGATAGATATGCAGGTGAAAAGCTTGTTGCTGCATTTTGTTCATTGTCAACCGATGAGATGTTCCCAACGATCATCGGTATATAAAAACTGTTAAATAAATAATCTATTTCTCTTCTTGTTGAAGATGATCAATTAATAACACATTTGAAGAGAAGGGACTTGCAAAACAGAGGTAGAAAAGCCTAGAGGGATTGTATCATATATGTAATTTAAACAGTAAATAGTTTCTGCTTCGCAAATTGTACATTCTAAGGCTGAAAGAGTCCCAAGAGATGTTGGATATATATTAATGCTGTATTAGAAATCACAAAGAGACTGAGAAGCATAGGAGAAGATTAGAAAGACAATCATGTGTCACAAATATTACTGTGCAGTTTGCCTGATACATATGATAAATGCATTGGAATCCAAACCAGAATGTGAATTAATATTGGACTATATAAAGGGGAAACTCATAGATTTAATACCCAGTAGTAGTTCTAAAGTTTGGCATGTTTAGTGATCAATTGACTAACTTCTATCACATGTTACTGGATTTTTTTTTCTGTTTATTGATTTATTCAACTTGTACAAAGAATATCCTCTTTACAGAGAAACAGGGAAATATAAACTTATACAAGAACACAGTAAATACTGCTTAACAACAATAAAAAGAAAAACATTTCTCTTATTGACCTCAAATAAAGACTAGTTAGGGGCTTACACCAGAATTATGAGGAGATTAAACAAAAAAAGATTATCAAGTATAAGCTTAGAGGAAGATCTTAAAAACATATGTGTGTGCGTACTTTTGTTCGCGCCATCGGCGCGAACAAAAGTACACCGTATTTTCTAAGATAAGCGCGTAGCGCATGTATCTTATAAAATCTGGGGTCGGCGCGTGCAAGGCTGCACAAAATTGGCAGCCTTGCGCGCCGAGCCGCGCAGCCTGCCTCCGTTCCCTCCGAGGCCGCTCCGAAATCGGAGCGGCTTCGGAGGGAACTTTCTTTCCGCGTCCCCCATCTTCCCCTCCTTTCCCCTATCTACCCCACCCCCCAGCCATACCTAAATCCCCCCCCTACCTTTTGTTGTGCAAGTTACGCCTGCTGGAAGCAGGTGTAACTTGCCCGTGCCGCCTTAGCATCCCCCGGCACAGACCGCAGGCCAGGGGACTCGGGACTGCCCTACTGGCCCGCCCCCGAACCATCACCACGCCCCCGGACCAACCCCGGACCGCCCCCTGACCCCAGACATGCCCCAGGACACGCCCCCAGGCTGCCACCACACTCCCAGACACGTCCCTCCCGCCCCTTTTACAAAGCCCCGGGACTTATGCGTGTCCCGGGGCTTTGCACGTGCCGGCGGCCTATGCAAAATAGGCGCGCCGGCACGCAAGTGCCCTGCGCGCGTAAGGCGTTTAAAATCTAGCCCTTAGCGTTTTGGCTAATCCTATTTTCTCTATGACTTACTGGTAGTAGAATCCTGGACTATGGGATTAGGTAACACTTTTGACTTATTATCCAATAGTGCCTTCAATTGCTCAGGAACAAAAAAAACATAGGTAACATTATCCATTTTTAATATACAACGGCATGGATATCTAAGCATAAATACAGCTCCCATGGAGCGAGCTTCTTGCTGCATGGCAAGGAACCCTCTCCTCCTATCCTGGGTAGCTTTGGCCAGATCGGGGAACACTTGTACAACCTTACCCATAAACTCCACTCTCATATTTTGAAAATAATTTCTCATAATTAAACTGAGGTCCTGTGAATATATAAAAGACACTAGGAGGGTGGCCCTCTCTATTATCTCAGATGTAGAAGTCCCTAGAAAGGCAGTTAAATTTGCCATATCGATCATAGGTGCCACTTCTTCTTCCCTTGCTCTTGCATGTGGTAGAAAATATACTTTGTTGAAAACTGGTATATTTTCAGGTGCAATTTTTAATATCTCAATCAAATATCACTTAAGAGTTATCCTTGGTTGTTCTCCCAGAACCTTAGGAAGTTAATAAACCTAAGGTTCAAATTTCTGGTCTTATTTTCCAATTGTTTCATTTTCCTATTCAGGATAACTCGGTCTTGCACTAATGCCACCTGGATATCTTGAAACTTCTTAATTTGTTCCTCCAACTGCTGGATCCTCTGTATTTGATTCACACTCCTTGAGTTAAAGTCTTGGGTAACGGTTTCTAATTGTAAAGAAACACTTTTTTGCTGCAAGGAAACTGTTTGTAATGCTACCCCCATCTGTGCCAACAGTCCCCATAGGGAGTCCATGGTTACTACCGAGGGCTTAGGGAACATGGTTTTTGCAGTTTCAGATTCCACAACTTCACCAGTTAAGGCGTTTTAAAGAAAACACAGCCTCAGGAATCAGGCTTGCTGCCTGCAAATCAGCCATGTTTTCCCCTTCCAGGTCTTGCACGTTTCTCCCGCTCCCCACGGTGGCACCCACAGCTGCATCATCTAGTCCCATCAGGGCTGCTTCTGCACTCACCGGGCTTGAGAAGTTTTGGGGAATCGGCACTGGAGCCATCCGAGAGTCCAGGGGGCTTAAGCTGGTCTCTCCAGAATCGTTCGCGGCTCCTCCTGTGAGCGTCTCAGCGCAGAACTGCTCCCCCTGCCTTGAAAAGCCAGCAGCCAGCTCCGTTATGGTCCGCTGTCCTGGAGGGAGAGAAGGGGCTGTGGGGTACACTCTTACTCTCCCTTTTTGCTTCGGAGGCATTTCGCATCAAAAGTAGGAGAAAAATTCAGTAGAATCAAGCGAAAACGGACAGTGTCCAGAGCAGCACTGCTATTCCGCCGCCATCTTGGCTCTGCCCCTTGCTCCACATGTTACTGGATTTACTGATATAATCTGATTAAATTTATTCCAAGTAACTGGAAAGGCTTTTCTTCTTAGATGTAAATTTTTGGTAGAATTATGTTTGCTTAGCCTATAATTAATTACAAACTAACTACAAAAGGGAGAACTAGCAACTTGGAAAAATGCATGCAAAATGGCAGTTTGTATATACAAAGGGGCGGATTTTAAAAGCCCTGCTCGCGTAAATCCTCCTGGATTTACGCGAGCAGGGCCTTGCGCGCCGGCGCGCCTATTTTCCATAGGCCTGCCGGCGCGCGCAGAGCCCCGGGACTCGCGTAAGTCCCGGGGTTTTTTGTCGGAGGCGTGTCGGGGGGCGGGGCCGATCGACGCGGCGTTTTGGGGACGGGACGCGGCGTTTCGGGGGCGGGCCCGGGGGCGTGGTTTCGGCCCGGGGGTGTGACCGCGCCCTCCGGAACCGCCCCCGGGTCACGTCTCGGCGCGCTAGCGGCCCGCTGGCGCATGGGGATTTACTTATTTTTATTTATATTATTTATTTAAAGTCTCTTCTATACCGATAGCCATTCGCACATCGTATCGGTTTACATCAGAACAAATAACTTTTGGGTGGGGCCCTTACAAGTAACAGTCGAATAACTGAGTAAATATAGACAAATAGAACTATAATAAAATAACTACAATGTACAGTATATATAAAACAATAACTATAATGTACAGTATATTTACAGCATTCTTAATCATATTCAACGGACGGGTAACAGTTCAGCTACTCGAGTTGTTACTCGCTTGTTGTTGGAGACAAAAGTAGGGGGGGGTTTAGATAGGGCCGGGGGGGTGGGTTAGATAGAGGAAGGGAGGGGAAGGTGAGGGGAGGGCGAAAGCGAGTGCCCTCCAAGGCCGCTCCGATTTCGGAGCGGCCTTGGAGGGAAGGGAGGCAGGCTGCGCGGCTTGGCGCACGCCGGCTGCACAAAATCGGCAGCCTTGCGCGCGCCGATCCTGGATTTTAGTAGATACGCGCGGCTACGCGCGTATCTACTAAAATCCAGCATACTTTTGTTTGCGACTGGTGCGCCAACAAAAGTACGCAAACGCGCATTTTTTGTAAATCTACCCCAAAGTCAATAATTTGAATTTAAATTTTAAAAGTTTCCTGAGTCTTTTGTAGTTTGTTAATATTTTAGTTGTAATCATCTCCCATTGATGTATTGTGACTCGATACCTTATTTTATTTGCTTTGTTTGATAAAAAAAAAAGCTTGGATTGAAAAGGATAGCCCAGATTGTGGAAGCATGTCTTCATTGAGAATTGCATTCATTTTTATTTATTTTGAGGGAATTTTTAGCCTGCCTTTTCTAATGATGATCCAGGAGAGGTTGGTGGGAATTTTGTATGGGTTTGTTCTTTTATAAATCTTGGGGAATGGGGAGAAAATTGGTGGTTGAAATTATGAACTGATTTATTGGTTGCTTAATATGCATAATGGATAATGCATAAAGGACAAATGTATGATTGCTAAGTTCAATAAACAGTTTAAATACTAAAAACATTTAAAATTTGAACATATTATGTATTTCTTCTGCATTCATCTTTGTTGGAGTTCACACCAATCTGAGAAAAGCCAAATATTGGAATTAGAACACTATCTCTTCCACACAATCCTCCCCTCCACTGTCAACTCAAACCCCTCCATTTGTTAAAATATATTTTCAAAATAGTCAGAACTCATTCCCTCTTGCCATACAACCTCTGCCTGAAGGAGGTGCAAACATATTCAGCTCTGGCCCCAGGTCCAGCTCCATGTCTAGATGAGTGTCAAGCCAGAGGGCAATATTGTGCATACCACGATGATATCTGCAACTTTCTTTGGTGAATACTCTAGTGCTCCTCCAGAGCAGTCAAGGAAGTGGAACCAGCTTTTCAAAAAGCCAAACGTACATTCATTGACAGTTCTGGTTCTCATGTGTGCCTTGTTATCCTGGACTACTGCTGCTGTATGTGCACAGAGAGGGGCGTGAGCAGTCATCTCTTGCAAAAAATTAGAAATACAGCAATTCATTAACTTGCTGCTCTCTCTCTCTCTCTCTCTCTCTTCCCAAGCCCAGGAATGGCCAAAATGCAATTCCCAAAATGTATGGCAAATTGTATTATTGCATTATGAATGACCCGGTAAAACTGGAGTAAAACCCATGATAAGCTCAGTGTGGCTTATTTTGCCAGCATCTGTATTTCCTTTATTAAAGACTGCATTGTCTCCAAAGGTGTTCCTCTGCTGCCTCCTTCAGGAACAGTCAAAGATAAGAGGTGAGAATACACTATCTTAGTCAAGGCAAAAAACCTAACACCTTAGCTTTGAGATCAGGTAGTCCATGGATGCTTTTAGCTAGGACTTTGCTATGACATTACATACCTTTATATTTATTTATTTAACATGTTTTGTATACTGTCATTCGGTTTCACCATCAGAACGGTTTACAGTAATCGTGAAAAAAAGATTAGATGAACATCAACACAACAGATTGTCTTGAAATCGTATTACAATTTTGGGGTTTGAGTGTTAGTTATTACATACAACATGTTCTATTAAGGCATAGAATGGGTTAATGGGTAAGGCAGAAAGGAAAGGTGTATAGTTTGGATGAGTTATACAGTTAGGTCAGTGACAGCAGGGGTTTTAAGGTTCAAGGTATAATTAAGAGGTTGTTAGATATGCGATGTGAGGTCATTTGCACAGAAGTATTCGAATGTTGGATGTTATTTTGTTGATCAAAGGATGGAGATTTCTTCTTGGTGTTGGGTTGCGTGGGTTCTGGTAATGCAGTTGATTTAGTGAGTTTGAGTAGGCTCTGGTGAACAGCCAGGTTTTCAGCGCTTTTTTGAAGGTTTTAATGTTTGGTTGAGTTCTTATTTCAATTGAGTTCCATAGTGTGGGACTGGCAATTGATATGGCTCTCTCATGGGTTGTGTTATAGGAAATACATTATAGGTTCTGACACTGTGCAAGCCAAAGGACTGGGTACTAGGTAAAACGACAGATTCTTGAAGACCTGTATCGAGACATGCCCCTGAGCTATATATACTCTATTTTCCTTCACTTATCTTTGAAAAAGAAAGACACCAAAACACACTTTATAACTGGCATAGAATTAAAAATTGTATTTACACAAGAGGCTAACAGCAACACAGATGTTTGCACCAACAAATTGCATTTTTGAACCAAAGGTTCACATATGACATTTTTATAAAACATTGTGTACACCTCACAATGTCTAATGCACAAGGTGACATATCTCTAAGAAATGCCATCCCATAAACTCATAGAGCATGTCATGATAGCACAAAAGAGATAGCTGGCATGGGTTCACTGTTCTACATGGTTTGCCTTCAGAGAATCAGCAATCCCCAAGTGTTCTGATTAGCCTGTTAGGATGTTACATTATACCTGGTAAAAAGGCTGTAGATGTTGAGTGACAAGTCCATGCTTCAAGGCACATGGTTGGAACTAGGATAGATGGTGAGAAAGTAGCCTTTTACCACCAAAACTATACAGCTCTGCCATCTCTGATGCATAGCCTTCTGTCACAGAAGGTGGAAGAGGAAGGGGTCGATTCACTTGATAGAGCTGAAAGTGGTGCTGTAGGTTGCCTGAAATCCAGCACTGTAATGATTAGTCTTTCTGATGAAGACTGCCAATGGTCAGAGAAGTGAGCCATTACAGCAATCAGTATTTAATGGGAACTTTCAGGCCATCTATTCATATACTGACAACTGGCTGGCCATCATGGCCGAGCACGAATCCTAGAGATGCTGAGGCATTTTTACTGGTGGCCCAGCATGGTATTAGACTCCCGTAAATATGTGGAATGCTGGCCATGGGGACTCCTACAGCTACTTCCAGCGCCCACTGAGCCTTGGGCTAGTATATCTACAGATTTCATCTCCGATCTTCCACCATCTTCTAACACTGTCATCTGGGTCATTATTGACCGCTTTTACAAGATGGCACATTTCATCCCACTCCGGAGCATCCCATCGGCTCCTGAACTCGCTAAACTGTTCCCCTGCAATGGTGGCAAGCACGGCTAGGCTTCGGTGTCCCGTGGCGGTGGTCGCCAGGCCTTCACCTTCCAGCCAGGCATCACGGCAGGGCTCAGTGTCCTCTGTGGCATCGTCCCTGCCCCTAGGCGTGCGCATGTGGACCACCCAGCACCTCATAGGGCCAAGGGTGGGTCCCAGCTCTGCAGCACACCCTGATTAAACCTCCTATTTCAGGAAGCTCCTGCCCTGACTTCCTTGCCTTGGCAATCGGGTCGATCCTTGAGCATTCTAGTTTGCCTCTGCATTCCAGTCTGTGTTCCAGTCTCGTTCCAGTTCTGTTCCAGCATCCTCCTGTTCCAGATTCCTCCTGTCTCCTCGTCTCCCCAGGTAGTACCTTCGGACTGTCTTCTCAGTAGTGACCTTGGCTTCCCTTGACTACGTTGACTGCTGCCTGCCTCTGACCTTCTGCCTTAGGACTTTTCAGCTTGGAGAAGAGACAGCTGAGGGGGGATATAATAGAGGTGTTTAAAATCACGAGAGGTCTAGAACGGGTAGAAAGACTAGGGGGCACTCCATGAAGTTAGCATGTGGCACATTTAAAACTAATCGGAGAAAGTTCTTTTTTACTCAACGCACAATTAAACTCCGGAATTTGTTGCCAGAAGATGTGGTTAGTGCAGTTAGTATAGCTGTGTTTTAGGGATGTGAATCGTGTCCTCGATCGTCTTAACGATCGATTTCGGCTGGGAGGGGGAGGGAATCGTATTGTTGCCGTTTGGGGGGGTAAAATATCGTGAAAAATCGTGAAAAATCTAAAAATCTAAAAATCGGCACATTAAAACCCCCTAAAACCCACCCCCGACCCTTTAAATTAAATCCCCCACCCTCCCGAACCCCCCCCCAAATGACTTAAATAACCTGCGGGTCCAGCGGCGGTCCGGAACGGCAGCGGTCCGGAACGGGCTCCTGCTCCTCAATCTTGTTGTCTTCAGCCGGCGCCATTTTCCAAAATGGCGGCGAAAAATGGCGGCGGCCATAGACGAACACGATTGGACGGCAGGAGGTCCTTCCGGACCCCCGCTGGACTTTTGGCAAGTCTCGTGGGGGTCAGGAGGCCCCCCACAAGCTGGCCAAAAGTTCCTGGAGGTCCAGCGGGGGTCAGGGAGCGATTTCCCGCCGCGAATCGTTTTCGTACGGAAAATGGCGCCGGCAGGAGATCGACTGCAGGAGGTCGTTCAGCGAGGGTTCCGGCGCCTCGCTGAACGACCTCCTGCAGTCGATCTCCTGCCGGCGCCATTTTCCGTACGAAAACGATTCGCGGCGGGAAATCGCTCCCTGACCCCCGCTGGACCTCCAGGAACTTTTGGCCAGCTTGTGGGGGGCCTCCTGACCCCCACGAGACTTGCCAAAAGTCCAGCGGGGGTCCGGAAGGACCTCCTGCCGTCCAATCGTGTTCGTCTATGGCCGCCGCCATTTTTCGCCGCCATTTTGGAAAATGGCGCCGGCTGAAGACAACAAGATTGAGGAGCAGGAGCCCGTTCCGGACCGCTGCCGTTCCGGACCGCTGCTGGACCCGCAGGTTATTTAACTCATTTGGGGGGGGTTCGGGAGGGTGGGGGATTTAATTTAAAGGGTCGGGGGTGGGTTTTAGGGGGTTTTAGTGTGCCGGCTCACGATTCTAACGATTTATAACGATAAATCGTTAGAATCTCTATTGTATTGTGTTCCATAACGGTTTAAGACGATATTAAAATTATCGGACGATAATTTTAATCGTCCTAAAACGATTCACATCCCTACTGTGTTTAAAAAAGGATTGGATAAGTTCTTGGAGGAAAAGTCCATTACCTGCTATTAAGTTCACTTAGAGAATAGCCACTGCCATTAGCAATGGTAACATGGAATAGACTTAGTTTTTGGGTACTTGCCAGGTTCTTATGGCCTGGATTGGCCTGGATTGGCCACTGTTGGAAACAGGATGCTGGGCTTGATGGACCCTTGGTCTGACCCTTGGTCTGACCCAGTATGGCATGTTCTATGTTCTTATGCTTCTTTGATCTCTTCTGACCACTGACCACCTCTGATCTTCTGCCTGCTTCTTTGACCATGACTGACTGCTGCCCACCTCTGACTTTCTGCCTACTTCTATGACCTCGTCTGCACGCTGCCTGGAACTGACCTCTGCCTGAACTCGACCTCATCTGACTGCCTTCTGGAACTTGACCTCCGCTTTGCCTGACTATCCACGGGCTGATTACTGGCTCTGACCCTTGCATTGGCTGACCACGCTTCCTTGAATCTGGCCTTGATCCTTGCTATACATTCAGAGACACTCTTCTGGACTTCTCAGTCACCCAGGACTTCTGGCCTAAGTATAGACCGCGCACCCTCGATCGTGGTGGGCACATCCCTGAACTTCCTATCAAGGAGACCCTGCGAGGCCCACCTAAGACCAGGCGGCCCGGGGACCCAAGGGCTCAACCCGGGGGGTACCTAGGGTTGCTAGTGGCGAAGCTCCAGCTAGCCTCTCTCTCCTCTTGTGCTCTGCCTCCCTCTGGGTCCAACCAGGGAGCCTACCAATCCTGCACTAGGCCAAGGGTCCACCTCCTGGCGTAACAGGATGATAGGATTGATATGGAGTCCTCTAGGATAGAGGATACTTCCCCATCCCTGTCTGTATACACCTCCAGCCCAACTCAAGAGAACTACTTTCTAGTGGGGCTTAGTTAATTTTTATAGGATTAACCTTCTCCACTCTTTCTGGAGAATCAGTTAAGGGATCTTGAATATCCTCGGTTCTCTCAGATACATGTCACCAAGCAAAGTGAAAACTGTAAAGTCCCTGGCACTCTTTAGGCACTGCAAACTCTCAGATTTTCTTCATGGATGCTGCCTCCATGGTCTGGATTATTTGACTCTGTGCAGATTTCTTTCGCAATTTCCTGTGGAGAGGCTTTCAGAAGAGATGTTTCTATGACGTCTGGGCTGGCCTGCCTGGCCATGAGCTGGTCCCATAGAGTCTAGAACTTGGGATAGTCTCATTCCAGAAGAACGTGGTATGGAAATTTGGGAAGTATACTCATTTCTACATAGGCTTACCCCGCTGAGTTCATCAGTAAGATCTAACTAGTTGGGTACTGTTTCTAGTCACCATGCAGGTGAGTGTTGCCTTCTTCCTGTAATCAATATACCTACTCCGGGCTAGGTCTTTATGTATGAGAGTCTTTCCGCATCCTGAATCCACCAGTGTTTAGGTGAGAACCACATTCAGCTCAACGGAAATCACGGTCTGAAAGTCCCCCACCTGGACTATCCACCAAATTACAGCTTTGCATCTATGCAAATATTTGCGCTCACTCACCCTCAAACTCTTTATTCTCAAGTGTGAGGCAGTCCTTGACAACATGCTCTTTCATCCACGCATTGCTCCTTGTTACCTTTCAATTTCACTATACCACTTTAGACCTTTCTCTTTTCTCTGATGTATCTGAAAAATGTTTTGTCACCTCGCTTTACCTCTTTGGCAATCCTTGCTTCCACCTGGCTTTTTGCTTTCTTGATTTCTTTCTTAGTCTCCCTCAGTTTCACCAGATATTCTTCCCTGTGTTCCTCTTTTTGGGATCCTTTATATTTCTTGAACGCTGTTCTTTTTGCTTTTATTTTATCAGCCACCTCCTTTGAGAACCAGATCGGTTTCTTATTTCTTTTATCTTTGTTTATTTTTATAACATATAGATTTGTTGCCTTTCTAATTGCTCCTTTTAGTTTGGCCCACTGTTATTCCAACTCTCTCATTTTCTCCCAGTCTTCTAGTTCTACCTCCAGATCTGTATTTTTGAAATTCAAAACTCGGGTCTTCATGTGACTTCTCTGTATCCTATTTGTGATATCAAACCATACTATTTGATGATCACTGGTGCTGAGGTGGGCTCCCACCCAGACATTAGAGACATTATCCCTGTTAGTGAGCACTAGGTCCAGTATATCTCCCTGCCTTTGAGCACTAGGTCCAGTATATCTCCCTGCCTCATGGGTTCCATTACCATTTGTTTGAAGAGAGCCTCTTGCAGGACATCCATGATCTTTCTGTTTCTGGTAGATTCTGCAGAAGGGATTCTCCAGTCTCTGTCCGGCAGATTAAAATAACCAATAATCAATACTTTTCCCTTCTTTCCCACCTTTTGATGTCTTTGACCAGATCTCTGTCGAGTTCTTCCATTTGATTCGGAGGCCTATAAACCACTCCAGTAAAAATGAATGCACCATCATTATTCATTATTTTTTAGGATGGTCCATAATGCTTCTTCTCTACCCCACATTCCTTGCAGTTCAGATATTATTTTTGACATAAAGAGCTACTCTTCCCCCTTTTCTGTCCTCTCTGTCCTTCCTTAACAAGTTATACCCCAATATGGCCGTATCCCAATCATGAGAATCTAATAACCATGTATCCATAACAGCAACAATGTCCAAGACTGCCTTCACTATTAGGGCCTGCAGGTCTGGGATTTTATTGCCCAGACTAAGAGCATTTGTGCTCATAGCTTTCCAGCCTCTCTCCTTCAGGTTACTGCTCTTCTTGGACTTCTTTTGTGCTTTATTCAGCTGACTTTTGTTATCCTCTTCACCCATTTCTTTGAGATTTGGTGGGTGACATTCCAAATTCTTCCTGCCACCCCTGTCCTCTAGTTTAAATGCCTTATGGCATAGGATTTGAATTTATCACTTAGGATCTTTTTTCCTGCCACAGACAGATGTAAGCCATCTTTGACAGAGCCTTTTACTGTTCCATATATGGCCCCAGCTCCCAGCATATCCAAAACTTTGTTCCTTACACCAAGTTTTGAGCTATGTATTAAAGTTATCTATATGGCTTAGCCTCTCTTCCCCCTTTCCATGAACAGATAACACTTCTGAAAAGGCAATAGTCTTTGTCAGGTGACTAATCTGCTTCGTCAGAGTCTGGAAATCTCTCTGTACCATTAGGATGTTGTTCTTAGCAAGGTCATTGGTTCCCAGATGGAAGATAATATCAACTTCAGAGTCCTTGCTTTCTTCTTGGATAGCATTGACTATCTGAATAGCACTTCTACCAGCCGATGATCCTGGAAGGTTTTAACTATCATGTTTCCCTCGAAAAGATTTCCCATATTAGTGCCTCTGATGATTGAGTCACCCAGCAGAGTGATCTTTTTCTTATGTTTATTGATTATATTATTGAATTTCTGTGTGCATTGGATTTCTTCCTTCCTTTCAGATACCATTTCAGCCTCCATCGTTAGAGCTTCTTCATTATCTAAGACAGAGAAAGCATTTTGTACTTGTGTCACTTGAGAGAGTGGGTATCTCCACATCACAGGTATTAATCCTACCAGAGCCCACTGTAATCCATTTGTTCTTGGGTTCCTGTATGTTCTGTGTAAGTGTGTGTATGTATATGGGGGGGGGGACGTGAGCTGCAGATTTGTGAAGAATTTGTGTCTTTGGGTCACAGGTCTTATCCTACTTGAGCCCAATGTAAACCACTTTTTTCTGGGCTTTTGAATTTTCTGTGATAGGGAAATGATTCCTCAATTCTGTAAAGTGGGTGTGGATTTCTTGGTGGTTGCTAAAACTTTTTTTTATTGCAGCTAATTCAAGTTTAAGTTGAGCCAACTCTTTTTTCATAGCAGAGAGTTCTGAACAAAGGAGGAAGCCCTATGTTTCCAGATGATTTGCCTCAAGATAACGGCTCCACAGTTTTTTCATTGGATAGTCCTCACTTTGCTCATAATTTTAAACTGTCAGTGTGGAAGTCAATGGGGGGGTGGGGGGGGGGGGGAGCGGGGAGTGCCAGGCTGTAAGGTTCGCCTAGGGCGCCTAATGTCTTTGCACCGGCCCTGTTTCAGCCACATGGCCCGGCCTGCCACAACTCTGCAGCTCTTTGGCTGGGAGGGCCTCCTCCTGCTTCTGGATAGTATGGAGTCTTTTTTTTCCTTCTAGCACAGCCGGGCTGAAGAAGGAAGCCCAATTGTTGCAGGTAGGTGCAAGCAGTAGGTGTTCGCCCCCAAACCTGTGGCACCCTAGGTGGCCGCCTAGTTTGCCTGGTGCTTCCACTGGCCCTGCCCATGAGTGATCGGTGGCTGGCCAGACTCAGGCTAGACTCTGTTTTCTCTTAAGCTTTTTATTAATCACAGAAACATGTAACAAAAGCAGCTCTGCTTTCCTTAGCAATTCTCTAAATAAAAGACAGCAGTATTAGCTTTCCTTAGGCTTCTTCTCTTCCCTGGGGTCCCTGGACCTAGCTTCTCATCTCTTTCTAAGGAGAATGCCCTCACAGTGGAACTCTCTTCCTGTCTGTGGCTTTAAGGTGGACCAGGCTAAATGACTGGTCCCAGGCTTCAAAGGAGGGTCTAACATATGCTCCTTCATAGACCCGTTTCTTGCTACAGTGCAGATGGCTTGCTCTGCAGAATATCCCTAGAAAGAGAAGACAGCTCACCCTACTATGACTCTGACCCTTTATAAGCACTACAAGTGACTACTGACATAACCATCCCTAAAAGTGATGTAACCTTTAGTCTACTTATACTGCTTAGCAGCTAAAGCCAATTGCTTTTTAGCATTAGAGTTTAAGTAGTGGTAGAAGATAAGATTGGTTACCATTTACACTTAACTGTTTCACTTCTTGTAGCTGGCTTACATTTACCATGATGTAATCCAATTATTGGAATGAAATGTGAAGGTACAAAGGGTCAAGTGCTGATTATATTAATGTTCACACAAACACAGAGGTTGATGTGTAAACAGTCAAACACATTGCTGTAAGGAATATTACAACATCCCAGATATAGTCTGGCAGCAATCAGTATCCCAAGCTTTCAGTAGCACATTAATATACAGTACCTTCTCAAACATCCACATCTGCACTTATTATCTACAGTTTTATCTGTATCTGCAATCTTTATCTGCACTTACATTTATTCAATAGATCTCCATTATAATGCTCAAAATTACAGGGGGGTGGGAGGTAAGAACAATCGCAACACTTAATATACACTTTCAATCTGGTCTAATAGATTTAAAAAAAAAAAAAAAAGTAAAATCCTCAACTACTTAAAGTTATTAATAACATTAAAAGAAAGGCTGAGCATGCCCTATAAAATCTAGAAGAAAATCTGTCAAAACATTTTTAAGGGACATTGGAGAACAGTAATGAATATACATGCATAAGTCAGGAATATTATTGCATACACTCATGAAAATTATGCACACACAGGTGATGCATATAGAATTGTATACAAGTATGCTAATAAAATTAACATGCCAAATAATTTACGATATGTTCCTGTAATTCAGGGGTGGGCAATTCCGGTCCTCGAGGGCTGCAAACCAGTCGGGTTTTCAGAATATCCTTAATGAATATGCATGAGAGAGACCTGCATACACACTGCCTCAGATGTATGCAAATCTATTTCATGCATATTCATTAGGGGTATCCTGAAAACCCAACTGGTTTGTAGCCCTTGAGGACCGGACTTGCCCACCCCTGCAGTGTAATTACTCATAATGTTTTTGTAAATGCAGGTATTTTATATCTTTGCATATAGCCTCTGTCACATATGCACACATCAGCTGCCAGGAAGTGTCCCCAGCTCAGGAAGTACAATTTCTCACCAGAAAAAGTGTCCTTGCTTGTGAATGAAGTGGTTAAGGCACAAAATCATCTCATTCACTAAAGTGAATGCTTAGCAGAAGCAAATACCGACTGTCTGAATTCTAGTCCTAGGTGCGGCTCAGGCTGAATAAATCAACCATTCCTGGGGTGAGACAGCTTGATGCCTTCCAGGGGCAGTTCTATAATGAGACAGGGTGGCCGTCTCACTGCCTTGCTTAGTGAAAGTCAGTGAGGTTCCCACATATCACTGGCAGGAAGACAATCGTGGTAGCAACGCACTTTATGAGATACTGGCAGGGTTCCCACTCCTCTCCATCAAGAAGAAAGCCCTGCATGACACCGGTTCATAAAAATGACGTGCTGACAAGGTTCCCACTCCCCACCAGCAGGAAGAAAGCCCCGCGTAATGCCGGCACATAAAAATGATGTGCTGTTGGGGTTCCCACTCCCTGCCAGCAGGAAGAAGACCCTGGCGAGGTTCCCTCTACCTGCCAACAGGAAGAAGGCCCCACATGACACCAATGTATAAAAATGATATGCTGATGGGGTTCTCACTCCCTGCCAACAAGAAAAATGCCCCACGTGACACCAGTGTGACAACTCTGTATGGTGACTGCCAGTTGGAGGAAGAAAATGCAAGGAGAAGGGAAGGGAGGAAAGGCAGGGGATATGAGGGAGGAAGTAAGAGAAGGAGACAAGTGATGGGGAGGAGAGAAAAGGAGATGGGAGGAAAAAGGGGTGAATTAGAGGGAAAGCAAGGGGTGAATGAGGGTATGATGAGTCAAAACGGAGGGATAGTAAAGGGAATGAGTGACAGAGATAGAACAGAAGGTATGAGTGAGAAATGAGGAAAGGAAAAGGGAGGGGAGAGGGAGAGGTAGGGATGACTCAAAAGGGAAGAAAAGGCAGGAGGTGTGAGTGAGGAAGAAAGGGATGGAGGTGAGTGTCTGAGAGGGGAGGAAGGGAGCGAATGAGAAGGAAGGAAAGTGAATTAGATTGAAGGAAAGTGAATGGAAAGGTAAGGGGTGAATGAGGGGATAGTAAAGGGAATGAGTGACAGAGGTGAACAGAAGGGATATGAGTGAGAGTGGAGGGAATGAAATGGGAGGGGTGATTCAAAAGGAAGTGAAAGGAAGAAGGGATTAATCATAAGGGAAGGAATATCAGGGGTGTGAATGAGGGGTAAAGGAAGAAGGTAAGTGATAGAGAGGGAAGGAAAGATGTGAAGAAAGGGGACTGAATGAAAGGGAAGGACATGAATGGGAATATAAGAGGAGAGGAAGTGTGAGTCAAAAAGGTTGAAAACAAAGACTCATGAGTGACAGGAAACAGGGGGTGAATGAAAGGGAAGAGGAGGAATGAGTCAAAAGAATTAAGGGGCGAGGAGGTGTGAATGGAGAAGGGGAAGGGATGGGCGAGAGCAAGAGTGTGAGAGAGAGAGAGAGCATGTGTGTGAGCATATGTGTGTGTGAGAGAGCAAGCATATATTCATGAGAGAGTGAGCATGTGATAGAGAGAATAAAGTTTATGCATTCCTTCCTCCCCCCATTAATCCATAAAAATCTCAGAGTAACTGGAAATCAAAAGTTCCCAGGTAAGGAGAGCGAGAACATTTTTTAGTTACTTGGTGTGTCTGTTGTTCTGCTTTTCTGGAATATTTTATTGTGTTTTGTGAATTTTAAAAAATGTGACTGAGTTTATCGGGTATTATTCTATTTGTCAGCTGTTTTTACATTTCCTTTTATTACTATGGTTTATTATTATGCTTGATTTTGTTTTATAAGGAATATTTATTTCTGTTTTTCCATTGTTGAAAAGCCTACAGAGTCTAGTTTGTGGTTTCCAGTTCAGTTTTTGTCTGCACATTTGTTTATTATCATGTTCTCTTTATTCTCTATTTGGTGGGGGTTGTATTTGTGTTCTGTATTTATAACTGAGGTGAAGTATTCTAATAGTGTAAGGGCTCTAGAGCAGTTTGGCTTGTTCTGTTTTCCTAATAGGAGGGGTATTGGTATTTTAGGGCCTGGTGTAATCTTTGCAGCATTACCTTTTTATGGGCAGACTTGTTACTGTTTAATTGCTGACAGTTAGAGCTGTTTTGGTATTGGAGTTTACTATGTTATAATTGTAATTCAGTTTAATTATGGCTTAGCTAACACCTAACATGCATTGCATTAGGCCTAATACCATATGAGTTCCAAGTGATTTTTTGCAGGGTTTTCTGATTGGTACCTCAGTAGTGCCTGTAAATATAATATACATGTTTTTGAAGTGATATTTCTATCTCAGAAGACCACTGAATGTCCTTTTTCATGTAAAATCTCTCTTTCTGGGTCAGGAAATTTAAAAATAAATGCATAATTTTTCAGTGTGTGTGTGTAGGGAGGGGAAGGTTGGCTCAAGACTATAAGGTTTATCTGGAATACTTAATACCCTTGCACTGGGCTGAAAGAGTGCACCACACACAGACCCCCACCATTCACCCATCTCCCACACCCCCAGGGGGCAGTAGCTGGGGAAGAGTGGGAGGCAGGTGGTAGGGATCCTAGGAGTGTGACAGGATTACCAGCTTCCTAGGAATATTATCACTGGTGCTCTATCTGTCACTTCTCTGGGAACCCTGACCTCTGCATTCCCCCTTCCAGCATTTCAAATTACCCAAACGGCTAGACTCCAAGTGGGAACCTGCTACTTAGGCATCCTCAGGGGGAGGGGTGCTCTTGCCTTCCTCACCTCAGGCAGCAGATTTTCTTGAGCCGCCCCTGATGCGTTCTGCTCGGAAGTGACACAGAGTAAGTTTCCTTTTCTGCATTCTTGCTTTCTTTGTGTGCATATATAGCATCCATATGTACTTTCCCTGTTACAAACATGATTGTGCCAGTCTACAGCCATCACAGACTTCACTGTTTTAGCCTATTGCAGAGCTGGCAAGTTACCCAGCTCCTGGGGAGGGAGATTTAAGGCCAGTGCTGATTTTCTGATAACACCATCCTGATGCATTATAGTATCTGCAGCAGGATTTTGTATGGGCTGAATCAGGGGCTATGCTGGAAGCCTGCACTTCCATTGCAGCAGCCTAATGATGGAAGACGTGCTGGGCCTTGATCGCGCTAGGATGGTACCATGATCCAGGCTGAAGAAACATTTATTGGGCGAGGGAGAGGAGCAAAAAAGTTGGGGTGAGGGGGTAGGAGGGAGGCCCTGGAGAGAAACAAATTTCATAAAATAGGCAGGGAGCGGGGGAGAAACCAGCAGCTGAGCAGTGGGGGCAGAGCTGAGCCTTTGGAGCTTGGTGGCAGGGAGGAAGGGACCACGATCTGTTATTTTTTTCAACAGCACTTCGCTATAGACTTTTGAATGTAGCCAGTTAAATCTAAAGTTTTCCAGCTAAGCATAGCTGAATAACTGGCTATAATCAAAAGAATATCCAGTTATGAATTATCTGGTTACGGTTAGACAGATAATTTTAATTGGGAATATTCACTATGATGTTTATCCCACTGAATATCCAGGACAAACCTAGCCAGATAACTTGTCTACTAAATGGCTTACTGATTATTGGGCTCATGTTGATTTGTTCTTCTGAGAAAAGCACTCATAAACTGTGCAATACAGAGTGATGTGGCTGATTGCCTCATGCTTGTGACCACAAGAGTGATCTAAAAGCTGCCAGTGTCCAAAAAAACCCCAGGCCTATAGTGACCTTGAGGTGGCTGGCAAGGCATGACCTGACCTCTATGTGTGGAAGGCTGCAGATCCCCTTTTGACTGTTGGTAGAGGTATAGATGGGTTTCTATACTGAACTTAAACCTGCATAGCACTTCCTCCACTGAGAAGTCCAAAAACTGGGTCCTGGCTCTATATATCCTCTCTTCCTCCTATATTGCCTCACTTTCCGATGATGCAAATCCCATAGAATCTAAACATTTATAATGCTCATAGCACTATAATTCATCACCAGGGTACCCTTTCCCTCCAGCTAAACAGAGTTCACACACAGCAGGCACGCTGACAAACAAATACAAAAAAATGAAAGAAAGAGTGGGCAATTAGATAACTGCACAACACTGACAATGATTTCACAACCAACTACTTACAACAATCTCCAGCACTAACCACCAATCCAACCACCAGGTGCCAAAAGACAAGTGAGGTTTAAATTCTCGTGGATTAAATAGCAGATGTAAAAATGTAGGATCAAATTTCATGGTATGTGCTTGTATTCCACTTATAAAATCTGCACTTGTGAGTGTACTTGAGACCCTGGCCTGGAACACCCCTCGAAACAACCTCTTTTTATGTACATACATATACACATGACATAGGCAGTACATGAATACTGCCGACTTCATGAAAAATAGATTTCGCCTGCACAAAGGTCACATGCACATATAACCTGATTTTACATGCATCAACCTTGTGTAAGTCTTCAAAAATTACCCCCTTCATGAGAAGCAGGTTACAAAAATGTTAGCGTGAGATTTAGTGCATAGGCCCAAAAATTTTCAGAGATGTATTTTTTCATAAAAAATAAATTGTCTTCTTCCCCAACTGTACCCACCCAGTGCCGGTGCAAAGGTCTGCAGCTGCCCTTGGCGGTGATGATGTCATGGCATCATGTGATCTCTCTCTCCTCCCACATCAACCGGAACCCCAGAGATTACATGCCTCCAACTTCCAAAGCTCCGTTCACACACAGCGACCTTTCCCAGCTCCATGCCGCTCTACCCTCATTCGCCGCTTTAAAAAATGCCACCCTCACATCTGACTACGGTGTCCCGCCTACTTCCAGAGCTCTCGGTGGCCGCTTAGTCCACCTAATATTCTCCCCGGCCCTGCCCCCACCCAGGGCCAGTGCAAGGGGATCAGGGCCGGTGCAAGGGGATTAGGCGCCCTAGGTGAGCCTTCTCCCTTGCGCCCCCCCCCCCCCCCCCCCCGGCTGCGCCGCCACTCCCCGGTCTTGGCCCCAACTCCTACCTCATTCTCGATCATGCCCACTGACTGTGTGGTTTTCTGGGTTGCGAGCAGGTTAGGCACTGCTCGCGGCCCGCCAAATCTCCACTCCTCTTTGCCACCAATTGCGGCCCCATATGGCTCGCACCCAGTGGCGCACCAAGGGTCTCCGGTGCCCGGGGGCCAATCCATGTGTGTGCCTCTCCAGCATCCCCCCAGTAATCCTTCTTGTACTACTGCTTAAGGACACAGAAAATCAGTGGCATCTCTAGACAGAAGAATTTTGGTGAGGGAGCCAAAATGACATTTCTTCATCACACCGACCTCTATTTTAGCATGGATCTGCTTTAAAATTGGTTATAAAAAAAGTGTTAATAAAAAAGTCCAAAGGGTTTTCTGCGTAATTTTAAAAAGCTGGCCAGTTTCACACTTCTAGTAAAACTACTATAAAATTATTTGATAGCCTCATTCAACTAATTCTATATGGCTATGAGAGTGAAGTCTGGAATATATAGGAAGGGACAGAATGTCAATATAAATCCTGCACCTCCAGTTCTGTAACTCTGTGCATCCACTGAAATTCCCCCAAACAATGGAGCTTGGATATCTCCCTTACAGCTCATCATACTAAAAGATATTTTCAAATTCTGGCATCAACTCACAATAACAGCAGCACAAACACCTTCCACTGCCAGACGCATTGTGAACTAAAATAAAACCCCGCAAAAAAGACACTCAAAATCTATACTGCAATCCCATCGTAACATAACAGTAATAACACCAAGGACTCAAACAACAATAACCCTACCTGTGAAAAAGCAAGGGTAAATATTACACTGGGTCCTAGAATACCAATACACCACCTACTGAGGAAACAAAACAAATCAGATTGCTATAGATCCCTATACAGACACTATATGCTAGCAGAATCTCTCACGATGGTCACATACACAGGGCAGAGACAGACCCTCAACAAATACAGAATACAAAATAGGGGGGCACAAATTAGAAAAAACTGAAATGGAAACCCTATGAAGCCAGACTCTGTGTATTAACAATGGAAAAACAGAACCACCATTCCTCATAAAACAATAAAACCAAGAAACATAAAGCATCGGTTATAATAGTAAAATCAAACTAATAAAAGCATATTTTAAAACCACTGATAAATATAATTTCTATTAATTAAAATCATATACATTTTTTACAATTTCCCAAACACCAATAAAATATTTCAAAACAGCACATATATTAAATAACACCCAATAATTAAAACTAATAAGGATTTAAAAAAGCCCCAGCTTTCTATACGTGGGAGCTCTTCATTTCCAGTCACCCCTGATATTGTCAAGGATTAGGAGGTTATCCTCTCTCTCTTACACATACTCACATGTCCATTCTCTCTCACATACATACACATTCATGCTCTTATACCCACCATATCCTCTAGCTCTCACAGACACTGACACACTCTCAGGCTCTAAGACACTCTGTCCCCCTCCACACACACACCCCCACACACACACTTACTCCCCTGGATTTTCTCATACACACTCATGCTCTCACGCTCTCTGGCTCCCTCACATACACACCCACACAGGCAAGCTCCCAATCATTCTCACACAAACACACTCACCCAGGCAAGCTCCCAGTCATTCTCACACACACACTGACCCCCAGGCAGGCTCCGATTCATTTCACACCACTCCCTCCCCATCCCCCAGGCATGGACACATTCATTCTCACACACAGACCCGCAGGCGGGCACCAATTCATTCTCACACATACAAACTCCAGGGAGACTCCCATTCATTCTCATACACAGACACAGCCTCAGGCAGACATCCATGCATAAGAACATAAAAACATAAGAATATGCCATACTGGGTCAGACCAAGGGTCCATCAAGCCCAGCATCCTGTTTCCAACAGTGGCCAATCCAGGCCATAAGAACCTGGCAAGTACCCAAAAACTAAGTCTATTCCATGTTACCATTGCTAATAATAGTGGTGGTTGTTATATAAGTCAACTTAATTAATAGCAGGTAACGGACTTCTCGTCCATGAACTTATCCAATCCTTTTTTCAACACAGCTATACTAACTGCACTAACCACATCCTCTGGCAACAAATTCCAGAGTTTAATTGTGCGTTGAGTGAAAAAGAACTTTCTCCGATTAGTTTTAAATGTGCCACATGCTAACTTCATGGAGTGCCCCCTAGTCTTTCTATTATCTGAAAGAGTAAAAAACCGATTCACATCTACCTGTTCTAGAGTTCTCATGATTTTAAACACCTCTATCATATCCCCCCTCAGCTGTCTCTTCTCCAAGCTGAAAAGTCCTAACCTCTTTAGTCTTTCCTCATAGGGGAGCTGTTCCATTCCCTTTATCATTTTGGTAGCCCTTCTCTGTACCTTCTCCATCGCAATTATATCTTTTTTGAGATGCGGTGACCAGAATTGTACACAATATTCAAGGTGCGGTCTCACCATGGAGCGATATAGAGGCATTATGACATTTTCCGTTTTATTCACCATTCCCTTTCTAATAGTTCCCAACATTCTGTTTGCTTTTTTGACTGCCTCAGCACACTGAAACCGACGATTTCAGTGTGTTATCCACTATGACGCCTAGATCTCTTCCTTGGGTAGTAGCACCTAATATGGAACCTAACATTGTGTAACTATAGCATGGGTTATTTTTCCCTATATGCATCACCTTGCACTTGTCCACATTAAATTTCATCTGCCATTTAGATGCCCAATTTTCCAGCCTCACAAGGTCTTCCTGCAATTTATCACAATCTGCTTGTGATTTAACTACTCTGAACAATTTTGTATCATCTGCAAATTTGATTACCTCACTCATCGTATTTCTTTCCAGATCATTTATAAATATATTGAAAAGTAAGGGTCCCAGTACAGATCCCTGAGGCACTCCACTTCCCACTCCCTTCCACTGAGAAAATTGTCCATTTAATCCTACTCTCTGTTTCCTGTCTTTTAGCCAGTTTGTAATCCACGAAAGGACATCGCCACCTATCCCATGACTTTTTATTTTTCCTAGAATCCTCTCATGCATTCACACACATACACCCCCAGGCAGACTCCAATACACATGCACACACTAAAGGCAGACCCCCTCTCTTTCTTTTGCCAGCAACCTCGGAGCCTCTCTCATTCCTCTGCTGCTACTATCACTGCTGCCGCATGGCTATTGAGGAGGTGCTGATTGCTGCTACTGGCACTGAAGCCCATTCTGCTGCCTCCTCTGTGCAGGCCCCATAGGCTTCTTCCTCCATGCTGATCTCGTACATTGTGAGATCCGCATAGAGAAAGTGCTACTCTTGCACATTCCCAAAGATTACATGTGCCAATCAGTAAAAAGTAATTTATTTTTTACATTTGCTGTCTGATCTTAGTTTTCTAATTGGTTGGTCACAGGCTTTTTTTTTCCACCTTCCCTTCCTTATTTTTTTGCCAATTCCTTTTATATTGTCTTTTTTTCTATTTCTTTTCTCTCCATCTGTCTTCTTCCCTCAAACACACAGTCAGGTTCTCATTCTCACATACTTTCTCTTTCACAGACACACACACACACACAGGCTCTCACTCTCACATGCTCTCTCTCAAACAATCATTCATACACACAGTCTCTCTCCTGCACATGCTGTCTGACTCTCACACACACAGGCTCTCTCTCACTCCCACATGCTGTCTTGCTCAAGCACAGGCTCTCACTGTCACATGCTCTCTTTCATACAATCACTGCACATGCTGTCTGACTCTCACACACACAGGCTGTCTTGCTCAAGCACAGGCTCTCACTGTCACATGCTGTCTCACTCATACACACAGAGACTCTCACATGCTGTCTCTGCAAACATTCAGGTCCTCACTCCCACACACAGTCTCTCAACTCACTCTCACACACAATCTCTCAATTCATCTCATACACGCACACACACACACACTCTATAGGCCCTCAGCCTCTCTCTCACCTCTGGGCCTCCTCTTCATGGGTTGCCGCAGGATGGGCTCTGCAGTGGCCCTGATCTCCTCAGGCCACCTGCAATGTGGGATCCGTGGTGGCGGTCCTGCTACTGGGCCTCCTCCTCTTCTCAGCCTGCTGTGACTTGGGATTCGCGGTGGCCTGTAAGCGCTGCTCCTCTTCTGCACACGGCTGATGCTCCTCCTCCTTCCTGCCCGTGCAGCTCCGGCAACATTCCAGGGCTGCGCAGGCAGGAAGGAGGAGGAACACCTGCAGGTTTAGAGACGCGACCTTTTTCTTCGGGCTGTCAGTCCTGCCGATCTTCCTGCTGTGCGTATCCGGCACACAGCACAGTAGTAGTTCACTGCTCAGCCGCCAGTGGGATGAGGTCCACTGGTGGCCGCATGACCCTTCATGTCAGCCATCAGTGCCCCCCCTATGGCCCTGCTCCCGGGGGCATTGGCTCCCCCTGACCTCCCCTCGGTATACCACTGCTCGGCGCCCCCTAATGCTCAGCGCCCTAGGCCCAGGCCTAGTTCGCCTAGTGCTTCTACCAGCTCTGCCCCCACCAAGAAAGCAGCCTATACTGGTGATCCTCAAATCCCTAGGCCACAGTATACTCTTCAGAAAGAAATGTACTGCTGCCATTGAACAAAGAAAAGATCAACGTCTGTTTTGAGTTTTAAGCTAAAGAAAGAGCATAAAGCCTGCAGATCAGTTTGCTTATACAGTTCCAAAACAGTGAAACCTTAGCTCAAGGATTTAATTTGCTGTAACTAAAAGAAGGGAACAAAATTCACAGAAAAAAATTGTGAATGCAAAACCTTGAAGGACTCTTATCAACAAGCTCTACAATTCTTTTTACTGTATATAACTTTGTGATTACCAGATTTTTTTTCCTTGAACATTTTTCACATCAGTTGTAGGAAACTAAATCCTCTAACAAAGGATGCACAATTTCAGAAATATGAAAGCATTTCAATATGCAGGCTTTTAAAACTTTTACTGCCCTAATTTTCCTCAGAACTTAAATCTAACCTTTAGAATGTATTTGTTAGATTTATTAGAAATAAAACTGGCCTAAACTATTCATGTAACCAAGAATCATCTGTATAGTTGACAATAAACTGATTTTTCAAGGAAGACATTTGGCTGCTCTTGCTTCGGAACTTACATGTTAAACCAAGGTTTTACCAAAAGCAGTGTGCAAAATAATTAGAACCTAACAATAAAATAAAATAATCTAAAATACTGTGGGCCAGCTTTTAATGTCAGCATGTGATGACATTAGTGGGAGGAGAAAAGTCAAATGCATCCTCAGATCAACGCAGGCACAGAAAGCAGCAGAGCACATGCTTCAGCAAGGGAAAAGAGGGAGCAAGCTGGACAAATTCCTTTCTTGTGGTGCTAATTGTTAGGGATGTACAGGGGTAAAAATTTGGTTGGTTTTCAGGAGGTTTATTTCCCAATAATTAAATTTGTTTAATGTTGATTTGATTCTTTTCATTAAAAAAAAAAAAGAATCAAACATTTCACCCCTTCCCCCAAAAAACCAAATAAAAAAAGGAAACAGGCCCTCCCAAGACATAAGAACATTAGAGATGTGCATTTGTTTTTTTCCGAATTGGAACATTTCAACGAAATTGTCCAATTCGGCATGTTTCAGGGACCCAGAAAAATGATTGGGATTTTCCCGTTTTTTCACGAAAACTCCACGTTAGCGCACGCTAACTCCCGTTAGTGCGCACTAAGAAAAACTAACAAAAAGTAACAAAAAAATAACAAAATCTAACGGGTTTTGTTAGTGCGCACTAACGGGGAGTTAGCGTGTGCAGTAACTCAAAAAAACGATTTTTCGCAAAAAAAAACCCCCTGAACCGCAAAAAAACGACATTTTCAGCGGTGGCTGAAAAACGAAGAATGACACGAACACAAAAAACGATTCACATCTCTAAAGAACATAAGAACATGCCATACTGGCATCTAGTCCAGGTGATTTACTACTCTTCAGTTTGTCAATCAGGCCTACCACATCTTCTAGATTCAATGTGATTTGGTTCAGTCCATCTGAATCATTACCCATGAAAACCTTCTCCAGTATGGATACCTCCCCAACATCCTCTTCATTAAACACCGAAGCAACGAAATCATTAAATTTTTCCACGATGGCCTTATCTTCTCTAAGTACCCCTTCAACCCCTCGATCATCTTACAGTGACTCCCTCACAGGCTTTCTGCTTTGGATAAATTAAAAAAAGATTTTACTGTGAGTTTTTGCCTCTACAGCCAACTTCTTTTCAAATTCTCTCTTAGCCTGTCTTATCAATATTGTACATTTAACTTGCCAACACTTATGCATTATCCTATTTTCTTCTGTTGGATCCTTCTTCCAATTTTTGAATGAAGATCTTTTGGCTAAAATAGCTTCTTTTACCTCCTCTTTTAAACGTGCTGGTAATCGTTTTGCCTTCTTTCCACCTTTTTTAATGTGTGAAATACATCTGCACTGTGCTTCTAGGATGGTATTTTTTAACAATGACCATGCCTGTTGCACACTTTTTACCTTTATAGTGGCTCCTTTCAGTTTTTTTCTAACAATTTTTCTCATTTTATCAAAGTTTCCTTTTTGAAAGTTTAGCACAAGATTTGCTTACTGTCTCCCTTCCAGTCATTAATTCAAATCTGATCATATTATGATCACTATTGCCAAGCAGCCCCACCACCATTACCTCTCTCACCAAATCCTGTGCTCCACTGAGAATTAGATCTAAAATTGTTCCCTCTCTTGCTCCATAAAAATGTCATTTATTCCATTCAGGAACTTTATATCTCTAGCGTGTCCCGATGATACATTTACCCAGTCAATATTTGGGTAATTATTACCACACTACCAGTTTCGTTAGCTCCCCTAATTTCTCTTAACATTTCACTGTCCATCTCACCATCTTGGCCATGTGGGTGGTAGTATACTCCTACCACTAGAGTCTTCCCAGACATACAAGGGATTTCTACCCATAAAGATTCAATTGTGCATTTAGTCTCATGCAGGATGTTTATCCAGTTGGACTCTATGCCATCCCAGACATAAAGAGCTACACCGCTTCCCGGGTGCTCCTCTCTGTCATTGTGATATAATTTATACCCCAGTATAGCACTGTCCCATTGGTTGTCCTCCTTCCACCATGTCTCTGAGATGCCAATTAAATCTTTGTCATCATTCACTGCTATGTATTCTAATTCTCCCATCTTACTTCTTAGATTTCTGGCAATAGCATACAAACATTTCAAAGTTTGTTTTTTGTTTGTATTTTCATTCTGCTTTTTAATTGATATGGATAAGTTAGAATTTTTTAGCTCAGGTGAGTTTTTAGTTACAGGCACTTGGACTACTTTTCCTATTATTGGAACCTCACTGTCGAGATGCTCTAATTCAAATGCATCATTAGTATCCTTCGAAGATACCTCTCTCCGAACCATGTGCTGCTCAGCGACTGTTGACTTTCCCCTTTGTTCTAGTTTTAAAGCGGTATATCTCCTTTTTAATGGTTAGTGCCAGCAGTCTGGTTCAACCCTGGTTAAGGTGGAGCCCATCCCTTTGGAAAAGACTCCCCCTTCCCCAAAAGGTACCTCAGTTCCTAACAAAACTGAATCCCTCTTTCTTGCACCATCGTCTCATCCACGCATTGAGAATCCGGAGCTCTGCCTGCCTCTGGGGACCTGTGTGTGGAACAGGGAGCATTTCAGAGAATGCTACCCTGGAGGTTCTGGATTTAAGCTTTCTACCTAAGAGCCTAAATTTGGCTTCCAGAACATCCCTCCCTCATATTCCTATGTTGTTGGTGCCCACATGTTCCACAATAACTGGCTCCTCCCCAGCACTGTCTAAAATCCTATCTAGGTGACTCGTGAGGTCCGCCACCTTCGCACCAGTTGGGCATGTTACCAGGCGATCCTCATGCCCACCAGCCACCCAGCTGTCTACATTCTTAATAATCCAATCACCAACTATGACGGCCGACCTAACCCTTCCCTCCTGGCAGTAGGCCTTGGGGAGATATCCTCGGTGCGAAAGGACAATGCATCACCTGGAGAGCAGGTCCTTGCTACAGGATCCTTTCCTGCTGCACCAGGTTGATGCTCTCCAATCATGAGACCTTCTTCCTCCAAGGCAGCACCAGGGCTGCCAGTCTAAGTTGGGACTTGGCTACTATGTCTCTGAAGGTCTCATTTATATGCCTTTCTGTCTGCCTCAGCTCCTCCAGGTCTGCCACTCTAGCATCCAGAGATTGGACTCGTTCTCTGTGAGCCAGGAGCTCTTTGCATCGCATGCATATGTACAATTTCTCACCAGCGGGTAAAAAATCATACATGTGACACTCGATGCAAAAGACTGGGATGCCCCTCTCTTGCTGCTGGACTGCTGCCTTCATCTCAGATTTGTTCAGTTCCTACTTGTTTTAGGTTGCTATGGGAGTAGGAATGTGTCTAATTAATTAGAGATGTGAATCGTGTGATCGATCGTCTTAACGATCTATTTCGGCTGGGAGGGGGAGGGAATCGGATCGTCGCCGTTTGAGTTTTTTAAATATCGTGAAAATCGTGTAAATCGAAAACCGGCACACTAAAACATCCCTAAAACCCACCCCGACCCTTTAAAATAAATCCCCCACCTTCCCGAACACCCCCCCCCCAAATGCCTTAAATTACCTGGGGTCCAGTGGGGGGGAGGGTGGGAAAACCGGCACACTAAAACAACCCTAAAACCCACCCCGACCCTTTAAAATAAATCCCCCACCCTCCCGAACCCCCCCAAAATGCCTTAAATTACCTGGGGTCCAGAGGAAGGGTCCCGGTGTGATCTTTTATTCTCGGACCTCCGGTGCTTGTAGAAATGGCGCCGGCACTACCTTTGCCTTGTGATATGACAGGTCAAAGGTAGCGCCGGCGCCATTTTGTTTTTTGTCCCCCGAGGTCAGGAGCGTAGGAGATCGCTCCCGGACCCCCGCTGGACCCCCAGGAACTTTTGGCCAGCTTGGGGGGGCCTCCTGACCCCCACAAGACTTGCCAAAAGTCCAGCGGGGATCCGGAACGACCTCCTGCAGTCGAATCGTGTTGTATACGGCCGGCGCCATTTTGCGCAAAATGGCGGTGCAAAATGGCACCGGCCGTAGACAACACGATTCGACTGCAGGAGGTCGTTCCGGACCCCCGCTGGACTTTTGGCAAGTCTTGTGGGGGTCAGGAGGCCCCCCCAAGCTGGCCAAAAGTCCCTAGGGGTCCAGGGGTGGTCCGGGAACGACTTCCTGCATGCGAATTGTTTTTCCGTACGGAAAATGGCGTCAGCCATACGGCGTATGGCCGGCGCCATTTTCCGCCATTGGCCTACAAGGGAATGATCAAACTCTCAATAAGGGTTTTTATTTTAGTTTGGTTTTTTAGTGGCACCTGCCTATACATTAAAGGATGAGCTAGGGGTGGGTAGTTGAGGGGTGGGAGGGTTGGGAGGGTTGGGAAATACAAACAGTTTAAGTTAGTCAGCCAGAGTGACTCACTGCTCTCTTGATTAACAAATGTTGGTACCTAATCAAACCAAATCACACTACCTCAACACCTTTCCAAGGTGAGTAACTGAACTGAACTTTTCAACATTTTTACTTAGGTATACACTGCTCCTAGCTTATTTCTAGTTTCTGACTACTTTTGTTCTTTTTTTTTGTTTTGTTTTTAATATACAAACACTGTAACTTCTGCTTACTAGCTGCCTTACAGACTATTAAAAATAAACACACTAACTACTGCTTATTAGCTGCCTTATTGACTGACTATCTAAAAATACAGTCTAACTTCTGTTTATTCACTGCCTTACTGACTATTAAAAGCACAAACACGCTAAATAATATTCCCAAATAGTTAACTTCGCCCCCCAATACTTTTAAAAAAGAAAATGTCCCAAGCAAAAACTTAGATTCCTTTCAGCCACCAGCAAGGTCATCCTCTCCTCTCAGTGCTCCCACACCACCCATCCTTTCCACTTGGAAAAATGGCAGAGCCAGGATCCCTCCCAGCCCCCACTTACCCGGGACAGTGGGGATCCACTGGTGAAGCCTGGCCCAGGCCCAAATAGAGGCCATGGTAGTTTACCGTGACCTCAGACTAGGCGCTACACAAGGCCAAGGCTTGGAAGCCTGGTCCTGATTCCTTGGCCTAGGCCTGATGCCAGGGCCTCAGCTTAGGCTGCAGCTCAGGCCTGATGCCAGGGTCCAGTATGTAGCCAAGTCCCAATGCCTGGACCTAGGCTTAGGCCAGGGCTTGGGTCCACGCCTGACACTATGACCCAGTCCAGAGGCCGGGTTTCAATGCTGGGATCTCAGCCTGGACCCAGGCCACACACCTGGGCCCCTACCTAGGCCAGGGCCTAGGCCTAGGCACAATGCTGTGGCCCGGTCTGAAGCTTTGGCCTCAGCTCAGGGTCAGGCCCAGGCCTCGGTGCTCTGATGGATATGTCTTCCTTCTTCTTCTGTGGTCTTGAATTTATACCATTCATTGGGGTAATGCCAGAGTCAATTAACTCCGGTGCATCCTCCCCAGCCATTTTTATGCACGGCAGCTAATTGAACTGCTGTACATCAAAATGCTGCCCTCCACTGGGAAGGATGACCAGAGTTAATTAACTCCTGCATGACCCAGTGGATGGCATCAGTCCTCAGCTGAGGCCTAGGCATTGAGACCCCATCTCCTGAGGCCTAGGCATTGAGACCCCATCTCCTTGGCCATGGCATCAAGCCTAGGCCAAGGCCCAGGTGTTAGGATCTGGCCTCTGGACTGTGCTCCAGTGTAGGGCCTGGACCCAGGCTTCAGCCTAGGCAGAGGCCCAGGTGTGAGGACCTGGCCTCCGGGTAGGGTCGAGGCCTAGGAGTCTGGACCTGCCTAGCTGTGGCTACCTGATGGATTAGGTAAGTGGGGAAACATTTTTCCAGGGACCCTGCTCTTGCTCAGGTCTCGACTAAGGCACCAACATCGGCCCAGGTCTAGGCTGAGACCCGGTGCCCAGGGTTTTCCCCATTTTTAAACTCCTCCACTCCTCCTTTCTCCCATATCTAGCCCAACCATTCTGTGGCTGTGGCCTAAAGCAGACCCAGCCCTGAGTTAAAAATCAGGTTGATTTTCAAAAGGATTGACATGCACAGTACGCAGGTTATGCCTATAAATTATCTTTTGAAAATGAACTGGAGACCAGCAGATGTAACTGCATGTACATAACTTTATTGTGCATGTACTTTTATGTGTACTTTCAAAAGATGTTCTAGTGGCCAACATTGGGGCAGGCAAATGATTTATGTGTGAACTTTTGATTTCCAAAAGTATGCATGTAAATCTACATTCTATGGGCCTGATTTTCAAAAGGATTTACCCACTTAACATGGGTTTTACATGTGTACATACACTTTACTCATGTAATTGGGCTTTTGAAAATTGCAAAAATATATGTCCATAGGTTTTACCTGCATTAAGTGCACTTAATTGAGTAAATGGATTTTGAAAATTATTAAAGTAGTATATTTCATTTACATGCTAACTCTTTTGAAAATTAACCTGATAAAGTTGTATCTGCTCAGGAACAGATGTTACTTTATGGGTCAGATTTTAAAAAGCATTTACTCGAGCAAAACTGGTTTTTGCTCGAGTAAATACACTTTACTCAGGTAAGTGGGCTTTTCAAAATTGCTACAATATATGCCATTGAATTGTCCATAGGATTTACTCAAGTAAGTGCACTTTACTCGAGTAAATAGCTTTTGAAAATTGCTACGATAGTATGTCACATTTACATGCGTAACTCCTTTGAAAATTACCCCCTATGGGGCGGATTTTAAAAGGAGCGCAAATAGGCCTACTTTTGTTTGCGCTCCAGGCGCAAACAAAAGTACGCTGGATTTTAGTAGATACGCGCGGAGCCGCACGTATCTACTAAAAAACCTGGATCGGCGCGCGCAAGGCTATCGATTTTGTATAGCCGGCGCGCGCCGAGCCGCGCAGCCTACCCCCGTTCCCTCCGAGGCCGCTCCGAAATCGGAGCGGCCTCGGAGGGAATCCTCTAACACCCTCCCCTCACCTTCCCCTCCCTTCCTCTACCTACCCCCCCCCCTTACCTTTGTTGGGGGATTTACGCCTCCCAGAGGGAGGCGTAAATCCCCGCGCGCCAGCGGGCCTCCTGCGCGCCGCACCGCGACCTGGGGGCGGGTACGGAGGGCGCGGCCACGCCCACGGACCGCCCCGGGCCGTAGCCACGCCCCCGTACCCACCCCCAAAACGCTGCCGACACGCCCCGAAAACGCCGCGACAACCGGAACCGCCCCCGACAAGCCCCCGACACGCCCCCCTCGGAGAACCCCGGGACTTACGCGAGTCCCGGGGCTCTGCGCGCGCCGGTAGGCCTATGTAAAATAGGCTTACCGGCGCGCAGGGCCCTGCTCGCCTAAATCCGCCCGGTTTTGGGCGGATTTAGGCGAGCAGGGCTCTGAAAATCCGCCCCTATGTGTGTATGTCAACGCATGTACTGGGGACACCCACAAATTTTTAAAGTGAACTAATTCTAGTGCATAAGTCTGATTTGAAAGTATGGGATAAAGTCTTAGATACAAAGTAGTACCCTATGAGAAAAATTTCCTTGCCAATGTATTTTAATATATGCTGTATATCCATATTTGAGAAACCTTGAAATTCATAGTAGTATTAACATAAATATTATAACCATTATCATAGTTATGTTCTGATGTATATTTTATTATGTCAGAGGCTTTCTTAAAAGGATGTTAGCTTCCATGAAGTTATGAATTGTACTATTCAATTAAAATTATCTTGCCACATGTTTAGATAATTGGAAATGGCTCCATGAGGGCCACATCTGGTTTTATACATCAAAAGGCAAAGTATGGTACTCATAAGAGTGGCAAGTACCATAATGTAAATATTAGATTCATTTTTACTCCATATGTTTTTGTCCCACCACCAACAATGAATAAAAGCTCTTAATGCAACTGAAAATCTGAATCATAAGTACCGGCAATGAAACCCCCTTTAATGGATAAAAAGGCAACACCAGTGAAATAGAGAGAGAAAAAGTTTAGTTCTTTATAGTAATTATGAATATTTAGGGATGGCTGAAGTTCCCTCAATCTGGTTCATATCCAGGTTCAGAGATGCAAATATGTGATTCAGATGACTGATTTCATATGGAACCCAGCTCATATTTAACAGATATTTACTTTTTTTTTGTTTTAGAATTATGTGAATATTTACAGATTCTGCTTTCCAATAATTCCAGTATAAGTGAGAATCCATAACTATGAATATCCAAATTGTGTCATAAAATCTGAATGAAATAAATATAGAGATGGGACTTGAACCACAAATTGTTCTAATGTACTAGATCTAATCCAGTCTGAACCCTGCCACATTTCAACTCTGATAATCCAACATTCTGGTTCTAACAGGGTTCAGATTTATTTTATTTTCACTGCTTCCTTCCTTTCAGTCCTATATTTAGTGGGGGGGTTTTGTAGCCATATTCTTTAATCTAATCAATAAAATACTTTTCTGCCAAGACTGTGTATTTATAAATCTAATTTTGTTGTGTTGAAATTTTACCAGTAGACACATTAATAAAATTGCCACTGCAGGCATGTTTGCTATTTAGGGATCTGCAGTAGATAAATGTGAATAACAAATAATTATTTCTGACATGCACTATAGATGTTTGAAATGTCTTTCACAAAAGCTGAAGGACAAAAACAAACCTGAAGAATATTAGTAACATGGGCACTCGGACAGATTGGCTCTTTCCCGTACCCTCTCCTCAAAGAACACACAATACTCAAACAAATATTCAAATATGGCTGCAGTTTATTGAAGCCACAGCCAAGCCTTGCAAAGCAACAGTATCAACCATCAAAAACAAAACATTGGATTTATCATGATGCAAAATTCTCTTGCCCAAGCCCGGGGAGGGGGGCTAACTTCACAACCCAGCAGGCTATTCAAGTGGACCACCACCATATTCCAAACCTCTCTGCCACAGCCCAACTGGAGGTTACTCAGGTGGATCAACGACCCACACCAACCACCACTGCCTTACAAGGCAGCCCCTTTTCCCCCACCAAACCTGAATGCACATTAATATCCTCATAAAGGTCAAATCAATTGTACACCAAAACAATCAGGACTCGAGACACTAGTCAGCCACCAAAGAAAGGTCAATCGAAGATTAATGCTTGTTCCCACCAAGAAACTGTAGCTCTGAAAAACCTAAGACAAAACCTGTTCTAAAGTCTCCTGGAGAGATTTAATAGAAAGGTCAAAACCAATATCTGAATGGTGTACCCCATCCTGCCTTTAAAACCCAGGAAAATCATCCTTAGCCCATTCATTAGAGATGTGAATCGTGTCCTCGATCGTCTTAACGATCGATTTCGGCTGGGAGAGGGAGGGAATCGTATCGTCGCCGTTTGGGTGTTTAGAGTATAGTGAAAATCGTTAAAATCGTGAACCGGCACACTAAAAACCCCTAAAACCCACCCCCGACCCTTTAAATTAAATCCCCCACCCTCCCGAACCCCCCCCCCCCCAAATGCCTTAAATTACCTGGGGGTCCAGCGGTGGTCCGGAACGGTCTCCTGCAATTGAATCGTGTTGTCTTCAGCCGGCGCCATTCAGCGGGGGTTCCGGACCCCGGCTGAACCACCTCCTGCAGTCGATCTCCTGCCGGCACCATTTTCCGTATGGAAAATGATTCGCGGCAGGAAATCGCTCCCGGACCCCCGCTGGACCCCCAGGGACTTTGGCCAGTTTGGGGGGGGGGGCCTCCTGACACCCACAAGACTTGCCAAAAGTCCAGCGGGGGTCCGGAACGACCTCCTGCTGTCGAATCGTGTTGGTCTATGGCCGCCGGCTGAAGACAACACGATTCAATTGCAGGAGACCGTTCCGGACCGCCGCTGGACCCCCAGGTAATTTAAGGCATTTGGGGGGGTTCGGGAGGGTGGGGGATTTAATTTAAAGGGTCGGGGGTGGGTTTTAGGGTGTTTTAGTGTGCCGGTTTTCCTGCCCTCCCCCTTCCCCCGATTTACGATTTTTTGACGATAAATCGGGGGAATTGGTATTGTATCGTGGCCCTAACAATTTTTGACGATTTAAAATATATCGGACGATATTTTAAATCGTCAAAAAACGATTCACATCCCTACCATTCATGTTTAACCCTGAACCCCTCTTGGACCTCTAAGACCCCAACGGATTATTAACCTTAAAATTTCAAAATGATATCAAACTAACCAAAATGAGCAAATGATTTTTCAAAACACACAAGTCTTTTTTTTTTTTTAGCAGCAGCAAAGAATCATTGTGCCCCAAATGAATGGTTATCACTTCTGGGGCCTCTGCTTTTGAAACATCTCCGATATGACAGGCACTAACTGGTCCCATCTCATATCCTGAAGGACGATCCAATGAACGCTCCCGTTCTCAGCCTGTAGAACCAAATATTCTCCATGAGGACAAATTAAAGCCTTTTGAAAAGCCCAGTATATGAAGGAATGGTCCATGACCCAGGGACACCCTTTCATTACCCACCCCTCCTGAAGCCCTAATGAAGAAATAAAAAAACAATTAGGAAAAAAACTCATATATCTGCTGCTAAATACTCCACTGCTCCTCTATGTACATAGAAAACAATTGGCCCCAAGTTCTACCTGTCGATGAATTCAATTGCCTAACCTGGTAGACCTGCACTGGTGCCGGCACCTATGCAAAATGAATGGGTCCCACATCTATCCACATCCTCACCTAAAATACAGATTAACCATTTGAGGACACTAGTAAATTGGTAACATGTAAGAACATATGAACATAAGAACATGCCATATTGGGTCAGACCAAGGGTCCATCGAGCCCAGCATCCTGTTTACAACACTGGCCAATCCCGGCCATAAGAACCTGGCAAGTACCCAAAAACTAAGGGGCGGATTTTCAGAGCCCTGCTCGCGTAAATCCGCCCAAAACCGGGCGGATTTACGCGAGCAGGGCCCTGCGCGCCGGTAAGCCTATTTTACATAGGCCTACCGGCGCGCGCAGAGCCCCGGGACTCGCGTAAGTCCCGGGGTTTTCGGAGGGGGCGTGTCGGGGGCGTGTCGGGAGCGTTCCAGGGGCGGGCCCGGGGGCATGGCTGCGGCCCAGGGAGGCCCGGGGGCGTGGCCGCGCCCTCCGGACCCGCCCCCAGGTCGCATCCCGGCGCGCAGGAGGCTCGCTGATGCGTGGGGATTTACGCCTCCCTCCGGGAGGCGTAAATCCCCAGACAAAGGTAAGGGGGGGGGTTTAGACAGGGCCGGGCGGGTGGGTTAGGTAGGGGAAGGGAGGGGAAGGTGAGGGGAGGGCAAAGGAAAGTTCCCTCCGAGGCCGCTCCGATTTCGGAGCGGCCTTGGAGGGAACGGGGGTAGGCTGCGCGGCTCGGCGCGCGCCGGCTATACGAAATCGATAGCCTTGCGCGCGCCGATCCAGGATTTTAGCGGATACGCGCGGCTCCGCGCGTATCTACTAAAATCCAGCGTACTTTTGTTTGCGCCTGGAGCGCAAACAAAAGTAGGCTATTCGCGCTCGTTTTAAAATCCGCCCCTAAGTGAACTTAATAGCAGGTAATGGACTTCTCCTCCAAGAACTTATCCAATCCTTTTTTAAACACAGCTATATTAACTGCACTAACCACAACCTCTGGCAACAAATTCCAGAGTTTAATTGTGCGTTGAGTAAAAAAGAACTTTCTCCGATTAGTTTTAAATGTGCCCCATGCTAACTTCATGGAGTGCCCCCTAGTCTTTCTACTATCCGAAAGAGTAAATAACCGATTCAAATCTACCCGTTCTAGACCTCTCATGATTTTAAACATCTCTTATCATATCCCCCCTCAGTCGTCTCTTCTCCAAGCTGAAAAGACCTAACCTCTTTAGTCTTTCCTCATAGGGGAGTTGTTCCATTCCCCTTATCATTTTGGTAGCCCTTCTCTGTACCTTCTCCATCGCAATTATATCTTTTTTGAGATGCGGCGACCAGAATTGTACACAGTATTCAAGGTGCGGTCTCACCATGGAGCGATACAGAGGCATTATGACATTTTCCGTTTTATTCACCATTCCCTTTCTAATAATTCCCAACATTCTGTTTGCTTTTTTGACTGCCGCAGCACACTGTACAGACAATTTCAATGTGTTATCCACTATGACACCTTGATCTCTTTCTTGGGTTGTAGCACCTAATATGGAACCCAAAATTGTGTAATTATAGTATGGGTTATTTTTCCCTATATGCATCACCTTGCACTTATCCACATTAAATTTCATCTGCCATTGGATGCCCAATTTTCCAGTCTCACAAGGTCTTCCTGCAATTTATCACAATCTGCTTGTGATTTAACTACTCTGAACAATTTTGTGTCATCTGCAAATTTGATTATCTCACTCGTCGTATTTCTTTCCAGATCATTTATAAATATATTGGAAAGTAAGGGTCCCAATACAGATCTCTGAGGCACTCCACTGTCCACTCCCTTCCACTGAGAAAATTGCCCATTTAATCCTACTCTCTGTTTCCTGTCTTTTAGCCAGTTTGCAATCCTCGAAAGGACATCGCCACCTATCCCATGACATTTTACTTTTCCTAGAAGCCTCTCATGAGGAACTTCGTCAAACGCCTTCTGAAAATCCAAGTATACTATATCTACCGGTTCACCTTTATCCAAATGTACCTTAACATATATCACACAATCTCAAGAGGAACCCTGTGCTCCAGACACTCAGGGATAGGGAAGACCTGCCCCTGAAGTGGTGGTGACCTGTTGCAAGGTATCTCTGGTGTTATTTGCTTTGGGGAAACCAAAGAAGTTATTTTTCCAGACATGGGAGGAAGCTTTTCTACCCCTCTTCCTACCCATCCATGGACCTGTGAAACCTGCAGTTCCATCAAGGAATTCTTTTATTGGGGATCACCATCAAGATCAAGCACATCTAACTGTGAGTATGCCCTCATCTGTGATTGGAGGACACCCAGAGTCTTCGCAACCCCAGGAAAAGAGAGAAATTCACTCTCTGTGCATAGACAGATTTTTGTCATCTGGGGAGAGTTTCCCGCCCACTAAAGAGGCCCTGACCAAAGGGGACCACTGGTCAGCCTATGCCAGGATGGTGGCTGATTCATGGTCTTTCCAACAGTTTCTTACACAGATAGAGGTCACAGAATTATCAATAGAGAGAGAGAGAGAGAGAGAGGAAACTGCGCCATAAAGGTCCGCTACATTTGAAAAATCAGTTGTATTGGAACCGTTCAAATAGGAGTTTGGGATCCCAATAACATCATCAGTTATGCCTTACGACTGTCAAGGCCTAGCATCATATTAGGCTACAGAATAGGCCCTTCTCAGTAGTAGTACCTAGGCTATGGAATGAGCTACCTATGGAAATTAGAGAGGAAAAAGATTTAATGTGTTTCTGCAGGAAATTAAAGACATGGTTGATCACAATTGAAGTATGGGGAGGAAAGAAAGAATGAAATTAATTATCTGTGAGGTATGGGGAGGTAAAATTGGCTGAGTTGGATATTTTATTTTTATTTTTATTGTTGTTTTATGATTTACTGTTTTATTTTTTATAATTTTGTTATATATATAGGGGCAGATTTTAAAAGCCCTATGCGTGCCGGGCCTATTTTCAAAAGGCCCGGCAGCACGCATAAAGCCCTCGGACGCGTGTAAGTCCCAGGGCTTGAAAAAATGGGTGGGGTGGTCCGGGGGCAGGGCCAGAGGCCTCTGCAAGTCTGCTGGGCTGGGAGATCGCGCATCGGCAGTCGGCCGGCGACTTGTCAGATAAAGATATGGGTGGTTTTTTATTTCGGGCTGGGGGGGCAGGACAGAAAGGGGAAGATGGGGGGGGGGAGAAGGAAAGTTCCCTCCAAGGCCGCTCTGATTTTTGAGCGGCCTCGGAGGGAACAGGGAAAGCCAGCTGGTCTCCCTGAGGGCTCGGCGTGCGCAAGGTGCACCAGTGTGCACCCCCTTGCATGCGCCGACCCCTGATTTTAATACATGCACGAGGATGCGCGCGCATGTTATAAAATAGGGTGTACATTTGTTCGCACCGGGTAGCGCGCACAAATGTATGCCGCGCGCATGCATTTTTAAATCTGCCTCATATTGTTTTACGTTTCTTTTTTGTATATCACTTTGAGTGATTTTTAAAGAACATCTGGAAAGCGATTCATAAATTTTATTAAATAAATACATACATAAACATGGTAAGAGAGGTTTTAATTTTCGTTTCCTTGCTAGCAGACATTTTCTGTGGTGATGGAGGATGATACTGTTTTGGACCTTTTGATTCCATGTGACTCTGTAAAAGCCTATTCTATGTTGCCTGACTTGCCACTGACCTTGACAGCTATCTCTTAGGATAAAATTTGGAAGAGGCAGCACTCTGGTTTGTTTCTCAGAAAGCAAATTTCTCACACCCCCATCCAGCAGCACTTTGTGTGCCTTTCCCAAGGGACAGGCCACCTCCAGGATTAGAGACAGACACCACTTGTCCTGTGGGACGAAAGCAGGAGATGGAAGGGACTGGCAGCAAGAGTAAGAGAAGTCTTTGAGGTGATGTGGTAGTGTGGAAGGTAGCTTGGGATGAGGGAAGCACCAAGGAATGAGGCTGGGTGGGAACAGAAGTTCAGAGGAGCAGTAGCAAGGGAGAAGGCGGAAGGAAGACCAAAGAATGATGGTGGTTAACACTTGATGGTAAGAGAAGGGGAGAATATGGTGGCAGAGGAGGCAGGGTCACAGGAGTAAAGTTTCTCAGGTCAGTTTGAGAAGAAACTTACCTGAAAATGCTGGAATTCTATTCCAGTAGCCAGGAGATTGGAGACCAACTATCTAGGTTTTAGAAAAATGTTGAAATCATGGTTGTTATCATGTTTAAATGAGCTTTAATTTAGTTTTAATACTTGCTGTGTATATATTTCAATGCATTGTTTATTCTACACCATCTTGGTCAAGGCACTTTATTAATATGATTCTGTTTTTATTTTGTTTTCTTTGAATTATGTATGTATAGTTGGAACTTATCTTGAACTGTGGAAGGTATAGGCCTGAAAGGACACCACCACATTAGCACATGACATGTTGCCTCTGCTAAGAAAGTTCTGGAGTTGGATGAATTTAGTACAAAAAAGGCAGTGATGGACCACAGTCTTATCGCTTTTATTCATCCTCGATTGCCATGGCATTTCATCACTGTATTCATGTGCTTTAATATGAATGGATAGCTTAAAATTAAACTGATACCATAACAATTCTTTATAAGGGGTAATATAAACAACGACAGTTTTCAGTAATGGACATAAAATAAAATACATGAAAGGGATGCATCTCAAATGTTGGAAAAGCTTCAAATACCCTTCAAAGCTATTTTGTAAAAAATCATTAAATATTTCATTAGTTTTCTGATTTAGCTGCAATGGCATCAGTACAGCACAATTTCTGGGTCAGATGTATGAATGAATGAATACCTGGGAACATGCAGCTTGAGTCACTTTTTTCTCATTCAGCAGCAAGGTGGTGTACTTGCTATGTTTGTCCACTTAGATAGCAGAAATAAAGGTCAATGAGCTAATGGTGATCATCTTTTATTGCACTAACAATACATTTACGACTGGCTTCCTCCCATCAGGTCAGTGGGAAGAAACAACCTTGAATTTTTCATTGCTTTATTATTATTACCCTTTCTTTGTTTTCTTTTCATGGTGTTTTGTCTTCTTTTTACAGGCGACTTTAGAATTACCTTCATCTAAGGGTAAAGCTGTTCTCTGAAAAAAATGAAGGTAGCTTGACCTCTTGTTTATCTATGGTCACAGCTCCCTGTCACCTAGACTGTTGAAAAGCACGAATAAGGAGTCAGTCAACAAAGCCTGTTAATTTGAAGCTAGCTGTCTGACTGGTTTTGTTATCAGAGTATAGACTTTCTTTTTCTTAAGTGAACAACTTATTTTTCTTTTGTCAAACTCGGGCAATAGAAAGGGGCCCCCAGAGTGAATTCATCTTTGATGGTTAGGGCAACAGAGAAGTTGAAATGTCAAAGGGTGCTCTCCAAGTTGCTAAAATAAGACTTTCCTATCCTACAAGTTACTATGCCAGCACAAGCATTCATGACAGCAGTATATAAATGAATAAGCAGGAAAGGTGACAATTTATAGTACGGTCATAACTGGTATTTCAAGTATAGGGAAGCTGAGGGGAACAACATGCCAAACAGATGATCCCCCAAGAAGAGATCAGCAGTTTAGTGCATATATTCTGAAACTTATGGTTCCTTTTAATGGATTCAATTCAATTTTTCTGTTTGGAGATTGGAATACATCTTTGAATATCTGCCTATAATTTGAGATTCCCTCTGTTCTCCATAAGAAGTTATGAACTAATGATATTATTTTCTTCCTAAAGTCTCGTTCTGATATATTATTTTTATTTTTCATTGTCTTTGTATGTAGTAAGTAATGTGGTTGATAATCTGAAAATTAAATTGTTTCTGAATTAGAAAGAAATATATTTAATAATTGTTATTAATGTATATGACCAGGACTAGGCATCTCCAATTGTAATATAAATGTTTCTACATGTAACTAAGCAATGTGCCTGTAATTACTGATGCCTATAAGTTATTTGCTGCAGATATTTTGAAGCTATTGACATATATAATATGTACAGTTTTCCTGATGCAGCCTAAATATATATCTGTAACCATAAAGTGAAAAACTACATTAAGGGGCAGTTTTTAAAAGGGCCGCGCGCGTAAATCCGGAAGGATTTACGCGCGCGGCCATGCATAGGATGGCTTATTAAGCTTAAAGGTTTGCTTAATAAGCTTAAGCTTAAAAGTTTGCTTAATAAGCCATCCTATGCATGGCGCCGGCGCGCCTATTTTGCATAGGCCGCCGGCGCGCGTAAAGCCCCGGGACGCGCGTAAGTCCCGGAGCTTTCGAAAAGGGGCGGGAGGGGGCGTGCCCCGGCGTTTTGGGGGCGGGCCCGGGGGGCATGCCCCCGGGACTGGAGGACGGAGCGGGGCTGCCGGCGACACGCGCAAAGTTAAGGGGGGTTTAGATAGGGCTGGGGGGGGGTGGGTTAGGTAGGGGAAGGGAGAGGAAGGTGGGGGGAGGGCAAAGAAAAGTTCTCTCCGAGGCCACTCTGAAATTGGAGCGGCCTCGGAGGGAACATGCAGCTCGCGCTGGGCTCGGCGCGCGCAGGTTGCACAAATGTGCACCCCCTTGCACTCGCCAACCCCGGATTTTATAAGATACGCGCGTATCTTATAAAATTCAGCATACTTTTGTTCGCGCCTGATGCACAAACAAAAGAACGCGCTCGCGTATTTTTTAAAAATCTGCCCCTAATTGTATAATGCCTTCATTTTCTGTGCAACTCAATTTTAAAATTTTTGGTTCTAAAAAATTCTGAAATTTCAAAAACATGCCTACACAGAGACATTATTTTCTATACTATTAATTTTTCTAGTTATATTACATTAAACTTATAGTAAAGTAGGTATGCAAATGACTGTTGTTATCAGTACAACTATATTGTAAGCAAACCTTTAAGCTTAATAAGCCATCCTATGCAGGGTTGGTTGACACTAGGCGGCAGCAGGGCTTGGGAAGAATCTACCAGAGTAAAATCTTCAATCTCCTCTCCTCCCACCCCCAGGAGGCTGAAAATTATCTCATACATACTTTACCTCTGCTGCAGCAGATGCCTCCTCAACTCCTGGCCTGTCAGCTTACAGGAAAAGAAATTATGTCAGGTGACAGGTGTCAGGTGTCTGCAGGAACTTCACAAAGATTAAATTTCTACTATGTTCTCTCACCCTTTTTGTGAGACTTTCCTCACTCCAAATGTCATCAAATCTTCCCAAGGTGTACTGTGCTGTTCGTACGTCTCACTCTACCTGTGAAATTGGCCCCTAAACCCTAAATCACCACTAATACCTCACCTCTACCTATTAGGTGGTCCTCCAATAGAGATATAAATGCTTAACTACTATGAGGCTTTTATAGATAGTCTCTCTCTCTCTCTCTCATTATGGCCTGCTTAATACCAGGAAAATAAAATACCACCCCCCTCAAATATTTGCAGCCATGCACTACAGTATTTTTTGCGTGCATTAACACCATGATGAATGATGCGGTTAGTGAGATCTGCCACCCACACCCTCTTGCCCGATTGAGAAAGCAGACGTATCACTTCAAGAAATATCAGATCATCCTGATGCAGCACTAGCGAAACGTTGTCAACATTGGCATTTCTACATTTGAGAAGATAGCGTCACAGTAATCCAAAGAAATAAATGACAGAGATCATTGAAGATGATATTTGAGCACTGGGAAACATTCAGATAAGTGTGAAGTCTTGAAGATTTTTTTCATAAAAATAAAATTGACCGATCATTTTTCAATTTTTTTCAGGCTTAGCATGAAATAAAAGAAAAAAAATGTATGTTCACAGCTATGCAATAACCCCATGAAATATAAGAAGAATAAAAGTAGAACAGTTTGACAAAAAACTGGGATATGATTTATTTAATAGCAGTTGTAAATAAGAAATAAGAATCATGGACTTTAAAAAAAAAATGTAAATAAAAATGAGAGGTGTTTAGATCTATGTTTGCATCTAATCGTTTTGAATTCAGGGGGTCATTTTTCAAAATGCAGTAAGGCGTTTTCGCATGCGTTAAGGGCTTATCGCATGCGAAAAGCCCCGTTTTCGCATGCAATAGGCCTTTAACGCATGTGAAAACGTGTTTACCGCATGCGATCGCACCATACTGTATGGTGCGATGCAAATTCCAAAAATGGGAGGAGTGGAGAGTGGGCTAGCCTCTCTGCGAAGAGCTATTGCACAGCCATAACACAGATTTTAACTACACCTCTTTGAAATGTGTTAGTGGCCAGGACCATGCAGTAAGGTTTTATCACCATTTGTGATGTGTCCTGTAAGGCTTATTTCAGATGATGAGAGAGAGAGAGAGAGAGAGAGAGAGAGAGAGAGAGAGAGAGAGAGAGAGAGAGAGAGAGAGAGAGAGAGAGAGAGCACCTTGCTATAGTGTTGCTTCCCTAGACAGCTATTTGTATCCCTATGAGAGGCTCACCTAGTAACTCGAGGTGGGGATTAGGTATGAGTGTAGGGGGTTGGGGGCTACTTTCACATTCAACGTGAGATGTACGAACAGAACAGTGGTCTCTTGTGAAGATTTGATGGCCTTCGGAGTGAGGAAACTCACTCCAAGATGAGATTTGGGCAATGTTCTCTCAAACTAGCTTGTTGTTGCCCAGGTAGAGTGTCCCGATAAAAAAAAACCCACCCCGACCCTTTACAAATTACCCCTTTGCTTCTCCCACCCTCCCGACCCCCCCAAAAACCTTTTACATGTACCTGGTGGTCTAGCGGGGGGTCCAGGAGCCATCCCTTCAATCATACCCTTGGTGCCGGTGCTGGAGGTTTCAAAATGGTGCCGATCGCCTTTGCCCTCACTATGTCACAGGGAGCGACGGTCGCTCCAAAAATCGCGCCGGCCCCCCCCCCCCCCCCCCCACTGGACCACCAGGTAATTTAACATTTTGGGGGGGGTTCAGGAGGGTGGGAGAACAAAGGGGTCGTTTGGAAAGGGTCAGGGTGGGTTTTTTTTTATCTGCTCAGGCCTCACTAAAAAATTAACAATGTGAATTGGAATCGGAACCGATTCCAATTCACATCTCTAACGATCTGATTTTTTTCTCCCACCATCCGAACCTGATCGTTAAAACGATCGGGCACACGATTCACATCTTTATTGCCTACTATCCCATGATTTTTTACTTTTCTTAGAAGCCTCTCTTGTGGGACTTTGTTGAACGCCTTTGGAAAATCCAAATACACCACATCTACTGGTTCACCTTTGTTCACATTTATTCACCCTTTCAAAAAAAAAATGTAGGAGATTTATGAGGCAAGACTTTCCTTGGGGTAAATCCATGCTGGCTGTATTCCATTAAACCATGTCTATCTAAATGTTTTATGATTTTATAACAGTTTCCATGATTTTTCCCAGCACTGATGTCAGGCTCACCGGTCTCTAGTTTCCCATATAAGTTACAAAATAATTGAAATAGGTCTGAAATCAAATTTTTTAGTTCTTTCAGAAGCATTGCGTATATACTACCCAGTCCAGGTTATTTACTATTCTTCAGTTTGTCTGGCCTACCACATCTTCCAGGTTCACCATGATTTGGTTCAGTTCATCTGAATCGTCACCCTTGAAAACCGTCTCTGGAATGGGTATCTCCCCAACATTCTCTTTAGTAGACACCGAAGCAAAGAATTTGTTTAGTCTTTCCGTGATGGCCTTATCTTCCTAAGTGCCCCTTTAACACCCTGTTCATCTAACGGTCTAGCCGACTCCCTCGCAGGCTTTCTACTTCAGATATATTTAAAAAGTTTTATTATGAGATTTTGCCTCAATGCCAACTTCTTTTTAAATTCTCTCTTAGCCTGCCTTATCATTTAACTCGGCAATGCTTATGCCTTATCCTATTTTCTTCTGATGGATCCTTCTTCCAATTTTTGAAGAAAGACCTTTTGGCTAAAATAATCTCTTTCACCTTACTTTTTAGCCATGTCAGCAATTGTTTGACCTTCCTTCCACCTTTCTTAATGTGTGGAATACATCTGGTCAGTGCTTCTAAGAGGGTATTTTTTAACAATGTCCATGCCTGTTGCATACTCTGAACCTTTGTAGCTGTACCTTTCAATGTTTATTTAACTATTTTTCTCATTTTATCAAAGTTTCCCTTTTGAAATCTTAGTGCTAGAGCCATGGATTTAGTTACTGTCTTCCTTCCAGTCATTAATTCAAATTTGATCATATTATGATCACTATTGACAAGCGGCCCCACCATGTTACCTCTCTCACCAAATCCTGTGCTCCACTGAGAATTAGATCTAAAATTGATCCCTCTCTCATCGGTTCCTGAACCAATTGTTCCATAAAACTGTCATTTATTCCATCCAGGAACTTAATCTCTCTAGCATGTCTTGGTGCTTCACTTACCCAGTCAATATTGAGCTAATTGAAATCTCCCATTATTACTGCACTACCAATTTGGTTAGCTTTCCTAACGCACAAGGGATTTCCATCCATAAAGATTCAATTGTGCGTTTACTGGCTAATTTTTAAACCCCAGCACGCACCAATACTGGGAGATATGTGTGAGACTGGGCCGCATGTGCACCGTGTTTATTTTCAAAGTGGCCCAGCCATGCGGGTATGCATGGAAGAGCTGGGTTTGAAAAAAGGGGCAGGCCGGGGAGGGCCAGGGCAGGGTCTGGATGGGGTGTGGGTGGGCCGGGACAGAGTCACTGTCCTGGTGAAGCATGTGGCAGCTGGCTGCCAGCGCGCAGAACTTACTTCTGCTGAGGAGAGTAGTTAAGTTCAAAAATAAAAAAATTATGTTCATTAGGGGGGGTTTAGGGGTTGAAGCGGAGAAGAGAAAAAGGAGAAAGGTTAGCTAAGAGGTTAAGGAAGTTCCCTTTCAGTCTGCTCCTTTATTGGAGCGGACTGGGAAAGAATTGGGGAAGGCCTGATCATGTCGCCGTGTACTTCTAACCAACAGGGTAATTCATCATTTTGTGATAGGCCGTGATCGCATGTGACAAACAGCATATGCAAATTGCATATGCAAATTTAACATTAATATTAAAGTGGATGGAGGGTGATCAGGATAAATATAAAATATGGGTGGTAGTGCTGTGTGTGATTATGGGCCAAAAAACAATTATTGCACCTGTTATCGTGCATCCTGGATGTGATGGCCAGGTACCCGGGAGCTGCTCATGATTCCTTTATACTTAGGCAGTCAGGGCTCTTTGACAATTTTGAGGCTGGCCTGTATGGTGACGGTTGGCTTGTAGGTAAGACACACTTTTCTTTGTAAGTTACCTGTCTGCTCAGAGGAATAAAGTGTCCCATCTTAGAAAAGTGGTCGATGATGACCCAGATGATAGTGTTATCTTGAGACGGAGGCAGGTCAGTGATAAAATCGGTTGATATGCTGGACCAGGGTTCAGTGGGCGCTGGAAGTGGTTGGAGAAGTCCCCATGGCTTTTGTTGTGCACATACAGGACAAAAGTCAACATATTTGTGGGAATCTGATATCATGCTGGGCCACCAGTAGAAGCGTCTTAACATTTCTAGGGTTCTAGCTTGACCAGGATGTCCAGCTAGCTTCGAGTCATCAGTCCAGCGGAGAACATGTTCATGTAGTCGTTGTGGAACAACCATCTTTCCAGCGTGTACTGTGGTGGTAACTGCAAGAGACACACATCCAGATCAATAATGTGTCTTGGGATGTCTGGCGTGTCCTCTGGCTCAAGGGAGCACGAGAGCGCATCTGCGTGGAGGTTCTTCGAGGCTGGCAGGTAGCGCTGCTCAAAATTGAATCTCTCGAAGAATAGTGCCCAACGGGTTTGTCTCGGATTTAATAATTGCACCTCTTTTAAGCGCTCCAGATTCTTGTGAATATAGTAAATTTATGTTGGGCACCTTCTTGCCATGGGCGCCACTCCTGAAGTGCCAGTTTGACGGCTAGGAGTTCTCAGTCTCCAGTTATGTAATTTTGCTCCACAGGTGAAAATTTGTGGGAGTAAAATGAACAAGGTGCCAATGTACCCTTGGAGGAGTACTGACTCAACACCACCCCGGCTCCTATGGCAGATGTGTTGACCTCAACGACAAATGGGCGATTTGGGTCGGGGTGTCGTAGACAGTGCCAGGAGATTGATTCCCTTCTTGGTCATCGCAGTGAGTGGAGCAGCTAATGTGGAATAGATGGAGATAAAGCTCCTATAGTAATTCGTGAATCCAAGGAATCTTTGTAAGGCGTGGAGGCCTACTGGCTGGGGCCAGTCACGAATCCCTTGAAGCTTTTCAGGGTCCATTGTAAATCCTTGATTGGAAATGATATACCCTAGGAAGGGTAATTTTGCTCAAAGATGCAAAGAACAGTTCTGACATGGGAGCGATGGGCCCTCAGGTCTTTTGAGAATATCAAGATGTCATCTAGGTATACAACTACGAATGAATAAAGTAGATCTCGGAGGATTTCATTCATTAGGTGTTAGAACACCATAGGGGCATTGCAAAGGCCAAAAGGCATTACGATGTACTCATAGTGACCATCCCTGTTGTTAAAAGCGATCTTCCATATGTCCTGAGGCTGGATGCATATGAGGTTGTATGCTCCCGTAGATCGAGTTTCATGAAGATCTGGGCCCCTTGCAGGCAGTCGAACAATTCGCTATGAGGGGTAATGTGTAGCAATCCTTGTGGGTGATGACGTTCAGCCCCAGTAATCGATACAGGGGCATAATCCTCCATCCTTCTTCTTGACAAAAAAGAAGCCCGCTCCTGCTGGGGAGTCAGAGGGTCTGATGAACCCTTTCTCGAGGTTCTCTTTGATGTACTCGGTCGGGCTTTGGGCTTCTGGGGGAGGCAATCCTGCTGTCTTTGGGGTTTCCCATGGCAATGCTGCTTTCCTTGGGTCCCAGGACCTTCAAGATGGAGGTAGGAGCTGGTGGAGCCTTTAAATGGCTCTGTCACCGAATAAGTAGCTCACCGGAGTCACTCCCGATGACGTTGGGAAGCAGGCGTGGCTTCGTCAGGTCGGTGGGCTATGTCGGTCTGGCAGTCCGGCTGGGCTTCAGGCTTCTGGGGGAGGCAATCCTGCTGTCTTCGGGGTCTCCCGCGGCGCTGCTGCTTTCCTCGGGTCCCAGGACCTTCAACATTTGAGAGCGTAGTTCCTCTATAGAGGATGCTAGAATCTCTATGGCTCATCGTTGCTCTTGAACAGTGGCGGACAGACCCCGAAAGGTCCGTGAAGTGGGAGACTCCACCGAGTCCATGGCCTTGGCAACCTGTTGCTCCGGGAGGTGGACCCTTGGCCTAATGCAGGATTGGTAAGCTCCCTGGTCGGACCCAGAGAGCACCTGCCACCAGGAGGCAGAGCACAGGTGGAGACAGAGGCTAGCTGGAGCTTCACCACTAGCAACCCAGGGTTTCCTTGGGTTGAGCCCTTGGTTACCCGGGCCACCTCATCTTAGGTGGGTCTCGCAGGATCTCCTTGAGAGAAAGTTCAGGGGTGTGCCCACCACGATCAAGGGTGTGCGGTCGATGTTCAGGCTTGGAGTCCAGGGTACTAGAGCAGGTCAGAAAAGAGTCTCTGAATGTATGGCAAGGATCAAGGCCAGAGTCAAGGTAGCATAGTCAGCCAAAGCAGGGGTCAATACCGGTAGTCAGTCCATGGGTAGTCAGCCAAAGGAGAGGCCAGGTTCCAGGCAGCGGTCAGATGTGGTCAGTGTTCAGGCAGAGGTTGGTTCCAGGCAGCGTTCAGTCATGGTCAGTGTTCAGGCAGAGGTTGGTTCCAGGCAGTGTGCAGACGTGGTCGAGGAAACAAGCAAAGGTCAAATCCAGGTGGCGATCAAAAGTAGTCAAGAACAGGCAGAGATCAGTACTGAGAAGACAGTCCAAGAGGTACTACCTGGGGAGACGCAGGAACAGAAGGATGCTGGAACAGAAGGACACTGGAACAGGACTGGAACGAGACTGGAACAGGACTGGAACAAGGCTGGAACGAGACTGGAAAAAGGCTGGAACGAGACTGGAATAAAGACTGGAAACGCAGAGGCAAACTTGATATCACAAGGTGATCGACCCGATTGCCAAGGCAAGGAAGTGCAGGCAGGCACTTCCTCTTCTACAGCGTTCAATTAGGGTGCACCGTGGAGCTGAGATCTGCCCCTGGCCCTTTAAGGCACTGGGCGGTCCAAGCACGCGTGCCTAGGGGCGGGGCCGATGCCACAGAGGACTCCGAGCCCCGACATGAGGCCTGGCTAGAGGTGGAAGGCCCGGCGACCGCCGCCACGAGACACCGAGGCCTATCTGCACTCGCTGCTACAGCTGTGGAGGACGATCCGGGACCCGTGGAGGACTTAGTGAGGTGAGCAGGCCCAGGCGTGGGCCCAGCGCAGACGGGATGCGCAACACTCTTTAATTATAGGCACTTGGACTACTTTTCTTATTATTGGAATCTCTCTGTTGGGGTGCCTTAACTCTCCTGCTTCATTAGTGTCCTTTGAAGATACCTACATCCACACCATGTGCTGCTGAGCGACTGTTGTCTTTCCCCTTTCATTTAGTTTAAAAGCTGCTCTATCTCCTTTTCAAAGTTTTCCTTGTGATGGCAAAGTAATATGCATTAGGGATGTGCAGCAGGGACGGATACGTTCAATTCGGTATTTGTATTCGTCGGGACCCAAACCCGTTACATCTGTTTTCGGGGGTCCCCGATTCGTCCATTAGTTACATATGGGATTTGTTTCCCATTAAATTTGAAAAAAAAACCCCATCCCAACCCTTTAAACTTAATTAACTACAACCTCCAGCCTCCTGACCCCCCCAAGTCTTGCCAAAAGTCCCTGGTGGTCCAGCGGGGGTCCTGGAGCATTCTTCTGCATTCGGGCCATCGGCTACCGGTATTCAAAATGGCGCCGATAGACTTTGCCGCTAGACAGGGGCTACCAGTGCCATTGGTCGGCCCCTGTCAGATGGTAGGAGCACAAGATGGCACTGGTCGACCATTGCTCCTACCATGTGACAGGGGCCAACCAAGGCACCGGTTGCCCCTGTGACATAGAATGAAGGAGCTGAACTCTGTACCATAGCATTGTGCCTTGCTCCATGGAACCAGCTTTATTATACAATTTAAAATGCTTTTTTTTTTGTCAGATCAAGTAAACTAGTTAATGTTATCTAAGGTAGATTCTTTTGGAAAGATGACTTTCCTTGTGACACTGACAAATTATTATTGGGTTTAGAGCCAAAACTAATTAAGTAACCACTAAGGGTCCAATGCACCAATTTTCATGGCTATAGGCCAGCTATCATTACCTTGCACATTTATTGAGCATGATAATTAGGAAACTGTTGTAAAACTTCCCTATAAAGAGCCAAGGTTGAAGCATATGGCTTGCCCTCCTGTTGTTCAAAGATATCAAATTGAGATATTAGTTGTGGCAGACTGATTGTGATTTGCTCTTGAGGAGTCAGGAAATGTGTTTTTTCACCATGGGAAAACATCTCAACTGCATTAAATTCATTCAAAAACGCAGAGATTACAGAAAGTTACTTTTGTCTGTTCCCCATTAAATTATTACATAATTATGATAAATGGTCCCTTATAATGTATTATTTTTACATAAATGTTATAGAAATTAGAATTATGTTCTGAAAACAATCTTCAGTTGTAGAATATTGCATACAGGAACAGAAAGGTTTAAATGTGCTAATACGAGCCATGTGTACAGAACATTACTTAATAAATAACAAGATGAATGTTCTGTTCAACATTGCATTTGGGCAAAGAATCCCCTGAAATTCATGGCAATAATCTTCTTTTCACTGAGAGGGCTAGAAATTAATGGCTTCTAGTGAGCTAATGACAGGATATACATGAAAGTTAATAAATGATGATAACATTTTTACCTGTTATATTTTTCTCTCTCAGGCACTGAAAGAATTTATGCTAAGAAAGGTGAATTTAGTGAGTTTTAAAGTATAGGTTTTAACTAAGCAGCAGTTTTATCTTTTTCTTTATTGTTCTGCTTTCATTCATTCCAAGAACACCGGTATGATCAGCATGACATTACAGCCATACACACCTCAGCGAACACTAAGATCCCAAAATAAAGGACTTTTGAATGTTCCCACAATACGGAGCACACATCTGTCGCAAGTAAGAGAATCTGTGGTTTTCACTGCGGGCCCAAAACTTTGGAATTCTCTACCTGAGATGCTACATTTGATACCAGATAGAAGGAGATTTAAAAGTCAGCTAAAAACACGGCTATTCAAAAATGCATATAACCTAGCTTAAAATCATCAGAATGCAGAGAACTACAAAAACAAGAAAGACAAGAGAAATCAATTGAAGCATGAGGAATAAATTTAACGAGTGAATGTAAGAACCTCAACACAACATATTGACTCATATGTGAAATCTGTGGAATCATTATGGGCTGCTTTTAAAAGCTCTATGCATATAAATCCAGTAGATTTAAGTGCGTAGAGTGCCTAGAGAGGTCTAGAACGGGTAGATGTGAATCGGTTATTTACTCTTTCGGATAGTAGAAAGACTAGGGGGCACTCCATGAAGTTAGCATGGGGCACATTTAAAACTAATCGGAGAAAGTTATTTTTTACTCAACACCCAATTAAACTCTGGAATTTGTTGCCAGAGGATGTGGTTAGTGCAGTTAGTATAGCTGTGTTTAAAAAAGGATTGGATAAGTTCTTGGAGGAGAAGTCCATTACCTGCTATTAAGTTCACTTAGAGAATAGCCACTGCCATTAGCAATGGTTACATGGAATAGACTTAGTTTTTGGGTACTTGCCAGGTTCTTATGGCCTGGATTGGCCACTGTTGGAAACAGGATGCTGGGCTTGATGGACCCTTGGTCTGACCCAGTATGGCATTTTCTTCTTCTTCTTATGGATGCCGGGCCTATTTTCAAAAGGACTGGCGACACACGAAAAGCCCTGGGACGCGTGCAAGTCCTGGGGCTTGCAAAAAGGGGCGGTCCGGGTGCGGGGCCAGAGGCCTCCGACACAGCAGCCATTTGCCACTGTGTCGGAGGATTGCGTGCCAGCAGTCGGGTAGCACGCGCACATGTACACCCATGCGCTGTTGTGAAAATCTACCCCTATATGTTCTGCTCCTCTCACCTTATGTCCTAGATCTTTAGATAATATATAATAGAACATTTCATTTAATGCCTGTTGATTAATACTACCTCTGTAACCCATCTTTATTTGTTGACACATAGCTATGAATGTTACTTTTCTAATCTTTACATACACATAACAGAGGTAACAAACTTTGGGCCTCATTTACCAATATCGCATTAAGGGGCGTTTCCCATGCAAATGAGGCTTTTTTCGTGCAGCGGGAAAACATCGCATGCCGCAATGTTTTCGCCATTCGCGAATACATTTGCGCAAATCGCGAAGTTTCCCCGGTGCGCGATAAAACACCCAAAGAATCATCGCAGTGCACAATATGTCCAGACAGCCTGTGTCACCCCGACCCTTTAAAATAAATCCCCCACCCTCCCGAAGCCCCCCAAAATGTTTTAAATTACCTGGGGTCCAGTGGGAGGGTCCCGGCGCGATCTCCTGCTCTTGGGCCATGGCTCCATTAAAAGAAATGGCGACGGTGGCCCTTTGCCCTTATCATATGACAGGGCAAAGGTAGCGCCGGCGCCATTTTGGTTCCTGTCACCCGACGTCACGAGTGCAGGAGATCGCTCCCGGACCCCCGCTGGACCCCCAGGGACTTTTGGCCAGCTTGGGGGGGCCTCCTGACCCCCACAAGACTTGCCAAAAGTCCAGTGGGGGTCCGGGAGCGACCTCCTGCACGCGGGCCATATTGCCAATATTCAAAATGGCGCCGGCGCTACTTTTACCCTCACATAGTGAGGAGCAAAGGTAGCGCCGGCGCCATTTTGACTTTTGCCCTCACTATGTCGACATAGGCCCTTGTTTCTCCATAAATGGCTTCAACAGGGGGGAATTTCACCATCCAATTATTATCACCAAATTGCTTATAATAGAGCAACCGCGAGAACCCAAGCCATAGTGGGTCCTTAATCTATTTCAAACACAACGCCATACAGCGGTGCGAGTTAGTGGGTGACAGTGGTGCCTCATTGAATATTCAGAATTTATGCAGTGGTGTGAGCCAGTAGAAGAAAATTAAAAACAAGAGAAGAGTGGGTGAAGGGGGCACGTTAAAATATGTGTGTATAAGGTGTAGCTACATAATAGAGGGAAATGAGTTACAAATTCCCAGCTATTGCAAGCATGCGATAGCTGGGAAGCTTAGCGCAGGCCTGCGCTAGCTGCATCGGGGCAGAGTCAGCCCCGGAAGAGGAGGAGTCGGGGCGTCACCGGGGCCGACTCCAAGAAGACGACACCGATAGCGAAAAGGTAAGGAGCCTGTTCGCTGCCTATTTTGCACCGAATAACTACACCTTTTATGGTGTAGTTATTCGGCGCGACGCCAGCAACAATCGCACCGTGACGGTGCGATCGCTGCCGGCTAGCACAGGACCGCCCCCCGCTTCGCCCCCCCCCCCTGTCCCCCGTTAGCGTCGGAATTCACTAAGCATTGCGGCATTAGTGAATCCAGGCCAAAGTTTTTTACCTCTCTTATGTGTATGTAAAGATTACAATATTGTTGAGAGGATAGGTAACATCACCTAGTGTGTTACTTTTCTAAACCATTGTGATCTTTAAATTGGAATGACAGTATATAAAATGTCCAAATAAATAAATAAATTGTGCTTCTTTTTTTTTAACTTGTATTTTATTTTTATTAATATTTAAACAATAATTCAAAGAAAAATTATTGAAATAGAAAATAGTGTTAATTGTAGACAATTGTTCAAAACCAAACAGTAAAAACAAGACCCATTTCATATCAAAAGTATCAACACCTCCTCCTTTCAGAGAAGATGATACAGAATTATAAACGCCACCTCCAGTCTTTGTAACTGACGATATACCCAATCTGTTGCTATATAAGCTGTTAGATATAACCAATTTATATCCATTGTTATAACCTATCCATATCTGTTGTTACACCAGTTGTGTTTTTCGCCTGTAACTCGTTGTTATACATGTAAACTGGAGTGAAGGCCTTTAGCTAAACTTCGGTATATAAAAGCTTACAAATAAATAAATAAATAAAAATAAATTAGGAAAGGGTTCCATACTGGATCTTATATTAAAAAAAAAAAAAACCACCCACAAACTGATCAAGTTCAAAGAAAATAAAGCAACTTACACAATATTTAACCAAACAATTGTAGGGAGATTTAAGTATAACATTCCCCACAGGTTAGAAATTAATTCCTGACACAACCCAATATTTTTTTCTCTGTATCCTTTGAGTCACTCCATAAACATTAGGAAAATGTTAACTTGATGTCTTAAAAACAAAGGGTCAATATTCAGATGGTTTGGCTAAGTCTAGGACTTCACTAGATAAACCATTGGCTTTACATTTCCCACTGCTCTAAAACAGTCTCTGACTTATTCAGATGTTTAGCCAGATGAGTTGGAGGCATTCCAGGAACATTCTGGGCTGGAGGCAGAGTTAAATTAGTTGGATAAGTTAAGGGTTTTCTTTGCCTTACAACCAGGTAGGCATTAACTTTGAAACCTTTTTCTTTTATAAAGATATTTTGAGGTCAATATTCAGTAGCACAATGAACAGACAATTTACCCAGTTAAAGGTCACTCCTGTCCTTTGAAAGCACCGTACTAATAGGGAATGGGTAAATGGGGGCCAGGGAGGTCTCAGGTCCCTGGCCCTGCCAGGAATTTTAAGAGGAGAACGGGGGGGGGGGGGGGGGGGGGGGGGGGGGGGGACTACTGAATAGACCCGGACCCGGACCTATTTTGCAAGAGTGAAGAGGGGCCAATACAATAATGCCCCTGTTTGAGGTCAGCCCAGGTCCCTGGGCTTCTATTGTTGTGGCAGCGAAAGGTTTAGAAGGCCTTTTTTTTTTTAATTTTACCCCCTACCACATTTAAACAAAAATAATAAAAAATTGGGGGGTATTTTTGTAATTGCCATTTTTCACTTTCTTCCCTGCAGAACGAAATGAAAATGGTCCCATTCATCCCATTTTACCTATTTGAGTAAAAATGAATGCACATCCCTAGCATCTACTAAACCTAAGGAGGTTAACTTTTGCCACTCAGCATGGGGAGAATTTTCAAAGGGATTGATCTAATTGGCAAAATTCTTACATAGTCTGCTAGATACCTCTTAAAAATGACCTCGTTGGATAAACAGCCCATGAATTGCCAGAAGTATAAAAGAGCAGGTACCATACAGCAGTGCTTTTATCAAAATTTGTCAGGAACTCACAAATTAACTTTTATCTTTTTCTTTTTATTTTGAGAACTACATTCTATAAGGGATAATCTATTACAATTAAACCATGAGGCGAGGCATACATTATCCTGGAAGAGTGAAAGGACTGGAGACTGTCATTTTGCAGTATATCACGATTACCTGCTGCAGTTGTTACCAGAGATTGTCCACAATCTGGTTTTAACACATCAGGCTGTGGGAAAGTTGTCTGCCACCATGTTTTATGAGTAGTTGTTTTTGAAATTAGGGTGAAATGATATGCTATAAAAAAAAATAGCATCACAGTAGTAGTGCCTAGCTAGAAAGGTCAGGATGTAATCCTCTTTGAATTGACTGAAAGGCAGAATATAAATCAAATCAAATAAGTAAAGATTTCCCAACACAGATGAGTTAATAATTAAAAATGATGGAAAATCCTTTACACATTTTTTGTGAATATTAGAAAATACATGGGGCCTTATTCAACAAAGCTTTTTTCATAAGAAAATTCTTTTTTAATAAGCTCAAATTGTGTTTTACAGGGTATAAAGTCATGGCTTAGCATATTTCTTTTGAGAATTTTGAAAACTTCAAAAAGCCCCCTTCACGATTAATATACGTATGCCAATGCCCAGTAGGTTCCTGGCATTTCGGTTGAGAATTCCAGGCTTGGACTTCACGTGGCGAGTTAAATCTGAGGAATTGCCCTGGTTAATAGTCCCTGTGTGGTCTTTCACATTAGGTTTAGCCAAATAGAATGTTATCTCACAGCAAAGGTTTCCATTGCTCAATTTCACCTAAATTATTCACATAGGATAAAGTAGTGTGGCTGCTGATTTAGTCTATTTGAATGCACAGAAATAAAGGTATTAAATTAATATCAGATATCACCTGATATATATGTTTTTGTTTTTAAATGTTAACCTTTATTTCTGCGTATTCACAGCAGAGTCATTTTTCAAAATCAGATTTCAACTGCATGGATCTAACCGATTAAAAATCCCCCGAACCGTGTTTGGCTAAAATCTGTTGACACAAAATGCCTTGTACACAGTTTATAGCTGGACAAGAAAGGGACCTGATGGGCATGCCCAGGTTGGGGTCCTCAAATATGGCTGATTAGCACAGTATCAGAGCTAATTTTCCACCTAATGGCGGCCATAAAAATGGTTGCCTTAAATCTAACCACACAAGTTTTATGCGGTTAGATTTATATGGATATTCAGCCACAATTTTAGCTGAATATCCAGTCAAAGTTTACCAGTGAAAATTAACAGTAAAGTTTCTGCTCAAAATCTCTTTGAAAACCCTACCCCATTAGATTCATTAGTAGCCAATCCTGTTAGGAAAGCTAATTCACCTTTCAACAATAATAGCACTTGAAGAGGCACAGTGAGGATGTAGCACTGGAAAGAGTGGCCACCTAGATAGTAGTGCAAGAACGAGCAGCACACTGTCGGCTATCACTTCCTTCCCCACGTCAATTCAGTGAACCCACGTTGCCCTCAAAGAACCATCTTTCCTGATATAGACCATAGCTAAAAAAAAATCTGGTAAGAGAGACCCTCATTCCACCCTAACAAAAGAGATCCCAGTACAAATTTCTGTAACACGCTATCTTGCAGAACCCATCAAGAAGATGAACACAGCTCCGCAGTCTGGCCAGACTTAGCCAAGGTAGCTCAGCACTATTCACCACCAACCAGCATACCCAATGAATATGTCTTCTCAATGGCAGAGATATTGTGAGCCTCATCAATCAAGACTGGACCCAGAGTTGATGGAAAAGCTAATCTTTTTGAAAACCATTCTGCATTTGCTTAGGTTTCCATATTTTCCTGTATAACAAGATGACTGAAAGCACCTTGAACATCTTGTTTCCACTCTTCCTACCTGCCATGCCATTGATATACCACCTTAGGGGTTGAACTGCTTCCATTCTGCCTACCTTCCAGGCTCCAGATGTACCACCTTAGAGGGTCTTGCTGCTACCGGTCTGTCTACTTGCCATGCCCCTTATGTACCACTTTAGGGGTCTTGTTGCCTCATGCCCTAGATGAACCATTTTAGGGTATATCTCTGCTACCTGCCTTGCCCCTGAAATACCTCCTTGGATTTCCTAGTTAATATGCCTACTATGTACCTGCATGGGAGTTTTGATGCCTCCATGTTGCTTGCAGTTTGTATCTCACCCTAATTCTCCAACCCTGTTTGTTTGGGGTTTTTTTTGTTATACTAGGGGTTTTTTTACACAGAAAAATAATTGAAAAAAATGTTTTTTCTTCCTCCCCACCTCTTTTCTCATTCTTTGTTTTGTTGTACATCTCTTCAGTACCAGCCTAGGTCTCACATCCTGTTTCTTTGATTAATATTGTGAGATGTTTTGTCCTCAGCAAAAAAAAATTGGAAAAAGAAAAAAGTCCAAGTTTCTTCATCCACACCCTCTCTTTTCTGATTTTCTACCTTACGGGCGGATTTTCAAAGCCCTGCTTGCGTAAATCAGCTCGGATTTACGCGAGCAGGGCCTTGTACCCCGGCGCACCTATTTTTCATAGGCCTGCTGGCACGCGCAGAGCCCCGGGACTCGCGTAAGTCCCGGGGTTTTTTGTCGGGGGCGTGTCGGGGGCGGGGCCGATCGACACTGCGTTTTGGGGGTGGGCCCGGGGGGGTGGTTTCGGCCCGGGGCGGTCCAGGGGCATGGCCGCGCCCTCCAGAACCGCCCCCGGGTCGCATCTCGGCGTGCCAGTGGCCCGCTGGCATGCGTGAATTTACTTCTCCCTCCGGGAGGCGTAAATCCGTGGACAAAGGTAGGGGGGGTTTAGATAGGGCCAGGGGGGTGGGTTAGGTAGAGTAAGGGAGGGGAAGGTGAGGGGAGGGCGAAAGAGAGTTCCCTCCGAGGCCGCTCTGATTTCGGAGCGGCCTCGGAGGGAACGGAGGCAGGCTGCGCGGCTTGGCGCGCACCGGCTGCCCAAAATCGGCAGCCATGCGCGCGCCAATCCTGGATTTTAGAAGATACGCGCGGCTACGCGCGTATCTACTAAAATCCAGCGTACTTTTGTTTGCGACTGGTGCGCCAACAAAAGTATGCGAACGCGCATTTTTTTAAAATCTACCCCTTACTGTTTTGTTGTACATCTCTAGAATTCCATCCTACCTCCCCCACCCTTCTCCTATCTTGGTTATACTGGGGAGTGTTGTCCCCCAATACCCTCAGTCAGAAGGAAGAAATGCAGTCACAATGAAAAAAATTGCACAGGAAAGACCATTTGCAAGTTCTAAATGTGATAAAGGTTTCAATAGGAAAACAGAACTAATGCAACATCAGAAAATCAACAAAAGGAAGTGACTGTATAAAGCTACAGAATATGGGTAAAGTTTTCTTAAAAAAGCAAACCTCATAAATTATCAAGAAAGCCACACTGATAAGAAACTATTTAAATTTTCTGATTGTGACAAAATTTTAAACTGGAAAGAAAATTTCACAAGAATCCCAAAACTCCACCCCCATCATCAAGATCAATTTTAAGTATGTTGGGTACTTGCCAGGTTCTTTGGGAACTTGCCAGGTACTTATGGCCTGGATTGGCCACTGTTGGAAACTGGATGCTGGGCTTGATCGACCCTTGGTCTGACCCAGTATGGCATGTTCTTATGTTCTTAAGTAGGAAATGTAATAAAATCTTATGATGACAGATCATTCTCTTGTACTAAATCTGGCAAGTGTTTCAACAGGAAGACAGAATCTCCCATGCCACTCTGCCTTGCTCTATGCCCCTCATGCTACATCCTGGGGATCTTTCTGCCATTCAACCTTGCTTCCATACCCAGACTTTACACTTTGGGGTTCTTTCTGCCATTCTGCCTTGCTGCCATACTCCAGATTCTGAACTTTATGATGTTCTTACCACTCTGGGGGGCTGTTTTCTACCTCTCATGGTGCCTTGGTGTATTGATGCCACTCTTTGAGCTTCTTTATCCCTTTCCTGGTGCCTTAGAGTTTTTTTGGCCACCTTTTCAGTTTTGTTCCCCCTTCATGGTGCGTTAGGATGTTGATGCCACTCTTGATGGCATTTTACATCTCATACTGCTGTAAGAATATCATGTGTGGGTATCTACAATTGATTAGAAGAACTTAATCTGTAAACCTTATGATACAAATTCATTAGTTTTAAGAGAACTGTTACTTACACGTTTGTGATGTAATAAATCAGTTTTAATGTAGCAGCATAAGTATACAAGATTTAATATGGTACAGATATTTCTTTTCTTTGTTTTTTTGTTTTAGTTTGTTACAGTTTCACACTGTAAAGCACTGTAATGAAAAATAAACAGAAAGTATATGTGTTATCTCTCCAAGCCAAAATTTATACTTGTTAATTATGCAATTGCCAAACCTATTAACCCAGCTGAAAGGTAATTAAGCCAGTGTAATCTCACCTTTTGCCATTCTAGGTCACTCCTATAGGTTTCTGTCTCAACATACCACAGAAAAATCCAGCAAACCCAATATGGAGGATGATAGTTTGAACTCACAGGTCTCATACATATCTCAGTGAGATATATGATGGCAAAAAGGGTAAAGATGTTCCAAGCTTTAGTTATGTCAAGATATAGTTGGCCAGAATTCTGCTTTAATTGGTCTTACTTGCCGTTTCACAGGTGTAGTGAACTACAGCAGTCAAAGTTCTGGAAGCAAAAGCTCTTTGAGATGATCTGTGGGGAAAAGTGATAGTCTGTATAAATTCAGAGTCCTTTCCTTTGTTTGGAACCTTATTGCATATTGTTTTCCACAAGATCCAGCGTTGATCTTGACTGAATGTTATCACCTTCTATAGACACAGGATTGGTGAAATGCAAATGATGTCTGAGTCCAGATGCATATGAATGTTCTCATTGAGAGTTAATGAAGTTCATAAGGTTCAAGAGCAGATATGCTCAGAACAATATCCTGTCTGGATACAAAGTTTTCACTAAAGATATGTGCACAGTTCTTGTCTAAGGTTTTTCTCTCTTGGTGAGGTGCTGACAAATGTCTGATATGAAAGAACAATTGCAGCTTCTCTTCTGTGTGAATCACAGTCTCATATGAAGTTGCCAAGATCATCATATGGCTGAAGATTCCATCTCTGTGTTGCTTAGCCTGCACTTTTTGGTTCAGCCTGATTGCATAGCAGTAGGCCTCCAGTTCAGTGATGCACATGATAGTTTAGGGCCACTGGCATTTTTTCTACACTGCCTTTGAGGGTTCATGCCACTGTTGTTGGTGCCCTCTTTTGAAGCCTTGGGGTGGCTGCTTCTTTGTTCCTCTGATGGTGCTTGGAGAGTTTCTGCCTTCTTAAATGATATCTCAGTCTCATTAACCCATACACTGCCATATAATAATGTTAGAAAATAATTTATACAATAGGATAAAAATATACATTATCATGTATTAAAATAAAAAGGAAGTGCTATTGTGTAAGAAGTAAATGCTACATAAGATAATGAATTTCTGAGAAAAAAATGCCTTCTTGCAAATAAAATTCTTCTTTTTATTTCCCACAACTAATCAAGCTATTCTTAAGGCCCTGTCAGGCATACATAGACAAGGTCTCATGAAGTATCCAACAGAAACAGTATATCTTCTCTAAAGTATTCTACCTCCTCTGAAAATGATATAATGCACAACACATTACTTTGAAGTTCTGTGGTGCTCTTGTATGCTAATATTTATATGAGGATAGCAGCTACATTTCATAAAACCATGCTCAGCAATGTTTGAAATAACAGTTTACTACTAGCATGTTGATGTGGTCACACAATAAATAATTTTGCAATATTTATATACACTTTCATGTTATCAATATGATATGTTCAAATTGATGACTACACATATATTTCTTCTTTGCCAGCTGTAATCTGTTCTCAGTTTAGTTCCAGATGAATGCTGTGGCATTTTTTTCTTCTTTAAATTAAGCAGCAAGAGACAGTAAAGCTTTTGTTTAGAGCAGGCATATTTTTTGATTGAGCCCTTATAAGTAATACTTTTATTGCTCATTTACTTGAAATTGCAACTTAACGAAATAAAAAAAAGGAATCCCTATTCCCCAACTTTATCATCTTTAATAACATTTCTGCTGTATTTGCTTAATATTTATAGCAATAATCATGGCAATCCTTGACGTTTAGCAACCTTTTTTAATCATAACATACTTTTTAAAAAAATGCATGCTGAAGCGTGCTTTTAAAGTGAATAATCCCAAGAGATAACAAATTCTTAACAAACTTTTATATTAAGAAAAAACTTACCTTGTTGAGTATCAATTGCTACTAGTAGTTGATGCTTTTGTTCAAAAAGCTATAGCTTTCCTCCAGCATGGTGCCATGTTTCACCTGAAGCAGCTTCATCAGGGAGGATATATTTCATTGTTTCAACTTGGCTAGCTGTGACATGTTTCTCACCGAGTTTATGCTCTCTTTTTAAAGACTTCATCAGCTTCAAACTATTCAGTGACTCCACTGGAGAACTGAACAGAGACTCTGCAGCAGTAACATGCTACAGCATTTTTAGCATTAAATCTTAGCTGCCAGATTCTAGACTATTCCTCAAGCTTCACTAGATTTGTCCTCATATTTTTCACACCTTTTGGATGTCTGTCTTTTGGCAGATTTTGCTATAATCACAAAAAGGCAAATCTTTTCCAATAATTCTGCTCTGGGAGGACAACAAAATGTTAGGATTAGTGAGTGTGTGGGTCCTGGGCCGAGGTGAGAGATGGTATCATCCATGGGGGGTGGAGTCCCATGAGCCTCACCATCAGGGAGCGAGGTCTCAGCTGATGTCAGACACAGTGTAAATCTAGAGTCTTTATTAAAGAAGTAGCGCAGCACTACCCATGGAGCGGAAGGTGCCAGAGTAAAGTCACACAGGAGTCACAAGGTCTGTGGAATGGGGGATACCCAAGGAGGATACCTCAGTCTAGTAAGAAACAGTCCACAGAGCGGGATACCCCAATGAGGGCGTCAGTGGATATGGTAGTGGTCCGCAGAGTGGAATACACCAAAGAGGGTCCTCAGTAGTGATGGTAGTGGTCCTCAGAGCAGGGTATACCAAAGGGGTCCTCAGTAGAATAGGAAGTGGTCCACAGAGCGAAGTACTCACGGCAAGAGTAGTGATGGTTCCAGGGAAGCCCTGCGGAATGGGGCAAACAGAAGTCCAGAGCGTCAGGGCCTACGAGGAGCGGATAGCCAGAGATGAGGAGACGGTCCCAGAGGAGCGGGTACCCAGGACGTCTCACGCCATGGAACAGGAACTGGAACGGGGGGGTCCTCTTGAGAGCAAGACGGATTTGGCAGTGAGGGATCACGTTGCCAAGTCGACAATAGGCGGGGCCAGCTGGCTTAAATGTCCAGAGGGAGTGACGTCATCCAGAGGGGACGTCCCCGAGGTTCTCGACTGACCCTTGTGCGCACGCACGCGCCTAAGGGATTCCAATGACAAGATGGCGGTCGGCGGCGTCCATGCCACTCCGGGAAGTATGGGAGCGGTAAACAGGCCGGCGATGGCTGGCAGAGGCCACCAGTCTTCCCCACAGGGTTAAGGAAGTGAAGTAAAAGGTGTGCAACAGCAGTCGCAGCCATCTGCGACCGACGGGAATAACACAAAATAGCAGAAAAACAGAATGAATTATTTGCCTTAATTTTATATAGGTAATATACCAACACCCAGTGGTGCTCTCATGGGTGGGCATGGGTGGGTCGTGGCAATGTCACTGGGTGTTGGTATGCTCCCTATATAAGGTGCTCAGGCCCACCCATTTAGCATTGCCCAGCGGCCTGAGAAGAGAGGCACTGTCACAGGGCCCTTGTGAACAGGCTCAGCGCTGTCAGGTGTTCACATTCAGGAGAGCAGTGGCTGAAGAGGGGAGGTGGCCCAGGATGCCAACAATGGACCCTGTCCCACCAGTGACCAAAAAGAGAATGAGGACCATGAGGCTGCCGGTGGCTTCCATACCGCCAGTGGCTGGGAAGAGAATGAAGCTCAGGAGACCACTGGTAGACCCACTACACGGCGGCTGAGAAGAGAATCCCACCAGGAAAGAGCCCATTTACTTGCTCCACCCATGTGTGCCGGCCTAATGGAATTCAGAACTCTTGCGGCTCACATGTTCTGCATGTTGATCTTGTGGTGCATGAGATCAGCAAAGAGGAAGTGCTAGCCGCAAGAGTTTTGAATAGCACAAGAGCTGGCACATGAGGAGGTGGAGAGGCAGATTGGGGCTCCCCCCTCCCCTTCTGCTCCTGATGGGGAGACTGCCTGGGTTTTGCATTTTTGAGTCAATGGTAGCCTACTTGGATGTGGGTTTGTGAAAATCAGAGCCTGCCTGGGGTGTTTGTGCATGTGTGTGTGTGTGTGTGTGTGTATTTGTGTGTGTGTGTTAATGGGAGCCTGCCTGGGGGGATGGGGTATTGGTGTGAATGGGATACTGCCTGAGTGTATGTATAAATGGGAACCTGCTGTGAGGTGGGGGTTTAATGGGAGGCTGCATGGGGGGGGGGGGGAGGTGTGAAAGGGAGCCGGCCATCCACTGCTCCTACCATGTGACAGGATCCGGCCAATGGCACGGATACCCTGTCACATGGTAAGGGCAAAGGGCCATCGGCGCCATTTTGATTAGTGGCAGCCGATGGCCCAGGAGCCGGAGGATGGCCCGGAGTGGGAGATCGCTCTCGGGACCCCCACTGGACCACCAGGTACCTGTAAAAAGTTTTTTGGGTGGGTCGGGAGGGTGGGGGAAGCTAAGGGGTTACTTTTAAAGGGTCAGGGTGGGTTTAGGGGTTATTTTTGTGTGCTGTTTTTCCCGCCCTCCCCCAAAACGATAAGGGAACCCCCACGATCAATATCGTGGGGTTTTCCTATCATTTTGGGGGAGCCCCCGATTTCTGATGATTTTGAAAATATCGACGATATTTTCAATCGTCCGAAGCCCGATTCACATCCCTAATCATAACCCCCCTCAGCCATCTCTTCTCCAAGCTGAAAAGTCCTAACCTCTTTAGTCTTTCCTCATAGGGGAGATGTTCCATTCCCTTTATCATTTTGCTCGCCCTTCTCTGCACCTTCTCCATCACAACTATATCTTTTTTGAGCTGCGGCAACCAGAATTGTACACAGTATTCAAGGTGCGGTCTCACCATGGAGCGATACAGAGACATTATGACATTTTCCATCATATGTGTTTGAAAGAGAGAAAACATGGGAGTGTGTGTGTGAGGGAGCATATGTATTTGAAAGTGAGAACCTAAGTGTGAGAGAGCATGAGAGTGGGAGCCTCTTTGTTTGTGAGAGTGGCAGCCTGATTGTGAGAATGAGAGTCTGTGTGTGTGTGTGTGTGTATATATGTGTATTTGTGTATGTGTGTTTGTATATGTGAGAGCCTGCATGTGAGAGAGAACATGTGAGAGAGCCTGTGTGCTTGTGTGGGAATGTCAACCTGTGTGTGAAAGAGAATATAAGAGTGAAGGATTGTGTGTGTCTGTGAGAGGGAATGGGAGCCTATGTGTGAGAGACAACATATGAGCACGATAGCCTATGTTTGTGTGTGGGAGTAGGAATCTGCATGAGAGTGAGAACTGCATGTGAGGGAGAGCATATGGGGGTGGGAGCCTGAGTGAGAGAGTGTGTGAGGGAGTGGGAGCCTGTGTGTATGTGAGAGAGAACATGAAAAAGTGGGAACATGTGTGAGAGAAAGCATGTATGTGAGAGAGCTATGTGAGAGTCTGTGTGTGCATGAAGAAAGAAGGAAATAATTCAAGAGGAGAGGGAAGGAACAGAAAGAATAAAGGAGACCCCTGAAAAATGAATTAGGATAAGACAGACAAGGGGAACAAAAAGACTGGGACCAAGCGATTAGAAAATTAAGATCAGACAGCAAAGGTAAAAAAAAAATTATTTTGACTTTCAGTAACTGAAATATGCTATTTTTGAGAATGTGTATTTCTTCAATATTTGTATTTTGCTGTTTCTTCAGTATTCCAGTGTTCACAGAGTCTGGTTTCTCAGGCTTCTGCTTTCCATTTCAGTTTTGTCTGCATGTTTGTTTCAATTTGTAATTCCTTATTCTGTATTGGGTAAGGGTCTGTCTGGGCTGTGCATATGTGACAGAAGTGTCACATATGAAATTATGTGCCTTATTGTGAACCGTTGTGATGGCAACTAGCTTAACGACGGTATAGAAAAGATTTTAAATAAAATAAAAAATAGTATTTTGGCTAGTATGTAGTTTCTCTGTAGGGATTTGTAGCAGTTATGCTTGTTCTGTTTGTCTACTAGGTGGTAAATTAAAGGTCTAGGGCTTAGTGTGATGCTTGCCTTTGCTGTTCTTTTGTAGATAAAGTTGCTGCTGTTTGAGTGCTCCTCAGTTGAGTTGCTCCTGAGAGTTACTGCTGGTATGACATGGTATGGTATGGCAAGGTTCTAGGTGGTTTTTGTTTTTGTTTTGTAGGGATTTGTCTTAATTCACAAACTGTCATTGGAGAGAGTTCATTTTGATGTCACTGAGGTGGCACCAGAATTTGAATTGTATTTTATTTTATTTTTTGCATGTGCTAGTTCTGTTCTGCACCTGTTGCAAATCTTAAGTTCTTATGATGATTATGATGATTATTGCTATTTTATTGTAATGAAATTCTCAGCACTTTTGGAAAGTGATTTTTTTTTGTTTTATTATGTGATTGGATATGAGTTTCTGTTAAATGTTCATAAGAACATAAGAAATTGCCATACTGGATCAGACCAAGGGTCCATCAAGCCCAGCAACCTGTTTCCAACAGTGGCCAATCCAGGCTACAAGTACCTGGCAAGTACCCAAAAACTAAGTATATCCCATGCTACTGATGCTAGTAATAGCAGTGGCTATTTTCTAAGTCAACTTGATTAATAGCGGGAAATAGACTTCTCCACCAAGAACTTATCCAAACCTTTTTTGAACCCAACTACACTAACTGCACTAAACACATCCCCTAGCAACAAATTTCAGAGTTTAATTGCATTGAGTTAAAAAGAATTGTATTCAATTAGTTTTAAATGTGCTACATGCCAGCTTCATGGAGTGCCCCCTATTCCTTATATTATCCAAAAGAGTAAATAACTGATTCACATTTAACCATTCTATAATGATTTTAAAGACCTCTATCATATCCCCCCTCATATCCAAGCCGAACAGCCCTAACCTCTTTAGTCTTTCCTCATAGGGGAGCTGTTCCATCCCCTTGATCATTTTGTTTAATTTTTACCTGATGTGTATTTATAAACTGCAATAAAAATAAAATAATACAGATTAATAAGGTATTTTTGATGGCAATTGCTTAAAGTAATAGAATTAAAATATGTTAAAGCATCACTCATGATGAAACTGGAAGATGTATTAGGTCAGATTGTCAAACTAAAGAGTAGCAAATCACCTGAACCGGATAGATTGCATCCTAGGATTCTCAAGGAACTAAAAATGAAATTTCAGATCTATTAGTTAAAATTTGTAACCTATCATTAAAATCATCACTTGTATCTGAAAACTGGAGGGTGGCCAATGTAACCCCAATATTTAAAAAGGGCTCTGTGGTGATCCAGGAAACTACAGACCAGTGAACCTGACTTCAGAGCCGAGAAAAATAGTGGAAACTATTCTAAAGATAAAAATCACATAGCATATAGAAATACATGGTTTAAAGGAACACAGTCAGCATGGATTTACCTAAGGGAAGTCTTGCCTAACAAATCTGCTTCATTTTTAAGGGGTTAATAAACATGTGGATAAAGGTGAACTGGTATATATATTGTGCTTTTGGATTTTCAGAAGGCGTTTGACAAAGTCCCTCATGAGAGGATTCTAAGAAAATTAAAAAGTTATGGAATAGGAGGCGATGTCCTTTCATGGATTACAAACTGGTTAAAAGACAGGAAAGAGAAAGTAGGATTAAATGGTCAATTTTCTCAGTGGAAAAGGGTAAAATGTGCAGTGCCTCAGGGATCTGTACTTGGACTGGTGCTTTTCAATATATTTATAAATGATCTGGAAAGGAATACGAACGAGTGAGGTTATCAAATTTGCAGATGATATTCAGAGTAGTTAAATCACAAGCAGATTGTGATAAATTCCAGGAGAACCTTGCAAGACTAGAAGATTGGGTATCCAAAAGGCAGATGAAATGTACGTGGACAAGTGCAAGATATTGCATATAGAGAAAAATAACCCATGCAGTAGTTACACGATGTTAGGTTCCATATAAGAAGCTACCACCCAGGAAAAAGATCTAGGCATCATAGTGGATAATACATTGAAATTGTTGGCTCAATGTGCTGCAGCAGTCAAAAAGCAAACAGATGTTAGAAATTATTAGGAAGGGAATGGTGAATAAAATGGAAAATGTCATAATGCCTCTATATCGTTCCATGTTGATACTGCATCTTGATTATTATGTATAGTTCTGGTCACCGCATCTCAAAAAAGATATAGTTGCATTGGAGAAGATACAGAAAAGGGTGATAAAAATGATAAAGGGGATGGAACAGCTCCCCTATGAGGAAAGGCTGAAGAGGTTAGGGCTGTTCAGCTTGGAGAAGAGACGGCTGAGGTGGGATATGATAAGAGTTCTTTAAAATCATGAGAGTTCTTGAATGTGAAATAGTTATTTACACTTTCAGATACTAGAAGGACTAAGGGGCACTCCATGAAGTTAGCAAGTAGCATATTTTTCACTCAAATCATGATTAATCTCTAGAATTTGTTGTCAGAGGATGGGGTTAGTGAAGTTAGTGTAGCTGGGTTTAAAAAGGGTTTGGAAAAGTTCTTGGAGGCAATGTCCATTAACTGCTATTAATCAAGTTGTCTTAGGGAATGGCCTCTGCATGGGATTTCTTAGTGTTTGGGTAATTGCCAGGTTCTTGTGGCCTGGTTTGGCCACTGTTGGAAACAGGATGCTGGACTTGATAGACCCTTGGTCTGACCCAGCATGGCAATTTCTTATGTTATTAGAAATCCAGTCATGGGCCGACTCCCTGTGCCCATGCCATTGTGGTACTGCTTGGGGAGATGTGCAGGGAGCCGGCCTATATTGCCATGGTGCTACTTGGGGTGTGGGGAGCCAGCTCATACTGCCACAACTGTCACCTCCATGGTAAAATTTAGACAGCAGACCTCAGGGGAAGCTCCAGCTTTGTGGGGCTGGTGTTGGTCATAGCAGCTTCATGAGCATAGGGCCTCTGTGACCAACATACACCAACACATATGATTGGTCAGACTAGCCCACCAGGGCATGCCCAAAGCCCTGATAGGCCAATCCGCCTCTGGACCAGAACTGCACACAATACTCAAAATGTGGTCACAGCATGCTTCAATACAGAGGCAATATGTTATTTTCCATTTTATTATCCATTCCTTTTTGGATTATTCCTAACGTTCTATTGCTTTTTTGACCATCACTGCACCCTGAGCTGAAGATTTCAATGTATTGTGCAGAAGGACTCCAAGATCTTTTCCCTGGGTAGTGATTCTCAATACAGAACCCAGAACTGTGTACCTATAGGTGGATTTTTTTTCGTATGTGCATCACTTTACACTTCTTCACATTAAATTTCATTTGCCATTCTGTTGCCCATTCTCCATCTCACAGGGTCCTTCTGCACTTCCTCGCAATCCGCTGCCATTTTAACAAATGTGAATAGTTTTATGTTATCTGCAAATTTGATCACTTCACTCATCTTTCTCTTTTCCAAAATGCATATGTTAAACAGCACATGTGCTAGTACCAGTTCGTTTGGTACTCCACTAATGGCCTTTCTCCATTTGGAAAACTCACCATTTAGTCCTTCCTCTGTTTCTAGCCTTTTAACCTGTTACCAATCCACAATAGAATGCTGCTTCTTATCCCATGACTTTTTAATTTCCTAAGAAATTTCTCATGGGGGACTTTGTCAAATTCTCTCTGAAAATACAAATACAAGCTATCAACCAGCTCACGTTTATCTACATATTTATTTTCACCTTCAAAATATTCTAATACATGGTGCTACTTGGGGAGGAGCTGTACCCCATGCCCAAGCATGGGCCAGCTCCCCGTGCTCCTCAGGAACCCCTCCCCTTGAAGCACCACAATAGCAGAAGGCAATAGCAGAAGGCACTCGTGTATCTTCCTCTCCCATCTCTGCCTCTATCCTGTGTCAGTGGGATGCCATCACAAATCTCCCACGCTGTTGCCTCACCACTTGTTGGAGACCTGTTGGCCCCTCCTTATAACTGATCAAAGCAAAAAATAATGATCCTTCCCTCCACCCCAGTATCGGAGCCTTTCAGTCTTCCTCTTCCCACATTATGGGACACCTCCAGGATTATCATCAAGCAACCCTCCTGCATTCCTCCAAGACCAGTGTAAGTAAAAGAAATGTTGTTTAAAAAAAAAAAAAAAAAAGTATTCAGAGCCCAAGGGAGTGAAATGTGAGAAAGAATACTAGTGAGTTAGTGAATACATATGCATGTGCGTGAGTTTGAGAGAGTGTGTGTGTGTGTGTGGGAGCGAGTGTGCATGTATGTGTGAGTGTGGGAGAGAGATTTGAGCGAGCATGCATGTACGGGAGAGTAAGAGCATGTGTGTGTGTGTGTCCCTGGTTGGACCCAGAGAGCGCCTGCCACCAGGAGGCGGAGCACGGGAGGAGACAGAGGCTACCTGGAGCTTCACCAGTAGCAACACGGGGGTTCCCTCAGGTTGAGCCCTTGGTTACCCGGGCCGCCAGGTCTTAGAGAGATAGGAGAAAGTTTATGCACATCTTCCCCTTCCAGCTCCTAACTAATCCACGACTCTCATGGTGACTGGAATCAAAAGCTCTCAGGTACTGAGAGCGGGGTATTTTTTTATTTTTATTAGTTAATGATTGGGTGGTATTTGATGTGTCTGCTGTTGTAAAATATTTTATTGGTGTTTGGGAAACATATATTTATTTATTTATTAGTAGTATTTATATACTGTTGTTCTGAAGTCAGTCACCATGGTTTACACCAGGGGTCGGGAACCCATGGCTCGCGAGCCAGATATGGCTCTTTTGAGGGCTGCATCTGGCTCGCAGACAAGTGTCGCCACACTTCCCCGCTGACCCAGCTGCTCCATGGTCCTCCTCCGCCCGGGCTTAAAATGCTGTCAGCCCGGGCGGAACGCGGCAGGACAGCTGGAGTCAGCGGCACCGGCATGCTCTCTTCTTCCCCCCCCTCCCCCGCGGCCCGGAAGAGGAAGTGGAGAGTATCGGGTGCGTGCGCGGCAAGAAGAGGCCACGCTAGTGCGCTCGGCATCGGCCCGAAGAAAAGAAGACTGCAGCGCGGCTCGGAGAAAATGAAGAGGTTCAACCGCGACCGATGGGACTCCGCCTCCGCGAGGGCTGAAAATGAAGAGGTTAGCGTTGGGAGGAGGCTGCTGCTGCTGCCGCGAGTTCCCGGGGAAACATTGCTCGCTCATTCACTCTCTCTCTCCCCCACCCCGGGAACTCGCGGCAGCAGCAGCAGCCTCCTCCCAACGCTAACCTCTTCATTTTCAGCCCTCGCGGAGGCGGAGTCCCATCGGCCGCGGTTGAAGCCCTTCATTTTCCTCCGAGCCGCGCTGCAGTCTTCTTTTCTTCGGGCCAATGCCGAGCGCACTAGCGTGGCCTCTTCTTGCCGCGCAGGCACCCGATACTCTCCACTTCCTCTTCCGGGCTGCAGGGGGGCGGGGGCTGTGTGTGTGTGTGTGTGTGTGTGTGTGTGTGTGAGAGATTGCATGTATGTGAATGATTGAGAGACTGTATATGTGAAAGAGAGTATGTCTGTGATTGAGAGCCTGCCTGTGAGAGAGAGAGAGCATGAATGTAAGTTTACCATTGGGAACCTGTATGTGTAAGTTTGTGATTGAAAACCTGTTTGTGTGAAAGAGTATGTGTGTATGATTGAGATCCTTTGTGTGTGAGAGAAATCATGTGTATCTATGATTAAGAGCCTGTGTGTATAAGTAAGAGAGAGATCATGTGTGTCTGTGTGTGATTGAGAGCTGGTTTAGGTGATGGAGCATGTGAGTATGTGATTGAGAGCCTGTGTTTAAATGAGAGAGAGAGACCATGTGTGTCTGTGTGTGATTGAGAGCTGATTTAGGTGAGGGAGCATGTGAGTATGTGATTGAGAGCCTGTGTGTAAATGAGAGAAAGAGAGGACATGTTTGTAAGCATGTGAATGAGAGTCTGTGTGTGAGAGAAAAAGACAGCATATATTTATGTGATTGAAAGCCTGTGTGTGTGTGTAAGCGTGAAAAGATAGACAGCATGTGTGTAAATGTGTAATTAAGAGCCTATATAAGTGTGAGAGAAAAAACATGTGTATATGTGAGTACTGAGAGCATGTGTGTATAGGTGTGTCATTGAGAGCCAGTGAGAGAGAGCGCTGGTATGTGACTGAGAGAGGAGAAAGTTCCAAGCAAACCACCCCACCTCCTGCTAATTCAGAACAATCTCAGGACACCTGGATATCAAACGTTCCCAGGTATGCAGAGCAAAAAATTTTTGTATCCTTATTATTTTTCATTACTGGGTCTTTGTGTCTGCTATTTTGAAATATTTTGTTGGTATCTGGAAATGTTTTATATGAGTTTTTAATTATTGGATATTCCACTCATCAGCTGTTTCGAAATATGTTCTTTTTGTTAGTACAGTTTTACTGCTGATGATGTTATATTTCTTGATTTGTTTTATAAGGATGGGTGATGTTTCTTTTTTCCTTTGTTACACTGCATACAGAGACTCTGGCTTGTTGCAGTTTCCAATTCAATTTTTTCTGCATGCTTCTTGTTATGCGTTTTTTTCTCTTTATTCTATGTTAGGTGAGGGTCAGCACATGTGATTCAGGTGAGGTTTTCTGCTGGCGTGTAGTTTCTGTGTAGGACTCTATAGCAGCCTGGCTTGGTCCGTTTTCCTAATAGGAGATGTATTGGTGTCTTAAGGCCTGGTGTAATATTTTCAGAGACTTATTGTACTTTAAAAGTGTGATCTTACATAAAATGCACACATTTACTTGTATTTAGTTTTAAACATATTGTATGGCTCTCATGGAATTACATTTTAAAGTATGTGGCGTTTATGGCTCTCAGCCAAAAAGGTTCCTGACCCCTGGTTTACACAGTAGAAATAAATAACATAATAAAAGGTACATAAAATTCATATATATGTTTTTAATTAATGGATGTTCTATTCATTACCTGTTTTGAAATATGTATTCTTTTTATTAGTATGGCTTTACTATTATTGATTTAAATTTCTTGTATTTATTTTTTGAGGTTTTATGAGGATTGGTGATTTTTCTGTTTTTCCACTGCTGCACTGCATACAGAATGTTTTTCCACTGTTGCACTGAATACAGAATGTTAGTAATTATTAGGAAGGAAATGGGGAATAAAACAGAAAATGCATTATGGCATTAACGCAAGCAATAACACATTAATGCATGTGTTAATGTCATACCACATGCGATAATCATGTTACTGCATGGCACAAATGAAAATATTTTGAAGGGGCAAGATGGCATAGGGGTTTGGGCAGGATAAATTAAAATGAGGAGCAATAGAAATGCTATTGCACAGTTTTAATGCCAGAAAAGGCTACAACACAATTTGCATTTTTTTTTTGGGGGGGGTGGAAGAGAGAGAGAGAGAGTGAGTGAGAGAGAGAGAGAGAGAGAGCTAGCTGCTCTTGGGAGTCCTTCCCAGTATTCAAATTTTTATATCACTATAGGAGGGCCAGCTAATAGCTCAAGGTGAGGTGTTGGTGGTGGTTTGGGGTTTAGGGGACAGTTTTACATGCAGAGACGTAAGAACAGCAAAGTACACCTCGATGAAGATTTGATATCCTCTGGAGTGAGGAAAGTCTCCCAAACTTGAGATTTCAACTATGTTCTCTCACCCTAGCTTGATAGTACCTTGTTATAGCCTTCTATCAAGCTAGGGTGAGAGAACATTGTAGAAATCTCAACTTTGTGAGACTTTCCTCACTCCAAATGACTTCAAATCTTCACCGAGGTGCACTGTGCTGTTCGTACGTCTCACTCTGCATGTAAAACTCACTCCAAAGCCCTAAACCACCACCTTACCTCAAGCTATTAGCTGGCCCTCCTATAGAGATATAAATTGTTGAGTACTATGAAGGCCTTATAAATAGTCTCTTTTTCTCTCTCTCTAATTTATTCCACTTATTCATCTCATGTTCCTCTTGTATCTACTTCCATTGAGGCTGGAATTTTTTTTTTCACCTAGTAGTTTCCATTTCTGTTCCTTTGGGCTTCAAATTCAGTTGGAGCTAGGACTGAATTCTGGTGCCATAAGCTTTCATTCTCAGTTATGTGAGGGTTTTACCCTTATATTGAATTTCTCCCAGTTTAGTCTAGTCGTCACAGTGTTGGATTTCAGCTGGGAACCAAGCACTAGGTCATTTTCTGGAATCCTTTAATCGTGAGCCCTAAATCTGGCAAGTAGATGTCATTGTTGAATGGTGACTATGACTCCCTCCCTCAAATGGCTGTGAACCCTATCTCTGCAGCATCTCCAGCCCTTTTTAACCCAGGGAAAGAAAGACCTGATCCGGGAATCAAACCCACTTCCCTCTGCATGGCGGTGCATAGCATAGCCATTCAATCACCGGACCTGCTTTGTGTAGCTGTTTTGAGAAGTTGTTCTGAGTTATTCAATACATTGTAACATACTGATATTAATCCTCTATTGTTAACTGCCTTTTCAATTGGCAACAATGATAGTTTTAATCTTTAATCTCCAGTTATGAAAAATGGCATGTTTAAGTTGGAGGTATTTAAGAAATGACTATTTAACAATTTTTTAAAGTAAATCTGAAATCCCCAAAAGTATTATAATCTAAATATCCATAAAGTTGGGCTAGAGTAAAAATTCCTTTTTCCTGCCTGAGTTATAAATCTTGTAAGCCACCTAAATCTGGGAGGCTTTTGGTGTTCCATAATGGAGTTTGAAGCATCATCTTGCCTAAGGCAGAATGTGCCTTTCTCCAAACAAGGATTGCCAGTTTCATGATACTTCTTGTGGCTGTACTCCTGTATATTCTGTTTTGTAAATCACCTCTTTGATATCATTCTACTGAGTGAAGTAATATTTTTTCCAGATTGAGCAACCTTTCAACCTTCCAACGTTTCATATAGTTATAATGGGAATTCAGTAACGTACATTTTAAACAATCACAGTAAAGAAATAACTAAGCAGCATTCACCAGGAAAACAAACTAGATTTAAAAAAGAGGAACAGGATATGATGGCAGATGACTGAAAAAAAAGATCAAATTACCCATTGAGTCTGAACTGAACACACTGCTAAAGATGTATCCCAGTGTTAGGGATAGAGCATAATCCCTTGTAAGATAACAAAAACTATCCTGGATAGAGAGAATTATCTGCCTTATTTGCAGGGGCAGGTCTACCATTAGGCAGGGTGAGGTGGTCGCTTCAGACAGCAACATTTTGGGGTGGCAAAAAGTGATAAAGAAGCCTTAGATGTAGATATTAAAACCAAGAAAATGTTGGAATGGGCCAATACATTAAAAAATCTTTCTGTGTAAAATTCAGGTGTTCTTCTAAGCAATACTGAAAGGAGTGTATAGATTTCAATCGCAGATCAATGAAAGAAGAAATAGTCATCAGCCCTTGATTGTGTAGAAAGGAGAATATTCTCCCCCCCCCCATAGCCGGTGGGATGTGCGGGTTACCCACGACAGGAAAGCATAACGATTTCTTCCAATTTAAGCCTATTTGTGTTCTAAATGTCTTCCAAGCCCTCCGCATCGCACAAATCAGTAGAGAGCTTGTTAAATAGGGTAGGAGGTCTTCAGATCAAGCATGCAAGACATATTGCAAGGTAAGAGGATAAACAAATTCACTTTCCATGATTGCAATCCATTCAGGTAAAGAAGGACACAACCAGTCTCTGAGGATTTGTAATAAACAAGCAAGACTATATTTACGTAAGTCCACAAACTCCAACCACCTTCACCTCTAGGTGTTACTAGCATCAAAAATTTCTGACATGCCCTGCAGCCTTGCCAGAAAAAATGGGTAAGGTGATGTTGCATTATCCTGAGATCCTTACTGGTAAGTATAAATGGAGCCATCTGCAATTTGTACAAAAGTTTCGGTATTAAAATCATTTTAGTAAGAGCTAAATTACTCACTTAAGGGAAGATGTAGCCAGCTAGACAATTTGTGTTTGAACTTTTGAAGTAAAGGTTGGAAATTAACAGTGTGCCACTGCCTAGGGGATCTATGAACTTTAATACCTAAGTATTTAATATTGTCTGTCGACCAACTCAAAGGAAATTGGGGCAAATTTGACATTAAATTACCCAGAACATCCATAGCCTTTGATTTCTGAAGGTTTAACTTTAAACCAGAGAAACTGCCAAAAATGTTCATATAGTCTTACACTTTGGAAAGAGCAAATATCGCATTTGTCAAGAATAGGAGCATGTCATCTGTAAAAAGCATCATTTTCAATTCGTGGGGTCCCATTATCACTCCAGTAATCTCACTATCACTTTTCATCTTATGAATTAAAGGTTCTAAGGAAAGAATATAAAGCAAGGGAGATAGGAGCATCCCTGTCTCATACCTCTCTGCAATATAAAGTTGAGAGAAGAAAATTTATTAACATTGATGTAGGTCCTTGGCTGTAATTATAAAAGTCTAATGGCACTCAGAATGAAGCTTCCAAATCCAAATGTTTCCAATACTTTAAATAGATATGCCTACTCCACCATGTTGAAAGCTTTTTCGGCATCAAAACTAATTATTTTATTTAATTGTTTTTATATACCGATAACCATATTCCGTAATTAGTAACGGATCAACTGGATGATTATTATGACAAGATTCTAAAGCTAAAAGTAGGCTTCTGGTATTAGTGTTTGGCTTGTGACCCATTACAAATCCAGTTTGTTCAGAGGAACAAAGCCCAGGTAAGAGTCTCTTGAGACTATTAGCAATAACTTTAGCATACATTTTTATGTCTTGATTTAGAAAAGAGATAGGTCTATATGGCCCTGGATCAGTCAGATCCTTCCCTGGTTTGGGTAGCACAAAAATAACCACATCCGACATAGAATTTGGAATCTGTTCCTCTTTTGCCATAGTGTTCAATAAAACTGCAAGAGAAGGCGTGATGTGAGGCTGCAAAATTTTAAAAAATAAAGAATTGAGGCCATCAGAGATGGGAGATTTATGTAATTTTAACTCCTTAAGAACACAAGCAACTTCCAGACCAGCGAAAGGCTTATTCAAACCATCCAGTTGGTTTGGGTAAGTCCAAGTTATGGAAAAAAGTGCCCTGGTTTTCCATGTTAGAGTTTTCAGAGCTATATAGAATTTGGAAATATTCTCTGAAAACTTCTATTTGAGAACAAAAAGTGACCATCGTCCCATCTCTTCTGTGGATATTACTGATAAATTTAGGTGAATGTTGAGTTTTAGTCAGATTCGCTAATAGTCGCTCTGACTTATTTCCATAAAGAAATAGCTTTTGCCAGAACATAAAAATTGAGTCTTTAGCCTTTTGATATACTAAATCATTCAGGATACACTGAGTATAAAGGAATTTATCTTTCCAAAATGATGATTGAGTTTTATTCCACAGGTCCTTATAGTTTGCCAGTCACTTCCCAAGAGCTAGGATATTTTTATTTCCACTTAAATGCTACAAAGCTAATAATATCCCCCCTAAGAACTAGGGATGTGCATTGTTTTTTTATAAGGGGTCAGGCTACGGGTCAGGCAACCCGTGGAAAACTTTGTTTTCCAACGAGTTTTTTTTTTTCTCAGCAATTTTCACCGAAAAAAACAACAACCCAATCCTTCAAATTTAGTTAATTACAAGCCCCCCCACCCTCCTAACCCCCCCCCCCCCCAAAGCTTTCCTAAAGTCCCTGGTGGTCCAGTGGGGGTCCCAGGAGCAATCTCCCACTCTCGAGATGTCGGCTGCCAGTAAACAAAATGGCGCCAGTGGCCCTTTGCCCTTACCATGTGACAGGGGTTACCGGTGCCATTGGTCAGCCCCTGTCACATGGTAGGAGCAATGGACGGCCGGCACCACCTTAGAAAATGATGCGGACTCGGAGGGAACTTTTCTTCGCCCTCCCCCCACCTTCCCCTCCCTTCCCTTACCTAACCCACCCCCCGGCCCTATCTAACCCCCCCCCCCCCCCAACTTTGCGCGTGTCGGCTGGCAGCCCCGCTCCGTCGTCCGGTCCCGGGGGCTGGTCCGGAGGCCTCAACCATGCCCCCGGGCCGGTGCCACGCCCCCGGGCCCGCCCCCGAAAAGCTGCATCATTTCGGGAATGCCCCCGGACATGCCCCCTCCCTCCCCTTTTCGAAAGCCCCGGGACTTACGCGCATCCCGGGGATTTACGCGCGCCGGCGGCCTATGCAAAATAGGCGTGCTGGCGTGCGAGGGCCCTGCGCGCATAAATCCAGAAGGATTTACGCACGCGGGCCTTTTAAATCCGCCCCAGTATTTCAAGGTGCGGTCTCACCATGGAGCGATATAGAGGCATTATGACATTTTCTGTTCTATTAACCATTCCCTTCCTAATAATTTCTAACATTCTATTTGCTTTTTTGACTACTGCAGCACACTGAGCCGACTCTGTTGCATAGAAGCCATTACAGATATCTACAATTGTGAGAGTGTTATCTATTTCTGGTCCAGCATATCCTCACTACCTATAGTCTCTCTCTACAGCTCAGCAACCCAGAGACCACAATTCCAGTATCTGAGGGATTTCTGCCCTGCCGGGCACATCAGCTCACTACTGCCACCTCTGGTGGTTCTACTTCCTGTCTAATAAAGAACTATCTGTGTTTGTCTCCATACTCCAGCCTAGCCGGTGGTCCCTCTCAGGATATCCTCCTAGGGGCGCTGTCATCTGCCATCAGCCCAAGGATTCACCAATTTACATAAAGTGTTCATTCCTTACACTACTAGAGCGGTTTCATAACAGACTGCCACTCTGTGGGGAGCCAACCCACAACAGATCACTAATTCCGTCTACGGAGTACAATGGACTGCTGGCTACTCTCATCGGGGGAGCAGATTCCATAACAGATTGCAACTCCTCCTCTCTGGAGGAACAGATCTACATCAGGTTGCTAACTCCTCTCCTCTGGAGGAACTGATTACTAACAGTCTGATAACTCCTCCCCTCTGGGGAAGCAGATCCATAACAGATTACTACTCCTCCCTTCGTGAGGAGCAGATCGATAACAGATTGCTAGCTACGCCCCTCTGGGGGAGCAGATCTCTAACACTATGTGAGTGCAGTCGATAACTCCCACAACATGTGCTGTCTGTCCTGAAGGAATGCTATGTAGTGATCAAGGCGGTCGGATACAGCTGTTATGACCTAGCTCAGACAGCAGGAAAATGTGCTTTGGGACATTCCCCCAACTATCCCTACTGTCGTTTGGAAGGAGACAGATGCCAGGAAATGCAGGGTGGCCAATAGTTTGGTGAGGCCAGGTATAGCGTGAGACCATTCAGTGACCAGATCCAGATCCCCTCTGATTTAATCATATAATTCCATGATAGCCTGAGAGATGAGGGGATACCTGCTTATCACATAATCTTATGAAATGACCAGCAAAGAGGTTTGTGGAGGGAAGATGCACTCCCTGTATCTCCTGTGCCTTGGCCACCTGCGTGGCAAATGCTGTCATGTGCCCCAACACTTTCCCTGCAGGTCCAGTGGCTCACGCTCAGGTGCTGGGACTTCCCAAGGAAGAGCTGGATATTCCCTTTCATGTTCTGGTTGTTGCTGTTGTTGGACTTCTTCTTCTTCCTCCTCTTCTTGTTGTTGTCTGAAGCATCCAGTATCCCCTCACAAGTACACTTGCCACAAACATAATGGATCTAGGGAGGCAGGCCAGGTGGGAACAGCTGATTTTTTTGGCCCAGGAGGGCCTGGTAGGTATGTTTGCAATAAGGCTCAAAATTATTGCGTGTGGTAAAAGCCGTGAATCGCGGTATTGGCTGAATGTGCATGCTAAAACTTTTTTTTACCTGTACCGGCCAAAAAAATAGATGTACTTATTTCTGGTGTTAAATCTTGCATTACTGTGCATTAATTGGATGCAGGAAGCAGTAGAAGACCAGCATTTGCATTTACTCACAAACAGTTAATTTTATCATGGGTTCAAAAAACTATTTAATGGAATCATTACAAAGCCACATAATAAGCCATGGTAAAAAAGCAAACAGAAATAGTGTGATCATACTATTCTCATCCATGGAAATATGAAAATGCAGTGGCTATATAGCATAATATGCATTCTGCTTACTGTGAACATGCTAAATAGCATGAGCATGAGCACACTAACCTGAGCTTGTTCAGTTTTCTTTTCCTCTTGATCCTCCCGCTTCCAACTAAGGCATGGGGATTGCTTGTTAGTGCAGAGGGAAGAAGAGGGATATCTAGTTCACTCTAGCTGAGGAACTTAAAGGAGAGTGGAGCTTTATAAGAACAGAAAACTGACATGAATGCATGTTTACAACCATCTCTCTTATGTGTCAGTAATAACCATCTCTCTTAAGTGTCAGTAATAACCTCAAAGACCGGTATCAGGAACAGTCAGGTGAGTAGATAACTGACAAGGTCAGTGCAAGAACCCCTGCAAAAGTGAAAGACACAAAGAGACAGCAAAAGGAGCTTGATCCTATCCCTCAAGAGAACAAGAAGTTGAAAAACCAAGAAACAGGCGGAAAAAGCTAGGAGATTTATAGTGGAATTCATTGGAGAGGGAAGGCCAGAATTCCTCCCATACCCCTTGCTGTGATGAGAAAAGCAAAAGGCGTGGGGATAGAGGAGCTGGGTGAAAAGCAAGGAGAAAGCTGAGTCAATCCTCCAGAGGAAAGCCCAGCTGTAGGAGCAAGAGGACAGCAAGTGAGCTTTTTCTGTGGATAAAAATGGGACTGCTTGAGGTAAGACAAAATACTTGTTTTGCTTGTTTTTCTGAAATGGACTGCTCTGAACTTTATGTGCGTGGCAGGGGTAAGGTTCCTAACTAGCTCCAGATTTTCAGGTCAGGCTGATCCAGTCCTAGTTTTAATCCATTACTTGCATGCACCTCTGGATCTATTGTTCTTATCAATTTCCCTAAGAAAAAGCAAGGCTAAGGGGCTGATGTAATAAGCCTCACTGAGCATACTGTTATGGTTATTGATGTTTGGGTGGATCCTTGGACACTGTGGCAGCTGACCTCACCCACGGGGGGCAGTCCTGTGAGGGACCACAGTGTCAGGCTAGGCTCTAGACACACAAACACAGATTTGAATCTTTTATTAAACAGTTTTGGAAACCACCAGAGGTGGCAGTAGTGAGTAGTGTATGTTGAGCCCGGCTGGGCAGGTCTCCCACAGAACGCTGGAACAGTGAGTCCTCTGCTAGGCAGTGCCATAATGGAAAGAGACTGAGAGTTATGAGTACACAATAAGAAGCATTTAGAGTCCCAGGAAGAATTAGGAGAAGCTCCCAAACAGGGAGAGCAGGCCCTCAAGGAGCGAGTACCTGATCCCTTACAGCAGAGAGACTCAGTTGTTTTGTACTCACGTAGCAGTAACAGAGATTCCACTAGACGAGATGTCCAGCACCGGAACAGAGGGCAGGCCCTCGAGGAGCGACTACCTGTTTCCAGTGAAGCAATACTGTGGAATAGATGGTAATTGTACTCACAGATGGAAACTGTTAGTGAAGTTTCCAAGTAGAAAGGTTTAAAGATGCAGGCAGCGACTCAGGGAACATGGGCCCTCGAGGAGCGAGTACCAGTCTCCTGATAGCACCTGAAAGAAGCAGAAGAGGCCCCCGAGAAGCAGGTACCCCATTTGCGACCCAGAAGGGTGTAAGAGTTCCAGATAGCGCTGGAGTGGCAGAGCAGCTTTGGTACGGAGAGCGAATCCCATCCGTAGAGTTACAGTTGCTAACTCGATGAGCTAGCAAATACTGTAGGCTTAAATATCCAGACAGCATGACGTCATATCAGGGGGACGCCCCTGAGGTTCACGCCATCGTGGAAATAAAGATGAGGGTGGCGTGCACGCGTGCGCCCTAAGGTACCTTGGAGGAGCATGGCGGGAGGAAGCACCAAAGCCAGTCCAGGGACGCCGGAGAGGACAGCAAACAGATGCCGTGGCAGCCAGTAGTCCAAGGTGAGCGGAAGGAGCCGCAAGTAGTGAGAGGTAGGCGGGGCGAAACCGTCGAAGACCAACAGACGCAACACATACCACAGGTTTTTACTCTAGTTGCTACTCAGGTTTTTCGGTGCTAACTTGACTCGGGCATATAATATGGGTTTTAGTGCCTAAAACACCCATGCTAAGAAACCTGCGGCATGCCGAGTGCTGGTACATGTAAATCACATGTAAACTAATCTATTAGTTATTACAGGGCAAAATCAGAAAGCCATGTTAGTAGTAGGGGTGTGCAGGACAAAAAAATTTGTTTTCAGGAGGGTTTTTTCCTATGAATTTCGGTTCATGGAATGTTTGATTCATTTCATTTGTCTAAAAAAAAATGAATCACACAAATAATTCTTAATAAGTACACCATGTATAATAATATTATTAATTTTTAATTTTTATAATTAACAAACAATTTTTATTTTATATTGATTTTTAGTTAGGAGGAAAAGGCTTTAGATGCCAAGATGGCTAACCAAATAGTCTTCTTGGTGATGTTTAATCATTAGTCTAAAAAAACCTCCTTTTCTTTGTAAATGTTTTAATTTTTCTTGCAGATATATGTTTAATTTTTCTTGCAGAAATTAATTGTTTCTTATTCAGGAATGGCAAGCAGTGAAATTATACTTCGCTCACTCCAAATTCAATGTCCATTAGTTTACTGCATCATTTCAAAAACTAATGTATCTTTAAAGTAACAATGCCCACTTCATTGTTTAATGCTAGACTTCAATACTTATAACATATTCTTTGTTTTGCATTGAATTGGTGCGCTGCTTAAGTATTGTAAATCTCCAAAAATGTTGCTTGGTGTCTCCAATACTGCTTGGTGTCTCCAACAATTGGCCAATGTTTCGCTTGGATGGCTGCGTCAGGAAGAACTCAATAACTAGTCCTACAACAAGAAATTCATGATTTTTAAAAGAGATAAACATCTTTAAAATACAAAATCCTCCATTTAACAAACCTTGAAAATGATGCATTGCTCTCATAAAATTCTTCCGGTATTCAAAAGTGACTGCAGCCTAGGGATGTGAATCGTGTCCTCGATCGTCTTAACGATCGATTTCGGCTGGGAGGGGGAGGGAATCGTATTGTTGCCGTTTGGGGGGGTAAAATATCGTGAAAAATCGTGAAAATCGTTAAAAAATCGAAAAATCGAAAAACCGGCACATTAAAACCCCCTAAAACCCACCCCCGACCCTTTAAATTAAATCCCCCACCCCCAAATAACTTAAATAACCTGCGGGTCCAGCGGCGGTCCGGAACGGCAGCGGTCCGGAACGGGCTCCTGCTCCTGCATCTTGTCGTCTTCGGCCGGCGCCATTTTCCAAAATGGCGCCGAAAAAATGGCGGCGGCCATAGACGAAAAAGATTGGACGGCAGGAGGTCCTTCCGGACCCCCGCTGGACTTTTGGCAAGTCTCGTGGGGGTCAGGAGGCCCCCCACAAGCTGGCCAAAAGTTCCTGGAGGTCCAGCGGGGGTCAGGGAGCGATTTCCCGCCGCGAATCGTTTTCGTACGGAAAATGGCGCCGGCAGGAGATCGACTGCAGGAGGTCATTCAGCGAGGGTTCCGGCGCCTCGCTGAACGACCTCCTGCAGTCGATCTCCTGCCGGCGCCATTTTCCGTACGAAAACGATTCGCGGCGGGAAATCGCTCCCTGACCCCCGCTGGACCTCCAGGAACTTTTGGCCAGCTTGTGGGGGGCCTCCTGACCCCCACGAGACTTGCCAAAAGTCCAGCGGGGGTCCGGAAGGACCTCCTGCCGTCCAATCTTTTTCGTCTATGGCCGCCGCCATTTTTCGGCGCCATTTTGGAAAATGGCGCCGGCCGAAGACGACAAGATGCAGGAGCAGGAGCCCGTTCCGGACCGCTGCCGTTCCGGACCGCCGCTGGACCCGCAGGTTATTTAAGTTATTTGGGGGGGGTTCGGGAGGGTGGGGGATTTAATTTAAAGGGTCGGGGGTGGGTTTTAGGGGGTTTTAGTGTGCCGGCTCACGATTCTAACGATTTATAACGATAAATCGTTAGAATCTGTATTGTATTGTGTTCCATAACGGTTTAAGACGATATTAAAATTATCGGACGATAATTTTAATCGTCCTAAAACGATTCACATCCCTACTGCAGCCTACCTCATTTTGAATCAACTCGAAAGGTAGCAGCTTATGTAGTAGTGCTTGGTTGTGAACACACGTTTACTATTGTGGGAGATGCTTGTCAATCAAAAGACTCAACCAATCATGCTCAAACCACGTAAAAGCTAAGAATGCACTTGATTGGTTCATTCTTAAAACCTCCTATGTAAATTCTTGGATCGATTGCATGGCTATGACAATGTTAATCCATTATAAAAAAAATGTACCCATTCAATACTTGTATTTAAACCATATGGTGCTGTTCTCTGCAGTTCAAAAATCCACCTTTGTTCTCTCTGTAGTAAATACTTATCCTTATTTTCCTCCCCGCAGATGTAATTTTACTGACTCAGTTACAAATCAGCTATCTGATGTCCAGCATTATAAAATATTGAACAAAGATCCAACCAAGAGATTACAAACGATCATCAAGACTATTACAAGTGCAGCGGTGGAAGTTGGTTTTTTGACAAAAAAAGAATTTCAATTTCTAAATGTACCATTTCTACGTCTAGCAACAATATACATGGACCTAAGATCCATAAAACCTTAATAAAGCCACCAGGGAGACCTATTGTCTCAGCGAATGAATCTATTCTTGAGCCATTAGCTATCTTTGTAGACAAATATTTGAAACCTTTGTAGTCCGGTTACCAACATACATACGTGACACCACTCATTTTTTGAATATTTTGGATAACATTGTTTTGTCTGAATCATGTATAATGGTGACATTGGATGTTTGTTCCCTTTACACTAACATTCCCCAGGAAGAAGCGTTAGGAGTTATAACCAATACATTGAGACAGAGGACCCATCCCCATACAGTACCAACTTCATTTTTAGTGAAATTAGCTCAGTTAGCCTTGTGTGAAAATGTTTTCATTTTTCGGAAACAATTGTACTTACAAATAAAGGGCCAGATTTTAAAAGCCCTACGCGCGTAATCCAGCTGGGGGGTTATGTGCGCCGAGCCTATTTTCCATGGCCCGACGATGCGCGCAGACAAGCCCAGAGGCAGGCGTAAATAACAAAATAAAGGTAGGTGGGATTTAGGTAGGGATGGGGGGCGGGTTAGATGGGGAAGGGAGGGGAAGGTGGGGGGAAGCGGCCTCAGAGGGAATGGGGAAAGCCATCGGGGCTCCCATAGGGCTCGGCGCGCACAAGGTGCATAAGTGTGCACCCCCTTGTGTGTGCCGACACTGGATTTTATAATATGTGCATATTTTATAAAATTGTGTGATTTGTGCGTGCTGGATTGTGCGCACAAATCTACGCCCGCATGTAGCTATTAAAATCCGGCCCAAAGAGTACAGTGAAGAGTTGTACAATGGCCCCCTCATTGGCTAATCTTTATATGGGTGAATTTGAATCCACATAGATAGAAAAGTCTCCATTTAAAGAAAGAATAAGATTGTGGGTGAGATTCATTGACAATGTTTTTTTGTTGTGGATGGGGACTATAGCTGAATTAAATAGTTTTTTTAATTGGTTAAACTCGTGCAATGATAATATACAGTTCACTATGAACTATAGTTACCGAGAAATAACATACTTGGTTGTGAAAATCATCATGAATGATAATGGAAAGTTTTAAACCACACTTCATTGAAAGAGTACTGATCGAAATATATATTTGCATTATAACAGTTTCCATCCAGAATCACTGAGAGACAACTTACCGTTTTCTCAATTCTTGCAAGTCAAAAGGATTTGCACAATTCTCTAAGAATTTAAAAACAAATCTAGAGCCATGTTGAATGATTTTCTTGAGCGAGGATACCCTGTTGGAGTCATTAAGAAAGCCTATAGAAGGGCATATTTTTCACCTAGGGAGAGTTTATTATCATCATCAAGCAAAAAAATCACAGGATTCTAATGTATTGACATGTGTCATGAGGCATAGCAGTAGATCAAAAGATATTAAAAAAAAATTTTCAAGAATCTGTCCATATTAAGATTGCATGAACAATTAAAAAACACTGAGATCAAATTTGCATTTACTAGAAGCAAAAATTTAAAAGAGTTATTATGTCCATCATATTACGAGGACAAGGTCCGCACTGGTAGTACAGTACGTTTGGGACATTATAAGTGCAGACATTGTTTAGTCTGTAAAGTAACTCTTGAGCTTCAGACATAAGGTCATCCAGTAACTGGAAAATAATACAAACTCAAACAATTTTCTACTTGTGCTACCAAAGATGTTATCTATATAGTTTTGTGTCCATGCATGAGGATTTATGTTGGAAAGACTAGTAGAATGCTAAGAACACACATTTCTGAACATCACAGTTGTTTTAAAAATAAAAGGATTGAGGTTCCCATGGTTTCTCATTGTGTTGAAAACAATCATACATTTGAAGAACTACGTTTCTTTGTAATTGAGTCAGTAAAATTACATCTGCAGGGAGGAAATAAGGATAAATATTTGCTACAGAGAGAACAAAGGTGGATTTTTTGAACTGCAGAGTACAGAACCATATGGTTTAAATACGAGTATTGAATGGGTACATTTTTTATAAAGGATTAACATTGTCATAGCCGTGCAATCAATCCAAGAATTTACATAGAAGGTTTTAAGAATGGACCAATCAAGTGCGTTCTTAGCTCTTTCGTGGTTTGAGTATGATTGGTTGAGCTCTTTTGATTGACAACCAGTTTCCACAATAGTAAACGTGTGTTCACAACCAAGCACTACTACATAAGCTGCTACCTTTCATTTGAATACCAGAAGAATTTTATGAGAGCAGTGCATCATTTTCAAGGTTGATTAAATGGAGGATTTTGTATTTTAAAGATGTTTATCTCTTTTAAAATCATGAATTTCTTGTTGCAGGAATAGTTATTGAGTTCTCCCTGATACAGCCGTCCAGGTGAAACATTGGCCAATTGTCGGAGACACCAAGCAGCATTTTTGGAGATTTAAAATTCTTAAGCAGCGTACCAATTCAATGCAACGAACGCATCATTGTAAGATAAGTAAAGTCTTAAACAAAGAATGTTATTAGTATTGAAGTCTAGCATGAAACAATGAAGTGGGCATTGCTATCTTAAAGGAGGTATAGCCTAATGGTTAGAGCAGTGGGCTACAAACCCAGAGGCTAGTGTTTGAGTCCTGCTGTTGCTCCTTGGGCAATTCACTTTTCCCTCCAGTGTCTCAGGTACAAAACTTAGACTATAAGCCCTCTGGGGATAGAGATTGAATGTCAAAATAAATAAAGACACATTAATTTTTTAAATGATGCAGTAAACTAATGAATATTGAATGATGCAGTAAACTAATGGACATTGAATTTGAAGTGAGCGAAGTATAATTTCACTGCTTGCCAATCCTGAATAGGAAACAATTAATTTCTGCAAGAAAAATTAAAAATATATCTGCAAGAAAAATTTAAAAAATTACAAAGAAAAGGAGGTTTTTTAGCGTAATGATTAAACATCACCAAGAAGACTTTTTGGTTAGCCATCTTGGCATCTGAAGTCTTTTCCTCCTAACAAAAAATCAATATAAAATAAAAATTATTTGTTAATTATAAAAATTAAAAATTTAATAATATTATTATGCATGGTGTACTTATTAAGAATTATTCATGTGGTTTTGGCATATTAATATTGAACACACTTGACAAGCCCTATCAAACATTGAAGAAAATGAATCAAACATTAAAAAAAAAAAACAAAAAAAAAAAAAAAAAAGACCAAAAAACAAAAACAGGGCTTCCCAGCCACCCATCCCTCCCACCCATAAAAAAGTCGGGACCAAGATTCCCCAGGCCCCCACTTACCAGATCCATTGGGGATGCGCAGGTGATGCTTAGTCTGAGGCTTAGATCTTGGCCTAGCATAGACTGAGGACATGGTAGACCACTGTGACCTTAGCCTACACAAGGCTGAGGCTTCAGGCTTCAGCCCGGGCCTGACGCCATGGCCGAGGCCCAGGCTCAGGCCAAAGATTTGGCTTTGTGTAGGCTGAGGCCACAGTATGTCACCGCATCCTCAGCCTACCATTTTCAGATACCCTACAGATCAGGTAAGTTTTTATTTTAAATTTTCAGGGTCTTGGGTGAGGCCACCTCATCTCCCTGGTCTCCACTGAGATTCTGGTATCACACTCTGGCTTAGGTAGGCTGCAGAACCTACTTTGGGCCTTGGTGAGGCCCTGGCTTTGGGCCTGGGCCTATGCCCGATACATAGTTTAAAACTAATTGAACAAATAAGGTTTGTTTAATTTGGGGGCCCTCAATGTAGTTCAGGGCCACCAACTGAAACAAATCAGCCTTATTTGTTGCATTTTCTACTTTCATTTTAAATGGATGCACATCCCTAGTTAGCAAGGAGACATTTTAGTGTGTTTTTTAATGTGGAAAATTTAATACTAGGTCGGGACAGAACTAAAACTTAAGTCACATTTCTGGTTGCTATTTTACTCCACTGTATTGTTATGTATAAGTGCTTCTCGGCGGCAAACATGGATTAAGTACCTTTTTTTTTTCGGTGTGGTATATTTTGCTGATGAGCCGAAGAATGAGTGGCAGAAGCTTTAGAGCAAAGAAAAGAGAGGAAACAAAGAGAAAGAAGTCACTTTCTCACCAAAGAAGGAGGATATGAGAGGAACAGACTGTCCTAATTCAAGACATTTTCAGTATTTTATAAAGAAAATGCCAATCTGTTCAAAGCTGTCCTGTTTAAGACAAAGTAATAAAGTAAATCATGATGGTAAAAAAGAGATCTTTTAAATGCATCATAGACTCACTGCAATTGATAACTCCTTTGAATATCTTTTTTACTGAAAACCTATGCCTTTCCTTTGAACTCAGAAATTGTAAGGCAAAGAACAGCTTTCTGTTACAGGTCCATGGAGCCAAATGTTGGGTAAATTTACAGTTCATAGTTTATTCTGGGAAGATTCAGCTGCAGAGATAGCAAAAGGTTTTGTGTGTTGAATGTTGATACTAAATTGATGTATAGATAAATTATGTTGTACAATATGGTGGTAATATCCTTTCAGATGAGTTAATATTATTTTTCTCAAATTGTAAATTTAGTAAGAATATATGAACTCAAAATACTTGTGAAGGAAAACAAGTAATTCTGTATAAGATAAACAAATTCTGTTTATCAGCTCCTATCATACTGCATTTGCGGGCCTGCCCTTCTTTCTTATTTAGGAGTCTTTGTGGGTTGTGATATATCTTTTACAGGACCAGTTAAGAAAATGCAGTACATGAGCTTTTGAGACCCCAGATTCTTCAGATCTGATTAGTACACTGCACACAATTTTACTATGTTGCCTAATGTGCATTCCCAAAAGAACCTATCATGCCACTGATAAAATTTGGGCCCTGTGGCAGACTTTTTCAGTTCCACATATACTATAGCATATCTTTTCATGCAGAGGGGAACAGGATGGAGAGATGCCTGAGGGAGGCTTCAAGGAAACACAGATGATCAGTGAAATAATGCATGCAGATGTGTTTCCAGATGCTTTAAAACACACCAAATCTCTATGATGGTGTTTTCTTTCTTTACTAGTAGCACAGATGAGATCGCTGTATCATGGGCTATTTTGTTTTTACCACACATGTAGATATAAATGGGACTTCAAGGGCTTGCTTTTTTTTTTTATCGTGCTCATTGCCTTGTTTCAGCCTGTTGTATTAGATCTAAGGATTGCAAGCGTAAATCCTATTATAAATAAAAGCATTATGTAGAATTTACAAAGATCTTTTGAGACAGATTGTATGAATCGACTGGCTGATGGTTAATCTGATATCCGTTTAAGAAAGAGAAAATGACATCAAACTGGCAACCTGATGTCTGTGACAATGAAATAACAAAAGAGACAATAAGATAGTATTTCACAGAGAGTGAAACAATGATAAGATCATAGCATAGACCCGTAGCATATCTGTCCTGACTAACAAACATGAATGCTATTTTCAAGAAAACCAAGACTGGATTACCTGTTTGTCATGTCTTTGAGTCAGGATGAATGCCAATGAGCGTGACCACCTATCTTTTTTATGGGGATTGTGCAGCATCAGCATGTGAGGTTGGATAACAGCATAGCTGTGAAGGAATTTATGGAGAAGGCATACAACTTTTTTTTTTTTAAGTTAAGATCCAGAATAAATGAGTGTGTAGGAGGAACTTTTCAGTTTTCTAAGCTATCAACTAATTTTCAGCAACCATACAAAGAACACATAGGCAAGATTAGGCAACCTCTTGTTCTTGTGTTTTTGGGATATCTCTAGATTAGCATTCATACTGCTCCAATTGTATGCAGATCTATTGTACATATATTTATTAGGGATATGATACAAAATGGAGTATATTGGTGACCATGAAGGCAGGAGACTGCCAATCCCTGCACATAGGAATGCACACAGGATGAATATCTTGTACATGACTGGTTTAAGTTGCATCCAGAGATGAAAGCTGGTGCTAAATCTTTTTCCATTCCCATTTCATCTCTATTCAGCTATATTTGTAAAGAGTACCTCTGCTCTGCCAGCCTGTCTTGCCCCTATCAGCTTTCTGCCACTCTGCCTTGCTGCCATACACCAGATGATTCACTCAACTCCTTGTGGTGTTCTTGCCACTATCATGGTTCCTCAGTGTGTTGGTGCTAGTCTTTCTGCTTGCTATGTTCCCCCTTCATTGTGCTGTAGGATGTTGATGCCACTTGTCTTGCCACTTTGCCTGTCATGTTACCTTCGAGGGTTCATGCATCTGTTATCGGTGTTCTCTTTTGAAGCTGTGGTGTGTTTTTGACACTCTCGCTGCTAATTTGCACCTCTGTTAAAGCACTCTTGCCACTCCTGGTATCACTTTGCCCCTTTAAAGTGCCTTAGGCTATTCATGCCACTTTGGTGCCACTTTGCCACAGTCTAAGTACCTTGGAGCTTTTTCCTCATTCTGATGATTGCTCCCCAGAAGTTTTATCAGAATTGATAAGAAAACTCCAATTCTGCAGCCAAAAATAGGCTGCAAATACTTCCCTCATTGACTTTAATGGGAAATCAGAAAATTAATAAAACTAATCAACGAATTGGTTTTCCCCCCTGTGAAATGAATGCAACAGATTTGGGTCCTGGTGAAATGAATACTGAATCGAAATGAATTTTTTCCTTCTGCACATTCCTACCATTTATATGGGTAAATAACTATTTATGTGGGAAAACTGCTGTCCTCATAATGGCTAAGAACCGCATGCATACTTTTAGCCACATTTAAAAGGAGCATTCCTGGGGACGTGTTTAAATTGTAGGAAACACATGGAAATTTAAAATCTATGCGCTTACTTCATCCAACTTTCCTTTGCTGGATGAAAAAGAAGGTACAAAGTCTAGGTTTACTATTGTCGCTGGGCACCATACAAGTGAATTATCAAAAAACTATCTACGCAAATAATTTTTTCTTTGAAAACTGATTTCAGGTATGAGGCTACAAAACTACACATGGACTTTACACCTAGGCAGGATACTGAAAATTGCCCCCTATAAATGGAGAAGTTTCTGAATTAGGGTTTATTTACTAAGCTGCGATATGCTTCCCAGGGGAAAATATTGTGGGATTTACTAATCTGTGATACTGAGAATCATAGGTTAGTGAATTCCACAGTATTTTCCTTGGTGGTAAAATACCACCAGGGCAGTTTTTCCACATAAACAGCTATTTACCCATATAAATGACTTTGATAATTGTACTCATAATCAATAAGAGTCTAATTCACTCTCTACAGATATAGCTGAATAGGGATGAATGGGATTGAAAAAACATATAGCACCAGCTTTCACCTCTGGATCCAACTTAAACCAGTCATGTAAAATACCACCAGGGAAAATACTGCGGTTCAGCTGAGCCAACCCAGCACTGCATGATGGCAGCCCCTTATCTGAGGTCCACAATCTTATAAAGAGGCTGATGTGGCACTTGGTGCTCCCTCTTCCATCCCTCCACCCCACCAGAATGATGTAAAAATCAGTCAAGTGAGTCCATTGAGATCCTCTCTCTCACCTCCTACCCCGGCCTCCTTCGAGGTTGCCAAAGATAAGGAAAAATGTCTTGCACTTAGCCACGCTCCATCTGGAAATCCCTCCACTTTGTGCAAAAAAAATACAGCACACCCCTCCAGAATCCCCCACCACGACGAACTTAACAATTATCCCTGGTGATCCAGTGTGGAAACTCAGAGCACCCCAATGCTCTGGAGCCAACGCCATATTCTAAATAGCACTGGTCAGCTTCAGGCACCCCTTTTCCCTGTCAAATAACAGGGGCAAAGGGTACGAGGTTGACCAGTGACATTTTGAATAGGACAATGGCCCTGGGGCATACAGGGTCCGCCATACCTCCAAACTGGGTATTAAGGGATAATTGTCACTCTTTTTGCAGAAAGTGGAGAGAGCAGAGCTAATTTTCACACATTTTCTTAAATTTCTTATCTTTGGCCACATTAAGGAAGCCTCAATAGATTCCCATAAATATTTACATCCTGCTGGGGGGGGGGGGGGGAGGGGAAGAGGGGGAGCATCATGGGCTGTATCAGCCTTAGACCAGGAGCCAGGACATGTGTTAAGGTCCTGATACTCCAAAAGAAAGTTAGCTACACCTTCAAACAAATAACATGTTTTGTGAATTTTGAGGCAAGTCGTGTCATTTGATTTCCATTAAGTTGAATGACAATGAGTTTATTTATGTGTGTTTGCATGCAGTCAAAATAGTTTGTTTTAATACCAACTTTGTGCCAGGGTTTTGGGGATAAGATAGCATCTACTATTTGAAATATTGTGTATTTTCTCTGCGTTAATATATTTACTGTGCTGTAAAGCCCTAATGCAGCCCTAATGACCCTCTTTGATGTATTAAGGGTGCCACAGGGATCAGTAGTACAGAGTCTGTTATTATCTATAATAATCGTAAATGACTCAAGGATGTGCATTATCCTGCTATTTGCAAATGATACAAAAATAAGGAAGAAGTCCAATAATGTTGATGAAGATGGCAGAAGCTTACAAGATTACTTACAATGGTAGCATAAGCTAGCAAATGGCAGAGAGCGTTTAATATAGATAAGTATAAAGTTGTGCCTGTGGCATTGATAGCAAGGATACTGTATATAAGGCTTATGATGTGTAATGAGTAGTAGCACTGAAAATGATTCTAATGTCATTGTTGATAATCAGGTATGAATGTGTGCTGAGTATCAAGTTGCAGCAAGCACATTTGCTTGCTTGAAAAGAGGATTTGTATGCAGGGATTCCATTGAAATTCTACAATGTACAAGTGAGACCACACCTGAAGATTGGGGTATATTTTGACCTACCTGTCTTACAGAGGGATGTAACAGATGAACTACATTTCTTGGGAATATAAAAAGTATATTGTATGAGGAAATCATAAAGCTATGGAGATTTACCTTGAAGAGAAGGGATATTTGGGAGAACAATAATGAAACCCACTTTTTTGTGGATGAAATAACATTTAACCAATGGAAACCAGGGCTTTGATTATTGCCTAACCTATCCATGTGTTAAAGTATCCCTAGTGTTCAACAATGGATAGCAGATGTAGACCCAGAGACAAGAAGAGGACAGGCCAGTGAACAACATTTACAGTTTTGTATAAGCAAAACTATTCACATTGCTTCGGAGGGGAAAATTATATGCAGATAAAGCAGGCACAATCTCTGTATGTAATTTGTCTTATGTAGGCTTTTGCTTTGATTATTGGACCATGCAAATACAAACCATGCAAATACAAATACCAATGCAGGCAGTTTGGGTTATTGCCTTCATAATGATTTAATAGTGCCATAAAACCACCAGAATGACAGCAAAAGTCTGTTATAATTGTGCTGGCATTTGTGCTCCTGCAGCTTCCTCCATACAACTGTGCAACTTGTATCATCATTCAACAAATATATGTATGTTTATGTTTCACCACTTACCATTCATACATTGGGAAAAAACAGCAATCATTGAACTTAAAGGAGAAAGGGCAGGTGCATCCAAATAGGGGAACTAGGCAGTCGCCTAGGCTGCCAGCCATTAGGGGACGGCAAAGAGAAGCCATGTGGGGCCATGAGCAGAGCCTATCCCCCTCAGTCGAGAGGAGTAGAGACTCAGCAGGCTGCGAGCAGAGGAGACTCGGCCATGAGTGGCACCTTTGTGTGTGAATGAGAGAGCAATGGTGTTAGTGAGAGAGAGGGAGGGAGCCTGTGCAAGGGTGCATGATTGAATGAGACAAGGAACCTAAGGATGTATAAGAGAGAGGGCCTGACTAAATGAATGAGGTTGAGGCCAGAGTCGAGCCCTGGTCCAGGGGTGTGAAGGCACAAGGCACAAGGTTCACCTAGGGTGCCTTATACCCTTGCACCGGCCCTGAAAAGAGAATGTTACAGGGCAATGATGGATGCTAAGCTGGGAGAAAGGTAAACCTGTGTCCTCCCGGCTTGGCTGGAGGACCTTTCAGCAGGTTTGTGAGTAGGGAGACACTTGGGTTTTCTTTAAGAAGGGAGGGGGTATGGAAAAGGAGACCGCGGACTGACATGATTTTTAATGCAAGGCGGGAAGGGGGATTGAGAGGATGTTCGAGCTCTGGGCTGTTTATTTTTTAATTTTCAGCTGAAGGAAGGGGATCGGAAGGAGGTTCGAGATGCCAGACTATGATTGTTTTTATTTCAAAATTGGGATGAAAGGGGAATTGTTGTGATGCAGCCTGTGGCTGGAGCCATGAGCTGCCTCTTACCTCCGCGGCCCAGAGGCCGCAGCAGCACAGGCCCTCTCCAGCCAACGCCGTGGACTCCTGCAGCCCGGCTGCCATCTTGCCGGTACAGCAGCTCTCCCAGCTTCCTAAGGCACGCACCTCACTTCTGTATTTGAAGGGCCAGCCAAGTGTGGCCCCCTGCTAGCTCCTCCCCGGGCGTAGTCCTCTTCAGCCCTACAAAAGGGCCCAGTATTCAGTCCAGCTTTGCCTTCGCAAGGAGTTAGACGCTCCTGGGATCTTCCTGTCCTTCGCTCCAGGAGTCTCGCTGTTCCATCACTTCTTCAAGGTCCTATGTTTCCTGTTCTTTGTTGGAGTTTCTTGCTTTGTCCTGATGTCCGTCTTCCGCTCCTGATGTCCATGGTCAGTCTTGATGCCTGTCTGCCAGTTCCTGATGTCTGTGATCAGTCCTGACGTCCACCCTCCGTTCCTGATGTCTGTGGTCTAGTGACACTCTAAAGCACTCCCTAGGCTCTAGACCCTGCAGTGTCCATTTTCCAAAATACTTCAGGGTCTTTGCCACTTTTGTGGGGGGTGTTACTTGGGGCCAATCAGCTCCATTTTTATGCAGCCCCTCATTTAAATACTGCATCTGGCATCCAGGAGATGTGGCTACGTGTGCAATAGGAAAACGAGCGCTCAATATGAGTGCCCGTTTTCAACGCACATCTTTTTGCCTTGGCCCCTGAGTGAGAAAGGGGGATTGTACACAGAGCACTGGCTGTGACTGATTCTGAGTGTTTGGAGCAGCAGCAATGAAAGAACTCTGGAGGCCACATGCCAGCAACGTATTGACTTTTCCCTTCTCCTGCAGTTGTATATAGAGGATCCATTGTGACAGATTAATGTGTCCATTCTCCCCTTTCCCTTTATTTTAAAATTTGGAAGAGAGATTGGTGGGGCTTTCAGTGCTTCCCATGTAAACCTTTTTTGCATCTACACTGCTTGCTTGGTGGATTTTGCTGTGCCTAACAACATTTTTATTAAAGTAGATGTACCTCGGGCTTGAAAACATTGGGAAACGCTAAACTAGTTGACCCTGCCACTTAGGAAAAGTGTTGGTTAGGGACCAGGTGAAAGTAGCTGACGGGAAACAGGATGTGTTTCTGGCAACTGTTTACCAAGCAGACCATGTCCTTCAATGAATGTCTTGTTTCAAGAGTAATTTGTTACATTGCTGCCTTGCATTATTAATTCTGTGTACCTAAACCATGTTTATACTTTTGTAATTGAGGTAAAAAAATAATACATAATTAATTGCCTGGGCCCCCTGGAAAATAATCCTGGGAGTAGGAGAGAGAGTAAGAGCCATACTGGCTCTAGAAATAGAAAGAGCTGTGTTTTGTTTTTTGTTTTTTTTTTAATTAATTAATTAATTAATTAATTAATGACCTATAGCGCCCTCTGAAGGAAGGAAATGTAAACAAAGAAGCACACAACCAACAGAGAGAGAAAAAAAGGTGTGGAAAAAACCCAAGGACAGGGGAGAAAAGTAAACAAATTGAGACTGAGCTGAACTGATGGAGAGAGCCACAAAGGGAAAAAGAAGCATATCAGTGTAGCTGCTGCAGAGTGATAGGAAAAAAGTAGATTTTTGTGAGAAAAAAAAAAAGAAATTGGTTGACAATGGAAAAACTCCTTAATCCTGGCAAATGGGTTTTGCATTCTAACCCAGTGATGCTGCTCTACTAGAAAAAGTCTTTAAGAGAGGGTAAGCAAAAGGAGAAATTTGTGTGAAAAAATTTAGTTAAAATTAAATTTACCAGCAGATGTGCAGAACAATAGACGTCTGCCATTGTTAAAAAGTTTCATTGAAGAAAAGTTTGAATTGAATCTGTTTGTGAATTTGGACACTAAGTCAAAGGTCTATTCAGTCAGAAGCTGATGTTAAAACTACCTAGGACAGAGTGTTCAAGTACTGTCTCTGCACAAGTCCCTTGTCTGTCTGATTTTATATTCTGCTTTAAGGCACTTCAAAGCAGATTACATTCAGGTGCTGCAGTGTGAACTGCTGTTGTAAATAAATCTCCAAATTAATTCCTGGGGAGATGAACAGAATTAAGGAAGATTTAAAACCTTTCTGTACTAGAGTTGGATACCAGTGAGATTGACATTGTATGTTTTTATTAGTTCACAAGTCAAGTCAATGGTTCCAGTGAATGAGGCACACGCGTACTTAGGTTCTGCCTGACGCTAACTTGCAAAACTGAGGGAAGTTTCTCTTTTTGATTTTGTAAAGCTTAACAGAGTAGGTGCTGTGTTGAGACTGTACCCAGGACTGGAGGAATTGAAGACCAAAGAATGCAAGAAGAAAGCTTGCCCATACAGTCCATCAAAGACTGCAGAACTGTGAGCTATATTGTTCACACCTGTTATAAAGACAAAGATTCTGCCCAGAAACACCACACAGAGGCTCTACACAGAATTTGGTAATCAGTGAGACAAAAGAAAATGTCTATAGAATATAATGCTCTCACATTCATAGAGTATAAATTTATACTTATCTGAGTAATTTTATGAGAGAAAAAGTGAAATTTGCAAGATTCAAAGGCAAGTTTGTGTTAATTAATTGAAAATCTGCTGTTTTTCTGTTGCTGAATCTTTGTACCAGGAAGACAATAGAAAAGCAAAGGTTAATATTTGAAGTTCTTTGAAAAAAAATCCTTAAATGGGGAAAGAAATTGGTTAACATGAAAGTTAAAGGATATACATTTACCTTGTTGATTATTTCACTCAAAGCACTGCTAAAAGTATTGCTGGAAAAGTACTTAAAGACGTTATTCTTGTTAACAAAAGAAGTTTCTTCAGTTTGTGTTCTTTTAAAAATAAATTCTATTAAATTTGAGACTAAGTAATTATTACTATGAATTAACATCTATTGTATTTCAGCATTTTATCATTTATTACTTTTCTAAATCAATCTTATGGCACTTACTTCACTCTCTTACCTCCACGGAAAACACTTGTATTATTAATAGTCACAATACAGAGAAGAAGAATTATATATGTGACTGCCATTGGAGGGAAAGTGAGGGAAAGAGATGCTCCAGTTTAGTTCTGTGAGTTTTAAAGTTCTCCTTTCCCTGTTCCGCCCTTGGGGGTTACACTTTGTTCATATGTTATGCTATAACTTGTGGACATTAAGGGAAAACTTCATTAACTCATGTGTTATCTTTCTTAGCTAAGAGGTCTGTACCCTGTGCAAGTCTCTTTGGGGGTTATTTTCTAAAGCCTTATCGCATGCATTAGGGCCCTAATGCAAGCGATAAGGCCATATCGCATGTGAAAAGGGCCTTTTCACATGCGATATAATGCAAATTAGGGGGAGGGGAGGAGTCGGGGCGGAGTCGGCGGTGTCTTCGCTGCCGGCGATAATGTTAGTAACGTTATCGTCGGCAGTAGCGCACCGAAGAGCACAACCTATCACGGTGGCACTATTCGATGCGAAAGCCGGCAGTTGGCACACCGCCATGGTGTGAAGGCTGCGGGCTTTCGCAGGTCTGCCCTCCCCTGTTTTCGCAGGATTCATCATTCTGCGAAGAATGATGAATCCAGGCCTAAGTTGCTGGGAAATTTCTTCTAAATGTGAAGATCTTCCATTTTGGGGCCAGCGTTCAGAAAGGCCTGCAGCCAGTCTCACTGAGGCCTCCAGAAGGCATTGTTTTTTTTTATCATACAATAATTCAATAAACATTCTATGGACAGATGACAGCACTAAAACTCTTGTGTCTGTTATTCTGTATCTGCATCCAGCAAACAGTATATTTTCCAGTTAATAAATGTTGAAAATTGGGAAGCTAATGATCTCTATGCACTAAGCTGAATTAACTGCGTACACCAACAATCTAGAAGGGAAGATGCTAGACAAAATTGCTGTTTATGCTAGAAAGTTATTAGGCCATAGTATTATAGAGTAATGTTTAGAATACACCAAGGCCCTTTGGCACTTTAGCTTAGTTTCAGACTCATAGATAGCATTTACATATTGAGAGAGAGAGTGAATTTACATGCAGAAAGAGCGAACTTATATACAGCCATTCGGAATTGTTTATACATTTACATTTATTAGGTTTATAGACCGCCTAAGACAGAATGATCTAGGCAGTTAACAATGAAACACAAATAAAATAATTGCCAATAAAAAGAAAACATAAAATTACATTAAAAAGCATAAAAGAATAGCAAATTAAAATACTGTTTCAAATCATAAAACTCAAAATAGGCAGATTTAAACAAATGGGTCTTGAGAAGATGTTTGAACTTTTTAAGAGAGTCACATTTTCGTATTTTGAGTGGGAGGAGATTCCAGAACATAGGTCCGGCAATGGAAAAGGAGCATTCGCGTGTAATATAGAGGTGTGCTGCTTTTGGTGAGAGGACCTCGACCTGGCACGGCCCGCTGCGACCTGGCACGGCCTCCCGGGGAAGGACAAAGGTAAGGACCCGGTCGCTAGGCTAGCGACCGGGATTGCAACATCTGTATAGAGTTTATAAGCATCAGTCAAGTTTGAGAGAATCTTGCATATGGGTGCTAGATAGATATTGAAAAGAGAGAAGAAAGTGCAGAACTTGAGGAACACCTGTTTTGATTTGAGAGATCTGAGAGGGAGGTGGCAATTTTAACTTGTTGAGAGCGATTAGTGAGGTAAGAATGAAACAATTGAATACTGTGCCAGATAAACCAATTTATTGCAGGCTATACAATAAAATATTGTGGTCCATGGTGTCAAACACCGAGGAGATGTCTAATGAAATAAGTATGTATTGATGGCCATTGTCAATGCCTCCTCTAATGGTGTCAACAAAAGAAAGAAGTAAATATTCAGTATTGAGAGCCTTGTGAAAGTCAAATTGAGTGTCAAGGATTTCATATTTCTCTATATGACTTGATAAATGAGTTAAAGCCGAGGACTCAAGAATTTTTTAAAGAAAAGACAAGGAGGAAATTGGCCTATAATTTGATAGGCAAAGATAAAGCAAGACAGAGCAGTTGCCTTAGGTAGTGATTATTTATTCACACAATTACTTGATAAAAGAGCTCAACTCTGGCCGAGTTTCACACAAAGCTGTTTCAGGGGCTACAAAATAACCAAACATTAAGGTAAGTATACATAAAGAAATGATAGAGGTGTGCATCCGTTTTCCACGTATTTGTAATCCACAACTTATTTTTTGCTATCTGTTAAAAGCGTGGGGAGGCGAAACGCATCGCGACTCCCCACGTATTATTCGGCCTAAATAAAAATTTAAACCCCGCCACCCTCCTGACCCCCCCAAGACTTACCAAAACTCCCTGGTGGTCCAGCGGTGGGGCCCGGGAACTCACTCAGACCCTCGGTGCTAGTTTCATCATGGCGCCAATAGCCTTTGTCACAGGGGCTACTGGTGCCATTGGTCAGCCCCTGTCACATGGCCATCGGCGCCATCTTGTGCTCCTATCATGTGACAGGGCTGACCAATGGCACCGGTAGCCCTGTGACATAGTATGGGCCAAGGCTATCGGCATTCGGCGCCATTTTGAGTCCTGGCGTCGGACGGCAGGTTGCTCCAGGACCCCCGTTGGACCCACAGGGACTTTTGGCCAGCTTGGGGGGGCCTCCTGACCCACACAAGACTTGCCAAAAGTCCAGCGGGGGTCCAGGAGCAACCTCCTTTCACGCCGGCTGTCCGATCCCAATACTCAAAATGGCGCCGATCGCCTTTGCCCTCACTATGACGGCGACTGGCGCCATTTTGAGTATTGGCGGGATGGCGATTTTGAGTCTCAAAATGGCGCCAATCACCTTTGCCCTCACTATGACGCCGATCGGTGCCATTTTGAGACTCAAAATCGCCATCCCGCCAATACTCAAAATGGCGCCGATTGCCGTCATCGTTAGGGCAAAGGCGATCGGCGCCATTTTGAGTATTGGGATCGGACGGCCAGCGTGCAAGGAGGTCGCTCCCGGACCCCCGCTGGACTTTTGGCAAGTCTTGTGGGGGTCAGGAGCCCCCCCCCAAGCTGGCCAAAAGTCCCTGTGGGTCCAACGGGGGTCCCGGAGCGATCTGCCGTCTGACGCCAGGACTCAAAATGGCGCCAATAGTCTTTGCCCATACTATGTCACAGGGGCTACCGGTGCCATTGGTCAGCCCCTGTCACATGGTAGGAGCACAAGATGGTGCCGATGGCCATGTGACAGGGGCTGACCAATGGCACCGGTAGCCCCTGTGACAAAGGCTATCGGCGCCATGATGAAACTAGCACCGAGGGTCTGAGTGAGTTCCCGAACCCCACCGCTGGACCATCAGGGAGTTTTGGTAAGTCTTGGGGGGGGGGGTCAGGAGGGTGGGGGGTTGTAGTTAATTTAGTAGTAACGTATTTTCCGATCGACAACTTATTGAATTCTCCATACTTCCGCATGAAACGGAATTGACCCTCCACGAATACGTATCACGTACGCAACGAAAACTTTTTGCCTGCACATCCCTAAGAAATGATAAAAACACAAGAATTAGTATAAATAATAAAACATATAATCTACAGGGCAGGTATAAGGAAATATAGGTAAAAGAAAATAAATACATTTAATTACACAAATGTTCACTGAAAGTTCTAAATAAGAAAAATAATTATAAATAAATAAAACCAGTTAATGCATATAAGTACATAGATATCAATATAAAGTACATGGGAGCCAATATAAAATATACAGAAAACATTTTCTTTTACCTATATTTCCTTATACCTGCCCTGTGGATTATATGTTTTATTATTTATACTAATTCTTGTGTTTTATCATTTCTTTATTTATACTTACCTTAATGTTTGCAGCCTACTGCTCTAACCACTCAGTTTTTGGGCCTGTTATTTTTTTGTTCTCAGTTTTCAGTGTCTGCACTAGGGGGCGCCTCAGAAATGTTTAATGGGGTGGGGTGGCCTTTGACCACCCCATCTCCTGCATCTAAAAATAGAACTCCTCCATTCCCTATTGCCTGCTTCCCACCTCCAGGATCTGCCCCCTGGGGGTTTGAGAGGTTGGTGAATGATGGGAGTCTGTGTGTGTGACACCATGTCTTAGGGCTTATCCAAGGATATTACATGCCCTAGACAAACTTTACAGCCTTTCATTTCCCCTCCCCTCCCCACATAATTAAAACTTATGCATTATTTTTGCATTTTAAAATTTATGAACTTCCCCAACCTGAAAAGGCAGATTATATATATGGAAAATAGACATTCAAAGTACAATCTTCTAAAGTAAAAATATTAATTACAACATCATATATATTATATGGGCATACCCTGCAAAAAACACACTTTCAATAATAATAGTTTAATAGACTTAATAAACTACCTTTCTCATAGTAATCAAGATGGTTTACTGGATCCCTTATGGTACCTCCGTAACCCATCATTATTTGTTGATTTTAGCTATGAATGTTACTTTTGTAAACCGTTGTGATATTTACATGGAATGACAGTATATAAAATGTCTAAATAAATAAATATTAGGCCTATGGTAAAGTGCACTGGGTGTGGACTTGGCCCACAGAAAGCCAGGAATAAACTGAACTACAATTCCAATATAGTAAGCCTTCCATATCATAACTGTCAGCACTCAACCTATGAAAAAGCCATACTGCAAATATTATATCAAGCCCTAAACACCAATACACCTCCTATTAGGAAAACAGATTTAAAGGCAGGTTATTGTAAATCCCTACATAGAAACTGCATGCTAGCAGAATACCTAAAGCCTCAGTCACACAAGCAGAACACAGACTCTCACCAAATACAGAATAAAGAGATCATAAAATATAAATTGAAACGTGCAAAAATTGAACTGGAAATCACAAGAAGCCAAGCTCTGTAAGCAATGCAAACACAATAAAAAAATATAAAATATTAAACATACCATTAAAGAGTGTCAAATCTGCTGATAAATTCAGCCAATTAAAAACACATATAAAAATGTTTAAAATATTACCAAATACTAATAAAATATTTCAAAACAGCAGATAGATACATCACAAGTAATATTTAAAATCAACAAGGATAAAAAAGAAAACTTCCACTCTCCATACCTGGCAACTTTAGATTTCCAGTCCTCCTGAGATTGTTGATTGGAGGAGGGTGCACAAACTTTAAACTCTCTCACATACATATATACAGGTACTCTCACACATACACATACACACACACACACACACACACACAAAAACCCTCTCATATACACACACACACACCTCCCCACCACCCTCTCATACACACACACACACAAATACCACCTCCACCATCCTCTCATACACACACACACACCCCACCCACTCCCTCCACCCTCTCATACACACACACACATCCCCACCACCTTCTCATGCAGGCAGACGCCACTAGGGATGTGCATTCATTTTCAATGAATGTGACATCTGCAATGAATAGGGAAGCCTCAGCAAGCCCAATTCCTACAGTGATGCTGCTTGTTGTTTGAAAATACCAACTCCCAGACAGCCACTGGAACTCTCACACTATCTCCCAGCCACACCACCCAAAACCTGCCTGGAACCTACCCCAGGGGGGTAAGAAAAGCAGCAAAATGCCACTGTTGGCAACTTGTCTCAGTGGGAGAGACAGAGAGTCAGTCTGAGTTCAATAAAAAAAAAAGTGCAGTAAAAAAAGCCTGGCTGCCTGGCAGGCACAGCAGGAAAAAAGAACAAATATCTTTTTCAGCAATAGAAAATTAATTGTAGCACACTAGCAAAGTAGCAATAGCAATTGAATAAAGATTTGAGACACTCGGCGAGAGCTCAATAGCAACGACCTTCTCAGACAGAAGCCAAGAAGAAAGTGTACTGTGTGGTATGCTTGCTTAAGGTGGAAATACAGCAGGAACAGCATCACAGAGCACTGAGAGCAGCGATTGGCTGAATTAGAAAAATGCTTTGCTCTGATACATTGCCATTCTGGTCTCCTTACCAACCTATCTGACCCACTCTATGACAGGGCTCTCTCTCACACACACACTCACACACACACACCACTCCCTCCACCCTTTCATACACATACGCCCGACCATCACCTTTGCATACACGCACACACTACCCCCACCACCCTCTTGTACACATGCGCGCACACACACACATCCCCACCACCTTCTCATGCTTACACCACCCCACTAGGGATGTGCATTCGTTTTCAATGAATGTGACATCCGCAATGAATAGGGACCTAGTAGGGTGTGTGTAAGCATGAGAAGGTGGTGGGGATGTGTGTGTGTGTATGAGAGGGTGGTGGGGGTAGTGTGTGCATGTTTGTGTATGCAAAGGTGATGGTCGGGTGTATGTGTATGAGAGGGTGGAGAGAGTGGTGTGTGTGTGTGTGTGTGTGTGTGTGTGTGTATGTGTGTGAGCCCTGTCATACAGTGGGTCAGACAGGTTGGCAAGGAGACCAGAATGCCAACGTATCAGAGCAAAGCATTTTTCTAATTCAGCCAATCGCTGCTCTCAGTGCTCTGTGATGCTGTTCCTGCTGTATTTCCACCTTAAGGAAGCATACCACACAGTGCACTTTCTTCTTGGCTTCTGTCTGAGAAGGTCATTGCTATTGAGCTCTCTCAGAGTGTCTCAAATCTTTATTCAATTGCTATTGCTACTTTGCTAGTATGCTACAATTAATTTTCTATTGCTGAAAAAGATATTTGTTCTTTTTTGCTGCTGTGCCTGCCAGGCAGCCCGGCTTTTTTTTATTGCACATTTATTTTTATTGAACTCAGACTGACTCTCTGTCTCTCTCACTGAGACAAGCTGCCAGCAGGTCTCTGAAATGGGGAGGCAAGATGGCTGCTGAGTAGAAAGCTGCATCAGGTCTCTCACTGTGAGGTTTTATCCTTTTTACTAAGTTACCTCAATATGCCGCACACTAAGAGGAAGGGGAGATTAAGAAGTGTGAATGTCAACTCACCCTCTGCTGATTCCGGACAGCCCCACATCGAGGGTTTTTTTGTATTAGTTACAACATCATCGCCGGAAAGTTTGGTCACTTGGGGGGGGGCAACGGTGGAGCGTACGTCGTCCCCTCTGACCTATGACATCACCTTCAGTCCAGGGAGCCGAACAGGCCTGTTCACCCGGGAAGAACTGGCGTGCTTCCTCTCACCTCGGAGGCTGTGGGAACCCCCTTGCATTGTTTCAGGGTAACAGTGGACCAAACGGCCAAAGTGAGAGCCCGAGGGAGATTTGGGGGCTTCGAGGAGAGAAGAACAAGCCCTGGAGAAGGCACGGAGGGATTAGAACCAGATTCCCCACTGGAAGAACACTGTGCAGCTGGGATGATTTCATTGCAAGGTATAGGGGTGAGCATGAGCACCAATGTGGAATCAGGAGAAGGCCAACCTAATGCTCTAATTACAGGCTTTATTTTACCACGACCTGAAATAATAACTTTAGATGGAATCTGGACAGCACTGAAATCAATTGAGTCCTCAATATCTTTGTCACTAGTAACGCTGGAAACAAAAATCAATCTGTTCTAAATAATAATTTGATTTCTGCTTTTAACAAGAAAGTAGAAGAATTAGAAAATAGGATTACCACTACTGATACTATTCATCAGAAACTGGTTCAGTCTGAGATAACTGCCAACAAAAGATTAGAAAATATAGAGAATGCACTTAGAACACAATCTCAGTGTTAAATTTTCTGGTAAAAAGAATGATTTCCCCTCTTGAGTTATTTAAAATATATATGCAACAATTATTTAAAATACCTGATTCTGCTATGCTGGTAGGTTGTAGGCAGGGTTTGGGTGGTGTGACTGGGAGATAGTGTGAGAGTTCCAGTGGCTGTCTGGGAGTTGGTATTTTCAGACAACAAGCAGCATCACTGTAGAAATTGGGCTTCCTGAGGCTTTCAGTCTTTTCTCTGGAGTTTCATTTTTTGTGCACACGGAGTAGTCTCAGTTGTAGTGTACAGCAAGACACTGCACTGTGTGTCTGTGTTTGTGTATAGTTTTCCACACTCACATGTATTGGTACAGAGGTTTTCAGTCACTAATAAAGAAATAATCCTTTTAATTGAAATCCCTAGTAGGCAGTGACATTAAATCCATGATGTCAGGGAAAGGTAGACGTGGTCAAGTGATTGGCACTGGCAGAGGAGGCAATTCCAGTCCCCCATTAAAGTTAAAAAGGGAGCTGTTCCAATCTAAAATCTCTGGAGGGGCAGGCAGTTTCATCCAGAAAAAACTAACATTTAAACATGAAGCACCCACACCACCTCCTGTTTCTGTTTTGGAGGTGAGGGAAGGGGAGGCTGAGTCATCCAAGACAAAAGAGCAAGACCCAAAAGCAGCAGTGCGACCGCAGACTCTAGTTAGCACTGACAATGGAGCACAGACATTGTTTGCTTCTGATTCCGATGAAGAATCATCTTGTGTGGGATTCTCTTCATCAGAAATGGAAGAATTAATAGCTGAAGAAGGTTTAGGAGGATTAGTTAGTTCTGTTTTAGGCTCCACTTCAGTGCTGGAGGGGAGAGATGAAACTGATGAGGAGGAAGAACAGTCAATGCAGGCACAGAGTGTGACTGATGCCCCTGGCATTGCTTCTCAAGTTGCACCCACTACAACTGCAGTGCCAGCATTCACCCCGAAGGCTATAGAGAAGGGATCACGAAAGAAATCTGTGATCTGGAGCCACTTTAAAGTGATGGATGATCCACGTTTTGCTCAGTGTAATTACTGTGCCAGGGCTATTAGCAGAGGCAAGCAAGTGGGACATCTAACTAATTTTGGCATGACATATCATATGCAGAAGCAACACCCAACAGTACTGATATCTGGGGATGGTGGCAGTACCAGTCAGGGGACCCCTTTTTCCAGGCAGCATAAAGTGGTTGAAAAGGAGCAGAATCACCCCACGCCCTCAACTCCTTCTAGCAGTCAGGTGGCAGGCAAGCAGCCCCCTGCCATGCATCAGAAGCGACAACCCACCATGGAGGAAATGGGGTGGTGTTCATTAATGCTAGCTTGTGGAAGGATGCAGGCAGCCTCAAGTTGTAACCAGGAGGATTGGGGAAATGATTGCCCTTGATGACCAGCCCTTGCGGGTACTGGAGAATGTGAGTTTCAAGCATTTCCTGCAGGTTTTAGCTCCAAATTATAAAGTCCCCTCCAGAACCACATTTAGCAGAAAGGTCATCCCCAGCCTGTACAACCAGTGATGCAGTCACATCCAAGCACTGCTAGCTAAGGCAGAGGGGAGTGTGCATTTTACCTGTGATATCTGGACTGCCATGAATGTTTCACACTCTTACCTCTCCCTGACAGCACACTGGTGGGACCTGGTTAAGGCAGGGGCAGGCAGCAGCTCTATTATTGAACATGTATCAGGGTGGAGGTGGGCTTTACTGCACATCCACATCCACCTGATGGACGAAGCCCATACCTCAGCCAATATTCTAGCATGCATCAGACAGATGCTGGCAGGCTGGCAGGTACACCAGAGAGACAGGAATCTTCAGGCAGGGTTCTTTGTCACAGACGACGGTGCAAACATGGTTAAAAGGCAATATCCAACAGGGGCTTTCAGAACATCCGATGTTTTGCACACACTCTGCACCTGGTAGTGAAGTCAGCTCTGGGGTTGGAGTCCAAGCACCAAGTGAATGAATACCTGCAGGACTTAATACACAAGTGCTGGAACATAGCAGGTTTCTTCCACAGAAGTGTGAAGGCGGGACAGGTTCTCTGACTAAAGCATACTGATTTGGGGATGCCTCACAAGCGTCTCATTCAAGACATTGGCACCCGGTGGAATTCCACCTCTATGATGCTTGTTATATATCTGTTAGCGATGTGCTAGGGAGATAGCAATCTGTTATTTATCTGCTGCTCGAGTTAGCAATCTGTTATGGAGAAGATGCTTGATGGGAGGAGCAATCAGATAGGAGGAGCAATCTGTAGATAAAGCTCTGTGTAGCGGGCTCCTGGAGAGGAAGGAGTCAGCAATCTTGTAGTGTCTCAGATATCATCTTGCTAAGGAGTAGCAATCTGTAATGAATCTGATATAGTTGTGGGTGGATCCCTGGGCAGATGACCACGCTCTCGGGAGGATACCCTGAGAGGGACTACTGGCTAGGCTGGAGTATGGAGACTGACACACATTAGTTCTTTTATTAAACAGGTTATTAGAAACCACCAGAGGTGGCAGTAGTGAGCTGATATGCCCGGCAGGGCTGTAGTCCCTCAGCTACTGGAACAACGATCCCAGGATGGCTGAGCTGTTGAGAAACTGTAGAAAGTGAGTAGGCAGAGTTCATGAATAGAACTAGATGACAAAACTCACGTAAGGTCTCAAGTAAGCTCAGGAGCTGGAAAGGATTAGGTCCTCGAGGAGCGAGTACCTGGTTCCAGGGAAAGCTCTGAGAGAGTGATGGTAACTCACAATTGTTTGTAGCAGTGACAGCTTCCAGGCAGTAGAGAATCTTCAGAGTGTCCATGAACGTGGGCCCTCGAGGAGCGAGTACCGGTTCCTATCTGTAATCTGAAAATAAAGAAAAGAGCGAGGCTCCCGAGGAGCGGGTACCTCTGGTAAGTCCGAGGAGCAGAATAGCTTGGATAGCCAAAGCGAGTACGTAGCCATATGCTTAACCGTATCCGTATCCTTGCTAACTCAGTTTGTTAGTGTTTTCAAAGACCTTTAAATATTGGAAGCAGATGACATCATCTCTGGGGGACGCCCCTGAGGTTCGCGCCCTTGCTGGTACAAGAGCCAGGACGCGCGCACGCACCCTAGCATCAGGACAAGATGACAGAGTTGCAGCATCGAGCCAGTCAGAGTACGCTGGAGAGAGGCGGCATGGAGATGCCGTGGCGGCCAGCCATCCATCAGACCCGGAGGGAGTTGCCACAGAAGTAAAGAGGGCAGAGTGAGGGCGTCGAGCAGTGACAGATGCAACTGTACCCCCCTTCAAAGGGCGATCTCCTCTTCATGTACCAGGCTTAGGTTCGGAAGGATGCGCGAGGTGGAACTGATGTTGCATCTCTTTGTCCAAGATATTGGTCTGAGGCTCCCAAGTGATTAAATCTGGGCCGAAGCCTTCTCAAATCAGAAAGTATACAAAAGTCTTGCCTCTGTTACGAACATCCAGAATCTCTTTGATCTTGATTTCTAATTCGTCTTCTGCAACGATGACAGATTGATCTTGAGATATGGAAGAATCTTGCAGAGTGTTATAGATGATATCAGCAGCAATGATAGTAGAAAGACTAGGGGGCACTCCATGAAGTTAGCATGGGGCACATTTAAAACTAATCGGAGAAAGTTCTTTTTTACTCAACGCACAATTAAACTCTGGAATTTGTTGCCAGAGAATGTGGTTAGTGCAGTTAGTATAGCTGTGTTTTAAAAAGGATTGGATAAGTTCTTGGAGGAGAAGTCCATTACCTGCTATTAAGTTCACTTAGAGAATAGCCATTGCCATTAGCAAGGGTTAGATGGAATAGACTTAGTTTTTGGGTACTTGCCTGGTTCTTATGGCCTGTATTGGCCACTGTTGGAAACAGGATGCTGGGCTTGATGGACCCTTGGTCTGACCCAGTATGGCATTTTCTTATGTTCTTATGTTCTTATGCTGTGGACGTCACTGAAGGTTTCAGTGGAAGTAGCGATGTTAGTGTGCATCCAAATCTACTTCTAAGATGACTCTCCAGTAGAATTGCTGGATAAGAAATGAAGGAAAGGTAGGCTTAGTATTAGTTTATTATTGTTTTATTGTTAAAGTATGTTTTAATTTGATTTGTTTTATATTGTAATTATGATTTTATATTATTAGATTATGTTTATTCTATTTTAATCAGAGTTGTTTGTGTAATGTATATGAGGTACTGATATTTATTTCTGTACTGTAAACAGTCTTGATGTCTTGTGATGAAGGTCGGTATACAAAAATGCCTAAATAAATAAGTAGCTTCTCTGGACGTCACTGAGGCTTCAGCGGAAGTAGCAATGTTGGTGTGCGTCCAAATCTACTTCTAAAAGATGACTCTCCAGTAGAGTTGTCGGATGAGAGATGAAGTAGAATTCAGCAGTAATGGATAGAGCTGCTGTGGACATCACTGAGGCTACAGCGGAAGTGGTGATGTTAAGGTATGTAAAAAATCCACTTCAGTAGATGGTGGCATCACCAGCGGAAACAAACTAGCTGGTTGCCAGAGATATTTTCTTCGGATCTATATGTGCTGTGGCTCATCAAACACATCCTCCGAAAATGCTTCCTCAGTGAGAACTGAGGAAGGATACACTCGTCGTTCTAGTGGCACCGAAATTCTTAGACCCAGGGCACCATACAAGCCCCATGTGGAGGAAGTACACCTCTTTGGAGAAAACTTCTCTGAAAGATGCATCTTGGGGCGGCAGTCCTAGCCTCACTGGAGTTGTAGGCATGCATTAATAGACGAGATCTCCTTAAGGCACCTCCCATAACACTCTGGGCCCTATCATGAGAGATCCAGGGAGGCCCAGACAATTGGGGTTGGTGCATCTGCAGCCAGGGTAACCCCAGGATGATAGGCTGCATAGCCTTTTCTAGTACCAAGAAGGAGATTGTTTCCATATGGAACGTGACAGATATCTCTAGGTTGTAATCCATGAATACGGATAAATGTTGTATCTTCTTCGGATCTATAATGTGCTGTGGTACATCAGGCACATCTTCTGAGTGAATGAGCGTGACAGCGCGTTTGCTCTGGTGTTTCGATCTCCAAATCGGTGTGCAAAGTTCTTATTATCCATGAAGACGGTTAATGTTGAACGCCTTTGAGCCAAAGTGAACGTAGAAGGCGCTATTAATAACAGCAGCCATGAGATGAACTGCCGTGGACTTCAGGAGAAGTGGCGGTGTAAAGGAACGTCCAAAGCCCACTTCAAATTGTGATGGAGTAAAGGATCTTCTTGTTTGATGAAGGGATTCCTCAGGTCTTCCACCAGACGTCTGAGAATAAGGTTACCTCCTGCCCCTGAGTCCATCAGTCTGAACCATAGCCAGTTCGCAGATCACGGAGACTGGGAGAGAGGGCGGAGGAGAAAATGCCGTATGGCGCAAGAATAGTCCTCCTGCGGGACTTAGGCCCGTCTGTTTCCCGGACGAATAGGGCATGCAGTGACATCATGGCCGGGCTGACCACAATACATGCACAGGCCTCGTTTCTTCCAAAATCTTCTCTCCTTGGAGGTCAAGTGTCCACGACCAAGTTGCATTGGTTCATCTTTATCGGCAGCAGCAGTTACTGGAACCATCAGGTGCAGTGGTAGTACTAGCCTGTTTCAACCCAGGTAACTTCTTAGGCTGGAGTTCCTTCACCTTGTCTCGGAGCCAGGGATCAATCCGAATAGCCAAGGCTATTAATTCATCCAGCGAGTCAGGTGTCTGGTGAGCGGCCAGCTCATCCTTTAAGCAGGTATCCAGGCCTCTGCAGAAGAGAGTCTTGAGACAATTGGGGTCCTAGCGTAGTACCGCTGCAAGAGTCTTGAATTCTATGGCGAATTCAGCCAGTGATCTGTTGCCTTGCTTCAAGTCCACCAAAGCAAAACCGGCAAAGGAAATTATGAGCAGGGTCATCAAAGACGGATTTAAACAAGTCCAAAAATCCTTCTATGTCCTGCAAGATAGGGTCCTTACATTCCCAAAAGGTAGATGCCCATGACAGGGCTCTTCCATCCAAGTATGACAGGATGTAGGTGGTCTTCGAAAGAGCCGTGGGAAATAAAGTTGGCTGTAAGGTGAAATGCATGCAGCACTGGTGCAGAAAGCCCCGGGAGAAATCCAGTTCTCCAGAAAAGCGGATAGGAGCCGCCAGTGGTACAGCAGTCTTTAAAGTTACCTCCTGTAACTGACCTTCTTGATTAGAAGCTGTGCCTTGTATCTTCTGTGTGTGTAGCTGATGAAATGCTGCAGTAAGTTTCTCCAAAGTTTCTTGCTGCTCTGAGATGCGTTGGGCCAGGCCTGGTATAGCCTGCAAAGCAGAGAGATGTGCCGGATCCATGAAGTTAACAACATCCCAAAGTTGAAGCCAAATCCACTGGAGTTAACAACATCCCATAATTAGCCGGATCCACTGGAGTTAGCAATCTGTTATATATTTGTTAGCGATGTGCTAGGGAGATAGCAATCTGTTATATATCTTCTGCTTGAGTTAGCAATCTGTTATGGAGAAGATGCTTGATGAGAGGAGCAATCTGTAGAGAAAGCTCTGTGTAGCGGGCTCCTGGAGAGGGAGGAGTCAGCAATCTTGTAGTGTCTCAGATATCGTCTTGCTAAGGAGTAGCGATCTGTAATGAATCTGATATAGTTGTGGGTGGATCCCTGAGCTGAAGGCAGATGACCATGCTCTCGGGAGGCTACCCCGAGAGGGACCACTGGCTAGGCTGGAGTATGGAGACTGACACACATTAGTTCTTTTATTAAACAGGTTATTAGAAACCACAAGAGGTTGCAGTAGTGAGCTGATATGCCCGGCAGGGCTGTAGTCCCTCAGGAACAATGATCCCAGGATGGCTGAGCTGTTGAGAAAGTGTGTAGGCAGAGTAGGCAGAGTTCAGGAATAGAACTAGATGACAAAACTCACGTAAGGTCTCAAGTAAGCTCAGGAGCTGGAAAGGATTAGGCCCTCAAAGAGCGAGTGCCTGGTTGCAGGGAAACCTCAGAGAGCGATGGTAACTCACAATTGTTTGTAGCAATGATAGCTTCCAGGCAGTAGAGAATCTTCAGAGTGTCCATGAACATGGGCCCTCGAGGAGCGAGTACCGGTTCCTATCTATAATCTGAAAATAAAGAAAAGAACGAGGACCCCGAGGAGCGGGTACTTCAGGTAAGTCTGAGGAGGCAGAGTAGCTTGGATAGCCGAAGCGAGTACGTAGTCATACGCTTAACCGTATCCGTATCCTTGCTAACTCAGTTTGTTAGTGTTTTCAAAGACCTTTAAATATTGGAAGCAAATGATGTCATCTCAGGGGGACGCCCCTGAGGTTCACCCCCTTGCTGGTACAAGAGCCGGGATGCATGCGTGCGTGCGCCCTAGGCATCAGGACAAGATAGCGGAGTTTCAGCATCGAGCCGGTCCAGGTACGCCGGAGAGAGGTGGCATGGAGACGCCGTGGCGGCCAGCCATCCGACCCGGAGGGAGTCGCCACAGAGGTAAAGAGGGTAGAGTGAGGGCATCGAGCAGGAATGGACGCAACAATGCTGCAGAAGTTAGTGGAGCAGCAGACAGCCCTTCATGAACTTTCTGCGGAAATGGACATAGGTGTTCAGAGTCTCCTAGGGCATCATGATTGGTTAGTCATCAGTCAGCTGGTAAAAATCCTGCAGCCCTTCAAGGATGCCACGGAGGAGCTGAGTTCCAGAAATGCCACCTTGGCTGACATCATCCTGATAGTTAATATTCTGGAGCAAAATTTGGAGAGCTTTAAACAGGAAGAGGGAATGACAGCAGAGGTGCTGTGTTGTCTGGACATTTTGAAGAAGCAGGTGCAAGAGAGATTAGGACTTTTAACAAAAGATGACTGATATATGCTCGCCATGTTCTCTGATCCCCGTGTGAAAGGGAAACTCGCCCTACAGTTCGATTGTCTCACATTTGTGAAGAAAACTGTTAGGAAAAGTCTGTGAAAAGGAGCGCCATATGCAGAGACAGATTAGGCATGAAGCAGAGGAGGAAACAGCGGGCATTTCAGAGAGTAGTGCAAGCCAAAGCAGGAGCAGCACTCTGTAGTGACAGCTAGTACTTCCTCCTCCACATCAGTATGCCAAAGCCATGTTGCCCCTAAAAAATCATCTCTTCTGGCATGGGCTAGAGTGAAAGCTACTGGCAAGAAAGATTCTTAGCCCACCCAAGCAAATGAGACACCAGCACAAATATCAGTGACACAGAGCCCACATAGGACATGGAGACAGATACGCTGGCATATTGGGCATACAAGTCCACTGTCTGGCCACACCTAGCCAAAGTGGCTCAGCAATATCTGTCATGTCCACCAACCAGTGTGCCCAGTGAACATGTATTTTCAATGACAGGGGATATCATGAGCCCTCATCGCTCAAGGTTGGCACTAGAGTTGAAGGAACTGCTAGTATTTTTTAAAATAAACATGCCTTTGCTTGGGTTTCCAGATTTTCCCTGTGAATGGCAAGATGAATAAAAGCAATTTAAAGCCTTGCAGCAGCTCCAACTGCCTCCTATGCTCCAGATAATATCAGCACATGTACCTGACCTCAACTGCTGTGCCTGTCTGTCCAGCCCTTACGTCACTACAAGGGCCTGACCCCAAATGCTGTGCCTGACTGTCCAGCCCTTAAGTCACTACAAGGGCCTGACCCCAAACACTGTGCCTGTCTGTCCAGCCCTTAAGTTACAACAAGGGCCTGACCCCAAACACTGTGGGCCGGATTTTAAAAGGGTTACGTGCTTAAGTTAAGCACGTAACACTTAAAAAAAAAACCCTGCGCGCACTGAGCCTATTTTGCATAGGCTTGGTGGCACGCGCAAGCCCCGGGACGTGCGCAAGTCCTGGAGCTTTGTTAGGGGGGCGTGTCGGGGGCGGCGCAACGTTCAGGGCATTCCGGGAGGCATGACCGAGGCTTCCGGAACAGTCCCCGGGTCGGGTGATGGCGCGGCAGCGGGCCATCGGTGCACGCGAGTTACGCCTGCTTCGAGCAGGCAAAACTTGTGCAATAAAGGTGGGGGGGTTAGATAGGGCCGGGGGGGTGGTTTAGGTAGAGGAAGGGAGGGTAAGGTGCGGGGGGTGGAAGGAAAGTTCCCTCCGAGGCCGCTCCGATTTCAGAGCGGCCTCGGAGGGAATGGGCAGAGCGAGCATGGCTTGGCGCGCGCAAGTTGCACAAATGTGCACCCCCTTGCATGCGCCGACCCCGGATTTTATAAGATACGCGCGGCTACGTGCGTATCTTATAAAATCCGGCATACTTTTGTTCGCTCCTGGTACGCGAACAAAAGTACGCGCTTGCGCTGGTTTTTAAAATGTACCCCTGTACCTCTCTGTCCAGCCCTTAAATCGCTACAAGGGCCTGACCAGAAACATTGTGCCTGTCTGTCCAGCCCTTTCGTCACTACAAGGGCCTGACCCCAAATCTGTGCCTGACTGTCCTGCCCTTAAGTCACTACAAGGGCCTGACCTCAACCGCTGTGCATCGGGGAAATGATTGCCCTCGATGACCATCCCCTGCAAGCAGTGGAGAGTACGGGTTTCAAGCGTTTGCTGCAGGTCTTAGCTCCAAATTACAAAATCCCCTCAAGAACCACATTTAGCAGAAAGGTCATCCCCAGCCTCAATTAGAAGGACTTGGGCCTCTGAGCAGCGCCGGGGAGGCGGTCTTCTGTATGCCACATTTCCCGCTCCTACTGGATGGTCGGGGATTCGGCGCTGGGCTCTTCCCTCTTCACTCGCTGTTACTGAGGGAACCATGGTTAGTTTCTATTCCTCCGCTTAGTATTATGCTAAAATTCAGCAGGTCACCACATCTGATGTGAGGTCGTAGTGGTAGAGGAAAATGAGGAGGCACCGGCTCCCTTTCTGTGTTCTGTACAGGGCCTCGAAAGCTGCCTTCTTCATTGATGCACAAGCAGAGTGATACACCGCTAAAAGTCGCAGGTCCATCTGTTTCTCGCCCTACCTTGCGCAGTATGGCAGCAGTAATCAACTGAATGACGAAGAGTTGGAATAAGTTCATCTTCCTCGTGGTGCCCTTCCGTCAATTCAGCAGGTTGTCACGTCTGATCTGAGGTCATAGTGGGAGAGGAAAAGGAGGTGGCCCCGGCTCCCTTTCAGCATTCTGTCTGGGGCTCGCCTATTTCTTGGTACCCGCTGACTCATTTATTTATTTATTTATTTATTTATTTATTTATTTATTTATTTAAGGGTTTTTTATATACCGAGGCACGTTTGCAAAACATCACCTCGGTTCACATTGTAACATAACTTAGCAACAAGCTTTACAATATTATCATTTTTTTTTTTTTTTTTTTTTTTAACAGGGAGAGGGTTAACAATGGTAGGAGAATATGATACGAGAATTATATACATATGTACATATTAGTTCAAATAATTGAATTAAATCAGAGCAATTAGAGTAGATTGCAGGGGATAGTAATAAGGGAAGGGGAGGAGGATGGGTATATCCACAGGGGGTGGAGGGAGAAAGTAGAAAGGGCGAGGGTCGGAATGGAGGATTTTGTCGCATCTAAGGGGAGAGTCAGTTCGTTAGTCAGGGTACGCTAGTTTGAACAGCCATGTTTTAAGATTGTGCTTGAATTTTTTGTGGCAGGGTTCAAGGCGTAGTTGGGAAGGCATTTTATTCCAGTGGGTGGTTCCTCATGTCGAACCGCTGCTCACATTGAAACCTCCTCACTTCACCACGCTTGCCCAGGCTCGGGCCCCACTCTAGGGGGCCAACCCATTCCAGGGAACCCTTTCCTAAACAAAGGAAAGGGAACTCTCCCCGGGTGTTGCCTATCTCTTAATATCCGCTGACCCATGTTGAACCGCTGTTCACATGGAAGCCTACTGTGCCTCGGCCTTCAAATTTCTCATTTGTATGTCTGCTACGTCCACCAGATTTAAAAAGAGCGAGAGCTCACTGGATGCCAACGGAACCACCACACTTTTGGGGCGAACCCATTCCAAGGAGCCCTTTCCTGCACAAAGGAAAGGGAACTCTCCCCAGGTGTCGCCTATCTCTTAATACCCACTGACCCATGTTGAACCTCTGTTCGCATGGAAACCTCCTCCATGTTGCAACACTTTCCAGGGCTCGTGCCCCACTCTGGGGCCAACCCATTCCAGAGAGCCCTTTCCTGCACAAAGGAAAGGGAACTCTCCCTGGGGCTCTTGTTTGAATATTTGCTACTATCACCAAGATCTGCACCCGCTGCTGCTCCACCCCACCCAGGCATAGTTCATCATCTTTCAGGTCCTAGCAGGCATGTTAGACTCCTTGGTCCAAGTTTCAAGATGGGTCAGGTGGAAAGTACTCCCCAGTTGACGTTCGTCCTGCATGCAGGGGGCCCCATCTCCCTTCACCCCACTCCCCTCGCAAGGGGGAGGGGGGTTCCGGAGGAGGGCACAGTGGCGGTCATCTCCCTCTGCCCTGGGGAAAACATCAAAGCTGCTCCTGGGGGGGGGGCTATAACATGCTCCACCGGAGCAGCGAGCCCCTGCACCCCACCCGCGGCCTTCCCAGTTGAGTCAGAGCTGGTTGCGGTGCACCGCCATGGAGGAAATGTGCACTACGGGGGCTGGGGCCATGTGGGAGGCATTCCCCGCCCAAGGGGGATCTGCCACCCCGGTCAAACCAAACTCTTAGTGATTTCACACTCTCTTGAACTCAAATCATTTTTCTAATTCAGCCAATCACAGCTCTCAGTGCTCTATGATGCTTTTCTTGCTGTATTTCTACCTTAAACAAGCATACCACAGTGCACTTTCTTCTTGGGTTCTATCCGAGAAGCGTGTTTGCTGATTGAGCTCTCTCAGAGAGACTCAAATCTTTATTCAATTGCTATTGCTAGTTTGCTACAATTAATTTTCTGTTGCTGAAAAAGATATTTGTTCTTTTTTGCTGCTGTCCCTGCCAGGCTTTTTTTTACTACACTTTTTTTTTTATTGAACTACTTGTTGACTATCGGTCTCGTGCTGGTATTTAGCTTTAGATGGAGTTTACCACCCACTTTCGGCTGCATTCACAAACAACCTGACTCCAAGAAGACCTGGTCCCTGAGCGCCGGGGGCCACTACTACTGGCCTAACACCATCCGTGGGCTGAGCCTCGTCTTGTCTTTCCCCTATCAACACCATAGCGACCTGACTACCTCAGCTCTGCCAGCCTGTCTTGCCCATATCAAAACCACAGGGACTAGACTACCTCCACTCTGTGAGCCTGTCTTGCCCCTATCAACTTTCTGCCACTCTGCCTCGCTGCTATACACCAGACGTCTCTACTCCTTGTGGTGTTCTTGCAGCTATAATGGTTCCTCAGTGTGTTGATGCTAGTCTTTCTTTGCTGCTTGTCCCTTTATCAGCGCCTTGTGGTTTTTTCTGACACTCTTTCTTCTTGCTATGTTCCCCCTTCATTGTGCTGTAGGATGTTGATGCCACTTGTCTTGCCACTTTGCCTGTCATGCTGCCTTCGAGGGTTCATGAAACTGTTATCGGTGCTCTCTTTTGAAGCTGTGGTGTATTTTTGACACTCTTGCTGCTGCTTTACACCTCTGTTAAAGCACTCTTGCCATTCCTGGTACCCCTTTGCCCCTTTACAGTGCCTTAGGCTATTCATGCCACTTTGGTGCCACTTTGCCACAATCCAAGTACCTTGGAACTCTTTTCTTGCTCTGATGATTGCTCCACAGAAATTTCATGCGAATTGATAAGAAAACCCCAATTCTGCAGCCAAAAATAGGCTGTAAATACTTCCCCCATTGATTTTAATGGCAAACGGAAATGAATGAAACTAATAAACAAATTGGTTGGGTTTTTTTTCCTATGAAACTAATGAAACGAATTGGGGTCCCCATGAAACAAAAATACGAAATGAAACAAATTTTTTCCCTCTGCACATCCCTACTCCCCACTTCGATCTCCAGGACTCTGGTTGCCACCATCGCACTTTACCATTCTCTCTCCACCATGCTGCACTCTGCACCAGTGCCACCACAGGACCTTTCTTGCACATCACAAAGCCATGCTACCGCGGAATGCCGGGACCTATCTTGTGCTCGCAGGGAGAACAGCATGTCATAAAGCCACACCACTGTGGGACACTGGGACCTTTCTTTTGCTGGAGGGGAGTGGAAATCCCACCAATATGTCACTGCTCCATGCCACCAGTCGTGCTGCTGCTCCATGCCACCAGAGTTTGCCTGTATTAAGGGTGAGGCAGCTGTGGCAGGAAGGTTTCAGGGGGCAATTTTGCTGCCTCGAAATCTTGCTACCTGAAGTGGCCACCTCATCCTATCTCATTATAGAACTGCCCCTCTCCTCTTCACCCCTTTGAACCCCAAACATACCCTCTGGCCGATCCCTATGTTTTGCCAGCTGGAGGGAGGCAGTGCTGTGGGTAATTGAAATTCCTACTGGTATACTATTCTGAAAATCCATGTCCATAAAAGGTTACACAAGTCCAAATTTACCAGTGATTTGGAAATCAAACAGAAAGGTCTGATTGATTATGAGCATTTTTCAAGAGTTGTTCAATACTTTTTTTGTCCTGCTGTCGAGTATTACTATACCAAGAATAATCTTGCCAACAAGGCATTATTCTTCATAGACAATGCCCAGTGGCATCTACTCAATCTAGGGGAACTGTCTGACACTGAGAAAATTGACTATCTCCTTCAAAAGCATTGATCTGACACAAAATGCATTGATATCAATATTTAAAATAAAAATTACCCATGAAATTCTGGCTTTTGAGAAAAATTAGAAAGAAGGCTATTGAACTTTAAAATTGAGCATGCATTCACTTCTTTAACTGACTTTTTAAATAAACACTAGAAATGTGTATTCATTTGAAATGAAAGAGTAAAATGCACCGAATGAGAACATTTTTGTTTTATTCATTGACCCCAAAAATGAATAGAGGGAGCCCACAAATTAAACACACATTTAGTTTAATTTGTTTGTTTCCCATTCAAGTCTATGGTCCATTTTAAAGTTCTGCAGTTAAACTAGTAAGTATAGCAACCAAGAAATTCCTGAGTGATGTAGTAACTAGGACAGAGCCAAGGAGGGAGAAGAGGGCCAGTAGACAAGATGGAGAACCAATAAAGGTGAAGCTGCCCTGCTCCTAATGATACATCTTAGGGATCTTGCTCCCACTCTGCCTTGCTGCCATTCTCCAGACTCTATGCATTAGGGGTCTTGATACCACTCTGCTTGCTGCTATGTCCCTTATGCTACATTAAGGTGGCTTGCTACCACTCTACCTAGTTGCCATGACCTTGATGTTACACTTGGGGGAGTTGCTGACATGCTACCTTGCTGCTATGCCCCTTTTGTAATTCCTTGGGGGTCATGCTTCCACTCTTCCTTTCCGCTATAACCCTTATGCTACATTTTGGGGGGCTTGCTGTCATACTCCTGACACTACATCTTGAAGGTCTTGTTGCCACTGTCTTGCTGTCTTACATCTTGAGGTGTTCTTGTCTCTGTGGGTGGCAGCTTTGCATCACTCATGGTGGTTTAGGGTCTTCATGCCACTCTTTCTGCTGTTTTGTCCCTCTATCAGTGCCTAGTTTTTTTTTCTGCATCTTTGTTTCTTTGTTCCCCCTCCATGGTGCCATAGGATGTTAATACCACTCTTGGTGACAATTTGCCCCTTTTTTGCTGCCTTTAGGGGTTTGTGCCAGATGCCACTGTTATTGGTTCCCTCTTTTGAAGCCTTGGGGTATTCCTGACACTCTTGCTACTGCTTTATTTGTCAGATGGTCCCTAGGAGAGCTCCTGCCACTGTGGGTACCCTTTTCCCCTTTACGGTGTCTTAGGCTATTTGCGCCTCTTTTGGTGCTACTTTGCCACAATCTAGGTGCCTTGGAGTTCTCTTCCCCCTTATGATGTTGTCTCCCCATAGGTTTCATTAGAATTAATCAGAAAACCCCAATTTTGATGCCCTAAATAGGCTGCATTGTTTTCCCCATTGACCTCAATGGGAAATAAATGAAACAATGTTCTTTTATCATTTGAAACTAATGAAACAAATGGAGGTGATCTACAAAATGAGTGAACAAAAATGAAAATTTTGCCTCTGCACATCCCTAATCAACAGATACACATTATTTTTAAATTTAAGTATATATAACTTATTTACTTTGCCATTCCTGAATGGTTATTACATTTCTAATATTTTTTTTTTCACCTTATTGTCAGAATGGTAAAAATAAAATCCGATGTTACCCTAGTCATTGGACAATGGACATGTACTTTTAGGCATTCAGTAAAGTTTAATTACTGACATGGCAGCAATAGACTGGTAATGTATAATACAAGCATATGTCTATTGCTGGAAAGTATACAATTACAATTATGAGCTGGGTTTGAAAGATATATCTCTACTGCATCTGAAGGCAATTTATTGTCAATTCAGGCTAACCACAGTCTTGTTTTTGTAACCAGGCCAAAGAAGTCAGCTTGTGGCAATCAGACAATAGGATGGAGAAGCTCCAGGCCACTACAGCTGACAGATTTTCACATCCATGAATATAGTACATGGACTATTTCTAATGCTCCAGTGCAAAGCTGAATAGTAGCTATCGCACAGTGTCTTCTTCCTCAGCTGGGGCTGATTATCTGGTGCTGTTAGCAGGCCTGCACTTTCTAGTCCAGCTGGTTTATCTGCATAGGCCTATTATCAGAGTTAACACTTCAGTTTCCCAATGCTTCAGACTTTAAAAGAACAATACTTGTAAAACCTTTTCTTTAATTTATTTTTAGAATCATCTATTGAAACACAAAATCATTAACAATGACACTTTGTATTATGATTTATATTAATTCCTGACAAAGTACTAATTTGAAAGTTTTTGGAAGTTTCTCCTGCTCGATCACTCACTACTCTTCTGAAGCTAAGAAAATCACAATGTTGTTGTGATCACTGTATCTGAGGCCCATGAAGGGATCCCTTGCACACATAGAAATACATAAAAAATAATAATAAATCATTTCAGCAAGCAATAAAGTTTAAGGATGAATAAAACTTGAATAAAACCTAAATAAAAGGAAGCTATTTCATAAAAAAAACAGGCAAATTAATAGCTTGAAGAATAGGTCCTGTACAGCTGATATAACTTTGGCTGTCAGTAAATTTTATATTAATTTTCTCTGTGGCAATCTATAAAAATGAAATGATCAAAAAAAATCTTAAAATATAGGTTCAGTTAATAATAATCATAGACATGATTTTAGCATTGTACGAGTGAGAATTATCTTTAAAAAAAATAAATGTTTTGTATTTCAGCACAAAAAAACAAAATTTGAACTCCAAATCCTGCATCTTTGACATGATTTCTGTTTTTCTTTAATAGTTATATGGACAATTGTAGCAATTTCTCAATATAACTGCAGTCTAAGGTCTGTTTTCAAATGAATGCCAAAAAAACCCAACACTTTCATTACCTTTAAATCCTGAGCTAAAACAATTCATTTTAATGATTCCCTAGGTCCATTCATGAAACTTGCTAAGCATGATGAGAGATGCACCTTTCTTGCTCATGTGAAGGTGCAGAGAAAATGTTGGGTTATTATACTTTGTGTTGTATACTTGTTAACATTGATACTCAAAATATGATTATCTATTTTGCTACATATTTCCACATTTAACAGTCTTCGTACTGGGTTACTTATTTGCTAGCCCTTGGGTAAAGTTAAACTGAAAAGCATATGCCATATGTTTTCTGTCATTGGGATAACTAGTTAAATGTGTCCCTGGCTTGTAAAAACCATGTGTTAACTTCTAATAGAAAAGAGTTTAAAAACATAAAAGGCACTTAACCCTTTTATCTCAGGGGAGATTTGGTAGTGTTAGGGAATTTGTTTTCATTTTGGGCAGACTTGTGAGGAAATTCTTGAAATGGATATATAATATATATAGTGTAAGGCCTTGACAGGTCTCTACTAAGTACTTTCTGAAATTCGTATAGGCAGAGTGCTAGTATTAAGAATGAGCCACCTGGGAGTGTCACGAGATGAGGTAAACTTGGTAAGATGTGTTGAGAGTGAGCTCTGGGTTCCACCCACCAAAAATTGCAACTTTTTTCTTCAACCTACATCTAAATCTCCAGATTTACATGCCTAAGAACCCCCCACAGTGTATGGACAAGTTTGTTCTTAGAAATCGTGCAGTAATGTCCCTGAAATTGATGAAGGACAAAGACAAGCCAAAGCTAACTGATGGTAAAATGGCTGACACCAGGGAGAGTGTTAATCCCCACTTGTCGGATGAATCGATAGTGGCAGATCTTACCACTGCAATAATGAAAGCCCTTAATGGTAAGCTTGAATGGATTTTGGAACAAATTCAGGATGTTAAAAATTCATTTGGTGATGTCAGGATGCAGCTGAGAATTGTATTAGTGCAACTGAAGATGGTAATTGGCTGTTGAAAGACAAAGTTGCTATACTTGAGGCCACGGTAAAAGACAGAGAGGAAAAGATTGACGATTTAGAAAAACGCTCTAGATGGAGTAACCTACGTGTCGTCTGGTGGGGATACCTGAATCTGATTTGATTACAAACTATCACATCTACTGGGAACCTGGTTAATTCAGGAACTGGATATGACTGATTACTAGGGGAAAATTATCTTTCAGTGAGCCCATCACTTAGGTCCTCACTTAGCAAGGCCATGTGTCATCATTGCATAGATGCTTAACTATGCACATAAAGTTGCAATTTTACAAGCATATTCCAATAGGAGATTCAACATAAAAATCACAAGGTGCTGATTTTTCAAGATTTTTCCAGCAGGATCTCAGCTAAATGATGTGAATTTACTCCTATTTGTGCAGACCTATTAAAGCTATACATTAAGGCCTAGATTCATCATTTTGCTATAAATATTTTATTTATTTATTTAAAATATTTCTATACCGTCTTATCAATTATGTGATTGACCAAAATGGTTTACAAAGTAATAATAATAATAGTAATAATAATAAAAATAAAATTGCATAGATTGAGAGTTAAATCTATGCATAAACAAAAATAAATACCTAAAAATAAAAAAATGAAAACAAAAAATAAGGGTTAGAGAGAAATACAATTAACTGCAAATCCATATTCTAATCTGATGTTATTACATTGCAAAATAAAAACCCTAATAATAACAATTTGCATAATTCAAGTACAGAAAGAAAATATAGCAAAAATAGTGCCCGTGATTAAAAAAAAAAAAAAAGGGCATTTTACTGCAATATGCTTTAAATTTATCATACCTGTGTTATTTTCACATTGAATGCTGTGTTTTATTTAGATGTTTTTAATACCGTCTTTCCAAAAGAAGATCACAACGGTTTACAATATCAATATTCATATTCATGGTCAATGATCACATATTATGTGTCACCATTCACCTTCTAGTTCAACAACACAGCAAATACTAATTCTAGTTCATAATCATATATATTCTAGGATATCACAATAGCTACTATGTAATCTAGTTCATATTCATACATTTTCTGGGTCAACATAACAGTAAATACAGGTTCTATTTCTACTAACAATACACTTTACGTTGTTCATCACTTATTGCTCGCTCTGCTAACAATATCTCTGGTACTGACATAGCAGTTATCAGCATATTGGTATTATACATTAAATCATATGCATTTCTAAAAACCCATGTTTTCAGTTCACACTTGAAACTTTCTTTCTGTTATCTGACATATTGACTCAAAGTGAGTTCCATAACTTGGGGCCTGCTATAGAAAACATTTGGTATGTGGTCGAGTGGAAAGCACCATTAGAAGTCCTTTGTTTTGTGATTTTAGGTCTCTCTGTGGTGTGTAGTGTTTAATTGTCATTCCTAATAAACATGGGTTAATATTGTTGATGATATTGAAAATTAGAGATAATAATTTATAATAAATTCTGGATTGTTCAGGTTGCCAGTACAGAGCAATCAGCGAGCGGGTGATGTGTTCAAATTTCCTTATCCCTATTAAGAGTCTTGCTTAGGCATTTTGAAGTAACTGTAGTGGTTTTACTAGATTTGAGGGTAGGCCTAGTAAAAGGGAGTTGCAATAGTCTAAGTTTGAAAATATAAGTGTTTGTAAGATAGTGCGGAATTTCTGCATTGTTAACAAAGATTTCAGTCTGTGTAGTATTCTCAGCTTGGAGTATCCTATTTTGATTAATTTGCTTATATGTTTTTTCATAGAGAAGTTCTTATCAATCTGAATTCCTAGGTTTCGTACTTGATCTGAGAGAGTGATATTAGTAATAACTTGGTCTAGGGTTGGCAGTTTGATTATCGTGTTATCTCTCCTTAACTACACAATTTCCATTTTTATTGGGTTTTTTTTTTTTAATTTTTAATTTTTCAAATTTTCAAAATCACAGCAAGTTTTAAGCTTACTTACAGAAAAGAAAATGCAATTAATCTAGGCATCAAACCAATTACTGCAAGAATACTTGATAACATCTCACCAATTAGATACATTATTGCATTTCATCGTATGAAATATATAGCTATGGGGACAGAATTTTAAGGAAGTTCAAAAACAATAATCTTAACATGCAGTAATGGCTTTACGTAGTTAAAGGTACTAATTTTATCTTTGTTCCATATTAGGGCTTAACTATGGAGGGAGCTATTACCCTCCTAGCGTTCAGAAAGGATTTTAACTGTTCAGGGTATTGGAAAGCGTATATATCTTTCCCAGATCTGATAATACACTTACATGGGTACTTCAATACATAGGAAAAACCCAAAGCTAAAACTTGAGATCTCATTACGAGAAATTCACGTCTCCTAGTTTGGGTTATAGGTGCATAATCAGGAAACACACGAATATTTACCCCCCGAAACTGGTTCTGAATATTCTTGAAGTACCTTTTCATTATATCATTTAAATCTTTTTCTACAATGAAAGATACCATTAAAGTAACTGTTTCATAATATTCCATTGTTGAATCCTCTAGGAATCTAGTTAGATTCCCTTCATTAGTTTGCAAAACATTCCTATTTTTATTCGATGTTGGTATATAATATAACTTATTCACTTGAGGGATTTCTCCCTCAGGAAATTTCAAATTTTCAACAAAGTATTTTTTCAACGTTATATACGGAAGTTCGCCAACAATTTTTGGAAAGTTGAGAAATCTCAAGTTTAAATGTCTGGAGTAGTTTTCCATGTATTCCAACCTTCTAGAAATCGTGGTAACATCTTTTATAATCTTTACATTGCAATCCTGATTTTTCTTTATTTCAACCTCCATCAGAGCCAGCTTAGGTTTAATTTCTTCTATCTGGGTTTCGCATGAAGTTACTTTCTGCTCAACAGTTTCCAAATTGTCCTGAAAGTTTCCAATCACATTCACTAACGCCGCCATAATATCCCATATTGCTTCTAAGGTGATTTTCTCTGGCTTAGAAGGCATTTGAAAACGGGGTCTTGCTGCAAACTCACCCGTCCTCAATACTGGTGATATTCCGGCCAGGCTACTCTCCCTCTCCGATGCAGAAGCAACGCCTCTCGATGTTTCACCATCCTCACTCCGGATCGGGGTAGAAACAGGGGGCATATCCTCAGCCTCTGCCCCTGCAGTTCCGGGGACCTCTGGTTCTTGCTCCGGCGTTTCATCATCCGCCGCCCTCTGACCTCCCTGCGCCGAGCTCAACAGTAGCACGTCATGTGCCTGCGTCTCAGCGGCCTCCGGGCGTGGGGGGGGAGAAGCAATCTCGGGTTTGCGAGGAACAGGGGGGCTGAGAGTCACTTCTCCAGGAGAGACCAGCGCTTCCTCAGTGGATCCCTCAACGGAGTTCGCTCCCCCAACTTCCAGGACCTTCACAGACGCATAGGTTGTAATCAAACGCTGTGCTGCCATAAGCTCCGTGTCTGAGGGATAGGTACGGAGCTTACCCTTTTTTTTCGTGGGCATTTTTGCAGGAAAAAAAAAATTCGGAACAGCGGAGCTCAGCGTACTAGCGTCTGTCTACGCCGCCATCTTGCCCCCATCCCATTTTTATTGGGTTTAGAGTTAGTTTCAGTTAAGAATGTTTTTGTTGTATGGCCTTCATGTATGTTGACAGAAACGACATAGTTTTTTCAAATGTTATGTCGAAAGGGATGTAGAACTGTGTCAACTACATATAGGAAGAAGTTGATTCCTAGGTTTGCTAGAGAAAGACTCAACAAAAAGATAACTATTTATACCACTGTAAGAGGGGGGCACTAGTAACTCAGGGTGTGGTTTGTGGGGGTGAGTTTGATTTTGGGGGGGGGGGGCAGTTTTACATACAGAGTACATCAAGCAAGGTAGAGAGAACATGGTACAAATCTACTCTTCTTTCACCTTTTATCACTCCAAATCACATTAAATCTTCACTGATGGTAACTGTGCTGTTCGTACGTATGACTGTGCATGTAAAACTGCCCCCCAAAACCCAACTCACCCCAAGTTCATAATGGCCCCTTTTCACGTGCAATAGCCTTAGAAAATAACCCCGTTAGTTACCTGTTATGTACTCTGTGTTATGAAACTGATGGTGGACCCTTAGTCTGAGGTAGAGTAGATGTTACTTAAAGGAGAATAAACTCTCTTAGGTCCCTACTGTCAGAAGGCAAGGCCAGGTAATCCAACGCTGAACAGTTACTTCGCCACCAGAAGCCCACGGTCCCCCCAGGAGGAGCCTGTAGGGACCTGAGTCACTTGGACTTAGGAGACTTCCTGAAAACTGAAGAGCTTCCAGTTACTTCACCACTGGAAGCTCACAGTCCCCCCAGGAGGAGCCCATAGGGACTCGAGCCGCTTGGACTTAGGAGACTTCCTGAAGACTGAAGATAGGTCTGGATGCAGGCGCCTCCTGCAGGTCATGGGGTCCAGGCCGCTGACGCCTCCAGCAGGTCATAATGCAATCCGGAAGTCGAAGCCAAGGAAAAGTCGGAAGCCAGCCCAGTGGTCGAAGCCAAGAGAAGGGTTGGAAGCCGGTCCAGTGGTCGAAGCCAAGAAAAGGGTCGGATGTCAGTCCAGTGGTCGAAGCCAGGAGAAGGGTCAGAAGCCAGTCCAGTGATTAAAGCCAGAAGAGTCCGTCCAACAATAGGAGAAGCAGGAACTAGGACCAGAAGGACAACATCACGGAACACATGAAGCGGAGTCCAGGAACAGGAAATGGGAAATCAGGAACAGCACCAACCAGGAGCCAGGATACCAAGGCAAGGTCTGAGGGGCTGACCTTGCCTTTAAATAGTGAACCAGCAGGGGAGTTCCCCGGAAGAAGCTTAAATCAATATCCGGTAGTGGTCCCTTTAAGAATCCTGCTTAGCCGCACATGCGGCTCTAAGCAGGCTCGGTGGGGGAGGAGTCAGCAGCAAAGAATGTCGGCAGGGACACGGCCAGACCTCAGCAGCGGCCATGGCTGTGCGTCGAGCATCAGAGATGACTGCCTGCTCCTGCAGGCGCCCTGAGAGCGTCCCAACGCCGCAAGTGAGTGGCTGGCCCCGGTCGCGGCGGTCCACGACCGGCGGCCATAACACTCTGATTTATATCATTCAGATGTGCAAAAGTTGACCTATATATAGGTTGTACAAAAATACAACTGAGATGTTGTGTTTTTTGTTAGAAGGATTAAACATGCTCAAAAATAACTTTTCAATGTGTGGCACCACCCCCCACCCCCCCACCCCCACCCCCCAGGTTTGGCCACTATATGTCAAAAAATCCCTGCATAGAACCTTAATATCATGAGCCTTCCATCCCTCTCAGCCCCACCCAACCTGGAGGGTCTGGACTGAATTCCTAAATCCTATTTAGCCTAGCCATTTTAGTGTTCTTTGAAGTCATTTTTATTTAGATTCAGAGCAGAGAGGATGTAGCTCTTCCATTCTCTGGTGAGGTCTCCAATCTCATCTGGATCTTTATATTTTTTAAGAGATTCCTCTCTGTGCACACCCTGCCAAAGGTTATTCTGTATTTACTTGCAGTGAGAGAAATTTTTATCTGATTCCCTTTGGGGCAAAAGGGCTCTCATCCCAGATATCTGAAGACCTGTGAGCCCCTCTACTCCCTAGATGTGGCAAGTAGCCGTGACAGATCTTCTGTGTTAGATTTTTGATGGTCAAGATGTATTCTGACATTTTGAGAAGAAACTCCTGCTTAAATCTTGTACCCTTTAGAGAAGGCTCCGCCAACACCCGGACACAAAGGACAAGGGCTAAAGATCTGTGAGCCTTAATCTGCACCCTAGATGGGGCAAACACCAGTGATGGTAAAGCAGCAGTCTTCAAGAGATTTTTCAGAGAGCAGGTATTTGGACTTTGTTTTGTGGGGAGGTTTATGACTCACCCCTCTCTACGGGGATGCAGGGCTGGCATAGCCTAATCCCCTTTGACTTTTCCATAACAGACGTCCACTATAACAAAAACTAAGAATGAAGGAAAAAGACTGGGAGACCCCCAATTGGATCTCCATCCATCAGACCAGGACCGGCTGGATGGCCAGAATTGAGATGGATTAAGGTAGGACTGTTTTTGCTGTGAATTTGGGGATCAATCCAATAGGATTCTCAGTTAGCCACTGGATGAGCTTTGTGCAATTAAAATCACCATGGGAATACTACCTAAATGCTTGACATAAAAGGACACCTACCTACAGAGAAATACACTCACTTACCAGCAGTCAGATATAACTTCAACCTTATTGACAAATTGACTTTAATTTATTTATTACCAATCGGTAATTTATTTTAACAACCAAAAGCTGTGCCTGTCTGATTTGCCCCAGCATCTCACCCCATGGGATGCACCTACAGTCTACAAACACTCGGGCCGATACAGTAAGGAGCGGTAGGGAGAGCTGCGTTAGTGCCGGGCACACCCGCGGTTGCCGCATGCACAGTGCAGCTCACCTACCGCTCGATACTGTATGTAAATAGCTTGCAAATGCAAACTGTGTCTAAGAAGCGTCTGTGAAGCGTTAGGCCCGCGCAACCCATTTTACTGTATTGAGCGCTATACAGTATCCTGGGTGCGCTGGCCTAACGCTTCACGGACACGCTGGTATCTGTCATTTCAAATGTCATTTCAAATGACAGGTACCAGGAAGTGGATGGTTCTCCTATGCTCGGGATTCCCAGTCCTCTCTCCTCTCCTCCCGAAGCAATCAACAAAAGTGGAAAAAACGGGGGAAAAAAAAAAAGTAGCAAGAGAGAGAGGGGAGAGAGGACGGGCAATCCTATGCTCGGAATTGTCAGTCCTCTCTCCCCTCCTCCCGAAGCAAGGCACGAAAAGCAGCCTTGCTTTTCGGGAGGAGGGGAGAGAGGACTGGCAGTGAAAAGCAATGAAGCGACTTACTTTTTTTGCAGCCCCCCTCCGGAGACGGACATCAGCGACGACGACCGCGGCTCCCCTGCCTCCAGCTGCCCGCGAAGATAGACGCATTGCACGGGCGAAAGCGGCCCCTGTGCGTGCAATTGGGCCGCTCAAGATGTGACGTCACGACATTTCGCGCCTTGCTTTGGGAGGAGGGGAGAGAGGATGGGCAATCCTATGCTCGGGATTTTTTTTCCACTTTTTTGCTTTTTTTTTCGCTTTTTTCCGCTTTCGTTGCTTCGGGAGGAGGGGAGAGGACTGGGGCTGCCCCGGGGACCACCACCCATGGACGTGGCCAGGGCAGGTGAGCGGGGGCTGGGGGAAAGTTTGCCGCCTACCCTTACCCCTGCCTCTAACGCAGGGGTAAGGGTAGGCGGTAAGTTAGCAGGTTAAACGCGCGGCAAAACATCAGGGTAAAAAAGCGATAGTCGGGGCGCGCGTTACTGTATGGGAGGGAATAGTTATTTCGATCGTTTACTTGTAATATACATGCCGCGGGCGGAAGGGGTTATCCGGTGATTTAAGGACGCGGTAAGAGTAGGTTAAAGGGGATTGTGTATCGCAGGAAGGGCTAACGTGGCCGAAAAGTGGGTAGAAAGCGGGTTAGGAGCAGGATAACCGTGGCCACACTTTACTGTATTGACCTGACTGAAAGCAAAACACCATGGTCCGGGCCATAAGCAAGAGCTTCCCCCAATAAAAATAATCCTCTCAGGATTAACAGTTAAGCATGGGAGTAAACTGTTAGCCAATGTCCTTGGGTTTAAAACCCCCCAAACAAGGCTTCACATTATTACCACTGGAGTGAAGTTTCAAAGGAGTTATGCGTGTAAAACCAGAATATATCATAAAAATGTTCAAAAGCCCATTTATGAGTAATACTTGCATAAAACCTTTTGAAATTCAGCCCTATGGAGTGAATTTTCAAAGGAGTTAAGCATGTAAAAGTAGCAATTTTCAAAAGCCCTTTTACGTGCATCAAACCCAGTTTTACCCATGTAAACTTTTGAAAATTATCTCCTTATTGTTCGGTTCTGAATTTGCAAAACAAAGTAGGTAATATGGTGCATCAAGGCTCCCTGATACCCAGTGATTTTTATTTAAACCTTGTCTGCAAAATAAAGTCTCTTTCCCTAAGTGATAGTTTTTGAAACTAGACAAAAAGGGCTTTGGGAATGGATATTGCTCTCTTCCTTATAATGTTATGCTAATGTACTATCATTGCTGAAAAATACTTTTGAGGGCAATATTTAAAAGACATTTTTGAAGTTTAAATAGCATTTTACCCATGAAAATGGGATCTTTGAATATTGATTCAAAATGAGAAAATTCAAAAAGAAATTTTCTCTTTGAATATTGTCCATCTTTCAATCTGGATACATTATGTGCATTGGTGAACAATGCACATAATTTTCAATGGTGGGGTTAGGTTGGAGAAGGAAACAATGAGCATCTTTCTGGATATACAAATTATGGGGTAGATTTTCAAAGGGTTGCGCATGTAAGATACGCGCCCAACTCCCAAAAACCTACCCCTGCCTCCCCCTGCATGCGCTGAGCCTATCTTGCATAGGCTCGGCGACGCACGCAAGCCCCAGGATGCGCGTAAGTCCCAGGGCTTGCAAAAGGGGGCGTTCCAGGGGCGGGGCGGGGTGCCGGCCCGGGGGCGTGCCAGGGACGGGACCGAGGCCTCTGGCATAGTCGCTGTGCTGGGGGATGGAGAACCGGCGCGTGCAAGTTACGCCTGCCCAGAGGCAGGCATAACTTCTTCGATAAAGGTTAGGAGGGGGATTTAGGTAGGGCTGGGAGGTGGGTTAGATAGGGGATGGGAGGGGAAGGTGGGGAGAGGCGGAAGGAAAGTTCCCTCCGAGCCACTCCGAAGTCAGAACGGAGGCAGGCTGCTCAGCTCAGCGCGCAGGTTGCGCAGTTGTGCACCCCCCTGCGCGTGCTGACCCTGGATTTCATAACATGCACACGGCAGCGCGCGCATGTTATAAAATCGGGCATAGATTTGTTCACGCCGGCGCATACCTTTTAAAGATTTGCCCCATAGGGCAGATTTTCAAAGGGGTACATGCGTAAGATACGCGCGTAACCCCCGAAAACCAGCTCCAAGGTCCCCCTGCGCATGCCGAGCCTATCTTGCATAGGTTCGGCGGTGCGCACAAGCCCCGGGACGCGCATATGTCCCAGGGCTTCGAATAAGGGGCTGGCCTGGGGTGTGGCAGCAGGCAGGGGACGCGGCGGCAGTCCGGGGGCAGGGCCGGAGGTGTGGCAGTGGTCTGGGGGCGGGGCTGAGTGCTCCGGCACAGCGGCCTGGGCCGGGGCAGGGAGCCGGCGGCGCACGCAAGTTACCATTTGAATTTAGTTCATCTTGTGGTATTTTTGCTTTTCTGATTAATATGAAGGTTTGTTTTATTTTATGCTCACTTCCACTGCAAAGTCTGAGAGACATCCAATCTGATTTCAATTTTAAAAAGATGAAAATCAAATCATAGACAATGACATTGGAGTTTTGGCCATGGCAAAGAAAATGAGCCCAAGGGAGCTATGTGCAGATGAACAGGGTCATTAAAATTAAATATAGAATTTAGTTATTACCTGGTAGTTGGGGGAACCATTCCACCTGGGATGCTCCTGCTTGGTGCTGAAATGCTATGATACAGAGCTGGCAGAGGCTAAAATAGTGTAGCCCCAATGTAGTGTGGCTGGCTGTCAGGGCTGTAATAACCTAGGGCAGGAAAGAAAGCTGCAGGCTAGGAACCCTGCTTTATTTATTTATTTATTTTAAATTCATCATTTCATGTTTGCCACGGTCTGAGGCTAAGAGGGCAAGCAGCAATAGCAATCAGGGAAGCAGCCACGGGAGAGCTGTGCACTGCCTCCCACAGCACTAAGTGGCTGGGAGGAGGTGCTGGAAGTGACAGCAGGAGCGTGGCTGAGATTCCTGCTGCCATGGCTGCTGCAGCTTCAGAGAGAGAAAGGAGCCAAACAGCGGCAGGATCATGAGCGCTGGCTCCCGCTTGTTCTACTACTGCTGCTTCAGAAATCTGTGCTGGGCTGCTGTGGTGACATCGGTGTGATATTGCAAATCCAGAAGTGGGGGTCTGATCCACAGTGCCACCACAGAAAAGCTTAAAGCTTGAGACGCAGAGTATGAGTGGCAGGCAGTCTTAAGCAAGTTCCCACCATCCCTATAGATCAAACGGGAGATGTATTTGAAGCACCCCTCAGGAAATACAGATCAGCTGCCACCAAGATAGGGGGTGAGAAGGAAGAACTCCACCTGCACCTGCGGGTAAAGGCAGAAGGAGTTATCATTTAGCTACTGGGATAGATGAGACCTGCAATTTACTCACCTTTGTTTTTTCAATTCGACCCCATTTGCCCACCCTCCTCCTTGTAAAAGGGTACCAAAACAATCACCACACCAAGTGATAGCGTTATGCTTTTTTACTGATAACATACAACTGAATTCAGGACAGAGCATAAGTCAGAAGGAAAAATAGCAATAGGAAACAACAGTGAAGGAAATTGTACAAATATCACTGCAGGTAATATTGTAGGCCAGTGAGATCAAGCAATTGAATAAAGTTGTCAACTTTTAAGAAACCTGAACTAGGAGTCCGTTACCAGGTACCCATGAAATTAATATACTTAATTGTTCCAGTCACTGTTTATGTGCACAAAATAAAACAAAACCAAAACCGGTGGGGCCCATACATGTGTCCTATGAGTATGTAAAAGGCAGGAAACTCCCTGAACTCTGCAGGCTAATAGAATGTCTATTTTTCTAAAACAAGAGTTATCTCTACTTCCCCTTTGTGGTTTGTTTGTTTTTTTTGCCAAGCAACATCCTTTTTTTTTGCAGTGAAGAGAAAAACTGGCTTGAATTTGTACTCTTTCCTTCTGGTCCCCTGCTTAAAGAGATCTGACTACTCACACCCCAAAACATTCAGCTGTGCAGCAACAGGGTCTGAAATGTTCTCTGATATAAAGTTTCCTCCAATTCCTGTACCCCCCCCCCAATCTTTGGGTGGCAGCCAACCATCGATGGGTCCATAAAAGTATTTAATGACTGGAACTGTACCTGGCTAGCCTAATGCTCAGTTTCTTATCCCCAGGGCTGGATTCTTTGTTGGTAGTGGGAAAGAAACTCCTTTCAGGGCTAGGAGTGACAAGGGTGACCCTTTTGTACTTTCCTTTTCCCAAGGGAGAGGTATGCTTCCTCATCTCATTGTAAGTGGCAAATGGATACACTGGAGTCACTGATTTATTGTCCAAACTTAAAGTCATTACTGATGTATAATCAGTTGGAATATGGCAAAAATGAACTCAGTCCTGAGCACCACAGACGTTCTCTTTGAATACAATCCTTTCCCTCGATCTGTGCATGGGTCTCGGTTACCAGTGCCAGGGATGCCTCGACTCATCAATGCTTGGCTAAGTGGAGTTTCCAGGTGGGCAGGGTGCTCTTTCTTGGGCAGGATAACCCCTTCTAAAACTGGTAAATGCTAAAAACTGTCTCTGCACAGAGAGTCCAATCCTCTCTCTCCCCAAGGGGTGCAGACTCCAGATGGGTATTTATTCTTCTTCTGTTTCTTGATCTGTTGTAGAGATCCACCTAGTAACAAGCAGCTCCAGATGTTCTTTCCAATGAGCAGGAAGAGGGGTGGCAAATACTTCCTCTCAAATCTTTTAACAAGATTCTTCTTCCCAAAAAACTGAGTTAAAGCACCAGAAATTCCTGGCACCGGATCACCATCAGTCCCCTGTCCTCATGGAGGTGGCAGAGGGGCATATCTTCACTGTCCTGGGATTCCCAGTGAGGGCTCCCCACCCATGCCTTCCGTCCAGGCACTGTTTAGGGGTCTCACCAGGCGTCTTACAAATTAAAGTCTCTGAAAATCCCAAAAGATAACTCAGGATACAGTCCCTACCCACCAGAGAGTAGACAAGCAGGGCAGATCCTCTTCCTGTCTCACAAACTCCCAGCAGGCTTTGCTTGAGTCCTAAACGAAGGCCCAAATAGGAAATGGCTCCTAAACCACTAACTCCATGAATCAAACCGCAATGCCCCCAGAACTCTCAGGAAAAGGATGTTTGTAAAACCTTCAGAGGGGGATGGGCCATAATGAAATACCAGTAATGCCCTAACCTACCAGGGCATTACTGGTAATGAGACCATAGAGTCCATTACATTCCATTGTCACTTATCTTTCAACACACAGAGGGAAATCCTGGGCTGCCCTCCAACGCCATCTCTAGAGCCCTGGGTCTGTTGTCCAGCAGTGACACTAATGGTCTCTGTTCCCATCCTCCAAGGGATTATTTCTCCTTCCTGGGTAGTGGTCGATGTCTACCAGTTTGTTGCCTTTCCTCCTGTGCTGCACAGTTCTGGCCATTCCTCAGCCAGAGACAAAAACATGCCTTTTTTTTTTTTTCCTTTTGTTCACTCCTGATAGGTGCTACAGCACTTTCCATTCCTTCCTAATTGCTGACCAGTTCTTATAGGTTCCCAAAGGTCATGTGGTCTATTCACTCTGTAAGGTGCCTGGTTAATCATGTAGCTGCTGGTTCTACAGAGGCATACACTTCATGCAAAGGCAAGTAAAACATGTGTCAAATAAACAAACAGTTCCATTGGCACCTCTTTTCTCACAGTAAAGGACAACTAGTGAGCTAAGCAGTGCTAAAGTCTCTTTGGAAGGTCTGGGACATAGTCTTAATAGTTCAGTCTTCCACTCTTCTGCAGGGCCCCAGCATAATATAAACTCAGGTGGACAGAGACTCAAATTATGGAGCCGTGCCACATCTTTAATCCTCAGAGACTTATTTAAAGTTTTAGAGAAAGAAAGAGGGAACCACTTTCCTTTTGGTTCCCTGGAATGGCTAATTACCATATGGAGCAAAGTCATGTTTACTAATTCAAGGGAGCCTCCTGCATAGCAAGACAGGTTTGTTTACAAGTTGTGACAGGTAAAGGGAAACCTAACAAAACAAGAAAACTCATAGGCAGGGCTGGCAGGAGCATTAGGCAGACTAGGCCGTCACCTAGGGCGCCGGATGAGGGCAACGAATGAGGGTGGAGAGGCATAGAGCTGGTAAAGGTCACAATGTGTGAACATGGATTTGGAGGTTCGTGGTGTATGACCTGCTGGGTTCAGGTGGGTGTGGGAGAAGTGTTAGGGTTTTGAGGTGTTTGAGCAGATTCTTGGGGACTATGGCAGATGACCACGCCCATGGGAAGAAGCCCCATGGGGAGCCACAGTACTGGGCTAGACTCAAGATGCACAAACACTGAATTGTCTTTTATTATACAACAGATGTAAGCCACCAGTGAGCAGGTTCTGAAGTAGCAGTCCAGGGACCCTTGGCAGAGGGGCCTTTCTCACCAAGTTGGTATTGGGAGATTCTGGTGTAGGGTTCCCAGCACAGCAAAGCTGTAGATGAGATAGACTGATAATTAAATTACTCACTAGATGGTAGCTGTGATGTAGAAGGTTTCCACCAGGCAGAAGTAGATGGTTCCAGGCACCGAGGCGGGGAGAGCAGGCCCTTGAGGAGCGAGTACCTGATCCCAGTATGGCACCTGAAAGAAGAGGAAGGGCCCCCGAGGAGAGGGTACCCAGGTTAGTAGTTACCCCGAAGGGCAGAGAGAGAGCTTCTGGCAGCAGCACGGAAGCGGCAGAGCAGCGTAGACCAGAGGAGTCCAATCTGAAATCCAGTCATTGCTAACTCGGTTAGCTAGCAAGTGAGGGCAGGCTAAATACCTGGACGCTGTGATGTCACTCGAGGGGGACGCCCCCGAGATTCGCGCCATAGCTAGAATAAAGATATGGGTAGCGCGCGCACGCACCCTAGTAGGACTTTGGGAGGAACATGGCGGGAGGCAATTCCATAGCCGTTCCGGGGACGCAGGAGATGGCGACTTGCAGACACGGCGGTAGCCATTTTACCAAGGTAAGCAGGAGGAGCCGAGAACAAGGTGAGGCATACGGGGCGAAGCCATCTGAGACCGACGGACGCAACAAGAAGAGAGAGGGAGTTCACGTAATGCTGTTACGTCATCCTCACCTAGGGCAGCTGCAGACCCTTGCACCATCACCGCTCAAAGGGGAAAATTGAGCCAATTAGATACTTTTAAAATGTTAGGAATTCATTTTAAAAGCCCAGCACACACCAAAGCCAGGAGATCCTGGCAGACGTCCGGCTGGCACCACTGCGCAGATTTTAAAAGGTACCCTACAATCACACATATCTCCTTGTATATGCACAAATTTTTTTTTCCAAATGAAGTGGGCCATGGGCATAGTCTGGGTGGGGCATGGGTGTTCCAGAATTTATGAATGAAACCAGCACCTAAAAGCTTACGCACACAAGCGCATGCCAGGGTCCCTTACCACATAAATTTACTTCTGCTATGGATGGGGTATACGTCCTAAAACTAAAAGCTAAGCTAGTCAGTGAGGTTTTAAGGGTTGGGGCTACCACGGTAAAAGGGAAGCTAATTAACTAGGGGGGAGGGTAAGAGGTCCTATCCTTTATCTGGGCAAACTGGGAATGAACTGGGGATTCTGGTAATTGCGTCAGCACAAGTGTCTACTAAAATCCCCCAACTTACACAGTAAAGGTGGCATTTGTGGGCACATGCATGTGTCCATATAAAATTGTGCACAGAAGTACGTGCATACAGCCTATTTAATACCATGTGCGCATATACCCTCGTAAGTGATAATATGACCGCGTCCTTTGGCGCGAGCCAACATACGCAAGTACATGTGTGCCTGCACCACTGTTTCAAAGTTACTGTCCCAGAGTTTTGAGGTCTAGAAGCTGTTAACCTTGAAAATTGAATTCTAAGAATTAAAAAAAAAATTTTGGCAAATTAAGACCTTTTGAAAATAGAGACTATTTTTATGATATCAGAAAATGACAGGATCTTTGGTTAAGTGCCCGTTATAGTTTCTAAATCCTCTTAGTGAGAGAGAGAATGGAATCTTTTCTGGCTTCTGTTGCTCACAGATGCCAAAGTTTAATATTTTTGGTACAATTCTGCTGTTCAGAAACAATATAATGTCAAACGCAAACACCAAACACTGAATTTGAGAATTCTGATTGCTGATAGGGTTGTGAGTGTGAGAGATGAATGAGTTTACATTTTAGAAAACTGGTTCCCTCAGAAAGATAAGAAAGCAGGACAATTAAAATAGTTAAAAGCAAAACTACAGTGATTTCTCTGCTTATTTTCTTGTTTTTTTAGTCTGAAAACTGTTACATTAGAAAAAAGATGGAAAAAGGAGGTTTAAGAGTATGAATACCAATTTTCCGAATTAACGTTCACCATATTTAAGAGAACTTTTGACAAAAAAACAGAAGAATCTGTTTTTACAGGCAATTCTTCAAAAGTTCAAGTTGTTTTGTATATATAGATATATAGTAGATATAGCTATAAATAGATATTTTTATGTATTAAATTCTATTTTAGAAAAGTAATGATAGGGCAACTGCACAAAAAAAGCATAGAAGTTGGGGATGCTTAGGGTAAGAACATAAGAAATTGACATACTGGGTGAGACCAAGGGTCCATCAAGCCCAGCATCCTGTTTCCAACAGTGGCCAAATCAGGCCACAAGAACCTGGCAAGTACCCAAAAACTAAGAAGATCCCATGTCACTATAGCAGGAGGGAAGTTCATATCCTAGGCCAGATTGGTACAGTTATCTCATTTGGAGGCTCATTTATCAAATTGCTTTATGGCGTTTTCACATGCAAAAACGCCATAATGTGTCCGAAAAGCAGCATAACGCATGGTGCGATGCAAATTTGGAAAAGGGGAAGAGTTTGGGACAGGATTTCTGGCCAAGTGGGCTGGTAGAGAGTCCATCAAGCTAGGTTGAGAGAACATTGTACAAATCTCATCTTTGGGTCAGTTTCCTCACTCCGAAGGACATCAAATCTTCACAAGAATGTACTGTTCTGTTTGTACATCTCACTCTGAATGTCAAAGTGGCCCCTACCTCCTACACTACTACCTAAACCTCTCCTCGAGCAACTAGGTGGGTCTCATATAGAGGTATAAATACCTAAGTACTATAAGGGCATTATAGTTAGTCTCTCTCTCTCTCTCTCTCTCTCTCTCCATTTTGATAAATCCAGGCCTTGATTTATAAGAAAACTTTTTGCTAGGGAAATGAAATAGTTATTTACTATGAAAAATGTTAAAATTAAAAATTACTATTTTTTTAAATTTGGAAATTAAAAAAAATTTACTATTGAAGCTGATGACTGAATTCACATTCTGACACAAATATTCATGAATCTCAGCATGATGCTTAAAGATTAAAAGGAATGACATTGTAGTTCCATAGAACTGTGGAAATAATGATTTAAATTAAATGAATGAACTATTCTGGTGACAGTCACAGTGACTATTTTTTATTTTTTTTTTAGAAATGGGAGAACTAACCGTGACCCAGTTCTGAGCTGTAAACTCTTTATAATTAAAATCCAAATTTCTGCTCCTGATTTGGATTAGTCTAACCTAGATGGGTTTACATTTTTGAAGCACAATTACTCAGGTCTTGTTTTCTTTTTGTTTTCCAGGTCAGAGGATGAAGCAACAATAATATGTATGATTTTAGGATTTCTACCAGTTTCTAAAATTTTGATTGCCATTTTACAACAAATAAATACCAGGTTTCCAGAGCCACCGTTATTCCAGGTCAAGAATGGGGAATTGGAGTCCCGTCAAAACTGGCTCAGCTTCTGACAAGTAGGATTGTGGGTTCACTTTCAGGCTAAGTCACCTTGGGTCAAATTCAGCTGTGGCTGTGATCATATGAATGAAAACATATGCTTTCCACTTAGAAAGGAGTTGAAATTAAATCTGAATCAGTTCGTCTCTCATCACAGCTTTGTTGTAAAAGTGTTGAAGTAGTTATATTTTGGTAAAACTTAGGTTGCATGGGATGTCATAACTCTTTTTTTTCTCAGAGGGCGAGGCTAAGAATTTACCATAAAGCTAGTTACACATCATAACATATATGTCTCAGCACCAATAGCATGACCAATGTTCCCTTTCCCACAAAAACCAAGTCTAAACATCAAGTATTGCATTTGTTTTGAATGACCTTGTATTCTTTCTCTTAATGACTTACCCTTCCTGTTTCAGCAGATAAATTAAGAACCCTGGAAAACAAACCTTCTAAATACTTTATAGTTAACCAGAAAACATCTCTCAGACAATTTTAGAAAACCTTTTGAACCAGTTTTCCTTTCTATAAAAATCTATTTCTAACCACAAGTATAGATGGCAACAAGGCAGTAAGTTGGGTGTATTACTGCCACCTAATATTTTGTTAATGAATCTGGTTATAGATTTGGCTTTACAACATTTGATAGAATTTGCAAATAATGTTTGTTTGTATTGGCATGCATTAACATGTAGCCATAGGTAATACAGATGATAAATCTGCCACACTAACTAGAAAACAGATGGGAGCCAATTCAAAAACAGCTTTTATTGAATGCACCTGATTTTAAGCTAACTTCTAGTATTCTCTCTAAACAGCTTAATAAGAACCAGTTCTTATTTTATATATATATATATATATATATATATATATATATATATATGTTGTTTGTGCCTAGGATTTAGCATGCCTTGCATGTTTCATTCGTATCAGTTTATGAGACGGGGTGGAGGAGAAAAGCATAATGAAAGCCTTTTGTGCAAATATGAAATATCCACGTGGCCTTTCTCTAACAAGATATTTGCACGATCTGCTCAGAATGTCTGAAATGGAGGCTATCAGTGCTTCCTTGAGACTTTTCACAATAAAGAAAACAGGTCGTTGACTAGCATAAGAGCCCTTGATGAAGAACAAAACCTAGGAGTAGCCATTCTTCCACTGGCATCTGCGGCAATTGAAATGGCCTTTCACTGCTGAAGGCAGGGGTGCAGCCTATTATAGATGGAGCTCTATGTCCTCCTTCAGCTGCCATCTCGCCTAAGTGCCAGGTGCAAAAGATGTGCTTTAGAAGAAGCTGCAGTGAAGGATAATGGTCACTGCAATTAGGAACTGATAATTATGTATTTCCTCCTTTTAGAAACTCCTCTCTTTCTGTAATTATTTTCTTATTCTTTGCTGCTAGATGGTTCATTTAGAGCAACGGATTTTATTTTAAATGTGCTCCTTGTTAAATAAGGAATTTCATGGCATACAGCCTTAATTTACACAATAACTTTCTATCATTATGTAGAAATAATATGATTAACAAATTATTGGTGACTGTTTATAAAGTGCTTTCAATACACACAGATAGGGAATAACATTATATATTGAATTACAACATTTTTATTATATACCTACAAAGAAATCCTTATTTCATTCATACTGTTCACTGCTCTCATTCACATATAGCCCATGTTCTGAGAGGTTACAATAAATGTATCCTTTTTTATTGGTTTGATTTATTCAGTTTTTCTCTTTCTCCCTCAGGAATATCAAGTACTTCAATAATGATCTTTTTTTTTTTTTTTTTACCTGAAGTGTCTGATAATTTGTCTATAATCAATATTTCTTTTTTTTTTTTATTTAAAGTTTATTATAATCAATATTTCTCACACAATAAATTACCCATTCGTTCAGAGTATTTCACTGATCCCTTTTCCAGTAGTTGATAATAACACTTTTTGCTGCTGGCATGTAAAATTTTATCAGGCCTTACTTTAAAGCAGAGCTTTCCAAAACTGACCTGGTGACCCTTAATCCATTTGGGTTTTCAGGATATCCATAATGAATAAGCATGAAATACTTTTGCATATACAGTGTATGCAACTGTATCTAATGCATATTCCCTGTAGATATCTTGAAAACCTGACTGGCTGTGGATTCACCTGGATAGGTTTGGGAAGCCCTGCTTTAAACATAGACTTGAAAAACCATTGCCAGAAGACTGGAGAGATGCTTGAAAGTTATCTTCTATTATTCCAGTCATTCACAACCCAGTTCTCAAGACAACACTCAGCCAATCTGTTTTTCAGGATAGCCACAATGAATAAGCATGGAATAGATTTGAATGCACTGCCTCCATTGTACTCACATCTAAGTATCTCATGCATATTTATCATGGATATCCTGAAAAAATGACTGGCTGGGTGTGTCCCAAGGGCTGGGTGGAGAACCAGTGTACTATTCAGCATTCATGCAAAAATCTCCTTAATTTAGCCCAAAAGTTCTTAACACCCTGTCGAAACTTGAGAGAAAGGTCCACATTCAAAGAGATCAATTCATCCCTGCAGTCTTCAGCCTCCCTAGGGTGAATATGAGTAAATAATTCAGATTTTCCAAAATATAAATTACATTGTTATATGGTAACATAGTAAATGACATCAGAAAAAGACACAAATGACCCATCCAGTCTACTCAGGAGAGGTATTTTGGCTTCTAACTGCTGCTTAATGCATGTTACCCAGTGCTTTATTACCTTGCTAGTGCTCCTTTGTGCTTATCCCTTTCTGAATTCCAGTAGCAATTTTTATCTCTACTACCTCCACTCCAAAATATTGTGATTTGGTAGAATGCCATTAAACAGATCAAGAAAGAATATATATTGAAAAGTTGATCAATTGTACTCTGTAAATTTTTTATCTGTGGTTAGGAGTTTAACATCTCCATCAAACAAGAAGAGTGATATAAGTGCATCAGCAGAAGTCTGTAATGACTTAATTGCTAAGCACTTTTGGAATAAGATTAATAACATTGGGGATAATTTGAATAGAATATGGGCACACTAACAACTTAGACTTGCTCACTTGAGGACAGAGGAGGAATTGAGGGGGTTGATGAAAGGAGGGTGACGTCACGTCGATGACGCGGCCGTCACGTGGTCCACCGCGGTTCCGCTCCCGGACCCCTCGTTGGACACAAACGGAACTTTTGGCCAGCTTGGGGAGGTCAGGAGGCCCCCCCAAGCTGGCCAAAAGTTCCGTTTGTGTCCAACGAGGGGTCCGGGAGCGGAACCGCGGTGGAGCACGTGACGGCCGCGTCACTCCGACGTGACACGGACGTCACGTGCTCCTCACAAAGGAATAGAGGAATGGCTTCCTGACTCCCCGCTGGACCACCAGGGAATTTTGGTAAGTCTTGGGGGGGGATTAAGGAGGGTGAGGGGTTTAAATTTTTATTTAGGGAACCGGTGCATGTATGGACATAGACTCAACTTATGGAATTCTCCATATGTCCATATTGACCGAAATTGACCCCCCTTTTCGACTTATGGACTTATGAACATAAACTTTTTGTCTGCACATCCCTATTGTGAGGAAGAATAAGGCTACAGTGTATAATCTGGACACTTACCAGCCTATTCTAGTTAAAGTAGCAAAGGATGGTTTAGTGGATAGTTTGGGGATGATAAAGACTACCTGACAGAAGGAGTCATTACACAGACCCTGAAAAAGTCAATTATTAGTCTGTTTTTAAAGAAACAGACCCTGGATGATACAATAATAAAGTATCACTTTAGACCAGAGTTGAATTTTCCCTTTTTTAGGAAAATTAGTGAAACAAAATGACACAGCAACTGACACACTATCTGGAAACCTTTTTAGTGTTCAAGAAAAATGTTACCATCAAGAGACTTTTGGGATCCTTACTAGATGATCTTTATCGGGGCATGGATCAGGGAATTGGAATGGTGGTGGTCTTCCTTGATTTTACCATGGTCTTTGATGTGGTTAGTCATATGTTGATGGCTGATCTGCTGAAGACAGTGAGCATAAGAGGGACACTGGCTCATTTTCTTCATTCAGAGGAGATTGCAAAAGGTTGTTATGGTCCATTTCATTCTGTACTCTAGGACTTGGATTGTGGGCTGACCCAGGCTACGTGTTTATCTTATAAAATCCGGCGTACTTTTTAAAGATCTACCTCTATGGTTTCTCTATGTAAGTAACAGGGGGCCATAGGGCTTTGTTTCCAATTTTTTGCAGCTGAAGTACAGATTTTTCTCCCAGTAGCAAAGAGGGTAATGGAAGAGCTACAAAAGTTGAATAGCGGGTTGGCAGAGTTGGCAATTTGGCTCAGAAGTAATAAACTGAATCTAAATGTTATCAAGACAGAGGCCCAAATATGGGGAACCATACCCAGAATTTCAGATTAGTGTGAACGACTTGCAGGCAGTGCAAATTTTGGGAATCTGGTTCAGTTCTGGGCTGTTAGGTTTTTTAAATTATTTATGAATAATTTTACAATCTTACAAAGTTAGTCAAAAGTAAACTAGTTTTCCTAATAGAAGCACTGGCTCTGGACAGGAACTGATATTGGTGAGGGAGAGCAGACCACACTGACAGCACAGGAACAGAGAATGAGTGAATCCTCTGTTATAGTTTCCCAAGGTCCATCTGTCTCTACCACCACTTCAGTGCCAGCATCATCCATCCTCAAGAAAACAAACAGAGGCAAAGGATCATGAAAGAAATCTGTGATCTGGAGCCATTTTCAAATGGAGGATTCATGCCTTGCTTGTTGTAGCTATTGCATGAAGGAGACCAGCTGAAGGAATTACTTGGCCATTTAAGTAATTCTGGGATGAAGCATCACATGAAGAAACAGCTTGCCTTTCAATATGTAGCTGGGGTTGATAGTAACAGTAACCCTTCTGCAAGCCAGAGGACACTATTTATTTATTTAAAAAGGGGACAAATGTTCCTCAAGCTGCTTCCAGGCCTTCTGCTCCTTCTACCATACAGGTGGCAGGCCAACAGCAGCAGCAGCCCCCATCTATACTGTAACTAGAAAGCGACAGTGCACAATGGAGCAAATGGGAAGGTGTTCGGTGGCACTGTCACAGGGAAAGGGGTAGGCAGCATTCAAAGTAGTGACCAGGAGCATTGGTGAGATGATCACTTTAGATGATCAGCATCTGCAGGTAGTGGAGAACGAGGGTTTCAGGTGTTTCCTGCAGGTGTTAGTGCCAAATTATAAAGGGCCCTGCAGGACCACTTTCAGCAGAAAGATCATCCCCAGTTTGTATATTCATTGCTATGGTCAATCCAGGTGCCGTTAGCAAAAGTACAGGGGAGAGTGTGCAGTTTACAAGCAACATCTGGACATCCACTGGTGCTTCTCTTTCCTTCCTCTCTCTGACAGCACATTGATGGGACCTAGCTGAGGTAGGGGAAGGCAGCATGGTCCTTAGGGGACAGAGCAACAGGGTGCAGGTGGGCTTTGCTAAATACTCACCTGGCAGATGGTGGCCATACCTCTGCCAAATTGTTAGGAGCCATTAGAGAAATGCTGGAGGGCTGGCAGCTGGATGAGAGAGCCAGTAGTCTAAGTGCATTGTTTTTTCTCAACAACAATGGCTCTAATATGGTAAAGATAGTATCCGACATGGGATATCAGGGTGAACAATGCTTTGCTCACACCCTGCACCTAGCAGTGAAGGAGGTCCTGGGGCTGGGGTCCAGAGACCTAGAGCATGTCTATCTGCATGGTTTACTTAACTGTAAGAAAATAGATGGGCACTTCCACTGAAATCTGAAGGCAGGCGACCTACTCTGTGAAAAGCAGGAGGAGTTAGAATTGCCTCATAAGCATCTCATTATAGATGTGGGCTCTCACTGGAATTCTACCTACATGATGCTGTAAGTTAAAGGTTCGCATATTTCCTTTTGGCCTAATTTTTATATATTCCTTTTTTATACACATATTAGTTGTTAGTAATTTTTTAGGTAAATCATATAATCTTGTTTTTCTCCAATTTCTTGCTTTGAATTCTGCTGACCTCTAGCAGAAGTCCTGGTTTCCTCTGTCCAGTTGACCTTTCACCTTTATTGTCTATTAGCTCAAGTTTCCTATTACTTTTCAGTTCTATGAGATAAGGAAGAGGGAAAGGACCAGATTTCTTAAGGCAGATGGTGCTTTAGATAATAATCACAAGCTGAACTGTTAATTAGCCAAAAGGCTTGGAAGCTATCAAAAGTATATGTCAGTGTCAATTCATCAAAGATGGACATTTAAAACTGCAAAAACTGTAAAAATAACTGTTGATCATACAAAATGCTGAATGTATGAATTTTGTAAGTGGATATCATTTCATATCTGGACATTATAAATACCAGTTATCAGATGGCATATAACCTTTGCTGAATTGGGAAGTGTTTTCAATATCTTGCATAAACAATGCTGGTATGATGTCATGGCAAGATTTCCACTGATTGATTTGGAAAAGTATAAGCAACTAGGAAACAATTGCTAGTAGGACTCATTCTTGATCAAACTCTCTTTGAACACTTACGCACTCTTGAAAGAACTTCTTTCCTACTAACAGTTCACTCACTGTAATGAAGTACAACCTGCCCGGAGGCAGAAAAAGCAGAGGTATACAAAAAGGAAGACAAGCAACCTCGGGGTTGGACAGGAGGGGGCGTCTAAGGACAGGAGAAAAACTACAACTCCCTGGTTCCTTGAGCATCTAAGAGAATCATGGGCCCAGGAAGAGGCTGAGTTGATAGCCTCTTCCTGGGCCCATGGTGAGTCCGATTCAGCTGAATCAATGTTGGTTAAGGAAGAGGGTGTGCCCGAGTGGGAGAGAAAGTATGAGAAGAGCTGTTCTTCTGACACAGAGGAGGAACATAAGAACATAAGAACATAAGAAAATGCCATACTGGGTCAGACCAAGGGTCCATCAAGCTCAGCATCCTGTTTCCAATCCAGGCCATAAGAACCTGGCAAGTACCCAAAAACTAAGTCTATTCCATGTTACCATTGCTTGTAATAGCAGTGGCTATTTTCTAAGTCAACTTAATTAATAGCAGGTAATGAACTTCTCCTCCAAGAACTTATCCAATCCTTTTTTAAAACCCAGCTACACTAACTGCACTAACCACAACCTCTGGCAACCAATTCCAAAGTTTAATTGTGTGTTGAGTAAAAAAGAACTTTCTCCGATTAGTTTTAAATGTGCCACATGCTAACTTCATGGAGTGCCCCCTTGTCTTTCTATTATCCAAAAGAGTAAATAACCGATTCACATCTACCCGTTCTAGACCTCTCATGATTTTAACCACCTCTATCATATCCCCCCTCAGCCGTCTCTTCCCAAAGCTGAAAAGTCCTCACCTTTTTAGTCTTTCCTCAAAGGGGAGCTGTTCCATTCCCCTTATCATTTTGGAAGCCCTTCTCTGTACCTTCTCCAATGCAATCATATCTTTTTTGAGATGCGGCGACCAGAATTGTACACAGTATTCAAGGTGCGGTCTCACCATGGAGCGATACAGAGGCATTATGACATTCTCCGTTTTATTCACAATTCCCTTTCTAATAATTCCCAGCATTCTGTTTGCTTTTTTGACTGCCACAGCACACGATGCCGCAGCACACGATTTCAATGTGTTATCCACTATGATGCCTAGATCTCTTTCTTTGATTGTAGCACCTAAGATGGAACCTAACATTGTGTAACTATAGCATGGGTTATTTTTCCCTATATGCATCACTTTGCACTTATCCACATTAAATTTCATCTGCCATTTTGATGCCCAATTTTCCAGTCTCACAAGGTCTTCCTGCAATTTATCACAATCTGCTTGTGTTTTAACTACTCTGAACAATTTTGTATCATCTGCAAATCTGATTATCTCACTCATCGTATTTCTTTCCAGATCATTTATAAATATATTGAAAAGTAAGGGTCCCAATACAGATCCCTGAGGCACTCCACTGCCCACTCCCTTCCACTGAGAAAATTGACCATTTAATTCTACTCTCTCTTTCCTGTCTTTTAGCCAGTTGCAATTAGGGATGTGAATCGTTTTTCGACGATTTAAAATATCGTCCGATATATTTTAAATCATCAAAAATCGTTAGGGCCACGATACAATACCAATTCCCCCGATTTATCGTCAAAAAATCGTAAATCGGGGGAAGGGGGAGGGCAGGAAAACCGGCACACTAAAACACCCTAAAACCCACCCCGACCCTTAAATTAAATCCCCCACCCTCCCGAACCCCCCCCCCAAATGCCTTAAAATACCTGGGGGTCCAGCGGCGGTCCGGAACGGTCATTCAGCGGGGTCCGGAACCCCCGCTGAACGACCTCCTGCAGTCGATCTCCTGCCGGCGCCATTTTCCGTACGGAAAACGATTCGCGGCAGGAAATCGTCTTTAAGATCATGAGAGGTCTTGAACGAGTAGATTTGAATCGGTTATTTAAACTTTCGAATAATAGAAGGACTGCGGGCATTCCATGAGGTTAGCAAGTAGCACATTTAAGACTAATCGGAGAAAATTCTTTTTCACTCAACGCACAATAAAGTTCTGGAATTTGTTGCCAGAGAATGTAGTTAGTGCACTTGGTGTAGCTGGATTCAAAAAAGGTTTGGATAAGTTCTTGGAGGAGAAGTCCATTAAGAGCTATTAATCAAATTTACTTAGGGAATGGCCACTGCTATTATTTGCATCAGTGGCATGGGATCTTCTTAGTGTTTGGGTAATTGCCAGGTTCTTGTGGCCTGGTTTGGCCTCTGTTGGAAACAGGATGCTGGGCTTTATGGACCCTTGGTCTGACCCAGCATGGCAATTTCTTATGTACAGTTGTTAGGTTTTGTAGGTTTTGTAGACCCTTGGCCTGAGGTGGGAGTTGACACTACCTGAGGGGTTGGGCCCCACAGGACCCCACCATCGGGAGTCAAGGTGGAATGGAAACACAGGCAACAGGACCACGGCTGTGGCCCAGGAGATAGGAGGCACCGAAGAGCTGTTTGTGTCACAGCCACGTGACTGCAGGCACCTGCACTGAAGCAGTACTGCGGGGTGCCCCGAGGAGCGGGGTCTGAGAGAGACAGTTCCAAGGTATCACAATGCTGGGCAGGTCAGGTGCTAGGATATACCAGAGGGAGGATCTCCAATGCAGAGACGCATAGGACAGGCCCCGAGGAACAGGGAGCGTGGAGACAGGATCTCTGGTGTAGTAGCGCTGAGGCTACCACAAGAGCGGAGAAGTGTAGAGACAAGATCTCTGGTATGGTAATGCTGAGGCTACCCCGAGGAGCGGGGAAGCGTAGAGACAGGATCTCTGATGTGGTAATGCTGAGGCTACCCTGAGGAGCGGGAAGTGTGGAGGCAAGATCTCTGGCGAAGTAGTGCAGAGACAAAGTCCCAGGAAAGGAAGCACAGAGTAGGCCCCCGAGGAGCAGGTACTCAGAGCCAGAATCCTCAATCTGAGAGCAGAGGTCCAAGGCAGGAACCTCAGGTCTGGAGAACAGGAACAAGCACCAGAAGAGCTCAGGGAACTCGTTGCCAAGTCTGTTAGTGTAGGCCAAAGGAGGTGCTTAAATAACTCAGGCTTGTAATGTCATCAGCTGGGAACGACCTGGAATTCACGCTATTGGGCCTTTAAAGGGAGGACAGATGGCACATGCACGCATCTAAGGAAGCCCGGAGTTGGAGCATAGGTCAGCAGCGTCCCAGCCGCCACATGGAACATGGAGAGTCAGGAGGAACACGGCGGTAGCAGCTGGCCACAGCCGCGAGGTCACCAGGCATGGAGAGCCAGGCATGACATAACGTGAATTGGGTTGGCCGCGGATGGCTGCGCCCAACGATCATAACAACAGTTGGGACATACTTCAACAAACACACTGCTACTGCCTCCCAGGCTTAAGAAGCCATTCCAAGGGCCTCAACACAACAATGCTGTGTCCCCAACACTGCCAGCTGGGCCACACTTCAACAATTATTGAAAGAGCTCAAGGAAACTGCAGACCAGTAAGTCTAACGTCCATGCCAGGCAACATGGTAGAAATTGTCATAAAGGAAAACTTGCTGAAAATATAAATAGGCATTGTTTAATGGGACAAAGTCCACATGGATTTAGGAAAGGAAAGACTTGCCTCTCCAATTTGCTTCATTTTTTTGAGGGCATAATAAACATGTGGATAAAGGTGAGCCAGTTGATTTAGTGTATCTGGATTTCCAGAAAGCATTTGAGAAAGTTCCTCATTAAAGACTTCTTAGGAAACTAAAATGTCAAGGGATAGGGAGTAATGTTCCATTGTGGATTGCAAACTGGTTAAAAGATAGAAAACAGAAAGTAGGGCTAAATGATAAATTTTCCCAGTGGAGAAAGGTGAATAGTGGAGTGCCCAAGGGATCTGTTCTGGGACCACTGCTTTTGAATATATTTATAAATGACCTGGAAATGGGAACAACAAGTTGTTACAGAAGGGGGACCTTAGGAAGCCTTGACTTCTGTTATGTTACGGGAACGCTGGGAGAGCAATCTGAACTTGAGAGGAATGTGTGTCCTTGGACCTCAGCACGATCCCAGAAGAATCCAAGACCACACCGCGGGTTGGCGAGACATGTCCCAGCATGGGCGAAGACAAAGTCTGACCCCCTGCCGGACCTACATGCTTCTGGAAGCCAACAACATTATGTTGGTATTTGAACAGTCCTCCGACCATTCCCAGCCCTTTTGGACCTGCCACTGGATATCGGCAAGAAGCAGCAGGCTGGACTGAGGATGAGGGCAGACGGAGGCCTAGTGACACAGAAGACTCAACAAGACGAGAAGATACTAGAAGTGGATGAGGATCTTGGAAGACTCTCGACGAGATGAGGAACTTGGAAGACTCTTGGACGAGACGAGAAACTGGGAAGGTTCAGACATTGGCACTGTCTCTCAGGGCACCTTACACAGTCCACCCACGGGACTGGTCATGGACCACCCTGTCCCACTGCGCGCCCTACACAACCTGAAGAGGCTGGTCACAGACCACGCAGAGAGCGAGACAAGCGCAGGAAGGGAATCCAGCTGAGACGAAACTCCAATGATGAAAGGTGTCATCCGGAGAACCACAGGAGCTGGAGGGTCAAGAGGACTCGGAAGCACAGGAAGAGGATCCAGCTGAGATGAGACTCCAATGACAAGAACAGGAACTGACAGAACGGATTTACCCCAACAAGATGTCATCTGGAGAACCAAGGGAGCTGGAGGGTCAGGAGGAGCGGAACCTCGGAACATCAGGAAGCCTGGAACATCAGGAAGTGGAACATCAGGAAGCCTGGACTAGAAACCTCGAAACATGAAGACATGGAACATCAGGAAACCACAAAGACTCAGGAAGCAAGATGAGACATGGAGCTCCAACGAAGAACAAAGGACCTGATGGAGCGCTGGAAGATGAGACTTCCAGGAGCAAGTAACTCCATTGCAAGGCCAGGCTGAAGCCCTTATATAGGGCTGAGACAGGAAACAGTCCTTAGGTGGGGCCCAGGACATATCTGGCCATGGACCCTTTAAATCTGGTAAGGAGGTGTGGCCGCGCACCTAGAGCAGATAACAGGAAGCTGTGCAGGACCATAGTCAGCGGCCCTGCACAGACTTAGTCGATGGAGAAGCAGGGCTGGGCCGAGGAGCAGGCCCCGACGTCTGCAGCGGCTCCTGCCACTGCAGGAGGGAACGAAGGCGGCTCCGGCCACCAGGAAAGCCCGGGGACTGCAGCCTCCAGCCGCAAAGATGAAGTTGACGTCGGCGCCGGCCCCAGCCATGTTCAGGCACAGCTGCAAGGCCCGCCATGCCGGGGAGGCACCCCGGTCCGTAGTTCCCGCTGTGGTGAAGATGACGAACTGACTGCAGCACCTGTTGTGAAGAGGATCAGCGTCTCCATGCCGCGTTGAAGAAGGCAAGACCAAGGTGAGAGGCCTGCTCGCGGGGGAAGGCTCCACTGGCAGGATTCATAACACAAGTGAGGTGATCAAATTTGGCAATGACACAAAATTATTCAAAGTTGTTAAATCTCAAGACTATTGTGAGAAATTGCAAAAAGACCTTGAAAAACTGGGAGATTGGGCATGCATATGGCAAATTAAATTTAATGTGGATAAGTACAACATGAAAGTGATGCACTTAGGGAAAAGTGACCCCAAAAATGGCATCAATAGCCCCTGTCACATGGTAAGGGCAAAGGGCCATCAGCGCCATTTTGTTTACTGGCAGCCGACAGCCCGTGAGTGGGAGATCGCTCCTGGGACCCCTGCTGGACCACAAGGTACTTTAGAAAAGTTTTGGGGGGTCGGGAGGATGGGGGATTCTAAATAATGAGATTTACAGGGTTGGGGTGGGTTTGAGGGTTGTTTTTGTATACCCTTTCTTCTCGCCTCCCCCCCCCCCCCCCAACCAAAATGATAAGAGAAGCCCACAAAAATGTCATGGGGTTTTCCTATCGCTTTCAGGGACCCCCCGATGTTTGACAAGTTTGAAAATATCATCCGATATTTTCAATCGTCAGAAAAACGATTCACATCCCGATTGAAATCTTGATTCCCCTTTTTATGATTTTTGGTCCCTTTGTACCTTGGGATGTTTCCTGCCATGTTTTCTGCTTTGCTCCCTCTTCAAGGTGCCTTAGAGTGCTGATGCCATTTTTGGGGCACTTTGCCTCTCGTGATGCAATTAAGTGTTCATGTCACTATTGCTGCCATCCTCTTCTTCCATCTTGGGATGTTCTTCCTCCTCTTGCTTCTTCTTTGCTCCTCTCATGGTATTTTGTAGAACTCTTGCCAATGTTGGAAGCCTGGTATTCCTTTGTCCCTTTGCGAAGCATTAGGCTACTTTTTTTTATTCCACTTTGCCACTAAGTACCTTGCAGTTCTTTCCCCTTCTGATGATTTCTTCTCACAAATTTCATTAGAATTGATAAGAAAATCACTATTCTGAAGCCCAGAATAGACTGCTGCTCTTCCCCCATAGCTTTTAATGGCAAATAAACTATTTTTTTTTCTGGTATTGAAACTAATGAAACAAATTTGGATCCCAATGAAACGAATGAACTAAATGATTTTTTTTTTCTGCACAACTTTACATAATATCCAGGTTTGACTAGTGTAACATTGTATATATGGGCTTTCTCCAGTCATTGGTGAAACAACTTCAATTAATACAAAATACTAGAGATGTGAATCGTGTGATCGATCGTCTTAATGATCGATTTTGGCTGGGGGGGGAGGGAATCTGTTCGTCGCGGTTTTGTTTTTTTTTTAATCGTTTAAATCATAAATCGGGGGAGGGCGGGAAAACCGGCACACTAAAACAACCCTAAAACCCACCCCGACCCTTTAAAATAAATCCCCCACCCTCCCGAACCCCCCCAAAATGTTTTAAATTACCTGGGGTCCAGTGGGGGGGTCCCGGTGTGATCTTCCACTCTCGGGCCACGGCGGCGTTAATAGAAATGGCGCCGGCGCTACCTTTGCCCTGTCATATGACAGTTGTCATATGACAATTAATACAAAATACTAGAGATGTGAATCGTGTGATCGATCGTCTTAATGATCGATTTTGGCTGGGGGGGGAGGGAATCTATGGGCTTTCTCCAGTCGTTGGTGAAACAACTTCAATTAATATAAAATACTAGAGATGTGAATCGTGTGATCGATTGTCTTATTGGTCGATTTTGGCTGGGGGGGAGGGAATCTGATCGTCGCGGTTTTGTGTTTGTTTTTTTTTAAATCGTTTAAATCGTAAATCGGGGGAGGGCGGGAAAACCGGCACACTAAAACAACCCTAAAACCCACCCCGACCCTTTAAAATAAATCCCCCACCCTCCCGAACCCCCCCCAAAATGTTTTAAATTACCTGGGGTCCAGTGGGGGGGTCCCGGTGTGATCTTCATATGACAGGGCAAAGGTAGTGCCGGCGCCATTTTGGTTCCTGTCCTCCGACGTCACAAGCGCAGGAGATCGCTCCCGGACCCCCGCTGGACCCCCAGGGACTTTTGGCCAGCTTGGGGGGGGCCTCCTGACCCCCACAAGACTTGCCAAAAGTCCAGCGGGGGTCCGGGAGCGACCTCCTGCACTCGGGCCGTATTGCCGTATTGCAAAATGGCGCCGGCCATACGGCCATACGGCCGGCGCCATTTTGCAATACGGCAATACGGCCATACGGCCGGCACCATTTTGCAATACGGCCCGAGTGCAGGAGGTCGCTCCCAGACCCCCGCTGGACTTTTGGCAAGTCTTGTTGGGGTCAGGAGGCCCCCCCAAGCTGGCCAAAAGTCCCTGGGGGTCCAGCAGGGGTCCGGGAGCGATCTCCTGCGCTCGTGACGTCGGAGGACAGGAACCAAAATGGTGCCGGCGCTACCTTTGCCCTGTCATATGACAGGGCAAAGGTAGCGCCGGCGCCATTTCTATTAACGCAGCCGTGGCCCGAGAGTGGAAGATCACACCGGGACACCCCCCCCCCCCCCCACTTGACCCCAGGTATTTTAAAACATTTTGGGGGGGTTCGGGAGGGTGGGGGATTTATTTTAAAGGGTCGGGGTGGGTTTTAGGGTTGTTTTAGTGTGCCGGTTTTCCCGCCCTCCCCCTTCCCCCTTCCCCTCCCCCTCCCCCGATTTACGATTTTTGACGATAAATCGGGGGAATTCCTATTGTATCGCACCTCTAACGATTTTTAATGATTTAAAATATATCGGACGATATTTTAAATCGTCAAAAAACGATTCACATTCCTACAAAATACCACAGCAATGATTTTGGGGAGATGGGAGGAATTGGTTATAGGAACTATTTCTCTTCTTTATTGCAAGTTTGCATTGATTGCTGCTTATGGAATACCAAAATAAATTCATGCTGTTAAGATTAACTTATAAGATTTTATATGACATGAGGCCTTAGTATTTGGTTTGGCAAATTGGTGACCTACTTTGCCGCCACCCAATCCCCTTCGTAGCTTAAGATCCTCACAGAACAAACTCCTGAGGGTACTCACAAAGGAGATGGATTTGTACAGACTGATAGAAGTTTCCGGGTGGCAGTCCCTTGCCTTTGGAACCGTTTGCTAAAATACATTTTACTCCAATCAGATTACTGATGTTACCACGAAGCAGTGAAAACAAGGTTGTTTTCCCATGCTTTTGGGTTTGTGTTGACATTATTTTAGGTGCCAGTCATTTCAAATGGCTACTCTTCTTTCTTTCTTGAGAGTGAATAGTCCTTCACTGTATGAGTTCCTAATACAATCATACTTTTCAACTGACAAAGGAGGAAAACAGCAACTAATTCTTGTTTGTAATCAATCCAAATAACCTAAATTAAGAAATGGAGTGTCATCATATTTTGTCTGAACAACCAGGGAAAACATTCCCAGATTCCCATCTGAGGCACACATTAGAATTTATCACATCCTAATTTTCTGATGTGAACAAGTGTTATCAGCTGAGCTCAGGATATTTTCTTTTCATTCTTATGTGTTATTGTTCACATTGTTCAAATGCTGAAAAATGTACACTGAGTATGCCAACTTTGAATATCCAAATTCATTGCTGAATAAATCATAAGAACTATTTTCTCATATAAATAAAGCAAGTTTGCTTACCTGTAATAGGGTTTTCTGTGGACAGCAGGATGAATTTGATTATTCATAGATTACATCGTCTGACATCACCAATGACCATCATTCATAGCTCAGTAAATCTTTACTGAGCATACACACGAGTTCTCAAGCATACATTGCCTTTTGAGCCCCTTAGTCTTTTGCAGAGCTTATGTCTCTTAAGATGCTGCTGCGGAACAAGCCCACAAGCTGCCTTTCACCTCTCTGCCGGACAGATGCCAGCCATGTGCTCTCCCTGTGGCATGGAGTCCTGATGCTGCCATTGAAGCAGCAGCCTGAGTACTGCCATCACCTGCCTCTTAACAGCTCGAGTGCCACTGATGCATTGCGACCCTTCTGCCTTACCTCTTTTTCTCCCCTTTCTCTCTCTTTGGGCAAGATGGCTGCCTCCAGTACCAAGTGCCGAGGGCCTCGGCGTTCTCAAACCAGCATGGGCATCCCCATCCGCCATGCTCACTCCCGTGGCCTCTTAAAGCACGAGCGCACATCTCCTATGCTCAAATACACGTCATGGCAGAAAACTCAGGGGCGGCCCCACCGCATGACGTCAGTACCTCTGGGTATATCTAGCCTCCACCTCCGCTACCACCTTGAGTTAGCAAAGGCTTCGCTACTCTGACTGCTCTAAGCTGCACGCTTAGCTACTTTCACGCTAAGGGCCTCGCTCCAGTAGAAGTTCTAGACACCCGCTCCTCGGGGGTCTCTCGCTTCCAACTTCCCTTCGGGGTTCCTCTCTAACTACCACTCCTCGGAGGTCTTTTCTCCTTTCTACTTTCAGGATATTGGACCATTGGGTACTCGCTCCTCGAGGGCCTATCTCCCTTCTATCCTGCACCACGGCCTTCAGTCCCACCATTCTACCACCAGGAAGACGCCTTCATCCTGTGAGTAACTCTATGAACTGGCGCTCCAACTCCACCCACCATCCGTGGCGTAACCCTCACTGCGGGCTCCCGCCTATCATGAACATCCGGGTGAAACTATACTTCTGAGCCTGTGGATCAGTGCCTTATCTTTCTGCTTTCACCATCTATCTACAGCAGTACAATAAAGACTCTCTCCATACTGTATCTGCTATTTGTGTCAGCCAATCGCAGTGGTTACCCACGGGGCCCCTCCCCATGGGCGTGGCCATCTCCATTGCAACCAAGGGTCCATAATGCCACAAACACAACAGATTGCTAACTCTATGGACTCGGCTCAGTTCGCAGCCCTGCAGGCCATCCCTGGCCTAGTCCAGCAGATCACAGAACAACAAAAGTCTTTGGAGAGCCTAGCTACTGACTTCAATCAGTTACACACTCAACTGAACTCTTCAGCTCCTCCTGTGAAGGAATTGCTGTCGCCAGTGGTAACCCTTAATACCACTGTACCTTTATCCACATCTACCCGATTTACGGGTGAAGCCAAGATGTGCAGAGAGTTCATTAATCAATGCAGCATGCATTTTTCATTACAGCCTACACTCTTTCCCACTGAAGCTTCAAAGACCACCTATATCCTGTCATTCCTTAAAGAACGAGCCCTGGCCTGGGCGTCACCGTTATGGGAACGTGAAGATCCTATCCTGAATGACCTACCAGGATTTCTACAACTTTTTAAGTCTGTGTTTGATGACCCAACTCGCCAGGCCATCGCTTATCTGCCTTGCTCAACCTTCAGCAAGGTAACAAGGCACTTACAGACTTTGCTATTGAATTTAAGACTCTAGCATCCGAACTATATTGGGACACTGGATGCTTACATGCCATATTCATGGAGGGTCTCAACTCTCGCATAAAGGACAAACTAGTGGCTCGCGATTTGCCTGAATCCCTTGAGTCCCTGATAGAACTAGCAGGGAGAATTGACCGCCGTATCCGCGATCGTACTCAAGAGGCTAAGAGTCCACAAAAGTCTACAGTGGGGGCTAACTATCCTAAACCTGTGCTTATTAGAGATGTGAATCGTGTGCCCGATCATCTTAACGATCGGGTTCGGCTAGAGGGGGGGAAAAATCTGATCGTGGGTGATGTGGGTGAAGTGAATCGGAATTGGTTCCGATTCACATCGTTATTTTTTTTGTAGTGAGGCCCGACCCTTTAAAATTAACCCCTTACCTTCCCCCACCCTCCCGAACCCCCCCAAAACTTTTTATGATTACCTGGTGGTCCAGTGGGGGCGCGGGGACCGATCTCCCGCTCTCGGGCCATCGGCGCTATTTTGGCTGCCACTCAAAAATGGCGCCGATGGCCCGAGAAAAAAAAAACCCACCCGACCCTTTAAAAATGACCCCTTAGCTTCCCCCACCCTCCCAAGCCCCCCAAAACATACCTGGTGGTCTAGTGGTGGTCCCGGGAACGATCTCCCATTCTCAGGCCGTCGGCTGCCACTCATAAAGATGGCGCCGATGGCCCTTTGCCCTTACCATATGACAGGGTATCCGTGCCATTGGCCGGCTCCTGTCACATGGTAGGAGCACTGGATGGCCGGCGCCATCTTTAAAGATGGCGGTGGCCATCTTTAAATACAGCGGTGGCCATCTTTAAAGATGGCGGCGGCCATCTTTACGAGGGTGGCGGCCATCTTTAAATATGGCGCCGGCCAGCCAGTGCTCCTACCATGTGACAGGGGCCGGCCAATGGCACGGATACCCTGTCATATGGTAAGGGCAAAGGGCCATCGGCGACATCTTTATGAGTGGCAGCTGACGGCCTGAGAACGGGAGATCATTCCCAGGACCACCACTACTAATTGGGCTACCTTGGAACTGTCCTGGTGGGGACCAGACAGTCATGATCGGTGTCTTGCAGAAGTTTCACTGCTCATCTGCATGCCCACTACACCATCATTACCTGGCTTACCTCCACAATATGCATCCTTCCAGGATGTTTTCTCCAACTTCTCAGCAGGTCTGAGCATAATCAGTACTTCATCTTTCTACTGCCTAAGCCCTTTGTCAGGCCTCAGTCCTTTGTCAGGCCTCAGCTTGAATATGAGATTTAGTCTGGGGCATCTATCTATGGCTACTCAAATATTAGGAAAAATGCAAAAACAGAACCACTAAGCTAATAAAAGGGGACACAAGGGCTTATGTATGTTGTTTGCCCTTAGGGAAAATGACACGATTGGCTGAGCATTCAGTTACACTCTACAAGTATATACTAGAGGTTTTCTTGGTATCCTGTGTGCTCCAGGAACAGCCCCCTGTGGCAGGGCAGGGGCAAGCAATTCCACTCCTCAAGGACCAAGGGCCGCTCGAGTTTTCAGAATAACATTAATGAGTGTGCACGAGAGAGATCTGCATGCACATTGACTTAGCTGTAAGCATGTATGTTTCAGGTATTTTCACTGGGATTATCCTAGATGCCAAACCAATTTGTAGCTCTCAGGGACCAACGGGAATTCCCCGCTGGTCCAAGGGTACATTGATTTCACTGCCTGCAGAGGAAAAAATGTCTCTTCTCCCAAGGAAGATGGTCATTTCTAAAGGACTAAGGGCCTGATTCGCCAAGGTTTTTTTCCTGGAAATAAAACGTAATGAATCAGGCCCTTAATTATTTAAGCAAATTACAAATGTTTTGGAAGAAAAATCTCTTCTGTACTTTTATTGTAAAATTTAATCTGATCTTCGTATTTGGGGATGGGAAGGAATTTTTTAACGTTTCACAAATGGCTATAGTTTGTTTCATTTTCTGCCTTGCTATGGAGAGATAACTGATAAACAATTAGGAAACTGCATGATTGGGCTTCATACGACCTGAGCAAATCTAACAAAATGCTTCTTGTACAGCTAATCGCTCAGTAAAATGTATGAATATAAGGTCACTTGGAATTTTGCTTGGTTGCTTTGTGAATTGCATTTGGATATTTATTTATTTATTTACTTATTTAGGCATTTTATATACCGTCGTTCCATTTATAGATCACAACGGTTTACAAAAAGACAATTAACAGACAAACTAACACACAATTAACAGACAAATATGGAATGGTTACAGAGGTGGTATACTAAGGATGCAATTTATCTGTTAAATCTATCAAGTTCAATTTTCTAAATCATATTCACTTTGATCTAGTACAAAAAACATAGAGTTTGGATAATGTAAATACAAAGTTATGGTTTTCATCGTTTTTCTGACAATTGAAAATAACATATGATATTTTCAATGTCGTCAGAAATCGGGGGCTCCCCGAAACCGATAGGAAAACCCCAAGAAATTGTCCGTGGGGATCTCTTATCGTTTTGGGGGAGGGGGGAAAAGGGCAACCCCTAAACCCACCCTGACCCTTTAAAACATATCCCTTAGCTTCCCCTACCCTCCCGACCCCCCCAAAACTTTTTAAAATTACCTGGTATTCCAGTGGGGGTCCCGGAAGCGATCTCCTGCTCTCGGGACGTCAGCTGCCACTATTAAAAATGGCACTGATGGCCCTTTGCCCTTACCATGTGACAGGGTATCCATGCCATTGGCTGGCCCCTGTCACATGGTAGGAGTAATGGATGGCCAGTGCCATCTTTAAAAATGGCGCAGGCCATCCAGTACTCCTACCATGTGACAGGGGCCGGCCAATGGCATGGATACCCTGTCACATGGTAAGGGCAAAGGGCACAGCCAATGGCATGGATACCCTGTCACACAGTAAGGGCAAAGGGTGCAGCCGATAAAAAAAAACCCGATTGGACTGCACGAAAAAAATTTCACGATGTGAATCGGAACCGATTCCGGTTCCGATTCACATCTCTAGTTTTCATATCTTCATCAGTGAGTTGTTTTGAGGATCTTGCATTCTGTTATTTGATTTATAATTCAAGGTTTGATTAAATACCTTATCTGTCCTTATTTTTGTGGTTCTGTATATTCTGATGTCTCTAGGTTAAATTTTATGTGTTCATAAGAGTTGTGTTTTTAAGACAGGCTAAGAGAAAATTTGAAAAGAAGTTGGCCGTAGAGGCAAAATCTCACAGTAAAAACTTTAAAAAATATATCCAAAGCAGAAAGCCTGTGAGGGAGTCAGTTGGACTGTTAGATGATTGAGGGGTTAAAGGGCACTTAGAGAAAATAATGCCATCGCGGAAAGATTAATTGATTTCTTTGCTTCGGTGTTTACTGAAGAGGATGTTGAGGAGATACCCGTACTGGGGAAGGTTTTCATGGGTAATGATTCAGATGGACTGAAGCAAATCATGGTGAACCTAGAAGATGTGGTAGGCCTGATTAACAAACTGAAGAGTAGTAAATCACCTGGACCGGATGGTATATACCCCAAGGTTCAGAAGGAACTAAAAAATGAAATTTCAGACCTATTAGTAAAAATTTGTAGCCTATCATTAAAATCATCCATTGTACCTGAAGACTAGAGGGTGGCTAATGTAACCCGAATATTTAAAAAGGGTTGCAGGGGCGATCCAGGAAACTACAGACCAGTTAGCCTGACTTCAGTGCCAGGAAAAATAGTGGAAAGTGTTCTAAATATCAAAATCACAGAACATATAGAAAGACATTGTTTAATGGAACAAAGTCAGCATGGCTTTACCCAAGGCAAGTCTTGCCTCACAAATCTGCTTCACTTTTTTGAAGGAGTTAATAAACATGTAGATAAAGGTGAACCGGTAGATGTAGTATGTATTGATTTTCAGAAGGCATTTGACAAAGTTCCTCATAAGAGGCTTCTAGGAAAAGTAAAAAATCATGGGATAGGTGGAGATGTCCTTTCATGGATTACAAACTGGCTAAAAGACAGGAAACAGAAAGTCGGATTAAATGGACAATTTTCTCAGTGGAAGGGAGTGGGCAGTGGAGTGCCTCAGGGATCTGTATTGGGATCCATACTTTTCAATATATTTATAAATGATCTGGAAAGAAATACGATGAGTGAGGTAATCAGATTTGCAGATGATACAAAATTGTTCAGAGTAGTTAAATCACAACCAGATTGTGATAAATTGCAGGAAGATCTTGTGAGACTGGAAAATCGGGCATCCAAATAGCAGATGAAATTTAATGTAGATAAGTGCAAGGTGATGCATATAGGGAAAAATAACCCATGCTATATTTACACAATGTTGGGTTCCATATTAGAAGCTATCACCCAAGAAAGAGATCTAGGTGTCATAGTGGACAATACATTGAAATCATCGGTTCCGTGTGCTGCAGCAGTCAAAAAAACAAACAGAATGTTGGGAATTATTAGAAAGGGAATGGTGAATAAAATGGAAAATGTCATAATGCCTCCTTATCGCTCCATAGTGAGACTGTACCTTGAATACTGTGTACAATTTTGGTTGCTGCATCTCAAAAAAGATATAGTTGCGATGAAGGTACAGAGAAGGGTGAACAAAATGATAAAGGGAATGGAACAGCTCCTCTATGAGGAAAGAATAAAGAGGTTAAAACCTTTCAGCTTGGAGAAGAGACAGCTGAGGGAGGGATATGATAGTGATGTTTAAAATCATGAGAAGTCTAGAACGGGTAAATGTGAATCTGTTATTTACTCTTTTGGATAATAGAAAGACTAGGGGGCACTCCATGAAGTTAGCATGTGGCACATTTATAACTAATCGGAGAAAGTTCTTTTTCACTCAACATACAATTAAACTATGTAATTTGTTGCCAGAGGATGTGGTTAGTGCAGTTAGTGTAGCTGTGTTTAAAAAAGGATTGGATAAGTTCTTGGAGAAGAAGTCTATTACTGCTATTAGTTAGGTTGACTTAGAAAATAGCCACTGCTATTACTAGCAACAGTAACATGGAATAGACTTAGTTTTTGGGTACTTTCCAGGTTCTTATGGCCTGGATTGGCCACTGTTGGAAACAGGATGCTGATTGATGGACCCTTGGTCTGACCCATTATGGCATGTTCATATGTTCTTAATTAATTTTTTAATTTCTTTCTTTCTGGTAAAATACGCAATGCCTCATGCAGAGTTCCAGAGCTTTGGACCTGCTATGGAAAACACAATTTTATATTTGCGTCAGACGAGTGCACTGTATTGTGAGAATAGACAATAGTCTTTTATTTTGAGATCTTAGTGTTCGTGGAGGATTGTAAGGTGATAGTGTCACTCCTTATAATCCACTGTTATTGTCATGAATGATGTTGAATATTATCGTTAAAACTTTAAAGTAGATTCTGGATTGTATTGGTAGCTAATGCAGAGATATCAGCGCTGGTGTAATGTGCTCATATTTCCTAGTTCTATTAATAGTCTTGTTGCACTATTTTACAATAGTTATAGTGGTTTTAAGTGGCCTGATGGAAAACCTAGTAGTAGCAAACAAACAGGTGGAATCGGTATAAAATGGACTTTATTGAATCTTGCCCGACTCTGGCCGAGTTTCGCTCAACGAGCTGCCTCAGGGGCTTTCGAGCCACTTGAATTGGCTCAGATTAGCACAGACTTCACATATATCATAATTGAGGAAGCATTAATCAGCGCACTGACTATTGGACCTGTTTTGAAACAGATACTTTCAACAGCAGACCACTGTGAGGGCAGTGAAATCACAATTCTACTCGCCGCTCAAAACAAATGCTGAGCGGCGAGTAACACTCACACAATAGTCTCTTAGAAGCAGCCCAGGAGCTGGAAAGAAGTAGGCCCTCGAGGAGCGAGTACCTGGTTCCAGGGAACGCTCTGAGAGAGAGATGGTAACTCACTGGTGTAGTAGGCAGCGATGACTTCCTGGCAGAAGTAGTATTCAGTAGCAAGTCCGAGTATGTGGGCCCTCGAGGAGTGAGTACTGGTTCCAGACTGCGATCTGAAAAGCAAAAAGTGAGGCCCCCAAGGAGCGGGTACCCCTGGTAAGTTCGAGGAAGCAGAGTAGCAAGGAAACCCTTTGCTAACTCAATTAGTTATCCAGTGGAGATGATGTCAACTCAGGGGGACGCCCCTGAGATTCTCGCCACTGCTGGTACTTGAGTCGGGGCCGTGCCGCGCACGCACCCTTAGACTGTTGGGAAACATGGCGGAGTGCGGCGTCGAGCCGGTCCGAAGATGCCGGAGGAGAATGGACTGATGACGCCGCAGCAGCCAAACTTCCAACAGGCAAAGAGGGAGTCGCCAAAGAGGTAAGGTAGGCGTAGTGGAGACGTCGGGCAGCGACAGTCGCAACACTGGATACCTAAGTCAAATACTTGATTTGAGGGATTAATTTTAAAATTACCCAGATCTTGGGCAGATGGTTTAACTGTAGGTGAGTTTCCACTCAGTCAGATGATTTTTGGGTTTTAATGTCAGTTTAAGTTGTGCTAGTTCTTGTTGATTACTTTCTTATATGTAGAGAGTATTGGCTGTGTATTCAAAGGATCTAGAGCATGGTATGTAAACAAGCTCCAGACAATTGTCCATGTGGTTCTTGCAAGATGTGTAATATATGCCTGATGGGAGCGGGTTGGCAACATCCTGGTTTGAAATGAAAGTTTTTTTAAAATAAGTCTACAAATTGCAACTCCACAAATGTTGTATATGCCCTGCAATGCCCTTGCAACATGATTTATGTTGGACGCAAAAAAACGGAAGATTCGGACACGCATCCTCGAACATAAAAGCTGCATCAAAACTTTAAAATTGACAGCCCCATTAGTGTCCCATTGTGTTGAAAAGGTTCATCATTTCAGTGATCTCCAGTGGACAATTTTGGAAATGATTAGTGTATCCCTTACAGGGGGTGATGTGATTTCATTCTTGAACAGGCGGGAACAATTTTGGATTTTCTATTTAAAAGCAGTATCTCCTGAAGGTCTTAATGAAATTATTAATTGGTATTCCCTGATCTAGGGGAGATAGGTTGCTGACATCATCACGCTGTTATATGCCTAAAAGATATTTAGTCAGACGCCATTTTTAAAGATCCATTAAAGAGGTTGCAAGTTAAAAAGAAGGCATATGGTCCGGGAAACAAATTGAATTTCTTGTATATTGAGAGCACGTTTAGATCGGAAGGAGAACCCCCTGAAGCAGAGGTGTGATCGAAACATGGCCATGTTGTGATCAGGATGGACACTTGAGATAAGTTCTATAAAGTTTTTTACTCTCCTCTTTTTTAAAGTTAAAACTGTGCCATTTACCCGCGCTGGGACCTTCATGTTGACTGGACACTTTAAATATAATGACAAACAAGCGAATAAAAGACAAAGGAGCATAAAATAAAAATAAAGTAAATAGACCAAAGGTTTACACAGCTTGTTGATATGTGCAAGTTGTATTCATGAAGGTCCATTTTAGTGTAATTTTAGTGTAAAAAAATTTAAAAAATTTTTAAAAAATATACTGGGAACATTGTGGTGTTTTTTGAGATTTTTTGTAGCTTCCTCGGATTACCGAGGTATTGGGGTTTGTTGTTTGAATGTAAAATTGTAACCCATCAGCATATACGAAGAAATGTATTTCTAGATGTATTAGTAATTTAGATAGAGGGAGCGTGTAGATGTTGAATAGTGTTGCTGAGAGGGCTGAGCCTTGAAGGACACCTGTATCACACTGGAAGGTGTCAGATATGTGGTCACCCAGTTTGACTTGGAATGTTCTGCTGGATAAAAATGAGGTGAACCATCTGTGAACCATGCCTTCAGTCCCTATGTTTCTCATCTGACAGCATAGTGTTAGAGAACTGACTGAATTGTTTTTTCAACTTGTTGATTTTGTCTATGAGTGTGGTGGCATATTCATTGCAAGAGATCTTAGTGAAGTTGCATTCCCAAGATGGAAGATGGCAAGTCCTTAATTAAATTGTTTACAGTCTCGAAGATCCGTTTAAAATTAAATATAACTCAGTGAATTTGTTTAGCATAGTATTCTTTTTTTATTTTATTAGTTAGTGTATGGTATTTCTGCCCATCTTCTGATGAAGATTTTTTTGTTTCAGTGCAACGAGGTTCTAGTTACATATAACTAGGGTTTCCAACTGGCTCCAAATTTTCAGGACAAGTTGATCCAGTCCTGGTTTTACCCCATTACAGAGTGGGGCTTCTTGTGCTTTCCCTATTGCATTCCCTAAGAAAAGTAAGACTATATGTACCTGCATGCAGTGGAGAAAAACCAGGACTGGATTAACCTGCCCTGAAAATCTGGATCCAGCTGGCAACTCTACATACAACATTCTCTTAGCAGCAAAGGGATTCTGTTGGATTTGTTCCTCTCTTGACCTTTAATAACCCACTTGTCAGCCCCAAAATTCATGCTAAAAACTGACACAGGAATCATGCTGGTCAGCGGTAGGAGGGCAATCTCCTCCAAGACCTACCTTTAGTGCTGCTCTTTTGCCAGCAGTGTTGTCAAAGTGGCCTTAATCACCTTTTTCCCTCATTCCAGTCCTGTTTCTGAAGCAGGTCCCAATTATAGTGCTTCCTAGCTCTGCTAGCCCCATCAGACAAGAGATTTGAATTTGAGTTTCCTTGGCCACAGTGCAATAGCTTGAGCCATGAGGCTAGCAGGCAGTATTTTAATAAACTATTCATGTTAGCCAAAGTGTTTTCATTTCCTTTATACGTATTGGATGTGTACTCAAAATGTACAATTTCTAATTTATATAGCTGACAGGAGTGATAAAATGAATATCATTTCTCTTTTATTCAGTATGGGCCAGATATTCATACCTATGCGTGGGCGTAGATTTGTGCGCGCAACCCAGCGCGCAGAAATCTACGCCCGATTTTATAACATGCGCGTGCAGCCGCACGCATGTTATAAAATCCGGGGTCAGTGCATGCAAGGGGGTGTACACTTGTGCACCTTGCGCGTGCCGAGCCCTGGGGGAGCCCCGATGGCTTTCCCTGTTCTCTCCGAGGCCACTCCGAAATTAGAGCGGCCTCGGAGAGAACTTTCCTTCCACTCCCCCCTCCTTTCCCCACCTTCCCCTCCCTTGCCCTATCTAACCCGCCCCCCCCAACCCTACCTAAATCCCCCTTACCTTTATTTTTTTATTTACGCCTGCCGTAGGTTGCGCGTGCCGGCCAAGTGCCGGCGCGTGATCCCCAGACCCAGCAGCAGTGGAGAGGCCACTGGCCACGCCCACGCCCCGCCCCCAGACCGCCCGGCCCTGCCCATTTTTTCAAGCCCCGGGACTTACACCCATCCCGGGGCTAGTGCATCGCCGAGCCTATGCAAAATAGGCTCAGCACTCGCAGGAGCGGGTATTCAGGGTTACGTGCATACTATATGCGCTTAACTCTTTTAAAATCTGCCCCTATATGTGTTTCATAGGGGTGTGCATTTGTTTTGAACTTAAATGTAAAACGCAACTTTTTTTTTTTTTAAACTTAAAAAAGTGATGAGGCGAAAACGATCGGATTTCCAACTTATTCAACATAGCTATGTTGAATACGTTGGAAATCGCGATTGTTGATCCTAAATAAAAATTTAAACCCCTCACCCTCCTTAATCCCCCCCCCAAGACTTACCAAAACTCCCTGGTGGTCCAGCAGGGAGTCAGGACGCCATTTCTGAACTCCTTTGCGAGGAGCACGTGACGTCGGCGTCACGTCGGAGTGACGCGGCGTCACGTGATTCCCCGCGCGTTCGCTCCGGGACCCTCGTTGCACCCAAAAGGAACTTTTGGCCAGCTTGGGGGGGGCCTCCTGACTCCCCCAAGCTGGCCAAAAGTTCCGTTTGGGTGCAACGAGGGTCCCGGAGCGAACGCGCGGGGAATCACATGACGCCGCATCACTCCGACGTGACGCCGACGTCACGTGCTCCTCGCAAAGGAGTTCAGAAATGGCGTCCTGACTCCCCGCTGGACCACCAGGGAGTTTTGGTAAGTCTTGGGGGGGGGGGGATTAAGGAGGGGGAGGGGTTTAAATTTTTATTTGCACGTATGGACATAGACTCAACTTATGGAATTCTCCATATGTCCATATTGACCGAAATTGACCCCCCCTTTCGACTTATGGACTTATGAACATAAACTTTTGGTCTGCACATCCCTAGTGTTTCATTATTTCTAACAGCTGTAACTTATATAGGGAATGTTTATGCCATAAATAATTGCATTCACTATAAAATAACTTTAGTGTGCTCAAAATGCTACAAACTAATACATAATGATTACTGTAGACTAGTTCCATGACTCAGGTTGTGCTGGTTATTTAACAACTGGATATGAACTGTGGTAATGATATAACAATTTTATTAAAGTAAACCACGTTGTTTAAGGTGCCAATAAATTTGTACCTATAGCAACAACAACCCTCATTCGGGAGCCAAATTCAGGTTATGCTGGGGCATGAGGAGGAGGAAGAAGATCTTGAATCTTTGTGCATTGAGACTGGTCAGAATTTGGAAGTGTTGCATTTGGGTCCAGGGAGGGAGGACATGTGTCAATGAGTTTTGCCAATTGTGAGTCATGCAGGACTTGTGCCTTCATCTATGAATGATTAGTAGAGTCATTTGAGTGTGCAGTTTGGGAGGAGGGGAGAGGTTCAAAATGGAGGGCAATACAAGGAGAAAAGATAAACTTATATATTACTTTGAATGTACCTTCTCATGCATATCCTCTTCTGAAATTGCTATCCTACCTGTCATGCTGTTTGTGTGTGTTGCGTCCATCGGACTCAGACGGCTTCGTCCCTCTTGCCTCACCTCAATATTTGCTTTCTCCACCAGCCTCGGGAAAATGGCGACCGCCGCATCTGCTTGCCACTCTCTCCGGCATCCCCAGAACGGCTATGGCAAGGCATTCCACCATGATTCAACTGAGGGCCTCCTAGGGTGCGCATGCTACCCACGTCTTTATTCCAACATTGGCACGAACCTCAGGGGTGTCCCCCTCGAGTCACATCACAACATCCGGGTATTTAAGTTGCCCATTTGCTGACTGAATTTGAGTTTGCAAGGATTGGACTTGTCCAGTCTAAGCTATTCTGCCGCTTCTCGCTGCTGCTGGAAGCTCTCCTTACCCTCCGGGGTTCTATTAACTTGGGTAGCCGCTCCTCGGGGGCCCTATACTTCTTTCCAGGTGCCTATCCGATATCCAGGTACTCGCTCCTCGAGGGTCTAAGCTGTCTACCTTGGTGCCTGCTACCATTACTTCTACCTGCTGGGAACTCCACTATTACAGCTATAAGAGTATGAGTAATCTAACATCTACCAGTCTGTCTCACCTACAGCTCCTCATTGAAAATCTGCATTGGAGCTCCTTATACACCATTGTAGGATGGGTCTCCTCAGCCGAGGACCCAAGACTGCTGTTGCAGGAATCTGCTCATTACAGCCACCTATGGTGAACTCTTCAAGCTGTACAATAAAATGAATCTCTGTGTTTGTACATCTGAGTCTAGCCCAGTACTGTAGCTCCCCGCGGGGCTCCTCCCTATGGGAGTGGCCATCACTGCAGCACCTAAGAATCCACTAATACCTCAAAACCCTAACAGTGTGTGTGTATGTGCTAGCATGTTAAGAAATATTATTTCTGAAGATATTATGTAGTAAGTGAAGGCACATGTCAAAGTACGAGTCAGAGATATTCACAGTATTTAAAAAGTGGATTTAATACTAGGTCAGTGTTATCATTTTGAAGCATTAAATGCTGGAACTTGTTACCACAGGATGTGGTGAAAGCTTTTAGTATAGCTGAGTTTATAAAGGGTTTAGACAAATTCTTGGATGACTGGAGAAGTCCATAAACCACTATTAGCCAAGTAGACTTGGGGCAGCCACTGCTTATCCTGGTTATGAGCAAGAAGAATTGGACGTATTCTTTGGGATCGTCCCAGGTACTGATGACTTGGATTGCCCACTGTTGGAGACAGGATGCTGGGCTTGATAAACCTTTGGTCTGACCCAATATATCATTTCTTATGCTTTTTATCTTTCTGTTTTCTCACAGTTCTTTCTCTCTGTGCAGAGAGTGAACATAGACAAAGAGTTAGGACTTGATTCATCCAAATTCTTTTAGGCCTCAGGAATGTAAATAGAGTCAAAAACTCATAGCAACTATTTGAAAAGCAGATATATTCAATAAATATTAGGCAAATAAAGAAAATATTCATCCTGGCCTGAAAACAGATAGTTGGAACACACAGGAGGATTTGCTGCCCTAGACATTCCTTTAACAATCTCCATTCCATCCGTAGACCTGCCAATAAACACCTCTTCACTCAAAAACATAAGTGCCTTCTATTTGTTAGCTCTCAGATCTGAATTTACTGACTTAGGCTTGAGATTGTCATAACCAGCAGGTGCATGGCCTCACCTGCCTATTTTCCATTAAATAGAAGGAGTATTTTTTAAAGCATGTAAATCTCCATTCCTAATTTTTACAAATGGTAGCAGTAATGCTTCATTTCTTACTTACATATAAGGAGGTGGCAAAATCTGTCCCTTATTAGAGTAGTTGTCTTTGTCTTTAAGGCAGCAGTGACCTCAACTACCTGTTATGCCAGCAGTGTCATTTAGATGTCTCAATAGACCCTGCCCCCGGGTTTGATGCCAGGTTAGTGTCAATGCGATAGAGACGTGTACCACTGCCCATGTGCTGCAATGGGCAGAGGGACAACAAAGGTAAGAAACAGAATTCCAAGGTCTGAGAGTGCTCACCATCTCTTCATAGAGTGGTACCTTTGTGCCTGTGTCTATCTACAGCAAAAGCCTGGGGAGGTGATTCTACCAGAAGAAGATTTCTGAAGAAAGAGTGACAGTCTGGACCAGGGAAGGCCTTCTTATTGAGGTTCCTCCACTCATCAGTTTAGTCATCACTAAAACTCCACAACTCCATAGTTTTTCATTTGAAAACTAAAAGTTCTTTTGCCGACACTCAAGATGGGCAACAGAAAGTCCAAAACCATACTGGTACACCATTGCAGTGCTTCTCAACCCAGTCCTCAGGACTCACCTAGCCAGTCAGGTTTTCAGGATATCCACAAGATTAGATTTTCATTGTTTCCATTGTATGCAAATCTATCTCCTGCATAGTCCTTGTGGATATCCTGAAAATTTGACTCGTTAAATGTGCCCCGAAGACTTGGTTGAGAAGCACTGCACTAATGAATAATTCACCACACGGCAGACAAATGCCAAATGGTACAAAAACAATCTCAGTCTCTTTCAATAAAATCCATTCTCTCTCAAACAGGTCTCCTCCCTGAAGCAGAGACCCTTCCTCCCCTGGGTCTGTCCCAGTACTGTTTCAATAAGATAGGTTTCTCCTCCTTTTCTCTCCCCCAATTTTTGCAATTTGATGAGCTTCTCATTGAACTCCTATATCAGACATCAACTCCACAGGATTTCTCTTCTGGTAAGTAGCATTCTCTGTCCTAGAACTCCCACTGAATACCAACCCTCTCTGTGAGTACTTCTCCACATAATTTCTTCAGAGTTGAGTGTGGTTTCCTGCTTCCCTTCTCCTCCCAAGACTTCTTTGGGATTGAATGAACTAGAATCCTAGGCCAGTGTTTTCCAACACTCTCCAGGAGGCACACTTAGCCAATTGGGTTTTCAGGATTGCCACAATGAATATGCATGAGATATGTTTACATAATCTGGGTCTCCAATGAATACAAACCTATCCAATGCATATTCATTATGGTTATCCTGAAAACCTGACTGGTTAGGTGTGCCTCTAGGACAGAGTTGGGAAATGCTGTCCTAAGCTTTCACTTCTCCTAGATTCTTGGTCTCTTTCTACTCTATGTGTCCTGGCCTGCCATGTCCCTTGGCTCTAACCACCTTCCCTGGGCAGGAGTAGCTTCACTCTCCTCTTCCTGGAACCTTCCTTATGGAGGGATTATACCTACTGCTACCACAGTGTGGAGAGATTGGTACCACAGACTCCAACTCCTGGAATCACTTAGATTCAGGACTTTTATTGAAACTCAAATATTGGGGAGCAGCACACTTCATTAACACACCCACTTACACTGACACCCATAGATAAGGGCAGGATCTGTTGAGACCCTGACAAATTTACTGGCACACCAAGTCTGTGGAGACCACTGTGACCATTAAAGTTACAGGCAAAATCTGCTAGTAAGGGGCAGAATTGTATTCCCCTTGCATAGCTATCTATCTATATCTATATACCATATATGTACTAGCAAATACTGTCTGGCATTGCTTTTGTTGTCTGATACATAACAGCTATACATTTTAAAATTGAACAAAAGTGAAAATGGTAAACATTGTTTTATTTTGTTAAATAATTTACAGTAAGACTATAGAAAGCTAGGGAACCTCCATGAACTACATTGACAGTATATTAGATTTTTCTCATGTCTAATTCTAGAAAGCACTAAATAGCAATTATGATAGAAAAAGATTTAAAAGCAACAGTTCTAGGACAAATCCCTGGGGCACTGCACTATTTACTATCCTCCACTGAGAGATGTGACCAGTTAATCTTACTCTCTGTTTCCTGTCTTTTAACCAGTTTACAATCCACAGCAGTGGTGTAGCCTTAGTGTGCCTGGTTAGAGCATGGCCCAACCACTTAGGGCTCAGGCTCTCGCAATCAGGGCTGCCCCACACCAGAAGATTTATTTATTTACTTATTTATTTATTTAAGGCTTTTATATACCGATGTTCATGTACTGGTACATATCACGTCAGTTTACATAGAACTAAAGTTGGGAATTACATCAAACAAGTGGGTACAGATAACAGGGCTAACTTTGTAAGAACTTATAGATAAAGCAGCGAACGGCTTGAAATTAAAATTAAATTATTATAAATATAAATAACATATAAATATAAATAACAGTCAACAAACTTGGATTTACAGTAGACGTGATAAGCATGAGTGCATTATAACATACAGCTAACGGGGAAATAATGAGATTAACCTATAGGGTGGCCACTGGGATTCCCATCCTGCAACAGCCAAAGAAGGAGAGGGCTATCGCAGACCCCATCCCATGGTGGCTGAAAAAGGGGTCTGGTGGTGTGTGTTTGTGTGTGGGAGCCTGTACATGTGTATGCATGAGTGGGAGCCTATGTGTGTGTATGGACATCTGTATGTATGTGTGCATGTAAGTGTGTGCTTATGTGTGGGAGCCTAAGAGACAGGACTTTGCAGACAGAGCATATTAGCAAAATGTACCCAGCATTGCTCAAGTTCTCTGCTTCATAGCTGATATAAATTTTCAAAACCAAACAAAAATGTCAAAAGATGAACATTCTTTTAACATATTAACAAATTAAGAGAAGTACCTCTATGTGTGTGTGTGTGGGGGGGGGGGGGGGGGTTTGAATGCACAGTGTACTTTCCACTGTTTAGGGTATCACCTGATGTCCACAGACAGGCATGACAGTGTGAACGACACAAGCCTTTGAGAGAGAGAGAGAGAGAGTGAGAGAAAGAGAGAGACTGTATATTTATTTTATAGTTGATCTCCCTTCTTCCTTGTAGCAAATGGGCTGTTGGTTGATTTAGATATTTATACTGTCTGTCAATGGCTCATTTTTTATTATAGCAGAATCAGCAAATAGAGCTGTCAAATAACTTTATTACTGGTGAGAGATTGTAGATCAGTCCTGAGTTTGTATGTGTGTGTGTGTGTGCTAGCCTGCTAAGAACTATTACTTCTGAAGATATTATGCAGTAAGTGAAGGCACATTTCAAAGTCTGCAAATCTAAGATATTCAAAGTATTTAAAAAAAGTGGATTAAAACATAAGATAAAGGTTAAATAAATACTAGGTAGGTGTTGTCATTTTGAAGCATTAAGTGCTAGAACTTGTTACCACAGGATGTGATGAAAGCTATTAGTAAAGCTGAGTTTAAAAAGGGGTTAGACAAGTTCTTGGAGGACTGGAGAAGTCCATGAACCACTATTAGCCATGTAGACCTTGGACAGCCACTGCTTATCCTGGCTATGAGCAAGAAGGATTGGATGTTTACTTTGGGATCTTGCTGGGTACTTGTGATATGGTTTGGTCACTGTTGGAGACAGGATGCTGAGCTTGATAGACCTTTGCTCTGATCCAGTATGGCATTTCTTACGTTTTTTTATCTTTCTATTTTCTCAAGTTCTTTCTCTCTGTGCAGGGAGTGAGCATAGAGAAAGAGCTAGGGCTCGATTCACCCAAATCTTTTTTGGCCTCAGGAATGTAAATAAAGTAAAAACTCATAGCATCTGTTCAAAAAGCAGATATTCAAGACATATTCGGAAAATAAAGAAAATATTCACCCTGGCCTGATAATAAATCTAGGAACACACAGGAGGATTTGTTGCAATATTTTATTAACGCCCTCCAATCCATCCCTAGACCTGCCTACAAACAGCTATTAAATCAAACCCATAAGTGCCTTCTATTTGTTAGCCCTCAGATCTGAAATTATTGACATAGGCTTCAGACTGCCATAACTCTAGCAAGTGCATGGCCTCACCTGCCTATTTTCCATTAAATACAAGGAGTATTTTTTTTAATTCCTATTTTAGTGTATACATCAAAGACATTTTAAGAAAAGGGGTAATGTTACAACTGGCCACATATGTACAAAGCTTGCAGGGTCTTTTTACCTAGGGTTGCCAACTTTTAACTGTCAAATTTCTAAACATTTAGAGATGCTGTTTAATATCGTCACTAGGGCCGGTTTTTGGGGTGGGTGAGCCGGGTGGTTGCCCAGGCTGCCATCAGCTAAGGGATGCCCTGAACACTTAGGGGCAGATTTTTAAAAGTACATGAGTGCGTACTTTTGTTCGCGCACCCGGCGCAAACAAGAGTACGCCGGATTTTAATAGATATGCGCGTAGCCGCATGTATCTTTTAAAATCCGGGGTCGGCGCGTGCAAGGCTGTGCAAAATCGGCAGCCTGCACGCGCCGAGCCGCGCAGCCTGCCTCCGTTCCCTCCGAGGCCGCTCCGAAATTGGAGCGGCCTCGGAGGGAACTTTCATTCCGGCGCCCCCCACCTTCCCCTCCCTTCCCCTACCTAACCCACCCCCCAGCTCTATCTAACCCCCCCACCTTTATTATAAAAGTTACACCTGCACCGGCCAGCTGCCGGCGCGCGATTCCCCGGCCCAGGAGAAGTTTCGGAGGCCTTGACCACGCCCCCGAAATGCCCCCAGGCCAGAACCACCCCGCGGCCTCGCCCCCGGAACGCCTCCGATGATGCGCCACCGTGACACGCCCCCCCCGAAACGCTTCCCCAAGAAAGCCTCAGGACTTACGCATGTACCGGGGCTTGCGCGCGCCGCCGAGCCTATACAACATAGGCTTGGCGCGCACAGGGGGTGGAAGGGGCAGCTTTTCGGGGGTTACGCGTGTATCTTACGCACGTACCCCTTTGAAAATCTGCCCCCATGGGGACAGAGGAGGAGAGGCCCAGCATGGTCACAGTGGATCCCATCCCACCGCGATCAAAGAGATAAATTGCGAGGCCATGGTGGATCCTGTCCCGCTGCAGCTGAAGAGAAGACTGGGGTGGGGGGGGCACCATCAATTGAAGGAGTGCTTTTCACCCATGTGCCATCCACCTTAAATCCTGCTCTGATCTTCACTGATGGAGTTTATGCACATGCGACTTTTATTACCATTCTTCACCATTACAAAACAACAGAAACCTATAATTTGCTAGCAGATAAGGACCAATCTAGTTTGCTTAATTACTTTCTGCTACAATGTCTTAGACCACAGTTGATCCCTGGCTTTTTCCTCACTTCTTTGCAATTAATGGTCCCATGCTTTCTTTAATTGTTATTGTCTTTGCATCTATCTCCTCCACTGGGAGGTTGTTCCATGCATCCCCCATCCTTTCTGGGAAAAAAATTTTCCCATATTGTTCCTGCGTCTACCTCTTCAGAGCCTCATATCACGACCACTAGTTCTTGAACTTCTTTATTCTGAAAAAGATTTGCTTTTACCAGCCTAGGGGCGAAATTACTGTTTTGTAACATTCTTTAGGCCTCTGATTAAATCATGGACTGAAGTCTATGTAAGTGACACAAAATAAATAGATCCAACACACTGAATATACAGTAGCCACCAAAGCACATTCGTCTATATTAATTGATGTTCATTTTCAGTTTTTATTGTATTTTTCGTAGAAATTTATCAGTGTTTATTACAACAAACAAAAAAGGGAGAAAATCAGTGGGAAAAAAAGTTAACCTGTTTTTTACACCGATTTTCTCAATTTTTGTTTGTTGTAATAAACACTGATAAATTTCCAGGAAAAATAAAACAATAACTATATTGTATAATTGAAGGGGAAGATGAGACACTAACCTGCAGCATGAGGGCTAAAAATCAGGACATTTCCGAACATTTTATTCAGGACAGTAGCCCAAAAATCTGTACAATCCACAAAAATTCTGGACAATTGGCAACCCTATTTTATACCTGGATTTTGCACTAATTATTAAAATGAAAGTATGCACGTATTTTCACCTTGAAACTTACCTCAGCAAAAGTACCCAGCCATATTTGCAGTCTGCTAATTTGTGTGGGTACTTTTTCCAGCAAAATCTATGCATATACCTTAGAAAATTCACAGGCATGTGCATGGTTCCCAAGCTCGTCCCTACCCCAGTTCTGGGAATGCGTCCCTTACTGTGGGTAAAAGTACACACATCCTTATTACCTATTATAGAGATATGAACAAGATAGGGGTGGTTAAAATATTATTTCTTGTTGTAATAAGGGTTTGTTATAATAGTTAATATACATACCCCTATATTATGGTTTATGTAAAATTTCCAAACATTATTGTTTTGTGAACTTTTTGAAAAATCAATAAATAGAAAATTAAAAAAAAAAAAAGTACACACATCCTTGTATCCACAAATAGGGTGGACAATTTTCTCAAAGCCCATTTCCATAGGTAAAGCATTGTATTACCTGCAGCAATGGCTTTTAAATTACCCTCTTGGTGCATGCCAAAAATAGTATGCTATGTGTGAGTAGCTTAGAGTGCTTGCTAAACCCGAGTCAGAAGACTTTAGCATGTGCATGTGTAAATGAAGAGGCATCACATGCAAATGAGGCTTTCGAGAGTACACAGACAATAGCATGGTATGCTCGCCTTTATGCACTATTTACCATGTGCTCAGTAACACCAAAGCTTTAACATTTGCCTCAGAATAGGTTTTAACATTAGGGAGTAACATTGTCAAAGTAATTTCCGTAGATAAAATCATGTTTTACCTGTAGAAATGGGCTTTTACAAAACAAACCTGCATACTGCTTCTTCGTGTGTAAGATTACCTGGCCTGAGTGGAGACATTCCCGGGGATTTCACTTATATGCATACTTTTGCATTTTCAAAAGAATGCACGGAAATATCCTGAAAATTTTACACACATATAATAGCAGGCATAATTATGTGCGGTTAAATTTGGTGGGATAATTTTCAAAGCAGACTTATTTGTAAAAGTATGCTTTGAAAATTGGAGTAACTTATGTATGTATTCCCTGCCTAATTTAGGAAAACAGTTATTAAATTACCTTCTATGGGGTAATTTTCAAAAGGATTTACACATGTAACTGTAACTACTACTGTAGCAATTTTCAAAAGCCACTTACCAGCATAAAGTGCACTTACGTGGGTAAATCCTATGGACAATTCAATGACATATTTATTTATTTAGCGTTTTTCTATACCGGCATTCATGATACAATCACATCATGCTGGTTTACAAATAACAATGGGTGTAATAACCAAGAACATTAAACAGGTGCATGGAAGCAGTAAAGTTACAATAAAACAGGACTGGTCGAACTAGGGGAAGAAGAAAGAGCTAAAGTAACTAACAGTAATAGAGGTAATTATTTACATTACATATATTTACATTTACATATATTGTAGCATTTTTCAAAAGCCCACTTACACGAGTAAAGTGCATTTACACATGTAAAAACCAATTTTAAGTGTTTAAATGCTTTTAAAAATCAGGCCCTTAGTGTACATGCTATTGAAGAAGCACAACTACCTCCATACATCATTGTGGCTGAAAGATGATGGTAATGTGACACCCTACAGTGTAGAAGGCACAACACTTTTACTGTCTAATAATTCCATAGGGTTTTAAAGCAAGGTATGATTCTGATATAAATGTGAGTAGTTGATCAAAAGCCATTGCAGCCATTCTAAGTCTTGTCCCAGAATGGCAGTCTGGGCACTGAGGCCCGTCTTGAGGTCAATATGGCATATTATTTGACTACAGAGCTCTTTTTGAGAATTCTGAGGCTCATCTAGGCTGTGTATTCTGCTGCCTATGAGCAAGGCTAGAGCCACACAGGGGTCCCGCAGTCATGACTGTGTTAGAACTCGTGGGTTAGTGGACCTTTGGCTCGAGAAGAGAGCTGGTACTGCCCATGGGGAGGAGCCCCACTGGGCCTCACCGTCGGGAGGCTAGGTCAGCAGCAATAGGTGACACAGCCCAGAGAGTACAGAGAGAGGGATGTGGATACAATTGCCAGGATAGCTCCCCCTAGTGGTGAGGAGTTGGGCAGACCCCTGAGGCATGGGGATGCAAGCTGAGTGAGGAGTGCAGAGAGAGAGTGTCCCCAGGGGTGGAGCCACAGAGAGCGTCAGTACAGGAGGTATGACATAGGCTTACCCGAGGAGCGGGGAAGCCCAGGGGTTTCTGGCAATGAAAGAGAGAGCTACCCCGAGGAGCAGGGAGCGAGGTGAAGTCACAAGGTAATTCAAGGCGCTACCCCGAGGAGTGGGGAAGCGCAGCACAGTCACAAGATACACTTCACTCTGCCCCGAGGAGCGGGGGGCGTGACACAGTCACCAAGGTAGGCAATAGCCCGCGGAGCGGGGTACACCTCCATAGATCTCCATGAAGCAGAGTAGTGAGGCAATGGCCTGCAGAATGGGGTACACCTCCGTAGTCTCCACGAAGCAGGGTAGGACGGCAGTGGCCCGCAGGGCAGGGTACACTTACATAGAGTCTTCTCAAGGAGGAGATGTTCCGGGAGTGATCCCGAGGAGTGGGGCCCTCCGAGGAGTGGATAGCTGGAGACAGGAGCAGGGCCCCCGAGGAGCGGTTACCCAAGAGTTACCCAAGAGTGTCTCATGCCAGAAGGAACAGGAACAGGAACCAGATCAGCAGGATTCAGCAAGGAAGGAACTCATTGCCAAGTCGATTAGGGCCACACTCCGATGGAGCTTAAGAGTCCAGGGCTAGTGATGTCATCAAGGGGAGACGCCCCAAGGTCCCCACCCTAGAGTCCATAAGAGGGGCCATGTAGCGCGGGCGCGTGCCTAGGGAGGCCCAGAGGAGACATGGTGGTCGGCAGCATCCTCGCCACCCCGGGGAGTCCAGGAATGGAGCAATGAGTGACGGAAGTGGCTGGGCACAGCCGTGAGTTTCCCCACGGGAGAGACAGAGGTAGAACACACAGTGAGTAATATCGGTCGCAGCCGTCTGAGACAGTCATAACAGTCTGACTTCTCCTCTTCTGCAACTCTTTGTTCTACTTTAACTTTTTCTTCTAGAGTCCAGTGGTTCTCTCTCTCCTGTCATCAGAGCTATGTGCTGTGACCAGTTTAAGAAGCTAGGATCTGGAGTCAGGCGAGAAAGACAACTGAGCATATTTAGTTGAACATGTACAAGCTATTTATTTTTCCCAGCACTACATGACATTTCTCATGCTTTTTAACAATTGTACTTTTATTAGAGATTTGCATCGTTTTTTGTGTTCGTGTCGTTCTTCGTTTTTCGACCGCCATGGAAAATGTCGTTTTTTTTCGGTTCGGGTCTTTTTTTTCACGAAAAATCGATTTTTAGTTAGTGCGCGCTAACTCCCCATTAGTGCGCGCTAACTCCTGTTAGCGCGCACTAACAAAAACTGTTAGATTTTGTTATTTTTTGTTACTTTTTGTTAGTTTTTGTCAGTGCGCGCTAACGGGAGTTAGCACGCACTAATGGGGAGTTAGCGCGCACTGACTCCCGTTAGTGCGCACTAATCGGAAAAACGAATTTTTGCAAAAATGGGAAATTCCTGATTTTTTTCTGGCTCCCTGAAACATGCCGAATTGGACAATTTCGTTGCAATTTTCCAATTCGGCAAAAACGAATGCACATCTCTAGTTAATATACATGCTAATAGTGTGGACATACAATTGGAGAAATGTTTTATCATGAATACGCTAACATGTATTACATGGCATTCTAAACAGTGCTTTAGTATACATGTTCAATTTGTACAAACTTGCATGCTAAAAAACCTTCATCATGAGTTTTATTGCTAGGCCCAATGGAGTGACATGAAGTGGATAAAGGTGAACCGGTAGATGTAGTATACTTGGATTTTCAGAAGGCGTTTGACAAAGTTCCTCATGAGAGGCTTCTAGGAAAAGTAAAAAGTCATGGGATAGGTGGCAATGTCCTTTCGTGGATTGCAAACTGACTAAAACACAGGAAACAGCGAGTAGGATTAAATGGACAATTTTCTCAGTGGAAGAGAGTGGATAGTGGTGTGCCTCAGGGATCTGTATTGGGACCCTTACTTTTCAATATATTTATAAATGATCTGGAAAGAAATACGACGAGTGAGATAATCAAATTTGCAGATGACACAAAATTGTTCAGAGTAGTTAAATCACAAGCAGATTGTAATAAATTGCAGGAAGACCTTGTGAGACTGGAAAATTGGGCATCCAAATGGCAGATGAAATTTAATGTGGATAAGTGCAAGGTGATGCATATAGGGAAAAATAACCCATGCTATAATTACACAATGTTGGGTTCCATATTAGGTGCTACAACCCAAGAAAGAGATCTAGGCGTCATAGTGGATAACACATTGAAATCGTCAGTTCAGTGTGCTGCGGCAGCCAAAAAAGCAAACAGAATGTTGGGAATTATTAGAAAGGGAATGGTGAATAAAACGGAAAATGTCATAATGCCTCTGTATCGCTCCATGGTGAGACTGCACCTTGAATACTGTGTACAATTCTGGTCGCCGCATCTCAAAAATATATAATTGCGATGGAGAAGATACAGAAAAGGGCTACCAAAATGATAAGGGGAATGGAACAGCTCCCCTATGAGGAAAGACTAAAGAGGTTAGGACTTTTCAGCTTGGAGAAGAGACGGCTGAGGGGGGATATGATAGAGATGTTTAAAATTATGAGAGGTCTACAACTGGTAGATGTGAATCGGTTATTTACTCTTTGGGATAGTAGAAAGACCAGGGGGCACTTCATGAAGTTAGCATGTGGCATATTTAAAACTAATCGGAGAAAGTTCTTTTTTACTCAACGCACAAACTCTGGAATTTGTTGCCAGAGGATGTGGTTAGTGCAGTTAGTATAGCGGTGTTTAAAAAAGGATTGGATAAGTTCTTGGAGGAGAAGTCCATTACTGCTATTAAGTTCACTTAGAGAATAGCCACTGCCATTAGTAATGGTAACATGGAATAGACTTAGTTTTTGGGTACTTGCCAGGTTCTTATGGCCTGGATTGGCCACTGTTGGAAACAGTGTTCCGGGCTTGATGGACCCTTGGCCTGACCCAGTATGGCATTTTCTTATGTTCTTATGTTCTTAAGTAAGGTAAGTTCTAGATAGACTTATAAGAAGAGGTCAGAAGGAGGGAAGAATCAACTCATTGAAAGCAATGAGGGATAGCAAATACCAACATGAACAAACTGATAGGAAAGAAAAATAGATAGAAATGAAAGACATTGGAAAAGGACCAAAGGAAGTTGTTTTTAGTTTTCAAAGCTACTTCACTTCTCGGTGTATAACAACTAGGGATGTGCAGCCACAAATATTTTGTTTCATTTGCTTTTTTATTTCAGGGGAAAGGGGAGGGAACATTTTTATTCAGTTCGTTAAATATTGTTTTTTTTTGTTTGGTTCATCTGACAAACTAAAAAAATATTAAACAAAAAAAAAACATAAACAAAAAAAATGAAACTGCTAAAAAAAACAAACTGGCCTCCGGCAGCCCTGGCTAGCCTTCCCAAGCCAAAAAACTGCCCCAAGTCAGGCCCAGCATCAAGGCCTATGCCCTGGGTTAGGCCCAGCACTTAGGCCTAGCCTCTGTACCGAGGCTTAGACCCAGACCAGGCCAGTACCTAGGCTTAACCCTAACACCAAGATCTAATCCCCAGACCAGGCCTTGTTCCAAGTATTAACCCTGGCACTGAAGCCTAGCCCCTGGTTGGACTTGGTGTTAAGGCCTAGAGCCGGGCTAGATCCCGCTCTGATTCCTAGCCTCAGGTTGGGCCAAGTGCTGGGGCACAACCCCAGGATCTTACCAGAGAAGGCTGAGGCTGAGTCCTTGACAAGTGTCTATGTCAGGAATTCACAACCCAGCCTTCTCTTTTCCTTTCTCCAGATCCAGCACAGAAATGAGCAGAAGTGATACTCAGTCACTCCCGCCTGCATCACAGCATTTGAAAAATGGCACCTTCTACCTGTGAACAGTGCCAAAGTGATATCACTTTGCAACCTTCCTCTGTTCTGTCCAGTGCCATTTTGTTGTACAACCATACATTTCTATGGCCATACAATAAAATGGTGCAAAGCACACCAGAGGGAGGCATTAAAATGATGTCATTTTGGTCCTGTCCCCCAGACACATAGTGCTATTTTAAAAGTGCCAAGACATGGGTGGGAATGACTGGGCATCGCGAGTGCCTGTTTTAATGTTGTAGCTGGAAAGAGGGTAAGACAAGGCAAGGAGTGGGAGTTCCCCGACCCTGGCACTTGTCAAGAACCCTGAGCATCCTGATCCTTGATGTTGAGCCCTGTTTGGGGCTGGGCCTTGTCAACAAGCTCCACCCAAGATTAGATCTTGGCACTGGGTCCAGTCCAAGACTGGGCCTTGGTGCCAGACCTGACCCACGGGCAGGCCTCTATGCCAGAAATTGCCCGAAGTTAGACCACAGTGCTGGAACCAATTCAAGGCTAGGCCACAGTACCGGGATAAAGCCAAGGCCCTCTTCTTTTTTTTAATACAATAAAAATAAAAATGCCCAAAAATGTAGGGGTATTTGCATCAGAGGCTATTTTCAGTTCATTCCGTTTGGAATGAACTGAAAATGGCCCCATTAGTTGCATATTTTGCATTGATTATAAATGAAGGTGCATCCCTAATATCAACTTTCACCTCAAACTTAGGTTATTTAACTTCAAGTATGAGTAATTATCTCACAAGTAGAAATTGAGCATCAAAGATCTGTAGGCAAAACAAAAACTGTATAAAAATGGACCCTCCTCATCCCCACCTAATGAATGTTATAATAAAATTGTGACATTATTTTCCCGAGTGAACAGTCATTGGTATTGTGACCTGATGAATGTTTTATAAGCTGACATGAATGGGTCATCAAATGAAAGCCCGAGAAATGTGTCTTGTCACCATAATAGAAATAATTAGCCTTTTATTCCTTCCTACCTTTCAGGGAAAGCTTTTAAAGTAATAAGAAAAATCCACCAGTTTGGCATGATTAAGAATAAGGAGAACAAAGCCAGCTTGGTGGTTTACCAAGCTGTGAGGTTAACGGGAAGATGCCATGCACTTGAAAAACTACAAGCTAGCTATAGCACAGCATATGAATGATAGTTTTTGAGAGTTCATACTTCATGTGAGTGTAAGGGAGATGCCAGTAACCGTGAGAATTCTTTAGTCGTTGCTATAAAAAGTATCAAGTTATCATGGCAGTCACAAAACAGTCAGGAAAGCAATGATCAGAAGCGCAGAAATGTCAAAGGAGTGCAGGGGAGTGAGCATTCAGGATGCGCATTGAAAGGATCACACTGTGAGAACATACTGAACTGCATGGTCTCATGATTTATGCTGACTTCACATTTTTGGACAGAGCTGTTTCAGGATGGTAAAATTCTGAGGTAAGCTATCATGTGCCTAACAGCATGGAATATATATGTGAATATTTTCAGCTTTTGTGCTGCACCAGTACTACTACCACTCTGTATTTAACACTTCTATAGCACAAGCTGACATACACAGTGCTGTACAAAAACATATAAAAACAGTCCCTTATCAATAGAGCTTACATTCTAATCAAGATAAACATACAGGCCAAAAGAGACTTGGGGAATTTTGTTTATTAATATAATGGTTAAAAATGAATGAGGCAATAAACGAGAAAATCAGGGGTTTAAATTTAAAAGCTGCCTCAAAAAGGTGAGATTTTAGACAGGATTTAAATAAGGAAAGAGAGGGAGCATGATGCACCATCTCAGGAGAGCTATTCCAAACATATGGTCAGCCAGGTGGAAAACATGAAGACAAGAATTGGTGGTAGATGTCAAGGTCAAAGATAGGAGTAACTTGCCTGTTGAGCAGAGTGCATGAGGAAGGGTGTATGGAGAGATAAGAGAAGAGAGGTAGTAAAAAACTGCAGAGAGAAGGCTCTTGTAGGTAAAAGGAGCTTGAAATATATGCAGGAACAGATAGGGAGCCATTGTAGTGATTTGAGAAAAGGGGTTATATGGGTTTAGCGACTGACAAAAGATAAGTCATGCAATCGAATTTTGAATAGATTGTAGTATAGATAGTTGGCTCGCTGGGAGACCCGTGAGGAGCAGAATGCAATAGTCTAAGCAAGAGGTGATGAGAGACTGGATAAGGCTTCTGGAAGTGTGTTCAGAAAGGAAGGAATGGATTTTGGAGATGTTATAGAGAAAGAAACGGCACATTTTAGCAGTGTTTTGGATATATGTAGAAAAAGAGAGAGAGGAGTCAAAGGTGACTCCAAGGTAATGGGCTGAGAGGACTGGGAGGATTACAGTGTTATCCACAGAAATAGAGAAGGGAGAAAGAGGAGTTTGGTGGGAAAGATAAGGAGCTCTGATTTGGCCAGGTTGAGTTTAAGATGGCGGTGGGATACCCAGGCAGCAATGTCAGACAAGAAAGCTGAGATCTGGGACTGGATTCTTGATTAAATTTCTGGTATAGAGAGGTAAATCTGTGCATCAATAGCATAAAAATGGCATTGAAAGCCATGGGAGGAAATCTGAGTACCAAGAGAATTAGTGTTTCCTCTGGTGGATCCTCCTCTACTGCCATCCTACTATCAATTGGTGTGCCTAAGAGATATGTCCTGGGCCATCTTCTCTTCTCTTTGCTTCTCTTTATATACTAATTCTCTTGTTGTCAGATTTCCTGAGTGTATGCAGGCCATGCATGAGCAACACAGATTTTAAAAAGCCATGAAGTATATATGAATATACCCATGCATGCATAAAAAATAAAATGGTGGAAAATGGGTGGGGCATGGGCGGAGAATGAGTGTTACAATAGTTGCATGCATAACCCCATATTTTAAAACCGGAGACCATGGCATGCATCGGCTTATCCACAGAAATTTACTGCTGCTCCAGATGAGGAGCAAGTCTGTAGATATCACGTTTTAGGGCTTACGGGACAGGTTGAGAGTTCTGGGGCAACTGGGGGACATGCAGGATGAAGAACCAGAGGGGTCTTGAAGACCTCAATATTAACTGAGCAAATTGGTAGATTAATTGGAAAAACTGGGTTGTCCCTCACTCGAGCATGTTTTAAAATCCACTTATATAAGCGGGTAAAAGCCGGCAAAGCCCCAGGAAAGATATGCGAACTGCGTTTCCTAGTGCAATCTCTTAAGATTAGGCACATACATGTGGTAGATGTATTTTAAAACATACGCGCGCAAATGCAACATTAAAATTGCAATGTATCTCCATTCACATGCCGATACACATATGTATGGGCGCACATGCATTCATTTTAAAATTAGCCTGTTTTGTTTTAGCCTTAAACAAGTCATTGGAGACTTTGGCAAGGGCTCTTTCTGTGGAATATAGAGGGCAAAAAACAGACTGGAGTGGATCAAGAATGGCTTGAGAATGAAAATCAAGACAGCAATAGTGAACAGCATGCTCAAGTACTAGGGAAGAAAAAGGGAGGATGGAGATGGGACAATAGTTGACAGGGCAGGTAGGGTCCAGTGAGAATTTTTTGAATGGTGTGATTATAGCATATTTGAAGACATCAGGAACAGTAGCAGTGCAAAGTGATAGACTGAGGATGTGACAGATGGAAGGGATGACTGAAGTCGAGGCAGAGCTGAGGACCTGGGTTGGAATTTATTTATTTTATTTATTTAAATTCTTTTAATATACCGATGCTCAAGACCAGGTCTTATCGTACCGGTTTACAAAAAACTAGGGGGTAAACCATTTAAACCAGTAAAAACATTGAGAGCGAAAAAGTTACATTACAACAGGAAATGTACAACAAGGCTTTTGAAGAGAAATAAAAAGGAAAGATTAACAATTTCTAATTTGAGAGCAGCGCATGTAAGCAGAAACAGTTGCGAACATGGTAAAAAAATATATACAATAAATACTATATTTGCAGTGAAGACTATAAGGCGAGTTACTGTTTAAATAAGTCGACGAGGCAAGTTACAAGAGTGCGTAAATTAACCGGAAAACAGTTTCTCTGTGAGGCGAAACTAAACAGACGCTACTGATGGGTGTTGGACTGTGTAGGTTACCAGATAGTTTCTTCAAGGAAATGCTTGGGCGAATAGCCAGGTTTTTAATTTTTTTCTAAATGTGAAATGACAGCTTTCCTGGCGGAGATCTGGCGGGAGATTGTTCCAGTGATGTGGGCCAGCCGTTGATAGTGCTCGTTTTTCAATTGTGTTGTGTATAACTGATTTGTTAGGAGGAGTCTGTAGCGAGTCTCTGTATGCTGATCTGGTTGGTCTTGCTGAGGAGTGACGTTTGAGGGGTATGCTGAGTTGGAGAGATGATTGTTGAAATATCATTTTGTGTATGATGGTCAGTGTCTTGAAGAGAATTCTGTAGTAGATGGGTAGCCAGTGAAGTATTTTGAGAATTGGTGTGATGTGGTCCATATGGCGAGTGTTTGTGAGGATCCTGGCTGCAGAGTTCTGCAGCATCTGAAGAGGTTTGGTAGATGAGGCTGGAAGACCAAGCAGAAGCGCATTGCAGTAATCAATCTTCGAGAATAATATGGCCTGAAGGACTGAGCGGTAGTCCTGGAAATGTAATAGGGGTCTTAACTGTTTTAGGATCTGTAGTTTATAAAAGCCTTCCTTGGTTATGTTGTTGATGAATTTCTTCAGATTCATTCTGGAGTCTAGGATGGCTCCGAGGTCTCTTACTTGATTTACTAGAGGTGTAGCTGTGGTGTTGGCTAGTAGGTTATTATCATAGGGGGAGATGACCAGCAGTTCAGTCTTGGATGTGTTGAGGACAAGGTTGAGGCTTGTGAGAAGGAGGTTGATAGCGTGCAGACAGCTTTTCCAGTAGTTTAGGGTGTCTGTGATGGGATCCTTGATGGGGATTAGGATCTGCACATCGTCCGCATAAATGATGTAGGTGAGGTTGAGGTTATTGAGTAGTTGACATAGGGGGAGAAGGTAGATGTTAAATAAGGTCGGTGAGAGCGAGGAACCCTGGGGGACTCCTTGTTTGGAGGCTATAGGAGGTGATTCTTTGTTACTTATTTTCACCTTGTAATATCTGTTGCTCAGAAAGGATTTTAGCCAGAGGAGTGCCGAGCCTGAGATACCTATTTCTATCAGACGGTTGATGAGGATTGGGTGGTTAACTGTGTCGAATGCTGCTGAGATGTCAGTCAGTTTGATTCAGTTCTGCACAGCGATTGAGAGGCGAATGCGCGAGTGCTGTTTCTAACAATGGTAAATATATTGAATCCTTCTAAGTCTTGAAAAAATCTGACGTGTTTTAATTCATGGACCATAACGTTGCCCATTAAATGTATCATTATAAGATATTTTCGCTTGTTTAAGGGATTCTAACTTGGTCAGGCAATATGTTTTAGCGGCAACTTTCTTTAGAATTATCTAGTTTTAGTGGCACTAGTTTTTAGACCATTATATACATTCTTATATTTATATGTAAGATATGTAGCCCTTTGAGTAAATAATTTATCTTATGTGTTTTTAACGAATGTGTTCTCAGCGGCACGCTATTAAAAGTATCACTCTGGAACAGCTTCGTAAGATACCTATGTTTGGGAAAATTTGATTTTTATTGATGAGATGTCTTATGTGATATTATTAGTTAAAAAATGTTTCTTATTTCAGTCTGTTCGCTGATTGATGGTTTGGGATCACAGTGCATGTGAAGTCCGTGTTTACTTGAGCCAATTCGAGTGACTCAGAAGGTATCTATAATTCACAAAAGACTATTGAAGGTTTTTACTTCATGGTTTATACGATTATATTTAAGAGAGAGAGCTGAATATCATTCACACATACCCCAAATTTCATAGGACAATTTATAAAATCATTTTGGCAATCAGTTAGGTGCGACACACATAATAAAAATCAATTACATTTAGTTTTAATAAAGATGTGAAAATTCATCAAGACATTTCATTCTCTATGTCATAAATTATTCATATTCAAACTTTTTTTGACTTTTGCTATATTGTAAAAAGTGGCGGTAGTATTGTGTACTATAGAGGATATTTTGTGGTTTATTAGTGCCCTTAGATGGTTTATTACAGTTATATCATTTTTTATTTATGTTAAATACATGATATTCAAGTTGAATTTATCAGGTTTAATAGATTGTGCTGAACATATGTACCTGATTATGCATCAAGGAGATCCAATACAGATGTGTGTTTGTCGCGAGATTTACAAGACGAGGTAGATTATAAAAAACGCTGTCAGTAAGTTTGATTCAGTTCTGCACAGCGATTGCGAGGCGAATGCACGAGTGCTGTTTTCAATAATGGTAAATATATTGAATCCTTCTAAGTTTTGAAAAAATCTGACGTGTTTTAATTTATAGACCATAATGTTGCCCATTAAATGTATCATTGTAAGATATTTTCGCTTTTTTAAGGGGTTCCAACTTGGTCAAGCAATATGTTTAGCGGCAACTTTCTTTAGAATTATCTAGTTTTAGTGGCACCAGTTTTTAGACCATTATATACATTCTTATATTTTATATGGAAGATATGGAGCCCGTTGAATAAATAATGTCATCTTATTGTGTTTTAAACGAATGTGTTCTCAGCGGCACGCTATTAAAAGTATTACTCCAGGACAGCTTCATTAGATACTTATGCTTGAAAAATTTGATTTTTATTGATGAGATGTCTTATGTGATATTATTAAAAGATATTTTTTATTTCAGTCAGTTCGCTGATTGATGTTTTGGGATCACAGTGCATGTGAAGTCCGTGTTCACTTGAGCCAATTCGAGTGATTCAGAAGGTATCTATAATTCACAAAAGACTATTGAAGGTTTTTACTTCATGGTTTATACGATTATATTTAAGAGAGAGAACTGAATATCACTTTAGCTATCTTTGTTTTGTTTTTTCGTTTTTATTTTGTTTTTTCATTTTTTTAGATTTTTCCAGTTTTTTCATATTTTGTTTTTATGGAAATATATATAATTTATTATCATTCAAAAGGTAGATTTATAAAGATATACACAAATACTCCCTTTGTATACTTATATCAGGTTGTATTGCTTTTTCTATGATTGTGTTGCATTGCTATTTGTGCACTCAAATGTATATTTGTTTTATGGAATGTATACATAGTGTTTTTATACATATACAAACATTTAAGATACATGTTTATATTTATAGTGTAATATGTTTATTATTATTTGTGATTTTAATTCTTTTTATATTATTTAATATTTTTATATTATTTAATATTTTTATGATGTTTTGTATTACAATTTATTTGTTGATACAATATATATGTTGGTATGTCTTTTATATGTTTTTATTTGTTTGAAATAGCCCCTGTTACAGCTTGTATAGCGAAACTCGACCAGAGTCGGGCAAGAGATAATAAAGTCCATTTACCGATTCCAACCTGTTGTGTGTTTGCTGTCAGCCATCTTGGATCGGCTACCGGTTTGTTTCCTTGGACTAAATGTATCTTGCCTTGAGCAAGATACATTTAGTCCAAGGTGTGAGCTAAATCTAAAATAAATAAATAAATAATAAGTGAAAGACAAGGCACTGAAATCATGAAAGGAGGGAGATGGCAATGGAACCAATGCGGGAGAGGAGAGAGCACTGAAAAAAGCGGATTTTACTGGGATTGTAGCAGGCAGAGGTTCTTTGCATTCTCTTATTTTTCTCCTATTAGCCTCTACCTCCTTAATATAGATGAGCTAGAATGACCAAAGTAGTCAGACCTACAGTTCCCTATGTGTGGAAGATCCTTTTTATCATCAGACCACTGTAGTATGTGTTGGATTCGTGGACCCTTGGGCCGATCGGAACCAGAGGAGAAGTTGCTGTAGATGGTGGCAGCAGTGGCCCCGACCGGGAGGCGGCAAAGACAGGCTCGGAACTGGCGGAAGGAGGAGCTCTGGAAGCCCTATGCGACCAAGGGCTTTGGCGAGGAAGGTGGAGACGACGGAGCCAGTCCAGTAGTGGGAGGATCTTTGCCCTGGAAGCCGATCCTCCCCAGAGAGGAGCTCGTAGGAGTTCAGCCGCTGGGACTTAGGAGATTCACCCTGGAAGCCGGAGTCCCCCCAGGAGGAGCCTGTAGGGACCCGGCCGCTGGGACTTAGGCGGACCCGCGAGGGTCGAATCGGATGAAGTCCAAGGTCAATTGCCGAAGGGTCGTCGCTCGCCAGTCCAGGGTCAGGAACCAAGGGATCACCGTAAGCCAGTCCGAGGTCAGGAGCCAAAGCGTCAACGTAAGCCGGTCCGGGGTCAGAAGCCAGAGGATCACCGTAAGCCGAACCGGGGTCAGAAGCCAGGGAAACGTCGTAAGCCAGTCCAAGGGTCAAGAGCCAGGAATCACCGTCAGCCGAACCAGGATCAAGAGTCAGGAAGCGCAGGGAAGCTCTGGATGAAGCAACTGGAGTCAGGAGAACCTGGGAACCTCGTTGCAAGGCAGGGAAGCATCTTGGTGCAGGGTTTAAATACCCTGAGCGTCTGACGTCATCCGGAGGGCAGTGCATAGGTTTCCCGCGCTGGCCCCTTTAAGAACTGGGGCCTGCCGCACGCGCGCGTCTAGGGGGCGGAGTCAACCATGGAGGGATGCCGGCGGAGCGGCAGAGGCCGAGACGCGGTGCCAGAGGGCCCTGCAGGCCCAAGCAAGGTCGGGGCGCGCCGGGAACGCAGCGCCCGAGGTCCCTGCACCCCCGGAGGACCGGAGCCCGCGGCGAAACCGCGCCGGGGTGAGTGCCGATCCCGGGGCCGCCCCGGGATCGCAACAGTACCCCTCCCCCTACGCCCCCTCCCGGGGGGTCGCGGCTTGTCCGGATGCGTCACGTGAAACTGGTAAAGAAGACCCTTATCCAGAATGTGCGAGGAGGGCTCCCACGAATTCTCCTCAGGACCGTACCCCTCCCAAGAGAAAAGATACTCCCAGCGATGGCGATGGAACCGGATATCCAAGACCTCTTTAACCGTGTACGTGGCTCCAGGATCAGTAGCAACCGTAGTGGGCTCCGGAGGCAGAGGTTGAAAGTGGGAGAGGACTACCGGTTTGAGGAGGGAGACATGGAAGACGTCATGAATGCGCAGGGTAGAGGGAAGACGTAAGCGGTAGGACACCGCGCCAACACGTTCGGCTACCCGGCCCCTCGCTAGCCTCCATGAGGCTAGCGAGGGGCTAGCCTCATGGAGGGGATCCTGAGCTGGATGTTCCTGGTAGAAAGCCAAACCCTGGAACCGGGTTGAAATACCGGAGCGGGTCGTCGGGACTTGTCTGCATAGGCTTTGAACTGGGCGGCCGTATGATGGAGCTTCTCTTGAGTGGTGTGCCACAGCTGGTGAATCTGCCTGGCCGTCAGTTGCGCCGCAGGTGAGGAGGTAGTCACTGGTAGAGGTAGAGGAGGTCTGGGGACCCTCCCGTAAACCAACCGGAAAGGGGATTGGAGCGTGGCGGAGTGTCGATGTCGATTGTAGGAAAACTCGGCCCAGGGAAGAAGCGTGACCCAGTTGTCTTGCTGTTCACTGACAAAAGCCCGGAGGAACGCCTTCAGGGTATGGTTCGTGCGTTCAACCTGGCCGTTGCCCTGGGGGTGGAATGCTGTGGTTAAGTCTAGCTGAACCCCAAATTCCTGCAGAGTGCCCGCCAGTATTTGGCCGTGAACTGAGGGCCTCGGTCCGAGGCAATATGTCGAGGCAACCCATGCAGCCGGAAGATATGCTGGATGAATAGTTCGGCCAACTCAGGAGCTGTAGGCAGCTTGGCAAGCGGGACAAAATGGGCCATCTTCGAGAAGCGGTCGATGGTAACCCAAACCACAGTCTTCCCTTGAGACGGAGGCAACTCCATGATGAAGTCTGTGGAGATGTGGGTCCAGGGCTCCGAGGGTACAGGGAGTGGTTGGAGGAGTCCCCAGGGGCGGCCAGGCGGGGGCTTCTGCTGCGCACATGTAGGACAGGATTGTACGTAAAGACGAACGTCCTCCTTGACTCGTGGCCACCAGTAGAACTCCGTCAGTAATTGAAGAGTTCGAGCGATCCCGGGATGACCTCCCGTCAGGGAGTCGTGAGCCCATGCTAGGACCCTCCTTCTAGCACGGACTGGAACTACCGTCCTCCCCGCAGGAGCGAGTTCAGTGGCTGCCAGTTGGACCTTAGCTGGATCCAATATGTATTCCGGGGTCTCGGAATCCTCCTCAACCTCCGTTGTGCGTGACAGGGCATCCGCCCTGGTATTCTTGGCCGCCGGTCAGTACCGAAGAGTAAAGTCGAACCGACTAAAGAAGAGGGACCAGCGTGCCTGTCTGGGGTTGAGCCTTTGCGCATGGGACAAATATTCTAAGTTCTTGTGGTCCGTGTAAACCACAATGGGGTGTTGGGCCCCCTCCAACCACTGGCGCCAAGCTTCAAAGGCCAGCTTAATGGCCAATAGCTCCTTGTCCCCGATGCCGTAGTTCTTCTCGGCAGGGGAAAACTTTCGGGAGAAGTAGGAGCATGGCCGAAGTTTGCCATCCTTAGAGACCTGGGACAGGACGGCCCCCACGGCTATGTTGGAAGCATCCACTTCTACGATGAATGGGCGCAAGGGGTCCGGGTGTCGAAGACAGGTGTCCTGGAGGAAGGCCTCTTTCAGCTCCTGGAAGGCCTGCACGGCAGTGGACGGCCAAACTCGTGCATCCGCTCCCTTGCGTGTGAGCACCGATAATGGTGCCACTAACGAGGAGTAACGCGGGATAAAGTGGCGATAAAAGTTAGCGAACCCTAGGAACCGCTGGAGCGCCTTTACTCCCACAGGCTGTGGCCAGTTCCGGATGGCAGCGACCTTATCGGGGTCCATACGGAAGCCGGTGGAGGAGACGATGTAACCCAGGAAGGGCAACAACTCCTCCTCGAACTTGCATTTCTCCAGCTTAGCGTATAATTGGTTCTCTCTTAGTTTAAGCAAAACTTGGCGTACGTGTTGCCGATGTTCTTCAAGGTTCCGGGAATAGATTAATACGTCGTCGAGGTAGACGATGACCGAGGTGTATAGAAGATCGCGGAGGACCTCATTCATTAAGTTCTGGAATACCGCTGGGGCGTTGCAGAGACCGAACGGCATGACGAGGTATTCATAATGACCGTCCCTGGTGTTAAAGGCGGTCTTCCACTCATCGCCAGGTCGGATTCGCACAAGGTTGTACGCCCCTCTAAGGTCCAGCTTGGTGAAAACGCGGGCTCCTTGTAAGCGATCCAGGAGCTCCGGAATCAGAGGCAAAGGGTAGCGGTCTCGTCGGGTAATCTGGTTCAGGCCCCGGTAATCGATACAGGGCCGAAGAGACCCATCCTTTTTGGCCACAAAGAAGAATCCGGCCCCAGCCGGAGAGTTAGAAGGTCTTATGAACCCTCGGTCCAAGTTCTCTTTAATGTAGGCGGACATAGCCTTAGTCTCTGGTAAGGATAGAGGGTATACTCTCCCACGAGGGGGCGTGGTATCAGGAAGCAAGTCGATTGCACAATCAAAGGGACGATGCTCGGGGAGTAATTCGGCCTTTTCTTTAGAGAAGACATCCTGGAAGGCCTGGTACTGCGCTGGTACCGTGAGGGGAGTAGCCAGAAGTGGGAGAGTCTGTAGCGGGCGAGCAGGAAGGCAATGGTGGGCGCAGCCTGGCCCCCACGAGGCTATCTGGAGTGAAGACCAGTCGATTACTGGCGAATGCTTCCTTAGCCATCTTAAAAAGCCTACACTGGCTTCCCGTCAAATTCAGAATACTATTCAAAGTGCTCTCAGTAACCCACAAGGCAATACACAACCTGGCACCACTCGAGCTCACATTCCCTCTCCAACTCCACACATCTTCCAGACCAGTGAGACAAGCCTACAAAAACAACCTTCAAATTCCACCGATGAAGTCAGCATTAAGTAAAAGAGCTTTCTCCACAGCTGGACCTAAACTCTGGAACTCTCTCCCATCAGAGCTCAGATCACTGCAATGCTCCACTACATTTAAAAAAAGACTCAAGACTTGGTTATTCAACCAAGCTTTCCCATAACATCAACCTGCGAAATATCCCTGCCAATATCCCCTCAGTGGTAACACGCTAGAGAACTATATAGATCTTCTCTAGAAATCACATGATCTTTGGCAGTCTATTATCTTTGGCAGACTATTATCTTTGGCAGTCTATCATTAAAACCCAGCCTCTAGCCTATATTAGGCACCGCTCATGTTAATTATGTTATTACCCCCATATATCTTAATCCAAGTTAATTCGACCTGTTCATTGTAAGACATTTACTTGTCATTGTTGTTATTGTTTAAAATGTAAACCGAATTGATCAATAATTTTGTTATTGGAAAGTCGGTATAGAAAAATGCTAAATAAATAATAATAAATAGCCAGGGTAGACCTAAAACTAGTGGATGAATAGACCTCTCCAGGATAAGGAAGGAGATCTCCTCCTTATGAAGAAGTCCGACCTGAAGCTGGACTAGTTGTGTACGAGTCGTAATGGTCCCTGGGAGGGGAATCCCTTGTATGGATGATACCCGCAAAGGTGGCTCTTGCGGCACTATTGTAAGTTGCAGTTGTTGTACCAGGTCTCGGAGAATGAAATTCCCCCCGGACCCGGAGTCAATCAGTGCCAGGGTATCGAACCCTCCGCCGGGAAGGCATAGTCTCGCTGGGACAGTACATGGGGAGTCCGGAGAGGTACTGCCTAGAATCAGCTCCCCAGTTGATTCTAGGTTCGGCCGTTTCCCGGCCGCTCTGTACACCGAGCCAGGAAGTGCCCCTTACCACCGCAGTAGAGGCATAGACCCTGCGCGCGACGGCGCCTCCGCTCCTCAGCGGATAGCGGCCCACGACCCAATTGCATGGGCTCTTCAGGCGGAGGGACAGCCGCCACCGATGGTGGAGCTCGGGCCCGAGGTGGTGTGGTTTGGCGAGTGCCGTGCCCTTGGCTGGCCCTTCGCTCCCGGAAGCGGCGCTGAATGCGTCGGTCCACCCGTCCGGCCAGTTCCACAAGTTCTTGGAGATCGTCTGGAAGATCTCGGGCAGCGAGTTCGTCCTGGAGTCGTGGAGACAGTCCCTCCAAGAATATCCCATGGAGGCTGTCCTCCCCCCATGCCAATTCAGTGGCAAGGGTCTGGAATTCCATCGCGTATTCTTCCAGGGGACGATTGCCTTGCCTCAGCTGGAGAAGTTCGGAGGCAGCCGTAGAAGCACGAGAGGGCTCATCAAAAATTCTCCGGAAGGCCTTGACGAACTGCACGAGATTATTCAGGCGGGAGTCTTGTCGTTCCCAAAGGGAGGAGGCCCAAGCTAGAGGTCGCCCGTCGAGAAGGGAGATAATGTAGGTCATCTTGACCCGGTCGGTCAAGAACTGTGCAGGCAGAAGATCAAAGCGGATATAGCACTGGTTGAGAAACCCCTGACACATCTTTGGATCCCCAGAGTACCGAGGCGGGGATGGCATCTGTACTGGAACTGAGGAGCTCGCATGGAGTTGTGATGAGGAAGAGGCGGGGCGAGCCGCGGAGGCTCCTTCAACTCGATCCGCCAGGCGTTGGACAGTGGACATCAGGGTATCGAGGCAAGACTGTTGCTGCTGAAGCTTCTGGGCTATGCCTGGAATAGCCTTGAGGCCGGCAAGATCCGCCGGGTCCATGGCCTTGCAATCTGTTGGATTCATGGACCCTTGGGCCGATCGGAACCAGAGGAGAAGTTGCTGTAGATGGTGGCAGCAGTGGCCCCGACCGGGAGGCAGCAAAGACAGGCTCGGAACTGGCCGAAGGAGGAGCTCTGGAAGCCTTATGCGACCAAGGGCTTTGGCGGGGAAGGTGGAGACGACGGAGCCAGTCCAGTAGTGGGAGGATCTTCGCCCTGGAAGCCGATCCTCCCCCCAGGAGGAGCCTGTAGGGACCCGGCCGCTGGGACTTAGGCGGACCCGCGAGGGTCGAATCGGATGAAGTCCAAGGTCAATTGCCGAAGGGTCGTCGCTCGCCAGTCCAGGGTCAGGAACCAAGGGATCACCGTAAGCTAGTCCGAGGTCAGGAGCCAAAGTGTCAACGTAAGCCGGTCCGGGGTCAGAAGCCAGAGGATCACCGTAAGCCGAACCGGGGTCAGAAGCCAGGGAAACGTCGTAAGCCAGTCCAAGGGTCAAGAGCCAGGAATCACCGTCAGCCGAACCAGGATCAAGAGTCAGGAAGCGCAGGGAAGCTCTGGATGAAGCAACTGGAGTCAGGAGAACCTGGGAACCTCGTTGCAAGGCAGGGAAGCATCTTGGTGCAGGGTTTAAATACCCTGAGCGTCTGACGTCATCCGGAGGGCAGTGCATAGGTTTCCCGCGCTGGCCCCTTTAAGAACTGGGGCCTGCCGCGCGTGCGCGTCTAGGGGGCGGAGTCAACCATGGAGGGACGCCGGCGGAGCGGCAGAGGCCGAGACGCGGTGCCAGAGGGCCCTGCAGGCCCAAGCAAGGTCGGGGCGCGCCGGGAACGCAGCGCCCGAGGTCCCTGCACCCCCGGAGGACCGGAGCCCGCGGCGAAACCACGCCGGGGTGAGTGCCGATCCCGGGGCCGCCCCGGGATCGCAACAGTATGCATGTATATGTTATTTATTTAGACTTTTCAAGTATCCTATCAGGCTTAATATCTTTTTTTCCACTTTCCTTTCACCATCCTCCCTGCTGTAAAGATACAGGATTCAGTAAGTGATGCTTAGCAGCTTACCAAAAAGGCCAAAGCTTTTGTAGCAGTGCTTGAGAGATCAGGTTTCCATCTTCTGTCTCTTTAATGTTATTGGCGGTATAATCACACCTAAATTTCAATTGCTATTATAGGATAATTTAGACATTAGAATATGCCAAAACAATTCTCCAGAAGACAAGAACCTTTAAATATGACTTTTGCATGGTAAACTTTCAGAAGCAGGGAAAAAAAATACAAAGTGCAGAGAGGCGGTTACAGTCCTCAACAGAAGTGTTTGTAATAACAACTCTGATTGTTTGCAAATAAACAACTCTGACCAAGTCTTAAATCACACAATAATATATTTATTATACTGAGTATAAGCAATGGTATACGCAGGAAGCAAAGGTATACTTACAACAATGTACATAGCACATCTATGGTCTGGAACATTTGCTTAATTTTTTCTTTTTGCAAGCTCTTTTTATATACATTTTCAGTAAGCTAATTGATAACTACTATTTACTCCAAAACCACAAGATTTCAGTTAACCTTGCTGCTAAGTGCAGCTACTCTTTGTTCCCGTTTAATCTTATCTTACTTCATATGCACAAACTTTCTTCACAGATACCCTTTCTCATATCTGTTATCTTCACAGATACCCTTTCTCAGACCTGTCATCTTCTTATCTTATGCTCATCCTGTGACTTCACTTGTTGACGTTTCACCTGGATTCTGCTAATGTGTGTTTTGCTAGGCCATAGTTCATATGTTGCTTTGCAAAACTAGGCCATAGTTCACCATAGCTTCTTCTTCTTTCTTCAGAGCCTTAATTCATTTTGAGGCCTCTGGTATTTTTTCCTTCAGGATATTCTACAATCCTCCCTTGAGCCAGATTGACTCTGGCTCACATTAGGTGTCTTCATTCTTCACACAGGGGAACAGCATAGAGACTAGGGTTTTCTTCTTTGTATCTGTGGACACCTCCCTAGGACCTCCCTTTTTTAACTGCTCTCACTTTCCGTTTCCCAGCTATCATCTGTACTGATTGTGGTTTGGATCATTCTAGTAGTTCTCAAGTTTATATTGCTATACGCTATCATATTGGTTACTGGTTTTGGTGTTGGCATCTTTGGTCGACAATATTGTAATACTGAACAAATACATGGAATACAAAAACATAACATTATACCTAAAACTAGTAATCCAAGAAAAACTCCTACTATCCCCTTCAAATGACTAGATAAGTTAGAAAACCAGGAGGTTATGGAATCCCACCAAGTTACTGAGATTCCTCCCTCAAAATCGCTAACTTGAAGTCTAGCCAGTTCTTGTATCTTTTGCATTGCGTTATAAACTATATAAGAGCGATTAACCACTACTGTACAACATTCAGAGCTATTAAGTACTGTACACAATCCGCCTTGGGCAGCCAATATATAGTCCAGACCATGTCGATTATATGTAGAAACAGTAGTTAATTCATCTACCGTGTCTTGAAGAGCTTTAAGGGCGATCTCTAATTCATGCGTGACTACATGGAGAACAGATTGTAGTCGCCGAATGGCCATTCCCAATTCAGCTGCAACTGCAGGTTGGGCAAATGGTAACCATGAGGTATAGCTTAATGCATCTAATCTAGTTTTAGTTAAAGGGTAGGTGGAGTTAATATAATCCAATGAGAGTTGGATTGCTTGATCCTCAGGGACAGCTGAGGGAACACTCCTTCGGGAGCGGGTATGCATAGGGTGATTTAATGGAATAATTCGAGAAAAATAGTTAAATGTAACTAACACACAAAATTCATAGTATGTAGGGAGTTTGAGGAAAACTATTCCATCACACAACCAATAATGTCCAACATAAAGATTTGCAAAGTTTTGTATTACGGTATCATTGCTATTGTCATAAGGGCCATAAACAAAAGGAGATTTATATTTTCCTAATACACTACAAGGAACCAAAGATAAGTCATTTTCAGATGAACAGTTATTGTCTGCTATGTTGAAGAGGTCACACAGACGTGGACAGACAGTGTATGTGGAATTGAAAGTGCGTATGTATTGGGTGTTGGTGGCTACATGTACAATCTTAGACAGATTTGCTATACATGGGAGGCAACCTGGTGGAGGAGATGCAGTAATTTGTGAAAATGTGCAATTACAGCTTATTACAATGTCAGTGAAAGGGGTGCTGGGTAAGATGGTTCCCTTACGAATAATCCATGTTGTATTGTATGTGGAATAAGTATAGTTGCAAGGAATAGGGTTCGGGGAAGTAACATTACTAAGGCAAAGAAAACCATTTTTTGGTAAATCAGCTGTAAGTGGGGGAGGTTTGGCATTACCCAAATATTGTGTCCATGTTTGTCCTGCTAATGGATCTATGGTCATATTGTGTTGTCCATTATCTTTAAATCCTAAAATATGGTGTAATGGAACTGGAAAGGAAATGGCTGGGACATGTGAATGGGCTTTTTGATGTGGAGTACAGACGATACAATCAGTAACATCTGCTGGAAGAGTCTTTACTAATTCTTGTATTGTCTGTACCCACAAATTTGTTAATCCTGAAACAGGGGCCTGTTGGAGAGGGAAAGAAGTAACAAGTGGCCATGTATACGTTAGTACATATAAACAGGTTAGTAAACATAACATTTTCTTTTCCTGCAGTCGTCAGTCTACTTCAGAGAGAAAAGATAATGCAACAGTCCAATTATAGTATCGGATTAAATGTCCGTATATCCGACAAATGTACCCAAGTGGAATGTTCAGATAGTTTAGCAGCAGTATGGCTGAGGTCTGTGATAGTGAAAGGTCCAACGTATATCGGATCCTTCCAAGTCTTGTGGGTGTAATTCTTTCGTAGTACTTGATCACCTACTGAAAAGGAAGCGCAAAAAGATTGTTTAGGAACCTTTTTCGATTCAGTCTGTATTAGATCTGCTGCCATGGCTACTAGGGGCTGAACTTTTTTCCAATACTCTACTTGAGTATCAGTTTGTCTTATTCTCACCGGATTCATAATCCGTCCTGTCTGTAATTGAAATGGAGTGATCTCATGGATTGTACCTGGCGTATTCCGTATATTCATTAAGGCCAATGGTAATACATCCAACCAGGTATATAATTTGTTTGTTTTGTTTTTATTTAATGCTGCTAGTAATACCCTCAATTTGGTTTTCAATATTCCATTATATCGTTCTACCAAACCATTCGAGGTTGGCTTATAGACTGACACACGTCGATGGATAATATTACAGATCTCTTGTAATTCATTCATAATTTGATTATTAAAGTGTGTCCCATTATCAGATACAATTTTGATCGGACATCCATGGGCTGGTAAAATTCTATGTAAAAAGGTATCAATAACTACATGAGCTGTTTCTTTTGTACATGGGAAAGCTTCTATCCAATGTGAAAAGCTATCCACCCATACCAATACATACCGTTTTCCTTTAACTGCTTCAATCATATCAGTGTAATCAATGTGCCATTCCAAACCTGGTCCCTGGGGGATAGGCAAGTTCCCAGGACTCACAGCTGGGCCTCGACGAGCTATATGAGTAGAACAGACTAAACAGTTATGAATTATCTGTACAGCTAAAGCATAAAGATTCTGGTTCCAATGATTACTTTGTATGCCTGCTAATAGTGCAGTGGCAGACAGATGCATGGTTGCATGCCATGCCAAGAAGTATCGCAACACTTCTGATGTTGTCAAACATTTTTTTCCATTAGGGTGGAGCCATTCTTTCCCTTTTTTATAACATCCAATTGTCACCCATTTCTGTAATTCCTCACCACTAGGTTGTTCATGGAGTATGTCAAGTGGCATGGGATATGGAGTATGCATTAATTCTGAGCTAAACCGTGTTTGCATAGTCATTAGTTTCACAGTAAGCACTTCTGTAGCAGCTTTATCTGCTAGGTCATTTCCTTGTGCCTCAAAACTCATGTGTCCAGTATGTGCTGGCGTCCATACTATAGCAGTTTTAGAACCAACCCCTTCCCTTTTCGATAATAAATTCAGTATTTGTTTCCAGTTGTTGATATGTTGTAAGGGCTGACCCGTGGCAGTAATCATTCCCCTTCTTTTCCATTTCAATAAATGGTATTGTAGAGAACTAACTACATATGAACTATCAGTATAGATCGTGCAGTGCTCTTTTATTCCTGAAGATTTCAAAGCTGCTATTACAGCAAGGAGTTCAGCTTCTTGTGCTGTTACACCTTTCTCTGTTTGATACTGTATTTTGGTAATAATATCTAAACTGGGTGTAACACTTAATGCTGCAAACGCTGCTTGCTGGTCTTTCTGTGCCCCATCTGTAAACCATATTAGTCCCTTGTCAAGGGGATCAAACTGGGTCAGTAAAAGGTCCGGGATGTCTTTTCTTTCAATTTGTCTCTGTACATTACTAGGAAAAAAACAATCTAGTAACTTATTCTGAGCTTTCGTGAGAGGTGCTGTTACTATATCTTGGCCAGTCAATATTGTTTGATATTTACCAAATCTGGTTGCTGTCAATGCAGCCTGACTAGTCGTTAGCAAATGATGTATTGAATGAGCACAGTGTAAAATTAACGAGCTATATGGCATCATAGCTCGCCATTTACCAATAGCGGCGACAATAGCAGTTAATAACTTTGGAATTTCAGGTAGAGCCATTTCCACTGGACTATAGGATCCAGATAGAAATGCCACTGCTTGTTTCGGTGTATCTTCTTGATTTACAAAAGCAGCCCATGTGTTTCCCATGTCTCGGACCCATATATGCACTTTCAGCCTAGGGTCTACAGTACCTAAGGGTTCAGCCTGTAGTAAAGTCTGTAATACATCTTGTATTACCATTTCGTCATCTTCAGTCAATTTTATTTGCGCATAAGACCCAGTACCAGCCGGTACCTGTAAATGCCTCAGTAGAGGAGAAATGCGCGCTGAATAACTTGGTATCCATTGTCGACAGTAATTAAAAGTTCCCAATAAACCTCGTAATTGCTTTAAATTCTGGGGAAACTCCTGTTTCTGTAGTTCTAACAATAGGTCCTTTGTTATGTGTTTAGTAGCTGAGGATATTATTTGACCTAGAAAATTTACTTGAGTCTTAGCTAATACACATTTCTGTTGATTACATTTATATCCTGCCTCACCAAGCCTTTGTAATAATTTAAATGTCCATTCACAACATTCTATTTTAGTTTCAGCAGAAAGCAATATGTCATCAACATATGTAAATAAAGATACTGATTTAGGTAAAATACTTCTGAACTGCTCTAGATCCTTGTTCAATTGTTTTGAAAATACAGTCGGGCTATCTGTAAAGCCTTGGGGCATCCGTGCCCACCGATAAGCTTTTGTGCCTAATACAAAAGATGTTAAATCACGAGAAGCAGTATGTAAAGGAATTGCAAAGAATGCATTAGATAAATCAATGACAGAGTTGAACTTATATATGGGCTGTGTTTGTAATAATGTCAGAGGATTAGCACAAACTGGATATTGTGGAATCACTATATCATTCAATGCACGTAAATCATGAACAATTCTGACATCATTTTCTCCTTTTGGCACAGGGAACAAAGGAGTATTATAGGGTGACTGTGATTCTTCAATAATACCATGTTTTAACAATCTAGCAATATGTTTCATAGTAGGTTCCATTAATTTTTCTTTTACTGGATAAGGGCTCACATTTGGTCCCAGCTCAAATGGTACTGTTTTAATTCGATAAGCTGGAGCTGTTTTTGCCCTACCATAAGGAGACTCTTCAGTGCTCCACAAATCTAAAGGTAGTTGATCCCATTTCCATTCATCTGGGATTTCATTCTCCTCCTCACTTCCTATTGAAGTGAGTAAGGAAAGGAGGCTCTTAGATGCTGGGATTTTAAAGGTGAGAGTTAATCCAAATTGAGTAAGTAGGTCTCGTCCTAGTAAATTTACAGGGCAATGTTCAGCAATTAAGAATTTAACTGAAGCTTCTCTTTTACCTTGTGTAGTGTTAATTACTACTGGGGTTAATTCAGTTAAATGTTTTTTACTGGGCTTGCCATCAAAGCCAATAGTGGTGTTTGTTTCAATGGATCTTTTTACAGCGCTTGGTTTAACACAAATAACAGATGATGTAGCGCCTGTATCAATCAAAAATTGCATTGGAACCTGCTGAGGACCTACTAATAATTGAATAAATGGCTCTGAATTATGTAAGAATACAGTATCACCCTGCATTATTCCCTTATTCCCCGAAGTCTGTCAATAATTACCTTGGCCCCACACAGGGAATTGTGAGGGCTGTTGGCCAGCCTGTAACTGAGCTGGTGCTGATAACGGCGATGTCTGCAATGTTTGGTTAAGCGGCGGCGGTGTCTGTAATGTTTGTTGTGTGTGATCAGGGACTCCTGATCGCCTGCATTCAGTTGCATAGTGTCCAAATGACTGGCAATTCCAGCACTGCACATGAGCTCTTCTATCAGGGGACGGTCTATTCATTATCCCTTGTGCAAAACCTCTTCCTCCCCTTCCCCTTCTCATCCCTCGACCTCGGGGGATATAGGAGGGATATGCTCCCTGATATATTCCTGCATACGGGGTACGCGGAGGACCCTGTATCACATAACAATCCTGTATATCACTGCCTTGTAGGTTTACTGTATCCTGATTTCTTTGTGTTTTCATAGTCTTTTTCTCTTCTAAGTCCGCTATCTGTAATGTCATTAATTTGCTAGCCATTTTCTGTTGCTCTTTATTAGAAGTTCTTATCATTTTGCAATGCACTGAGGCGAAATGCATTAAAGTGTTTCTCACCTCTGGCCATGTTTTTGTTGAAAGTGCCACAACATTATTCAAATTAGTCTGCATATTTGCAGGCAAAGTAGCATAGAATAAATGTAAAAATACAGGGATGTTTGGCTGTATATCAGCATCCTGCCCGGTTTGTGCCTTATACATGTCCATACATTTTGTCAAGTGCATTGCAAAATCAGTTAAGCCATCCCACTTGGCTGCAGTGATAGCTGTAAAATCTATGCTTGTAGGATACAGGACATTTAAAGCATTTACCAAATCTATCCTATCTTGGCCTTGGAAAGGAATTCCGTCAGCAATATGGGTGATAAGTCTCGGACGTGCGCTTACTGCTGAGAGTTGTGGTAAACTAATGCCGCAAGCTGCACATAGCGCCTTAAAATCCCCTATGGCTAAATGTGTTCCGGCCGTATTAGTATCTATTGCCTCGAGCCAGAGCCTTGCTCCTTTATGTATACTAGGCAATTTTTGTATAATCGTACTAATATCTACTGGTGTATATGGTTTATAAGCTGCAATGGGTGGCTGTTGCCCATTATCTCTTAGGAAGATAGGAAATTCTTTCAATTCCACATTATCTTTCTTGTTTCTTACTCCCTTAAAGGGTGGCGAGTTTAAATCTTGTATACATTTTAACCATATGTCTAGACCTTTCTGAATATATTCCCAATCTTCTGACTCCGTACAATATTTGCCGATTAATTCCCTTATTTCTGCAAGCTGTGCTTCATTTACTGGCCCTTCTGGGTGGCAAGGAATGTTTATATTTGCATTGCTTAATCCTGTCTTAACAGTGGTCCACCATGGAGCCCCATATGAACCTTCCTCATTCGTTTTAATCCTTTCTTTAATCATCTCTGGTGTCAAGGATGACCCTTGAGCCGTTTCTGTTGACCGACTCTGTGGGGTTTCTGATAACACATTAACCCGTAATTGCTGACAGTCCTTGCCATCGGCAGGTGTCAGGTGCACTAATCCCTTAATTTTAAAGTTATCTGTTCCAGGGAAAAGCTCAGCAGCTTCCCGTTCAAATTTAGCTGCTTGTTCTAAGTCCGGATATAAGGGTTTAGGCTTTTGTACAGGACCTTTCAACGGACCATAGCCTGCTGGTATAGGCATTAAAATTTCGTGATCACTGTCTTCCAGCAGGGGACATGTAGTCACATATGGGGGCGGATTTAGGGATTTTGATCCTATCTCACCTATAACCTTATTTTTCTTTTTTATTTCTTTATCAGCTGTATATAAGTCACCTGTCACTGAAAATAAATTCCAGACATGCAGGTGTTTCTTTAGACTATTTTTCTTTTTATTATCTTGTAGGAATGTTAACAATGGCAATAAATGACTAAGTTTCAAAGATCCTTCCATGGGCCAGGAAAAGGAATCTTTAGCAGAGTATTTACCCCATTTGTCATTTGTTTTCTTAATAAGGTCTTTCTCAAATGGAAATAAATTAATTACATGCTGGACAGCCGTACATGTATCATCACTGTTAACATATAATGTACGTACCGTGTTAGGCTTTCCTAATTGTCCTTCTGGGACCCTTTTAGGGGTTGGGTGTGTGTTAACCATTTTAAACTGTCGTTTACTTAGGCTACGCACATATAACTGTATATAGTAACCAAAACAAAATAAGAACACAAAATATATACACGCTAATATCAACCCACACAGTAAATACAAGAAAAACAACAATTGCTGCAGCGTTAAAACCTCAGGCGCCTTTTCTCAAAACTATCACCACGATTTACACAGGACTCCTGGCTTTAATTACCGATCACTCCTGGACCAGTTGATCAAGCTGGGCCCTAGGGGATCACACCAGGAGAACGTAAATCTTCTACTCTTCCCAAGAAATAATCAGAGCTGCTTCCACAAACATGTGACGAATGCCCGCATTCAATCCACCAATTGTTTGTAATAACAACTCTGATTGTTTGCAAATAAACAACTCTGACCAAGTCTTAAATCACACAATAATATATTTATTATACTGAGTATAAGCAATGGTATACGCAGGAAGCAAAGGTATACTTACAACAATGTACATAGCACATCTATGGTCTGGAACATTTGCTTAATTTTTTCTTTTTGCAAGCTCTTTTTATATACATTTTCAGTAAGCTAATTGATAACTACTATTTACTCCAAAACCACAAGATTTCAGTTAACCTTGCTGCTAAGTGCAGCTACTCTTTGTTCCCGTTTAATCTTATCTTACTTCATATGCACAAACTTTCTTCACAGATACCCTTTCTCATATCTGTTATCTTCACAGATACCCTTTCTCAGACCTGTCATCTTCTTATCTTATGCTCATCCTGTGACTTCACTTGTTGACGTTTCACCTGGATTCTGCTAATGTGTGTTTTGCTAGGCCATAGTTCATATGTTGCTTTGCAAAACTAGGCCATAGTTCACCATAGCTTCTTCTTCTTTCTTCAGAGCCTTAATTCATTTTGAGGCCTCTGGTATTTTTTCCTTCAGGATATTCTACAGAAGGCATGGGGGTAATCTGCCCAGATCAGCAATTAAAATCCTAAAAACCTTGTTGGGCACAGTGGATGGGCCATTTGAGTCTTTTTCTGTCATCTTGTAATATGTCACTATGCCATATCTTTGGTGGGATTTTTGATTAGAGATTGAGAAGGGTCTTGGAGGAAGCTTTGCTACTTTTACTTGAATATCAAAATTGCTCCCATAGGTGCTCTCTAGCCTAGACTTACCTCTGCCTCAAGTAGGAATAAAATTATTTGTGACTGGGCCAGCCTGGATGTTCAATGGCAGTGATGCGTGTGATGTCCTGGCTCAGTTCTTCCACTACCTGGATGGGCCAGGACTGAGGATGCTGCGGGGTAAGAACGTTTGTTTATTGTTTGTTTATGAGCCGTTGATATTCCACTTTTTCCTAAAGGGAGGCCCAAGGTGGATTCTATAAATAATAATAGATTGGTGTAATACCGACCTGTGCCTTATAATATGGCTCTTGTTAGTTACCTTATAGTTGCTATTTTGTAGAGACAAAGTATAATTCTGACAGAGCTCACATCTCAAAATTCCATGAAATAACAAATCTGGAGATGGCAATGGCATACACAGAGATTTCCACCCAGAAGCTAGCACCTTATTTAGGGTGAGATTTTGGCAATGTGGTTAGATCTATCAGGGACACAGCATTGAAAATTTCATTCTGAGCTTCACCAGGTGCCCACCTTTAATAGGGACTTGTATCGATCCTAGAGAGCTTCTGATCCTTTGGTTTCTCTTCATTTTCTTCTGTCAACCAAAAACCTAGATATTTTCCCATGAGGAGGAACAAAGAATGCCTCAATTTCATTTAAAAGAAAAAGAAAACTATCTTATATACAGGCTGCAGCTCTCCTGAGAGCCTCATAGGAAGGTGCTACAAATTTTTTTTTTCCTATTTGAAAGTCCTCTCCCACTGGTGGGTTGCAGTGGGTGTGGTGGCTGCTATACCCCAGAGCAGTGAAAAATAGCCTAAAAGTATCAGATACCCTAGAACAGGGGTGTCCAACTCCGGTCCTTGAGGGCCACATACTAATGGTTTTCAGAGTAAACCTAACAAATATGCATGAGTTAAATTTGCATGCATACTGCCTCAACTGTATGCAAATCTATTTCATGCATATTCATTCAGAATATCCAGAAAACCAGAATAGTTTGAAGCCCTTAAGGATCAGAGTTGAACACCCATATCCTAGAAGAACTTGTAAACCAAGGATAATTTTTCCCCAGAATTCCTACCATACTACAAGGAGCCAAATTAACCTTAGGTAGATCTGCTAGTTTCATTGGATATAGTCTGCTATCTTTGGGTAACTGTACAGCAGTGTTTTCCATCCTTCTGGAGGCACAACTAACCAGTTGGATTTTCAGGATATTCATAATAAATATGACTGAGATAAATTTGTATACATAGGAGACCTAGGGTATGTAAGTCTCTCATGCATATTCATTATGGAAATCCTGAAAATATGAATGGATAGGTATGCCTCCAGGAGAAGATTGGGAAACACTGCTGTACAGTATTTTGTAGGGATATACCAGACGTTTTACTGCTATATGCTGCCAAATGTGAATACTGACTCCAAATGTGAACGCTTGTTACGGTTCTGGCCGCGAGTGCCGTAACCAGACCCTTACCTCCGTGTTCCTGGACCTGTTCCCGCTTCTGTTGGCCTAGTTCACGGCCTGTTAGGCGGCATCCCTGCGAGGGCCGTGCCGCCGGGAAGCCTCCCATGGATGCCCTGCCTTTAGGCACACACACACGCCACTTGGGCGCTTTTCTAGGCCTTTTCCCGCCAGTGGTGACTCCGCCCAGTTCCTGACGTCAGACGCCGCGGCCTTGATAAGCCGGCCGCGGACACTCAGTCTTTGCCTTGCAACGGGCTTACCATCTGGTTCCCTGTTGCTCCGTGCCCCGGAGTGAGCTGCCTTTGGAACTCGCTTCGTTCCTGCTTGCCTGCTACAGTACCTGCTTGGTTCCTGCTTGCTTGCTACAGTTCCTGCCTGGTTCCAGTACCCGAGTCTTGCTACAGTTCCTGCCTGGTTCCAGTGCCCGAGTCTTACTACAGTTCCTGCCTGGTTCCAGTATCTGAGTCTTGCTACAGTTCCTGTCTACTGTTCTAGTCTGGTTCCAGTTCTCAGTCCTGCTCATCAGCCTGCCTGCTCCAGTCTCAAGATCATCAACCCGCCTAAGTCCCAGCGGCCGGGCTCCTACGGGCTCCTCCTGGGGGAGCGCCAGCTTCCAGAGTGAAGAGCACCTCTATGTCCTGCCTGAACATCTGCCTCCCGGCCTGCAGTGTTCCAGAGACATTAAATACCTTTCCCAGTCTCTTGCAGGTCGGCCCAAGGGTCCACTAAATTGAGACTCCATAACAAACGCTGACATGTATTTAAGCAGAAAATCAAAGATAAGAATCTTTGGCCAGAATAACAATATGTGACTAAGTTATCTGATCTTCCTGTTTAACTTAAGGGCTATAGCTTCTCTCTATAAACAATGACCTAAGCAACCCAGGTGTATGTGTCAGAGACAGGTCCCAGACTGACAAACAGCCCAAATCTGCCTGGAGACAAGAACAGCATATCCAAAAAGGTGTACATATCAGAAAGGTATAGAAACATAGAAACATAGAAAATGACAGCACAAAAAGACCAAACAGTCCATCCAGTCTGCCCAGCAAGCTTATGGTAGTATCTGCTGTTCCATACAAGTCATCCCCCTTTCTTAGTTTCCCAAACCGTCAAAGTCAGGGCCCTTGTTGGTTGATGTCTGAGTCCAATTCCCTGTTACCTCTTGTCGTTGAAGCAGAAAGCAATGTTAGAGTTGCATCAAAAGTATCAGGCTTATTGGTTAAGGGTAGTAACCGCCACTCCAGCAAGTTACCCCCATGCTTATTTGTTTTCCCAGACCGTAAAATCCAATGTTCTTGTTGGTTGCTGTCTGAATCTAATTCCCCTTTTCCTCTTTTTCCCCCTGCTATATTGGAGTTTCATCAACAGTAAGAAGGCTTATTGGTTAAAGGTAGTAACCACGATACCAGCAAGTTACCCCCATGCACTCTTTTCTTCATTTTCATCCTCTAGCCTTTAGGGATTCACAGTGTTTATCCCATGTCTCTTTGAAATCTTTCACAGTTTTTTTCTTCACCACCTCCTCCAGAAGGGCATTCCAGGCATCCACCATCCTCTCCATGAAGAAATATTTCCTGACGTTGGTTCTAAGTCTTCCTCCCTGGAGTTTCATTACATGACCCCTAGTTCTATTGATTTCTATCCAACTGAAAAGGTTTGTCGATTGTGCATCAATAAAAACCTTTCAAGCATCTAAAGGTCTGTATCATATCTCCCCTGGACCTCCTTATGTCCTTCAACCTCTCCTCATAAGTCATTTGATAGAGACCCTCCACCATTTTTGTCACCCTTCTCTGGACCGCCTCCATCCTGTCTCTGGCCCTTTTGAGATACAGTCTCCAGAACTGAACACAATACTCCATGTGAGGCCTTGTCAAGGACCGCTACAAGGGGACTATCACTTCCTTTTTCTTAGAGGTTATTCCTCTCTCTATGCAGCCCAGCATTCTTCTGGCTTTAGCTATCACCTTGTCACATTGCTTTACTGTCTTCAAATCACTAGACACTATCAACCAAGGTCCCTGTCTTGCTCCATGCACAACAGCCCTTCACCCCCCAAGTTGTACAGCTTTTTTGGATTACCACACCCCAGATGCATGACTCTGCACTTCTTGGCATTGAAACCCAGCTGCCATATCTTCGACCACCATTCAAGCTTCCTTAAATCATGTCTCATTCTCTCTTCTCCTTCTGGCATGTCCACTCTGTTGCAGATCTTAGTATCATCCACAAAAAAACAAACTTTGCCTTTTATCCTTTCTGTAATGTTGCTCACAAAGATATTGAACAGGACCGGTCTCAACATCAATCCTTGTGGCACTCTGCTTAACATTGCTGTCTCTTCAGAGTAGGTTCCAATTATCATCACATGCTGTCTTCTATCCATAAACCAGTTTATAATCCAGGCCACCACCTTGCCACTCACTCCCAAGCTTCTCATTTTATTCACAAGTCTCCTATGGAGACTGTATCAAAAACTTTGCTGAAATACAAGTAGATCACATCGAGCTCTGTTCCAGTTCCTTAGTCACCCAATCAAAAAAGTCAATCAGATTTGTCTGATAAGACCTTCCTCTGGTGAATCCATGCTGCCTCTGGGCCAGCAATTCTTCTGACTGTAGATAATTCACTATTCTTTCCTTTAGCAGAGTCTCCAATACTTTTCCCACCACCAAGGTGAGGTTAACCGGCCTGTAGTTTCCAGCCTCCTCTCTGCTCCCACTCTTGTGAAGCGGGACCACCACCACTCTTCTCCAACCACTCGGCTCCACATCCATTTCCAGGGATCTATTGAACAGCTCATGCAGATAGGCTCACAACAAGCCTGCCACAGCCAGGGCAGCACTGGTTCAAATGTTACAGGATCAGGAGTTGCCACATGGCTGGAGCAGTGGGAAAGGGGGCCAGCAGTATGAAATGCAAGCTACTGTTTGACTATGTATAAGCTCTTGCATATGCATGTCCTACCAATTAAAAACAGCAGGGAAGAGGACTGAGAGAGGCAGCTGGCGGATGAAGTCAATTCATACCAGCGTAAGATGTCCAAAATATTACCACTGCCCCTCCCTATGATGAAGCAGAAGAGCTCCTGTGTCTTGAAAGCTGCATGCAAGAAAGGCCTGTCTGTTATCTGACTACTCGTGTTGAACCTGTCGTTTCTTCTCCAGGGCTGACACAAGCCTCCTTAGACCAGCAAGCAACAGTGACCAAAATGAATTTTCCCTCCAGCAAAGACTGCCTCCAAGACCTCCAGCCATAAAGACTGCTCCAGGGTGAAGGTGAAGGTAATCTGCTAAAGTTATGGAGGTAGTCAGCTAGCTAAGTTTATTAATAAACATTAAGCAAGTCAAAGTCTCTTCTGATATGTTTGTGTGGTGTTCACTAATGATGCACAGTTTGTTACGATTCTGCCCGTGGCGCTCATCTTCTCGCAGCCGGCTTTCCTGCTCCCCGACGCCATTGTCTCACAGCAGGAGCTGCCATCATTTTGCCTTTGCGGTCCGGAGGCCGCCCGCGGCCTCGTTTGAACACGCGCCCACCCGCCCAATCGAACAGGCGCCCACCCGCCTGCGGCCTCGTTTGAACACGCGCCCACCCGCCCCCTGGATCCCGCCGCCGCCCGCCCGATCGAACACGCGCCTACCCGCCCGCGGCCTCGTTTGAACACGCGCCCACCCGCCCCCCGATCCCGCCGCCGCTGCCGCCGCCCACCCGATCGAACACACGCCTACCCGCCCGCGGCCTCGATCGAACACCCAGCTCCCGCCGCTGCCCGCCGGCCGCCTGGACCCACGCGGCCCTCGGCTCCCGCCGCTGCCTGGATGACAACACGAAAGTGACAGGTATTTAAAAAAAAAAATTTTTTCTGACAGGTTTTTATGTGTCCCACAGCATTACATTTTCTTGCTCATCTCTGTATTGCTTTTTTTTTTTTTTATTGTGTTTTATTGTGTTTGAGTATCTTAAGTGGTGTCGATGGGGGAGGCGGTAAACTAACACGTTAAGGCCGCGGCAAAACAGCGGGTTACTAAGGAGATAATATTAGCGCCCGTTACAGTATCGGAGGGGAATAGCTAATTCCTTCATAATACAGCTAATTCGTTCATTTACACATCATATACATGCCGCGTGCGGAAAGGGTTATGCGTCTGTTTTAAGAAGCGCTAAGGACGCGCGAAACTGGAGACTGTATCGCTGGATCGCCTTGCGCGTCCGAATTGTGCGCTCCGAGCACGTTACAGACGGGAAATCTTCAACCGAATGATACTGTATCGAGCCGTGAGGTAGCTGTATTATTTGCCCTGAAAGATGCAGGAGATGTCTGAAGCCTGACTTTCGAAAACATATCTTTCTATCACCCCACCCCCCTCCTTCTCAGCAGTGTTTCAGGAGCAATACGGGATGTTTGATAGCCTCCTCAGCTCCAAGATGTGCTCCCTCAGTGTATCCAAGGAGTATAAAGGGGGTTACAATAGTAAAGCATGGGAGAGAGTCTCAGCAAAAAGCTTCATTTTGAAGATAAAATGTGTGCTTGGAAATGAGTATTGCTGAAAACCAGGAGCAACTTTTATGGATCCAGGAAACCAAGAAGTATATGCAAGTGTTTTGTGAAAGTGAAATCCCCAAACCCTTTGAGGATTCTCCCTTTCTATGCTTTAAGGGTGAGAGCCCAACCCAGAGCTGTAGTCAGGCATCTTAGTTCCTGTGGCAGGCACCCATTACCTCCAGTCTGATTTCTGCTTTTTTCTCCCTCCATCCTCCTCACTCTGAACTCCAGTCCACTTTCCCTCTCTGGTTCTTTCTTCCCACAATCCAAATGGTACAAAGATGGCAGCACGCGTCCTGGTTTTTCATCTGCTGCTGTCCCACGCTTGCATTTCAGTCATTTCTCCAGCCCCAAGGAAGGTTCATTCCCTGGACCTCTCCCACTTTTGCCCACCCCCCCTTGTTCCAAACCCTGGTGCAGACACTACAGGATCCAAAGATTTGTGGCACAGCAGAAGTAATGTTAAAATTTGGGCTTCAAACTTATTAGCAATGCATTAATAGGTACATTTTTAAAGTCCAGTGCGTGCAAATACCGGGAGATACATGCCTGGCTGGGCCGTGCGCACACCGAGCGCATTTTCAAACCGGCCCGGCCACATGCATGTCTCCCGGTACGCGTGGAAGTGCCAGGCTCTTTAAAAGGGGCAGGCCGGGGGCGGGGTGTCTGAGCGAGGTGGGGAAAAGTGGGGGCCGGCCAGGACAGCGCCATTGGGTGCCGTCCCTGGGAAACACGCGCCGGCAGCCAGCTGACACGCGGAACTCAATACCGCTTGAAGGAGCAGGTACGTTTTAAGATAGGGTAGATTTAGGGCTCGGGGAGGAGAGGGGAAAAGGGAAGAAGGTTAGGGAAGGGGATAGGGAACTGGGAATGCCCCAATCACATTGCTGTGCATTCTGTTTACAAAATCACCCTCCCCTTGCACGCACGAATCGCAACCCGTACATCATCGGGCCGATATAAAATGGGGCTCGCGTGTGCACGCGGGTATTGCATTTTATGACATGCGCATTGCGACTCGTGCATGCTATAAAACTGGTATGTCTTTGAAAATCTAACCCAAGCCAAAATCCAGAGGCAACATTCTAAAAGAGAATGCTGTGATGTCAAACCTCTGAGAAGTAGCATTTATTTTTATACCTCTCTCATCCTTTGATGTCACTAATTCAGTAATGCTAGAAGACTGAAATGGTGCTTGTATGGGTAAAAATATTTCCTGGCCATCTTTTTATAAGCTGTATGTACATCTAAAAGGCAAGATCTGTTTGCAGAGGAGGTGATAAGTCCAGTCTAGTCAAAGATGAGTAACGCAAAGAGCAGAATCTTCCATAAACTGTAGGGTTACCATGGCAATTAATGGAACTAATAGGAGACATTTTATTGGGGGATGGTACTGGAAAGGCCATTAACAGGATCACAATTTCATAAAAATTACATCTTTCATTACAGGTTTGTCTTAAGTAACTTCCAGCAATATATCCACTTTAAGTCTTCTATGACAGGCTCAGTTTTCACCCAGAATAAAATATCCCTGTCCTTTTGAGTCACATTTCTAAGTGAGTGGGTGGTACATTATTATTAGACTGTTTAATGGACAGCAGTACACATGCAGACCTATAAATGCCACTTTCATGTCCATGTATTAAAAAATAAATACGATACAGATAGCAGTGAGAGGTTAATGGAAACCTTGGACAATTCATTACTGAAACTTTCACAAGGAACTATAAGTGGCAACAGTCAGGGTCATGCAGAGAACTTTAATGCCCTGGGAACCTGGGATATTTATAACTATCAGCAACTCTTCAGGGAACCCTGGATTCATGGACCCCCTCCATTCTGTCCTCTCCCTTGGGCAAAACTGGAAATCACAGAAGCCCCACGTAATGTGAGTCTATCCTAAAACACTGTCATTCATGTTTGCTTATATTAAAATATAACCCTTGACAAGCCTCTGAAATTCAATGATTGTCTTATTCAGCTATTCATATTAAGATAATTGTATTCTTGGTTATAAAAAAAAAATCCTTTTAAGAACAAACTGTCAAAAGAACAGTCTGCTAAGGTTATTCTAAATAATTGGATAAACAATTCCCAAATTACTTTGACATTTAGTTTGGCACCACCTGTAAATTTCAACTGAATATAGCTGAAAATGGGACTTCCTGAAATTTACCCAAAAAGTATGGAAGCTGATAACTACCTGTGTGTTAAATGGAAGCTCTAAATTATTTATTTCTTACAGTTCTATAGGTAACTTTTCTGTTTTCCCCTTTTTTACCTCTAGTTAAGCACTGCAGATCGATCCTTAACATAGTTTCATTTATGTGAGAGTGCTTTATTACTTTTAATTTTATTGGTTGCTCTTAGTTGTATTTGTTCTGCAATATGTTGTAAAAGTTAATTTTAAAAACTTGTGAACACAAGGGGCCAGATTTTAATATCTATGCCCGATTTTATAACATGCACGCGCAGCCACGCACATGTTATAAAATCCAGGGTTGGCGCGCGCAAGGGGGTGCATACTTGTGCACCATGCACGTTCCGAGCTCTGGGGGAGCCCCGATGGCTTTCCCTGTCCCTCTGAGGCCGCATATTCTAATGGGGAGATCATTAGGATATGCTGGGTACTTTTAAAGGCCCTCCCACTCTGGGCTTCCAAATATTTTACATAGTGATGTGGCAGTTCTGAGGAGGGTGGGGAATCACTGTGTGAGCACATGAGCAGCAGCACAACAGCAGAATGTGTGGTCTAAGAGAGTGGGTGTTTGATAGAGGGTCATACACACACACAATTTGTGTCAGAGTGTGTGTGTTTATGTGTGTCTACCTCTTCTATACAGACAAAGTGTATGTGAGGGGATTGTCTTTCTAACACAGAAGAAATCTACATACACACACAGACACATTCTCTCTCTCTCTCTCTCTCTCTTTTTGTGACACATACAAACCCGCACACTGAGAGCATTATTATTCTGTGATGTCCTTTATATTTATCAATTTTATGAATATAATGCTTTGAAATCTACCTTAAACTTTTTTGTGATAAGTGCAACTATAAGTTTTAATACATTCAAATTCAAAATTCAATTCAGTTACAAAAAGCCTTATTTTCAAAAGCATTTGCACATTTAAAACTGGGTTTTACATGTGTAAATGCTCTTTACCCGTGTAAGTGGGCTTTTGAAAATTGCTATAATATATGCCATTGAATTGTCAATAGGTTTTACCCACATTAATTGCACCTAATGCAGGTAAATGGCTTTTGAAAATTGATACAATAGATTGTTATATTTATATGCATAACCCCTTTGAAAATTCACCATTTAGTGGGTGTTTGTGTGTGAGTGACTGACAATGGCTGGCAATGTGGTTGGCACTTTAATTGCCAACTGATTCAAATGCTGATTGATTGGCAAGAGACTCTGAACACCAGATAGATAGATAGATACCAAAACAAAATAGAGAACACATCCAAATAATTTGAAAATGTGAAAATCAATTTTTTTTCTTTATAATAATAAATTATCTGATTCAAAATCTTAATATGAATGAAAAAGCAGTTCACATTACTTCCACTGTTATCTTACAGTCATATAATTTTATAGCACTGCTACATATGCAAACTGAAATGTTATAATCATCGGTGGCAAAAAACATCCATGTGAAACTATAACACAAAATAAAAATAATTGTTAGATATGGCATGTGATAGCTACAATATGAAGCTAGCTTGCTCAAAATATTATATATAACCAGCTTCTATTAATTACAAAATACTTTTCCAACTTACTATTTTTCCAACTTATTGAACTTGTTTAGCAGAGTTTGTTGATCCTATTCCAACTTGATTTGTGATCATTTGCTATTAGATAAAGTAAGCCTCTGTAGTTAACAAAAGTTTTATAGTGATCAGCTCTGCTGATAAAAGGGAGGAGTTATTACAGATGTGAGTTCATATAAGCCCAGATTTTAAAAGAACTATATGTGTAAATTTTTGGGTTTACACATTTTACAACAGGCCCAGCCATGTGCATAAACCCTGGTACACGCAGAAGTGTACCAGGGTTTATGCACAGAGGGGCTGTACTGGTGTTCCTGAGCAGCATGAGCTGCTGATGTCACCCGCTTCACGACCCGGAGGCCGCAGAGAGCTGCTTCACGACCCGTTTGCGGCAGAGAGCTGTTGATGTCACCATCCTCTTCTGCGGCCGGGAGGCTGCTCCATAGCTCCTCTTCATGGCCCGGAGGCCACCACCAGTGTTTCCTAGTAGCAGGAGCTTTCCTCTGTGCTTCTTCAGCAGTAGGAGCCACCTCCAATGTCAGGGCTTCCTTTGGGGCCTGGTCCTGCTCCTCCTCTTCTCAGCAGCAGGGCCGCCACTGTCCAAGGTCTTGCACCTCTTCCTGTTTCCTGTTCCTTAGGCGCGGGGCCACGCCTCTCTTTGTGCTTTAAAGAGCCAGTGTGGGAGTGGTCCTTGGGCTCCAGCTGATGACATCACCATGGGTGTTCCTCATTCAGTCCTATAAAAGGGCTCTGCTTGCATTCCAGCTTTGCTTTCGCAAGGGGCTAGTCCTCCTTAGGACTCCGTGTTCCTGCTCCTGCTTGGCATTCCTTGTTCTTCGTGGGATCCCTTGTCGTTGTTGTTCCTGGTATCTGCTGATGTCCCTCCATGTTCCTGATGTTCCAGTTGTCTTTGTCATCCAGGTTCCTGATGTTCCCGTTGTCCAGATGTCTTTGCCATCCATGTCCTGATGTCTCCATTGTCCAGATGTCTTCAAAGCTCCACTTGTCCCTTCCCTGCATGGTCTATGATCAGTCCGGCTGGGCTGTATAGGGCAAGCAGTGGTCCAGTGGTCCACGACCACCCCGGTTGGGGTGTGTAGGGTGCTCGGTGGGACAGTTCCATCAGTCGTTGCTGAGGAGTCTCTTCGTCCCTCATCAAGACTATGTTTAGCTTCCTGGTTCCGGATTACCTTCTAGTGGCCCGTCCTCAGTCCAACTTCGGGATGACCTTCTGTAGTGTCTTCCATGCCGGGTTGGAGGTTTTGTCTTCCATCAAATGACCTATCAGTTGCGTCGATCACGCCGGGCTCCTGAAGCTCAGTCCAATACGTTGCTGTTATGGGTTCTGGCCGGATACCATCAGTCGTCTGTCCTGACATCCTCCTTCTCTGATGTCTAGATGTCCATCAGTCTTTCCTCATGTCCTTCATCTCTGATGTCCAGATGTCTGTCTTTCTGTTCCTGGATTCCCTGTGGGGCCGTCGTCCATCCTGTGCTTATGCTGCTCTTCACTGAGTGTCCGTGAGCACTCCCCTGGAAGTTCCGGACTTTTATTTGTCTTATTTTAGCTTACCTCTAGACGTCTGGCCTTGAGGCCTCCAATGTCCTGGACTCCAACTTCACCTAGCCTCCAGAGGATTGTGCTCAGTGGATAGCCTGAGGGCCGTTCTGGCCACTGAAGCCTCCTTTCCGGCTGTGAGTTAGAGTGCTATCCGGATTTCACTCCAGCCTGTTTTACTTGTCTTGCCTTGCCTTGCTTCCTGTGCCTGAGTCTTCATCTTCCTCAGTTCCAGAGTCCTCATCTTCCTCAGTTCCAGAGTCTTTGTCCACCTATGCCTCCTGTCCAGCCTGCCGCCTCTGCCGTTACCCAGCGGCAGGTCCAAAAGGGCTTGGAGTGGTCAGAGGACTACTCAGAGACCAACCTTGCGTGGTTGGCCTCACTGAGGCCTTGTAGGTCGGCGGAGGCCTGGGCTATCGGTCTCCACCCAGAGGAGGACCCATCTCACCTGCCTTGGCACTTCCTTGGAACTCCTCTCCTGGTTTGCCGAGGTCCAAGGGCACACTTCTCCCTGGAACTGGGAGCACCCCCTAGCTCTCCCTCCTACAGATCTGCTACAGTTAGTGGCCCATATAAAAACTTTTGGTTTTCCCAGGTGAACTGCTGTGATTGCTCACATTCGTAACACCATTAGAGTGCTGCATTTAGCTTTGAAATCAATACAGCACTGCCTTTCATGGTGAGGGACCCAGGAAACAGCAAGGTAGGCGATCCAGTAGAACCGAAGGAAGACAACAAAAGGGATGTGGCATCCCTCTTGTTGTCTTCCTTCGGTTCTACTGGATCACCTACCTTGCTGTTTTCTGAAAAGGCTTCTTTGTGGCATCCCTTTTGTTGTTTTTCATGGTGAGGGGCCAGAGACTTCAGATTTAATATTATTTATATGATTTTTGTAAAATCATTTTATAGTTTTTTTTTCTAAGTGAATGATCTTCAGCAGTATAACTCAAGCATTTCGAATCATGAACACAATGAGATAAGTTTTTTATTATTTATCCCCCTTGTGGAAGCCTAATTGATGAAACAAGAACCTTTGTGGGGGATATATAATACTACTGGATTGTTTCTGTAACATAAGAGACTTTGACATTATCTTGATGATAGTGAAAGCACATATTACATTTTTTTTATATCACTGGATTTACATTATTAAGCATTAAGTTTATTTGATTCAAGAAACTGCAACAAGGATGTTTTTTGCCAGTATAATTGGAATCTCAAGAGTCCTTTCAGCTACAAGGTCACAGCCTAACATAGGAAACCAACTATGAACCTTATTTTTCATACTTTTAGAATGAATATCTTGTCTTGTAGTTTTGTTTTGTTTCATTTTGTAGTGTTTATTTAATGGGACATAACTTTCACTTGGAATTACACTACCACAAGTTTTTGTATCTATATATATCTATATCTATGTACTGAGAGTTGCATAATCTTTTCCTCCCCCATTGAATCAGCAGCCAGAATTCTAATATAAACATGCAATATACCTTTTTAATTAGCATTCAAAATGGAATTGAACAACATTTAATTAATAGTTGGTATGCCCATCATTAGCCTGCAAAACGGTTTTAAAATGAGTGGGGTATGAACACAACAAACTTTGAAATAAATTGTTATCATTTTCCAAATGTAATAAGATCAGTTCCAAATTTTGACACAAAGTTTTGGTGGAATAACATCCCTGACCACTTTCCTTCAAAATTAAACTCTCCACCTCATCCTCAATAATGGCACCTATGTTTTCAGCAGCGTTCAAGTCTGGAGAGTTCCCTGGCCAAATGTCGTTATCCCAAAAATCAATGCCATTTTCTTTAAGCAGAAGATGTGTGGCAATGGCTTGCATGCATGCTACCTTATCATGGACAAAAGTAGTTTCGCCTAGTAGCAAAACATTTTCTGGATCACTAAAAAATGGAATAATATTTTAGGCTAAAATCGTAATCCGAAAATAGGAGCCATCCCAAGATTCCCCATGTTCTTTGATTACCCACAACATTTTCTTTACTATGAATATGACAAAAAGACCAATGCAATCAGGGTTTCTGACAATTTGTCGATAATGCTCCTCATCGTTAATTTCATTCTAAGATTTTGACCAAACTTGATCATTTTGAAAATTTGTTTTTCGAATTGACCAAATGACACATTTGTCAGATGACACTAAATGAAGGAAATCCTCTTCATCCCAATTTTGTAACCAATTTGTCAGCCAGATCCAGTTTTGGATATGGGTTTTGGTTTTCAGTGGTTTTGTATTAACATGAAACACTTGGATACCAACCCTGACTCATTATGATAAACTGTTCTTCTATCAACATTTTTTTTTAAATCTTTTCTTTATTGAAAGATTTTTATACTTAACTGACAACATCACTAACGATAGTAATAACAACAAGTACAGACCCCAACTCCTTCCTTCCCTCCCTCCCCCCATCCCCTCCCTTCCCTGCAGGAGCCAGACTCCTCCACTCCAGGGCTAAGAGGCAGTCCTCACAGAAGCAGTATAGTCATAGTCCGTGTACCGGGAAATAAGATCCCTCTTGGAAAGTGGAGTCAAGCCTTGAGTCCTGGCAGTCAGATTTTTATCCTCCTCTCATCCATAATCATTCGAGCCACCTGGCAACAGCTTTTTATCTGCTAGTTGCTGGAATTTTGAATAATTTATTGGCTTTCTTGAAACAATTTTAGCAGTTGGCTGTTACCAAATTCCATTAAACTCATCAGCAGTCTTGCCCCATGTTCTCTGAACCCAGATTTTGCTTCGACCTAATTTTTCGGCAATCCACTTTTTCATAATAGAGGTTGCTCCAGCATCTTGCATTTCACGAAATGCAATACACTTAATATGGTCAATCTGATGCTGTTTTTCACTATCGTATGTTATGCCCATAAATAATACATTTAAGTAATGTGTAAAGTACTGTTAAATTCCAAATTGATTGGCCTACAAAATGGTACAAAAATTATATTAATGGGATAATCTAGTGGGGCTCTGTAAGGAGAGGCAAAGGTTTTGCAACACCTGGTATACACATATGAGAAATGTAATCAAACTTGTGGGGATCCTAACCGATTGCATGGATGGAAGGGTGACTGCAGCTCTGTTTGCTCACCCTTAGTCTAGAGTGTGCAGTTCTCTACTACTTAGTTACTTACTACTTAGTTTACTGTTCTAAAAATGTGAGATATAGGTTGGGGATTTTTTTAGTCAGTTCTGCCAGGCTTCAGGTTGCATAATGTACCTCTCAAGAGTCAGTTTGGCTTGCTTTTGTGAATGGTTGAACAATGAGCTGCAGGAAAAGCACATAAGGGAGTCAGATACTCCACGGGCTGATTTTGAAAAAATCTCCTGGGATGATATTTTCCTGCAATCTGCCTCTGGCCCCAAGAGACCATAAAAATCTATAAGATAAGGCAGAGTAAAACCATTTTAAAACAGTATTTTCTATCCCTAGATCATGTAGCTGCTGCATTAATAAAAAATGATTTACAGTATTAAATGCAGAACTCATATCTAAGGACACAATAAAAACATCCTCCCCAAAGTCTGCCTTTAAATGCATTTCATTCACTAGGGCCACTAAAGCAGTCTCCATACTGAAACCCGGTATGAAGCTAAATTGTCTAGGATGAAAGACATGAGTTTGAGTTAAGAAATTACAGAGTTGGTAATATACTATTTTCTCAATTAGCTTAGCTAAAAATTGTTAATTGGAGCCTGGCCGGAAATGGGAAACATCAAGAGCCTCTGTTTTTAATACAGGTCTGATTTAGACTTCTTTCAAAGTGGAAGGCAGAGAACCTTAATCCAGTCTTCCATTAACAATCGATGGCAGAAACGGAGCAAGCTCCAACTCAGAACATTTTACCAATTTGCTGAAAAAGGATCAATTTATGCTCTTATCATGGAAGTCCGGGAGGGATCAGGATAGATGAGTTCTAAGGCACGGAGGGTCCATTTTTACAAAGGGGTAGGTTGGGAAGGGGAAAGGAATGTGTCTGCTTGACTTTTAATACTTTTCTTTACACTTTTAGTGTCTTGGGTTTACCTGTAGAGAAGTGGGATGAGGGTTTCACAAGACCTCTGATATTTTTTACTCTTTAGAATGGGGTTCCTACAAGTCACTTGAGCCAGCCCTGGGAAAAGGGGCCGCTATCACATTACATTTGAGGTCCTGATAACCTGCAGTATTTTACTACCAGGGAAAATACCACGTTTCATAAACTGCAGTACTGAGGAAAGCTCATAGTATTTTCCTCCGCCAGGAAATTTGTTTTACCTTTTGCGCCTGCCTCTATGCCGCTATGCTGGGCGCCTGATCCCACCCCCGCCCCAGACCGCCCCATCCCCGCCCCTTTTTGCAAGCCCTGGGATTTACACGCGTCCCGGGGCTTTACGCGCGTCGCCGGATTTACGCGTCCCGGGGCTTTACACGCGTCCTCTGGATTTACGCCAGTAACCCTTTGGAAATCTGGCCCTATGTGCATTAAAATCCCAGGGAAACTTATTACATGTTACCTCATTTTGCCAGAAGTGGTTATATGAAATACACAATGGAAATTTCATGGTAGTGGTCCCAATAATGTGAAACTCACTCCATGATGATTTAAGGACTGAGACGTGCATTTGGACATTTTGAAATAAAATAAAGGCACTTTTATATTCACCTAAGAATTTAGGGGTGGAGTGCATACTGGTTAATTCATATCAAGATTAGTGTATCACACAGTGAAGAGTTGAGTGTACATGAGACCTGATAGTAAGGTTGCATGGATGTGGATGTCACTGTCATGGATTGTATGTAATTGCATGTCTTTCAGTTTTATAAATGTTGATTTGCAAGCCTCCTAATATGGAAAACAGTGTTGATAACAAATCTTAAGAACATAAGAATTGCCATACTGGGTGAAGCCCCATGTTCTGCCTCCAACAGTGGCCAATTCAGGTTATAAGTGTCTGACAGGATACAAAAGATTGATAGATTTCATACTGCAATGAGTTTCCTCAAGTCCACCTTAATAATGGTTTATAGACTTTTCTTACAGGAACTCGTACAAATCTTTTTTAAACCCATCTGCACTATCAGCTTCACTATATCCGCCAGTAATGAATTCTAGAGTTTAACTATGTGTTGAGTAAAAAAACATTTCCACCTATTTTTCTTAAATTTATTACCTAGCAACTTCATTGTGTGTCCGATAGTCTTTGTATTTTTTGAAAGAGTGAACAATGGATTCACATTTTCCCATTCCACTCCTCTTATTATTTTATAGCCCTTTATCATTTCTCCACTCAGCCATTTCTTCTCCAAACTGAAGATCCCTTTCTTCTTTAGCCTTTCCTCATAAGGGAATCATTCCATTCCCTTTATCATTATGGTCCCCCTTTTCTGTACCTCTTCTAATTCTGCTATATCTTAATTGAAATGTGATGAATAGAAATGCACACAATACTCAAGGTGCAGTCATACCATGGAGTGATACAGAGATCTGTTTTTATTCTCCATTCTTTTCCTAATAATGCCCTAGTATTCTATCTGCTTTCTTGGACACTGCTACACACTGAGTAGAGGATTTCAATATATTATCCACGATTATGCCTAGATCCTATTCCTGGGTGGTGACTCCCAATGTGGAACGCATGGTGTGCCTATAATTTGGGTTGCATCACTTTGCCCTTGTCCTCATTAAATATCTGCCATCTGGATGTTTAGTCTCCCAGTTTTACAAGGTCCTCTAATGAGAACTCACAATTCTCTTGTGATTTAACAACTTTGAATAACTTTATATCATCAGAAAATAAATGCAGTGGTTCCAGTATATATCCCTGAGGCACTCCACTACTCACTTTTCACCATTGAGAAAACTGATCATTTAGCCCTATTCTCTGTTTTCTATTTTTTAACCAGTTCTCAGTCCACAATAGGCCACTGTCCCCATCCCATGAATTTTTAATTTCCTAAGAAGTCTCTCATGAGGGACTTTGTCAAATGCTTTCTGAAAACACAGATACACTATATCAATTGGCTCACGTTTTTCCACTTGTTTGTTCACACCTTCAAAAGAAAGAAGCAGATTGCTGAGGCAAGAATTTCTTTGTGTTGCGTGCCCCGCTCATGCTCGGCCTATGCTCGGGCCTGCTCACCTCTCCAATGCATCTGCAGGTCCCGGGTCGGCCTCTCCAGCTGCAGGCGCAAGCTCCTCCAGTCCTCGGCGTCCCACGGCGTCGGTCGCCAGGCCTTTCTCAGCGCACCAGGCCCCAAGACATGGTTCAGCATCCTCTGTGGCGTTGGCCCAGTCCCAAGGCACGCACACACGGACCGCCCGATCCCCTATAGGGCCAGGGGCAGCTTCTAGCTCTGAGGTACGCTCTGATTGATCGCAGTACAAAGGGAAGTGCCTGCCTGCACTTCCTTGCCTTGGCAATCGGGTCGACACCATGTGTGTTCTAGTTTGCCCCCGTGTCTCATCGCCTGTTGCAGTATTGTTCCAGTCTTATTCCAGTCTTGTTACAGCGTTCTCCTGTTCCAGCATCTGTCTGTTCCTGCGTTCCCCCAGGTAGTACCTCTTGGACTGACTCTCTGGTTCTGACCTCTGCCCGCTCTTGACTATGTTGATCGCTGCCCGGATTCTGACCTCTGCCTGCCTCCTTGACTACGTCTGCTCTCTGGAACCTGAACCCTGATTTGGATGACTACTCTCGGACTGATCCATGGAACTTGACCTCTGCTATTACTGAACACACCTCCTTGACTCTGGCTCTGCTCCTATCCTTGTCATCGCAGACACTGTACTGGCCTTCCTTGATCCCTCAGGCCTTCAGTCTAGACATCGACCTCACACCCTTGATCCAGGTGGGCACACCTTTAAACTTCCTTTCTGGGAGACCCTGCGAGGCCCAAATAAGTCCTGTTGGGTTTGTGGCATATTTTGAACTCTTGGTCGAAGTGGCGATGACTCCTCCCATGGGGAGGAGCCCCGTGGGAAACCACAGCGATAGGCTAGACTCTAGTAAGCAGACACTGAGGAAAGAAAGCTTTATTGTACTGCTGATGTAAGTTGAATCTTGCTTCAAGGAAGGGATAGGATTGCAGGCCAGCGATATCACAGTAAGCTCAGGCAGTCTCTATAGATGATGGTCTCACCCGGATGTAGCAAGGTTGGGTAGTGTTCCACAGCATGGATTAAGCCGAACCTGAAGGGTGGAATAAGGAGAGCTGGAGCGTAGCGATACTCACAGAGTGGCAGTGCTGGTAACTTCCTTGATAGAAGAATGGAGAGAGGGACCTGAGGTCCGAGGTGCAGGATACCCTGAGCAGGATAGGCCCTCAAGGAGCGAGTACCTAGGAGCGCCGAAGGATCTTGGAAGAAAGTAGATAGGACCCCCGAGGAGCGGGTGTCCTAGGTTATGTAGTTGAACCCCGAAGGGCAGATAGAAGCGAGAGGCCCCCCGATGAGCAGGTACCCAGAGCTTCCGTAAGAGCGAGTTACCCCGGAGGGTACAGAGGAATCCAAGTGAGCAGCTTAGAAGCGGTCAGAGTAGCAAAACCGAAGTCCTTGCTAACTCGTTGGGCTATAGCGGAGCAGAGGTTTAAATACCCAGAGGTACTGACGTCATGCGGTGGGGATGCCCCCAAGGTTCCCTCCATGACGAATTCAAAAGCATAGGTGGCGTGCGCATGCGCGCCTAGGAGGCCTCAGGAAGAAGCATGGTGTACGGGGATGCCCATGCTATCGGAGACACCAAGGCTTTCGGCAATCAGCACCGGAGGCAGCCATCCTTCCCAGGGAGGAGGAAAAGGTTAAAAGAGAGGTGAGGCAGAGCGGTCGCAGCCGTCTGCGACTGACGGATGCAACAGTACCCCACTTCAAAGGGCCCCCTCCAAGACCTCTTCCTGGTGGTCTGGATTTTCGAGGATGTGTGAGATGAAATTGATGTACCATGTCTTTATCCATGATGTTGGCCAGCGGTTCCCATGAGTTTTCTTCTGGTCCATAGCCCTCCCAGTAGATGAGGTATTCCCACATCTTGCCTCTCTTATGGTCATCCAAGATGTCATCTACGGCATATTCAATGTCGTCCTCCATGTCCAGATTTGTGGGTTCTGGGGTCTTCTTTGAGAGGATCAAGGGTTTTAATAGAGAGACATGAAAAGTGTTGTGTATTCTCATAGATGGAGGTAGTTTTATTTATTTATTTATGCATTTATTTATTTATTTATTTATTTATTTAAAGGCTTTTATATACTGGCATTCGTCGGAAACATCAAGCCGGTTTACATTTTAACAAAAGGAGTGGAAAGTACAATATAATAGGGGATAAGGGAAACAGGATAAAAATAACCAAGGAAAAGGCTATGAAGATACAGATCTAAAAAACTGAGATTAAAATAACAAGATTCAACTATAAATTAAATGACAAGATTACATAAATCAACATAAAATAGATCAACATTACATAAATCAACATTACAATCAACATTACAATCAACATTACATAGATTAACATAACATATAGCAACATTAGATGACAAGAATAACTTAGAAAATCAACATTACAAATTCAGCATTATAAAATTAACATTACATATATCAACATTAAATGACAAGATTACATAAATCAACATACTAGAGTTTTAGACTGTACGTCAGATTTCCCAAGTGCCGAAGGATAGCAAAAGGTCCTACATAGTGAAGCGCAAAGCATGCTGAAAGCAGTTTAAGACAGAGGAACTTGGTACTCAGTCAGACTTTGTCTCCAGGCTGAAACTGAGATACCTCTTGATGGTGAGCCTCGTAGATCTTTTATGCTTTCTGTCCTGCTTTGAGGAGCAGGTCCTTCACTTGCTTCCAAAGCTGAGATAGCTCTGCTGCAGTAGCCTGTGTGGCAGGAGAAGCCACTGATAAAGGAATTGGCAGAGGAGGAAGCGGTTGTCGTCCATAGACGAGTTGGAAGGGAGAAGACTCTGTAGATGTAGCAGGATGTGAATTGATAGCAAATTCTGCCCAAGGCAGCAGTTCTGCCCAGTCACTCTGTCTTGAGTTAACGTAGGACCGTAGAAACTGTTTGTGTTCTGTTCATTCTTTCAGTCTGACCATTAGACTGAGGGTAGTAAGCGGAGGTCAAGTCCAAGGAGATATCAAATTTTTGACATAAGGTTCTCCAGAATTTGGCAGTGAATTGTACTCCTCTGACGGACAGAATATGTGTTAGTGATCACGCCGCCAGGGGGGCAGAGTTAGCAATCTGTTAGTGATCACGATGCCAGGGGGGGTGGAGTTAGCAATCTGTTGTGAGTCTGCTAAGGAGTAGCAATCTGTTATGGATCATCTCCTCCAGAGGGGAGGAGTGAGTAATCTGATAAATGCTGCTCCCTCAAGGGGAGGAGCTAGCAATCTGTAATACTCCATAGGTGGGGTCAATGATATGTTGTGTGTTGGCTCCCACAGTGTGGCAGTCTGTATGATACCGCTCTAGTAGTGCAAGGAATAAACATTTAGTGGAAATTGGTGAATCCTTGGGCTGATGGCAGATGACAGTGTCCCCAGGAGGATATCCTGAGAGGGACCACCAGCTGGGCTGGAGTATGGAGACAAACACAGATAGTTCTTTATTAGACAGGAAGTAGAACCACCAGAGGTGGAGGTAGTGAGTTGATATGCCCGGCAGAGCTGAAGTCCCTCAGATACTGGGTTGCTAAGCTGTAGAGAGAGACTATAGGTAGTGAGTAGACAGGTTATGCTGGATACATAACCAATAGTAGATGATACACTCACAATTGTAGATATCTGTAATGGCTTCTATGCAAGGAGAGTCTTCAGTATATTCAGGATCAGGAGCCGTAGGCGAGTACTGGTTCCTATATGCAGTCTGGAATAAGAACTCACAATATCTGTGTATGAGATGGCTTCTGGAATAGAAGAAAGTCTTTGGAGAGTTTTAGGAACATAGGCCCTCATAGAGCGAGTACCGGTTCCAATCTGCAATCTGTAATAGTAATGTACCAGGTATAGGTAAGCAGTAGCTTCTGAGATAGAAGAGAGTCTGTGAAGGGTTTTAGGAACATGGGCTCTCGTGGAGTGAGTACCGGTTTCTATCTATCTGCAATATGAAATAGTAAAGTACAAGAAATAGGTATGCGATAGCTTCTGAGATAGAAGAGAATCTATGAAGGGTTTTAGGAACATGGGCCCTCGTGGAGCGAGTACCGGTTCCTATCTGCAATCGGCAATAGTAACTTACGATCTCCATACCTGCAATAACGTCTTAGACAGAAGGGAGTCTTCAGAGATTAGGAACATAGGCCCTTGTGGAGCGAGTACTGATTCCTATCTGTAATAGAACTCACAGTGTTCACGTCTGCGATCGCTTCCAGGCAGTAAGGAGTCTTCTGAGAATTCAGGGACGTTGGCCCTCGAGGAGCTAGTATCGGATCCCATCTAGCAGTCTGAAATGAAGAAGAGAGAGCGGGGCCCCCGAGGAGTGGGTACCCCTTTGTATGTTTGTGGAGGCAGAGCAGCAGAGAAGTTTCCTCCTTGCTAACTCGATTCGAAGTAACAAACGAAGACATTTTAAGTTGGAAGTGGATGACGTCACTACGGGGGGACGCCTCTGAGGTTCGCACCCTTGCCGGTACAAACTCTGGAGCACACGCGTGCCCTTACGTCATCAGGAACATGGTGGATCCGCAGCATCAGGCCAGCCCGGGGATTCCGGGGAGAAGCGGCGAGGAGAAGCCGTGGCAGCATCTGTCTTTCAGAGCTGAAGGGAGTCGCCACAAAGGTAGAGAGGGTGGAGCAAGGGCGAGAACAGGCATGAACACAACAATATGCTTAGGCACTCCATGAAGGCGGAAGATATGTTTGATGAAGAGTTTCGCTAACTCCACAGCAGAAGGTAATCCTGGTAAAGCTACGAAATGTGCCATCTTGGAGAAGCGGTCAACGGTGACCCAAATAGTATTGTTCCCGTTGGAGAATGGTAAGTCTACCACAAAATCGGTTGCTATATGTGTCCATGGTTCATCCGGTGCTGGCAGGGGTTGTAGCAGACCCCACGGACATCCGGCTGGCGGCTTTTGCTTGGCGCAGACAGTGCAGGAACCCACATAAGCTTGTACATTCTTTTTCAGGGTTGGCCACCAGTAATACCGCTCTAACATAGCCAAAGTGTCCAGGATAGCCGGCTAGGCGGGAATCGTGTGCCCACTTGAAAAGTTTCTTCCTTTGATTTCTAGCCACAACCGTCTTCCCGGTGGGTATGACATGAGTGGCTGCAAGAACCACTCTCCCGGGGTCAATGATATGATGGGGTTCATCAGGCATATCCTGAGGTGAGAAGGATCGTGACAGGGCATCAGCCCAAGTGTTCTTCTCTCCCGGATGGTATTTCAAGAGGAAATCGAATCTGTTAAAGAAGAATGACCATCTTGCTTGACAGTGATTGAGTCGTTTAGCATATCTAAGATACTCCAAGTTCTTGTGATCGGTGTACACTACTATCTGGTGTTGTGCGCCTTCCAGCCAAGGACGCCATTCCTCAAAGGTCAGCTTGATTGCGAGTAAGTCTTTGTCTCCGGTTCCGTAATTTCTTTCAGCAGGTGAGAATCACCTTGAGGAGAAGGAGCAGGGATGGAGCACATTGGATTCGCTGTACTGGCTCAAAACCGCTCCCATGCCGACGTCCGATGCATCGACCTTGATGATGAATTGGCGATGCGGGTCTGGATGACGGAGGCATGGCTTCTTTTGAAAAGCCTCTTTGAGTGTCAAAAAGGCTGATATGGCTTCAGGCGACCACTTGGCGGGATTGTCTCCTTTTCTGGTCATACCAGAGAGAGGAACTGTCACTGATGAGTAGTTCTTAATAAAGGAATGGTAGTAGTTCGTGAAGCCCAAGAAGCGGCGTAGTGCCTTCAGGACTGTAGGTTGGGGCCAATCCCGGTTGCTTTCTAATTTCTTAGGGTCCATATGAAACCTGTTTTTAGAAACATTGTAGCCCAGGAAGGGTACATACTCTTTGTGGAACTCGCACTTCTCTAGTTTTGTGTATAGGTGGTATTCCCGCAGGCGTCTTAGAACCTTCTTGACGTCCTCTTGATGTGTTTGTAGATCTTGTGAGAAGATCAGAGTATCATCAAGGTATATTGCAACACATTGATATAGTAAGTCCCGTAAGATGTCGTTCATCATATTTTGAAAGACTGCAGGTGCGTTACTTAATCCGAAGGGCATGACGCGATATTTGAAGTGTCCATCGTGGGTGTTAAAAGATGTCTTCCATTCATCTCCTTCACGAATGCACACCAAATTGTAAGCTCCTTTGAGATCCAGTTTAGAAAATATCTTGGCTCTGTGGAGTCTGTCAAATAGTTCAGAAATCAAGGGCAGAAGATTCCGATCCTTGATGGTAATTTCATCCAGATCCCTGTAGTCGATGCAGGGACATAAGGTGCCATCCTTTTTCCCTACAAAAAAGAATCCTGCACCAGCTGGGGATTTGGAGGGTCTGATGAATCCATTTTGAAGGTTCTCTTGTATATAGGCGGACATGGCCTTAGTCTCAGTTGCAGAAAGAGAGTAAACTCTTCCCTTTGGAGGCTCCGTATTAGGTTTCAGGTTTATAGCGCAGTCAAAAATTCTGTGCGGAGGGAGTACATCTGCTGCTTGTTTAGAGAAGACATCCTGGAAGGAGGTGTATTGTGGAGGTAAGCCAGGTAACGATGGTGTAGTGGGCATGCAAATTAGCGGTGAGACTTCCGCGAGACACCGACCATGACAGCCAGGTCCCCACTGGGATAATTCCAGCGTGGCCCAATCAAACTGTGGCATATGATCTTGTAACCGCCGGGTGCATGGTCTTTTCCAATACGAGGAAGGAAATGGATTCAGAGTGTAACGCTCTGGTGTGCAGGCCAATGGTTCCCCATGGATTGAAGACAATAGCAATGGCTTAGCTATTGGTGTGGTAGGAATCCGTAGATGTTCTACTAAGGGGTAGATTTTAAAAAAGCGCGCCTTTGCGTACTTTTGTTGGCGCATCAGGCGCAAACAAAAGTACGCTGGATTTTAGTAGATACGCGCGTAGCCGCTAAAATCCTGAATCGGCGCGCGCAAGGCTGCCGATTTCATGTAGCCGGCGCGCGCCAAGCCGCGCAGCCTGCCGCCGTTCCCTCAATCGGAGCGACCTCGGAGGGAACTCGCTTTCACCCTCCCCTCACCTTCCCCTCCCTTCCTCTATCTAACCCACCCTTCGGCCCTATCTAGACACCCCCCTACCTTTGTCGGGGGATTTATGCCTCCCGGAGGGAGAAGTAAATCCCCGCGCGCCAGCGGGCCTCTAGCGCGCTGAGACGCGACCTGGGGGCGGTTCCGGAGGGCGCGGCCACACCCCCGGACCACCCCAGGCCAAAACAACGCCCCCGGGCCCGCCCCCGAAACACCGCGTCCCGCCCCCAAAACGCCGCGCCGATCCGACACGCCCCCGACACGCCCCCCTCGAAAAACCCCGGGACTTACGCGAGTCCTGGGGCTCTGCGCGCGACGGTAGGCCTATGGAACATAGGCGCACCGGCGCGCAAGGCCCTGCTCGCGTAAATCCGGGCGGATTTACACGAGCAGGGCTTTTAAAATCTGCCCCTAAGTGTTTTAAGATGAAATTTCCTCCAGCTCTGGAGTCTATGTGAGCGAGGGTCTGAAATTCAAGGCTTCCGCAAGTAGTGAGACTGGTAAAGATAATGGAGGAGTTGAAGAGGTGAGGCCTAGGAGAAGTCCTCCTGCAGATCCTAGGCCCATCAGTTTCCTAGACAGATGGGACAGGTTTGGATGGCGTGGCCAAATTGGCCACAGTATATGCATAATCCCATGCGTTTGTGAAAACGTCTTTCTTTAGAAGTTAAATGACTTTGGCCTAGTTGCATAGGCTTGTCTTCTTCTAGGGGAGCAGATGGTAGGCTTGAGGCAATTGGCACAGGTTTAGGATGGTTAACTCCCGAGGCGGACTTTCGAGGACTCCTACCCTCTTAAGCTCGGTCTCGAATACGGAGGTCAATTCTCCCAGCCAGTTCCATAAGAAACTCAAGGGTATCAGGCAGATCACAAGCCAACAGTTTGTCCTTCAAGCGAGAGTTGAGGCGCTCCATGAAGATAGCACGTAGACATCCAGTATCCCAGTGTAGTTAGGATGCTAAAGTCTTGAATTAGATTACATAGTCTCTAAGTGGCTTATTACCTTGCTGGAGGTTAAGCAGAGCAGGTCCAGTGATGGTCTGGTGAACCAAGTCATCGAAGTCAGACTTAAAAAGTTTCAGAAATCCTGATAGGTCATTCAGGATAGGATCTTCAAGTTCCCATAACGGTGAAGCCCAAGCCAAGGCTCTTCCTTTAAGTAGAGATAGGATATAGGTGGTCTTGTAAGCTTCTGTGGGAAAGAGGGTAGGCTGCAAAGAAAAATGCATACTGCATTGGTTGACAAACCCTCTACACATCCGTGCTTCGCCCATGAAGCGGGTAGGTGTGGATATCGGTACGGTGGTCTTGACAGTCACCACCAGAGACAGCAATTCTTTCACTGGAGTTGCTGAAGTATTCAATTGTGCATGTAACTGACTGAAGGCAGTAGCTAGGCTTTCCAGAGACGTTTGTTGCTCAGTGATCCACTGGGCTAGGCCAGGAATGGCCTGCAAGGCCACGAGCTGAGCCGAGTCCATGGAGTTAGCAATCTGTTGGGTTTGTGGCATACTGTGGACTCTTGTTCGAAGTGGCAATGACTCCTCCCACGGGGAGGGGCCCGTGGGGAACCATAGCGAAAGACTAGACTCTAGTAAGCACACACTGAGGGAAGAAAGCTTTATTGTATTGCTGATGTAAGTTGAATCTTGCTTCAAGGAAGGGATAGCTCAGACAGTCTCTATAGATGATGGTCTCACCCGGATGTAGCAAGGTTGGGTAGTGCTCCACAGCGCGGGATAAGCCGAACCTGAAGGTTGGAATAGGGAGAGCTGGAGCGTAGCGATACTCACAGAGTGGCAGTGCTGGTAACTTCCTTGATAGAAGAGATAGGGACCCAAGGTCCGAGGTGCAGGATACCCTAAGCAGGATAGACCCTTGAGGAGCGAGTACCTAGGAGCGCTGAAGGATCCTGGAAGAAAGTAGATAGGACCCCCGAGGAGCGGGTATCCTAGGTTAGGTAGTTGAACCCCAAAGGGCAGATAGAAGCGAGAGGCCCCGGAAGAGCGGGTACCCAGAGCTTCCGTAAGAGCGAGTTACCCCAGAGGGTACAGAGGAATCCAAGCGAGCAGCTTAGAAGCGGTCAGAGTAGCAAAACCGAAGTCCTTGCTAACTCGTTGGGCTATAGCAAAGCAGAGGTTTAAATACCCGAAGGCACTGACGTCATGCGGTGAGGATGCCCCGAGGTTCCCGCCATGACATATTCAAAAACGTAGGTGGCATGCGCGTGCACGCCTAGGAGGCCTCAGGAAGAAGCATGGCGGACGGGGATGCCCATGCTGTGTCAGAGACAATGAGGGGTTTCGGCAATCAGCACCGGAGGCAGCCATCCTTCCCAGGGAGGAGGAAAAGGGTAGAAGAGAAGTAAGGCAGTGAGGTCGCAGACGGCTGCGACCAATGAACACAACAAGTGGTCTGGATCCCCAAAGGCTTCACCCGGGGTGTCCGCGGGCTTCCAGTGGTGAAGCTCCAGCTAGCCTCTGTTTCCTCCTGTGCTCCGCCTCCTGGTGGCAGGTGCTTCCTTGGTCCGACCAGGGAGCCACCCTACATTGCTCCAGAACAAGGATCCACCTCCAAGCGCAACAGGTCACCAAGGCCATGGACTCGGCGGAGTCTCCCACCTCCCGGGCCCTACCGGGTCTGGCCGCGACTGTCCAAGAGCATCGACGAGTCTTGGAATCATTAGGCTCTTTGGTGGAAGAGCTTCGTTCCCAGTTGCGAGATACAGCTCTGGCCAATCCCATGGGCCTGTCGGCCTCTCTGCTACCCAGAGCATCATTGGCTCTCCCAGCATCTCCTTGATTGAATGGGGATCCATGCCTTTTTCAAGGCTTCCTCAATCAGTGCTTCATGCAATTTGCACTGCAACCCTCCTTGTTCCTGAAGGAGACCATGAAAGTGACTTTTATCCTTTCCCACTTAGAAGGAAACACTCTAGCATGAGCTTCTCCATTGTGGGAACGCTCGACCCCCATGTTCTCCCAGTTCTCTGAGTTCGTCACCATTTTCAAGCAGACCTTCGGAGACCCAGGCCGCCAAGCAGTAGCCAGCCATAACCTTCTCTACTTTCGTCAAGGGTCGAAAACCCTCTCTGAGTACACAGTGGAATTCAGGACCCTGGCTACTGAACTCGGGTGGCAAGATGATTGTCTGCAAGCCATCTTCCTGGATGGTCTCTCCAGTGCTCTCAAAGATGAACTCACCATCCATGAGACTCCCACATCTCTAGAGGATCTGATCTCCCTCACCGGGAAGATCGACCACCGACTCCACCAATGGCGTCTAGAAGTAAAGGCCTCTCAAACTCCTACTCCACGCCTGATGCATGCCGAAAGTCCTCCATCTATGGCTTCATCGGCACCAACACCTCCTGCTGAAGAACCCATGCAGGTTAACCGTGGGTGACTGTCTCCGACCGAATGTCTTCGTTGGAAGAATGAAGGTCTCTGCCTTTACTGTGGTGCCTCCGGACATCTTCGGCAATCCTGCCTAGTTCGACCAGGAAACTACAACGCCTGAGCCCGGGGGGCGGGTCCAGAGTTTGGTTGCTACTTTCACTGGCCCCCAACTTCTACTTCCAGTCTCCCTTGGCATCGAGTCTCGCTCCTTTGCCACCACTGCCCTTGTCGACACAGGGGCAAGTGGCAGCTTCATCATGGATGGCATCGTCAAGCTCCTGAACATCCCTCTACAGCCACTAGAGGTGAGCTCTGCATTGCATCCATCCAAGGGAAACACCTTCCAGGGCTCATCACCCACTGAACGGTGGCCATCCGCCTTACCGTGGGCACTCTCCATGAGGAGAAGTTGTCCTTCTATGTGTTGAAACACTCTACACACCCTGTCATCCTGGGGCTGCCCTGTCTCCAGGTCCACAGACCTCAATTCAATTGGTATTCCCTTCAGTTGGTACAACGGGGATCCAAATGCCAGAAGACCTGTCTACGACAAGTATCTCCAGTGGTAACCATCTTAAAGTCCACCACTCTTACTGGGTTTCCAACCCAATATGCCGAGTTCGAGGACATCTTCTCAAAGCAAAAGGCAGATAGGTTACCTCCACTGCACAAACTGAATTGCCCTATAGAACTTCTGCCAGGCATGACACCTCCCAAAGGCAGAACCTATCCATTGTCTCGTCCATAAACCCTAGCCATGTCCAAGTATATTAAAAAAAACCTAGAAAAAGGGTTCATTAGACTCTCCAATTCTCCCGCAGGAGCGGGCTTTTTCTTCGTTAAGAAAAGGACGGAGGATTATGCCCTTGTATCAATTATAGAGGGCTTAACGCCATAACCTGAAAAGACCAATACCTGTTGCCCCTCATCAACAAGTGGGGCCCGGATCTTTACCAAGTTGGATCTGAGGGTTGCATACAATCTTGTACGTATCCAACTGGAAGATATTTGGAAGACCGCATTCAACACGAGGGATGGTCACTCGAGTACATTGTGATGCCCTTCGGCCTAAGTAAGGCCCCTGCTGTCTTTCAACGTCTCATGAATGAAATTCTCCGAGATCTCTTATATTCCTTTATAGTTGTATAGCTAGACGACATCCTGATTTTCTCTAAAGATCTGGAATCACATCGTGATCATGTCAAGTCCGTACTTCAATGCCTAAGAGACAACCACCTCTACACCAAACTGGAAAAATTCATCTTCTCTCAAAACCGCTTGCCCTTCCTAGGGTATAATCTCCGATCGAGGATTTTCTATGGATCCAGAAAAACTTCAAGGCATCCAAGACTGGCCTCAGCCAGTTGGCCTCCGTGCTTTGCAATGCTTCCTTGGTTTTATGAACTATTATAGAAGCTTTATTGCTAATTAATCTTCCCTACCGCTCCGCTCACCGCCATGACAAAGAAAGGGGCTAACACCCATGTGTGGACTCCCAAAGCACATGCCACCTTTCAAACGCTAAAAGAGGCATTCTGTTCCGGCCCTTGCCTGTAATATCCATACCCAAGACGCCCATACATTGTAGAAGTAGATGCATCTGCTATCGGAGCTGGGCAGTATTAAGCCAATTTTCTCCCAAGGATACTCTGATACCATGCTCATTCTATTCGCACAAATTCTCGCCTATAGAACAGAACTATACAGTTCAAGATTGGGAACTCCTAGCAGTCAAGTTGGCCCTCGAAGAGTGCGCCCCTGGTTGGAAGGGGCGCAACACAAATTTACCATTTTCACCGACCATAAAAATCTTGAACAACTAAAAGAAGCACAACTCCTGAATCCTAGGCAAGCCCGATGGGCGCTGTTCTTCGAGCGATTCAATTTCAAACTGCACTACCGACCGGCCTCAAAAAACCTCCGCGCAGACGCACTCTCCGGATCCTTTGAAACAGAAGACATTCCCGATGTTCCAAGACACATTATTGACCCTGCTTGTGTATCTCTCACAGTGTCCACCACAGTCCCTACTGGAAAAACCGTTGTTCCACGTAGATTACGTGAGCGGGTTCTTAAGTGGGCCCATGATTCTAAGTTGGCAGGACATCCGGGCCGCACAAGAACCCTCGAGATGTTGCGGAGATTTTACTGGTGGCCGAGTATGGTGCAAGACTCCCGCAACTATGTAGATTCATGCCCCATTTGTGCCCAACAGAAACCCCTACAGGGCGACTATGGGTCTTCTCCAACCGCTTCCAGCTCCCAGTGAACCGTGGTCAAGCATATCGACGGATTTCAACACGGACCTACCACCGTCACAGAACAATACCGTGATCTGGGTCATCATTGACCATTTTTCTAAAATGGGTCACTTCATTCCCCTGCGAGGCCTCCCATTGGCCCCAGAATTGGCCAAATTGTTTCTAAAGCATGTCTTTCACCTCCATAGTCTCCCAAAAAAGATTATATCAGACTGAGGACCACAGTTCGCTGCAAGGTACTGGCGCTCCTTATGTAAAAGGTTCAATATCACCTTGAATTTCATGTTGGCCTATCACCCCCAGGCCAATGGCCAAGCTGAAAGAACCAATCGGACCCTGAAGACCTTCCTTCGCTCATATGTGAATGACCAACAGGACAATTGGTCTGACATGCTGCCCTGGGCAGAATTGTCACATAATACCCACATCACTGCTGCCACCGATGTATCACCATTTTCTGTGGTGTTTGGTTGACAACCACGCCTACCCTGCCAGTACCCCTCACTGTTCCATCACCAGCCGCTCAATTCACGGCTCATATCATTTGTCAGATGTGGAACTATGTTAAGAAACACCTCAATCAGGCCACCGAATGTTCCAAACGTACATCAGATGCCCACAGACATCCCCCTCCACTCTTCCGTCCTGGCCAGAAGGTATGGCTAAGCACCCAACATATAAGGCTGCGACTCCCTTCACATCGTCTGGCACCCAAGTTCATTGGTCCTTTTCCAGTCCTCTGAAGAGTGGGAGCAGTATCCTACCAATTGCAACTACCAAGTGCCATGGGTATTCACAACACCTTCCACGTTTCTCTGTTGAAGCCGCTAGTCCTATCCTGGCCCTCTCGCAGAGATCCCTCACCACCTCGGATCTCCACAGAAACTGATGCCACACTCCAGGTAAGAGAAGTCTTCGACGTCCGTCGGCATCGAGGCAGATGGGAGTACCTCTTAGCCTGGGAGGGTTACGGGGCCAAGGAGAACTCATTGGAGCCATCACAAAACATTCTGGACAAAGAAATCCTCAAGGCTTTCCATAGAGCTCACTTTGAAAAGCCTCGCCCGCGTAGGGGGAGGCCTAGAAGGGGGGTACTGTTGTGTGCCCTGCCCATGCTCGGCCCGTGCTCAAGCCTGCTCACCTCTCCAATGACTCTGCAAGTCCTGGGTCGGCCTCTCCAGCTGCAGCCACAAGCTACTCCAGGCCTCGGCGTCCCATGGCCCGGTGTCCTCAGCGCACCAGGCCCCACAACAGGGTTCGGTGTCCTCCATGGCATCGGCCCCGCCCCTAGGCGCGCATGCACAGACCGCCCGATCCCCTATAGGGCCAGGAGCAGGTCCTGTCTCCGCGGTATGCCCTGATTGATCGCAGTACAAAGGGAAGTGCCTGCCTACCTTGCCTTGGCAATCGGATCAACACCGTGTGTGTTCTAGTTTGCCTCCGTGTCTCATCGCCTGTTCCAGTCTTGTTCCAGTCTTGTTCCAGCATTCTCCTGTTCCAGCGTCTGTCTGTTCCTGCGTTCCCCTAGGTAGTACCTCTTAGACTGGTACTGACCTCTGCCAGCTCTTGACCACGTTGATCGCTGCCCGGATTCTGACCTCTACCTGCCTCCTTGACCACGTCTGCTCTCTGGAACCTGAACCCTGCTTTGGCTGACTACTCTCGGACTGATCCTTGGAACTTGACCTATGTTTTGGCTGACTACTCTCGGACTGTTCCTTGGAACTTGACCTCTGCTATTACTGACCACGCCTCCTTGACTCTGGCCCTGTTCCTAGCCTTGTCATCGCAGACACTGTACTGGCCTTCCTTGATCCCTCAGGCCTTCAGTCTAGACATCGACCGCGCACCATTGATCCTGGTGGGCACACCTTTAAACTTTCTTTCTGGGAGACCCTGTGAAGCCCACCTAAGTCCAAGTGGCCTGGGTCCCCAAAGGCTCCACCCAGGGGTCCACGGGCTTCCAGTGGTGAAGCTCCAGCTAGCCTCCTGTGCTCCGCCTCCTGGTGGCAGTTGCTTCCTGGGTCTGACCAGGGAGCCTACACTGCTCCAGAACAAGGGTCCACTTCCAAGCACAACACTTTGGCTAGATCCATGTTGACTTTGTCCTTTTAAACTGACTGTCTATATGTTTATTAATTTTGGTCTTTATTTTTCCTGGCCCTGACATCAGGCTCACTAGTCTGTAGTTCACTGGATCACCCCCGGAACACTCTTAAAAATCTGGAGTCAAGATGGATGCCGATGAGGAATGCTGAGAAGAGCTCCTCCACCGTGATTTCTTTTACCATTTTCTTGTACTCCCGATGCCGCATACAGAGTAGAAGGCTAACCTGTAGGGCACTAGCACAAGCTCCCCGTTGCTGGAAAATCTGCAGCCGCAGATTGAGGGGTTCTTTTTTGCCACCCCGAAACAGCTCTGGAAGTGATCTCTGCAGGGAACAACGCTGGGAAAACACCATCCCTGCTGATCGAGGAGACATCTTTGACCCCCAGAGTACCTACCAAACCTTCTCCTTCTAAATGTGAGCTTTTTGAGCAACTGCCCATGAAGGAGTTGAGCCGAGCTGATCTGGGACTGAGGCAAGCAATGGATGCTCCTGATCGAGATCTGAACTGATTCCATACTTGGCATTGCAGGGCGATTGAGCCGTGGAGAAAATGTTTTGGAAGAGGCTATTTCTCCAACTGTAAGTAGAACATCATCCCTGCTGGATCAGCTTGAGGGCAGTATAAGGAGTAGAGGTGGTGCAGACTCGAAAGCTTTATCTTCTAATTTGGGTTTGGTTAAACCTCCAGAGATTATTTTGGAAGTCCTATGGCAAGCTATTGTGTCCCTTGAATCTTCTATCTCTACCCTTACCAAGGTTTTCATGCAGACTAGTTCAAAGGTTCTGGCTAATGTTAATACTATTTCTCAGTATGGAACAAAATTTGTAGTGGTGGATACACGGCTTGCTGCAGTGGAGAAAATTCAACATTCTTTGGTCCAATCTGATTTGATTACTTCAAAAAAGTTGGAAAACACTGAAAACTCTGAGGAGTTATAACTTGAGAGTTTTGAACTTTCCAGTTATAAAATCTTTGCCCACTACAGACTTATGTAAAAGCTATCTCTCTCAAATATTAAAAATTCCTGAAACAGCAATGCCAGTGATTACAAAGACATATTTTCTTCTTGTCTGAAGGAACAGTAACAACAGATTCTCCTAAAGAATCCTCAGTGAATTTAACTCAACATTTGGAACTATTGCATGAGTTGGAAGTTTCTAGAAGAGGAACTCTTTTGGACTCATTTGCTTTTCTTTTGGATCATAATACTGTTCTTTGATTCTTCAGTCGTAATAGAGAATCTATGTTCTATGGACAGAAGATATGGATTTATCCAGATGTTACAAGATCAACCCAACTTCGGAGGAAATACTTTCTGTCAATGTATGATAATGTTCTTTCAAGGGGGGCTTATTTTATTTTGCTATATCCATGTAAATGATGAGTTAAATATCGACATGTTAACTATCTCTTTTTTGAACCCTCACAACTTTGTACATTTCTAGATGTGCATACCTAATAGGTCTCATGAGGGTAGGCAATAGGTGATTTTTGGGGTGGTTTCTCATCTATTCCCTTTTACATATTTCATTGTTATTTGCTCTTTATGATCCTTCCCCCTCTTATTTCCTTAGGGGCGGATTGCAAAAGGGTTACGCGTGTATATTACATGCATAACTGTGAAAACCCGCTCCTGCGCACTCCGAGCCTATTTTGCATAGGCACGGCGACGCGCGGAAACCCTGGGATGCGCATATGTCCCGGGGCCTGAAAAAAGGGGCAGGATGTGGGCGGGATGGGGCAGTCCTTTGGTGGGGCGGGGGCAGGGCCGGAGCATCCAGACACAGTGGCCATTTGCCGCTGTGCCCGGGATCGCGGCTGGCCGTCGGCCGGCATACATAACCTACGCCTGCCCGGAGGTAAGCGCAACTTATAAGATAAAGGTAAGGGGGGGGTTTAGGTAGGGCTGGGGGGGTGGATTAGGTAGGGGAAGGGAGGGGAAGGTGGGGGGGCAGAAGGAAAGTTCCCTCCGAGGCCGCTCCAATTTCGGAGCGGCCGCGGAAGGAACGGAGGAAGGCTTCGTGGCTCGGCACGTGCAAGTTGCACAATTGTGCACCCCCTTGCGCACTCCGACCCTGGATTTTATAACATGTTATAAAATCCGGCGTACATTTGTGCTCGCCAGGTTGCGTGCACAAATGTACGCCCGCGCGTATCTCTTAAAATCCGGCCCTTAGAGGCAGATATGGATTACAATTTTATTTTTTTCCTGTTTTGGATTGTATTTCCTGTTGTTGAATAATGACTACTTGAATTGTATCTGATTATTCCTTGACATCTTGATTGATGTATTCCTTGGTTGTCATTTTTGTAAATGCAATCAAAACTAAAATAAAATAAAAAGATCTGGTGTTGCATTAACAACCCTCCATGTACCATAGCTGATTTTAATGTTAGTTTACAGATTACTAATAGTAGGTCTGCAATTTCATTTTTCAGATCTGGCCATACTCTGGAATGTACCATCTAGTACAGATAATTTTCTACTCTTTAGTTGGTCAATTTGTCCTACTGAGATTTTTTCCATTCCTCTGAATCATCACATTTAAATATCACTTCTGGCATTGGGTATCTGCCTTACATCTTCCTCAATAAATCTTGAAGCAAAAAATTAATTTAATCTCTCTACTATTGTCTTGTCCTCCTTTAGTGCCCCTTTAACCCCTCACACATCTAATAGTCCAACTGACTCCATTGCAGGCCTTTTTTTTGCTTCAAATGTACCTGGAAACATTTTTATTATGAATTTTTGCTTCCACAGCATGCTTCTTTTCAAATTCTGTCTTTGCCTTCCTTATGGTATGCTTTGCATCTAACTTGCCAGTGTTTATGCTGTTTCCTGTTTTCTTCATTCAGATCCATTTTTTGAAAGATGTTCTTAATGGCTAGAATTGCCTCTCTCACCTCATCTTTTAACCATACCAGCAGTCGTTTGGCCTTCCTTCCACTTTTTTAATGCATGGAATACACCTGGTCTGAGCTTCCAAAATGATATTATTAAACTATTCATGCTGATATAAACTTAACCTTTGCAGTTGCTCCTTTCAATTATTCCTAACCATTTCCTCAGTTTATCAAAGTATACCTTTTGAAAGTTTAAAGATACATTTTAAAAGGAGTGCGCGCTCGTCCATGTGCGTGCGGTTCCTGGCGCATGCACATGGACATCCCCTAAACTAACCCTAACCTTCCCCATTTTTTTTATTTTTATACTTTCTGCTTCTTGGGAGCAGAAGTAAACCCCGAGTGCCAGCCTTTTTCGCAAGCACTTTCCTGAGACAGCAGCTAATAGCGCTGTCCTGGCCCCACCCCCCAGCCCTGCCCCTCCTTGCTCAGACCACCCACCCCAGCTTGGCCCTTTTGCAGAGTCTGGCACTTCTGCGTGAAATGGAAGTTAAGCGCGTGGCTGGGCCTATTCTAAAATGTATGCGGCGTGCACAAGGCCCGGCCACGTACGTAACCCCCAGTTTTTACATGCGTGGCTCTTTCAAAATCGGGCCTTTAATGTTATCACAGTAGATTTCCTTAATGTGCTCCTTCCTGTTATCAAGTCAAATTTAATCATGTTATGATTATTATTGCCAAGGAGCTCTCACACCAAATTACTTTTCACTAAGGATTAAGTCTAAAATAGCATTCCTTCTGTCTGTTCTTGTACCAGCTGCTCCAAGAAGCAGTCATTTAACCAGTCACGATCATGACGTCACGCCTTGAGCGCCAAATTGCACGCACAGGCTGAATGCACGCAGGAGAAGTGGCTGCAGCTGGAGCGATCGTGTCAGAGGGCCCGTGCAGGCATCCATCTTCACCGGCGGGGCCGCTTTCGCCGCCGGCTGCCCCCGGGAGGCAGGGGAGCCGTGGTGCGTCTCCGGAGGAGGGCTGCAAGAGTAAATTACACTTCACATGTCGCTTTTCTCCTTTTCTCTTTTTTCGCTCCTTTATCGCTTTCGTTGCTTCAGGAGGAGGGTAGAGAGGACTGGGCTGCCCCTTTTTCGCTCACTGGCCAGGGCAGGTGAGCGAGGGCTGGGGCAAAGTTTGCCGCCTACCCTTACCCCTGCGTCTAACGCAGGGGTAAGGGTAGGCGGTAAGTTAGCAGGTTAAACGCGCGGCTAAACTGCAGGTAAAAAAGGCGATAGTCGGGGCGCGCGTTACTGAATGGGGGGGAATAGCTAATCCGATCGTTTACATCTCATATACATGCCATGGGCGGAAGGGGTTACTTGTTGATTTAAAGAGGCGGTAAGAATGGGTTAAAGGGGATAGTGGATCGCGGGTTGGGCTAACGTGGCCAAATTGTGAGTAAAAGGTGGGTTAGAAACAGGGTAACCGTGGCTGCACTTTACTGTATTGACCTGTTTGTTCGCTTCCCTAATTTCTGTTAGCATTTCATTGTCCGTCTGTTCATTCTGTCTAGGTGGACATTAGTACACTCCCACTGCTGTTCTATTCCCCTTCTCACATGTAATTTCTATCCATATAGATTCTAAGATGCATTTTGTTTCCTGCAGAACTTTTAACCTATTGGACTTTATGCCCTCTTAACCACCCGTCCACCAGTTTGATCCATCCTATTATTGTGATATAATTCATATTCTGCTATTATTTATTACTAAAACTTTATACAATATGTCACTTGTAAATCATGTTAACCAAGCACTTGAACAAAGAAGACATACATATTACATTTATCAAATTAGTAGTTACACAATAAATATACATAAAAAAATCACATAAAACAGTATCCTATTGTTTGTCCTCCTTCCACCAGATCTCTGAGATGCCAATTATATCTACTTCTTCATTCAGTGCTATACATTCTAAGTCTCCAATCTTATTTCTTAGTCATAGTATTTATATACAGACATTTCAAAGTATGTTTTTATTTTTTTCAAGATCCTGCTTAGCAGTTGACAGGGGTAATTTGGAAGCTTTCTGCTCTTTACTTAGAGCCACCTGGGCTACTTTAGCATTTGCTGCAATCTCATTATTAGGATGTCCTAATTTCTCTGTTTTCTTAGTATCCCTCAAAGATACATAACTCTCAATCATGTGCTGCTGAATGACTGGCAGCTTTCCCCTATCATCTAGTTTAAAAGTTGCTTTATCTCCTTTTTAAATGTTAGTGCCAATGCACTCTGGTTAAGGTGGAGCCCATCCAGTTGGACTGGGTTCCCCCTTCCTCAGAATTATCTCCATCCATAGCATAGCTCAAACTCTCTTCCCTGCACTCTCATCTCATTCACACATTGAAACTCTGGAGCTTGGCCTACCTCCGGAGTCATGAAATGCTCTGGATTTCAATTTCCTTCCTATGAGCCTAAATTTTGCCTCCCTCCCACATCTTCCTATGTCATTGGAACCACAACTACCTGCTTTTCCCATGCGCTCTCTAATATCTTATCTAGGTGGCATGTGAGGTCCGTTACTTTTGCAACAGGCAAGCAAGTTACCAAGCCATCCTCATGCCTACCCTGCTATCTACATTCCTAATGATCGAATGACTACAACAGCCATCCTAACCCTTTCCTCCTGGTAATGGACCCCTGATGACACATCCTCAGTGAAAGAGGCAAGGCATCACCTGGGGGGTAGATCCTAGCTACAGGATCACTTCCTGCCAATCAAATAATAAATACTCCTATATTTCCACATGAAACTCCAGGGGGTTAGACTCAGCAACAATATCACGAAATATTTTTCCATAGAAAAGGTGGTGGATGCCAGGAATGTCCTCACAGAAAGTGGTGAATACTAAATCGGTTATGGAATTCAAAAAGGCATGGGATAAACACAGAGGATTCCTTATGTCAAGAGGATGGAAACAAAGCATTGGGGTTACTTGTAACTTTTCTGTCTGGGGGTAACCTGCACGAAGGGGCAGTGATAACCTTGAACGCTTGCTGGGCAGACTGGGTGGACCATTTTTGGTCTTTGTTTGCCATCATTTAAAAACTTTAAGCTAAATGTTTTGTTACTTATTGTATGTGTTTTGTGTATGTACGCTTGTAACCTTCCCCAAACAAGTGTTTTGGAGGAGGTGGTATATACATATTTTAAATAAATAAATAAATAAATAAATAAATAAATAAAATAAATAATTTACTATGTTGCTAGGCTTCAATATGCCAAAAATGAACTATTTCTATTCACCTTTTAATTGTCCTTTATCCCTATTGAATCTTATTGAGTAAGATCCTGTAAGTGTTGCTAAGCAGATTTAAAGGAGGCTGTTTGGTGACTGAGATTTGGGCAAGCATTTTTAACTTTTTGCCCTTCATCTGCGCTATCATCACAAGAGAGGCATGCTCAGATTGCTTCCTCTGCTCAATTCCAGATGTCTGTGACATCAGGAGAGTGACTCAGTGTATCAGGCAACTAATAATAATAGTCATGCATATTACAATTAGACTAAGAATGTGTCTCCCTATTCCAAGCAGGTATTGGTCTGAAGAGCAGCAAAAAGGATCGGGGGAGGGACCTGTTTATTTGGTTTTTCATTGCACATGGAGGGCTTCTGAATCATATTTTCATGACATAAAGTCTTGTTATTTTTATTCATCAAACTTCTTTCTGCATTACCTTCATTGATGTGTGCAGATCAAGAGAAACAATGACAGAGAGAGGTCTTGTCAGAGTTCTAATTCTAACAAGGATACACCTGATTCTTATATCTTACAAAACTAGCATGATTCACCTGTCTCAGCATTTTTAGTTCAATTCAATCAGTAGCAGTTTAATTTCTGCTTTCTTTTATTTAAGCAATAATACATCAGAATACCTAGTTTTATTTCAAGCATAATCATTTTCTTTCAACTTTAGCCTATATTACCATCTGCACAGAAAAGTAAAGTTAAAATATCCTTTAACCTTTATCCTAATTCCTCATTTTACTCTATCTGCCAAGCCACATGTCTAATGGCACAGCTTTAAGCAGAATTTTCCATTATAGTTGCAAGATACATTCTAAATATATTCTAATGTCTGGTTTTCTACTTTGGGCCTATTTCTGATAATCAAACTGAAATGTTCAAGAAAAGCTTTGTTAAATCACCACAACTGCAGCAATCACCAAGGGGCCTGTATAATAAGTTGTGCATTAGGACTGTGCTGAAATTCAGTGCACAGTTTCTTAACGCAGTTGCTAAAAAAAAATGTTTACTCCTGATGCAGTAAGGCAGGAGTGGGCAACTCCAGTCCTGGAGTACCACAAACATATCTGGATTTCAAGACATCCACAATGAATATACATGAGAGATATTTACATACAATTGAAGCAGTGAATGCAAATATACCTTATACATATTCATTGTGGATATTCAGGCGCAGGCCCTAGACTTTGGAACTCCCTCCCAAACTCGATGCGCGAGATCCAGGATCTAAAAAGTTTTAAAAGAGCAGTGAAAATCTTCCTTTTCAAACTAGCCTTATCATTCCAGCTGAAAAAGTTAAATGCTTCTAGTTCTCTGTGTTAGAAGAACTATGATTGCAGAGTTCTTTTCTACTGTTTTTTTTCTTGTATTCTACTAATAATGTTTTCAGTTTTCATGTATAATTTTACGTGTTGCTTGTACATGTTTTGACTGCAAGCTGCCTCAGGCACCTCTTGTAGAGTGTGGGATAGAAGCATTTTTAAACAAATAAATAAATGCATACAAATAGTATGAAATTTAGCAGAAGTTAAAAATGTGCACAAACAGAAAAAAGTGTACCTAAACCCGACCTAAAATGTGCACATTTTAACTCAGGGGTAGGGGAGTTTCTGGGATGATTTACGTGTACAAAAATCATGTTTTGTGCTCATAAAAGACTTTTATGTACATAAAACATGATATGCACTTGTTTTGTGCACATGAAATATGATTTATGTGTACAAAAATGCTTTCAGTGGAGAAACCATTTTCTGTGTGCAGAAAACATGCTTTGTGTGTGCAAAGCATATTTTCTGCACATGAAACCTGACTGCAGGTTCCGGCACCAGAACGCCTGCTTCTGCCCATAGACTAACACTAGTGCCGGAATCTTTATTCCACTTCTAACTAGGAGTAAAATTTCCAGTGCTAAGAAAACGTGAGTTAAGCCAGCGCACCTCTTCTGCATGGGAGGGGTGTGTGTGTGTGACGGGGGGGGGGGGGCGGGAGAGAGTAATAGCTAAGGCCTTTAATGCCTTCATTCTCATTGGATTTCTTTGCAAGGGCGCTAAGCATTACACACAGTTTTTACACTCACACTTCTTGTGCACAGAACTCCCTGCTGCATCAGAAGAATAGTTTGCATACAACACTAGAGGTAAAAACTTGTGCTCTGCTGAGCACAACTTATTATATTAGAAACCATCTAATTGCTTTGGGGAAGAATGTGAACAAAGGCAATCAGGACTCTACTGACATTTCTTATTTCTTATAGGCCAGTTATTGGCAACTGCTAACAACTCTGGCAAGAGCGCTCTAACCTTGTGTTTTATGAAATATATTTGCCAGTAGGGGTTTTAGAATAGCCATGAAAAACATTATAAAGTAAACAAAAACATTGTAATATTATAGAATAGTTCCTTTCTGAAAGCAGTGCACACATTATATTGCAACATTATTTTTGTTGTTTTTTTACTTTAGTTTGCAAATTTTGATCTTTTACACTACAGATTTCCTTCTAAAAGTGTCCAGGATGTACCAGTCTATACTGCTTCTATCAAATTTGGTTTGGAGGGAGGGGTCCAAAATAAACAATCTTCCCTGCCCCCTCCCCAGCTTCCTAGTTGCTGATGCTGTATGGGGCAAAAAATTAGCCAGGCCCTGGATCCAGTGGCCCATCCCATTCATCTGCCTACGGAATGACAATGTCTAAACCAGCAATATCTTAGTAAACTTCAATAGATTTGTAGCCTGCAGCTTTCACACAATGCACTTACAAACCACAAAAGAAGGGCAGTACTAGCAAATCCAGTCCTAGGATTATTCAGTTGTCAGTTAAAATAATTATGATTTCTGCTTCTCTTCTCACATTTAATTTCATTCCTCATCCTAATGAGATATTGCTATAAAAAAAAAAGTTAGAATACTCTCCCTACTTTATCACTTCCACCCCTTATAAACAGCAGTTTCCTTCATTATAGCCCCATACAAGTATCACCCATAAACCTACATAGTAGGAATATCCTACGAACACATAATAATGGACTTGGGATTTTTTAAAAAATCAATGGGGTACACAACTCATGTTTCAAATGCATATAAAATTATAATAAATAAAATATATTGGCACCAAGAAAGGAGACCCAGGGATAAAAACAAAAGAGAAACCCCCTAATCTAGAGCCAAGAAAAGAAAAGCAAATTGATATTTTTAGGAACCCCACTTGCATTATTGCTTAAAATGAAAACTCCTTTGCTGAAAAAGTACTGGATTGTGTTTTATTTTTATTCAGTTAGTAGCAATTAGCTCCTTCGTTCTGCTTTGAGGAAAGATAGATTCACAGAAACAAAAAAAATCATTCAGATTATCAGCATAGAGCTATTTAGACTAATAATAGGTCATTAGGAAAAAAGCTGATAGAAAAAAAATACAAAAAGTCTAAGCCTATTTATGACAGTTGAATGTGTTTTCATTTTTTGCCGTTTAATGAAAGGTGGATTTGGAAAAAAAACAGGAGATTCTTTTCAGAAAGTTACAGAGAATGAAAAAAAACAGCCTTTCGTTCTGCTAAGTGTAACCGTAGCTCAGCTGCTTTCAGACGTTTAAAAATATAATTCTCGATCTATCTACTTGTATTCTAAGTTTAAGTAAAATGCAAACTAAACTTCCCGTGCTCTCTCTCTCTCCCTAAGAATGCAAGAGGCAGTTGGACTGCAGAAGAGTCAGGAAAGTGGATTTAAAATGCAGATGTCACACTGCACTGCAAACTACTCCTTAACACTTTATCCGCGCCTTGAACGGAGTCTTTTTTTTATCTCCTGGAAGGAGGGGGGCAGCCTGTCAGAGGAAATTGCCCTCAATAGACCTGCAATAAATCGTCTTTTTTTTAGTGGGGGCCGCTGTGCCTCCTCCTGTGAGGGTCCCAGTGGTCCCTGGGGGATTACGGGCGGTAGCGAGCACTGCAGCCGCACAGCTGGGCCACCAGTGGCGGCGAAGCCCCCGCACCTTCCACTCTGGCTCCTCCCACTCCTGCTCTCCTCCTTTATAGCAGCGCTTTGGGGAACCTCTCAGGTTACTCTGCCGAGAGGCGCTCGGCCCTGCGGTTCCGCTCCTCCCAGCCCTGGAAGCCTCCTCTCCACAGATGGTTTGGGGTTAGTGCGTGTCATCACGTTTGGAGTGGGGATTTGGGACGAGGCGAGCTGTCTTCTTTTACTAGAGCTGTGTGGTCCCTCGCTTCCCTGCCCCCCACCACCCCCTTCCCCCCAGCCCGCAAGCAATGGAAGAATCGTTCAGCTTTTAGGAGCTGGGCTCGTTTTCAGCGAAGGAAAGAAAAACAGTTTATTCAGGTAGAGTAAAAGGCATCCCGTGCTCCCACCCACCCCCCCTTTAATGCTTTTGAAAAGGAATGCTGGACCCGCGCACTTGTCAAAGGCGGTTGTCGTTGTCTTATCAATGCTGCTATTGTGTGCCTGACAGATAACAGGGAGCCGAGCTCGATGCTTGGCTGTCTTTGGACAACTAACGCTTTTAATGCACTTAGGGTCATTGCTTTGGAAGGTGCAGATTAGAAACTCACTTTTAGAGCAGCGCCTCCCTTCTTTTTTTTTTTTTTTCTCCTATCCTATCTTTTACTACCCCAGAGATATTACAAAAAAAAAAAAAAAAAATCCTTGCAAAGATCTCACGGTAACCCCACTGGGGGGAAAAAATTGGAAAGGGCTTCACTGCGTCTGTCTAAAAAAAACAAAACAAAGTTTCAATGGTCTTTTTAAATTGATCTGCCCTGGTGTATGTTCCCGGCGACTCATTGTGGTGCAGAACAGGCTATTCTGAAAGTCGATTTAACACAAGTCTAGGAAGGGGGGTACTTTCAGAGAGCTGGTCTGAATTAGATGGCTTAAGATAAAAAGGATCAGCAATAAAACCTTATCTAGTATATTGTCCGCGGTTTCTAAGAGATTTCGAAATTGCACTGTGAAAGTTGTTGGGTTTGTTTTTTTTTGTTTTTAAGGTAAAAGTTTATCTCACCCCCCCCCCCCCCCCTTTCTAGATCGGTCTGATAATATAGCCCTTTTATGTGTTTGGTACTCCCTGTTATATCTTCATGCATATTCTTTCAATCTCTGCAATAATGAGCTTTCATAACTGAATGTAACTTATGTGACAGGTAGAAACGTCAGCTTATCTGGGATAAATTCCGTTATTTAACTGAGGGTTATGTATTGAATAGCTCAGCTATCACAGCGGAGGACAGTGATAGTTCATTCATCTGAAACCGATTATTCCTTCTTATGCCAGTCATGCCAATGCACGATATCTGTGTCAACAAGGATGTTCTGCTTAAGGTATTAGTTTGTGTACAAACTTCTCGAATCGGAGAGCATGACTGCAAGAAGCTGCTACCGGGAGGGATAAGTCTGGCATTTGCTGAACCCCTCGTGTGCGTTAACAGGTTCATACCATAAAAAATGTTTCGGTCTCACACTTGCTGCCGACTGCCCTATGGTTCTTGGTTTATATGAAGGCCATTTAAAAAAATCGGGAACAGATTCGATTTAGCTAAAACCTGAAAAAGTGACACTAGCGCAGGCCAAAATAACAATCTTCTTGTGATCTGATATTCTGCTTCTTTTTCTAGCTTGTAGTTTACAAAAAAATATATATATATATATCCACTGGGTTTAATTACAAGTTTGCTTTTTTTTTAATGTGACGTTTATACGGTACACTCTCCTTGTTAAAATGATTGATATCATTAAAATTGGGAACTTGGGGAGAGGGGTGCTGTACAGAGTTAAGACCCGCTGTGATACAATAGTGGTAAGAAAGGCAAGCTGCAATCCCAAATCTATCAGCACTGCAGCACCCTGGCTAGGAAACCAGGATTTTTCTTGTCCTTGGGGGAGGGGGGGGGGGCATGTTTAATCCTATCCTCTAATTTAATATACCAGTAATTTAAGAAATAGGCATCTAAGTGTCTGGAAAAGTGTAACTTTATATATATATATATATATATATATAATTTTTTTTTAATTAGGTCTTTTATGAATAAGACAAACTGTAAAATAGTGAAATCATTTCCCCCTCACCTGCAGAAAGCAGGCAAATTAGTTAATAAGGCCCATAAGGCAGTTCACTTATTTTGTCAGAATGTAATCTTCTTTCCACATGCTTAACATAACTGAACAAATGGTTTAAGGCGAGTTCAGCATACTTACATTTTGCTTTTTTCCCTACAGCACCTGTACTGTTGTGTTTTGTTTTGTTTTGTTTTTTACCTGCACAGACAGCATTCATCAAAGCTATTACTTAAAGAGTGCTGAAGCACAAACCTTGCCCAATTGCTGGGGTGCTGGTTTTTGCCTATCTACAATTCCACCTTGCACAATCTTGACTCCTTTAATATGCAAATGAGCCAAGGCAGATGTTTGAGGACTGGGAGCAGGGAGTAAGGAAAAAAGGCTGGAGGCGGCAGTCATGGGTACTTCCTGGGCACACTGGAGTCTGTGCGTGACTAATGTATGTATGCCACACCTACTGCCAGAGCCACATAAGAGTTAATGTGCCTCTGAGTCTGAGCAAAAAGCCCTCAGGATAAAAGAACCAATAAAGCAGACAGTCTGGAGGGCCACTGGAATTGCTGCTGTGCCGGGTCTCTGGAATGTTATGCCCAGGAAGCTCACGTTACTTTCCTGACAGCTGTAAAAAGCGGTCCCAAATTTGGAGGGGTTTCCCCATACAAAACTAAAAATAATTTGGTGGGGGCAGGAGGGGGGGGGGATGGACATCTGAACCTCTTTAAACAGATCCTTATTCTTATTCCAGTACATAGTACAAATGATAGCCTAAAGCACAGATCACAGCCAAACTCCAAAGTGCCCCTCAAAGTCTGAAATACACCATTTCACTCACTGTTCCTCCCCTCTGGAATTCTGAACATCCCATGTGTACCTTATCTGTTGTTTCCAGGATGAAAGCATCTACCAAACTGAATAGTCTTTTATTTCCCCCCCTGCTAAAGAAAGCTGCATATAACAGAACAGGAAGCAACCCTTACTTTAAAAAGAGAGTGTCATTTGTAGCAAGATGGTGTGAAACAAAAGCAAAGCAAGCACTTGTTTCTCAGCCTGGTGGGACAAGGGGGAAGAGGGAGAGGTTGTTTTTAATTGTGTGTCAATTTATAACTTTTTGGGGACTTTCCTTTCACTATTTAAAGATCATTTGGAACCTAATGCATCTTCCATCCTTTTGTATTGGTTTATCTCTACCTGGGATTTAATTTGTGTGATTAGTATTTAAATAGCAATATTTAATGGTGTAGCAATTAAGATAATTTTGACGTATGCAGTGTGTTTTTATTTTATTATTCATACGTGATACTAAGATGCTTTACGGAGTAATTTTGTTACATCGCACATACGTTTAGCTAGAAAATATGCACATAAGTTATTTTTAAAGCAGACTTGCATGCATAACACCACTTTGAAAATTATCCCAGCAAAACTACACACACAGGTTGTACCTGCTATGCGGTGCATGCAGATTTGCAGAGAGAATTTACTTGCAAACTTTTGGATTTAAAAAAAAGTATGCACACAAATACTAACCCTGCTCTGCCTCCTGGAACACTTCTCTCCTATGTGAGTATCAGAACAAGTATAGAGTGTAATAGTGTATATGCATTTAACTTTATGTGCATATCAGTTGGGCAATTTTGTAAAGATCCTTTTCTGTAGGTCTCCTAAGCTATTTAGCAGAGCAATTAAGCAGTTATGAACCTAGCTGGGCACAAAGATCTTCACAGCAAGATTTGCTGCTGATACCATCTCTAAAAGAGAGCAGGCTGACATCTGCATGAGGGCTGGTATTTAGTTATGTGCCGGCTTTCTGGAATGTACTCCTCAGGATTTCCATGAGAAGTTGAATTTTAGAAAGAAGGTTAAACCATGACCATTCAATGGAGTATATGGGGAGGCCAGTGGAGGAATACTGAGTTAAGGTAGTATGCCTGGAGAGGAGGTAGAAGAATGGGGCAGAAATAGAAATTTGAATGTTGAAATGGATGGGGCAGTGAGGTTTAAAGGTGATAATTGTTTTTTAATGAAGTGTTTTATTGATTTCTTTTTTATGTTTTACTAGATAAAGTCCTTCCTATTTATGTCTTAGGTGAAGGCAGGGGCTGCCATCAGGCGGGCACTGCCTTCATGATGGAAACATGCAAAGTAAAAAAAAAATGAAAACAATACAAGCTCCTACACTAGCACCTGCCTTAGCACAGTTGTTTTCTAATAGGTGGGATATAAGTATTATTAAATAAAAATAAAATAGCATGTAGAAGATAAAAAGACAAAAATATAAAGCCATCCTACTTTTTTTTTTTTTTTTGTGAATGGCCATTGAACAAGGTAAAATGAAAGGAGAAAATGTAGTGTTCCAGGCAGTCATCCATCTTGGTGTTAGCCAGGTCATCTCTGAGATCAGGTGATATTAGGTGCTCTCAAGAGCATAAGAACATAAGAAATTGCCATGCTGGTTCAGACCAAGGATCCATCAAGCCCAGCATCCTGTTTCCAACAGAGGCCAAACCAGGCCACAAGAACCTGGCAATTAACCAAACACGAAGAAGAACCCATGCTACTGATGCAATTAATAGCAGTGGCTATTCCCTAAGTATAATTGATTAATAGCCATTAATGGACTTCTCCTCCAAGAACTTATCCAAACCTTTTTTGAACCCAGCTACACTAAATGCACTAACCACATCCTCTGGCAACATATTCCAGAGCTTTGTTGTGCGTTGAGTGAAAAAGAACTTTCTCCGATTAGTCTTAAATGTATTACTTGCTAACTTCATGGAATGCCCCCTAGTCCTTCTATTATTCGAAAGTGTAAATAACCGAGTCACATCTACTCGTTTAAGACCTCTCATGATCTTAAAGACCTCTATCATAACTCCCCTAAGCCGTCTCTTCTCCAAGGTGAACAGCCCTAACCTCTTCAGCCTTTCCTCATAGGGGAGCTGTTCCATCCCCTTTATCATTTTGGTTGCCCTTCTCTGTACCTTCTCCATCGCAACTATATCTATTTTGAGATGCGGCGACCAGAATTGTACATAGTATTCAAGGTGTGGTCTCACCATGGAGCGATACAGAGGCATTATGACATTTTCCGTTCTATTAACCATTCCCTTCCTAATAATTCCTAACATTCTATTTGCTTTTTTGACTGCTGCAGCACACTGAGCCGACAATTTTAACGTATTATCCACTATGATGCCTAGATCTCTTTCCTGGGTGGTAGCTCCTAATATGGAACCTAACATCGTTTAACTACAGCAAGGGTTATTTTTCCCTATATGCAACACCTTGCACTTGTCCACATTAAATTTCATCTGCCATTTGGATGCCCAATCTTCCAGTCTTGCAAGGTCCTCCTGTAATGTATCACAGTCTGCTTGTGATTTAACTACTCTGAATAATTTTGTATTATCTGCAAATTTGATAACCTCACTCGTCATATTCCTTTCCAGATCATTTATATATATACTGAAAAGCACCGGTACAAGTACAGATCCCTGAGGCACTCCATTGTTTACCCTTTTCCACTGAGAAAATTGACCATTTTAATCCTACTCTCTGTTTCCTGTCTTTTAACCAGTTTGTAATCCACGAAAGGACATCACCTCCTATCCCATGACTTTTTAGTTTTCATAGAAGCCTCTCATGAGGGACTTTGTCAAACGCCTTCTGAAAATCCAAATACACTACATCTACCGGTTCACCTTTATCCACATCTCAAGATGCTACAGTTCTTCTCCTGGTTCTGCCCGAATATATAACATAAGAAATGCCATACTGGGTCACACCAAGGGTCCATCAAGCCCAGTATCCTGTTTCCAACAGTGGCCAATACAAGTCACAAGTAGCTGGCAAGTACTTAAACATTAGATCACAAGCTACATTGCTTATTAATTACTGTAATAGCAGTTAATAGTTTAACCTCTAGGAACTTATCCAAACCTTTTTTAAACCCAGTAACACTAACTGCTGAAACCACATCCCCTGGCAATGAATTCCAGAGTTTAACTATGCGCTGTGTGAAAAAGAACTTTCTTCAATTTGTCTTAAATGAGCTACTTGCTAACTTCATGGAGTGCCCCCTGGTCCTTCTTTTATCTGAGAGAGTAAATAGCCAATTTACATTAACTTATTCAAGTCCTTTCATGATTTTGTAGACTTCTATCATATCCTCCCTCGGTCATCTCTTCTCCTGAATGAACAGCCCTAACTTCTTCAGCCGTTCCGTGCCCCATATCATTTTGGTCACCCTTCTCTGTACTTTCCCAGTGCAGCTATATCCTTTTTGAGATGTGGTGACTAGAATTGCACACAGTATTCAAGATGCAGTCTCACTATGGAGCGATACAGAGGCATTATGACATTCTCCATTTTACTTTCCATTCCCTTCCTAATAATTCCAACATTCAGGCCGATTCAATAAAGTCCGTGGGAGAGATGACAAACGCCCGCTCTCCCAGCGCGTGCACCGGCCTCTCAATTTTGCCGGCGTCAGTTCTCGAGCCCGCTGACAGCCACGGGCTCGGAAACTGGACGCCGGCAAAATTGAGCATCCGGTTTTCGGCCCGACAGCCGCGGGCCGAATTCTAATGTTTTATTTATTTATTTTAACTTTTTTTACTCTTCGGGACCTCCGACTTAATATCGCTATGATATTAAGTCGGAGGGTGCACAGAAAAGCAGTTTTTACTGCTTTTCTGTGCACTTTCCCGGCGCTAATTTCTGAAAGTAAAATGTGCGGCTTGGCTGCACATTTTACTTTCTGTATCCCACGCGCATACCTAATAGGGCCATCAACATGCGTTTGCACGTTGAGGGCGCTATTAGGTGCTGCGGGTTGGACGCGTGTTTTCCTCCCCTTACTGAATAAGGGGTAAGGGGAAAACGCGCGTCCAATAGCAGGCTAACAGTGCGCTCCGTTGGCGCGCACTGTACTGTATTGGCCTGATTCTGTTTGCTTTTTTGATCACCACAGCATACTGGGCCAACGATTTCAAAGTATTATCCACTATGATGCCTAGATCTCTTTCCTGAGTGGTAACTCCAAGATAGAACCTAGCATTGTATAACTACAGTAAGGGTTATTTTCCCTATATGCATCACTTTACACTTGTCCACATTAAACTTCATCTGGCATTTGGAAGCCCAATCTTCCAGTTTCACAAGGTCCTCCTGCAATTCATCACAATCCGCTTCAGATTACCTACTTTGAATAATTTTGTGTCTTCCGCAAATTTGATCACCTGACTCATCATACTCCTTTCCTGATCATTTATAAATATATTAAAAAGCACCAGTCCAAATACAGATTTCTGAGGCACTCCGCTGTTTACTTTTTCCACTGTGAAAACTGACCATTTAATCCTATTCTCTGTTTCCTGTCTTCTAACCAACTTGCAATCCACAAAAGGACATTGCCTGCTATCCCATGAATTTTTTAGTTTTCTTAGAAGCCTCTCATGCCTTGTCAAATATCTTCTGGAAATCCAAATATATCACATCTACCAGTTCACCTTTGTCCACATGTTTAGTCACCCCTTCAAAAACATGTAGGAGAGGCAAGACTTCCCTTGGGTAAATCCATGTTGGCTGTATCCCATCAAACCATGTCTATCTAAATGTTTTGTGATTTTATTCTTTAACAGTTTCCACAATTTTTCTCAGCACTGAAGTCAGGCTCACCGGTCTATAGTTTCCTGGATCACTCCTGGATCTCTTTTTAAATATGGGGGTTACATTGGCCATCTTCCAATCTTCAGGTACATCGGATGATTTAATGATAGGATACACATTTTTTTACTAATTCTTCCTGAGGGGGGAGGGGAAGGGGATGCCATATCTCTGGCTGGAGGAGGGGGAGGATTAGAGGTTGCTCCCACTTGGACAGGGAGCTGTTATTGATGAGTTTTTATTGTGCACAGCTTTGTTATTGCAATAGGTGGGATATAAACAATAATGGAATGTAAACACGAATCAACCAACCTCAAACCCTCTCTCACTAATTCCTGCTGAATATTTATCATGCTATTACCATTCACAACTGTGTCATATTTATTCATTTGATTACCTATGTACCGTTTCATAGTCTTATTTTTTCACTTGCTATTCTAATGTATCAATAGGCTGAAATGTAAATATTGTGCTGTTCAATTTCTCCCCTTCCATCCCAAGTTTATTTTCCTTGTTTTTTGTAACTTTCCCTCTCCCTTTTTCTGATTCACTGTATTTAAAGTTCAAGGTTCTTATTGAAAATACTATTTTTTACATTACGTTATGCTTTACACTCCTTGTTATTTGTAAACCGGGTTGATGTGATGCCTATCATGAAACTCGGTATAACAAAAACAATAAATAAATAAATAAATAAATAAATAAATAAATAAATAAAATAAAACACTACTTTACTCACAGAAGTCCATTTGAAAATGAACTTTTATATGGTTAGTTAGTATTTCAGAAAGAAGTATGCAGCTGCTTTTGAAGTGGATGGCCTGGAAACATACGCTTGCTACCGGAATTCTGTGGAAGCTTCTAAAATGAGAAGGAACGTTGTTGTTGCATTTTATTATCATTGCCTAATACAAGCTGGTGTACTAGAGTATTTCACATACACACTGGCACTTCTTCTAATTCAGTTATAGTAATCAAATAAATAAGCAAAATAAATAAATCTCTAGTCTCCCATTCCCTCAAATTGATTACTAATAACATTTTAATTTGAAATCATCCTGTGCACTAGGTATATGGAAGTGAATATAGGAAAGATGTCTGTCTGTCTGTCTGTGAGTGACAGATAACCTCGGGTTTATTTATTTATTTAGAACTTTTCTATACCGACTTTCCAATAACAGAATTACTGATCAATTCGGTTTACATTTTGAACAATAACAGTGACAAGCAAATGCCTTACAGAGAACAGGAAGAATAACTTGGAAATAAATATATGGGGTTAAACAAAGAAATACAATATACATAGCCTAATATAGGCAGAGGCAGATAACTTCTGTGTATAGCTTTTAAGACTGTCAGGAGGTTGGGAATTGCATTTTGTACTTTTGGGCTGCCAAGGAGTTAGAGTTGAAGAATTATTTGGGGAATTCTTTGTGTTGTTCTATGGGGTATTCAATAGGGGTTCAAAGAATTTTTAGAATTGAACTTGTCTAGTTCTTGTATAGTTATCTTATAGGTTGTTGACAATAACTGAAGTTCTTATATAGTTCTCTTATAGTTTGATTGAAAATGATTTAAAGGGGACCTTGGCAGAGATGCTTGTGCTGTCTGATGTTATGGAAAAGCTTGGTGGAAGCGCCAAGTTTTAAGTCTTTTTTTGAAAATAATGGGGCATTATTAAATGCCTTTATTAAATGCCATTATTAATAATGGGGCATTATTAAAGCTCAGATCAAGCAGTAATTCTCAATTAGTTATTAAAATATTGGGAAGGGGGTCCAAATCTGAATTAGATGCTCTATAGAGACCAATGTACTAACCCAGGCATTCTCTGTGCCACTTGGCAAGTTTGTTGAGAATGCAAATGAGCTCATTTGCATGTGTTGCTCACTGTCACATGAAATGTTCTACGCATTACTGGCTGCGCAACGTTTCTGTTGCTGGTGGCTCCAACGTGACAAAGAAAGGAATGGGTAAGCTAGTCAGCCAGTATCACCTTGTAAAATGGCAACAACAGGGCAGGAGCAAGTAGGCATCTCTCCACCCCCCCAATGGAGTGAGCTCAGAGGGGGAGGTGGGGGGGGGGGGCTGAGAAGGACTTTAAATCTGAAATGAGGGGCAAAGAGAGGATCTCATGGGGCTAATAAACTAACTTAGCCCATGAATAGCTCCAGGCTCCTAGCACCAGCAGGGAGCTCTGACTGTGGGAAGGGGATAATGGGTCATGTCGCCCTTTAGGGCTGCGTGACTCCTTTAAACCTGCGCGCTGGTGCATGCAGTGTGGGGCTTCCTGAACTGGCTGGAAAAAAATCCGTACGTCTCTTTGAGTTGCAAGGGATATTTTTACAAAAGCGGGCCTGCAAAGCCTTTCCTGTAATACCTGTCTTTTTTGCAAAATTGCCAACTAATGAGCTGCTTTGCACGATTTTGTATTGCAGCACTTGTTACCAGGGCAATTTCAATCAATTTTGCATGTCGCAGACTATGCACAAAAGTTGACTCCCCTGATTTGTAACATTTTTTTATAAAGATTTTTTTTTTGTGAAAAATTTCACACAAAATACCTTAGCTCGTGTGGTTGTTTCACACAGATTTTTCACACAGAAAACCATTTAGTGAAAAAAAATTCAGTTTAGTAAATTGTCCTCAGGTTGCACACATGAGAAAACAATGATATCATAAATTCAGTTTATCCTTCTTTAGTCCAGGATTTCACTCTTAAATCCCAGGGTTTGTCCATCACCTGTAGAATGAATGGATCAAACTCATCTTTCCAATAAGAATGCCAGGATTATAAACAGTATTGGGAATTTAAAGAAACAATGGTTTCAGAAACTTGAGGAATAGGATAAGAAATAAACACTGATCCCTAACCAAGTTTTAAAGGTTTTTATGTAGGTAAATAAGTTTTCCAAACGAAAATATGCTTTTCTAGGCACATTTCACTGCAAGAGCTCGTCATGTCAACACTCTGTCTATCCGCACGCATGTATCGGGGTCTTCTTGGTGGATGGCTTTGGCTGTTTATTAGACTGAAGAGTCTCTTCTCTAATTTTTCTTTAAGAATTTGATATTCTTTCTTTTCTTAAAGGTAGGCCCAAGAAAATTCCATCAGTAACATGGCACCGCATACATAAATAATGGCTGCATATAGAGATGATATCCAGCTTGCACATAAATATAGAAGAAGTGGCGAATGTATGGTAGGAAGAAGGAAGTGGGTGCATTGGAGATAGGCAGTGGGCAAACCTTGTGATATCCACAGGCAGGATGACTTCCAGCGTGAAGGTACTAGAGGATGAGTCTCTTCTGGGGAATCTAGAGAGAGGCTTGGCTAGAAGAGCCAAGCTTTGACTTTTCCCAGAAGGTGAGGTAACACGTGTCCCAGTGCAGCGATTAGAGGTAACTTGTTCCCTGTTGTAGGGGAATTGCAGTTGAATACACAATATTTTGTGCATGTTCAGTCTGGCTGAAGCCAGAAGAGGGGAGGATAGAAACAAAGTTCCCTTGTGGAGGTGTAGGAGATCAAAGTTGGGAAAGAATATGCAGAGGCCAGTTGATTCAAGCATTTAATCTTAAATTTTATCCCACTCTGTTGCAGTCACAAAATTGGCATAACATGACTGATGGATTTGGCCCTTACCAAAAGTCTAGCTATTGTGCTCTGTAATTTACTCCTGCAAGGTTTCAACCATAACTGTCCAGTGGAAGGGCCCCTGATGTGCCACAAGATTGGAACATTGGGAAACCCAAGTGTTAAACCAGGAGGCCTATGAAACACACCTGCCTTGTATTACATTATCAGCGTGCGCTGCTCACACTTGTTAAGGACTGCCCCATCAGTGAGGATAAAAGTACCCATGCTGTTTCACAGCTCAGTGGTTTATTCCCCTGGGGATTAAATCAAGGAGGGAAAGTGTGCACTATGGAGGTCCTTTTCAAAAGGTTTTGCATGCATAAAACTGGGCTTTACGTACTAAATGGGTTTTTGAAAATTACTACTCTTACATGCTTAACTCCTTTGGAACATTCACCCCTACAGGTACATTTTACCCTCAGGTTTTGCACACATTTTCAAAGAGAATGTAAATGCATACTTTAGCTTTAAAATGTGCCATAGGACATTTTGCAGTAGGAAAAAATGTGCGTGGAGTTAAGAATGCAATGTATATGGGTTTTGTTTTTTCCTCACCTGACCTAAACACGCCCCCAGGAATGCCTCCTTCAAAGTGCAGCTGAAAGTTCACAATTTTCAGTCGTCCAGGTTCTGCTCCAGTTCCACACAGGGAAGGTGGGCTTTAGAAAGCCATTTCTGCAGGTAAAACAGTGCTTTACCTATGAAAATGGGTTATCAGACCTTGCCCTGCCTGCGTGTGGGTAAAGTTATGTGCATTGTGTCATTAAATGTGTAACTTTAGGCACAGTAGGGGGGAGGCATTCCTGAGGAGGGGTTTGCCCTTTTTGACTTTTTAAAAGTCTGTGTGCATTTTTTCTTCAGGCGAAGCTACCCACACAAATTTGGCAGGTGCAAATGCATGTGGGCAGTATTCCTAGCTAATTTTTCAAAATGTAAAGCACCCTTGTCATTTCACTCTGAACTTTAGTTTGAAGTCTGCAGGGGAAAGTCTTCTGCGGACTTTGCACACATGTGGGCAGTTACTGTCAGGCCGATTCAGTACGGTGCGCTCAGGCCGAGCGCGCAGTTAGCCCCCGTTTGGGCGCGCGTTTTCGATGCGCTATTACCCCTTATACAGTAAGGGGTGGTAATAGCGCGTGGAAAACACACATCCAAACCCCCCCCCCCCCCGAAACTAATAGCGCCCTCAACATCATAGCGATATTAAGTCGGAGGCCCCCCCCCAAAAAAAAATCTGCCCATGGGTTGGAAAACAGATGCTCAGTTTTGCCGGCACCTGCTGATAGCTGCCGCTTCTGCATACAAAATCGCACGCCCAGGAGAATGGCCTGGGTGTGCATCTGGAGAACAGGCTCTCGCCTCAGAGTGCCTGTTCTCCCGTGCATTGTACTGAATCGGCCCATATGTGTTTCTTAAGGGAAAAAAGCTGTAATCATGGAAACATGCTAAAATCTACAAATTAATGTAAGCTCAATGGTCTTCCATGTTGCAGACTTTAGCAGGTGCAGGAAGTCTACCCTGGTGGTCAGTGGTCACACTGGCATTATCAGACTTTTAAAGCAACAGCAGACACTCAAAATGAGAATTTGCTTAACAGGAGAGCAAATCTGTGTGCCATCCTTTTATGCCTGAGTTTCTATTTCAATTAGTGTTCAAAGAGATATATATTAAACAATAAAAGGCTCTTCCTAGATAAAGATCCTATCATAATGAATCTCTGGCTAATACACATGAAGCAGGAATACTGCACAACAATTGCAAAGTTGGCAGAGAGAGAACATTTTATTTTCTAAAATAAGGTGATTGCCTGTAAAAATAAAATGCAACTACTCTCATCCACCTCCCATTTTCTATCCCTTTATTTTTAATACCCCTTCCCAAAACCTCAAGTCTAGGGAGCAGAAAATCCTTTGGCTAGGAAGCAGTTAGTCCTAGACCAACCCTCAATGCAGCTTGGTCACCAGTAGAAGTTGCTACACTAGTAGTGGGAGATGCCTTCCCTCCTATCATATTACCTCTGAACTCTACTGGACCCACTGGATCTTGAGCCATGCTGTTGGTCCCGAATACTTTTTATTCAAACATAAATATATAAAGAGGGGCCAATATTATAACAAAAAAAAAAGCTGAGCTCTTGATAATAGGCTCTTACATTTCATGCTTATTTTTAGTCTGTTTTTCAGTTAAAAAGGCCTACATTTCATTTGCCCAGATTTAATAGCCTAAGTTGGGTACCTTAGGCAGAAAATCCATGCTAAATCCTTAACTCAGAGCTTTCCAAACTTTTCATGTTGGTGACACACTTTTTAGACAAACATAATTTCACGACACGGTAATTCAGTCTACTAGTAAACCAGAGGTTAAAGGTTAAACGAACGAAACATATTTCGACAATTTATGTATGTTTCCTTAAATATATACATAAATAAAATGTTTCACGACACAACCTCTCTCATGAAAACCTTAAATTTATATTAAAAATATATATTCCAAGATTCATGTTATTGTTATAATTTATGAGAAACAATAATAAAACAAATTGTCTGTCCCCCACACACTCATCTCTCTCCTCCCCCCAGCACATGTCTGGCCCCCACACACTCATATCTCTCCCCCTCAAGCACATGTCTGTCCCCCAGCACGTTTGCCCCCCACTCACTCATGTCTCTCCCCCCAGCACATGTCTGGCCCCCACACTCATGTACCTCGTCTTTTTGATTGTTGCCAGTTAAGTGCTTCACTCCCTTCCATGATCACCAGACACTGCTGCTTGCAGTCAGTACTCCTCATGGCCAGGCTTCATCGGCAGCAGCAGCCAATGCAAGGATGGCTGGGCTCGTTCCACCCACCAAGCCCCCCCAAAAAAACACGATTGACAGCAAAAATCACCCAATAATAAGCAACCCATAAACTGAAAAAAAAAAAGTGAATCTCTAGAAAAAAAAAAGCCCAAACTCGCATCAGAGTTGACCGGGCTTGCGCGACACACCTGCACACTGCAGGCGACACACTAACGTGTCCCGACACACAGTTTGGAAAGCTCTGCCTTAACTCTTTTCTCCCTCCATCCTAAATCCACCCACATAGCCACTCACTTTTCGTTCACTTAAATATAGCCTCCTAATGAAATTTAAAAACCTAAATTTTAGGGACTAGGCCCTAGTCGCTTATCAAAGGGGCCAATTCAGTCTTCTAATTCCCAAATTAGGCTCTTAAACTCTTTACAAATTAGCCTAGAACTGAATAATATAACGAGCAAAGAAAAGAAACCTAAGAATAGGAAAATCAGAAATTGAAACAATAGAACCAAGAAACTGGCAATGTGATTTTGTTTTTCGTGTAGCTAGCTTTGCTACTGTTAAAGAACCACTAATGTATTAAAATGCTGTTGAGTTGATTACATTTATATTTATCCTGTGTTCAAACCTTGAAAGCCTAAATACAGCTGAATCATCCTAAATATATATTATTGATACTAAAAAAGCTGCAAGGCATCTTGTGAATGAGTGACCAAAATTGCTGGTATCTTGCAAAAAATGCGTGTCTTAAAAGGGCTACAGAGCACCTCTTCTTGCAGCCAGTCACCAAAATCCTATTTGTTTCCACTGATGAGCACATTCCAGCACACTCGGGAGCTGGCCTCAGCAAGATTGCACAATGTGCAAGGGCTGCCCTCGAGCAATGGGCAAGCCAAAAGGTGCATGGTCTCCCTTTACCACAATCCCAGGTCTCTGGTCTAGTAGCAGATCCTCCATTTCTCCACATTGGCTTGAGTAATAATGAACAGGTCCCCAATATACTCTATTTTGCAGTTCCTATATCCTGAAGGATTCAGTTTGTCCCTCCTGATGTTCCAAAAATGAACATACAAATAAAAACCTGAGTCTTCCTCCTGACTTGCTGTGCATGTCTGAGGCTTGAATCTGTCTTGATTTCTTTCCTTGTCCTCTTAATCGGTGCTTTATTCCTATTAGTCTTGTGTGTTAGTCACTATTCTTCTTCTCCTTTTTGTTCCTCACATGCTGCCTTGAGACCTAGAATAACGTGCCTGCCCTCTACATGATGTAACAGGATCTCTGCATTCATAAAATGCAATCTCCAAATCCTGGGATCTCTTCTTTACTCTAGGAGTTCATAAAGTTCCCTGTAATGCCTGAATTCTTAGTCTTAGTCTTAGTCTTAGTCTTAGTCTTTGAATTCTTAGTCTTGGGACCTAAGACCGTATTTTGTGCAATTGTGTAAAGTATTTTGTCCAAGAGTGCTCTTTTTTGAAGAAATATATATTGGCAACAGTAATATGCTATATATGGGCTGCTTCCCACAGCAATGCTCTACTGGGCGAGACCCTCTCTGGTTTCATAAAACAATGGAATGAGGGACTCCCGAGAGTTCCAGGTGTCCTCTGCAGCACAACACTGACTGACAGCCCAGAGATTGCAGCTAAGTTCTTTTTTCACAAAATCATTTTTCCTTGGGAGCCACTCGGAATATCATGCACAAGAAAAGCCTTACATCATTTATCAATGTCCTCACTAACCCTTTTTTTTTTTAAGAGACTGACCCCAATTGCTCTATGCATTGTCAATGATTTCTGTCTGATGGAGATGGAAGGCCACCCAGCAAGACATGCTACTTTCAATCCTTCCGGACCATATAAAGAAATAGTGGACACAATAGTCTGACTAGAACAATTCAGGTAATTTTTGCTGATATCATGAGACTGAATTTTGAATCCACTATTGAACAGCCCTAACAGTAGGCAAATATAGAGAGTTGGTGACTGAAAAAGACAACAAGAGAAAATATGTGCAAATAACAAAAATGTTGTAAGGGAAACCAAAACGCTAGTTTCTTTTTTTTTTTCTTTCTATTTCTACATCAATAAAATGGTCTACATTCTATCCAAGTGTCTTAACCCAAAGCCAGCATGCACGGTGAATGCTTCCTGCTTTCCATTGCTGTGAACTTGGGAATTTAAGTTTCAGGTTCCAGCTATGTTTGGAGTGAGGCTGGTATGAATTTCTGCCACTGGTAGGTTCCCAGAGATGAGCAGCAGCCATTTTGAATAAATGGCCTAACATTTCGGTTTGTCTCTTGGTGCATAATCTTTTGTGTCTTGTAGAAACAGAGAATTTGATCAGACCATTATGCCAATTTTCCTTACCTACTGCAATGTAGCAGACTTTGGGTTTACCATTTCCAAGGATCTTCTGTACATGTTCTGTTACGTCTTACTGTTTTGATACTATTTTACCCCTACCAGCTCTACATGTGAGGAATTGCTAACTTATGCTATTCCTGAGTCTATCATATCATCACTCTTGTGCTAGAACTTTCTTTCGACTGAAAACCTATTCCTTGTCCAATATATATAACTTTTTGAGGCTTCTTTAAATGGTTCTCATAGCCCTCTTTTCCTGCTCTCCTTCTGGGTATACTCACTTAGGTGGATAGGTCTTACCTTATAAGGTTTATGGTGTAGGCTGAGATTTTAAGGAGAGTCCTGTTAAGGTTTGGAAGATGGCTACAAGAATTCTAAAATTCAAGTGATGGAGACCCGGTGACAGCACTGGCTGAGCTCCAGGGAACAAGGTTGTAACTTGCAGGCCATGGGCAGACACTGCTAGGCATGGAACTAAGCTCTAGACAAAAAGAAAGAGAAAAGGATTTTAACAGGCATCTTTGATAACTGTTAATCATCATCTCGTCTGCATCCTGTCTCTGGTTAGGCAAAGCAGTCAAGAGGTTTCCCATCAATCAGTTTCATGTGGTCAGGAAGTTAATTTGATTTGAGATTCCTGTCAGGGTGGGTATTGTAGGAACTTGTTTTATTGTGACATTAAACCGAAGAGAACATTCACTTTCAGATAAAACTTAAAACTAGTCAAAAAAATGAATATCTTTGCACACATTCTGTATGTTAATAAATGTGAGTATTTTTCTGGCTAGCTAACTATCAGGTCGATACTGTAAGACCGCGGGAGAGCGGACGAACGCCCGCTCTCCCGGCGCGCGCACCGGCCCCTCGCCGGTGCAGGCGATTCAGTATTTAAATGAGGTGACGCGAGAAAAATGGGGGAAAAGGAGGCGCTAGGGACACTAGCGCGTCCCTAGCGCCTCCTTTTTGTCAGGAGCGGCGGCTGTCAGCGGGTTTCACAGCCGACGCTCAATTTTGCTGGCGTCGGTTCTCAAGCCCGCTGACAGCCACGGGCTCGGAAACCAGACGCCGGCAAAATTGAGCGTCCGGTTTTCGGCCCGACAGCCGCGGGCTGAATTCAAATTTATTTTTTTTTTTTTTTACTTTTGGGGACCTCCGACTTAATATCGCTATGATATTAAGTCGGAGGGTGCACAGAAAAGCAGTTTTTACTGCTTTTCTGTGCACTTTCCTGGCGCCGGAAGAAATTAGCGCCGACCTTTGGGTCGGCGCTAATTTCTTAGAGTAAAATGTGCGGCTTGGCTGCACATTTTACTTACTGAATCGTGCGCGCATACCTAATAGGGCCATCAACATGCATTTGCATGTTGAAGGCGCTATTAGGTGCCGCGGGTGGGCTGCGTGTTTTCCTCCCCTTACTGAATAAGGGGTAAGGGAAAACACGCGTCCAGAGCAGGCTGACAGTGTGCTATCGACCTGTATGAAAACTAATTTTGACATGTGCTTTTTCCAACATTTAATCCTTGCTAATGTAATCTTTTATGAACACAGGTAGGAAAACAAATATTATTCCATAATTATGGCAAAGCTGGTGAAATTGCAGACTACCATATTTATATGTAATGCTGTCTAATCCTGTATCTGCTGCTCACCAATAACCACTATAGGAATTTTTGTTTTTTAAAAGAGCTGTAGAAAAATTAACAATTATATTGAAGATGATATTTTAGTTTCTGATTATGAAGAGGCCTATTTACTAAGCTGCAGTAAAACAGCACAAACCTATATTGTTTCACCTCAAACTAATTCCTGCAAAATTTACTAAACTGTGGTACCTGTGTACTACGGTTCAGCAAATCCCACAGGGGCCCATCAATGCACATTTCAGTGACTGGGAAATAATGCCTGGGAGGAGGTTCTCCGACTTGGCTCTGTCACTAGCCAAATGCCTTGGACAAATGTCTGAAGAGGGTCACTTAACCTTTAATTCTGGATTAGGATGATTATGTTTTAACAACTGGAAAAAGTAACCGTAAGATGTAGTATTTTTAACAGAGCGGGATCTCCAACAGGGTCCTTTCATTGAATGGGTTCTAAAGATGGAAGATATTGCTTAATAGTGAATGCCTAATATTAAAGTATTATGGTTCAATGTGAAATCACTGTTCTATGGCTTTTTGACTGGGTCTTCTTTAAGTAACAATGGGAGAAGGCTTCACTAGAGGTTGTATATAAATGTGTGTTCAAACGTTTAGGTGGAGAGACTCAGCCTTAGCCACCCAAGGGCTGGGGTTCCAGTAGCACCCCTCCAAACGGAAGGGGCTTTCTCCCTCAAGGGGAAAGGTCCAAGGGCCTGAAGAGGGGAGTTCCATTGAATTTAAGGAGGCTTGGCGGTCAGACTCTTCAGCAGTGGAGGGATCATGGAGCTTGATGGTCCAGTAAGGCTGAGACTGGAGAGAGCCTGGGAGAGTACTCAACTCTGATATGGGCCACTACTAAGAAGAGTTCTTTGTGATAGGCTGAATATTATTTAACATGAATTACAGGGGGATCGTGTTGTGCCATGCTAGTCAAGTGAAGATTTGGAGGAAGGCTGTTAGGATGTTTCTGCTGCCTCAGTGCTGTGAACCTGATTAAGTCAGTGCATTTTATAATTATTTTTACCTGATTGCTGGAAGCCCAGATTTTTAAAACAAGTCTTAAGTCTTTTGTTTTGAATATATCCCAATTAAACTCAGGCCTTGCATGCTTTCAAGGGCTGAGTTTAAGAGACATCTGTGAGAAATAGAAGACTGGTGATCAATCAAGAGGGGAAAGAATCATTTTGAGTTTCTTTTTGTTTCCTGCTCAGTTTCAGCCCTTGCCTCTGGGCCTAGTTCACTAAAATCTGCTTGACCATTTTTGTCTTGGTGAGCCCACAGGGAGACTTGTGCTTAGCCACCAAACAGGCATCAGACACCTCTCATGTTTTTAAATGTGCCCTGTCAGGAATATACATGCATTCCCAGCCCCGACTCACAATTTAAAGGGGCAGGTAGCCCTGAGATTGCAGCCTAATCCCCAGTACCAAAATCTTCATTATAAAAAATATACCAGCAGCTATAAATGCATTGCCCATGTGAAAGTGAGGGTGATTTGTTTTAAACTTTGCTTTGTTTTATTTCTTATTTTTTCATTTGTCTTTATTATATTCCGCATAATTATTGGCGGTACCTTACTAGGAGTACTTTTTGTATATTAGAGTAATAAGTTTTTAGTAAAATGGATGAACTGCTTTTATATTTAATGTTTTAAATGTTGTAAACCACTTTGAGTGCTTCATTAGTGAGGAGGGGGTAGGGAAACTAAACTAAAATTCTACCCAGCCCTCCCCCAACTAAGTCATGTAGAAACCCATACCCAACTTAGAAAACATTTTGGCTCTCTTCTCCACCCCTAACTGTCCTCCCTGCCCAAGGCAAAACTGAAGGCCAATTGTTCATGCTCTGCCCATGCTGTAATCCAAAATGGCACTAGCTAACTGTTGTCTCCACTTTGTTCTGCTTCTCTTTAGTGTAGTTAATTTTTTTTTCTGAAATAACACAGTTGACAATTTTATTTTAATAATAATGGACTACTTTGCATGCATATATATGCCTCTGGTGCAGCTTGTTAATTAGCACGCATTGGGCGAATAGTTTTGCTCAGAAATAGTGCATACTATTTCCAAATGGCAGACAGTATTTTTGGATAGCGTGCTTTATTTAGTATGTGGTAAATACAGAAATCGTTATTTAGTTACCATGCGCTGACATATCAGGTCAGCTTAGTAAATAGGGGCTGAAATGTGTTAGAATAGTATTTGCACCAGACCTGATCAGGTGTGCCACAGAAAAGTAACCACTGCTTGATGCTCAGGTCCAGACCAGCACCTGGGCACTGCTGAGTGCTCTCAGCGCCATGCAGGAGCTCTTTTCAAAATAAATGTGTAATCATGCATGTATAACCCCACTGACGGCACACAAAATGTTCTGACCCTGTTGGATTGCTGTGTCAGACACTCAGGATTTTTAGGGTTCAGGTCCACTTCATCATGCAGATGGTGGACCTGGGGTGAGACAGTGGGGCTAGGTTGTTCTTCTGGGGCTGGACAGAGAAGCCCCTGCTTGGATCTCTCTTCTGTAAAACCAGTCCACAGCAAAGTATAATACAAACTATTAATGCTTTATTTTCTGGAGTTACCAGACAGCAACTATCTACAATAATGTAGAGAACAGAACAAGATTACTGAATAACTCTGAGTTCAACAGGATTCTCAGCCAAGAGACAGTTGCAACATCACTTAAAGCTTATTCAAAGAATTATGATAGCATCTCCAACAGGACATGTCCCTTTGCTTCCATCCTTCCCTTTTTCTCCTCCAAAACCTTCTCCCATATAATCCTTTGAAGCAACATTCAGCAGGAATGTATGGACTATATCTCTACAACTCAGCCCTTTTACCTGATTTACAAGTGGGACATGTGGCTCATACCCATACATTACTCCTTGGAGTCACTAACACACCCCACACATTTTACCTTCCTTTCCCTTGTGCTACTCACAATCCACAGAATCCTCTAATGGAGGTGCTCACATTCCATGGACCTCCATCCATTCCATCCCCACAGGTCTTGTGTCCATCTTACCAGCAGTGATTATGATTTCCCCAGTCTCCTCCACATTCTGGTCCTCGCTGGGGGTATTCTTACTTTTTTGAAAACTCTTCACTGGACTCTTGATCCCTGGCCATTTCCTCTAGGGAAGGAAACACCTGAAGTGGATGGTCTCTGGCCTCGCTCCTTGAGGGAAAGAGCCCCTGCAAGGCCACATCACGTGGAGGGGTTCCCAGGCCCACCAACCCAAAGGTTGGCTTCTCCACCCTCCTACATCCTGGAGGCTCTTCTCAATTCTAAAGACTCCCTCAGAATCCAAATCCCACCAAACCTTTACCCAGGTTATATACCCCACTCCTAGAGAGGATAGTCTTTCAGCAATCTTATGGGGAAACTCACACTAGAACCCTTAAAGAACTGCAACTAAACATTTCCATTAAAGCTCAATAAAGCTGCTAGGCCCGCCATGGCACCTGATGCTATCCAATGGTAATTCAATGGTACTGCATGCCCATAGCAAAACTTTTTTTTTCTTTTTTTCTTTTTATCCTTTTTCATTTTGTTTTGTTTTCCTTCTCCTTTTTCTTCACCTTCATTTTTTCTCCTTTTTTTTTTCTTACATAGAAATATGATGACAGAAAAGACTGTATGGTCCATCCAAACTGCCCATCCATCCAATTAGTTTAGCTTTATAACTGTTTGTTTTTCTCTCAACCACATCCACTGAGAGGCCATTCTATGCATGTATTACTGTATCTAACAAAATATTTCCTAAGATTACTCCTGAATCTACCACCTTTCACCCTCATCCCATGACCCCTCATTCTAGAGCCCGCTTTCCATTTAAAGAGGTCTGCTTCCTGTGCTTGGAAACCTTCGGATATTTAAATGTCTCTATCATTTCTCCCCTATCTCGTTTTTCCTCTAGGGTGTACATGTTTAGATTAAGTCTGTCCCCCATGTGCTTTAAAATGACCACTGACCACTTTAGTAGCCACCCTCTGGATCAACTCCATCCTCTCTTATATCCTTTTGAAGGTGCAGTCTCCAGAATTGTACACAGAATTCCAAAAGAGGTCTTTTTTTTCTCCTTCAACTCAACATCCAGGATGCTCCAGATCTCCCCTATGCAAAGTTCCTTGAAATACCAACCTGTAAATGGGGGACACAATGTTATATAATACTCTACTACTCTACTACTCTACTACTACTCTACTACTGTACCGTATTATAATGTGGCAGTAATGTAATATAGTTGCTTTCTCTCTTAACGTTAACTCTATCCCTCACTAAACTCTGCTTCTCTTTTTCGACATCCCGTTCCTTGGAATTTACCTTGTTAGATGTAACTATTATTTTCCTCCTACTGATGTTAATTGTTACCCCTGTTATAATGTAAACCGATGTGATATCCATTAGGGATGTGCAGAGCAAAATTTTATGTTCATATTTTTTATGTCCGAAAGGGGGTCCCACTTGCGGCCAATATGGACATAAAAAAAATCCAATGAGTTGGGTATATGTACATATGTGCAAAAAAAAAAAATTAAACCCCCTCACCCTCCTTAATCCCCCCCCCAGACTTACCACAACTCCCTGGTGATCGAGCGAGGAGTGAGGACGTCATTTCTGCAATCCTTGGCGAGAAGCATGTGACGTCGGTGGCACGTCGAGTGACGCGGCATCACGTGATTCCCGGCTCGTTCGCGCCGGACGGCTCGTTCGGCCCAAAAAGAACTTTTGGCCAGCTTGGGGGGGCCTCCTGACCCCCCCAAGCTGGCCAAAAGTTCTTTTTGGGCCGAACGAGCCGTCCGGCGCGAACGAGCCGGGAATCACGTGGCGCCGCGTCACTCAGACGCGACGTCACGTGATTCCCGGCAAGTTCGCGCCGGACGGCTCGTTCGGCCCAAAAAGAACTTTTGGCCAGCTTGGGGGGGCCTCCTGACCCCCCCAAGCTGGCCAAAAGTTCTTTTTGGGCCGAACGAGCCGTCCGGCGCGAACGAGCCGGGAATCACGTGGCGCCGCGTCACTCAGACGCGACGTCACGTGATTCCCGGCAAGTTCGCGCCGGACGGCTCGTTCGGCCCAAAAAGAACTTTTGGCCAGCTTGGGGGGGCCTCCTGACCCCCCCAAGCTGGCCAAAAGTTCTTTTTGGGCCGAACGAGCCGTCCGGCGCGAACGTGCCGGGAATCACGTGACGTCGCGTCTGAGTGACGCGGCGCCACGTGATTCCCGGCTCGTTCGCGCCGGACGGCTCGTTCGGCCCAAAAAGAACTTTTGGCCAGTTTGAGGGGGTCAGGAGGCCCCCCCAAGCTGGCCAAAAGTTCTTTTTGGGCCGAACGAGCCGTCCGGCGCGAACGAGCCGGGAATCACGTGACGCCGGCGTCACTCGACGTGCCGCCGACGTCACATGCTTCTTGCCAAGGATTGCAGAAATGGCGTCCTCACTCCTCGCTCCATCACCAGGGAGTTGTGGTAAGTTGGGGGGGCCTCCTGACCCCCCCAAGCTGGCCAAAAGTTCTTTTTGGGCCGAACGAGCCGTCCGGCGCGAACGTGCCGGGAATCACGTGACGTCGCGTCTGAGTGACGCGGCGCCACGTGATTCCCGGCTCGTTCGCGCCGGACGGCTCGTTTGGCCCAAAAAGAACTTTTGGCCAGTTTGAGGGGGTCAGGAGGCCCCCCCAAGCTGGCCAAAAGTTCTTTTTGGGCCGAACGAGCCGTCCGGCGCGAACGAGCCGGGAATCACGTGACGCCGGCGTCACTCGACGTGCCGCCGACGTCACATGCTTCTTGCCAAGGATTGCAGAAATGGCGTCCTCACTCCTCGCTCCATCACCAGGGAGTTGTGGTAAGTCGGGGGGGGGGGGGCTTAAGGAGGGTGGGGGGGTTTATATTTTTATTTTGGCTCAACAATCGCGATTTCCCACATATCGAACATATCTATGTTCGATATGTGGGAAATCCGATCGTTTATGTCGAATCAATTTTTTAAGTAAAAAAAAAATATGAGTTGCGTTTTACTAATGCGGTCAATCTGAATGCACACCCCTAATATCCATTTGAACGTCGGTATATAAAAGTTTTAAATAAATAAAATAAATGTTGCACATGCCTCTTCTTCCTAGCTACATGATAATTAATAGGCAGCAAGCAGAGCATGAATAACTGGACCTGCTTTTTGCAGCACACACATTGCACCCAGCTTCCTCATTTCCTACCTGAACTCCTGCTTGAATTCTTCCAGACTGTCTTATCCCCAAGTTGAGTGAGACAGGGAGAGGGTGTCCTGAGCACTGGATGTGACTCTTGCGTGTTGGAATCAGCACAATGGAGGAACTCTGACAGTGAAGATAACTAGAACTGGCTGCCCATACCACACTCACTTCACCCTTCTGCATTTCTATATAGAGGGAAATAGTTCATGTGTCTCCACCTCCTCTCTCCCTAGGTTTTTAAAATTTAAAAGAGACTTGTGGGACTTTCATTGCTTTCCTAGCTCTTCCTTTGGCCATATAAGTTCTCTCCATGTCTGCTCTGCCTGCTCCTTGGAGGGTGGTGTGTCTTGGACTTGAAAAGGTTGAGAAACAATGATTTAGAGGAACTTTGTCCTTTCAACCATTGCATGACAAGCATGATTTTGAGTTCTCCGGGGTCAAAGCAGACATTTGTTGTGAGCAAAATTATTTTCTGATTGAGTTCTTATGGAGTTATTTTATTACATTTCAGCTTAAACAAAGCCATAAGCACAATATAGATAACTTTCACAAATATGGTACATTTTAAACTAACATTGTTTTGTGATTGCTTAAAATATAATTTGTATTTAAAAGAAACTTTTATTTCATGACTAAAAACTAGAAGTTTTGCACATAATTAATGGAGCATACTTTCCCGAATATTCGTGCAACTATATGGATATGGAAACAAAAATACGTATTCTCTTCTTGGCCCGCCCTCCCCCCCCCCCCCCCCCCCCCCCCCCCGACATCTCATGAAAAGTTGTGGTTTGGTTACAAAAGCCGAAAATTACCAGGTGGCCTAATTGTGCACCCTTATTCGTGAAACAGGTGAATTCTCCCAAAAAATGGCACCTCTCATGATCCTCAGACAATACCTGTCATGGTCTGAAAATTTGGTGTGCATTGGATTCAAAAACAAAAAAGTTATTTATTAAGTGATATAATTGCACATGCATATTCATGAAATATATAGATCCCCGTACACCCTTCAAATGTTCGGAAAAATAGTTGGGCATTGGATGTAAAACCAAAAACCTTTTAGATGGCATAATTGGGTGCATTATTTAGGTTCAAGGCTGGGCCAACTAGCGCCTTCAGCAGTCCAATGACTGGACCCACCCACTGGGGAGGTGTCAGCCATGAAGGGCAGGTACCCCTCCAATGACATGGCTGGGCACCTGGAGTCCCCCTCCAATATTGCAGCCATCGGCTACAGACCACTCAAATGCTCAGAAGCACTCCTGCTGTTATAGTGGCAGCATGGAACAGTGCCGGCCCACTCCTAACAAGACACATCGGTGCCCCAGATGACCATTTGTCTCGTCCACCTCTTCAGATGGCCCTGTATATATTCATGGAATACAAGGATCCCCAAAATATACCTCTGTCAAGATTTTCTTGGACCTCCTGGCATCTGAAAATTTGTTGTGGTTCATATGCCAAACCAAAAAGTTATTAGGGGTGACAGATGTGGATACCAAAAAAATACCTGTCAGAACCTGTTCAGTTTAAACTAACTTCTGGGGCAGTCTTTCTGTGCTCTCCCTCTGCAGCCCATCATGTTGTTGTAAGGACCTCCTGCTTGATGGTACCTTGAACAATCTGATAATGTAGCAGAGCTAAGAGGGTTTTGTTTCAAGGCATCCATTATTCTTATCACTGAGAAAGTAAAGCAGGATATATTTTACTGTATCATAATATTTCTTATCTTTGCAGACTACTTATTTTCTCTGCATGAATGTAGTCCTCTGTTTCACAGAAATCAAACTTTTTACTCAGTTACTACACCAAAGCAATTAGTGCCTGCAATGTTCAGGGGTTTTTGTGTCTGGCATTCACGTGTCATCCTCACCCCTTTCCTGTTTTCTCACCATTAAGGGGTGTTTTGCTGAGGGTTTTCCTGACCCACCTTGTTATCAGTAAGGGGATCCATTCCCGAACAGGGAGAAAGCTATACTTCCCTTTGTTTAATGGCTCTACCATTAAAAAAACAAAACATAAAATGAACTCTTCCAGCCCCACCCCCTAACCCCCACATACCAAATGAAATAAAACCAAACTGGAACATTTTTTAGTGAACAGCCCTGCTGCTACCAGGGACGGTAACTTTCAAAGTGGCGCTCGGGCGCACATGTGAGCACATTTGTCGGCCCACACCCAGGGCCGTGCCTATTTTATAACATAAGTGTGTGCATGTATGAAATAGCCTGGCCGAACGCACAATTGAGCCTAATTGTAAGTGGCCATGCACCTGTGTGCACAAAAGCTGCTTCTACCGCGTAAGTGAGGACATTCTTTAAAGAGATGAGTTCCTCCTCAGTATGCCTAGTTAAAAGAAAAGTCCTTCAACTGCCCTGGTTTGATTGCCTGTATACCCCCCAGTTACCCAAGATCTTTTATACCAGGGCTTCCCAAACCTGATCTGGGGACCCCACAGCGAGTCGGATTTTCAGGATATCCACAATGAATATGCATGAGATACCAGTATGCAAATGCATCTCATGCATATTCATTGTGGATATCCTGAAAATGCAGAAATCCTGAAAATCCGACAGGCTGTGGGGTCCCCGGACAGGTTTGGGAAGCCCTGCTTTACACCCTTCGGATATGGCTCGTTTTTGTGTGTGTGTTTTTTTTTAACTTACATGCCATCCATAGCAGAAGTAAAGTTATGCAGCAAGGGACCTCTGTGCACGCGGATCGCATAAGTATTTACGCGCAAGTATCAAAACGCCCATGTCCCATCCAGACCATGCCCACGTCCTGCCCTTTTTTGAGATGTGGGCACAGCGGCATGTACATGCATATCCAAGCCACTTTTAAAATCTGCTCAGTGCGCATAAGCTCAGCATATCCGGGTGTTTGTACATTTTTCAGCATCTGTTAATAAAATAGACACTTTTGAACCACCAGCCTTGTTCTCAGGCTGTTTTGTTTCTTGGGACTGGACTCTTTGCTCCATGAAAACTTCCAGTCGTTTTCCCTGCATGTAAATCTAAGTCTGTGTCTTCAGAGAAGATAGTCGGTCCTATCCAGAGAAGGATCCACCTCTACTGATCTACTACATCTGCTAGACCATAACTATCTAAGAACATTGTGACCCAGGCAGGGATTGAAACCTAGCTACTTCCTCAAAGAAGGGATTTAGTAAGAAATCCATTGGATCCTTAAACATAAGACTCCTCCATCACTGTGCTGTACGACATCAGCACTTGAAATGTATCATGGGGTTGAAGCTCTTGGAAAGTGAGATGATTGCTCTTCCCAACCTCATTTTGTTGTCCTTTTTAAATAGTAACTTTTTCATCAAGGCATCACAAAATTATCTACATAGCCGATACCTAAAACAGAGTAAAATACTATATCTTTGTAATTTGCAGTCTGTGAGACCTTTCATTTAACTAGTATGGAGAATATGAAAGCCACAAAGCAGCCCTGTTGAGAAACCATCATGAGGATGACCGGCAAATCACACGTCTCTCTCCTGCATGCCTGTTTCTGCCTCTTCCTGCTGTCTATTGGTTCCTCTCTTCTTGTGGTAAGAGCCACTGAACACTGGCAGTAGCAGTGCAGGAGAGAAACATTCCTCCTGCTCTCGCCACACCCACTTTAGCTCCACTGATACCATACTGGCATGATTTTTATTTTTTGAGCAATCCTGTATGGAACCAGAAATGCTGGCACCCCTCCCAGGGACTGGAACTTGATCTCTGAACCCAGAGATTTCAGGTCCAACCTGGATAGTTCCTAGTTAGGTATGCTTAGATTCCTATGTGACCCATTGCTCATGCTCTCTCCCACTGAGTCATGCTGTCTCAGGCCTAGAACCACAGCTATTTCCTCTTATTGACAGAAGCTACTATAATGGATTCCTTTCTGCAGCCTGCGAATATAAATAAGGCCAGGCACTTAAAACATCAACCGGAATCTGATCCAAATTCACACATCTCAGATGTGTTGTTGTTCCATCGGGTTGATCCAAACTAATTTATTGACCACTGCCCACCACAAGTTTTTCCCCTAAACAGCATTTAAGCTTCAGTGCATCACTTTTTTATAATAAACTTTGTATTAGAGAAAAAAGGGCATAAGATTCTTTTTTTTTTTAACATCACTAAAAGTAACTTAAACAAGTGCACTGTCATGCAAGAGACCTGGGTTTGGTTCCCTGGTCCAGCTCTGTGGGCAAAATCGGGCTGGGGCTGCTGTTTCTTCAGTGGCTTTGACGAGATTAGACCATGTGACCAGTGTTTGGGATACAGAATGCTGGTGGATAAGTTTGTATTCTACTGTCAATCGGAAGAACATTGAGGGTGTTAGAAAAATGGAAAAGAGTGTTTAATGCCAGGACTCCCTTGTGGAAGATTTCAAGTGACATTTTTTCTTGTCGTTTTGCTTGATTTTTGACTCAGTTCTTGTCCCCTTGAAATAGACATTTGTCAAAATGCAGTACCATGTTGGGCTTAGTTTCAAAATTTTGAATTGTATTTACATCGTCCGCTTTAAAAATTGCCATTTCCAAAGTTTAATTAAAATTTGTATGATGTGGTGCAAAACAGCAGCAGGTTGTTCAGTGCTGTCTCATCTCATCCCAAGTGCAACAAATGGAGCTTGTTTCATTTTTCCTGATACTGTCAGCTTGTGAATAACTAACAAAGCAGAGCCAGTTTTGGATGATTCTCTCCATGAAGTCTGCCATTTCGAGTGCAGAATGGGAGTGGGTGAGGCGCGCATTGATATGGTGATGATATTATCTATAGGATCCTTGCAGCTTATGGAGGACATGTTCACCACACTTCTTCACTTGGGTTAGAGTCTTCTTCAGCACTGAAAATGCAGCAGCTGGTGCCTTCACAAGTGCACTCATCGGAATCCATCACTGCCTCTGCCACTGTTAATTCCATTGGGATTCCTGCCCCCATGTCTATTGCTTCTACTTCAGAATTACAGACTGACTGGAAGAGATAAAAGCAGTGGGGAGGTGTCTGTCCTGAAGGAGAAAAGAGATAAATCAATTCAGTTACCAGCAGGGTTCTGGAAGTTATCTAACAAGTTGCCTGAGGTTATTCTGAATTTATTGTGAAGAGGGATAATGGAGATAAGGCAAATTCTTCTGTCTGATTTTGTTATGTTTATAAAATTCTACATCTGACTTACAAAATTAGACCTGTCTAATAACTTTGAGGGTTTAAGTTCTAGACAAAAATGTTTTTAGACTCAGTCTCTCTTTACATGTAAATTTTATTAGGCATGTATAAAGTCAGAAAATGCATTTTCTTTTGTTCATTTCAGAGGTCACAGTCTTTTGTTAGGTTTGTTTCAAACAAATAACAATTTTGTTTTATTCATTCATTTGTTTACTATTATAGTCAAAGGAGAAAGCAATGCAAGCTATTTTGGGTTTCCAATGCAGATTATTTTGGCCTTCTAATCAGTTCAAATGAAACTGGTAGGAAGACATCATTAGGGTGAATACATGCCAACACATCAAGATTAGGTCAATGTGGGACCAAAATGAAACTCCAGGGAGGAGGACACAGAACCAATGTCAAGAAATATTTCTTCATGGAGAGGGTGGTGGATGCCTGGAATGCTCTTCCTGAGTAGGTAGTGAAAACAAAAATGGTGACAGATCTCAAAAGGGCACAGGAAAAACGGTGGATCCTAAAGGCTAGAGGATGGAAATGAGGAAAAGAGCACACGATGATACTACATTTAACCAATAAGCCTTAAACTTGTGATGTAACTCCAACATTGCTTTCTGCTTCATCAGCAAGAGAAGAGATTTCAGGGAATTGAACTCAGACAGTAACCAATAAGGGCCCTGACTTTAACGGTTTGGGAAACTAAGTATGGGGGTAACTTGTATGCCATCCCCTGATGTTACCATTATAGGGGAGACCTGTATGGCATGGCTGACTTTACCTTGGGCTTGCCAGGCAGACTGGATGGATCATTTGAACCTTTTCGGCTGTCATTTCTATGTTTCTGTGTTTAGGCACATGCAGTGGGGTAAAACAGTATCACCAAAGGCAGAACTTCTCCAAGGCACTGTCAGAGGTGCAAAGGAGCATCAAGAATAGCCAGAACACCTCAAGGCTGAAAAAGTGGAGCAAACACCAACAGTGGCATGAACCCCCAAGGCTGCATGAGAGGGACAGAACAATATCAAGTGTGGTATGAAGAGTTCAAGGCACCATGAAAGGGAGAACAAAGCATCAAAAGAGGCAAAAACTACCCCCCAAAGCAGTGATAGAAGGTAAAAGCAAGAGAAAATGTGGTATGAAGACCCCAAAGCAGTCACCTAGAGTTGCAAGAAATACCCCAAGGCTCCATATGATGGGCAAAGACACCAGTAGAAATCCCTAGGCAGGGAGAAGCTAGAGGAAATCCCTGGAAGAAGCTTGATGTCATTACCATATGGCATCATTAGGTGAAAGAGTTGACTGATCAGCCTTGGAGTTGCTCTTCACTGGAAGCTAAGATGCTACTGACTAGAGGCACTAAGTACTCTTTAGCCACTAGCTGTTTAATATCATGTGATTATCACTGTCTCTTCGAAATTAAACATCTCCTGGCTAACCTAAACCTAGTTTTAAACTCCTCTAAAACAGAACTGCTTCTCATCTCCCCAGATAACAATGCCATCTCTAATCCTCCAACTATCCCAACTACTACACAGGTGAGAGATCTAGGAGTATTAATTGATAACCGGATGAACCTTAAAGCTTACATCAACAGAACCACCAAGGACTGTTTCCACAAACTCCAAGTTCTGAAAAGAATTAGACCACTCTTCCACACTCAGGACTTCAGAACCATTCTACAAGCTATCATTTTTTCTAAGATCGATTACTGTAACTCTATCCTACTGGGCCTACCTTCCTCCTATACTAGACCCCTCCAGATGTTACAAAACGCTGCGGCAAGATTACTGACAAACTCCAGGAGGAGGGACCATATATCTCCAATCCTAAAAGATCTCCACTGGTTGCCTGTTCACTTTAGAATCCTCTACAAATCTCTTTCCATAATATACAAAACCATCCATCAACACACCCCACTCGACTTACAATTCCCATTCCAAATGTATAACTCCTCCAGACCAACAAGAGACACACTTAGAGGATCTCTTCAAGTGCCCCCAGCCAGAACTACCAAACACATTACCTTGAGAGATCGGGCCTTTTCAACAGCCGGCCCCCTTCTATGGAACTCCATCCCACCGGACCTTAGACAGGAGCCCAGCCTCCCAACCTTCAGGAAGAGACTTAAGACCTGGCTGTTTAAAAAAGCTTTCCCGGACACCGATTAATTCTATTCAGCCAGATTCTACCACTTCCACATGTAAAAATGTTATTACTAATGTAAATACCTATACCTAATGTTGTTCTCTCCCTTTTCTTCTCTCCTCCCAGTTCTTTTACCTTGTTATTTGTAACTGCTTCCTTCTACACAAATAGGTTATTGAATTGTTCACTGTACACCCCTGTTATATGTAAACCGGCATGATGTGTTTGCAACATGAATGCCGGTATATAAAAATTTTAAATAAATAAATAAATGTGATTCAGGGAATCCAGGACATTCTTCGTAAATCATTTTTGCAAATACTGCCTCCAATACCTCAGAAGCAGTAATAATAAAGGAGAGCAGTCCTAGTTCTTGCTGATACACGTCTGCAGCTCTTGCCTTTTGTGATGATAATACATCAAAGGCTAAATACTGAATGAGACTAATAATTGTAAGAACCATAAGGGAACAAAGTTTCAAAAAAATGTCTAAGAGGTTATGAACCAGTTAAAGATAACAGTGAGCAAGGCCTGTTTAAAGCATCAGACAGGGTAAGACCAGGAGTCAGGAAGCATCATATGGGAAGAGGATTTGGAAAGAACCTTGAAAATAGCCGGGTCAGTAGAGTAAGCATCCTAAGGTGCCAAGACTGGTTTGGCGTAGCAGTAACAACAGTGGCACTAGTGATTATAAACTAAAATGGTAGGAGCAGAGCAACACAGCAAGAAGAGTGGATGAAAAACATTCAAGGTATACCTCAAGAGCTGAGGCAGGAGGAAGAATGGTATAAAAAGTCTAAGGCACCAGGAAGGGCAAAGTGGTACAGCAAGTGTGCAAAGCAGCGACTGGCCAAGGCAAAGACCAAGAGTCTGAGACTACCATAAGGGAAGGGGATTTGGAAAGAATCTTGGACAGTTGGAGTAGAGGAGGAAGCACCCTAAAGTGCCAAGATTGCATGGAATGGTGACAGCTGCAATGGTACTGTAATTAAAAACAGAAATAGTACGAGCAGGGTGATACAACAAGAATAGTAGCTGGCTGACTCCCCCCCTCCCTGAAATGTACTTCAAGGGCTGAGGCAGAGGACAGAGTGGTATCCAAAGCCAAAATAGTGGTGGAGAAAGCTAGCAAAGCATCTGACAGCCAGGGCAAGATCAGGAATAGGCAAGTACATAAGGCCAAGGGTATTTGAAAAGAACCTCAAAAACAGCTGGAGAATGGGATGCCAGTTCCAGTTAGAGGCATGGCTATCTGATCCTTCCAGTAACATTTGCCTCTGTCAAAGATTAAGCCATGCACTTTAAGCATAAATGGCAGTGAAACTGCAAATGGCTCATTAAATCAGTTATGGTTCTATCTGTTACTTGTATAACCATGGTGATTATAGCGTTAATACATGCTAACAAGTGCTGACTCACAAGACATAATGTGGGATTTGCAAACAGTACAAAGTCATAAAAAACCCCAAGGTGTAGAGGATGGGGAATCATAAATGGCACAGAGGGTCTAAATCCCCAAGATTTATTTATTTATTTATTTATTTTATATACCGACATTCAATCGAGATATCACATCGGTTTCCAGATAACCAAGAGAATAGGGCGTAGTCCGCCCTATTTTACATTATAACATGGTAACCAAAAAAAAAAACCAATTATAACATATTATAACAGTGGTACATGGAACAAAAGGTTATAGGATATAACAAAAGGTTATAGAAAATAACATATGTACATGAATGTGTTGTTGATAAAATAAATTTAGGATTAGGGACTTGTTGGTAAGGTAATTTAGGAATAGAGGTGGGGGGGATGAGGGAAGGGAGGGGGGAAGGTGGGGTGGGAGGAAGTAGTGGAGTGAGGGATTCAGGGGGGTGAGAAGACTGAGTATGGGATGAGGTGTGTTGCGTTCGGGCAGGTTAAGGGTCGGGTGGGAAGGCTTTTAAAAACAGCCATGTTTTTAGGTGTTTTTTGAAGGTTTGCAGTGATGGTTCATTTCTGAGACAGGTGGGGAGGGTGTTCCATAGGGTGGGTCCCGCTATTAAGATGTGGAGTGTGGTCCATAACAAGCAGCACAAAGGTCTAGACAGGCCTTGATAGCAAGATAAAAAACCAGAAAAAAAGTGGGACTGAAGCAGAATTTGGTTTGGGGTTTTTTTTTTTCAATTTTTTTTTTTCTGGTGACAAAACACCCCATTATAACCAACAAAGCAGGATGGGGAGAACTAGGCTGAGATCCAACTAGAAAACAGAGGTTCAAAAATTCCCATGCTGTTACTTGAAAGAGGTGTATAGTTTCTTTTTTTTCATTGTTTGGTTTTTTTTTGTTTTGTGGTTCGGTTTGGGTCCCCCGTGGGTTATATAAGTTTTTCCGCGGTTCAGGATTTTGTTTTTGTGGTTTCTGAATTTTGTGTTAGTGCACACTAATGGGAGTTAACACACACTAACTCCCATTTGTGCGCACTAACATGAAAAACACATTTTTCCAAAATTTCGGAAAAGTTTCTTTTGTGTTTGAGCGCTCCCAAACCATGATGAATTAGACAATTTTGTTGAAATTGCCTAATTCATTTAAAATGAATGCACATCTCTAAAAGGCATGGTTGATAGGCATATTAACAGAATGACCCCCAAGGTTGTATACCTGGGGCATGGCAAGTAGAACATAAGAACATAAGAAATTGCATGCTGGGTCAGACCAAGGGTCCATCAAGCCCAGCATCCTGTTTCCAACAGAGGCCAAAACCAGGCCACAAGAACCTGGCAATTACCCAAACACAAAGAAGAACCCATGCTACTGATGCAATTAATAGCAGTGGCTATTCCCTAAGTAAAATTGATTAATAGCCATTAATGGACTTCTCCTCCAAGAACTTATCCAAACCTTTTTTGAACCCAGCTACACTAACTGCACTAACCACATCCTCTGGCAACAAATTCCAGAGCTTTATTGTACGTTGAGTGAAAGAATTTTCTCTGATTAGTCTTAAATGTGCTACTTGCTAACTTCATGGAATGCCCCCTAGTCCTTCTATTAGGCAGAACGGTAGCAAGACTTTCAATGTGCTTTCAGTCATCTTGCCACTTACGTGGAAATTTTGGAAAGCGCAAAGGCAGATTGATTTTAAAAAAAATACCATCTTTTCTATCAACTCTGGTCCTAGCCTTGAATGATGAGGGCTCATGATGTCCTGCCATTGAGAAGACACGTTCACTGGGCATGCTAATTGTTGGGCATTAAAGATAGTACTGAGCCACCTTAGTTAGGTGTGGCCAGACTGAGGACTTGTATACCTAATATGCCAGTGGATTTGAGTCAATGTCCTTGATGTGCTCTGTGAGATAGCGTGTCACAGAAATTTCTTGTGGGGTCTCCTTTACTGCCAGCTGCTTTGGTTATGGCCTAAGTCAGGAGAGATGGTTCTTTGTGGGCAACAAGGTTTTGGCAAATTGAGGTGGGGAGGGAGGTGGTAGCTGACAGGATGCTACTCTTGCTTGCAATATTCTCTGAGGTGACCACTGTTTCCTGTGCTACATCCCCACTGTGCCTCTAGCTCTGGCATTCCTGTTCATATAGCCTAGCTACAAGCATATTCTTCATGAATGTGAAACACTGGGACTAGAGGATGGGACTCCTTTCACCCATGGATTACAAAGTATGGCATGCATATACATATTTTCTGTTGGCAGTTTCATTCTCACTTGCACCTGCTGCTTCATGCATGCTACATGCATGCAGTGTCTGATTGTGTGAATGCTGACTGCTCTTCTAATCCAAACACAAAAAAATTATATTAAAAAAACAACTAACAGAACAAGAAACTGGAAGCCTGGTAAGATTTCTCTTCAGTCAGTATGCTTTCACCTGACTGGTATCCAGAGACAAGATGAAAACAATATCACTAGCACTGTGACTATCTCACAGGCCTTGACCCTCCCCCAGTGAAGAGAAATGTGAAAAACAGTGAGTCACTATTTCTATCCTTCTGGCACAGTGGGGGAGACCACTACAGCACAAAGACTATCAAAAGTAGTCCTTTACCAATGCCAAATCCCAATCTTTTTCTAGCTTTTGTTTTTTTAAACTCTGTGAAGCTGTCTCTAAGTACATCCTTCTCTATCTAGTGCTAGAGAGAGGACAGAGGTTCTTGAATTCAATCAGAGTTTCCAGTGGGAGTAGATGAGCATCACTAGATCCAGATAACAGATACAGGCTAGTTAGAGGCAACATTATGATTCATCATCTGGGTGGTTTTCTTGCCAAATTATCTTGCCTTAGCTCTGACAAGGCTGTGAGGTCACACAGGCAAGAGTTGGTTGCTATAATTATCAGTTTTTTTTTGTTTTGTTTTGTTTTTGCTCTGCAATACACAACCATAGACTTAAAGGGCCATAGACTTGATTGTGACACAAACAAATGAGACAAATTTTTGTTCATTCGTGGGACCCCTCTATTCATTTTGGAGAACTATGAATAAAACAAAAAATCTCATTTGTTTTTACCTATTTGTTTCAAATGAATACGTATCCTTAACATTTGTTAAAGATTGATTTAAAGATAAAACTACTCTCCAAATGAAAGAAGAATCTTTGGGAAATGCCTTGTATGAAAAGAATATAAGAGCTGGTAATTTGTCAATGATTTACCTTTTTTAGAATGATATTTATTTATGGGGTGTTATATACTGATATTAGTGGGAACATCATCAAACTGAAGGCAGAAAGTACATGTAACAGGGAAGGGGAAAAGGACTGGAGGGAACAAAAAACAAGAACTAGAGCGGATGAGAGAGGAAGGAACAAAATGAAGATAACTATAAGTAAAAATAACTAGGGTTAGATAACATGTTAATAAAATAACTTAGAAAAAATTGGAGTTAGCAGTATATTGTATGCAGGGGCAATATACAGGTAATCCAGTATATACATTTATTTATTTTTAGATACTGACATTCAATCTGACATATCACATCTGTTTACATTCAGGTACTGTAGGTATTTCCCTATCCTCAGGGCTTACAATCTAAGTTCATACCTGAGGCAATGGAGGGTAAAGTGACTTGCCCAAGGTCACAAGGAGTAACAGTGGGATTCAAACCCTGGTCTCCTCATTCATACCCCACTGCTCTAACCACTAGGCTACTCCTCCACTCCTATTTTATTTTTTGCAAGAAGTCATGTGAAGAGGGTCAAACCCACTTCAACTTTATTGGAAATTTAATGCAATATTTCAATTTGTATGGTGATTGAATGAACTATATTAATGGTCACTTTAACTCTGGAGCCTAACCGGAACTAGATATTGAAGAGCTGAATTTGAAAATTAGCCTTTTTATAGTTCCAGTGTTAGACACTATCTGGATATTTTCTAACATGTGCAGAGTAGGGATGTGAATCGTGTGATCGATCATCTTAATGATCAATTTTGGCTGGGGGGGGGGAGGGAAATCTGATCGTCATGGTTTTTTTTTTGTAAAAAAATCGTAAATCGGCGGGAAACCGGCACACCAAAACAACCCTAAAACCCACCCCGACCCTTTAAAACAAATCTCCCACCCTCCCGAACCCCCCCAAAATGTTTTAAATTACCTGGGGTCCAGTGGGGGGTGGGTCCCGGCGCGATCTCCCGCTCTCGGGCCACGGCTGCGTTAATAGAAATGGCGCCGGTGGCCCTTTGCCCTTACCATATGACAGGGCAAAGGTAGCGCCGGTGCCATTTTGGTTCCTGTCACCCGACGTCACGAGTGCAGGAGATCGCTCCCGGACCCCCGCTGGACCCCCAGGGGCTTTTGGCCAGCTTGGGGGTGCCTCCTGACCCCCACAAAACTTGCCAAAAGTCCAGCGGGGGTCCGGGAGTGACCTCCTGCACTCGGGCCATATTGCCAATATTCAAAATGGCGCCGGTGCTACCTTTGCCCTCACTATGGACTTTTGGCAAGTCTTGTGGGGGTCAGGAGGCCCCCCCAAGCTGGCCAAAAGTCCCTGGGGGTCCAGCGGGGGTCCGGGAGCGATCTCCTTCACTTGTGACGTCGGGTGACAGGAACCAAAATGTCGCCTGTACTACCTTTGCCCTGTCATATGGTAAGGGCAAAGGGCCACCGGCACCATTTCTATTAACGCAGCCGTGGCCCGAGAGCGGGGGATCGCGCCGGGACACCCCCCCCCCCCCCCACTGGACCCCAGGTAATTTAAAACATTTGGGGGGGGGTTCGGGAGGGTGGGGGATTTGTTTTAAAGAGTCGGGGTGGGTTTTAGGGTTGTTTTGGTGTGCCGGTTTTCCCGCCCTCCTCCCTCCCCCGATTTACGATTTTTTGATGATAAATCGGGGGAATTGCTATTGTATCGCGGCTCTAACGATTTTTGACGATTTAAAATATATCTGACGATTGTTTTAAATCGTCAAAAAACGATTCACATCCCTAGTGCAGAGGGGATCTGATACTTCCTTACATTTCTCTGTGGGTTCATAAATGATGTAATGCTTTCTTGATGATCCTCTTCACTGAACAGGGAACCTCTCCCCTCTGTAGGTGAACAGATGACCTTTCAATTACTCATTTTCATTTCACCACCAATCATCATTGCCTCCATCTCTAACAAACCCAATTCCTGGGATTAAGAGTTCAGTCCATAACTTGTTTACTGGTTCAAATATTGTCAAATTAATTAAATAAAAGAGAGAAAATAGGGTGTCTTCTCAAATTCTGCTTCCACAGGATTTCAACAGCAGGGCAGACAGTAGCAAAATAAATACTTTCTCAGCCTGAGAGCCCTCACTAAAGAAAACTCATTCTCAACAATCCAGTACAATTCATCTGATTAAATCAGTCATTAACTCAAATGTCCACATCAGAAGTTTGGATAAAGGATGAGACTTCCAAGGCAGGCTGTTTTCTTTGGTTTCCCTATAATTCTTCCTAGTGACTATTCCAAAGGGAAGCAAGGTCTTACATAGGTGTAAAGTTTAGAATTAATTCCTTCCATGGAAACATTCCTCCATTGATTCGAGTAGATAAGACTGGAAAAAGGGAAAAGGGCACTCCATCTCTGCAAGTCTCAACCTTGCTACCACTAGATGTCCTCCTATTACATCACCAAGGCTTAAAGGCACAGCGCCCCATTTTATACCATCTAACTTTAAATCTAATGCAATCCATTGATATACATGGGTAGAAGTTAAGTGAACATTAGGTTGTGCTTAAGTAGATACCATTCAGACAAGACCCAAGTTTTAGACTAGAACCATATATACCATTCAGGAGAGAAGATGAATGATTTATACTTATTGACCAAAGATGTTGGGCTTGGGAGCTAATTTTTAATGGAGATACCCAGGAAGATGCTAGATTAATTTTAAAGCAAATATTTATTTCTTTTAGGGTCTGGAATACCTAGCTGGATTCTAGAAAACTCTGTAAAGTAGTTTGAGATCTGGCTATGATCTTTATTATCTTATGATTTTATCAGTATGAAATAGTTAATTTAGTAGCTGCCTTTTTTCATTTCATTTTGATTGATTTGCTTATTGCTCTTGGCCCCATTTATTTTTCCTAAGCTACAATTAGGTATGGGTATTTTTTTGGCTTGTATTTAATTTGGCAAGTGTCCATTGTAACATTCTTTCTGTTTTTATATAAAATGTTTAAAAAAATAATATAAAAATGTGTAGCACTGGTTCACTGCTTGCCATGAGATGAGCCCAGAGGTTCTTGTCCATGATGGGTGGGGGATAATTATCTCCAAGACCCTCCAGATTAGGGAATGCATTAGGATGCCACTCAGGTTTTTCACAAATAATACTGTAACACAGGTTTTGGTATCCAAAGGTTTTTTCTTTATATTTAAGGTGAAAGGCAGATAAATATTTTCAAAAGATAGAGCAGTCTATAATTCATTTGCTTCTCTGGGTTAGAGGCAGGAGTAGGCAACCTGTAGACCCCATGGACATCAATCTGCTTGAGTTTTCAGGATAGCTGCAATGAATCTGCATAAGACAGATCTGCATGCATACAACTTCAGTGGTATACAAATCTATCTCATGCACCTTCATTAGGGATATTGTGGTGATCTGAGTAATTAATGGCCATGGGGACTGCTAGTTGCCTACCCTGGTTAGAGGGCACTGTTGGGTATAGAAATGCAAGACAGATATTTCTTGAATAGGTAAGGTCTTCCTCTGTTCTGAAACTGCTTCTTACTCAGCAGGCTTTTTTTTTTTTTTTTTTACAGGATATTATCCTTGGCCTCTACTGGAACTCTTAAGGGACTGTATACTCTGTTCCCAAATGATTATAATATTATAATGACTACCTGCCACAGGATATGTCTTCCCACATGCAGCTTACTCACAGTTCCGACTCAGAATAAGTCCAGGTGTTTGTTTAGCTCTGATCAAAGGCCAAGGTTGCAGGCAACATTTGAAACCTTCAGCCATACTAATGTGTAGGAACACAACACTCTTCCCCTTCACTGTACTGGGAAGTTTTCCAATTCTTACTAGTCAGCATACTCTGCTGGAAGGGATTTCTATCTCCTTCCAAGCTGGAATGATCACTGGGCAGGAATTCATTCTCCCTAAGCTCGGGATAGAATCCTCTGCTTCTCTCTCCTCCTCTATCTAAAAAAGAGAGAGGTTCCCTCCTTCCTCCATAAGGGCCACCCTAAACTTGCCTCTGCCTCTCTTCTCTCCTGAAGAGGAACCCTTACTTTCCTGTACAAATGTCTGCACCTCCTCCTCTGGCAGACCCCTTCAAGCAAATTTTCAGATGGAGATTATGGGGCAGATTTTAAAAGCCCTGCGCACGTAAATCCAGCTGAATTTACATGCGCAGGGGTGTTATGCGCGCCAAGCTTATTTTGCATAGGCCCGGTGACGCACGCAAGCCCTGGGATGCGCATATGTCCCGGGGCTTGAAAAAAGGGGCGGAGGCGTGGCCAGAGGCCTTCATAGGGCCACTAGGCTGGGGGATTGCGCGCCAGCACTCGGCCAGCACATGCAACCTATGCCTGCCTAGAGGCAGGCGCAACTTGTAAAACAAAGGTAAGGGGGGTTTTAGGTAGGGCTGGGGGGGGGTTAGGTAGGGGAATGGAGAGGAAGGTGGGGGGTGGAAGGAATGTTCCCTCGGCCTCGGAGGGAATGGGGAAAACCATCGGGGCTCCCCTAGGGTTCGGCGCGTGCAAGGTGCGCTAGTGTGTACCCCCTTGCGCGCGCCGACCCGGGATTTTATAACATGCACGTGGTTGTGTGCGCATATTATAAAATCGGGCATACTTTTGTGTGCGCCAGGTTGCGTGCACAAATGTACGCCTGCACGTACCTCTTAAAATCCGGCCCTATGTGGGTACTCTTTTGTTTAGAAAACATCTTTTCCTGCAAGGTTCACTGTACAAAAGTACCAGAGGACCTAGCACTTGCTTTAACTGTGGGCAGGATCCAAGTGGGAAAGCATACATGGGCTTTTGAAAATCAAATTCCCACGCATGCGTTCCTTCTCCCAACTTCACCCCCCACTCCTAAGAGTGCTCATTTTCCTGCAGTTAATCCAGTTAGTTTTCTGATACTCACTGACAAGATTTAGCCAGTGATGGGACATTCTTTTGCCCCAGGGATTCTGTGTGTGTAATTTCTGCTATCTGTCTAATCTATCAATTCCAGATTTTGTTTCGAATCTATTGCATCCATGCCCTTTTCATCTGCCTCCTCCCATATCCTGCACCTTACTCAAGATTAGGGATGTGAATCGTTTTAGGACGATTAAAATTATCGTCCGATAATTTTAATATTGTCTTAAACCGTTATGGAACACAATACAATACAGATTCTAACGATTTATCGTTATAAATCCTTTGAATCGTGAGCCGGCACACTAAAACCCCCTAAAACCCACCCCCGACCCTTTAAATTAAATCCCCCACCCTCCCGAACCCCCCCCCCAAATAACTTAAATAACCTGCGGGTCCAGCGGCGGTCCGGAACGGCAGCGGTCCGGAACGGGCTCCTGCTCCTGCATCTTGTCGTCTTCGGCTGGCGCCATTTTCCAAAATGGCGCCGAAAAATGGCGGCGGCCATAGACGAAAAAGATTGGACGGCAGGAGGTCCTTCCGGACCCCCGCTGGACTTTTGGCAAGTCTCGTGGGGGTCAGGAGGCCCCCCACAAGCTGGCCAAAAGTTCCTGGAGGTCCAGCGGGGGTCAGGGAGCGATTTCCCGCCGCGAATCGTTTTCGTACGGAAAATGGCGCCGGCAGGAGATCGACTGCAGGAGGTCGTTCAGCGAGGGTTCCGGCGCCTCGCTGAACGACCTCCTGCAGTCGATCTCCTGCCGGCGCCATTTTCCGTACGAAAACGATTCGCGGCGGGAAATCGCTCCCTGACCCCCGCTGGACCTCCAGGAACTTTTGGCCAGCTTGTGGGGGGCCTCCTGACCCCCACGAGACTTGCCAAAAGTCCAGCGGGGGTCCGGAAGGACCTCCTGCCGTCCAATCTTTTTCGTCTATGGCCGCCGCCATTTTTCGGCGCCATTTTGGAAAATGGCGCCGGCCGAAGACGACAAGATGCAGGAGCAGGAGCCCGTTCCGGACCGCTGCCGTTCCGGACCGCCGCTGGACCCGCAGGTTATTTAAGTTATTTGGGGGGGGGTTCGGGAGGGTGGGGGATTTAATTTAAAGGGTCGGGGGTGGGTTTTAGGGGGTTTTAATGTGCCGGTTTTTCGATTTTTCGATTTTTCGATTTTTAACGATTTTTCACGATTTTTCACGATATTTTACCCCCCCAAACGGCAACAATACGATTCCCTCCCCCTCCCAGCCGAAATCGATCGTTAAGACGATCGAGGACACGATTCACATCCCTACTCAAGATGCCCTAGAAACAAAAAATTAAGCCCCTCTTCTGTTTGGTTCTGCACATTGTTCAATCTCCTTCACTTGCCATTGAACTGTAATTAAAACATTAACAATTATCAATAAAATTGATCTCTTTCAACCTTTTATTCATCTTTTCTTTTTCTCTTTCTAATGTCTTTCCTTTTCCTCTTTGTTCCTATTTCTGAGTTCACCTCAGATTCTTGTATCTTTCTTTAATCTAGGTTTCTGTTCACTTTTGTGTTTCATTATTTCTGTATTTCTATCTCTAATTTCTCTTATTTTTTCTTTCCTTATAATTCTATTTTTCTTTTGTCTCTGGCATATTTTACCTTGCTCTGGGTTTTGTTGCTTCTGCCCTATCTTTCTTGTCCTCCTTTCTTTAACAAGCCTCATTCACTTTCCATCTTTCTTGCTACTCTAGCTCTCTCCCATATCATATCCTCTTCCCTCAACTCATCTTCTCAGCTCCCTATTTTCTTATATTCCTTTTCTATCCTATTTTCTTTCCTTCCTAGCCTCCATTTCCCTCTTATTGTCCTTCTTCATCCTCCCTTTCTGGACACTCTTTACCCTTCTCTTTCTTCTTGCTGGCGGGAATGGACCGGCTAGATGGGCCGTAATGGTCTGTTTTTGCTATCATGTTTCTCTGCAGCATCTCCTCATCCTGTCAGCCCTCTAGGACCATATTCATAGCTGCAACTGCTTCTTTAAAGACTTTTGTTCATTACATCTCATGTCACACTACTGACAGGGGTGAAGGATTTATTGATTTCATGAATAGCAGCCAATATAAGAATACAAACAGGAAAGATATCACTTCTTTTCTACATGATTTAGCTAAGATGATTCTTCTCTGAAGCATATATATTAATCACACTGGAGGCTTTCTATGGAAAAGAACCAGCGGTGGATTCCCCATGAAGACCGGCCCGGGGATTCGCCACCCAGGAGATATCACGTGGTCTGCTGAGCATGGCTCTGTCATGGCCGCACTCGGCAGACCACATGACTAGCGTGACCAGCCCACCAGGGGATGCCCAATCTGCCCCTGAATAGAACTATTAAACTGGTCCACCCATCATCCCATCTGGACTCAGAATTCCTCCTGCTTGCCTTACGAGACCCACTGAAGGATACCCAGTCTACCACTTCCCTGGTAGACACTTGGAACAATAATATAATAATAATCATAGACAAGATTGCACTTTGGAAGATAGATTCCATTAAAAATTCCAACCCTTTCCCTGCTTTGTGCAGGATCTGCTTGAAATGAAAAGAACTTCTAGAAGACTTGCCACAGTTTTGCCTGCTGTGCAGCCTCATTGTACCCTAGTTTTACCTCCTATGACATCTCCCCACCAGCAGAGGCCTCCAGGGAGCTTTGCTCACTATCTTGCCAGTTAGCTCCTCACTGATCCTACTACATCCAAGCCTCATCCCAACTTAACCCAGCCTGTTCAATGCCTCGGTGCTTCTTCATTAAGTCACATCAGCTCTCTTACCGGATCACCTCTATCTTGCTATTTTAACTTACTTTGTGGCCTACCCAGGCCTTGCCTTACTTTATTGCCTAGTCCTCTGCCCTCTGGATCTTCTGCCTTACCTTGCTTTGTGGCCCCTGGGCCTCCTGCTTTGCCATGTGGCCTCTAGAGCTTCCTTGCTTTGCTCTGTGGCCTCTAGGCCTGTTAGGTTCTTCTAGTCAGCCTTGTGCCCTGTTGGGCATCCCTGTTTCCCGTTGCCTTTCCTTATCTACTCTAGTCCTTCCTTGTTGTCCTGTCCTTGTTCTGTCTTGCATCACCCTGTCCAGTTTCTTGTCTGTTGCCAGTCCTTGCCCTTGTCTGTGGTCCAGTCCGTACCCTGTGTCTATCTCCCAGCCAGCACCTTGTGTCCAGCTCCTTGCCAGCACCAGTCTGTGTCTGTCCTCAGGTTTTAGCCAGCCTTGCTTCATCCATCCTGTGCTTGTACTTTGCTCCATCCAAACAATGATGCTCCACAGAAGATAAGCCCTACTGGCCCCAGAACCCCACCTGCAGGAGGATCCTGGAAAAGCAGAGGACCAGCTCCAGTCCTGTCCTGCAGCCCTGTATTTCTTCTGTGGGGTTGCTCCCTGACTCCAGCCTGCCTGACCATGACAAACTTGGGCAGAAATCAAAGTCACAAACTGATAGAACCAACTGTAGAAGACACCAGATATCCTATAATCAAGCAATCACAGCAGCAAAAATACCTCCTATACCAAAGCCATCAACCAAGCAGAAAACTCATTCAGTTATTTTGAACTATTAAGAACCTTTTGCAGGCTCCCCCCCCCCCCACACACACACAAGAGGCCCACTGTAGTAAAATAGTCACTTTTTTTTTTTTCACAGAGGATCACCCAGATCCGAATGGAACTAGAAAAGTTCCCATACAAAAGGTAACACTGGTACAGTAGACCTTGCTATTACAAATCTTGATCACCTTTCATCCATTTTCAATAGACATTGATTCCCTGTTCTTCATCCTCAGACCAATCATGTGCTTGGAGGACCCCTGCTCTCCTGGCTTATTAAGCAAGCTAAACATGGACTTCTCCATAGCATCCAGGCCATAACAAACACTTCACTTGCAGAAGCTCAACTTCTAAGTGACCTAAAAGAGTAATCATTAAAATCACATTGAAGAAGACTAACATGGACCACACTGACCTGAGAAACTACTGACCTGTCTCAAACCTCCCTTACCTAAGTAAAATATCAAAGCTGTCAGACCACCTGCACGTGACAAACCCCTTCCAGTCAGAAACTAGCTGTTGTACTTACGGTGGGACGCTGAGGCCGGAGAGCCTCCACCACATACAGGATGCCAGCGGGCCACCAAGATCGGAGAGCCTCCACCGTTTCCGACTCCACTGCTGCCAAGGCCGGAGAGCCTCTGCCATTTCCAACTCCATTGCTTCCGATGCCAGAGCAGGGCCGCCGGCGTGCAGGATGCTGCCAGCTCCGCCCCAGCTGCTTCCTGTTCTAGGCGTGGGCACCTCCTACTAAAACTTAAAGGGTTTGCAGCAGGAAATAATGGCTGGCTCTCCCTGCTGAAGTCAGAGCTCTCCTCTATTTAAAGATATAGCAAACATTCCTCTGGCATCTTGGCAACAAGTCTGCCATGCTAGTTAGTGGTGCTGCGTTTGTTCCTGTTATTCCTGAGCCTGTTCCTGTCTTCTGTTATTCTAGCCGTTCCTGCCTTCCTGTCTGATTCCTGCTCCTGATCCTGCCCTTTTCCTTCGGATGGATTCTTCTGATTTCGGACTGGCTATCGGCGATCCTTGGGCTTCTGATCTTGGACTGAGTTTGGACGTTTCCGCTGACACTCCCACTCTCTTCACAGGGGCCCACCTAAAACCAGCCGGCTCCTGAACCCAAGGGCTCAACCTGCGGGGAATGGGGTTGGTATTGGTGAAGCACCAGCCCAGCCTCGCCTTCCAACAGTGGAGACTTGTGGGGTTCGCCCTCTCAGGTTGTCAACAACACCTCGGGCAAGGGGTCCACAGTCTCACCCGGCGTCGCTATAGGCGTAACACTAACACTGCCTCAGTCAGGGAAAATCTGCTTTACTCATTCTCCTGGACTTCTCTGCCGGGTTTGACACTGTAGATCACAATGTTCTTCTCACCTGACTACATGATATTAGGCTGGCAGGCCTAGCCCGTGCTTGGTTCATATCCTACATCTGAAATCACACCCACAAACCATTTCCATAGAATCAGCTCTCTCCAAACCCCACTTGCTCTTGTGAGGAATGCCACAAGGCTCCATCCTTCCTAACCCCTCCCTGTGAGCTCATTAAAAACTGCCACATCACCCATTACTCTTATGTGGATGACATCTAACACCTAATCCCTTTGAACAAAAACAAAGATCAAACAATCACCCACATCAATCAATTCTTAGAAAAAACTGCAAACTGGCTAAACCAAAACAGAGGTGCTTTGGGATGGCAAAAAAAGACCCAACCATCTCCTCCTGAAAGCAATCTTTGGTGCAACAACTTTGCTGCTCAGCTCAAAAATTCAGAGCCTTGGCTTCACCCTAGACTCCCAAGTCCAAGAAGAATGCCACCATCCCTATTCTATTCTGTCCTATGAGTGTACTTACCAGCTCCAGGGAGGAGTTCTCAGGCATCCAGGAGTGGTAGTTTCTAGGAGTCCCAAAGGATTCCTAAGACTGAAGACTCAGAGATGAAGTTGGTGAAAAAGGAATTAGTCCCACACTGCTTTGTTTTTATTTTCTTTCAAGAGTGCGTAGAGTATCTAAGAAGTGGATGTTTGCAGTTAGGAGACAGAGGGAGGACTGCCCATCCAGGTGAAAGTTTCTACAGAGTTTGTCTGACAAAGATTCAGCATTCTACAGCCCCCCCCCATCAGAGACGTTCCACTTGAATGGATTGATCTACATCCAAAGGATACAAATAACAAAACAGAGAGAAATGGAAGGCACCATCTGCACAGACAGAGTACCTAACCTAGGAACTTGCTTTTGTAGAAGAAAATCACTAGTGTGCTGCAGTGATCAATGATTATGATTGCTTAAAAAATCTGGTTTTGTTCTAACTGTGTATCCAGAATAGTTCTGATTCAATTATTGGGTTTCTTAGAGGATAATTAATTGTTCCAGAATCACTTTGGGTTTAGAAAATATTGTAGTATTGAGACTCTTTTACTTTCTATTTTTGATGGGGGCCAGGGCTATTTATTAGTCCTTCTGGACGTATCAGCTGCTTTCAGTATGATTGACCACAAAATCTTATTGCATCGCCTAGAGTCCCTGGGAGTTGGTGGCCAACTGTTAAAATGATTTGCATCATATCTGAATGATAGATCCCAATAGATATCCATAGGCAAAATCTTTCTAGCTGGGTTAAAATTTCTACTGGAGTGCCACAGGGTTCTGCGCTCTCTGATATTTTGTTCAACATCTGTCTTATCCCATTGTGCAAATTGTTAGACAGTTTAGGATTATCCTTCTTTATTTATGCAGATGATATACAAACACGGCTCTCTCTCTAACGGGGTTATTTTCTAACTCGCGAAAAGCCATTATCGCGGTGGTAGCATTGAAATTAGGGAAATAGGCCAGAGGCACGGCTGCCAGCGATAATGTTTAGAACATTATCGCTGGTAGTAACACGGGAAATAGCAGCACCTTTTACGGTGGCGCTATGCCCACAATAGTGTGCAGCACAGCCGCACCGCGGCAGGCAAAACTGCACTGCCATGGTGCGGCCGGCTGCAGGCTTTCGCCCGACCGCCCCCGTCTTCACCCGCCTTTAGTGCAGGATTCATCATTCCACAAGGTTAATTACTGACCGTAAGAGGTTTGATCTCATTACTCCATTTTTGGAGTTGTTACATTGGCTTCCTAGACATTCTAGAATCGATTATAAGGTCTTTAGGCTTCTTCGTAAATTGATTAATCATTCTAGTACTCCATGGCTTGGTGCAGTTCTAAGAGTATATATGTTCCATCATGATCTCTCTGGTCACAAAACTAAAGCTTGCTTGAAGTTCCTTCTGTTAAGGTGATGCACCCGGGTGAGATCAGGGATAGGACCTTATCTGAATTAACCACTTCTACATTTTAAAAAATGTTCAAAACCTGGCAGTTTCAAAGGTATTTTGGGAATGCAGCATCGCATATGGTCTAGCAAGAAGGAAAATAGGGTTATGTATGAACCAGTAATTAGACCAGTGTTAAGTATAGCAATTTTTTTGTTAGTACTGTTTTAAATTTTTATGGATGTTTTAACGGATTGTAAACTGCATTGACCTTTTTATGATATTGCGGTATAAAAATGCTTGTTAAATAAATTAGGGAGGAAATGCCTCTATCAGATAATTCATCTTCATCCAGGTTCCTAGTAGAGGAATTAATCTTGAACAACCACAAACTGTTGTGCTGTATGGATTTTTTCTATATATTTGGACTTGCCTAAAGAACCATAGAAGCCTAAGGCCCTGAGATTTTTTTTTTTCCCCTGGCTAGAAAGAACCAAAGGTGTCTGCTTGCCCCATCAATCCCAAATGTACCCTTCAATCTTACTATGTGGCCGGGAGGAGCTACAAGTACATAATCATCTTCTTTGGCCAAATAAAGAATCCTTAGTCACTGAAATGTCATATGCAGAAACAAAAGTGGACATGCAGCCTACAACTGATGTGTGTGCATCTCAGATCAAATAGTACCTGCCTTTAGCTGAATACTTGAACATAGGTGTGAAGTTGCCCACATTAGAAATGCTAGATTTAGATTGCAGAGTTGGGTGTTAGGTAGCGCATATGGAAATTTTGTAATAGCAACTGCTTTTAAATGTGCCCAGTTTGACTGAAGTCAAAAATGTTTGCAAAACTGTGGCTATTTTATCATATTTTCCATTAACTGTATTCTTTTCATGGTTTTTAATTGTATCTTTTTTTTTTTCTTTAGTTGCCCAGACAGTGGGAATAAGATGAGATGCAGGAAGATTGCTTGGCTGGATTAGATGTTTGGCTAGACTGGTGGGAAAGTCAGCTATGTAATGGTTTTTTGTTTGTTTTGTTTTTTTCTTTCTTTCGAAAAACAATTTTTGAGTGGTGAACACATAGAAATAACATTATCATGCCGACCCATAATACATACTGCATAGTACAAATACAAACAACCATCGTCAAAGAGGGTTTATTATATATTGCTGAGATTTTTCTTTTCTTTTTTCTTTTATTATCGTATTGCTATACAATTTGAAATGTAACTCACCCTGAGCTGTAAGAGTAGGGCTTTGCTTTTAATGGTAGTATATCAAATAACAAACATTACAATAAATAAAAATATGTATTTCAGGATCATTTGATGCCTCTGATATATAAGGGAAACAACCGTCATATCCCGCATCCCTTTTGCCTTCCTGTGCTAGATTGCGCTATATTTTGCAGTTTTAAGAAGTCTGTGCATCATGAGTTAGGTTTAGAGAAGGAGCCATGCATTGCAGAGATGTGGAGTTTTTGAAAGGAATGGTGTTCATTGGTTTGATGTATTGATCAGAGGTGAGTCACAGCAAGCCAAAGTGTGCTGCGGAGATGAACCAGTATTTGTTTTTATTTTTGGCTTGTGGCAGCAGTCCTAAAGCAATATAAGTTCAGTAGAAATATATAAAACCTTTTTTTTTTTTCATCATGAAATTGGTTTTTCTTCTCCTATTTTGTGAAAGTTGACACAGGACAAAGGGACAAGTGTTGGAAAAGGGTGTGTTTGAGGACTGGACTGTGGGCAAACACTTTTTTGGCTTCACAGCCTTCATTCAAGCTGAGATCATTCTAAGCATGCTCAAATGGTTTCCTCCACCCTATTCCAGATGTTGGTGACATCACGAAGATGACATGCATATCATAAAGGGATGAGATTCATGTAGTGTGAAATGAGGCTAATGTATTATGCTCTTCAGTGCATGAGCCATCCCAAAATGCATGTGTCTGATTTTTTTTTTTTTTGCTGAGATACACTTTAATGGGGTCCCCTCTACATGTATATCATGCTCTACTTTTGCAGGACAAGAGAGTTTGGATGGGTGTGAGGATGCTTTATTGTTCAATGTTCTTATCTAACACATATGTTGCCATTGTAGTAATGTTGATTGACCACTGAATGGGATTTTGTGAGATCTGAGTAAGGTGATGGGTTAATGTTGTTGGAGTTAAGGGGTGGTGTATTGGTCCCCTTAAGATTGTGGGTTATGAGATTGGAAGACTATTTAGTAGGGATGTGAATCGTTTTAGGACGATTAAAATTATCGTCCGATAATTTTAATATCGTCTTAAACCGTTATGGAACACAATACAATAGAGATTCTAACGATTTATCGTTATAAATCGTTAGAATCGTGAGCCGGCACACTAAAACCCCCTAAAACCCACCCCCGACCCTTTAAATTAAATCCCCCACCCTCCCGAACCCCCCCCAAATGACTTAAATAACCTGCGGGTCCAGCGGCGGTCCGGAACGGCAGCGGTCCGGAACGGGCTCCTGCTACTGAATCTTGTTTTCTTCAGCCGGCGCCATTTTCCAAAATGGCGCCGAAAAATGGCGGCGGCCATAGACGAACACGATTGGACGGCAGGAGGTCCTTCCGGACCCCCGCTGGACTTTTGGCAAGTCTTGTGGGGGTCAGGAGGCCCCCCCCCAAGCTGGCCAAAAGTTCCTGGAGGTCCAGCGGGGGTCAGGGAGCGATTTCCCGCCGCGAATCGTTTTCGTACGGAAAATGGCGCCGGCAGGAGATCGACTGCAGGTCGTTCAGCGAGGCGCCGGAACCCTCGCTGAACGACCTCCTGCAGTCGATCTCCTGCCGGCACCATTTTCCATACGGAAAATGGCACCGGCCATACACGTATGGCCGGCGCCATTTTCCGTACGAAAACGATTCGCGGCGGGAAATCGCTCCCTGACCCCCGCTGGACCTCCAGGAACTTTTGGCCAGCTTGGGGGGGGCCTCCTGACCCCCACAAGACTTGCCAAAAGTCCAGCGGGGGTCCGGAAGGACCTCCTGCCGTCCAATCGTGTTCGTCTATGGCCGCCGCCATTTTTCGGCGCCATTTTGGAAAATGGCGCCGGCTGAAGACAACAAGATTCAGTAGCAGGAGCCCGTTCCGGACCGCTGCCGTTCCGGACCGCCGCTGGACCCGCAGGTTATTTAAGTCATTTGGGGGGGGGGTTCGGGAGGGTGGGGGATTTAATTTAAAGGGTCGGGGGTGGGTTTTAGAGGGTTTTAATGTGCCGGTTTTGCGATTTTACGTTTTTTCGATTTTTCACGATTTTTCACGATATTTTACCCCCCCAAACGGCAACAATACGATTCCCTCCCCCTCCCAGCCGAAATCGATCGTTAAGACGATCGAGGACACGATTCACATCTCTACTATTTAGCAGGAGGTATAAAAATGGGAGGGTTTATTAGGAGTTTGCCCTTTCCCAGGTGGGAGTTGGTGTGAGAGAGACCTCCGGGATGTATTGGCCTGGAGTAGCCAGCCTGCAGGCTGATGGATCCAGGGACCACCTCAGTATGCAGCAAGGCCCTGCAGGGGCTCTCCCCCCATCAAGGGAAGAGACCCAGGGCTGTGGAATGGAAGAAAGCTTCCTCCATCCAGGAGTTAAAGATGGAGAAGAGGTGATTCCTCCCCTGAAGAAAAATAGCCTAGAGGAAGGAGAAAGGGGTTGTTTTGAGATGAAGAATTCCCCCATGAAAGACCCAGAGTGTGAATGATTCTGGGGAGACATGCACATGGCTGGAGTGGGTAAAACGGAGTGAAATGTCGAGTGAAGAGGGAGTCCTGAGTAAATCTTAAGAAGTTGAACCTCATTTCCCACAAGGATTTGAGACTGATGATTAAAATAAAGAGGAATCGGGGAGTGTGTTTCCTTATGGAGATATAAGAGTGTTCAGCATTGGAAATGTGGGGAATGTAATTGTTTTCCTGATGTTCAAGTGAAGGTTGAGAGTCTGGTAGGCTAATAATATGGAGTACCAAATGGTATATTGTGGGGAAGGTTTACTCTGTGTTATATCCCATGAATTCTGAATATTCAGTATTCATATTACCCCATTCTATTCCTGTACAGACAGTGACTGGATGAAAACCTGAATAATGTTTAGAGTTTAAAACTGGTGTGGCTCCTCTTAATGCTTTAATTCTGTTAGCACTATGGGATAGTTTAAGGGCCAGAGTTCATGGAGGGGGGGGGGATGATGGAGGTTCTCCCTGATCAGATTCGTAAGTTACCCCTACTGTCTCCACTTGGCTCCACTTCATCATCTGCATGGCACACAAATTTGAATTCACTAAATACATTTGGGAGATGGACCCTTCCTGAATGGGGAAATCACTCCCCATCATTTTGTGTACCCCAAGGTGGGGTTACATACAGGATATTCAAATTGCAGTTTTTAACAAAGGGTATCAATTATTTTATTCAGATGCTACGGTAGAAATCTGAGTTAATTGAACCCTAAGATTAGAGCCTCTGCTCACTTTTGTTATTGTCCTTGGGTGCCAAATCCTATTCTAATGCTGAACCTGAAAAGCTAGTAAAAAACCTTTTAAATGAGTCCAATAAATACATATCACTAAAATGTATCTATTTATCTATTTTTAAGTTTATTTAATTATTCATATTCATCAACAAAGTATCCACTTTGTACAGAAGCCTGATGGAAATTAACCTTGATAGAAATTACAGGAAACCACACCCTTCATCTCTAGCCCAGAAAGCTTAAAAATAAAGGAGGGAAAAGAAATCAAGCAGAAACCAAGGAAGCATAATTAAAGGAACTGCAATTACATGGAAAAACCCTGCGTTATCCACATTAACAGTCTGACCAGATATCACATTAGGAGGACCAGATAACATTTTTTTTTTGAGACTATGAAAATTTTTAGTTGTTAAAGAAGATAAACAAATCATTATTAAACTTAACAATACAGCAAGGATGAAGTTCCCAAATCATGAGTTTCCTGATGTAAAGCCAGGAAACCCTTACATCTCTCATGCATAGCTCTTCACAAGTCAGGAAAAATTCTAATGCTTTGACCCATAAATTGAACATTTATATTTCTGAAGCAACTGCTCATGATTAAACTCCAGTCATATTCAGACACAAAGGACACTAACAGCGTTACTCTTTCTGCTATTTCATATGAAGAAGAATCCAAAAAAGCTTTTAATTCTATATTGGCTGAAGAATGCTGATTCCTTTGACCACATTAAAAGATAGATAAATCATATTTAAGGATAGAGATTCTGAAGAAATAGGCAATACTTCTATAAGATATCTATGCAAAGTAAGTCATGGCAGCTCACCCACAACTCTAAGAAAATTAAGAATTGAAGGGTCAAATGTTTGTCTATTCTCTACAAATTCCACTCTCCTGTTGAGAATTCTACATTCTTGGATAAGAGAAGCATGCACAGCTTTTAAAGATTTTACATTAGCCTCCAAAGTCACAATCCTTCAAGACAGTTCCTGCTGTAAAGTCTGATCAGAGACCAAAGATTCAAGCCTACTGGAAATGGAATTAATTTTCAATGAAAAGGGAGAAGGTTTATTTCCTTGCCTTTTGTCAGAAATTAAGTATCTCATCTTAACTGCTTCAGCCTTTCAGCTGAGGTCAAGCATAAACCCTTGCCACAGCCACATGAGATAGGGCAGGGAAAGAGAAGTTGTTGGACCGTGGTCTTTCTATAAGAGACTGAAACCAGGCCTACTTTCTGTTTAATACCAAGTAAACCATTTAGGAAAGCTCCCTAGGAGAGAGAGACCTTCCACACAATGCAGTGCTCATCTATTTGGTTTGTCATCTAGCCAGCTCCATCATCAAGAGGGACATCTTCATTTTCTTGATTGTTTGTTTGTTTTTTTCCACACTTTTTTTTTGTTTTGTTTAGGGTGCACCCTTTACAAATTGGTGACATTGGGGTGGATCTGTCGTCGTCCCCCCCCCCCCCCCCTGCTTTTGAGTACTCAGGGGTAAAGACAATTTTTGAAAGCTGTGTACTTCACTGCTTTTTCCCCCAAACTTTTTCTCTAGGCATTCCTTATTTTTTTTACTAACCATATGAGTTTGCTGGTTGCCATGGCTATTTTTGCATTGCTTGAGTTAAAATAAGAAAACTGCAAGTTTATATTAGACTTCAGTACTGTACTTTTCCCATTTAATGTTCTGGTTGGATTTACTGTCTACTTACACAATACTAGTAAAAAGGTTACTTACTGTTTTGTTCTGTGTGATGATTTTATCTGGTCTATGGTGCCTCAAGTGAGAGGTTATTTGGGAAGGGCATAGAATACTGGTATTGAGATGACCAGAACCCTGTCTCATCCCCCACAGACTACGAACCCAAAGATAAATCATATTAGTGAATATAATGTCTCATGTGATAATCCCCACCCCAAGCATAGGGGTAATTCATGTCCGGACCAAGGAGGGGCCACACAAATCATGTATAAATGAAGCTAAATTCCTAGCCTTGACCACATTATTTGGCAGCAAATCACATCATTTAACAATATGTTAAAAAATACTTCCTCAGATTTTGTTTTAAATCTGCTACTAGTTAGTGTAACCTCCCTGTCTTTTGATAGGGGTCACCTTCGAGGCTGCAGAGGTGATGAGTGATGCTGCTGCAGCCCTGGGATCAGTCTCTGTCCACCAGGAATCTCCAAATGAGAACCAGAAATCTTCTGGGAGGCTTCAGGGAAGACTTGCAAAAATAAAGTGAAGGTCCACACTGTGGTTGCAAATTTCAAATATTTTAGATGATTTGATTTCTTAGTTGATTAAAAAAAAATATAGCATTCAATTATAAGGAGCCATATGATTCCTTACCAGAAGGTGTGAACCAAATTCCTGTGGATTTGCAGGGGATTAGGGTGTGACAGGTCCAAGAAAAATAGAGAATTTCTGAAATCTTTCAAAAAATAGTGTCCCAAAATATACTCCAACCGTAGTAAAAGAAATAAAACAAGTTACTTACAGTCTCTAGGAGTAAGCCCTCCTTCTTTCAAAGCAGATATATATAGTAGGTCACCTCTTCTTCTGCGATGGCTTAGGGTCCCTGCATCAGACAAGCACCCTTCAGCAAAATACCTCCACTGTGGCCAATCCCCGTTGAAAAGATTTCTCTTTGTCTTAGGAGAAACCAGTGGTCTTGAATAATTTCCATCACCAAAACAACACTGCTTTTTTGCTTAGGATCCTGGTCTAGGACCCCACACCTTTCTTCTCTCTCGACAAACCTCTCAATGCTGCTTCTCTCCTCATTTCATCCCCTTTGGGGGAATGCCACCTCCTCCCATCATGCAACATTAGCTGAAACCTTTGCAAGTCCCCCTTCAACCCCTCCTTAACAGGAAGGATCTTGCAGTTTGTAAGAACTCTGCAATAGCAGAACTCTCTGCCCTTTAGATGATCTCTTAGAGAGCAGGACCCCTCTAATGCTAGTGACCCTACGCAGGGTTACATTAGTTTCATTGAGTATCCCCTAGTCCTGATACCACTGGGAAGAGTAAATAACCACTCTCTATCAACTTGTTCCCACTCCTATGACTTTATAGTTTCCTTTCCATCCTCTCTGTCATCTCTTCTCCAAGCTGAAAAGCCCAAACCTGTCAAGCTTTCTTCTTAATGGAGCGGTTCTAGCCCCTAATCATTCTTGCCACCCTTCTCTATACCTTCTCCAGATTCACTAGCACGTAATACTCCAAATGTGATTTGAATGATGGATCAATACAGAAGCAGTATAATAATTTATTCATTCTTTTCAATGTCTGGGAATTGGTTCTTCTGCTGCCAGCCTCTAGGAAAAGGATCACAACCCTCCCCTCCCCCCCAGATGGCCACCCTTTTAGAATTCTGAAAGGAGATTGGGCACATGTTGGTAGGGAATCAGTCATCAGAAAAGGAATAGCCCAGCCGGAGGATGTAAGTTCTTCTCCAGCTGAAGTTCAGAGGTAAGGAGGGGAGGAGGATAGAGGACTGATCTTGAACCACTTTTTTTTTTTTTTTTTTAAGTTGAGAGGGAGAGGTTTCTGCTTTCTCTTCCCCTCCCCCAGAACCCACCAGGGACACTGGGACAGCAGCTTCTTCCTTTAGGCTGACACAGCCAACTGTTTTCATCCTCCTCCCCCTTCTTTGCTGTGGGAGCCAATGCGGTCCATTTTTTCTTTCTCTTCCTCCCAGCGTCATGCACCTCCTTCAGCCATGGGTCTGACAATGATTCATTCTCCGATTTGACTGATTCTGTTCTTACCTACAGCCCATGCAGCTCGATGCTCCTCCTCCTTCAGTCAAGTAGGCCCAACACTACTTTTTCCTGGGCCCCTGCAGGTCTGCTTCTGCAGCAGCACCTGGAGTTTTCCAGTCTTGCCCAGGAGTCCTAGCAATTTCATTAGAATTCCAGAGTCTCCAAGCCAAATCCCTAGAGTTCCAAGGTATATGTGTGTGTGTACGTGTATACTAGAGATGTGAATCGTTTTTTGTGTTTGTGTCATTCTTGTACATATGTTTGCATATTTATATTTATATTCTTTCAGACACTAAGGTTCATGTTATGCCTTAGCAGCGATTGTTCGGTTGTATTATATTATGTTATTAGATGCTATGTTTTTATGTTTCAATGTAACGCCTATGCTGCGATTGTTCTGTTGTATTGTAAACCGACATGATTTGTATATCATACAAGAATATTGGTGTATAAGAATCCTAAATAAATAAATTCTTCGTTTTTCGGCCACCACGGGAAATGTGTTTTTTTGAGGTTAAGGGGGGGGTGGGGTTCGTGAAATCTTTTTTTGGGTTAGTGCGCACTAACAAACTATGAATTTTTGCGAAAAAGCGGGAAAATCCCGATAATTTTTTGGGCTCCCTGAAACATGCCGAATTGGACAAATTTGTTGAAATTTTCCAGTTCGGTAAAAATGAATACACATCTCTAGTGTATACTGTAAAGAGAGAGAGATGGCATAGTATCATTTTCAATTACAATTCATACCAGAGACAGTAGTTACTTGCCAAATAACTATCTTTACTTCATTCTTTTCCCCTACACCCTTCTTCGTGAACTCTGTTCATCAGGCAAGTAAAAATAAGTAGTGGTATTAACTTCTCACATTCTCTGCTAATCAGATAAATGTATTTATGTCACAATCATCATCCTTCAGCCCTCTTTCACAAATTCACAGCCTTACCCCAGCCAATGAACCTATCCAGTACAAGGAGGCATGGGTAGTCATGTTTAATTATTTTAATTTAACTTGGCCTGGCCTGAAAACTGGGTCCATTTTCAATGCTACCATATACATACTTTGAACATTTAACTCTGAACAGATATTTGGAATTTGGCTTGGGTTTTGTGACCCTAGTTTCATGTATTCACTCTCAAAATTCAGGTGATCAGAACAGGGTCAGGTTCAGGCAGGTGCAAAATGTGAGATGCATAGACCGATGATGGCAGGGGCCCCATTGCAGTTGCAGCACACAGGCCTAAAATAGGCCTCATTTATGGATTAGGAAGATATCCTTGCCAGATTGAATATCTTCCTCCTGAGAGCTCACAGCCTCACCTGGCTATAGGCATTTTTTTCTACTGCCATTGCTCTTGGAAGTCTCTTCCTGTATCTCAGCTGCACTCTCTAAAACCAGTGTTTCCCAAACAGTGTGCCTCAGACATGATCATGTGTTGCATAGAAAAGTCACCACTCCATGATGCTCAGATCCAGGCCAGCCCCTGGGTTCTGCTCTCAGTACCTCACAACAAAAACAGATAGCGGTGGTTTTGAAATGTGTGGGAGCTCCTTTCTGAGAACATGTATAATCGAGCATACCTCTTCTCCTAGCTACAGCTTGAGTCCTGCAGTATAGTAGTTAATGGGCAACATGAAGGGCATGGATAGCTAGACCCTGCTTTGTGCAGTGTACATGCCACCTCCTCATCTTCTCTCTCATCCCCAGGCTGAGTAAGAAAGGGAAAGTATGTCCTGAGCATTGGATGTGACTAATTCTGAGTGATGGGAGCAGCAGTAGTGGAGGAGCTCTGGCAGCCAAAGTAACTAATTGAGTCAGCTGCTGTCACCACACCACCTTTTCCTTTCTTCTGCTCTTATATAGAAAGGAAGTTGGTCAGTGTGATGAACTTGTGTCTTTATCCTCTCTTCCCCCTTTTTTTTTTTTTTATAAAATTTGGAAGAGACTGTTGGGACTGTAGTGATTCTGTAGCTCCTTTTCTTGGCTGGATGAGTCCTCTCCATCTCTGCATTGTCTGTTTCATGGAGGCTGGAGCACCAGACAACATTTTTGTGCACTATGGGGTAGATTTTCAGAGCCCTGCTCGCCTAAATCCGCCCAAAACCGGGCGGATTTAGGCGAGCAGGGCCCTGCGCGCCGGGAAGCCTATTTTACATAGGCCTCCCGGCGCGCGCAGAGCCCCGGGACTCGCGTAAGTCCCGGGGTTCTCGGAGGGGGGGCGTGTCGGGGGCGTGGCGGGGGGCGGGCCCGGTCGTCGCGGCGTTCCGGGGGCGTGTCGGCAGCGTTTTGGGGGCGGGTACGGGGCGTGGCTACGGCCCGGGGCGTGGCCGCGCCCTCCGTACCCGCCCCCAGGTCGCGGCCCGGCGCGCAGCAGGCCCGCTGGCGCGCGGGGATTTACGTCTCCCTCCGGGAGGCGTAAATCCCCCGACAAAGGTAAGGGGGGGGTGTAGACAGGGCCGGGCGGGTGGGTTAGGTAGGGGAAGGGAGGGGAAGGTGAGGGGAGGGCAAAGGAAAGTTCCCTCCAAGGCCGCTCCGATTTCGGAGCGGCCTTGGAGGGAACGGGGGGAGGCAGCGCGGCTCGGCGCGCGCAGGCTATACAAAATCGATAGCCTTGCGCGCGCCGATCCAGGATTTTAGTGGATACGCGCGGCTGCGCGCGTATCTACTAAAATCCAGCGTACTTTTGTTTGCGCCTGGAGCGCAAACAAAAGTAGGCTGTTCGCGCTCGTCTGAAAATCTACCCCTATGGGGTAGATTTTCAGAGCCCTGCTCGCCTAAATCCGCCCAAAACCGGGCGGATTTAGGCGAGCAGGGCCCTGCGCGCCGGGAAGCCTATTTTACATAGGCCTCCCGGCGCGCGCAGAGCCCCGGGACTCGCGTAAGTCCCGGGGTTCTCGGAGGGGGGCGTGTCGGGGGCGTGTCGGGGGGCGGGCCCGGTCGTCGCGGCGTTCCGGGGGCGTGTCGGCAGCGTTTTGGGGGCGGGTACGGGGCGTGGCTACGGCCCGGGGGCGTGGCCGCGCCCTCCGTACCCGCCCCCAGGTCGCGGCCCGGCGCGCAGCAGGCCCGCTGGCGCGCGGGGATTTACGTCTCCCTCCGGGAGGCGTAAATCCCCCGACAAAGGTAAGGGGGGGGTGTAGACAGGGCCGGGCGGGTGGGTTAGGTAGGGGAAGGGAGGGGAAGGTGAGGGGAGGGCAAAGGAAAGTTCCCTCCAAGGCCGCTCCGATTTCGGAGCGGCCTTGGAGGGAACGGGGGGAGGCAGCGCGGCTCGGCGCGCGCAGGCTATACAAAATCGATAGCCTTGCGCGCGCCGATCCAGGATTTTAGTAGATACGCGCGACTACGCGCGTATCTACTAAAATCCAGCGTACTTTTGTTTGCGCCTGGAGCGCAAACAAAAGTAGGCTGTTCGCGCTCGTCTGAAAATCTACCCCTATGTCCTTTGTATGCAATGACAGATGGGGGGGGCAGGGGCACCTATGGTTTTGCTTCGGAGTTCTGAAGAGAGAGTTGGAAACACCAGAGACAGTGAGAGCTGCGTGGAAAGGGATTCTCACGTGTACAGTTTTTCCTGTACTGAAGAGAGTTACCATATTTTGAAAGATGGTGTACTGAAGTGGTTATGTGTGGTATCGTTTTTTATTAAGACTGAGGGAACCAGAGTCCTTTCACTAAAAGAGAACAAGAATAGTAAATGAGTGGAAGCCATGTTCACTCAGTATTGTGGACCATTGAGGTGAAAACTGAGGGAAAAGCATCTGTACTCAATCCTTCTGATCTGTGAAAAAAAAAGTGTATCTAATAGTATGTTCAACTTTTTCTATATTTCTGTAACCTCCAGAGTTTAGCTATATAAGCCTATGTACCGTGATCTAATCATTGTTTTCTTTCAATCTACACTCTTACTACTCATAACACCAGAAAATAAGTTTGTTGTTGGAATAGATTTTCAGAGTGAGCCCCATCTTTCTGGTGTGGGGTGAATAGTTTGAGGGGGGTCATAAAGATACCTAGCCAGCTCAGTCCTTGGCTTTTGCATACCCTCCTTGCCTCTGGACCCAGGTCCACTATACCATCTTCTTTCCCCATGTACCCCACTGAATCCTTCCCGAGAGACTGGCACTCTGCTTACTCAGCTGCTAGACCTTCTCACGTTTTATGTACCCCATCCAGGCTTGGGGGGGGAGGGGGTTACACAAATAAGAGGCTTTGAGTGAAAAGAGCGAGGCCATGATTGAGAAAATGACACCGGCTGGGACTGGTGGTGGAAGATGCAACTTTAATTCAGTAAAACTGCAAGGAATTAGGCCTCTTGTCTGTATAAGAGAGTCAGCCATCCTAACCTTCTACTATCAAATACAATAACTGAAGAGACTGCAGAAATATTATGATATATATACAAATATAGGCTGCTATTGAATGAAATGCAGAGAGATGCAAAACATATCTACAGAATTTAATCTCCGTAGAACTGACCCAGAAAATCTTTGAGCTGGCCCAAATATCTTTTTTACAGCAAGACAAAAAAAGAAAATGCCACAGGCTGATTATCTCCAGATATTGAGCCATTTATTCAGCTCAGGAATTGTACAGAATAGAGACCACAGTAAATAAAAATTCCTTGTGGGATTATGTTTGTGTGTGTGTGTGCGCGCATAGTGGCCTATTATGCTTTCATCCATCCACACTCATGAGTATTACTAATATACTGTGAAATTAAAGAGGACTATTTGCTTTCTTAGTGGTGTGCAAACAAAATTATACTTTGAAAGAAAACAGAACAAAAAGTGGTTATGAGCAACATATGTGGAAATGAAAGACTACCCTACTGGAACAGCTCAAAATCCTGATTATTTTCTTAGAGGGTGCATTGCACAGAATGCAGCAGAAACCAGCTGAGCAAGGGAAAAACTGAGCTCACACTCTGGTTTTGTGATATTCAAAATGAATTATAGATCATTGTGAGCTACTCAGCCAACTGGTGAGTGGCTTTTTCTCTCTGCAAATGACTCTTTCTGCACATGAATAGAATTTTTAAAATCTGACATTATTTTGATGTGCGTGCGTTGTTTAAATTATCCCGTTTATTGTGTTTTATCTTCATATAAACACACATGTGACTGCTGCAGGTGAAAGTACAATACGCAGAATGAAGGATCCCTCCACGAGCAGCCAGAACCTGCCTAAATATCCTCGCTCTACAAGTAAAAAAAAAAAAAAAAGATACCAGCTCTAAACAGCTGAGGAACAGATCTGCACATATAAACGTATGAAACAAGTAACAAAGCATTAATTTCTGAACAGCCAGAGCAGACTACAAAAGCATGGCAGAGAAATTTTAGCCAAACTGGTGAAAGCCAACATGGGAGGAAGGGACAAGGTTTCTAAATTGCCTTCATGTATGTAATAGAGAGTTAATTAAAGATTAACTGGTGACACCGAAGATGGACTTTGGCAATGTTCGTGCACATAGTTTGAGGACGGTGGTCCTTGGGGGAAGAGTTAATGAAAATGCTTGAGGGAGGACGCAGGCTTTGAGGGCTTATGAGACCAGATTTCTAAAAGCATTAGGACTAGAGAGGTAGTGGCCTTGTGCACTATGCAGTTTCCATTGCATTACCAGTTGAGTCGCTCTGCTCAAGTAGCCTCAGCTCTGTGTTATCGAGGGGTAAACTTGACATTACACAGCTTGTGCTCTAGCTTAGATTATGGCCTCTTCTGTTGATCAGCTGATTGCACAGTGAGTCAGGCTTGGACACCACCAGGGGAGAAGGCAGGTACGCTACTGTTAGTTTTTTTTTTTTTCTTTAAATCTCTTCGCAAATGAGGTGCAAATACATTTCCAGATGGGTTTCAAACACATGTGAGATGAACTGCACAACATGTAGGCCACACATTTCAAACTCATTGTAAGGAAAACTTGTATATGAGAACTGTACTGTAGATTATCAGGCTCAAGGAGGGGGAGGATAAAGGGAGTTCAAACATTTAAATAAATTGAGATTAACTGTTCATAGAAGTCTAGCAACTAACCATAGATTACATAAACCAATATTTTTCTCACATAATAGGAGGATGGCTGCTGACATGAGTATTGCAATATAATGAGAAAGAGCTGATAGCTACAAGCTAGAGTAATGGTTAAGATAGGTTTATTGTTGTCAGACTATCTTTCTAATCCAGGCCTTGGTGCTTTTTTATAATGTCATTATGGCTGTCCTATTTTCTATTTCAATACTATTATTGGACAGCAGGTTCTAAATAAGACCAGCTCCATTCTCCCTTCCCCTGTCCTTGCAAAACTGGATACCTCACAGAGATCCATTGGCACTCAGAGTGAGCCTCATCCTGGAAACAAGACTTGGGGAAGCATTGAGCAACTCCAGAGAAGATTAACTCCAGACTGGATCTGGAAGAGTGGCCCAGGTGCACCACCAGACTGTAGTTTCTAAGCTGTGTGAGCAGGTGAGAGGTCATATGCAGACCTGTTCATACCAAAGTCACAGCTTCCCTGAAGAGGTGAAAGTGCCATCAGTTCTATATACTCAACACTAGATAAAAATACAAAGAAAGAGAAACAAAAGAATAATCTAAAGAAAGGAAACCCTTCTAATGCTTGATCTTAGACTATAATGTGTTTTACTAATAAGTTTTCATATTTTTTTCCTTCAGCCATTTCTATATTTCATGCTATATATATGATTCCTATGGACAATGTATGATTTTTCTTTGCCAAAAAAATAGGGCTTAGACAATTTTCTCATGGTCAGAGAATAGTAATGAGTTTTAGAAGTCTAGGTCAGCAATTCCCTATGGTTTTCTAAAAAAAAAAAAATAATAATAATAATAATAATAATCAGGGCTAGCCCCGTGGCTCAAATGGGAAAAGTTCACTGCCAATCAGAAGGTCTGCAGGTTGAGCCTTCTGCTCTCTGTGTCAGGCAGGACTGCTCTGGAAGCAGCATTCCAAGCCTTTGTTTGTTATTTCTTTAAACAATTTTATATTCTGCTACCTCTAACACCTTGTTCAGAGTGGATTAATTTATAGTATTCTCATCCATAATAAAACTATGAAACATTTTAGACACATTACAATTCACATAACATAAACAAGCAAAAATAAACAATATAAAATACATAAAAAATGAACAAAAGAACATAAGAAATTGCCATGATGGGTCAGACCAAGAGTCCATCAAGCCCAGCATCCTGTTTCCAACAGAGGCCAAACCAGGCTACAAGAACCTGGCAAGTACCCAACACTAAGAAGATCCCATGCTACTACTGCCAGTAATAGCAGAGGCCATTCCCTAAATCAACTTGATTAATAGCAGTTAATGAACTTCTCCAAGAACTTATTAACTTTTTTAAACCCAGCTACACTAAGGGGCAGATTTTAAAATGTATGCGCGCATGTTATAAAATCCGGGGTTGGCATGGGCAAGGGGGTGCACACTAGTGCACCTTGCGCACGCCGAGCCCTTGGGGAGACCAGCTGGCTTTCCCCATTCCCTCTGAGGCTGCTCCAAAATCAGAGCAGCCTCGGAGGGAACTTTCCTGTCCCGCCCCCAATCCCCCCCCCCCCCCCGTACCTTTAGTTCAAAATTTGAACCTGCCTGCGCACGATCCCCCAGCCCAGGGGCCTTGCAGAGACCTCTGGCTATGCCCCACCCCAGAGTGCCCATTTTTTTAAGCCCTGGAACTTACACGCATCCCGGGGCTTTTAACGTGCTGCCGGGCCTTTTGAAAATAGGCCCGGCACGCGTAATCCCCCCACACGTACGTAAATCCTCCTGGATTTACACACGTAAGGTTTTTAAAATCTGCCCCTTACTGCACTAACCACATCCTCTGTCAACAAATTCCAGAGCTTAATTGTACATTGAGTGAAAGAATTTTCTCCGGTTAGTCTTAAATGTGCTACTTGTTAACTTCATGGAGTGCCCCCTAGTCCTATTATCCAAAAGTGTAAATAACTGATTCACATCTACTCGTTCAAGACCTCTCATGATTTTAAAGACCTCTATCATATCCCCCCTCAGCTGTCTCTTCTCCAAGCTGACCAGTCTTAACCTCTTTAGTCTTTCCTCCATAGGGGAGCTGTTCCATCCCCTTTATCATTTTTGTCACCCTTGTCTGTACCTTCTCCAGTGCAACTATATCATTTTTTGAGATGCAGTGACCAGAACTGTTCACAGTACTCAAGGTGCGGTCTCACCATGGAGCAATACAGAGGCATTATGACATCTGTTTTATTCACCATTCCCTAATAATTCCTAACATTCTGTTTGCTTTTTCGACTGCTGCAGCACACTGAGCTGATGATTTCAATGTATTATCCACTATGATGCCTAGATCTTTTTCCTGGGTGGTAGCTTCTAATATGGAACCTAACATCATGTAACTACAGCAAGGGTTATTTTTCTCTATATGCAACACCTTACACTTGTCTACACTAAATTTCATCTGCCATTTGGATGCTCAATCTTCCAGTCTCGCAAGGTCCTCCTACAATGTATCACAATCTGCTTGTGATTTAACTACTCTGTATAATTTTGTATCATCTGCAAATTTGATAACCTCACTCAACATATTCCTTTGCAGATAATTTATAAATACATTAAAAAGCAGCGGTCCAAGTACAGATCCCTGAGGAACTCCACTGTTTACCGTACTCTTTTGCACTGAGAAAATTGTCCATTTAATCCTACTTTCTGTTTCCTGTCTTTTAACAAGCTTGTAGTCCCCGAAAGGACATCACCTCCTATCCCATGTCTTTAGTTTTCTTAGAAGCCAAACGCCTTCTGAAAATCCAAATACATCAATCAGTTCTCCTTTGTCCACATGTTTATTAACCCCTTCAAAATAATGAAGCAGATTTGTGATGCGAGACTGGCCACCCTCCAGCCTTCAGGTACAATGGATGATTTTAATGATAGGTTACAAATTTTAACTAATAGATCTGATATTTCATTTTTTAGTTCCTTCAGAATCCTAGGATGCATATCATCTGGTCCAAGTGATTTGCTACTCTTTAGTTTGTCAATCTGGCCTACTGCATCTTCCAGGTTCACAGTGATTTGGTTCAGTTCATCTGATTCATCACCCTTGAAAATCATCTCTGGAACTGGTATCTCCCCGACATACTCATTAGTAAACATAGAAGCAAAGAATTCATTTAGTTTTTCTGCAATGGCTTTATCTTCCCTAAGATCCCCTTGGTCATCTAACGATCCAACTGACTCCCTCACAGTTTTCTTGCTTTGGATATATTTTAAAAAGTTTTTATTATGAGTTTTTGCCTCTATGGCCAACTTCATTTCAAATTCTCTCTTCGCCTGTCATATCAATGTTTTTCATTTAACTTGACAATGCTTATGCTTTTTCCTGTTTTCTTCCGATGGATCCTTCTTCCAATTTTTGAAGGATGTTTGTTTTTTGGGCTAAAATAGCTTCTTTCACCTCACCTTTTAACCTTGCCGGTAATTGTTTTGTCTTCCTTCTATCTTTCTTAATGCGTGGAATACATCTGGACTGCGTGTCTAAGATTGTATTTTTAAACAATGTCCATACTTGTTGAACACTTTTTTAACCTTTGCAGCTGCACCTTTCAGTTTTTTCTATTTTCCTCATTTTATCAAAGTTTTCCTTTTGAAAATTTAGTGTAAGAGCTGTAGATTCTATTGAAATGCCTGCACCAAGTAAAATGTTTTAAGCAGATTTCTAAAAAACCCTTGGGGGTAGGAGGGATGCTGAAGGATGACACTTAGTAGCCAGATTCAAGAACCCTGTTTGCAGGGTTCTGGAAGAAGCCCTGGAGCATTGCTACTGTCCCAGGACCATCTCTGCAATGACTTACAAAGTAGGGGTATTTGTGAATGAAGGCCCAGGGGACCACAGCCTAGCTCTGGTTCTGACTGTGCTGGAATTACAATGGAGCAGGAGAAGACTGCTGAGTCAAATGTAAAATCTCATCTCAAACTTTGAAAAGTTTTCATTGTGAATTCTGTAAGGCTTCTTTCCCATGCTCTGTCTATGGGAATAAAGCTTTGCAAATCCTATATGTCCTCAGGTTTCAAACTGATGGGTACAGAGAACAAATCTCTTTCAGTTAACACAGCCTCAATTCTGCAAACTTCCTCAGCCCTGTGCAAGTAATACCTCAAGGTGTATGGCCAGTAACATGTTTTTCTCATACTGCTAAAAGGAGGTCTGCCCTGTCCCACCAAGATTTACTCCTCTGCAAATTTGTTTGGGTTTTTTTTGTTGTTTTTTTTTGCAGATCTCTGATTTGTGCTGAATAGGAGCTATTGTGTTTTGGCTGTCCTGATTATTTATTTCATTTTGCTTGTGGGACTTCATCTGCTGACTCACCAGAAAAAAAGTCTTCTATGAGACACTTTTGGATCTTGGCTCACACATTTGTATTTATTTAAATGTTTTATATACCGTCATTCCGTGTGAGACTCGCTAGATCATAACGGTTTACAGGTAAAACATTCATAAATATAAAGAGTGTTACAAGGTGAATAGACATTCATAGAAACAGAAGTAATACAATGGTAGGTTTCTAACATAGAAACAGAGCTAGATTAAAGGGGTTAGTAGGGGGAGGGGGATTATTGTTCAAGAATTATTTATTTTATCTGATTCATGAGGAACTGGTTGTTTCAGTCAAGTAGAAGGCATTTTTGAATAGCCAAGGTTTTAAGTCACTTTTGAATTTCTTTTTATCTGTTAATGTTAAGTTTTTCTGGCATGGAATTCCATAGTTTTGGGCCAGCAATTGAGATCACCCTAGTTCTAGTTAGTGTTAGATGAGAGCCTCTTAAGTTTGGAATTTCTAGGAGGCCTTTTTTCTTTGAACAATGATCTGAGTGCTGTACTCAGTAGCAAAAGGTTCAGGAAGCTACCGTCATCCATTAATAAAATGCTTGGGACTAATTAGAGATCCATTTAGTCAAGATTCAAGTGTAAGATCTGAGCTATTTGCTTTTTCGTCATGATTGAAAACCTGTACAATATGGGAAGGGAAATGGGTTAATACCCTACCACCCCACCCCCATTGGAGACAAGATGATATGGCCATTGTCAAACGCAGGAGGATTAAACAACCTGTTTCTTAAAAACAGTAATAATCAATTAGCACCCTGCATGAAAGATGTGGGAGAAAACATCTTTATTGTCTTTTGGTAGTTAATTACATAAAGGGTGAATGAAAACTCAAGCTTTAGCCATGTGTCTAGCATGTACTTCATTAAGTGTAATCATGTGAGAGTACAGTCATCATCATCCTATTATAGCAGTCCGCATTTCTCTGTTTAAGATTGAGTGGGCATGTCCTGGATTTTTCCAAAATTATTTCCAATTGAAATTTACCTTTTTTCTAATTTATCACAATACAAAAAAGTTGGGTATACAAACTAAGACCAAATCAAGAGCTTAAAAATGTATTTATTTTATTTAAAATCTTTTATATACCATCGTTAAGTTATTTATCATCAATTCGGTTTACAGGAATGCACAAATCATAACATAAATTAATCGATGTTTAATAAATGTGCCAAAAATGGTTCGATAACAAAGTTTGTACAAATATACAGCTATATGCGGAGTTAGTTTGGAATGTCCTATTTAAACCTGTGTCATATTCTAACTTTACAAAGTTAACGCTGCAAAGTTGAGTCAACAATAATTACTAAGCATATCGTGCTTGCCTTTACTTACTTTCTCCATTCTCTTTGTTTAATGCCTGTTTAAAAAGCCATGTTTTTAACATTCCTTTAAATAGTTTAAAATTTCTTTGTAATCTTAACTCAAGGGGCATTGAATTCCACAGGTTGGATCCTGCTAAAGACAATGCTCGCAATAACTAGCATTTTATTTAAATTTTGAACGCTGTTACAATAATTATTGAATGCTGTAAAGTAGCAACACTAATTTATCGAGCATTATTTGTAGGGATGTGCATTCGTTTCATATGTTTCATACGTTTCATATTACATGCTTGTATAGGAAACGTATGAAACGAATGCACATCCCTAATTATTTATCCTAATTTCAGCTTATCCAGATAATTATGATCTTGGTCAATGTACTTCAAAGCTCAGCATTTTTTTTGAAAACTGACCTTGGGCTAGATTTTAAAAGCCCGGTGCGCATATTTTGCATAGGCCGCTGGCACGTGCAAAGCCCCAGGACGCGCTTAAGTCCCGGGGCTTCGTAAAAGGGGCGGGAGGGGGGGTGTCCTGGGGCGGTCCGGGGTGGGTCCAGGGGCGTGGCGATGGGGCGGACGGGGGGCGGTCCCGAGTCCCCCGGCACTGCGGCCTGTGCCGGGGGATGCCAAGGCGGCGTGGGCAACTTACGCCTGCTTCAAGCAGGCATAACTTGCACAACAAAAGGTAGGGGGGAGATTTAGGTAGGGCTGGGGGGTGGGGTAGATAGGGGAAGGGAGGGGAAGGTGGGGGGACATGGAAGGAAAGTTCCCTCCGAGGCCGCTCCGATTTCAGAGCGGCCTCAGAAGGAACGGAGGCAGACTGCGCGGCTCGGCGCGCGCAGGCTGCCGATTTTGCGCAGCCTTGCGCGCGCCGACCCCGGATTTTATAAGATACACGCGGCTACGCACGTATCTTATAAAATCCAGCGTACTTTTGTTGGTGCCGGTTGCGCCAACAAATTGAATCGATCACTCTGATTGGGTGACCAGAAAGTTGGATCAGGGGAGAGCGCTAGATGTAGTGTGCTTTAATTTCAGCAAAGCCTTTAACACTTCTGCACAGGTGACTTCTAAATAAACAGAGCACCTCTGGTATGGGCCTTCAAGTGAATGGGTTAGAAACTGGTTGAGTAGGAGGTGACAAAAGGTAGTGATAAATGGGGTTCACTCTGAGGAGGGGGTGTTACTAGTGGTGTGCCACAGGGATTGGTCTTTGGACACGTTCTTTTCAACATTTTCGAATGCAATATTGCGGAAGGACTATATGGAAGGGTTTGTCTTTTTGCGGTTGATACCAAATTCTGCAACAGGACACCCAGGAATATGTGGAAAGCATGAGGCTGGCTCTAGCAAAGCTTGAGGAATGGTCTAGAACAGTGCTTCTCAACTCAGTCCTCGGGACCCACCTAACTAGTCAGATTTTCAGGCTATCTACAATGAATATACATTAGATGTATTTGCATACAATGAGAGCAGTGCATGCAAATCTAGCTCATGCATAATCATTGTGGATATTCTAAAACCTGACTGCTTAGGTGTTCCCCCGAGGATTGTATTGAGAAGTAGGGATGTGAATCGGATCCGATATTGGATCCGATTCACATCCGATATCGGATCCGATTCACATCTATAGAGATGTGAATCGGAACCAGAATCGGATCCGATATCGGATCCGATTCACATCCCTATTGAGAAGCACTGGTCTAGATTCTGGAAAGTAAGATTTAAGAGTCATGCATTTGAGTTGCAAAAGTCCATTGGGAGTGGTGTAATATAGAGGGTGAAATTCTTTTAAGCGTGAATCAAGAGTGGGATCTGTGGGCAATCATATCTAGTGATCTCAAGGTTTCCAAACAGGTGGATAAGGTGATGGCAAAAGCCAGAAGGGTGCTTGGGTGCATAGGGAAAAGAATACTAAAAATAGTGAGTACTATTCTGGAGACTTAGTCCAGAGGCTACTAAAATGGTCAGTGATCTTCACTGTAAAGCATATGGGGACAGAATAAATATGTATAGATCAGTGATTCTCAACTTTTTTCCTTTTGGGACACTTGACAGATGATGCTCACATGTGTGATGCACTGAACACATGACTGTCACGGGGTCAAATGCAAACATGATCCGCATCCACAAGAATCCTCTGACCCCCCAACAATGAGTGCAGAGCAGAACTAGGACATTGCCTCATACAATTCACCATACAAAAAGATATTCTGATTCTGGTATCATCTCAATAACAACAACACAAACTCCCTCTACTATCAGGTGCATTGTACAATACAAAATCTAAAAAAAAATACTCAGCACATATGTCGCAAACCTGCTACACCACAGCAACACTAACTCTGAGGACTCAAACAGCAATAGCCCTATAGAAGAAAAGGCAGCAGTGTACCACCAATTCATTTTCTATTGAGAAAACACAACAAATAAGACTGATACAAATGCCTGCATCTAGTAAAATACCTCACCTTGGTCACACACATAGGAAAGACTATCAAACAAGGAATAAAGATTACAAATTTGGAGGCAAAAACTGGAATGGAAACCCTCCAAAAGCCTCTCTGCATGCAGAGCTAAACTGTAGAACTAGAAACAGAAAAACATTTCCTCTTACACTAAGCAAAGCACAAAGATAGAAGAAAAGCACATTCCCAAAACTGACATATTATGGGGGCTCTTGCACCCGATCATGCCTCCCACCGTGCCCCCATCATCCACTTCTCCCAGTTACTTCTTTCAGTCCTCCCCTCATACTCACATCCCTGCCCGGCATTCCCGACCACCTCCATCCCTGCATCCAGTACCCTAGGCTCCCTTTCTCCTCTGCACGACTCTCTCTGCCCCCTTCCTCCCTGCCCAAGTACCCAGACGTCCCTTTCCCACCCTTTCCTGCTCAGCATCCCCAACCTCCTTTTCCCCCACCACCTAGCAACAGCACATCACTTCTAAGTCCAGCAGGGGAAGATAACGTTGCTGTCCCATCAGGCCCAAAAGAGCAGGAGTTGGTGATGTCTTGCTCTGATCTGGATGAAAAAGGCAGTGGCCTCCCACTGGGCCAGAAAGAGGAGAAGGAAGCAAAAGTAGCCTCTTGACAAACCCAATAAAAGAGAAGTAAACTGACTCCCACCTGGGCTGATGAGGAGGGAGCAGCCTCCTGTGGTCCCTGTGGGTGTGGGTCATGGTTGGGTCAGGTTGGGTCACACTGGTGTGTTGGGTCACACCAGTGTGACCCAACACACCAGTTGAGAAACACTGCCCTAGAAGAAAAGTGGGATAGGGAAGATATGATAGAGACATGCCTCCAAGGAATGCAAAGGAGGCGGGCATCTGCCAATGGACAGGAGGCTCTGGAACGAGGGGTGATGTGATGAGGTTGAAAGAAGTAGACGGGAGTAATCTAAAGAAATATTTCTTTACAGAGAGAATGGTGGATGCATGAAACAATCTCCTTATAGAGGTGGTGGAAACAAGGACAGCATCTGAATTCAAGAAAGCATGGGACAAGTACAGGGGATCACTGAGGGCAGGGACTGTATGACTGAATAGTTGCTGTGGATGCAGGGCCAGCGTATCCCAAAAGGCAAACCAGGCAGTTGCCTAGGGTACCAGCCATTAGGAGGCAGCCAAGAACAACCATGTCGGGTCGCGAGTGAAACCCATCCCACTCATGGCCGGAAGGAGTAGAGACTCGGTGGGCCACAAGCAGCACCTATTCTGCTCGCGGCCAAAAAAAAAAAAACAAACACTTGGTGGGCCATGAGCAGTGCCCATCCTGTTCGTAGCCAAAAGAAGCAGAGTCTCAATGGGCCATGAGCAGTGCCTCTCTTTGTGTGTATGTGAATGAGTGGGTTTTGTGTGTGTACGAGAGATCAAGAGTGTTAATGAGAGAGAGGGAGGGAGCCTGTGTAGGGGTGTGTGTGTGTGTGTGTGTGTGTGAATGAGACAAGGAATCTAAGTGTGAGTAAGAGAGGGGGCCTTTCTGAGTGAATGAGGTCGGAGCTGGAGCCAGGGCCTGGACTGGGGGGGAGGGGGAGAAGGCAGAAGGTTCGCCTAGGGTGCCTAATACTCTTGCACCAGCCCTGCATGATGGGCAGATAAGATAGGCCATATGGTCTCTTTCTGCGGTCACATTTCTCTGTTTCTATGCTTTTCTCTCCAGCAGAAAGACTGAAACTGCAATCATGTCCTCCTAGATTAGAAAATTTAAGTCAGTTTTGTATTTTTAATTGACAACAAAAAATGTAAAAAGGTTAATTTTTAATAGGGCGCCTAACTGGTAATGAACTGTACGTGCATATCCTCCAGTCCACACAAGCCCAGCCAATTTTGAAACACAAGGTATTCTCATACATTATCTTTGAATCTTGATTTATGTGGCTCAAAGACTTGCACATACACAGGATGATAAACAGCTTAAAGTGCACACATTGGAGGCATGCCTACTACAGACATACAGTTTGGAAAATTAAATGTCTGCATGTCGTTTTCAAAATCCTCTGGAATTCCCTTTTTCTATGTGGGTATAAGTATGCAAATTATGAAAGTGTGCATAAAAATCCACTTTGCTGGCTATGGCTGATTTTAGGTGGGTTAACTGTTTATACCCATAGGAAAGGCACTTAAGCTTTTGAAAATTTACCTCAAAATGTGTTAGCATGTAAGTCTGGGCATAGCAAGCAGATGTTACCAAATCTGGGCAAGGTAATACTTCTAACCTCTAAGTGGCATCAACAGCACCATAACATTTATGAGTATACACATAACTGCCTGTTCAATAAGCAAAACTTGTAGATGAGCTCCTTTTCCCCAGTGCAGCAGCCTGGTTACTGATGATAAGGTCATGTGTTACCAGTGCAAAACAGCATTGTACCCAAGGACATCACTTGGTACTGACACAGGGCGCCCATGCCCAGTGCCCCAAGTGCTGTTGTCCTTGTGCTGGCCGGAGAGCCCTGGTGCTTTTATGGGGGGCAGGTCAGGCGGGATCCACCCATCCATAAAACCCAGAGATTTTCAGGTCTCAGTTCTCAGCATTGCATTAGAGAAGAGCCCGCAACGCATCTTTGGAGGCCCTCCCCCCTGAACACCCATAATAGAGAGGAAGACCTCATCCCCATTGTCCCAAGCCTGAAATCAAATAAATATCAAGAGATGCCTCCAATTGTACCGCAAGTAAAGTGAACCAGAAGTTGATCAAGCAATAGATAGAAGGTCAACATTCTATGATTCTAGCTTATTCTAGGCTTTGTTATTTGTGGTTTTGTTTTTTTCCTCTGTTTGCTTTCTTGGACAGAGCAGGAATGCACATGATTTGTTTGGGTTTGACTGTGGTCCTGGGTGCATGACACACAGCTCATGAAGTAATGTTTTATGTGTCATGAGGTCAGAAGCCGGGATATGATTTGTACAAATCACTCGGCACTTGGCTTTTCCATGGGAGAGGCTTTGGACCTTTCCACAGCAGTCAAAGGGTTAGAGTAGTTAAGAATAATTGCTATGTACTACATAAGGGGAAAGAACATAGAAATATAAATTTCACCTAAAATACAGCATTATGTTGCGGTCATTTTAAAGGCATTTTTATGAGTGATATAACTTCCCAGGCCTGCCTTATTTAGGCAATTGTCATTGGATGATTGTATGGCATTATTACTTTTTATTGCAAACCAAATATTTGTGTTTGATACAATAAGGAGAAAAAATTATTTTCAAGATGAAAAGTGATTTACTGTAGTGATCCTTTCCTAGCGGACTGACCAGTCAAGAAATATAATTTGAGATGAATGTTGTATTTTAATTTATAAGTTTTCTATTAATAAACAAGAAAATGATTTAATCGTGCAGTGTACCAGGTTTTTCTAGGTTAGATACATTGCTTTGCAGGAAATGGAATGCATTGCAATTTGACATAACCTTTTGCCTTTCTCTTCTAGGTGCTGGCTGTAAACTAAACTTTTGGAAGCTGAAAATATTCTTTCAACTATACCAAGATCGTTGGTCCCAGTGAAGGCATTCAACTAACATCTTCCACAGGTAATAAATCAAATGCTTAAAACCAGCAATTAATTATTACATGAGTTAAGCCGTCTGGCTGATATGTACATCACATGTTGTATAGGATTGAAAGGTACAAAGAGCAGGTATATAATTTTAAATTCCCACTACTTAGTGCAAGGTTTTCTAAGAGACCTGTACTCCTTGAGCGGTTTAGTGGACAAGTTATCTGGTCTTGCCCAGGATGCTAAATTCTGATGCTTAAGGGCTATAAACTAGTCTGATTTTCTGGGAAGTCACAGTGAATTTTCATGAGATTTATTTGCATTCAGTGTAATTTGTTTACATATTTTGTGTATTAGCCTTCAGGGACCAGAGTTTGACACCTGAGGGACATCAGATCAGAGAAACTACAACTGAAGCCTCTGCTTTCAATATAGTTATTATATAACACACCTGTAGGCTAATAAATATATTGTAAAACTACTTTAGTTTCATAACATAATATAAAAGATTGAAATGTTTGCCAATTTGCTTCAGAATGTTTTATTTTTGTCACAGGATCTATTGCAGAGCTGCCACAGGAAACAAGGGGGTGGGGCGGGGGTGGGGGTACTATGCCTTAGACCTTCTGCCCCCTGTTGTCCAACTTTGAAGGGAGAGGAGGGAAGAGGGGATGACAGGGGCAACAGCACCAACCGTGCCTAGGAGTGCCAAAATCCTAAATCCGCCACTGTCAGCGACCTCATCTATTCTAGTCCAAATGGAAAAATTTGTAGTTTCCCTCCCTCCAAAAGGTTAATATGTGGCAAACAGAGTAGGTAACAGTTTTGATACATGATACTGTTGGGGTTTTTTTGGAAGGGGGGGCTAATATAAATTAATGGATTCTTGACAGCTGTTTGCATTACTATAAGAAATCCCACTTGCATTTTAGGCTGAGGACACTATAAATCAGGGGTGGAGAACTCTGGTCCTCAAAAGCCACAAACAAGGGTTAAGGTTATCACAGGTTTTCAGGCTAACCACAAGGAATATGCATGAGACCATACCTGTTCATGGCTCTTGAGGCCTGAAGTTGGCCTCCTTGGCTATAAAGCAAAGCTGATTGTTTCCATCAACCTAAGAATGAAAATGAAACAATTCCAGCACCACAAAAAGAAACTGGCTTGGATCTGTTCATACGTTATAAAACTGATGAGAGGTGCAAAAAAATGGATATATTTTCAGTTTTTCAGCATTAGCTGCCAGAAAACAGAAGGATTTTCCATATTCTAATTTGTTTCATCAGCGATGACAAATTATCTTGTACATAAAATACTCTTACCCTTATAGAAACAGCTCAGACTTGGGAAAATTGAGTCAGCCAATTCATGAATGACTCCATCTACATTTATTATTTCAAAAACACCATGTTGTGTCATTTTTTTCCTCTACTGGAACTCTCCTTTGACTCCTCACCTGGAATGTACAACTCTTCTTCTACTTTCCTATGTGGTGACAAGTAACCCCCCATGTGCCAGGATTAGTTGAATGTAATCTGCAGACTAGGATCCATGAGGCATACTCTTAAACTCCTGGGGCTGAATATATTTTAAACACTCTCTCTCAAAACCCCAGTGCATACAGAATTCTTCCATAGAGGAGGAGAGCCTCCAGGCCCTGGGCATTATCTTCAACTTCTCTATAGTAGATTGTAATAATCACACTGGAAAAAAAATGTGATGGTCCAACTATAGAGTTTCTGTCAGATCTTCACCAGGAACATTACAGAATGTGTCATTTGTGTAGGAAGGAAACAGAGCAATAGCATGGGTGTGGGGGAGAGAGCTTGGTAAATACTCAGACCACCATTTTCTAGGTGTGGATTTTTTATTTACATAACATATAAGAACATAAGATATGCCATATTGCATCAGACCATGGGGTCCATCAAGCCCAGCATCCTGGGTCTAACAATGGCCAGTCCAACTCACAAGTACCTGGCAAGTACCCAAACATTAAATAGATCCTAAGCTTCTATTCCTTATTGATTTAATAGGAACTTATCCAAACCCAGTTACACTAACTTCCATAACCACATCCTCTGGCAATGAATTCCAGAGTTTAATTATGCATTGAGTGAAAAAGAATTTTCTCTGATTTGTTTCAATGAGTTACTTGCTAACTTCATGGAGTGCTCACAGTCCTTCTATTATCTGAGAGAGTAAATAACTGATTCAAGTCCTTTCATGACTTTGTAGCCCTCTGTCATATCTCCTCTCAGCCATCTCTTCTCCAAGCTGAACAGCTCTAACCTCTTTAGCCTTTCCTCATAGAGGAGCTGTTCCATGCTCCTTATCATTTTGGTTGACCTTCTTTACACTTTCTCCAGTGCAACTATATCTTTTTTGAGCTACAGTGACCAGAATTGCACACAGTACTCAAGATGCAGTCTCACCAAGGAGCAATACAGAGGCATTATGACATAGGGATGTGCAGGGACGCCATACGTTGCATTCGGGATTCGTATTTGTCGGGAAGGCAGATACTTTGCATTCAGCAAGGGGGGCCCCGTTACATTCATGCATTAATTCTTATTTGTTTCCCAGTTAAAATTGAATTAACTACAACCCCCCACCCTCCTGACCCCCCCCCCCCAAGACTTACCAAAACTCCCTGGTGGTCCAGCGGGGGGTCCGGGAGCCATCTCCTGCACTCACACCCTCGGCTGCCAGTATTCAAAGTGGCGCCGATAGCCTTTGACCTTACTATGTCACAAGGGCTACTGGTGCCATTGGTCGGTCCCTGTCACATGGTAGGAGCAATGGATGCCCGGCGCCATTTTGGCAAGTCTTGTGGGGACCCCCACAAGACTTGCCAAAAGTCCCTGGTGGTCCAGTGGGGGTCCGGGAACGACCTCCTGCACTCAGGCTGTCGGCTGCCAGTATTCAAAATGGCGCCGATAACCTTTGCCCTCACTGTGTCACAGGGGCTGACCAATGGCACCGTAGCCCCTGTGACATAGTAAGGTCAGAGGCTATCAGCGCAATTTTTAATACCGGCAGCCGAGGGCGTGAGTGCAGGAGATGGCTCCTGGACCCCCCACTGGACCACCAGGGAGTTTTGGTAAGTCTTGGGGGGGTCAGGAGGGTGGGGGGGTTTGTTTAAATTTGCTCCTTTAAATGGCCGAATAATTCAGCGAAGATTCGTTGTATTCATGGGGAATCGCGATATGTTTCGCTTCCCCACAATACAATGAATATGGCCCTATATGTTACAGATTACCAATACGTAGAAATGAATGCACACCCCTCTATTATGACATCCACCATTTTATTTGCCATTCCTTTCCTAATAATTGCTTTTTTGAAAGCCACAGCACACTGAGCCAACAATTTCAATGTATTCTCCTCTATGATGCCTAGATCTCTTTCCTGAGTGATAACTCCTAATGTGGTACCTAACATTGTGTAAGTACAGCAAGGATTATTTTTCCCTATATGCAACACCTTGCACTTGTCCATGTTAAATTTCATCTGCCATTTGGATGCTCAATCTTCCAGTCTCTCAAGGTCCTCATGTAATGTATCACAATCCACTTGAGATTTAACTACTCTGAATAATTTTGTATCATCTGCAAATCTGATCACTTCACTTGTCATACCACTTTCCAGATCATTTATAAATATATTAAAAAGCACTGGTCCAAGCACTCCACTATTTTACCTTTTTCCATTTAATCCTACTTTCTGTTTCCTGTCTTTTAATCAGTTTGCAATCCACAGACTCAGGGCTTTCCAAACCTGTCCTGGGGACCCCACAGCCAGTCGGGTTTTCAGGTTGTCCACAACGAATATGTATGAGATAAATTTGCATATACTGATTCTCCAGGATATGCAAATTTATCTCATGCATATTCATGGTGGACATCCTGAAAACTCGACTGGCTGTGGGGTCCTCAGGACAGGTTTGGAAAGCCCTGGCATATACCCATACAACAAAATGGCATTGGCCTCTGTGCTGGCCAACACCATTTTCAAACCAGGACCTGGCGGGGCAGGAGCAATTGAGGATCACTCCTGCCCCATTTGGATAACTGGAATGTCACTGATGGGGAAAGCTGTATCTGGGTGGGTATGGGGGCTAGGATAAGGCCTGGGGGTGGTTAATTGTTTTATTTTTGTTATACTGGGGGGGGGGGGAGTTGAGGGGAAAACCCATCCCTTTCATTTCCTTGGTTTTATTTTTTCCCCACATTGGTGTTTTGTTTTGGTTTAAATAAACAAACAAACCAAAATAAACAATATGAAAAATGAATAAGAAAAAAGGAAATGAAAAATATTTACTTGTGTACCCCTCATGGTAATAGCCTAACAAAAACTTCCATCCCATCAGTGAAATCTACTTATACATGATATATTTCAGCCAATCAGGATCATGCATAATTATGGAGTCACACTGAATTCTCATACAAGCTCCCAATTCTTTGGGCATGGTAGAATTTAGGTGAACAATGCATCTCTTCACTCTTGTTTAGTAGATAGGAAATTCTTCTAGTACAATTCAGTAGGGATGTGCATTCGTTTCATATGTTTCATAATATGAAACATATGAAACGAATGCACATCTAATTGACATATAATGGGAAACGTGAAATGAATGAAACTAATACACATCCCTACAATTCAGTACTGCAACTGATAGCAAGGAGATCTTCTGGAAACTCACAGGACTATCTAAGTAAACCCTACAAGCTCACAGATGGACACTTTTTCACTTTCAGGGTATTCTTAACACCCCCCCCCCCCCCCGGGGCATAAAATATCACATGTAAATCCATTCGCACATACTGGACTATACCACTTCCATAAATGGGGCAATTAATTTATTTTAAGTAATACTAAGGGTGTAACACAACACAGAGATGCTTGATGAGACCATCAGCAGTTCTGAATTCTGGCAATTAATGACTCAATGTTTGCCTGACTAGTCATGTTACATTTATTTATTTATTTATTTATTTATATAATTTATATACCGGAGGTTCCTGTATAATATACATATCACCCCGGTTTACAAGGAACAGTAACTATCGCTACATTTAGCGGTTTACATAGAACAGAATTAGGAAAAACGTTTTTACAATTGAACAAATGAAGTAAGCAAGTTTTTCCATTGAACAAACGAAGTGAACAAATTTAACATATAACAAAAACTAATCAAAGTAAGCAAATAGTGTATAATATTAGACCGTTAATAAACATGCAGTTAAATAAATCAATAAATAACATGGCATGTGGGAGTGAAAATAAATAAATCAATAAATAACATGGCATGTGGGAGTGAAAATACTTTTCTTACTGATCATTGGCTCAAGGGGAAAGCTTGTTTGAACAACCAAGTCTTAAGTTTCTTTTTAAATGTAGTGTGGCATGGTTCTAGACGCAGGTCTGGAGGGAGAGAGTTCCAAAGTGAAGGGCCCGCTGTGGATAGTGCACATTTCCTCAGAGCGGATTTCGCCGGTTGTGTGATTAGTCTGTTCTGATAAGCGCTTCTGGTTGGTTTCACGGATGAGTGTAGTTGAATTTGAAATGTTAAGTTGAGAGGTGTGATGTTGTGTAAGGCCTTATGTATCATCATTAAAGACTTGAACTGGATCCTGTATTTAATCGGAAGCCAGTGGAGGTGGTGGAGGATTGGGGTGTTATGATCTCTTTTTTTGGCATTTGAGAGAATTCTTGCGGAGGCGTTCAGGACCATCTGAAGTGGTTTGGTGGTGCATGCTGGTAGGCCTAGGAGGAGAGAGTTACAGTAATCCAGCTTTGGGAGTATGATGGCTTGTAAAACCATGCGGAAGTCTCTGTAAAGGAGGAGTGGTTTGAGTTTCTTTATTGTTTGAAGTTTAAAGAAACATTCTTTTGTTGTGTTGTTGACGAATTTGTTGAGACTGAGTCTGCTGTCTATGATGACTCCCAGGTCTCTAACTTGTTGCGTGGTGGAGAGCATGTGTGTGTGTGTGTGTGTGTGTGTTTGCATGTGAGTTTATGCCATGAAGATATTACATGTCTAGTAAAAAATCCCCCCCCAAAATGCAACATTATTGAAAATATCTATAATTAGTGTAATAAAATATGGCAAACTAAATTTCTCCCAAATCTTTAATTTTATGACTTATTTTATATAAAAAATGAATACACAATATTTAGTGACACCTCTGAGTTATTTTTTACAGCCCCTAGATATGTAGAGGTCACCTTCAGAGACTGCGGAGCTGTTTGTCACTCAGGGCAGAGCGTGGAAAATGTATAGATTTGTGTTGTGGGCAGGATTCTCTTGTGAGGCCCAGGCCAAATAATAAATCCAATCCACACTTTCTATTGTGTTCCAAAGAGAGCTATAGTTTAAAGTCCAATTCAGTTCAGCAAGGACAGAAAAATGCAGCACGATAGTTCAGAAAAAAATAAAGCACTTTAGGCAACCATCCAAAACGCTGTTACAATTTTCTCATATTGCTTGAGAAAAGTCAGATAGAAGGATCTTCCCATCGCTTCTCATCCAGGGCCCTTTCTTCTTCAAGGGCCAGATGAAAAGGTAGGAAATTCCTCTTACTTTATCCAAATCATTTACTGGCTGCAGGCTATCCCAGTCCAATCCTTTCCCACTAAGCTGGGGCTTTCAGTCTTCTTGACCTGAATCTTGAATCTCTTACCAGAGAAAACTCCGCTCTTCAGCGAATCCCTATAGCCTCTTGACAGCTTTCTCTGCGAGATGCCGGTGAGATGTCTCTCACCTCACTTCAAGTGCAGAACTCCTCAAACTCTAGTAGTCTTTATTATAAGGAACAAAAAACTGAAAAATCAGTGAGGGAAAAAGTAATTTTTCCCCCATTGATTTTTCTCCTGTTTATTCCCTGGGAAATCTCTGGTTATTTCCCTGGGAAATAAAATAAAAATTGAAAATACCTGTCACTCACTGACCCATGCTTTGGGGGATGGCCGCTCCTACCACACATTTCACACAAGATCACCATCTCCTGAATTTCCCATTGCTGGCAAATTCTCTCTTTCAAAGAACGGTAGGGCTTAGTCGGCCCTACATCTGATTTATTTTAAACCCAGGTAAAATTTCATTACAAAAACTTAATTACAACTGTTTCTCTTGTTAAAACCCATGACTGTCCCGCAGTAATTCTGCTGTCTCGGCACACTGATGACAGTGAGATTCCTGAAGCATCTGTGCTAATTGGCAGAAATGTTATTGATGGCACATTCTATCCAGGGAAAAGTAAATTTTAGAAATCACCATGTTTACTTACGAGAAATAGCTAGCATGCCTGAACAGGTGTGACAGCAAATTAGTAGGGGAAACACATTTTTCCAAGTTTTTTCATTAAACTAAGCCTGAAACACCCCCCCCCCCCCCCCCATCCTGCTTTCCCTCCCAGCTAGTCGGGATTTCAGGGTATCCCTAATGGATATGCATGAGATTTATTTGCATGCACTACCTCCTTCTCCCTCAACTCCAAATGTGATCTGTGGACTACCATCCCCCAACCCACAACTCACTCCTTCAAAAAAAATAAGTGGATTCTTTGCTGTCAGGAGGGAGCTGGATTTCCTCTTGCCAGCAGCAATGCCAAATAGACACTCAAGACCCACATACCAAAGCACATTCCCACTCCCACCTCAATCCAACCCCTTCTTCTGGGTCCACTGCAGCCCACATTAAGACAATATTTCTCAGGGTTGGATAATACAGGCGACAGTGGACAATGCCCATGGGTACAGAGTAGCCATGGGCCTGCAAGCACAGCAGGGAGTTTGAAAATGACCCACAAAATGGATTCACCATACCACAAAAGTGTTGTAAAAATGCAGGAACACTGATAGAAAAGAAGAAAGCTGTATAGAGTCAGGCTTTAACAGGAAAATATCTTTTTTCATTTGATATATACACTTCTTGTAAACTGATTTGAAAATTTACTAAATAAAAGCAAGAAAAACAAGTGCAATGAAGCATCCAGAGTGAAGAGGATTTTGAAAGTGTATTTCAACTTTTAAAACTTGGGCCATGGATAAGTTCATCTTGAGATCAAAAGTGAGATTTATAGAATTTTCCTCCCTGTGGTTAAAATAAAACATAAAGCCACATATGCTGTTGACTCAGTACTACTTATTCATTAACCTGAGATATGCATTGTAATATGATAAATGATGGCAGATAAAGACCAAATGGTCCATCCAGTCTGCCCAGCAAAGTGTTCAGGGTTGTAACTGCTGCTCTGTGCAAGTTACCCATATTCAGAGAAGTTGGCACATGTTACCCCAGTGCTTCATTTCTATTCTCTTGCCAGTAGGGCCTCTCTGTATTTAACAGTACATTCTCTAATTTATACAAGATCTGTTTACTGTACATCAGAGTTTAACAAATGAAGTTGGTGGGCCTGGGAAGCGTTTTTGGGCAGGGAAAGTCTCATGGGGGGGGGGGGGGGGGGGAGTGACTAGGTGGCCCTTTATTTCCTACATATAACTGGGTGGCCACCTTGGCTATAATTGGTGGACCATTCGGAGTTTCAGATATACAGTTCGTAGTATGGAATTTGTATGTGCTTCCATGTTTAGCTCTGAATCTGGTAATAAACCTCAGCTTTCCACTCAAATCTTCCAATTTCAGATTATCATTGTCCAACACAAGTTGGACAGTTGGACACTGGCCTTGTCTTTAGGAATTTTAGTGATCTATAATGCTTCCATTTTTAATGGGTTCATACATAGACCATTCTGTCTCATCCACTCTGAGATGGAGTCAAGACACTGTTTTAACCACCCAACTGGCCAAGACAGCAACATAATTGGGAGTTTTCCGCATAACAGTGAGTTCATTGTGGCAATCCTTTAATTTAATGCTGCTTTTGAAGATGGATTATAGAGCATTTGACACATTGTATTTCAGTGTCTATTCCTGGCCATTAGACTTAACATCTATGTATAACTTTCACAAGTATGATGCCTGGATGTGAGAACTTCCAAAATATTCGACCTTCCATATTTTGAAATGACAGTGTGACTTCCCTTCAGTAGCCAACATTTGTCTACTGACAAGTAGACTTGATAAGCAATAATTGATGTGAACTATTACAAAAAAAAAATTGTAATTGAAATAGCAAAGTTTCCAATGTCTATCTAATGCACTGGATTAGTGATTGCTATTCCTACATGTGCTTTTTCATTTCATCTCTCAGGGGTAGTGTCTCCAAAAGGATTTGCTTTGAACATGCCATGCCAGGAATAACCCTTACTCTTAAGCCAGTGTATGCTGAACATGATCTCAGTTTCTCAAATATACTGCTACTGCTCTTTAAAATACTTGCATTTTGCCAAAGAAAACAGCCTTCTGGAGCTCATAAGGTGCGATATGTACAGGCAATATATCAAGTTGTGCTTGGAAACTGTTTTTGATCAGGCTGGTGATATCTAAAACCATTGGTATCATTTCTTTAGTTTTCTGCCCCATATTCCTGATGTTTGATTATATTTCTTTATACTTGATGATTGTCCATCTCTCCCTGCATAGTACAGCATAGCTACTGATAATAGACACTTATATTAGCAATAATGATCTTGCAGTCTTTCTCCTTTTGCCACTATATTGTACTGGTGTCAAACTTTTTATAGGTTGGTATGGGAATCCCATGACTGTTTTTGCTGCTGTTCTGTCAGGGTCATGATACCCTCACCCCCTCCTGTTTTTTCTTTGGTACATTAGTGTTCACACAGTTTCCAGTGGATGAGCCGTCTGACATCAGCACTTTACAGCTGTGCTGAAGCACATTGAGCTCCCCAGGGGGTCTGTGTGACTCTTTCTAAATATTCATTGTTTCATGGCATTGATAGATGTAAATAAGGATAGATTTTTTTTTTTTTTTTTTTTTATTCCTATACCTGCATTGGTGGGTCAGACGTAGTCCCTGGAAGAGGGACTGTATTCTTTAGCAGCCCTCCATTGTTACAACTCCAAGCATAGGCATCAGAACAAGATGGCCACACAGGCCTTAGCTCCACCAACCTTTTGCTGCTGCATCCCAGAAGCAGTCTCACAGGTATAGATTGGATCTGTGAGTTTGTTACGACTGACGCTGCCCGACGTCTCCACTCAGCCCTCCTTACCTCTTTGGCGACTCTTCCCGTGGTTGATGGACGACTGGCTGCCGTGGCGTCTGCCTGCCGTCCTCTCCAGCATCCCCGGTCCGGCTTGGGCGCTGCATCCCACCATGTTGTTCAGCTACCATAGGGCGCACGCGCCGCGCGGCCCTGCTTCTTATTCCTTCTTTGGCGTGAACCTCAAGGGCGTCCCCCTGTGATGACGTCACGCATCCCGGATACAAAAGCCTACTCTATTTGCTAGCTAATCGAGTTAGCAAGGTGATGGGACTCCTTACGGATGGGATTCGCTCTCCGTACCTGGCTACTCTGCCTCTCCTTAATTGGACTTATTCTATCAGGGTACCCGCTCCTCGGGGGCCTCTCTCTTTTCTTTCAGGTCTCTGTCTGGAACTGGTACTCGCTCCTCGAGGGCCCATGTTCCCGGACTCGCTGTCTGAGCTCACTTCTGCTTGGAAGAAACCGCTGCCTACACCATCAGTGAGTTACCATCTATATTCTCTCAGCTGTTCCCTGGAACCAGGTACTCGCTCCTCGAGGGCCTGCCTCTATTCCAGCTTCTGTGTTACCTTCCGGGAGAAATCGCTGTGTGAGTAATCAAACATCGAGGCTCTATACTAGAACCCTGTGTATGCTCCACTGTACTCACTATCTCAATTTCTCTCCACTACAGCACAGCTATTGAGGGATCTCTGTTCCAGTGTCCTGACGGACTACAAGCCCAGCCGGGCTTCATCTCTACTCACTACTGCCACCTCTGGTGGCTTCTCAACTCTGTTTAATAAAAGATAATTCTGTGTTGTGTGTCCTAAGCTGAACCTGACCTGTGGCCCCTCACGGGACTTCCCTCCCGTGGGCGTGGTCAGCTGCCTCGGTGTCCAAGGGTCCACCCAAAACCTTACAAACAATAACAGAGTTTGAGCCATGCAGATGCCTGAATTCTCACGCTGAATCTTGTGAGATTCAGCGTGAGACTACAGACATTCACATGGCACAAACACACAGGTTGAGCCATGTTGGTGCCAGTAGTCTGGCATTGAATCTCACGAGACTCAGCACATGCATGGCTAAATTTGCAGATCCGTGCAAAGCCTGCAGGAGGGTTCAGGTTAAATGACTTGGTATCTGAGGTTGGCTGGGGGTCTAAGGTTGGCTGGGAGTCCCAAGGTTTGGGGGTTCCAGGGCTAGGGCTCCAAGGCTGACAGCTGGATTGCTTTCCCTATCCTTGCTCCACTGGTGAGGTGCAGGATGGGGGTGGGGGAGAAAGAGGGAGGAGAGGAGAGCTGCTGGGCATGGGGAAAGAGTGAGGGGTTGGGAAGATACTAGAAACATAGAAACATGAGAGCTGAAAAAGACCATAGCTACCCTCTGGACCAAATCATCCTATTTATAGTACATCCTTTTTTAAAGGCGCAATTTCCAGAACTGTAGATAAGAACATAAGAAGTTGCCATTCCTCTGCCTATGTACCCATTTTCTGGCTTTTGCTGTCACCTTACCTGTTCAGCCACCTTGACCTCATCAGATACAATCATCCCCAGATCCAACTCTTGTCTTGTGCATTGAAGAATTTCACCTCCCTTGGGATTTTGCAGCCTAAATGTATGACTGCATAAATCTTACTTGCCAGACTCAAGACCATTCCTCAAGCTCTGTTAGATCTCTGCTCATACTTTCCACACCTTCCTGGCATTCTAACCTGTGCAGATTTTGGTATCCTCCACGAAAGACAAGCCTTTCTTGAAGGACCTTCCACAATATCACTTATGAAAATATTGAAAATAACCAGGTCAAGGACTATTAATGCCCATTTTATAAGTCACCTATGTGGAATTGTCTCAAATGCCTTTCTGAAATCCAAGTCCACTACATCTAGTGCTTTCCCATCAACCAACTCTCTGGTTATCTAGTCAAACAAATTGATGAAATTTGTTTGACAAGACTTACTTTTGGTGAAACCATGCTGCCTCGGATCCTGTAATTCCTTGAATTCCAGAAACTTCACTATCCTCTGTTTCAGCAGCCATTACATTAATTTACTCACCACAGAGGTCAGACTAACTGGTTGGTAGTTCCCAGCCTGCTCCTTACTTCAACTTTTGTGAAGAGGAACCGCAACCACGTGTCTCCGATCCTTGAACTACTCCTGAATCTAAAGAAGCAATGAAAAGGTCAACCAGCAGAGCTGCCAGAACTTCTCTAAGATCCCTTAAAACCCTCAAATGTATCCCATCCAACCATCATGGCGTTATCTACTTTAAATTTAGATAGTTCCTTAAGGACACACTTTTCTGAAAATTGTGTGAGGTTTACCTCACTTCCAAGCTTATTTGTATCCATTTCTCTATGCTCCTATTACTGGCTCTATTTCAGTGAATATCAAATAGAAAAATTTGTTAGGATATTCTGCTTTTTTGTCATCAACCTACACATATTCCTCCCCTTCAATTCTGAGTCTTACGGTGCCAGTTTTTGCATGTCCCTCTATCATAAAATATCTAAAACAAAAGAAAACATAAAACAAGTCTTGTCCTTCCATTTCACAATATTTGCTATTTTTATTGCATTTGTATCCTTGCTCTCTTGACTTTCCCAGTTTCTCTTACCTTTTCCAGATTTTGTTGCCTGTTTTCCTAATTTTGCAATCTCTTGTAGTTTTATGAATGCTAATCTATTTTTTCTTACCCTTTCAGATACTTCTTTATGTAACCACTTTTCGGAGGATTGTTGCTCCTAAGGGCACACAACTACTTTATTTCTTTGGGGCTGCTCTGGCTCACATATTCCATCCTTTGCTGATCCTTAATCCCTGGAGGGGACTCTTTTTTTTTTTTTTTTTTTTTTTTAAGGGGGGAAGCTCTCGCTTATGGCCCAGATGCTGAGTAAAAGGTCGCCAGTGTATGTCATTTGATGCTTCACATGATATGGGAGGCTGTAATAACCCAGACAGGACCAGGTATGGGTATTAAAATAAAGTTTACTGATTGGTAATAATACATTAAAATCCATTTTCCAGAAGTGTGAGTTTACATCTGTCTGGTGGTGCATTACTGTTTTTCCCCTGTAGGTAGGTGTCCTTAATCCAGACCTCTAGGTAGACGCCCACGGTGACTTTAAATGTGCTAAACTCGCCCAGCGGCTGTGCGGGAATCCTTTTGGAGGTGTCCCCATCTTTACTGAATAATCCTACCTTTAGACATTTTCTCCTCGGACACCTGCTCCTTTGGATGGGATATCCTGATCTTGTTCTGCCTTTTAGTTTGGTTTATCTTTCATCCTTTATTCCCTGATATTTCTGGGGATCAGGCTATTACTCCTGCACTGAAATCCCAGTGGGGAGGGGGGGGGGATCAAAAAACCTCCCCTCACTGTTTAAGGTCAAAACATACTTCTAATGGCACAACTGGGTATCTCTTCGGTCTTCACTGTCTTTCGCAGCAGGATCCATCACTGATGCTTGCCTACTTAGGGTTCACAGTAGGCTCATAGGTCTTTGGTCCACTGGTGAGAGCCCTTTTGCCTCTAAAGGTTATCAGGCCTAAAAGTCTACCTCTCTATAACTTAGAAGAAGCTCTTTCAGGCAGGAAGTGCACTGGGAGTTATCATTTCTAAAATAAACTCCTTTGGGTAAAGCTGGGAGGCCTCACCAGAGTGTGGAAAAAATACATCTTTACTCCTTGACTGCTACCTCAAACTGAGCCCATGGCTCTTAAAATGGCTGGACTAAATAGTGTTCAGGCATCCAATCCAGAACCTCCAAGTGGGAGGGACTGAAGCGTATGGATGGCTCTTTACAAAGTGTGTTCTAAAGTCAGGGACAGTGACATCTAGTGGCCAGACCAGGAGGGTCTGCCACAGTTAGAAAAGCAAAGTGGTGGCTTTTTCATCTTACGTTTTAATAACATTCCTAACAAAAAGGTTTGTTGCCTTTATATTAACTTTTAATTTTGCCCATTGCTTTTCTACTTCCCCCTAGATTTTCCCATCGATCTACCCACTCCTTGAGATACTTTCCCCCCAAAAGTGTTCCTGAGGTCTAGGTCTTTCACCTTAGAATGAACCATCACCACCTGTGCTCTCATATAGAACCACACCATCCAGTGATCACTGGATCCCAGATGATCATCCACTACAACATCAGAAACACTGTCCCCCATTGGTAAGCACCAGGTCTATTGCCCCCTTCCTGTGTGGGTTCTGTTACCAGTTGACAGAACAGTTCTCTCTGCAGAAAATCCATGATCTCCCTGCTTCTAGAAGATTCTGCAGCTGGGATGTCCCATCAACATCCAGAAGATTGAAATCCCCCAGCAATACCACATCCCCATTCGTAGCAATTTTGTGAATATCTTCTATTAAATCTCCAGTTCTGTTTGCAATGGAGGTCTGTATATTACTCCAGTATAATGTTCTATTCCCTCTTTCCAGATTAACCCACAGTGCTGCCTCCTTACCTCATAAACCCTGCAATTCTATTTTGATTTTTTTTTTTAAATAAATAATGCCATACCTTCTCCCTTTCTTAACAAAGTAACATAACAGTGACAGTAGATAAAGACCAAATGGTTCATCCAGTCTGCCCAGCAAGTGGCTTATGGTAGCAACTGCCTCATCATGCAGGTTACCACATATGTTCCATTAAGAGCAGTGCTGTGCAGAAATGTTATACTAAAAGTTAACAACATACCTACATACCCGATCCTTCCTGAATAGATTATAGCTCAGACCCAGTCATGGTTTTCCATGTACCACGTCTCCATAACCGCCACTACATCAAAGTCAGCCTCTTCCATGACTGCCTCTAGGATTAGATTTTAGTTCCCATACTATAAGCATTAGGGCACCTAGCTTTCCAGATTTGCCTCTTTATCCCATTTCTATACAAGTATTAAATGTTTTACTCACCCATCCCAATTGATCCTAGTTTGGCAAACCTGTTGATGTAGGCTTTAGTCTGTCCTGAAAGACGCTGCACCCTTTCTTTGACAGGAGGACCCCCATCTCTGCTCATCAATTCTTGAAAGGTTGCTTACGTGATAACAGGAAGCGTAAACTGCTTCCAGCTACAAAAAAGATTGTAATTCTGCTAATTCCACAATCTATGGATTAATGTTTACTGTCACATTGGTTCTGCATTAAGCTCATTTAATATACCTTAAGGCCATAAGGCCTATTTACCAGCAGGAAAGGTCACATGCCTTCAGACACTAACTGCAAGTAATGACAAGTCATTTCTCTATTTTAAGGATGACTCAGTCTCTTTTCAGCATTCATCCAAGGAAGCTGGTTCTTTGCCTCAGAGTATGCAGCAGAGGGCTTTATTAAGCCTCCAACCTGAAACCTATAGCTTCATTTACTTTCTCCCCTCAAATGAATATTTGTGCTTTTGCCTAAAGAGCAAACGATCTTGACTTGATTTTACCTGTCTAAAATTCAGTGCAGAGCTTTAGTTAACCTTAATTTGAAAAGACTTAAATGACAGCTGAATAGCTTCCAAAATGATTTATGAGGTTATTATTTGCAAAAGACAAAAATGTTTAAAGAAATAATGAAACCACTGGATATTGTTCTGTCCAGACATTTTAATTTAATAGAGCCCTAATTTCAGCCATCTTAGTACAGAATTCTTGCAGCTCTATCAACCCCAAAAGGAACTGGACTCTTTGTAGTGACCCAAAATCTGCAGAAAGGAACCTACATGATCTCAGAAGTTCCTGAACCATGGCAGTGGTTCCCAAATCTGTCCTAGGGGACTCCCAGCCAGTCAGGTTTTCAGGATAGCCACAATGAACATGCATGTGAGAGATTTGTATGCACTGCTTTCATTGCAAACACATTTCTCTTGCATATGCTCTGAGGATATCCTGAAAACCTAAGGACAGGATTGATAACGAGTAAACCATGCCAAATTTGAATTTGTCCAAGAAAAGCTATAATGACCTGCAAAGAATCCAGGTTAGTCATCTTAGAAACTGGGCTTAGGCTAATCCTACATAATATAACTAGTTTGCAGATACTTTTTGTCTTCATTTGAGTCCTTGCTTTTGAAAACATGTGATTTTTTTTTAACTTCCAGATCTCTTGTTGTTGTCAAAAGCAGGGGCATCATTTAGTTAGCATCACACAGGGCCCGTACCCTGAGTCTCTGCTTCTTTGGCCATCAGCACATCACCTCCTGTCCACAGCCAGAGAAAGTGTCTAGCATGGGATCCATTACATCCCCTCTCACTAACATCTGAAGAAAAGGCCCAGTGGGGCTACTGACACATCCCCTCCCACCCATGGCCATAGAGGCCTAGTGCAGTCACTTATTGAAAAGGCACAGCTGAACCTCAGCATCTCCCCTCTAACTAGCACACAGACACACACACACGACACCTTCCCTCCAGTTAGCATCTGAAGACCCTGCAGGGTCATTGACACATCCCCTCCCACCCGAGGCCAGAGAAGAAGCCCAGCTGGGCTGCCAGCACCTGCCCTCTCACTCATGATAGAAGAAAAAGCCTAGCAGGCTGCTGGCACCTCCACTCCCACTGGTTTCTGAAGAAAAGACCTAGCAGGACCGCCTGTACCTCCCACTCTCATCCATGGCAGGAGAAAAGGTCCACTAAGCCACCTGCACTTCCTTTCCTATCCATGGCAGGAGAAAAGGCCTAGAGGGGCTGCCTGCACTTCCCCCTCCTGCCTGGCACTGAGGAAAAGGCCCAGCAGGCCCACCTGCTGCTCCCTTCCCACCCACCGCCAAGGAAGAGGCCTAGTGAGGCCACATGGCACCTCCCCTCTTACCCACCACTGAAGAATAGGCCCTGCAGAGCTGGCACACTCTTCCCACCAATTGCTGAATATAAAGGCCCAGCTGGGCTCCTTCCATCTGCAGCAAAATAAGAGGCCTAGTGTGAGAGAATTAATTAGAAAGTAAACCTTTGCATGTGTATGTGTTTGTGAGGGAAAAAGAACCAATTAGTGTGAGAGAGCCTGTGTGTGCATGAGGGACAGAGAGCCAGTGAGTGTGAGAGTCTGTGTGTGGGTATAAGGGACAGAATCAGTGAGTGTGAGAGCCTATGTATGTTAGAGAGAGAGGACCTGTGTATGAGGGCGAGAATCAGTGAGGGATAATGTGTGCGTGAGGGAGACAGAGAATGTGTGTGTGAGGTAAGGAGAGCCTGTAATTATGAGAGCCTTTGTGTGTGTGTGTGTGTGTGTGTGTGTGTGTGTGTGTGTGTGTTTGTGAGTGCCAGTGAATATGAAAGAGCCTGTGTGTTTGATATAGAGAGCCAGTGAGGGTGAGTGAGTCAGAGTATGTGTGTGCGAGGGGGAGTGTGTGCTTGTGTAGATATGGAGAGAGAGAGCCTGAGTATGAGTGTATGTGTGAGAGAGAGAGAGAGAGCCAGTAAGAATGAGAGAGCCTGATGTGTTTGAGGGAGAGAGAACAAGTGAGTGTGAGAGCACCTGTGTATGTGTGTGTGTGTGTGTGTGTGTGTGTGTGTGTGGTGAGGGGGAACAGAGCCAGTCAATGTGAAAGAGCCTCTGTGTATGTATGTGAGGAAGAGAGCCTGTGTGTGTGAGGGAGAGAGAACCTGTTTGAGAGCCTATGCATGTGTGTGTGTGTGAAGAGGTGAGAGAACCAGAGTGTATGTGTGTGCATGTGTGGAAGAGAGAGCCAGTGAGGGAGTGTGTGTATGGGACAGAGAACTAGTGAGTATGAGATCCTGTGTGTGAGAGGGAGAGAGAACCTATGTCTTTGCATGTGTGGGAAAGAGAGGCCCAGTGAGGGGGAGAGTATGTGTGTGTGTGTGAGGGAGACAGATTCAGTGTGTGTGTGTGTGTGTGTGTGTGTGTGTGTGTATGAAGGAAAGTGAGCCAGTGAGAGTGTAAGTGAGAGCCAGTGTATGTGAGGGGAGAGAGAGTGTGTATGTGTGAGAGATAGGGAGTGTGTATGATAGTGAACATTAGGGATGTGAATTGTGTGCCCGATCGTTTTAACAATCTGGATCAGCTGGGGGAAGAAAAAAATCTGATCGGCATGATTTTTTTGCAAAAAAATCGTTTTTCTGAATAGTGCGCACTAACTCGAGTTTGTGCGCACTATCAAAAAATTGTTACTTAATGGTTTAAAAGTAACATTTGAGGAAATGTTCGTTAGCTAGAGGTGCACACTAAGCCGCGCATGCTTGGTGCTGTCCCCCGTGGCCATTTTGCTACCAGATATAGCACGCACTAGCCAGAAAGAGAAAAAAAGTGCCAGCAGTAGCCAGTCTAACCTCAGCCTGCTCTTTAAATTTAACCACTGTAAATATAATAAATTAATAATAACGTTTTTTTGTTTAGTTTTTCTATAGTATGTTAATGTTTTGAAGCTCAGGTTGCAAGTTTCTTTATTAAATGTTTTGTTTCACTAAAGTAGAATAAAGAGAAGTACTTTAATTTCATGTTATGTAAAGTTTCTTTAGTTTAATACACAAAGTACTTCATTTTATTTTATTCTACTCTAGTGAAAAAAGTTTAGTTTAACACAGGAACTGCAAACTTGAGCACAGTTTTCTCACCAATTTTATCTGCATGGCCCATCTGAACTTCTGAAAAGACAGCTGTCTGTCAGAGACTGCCTGGCCCTTCACCTCTCCACCCCCTCCTCTCTCCCATATACCAGCAGTGTGGGTGAGGGGGAGCAGGGATGTGAAGGGGGAGATAGCCCCTGCATTCAGGTCTGATTTTCTGACAAGAGCTGTCCTTCAGAGACCAGGGAGTCCTGTTTGGCCCTTCACCTCCCCCTTCCCTTCCCTTTGTCCAGCTACCAGCCGTTTCCATTTCCCATCCCCCATATATTACAATGTAATATAACAGTAAACAAAAAATGTTTACTGTTCACAATACTCTACTGTTCCCAACTCCCATGTTAACTCCATTTGATTGTAAGCTAATTGCATATTTTGTATGCTAATTGCATATTTTGTAAACCGTTATGATGGCTCTACCGAATAACGGTATATAAAACTCTACAAATAAATAAATAAATATATTAAACCATCACCTCAGTGGGAACCTTGGTAACATCAATAGATAAGAGGGCAGCCAATAGGAATACATATTCCTTCCTAACTGACCTTAACTGACCTGAAAAGTGTCAAAATGTTTCATTTTCTGTTAGAGCGCACTAACAATGGGAATTTCTATTGTATCACACTCTTTAACGATTAGTGACGATATTAAAAATATCGGACGATAATTTAAATCGTTAAAAAACGATTCACATCCCTAGTGAACATGTATGAGTATGTTTGAGAGAGAGAATCAAAGTGTGTTTGAGAGAGAGAGAGGATAAAGTTTGTTCGCTGACCTCCTCCACCACTAATCTACAACAATCCCAGGTGTGGAACGCAAAGGACTTTCTTAATCCCTATTAGTTTTAATTATTGGTATTTGATGTGTGTGCTGTTTTGAAATATTTTAGGTTTCGTAAATTTTTAAAAAATTTAGTAAGTTTTAAATATTGATTGAATGTTTATTTGTCAACTGGATTGAAGTATTTATTCTTATTTTAGTAAGGTTAATTTTTTTTTTATATTCCTGATTTTGATGTTTTATGAGGAATGGTGATGTTTCTGTTTTTTCCATTTTTGCACTACATACTGAGTCTGGCTTGCTGAAATTTCCAATTTGGTTTTTGTCTGCACATTTCCATTTATACTTTATGGTCTCTTTATTCTGTATTTGGCAATGGTCTGTCTGCATTCAAAATATGTGACCAAGGAGAGGTATTCTGTTGGTATTTAGGTCCTGTCTAGGAAAACAGAACAAACTAGGCTAATATAGATCCCTAATAGGAGGTGTATTGGTGTTTTAGGGCCTGGTGTTATATTTCTAGTTTTGCCTTTTCATAGACAGGGATGTTACTGTTTGGGTCTGGCTGTTAGTGTGTTATGGTATTGCAGGAGCAATACACATACAGGGATGTGTGACACTAAGTCTGTTCTTGAGTTGCAGAAACAAGTAACCAGTTCTTAGGTTTATTAATCATTTACTTATCTTCATAGGTAGTACAGTGCCCCAAAATAGCCATGTTTCACTGATGGGGCTGCTTCAGGAGGGACACACAATAAGGATTCTGGGTAAAAAAACCAAACACATTCATAATAAGAACAGTTGCACATACAATAGGAAGAAGAGGCCGTTATAGTAAAATGTACATACTAAGAATTGTCCAGCTTATGAGAGAATTCCAAAAAGAGGTCTCAGAAAGTTCACCAAAATTTAAATAAAAAACAATTGAGTGCTTAGAGGTTAATGCCAAAACATAAATAAATAAATGAACCATGAGGCTTACATACTGACCTGGTGTTAACCCCATTTTAAAATATGCAGCATACTAAAAGGGTACATAAAAGCAGGACCTTAAAGAAGAAAACGAGATTGTCAGGGGCTTACTACAAGGCATGAACTACGAGGGAAATTGGAAATGTTATGTAATAAGGGGAACTAACCTGTAAAATGATCTAAGAATGATCTTAGAAAATGCTCAGGAGGCTGCAGGAACAATTTCACAAAGTTACATGTCATCTAGAAGACGAAATAATCACAGTAGAATTGGCATCTAGGAAATACTGAAAAGGAATACTAAAAAATGTAAGGATTAATGACAGATACCTTCTAAACTAGTCTGCCAAAAGAAATGCAAAGTTTGGTGGCATCAATGGCTACATGCAAAAATACAGAATACATCATTCTTAGATTGTTTTACAGGTTTTTTCCCCTTATTACACAAAATTTCTCATTTTCCTTGTAGTATATGAACTACTTTAAGGTCCTGCTTTCATGTACCTTTATGCTTCATATTTTAAAATGGGGTTAACACCAGGTCAGCATGTTAGTCTCTTGGTTCCTTCATTCATTCATTCATTCATTCATTCATTCATTTATTTATATTTTTGCACTCAATTGTTTTGTCTTTAGATTTGTGTGAACTCTCTCAAAGACTAGACAATTCTTGGTATGTGCATTTTACTGTAAAAGCCTCTTCTTCCTACTGTATGTGCCACTTTTTTTATTATGAATTTGTTTTTTTTACACAGACTCCTTATTATGTGTCCCTCTCAACGCAGCCCCATTGGCGAAACACGGCCATGTTGGGGAAGATAGGATTATTTAAACAATCGTTTACTTAAGGACTGGTTACTTGTTTCTGCATTTCAAGAACAGAGTTTAGTGTCACTCATCCCCTCCCTGCATGGTATTGCAGGAGTACATTTTTTTGCAGGGCTTTGAATTATTACATAGTGTTCCTGGTAGTGGAGGGAGTTTGTGTTGCTGTTACTGAGGCGAAACCAGAATTTGAATATTATTTTTCTGTGGTAAGGGGAAATGTCCTAGTTCTGCTCTGTTCCCTTTATTGGGGGAGTTTCTGTGAATTCAGGGTATTGTAGATCTCGAGGTGTACAGTTTATATTGGGATTCTCTCCTATCTTGTACAGATCCCAGACTTCACTCCCATATAGAAAAATCATATTGATTGGTGCTAATGAATCATTTTAGTGGTAGTTTTACTAGATGGCCAGGGGGATATATTTGTTGCATTGAAGGTCCTTCTGTCTAGAGACACCACTGATAAGCATACTCAGCACTTTGCAACAATTGTGCAAAATGTTTGTAGCCGTGCCTCCTACTTTATGAGCATGGGTGTTCTGTCTCTGCATGGATGGAGTTTGGTAAGAGGAGGCAGTGGAGAGAGTCATGGCAGAAGACCCCATCGGGATCAAACTAACAGGGTAGTTTCCCTGTCACAGGTCAATGGGAACATAGAACAAAGATTATGTAATATTTAAAAGTGAGATGTTCAATTAAGTGTTTTTACAGGATTGTCCTTGTATTTATTTATTTATTTACGGGTTTTTTATATACCGAGGCACGTTTGCAAAACATCACCTCGGTTCACAATGTAACATAACTGAGCAACAGGCTTTACAATAATAACGTTTTTTTAACAGGGAGGGGGTAAACATGGACAGGAGTAGATGATATGAGAATTATATACAAATATACATGTTGGTTTTCACAAGGGCGTTCATCAATGTAATAAGGGTAATTAGCAGGGGAAAGTAATAAGGGAGGGGAGGGGGAGTATATTCACAGTGGGTGGGAGGGGGAAGAGTAGGTAGAAAGGGCAAGAGTCAGTCGGGGGGTCATGTCGCATCTTTGGGAGGAGTCAATTCGTTAGTCCGGGTACGCTAGTTTGAACAGCCATGTTTTAAGATTGTGCTTGAATTTTTTGTGGCAAGGTTCCTGGCGTAGTTGGGAAGGCATTTTATTCCAGTGGGCAGTGCCTGTAAAGATGAATGATCGCTCTCTGAAGGTGGTGTGTTTCATGAGCTTAGGAGAGGGAGTCTGAAGTTTGGCCTGGTGATGCGTTCTTGTGGGTCTGGTCGGAGTGTGAAGCAGGAGATGTTCTGGGAACCATTGCATGTCATGGTTATGAATGGCTTTGTGTATGAGCGTGAGTACTTTATATACTATCCTGGAGGTTACAGGGAGCCAGTGTAGTGATTGGAGGACGGGAGTGATGTGTTCGTGACGGTGAGTATTGGTAAGGATGCGTGCAGCAGCATTTTGTAATAACTGTAGTGGTTGTAGAGTACTTTTTGGTAAGCCTAGGAGAATAGCGTTGCAATAATCAATTTTGGACAGGATCATAGCTTGCAGTACTGTGCGGAAGTCAGAGGAATGAAGAAGAGGTTTGATTCTCTTCAAGGTGTGGAGTTTGAAGAATCCGCTTTTTATGGTGGCCGAAATGAATTTTTTGAGGTTAAATTGGTTATCTATCATAATTCCAAGGTTACGGACTTGTAGGGTAGGAGGGCAGCTGGGGGGTGGGGGAGAGATTGCGTGAGGGGTTGTTAGGAGGAGAAAGAATGAGTAGTTCTGTTTTGTTAGTGTTGAGGGCAAGGAAATTTTCGGAAAGTAGTTTATTTATCTCAGATAGTGCAGCGTTCCAAATCTTCATTGCATTTGTAATGGAATCACTAATGGGAATGAGTATCTGCACGTCGTCAGCATATATAAAGTGCTGGATACCCAGTTTAGAGAGGAGATGGCAGAGGGGGAGGAGGTATATATTAAAGAGTGTTGAAGAGAGGGATGATCCCTGTGGTACTCCTTGAGATAGTTTGACAGGGTTGGATTTGTTACAACCAATTTTTACACTGTAGCTTCTGTCGCTAAGGTATGATTGGAACCATAGTAAGGCTGTGCCAGCAATGCCAATTTCCATGAGTCGTTTGATGAGTGTGAGGTGATTGACGGTGTCGAATGCTGCAGATATGTCTAACAGTGCAAGTATGTAGGATTGTCCGTTGTCCATGGCTTTAAGTATGGATTCTGAGAGTGTGATGAGTAGCATTTCAGTGCTATGGTGTTTGCGAAAACCATATTGGGATGTGGAGAGTATGTTGTGTTCATCGATGTATTCGGTGAGTTGTTTGTTGATAATCTTTTCCAGTATTTTGGAGAGGAATGGGAGGTTTGATACTGGGCGATAGTTAGCTAGTTCATTGGGATCCAAATTAGTTTTTTTAAGGGTAGGTTTGATAATGGCATGCTTGAGTTGCTTCGGGACTTGGCCTAGGGTAATGGATTTGTTCAGGATGTTTGCGATGTGTTTGGCTGTGGTAGCTGGGCTCGTGAGTAGTATGTTGGTGGGCAGGTTGTCTGAGGGGTGATAGGCCGGTTTGATTTTTTTGAGGGTATTTTCAATTTCTAGTGCAGATGTGTTTTCGAATTTCAGTAGTGAAGAGTTTGGGTTCTTTGTGTGTGGGTGTGATTGTATGCTTTGATTGGTGTAGTCTATTGGGGTGTTTTTGGTTGCTGATGGGTTCGGGGGGCCAGAATGAGCTGTGAAGCGTGCCATAATGGTTTCCACTTTAGAAAGGAAGTAAGATGCTAGATTCTCGCATTTTTTGTAGTTGGAGGGTGAGAAGGGAAGCTGCCAAATGTGATTAATTATCAACATCTTGGAGGGGTTAGAGAGGAAGGAAGGGAGGGTTTATGGACCAGTGCCCCAAATCTGTTAGGCACATAGCAAAGCCTCTGAACAGGAGGTTTAATACTCTTAGGCGTGGATTTATCAAAATGCACTAAATATTGAATGCGATAAAGGCAGTCACTAATACCTATGTGGAGAGGGGAAGAGAGAGAGAGACTAGCCATAATGCCCTCATCCTAGGTTGGTATTTATATCTCTATAGGAGGCCCACCTAGTAACTCAAGGTGAGGTTTAGGTATTAGTGTAGGGGTTAGGGGCCACTTTGACATTCAAAATGAGATGTAAGAACAGAACAGTGATCTCTTGTGAAGATTTGATGACCTTCAGAGTGAGGAAACTCACCCAAAGATGAGATTTGTGCAGTGTTCTCACAACCTAGCTTGATGGACTCTCTATCTGGGTAACATCAAGCTAGACTGAGAGAACACTGCACAATCTCATATCTCTCTCTCTCTCCCCCCCTCCCCCTCCCTCCTTAACACTAATGAAAGTGTAGTTAAAGCCGTGCAATACAGCTTCGCAAAATTGTTAACCCAGCCCACTCAGTCACAAATCACACCCCTCCCTTTTTTCTGATTTTCATGCGTTAAGGCGTTTTCGCATGCATTAAAGGGGTTTAACTCATGCGAAAATGCCTTATAGCAATTTGATAAATGTCTTAGTCTGGCCAGAAGTTGGGTGGCATGGCATTATACCCCATATTGTACAGGTTCTCAGTCTCAGTGTTCGTCTCATGGCTGAGATCTCCAATTTTATCTTGGCATAAGAGACCGGGGGGGGGAGAGACAGTGTTCTTTTGTTTTTTTTTCATTTTGTGTAACACATCACAAGATTCGAATTTTAAAACTTACCAGGAATGAATTACCAGGGTGTAAGGGAGCAAAAGGTTTGATAAGCTCCAGAAACATAGCCAAGGGTTTAAGAAGCAATGAAGCTTTTTTGGAAGACGAAATTCAGGGAAATACAGTCTGTCAGGCTCCCAGCCTTGAAACTAAATATGATTTCTGGTTCTTAGCTATGGTCTTACAGTTTTTGGGTAGCATGGCTTACAGACAGCAATCCAGAATCAGCATGTAACCCCAGTGGAAGCACCTGGAGAACACTAGGCTTCTAAATAGAAACAACATTTAAACAAAGTATAACAATCCTGCAAAGCTTCCCACTACCAAAATAAAAGAGCCCTGCCAGGATTTCTTAAACCAGGAAAAACTTCCCTCCCTTTCCTGTGAAATAAAATTTGCCACACCCGATTTGGCAGCGGCTGTGCTGGAGACTTTCTCCACTTTCACTGACCAAGGAAGAATGGTTTCTGGGAGACTCTGCACCCTTGACCTGCTCCTTTTTCTCTCTGCCTGCTTGATTACATGAACCACACTTCCGTCACTTGCTTGGAAGGGAGTGCTTGCTCTGTCACACCGCACTAGTCTCACAGACTGGAGTACAATTTCCATTAGATGGAATCCAAATATAATCCCCCTGGACTGAGGTCACCTTCCCAGCCCAGGAGAGCACTGGATTCGCTCAAGCAGGGTGGAGGAAAAGAGTTTCTCTGAGTCCTGTGGCATGGAGGCAGGATATTTCTGCAAGACCAAACCTTCAAAAATAGAACACAGTCCAGACCAAGGGTGTGCTCCAAAGAGAAAGTTTCTTGCACAAATAACCAGTTTCAACCAGTACAATAAATAGTCAACAGCAAAAAAATAAAAAAAAACAACAGCATTGTCCAGATACAAGATTATATATTTAATATTCCTTCAAAATTATTCTCCTCATCAGCAGATCTTGTGCCATATAAGCCTCTGCAACCCTTTGCTCTCTGCTTTTTCCTTCACAGGTTCTCTGCTGTTATCCAGAAGAAGGTACAAAGTGTCTCATGCTCTTTCTCACCATACTCACAAGTCCAGTAGATGACCTGTGAAAATCCTCCCATTTCTTTCTAGTAGAAAGTGTAATACATTGGTACAAGTATGAATACACAGGACCCCAGAAGCAGGCTGAGCTCCCTAGTCTCAATGCATGGATGAAACGATGGTACAGGGAAGAGGGCTTTAGATATATGAAGAAATGGGGAAAATTCTGGGGAAGGTGGAGCCTGTTCTGTCGGGATGGGTTCCACCTTAAGCATGGTGGAACCAGGCTGCCGCACAACCTTTTAAAAAGGAGATAGAGCAGCTTTTAAGCTAGAAGCCGGCAGTTGTTCTGAAATTCATGGTTCGAAGGGAGGTATCTTCCAAGGATACCTACAAAACAGGGAAGTTAGAATATCCCAGTAGAAAGGTTGTGGCTAAGGCTGAAGTAGTCCCATCACAACAAGTGCAGAAACATGTCACATAGTCCAATTTTCAAATGAACTTTTTATTTTTACATAACTGGCAACTCCACAGTTATCATAAGAATAATTCAGAGGGTCCCCCGACACGGACCCGTGATTCGCCGAGGCTGCGTCGGGAGGGACAGGCAATATTTTAATGAAATCTGAAAACAAAACGTTAAAGTGGACTATAATACCGACATCCTTATAATTTAAATGTACAGAAAAAAGCTTTTTACATACCAAAGTCATTTCATGAACATATTTCCAGGGAGCGCGTACATCAGTTCTACGAGAAGGTTTTAACAATCACAAAAAAGGCACCAAAATTGACGGACCAATCAGCACATGGGCGAACAGCCAATCAGTGTCAAACCAATCAAAATCAAGTAAAATGAACCCATTCTAGTTCTTTATTGAGTCCGTACGGTGTAACAGTGAAAAATTACCTCCACGATTTGAACAAATAGGGATTTCTAACACAAAAAAGTATAAATCAGCAATAATATGTGAAAAACGGACCCAATGATCCACCAGTGGTGCATTTTCACGTAACAAATTCAAGTTAGATTTATGTTCGATGATCCTAGTTTTTATCTTCCTTATGGTCTTCCCTACATATAGCTTCTGACAGGGGCAGCGAATGATATAAATAACGCCTGCTGAATTACAGTCAGAAGAATCCCTTAATGTATATTTTTTTCCGGGTACCTGGGTGTTCAAAGGACGATATAATACTTGTATGTGGGCATACAGAGCACTGTCCACAAGGTTTGTGTATACATGTTTCCAAACCAGATGACCATTTCGTATACAAGTCAGACTGTGTCAACATATCTCACAGATTCATGCCTCTCCAGTATGTAAAACATAAAGGGCCTTGAAACATATCCTGAAGCAACGAGTGCCAGTGCTTCTGTATAATACGGGTTATAGAAAAGCTTAATGGAGAGAATGGTAATATACAATTCGTTGTAATATCTGACTGCTGGTTTTTAGGCAAGAAAAAATAATCCCTATTCACAAATAAAGCACATTTATAAGCTTGCTTAATCACATTCAAAGGGTACCCTCTTTCCTTAAACCAAGATACCATCGCCTTAGCTTTAGACATAAATTCTGACTTTGAAGAACAGAGCCATCATAACTGCAGGAATTGGCCAGTAGGGATATTAGTCTTAAGGGCTCTAGAGGGCCAGCTATCAATGATAAGCAGAGTATTATGGTCTGTTTCCTTCCTAAAGATCGTAGTTGAAAAAGTAGAGTTGTCAATAGACACCAGAATATCCAAGAAGGATATTCGAGCAGGGTGAATATTAAAACAAAACTGTAAATGGGTATTACATTGGTTTAGCCACTTTAACATAGTCCGCTTTTATGTTTTGTTTTCAGATTTCATTAAAATATTGTCTGTCCCTCCCGACACAGCCTCGGCGAAACACGGGTCCGTGTCGGGGGACCCTTTGAAGTATTCTTATGATAACAGTGGAGTTGCCAGTTATGTAAAAATAAAAAGTTCATTTGAAAATTGCACTATGTGACATGTTTCTGCACTTGTTGTGGTGGGATTGTTATTACTAAGTGCAGCTTATGCTCTGTTTGCTATAAGGCTGAAGTAGACCAGATAAGTGTAGAGAGAGAGCACACAGATGTGAATGACTCTACCCTACTTGTATCATTTCCTAATAAGCTTGTGAATACAAAATAGAATTAAAATTACAAATAAATAAAAATACTTTAAAATGTCTGTCTGCGAATGCCAGAAATTTAAATAGTAAGATTGGTGAATTAGAATGCATGGCATTATGATAATCCCACTAAAAACTTTACTAATCCCAGTGCTACCCAGTGTGTGTGTGTGGATTGGATAGCACTCATGCTTTGGGGATATTTATTTATTTTTTATTGTATTAACAATGATTTTCTATTAAAATATCTTTTGTAAACAATGAATAAATAAAATTCAAATATTTTTTATATATTTTGTGGCACCATTTTGTATATTAAATATTCAAAAGAACTGCTTCAACCATATGTAACACTCATTTACAATTCACACACAACACTGGTTTACTTCTAGAAGGATCCAAAAAGTATGTATATATGTATGTGGCTAACAACCAGACCTCATACACTTTAACAAGAGCGTGAAGATATACTGCTCTTGGTGTTCATTACCACATATATTGGAAAACTTATGTGTATTGTGGTTATAATCATTGGTCATTGGTTGTGAAGCTTACTTGTGTACCATTTTTCATTATTTTCTCATTTTTGGTTTACTATGCAGTTGTTTGCTTCACTCCGGTGTTCCGGTATAGAATCTATGACATTCAGCTGTGAACAGAAATAACAAGCGTTATTCAAGATAAGTACTTCCCACGGTATTTTATACTTTCTCTAAAAGAGTCCAACAACAAAAAAACAAAAAATTAGAAAAGGAGAAAAATGAGAAAATAATGAAAAATGGTACACAAGTAAGCTTCACAACCAATGACCAATGATTATAACCACAATACACATAAGTTTTCCAATATATGTGGTAATGAACACCAAGAGCAGTATATCTTCACGCTCTTGTTAAAGTGTATGAGGTCTGGTTGTTAGCCACATACATATATACATACTTTTTGGATCCTTCTAGAAGTAAACCAGTGTTGTGTGTGAATTGACCATTTTGTATATGTCATGCAATTGCATTGGTGCCTTATTTTGTTACCTTCTATGTAGCATTACAGAGGTGGTTTCATTTATGAGGACATAGACATTATAGGGCAGCCATTTCAAAGACATGGTGGAAGGTGGATAATCAATGGGATATTGATAACAGGATATAAGAACATAAAAACATGCCATACTGGATCAGATCAAGGGTCCATCAAGCCCAGCATCCTGTTTCCAACAGTGGCCAATCCAGGCCATAAGAACCTGGCAAGTACCAAAAAACTAAGTCTATTCCATGTTACCGTTGCTAGTAATAGCAGTGACTATTTTCTAAGTCAACTTAATAGCAGGTAATGGACTTCTCCTCCAAGAACTTATCCAATCCTTTTTTAAACCCAGCTACACAAACTGCACTAACCACATCCTCTGGCAACAAATTCCAGAGTTTAATAATGCGTTGAGTGAAAAAGAACTTTCTTCGATTAGTTTTAAATGTGCCACATGCTAACTTCATGGAGTGCCCCTAGTCTTTCTATTATCCGATGTGATAGGGCAGATTGGAGGAGTTACGCTTATGTAAAAGATAGCATAGAATCAAGCATGATAAAAATTCTGCAGGAAACAAAATGCACTGTGGAATCCTCATGGATAGAAATTTGATGTGTAATGGGTAAGAATAAGGCAGTGTGGGTATACTACCAGTCACTTGGCCAAAATTAAGAAGCAGACATCGAAATCTGGTTGAAATTAAAAAAAAAAATACATTTGGCAGCATTTTAATAGGAGATTTCAATTACCCCAGTATTCATAGGGTGAGTGTCTCATCAGGACATGCTAGAGACTTTAGGTTTCTATAGGTTATAAATGACTGCTTCATGGAGCAGCTGATCCTAGAACCCATGAGAGGGATATCTCATTTAGATCGTCCTCAGTTGAACACATGACCTGGTGCAAGAGGTTACTGTGGTGGGGCCTCCAAGCAATAACAATCATAATGGAATCAAATCTGACATGACTACTGGAGTGAGAACATTAAGTAAAATTACTGGAATTGAACCTGGGATTTTAGGCCTCATAGCTTTGTTTCCTACAGGCTAAGTCCCAGTTCCAGCTTCCTGTAAATGTATTGCGTGTGTACATCTGTTGTAAAGAGACAACAAAAAGTGAGAATTGGTGCTTAATATCCTATTTTCCAGTTGGTATCATTCTATAAACTAGTAAAGACTGATTATAAGGGATTGTTTTTTTCCTGAGAATCTATTGTCCAGAGACTTTGTGTGTGTATGGAATGCTCTCATTTGAAAAGGACTAATGGATTGCAGTCATGCATAGTTAAGAAATAATGCACCACAGTGCCTTTCACATTGCTATATAGTAATTCTTGTTTTCAGTAAACTGCTTTGATAGTTGTAGGGCTCTTCTTTGTGAAGAGAGAAGCAATGTGGGCACATTCATTTCTCAAGAAAATTTATAGAAGAATTGGTCTACACCTGTGTAAAACATGCCAAGACCAAAATTCTTATCATACTTGTTTTTACAGAATATCTAACTTGGTTGTCTGGTAAAGGAAAATGAGAAGGAGAAAGGAGTTAATGAAAAGCCTACTTGTTCCAGTAAATAGTTTTCGGGGGCCCAGGTTTAAATCCCAGCCCCACAACTCACTCTGAATTTAGACCAAGTGGCCTATGTGCTAAAATCATCTGTCCTGATTTTATCATGCTTTTTCACACGTGCCCATAGTATTCACAAATATGTATGAAGTTAATGTACAGAGCTCTAGCATTGTCATTTAGGAGGGATTTGCACAGAAAAAAAAAATTGGTTTGTTTTCTTCATTCTGGTTTGTTTGGCTTTTCCATTTGGAAATTTTTTTTCTTTCAGATTAGGGCCAAAATATTATTCATGTATTTGTGTCATTCAGCCATTTTTTCCATTAAACTAAATAGGGAAGCAATGCATCCTATTTTGGACTCTAAAATTGGAATTTTCTGCCCAAGTTTAGTGAAACTGGATTTGCAGGCAGACATTAACAGCAGAGGGAAAAGCACTCCAAGACATCATGAATGGGGTGAAGTGGCACCAAGAGCGGCATGAATAGCCCAAGATATTGTGATGGAGCAAATCAACCCAAAACAAGAGGCATCGATCAACAGTGGCAAGAACACCCCAAGGCACTATAAAAGAAGGACAATGAGCACCCTCAACACTGACATGAAGACCCCCAAGGCAACAAAATAGCAGCAAAGCAGCACCAACAGAGGCATGAATACCCCTAGGCACTGTGAGAAGGGCAAAACATCTGTAGCAAGAACACCCCAAGAATTCCAAAGAGGGGCAAATGGCACCAACATCAGTGACAAGATGACCCCCAAAGGTTGGCAAGAAGGGAAAGGTCACAACAATGATCTGACCAGAGAAAAGCCTGGCAAAGATCTATAGTGGTCCTGATGTGCAAATTGGTTCTTAGTCCTGGGTATAGATCAAAAGACTAATTGAACCATCTGGAAGCCCGAAGACTGTGAACTTTCTATCCCTGGGCAGAGTGAAGCCAGACAAAATCTTTGGAGGAGGTCTGCGATAGGAATGTGCGGGCAATTTTTATATTTTTTAATGTGGTTTTCTTTGTATTTATTTTAATTCATTTTTCAGGACTATTTTCTACATTTTTTTTGTTTTGGGGGTTTTTTATTTCTTAATTATTTTTTTTGTTTTCACCAAAAAACATGCATTATTTGCAAATAGTGTGTGCTATTTGCTAAAAGTGCACAAGATGCACAAATATAGATGAATACCGAAAGCCTGGCATGCACCAAAACTGGAAGATACACAAGTATGTCCAGCCAGCACATGCTGAGTGGATTTTAAAAGCTACCTATGTATGTACATATCTCCTGGTATGCACACAAGTGAGAGCACAAAAGGGGTAGGGCATGGGCATTAGAGATGTGAATCGGGCTTCGGACGATATTTTCAAAATCGTCAGAAAATGGGGGCTCCCCCAAAACGATAGGAAAACCCCATGATATTGCCATGGGGGTTCTCTTATCATTTTGGGGGAGGGCGGGAAAATCGGCACACAAAAATAACCCCTAAACCCACCCCGACCCTTTAAAACTAATCCCTTAGCTCCCCCCACCCTCCTGACCCCCCCCCCAAATAAAACTTTTTACAGGTACCTGGTGGTCCAGTGGGGGTCCCTGGAGCGATCTCCCGCTCCTAGGCCATTGGCTGCCACTAATCAAAATGGCGCCGATGGCCCTTTGCCCTTACCATGTGACAGGGTATCCGTGCCATTGGACGGACCCTGTCACATGGTAGGAGCACTGGATGGCTGGCGCCATCCAGTGCTCCTACCATGTGACAGGGGCTGACCAATGGCACCGGTAGCCCCTGTGACATAGTAAGGGCAAAGGCTATCTATGCCATTTTGAATACTGGCAGCCGATGGTCCGAGTGCAGGGAATAAATAACAGATACCTATATGTCAATAAATATAAAAATAAATATGAATAAAACAATGGTTAAACAAGGAATGGTTAAAAAGGAATGACTACCTGTTGAAGTTGGTGGTATCTGTTAGCATTAGATTCAACTGGCATTTAATATCTTAATGGGAGCTTAAGGTTGCTGATATTTACAACTATTTTTGATAAGGATCAACAAAATGTGACCACAGTGTTATAACAGTATAGCTATGGGCTAACTACATTTTCTCTTTAAATCATTCCTGTTATCATTTATCATGATTTAACTATTAATGTCTGTGTGGTGTATATATGTCTATATCTGTTTATATGTATTTGGTTATATCTATTATGTTGTTTTTATATTAGCCCCTGAAGCAGCTCAAAATTGAGCGAAACTCGGCCTGAGCCGGGCATTTTTTCAATAAAGTTCACTTGGTGTCTACCGATCCTCTCTGTTTGGTCGCTACTTGTAATAGACTGTGAAAGGATAAAGCCCAGGACCTAGGAGACTGTTCTCCTGCCTACGGGGAATCCTGGAGAACCTGGGGCTAATGGATTGTATAGAGAGTGAAGGTATTATATTCCCAGGATTTACTGTGTGCCTTTGGACTTCAGCCTAGGGGTTACAAGGATATGTAACCTCCTTTTGGGGCACATAAAATGAGAGAGATGCCTGTTTGAGTTAAACATCTGTCTCTCTGTGGGTTCAAAAACAAAAATGATTGAGTAGATAGTAGAGTGGATCTGGTACAGAGACAAGGGCTATATCTCTTATACTGGATGGGGAAAATATAACATGCTTTCTTTCCCCACTATGACCTATCTAACTGCACAGTTGCACCCCACTCATCAGTTGGTTGAAAGTTACCTCATACAAACCCACACTTTGGGAATAATTCTGGGGTGTCCCACAGACAGAATAAAAATTCCTAAAAAATCACTGATTTCTCAGGATGTACAGGTTTCCAACAGCATTAGTTGCAGCAACAATGACAAAAAAACCCACTTTTCCTCCAAACCTTTACTTACATAGCATAGTACAGAAAATACCTCCTACTCTTCCTCAGTTCAGATGAGATTCAGTATCCCATTTAATATTTTATTGGATTCATGAATTACCTAATTCTAGCTGATGAACATCAAAGAACATACATAATAATAAATAACGAAAGTAATAGCATATATTTAAAAGGCTAAAAACAAAGTAAAATAAGCAAAAACAAACTAAAACAAATGCATAATAAAATAAGCACAGAGTAGTAATAGGAGATAAAAACATAAATTAAAAGTAACAAATTTTAAACAAAAATATTTTGAGGAGAGCCTTGCAGGTTTTAATTGAATCGCACCAACGAATCTCAAAAGGAAGAGAATTCCAGAATTCTGGGCCAGTTACAGAGAGAGAGCATTCACAAGTGGTGTGTAAGCATGCGACTTTAGGAGATGGAACATCTAGAAGACCTCATTGAGAAGAGCGCAAAGACCGAGAGGGTTCATAAAATTTTAAAATTGCATTTGCCCATGGGCAGGAGTTGTCATTGAGTAATTTGTAAATGGTCATGCCAAGTTTAAATTTGACTCTTTCAGAAATAGACAACCAGTATAGTTCAATCAGAACGGGAGTTTTATGATCAGAACGCTTTAAGCCTGAGATGAGGCGTGCTGCTGAGTTTAACAATAACCAAATAGGGCGTAGAGTGGAAAAGGGAAGACCAATATAGAGGCTATTGCACTTACAGAATTCTTCTTAGTCATAGTCCCATCAGTTCAATTCACTCTCTTTCCAATTAATTTTCATAAGGCTTTTGTCCACAATCCTCCTTGGTTGCCACCATTCAGGAACAGCAGTAGTTCACTTCTCTACAGGGCTGACTCTGTATGGGTTCACAGCCCAGGAAAAATATGCCTGAGTGGGGTCCCCCTCCTCCTGAAGCTTGAAAAGCAGGCAGGAGGCAGGGGTGTAGGTCATATGTTCTCCTACCCCCAACCCCCCTGAAGGTGGAAGAGCAAACCGGATCATGGCCATGAAGAACATAAAGAACATCCCAGTGGGAGGAGGGGATAGAGAGGAGCAACAGCATCTGGCTAGTCAGAAAACCCAGAAGCAACTATGGAAGCAAAGGGGCAAATAATACACTTTGCTGCTTTGAGCACTACCATATATTGACCCAAATTACTCTCCCACTAGACTATTTCCCTTGCACCATTACTTAAAGGAATATACCAAGATCCTTTAATAAACATCTACCACTGTTGTTAAGGAATGTTTGTTATGAATGTAAAGTATGTTTAAAATTCAGTTTGTTCTTGGCTTTATTATTGACATTTGTGTTTTAATTCTGAAAAACTGTATATTTTTAAAATTGTAACCTGCTTAGAACAGAAATTGACATAGGCGGATGTGGGTACAAGTGATTCCCTCAGGCCTGGAGACAAGCTAGTCTGATTCCAGCCTTTCTTAAAGCACTTACCTTTATTACAGCTTCATAATCACACAACAGTAGACTGTCTTCCATTCAGAACAGTGTACTCTCTTTTCTTACAGTTCTGCTTAATCTCAGCTCAGTGTTCAGACAGTGTTATGTTACAGGAGCTGCCTTCCTCCTGAAGACCTAGGCCTGATCTGGTTATCCCCAACTGGATCCCAGCTCTTATTCCCCAGTCTGGTTACACTCTCTGAGCCCCACTTGCCCTGCAGGATCCCGTCCATAGAGCAAACTCTCCTTAGTGGATTTAAGGTGGACCAGGCTTCTAGCCTGGTCTTGCACAGGTAAATAAGGGAACACTAGGGGCACTATCTCACATACCCCTCCCCTCAGCTTGGACTCATTTGGCCAAGAATCCCTACTCATTCCTGGATCCCACCCAGGAGAGTCCAAGATATCCCATTCCCCTTCTTCTGGCTTTCCACCAGCTATGCTGGTGGAAATCTCCTAGGATTACCCTCGATAGCATCATGATCACCACCCAGTGTGCTGTTTGTGTAGTGCACATCCTCAGCCCTTTAACAAAGTCCTTTGCTGGCTCCTGGTTCAAATTCCACCCTGATGGAACTTTATGGACCAACTGGGGATCCACCAGTGCTGGTTCCTCTATAACCAACTGCTCCTGCTTCCTGGCATCTAGTATTTCTGATGTAGTGCCCCCTTCTTTGCTCATCTGCAGCCTTACTTGCTGGTGTCTCCACAGCACCATTCTCTGGGCTCTCCATGGACCCTTCCTCTGAGTTCTCCACAGTGCCTTCCTCTGGGCTGTTTGTGGTTTCCTCCTCTGTACACTCTGCAGTGCCTCCCTCTGGGCTGTGCACAGTTTCTTCCTCTGTACACTCTGGCCACTTGCCTATGCTGGTTACTGGCTCCTCCACAGTCTCACTCGCTGGGGTCTCCACAGCACCACCTTATGGGTTCTCCATTGTGTGTCTCGCCTTTCCATGCTCTCTCTCTCTCTGGGCTTCTCATTGGAGCACTCTCTGGACTCCTGGTAGTGTTTGGGCAATCTACAGGGTTTTTGTCAGGACCATCTGTAGTGCCAACTTCTGATTTCTCAATTCTGCCCCCTCCTGGGCTCACCGCAGCCTCTCCTCCTGGGGGTCTTTGCCAGATCTCACTGAGTACCTAGTCAATCTCTGCTGCAGGCACCTTTATCTCTGCCACTGTCTGCACCCATCCATCTCCCTGCTCAGCCAGGGCAGCAGAGAGAGGCTTTCTGACTTCCCAGTCTTGGCTTGTCTCAAGCACCCATGCCTCCAGCCTCAGGTTTTCTCTTTCCTTCGGCTCTGGAGAGCTGGGAACTCCTATCAGCCAGATGTACATGGCTGTACTCCTTCCCTGAAGAGCAGCTTGTTTGCTGGAAGAGGGCTCCACCCAGTTTCCATTCACTGCACTCAGCCCACTCTAGCAGCTTTTCCAAGGCCATACCCTGTTCAGCACAGCCCTGCAGCACTTCTTTTCTTTTTAAAGGCAAAAAAAAAAAAAAGTAAAAAAACAACAACCTGCAAAACCAGCATTACCTAAATCACTTTTAATCCCTATCTACCACCAGCCAATCTTCTCTTTTTAGCCAGTACAAACCTAAAACTTCCTGGCTGTCCCTGCAACAAGCCCACTCACAGTTTACCTTAAATTTTTGAACTTTGGATTGTTTTTCTTCAGTGCAGCTTCTGAGCCACACCCTTTACAAGCCACTGTGCTCTGTGGATCTCTGCACAGGCTCTCTGTGTTCTGTACTATATTTGGAACCACAGGTACTCTTCACAACTCTCTGTACTCCAAACAATTTCTTTTCTGTACAAAGGTTTAGAAAAATCCCATGTATGTCACCATATGTGGTAACGAGTGGTGATTCCCACAGGCCTGGAGACAAATTAGTCTGATTCTAGCCTTTCTTAAAACACATCTTTATTATAGCTTCACATCACTCAACAGTATACTGTCTTCCCTTCAGAACAGTGTACTGTCTTGACTTTCAGTTCTGCTTTGTCTCAGCTCAGTGTTTGGACAGTATTATGTTACAGGAGCTGCCTTCTGGAGACCTGGGCCTGGTCTGGTTTTTCCCACCTGGATCCCAGCTCTTATTCCCCAGTCTCTGGTTACACTCTCTGAGCCCCACTTGCCCTGTAGGATCCTGCCCATAGAATATGCTCTCTTTAGTGGATTTAAGATGGACTAGACTTCTGCACAGGTAAAATAGGGGAACAATAGGGGCACTATCTCACAGCGGAATATAAACATTTTAAAATAAATAAAATGACTCATCAGCGTAACACACAAGTATAGGTTAAGTTACATCCTTTAAAATTTTCTCAGGGAAAAATTCCTATTAACAAGGGCCTGATTTGGAACCTCTGGCACAGGTATAAGAGTACATCTGAAGTGGATAAACAGGAGGCATCACTGCCACAGAGGGCTTAAGTGTTTATTGTTTGAAGCCCTGATGTAATAAAGTTATGCTAGGCTCTGCACACATATCAGCATGTGGTACTGCATACTTTTGTGGGCAGAACTTTACTTCTGATGTACTAAGGAGTTTTATCCACAAAAAATGTGTGCACAAATGTGAATAAAAATGTACAGAAAGCACATAATATTCTTTTATGCAAAGCCCATTCTAAGGCATCAGCTATTGCTCCCTGCTGCAGAGAAGTGTGTGGGTTAAGTTCCAGATTTTGATATGTTGAAAAAGAGAGAAAACTGTGGGCCATCGATCCCCAATGAATAAAAGTAAAGGAGCGAGCCTCCTGCTTCTGAAGAAGGACTATGGAGCCAATGTAGGTCATGGGCAATTTTTTATGCTTACAGAACAAAAACAAGGCAGCTCTGCTAAAACAGGACAAAACCAGAAGAAAATATTTTTATTGGATTTATGACATCCTTGGGTTTATAAAAGTATTTAGCACAATGACCTATCCATGATTGCATATAGATATATTTCTAAGTAAGCAATAGCATTCTCTCCTCTAACTGCTTTTTCTTCATTAAATCCTCTTCATGCGTGCATACCACAAGAAATCAGGGAATACTATTGTGCCATAAGCTGAGTCATTACTGGTTTTTGAAGGCAGAAAGCAAAACACTAATATAAAGGTCAAAAGTCCTCAAGAGGAGCTGAAGCCATGCAGTCTTAAAGAAGCAAAAGGAGAACTTCAGCAGTGACCCTAGTAAAGATAAAATAACATGTTCTTTTCTCCTAAAAAATAGCCTCCTTTCAACAATAAACATCATTAATGGTCTAATATTGTCTTAAAGCCCTGGGTGCTGATGGTTAATACCTTAATTAGGAATTGTTTAACCAATTAAAGATTCTGCCCCAGCAGTAAATCCCTCACCTTTCCTTGTGCTGAAGAAGGTAGTGTGCAGTTTTGTTGGCTAGGAAATTTAATCTGCTTCTGATCCAGAGATAAACAGAAGCTCCCAAAATTTTAAACATTTTGTTAATTTTAAGCCAATTAAAAGGGCTAAATTCAAATAAAGAAAATGTTAGAAACTAGCCAGATGTCAGATTTGTGGAAAACTCGATTTCCCCCCTACTCAGTACATGAAGTCAGCTGTGACCCCCTACAAATCTGGTCTGATTTAGAACAGTGCTCTGCTATACACGTTAGAAATAACCATATTCTAATTTTTCAAGCAATGCAAAATGTGCTCACCAGATGTACAGAATGTAAGACAATATTATACGACCACAAAAATGTAGTGGTAGCCATAAGTATGAGCTCCAGCAGAATTTTCTTTCTTTGTATGTGTGTGTGTAGAGAGAGAAATATAAACAGGTGCTTCCTTTTGCTAACATAACCCCTGCTTGTTGCTTACTTTGGTTTTCCCCAGTGAAACCTGTGCAGGCAAAACTAGTGGTTTAGCCAGTTGCCTTGACATAGTCAAGTGAGTTTCTATTTTATGGAACAGCTTTCTAGCAGAGTTGTAGACTTTTGTGTTCAAAGAGGAGGAGCCAGAATGGAGTTCTTGCTCCCTTGATGAATGACATAAATCTCTGGAGAGGAATAAACAGAACATCCAGATGGACTCTTCTTACCAGAGGATCACTGTGAAGTAGTGCTTCAAAGGTTAGGAGTACCATTAGATTGCCCCCATTAAGGAAGGAAGCACGACTTGAAGCCAGAGTGGTTGCTCGCATAGTCCCTGAAGAGTTCCCAACTAGATTTTATTTAATAGAGTTTATTTATTTAAAAAGTTTTGTATTTTGCTTGTTATACCATTCTAAGCAGATAGCAAATTAAATGTACACAACGGTGAGTAATAACAAAACAAACAGAATAAACATGACACAACCAAATAATAAAATAACAAAACATCTCAAGAGAATGCCTGATAAAAGAAGTAAGCCTTCAATTTTTTTTTTAAACAGCATGTAGTTGAATTGCTGTACCCAGAAATCTGAGATCTGAAACACATTGGCTGTGGGCTGTAATACTGTGTAAATAATTCATGGAAAAATAAACGAACAGTTTTGAAATTTCTTGTTTAGAGTTAATTGCTTAAATTTGCACTCGTAGTCATAAAGATGAATTCATGCTACACAGTGACCTCCACTTCTAAACCTAATAGACCAATGTCGAAAGAACCCAATAGCCTTATAAAGAGAGTTACTCCAAGCAGCAATGTCACATACATGTATTAGTGTCATTAGAAAAGGTGCACATTGCCAGTCCTCGAGGGACACATTAGGGTTGGCTTCCTATATACCTACACTGAACATTTATGATGAACATTCATGAGGCATATTCACATATATTTGGTCTGATTTACATAATTTGGTTTCCCTAAAATTCAGACCTATAATCCTCTTGGGTTTAGCATCTGTTCTCCCTCTGTTAGAGAATTTTGATTCCAGGGTTGCATCCAGATTTTCCCTTCTCTGCAGCTTCTGAAGGTAGTCCCTTGCCTGCTACAGGGAGTGCCCTTGGAAAGTGAGATTTATATACCGAACCTTGGGCTCACAGTTCACTGTGGAGAAACATGTGTCTTACATAGATACTATGGACAAGATTGTCTTAGATTTTGCTGAGATGGGGTAGCCCATGTATTATTATTATCTAAAAAAGAAAGCAGAAACTTGGCTGCCCCTAAATTATTTTAAAAGCTAATTCATTCACCCTTATCTTTGTGCCTGTCCCTTTGCTTAGAATGAGGAAGGAGAAGCTGAAAGAATAACACAGGTTTATTGAGGAGCTAAGGCTTCCATTGACAGACAGAAGTTTCTGCAACATGCAAGCAACAGTGAAGCTCATGTGCAGTTAATTAGAAGTCCGAACAAGTGTGCTACCTTGATACAAGAAGTATAGTCTGTCAATGAAAGCTGACACTACTGAAAAGAATTTGTTTTTGTAAAGCTTCTTTGAAAAGAAATATTATAAAGAAGTTACACAAAGGAGCTTCTTTAAAGATTTAAGATTATCATTCTACCTAATGTCAATGTCAGCACTGTTCACTGCCATGTGGGTGAAAATGGAGGGGGTTTGGAGGGGAGTTTCAGCTATTACTCAGCTGTGACACCTAAGGGCTAGGCCTTTGGATGCATGCATACTGGGTTCAGGAAGGAGATTTTGGGGCCGATGCAATACAGTGCGCTCAGCCTAGCGCACTGTTTAACCGGCAGTTGTACGTGGGTTGTAGAGACGTTACCTAATCCCCTTATGCAATAAGGGGATTAGCGCCTCTACAAGGTGCGTCCAACACGGATCGAAACTAATAGAGCTCATCACATGCAAATGCATGTGAATGAGACTATTAGCTATTCACTCCAAATGCAAAAAAAAAAAAAAAAAGTGCGTCTAGGACACACATTTTTGCACTCAGAAATTAACGCATGCCGAGAGCAGGCATTAATTAGGGGTGTGCATTCGGATTGACCGCATTAGTAAAACGCAACTCATATTTTTTTTTTACTTAAAAAATTGATTCGACATAAACGATCGGATTTCCCACATATCGAACATAGATATGTTCGATATGTGGGAAATCGCGATTGTTGAGCCAAAATAAAAATATAAACCCCCTCACCCTCCTTAATCCCCCCCCCCCCCCCCGACTTACCACAACTCCCTGGTGATGGAGCGAGGAGTGAGGACGTCATTTCTGCAATCCTTGGCGAGAAGCATGTGACGTCGGTGGCACGTCGAATGACGCCGGCGTCACGTGATTCCCGGCTCGTTCGCGCCGGACGGCTCGTTCGGCCCAAAAAGAACTTTTGGCCAGCGATATTAAGTAGGAGGAACAAATCTTTGAAAAATGAAAAAAAAAACAAAACACCATCGTCCGGGTTCAGGAAACGGACGCTCAGTTAACAAGCGTTTGTTTCCTGAACCCCTGGCTGTGCGCCGATTAGGAAATCAGATGCTGATAAATTTGGCGTCTGTTTTCCTAACCGGCAGATGGCTGACCGCTCGCGGACTCTCGTTCTCAAGGACGTGCGAGGAGTGCGCAAGTGACCCTAGCGCCTCCTTGATAACGCGACCCCTAATTTAAATATTGCATGGGGCCCCCAGGAGGGGCGCCTGGGAGCATGTTAGGAAAGCATAGGGGTGTGCATTCGGTCCCTACGTATTGGCAATCCGCAACGGATGCGCCAATATTCGTTGTATTCGTGGGGAAGCGAAACGTATCGCGATTCCCTATGGATACAAAGAATTTTCGCCGAATTATTTGGCCGCCAATTTAAACAACACCCCCACCCTCCTGATCCCCTCCCAAGACTTACCAAAACTCCCTGCACTCTCACACCCTTGGTACCAGTTCAAAATGGCGCCGATAGCCTTTGACCTGCTATGTCACAGGGGCTACAGGCACCATTGGTCAGCCCCTGTCACATGGCCATCAGCGCCATCTTGTGCTCTTGCCATGTGACAGGGGCTGACCAATGGCGTCTGTAGCTCCTGTGACATAGTAAGGGCAAGGCTATCGGTGCCATTTTGGTTCCTGGCACCCGACAGCACGAGTGCAGGAGATCGCTCCCGGACCCCCAGGGACTTTTGGCCAGCTTGGGGGGGGGGGCTCCTTACCCCCCACAAGACTTGCCAAAAGTCCAGCGGGGGTCCGGGAGCGACCTCCTGCACTCGGGCCATATTGCCAGTATTCAAAATGGTGCCGGCACTACCTTTGCCCTCACTGTGTCACAGGGGCCGAGGGCCAGCGCCATTTTGAATACTGGCAGCCGCTAGCCTTTGCCCTCACTATGTCACTGACCATCAGCCCCTGTGACATAGTGAAGGCAAAGGCTAGCGCTGGCGCCATTTTGAATACTGGAAATATGGCCCGAGTGCAGGAGGTCGCTCCCGGACCTCCGCTGGACTTTTGGCAAGTCTTGTGGGGGTCAGGAGGCCCCCCCCAAGCTGGCCAAAAGTCCCTGGGGGTCCAGCGGGGGTCCAGGAGCGATCTCCTGCACTCGTGCCGTCGGGTGCCAGGAACCAAAATGGCACCGATAGCCTTGCCTTTACTATGTCACAGGGGCTACCGGTGCCATTGGTCAGCCCCTGTCACATGGCAGGAGCACAAGATGGCGCCGATGGCCATGTGACAGGGGCTGACCAATGGCACCGGTAGCCCCTGTGACATGGTAGGGCTATCGGCACCATTTTGAACTGGTACAAAGGGTGTGAGTGCTCCCGGACCCCCGCTGGACCACCAGGGAGTTTTGGTAAGTCTTGGGGTGGTCAGGAGGGCGGGGGGTTGTAGTAAATTTAATTTTAGCCTGGTAATGAATAGGATTAGATGTATAACCATATCGGGACGCCATACGGACGTATACAACGTATCTGCCACCCAACAAATACGTATCCCGAATGCAACCTATGGCATCCCTCTGCACATCCCTAGGAAAGCAGGCACTGAGTGTTCAGCACCCACTTTCAGCCCATATATATTGCATAGGTCCCATAGTCTGTAGCCTCTGATCATGGACTGTTTGACTCAGCAGATGGAAGAGAGTTTAAAATTGAGGTAGATTGGGTTAATGAAGGCTCAACAGAGGCTAGTTCCAATTTATTCTTTTTATTAGTATGGGTTTTCTTTTATGATTATTGTTTTATATTTCTTGATTTTATTGTTTGATGTTTTATGAGGAATGGTACTGTTTCTGTTTTTCCACTGATGTACTACTTACAAATTCTGGCTTGTTGAGATTTCCAGTTCAGTTTTTGTCTTCATGTTTGCATTTCTATTTTATGGTTTGTTTATTCTGTATTTGATGAGGGTCTGTCTGTGTTCTGCGACTAAGGTAAAGTATTCTGCTAGTTTCTGTGTAGGAATCTTTAGCAGCCTGACTTGTTCTGTTTTCTTAATAGCAGCAGATGTACTGTTGTGTTAGGGCCCTTATGTAATATTTGTAGTGTTGCCTTTTCATAGGTAGGGTTGTTACTGTTTCATTCTAGCAATTAATGTGTTATGGTATGGCAGGTTTGCTATAAGTTCTGAGTTTGTTTGTTTTTTGCAGGGTCTTGATTTATTACACAATGTAAGTTAGTTTGTGTTGCTGTTACTGAGGTATGATCATTATTTTTCAATGTGCGTGGTAACAGGAAATGTCTCAGTGTTCTGCTCTGCACCTTTTGTTGCTGGGAAGGATCAGAGAAAAAAGGTTGACACCACAATTGGTAAGGAAACAATATTCTTAGCTAGAATGCTAAGGTTTACTCGACAACTCCTTTCCTTTTCTGCATGTGGTATAATGACTCACATGTACCAGTCTTCACTTTCTGACTGGTTTGCGGCACTTAGGACCAGAATTACCTACCCTAGATTTGGCACACCACTTCAGAAAGGTTGCTTCTCCCTGCCTCAACGTAATAAATTGTTGATTTTTGTACTTGGAACATTTTGTATTTGTATATTGCTTAAATATTGTTTAAAACAAACAACGTAAATGGTTTAAACAATTGACTTTTTTGCATAGTCAAAGATGTGAATCTTTATGCAAAGTTATGCAAATTTTTTATATAATTGTTGCAGAATTTTGAAAAATCTTCCATAGAATTTAACTCTTGCTGCAGAATCTTGAAAAGTCTGCCACAGAAAATTGTGGGGTTCCTACTTTTGTTTCAACCTCTGGTCACAGGGCAGCAGAATATTGATTAAATTATACTGCAAGGCACATGACCTTTGATCCAATAGGTCATGAGAGCTGGATTGTGGATGATCTGACTCTTTGAGTGGATATGATTTGCTTTCCATTTCTGACTTGAGGTGTAATCTTTTCCCAATTGGTCACCCCTAGAGAGCCCAAAACACCACGAGGAAGTTTTTCTGTGGTGGGGAAACTTCCATTTCAGACAAAGGACTTGGACTGATGTTGCAACTCCATTTCTTTCTGAGACCCCAAATAAAGCTTTGTTTTTTACCTTGCGTTCAACTGAAGTATTTATTCTAAGACTCATATTACAGCTGTAATCATTTAGTTACTCCTCAGTTATTCTTATTTCCATTTCATATTATAGTCAATTCTATGTTTATTCAATATTTGTTCTGTAATAAATCTTTGAAAGTTAAGATGTGGGCAAATCTGCTTATCAAAACAGATGTCTAACTACACAGCGAGACATGCAGCAAAGACAGAAAAAAAAGCCAATGTTATTTTAAGCTCAGTTGAGGTAGGAAAGCTGCATTTATGGATTTGGAGATGTTGAAAGCATGCATATGCAAGGTTTAATGAGACTGTAAATAATATTCAAACAATCAAAGCTTTATGTACTGGGAATTTGCTGTCTAAATATGGAATATAAATTAAATAAATACATACATAAAAATATCTGATTTTATATGTATGTCATATGTTTATGACTTTAAATTCTATATATTTTATAGTATACGTGGGGAAACCACCAAATTTATGCTCACTTTACTGTTCTAGCTGCACAAGATATATTTTGGATGGGGGAGACCCTGGGATTTTCATTGGTCACAGTTACTCTAAAATGTTTTAGCTGTTTGAGTGTGTATTACCATTGAATGACCACAAGATGGCATTTATTGTGAGTAGGGTCTTTGTCATATTCTTAATGGTGTGAAAAGGGGTGACATGTTGGTCCCCTTAAGAGTGTAGGTTTAGGTTTTGGGCAGAAGATATATCCCAGGGAGGTATAAAATGGGGAGGATTTGTTGGGTGTTTGCCCTTTCCTAAATTGGAGTTTTAATGAGAGGGACCTAAAGGATACAATGGCATGGAGTAGTCAACCTGTGGGCTGGTGGGCCCAGAGACCACCCAAGTGTGCAGTGAAGCCCTGCAGAGGTTTCTTCCAAGACCATGGAGTGGAAGAAGAGTTTCCTCCCCCTGAGGAAATGTCCACTAGCAACGGGTTGAGATGGGCTGCTTCTTCCACTCAAGGAAATGGCCAGGAGGAAGGAGAAAAGGGGATGTTCTGACATGAGGAATGACCTATGAAGGTCCATAACATGGAGAAACACCAGGAGACCTGCACGTTGCTGGCTGAAATGGAGAAACCCGAGTAGAAGGTTAAGTGACCTGGGAGTTTTGAGTAGACTCTAAGACTCAAATGTTCATGTCCACATGGATGCAAGCCTGGTATTTGAAGGGAGTATTGCACTTGTTCCTTGTGTTTGGGGAGGGTTGAAAAGGCGCGTAAGGGTGCACATGTGCGTGTTTTGGCCAGTTCGCGTCCAGAGACACGTCCATTTTATAATATATGCAGGTATATGCGCACAGTTCTAAAATAGCCTGGATGCATGTCAATGTGCGCGCAATTTTAAATGGACGCGTGCATGTGCACGCAAATGCCGCTTTCATCGCATAAGTGGGGGAAATTTACAAGGTATGCGATGTCATAGGTAGTTTTCCCAGTTCATTGTCAGTTCACCCAGTGAAGGGATAGGACTTCCTAACCCCCCTAGTTCATTAGTCTCCCTTTCCCCCTGACAGCACTCACCCTTAGAAGCCCTCTGACTAGCCTAAATGTTTTTACTTACACGCCATCCCTAGCAGAGAGAAAGTTACGTGGCAGGAGATCCTGGCTTGCGCCTGTAAGTATTTACATGCACATCCCATGGCCTTTCTCCAACTCGCCCATGCCCTGCCCAGGCCATACCCAAACCCCACTCCTTTTTCAAAACTTTTAACTTGTGCACGCAGAGGGAGATATGCATGTCGATGGGTGGCTTTTAAAATCTGCTCAGCACGTGCCAGTCCAACTTATGCATGCATCTCCCGGTTTTTGTATGCGCAGGGCTTTTAAAATTTGACTTTAATTGCCTGTACTTAGTGACTGGTTTTGAAAACCAGAAATAAAGTTAAAAGTTTGTTTAACATGAGAGTGGTATGACTTTCTTTAATGCTTTATTTGTGTCTGCACAGAGAAATTGTTTTAGGGGCCAGGGTTCATAGAGAGGGAGAAGGTTGGTTTTTTCCCTGTCTCTATTCCGGGTCCACGTCGCTATCTGCATGATCCGTAATGAAACTCCAGGGAGGAAGACTTAGAACCAATGTCAAGAAATATTTCTTCACGGAGAGGGTGGTGGATGCCTGGAATGCCCTTCCGGAGGAAGTAGTGAAGACTAAAACTGTGAAGGATTTCAAAGGGGCATGGGATAAACACTGTGGATCCCTAAAAGGCTAGAGGATGGGAATAAATAAATAAGGCTTAACCGACACGGAGCGGCAGTTACTATCCTTAAGAGAAACATGGGTGTAACCTGCATGAAGCGGAAGTTACTACCCTTAAGAGAAACATGGGGGTAACCTGCACGGAGAGGCAGTTGCTACCTTGGGAAGCTTGCTGGGCAGACTAGATGGACCATTTTGGTCTTTTCTGCTGTCATTACTATTTTACTATGTAATTTTGAATCCACTAAACAAATTTGGGAGATGGACCCTTACTTTAATAGGAAAACCCTCCTCATCATTTCATGTGCCCTACGGTGGGGTTACATATAGAAAGAAACCAACCAAATTAGCATTTGTTGTTGTTTATATTTCTGAGCAATTTTTTAGAGCACTATGGATTTATGTTTTAATTTATAGCACCTTTTAAGAGAAAAGTCTACACAAAATGGTTGTTATTCACATGATGAGTTTCAGTAAAAAATAATTTGAAAGACCTTTATGGTATAAAAAATGTACGAGAATAGGTAAATATTACAAAGATATTTCTCAATGTATGATAGTGCAGAGTCAAAATTGGAAAAGTTCAGATTTCTTGTTTTCTCTGTGGTGCAGCTTTTAGTCGTCATATTGGTCCTGGAGAAAATGGACTCTTTGTGCATTGTGTATCCCTCGCTCATTGACATGAGATGGGCAAAGGGAGTTGTTATCCATAAAGGGAAAAGTGATCTCCAAGTCTCTCGTGGACAACTCCTAAGAAAACCCAGTATGCTGGATTTGTGTTCCCAAAGCCTTTTTTTTGTTCTTGGTGATAGATAGAAGTTCAATATTTACAACAGCAGATGCAGTTCTTCTGCTTCTTTGTTAGAGGGCAAGGTTTTGCAATGACGATATCTGAGCAAAAACGTCCTTCTGTTTCTCCAATTTAATCTCCATTGACATCCTATCTACTTTGTTTCTTCAGGTAGTGTATGGTTTTCCAACTACCACTGGAATACTTTTGGGTATGTGCTCCTTTCCCAAGCCAGGGTATCCAGAGGTTTGCTCTCCTATATGAAGTTTACTGACAGAGATGAATAGGTCAAGGGCTTTGTTGCTCTTAGTCTAAAGGTTTACATGGTACCATCCCAAGTACTCGGGTCATGCTGATGCAGGGATGAAAAGTTCTCCTCTTCTCTGGACTCTGCAGAATTCCTCCAAACTTCTTCCATATTTCTTAAGAGAAAAGACCAGGACCAAAATTTAGGTTCCAACCAAGCTCCCACTCTTCTCAAGAGAAAGCTCAAGACTCAGACTTTCCCTGTAGGGGTCTCTGCATGCCCTTTAATGGCAGAAGCCACAGATGGCACTTCCAATGGGGATGTGCAGGAATATGCTACTCTGTCAAAGAATATGTTTACTATTTTAGTAAGAGTATTGAAGTTTACATGTTTACTTGGACCAGCAAAACAAAGATGTTGTAGTCCCTGAACTTTCAAGATTACATAGATCTCTTTTTCTAATGTCTTATCTGCATATATGATAGAATGACACAAGCTACTATTCCACTTCCTGAATCATTGAATCCCTGTGGTTATTATACAATAGTTTTAATAATGGGCCACAATGTTGAACATCACAGAGATGCAGAAAAACTTAGTGGTTTGTAGAGGAATTTTAAAATTCCATAAATTCCTGCCAAAGATCACTCTTAATAATGTTTCCAGGTAGCAGCAAAGTAATTCATGACATTATTCCTTATCTTTTTGCTAGAGCAGTATTTACAGATGGGATTTCCTATGCTTCACAGCTGATGGAGACAGAGGACATGCCTCTTTTATGACCTCACTCTGGTATTATAAAGGACATGTGGTCCTGGTCCAATCCCTGTAGTCTCTGTCTCCAGCAACCAGCAGTCGTGTCAGAGAAGTGCTCGAGCTCGCAGAGTCTTTGTTTGACCTCTAACTGGTTGAGTCCTTTGTTCCTGGGCAACAGTCCTTTGAGGCTGCTTTCTCCCCAGTGGAAACATTTTCCTGGGATGCAAATTTTCAACCCGGTATAGCCCCTTCAGATCCCTTCACTCACTGGACCCCCTTAGGGTCCGGTGAGTATCCTGGTGGGGGGAAGATCATCCTCTTCTACACCCCAGGGGATTAGGAACCTGGAGCAGGTAGCTGGAGCTCCTTCTCTCCCTCCCTCCCTCTGAAGTTGCCTTTGCTGTCTCTCTCCCCCTTTTGTCTTTCTTTTTCTCTTCTCTGCTCTGGGGTGGAACCTGCATAAAGCTGGAAAGAAAAAGAACGGGAGGAAGAAACAGGAAGTCTTTATACCCTGTGTAGAGCTTTTCCCAGTTGGCATTGCCCAATCTCTACAAGGTTGAGTATCTTTTTTTTCCTCCTCTGGTCCCCCCAAGGTCTAAAATAAGAGAGAGAAAGGAGATGATAGCCACATGGCTGAGCACTGCAGCTGTTTGGGTTGCAGCTTCGGCAGAGCACTAGCTCCTGAGGCATGATGAGTGCGGTGTGTGGTAAGGGATGTGGTAAGGTCCAAGGCAGGCCATGAAGAGGGTTGCTTGATCACAGGACTCTGGAACCTCAGTAGTATACATTCCAAGCAGGGGTTAGGAGTCCACAAGGATTGTAGCCAAAAAGAATACATTGAATTGTAATAGCACAGAGACCTATTGCACATAGGTCCCCCTGGGTGGAAAATAAAAAGCAAAAGCTATGTGGAGAATATGCAGGTATGTAGTCTTCAGCATGAAGAAGATATCTACAGTGGCAGGCTCCCTGTGCCCGGTATGTGACTGACAGGTGGAGCAACCCCTATTGGAGGGACTGGTGTCTCCTGACAAGGGAGGGCAGGGAGTGTCTTGGGACATCCAGCACAAGCAGAAAGAGTTTAACTCTCAGATCTGGAGGACCTCCATACCCCACATGGCCAGGTATAAGGAGAGCCACTAGCTGAAGCTTCCACAGTGGGAAAGCAGGCCAGAGCTTAGGAACCCCACAACCTCCTCTGGAGGATCCTGTAGCAAGGGCCATGGTAACAGTACCACCAGAATTTCCCTGCCTCATGTACCAGGCCTTCACTTTTCAGAAGCCGGTATTGGATCCCCTTTCACCCCCACCCTGGGCCCTTTAAGGGCCCAGAGGAAAGTGGCCCTCCCCTGAAATGGACCAGATCAGTATTGATGGACTTGGGCACCTCAATTCCGACAACCACACAGGGTCCAAAGAAGGTTCTGGGTCAGATCTGGACTCAGATCATGATAAGCCCTCACATCCCTTGGAAGAGGGTGGATGTTTCTCACAGGAGCAAGAATCAGCTGTGATACACCTTTTCTGCAGGGAAGAATTGGGGGCCATCATCACTAATGAAATGTTTGCCCTATAAATTTCAGATCCGCAAGAAGATAATCAGATAGAGTGAACCTATACTACAGGAATCCGTAAGCCATCAAAGTCCTTCTCTTTACACCCTGCCTTGAGAGCAATGGTGTTAGCAGAGTGGAACATGCCTCAGTTAGGCTCATGAGTTGAATCTATCTGCTCCAGCAAAAAATTGGGAAGTGCTTCTGAAAATTCCCAAGGTAGACTTCTTGGTTTCAGCAGTTACCTGCAAAACAATCATACCAGTTGAAGGTGGAATTTCTGTAAGGGATGCTCAAAGTAGGAAAATTGAGTCTATCCTTAAACAGGCTTTGCAGGCTACCATTTATGGATGTTATGTGATTCAGGCAATGGTACACCTGGTTTAGCAACTCCCAGAATGAAGAGACAGCTAAAATAGAGTCAGGGATCACGTACTTGACAGATACCCTCTATGATCTCAATTGGATGGCATCTGGAGCCGTGTCCTTGGAGGTGGCAGCAAGAAAGCTGCTTTGGCTCTGAAACTAGGCAGCAGATGCAGTATCTAAAGCCTGTCTAGGGAAGTTGCTCTTCAGAGATGGCCTAATTTTCAGGAGACTGGCAAAGCATGTTAAGGACTTGGGTGAATCCAAACCCCAGAGGCTGCCTGAAGTCTAAGAAGTAAGATGGGAGAGATAGTGTATAGCAGTAAATGATTAGACTGACATAATTAGCATCACAGAGACCTGGTGGAAGGAGGATAACCAATGGGACCATGCTATATCAGGGTACAAATTATATCGCAATGATAGGGAGGATCAATTTGGTAGGGGTGTGGCACTTTATGTCCGGGAGGGTATAGAGTCCAACAGGATAAAGACATACAAGAGACTAAATGCTCAGTAGAATCTATATGGGTAGAAATGCCACATGTGTTGGGTAAGTGATAGGAGTATACTAGTGTCCACCTGGACAAAATGGTCAGACAGATGATGAAACGCTAAGGGAAATTAGGCAGTGCAGTAATAATGGGAGATTTCAATTACCCCAATATTGACTGGGTAAATGTACCATCAGGACATGCTACAGACATAAAGTTCCTAGATGTCATAAATGACTGCTTCATGGAACAATTGGTTCAAGAACCAATGAGAGAGGGAGCTATTTTAGATTTTAGTGGAACACAGGATTTGGTGAGAGAGGTAATGGTGGTGGGGCCACTTGACAATAGTGATCATAACATGATCAAATTTAAACTAATAACTGGAAAGAGGACAATAAGTAAATCTACAGCTCTAACACTAAAAAGGGAAACTTTGATAAAATGAGGAAAATAGTTAGAAAAAACCTGAAAAGTGCAGCTCAAAGGTTAAAAGTGTGCAAGAGGCATGGACATTGTTTAAAGATACAATCCTAGATGCACAGTCCAGATGTATTCCACACATTAAGAAAGGTGGAAGGAAGGCAAAACGATGGTTAAAAGGTGACATGAAAGAGGCTATTTTAGCCAAAAATCATCCTTCAAAAATTGGAAGAAGGATCCATCTGAAGAAAATAGGATAAAGCATAAGCATTGTCAAGTTAAGTATAAAACATTGATTAGACAGGTGAAGAGTGAATGTGAAATGAAGTTGGTCGTAGAGGCAAAAAACTCATAAGACAAACTTTTTAAAATATATCCAAAGCAAGAAACCTGTGAAGGAGTCTGTTGGACCGTTAGATGACAGAGGGGTTAAAGGGGCTCTTAGGGAAGATAAGGCCATTGCAGAAAGACTAAATGAATTCTTTGCTTCTATGTTTACTAATGAAGATGTTGGGGAGATACCAGTTCCGGAGATGGTTTTCAAGGGTGATGAGTCAGACAAACTGAACCAAATCACTGTGAACCTGGAAGATGTAGTAGGCCAGATTGACAAACTAAAGAGTAGCAAATCACCTGTACCGGGTGGTATGCATCCTAGGGTACTGAAGGAACTCAAAAATGAAATTTCTGATCTATTAGTTAAAATTTGTAACCTATCATTAAAATCATCCATTGCACCTGGACTGGAGGGTGGCCAATGTAACCCCAATATTTTAAGAGGGCTCCAGGGGCGATCCAGGAAACTATAAACCAGTGAGCCTGACTTCAGTGCTGGGAAAAATAGTGGAAACTATTCTAAAGATCAAAATCATAGAGAATATAGAAAGACATGGTTTAATGGAACACAATGAACATGGATTTACTCAGGGGAAGTCTTGCCTAACAAATCTGCTTCATTTTTTTGAAGGAGTTAATAAACATGTGGATAAAGGTGAACCGGTAGATGTAGTGTATTTGGATTTTCAGAAGGCGTTTGACAAAGTCCCTCATGAGAGGCTTCTAAGAAAACTAAAAAGTCATGGGATAGGAGGCAACGTCCTTTCGTGGATTACAAACTGGCTAAAAGAGAGAAAACAGAGTAGGATTAAATGGTCAATTTTCTCAGTGGAAAAAGGGAAACAGTAGCATGCCTCAGGGATCTGTGCTTGGACCAGTGCGTTTCAATATATTTATAAATGATCTGGAAAGGAATACGACGAGTGAGGTTATCAAGTTTGCAGATGATACAAAATTATTCAGAGTAGTTAAATCACAAGTGGATTATAATACATTATACGAGGACCTTGCAAGACTGGAAGATTGGGCATCCAAATGGCAGATGAAATTTAATGTGGACAAGTGCAAGGTGTTGCATATAGGGAGAAATAACCCTTGCTGTAGTTACACAATGCTAGGTTCCATATTAGGAGCTACCACCCAAGAAAAAGATCTAGGCATCATAGTGGATAATACTTTGAAATCATCAGCTCATTGTGCTGCAGCAGTCAAAAAAGCAAACAATGTTAGGAATTATTAGGAAGGGAATGGTGAATAAAACGGAAAATATCATAATGCCTCTGTATCGCTCCATGGTGAGACCGCACCTTGAATACTGTGTACAATTCTGGTCGCCGCATGTCAAAAAAGATATAGTTGCGATGGAGAAGGTATAGAGAAGGGCAACCAAAATGATAAAGGGGATGGAACAGCTCCCCTATGAGGAAAGGGGAGAGGTTAGGGCTGTTCAGCTTGGAGAAGAGACAGCTGACAGGGGATAAGATAGAGGTCTTTAAGATCATGAGAGGTCTTGAACGAGTAGATGTGACTTGGTTATTTACATTTTCGGATAATAGAAGGACTAGGGAGGCATTCCATAAAGTTAGCAAGTAGCACATTTAAGACTAATTGGAGAAAATTCTTTTTCACTCAATGCACAATTAAGCTCTGGAATTTATTGCCAGAGGATGTGGTTGTGCAGTAAGTGTAGCTGGGTTTAAAAAAGGTTTGGATAAGTTCTTGGAGAAGTCCCTTAACTGCTAATAATCAAGTTTACTTATGGAATGGCCTTTGCTACTACTAGCATCAGTAGCATGGGATCTTCTTAGTGTTTGGGGACTTGCCAGGTTCTTGGGGCCTTGTTTGGCCTCTGTTGGAAACAGGATGCTGGGCTTGATGGACCCTTGGTGTGACCCAGCATGGCAGTTTCTTATGTTATTATATTCTTAAGGCCAGAACAGAAATGCATGTTCTAAGAAGCCAATGCTACAGAGACTTTCGAGAGTTTCGGATGGGTAGATATACCCTGAAGCAAACCAGGAAAGGCAAGACCCAGTTTTTTCAAGGGGCCAAGAAAGCTAAAGGGGAATCCAGTGCAGCTGCAAGTTCAGGGCAACCTCCACAATGACATGCTGCAGCTCTCGCTTGTGATAGTACCAGTAGGTGGCTGCCTCTTAGTGGACTTTAATTACATTGGACCAGTGGATCTTGGACATTATTAGGCAGAGCTAAGTCCCCAAATGTGCAAGACAGGTGACAGGGAGGTTCAAGGTGTCCACCTGTACATCTCTGCCCAAAACAAAGGCCATATAGCGAACGTTACTGAAATTGCAGTTCCTTCAGTCCATTGGGCTAATGCCCCTCCAGGAAAGGGGACGGGGCACCAATATATTTTGTGGTGCCCAAGAAGGATTCTTTCATTTGGCCAGTCCTGGGCCTAAAGGAGGTAAACACAAACAGAAGCTTACACATGCCCCACTTTTGAATGGAGACGCTAAGATCAGTAATGGCCTCGGTGAGATAAGGGGAATACCTAACCTTACTGAATTTAATGGAAGTTTACTTCCACGTTTCCCACCAAAGTCTCCTAAGATTCTGTGCACTAGGACATATTTTTCAGTTCCAATTTAATTTTATCCTATTTTATTTTTAGCAAAATCTGATATCTGTCACTGACTATGAGTGAATTGAATATGTGGTTAATCAGTTATGTGTTTTTAATGAGCAAAGACTAATAAACTGCACACATTATTAAATTCATCAGTTTAGCAGGATCATAAATATAATTTAAAAATTTGCATTATTATTTCAAGGCTCCCAGATGCTGAATTCAGTTTTAAGCCTGCTGCATTGTAATCTGCAGCGCGCGCACACACACACACACACACACACACACACACACACACACACACATCAGGATTTAATAAGCCTCTTGTTTGCCACACACATGGGTCTAAGGCTGCATGGAAATCAGTAGGGAGAAGGGATTACTTTAGATTACTCAGAACTATGCATTGTTTGGGATTGGTTGCTAGCTTTCATGACAGACTAATTTTACTTGCAGGGCACGTCATCTAGTTTAATTATATAACCTTTCCTTGTACAGCAAGGTTACTTCTTTGGAACTTTGGAATATGGCTTTTCCAGTGCAGAGCAAATTAGAGGGCAAGAGACTGCATTTAGGAAATAGTTGGGCATCAGCAGTTTGTACTGTGATACAGTCCACTCTGGTCCAAAGAATGAGAGAGAATACCCCCCCCACCCCCCCCAAAAAAAAAAAATTAAAAAGTTGTGTCATTGTAGAAGTTTCTGTAATTGAGGCCTAAACATCCACAAATGATAATTTAAAAAAAAAAAAAAAAGCACTTAAAAAAATTGAACTCTATAAACCCACAATAAAATTTAAGTTACTTTCATCTGCTAGGCGAGATCATTTTCTCATCAGGCTGAATATTCTAACAATTTTGTCTAAGTTTGGTGACTGTGATGGAGCATTCCCAACTTCTCTTAAACTCCCAGAATTGCAGCTTAGTATTAAATTGGATTAGAAAACGTGCTCTGCCTCAAGTTCATGCAGGCTCTTTTTCCTTTCAGCTTACTTGGTGGGTCCCTGGCTTGGCTATAGCCACTTGTGAAATTACAACTGTAAAACCTATTGTAATGTGAGCAATCACACAGATTACAATTACCTGAAATTAGAGCTAAGAGATGTACCAATCAAGCCTGGGGCCCTGTTAAAAGTAAACCATGGCAATAATGGGAAGATTAAATTTCAAAGGCAGGGAGATAACCCTGATTGACTGGAAAAGTATATTCTAACCTAGTCCTAGATAACCAGAATAGTTTGTGTGTTCACTATAAATCCTCTTCTTTAAAACCAAGATTGGTGGCTTAACTTGAGAAAAGAGGTGGGAGAGCCTGACATTTCCTGATGTGTTGTACTAAAATTGCATTCTCCAGAACTGTGGCTTCTAAGAATGTCTGTCTGTTCCGATACAGATTCTGTCAGACTTGGGGCTTCTTTCTTTCTTTCTTAATCCACTGCATGCATTTGATTTCTTGAGAGCTGGGAACAGATACAAATTTAGGGATTGAGAGGTGTTAATGTCCCCAAGTACTTGCCAAGAAATACAAAGGTGACACCTTGATGCTTTAAGCATGCTTCCAGAGAACACCTTCAGCATTCTTGCACATATTCAGCTCCCGCTGTCTGCTTTGCCTTTAAACCGAATGGGAGGAGGAGCTGGTAGCAATCTTGATGGAATGATTTTGTATTTCAGATTGTAGTCTCTCTTCTGTGATACATTCATGAAATTTTATCACGTGAAGGCATAAAATGAGCTTTAATCATTTTACAATGCATTTAGTTCATGACATGCAAATTAGATCTAGTACTTTCCAAAATAATTGTACCATAAAGACAACATATTTAAAAAAAAAAAAAAAACTACCCAGAACCAAGGCTACAAGTTTTCTGAGGCACCTCCAAGGTAGAGTTTGCAGCAAGTGTTACAAACTTTTGTGGTATCATTTTTTATATTCTGCAGCAATTGTACCGCACCTGTACTTAATAGTACAAAGTCTCTTCAAATAAAGAGTTTGTCAAGTTTTAAATGCCATCTTTAAAAATAATAATAATTTTCCAACAATTATTAGTGAATCAAAATAATGTATTTTGTACTTTTTTTTCTTTACTTTCTTCGTTTCATTTCTTTATCCATGATTGGGAAGGAGGAGGTGGCAGGTGGGAGAGAAGAGGCAGAGGTTTTCAGTGGTGTCAGCATAGGGTTGGGATCATGGTTCAAGTCAGTAGTATTACTAGGAGGGAGGAAGGAAGGAAGTAGCCATCCTAAGTGCAGTTAGTAGTGCCGAGTGGGACAGCAAAGGAAGGACCTGAACTCAGAAGCAGATGAATGGAGGTAATGGTGGGTCACTTTCTAGAAGTCATTGTGGCCCTTTAGGATTGGCTAGGCTGACACTTGCCCTCATGTCCATGACAAAGGACAAGATCTGTGATATTTGCTGCAGCCAAGGAATCTCAGAAAACTAGGGTCCTTGATGTTAATCTCCTCAGTACAAATAGGAGTCTGCTAGGGCTGTGGCACCACATCTGACCATGAATGTTTCCCTTAACTGTATGAATCAAGCATAGGTTAGTTAGTGAGACCCGTAAACATGTCTGATTTTCAGGAAATTCACAGTAAATATTCACGGATGCATTTCCATACATGTGGTCTAAGAGCAAGGTTAATTTATATAAGTTAGTTATCTCAGAGCTTTTTTGCAGCTCTAGCATATCTGGTTCATAGGATCTTCAGCCAGTGTGTGCTAGAAAGGGAACATGGTCTCAATTTTCCCACCCACACAGACTTTTCTACACTTTGGAGTCTATGCAGTAAACTTTAACATGCATGTTGAAACCCTCGTGTGCACACTAAAAATAGGGAGTATGTGGCAAGGCCTTAACATGAACATTTAAAAGGGTCCTAGTAGACATTGGAGTAAGCATGTAAAAATGTGCATGTCCATAAGTACAAATGAAGGAATATTATATGCAAATAAGGGGTCACTGAGCTAGACAAAATAGCGTGTTATGTTCAGCCTTCACACTATTTTGTGAGTGCTCGGTAAATGGCTACTCTTTAATATCTACCTTAGACTGTGTTAATGTGTACTTGTTTACCGCGGTGAAGCTATATAGCATGATCAGTCTAAACTGATCATGCTCAGGTCTCTTTTTCTCTTGACTCTCCTCCTGCTGGCTTCCATGGGGTATATAAGGAAGCCTTGGTACATAGGGATTGCTCTTCAGTGCAGAGGAAAGAAGTGGAAGGCCTATTTCATGATGAGAAAGGGAAAAAAAAACTGAGGAAAAACACACATGCCTCAGATATCTGCAAAGTATCAGGGTATATCTGGCAAATGGTATGGTAGGAAAAGGCATATCTGAAATGCTGGGTAGCCAGATAAAGGTTGAGCCAAGGATGGTAAAACCAGGCCTATCTTGGGACATGACTAGGCATGCACATGTAACACTGGAGTAGGCTCAGGATCAGGAACCAGGAGAGAGGTGTGAACTAGGATGTGGAAAAAGAGCACTGGAGCAGATTGCAAAGCTGGATGCAGAGCAGGACTACAAAAGCAAGAACAAGGCCAAACAAGCAGAGGTTCCAGAGGACCGATCCCAGGAATGTGTTGTACTTGAAGGTAATAACCCCTGGCTCTTTGAGTCTCAGGCTGATGCTATACCATGCGTAGGCTGCAGCGCTCAGCTCAACCCCGCGATTGGCTGAGCGTTTTGGACGAGCGTCCATAACCCCCAATGCAAAATGGAAGTTAGTGCATCCAAAACTCTCATCCAATTGTGCATGTAGGTAACAGTGCTCAACACATATTGATGAGGCTATTAGCTATTTCCCCCCCCCCCCCCCCCATGCATATGTGCCTGAGGTGCACGTTTTTACTCGCCAAAATTAATGCCTGCCGGAGCAGGCATTCATTTTGGAGGAGCTCAAAAAGTGTACAGAAAAGCAGAAAATACTGCTTTTCTGTACTTCCTCCGACTTAATATCATGGCAATATTAAGTTGGAGGAACAACAAAATTATAATGTCCTGAAAAAAAATTTTTTTTTAAGTGTGCCAGCGGTCAGGTTAGGAAAGGAGACGCTCAATTAACAAGCATCCATTTTCCTAACTTGTGGCTGTGCACAGGTTAGGAAAGCAAATTCTCTAAAATTGAGCATCCATTTTCCTAAGTGGCTGACAGCCACCTCTTCCGGGCGCCCGCTGTCAAGGGGTGTGCAGTTTCCCCTTGTGCCTCCCTTGTACCATGGCAGCCCATTTGCATTTTGCATTGAGCACCCATTAAGGGAGCAGCACGCATTAAGGGAGCAGCGCTCAATCATGAGTGCCCCTTTAACGTGCACCAATGTTGCATTGGCCTGAGAGTGTCTCCTCTGCAGCTTCCAGTCCATTTTTCTTCTAGGGTTCCTAATTCATTGCTCATCAATCCAGACTTAAAGAGGTAAATAATGTATAAAAAGAAGATGAACATGCAGCCTGCCAGACAAACCCAGCTACTTCTCTTTGTTTATCCATTTCCTTCTTCACACTTTGGGATAAGCACAGAGAATCCTTAGTTAAAAAAAAGTGAAGAGATAGTAGAAAAATTGGCAGCTAGGTCTGTCTAGCAGTCTGCACTTTCTTCTTCTTCCTGTGCTGTAACTTGAATATCTGTCTATGACAGCCTATTTTGTGGCAGACCCAGCCTTACTTCCTGCCTAATCATAAAAGCAGGGGATTTCATACTGGGGGCTCCTCCCAAGGGCAAGTGATGATCCAGTGGGCCCCACAAACCATCCTTCACCCGACCCGACCCCCATATAATATGAAAAGAAAATATTCATAGTGTACAGGGAGACATGGAAGAGAGGGAGAGAATGACAAAGAAAAAGAGATGACAGAGCTCATCCATACTTGAGTATTTCAAAAAGAAATCTGCTTTTCTTTACATGAGGCAAATGTAATATCAGTCAACAGGTTGCCAGAAGAGAAAAGTCTTATCTGTCATTGACATTGTTAGTGTAGCCAAAGACCACTGTAGGTGGTCAGAGGCAGGGCCAGTGCTTCCATTAGGCACTAGGCAGTCACCTAGAGTTCCAAAACTTGGGGGGGGGGGAGGGGATTGTCAAAATCATGGGTGAAGACTCAGGATGCCAGTGGAGCCCAACCCATCAGTGGCTGAAGGGCACATGAGTTGCTGCCAGGGAAGATGTGGTGGGAGGGGGGGAGGGGTGCAAGATCGATGGTTGCCTTGGGCACCTAAAACCCTTGCACTGGCCCTGCTTGAGGCTAAAGAGCAGTCTGAGTCTCAAAAGCTTTCTTGAATTGACAAGTTGTTTTGGTTTGGGTGCAGAGCACATAGCTGTAAGATTTGAGGCAGTAGCAGACTGTGTGGTACAGCCTTTGTGATGCCTTCACTAAATGTTCTTGGTATTGGGAGGTATGGTCAGATGACTCTCTGTGTCTCCTTTTTGCAGGTTTTCTTCTGTCACTATCAATTCTTCCCACACTGCTCTTTGAAGTTCCTTTGTGACACAAAAGACAGAGAATTCTAAATATTCAGTCATGTCAGTTTTTTGCTATCCTGGAACTCTCCGCTCTTCTTTGAGCTCCTCACCTGACTTGTACTAGTTATCTCACTTCTCTCTGCATTAACAAGCAACTGCCATATACCAAGCTTAATTTGCTTGGATACCAGGAAGAGGAGTTAAGAGGGAAAGGAGAACAGAGCATGCTCACGCTATTATAGTGTGCCCTTGATAAATAGAATGTTCACACTATGTAACATAGCCATTGCATTTTCAGGTTTCCTTGCTATTTCTGACTTTTTTTTTTTTGTTATGTGCATGCTAAATCTTTTTGCATGGTTTATTAAGTGGTATTTTAATGATCCCATTTAATTTTTTAAATTACATTTAGCCCATGCTAAATTGGTTTTGTGTGAGTTTTATTGTATGGGCGGCTTTGACTTGTTGTTAAAGACAAAGAAAATCCCTATTCATGCTCTAGTCTAAACTACTCCAAGCCAGACCATGAACCTCAGCTGTCTGACCTCCTACCAGTGCATAAATAACACCAAAGTCTGAAAAAACTAAAGAAGTTCAAACTACTGTCATACTAGCCAATCTTGTACAAAACAAACACAACCTCATAAGCTGAGGTTTCTGAGCAGCATTCATCTCTTTTGGTTTTCAGATTGTCATGATTTCAGAGTCACTTTTCAGACTTATTTCATTCTGAAGATGATCATTCCATCTTAGTTGAACATTTTTCAAAAGCATATAATCACTATCTCTGTACAGAAGATAGTGTCTTGGATTTGTACAGGAAGTGAATTCATGCCTGAATCAGAGGAACTGCTTTTTTAAACTGTACAAGAATCATACATATGATATATAATATCTAAAAATAGCAATTCTTTTTTTCATAATGATTGACATTGTTCTAAGGCATATCCTTAAATCACTCTAGAAATAGCCCTCACATATATGAACCCGTTCTCGTATGTGAAGGAAAGATCAATGCAATTTTAAAAACGTGTATGCATGGGTTATGATTTTTGGGGATTATGTTTTGGCAAGGGTCAGAGCCCAACTGGAACTCCAGCCCCTGGCAGCCTAAAGAAGATGGCGCTGCCTACAGCTCTGAGTCCCAGCTGGGCTCTGAGCCTTGCCAAAAAAATAATCCCAGAAAACTGTTAACCCTAGTTATAGACATAGAAATAAGGAATATGACAGCAGATAAGGGCTGTAAGGTCCATCTATCTAGTCTTTCCAATTTACTTCCTGGAGCAATGCCATAGACCCCGATTGATCTCTGACTTTCTTTTCTCTGACTTTCTTTTCTCTGCTTTACGACTGAGGGATTCTCTGTGTTTATTCAACAGAATCTATGTAGTTCATATAAAAAATAACTCAACCTGTGTATAATTCATGTAAATCATAGTCTTAATGAATAAAACAATCATTCAAAGCAAACTTTCAAAAAGGAATGTTTCAGGGATGTAAGGAGGAAAACTATTAAACATTTACATCATAACTGTCCCATTCCTCCTGAGAAAAACATGAACATGGAAATGTCTGCTTATTGACATATCAATGATTGCATAGTTATACAAGCATACTATAGCAACTGACAATGACAAAAATTAAATTTAGTGCAGCATAGAATCATTCTGTTTCACTGAGAATATAGTGAATTTGACTGGTGGTAAAAGAAGTGTTATTTGATAAGCTTGCTTCCTCCTTTCTTCTTGCATTTATTTGTTAAATTAAAGGGAATTTTTGTCCTTGGTTCATGTTTTCCCCACCCAAAATTAGTGAAATCTTAGAGGGAAGTACATTTCCTATAGCCTAGTTTTCTGGGAGGAGCTACTTAAATATAGAAAGGAAAGAAAGCATCAACTAAAGCAATGGTTCCTAAATCTTTACTATTGAGCGTTCAGCCAGTTGATTTTTTAGGATAGCCACAATGAGTAGGCTTGATGCATATTTGCATATATTGAAGAACCATTCTATGTAAACGTATTTCATGCATATTCATCGTGAGTATATGAAAACCCAACTAGCTGTAGAGACAATAGATAAGGCTTAGGAATGACTGAACTAGAGCATGGAGTACAGGAGCAGTATTAGGCACTGGCACATGGAGCCCATGGCACAATTATACATGCCAGTGCTTCAAATGCCACTGTCTTTGTTAGTGTTGACACACCAGCCCTTACACCGTTAGTGGGGGGTGGCAGGGAAGGTCAGACAGTATGCTGCCATGCATGTACTTATGGGCTGATGCATGGACAGCGGCAACATCTGGTAGAGGGCTGGCAGAGAAGAATGCAGATGTTCAGATGCTCCCTTCCCCCACCTGCCATTGTCACATTTTTAGGCTTTCCCTGCCACCCTGTTCCTCAGGCCCTGAAGTGGGCAAATATCTAGTAATGCCTCTGATAGAGTACCTGGAGAAATTCATCAGATCTGGGGAAAACTGGAAAATATTTGAAGGAGAATCAAAATATTCAATTCACACTATAAAAAAAAATCCAAAGTAAAAAATGTCAGTTCAACAAAATACGTTCAGATTCTTTCAAGAAAGTCTATGAACTTAGAGAATGTATCCAGATTTATCAAATGGTTTGACAACCCTATGTTAAAGAAACTTGCACATATCTGTTTAGGGCTGAAAAGATGCATACTAGTGCAAGCCCACCAGTGATGTGCTGGAGTGGGCATCTAAGGGTTCCTGGGAGGCCCTTCTTAAATCACATTGTGAAAACAAAGTAAACCGTATATTATCAAAAAAAAGCAGAGCTGGTAAGAACCCCTTGATAGGAAGCTGATGATGAGAGCACTTTGACCAGAAACTGGTAGCACATCACTGGAGCACACCCAGTCTGAATATAAAAAAAAACTGGATAAAAAGTACAACTAGGCATGCAGGTTTGTAATTCGGCGCTATAATCTTTTCAAATGAAAAGTCCATAGGAATGTGTCAATTTAAATTAAGCCTTCACTTTTACAACCCTGAATAATATGGAAAACAATGAATTACATCTGTTTCAGTTCACTTTAATGATAAAATGTGCAGAGAAGTGCTTTTGATTCTGTGTGTATAATTAATAATTGGGCTTGCGCCCCTTCTGCGAGCCCGCCGCTAACGGCGGCGCCGCTGGGCACAGGGAGCGCACCCCGCTCCCCTAACGCAGCAAGGAGGTTTCCGGGGTCCTGTCGGCCGGGGCCTCTCGCGAGAGCACGGGACCCGGCCAACGTGCCCCAGTGACGTCATTGGACCGCCGCGCGCAATCCGCCCATGTCGCAGCCCCGATAAAAGGATGGGGAGCTGCCACCATCGCTCTCTTTTTCAGCGGCGGCAAGCAAACCCGCAGCAGCCCCAAATCGCATGTGGCGGCAGCACCAAATCTGCCCAGCGGCGAACACAGCGGCAGCATTCACACGCGGCAGCGGCGGCAGTAAAAACAAAATTGCAAATAGTGGGGAATCGGGAGGGGGGAATAAAAAAAAAATAATAAAGGCAGATCTTGCCCTGCAAACAGGAATCCTGCCTGGTGCCCATCGGCTGCCTCAATGCTTGCACACAGCCCATCGGCTGCCTTAGTGCTTGCACACAGAGCACGTGTGGGGCAGAAAAGTTTAAGACCCTACCCCCCCAACGCTAGCCCACTTGGCTTACGGCTGCACAAGCTTTCCGCTGCCCCAACGCCAGCACAAGTGTCTTTCGGCTGCACAAGCTGACTGCTGCCCTATCGGGTAGTAGTAATATATTAAAAAAAAAAAAAAAAAAAAAGGGACTCCTCATTCTCGAGACCGCAGTAACACACGACTGCTGTGACCCACTAAAGGCTGGGTCTGGCAGTTAAGCACAGAGAACTGCATAACAGCTCTCCACAGTGACTTTGATGACGAGAGGCCTATCCTTTGACCCGCAGTGACCGCGAGTTAATCATTGTTTGGAAAAATAAGGAAGGAAGCTGAACAGAGATACTAGTCAAGCTTTTCCACCTAAATTTGGAGGCACACAAGTCAGAGAGCCATCCCCAGCGGGTCACAAGCGGTATCAAGAAATACCCAGCGCGAGATGGAGTCCGAAGAAGCAGCAGTGGCACCTGGCGAAGTGACCGGGGAGGCCAATGGAGTACGGGAGATGTTAAGTAATGGAAGCACATCGTTGTTAGGCCACGACAAGCCTGTCCATGCAGATGGAGGGAAGAGAGCCGCACCTTCCAAGGTACTGAATGCCGAGGCACCACCTGCTCCTAAATGTGCAAGCAGGAAAAAGCGGAAAAGAGGGGACGGCAACAGCATGGAACAGGCTGAAAAGGCAAAATCAACGTCCCATACACAGGGACAAGAGCAAGGGACAAGTCAGACCAACCAGTACAAGACAACAAAGCAGACGACCCAGGAACAAGGCACGGTCTGTCCCACAGGTACAACTGGAGTGCTGATGGGGGCAATCAAATGCAAAGCGGAACACAGCCCAACTGGAAGTTTTCTTGGCCTAGCATGAATCCATTTAGAAATTGGTCCCCGGGCGACCTTTCGCGGGCAACACGGGAACAGCAGCAAAAAAAACCCCCTTCCTTCCATGGGGATGGTGGGCATGGCCAGGGCAAACAGCCGCTGGTAATACGGCCGAGACAAGCCAGAGATCACAAACAGAAGAGCCAGAACAATCAAACAAGACAATCATTAGCAGTACCCTGCCACCGATTCAAACCGCAGCAACAGAATCTGCCCCAGAAAAAGGGAACGATGGTGAGGCAGCACACAAGAGCGAGAGAACGGCAGCAAGCGATGCAGTTAAAGAGTTGGATTCATGAGAAAAATCAAGTAGCCAAGATAAAGTTCACAAACGTAAAAAAGCAAAAAAGAGTAAAAAAGCAAGAAGTGAACTAGGATCTGATTCAACCTCTTCTAGCTCCTCGACAGACACTGACATGGATTCCTCATCCAAGGATGACTGAGAAAGGCTGAGCGCAAGGAACGAAGAGTCATCACATGCTCCACCTGCTTGACAGCACTATCACAATTATGGGAGAGTGTTCCCATAGACCTACGTAAAAACTTTTTTAAAAGGAAGTACATTGACATCTTTAGAATTCTGGAAGGAAGAAGAAATCCAGGCCATAAAAAAGGGAGCCGAAAACGCGAGCATGCCCCTGGATCTGATAAACCAATTGCCAGAAACATCATAAACTGGACGAGAGCATTTTTGTGCATGATAAGCGTAACGGGAAAAGAAGATCCATCACAATATGCTCAGCTATGCGGACACTATTTTAGATGCATATAGAGAGTACGAAGGATGGGTATGGTTAAATTATGATGAGCGTTTAGGGACAAAATGGAAGAGAACCGCTTCATTTCTTGGGGACGCAGGACGTCGGCCTGTGGCTTAGGCACATAAAGAGAAAGATGCAGGATGCAGCAAATACAAGGCGACCATACATCAGACCAAGACAATCAAACAATCACACCAGTCAAACAGCGTACAGCAATAACATAGCATACAGCAATAACAACGGAGCGTGTTGGAGATACAAGTCTGCCTGTTCTTTCCAAGATTGCAAATTCAAGCATATATGCTTGACTTGCTCGGCAACCCATCCCGCGTTTAAATGTAACAAGAAGGGTTTGGCAGGGAGTAATCCCAAAGACAAGCGATAACATAATATTTGAAAAAGCGCCATCCCCCTATCAACAGAGAAGCCATGATACCATGGTTACAAAAGTACCCGCACAAACAACAGGCAGTTAAGTTGACAGAGGGATTTTGAGATGGATTCAAGATACCATTTCAAGGGAGCTTGGAGGAAGCACGAACGGACCATGCAAAATCTAACACTAAGCATCAAGCACTCATACAAGAAAAAATCAACGAAGAATTGGCAAAAGGCAGAAAAGCAGGATCTTTCCACTCTCCACCTTACAACAAAATGAGGATATCTCCATTGGTAGTCATACCAAAAAAAGGAGCCCGGAAAATATAGGCTGATTCAAAATCTCTTAACCCACACGGCGCCTCAGTAAATGACCACTTACCCAGGGAAGAATGTGCAGTATAGTATGCTTCTTTTGATAGCACAATACAAATATTGCGTAGATGCGGAAGAGGGGTGCTAATGGTGAAAACAGACATTGAATCAGCTTTCTGGCTCCTACCGGTACACGCCAGCTGTTTTCCTGTACAGGGTTTCTGTTTCAATGGAGAGTATTATTTTGACAAATGCATGCCAATGTGCGACCTTCGAGGCTTTCAGTTCATTCTTCCACTGGGTAACAAAGCAGCAAGCAGAAATGCAGTACCTAGACGATTTCCTTTTTGTCAGTCCCAATAGTTCAACGGCATGTGTGACACTATTAAGTACATTCCATAAAATTGCATTGGACTTTGGAGTCCCCATAGTGCATGACAAGACTGAAGGGCTCACCACTTGGGCATCGAGATGGACTCCATGACAATGGAATCCAGGTTACTGCAAGAAAAACTGTGACATCCGTAACAGGCTCAAGCAAGCGGCGGCGGCAAAAAAGATGACTTTGTTAGAGGTGCAATCACTACTAGGCATTTTGAATTTTGCATGCCGAGTGATACCAATGGGAAGAGCTTTTCTGAGAAGGTTAATATCAAGCATGATCGAAGTTGCACATCCAAACCATCGCATCCGAATTACGCAACTGATAAAAGATGATTTGCATTTATGGTCATCTTTCCTGGACAGGTTTAACAAAACCAATTTGGCAAGACCCTCCAATATCAAACTGGGACATAGGAATTTACTTTGATGCATCCGGAGGATGGGGCTTCGGCCTATACTGGCAGAGCTCCTGGGCAGCTGAGCAATGGCCGAAGGAGTGGGTACAGAATGGTTTAACATGCAATATTACTTTTCTGGAGCTGTTTCCCATTCTGGTAGCTTTGGTTATATTGGGCAGCAAGCTGTGCAATAAACACATAATATTCTGGTGTGACAATATGTCAGTTGTACAAGTTATCAACAAGCAATCAGAAAAATGTCAAAGAGTGGCAGAGTTACTTAGGGAGGTAATACTAACCTATATACCATTGAACATGACAGTAAGGGCACGACATGTCCCGGGTGTACAACATAACACAGTTGCCGATGCCTTATCAAGAGCTAAATGGGATTTGTTTCATAAACAGGTCCCTGGAGCAGACTAAGAAGGCACGGCAGTACCCAAGAAGTGGTGGAGCATTGGGACAGTGCCACAAGGGACCTACTGAGGAGATCAGTCACCCCGTCCACATGGAATGCATATACCAGAGCATACGACACTGTGTAAGAGTTCCTGAAGGAAAAAGGTTGGAATGAAGGACTGGTTACACAAGAGTTAATGGCCAAATTTATTGTCAGCTCAAAAGAGAGCGGTGATTCAAGAGGAACGGTAACAAACCAGCTAGCCGCCTTCGCCTTTTTCTCAAAGGCAAGAGGATAGGGCGACCTATCAAGGAATTTCTTGATTAAGAAAATAATGGCAGGTTGGGCCAAAAAAGTAGGGCCAGCCATAGATACGCGTGAATTGCTTTCACAGATGTGGCAGGCATGAATTGCTTTCACAGATGTGGCTGGTCTTACCCATTGTATGTATATCACAATTTGAGGTCCAGTTATTTAGAACAGCTTTTTCACTTGCATTTTTTGGAGCACTGCGAATCAGTGAGATGGAGGTCGCGTCAAAATACAAAGCAGGTACCAGGGATTTATTATTCAAGAACATCACGGTAATTGAACAAGTAGTTCAGATAACCATTCAGAGGTCAAAAACGGATCGAGCCGCCAGAGGTGCTAAATTGCATTTAAAGATAGAAACCTGCACATGCCCTGTACAAAATCTAAAGACATACCTATTAACCCGCCCAGTGGGCGGCACACAATTGCTGGTACATCAAGATCAGACACCGCTCACTAGATACCAGTTTGCGGCGGTCCTCAAATTGGCAATCAAGCAAATAGGCACGACCCCAAATAATTCGGTACTCACTCTTTCAGGATAGGCATGGCCACCAGCGCTGCGCAAGCAGGATTATATGTAGACACAATTCAAAAGATAGGAAGATGGAAATTGGATGCAGTGTACACCTATATTAGGCCAAGTGACATATGACGGCATAACCTCATTTATTAACCTCTTTTACAGAAGCACAGAAATGGCAAAGGAGTGTCTGGATTAATGGACACTCCTTTGTTCACTGGGCAGAAAGGAGGGCGTGGGTGCAAGCATATGGGACCCACTTGGGTCTCGAGCCAAAAAACATGAGAATCATATGGATGGGTATGAGAAGGATGACCCCGGAGCAACTTTTACTGAGAATAAAGCACAGTAAAGACACGTTGGCTGAACCTGATGCCTTTGTCATTCACCTTGGAGGCAAGACCTGGGAGTGACATCATGCATTGAGTTAATAAGACACATAAAACATGATTGGAGAGAATTGATTGCATCCTTGCCTAATTCATGCATCATGTGGTCAGACATATTACAGTGGCTAAAATGGAAGGACAGTAAGTTATGGAAAAGAGGTCGAAAGAAGGTAAACAGGCAAGTAGGAAGATGGGCGACCAGCTTAGGGGGCTGGCACATATGACACGACTGGGCCGAAGACATGTATGAAGGATATTACTGGTCAGACCACATACATTGGCAACAACCTTTTCAACAACTCCATTCAGGAAGCCATCAAACAACTTTTCGATTGAGAAGGCCGCAGCTTTGGGGGGGCATGAGAAGTGTTACTACCTCATGCTGGTGGTGGGTGTACGAGTTGGGTCCAGAGTTGGTAGGCCTGGATGGGGGTCCCCTTGCTAGGAGGAGCACGGCGGGGGACAGGAGGGAGGGACCGCCTTGTTAGGAGACACGGCGGGTGGTACCCTGGACTGGCGATTATACGCAGATAAGGAGGGTGACTCGTGCATCTCAATGTTATTGTTAATTAAATAATAAAGCTGCGGCCTTTCCCACCACAAGAAGACTCTCATATGTTTAAATTACTCGTAAGCAAGATCCAGGTGTAGGAGAGCGGAGGTGCGCATAGTGCATCTGCGGTCACGATGTTAAATGAAACTTTTCTTTTGCTGGCATGACTACTAAATATTTTGACATTGTTAATATTACTAGAAAACAAAGTAAAATAAATTTAACATTTTTCAAATCCAGAACATTAGGAGAACCAAAATTATTTTTGGATTCTGCTATTCTGGAGGTAAAATTTATTTAGATTTTGTTTTCCACCTAATCACTCTATGCTGCAAAGCAGATTAAAATAAAATATCATAGAATACTATAAACATAAGAACCATATCCCCGCTGGTAGATATGGAGGAAGAGGTGACATTTATATGACACTAATCTGCCAGAATTGTATTTGAGTATTTCATCTGCAGAAGCAACTAGAAAGAAAGAGATTGAGGATGCTCAGACAATTGGTAATGGAACCCACCAGGGAGGGGTGATAGTCGAATTGGTACTGACAAACAGAGACAATGTCTCTGTTCAAGTGGAAGCCACTTGAGCACCACCAGTCATCAGTCAGTATGGTCTGTTATAATGGTGGAGATAAGCCACACAAAGCTCAGTCCTGGATTTAAAAATTGCTGACTTTGTTAAAAATAGCAAAGTACCTTAATGAAGAGCTGGCGGGATGGGAGGATATATGTGAAATGGAAGAACAGTGGGTTAAAGTAAAAGGCACTATAATAAGGGCAACAAATCTTTATGCAAGGAAGGTAAATAAAAGCAAGAAAAAAGGAAACTAATATGGTTCAAACAGATAGCTGAAACAATGAGGGCCAAAAGATTAGCATTCCAAAAGTACAAAGGATCTCAAAAAGATAAACATAGGGAAGATTAATTGGCAAAGCTAAAAGGCAAAGAAAGGAATCAGGTTGTGAAAATCATGAGTGGAAGAAAAGATCGCTAATGAGGCAAACAGGGGGACAAAATGTTTTTTACGTATTATCGGAGAAAGCAGGAAAGCCAGAGATGGAAATGTAAGATTAAAAGATGACAGGAAGCAATGAGTGGAGAGGGACAATGAGAAAGCAAAAATGCTAAACAAATGCTTCTGTTCAGTGATCAATGAAGAAAATCTTAGAGAAGGACCACTGATGGTTCATAAGGGTATGGAGAGTAGAAGGGAAAATAGCATATCATTCATGGAATAATGTATTTGTATGGACCTTGCGAAACTAAAGGTGGACAAAGGCCATGGGGCCGGATGAGGTACATCCAAGGATACTAAGGGAGCTCAGAGGTTCTGGCAGGTCTGCTGAAAGACTTATTCAATAGATCACTGGAGATGGGAGTGGTTCCATGGGATTGGAACCACTCCCATCTCCAAAGAAGTACCTTGTCACAAAAGTGGTAACAGAGAGGAAGTTGCAAATTTACAGACCGGTAAGCCTTACTTCAGGGGTGGGCAAACTAATGGAGACCCTGCTGAAGGAAAGAATAGTTAACTAAGTACAATCTAGTAGGGATGTGAATCGTTTTTCTGACGATTGAAAATATCGTACAATATTTTCAAACTCGTCAGAAATCGGGGGCTCCCTGAAACCGATAGGAAAACCCCACAAAATTGTTTGTGGGGTTTTCCTATCCTGACCCTTTCAAACACACCCTGACCCTTTCAAACACATCCTTTAGCTTCCCCCCCCCCCCCCCCAAAAAAAAAAACTTTTTAAAAGTACCTGGTGGTCCAGTGGGGGTCTTGGGAGCGATCTCCCGCTTTTGGGCCATCGGCTGCCACTAATCAAAATGGCGCCAATGGTCCTTTGCCCTTACCATTTGACAGGGTATCCGTGCCATTGGCCGGCCCCTGTCACATGGTAGAAGCACTGGAAGGCCAGCACCATTTTTACAGATGGCGCCGGCCGTCCATTAATCAAGCCCAAACTGGAAACAGTGGAAGCTGGATTAAAGAAAACCCAAGAATGTAATGCTAAGGTCTTGATGGAGATTAATGTGGTTTCAAGGAGACTGGAACATCTTGAGAACAAACCTGAGGTTTTTAAATTTTCCAAAGATTATTGGCGAACTCCCTTATATCACTTTAAAAAAAATATTTCATGGAAAATCTGACATTTCAGGAGGGTGAATGTCCCTCAGTGAATAAGATATATTACCTACCTGTGTCATCTAGGAATAGGGATATATTACAAGGAAGTGAAAATAAGGGGAATTTAACCAGATTTTTGGAAGATTCATCAGCTGAATTTTATGAATGTGGAACTTTAATGGTCTCGTTTATAATAGAAAGTGATATAGCGGAAACCATGAAAAGATATTTTAGGAATATTGAGCTACCCTTTAGAGGCCTTCAGATTCGTGTTTTTCCTGATTTTGCTCCTGTCACACAGGATAGGAGACGAGAATTTCTTGCTTTAAGGCCACAAGTAGCTACTTTGGGGTTTTCATATGTATTAAAATATCCTTGCAGGTGTGTCGTAAAGTCTTCAACAGAATGTTTCATTTTCTTTTACCCCGAGCAGTTAAAATCCTTCCTAAATGCAAGGAGGGTTATTATTCCCTCCGTTAATTAGCCATAGTGAGAGGATCATAAAGAATGAATGTCTTTATTAAACGTTAAGCCTGATTCTGCCTCCTTAAAAAGTTTCTTTAAGGGGGAATGCAAAAATGGAGGATTAAAAGTTAGGATCTTGTGTTTATATGAATCTGATTTATTGTATTCGCATTTTCTGTAACTAAGTAGTATTTTGCTGTAATGTTTGAAATGATAAAAATAAAATAAAAAAAAAAGTGAAGCAGATATGTGAGGCAAGACTTGCCCTGGGTAAAGCCATGCTGACTTTGTTCCATTAAACCATGTCTTTCTATATGTTCTGTGATTTTGATATTTAGAACACTTTCCTCTATTTTTCCTGGCTCTGAAGTCAGGCTAACCGGTCTGTAGTTTCCCCGATCACCCCTGGAGCCCTTTTTAAATATTGGGGTTACATTAGCCACCCTCCAGTCTTCAGGTACAATGGATGATTTTAATGATAGGTTACAAATTTGTACTAATAGGTCTGAAATTTCATTTTTTAGTTCCTTCAGAAATCGGGGGTATATACATCCGGTCCAGGTGATTTACTACTCTTCAGTTTGTCAATCAGGCCTACCACATCTAGGTTCACCTTGATTTGGTTCAGCCCATTACCTCCCCAACATCCTCTTCAGTAAACACCGAAGCAAAGAAATCATTTAATCTTTCCGTGATGGCCTTATCTTCTCTAAGTGCCCCTTTAACCCCTCGATCATCTAAAGGTCCAACTGACTCCCTCACAGGCTTTCTGCTTTGGATATATTTTAAAACGTTTTTACTGTGAGTTTTTGCCTCGACGGCCAACTTCTTTTCAAATTCTCTCTTAGCCTGTCTTATCAATGTCTTACATTTAACTTGCCAATGCTTATGCATTATCCTATTTTCTTCTGTTGGATCCTTCTTCCAATTTTTGAATGAAGATCTTTTGGTTAAAATAACTTTTCACCTTCCCTTTTAACCATGCCAGTAATCATTTTGCCTTCTTTCCACCTTTTTTGTGTGGAATACATCTGGGCTGTGTTTCTAGGATGGTATTTTTTAACAATGACCTTGCCTCTTGCACACGTTTTACCTTTATAGCTGCTCCTTTCAGTTTTTTTCTAACAATTTTTCTCATTTTATCAAAATTTCCCTTTTTAAGGTTTAGCACAAGAGCCATGGATTTGCTTACTGTCCCCCTTCCAGTCATTAATTCAAATTTGATCATATTATGATCACTATTGCCAAGCGGCCCCACCACCATTACCTCTGTCACCAAATCCTGTGCTCCACTGAGAATTAGATCTAAAATTGCTCCCTCTCTTGTCAGTTCCTGAACCAATTGCTCCACAAAAAAGTCATTTATTCCATCCAGGAACTTTATATCTCTAGCATGTACTGATGATACATTTACCCAGTCAATATTGAAGTCTCCCATTATTACCGCACTACCAATTTGGTTAGCTTCCCTAATTTCTCTTAGCATTTCACTGTCCGTCTCACCATCTTGACCAGGTGGACGGTAGTATACTCCTGTCACTATAGTCTTCCCCAACACACAAGGTATTTCTACCCATAAAGATTTGATTGTGCATTTAGTCTCATGCAGGATGTTTACCTATTGGACTCTATGCTATCCTGGACATAAAGCACCACAGCACTTCCCGGGTGCTCTTCTCTGTCATTGCAATATAATTTGTACCCCGGTATAGCACTGTTCAATTGGCTGTCCTCCTTCCACCATGTCTCTGAGATGCCAATTAAGTCTATATCATCATTCACTGCTATACATTCTAAATCTCCCATCTTAGACTTCTGGCATTAGCATACAAGCATTTCAAAGTTTGGTTTTGTTTGTATTGTCATTCTGCTTTTTAATTGATAGGGATAAGTTAGAATTTTTTAGCTCAGGTGAGTTTTTAGTTACAGGCACTTGGACTACTTTTCTTATTATTGGAACCTCACGGGTTGCCCTAATTCTAATGCATCATTAGTATCCTTTGAAGATACCTCCCTCCAAACATGTGCTGCTGAGCGACTGTCTGGTTTCCCCTTTGTTCTAGTTTAAAAGCTGCTCTATCTCCTTTTTAAAGTTAGCGCCAGCAGTTTGGTTCCACCCTGGTTAAGGTGGAGCCCATCTCTTCGGAAGAGACTCCCCCTTCCCCAAAAGGTTCCCCAGTTCCTAATAAAACTGAATCCCTCATCCATGCATTGAGACTCCGGAGTTCTGCCTGCCTCCGGTGACCTGCGCGTGGAACAGGGAGCATTTCAGAGAATGCTACCCTGGCGGTTCTGGATTTAAGCTTTCTACCTAAGAGCCTAAATTTGGCTTCCAGAACCTCCCACATTTTCCTATGTCGTTGGTGCCCACATGTACCATGACAGCCGGATCCTCCCCAGCACTGTCTAAAATCCTATCTAGGTGACGCGTGAGGTCCGCCACCTTCGCACCAGGTAAGCATGTTACCAGGTGATCCTCACGCCCACCAGCCACCCAGCTGTCTACATTCCTAATAATCGAATCACCAACTATGATGGCCGACCTAACTCTTCCCTCCTGGGCAGTAGGCCTTGGGGAGATATCCTCGGTGTGAAAGGACAATGCATCATCTGGAGAGCAGGTCCTAGCTACAGGATCCTTTCCTGCTGCACCAGGTTGATGCTCTCCAATCATGAGACCTTCTTCCTCCAAGGCAGCAACAGGGCTGCCAGTCTGAAGTTGGGACTTGGCTACTATGACCCTGAAGGTCTCATCTGTATACCTCTCTGTCTGCCTCAGCTCCTCCAGGTCTGCCACTCTAGCCTCCAGAGATCGGACTCATTCTCTGAGAGCCAGGAGCTCTTTGCATCGCATGCACATGTACAATTTCTCACCGGCGGGTAAAAAATCATATATGTGACACTCGATGCAAAAGACTGGGAAACCCCCCTCTTGCTGCTGAACTGCTGCCTTCATCTCAAGTTTGTTCCTATTTAAGTTTTAGGTTGCTATGGGAGAAGGAATGTGTCTAATGTCCTTTAAATGTATTAGTGAATTCACCATATGTCTGGTAGTAGCCTACAGGGGAATGATCAAACTCTCAATAAGGTTTTTCTTTTTTGTTTTTTGTTTTTAAAGTGGCACCTGCCTATAAATTAAAGGATGAGTTATGGGTTGGGAAAAACTAACAGTCTAACTTCAGTTAGTCAGCCAGAGTGACTCACTGCTCTCTTGATTAACAAATGTTGGTACCTAATCAAATTAAATCACACTACCTCAACACCTTTCCAAGGTGAATAAAATAACTTTTCAACCTTTTTACTTAGGTATACCCTGCTCCTAACTTATTTCTAGCTTCTGGATACTTTTTTTTTGTTTTGTTTTTAATATACAAACACACTAACTACTGCTTACTAGCTGCCTTACTGACTGACTATTTAAAAATACAAACAGTCTAACTTCTGTTTATTCGCTACTTTACTATTAAAAGTACAAACACACTAAATAATATTCCCAAATAGTTAACTTTGCCCCAATACTTTTAAAAAAAAGACAATGTCCCAAGCAAAAACTTAGAGCCCTTTCAGCCACCAGCAAGGTGATCCTCTCCTCTCAGTGCTCCCACTGAGAACTTGGGAACTTTTAATTTCCAGTCATTCTGAGATTGCTGTGGATTAGTGGAGGTAGGGGTGCACAAACTTTCTTCTCCCTCAGATACAGTCTCTTACATTCGCATGCTCCCTCATGGTCTCTGACATGCATGCTCTGGCACACACACACTCTTTTGCGCACGCTGACACACATACCCAGCTGAAACACACACACACTCTCCTATCACACATGCTGACACAAACATGCTCCTTCATACATACTGACATAGACACCCAGCTGAAACACACACATGTTCCCATCACATATGCTGACACACACATCCAACTGAAACATACATTCCCATCGCATATACTGACACACATTTTTCCTTGCTCACCTGATACATACACACTCTCCCTCACACATGCTGATGTGCGCACACACACACACTCCACACTTGCTGATACACATGTTCCCTCAGAAATATACATACATGCTCCCACACACACATGGCTCTCACACATGCACACACACCTACACTCACTGACACACTCCCAATCACTCTTCCCCACCCCCCCTTCTCTAAATATGTAACAAAACTGTTTTTCTTATGGTGGTCAGGGGGAATCTAGGCAGCATTCCTGCTGATGCTCCTGGTATGGGAAGAGGTGGAGAGGAAGGCCCCATGCAGGGAAGGAGTTGGGGAAAGGTTATTATGTTTTGCCTCAGTCCCAATTTAAGGGAGGCTGGCCTGGCCAACAGCAGAGATCAAGAAGAGCCCTCCTGAAGCTGAGACATAGCCATGGGGTAGAGCTGGTGGGAAGGGAGACAGTGGGAGCATTTCCCGCCGCCATGGTGATTGAGGGGAGGAGGGGATCAGTCGCATACTACATTGGCAATGCCATGGGATTTAAAATGCTTTTCACAAAGGCATTCACTTAAAGGTCCAATTCATGCTTTTCTTACTCCTCGCCAGATATATGATGCCGTAACCACAATTTCGCCAGTTAATTGGACTAAAATATGCACCCTGGCTTAAGGCTTTCGTGAATCCGAGCTTGACTGTTATTTACTATGTGTTTTTTGTAATAATAAATTTAAATCATTCTCACCTTTTCTATAATCTCTTACAAGTTAGCCCTGTTATTTGCCCTGTTATTTGTAACCTCTTGTTCGATGTAATTTCCAACTTTGGTTCTATGTAAACAGATGTGATATGTACCAGTACATGAACATCGGTATATAAAAGCCTTTAAATAAAATAAATAAATAAATAAATAAAAAAGACAGGCCCATGTAGCCACGGGAATAAAAATCAGAGGTGCAGGCCCATGGAGTTGTGGCTCCAGATGCACAAAAATCAAAAGAATTGAGCGGAGGACCTCGGGGGAGGCTCCCATTCGACCAGCAGAATTGCTGTGGGGCTTGATATTTATCCCAGCAACTCCGCAGGTATGGGCCGCTGTGAACAACACCAGTCACATGAATGGCATATCTGGCCCACTTGGGCACACCCGAAGCCCTGATAGTCCAATCCACCTCTGGTTATAAAGTGCTGTAGTAGATCTCCGAGCAGCCATATAAGCACATGTATGGGGACCACAAGTAGTTTTTTGAAAGTTATCCTCTATATGTTCAGCATTCCCGCCATCTATAAAGTATTATTAATAGGGATGTGAATCGTTTTAGGACGATTAAAATTATCGTCCGATAATTTTAATATCGTCTTAAACCGTTATGGAACACAATACAATAGAGATTCTAACGATTTATCGTTATAAATCGTTAGAATCGTGAGCCGGCACACTAAAACCCCCTAAAACCCAACCCCGACCCTTTAAATTAAATCCCCCACCCTCCCGAACCCCCCCCCAAATGACTTAAATAACCTGCGGGTCCAGCGGCGGCCCGAAACGGCAGCGGTCCGGAACGGGCTCCTGCTACTGAATCTTGTTGTCTTCGGCCGGCGCCATTTTCCAAAATGGCGCCGAAAAATGGCGGCAGCCATAGACGAACACGATTGGACGGCAGGAGGTCCTTCCGGACCCCCGCTGGACTTTTGGCAAGTCTTGTGGGGGTCAGGAGGCCCCCCCCAAGCTGGCCAAAAGTTCCTGGAGGTCCAGCGGGGGTCAGGGAGCGATTTCCCGCCGCGAATCGTTTTCGTACGGAAAATGGCGCCGGCAGATCGACTGCAGGAGGTCGTTCAGCGAGGGTTCCGGCGCCTCGCTGAACGACCTCCTGCAGTCGATCTCCTGCCGGCGCCATTTTCCGTACGAAAACGATTCGCGGCGGGAAATCGCTCCCTGACCCCCGCTGGACCTCCAGGAACTTTTGGCCAGCTTGGGGGGGGCCTCCTGACCCCCACAAGACTTGCCAAAAGTCCAGCGGGGGTCCGGAAGGATCTCCTGCCGTCCAATCGTGTTCGTCTATGGCCGCCGCCATTTTTCGGTGCCATTTTGGAAAATGGCGCCGGCCGAAGACAACAAGATTCAGTAGCAGGAGCCCGTTCCGGACCGCTGCCGTTCCGGACCGCCGCTGGACCCGCAGGTTATTTAAGTCATTTGGGGGGGGGTTCGGGAGGGTGGGGGATTTAATTTAAAGGGTCGGGGGTGGGTTTTAGGGGGTTTTAATGTGCTGGTTTTGCGATTTTACGTTTTTTCGATTTTTTACGATTTTTCACGATTTTTCACGATATTTTACCCCCCCAAACGGCAACAATACGATTCCCTCCCCCTCCCAGCCGAAATCGATTGTTAAGACGATCGAGGACACGATTCACATCTCTAATTATTAATGCAGTTGGATTCTGTGAAATAAACCCCCTTAAAAATAAAAAATATATATTTTAATTATTAGTCAAGACAAACTGAGCTGTCTGCAAGGACAATATCCACCAATATAAGCATGGCATCTATGTCTCGATGGTCAGACCCTGCAGCTTAACAATTTTCTTCTCCATTTACTTCCATCCATGGCTGGAGAGCAGACCGTGAGAGGATGACTGGCTTTAAAAGGTCATTTTTCAATCAGGAATTGTCTGTGCAAACTGGATACAGTTGTTTAGAAGGGCCTGAATGCTCAGGCTTCCTTCAATCCAACCCTTGTCTTCTAATGAATAAATCCCTGAAGATAAGATAATGCTGGAACTAAAAAAAAAATGCACTTGATCTCATTAGAGGCAATCCAATTTGCTGAATTTATTTTTTTCCCTGCAAAAGGGCTTGGTTTTCAGGAGGTTTTGTTTCAAGATATACAGGGCAAGGGAAAAACACATTGATATGTTTTTGCACATACCCTAATGTAGCTGGAAACAAGGACAAACTGAAGAATGATTTGGTCTGGGGCAAATTTTGTTAACACTGAGGTGTAATTGTCTGGGACTGTGGGGGTTTATTCAAACATTTTGGTGCCTGTGTTTGTTCAATATAGTCAGCATGATTGCACTTTCTGGGTCAACATTGTCTGAAAAGATTTGCTGTACAGTACAAATGATGGTGGAAGGCGAGCACTCCGTCTCGCTTCACGTCTCATGCCAGGCTTTGTGAGGTGAGCTAAAGGTTGCCTTTTCTGAAGATCAGACAAAGAGGAGTTAGAGGTAACTTTTTTTTTCTCACAAAATGCTTGTTATGGCTGAAGAATCTCTCGGTCCACATGTTTATTTCTCTTTTCTTAATCTGCTCCATGCTCTTGTTCGCTAAATACCGTTTTACCATAGCATTAAAGGGCAAGCAAGGGAGAGCAAGGAGAGAATTTGAATTCTTGTAAAACGGTTACTCAAGGCATGGTGTCTAATTACAGACTTTCAGTCTGCATACTTTAATTTTCTGTAATCGCTGAAATGACAGGTCCCTTTTTTTTTCTTTTTTTTGCTAGTGTTCGTGTGTTGACTTTTCTCGACCATCATGTCAGTGCTGTCTGAACTGTTTACTCGATCTCTGACAACGTAGCAGACATTTTTCTAGCTACAAAATGAAAAAAAAAAAAGTTACTTGCTTGCTTTAAAAGGATAGAAAAAGATGGAAAAAAAAGTTAGTGTCTAGGTTAAGAATGAGTGATAAGATGGCCATTCCTTAAAAGCTTGAAAAAAGGGAGTGCAGGGAAAACCAGACCTGTCCAATCATAGTAGGCCAGTTGGTTTTCCAGCAGTGGATATAGCACTCGTTTAAACTTTCAATCTCCCTTACTGTTCCCCTTCCTCCTAATGGATTTTTCACAGTTAATTAGCCCTGCTTGTTTCTCTGATACTAGTTAATGTTCCATGGCTAAACCCCTGCTTTTAAGAAGGTCTCGGGTATATAGGCAGCTCAGCCCCCTGATGAATCCTCCTGCCTTGGCAGTCATAGCCAGAAAAATTGTAGACTATTCCAAAATGGCAGTTTAAGCAAAGCAAATCGTTCAAGTCCTCCTTTTTCGTTCTGATGTTTATTGAAGTTCTGTAAGAGAACTGTTGGTGCCTGAACTTTTGGAAAGTGCTCCTTCTGGGCCATTCTCACCAATAAATCTAAGGTGCTGCTCTGTTGACCGGCAGCAGAGCCCATGCACGCGAGATTAGCTCAACTGGGAACTCCTGAAAAGAGAGAGAGAGTGTTTATTTAAAAAGAAAGCGATTTAGTAAAAAGTTGCAGATCCATGATTACAAATCCCACCTCAAATTTGGGTTTCGATTCCCCTCCCTTAGCATTCAGGGGTTTATTTTATCGTGGTAGCCATTGGATTCAGGTGGTTGACATTTTAACCCTGCTTTTCTGGAAAGATTTTACCACGTTTCGCCACCACCTAAACAAAGGTGCATTCCTTTTCAGGTGCTACTTTTTACAAAGCAAAGAAGAGGACGCTGTGACCAGCAGACAAATCACCGAGCGGATTGCCCGGAAAATTGGTATGTGGAGGGGCTGCTGAGTTGCATGTCATAAGTGAAAACTTTGGGGTGACGCTGCATTTTTGGTGGTGAGGTTTTTCTTTCAGGGTTGGAACCTTTCAGCATGCGTCAGCGCCGTCCGTCTGCACAAGTTTAACATGCGCTGAACTGGTCTTGTACCTATTAACACCCAGGTTCCTGGGCGCTCAAAGGATTTCAGCCTGCAGTCCCTGTAACCAAAGCTGTATGTGCAGGATGAACAATTGCTGGGTAAAGAACTGCCGCTCCCTACATATGTAGCCCCAGTAGGTGACGTACACATCCATTTTCAAAAAGTATAATAAATAAATAAAGAAAAAAGAAAAAATAAATAAATAAATAAATATTTGGATGGAAAAGGAAACCTATGAAGAAGACCTAAATAGGAACCAGGAAACAAGCAGGTTGACGTTTAAGGAATCTAACTGATACCACTGTCCTCCCTGTGCCACCTTTGTAAATGAATCTTTTGCAGTTTTTCTGAAAACCAGGAGGGGAAATTGCTTTCAGCAAGTCAATGAGCTAAAGCAAACGGGCATTTTTTCCCCCAACCTTTTTTCTTCTATTGAGCCCTTATGTTTTGTTTTGTTTTCTTTTTCTAGAGCTTCAATTAGTAATGCAAAAAAACCAAAAACCCAACCCCCAAACTTAGTGTTGTGTGCAACCTATCAGTCCTTTCCAGCTGCAGATTCGGATTTGCTGCAGTGAAAGCTTCCCTGCTGCCCTCGGGGTTTTAGAGCGGGCAGCCCCGAGAGGGCTCTGATAGGCGCTTGCGGAGCCTGGAAAGCCGCGCTCACCGGAGCTTACAAATGAGGCGTCCCCTGCCGCCCTTGATTGATTGAGGAACAGTCCCGGGCTGTCACTCAGGCTGGAAGCGACGGCAGCCAAACGCCGACTTCTTAATTCCGTGAGACCCCCCCCTCCCATGATTACAAATGTCCCTTCTCTTTTCGAAGTGGGTACGTGAACGCTCTTGCAGGTGAGTTAATAAATAGCTACGCTGTTTGTGCCCGAAGCTCTGCCCTCGGAATGTATTTGAACTCGGGCACAGGGGAGGCATGAAAATATTTTTGTGTATTTCACCTGTCTTCACAATCAAGTGAGTTTAAGGAAGAGATGCAGGGGCCAGTAGTATCAGAGTATGTTTTAATTCGAACTGCACAATGCAAACTGATTTTATTCCATCTTTTTTTTTTTTTTTTTGTGAAGTGCAGAAACGGATTGAAGTTTTGAAAGCAGAGACTGGATTTTGAAATCTGTCACTTAACCATGTTTCCCCATTTCTGCTTTCTCCCTTCTAAAGGACTCCTACTGATGCAGTGAACACTTCTGCAGCGACATAGCCAGTGGTTCCCTGGTTTTTGAGTTTTGTTTTTTTTTTGTTTATTATTGTGGAAAGCACGTTAAAGTGATGCACTGAAATGCCTGTACCAGAGGTGGAATGACTTGGAGCTCAATAAAGACAAGTGCAATGCTGCCAGATTTGATGCCTGGAGAGAAGTAAAGAAACCTGCCAGCTCAGAGAAAGTGCCCTTGCACCAGAGCTGCATCTCCTTGGCCGGCTAGTATGGCTCTGGGCTAGTTTCACAACAACTTTCACAGTGCTTCATTTCTTAGTTTAGATTTTTTTTTTTCTGTTTTCTAACAAATCCTGAAAACTAAGAACTAGAACATTTTTTTTTCTTTTTTTTGCAAAGATGGGATCTGCTACCATGAAGTATTCTTGCTTTATACTGATTTTGGCTGTATTGGGTACTGAATTGATAGGGAATCGCTGTTCCACTGTAAAAGCAACAAGGTTCAGGGCTCGGGTGCCGCAGGAGCGCAGGAATATTAGACCAAACATTATCCTCGTTCTCACGGACGACCAGGACGTGGAGCTGGGTAAGACTATTCCTTTCACCTATACTATCCATTTTCTTGACGTGTGGAAAGTTTTTATATTCCAAATACGATGTGATGGCAGTATCATATCTAAGCTAGAAAAGATATCCTAGTTTACATAAATGGCTATGGGAGTCAAAGAATTTCAAATACATAGCAAGAAGTGATTCTTGAATTTCTCTTGCATGCCATTGGAGGAGAATAGCAACCAATACATCTTTTTGTCTATATTTGATCTTATATTGGTAATAAATATGATAAATATAGAATATAACTATAAGTGCAAACATAATTCAAAAGCTTTTTTTTTAATAATATAAGTTGCTTTTGACATGCATTCATTGAAAGGGAGATCTAGCACCTGGTATATGATGAAAGCTGAATTTTAAAAGCCTGATGCACACTAAAAGTAGGCGACGTGCGAATATGTCAGGCCAGCACGCACCAAGTAGATTTTAAAAGCTGCCCGGATATGCGTGTACTTGTCGCCATGCGCACAAATGTAAAGTTCAAAAAATGGGGTGGGGTCTGGGTGGGGGCATAGGCATTCTTGGATATTAACGGGAAATTAGTGTGTAAATACTGAGCGCAGAGGAATGCACCGGGTTCCTTGCCGCATAACTTTGCTTCTGGTACGGATGATGTGTAAGTTATAAAACAAAAAAATTCTAGACAGATCAGTGGGGTTTTAAGGGTCGGGGCTAACGAGAGAAGGGAGGCTATTAAATTTAGTGGGGTTTGGAAATCCTAGCCCTTACCTGGGCGAACTGGGAAAACTGGTAATGGCATTAGCGCTCATGTCTTTTAAAATACTCTCACTTACGCGGTAGAAGCGGCATTTGAGTGCATAAGCATGCCACCACTTACAATTGCGTGCACATGTGTGCGAGGTCAGGTTATTTTATAACATGCGGGCAAATGTGTGTGTTTGTTATAAAATGGCCGTATTCCGAGGCCCGGGCTGACAAATGTGCACATGTGCGCCCTCACGCTGGTTTAAAAGTTACCATCCCTGTCATATTGAAATTTGTGCATACAAGTGACTTCCCTGTCTTGACAATAAGTTCCAGACCATAGTATATGACGAGGTAGCACACTAAATTGTAGAGATTTGCAGTCGTTTTTGCCGAATTGGACAATTTCAAAGAAATTGTCCAATTCGGCATGGGTCGGAGGGCGCAAATCCTAAGAAGGATTTTCCCCGAACTGCGGGGAAAATTCTTTGTTCAGGTTAGCGTGGGGGAGGGGCACATTTATTTAAAAAAAAAAAACCCCAGCCCTTCAAATTTACTTAATTATGACTCCCCCCAAAACCTGCCTAAAGTCCCTGGTGGTCCAGCAGGGGTCCCAAGAGCGATGTCCCACTCTCGGGCCATCGGCTGCCAGTAAACAAAATGGCGCCAGTGGCCCTTTGCCCTTACCATGTGACAGGGGCTACCGGTGCCATTGGTCGTCCCCTTTCACATGGAAGGAGCAATGGATGGCCCGCGCCATCTTAGAAAATTGTTGTATTTAAGTAAATTTGAAGGGTTGGGGTGGGTTTTTTTTTTTTTCATGTTTTTTCCGGCAAAAACTGCCGGAAAAAAAAAATGACCCGTTTGGAAAATGAAGTTTTCCATGGGTCGCCCGACTCGGCAGATGAAAACTAAGCACATCTCTACTAAATAGAGAGCTCCCTGCTGCAGCTCCTGAATGCATCCATTGCTTCCAGCAGCAGTCAAGAATACCATCAATGTATGCTAGCTAGACTGGATTGGGGATTGAGTACTGTTCACTTAGATATAGCAAAAAAAAAAAAAAAACCTGACAAAATATCACAACCTACAATCAGGCATGTGTCTAACCATATTAGGGATCTGCATTCATTTTGGATGAATTAGGCAATTCGTCCTGTTTCGGGGAACCCAAAAAGTGATCTGGATTTTTCCGACGTTTCAGAAAAATTCATTTTTTGGGTTAGCCTGCACGCTGACATTTAAACGTTAGCGCGTGCTAACCTGAAATTTCAGGTTCCCCGAAAAAAAAAAAAAAAGTTTCCCGCGGCGGGCCGAAACTAAAGCCCGAACCAAATGGTTCAGGTGATACACACCTCTAAACCATATTGTTGCGCCCATTGGTGGCAGACGGCTGCGACCTCTGTTGCTCACCTCTCTTTTGCCTGTTCCAGTGATTTCAAAGAGTCTTTCAGCCTTAGCCTGCAAACGCCGCTTTCCCCAGTGTCCCCGGGATGGCATGGGTGATCCAGGATGCCATCTTGATGACTGAGTTACCTAGGGCGTGCACGCACACGCGCATCAGTCTTCCTCTTATTTCCATCAAGGCAGGAACCTCTTGGGTGTTCCCACCTGTGATGTACCCGCCAAGAGGTATTTAAGCTCTACGCTTTCTGACATCCAACGAGTTAGCAAGGACTTTTGTCTTGTCTGATTCCACTCCTTCGGAGATCTTCTCTTCACTTCGCAGTACTCGTTCCTGACTACTGATACTGGACTTAAGGTACCCGCTCCTCGGGGGCATATTGTGCTCTGGCTATCCGCTCCTTGGAGGGCATTCTCGCTTGCAGGAATCTACTACTTCAGTCTGTGAGTACCATCATCTACCACCTTGGTGACAAGACCTCCGGTGTACCCCATACCTCGGGCCACTACCGAGTGCTCTCTGTTACCTGCAACTCTACTAAATGAGTGCTCTAGTCTTCTCTGCTCCTCTGCTACAAATGCTTCTTTTTCTCATCTCCGCCTGATTCATGGCGTAACCCGTGCTGCGGGCCACTACCAGATAAAAACTAGAAGCATCTCCACTCCACAGGAGCTGCCCTGGCATACCCCGCTCTGCGGACCATTACCCGGAGGACCAGCTTCGTGCCACTTCACTCCGGACTGAGTCTATGCCCACCTAATGGGATCCCTACGTTCCTGCTTAATAAAATCTTTTACCATTGTCTGTCTGAGGCTGGAGCCTGTCGTAGTGAGTCCCCACAGGGCTCCTCTCTATAGGTGGAGCCAACTCTCACTATGACCTAGGGGTCCACAACCACACCGAACAATAACAGATTGCTAACTCCATGGACCCGGCTCAGGTCTCAGCCCTACATGCCATCCCAGGCCTGGCCCAACGCAGTGCTGAACAGCAACGGACTTTAGAGACGTTGGCAACTGCTTTCAATCAGTTGAACTCTCAAATGAACACTGCTACACCAGACAAGGATACTTCACTGCAAGTGAGTTCTTCACGAGTTGCAGTACCTTTACCAGCCCCCACTCGCTTCTCAGGAGAATCCCTGTCATGTCGGGGCTTTCTCAATCAGTGCTGTAGAGATGTGCTTCGTTTTTTTCTACCGGGTCGTTTTTTGACTCGGATACTTCGTGTTAAAATTCGGGTTTTCTCGTTTCGTTTTTTTTGAAAAACGAAACGAGGAAACCTGAAACCGGGCCAAAAAATGAAACAGGAAATAAAGCTAAAAAAAAAACCCACCCCAAGCATTTAAAATCATTTTTGTACAAAATACAAACTCCCCCCCCCCCCCATCCCGATCCCTACCCAAGACTTACGAACATCCCTGGTGGTCCAGCGGGGTCCCGGGAGCGATTTCATTGTCGGCTGCCATAATCAAAATGGCGCCGATAGCCTTTGCCCATACTATGTCACAGAGGCTTTCGGCGCCATTGGTCAGCTCCTGTCACATGATAGCACAAGATGGCGCCGATGGCCATGTGACAGGGGCTGACCAATGGCGCCGGTAGCCCCTGTGACATGGTAGTTCAGAGGCTATGGCACCATTTTGAGGAGCACGGCTTGCAGTAGCACATTGGGCACGGAGGGCAAATGGAACCCGGGCCCCCGCTGGACCACCAGGGATGTTCGTAAGTCTTGGGGAGGGATTGGGATGGGGGGGTTGTATTATAGTTAATTTAAATGTTTGGGGTGGTTTTTAATTTAAAAAAAAAAAATGTGCCCCTCTCCCCATGCAAACCCGAAAAACAAAGTTTCCCCAAAGTTCGGGGAAAATCCTTTTCGGGTTTCGGGGCCCCCGAACCACTACGAATTAGGCAATTTCATTGTAATTGCCTAATTCGTGATAAACGACTGCACATCTCTAGTGCTGTATGCACTTTGAACTTCAACCTATTTACTTCCCTATGGTACTAGCCAAGACCACATACATCCTGTCTTTGCTTGACAGGAAAGCCCTGGCCTGGGCTTCGCCTCTTTGGGAACGCAATGACCCAATCTTCAGTGACCTGCCTGGGTTTCTGTCTTTATTCAAGTCAGTATTCAATGGCCCAGCCCGCAAGACTATGGCCGGATCAGCCCTGCTGCATCTTCAACTGGGAACCAAGCTATTCTCTGACTATGTCATCAATTTTCAAGACATTATCCTCAGAGCTCCACTGGGACCAGGGATGCCTATGTACAATTTTCCTAGAAGGCCTCAACTCCCGCATAAAGGATGAACTAGCAGCATGTGAACTACCTGAGACGCTGGATTCCCTCATTGACCTGGTGGGTAGAATTGATCGGCGTTTGCGGGAGCGCTCATCTGAGGTAAAGAGCCTTAAGAAACCTTCATCTGAAAGTTTACGTCCTCGACCTACCCCAGCTATACAGACCCAGCCTTCTTCAATCTCTGAGGAAGATGAGGCCGCAGCCATTTAACCAGCAAAGAGAGACGCCACCATGAGAAGATGGGTCTCTGCATGTACTGTGGGCAACCTGACCATGCAGTTCAATCTTGTCCTATCTGTCCGGGAAACATGTAGAACTACGATCCGTGGGAGGACGCTTCCTAGGTCTTACTACACCATCTCCTCCACTAACACTCCCAGTCTCACTTATTTCCGGGACTCTTGAATATCAGACATTTGCACTACTTGACTCTGGATGAGGGGGCAATTTTATACTCAGAAGACTGGCTGAGTATCTTCTGATTCCTACCATTCTGAGATCCACTCCACTACTTCTTTCTTCAATCCATGGTGAGCCATTACCTGGAGAGGTTTCCTGCTCTATGCAACCTGTATGACTGCGCACAGGATCTCTTCATACTGAAACTATCTCTTTTTTTTTTTTTGTCCTCTATAAAGCCATCCATCCCATTGTACTTGGCCTACCCTGGCTTCAAGAACACACACCCCAGTTTGACTGGGTCACTTTGGAATTATCACGATGGGGTGCAGCTTGCCACAATAGATGTCTGAAGAAGATAACTCTTATGCCCTGCATGGCGACCTCTACCGGGACACCTGGACTTCTGCCTCAATACTCCTCATTTCAGGATGTCTTTTCCAAGACTGCAGCAGATATCCTACCACAACACCGGTCTTTCGACTGTGCAATTAATTTAAAACCAGACTCCAAGCCCCCTAGAGGAAGAGTATATCCGCTCCCTTTCAGAGACTGAGGCCATTTCTGCCTAATATTAAAGAAAATCTACAGAAGGGTTTTATTCGTCTCTCCAAGTCTCCAGCTGGAGCGGGATTCTTTTTTGTTGGCAAAAAAGATGGATCCCTTCACCCTTGTATCTATTACAGAGGTCTCAATGAAATCACCATTAAGGACAGATACCCTTTACATCTGATTTCACAACTATTTGACCAACTTCAAGGGGCCAAGGTATTTACAAAGTTAGACTTAAAAGGGACATACAACTTAGTTCGCATTCATCAAGGGGATGAGTGGAAGACGGCCTTTAACACTCGTGATGGCCACTTCGAGTATTTAGTAATGCCATTTGGCCTATGTAATGCCCCCGCTGTCTTCAAAAATATGATAAATGAGATCCTGCAAGACATGCTATATCAATGTGTGGTTGTGTATTTGGACAACATACTCATTTTCTCTCGAGACCCACAGAGCCACCAAGTAGATGTCACCAGAGTCCTACAGAGGCTACAAGAGAACTGTCTTTATGCCAAGCTTGAGAAATGCGCATTCCATCAGACGTCTGTTCCTTTCCTGGGCTACATAGTATCCAACAAAGGATTTCAGATAGACCCCCAAAAGACTAGAAGCATACAAGACTGGCCACAATCCACAGGGCTCAAAGCCAATTGTGATAGTTTTTATTGGATCCATGTAAGTATTATATCTAAAAATACTGTGTGTGAGCTATTGAGACAATATAGCACCTGTCTTTAGATATGAATGTCTCTGATCTGACATCTGAAGAAGGGATATATATATAGTTTTATAAGTTTTTAACAATATTTTTAAGTTCATGTATTTTATTTTACAGGTATTTTTAGGTATCTTGGCTTGTTCAGTTTTTCTAATAGGAGGTGTATTAGTATTTTAGAACCTAATATAATATTTGCAGTGTTGCATTTTCATAGGTAGAGCTGTTACTGTTTGAAGGCTGGCAGTTAGTGCTGTTTTGGTATGTGAGGTTTAATATATTGTAATTCTTTATTCATGGCTTTCTGAGGGTCAAGCCCACACACAATAGATGTGAGAATAGGCCTAATGCCATATGGGTTCCATGTGTCTCTTGTGTCTTGGAAAAAGAGAGTTAAGGGAGTGAAACTGCTGTAGAGCTGATTTTGTGTGTTTGTTTTTGGGAGGAGAAGGGGGTGTAGGAGGAAAGAGGGGACTGAGGGAGTGAGAGTGCTGGTGACTAGGGGGGTGAGTGGGATGGGAGTGAAAAGGGGGTTGAAGAAGCAAGACTGAATCCCCTGTTTTAAATGTCATCATACACCACCATTCAGAAAAGAAAGGATAGATTTTAGTGATGTTATTGAGTAAGAAATGACACATTTTACCAATGTTTTAGATGTGTGCAGAGAAGAAGGGAAAGGCATCAAAGATGAACACAGCATTATGAACATAGGGGACTAGAAGAACTACATAGGTCAAAATGGCAAAATTTTCAGAGTACGTTCTAGCAAGTAGATTTCTCAAAATGTGGTGTCCCACCTGTCTTTTTAGCCTCATTACTGGATTCTTTTGAATTTAGCCAGGATTAGAAGGGGATCAAAAGAATGGATATTTTTTTTTTCCAGAAGGTCAGTTTCTTTACATGTTGAGGCCAGTTGCAACTGGGTTTGGATCTGAAATTAATTGATGAAGCAGCATTGCTATTCTGTATGACCTTGCAGTAGAAGAGTGGCATGTTGCTGCCAATGCATTCAGCAGGATTTAATTTGTAGACAGAAAGAAAGTGAAACTGTGGAGTGGGGCCAGGGCCAGGTTTGACCTGTGCAAATCTCGGGGGTAAACAGCTCTGTTTCCTCCAAGGACTGGGGGGGCCACAAGTGATCCAAGCAACTACTGGATATCTTCTGTTTCCTCACGGGAGCCAAATCTCTGCTCTGTTTTCTGGGGTTCCAGAAAAAGGGTGGCATAATGCCATTCTGGATTGTCCTGCCAGAAATTAAGCCTTTGGCAACAGATTCAAAAAGGAGCTGAATTAGCATAAGTCTGAGAGTTGTGAGCAATAATGCCATTCATCAAGTTTTAACAATTGGCATTACTACTCACAATTTGCAAACTTGTGCTAATTTTTTTTGGTGTCTGTTCTTTGCTCTGCAGTGTCTGCTTCAATATCACCCTTTCCCCTTTTGTACAGGAAAAGAAGTGGTGGCGAGGGGAAATGAGAGGAGAGACTGGATTAGAGATCAGAATGGCTCTTCTCTTCTGTGTGTGCTTCAGGCTCAGCCCCTCTTCTTCTCTTCCCTGCAGGTTGTCTGAAGCAGAACACCCCCTGCTCTGCCTGCCTCTTAAGCCTGAAAAGATGTGCCAGAACGGCGTTCCACCCCATTCCCCCACAAATTAAGCCCTGGTATTCAGCCATCAAAAACTTTAAAATTCAGGAAAGCTCTCTGTGCACCTAATACAGTCTAAAGCAAAGCAAACTGTCCAGAAGCAAAACTTTATTCCTGGACTGAAGATCCCAAGGTAGACTGATTTGCTTTCTTTAATAATCGCTTGGATAAATGTACATTCATTTTCATTTTTTAGTGCACACTAAATTGATTTAATGCCTCCTAAATATAAACAAAAATGGAAAAATCACTAAGCAAACTAAAAAAAACAACATTTTTCTAGCTGCACATCCCTATGATAGGAACATGCTTTCCACCTTGCACAAAGTTAGCAGGTTTAGGGGGGGGTGTTTGTTTTGTTTGTTTGTTTGTTTGTTTTGGATTTCTTTTACCTTACAATCAGATTTTTTTCAGAGCATATTTTTCTAGAGTTCTTGTGACTTAGAAGCTCTGTCCACATTCTTTTCAGGTCTGACCTTAGCAACAACACTCCTGGCAGACGTTTTTCTTATTTGTTGTCTCTCAGTCAAATCCGTCCTATCTTTAGAAGGGTGATAATTGGTTTGGCTCCAGTTTACAGAAAATTGTTATTGAATTGGAGGCAGCAAGAAAACTTTTCTTCCTCAAGGCCAGCCTGAGGAGATCGTGACCCAGTTGGTACATTGTAAAAGCTACACTTTCTGATAGTTTGTTTTCCTCTTTTTGTTACTTTTTTTTTTTATTAACTCAGGTCAAAACTGCATCAAAGCTGCAACCCTGATGGAGATAAAAATTTCTCTGCAAAGCAAATGAGCAATAATTCCTTTTCTTTAAGAAGAGGTGTCTTCATGCGTCTATTCAAATTATTTCCTAATGCCAAAGGCATAAGAACATAAGATTTTCTATACTGTTTCAGATCAAAGGTCCATCAGGCCCAATATCCTGTTTGTGACCATGGCCAATCCAGGGCACAAGATCCCACAAGATCCCTCCTGCTCTTTGTATACTCCTCCTTGTTCGCCCTCCCTGTTCATTGTAATTTCTACCTTTAAAGTTACATTGTAAACCGGTATGATGTATGCATACTAATACCGGTATATAAAAGTTTTTAAATAAAATAAATATATGCCATGCTGCTAATCCCAGGGCTAAGCGGAGGAGTTCCCCAAATCCACCTTAATAATGGTTTATGGAATTTTCATCCAGGCATTTGTCTAAACCTTTTTAAACCCAGCTACACTAACATATTTTACCACACCCTCTGGCAATGCATTTCAGATTTTATTTATGCACTGAGTAAAAAACAAAATAATTCCTTAAATGCATTACTTAGAAATTTCATTTCATGTCTCCTAGTCTTTGTATTTTTTTTAAAGAGTAAACCACCTATTCAAATTTACCTGTTCTACTCCATTTGTTTATATAGACCTCTAACATATCTCCCTTCAGCCATCTCTTCTACAAGCTGAAGAGCACTAACGTCTTTATCCTTTCCTCATAGGGGAAGCATTCCATTCACTTTATCATTTTTGTTGTACTTCTCTGCATCTCTTCTAATTCCACTATATCTGTACTGAGATGGGGTGGCCAGAATTGCAGTCTCACCATGGAGCGATACAGAGGCATTATGATAGTCTTTGTTTTATTCTGCATTCCTTTCATAATAATTCCTAGCATTCTATCTGTTTTCTTGGCAGCTGCTGCACACTGAGCAGAAGATTTCAGCACATCCATGATGATATCTAGATCCCTTTCCTGGGTGTTCACTTCCAATGTGGAGTCATGCATTGTGTAGCTATAATTTGAGCTGCTCTTCCCTAAGTGCATCACTTTGTACTTGTCCACATTAAATGTCACCTGCCATTTGGATGCCCAGTTTCACAAGATCGTCTTGCAATTTCTCACAATCCACTTGTGATTTAACAACTTTGAATAATTTTGTCATCTGCAAATTTGATCACTCACTCATTGTTCCTATCTCTAGATCATTTATAAATATGTTTAAAAGCAGTGATCCTTGTACAGTTCACCTTTCTCCATTGAGAAAATTGACCATTTAGCCCTAGTTTCTGTTTCCTATCCTTATATCTGTTCACATTCTGTAATGGAACATTGTCTCATATGCCATGAATTTAATTTTCTCAAGAGTATCTTATGAGGTACTTTGTCAAACACTTTCTGAAAATCCAGATACACTATATCAACTGTCTCATCTTTGAGCATGATAGTACTAATAACTCTATTTCACAACTAACGTAGTAGTAAAACACACTGTGAATTTTTACCTGTGATTAGTACCTTATAGGTACACATGGTTAAGACCTACATCACTAATCAAGCTATTTGTCTTTTATGATATATTATAACCGAATCTATTTGACACCTGTTAGAATGTTCTAGTGTATGCATTCACCTACTTTAATTTATGTGCCTACCTGTAAACCGTTGCGATGGTATATAACTTAGCGACGGTATAGAAAAGATTTTAAATAAATACATTTATTCTTATGCTTATTCATGCCTTCAAAAAAATGTAGAAAATTGGTGAGGCAAGACTTCTCTTGGCTAAATTCATGTTTACATTGTCCTATTAAACTATGACTATATATTAGAGATGTGAATCAGAACCGGAATCGGTTCTGATTCCAGTTCCGATTCACATCGTGGTTTTTTTTTTTCGTCCGGCCCGATCGCAGTTTTGTTTATCGGCTGCGCCCGAGCCGATAAACAAAAAACCCACCCAACCCTTTAAAACTAATCCCTTAGCTTCCCCCACTCTCCTGACCCCCCCCCCCAAAAAAAAAACTTTTTACAGGTACCTGGTGGTCCAGTGGGGGTCCCGGGAGCGATCTCCCGCTCTCGGGCCGTCGGCTGCCACTAATAAAAATGGCGCCGATGGCCTTTGCCCTTACCATGTGACAGGGTATCCGTGCCATTGGCCGGCCCCTGTCACATGGTTGGAGCACTGGATGGCCTGCGCTATTTTTAAAGATGGCACCGGCCATCCAGTGCCCCCTCCATGTGACAGGGGCCACGTCCAAGAAGCGTCCGTGAAGCTGACCGTCTGACCCAGTATGGCATATCTTATGTTCTTAACTCCAGACAGTTTAGTTAACGAGAATCTGTATGAGAGCAGGAGACTGAAAGTGAGAAATCAAATGTCCAAGACTTGCTATCTGAAGAGCAGACCAAACTTGGATCTTACTGTAAAACTTCCCAGGTACCACAGTTGCTACTAGAATGATCAGGCCATAGACACATACACCATGACTTGCAATGCAAGAATCTCTTATTTATATCTTAACACCTTGCGTATTGATCATTTCTGAAAAAAGTGCCTACCTCGCTTAAGAATCTGTAGGGCAGTTATTTCAAGATCTATTCAAATCTCTGGAGCATTGTAGGATGGACAAATGGGCCTTGGAAGATGTGGTTTTCAGCAGATATGTACTCTATGGGGTAGATTTTAAAAGGTGCGCACGGGCGTACATGTGCACGCACTACCCGGTACACACACATGTATACCCGATTTTATAACTTGTGCGCGCAAGATATAAAATCAGGGGTCGGCGCATGCAAGGGGGTGCACAATTGTGCCCCTTGTGCGCGCCAAGCCGCGCTGCCTTCCCCCGTTTCCTTCCCCCTAACCTGACCTTCCCACCCCTTCCCCTAACATTTCCTCCCCCTAGCCCTATTCTAACTCCTCCTTCCCAAAATTTTTATTTTACCTCTTGCGTCTGCCTTGGGTAACAGGCGCAAGTTGCGCGCACCGGAAGCCTGCCAGCACGCGATCCTCCAACACAGCGGCAATGGCCGCTGTGTCGGAGGCCTCTGGCCCCGCCCCGCCCCCCCGGACCACCCCTTTTGTAAAGCCCTGGGACTTACATGCGTCCCGGGGCTTTACGCGCGTCGCCGGGCCTTTTTAAAATCCGGCCCTAAGCTATAGTGGACTTAACACAGTGAGGTACCGCTGAGGTATGTCCCATTGGTATTGACCGTTGGAGGAGCATAACAGAAAAAATCTTCTGACCTGGCTGTTTTCTTTCTATTTAACGCCAAACAATCAGGACTGGTCTCCTTCCTTTGGACTTTTTCCCGTGCCTTTGTTTTGTTCTTGTTTAGAAGGCTCAGTTTGGAGGGAAGGAGTTGTGCTGCTGGCAAAGAGGAGGAAGTGGAGAAGCAGCTGATGTTCTCTGCATTCTAGTGGTGACCTAAATTTGTTAACCCTTGAAGGAAAATAACTGATCAGATCAGTCCTGCCCTTCAGAGTTAATAGAAAATGTATGTATCTATATCTATCTATCCTTCCAGCTTGTTCTTTACTTGCACTGGGTTAAATATTTTACTTTAACTTCCACAGAATGACATACAATTTGCCAATATTTTAATACATTGATTGAGTTCTCTGTGCAAAAAAAGACTATTGTTCTACAGTAATCTTCAAAAGACAGCAAGCCTTTGAAACTGTGGCAGGTCTGAAGTCTTAACCTTAATTATCAGATTATCTGAGAAATTTCCTCTGTGATTAAGGGACCTCTTGAGAGACTGAAGTTAATATAAATCTCCAGATTATTTTTGATGACAAGTTAGAAGATGTAGAAATAAAATGCTTCTACAGCATATATGCTTCTTAAATGCCTCGTCCTTTATTAGTGTTAATCATTGTATTTCAGGCTCCTTGCAGGTGATGAACAAGACCAGAAGGATCATGGAGCAAGGTGGAGCTACCTTCATCAATGCCTTTGTAACCACACCAATGTGTTGTCCATCTCGGTCTTCTATGCTGACAGGGAAATATGTTCACAACCACAATGTATACACCAACAACGAGAACTGCTCTTCTCCATCCTGGCAGGCCACACATGAGCCTCGGACCTTTGCAGTGTATCTCAACAACACAGGATATAGGACAGGTAAGGCACAGCCCTATTGAGACGCGGGAGAAAAAGAAAAATGAGGTACCAGAGGTGATGCATTTAATAACTGTGTCAGTCTGCAGAAATTGGTTGTGGTGACTGATTTCAGCAGAAGTTTAAAGAGGCATGGGGAGACCTGCTCCTGGAACTATGACTTAAAGAAAACGGACACTGTCACTGTGCAAGAAATAGAAATTGGTTGACAGAATGGGAGGGCAGCCTCATTCTACCACGGATGGGTGAAAAGTATAATTTTCATTTTGTGACTAGTTTTTCATAGTTTTACAGTGAATTTATCACAAGTATTTCTATTAAATTCTACATCAAAATAAAAGTTGTCACACTCGTCATGTCATTAGTTTTTACAGAAGGGTAACATTGTGACTTTTAAATAGCTGCGTGAGCGCACATGTACGAGCCTATGGCGGCTTGCATCAAGAGCTGCGGCCATTTTATAACACATGTATATACATGTGCATGTTATAAAATAGGCTGACCATGCGTACATGGGCGCACAATTTTATATGGATGCGTACATGCATGTGCAAATGCCTCCTCTACAACGTAAGTGGTGGGGGGATTTTATAAGGGATGCGCACCGCCATACCATGTTTTCCCAGTATGTTCCCAGTTTGCCCAGTTTAGGGATAGCACTTCCAACCCCTCTCCTAATTTATTAGCCTCCATTTCCCCCATTAGTCCCAGCCTTTCAAATGCTGCTGACTAGCCTAGATTTTTATGTTTTTGTACTTACGCGCTGTCCATAGCAGTAGCAACGTTACGCAGCAGGGGACCCCAACACGCGCCTGTGCATGTAAGTATTTTCTACGCACGTCTCTTGGCCTTCCCCAACATGCCCATGCCCCGTCCAGACCCTGCCCACACTCCGCCCTCTTTTTCTGAACTTTTGACTTGTGCGTGTAGCGGGGCCTTTTAAAATCCGCGTGGTGTGCACTGTCCCCGCTTGTGCATGTATCTCCCGCTACATGGTGCACATAGGGTTTTTAAAATGCACCTTTAAGAGAGTCAGCTTTCATTATTTATTTATTTACTTGCATTTGTTTATTGCCATCATGCAATACAATTATAATATATAAAAATATATATAATCTGAATATACAGTAACATATATAATGTCATGCAAACGTTTCATTCCATCTCTATTCAATGCATTCCCTTATTATGCTGCTGGAAATGTTTTTTTGGCCCTCATCTTTTGCTATTGTGGCCAAGGGATAATTTCAAGTCCTGAGGCAAAGGACAACCTCTGAAGTTGGCCAAACCATTTTAAAATGTCCTAAACATAAAACTACAATGTAAGCACGGATCAGTCAGTAGTCTTGAAAGGGGAGTTAAAACGAGGACTGGTTTTGGGACATGCTCATTATTGCCCTGAGATATTGAGGAAGGGATTCATGTTTATCCATGTTATGCATGTAATATACATTTTCTTCCCTTGCCCCCACTTAGTAGATGCACATATTCACGTGAATGTTATCTTAGACACCTCAAACATGCATGTGCAAGTAATGATGTTCAAATACATTTGCTTGATTACAGAAGAGGCGGGCCAAGGGCATTCTGGGTCAGGGCGAACATTTACATGTGTTAAGTTGCTATTTTATAACCTGCCAAAGCAACGTGCGTCTATGTATGTTCCCTGCATATATTTACAGCTGCTAAAATTATCTGGTGTAAGTGAGAATAAAATTCTTTCTAACCAAATACTGACGGGGTGAGGGGTCAAGGTAAACTGGGGGGGAGTTCAGGCTGAAGAACCAGCAGGGTCATGAAGACCTAGAGGTAGACTGGGCAAACTGATGGACTAATTGGTAAAACTGATCATTTCCTTCACATGCGCATGTAACAAAATTTGATGACTAAAAGCCAACAAGTGTTAAGCAAAAGAGTGTGAGTTAAATCTCCATGTGTAATTAGTTAAAATTAGGAGCATAAATACTTGCGAATAGGAGATTTGTGCCACTTATCGGGATACATTTTTACTTCTCTGGGTTGAGTGGAGGCTCTGCTGCCACTTAGCCTGATATATCTCAACAACCACTGCTTATACAGCTATGTTGAAAATACATTCCGATATTTCAGAGAAGTAAGGAAAGGCTTTTTCAAAACGGTTATTGGGAAATGTTTTAGAAAAGAAATGTATTATATTCTGAACTATGATTCAAATTCACTAAACTGTGTTTTTTTTTTTTCTCATTCACACAAAATAGGATGAAACCTTTAATAAATCAGGCCCTAAGGTGGCCTTAGCAACATTTTGTGCCAGCTCTGTAGGACTGCTGGCAATCCATGGTCATTCCACACATATTTGCTGCAGTTTGTGAAACTTGAAAATGCACTTCAATGGGAAAATGTGCCAGTTTCTCTCGATTATCAGCAGTTTTAAAGGGCTATCTTATTTTTGGAGAGTTTATCTTGCATAGGGTATGGGTTACTTTTTTAAAGGCTACTTCTGCTATAACGAGAGAGAGAGACAATTTATAGAGATCTGTCTGAAACTCCATATATGGACCATTGTAAGGGGGCACTTTGATTAGGGGTGATTTTTCAGGGGTGGAGTTAAGGGGGTGGTGTTACAGACACATTCAGAGGTATCCATTGTAAAATTGACATCATTAAGGAATTTTGACCTTATAAGTGATGAAAATTCTAAAAAGAGGAGTTGATTTGCACACTGCAGTCTCTACTAGCTGCATTGTACAAATCAACTCTTTTTAATCACTTATAAGATCTAAAAATCTTTAATGATTTCATTTTTACAACGATTACCGGAAAATTCGGCCCAAATCTCCTTACAATGGTCCGTATATAGAGAGTATCAGGTTGAGCCCTATAAAGACTGTCTCTCGCTCACTCGCTCACTGTGCATATGTGGTCATTTTTGTGCCTATAGGGCTTTTAAAATCTATTTTTGTATCCTATTGCGCTCATCTACACATCTTGCTATAATTTCACTTTTATAATGAAACCATACTATAATAAATGAGGCCCCCTAGTTTTGTACAATTGATTGGCTGCACAAATGTGCTTCCTAACTTGCGGGTAGATTTCAAAGGTGCATGCGTGTCCATGTGCGACACATGGGTGCGCCAATTTTATAATATGCGCGCACATGCATGCTGGATTTTGTAATCTGTGCGTGCTTGTGTGCATGGTGCGTGCAAAGGGGTTACAGTTCTGCAAATTTTGCATGGTGATGCATCCCGGCATTCTCCAACCTGCTCCAATGAACGAGCGGACTGGAAGGGAACTTCCCTACACCCTACCCTAACCTCCCTTCTCCTTCCTCTCTCCTTCCCAACCTCTAATTCCTAACCCTTGTCATTTTGTTTTGTTTTTTCCCAACTTACTTCAGGGCCCAACCTGAAGTAAGTTGTGCGCACCGGCAGCCGGAACAGCAATCAATGCTGCTGTCCCGGCTGCCCCTTGTAGGAAGGCCGGCATGTATGCGTGCACTGGCCTTTACGTGTGTGGCCGGGCCTTTTTGAAAATAGGCACGATGCGCGCAAGGCCCAGCCACGTGCATAAAGGATGGGTTTTATGCGCACGGGGGATTTAAAATCCGACCGTTTCTGTTTGCCACTGAATCTTTAAAAGTTAACTCTTCTATATTAGGCAGTAAGGATATGCATTTGCTTGAAATGAAAAAGTAATTTTTAAATACATTTCTCATTTCATTTTGATTTATTTTAAAAACAAAACCAACAAAGAATGAAATTTTGTTCATTTTCATTTGTTTGTTTTTTGTTTTTTTTTAAATAAGGCTGCCACCTATAGAAAATTGAAAAAAAAAAATCATTAGTGTTTTTGACATAATAATCACTATGGGGCGGATTTTCAGAGCCCTGCTCGCGTAAATCCGCCCAAAACCGGGCGGATTTACGCGAGCAGGGCCCTGCGCGCCGGTGAGCCTATTTTACATAGGCTCACCGGCGCGCGCAGAACCCCGGGACTCGCGTAAGTCCCGGGGTTTTCGGAGTGGGCGTGTCGGGAGGCGTGTCGGGAGGCGGGGCCGGAGCGCGCGGCGTTGTGGGGGCGTGTCGGCAGCGTTTTGGGGGTGGGTACGGGGGCGTGGCTACGGCCCAGGGGCGTGGCCGCGCCCTCCGTACCCGCCCCCAGGTCGCGGCCCGGCGCGCAGGAGGCCCGCTGGCGCGCGGGGATTTACGCCTCCCTCCGGGGGTAGGCTACGCCTCCCTCCGGGGGTAGGCTGCGCGGCTCGGCGCGCGCAGGCTATACGAAATCGATAGCCTTGCGCGCGCCGATCCAGGATTTTAGCCGATACGCACGACTACGCGCATATCTACTAAAATCCAGCGTACTTTTGTTTGCGCCTGGAGTAGGGGTAGATTTTCAGACGAGCGCGAACAGCCTACTTTTGTTTGCGCTCCAGGCGCAAACAAAAGTACGCTGGATTTTAGTAGATACGCGCGTATCTACTAAAATTGTATCTGCTAAAATCCTGGATCGGCGCGCGCAAGGCTATCGATTTCGTATAGCCTGCGCGCGCCGAGCCGCGCAGCCTACCCCCGTTCCCTCCTAGGCCGCTCCGAAATCGGAGCGGCCTAGAAGGGAACTTTCCTTTGCCCTCCCCTCACCTTCCCCTCCCTTCCCCTAGCTAACCCACCCGCCCGGCCCTGTCTAAACCCCCATCCTACCTTTGTCGGGGGATTTACGCCTCCCAGAGGGAGGCGTAAATCCCCGCGCGCCAGCGGGCCTCCTGCACGCCGGGCCGCGACCTGGGGGCGGGTACGGAGGGTGTGGCCACGCCCCCGGGCCGTAGCCACACCCCCGTACCCGCCCCCAAAACGCTGCCGACACGCCCCCGCAACGCCGCGCGCTCCGGCCCCGCCCCCCGACACGCCTCCCGACACGCCCACTCGGAAAACCCCGGGACTTACGCGAGTCCCGGTGTTCTGCGCGCGCCGGTGAGCCTATGTAAAATAGGCTCACCGGCGCGCAGGGCCCTGCTCGCGTAAATCCGCCCGGTTTTGGGCGGATTTACGCGAGCATGGCTCTGAAAATCCGCCCCTATAGGTTTTGTCAGACAGTGAATCATGTGTTAGTCACATTTCTCTTATAAGTGTTAAAACCCTGTAGTAACATGCATATTTAACTCACTGCTCCAGGAAGATTCAAAAAATGCAGAACTGGGTACTGCAAAAGATTCTTTTGGATTGTGGTCCATTTTAAAGCATGTTTTTATTTCTTTTTATTCAGTTTCAGAGGTGGAAATAATGTTTAAAGAGGTGTGCACAGACAGATTTTTTTTCATTCTGTTTTGTTTTTCATTTTGATTTTTTTTTTTGTTTATATTTAAAATAAAAAAAACTTAAAAAAAAAAAAGAAAAACAAAATTAAAAAAAAAATGCTGGATCAAAAAAAGTTTAAAAAAAGTAATTGACTCCCAGTCTGGTCCAAGCCTGCAGTATTATGTCCAAAAGAAATGAAAAATGATGAACTAAGTCTTCTAGTGCCATTTGCAGTTCATTCACTGGCAGGGCAGGAGCAACTGGAGATGGTTCCTGTCCCATGAAGAAAATGTCAAACAACAAAAAGGATAGCTGAAATGTTCTGTCTAAATGGCTAATCAGTGCCTGACCTACCCGAAGGGACATGATGGTCGTGAGTCTGTAGACGCCGGACTATTGGGCTCTCTGTTTCTTCAACTTTTTTCTCCTAATTCTAATGGCACCAAGGATAAAGGGGAAAATAAGGGTTTTTCCCACTGAACCCTCATTGTTACCTGGCCAGCAGTCTATTTTTGCCTTCACATCTACAGCGGACCCTGGATCTCTCAGCGGTGAAGTCCCCGCTGAAGCAGTCCGTGAGGGAGCGTTGGTGCTTCCTAGGGACAAGGTTTCCCTCAGCCCCTGAGAAAAACTCCTTCCACCAGCTGAGCGATGTGCTTCCTCCAGTGATGCTGCTGAGATGCCGGCAGGCAAACTGGCACTTGTGTCCGAGCAGGTGGGAACTAAGGAGACTACCGCGTCATTTGCTCCAACTCTGCAGCCTTCTGAAGGGTCAGCAACAGCTGGACCTGCATCTTCCCTCCCTTCCTTTTGAAGGCAGTGGGTCGGTTATAGGACAGATCAATTTTCTTCTTGCACTTGTTTCTTCTCTAGCGATGAATCAAAAATAACTAGACAAACCCACTGGTGTATCCAAAATAACCAATACAATGTGCAAATATACACCTCGTAATATTTCTAAAACATTTTTTTTAAAGATTTTATTAATTTTTATCTTTTATTAAAATAACATTAACACTTTTTATATTCCTTTTCATCAATTTGTTACAACCCACATGTCGTGGTACATAGTTTATAGCTAGATGCATCAAAAGCAATGGAAAAAAATGGGAGAAAACCCTCGGACAGCACACTCCATAATGTCAATGTAACAACATCTAGCGGTGCTTGTAGCCTTTGAAAGCTGCCATCAAGGGGGGGACCCCCTCTAGTGTCCATTTACTCATGTATCCATTGTTCTTCAAAATGCGTTTAGTTTCAACGCTAGAAAATATCCAAATCACTTATCTATTTCACTTACCTTATCTATTTCACTTATCTTTTCAGGGCTCATATGAGCTTCCAATCGCCAATCTGCGCAAAGATTCTAGCTCCGTTCTGTATAGAGCTTCTGAGCTAGTAAAAATGCCTTGTCTTTTCAGGATTCATGTGAATTGTATGGAGCTTCTAAGGTGCCAAAAATGCAGACATGGCCACATTTCTTTAGACTGGTTGGAAGTGAAGTATGTGGAATGCCCTGAAGCAGCAGTTTATGCTGTAAAATGTGGCCATGTCAGCATTTTTGCCCAAATTCTCTCTTTCCATATTAAAAGTGGACTCTGTTACTCAATTAGATCCCATGGTTGCTCAACATGAAAATCTTATCCAAGAGCACTCAGTGCAACTTGCAGCCATTAAACAAGATATTGTTAACATTCAAGGGGTCCAATCTGTGTTTATTTGGGATAATAGAGCTCTTTCTCGCAGGTTTGAATTGCTGGAGAACTCGTCAGCTTAATCTCAGGATTTTGAATTTTCATAAGATTCTGGGTTAACATCCAATGGTTACCTTAAAATAAGTTCTTCAAGTTTGGGGTATTGCACCTGAAGAATTTCCTTCTATCAATAAGCTATCTATCTTACCAGCATCTGCGGGGGATTCTGCTGCAAATCAATTTCCTCCTCTGAATCTTGCAGAATTTTTTTGTTGTTGTTGCCAATTCTGATCTATCTAAAGTGATGTCTTAGTATTTTCACAATTTAAATTCTCCTTCTCATGGTCAGAATTTGAGTATTTTCCCAGATAGTTCCAGGCTCACCTAGCAAAGGAGAAAAGGTTTTTCAGCTCTCAGGAAAGATACTCTTCATTTGGGGGGTTATTTTGTTTTACGTTATCCTTTGTAAATGTTTTGTAAAGCTGCGCTCAGATTCTTTTGTATTTTTTGCTCCTGAGCAGCTACAATCCTTTCTCAGTGCCAGGACATTATTACGTCTTCTCCAGTTCTGACTGATTCCTAATGTTATACCGAGATCAGTATTAATATATGCAGGTCCTTACTTGCTATAAGCCTTTCTTTTGTTGTTGGTATATTACTTCCCCTCTGCATGATTTTAGGCTGTCTTCATTATTTGGGGATAACAATTATGAAGTGATTAATTACTGATACATGCACATGTGCACATCAGTCTGTTTTATAACATGTGTACATATACGCTTGTATTTTATAAAATGGCCGCATCCCTGGATGCGGGCTGACAAAATGCACACATGGGCACCCACGCGCCGATTTAAAAGTTACCATCATTATGAATAGGCAGATAACCCAAACTCTTCTTTAAATTAGAGTCCTAACATCACATAGAGCATGACAACAGATAAAGACTATCAGACCCATCCAGTCTGCCCATCAACATCTCCTGCTCAGCTTTCTTTCCCTCAGAGAAATCCTGTGCTCGTCCCAATGCTCTCTTCAATTTTGGTACTGTCCTTTTCTCTACCAACACCACAGGGAGGCTCTTCCAATTTCCCATCACCCTTTCTGTAAAGAAATATTTTCTTTGATTACTCCAGAGTCTATCCCTTATCACCCTCATCTCAGGGCTAGGGGCGGCTCAAGGCAATCTGCTGCCTGTGGCGAGGGATGAGATGGCTCCCTCTCTCGGACACCCACACTCAAGCACCCTCACACATGCTGTCTCTCACACAACCCCCCCAAGCATCCTCACACATGCTGTCTCTCACACAACCCCCTCCCCCAAGCACCCTCACACATGCTCTCTCACACACACATACCCCAAGCACCCTCATACATGCTCTCTCACACACACACACACCCCCATGCACCCTCATACATTCTCTTTCACACACACACACCCCCAAGCACCCTCACACATGCTCTCATACACACCCACCCCAAGCACCCTCACACATGCTCTCTCACACACACACACACACCCCCATGCACCCTCACACATTCTCTTTCACACACACACACCCCCAAGTACCCTCACAAATGCTCACACACACACACACCCCAAGAACCCTCACACATGCTCTCTCACCCCCCCCCCCCCAGGTTCCCTCATACATGCTTTCTCAAACCCCCCCCCCCAGGCTCGCAATCTCTCTCATACACGCGCACACACACACACGCACACACACAGACACACACACGCACCCCTCTACATAAACACTCTCACCGGGGGCCTTCGCTTTCGGTGCTCCCTCCCTCCCGAGGAATTTCTTGGTGGGGGGGGGGGGATAGGGCCTGTTTGCTGCTGAGCCAATTTGCTGGGAAATACGGCAATCACAGGCAACAACCTGTTGCCTCCCCCCCCCCCCCCGGCAGTACAGCTGGAAGCTGCGCTGTCCATCCTGGGAGTGCAGTTACAGAGACGAGAGGCCAAGAGGAGGCGGCGCAGACTCAGAGCATGCAGAGCGAGCACCCTTTCTTCCGGACCCAGGGCAGCAGAAAGGCAACAAGTAATGGGGCTGGCTCTCCCCTCCTCTCTCGCAGCCGGTGCTGGGCTCCAGGCGTCAGGATCTCGGCCACCTTCCTCTGTCATGACGAGGCCTATAGCGGGCAGAGAGGAGGAGGAGGAGCAGCGGCAGCAGCATCTCCCCTGTGCACTGCCCGCCCGGGACACTGCTGCTGCACTGCTCGACCCCCGGGAGCTAAAGGGCATCCGTCATCGCTAAGGGGGGGGGGGGGTAGGGGGTGGTCAGCTGCCACCTGGTCCCATGGAGAAAAGCTTACAGGGCAGAGCTGGTCCCCACCACTTCCTCACCCCGGCTGCATGAGGGGCACGACGCACACAAGCTTTCCTCAAGCCAGAGCCCGTCTGCATGCTCCATCAGAATGGCCTCTGCGCGGGTCCTTTTGGTGTTTTGGCGGCGGGGTGAGGCAGCTACTAAAGGAGTTTGGGGGGCGGGGGGTGTTTTTTGCTGCTTCCAAAGTTTGCTGCCTGAAGCGACCGCCTCACCCTGCCTCAGTGCAGAACTGCTCAGGGCTTCTCATTCCAGAGCCTCCTTTCCATTGAAAGACACCCACCTTCTTTTGCATTTATTCCTTGAAGGTATTTAAATGTTTATCATTTCTCCACTTTGGCTCCTTTCCTCCAGGGTAAATATGTTTGTCCCCCTGTGCTTTATTATAAAGACCCTTGACCGTTTTTAGTTGTTGCCCACTGCACCAGTGTATTCGGTTTATATGTTTTCGAGGATCTGGTCTCGGAGATGTACAAATTGAAAGTCTCTCCAAAGACTTAGACAGGGCAGGAAGAATGGAGTTGTTGCTGCCACTGGGAGAAGGGATGAGCAGGGCCTCTACCACAAGGAAGAGCAGGTTCTGTGTGGTCCCTGGCTCCCTCAGCCAGTGCCGCCCAGTGCCGCCTCAGCTGGACTGAAATGTGAACATTTCCAGTACAAGGCACCATCCCATTCTGAGCCCTGGTAACAGTGAATGTACTCTCAAAATACATTAATACATTTTTGTGATTAAATCATGATCTTTTCTTTATTATGTGTGTGTGTGTGTGCTGCTCTTTCCTTCTGTGCCATTTAGGGTTCCAGCTCTTTCAGTACTGGCCTATATCGGGGTTATGGTGTCGTAAGACTTCATTCACAACTGCCTAGGGTTTTCCCTTATTTTATACCCCCCCCCCCCTCCCATCTAAGTCAGCCATTTCAGAGCTAATGCTTAGCCAGGAGCCACAGAAAACCTCTCCCTCTGGAGCCATGTACATGTGCAAGGCTCATCCTAAGACTAGCCAGTAGGTGTCACCATTGAGCAATGGCTGATGCTCCTTTCCCCCTCCCCCAGCCCCGAGGTTGTGTAGATTCCCTGGGCTGGCCGGACTGGGAGTGCTCAAAGGTAACAGAAGACTTGAGCTGGGAACTGGCCCCACTTCCTCTGAGTCACTGGCTGGCCTGGCCATGTTCTTACGGGACATCTTATCATGTTTCATTTGGAGTTCCACTTGCTTTGATATTTCTCTGGTCGGTAATTTGATGAATCCTTCAGTGGACATGTAAAATACCTCATTTATGTTAAAGTATGTGTATTTCTCCTTGTCAAAACTTTTCACAGTAAACTGTTTTTAAGTTCTGAATTGTTTCAATCCACAGCCTTTTTTGGAAAATACCTCAATGAGTACAATGGTAGCTACATACCTCCTGGGTGGCGCGAGTGGCTTGGATTAATCAAGAACTCCCGTTTCTACAATTACACAATTTGTCGCAATGGCTACAAGGAGAAGCATGGATTTGATTATGACAAGGTATTTTCCCGGCATTTTCCCACTCTGTTAAGCAAACTTTTTTTTTTTTTGTCTCCTGCCCAAAATTCCTTTCAATTGCAGGTCACATGTGAATGTATTTTACTTATGATTGCACAATAATAGAACTCTGACCTCCTTGAAATGCTTAGTTCGTATTTGCTGCGTGTATATGGTTCAGTCATATCTGGGTCTGCAGGCGGATTTTCAAAGGGAAACGCCACAGAGTTTCCCTTTGGCAATCCATGGCAGGCAGGTGCCAGTGGGAATCTTTACCCTGCATACTATGAAGGTGCAAAGCATTAGGAGTAAAGTGGTGAAAAGCAGGCACAGGGATTTCAAAAGGAAAACGCCCATGCTCACATCCAGCCTGCCTAGCCCCAGCCCCTTTTTCCTGCAGGGAGAAAAATGTGCACTGTCAGCAGCACTTGGGCTTTTACCCACATTTGGGCCTTGTCAATGAGTAATCACTGGTTTACCTATGCAAAATCCCCTTTTAAAATTGCCTCCTTAGGGACTTCAGAACATGGTGGAGATACTGGTGCTGCAGCCGTACCAGAGCCCAAGTCCGCAGCGTGTGCCTGTGTGGCTCTCATTCAGTAAGGAAACCACGTGGAATGAAATTGACAGAGGCACACCAACTCCCCTTTATCACTATTAGGGATGTGAATCGTATTTATGACGATTGAAAATATCGTACCATATTTTCAAAGTCGTCAGAAATCGGGGGCTCCCCGAAACCGATAGGAAAACCCACAAAATTGTTCATGGGGTTCTCTTATCTTTTTGGGGAGGGCAGGAAAAACGGCACACAAAAACAATCCCTAAACCCACCCCGTCCCTTCAAAACAGCTCCCTTAGCTTCCCCCACCCTCCCGACCCCTCCCCAAAACGTTTAAAAATTACCTGGTGGTCTCGGGAGCGATCTCCTGCTCTCGGGCCATTGGCTGCCACTAATAAAAATGGCGCCGATGGCCCTTTGCCCTTACAATGTGACAGGGTATCCGTGCCATTGGCCGGCCCCTGTCACATGGTAGGAGCACTGGATGGCCTGTGCTGGACCACCAGGTAATTTAAAACGTTTTGGGGGGGGGGGAAGCTAAGGGTGCTGTTTTGAAGGGTCGGGGTGGGTTTTTTGTTTGTTGGCTCAGGCGCAGCTGATTTAAAAAAAAAAAAAAACCAAAAACCCGATCGGGCCGCACGAAAAAAAATTCACGATGTGAATCGGAATAGATTCTGGTTCCGATTCACATCTCTAATCACTATAGTGGATTTCTCTCTCTCCAGATCTTGTCATCAGAGGGGGTGCTTCCCAGAAAGGCTCACACCAGGACTCAAGTGATCATTGCTGATTTATTGGCTTCTGAGGAACATTGCAATGGACACTGAGAAACAATAGTTTTCTTTTTATTTGCAGAGTGTCTTGATAATAACGAGTACTAGTACTACTACTACTTATCACTTCTATAGCGATATTCAACATAGGCAGTGCTGTACAAAAATACATAAGAGAGAGTCCCTGCTCAGTACAACTTACTATCTGAAGAAGAGAGATCAAAAAACACTGGTTAAAATCAATAAGGCTATAAATGGGATAATCAAGGATTAAAATTTCAAAGCAGAAAGGAGGGATTTTAGACAGGTTTTGAATAAGACAAGAGAAGGAGCATGACGTGCAACTCAGGAGTCTATTCCAAGCATATGCTGCAGCAAAGTGGAAAGAGTTGGCACTTATAAATACCAGTTTCAAAGCCTAGAGCATTTGTGTCTGATTTACTTGTTCTATAATGACAGATCAAGATAACTACCTGTACTGTTTGGGTTTTTTTTTTTCACAGAAAAGGTGATTAAAGTGTGGAGCAACCTCCCAGGGTGGATAGTAATGGCTAAAAGACAGTAACTGAGTCTAAGAGTGTATGGGATAAGCACAGAAGATACTTAGTTGCTAAAAGGGTGGACAGCAAATAAGCACAACCTAGCAACACTTATGCATTTAAATGCCTGATTCAATAGCAGGTGTTGGAAATGCCGTAATGTATGGCAAAGAGGAGAACATGCAATATTAAAAGTCCTAGTGGTAACACAGGCATCCAAGTGCCCGGGTTGTCTGACAGGCTGTGATGGTAGAGTCAGCCAGCAATTGGATCTATCTGGTAGGCTGAATGTTTAGTAATAACTATTTCTTTATTTATTTATTACTAGGATTTATTATTCATTCCCCTACCAGAGTACGCAAAGTGAAGTACAGGAGGATATAAAGTGGTTTGCATCCATGAGGCAAAGGACAGAAACGTAATAAATCATAAGATGCGAAAAGAGGGAGAAGAAAAGGCATGATACAGAAACATGATGAAAGAAACAAGGAGATAGCATACTAGATATCAATGTTAACAGTTGGGCCTAGGGAAGAGATGAGGGAGTCAGAAGTAGTTGGAAGTGTTTTGCTTACTTGGGGAGACAATGGCGGTATTGTTGCATAAGAAAGGTAGGCTTGGTGAAAAAGCTAGGTGTTTACCATATGTCAGAATGTTAATATTAGAGATGTGAATCTGAACCGGAATCGGTTCCGATTCACATCGTGCATTTTTTTTTCGTGCGGCCTGATCAGGTTTTTTTTTTTTAAATCGGCTGCGCTTGAGCCGATAAACAAAAAACCCACCCCGACACTTCAAACAGCTCCCTCACCCTCCCCACCCCCCCCCCCCCCCAAAAACGTTTTAAATCACCTGGTGGTCCAGTGGTGGTCCCGGTAGCGATCTCCCGCTCTCTGGCCATCGTCGGCTGCTACTAATAAAAATGGTGCCGGCCGTCCATTACTCCTACCATGTGACAGGGGCCAGCCAATGGCACGGATACCCTGTCACATGGTAAGGGCAAAGGCCATCGGCACCATTTTTATTAGTAGCAGCCGACTGTCTGAGAGCAGGAGAGCGCTCCCGGGACCACCACTGGACCACCAGGTGATTTAAAACGTTTTTGGGGGGGGGGGTGGTTGGGAGGGTGGAGGAAGCTAAGGGAGCAGTTTTGAAGTGTAGGGATTGATTTTTGTGTGCCATTTTTCCCGCCCTCCCCCAAAACGATTTCGGGGAGTCCCCGATTTCGGGGAGTCCCCGATTTCTGACGACTTTGAAAATATCATACGATATTTTCAATCGTCAGAAATACGATTCACATCCCTAGTTAATATGCTGGTTGCAAGTCTGGCCTAAACTGGGAGAGAGATCCAAAGCCTGAGATAAATGTGTGTTTGGGCCAGCCTAGAGTCCTTGTGGACAGGGAGCTGTTAGAGCACTGCTTTTTCAGACCTTAGCCTGCGAGTGGTTTTGTGGGCAGCCAGCCAGTCCTTCAAAGAGGTTGAGCCTTGATCTTTTTACAATTTGAAGGCAATACAGAGGGCTTTAAATTGGGCCCAGTAAGGGACTGGTAGCCTGGGTAGGCTCAGGAGGATTGGGGTAATGTGGTCTCTGCAGCTGCTGTCAGATAACATCTGTGCTGTAGTGTTCTGCACTTACTGAGGCGGTTAAGTAGCTTTTGAGGGAGTTTCATAAACAATGCATTGTATTAGTCTATTTGAGATAGGACACATGCATCTGTAAGAGTGACCAGGTTGTCTCTGAAGGTGGTAGGTTTGGATTCAATGTACCTGAGTTTTTGGGGTTTTTTTTGAGTGGAGAGTGTCATGGAGAATCAATTTTAGATTATCAAGGGGTGCAGAGGGGTATTAAGGTTTAGCATCTCGGTTTTGCAGAGATTTAGCTTGTCCGTTGAAGGCAGCTTGTAAATTGTAAATCCCTGAATGTATGGTTCTAATACCCAGGCCCCCTTCTTTTCTTAGATACCACAAGGAGACAAGCTTCACTGAATAATTTATTGTTCTTTTATTATTAGAAAGTTGTCAGTTATATCAAATCTGTTCCAGGAAATATAATAGAATTCTTATCGCTAAAGTACAGCAAGGAAGAGAGATGGAGAGCAAGCTGACGTCTTTTCTGTTACACATTATATTTGAGCGAAATCAGATTTTTATATATTATGTGCTCATTATTTCAAGTTACCATACATGGCTACAGACTAGCATCTTAGTTATGCCCATAGCCAATGACATCACTCATTGATCTGATGTTGACTGAAAATTTGTATAATCGTCTCAGAATTATCTAGTTCACAGTGCCATCTGGTGCATGGATTCTCACAGAAGGTAAAAAAAAAAAAAAAGTTAGTCTAGCATTTTTTTCAGTAACTTTCACTTTTTTTTGCTAACTCAATAGTTATTCTAATTGTTACATATCTGCTTCTTCCCAGCTTATATAATGAAGGTCAGTTAGTCTGTATCATATTTAAAACATTTTATCTCCAGTAGAAAGATGTTGTTTCCAGTGACCAAGGCCAAACCAGAAGCAGTGGAAGTTTTGCCCAGTTAGAAGCAATGCTAGTTGTGCCTTTTCTACAAGGCGCAGGCCTAAAAAGCCACAGATGTATTCTTTTTTCCACAATAACAAAGAACCAATTTCTATAGCTCTTGGGCCCCAATAAAGTTCAGGGGAATCAGATTGCATTTCTTTACATAGCCCAGTTCCAGATTTCTGAGAGACAGTTGTGTTTATCTTTTGTGTGGAACTGGATATGTCTCTGTCAGATCCCAGTAATACAAAGGCCTTAGTGCAATGGTTCCCAACCCTATCCTGAGGACCCCCCAGCCAGTCAGGTTTTCAGGATATCCACAATGAAATATGCATGAGAGAAAATTTGCATGCACTGCCTCCATAACATGCAAATTTTCTCTCATGCATATTCATTGTGGATATCCTGAAAACCTGACTGGCTGGGGGAGTCCCCAGGATAGGGTTGGGAACCACTGCCTTAGTGTCATCAGTACAGATAGAGCATTGAAGTTTCAGTTTCGTGACCACGACAATTAGGGGCCTAGATATTGATAAGGGCTGATGAGATCCTTGCAAACAAGGAGTTTGACTTATGAAGCGGAGTCACCCATAATAAGCTATTGTGTTCTTCCTGTTAGGACCAAAACCAGTTCAGGGCTGAGCCCTTGATATAAATACCTGATTGTCTGTTAATTAGGATATCATGGCCAATAGTGTCTAAGGCAGCTAAAACATTGAGTAGGATTAGGTAGGGGGCTTTCCTGCATTGGAAATTCTGAGATAGTCTAGTAGAGCTAGTAGGACTGTTTCCATACTGTGATCCTTTTTGTAAACATTGGAAGTTGTCAAGAGAATGTCTTTCCTCCAAGAAGGTCTGGAGCCAAAGGAAGGCTGCCTTTTCAATGATAGTAACACAAGCCCTAATATTATCAAACTTGGATTACTGTAATGCATTATACATTGGACTACCATTATCAACGCTACACCCACTTCAGCTTATCCAGAATGCCACTGCCAGACTGATTTTCAACCTACCGAAGAGGGAACATATCTCACCGATATTACAACACCTACACTGGCTCCCCATTACTCATCGTATAAAATATAAAATCTTAACCACCATTCACAATCTGCTTTACAATCCCAATTCTGTATGGATCTGCTCTATGCTACACATATACAAACCAACAAGACAACTTCGATCAACGGACAAATGCCTATTAGAAATACCGTCAGTTAGATCTACCAGCCTAGCACTAACAAGAAAAAGAGCCTTCTCAGTCTTCGGCCCATCCTTGTGGAACTCTATACCAGACCATATCCGGATGACATCTAATTGAAATGACTTAAAAAAGATGATTAAAACCTTTTTATTTAATGACGCATACAATTACAGTACCTGCACCTAATTTAACACCTTGAACTCTCTTATACCCTTCGATACCGCTATTATTAAGTATTACTTTGTTTTACTATGTATGTAAATTTTGTTATACTATGTATGTAAATTTTGTTTTATTATGTATGTAAACTTGTAAACCGCTTAGACGGACACGTAAGTGATCCCATGTGCGGTATATAAAAAACGTTTAAATAAATAAATAAATAAATAAAAGTGGGTTGTTTGCTATGAGCCTATAGTTGTCTAGGATCTTGAAGTCAAGGGAAGGTTTCTTGTTAAAGAGTGCTTTACCAACTGGGCAATCCAGCCGAAAAGGCAAAGTTTGGCTGCTTTAACTAGTTTAATTGGGCAGGGGTTGAGGTCAGAGATCTTAATAATCTTGGCACTGGAGATTTCTAAAAAATTAGAGATTGAGACATTGGTAGGTTCTAATTTTGTTTCATCTTGTGTTAAGGAGTTAGATTTTTCTAGGTCAGTGTGGATCTTTAGGATTATATTGGCAAAATAAAATGCACAGTTTTTACATTCATCATTAGAGAGTGGGTGATGATTGTGCTGGGGATTTGATTGGAAGATATCTTTGTGAATTCTGAATAGTTCTTTTGTACTGTTCTTGGCATTGGTGATTAGTGATGAGAAGTAGTCTTAGCGAGAATCATGGATCTGTTATAGATCTGTCTTGGTTACATTTTGACCTGTTAGATATAGAGCCAGTTTTCAGCCGTTTGCTTTCTAGATGCCTTCTCTCTTGTGTTAAGGATTGTAGATCGTTGGTGATACAAGTTTTCTTTGTGTCCAATTTATCTAGGATGCTTGAGTCCTCAGTGAGGGAAGCTATGCTGGTGGGAATGCAGGACTTCAATATTAATTTGCTAGGACAGTGGTGGTATGGGACTGGCAAAATATCTATTGCAGCTGCCATCCACTAGGGCATTTCATCATCTATGCTTGCAGTATAGATCATTCTCTGCTGCAATATCAAGTTAGAGGTATGTGCTCCTCTCAGAGTTAAGAGTGGAAAGGGAGTTAAAATTCCACAAGAAATAAAAAAAATGTGGTTGATGTCTACATAATTTAATGTTGAAACATCTAGTTGGAAGAGGAGGTCTCTGAATAAAGTGTAATGGGCAGATGGGATGGAAGTTATGTCTTTTTAGATTATGTTCTACTTTGTGTATTAATGTTATACATCGCTTTAGGTGATTTTTAATATGTAAAGTGATTTATAAATACTAAATAAATAGGAAAGTGTGCTTAAATCTCACAAAGGAACTTGTTTGAGGGTTGAACTATTGCTGTGTTTGTATATTTATAGATTGGGAAAGTATTACGAGAGCTTGAATTAATCCAGTGTATATCTTAAGGTTTAAATTTAATTCTCTTATATACTTGTAAGTTGGAAAAGTAATTTTGACTGCTTCAATTAAATATATGCATAGATCAGGTGTGCTCAAACTGGTCCTTGGGGCCCCTTCCCAGCTGGTCAAGTTTCAGGATATCTACATAGGAAGCAGTGCATGCAAATAAATCTCATGCATATTCATTAGGGATATCCTGAATATCTGACTGGCTGGGGAGTACTGGCTTGAGCACCCTTGGCATAGATTAAGGTTTAAATTTAATTGAGTATATAATCATATGTTGGGAAAGAATTGAGAACTTTAATCCCGTTGATGCGTGTAATCCTGAAGGGCTGCTCCTGCCCTTCAGGATTACACGCATCAATTTGCTACATGTGGAATCAGATAAGTGCTCACACAGTAGTTGCTTTGCACACAGTGTCAGCACTTAAAATTTCTTTGCAACCTATGATTATTCAAGCCCAGTAGCTATACGAGCTTGCATATATAAGCCACTCAGCTCACTGTGGCCATGTATGATGGTTGCTAGAGAACACATATAGAGTTCTTTTCCCAGCCAAATCATTGTTTGTTCGTTTGTCGTGGATTTTTGGCTTCCATAAGAGTACTATATTTCTATAGTTTTAAAAATGCAACATATGCACATAAATCAGGGACTTTGAGTAAATTTGCCTATGTAAAATAGGGGTGGGCCAGGGGCATTCCAGGGAGTGGCCAACATTTATGTGCTCGGAGAATAACTTTCAAAACTATTCACGTGCGCATGCATATGGGGTGCATGCGAATTTACTACTGTATTTTATATCCTGCACGCAAATGATATGTGCAGGTTATAAAATACAAGTACATATGTACGCATATGTAAAAACCACAAGCAGTGCAAATTCAGCCTTATCCAGAAAAGTAGCAGCACTTATCTAGATAAGCTCCAATTTAAGTGGCTAAGTAGTGGCATTTAGCCGGATAAGTCTGAAAAGTGCTACTTGATAGTGTATTTGGTTTTTCAGAAGTCATTTGACAAAGACACCCATGAGAGATGCCTCAGGAAATTAAAGCCAAAGGATAGGATGCAGTGTACTACTATGGACTGGTAACTAGACAAATGACAGGAAATGGAGGGTCTTTAGTGGAGTGCCACAAGGATTTGTACTGGGAATCTGTGCTGTTTAATATATTCATAAATGATTTGGAAAGGGGAATAATGAGTGAGGTGATTAACTTTTGCAAATGATACAGAATTATCCAGTGCACAACACTGGACTGTAAAGAACTGCAGAAAGACTTTGTGAGACTAGGAGACTGGATATTTGAATGATAGATGAAATGTAATGTGAAAGAGTGCAAAGTGATGCACTTAGGTAAAAATAATCCCAACTTTAGGTACACAATGCTGTGTTCCAGAACCAAAAAACCCTTGAAATCCTCAGCTCGGTGTGTGGCAGTCAAATAAGCAAATAGAATGTTAGGAATGATTAAAAAAGAAATATAGAATAAATCTGAGAATATCATATTGCTTTTATATTGAGCCATGGTGCATCTGCACCTTCAGCATTGTGTGCAGAACTAGAAAGGTGTATGTATTCATTACTTATGTATTCAATGCCTTGTTACTTTGTCATCTGCCTGGGGCCTGCCTTTAGAAAAAAGCAGACTATCAAATATCAAAAGTTGAGAGGGGACATAATTGAAGTTTATATAATCATTTACCCTTTCAAATAATACTAAAACAAGGAGACACTCCAAGAAACTAAAAACCAGCAGATACATATCAAATTGTAGAAAGTACTTTTTCCCTCATCACATTGAGGTTGTGGAATCTGCTGCCAGAAAGACATGGCCAAGGCGACTAGCATAGTGAGGTTTAATGCAGTTTGGACATTATTAGCCAGGTAGACTAGGAAAAGCCATTGCTATCTCTAGGATTGAGTAACAAGAAATAAATCTATTTTTTTGGGATCTACTGGGTAGATATGTCTAGGTTGACCAATACCAGAGACAGGAACCTGGGCTCATAGACATTGGTCTGACCCAGTATAGCATATTTTATGTTCTTATGTGTTCCAATGATATATCATGTTATTTGCCATGGGTTTTGGTAACGTGGGTTACATTCTTGAGACTCTGGATTTATACTTTGTGTTTACACTTTACACTTTCTTCTTTTAGCAGGCGGGAGCAGATGGTGATTTTCTGTGGGCAGACTAGTGTCAGAACTATTGGAGAATGAATTGACCATGACAGTAGGGTATAGATTGCCATAGTGATGATGGAGAAGGTTGGTCGGCGTAGGAAGATGAGGTGGTCTGGCTCAATGTGTGGGCCCCCTTGAACACTGAGTTAACCCATGGGCAGTCATACTTTCCATGGAGTATCTGGCCTATTCACAAGTAGAAGCCTCAGCTCTGGAGGTTGAAGTCTCCCAAGAACAATGAGTGTGCTGAAGTCAAGTTAAGCTATAGCAAGATTGAAAAGCCTGGGGAGAATACAGCTGGGATAGTTCATTCTTCCATCCTTGGGGAACTATGAGGCCAATATTCATTAAGCTATTTAGTGGACAAATTATCTGGCTAAGATTAGCCTGTTAACTTGTCCCATATATTCAACAGGATAAATGTCCCACTGAATATACTTAAAGTTATCTAACTAACCATAGCCAGATAACTTTATACATTACAGGATATTCTTTTCAATATTTCCGGTTATGTATAACATTATTCGGCTATGGTTAGCCATATAACTTTACTTAGCAGGATATATTAAAAAAATGAATAAATCCAGTTACATTTAGGTTCCATTAAAAAAAATTAAATAAATAAAAAATCATGGCCTATGTCCATGTCTCCCTCCCACCCAAGTTGCCAAGGCTCTATGGAGCCAAACTTGCACCCCCCCCCCTTAAAAATGGCACATTTAATCTTAAAAAAAAAATTATTGGTGCCGGGAGACCCCTTCCCCCTCTCCTACCCCTGCACCTACATCCCTTATACTAAAAATAATTTAATCTGGCAGCATCTAGAGTCCCCCTCAATGCCCACCCCAACTCTTTCTCTTCTCCCACCCCGTACCTTTATTCAAGTTGCTCTCCAGAACCACAGTCACCTCCTACCATGATCCAGGACCTACGTTTCTGGGGACACTTCTCCCATTTCTAGGCTACTACGATGGAGGTGTATGATGGAGGGTTTATTATGAGTTTTTGCCTCTATGGCTAGCTTCTTTTTCAAATTCTCTCTTTGCCTTTCTTATCAATGTTTTACATTAAACTTTGTCCGTTTTTGCCTTTGCCTCTTTTTCCTATTTTCTTCAGATGGATCCTTCTTCCAGTTTTTGAAAGAAGTTCTTTTGGCTAAAATAGCCTCATTCACCTCACCTTGTAATCATACCTGCAGTCATTTGGTCTTCTTTCCACCTTTTTAAATGCATGGACTACCTCTGGACTGGTCTTCTTTCTAAACAGTGTCCACGCCTGTTTGCATGCTCTTACTTTATAGCTGCACCTTTCACTTTTTTCTAACTATTTTCCTTTCTTTTGAAAGTTTCATGCTAGAGTTGTAGATTTACTTAATGTCTTCCTTTTAGTCATGTCAAATTTGATAACGCTATGATCACTATTGCTGAGCGGCCCCACCACCATTACCTCTTGCACCAAATCCTGCGTTCCACTAAGAATTATATCTAAAATGGCTCTCCCTCTTGTCAGTTCTTGAACCAATTGCTCCATGAAGGAGTCATTTATTCCATCCAGGAACTTGATCTAGCATGTCCTGATGTTGCATTTATCCAGTAAATATTGGGGTAATTGAATTCTAACAATAGGAAATAGTCAGCTAGCTTACCCAAGCAATAATCTAGTAATCAAAAAATGGGAACACAAATATAAATATTATAAATAGCCTCCATGAAGGTGTCAGCAAGCCAGTCGCTGTGTTTATAATCAAAACCAGCTGGTCTTAAGACCGGCTATACTCTTCCCCATCACACATTGGATTTCTACCTATAAAGATTCTACTTTGCATTTTGACTCCTGCAGGATCTCTATGCCATCTTTGACATAATGTGCCACCACACCCCCCCGCCCCTCCACCACCACTGCAATATAATTTGTACTCTCGTAGAGCACTGTCCTATTGGTTATCCTCCTTTCACCAGGTCTCTGAGATGCCAATTATGTCTATTTCTTCATTCAGTGCCATGTACTCTAATTCTCCCATCTTACTTCTTACTCTTCTGGCATTGGCATACATATATTTCAAAGTATGTTTTTGTTAGTAAACCTCTGTTGTTGAAGCTAGGAGTTAGCAAGCTGTTGTTAAAGCTCTGTTGTTAACGCTGAGAGATAGCAATCTGTAAATAACGGAGTTGCTGGATATAGCAATCTGTTATTGTTTAGAATAGTTGTGGGTGGATCCTTGGACCAATGGCAGGTGACCACGCCCTCGGGGGAGATCGCAAGAGGGACCACTGGTCAGGCTTAGAGTAGGAGACAGACACACACTAGTTCTTTTATTAGACAATATATTAAACTACCAGAGGTGGCAGTAGTGAGCTGGAAGCGCCCGGCTGGGCTGTAGTCCCTAGGTATTGGAACAGCAATCCCAAGGTGGCTGAGCTGTAGAGAAACTAAGAAGGTGAGTAGGCAAGACATGCAGAGTTCAGGAACAAGTCCTTGATGGTAACACTCACACCATAGTCTCTTGAGGCAGCCCAGGGTTGGTATGCATTAGGCCCTCGAGGAGCGAGTACCTGGTTCCAGGGAAAGCTCTGAGAGATAGATAGAAACTTACTGATGTTATAAGCAACAAAGACTTATTAGTAAGCAGTATATTAAACCACCAAAGGTGGCAGTAGTGAGATGGAAGCACCCGGCTGGGCTGTAGTCCCTAGGTATTGGAACAGCGATCGCAAGGTAGCTGAGGTGTAGAGAAACTAAGGTGAGTAGGCAAGACATGCAGAGTTCAGGAACAAGTCCTTGATGGTAACACTCACACCATAGTCTCTTGAGGCAGCCCAGGAGTTGGAATGCAGTAGGCCTTCGAGGAGCGAGTACCTGGTCCCAGGGAAAGCTCTGAGAGATAGATGGAAGCTTACTAATGTTGTAAGCAGCGATGACTTCTTAGCAGAAGTGGTATTCAGGAGCTGGTCCAGGACGTGGGCCCTCGAGGAGCGAGTACCGGTTCCGGACTGCAACCTGAAATGAAAAAGAGAAGGCTAGGCCCCCGAGGAGTGGGTACCTCTAGTGAAGTCAGAGGAGGCAGAGTAGCTAGGTTTGTGGAGAGCGAATCCCATCTGCAATGACCTGGAGAAAGTGAACCCTTGCTAACTCGTCTTGTTAGTGAAAACTGAGACCTTAAATATCTGGAGCTGATGACGTCATCTCAGGGGGACACCCCTGGGGTTCGCGCCAACGCCGGTACATCAGTCGGGCCTTACACATCTGGTCAACATGGCGGCTTGCAGCATTGAGCCGGTCTGAGAACGCCAGAGGAGGACGGCCAAGAGACGCCGCAGCAGCCAGCCTTCCATCAACCCCGAAGGGAGTCGCCAATGAGGTAAGGTGGGCGGAGCAGATATGTCTGACTGCGATGGACACCACAGTACCCCCCTTCAAAGGGTGATCTCTTCGGGTACCAGGCTTGGGTTTTGAAGGATGCGCAAGATGGAATCAACAAAGCATCTCATATCCAAGATATTGATATGAGGCTCCAACAGTGTACTTCAGGGCAGGAACCTTCCCATCTCAGAAGGTATTCAAAACTCTTGCCTCTATACGAGCATCCAGTATCTCTTTGATTTAGATCTCAAGTAGTCTTCTGCAGAGATGACAGGTGGAACTTGAATTGGAATGGATGGTTTCAAAAAATGAAAGTGGAATGCGTTATGGATAATAAGACCAGGTGGTAGCTTCAGACGTTAGGTGACTTGCCAATACATTGAAGAACTGGGTATGGACCCACGTAGCGAGGAGCAAACTGAGGGGAGAACAGATTGAGCCTGAGGTGCTGGGTTGACAACCAGACCTTGTCTCCTGTCTTGAAGACTGGAGCTTGCGCAAGGTGTGCATAGTAGTACTTCTTAGCACGGTCACTCACTTAGTTAGCATGTTCTGGTCTGAAGCCACAGTCTATGGAAATCATCAGTAGTGGCTTGAGCTGCTGGGGATGTCACTGAATGCTTCAGTGGAAGTGGCAGTGTTAGGGAATGTCGAAGAACCACTTCAAATGGTGACAGTCCAGTATGTATTGCTTGATGAGCATTGATGGCGATACCAAGAGATACGGACTGGGTAGTTACCAAGAGTATCTTCTTTGGGTCAATATGTGCTGTGGCTCATCAGGCACATCCTCCGTAAGGAAAAGCGAAACAGAGATACTCCGAGGTATATAATCCGTGAATACGGTTATTTGATGTTGAGCGCCTTCGAGCCAAGGTGAACGTTGAAGGCATGTATGAATATCAGCAGCAATGGGTAGGGCTGCTGGGGACATCATTGCATTCTTCAATAGAAGTGGCAGTGTTGAAAAACATCCAAAACCCATTTCAAGTTGTAATGCAATAGTGGATCTTCTGAATTGGCGAGAGGACTCCTCAGATATTCCACTAAATTTTTAAGAAGAAAGTTGCCTCCTACCTCTGAGTCCACCAGGGCAGGAGTCTGAACCGAACCCAGTCTGTAGGTCAAAGAGACTGGGAGAGAATGCGGAGGAGAAGATGCGGCACGGCCCAAGAACAGTCCTCCTGCAGGACTCAGGCCCGTCTGTTTCCCGGATGAATACAGCACGTAGAGACGTCATGGCCAGGCTGACCACAGTACATGCAAAGGCTGCGCTTCTTCCGAAATCTTCTCTTTAGAAGTCAAATGTCCATGACCAAGTTCCATCGGTTCATCTTTATCAGCAGCAAAAATTACTGGAACCTTTCGAGATGCAGGTATAGAGCTAGCCTGATTCAACCCAGATAACATCTTAGGCCGGAGGTCCTTCACCTTGTCCCGGAGCCGGTGATCAATCCGAGTGACTCACAGGAAAGGGTCGGACAGGTTGGCATGGATACCGGAATGCAGCATATCAGCGCTGACATTTAGTGAAATGCACTGAATGCAGCCAATCGCGCTGTCATTCAGTGCTCTGTGATGATTTTACTGATGACCCAGCACTATATATACTTCAGCACGAGACGTGCCACGCACTTTCTTTGCAGGGGTGGTGTGGGGAGGTGGGCTTTGTGGAAGGAGGCTGCACTGAGAGCAATTTTGGCTAGTTAGGAAAGAGAAAAAAAGCTTTTTATTCTTAATTTGGCTGCAATATCTGTTTGTGTTTCTTTTAAGCAGTTTATTTAGGTGATCTGAGACAGTCTCTCTGTGCCAGGGAGAGAAGCTGCTGGCAGTGCCATCTTTTTCATTCACCCTCTGGGCTAGGCTGCAAGCAAGCACAATTTTGGTGTTGTGGCTGGGAGAGATATATTCAATTTTGGTAGAATTTGCATTGGAAAATATATTTAATCCATTTTCCTGCTGTGCCAACAATTCCAGCTTTTTTAAACTGAGTTTGTTTAATTCAACTCACTCAGTCTATCTGTGCACTTGGCTGCAGTGGGTAGTTTAACAGACTGAACTTAATTATTGGGACGGTCTGTGCAGTGAAATTCCCAGTCTGCCTCTTTTGTGCTTACAAGCAAGCTCTGTGTTTGCACATCACACATGTTACATTAGTGCATAGCAAGGCACCGTGACAGTGGGAAAGCTAGATGTAGTCGAATGATTGGGACTGGCAGAGGAGGCACTTCAAAAGACACTAGTGCCACTCCCCCATTAAAGTTAAAAAGGCACCTGTCACAATCTAAACTCTTTGTAGGGGCAGGCAGTTCCATCCAGAAAAAAATGAAATCTGACCATGATGCATCGTCATTGCCACCACGTGTTTCTGGCCCTGGAGTTTTGGAGGTGAGGGAAGGGGAGGCTGAGTCATGCCAGACAAAATGTCGACACCCAAAAGCAGCAGGGGGACAGAAGTCTCAACTAACACTTAGCATTGACAATGTAGCGCAGTCACTGTTTGCTTCTGATTCAGATGAAGAATCATCTTGTGTGAAATTCTCATCTGAAACAGAAGAAGTAATAGCTGACGAAGCTTTAGGAGGATCAGTTAGTCCTGTCTTAGCCTCCACCAGTGCAGCAGGGAAAAGATGAAACTGATGAGGAGGAGGAAGAGCAGTCAGCGCAGGCACAGAGGGTGACTGAGGCCCCTCACATTGCTTCTCAGGGTGCACCCACTACCTCAGCTCCAGTGCCAACATCCATCCCCAAGGTTTTAGAGAAGGGAGGATCACGAAAGACATCTGCGATCTGGAGCCACTTTAAAGTGACGGATGACCCGTGTTTTGCTCGGTGTAATTACAGTGCCAGGGATATTAGCAGAGGCAAACAAATGGGACATCTATCTAATTTTGGCATGACGCATCATATGAAGAGGCAACACCCAACACGATTACTGCCATCTGGGGATGGTGGCAGTACCAGTCAGGCGACCCCTTCCAAGCAGCGTAAAGTGGTTCAAAAGCAGCAGTGTCAGCCCACGCCCTCATCCCCTTCTAGAAGTTAGGTGGCAGGCCAGCGACAACCCACCATGGAGGAAATGGGGTGGAGTGCGGTAACGCTATCCCAGGGTAGGAGGCAGGCAGATTCAAAAGTTATAACCAGGAGCATTGGGGAAATGATTGCCCTTGATGACCAGCCCTTGCAGTTAGTGGAGATGTGGGTTTCAAGCGTTTTCAGAAGGTCGTAGTTCCAAATTACAAAGTCCCCTCCAGAACCACATTTAGCAGAAAGATCATCTCCAGCCTGTACAAGCAGTGTCACAGTCGCATGCAAGCACTGCTAGCTAAGGCAGAGGGGAGAGTGCATTTCACCTGCGATATCTGGACCACCATGAATGCTGCACACTCTTACCTCTCCCTGACAGCATACTGGTGGGACCTGTCTGAGGCAGGGGCAGCCAGCAGCTCTATCTCTGAACAAGTATCAGGGTGGAGGTGGGCTTTACTGCACACCCACTTGATGGACCAGACCCATACCGCAGCCAATATTCTAGCATGCATCAGACAGATGCTGGAGGGCTGGCAACTACACCAGCAAGAAGGAAAAACAAAAGAATAGATGCCTGGATCTTTTTCGGCCAGAGTCGGGCAAGTTTTTTAATATACGTCTCTGTTTTAATAAACATCGAAAAAGATCCAGGCATCTATTCTTTTGTTTTTCCTGACGGCTATCATAGATCGCCTACCTCTGTGTTTTCTTGAACTACACCAGCAAGACAGGAATCCTTAGGCAGGGTTCTTTGTCACAGACAATGGTGCAAACATGGTTAAGGCAATAAATGACAGGCGCTTTAAGAACATCCGATGTTTTGCACACACTCTGTACCTGGTAGTGAAGTCAGCTCTGGGGTTGGATTCCAGTGACAAAGAGAATGAATACCTGCATAGGTTAATACAGAAGTGCAGGAACATAGCAGCGCACTTCCACAGAAGTGTGAAGGCGGGGCAGGTTCTCTGACAAAAGCAGACTGATTTAGAGATGCCTCACAAGCGTCTCATTCAAGACATTGCCACCTGGTGGAATTCCACCTTTATGATGCTGGAGAGGTTAATGGAGCTGCAGATACCCCTTCATGAACTTTCTGGTACAATGGACATAGGTGTGCAGAATCCCCTAGGGCATCATGATTGGTTAGTCATGAGTCAGCTGGTAAAAGTCCTGCAGCCCTTCAAGGATGTCACGGAGGAGCTGAGTTCCAGAAGTGCCACCTTGGCTGACATCATCCCTATAGTTAATCTACTGGATGAACATTTGGAGGCCTTCAAACGGGAAGAGGGAATGACAGTTGAGGTGCTGCATTGTCTGGACGTTTTGCAGCAGCAGGTGGAAGAGAGATTAAGGCCTTTAACACAAGACCGCACATACATGCTCACCACAGTGTGTGATCCCCGTGTGAAAGGTGAAGGACCTGCTGTTAGCAAAAGTCCGTGAACAGGAGCACCAAAGGCAGAGACAGATTAGGCGTGAAGCAGAGGTGGAAACAGCGGGCTTTCAGAGAGTTGTGCTGCTAGCCCAAGCAGCAGCAGCACTGTGTCAGTGACAGATAGTACCTCCTCCTCCATGTCAGAATGCCAAAGGCATGTTGCCCATAAAGATTCATCTGTTGTGCGACGGGCAAGAGAGAAAGCAGCTGGCATGAGTGACTCTCAGACCACCCAAGCAAAGGAGACACCAGCACAGCTGCCAGTGACACGGTATCTCTGAGTCGACAGAGAACATGCAGACAGATCCGCTGGCATATTGGGCACACAAGTCCACTGTCTGGCCACACCTAGCCAAAGTGGCTCAGCGATATCTGTCATGTCCACCAACCAGTATGCCCAGTGAATGTGTCTTTTCAATGACAGGGGATATCATGAGCCCTCACCGCTCAAGGCTGGCACCAGAGTTGATGGAAATGCTAGTGTTTTTGAAAGTAAACCTGCCTTTGCTTGGGTTTCCAAGTTTTCCCTGTGAATGGCAAGATGAATAAAAGCAATTGAAAGCCTTGCAGCAGCTCCAACTGCCTCCTATGCGCCAGATAATAAAGCACTGCAGCACATGTACCTGACCTGAAACGATGTGCCTGTCCGTCCACTGTCCAGGCTGTACGTCCCTACATGGGCCTGACCTGAAACGCTGTGCCTGTCCATCCACTGTCTACGCCTTATGTCCCTAGGTGGGATTCACCTCTGTCCTTGACTGCTTTGCCTGTTCGTCCAGGCCTTATGTCCCTACAAGTGTTTGACCTCGATTGCTGTGCCTGCCATCCAGGCCTTATGTCCAGTCCTAACGGCTGAACCCTCGTTGCAAAGGGAAACCTCAGTCTCTGGCAATTCAAATTAGTAATCCTTCACAGCATGGATCTTTAAATAAAACAAACAGTTTTCTTTTATTTCAGGGCAGAGAAGAGAACTTCCTCCGTCTTGCTTATGAAGTCATGATATGTTTGTAAATGCTTAAATCCTAACAATTTGTACCATTATACACTCTATGGGCCAACCCATTCCAGGGAGCCCTTCCCGGCTCAAAGGAAAGGGAACTCTCCCTGGGTGTAGCCAGCCTGTATCTACCCTCTGACCCATGTTGAACCGCTGTTTACATGGTAACCTCCTCTGCCTCGGCCTTAAATTCTCTTGTATATCTGCTAACTCTACCAGATTTTAAAAGACCAGCGAGAGCTCACTAGACACAAACGGAAACTCCCCACTCTAGGGGCGAACCCATTCTAAGGAGCCCTTTCCTGCACAAAGGAAAGGGAACTCTCCCCGGGTGTAGCCAGCCTGTATCTACCCTCTGCCTCTGTGCCTTGCTGCCATACACCAGATGACTCACTCAACACCTTGTGGTGTTCTGGCCACTATCATGGTTGCTCAGTGTGTTGGTGCTAGTCTTTCTGCTTGCTATGTATGTTCCTCCTTCATTGTGCTGTAGGATGTCGATGCCACTTGTCTTGCTGCTTTGCCTGTCGTGCTGCCTTCGAGGGTTCATGCATCTCTTATTGGTGCTCTCTTTTGAAGCTGTGGTGTGTTTTTGGCACTCTCGCTGCTGCTTTGTGCCTCTATTAAAGCACTCTTCTTGCCACTCCTGGTACCCCTTTGCCCCTTTAAAGTACCTTAGGCTATTCATGCCACTTTGGTGCCACTTTACCACAGTCTAAGTACCTTGGAGCTGTTTTGTTGTTCTGATGATTGCTCCCAGAAGTTTCATCAAAATTGGTAATAAAACCCCAATTCTGCAGCCAAATATAGGCTGCAAATACTTTCCCCATTGACTTTAATGTGAACCAGAAAACGAGTGCACGTATCAATGTATCGTGGCACCATTGTACGAATGCAACGAATATGCACCCTCTCCCCCACCCCCCGACGAATACGTATCCTGACTGCAACGAATACTTTCTGGCTGCACATCCCTAGCCAAGGCTACTAATTCGTCCAGTGAGTCAGGTGTTTTGCGAGCAGCCAGCTCGTTCTTTAAACGGGTATCCAGGCCTCTGCAAAAGAGAGTCTTGAGACATTTTGGGTCCCAGCAGAGTTCTGCCACAAGAGTTTTAAATTCTATGTGGCAAATTCAGCCAATGATCTGTTGCCTTGCTTCAATTCCACCAAAGCAAAACCGGCTACAGAAGTTCAAGCAGGGTCATCGAAAATGGATTTAAATAAGTCCATAAATCCTTCTATGTCCTGCAAAATAGGGTCCTTGTGTTCCCACAACGTAGATGCCCAAGACAAGGCCCTACCATCCAAGTTGGAAAGGATGTATGTAGTCTTGGAGAGAGCAGTAGGAAATAAAGAAGGTTGTAAGGTAAAGTGCATGCAGCACTGATTTAAAAATACAATTTAAGTAGCCTCCTGGCCTCCTGGCACTGTATATAATTAACTTATGTTAACCTATACTGCTCTCCTCTTCTCCCAGTTCTATTACCTTGTTCATTGTAACTGCAACCCTGATGCACCAGTTCATAGTTTTATTGTTATATGCACCCCCTGTTCGAATGTAAACCGGCATGATGTGATCTGTTCATGAATGCCGGTATAGAAAAAACCTAAATTAAATAAATAAATAAATAAATAAATAAAAAGCCCCGGGTCTTCTGTATTTCTCCGGAGAAGCGGATCGGAGCTGCCAGTGGTACAGCAGTCTTTAAAGTTACCTCCTGTAACTGACCTTCATGGTTAGAAGCAGTTCTTTGAACCTTCTGTATGTGTAGCTGATGAAAAGCTGAAGTAAGTTTTTCCAAGGCATCCTGTTGTGCTGGATCCATGTAGTAAGCCAGAACCTTGGAAATAAGCCAGATCCTTGGAGTTAGCAATCTGTTAGTAAAGTTCTGTTGAAGCTGGGAATTAGCATTCTGTTATTAGAGCTGTGTTGTAAAAGCTGAGAGATAGCAATCTCTAAATAATGGAGTTGCTGGAAATAGCAATCTGTTATTATTTAGAATATTTGTGGGTGGATCCTTGGACCAGTGGCAGGTGACCACGCCCTCGGGGGAGATCCCGAGAGGGACCACTGGTGAGGCTTAGTGTAGGAGACAGACACACACTAGTTCTTTTATTAGACAATATATTAAACCACCAGAGGTGGCAGTAGTGAGATGGAAGCGCCCGGCTGGGCTGTAGTCCCTCAGGTATTGGAATGGCTCAGCCACCTTGGATCACTGTTCCAATACCTGAGGGACTACAGTCTGAACCCTGATCAAGCGGCTACACTGTTTCCTATACTCTGCGTGTTTCAACCCTGAGGTTATATCTAATCAACTGCTCTCCACTCTATTGGTAAAATGTCTGTGCACATTTGATGGCAGAAGAGGATGTGACCTAGTAACCATGTAGCAAAACTAGTAGTAGATTAAGCACCAGATCAGTCCTCTTTCTTTTGCAATAACACCTTACAAATGCATTCTTTATTGCCACAGTTATTAATACTAGATTATGTTGAAATATACTGGGGATACATGTACAGCTGAATGCTAGAAGCCATGAATTTTCCTTGGTTAAAAACTAGTGATTTATTATTTGTGGGCCACCCTTCCAAAAATCTGGTTTTCTTGAAGAAATGTGATCTACATTGAAACTCATGCCAGTAGGAAGACAACAGTGCTACAAATCGGCAAAATTGATAAATTGCAGGGATTTTCCAGCTATTAGACCCATATCCAAGCCTCTGCCTCAGCTGTTTTCCTCTTTACTGTGGAAAAAAGTACTGTGTAAGCCTCATACTCTGGGATACATGAATGAGAACAGATGCATTAAAAAGAAAATGTGTTGGCAAGCACCTGACCTTGATCACGCTCTTTTCAAAGGTTTTGGAACGAATGCCAAGGTGATCTGCCCACTGCTTCCTGTTGTGCACATCCCTGGATGTCTGATTTCCATCATGCTGGTTAGGATTTTGCTCCAAATACAGCTGACAACAGTGACACAGATGTTTCAGCTGTGCAGCCTGATCCACAGAATGGGATTGTTTTGTATACAGTTTCCCTGAACTGATTTTGCCATTCATTTGATCATTGCCAGTAATTTTGACCTATCACACTGATAGTAGTTACAAAGAAGGAAAGCATGAAATATTTATTGATGCTAGATAATTCCTTACATGTTTTATGCCCAGAAAAAAAAGTCAATAGCATTCATTGAGCACATAATATAGTTCAGGAAAAATGGCTGAATTAGCCCAAGTTTTGAAGGGTGTGAACTGTAATGCCATTCTCAGTTCTTCATGCCCATGAAGTTAGCTATATCTGGACAATTTAAAACACCAAAGCAGCCTTAGGTGTTTTAAATAGCCTTATACTTTATATAAAGAGAGAGAGAGCTGATTGGGATTGTGGCAGAATCTGACCATTTCTGGTTCTTCCCATGTTTTGTATTTTTAGCTTGGTCATCTTGGGCTTTAGACTGTGTTTATGACAAGAACAGGATCCAAAGCTCTAAGGTGGCATTGCTGCTTCCATGGTTCAGATTGGTGCGAACTGACTCGTCAGTCTTTCTCACCCATCTAAAGAGTGCACAATGTTGGTAGAACTCATGAGAGAGATTTCATCAGTGTGATATTTTATAAGAATACTTTTAATTTGCAACTTTAAAGTCATCATTATATATTTTGCTTTGAGTGCTCGAGCTATTAAATGTTTCCAGATTAGTAATACCCTTTAGCTGCTGCCAAGACAATTGGTTTCTTTACACAGTTGCTTTAAACCACTGTTTATGTGGCTGTGTGCATGTCTTTCTCCCACACTCCTTTAGCCTCGGTGACCTCAGAAATCTACCCTGTCAGTTCAGGTGGTATCTTCTACTGAGGCGAGGAAGGTCGCAGCTGGTTAGCTTGTCCTAAAGTTGTTGTGTGACTCGGAGTCTGTCCCTCCAGTATTGCTTTTGCAGCTGTTCTTGGCCTGGAATCCACAACACATGATTAGTCATGCATGGAAGTATTTTGAAATTACGCAAAAGCACTGAGGTTATTTTCATTGAAGCACATAGGACCTTCTGGCCAATTACACATACCTAGGGAATGGCAGGTGGCTCTTTTATAAATGGTCATAATTATTAAATCTTTTGTTCCATTTCCTCCCTATCTTTTATAGATTTTTAGCATCCACCATGGCTATAGGATAAGCCCTGTTATTAGCAAGTCACACCCTTTAAAAACAAAAAAAAAAAAAGCCATAGAGGGATATTCATTGGTGGCAGCACAGCCACTTTTTGCCAGAGTTTCTACAGAGAAACTGGTGTTACAAGATCATCATGTCTGTCTGTCTGTCTTGCTCCCTGAGCCCCCCCCCCCCCCCCCCTCCCATCTCCAATAATTTTGGACCTATTCATCCAATTTCATTACATTTTCTGCCACATGTAGTAGAGCACTCAATGACTCAAGGCTCGCCCTTGTCTTGTGCCCTTGGCATCCTGATACTTAGAATCCCTTCTTCTTTTTCTTTCCTATAGCCAATCAGGCCAGTTCAGTTCACTGGAAATTCCGGGGATGTTGGAGCACATTTAGATGTCGTCATCAAGTATTTTTAAAGCTTTCCTCTCCATAATTAGCAGCCCTAACTGTATGCAGGTTTCTTTTCCCAAAGAAGGAAACTGGGCATTGAGAACTGTTCACACATCTCTTTGTTTTACTTAATGTTTAGAGCCTTTTGTAAAAATATTTTGGAAAGTAATATGTTCAAAACCTGCAGTTTTAAAAGATGTTTTAATCATGCCTGTGACAGAAAGTGCTCTAACACAGCATCCACACAAAACCACACACGCCATGAACCATTCAGATCCTATTGCATATGAGGTTATGTTAGATAACAATAGATGCAAATTTGAAGGCATACGCGTTCGCAAATAGCCAAAAACGTAAACCAGCTCAGGAAGGCCAGTCTGGAGGAGAACGCTTTAGCCATTAGTCTTGTGATAGTTAGTTTGCCGCAACTCTTGAGGTAACGAGTTCCAGAGAGTTAGGGCAGCGATAGGGAAAAGCTCGTCCCCTTGTGTCAGCAAGTCTGACGTGGCACACTGATGGAATGCCAAAGAAATGTCTCCGAAAGGAACGTAGCGCCCTCCCAGGATTATATATCCGGAGCAGGGTGTTAGGAGCGACTCGGGCAATATCTGGAGAGCTTTGCAGTGAACTTCAAAATTAAGGAGATAGACCTAGTATTTGTGTTTTACCTGTCAGAGGCTGGATATTACTACCTGCTGTGTATATTTCTGAAATGTACACAGCTCTATCTGCCTTCTGTCTTCAGTAACTGCACAGAGCAATTAAAAGGCATGAATCTCCTTCATATTTGTGTTTGTGTTTTTTTTAACAATATATTGATTTCTTCTCATGTGTATCTTCCATCAAAACGGGAGTATAGTTTTTGTAAAGATTTCTACTCTTGAGAATGTCTTCCAGTTTTTGGAAATTCTAGCATTTTGATGGTTTGAGTGCGTGTGCATGAAGAGGAAACAGCTTGGATACAATGGACTGGTCAGTAGACTCTTAAGAATGGCTGCTTGTGAAAGTTGAAAATGAACATCTATCTAACCACAGAAGATGTTGTGTTTATCTCAGAAGGCTTAGTAACTTTCTGGGGTAAAAAAAAAATTTCTTTTCTTTTTGGTCAAAAAGACTTTTAAATAATCATAAAAGATATCTATATTTATGTAGTTGTTGGAAACCAAGCAGCTAATCAACTGATTTAATATAGGGAAAACGGACCCTGGAAGATTTGAATAGTCACTCCCCACCCTCCAAAAATCCCCCAGCTGCTTGCGACAGCAGATATGCTGTAGATATTTGGAGTTAAAAAGAAAATATTTGGCCTGGCTTAAATAAATTATTCCTGTTCATATTGCACATCACATAATTTATAAAACGTAAGGTTTTATGACTTTTATCTTTATTGGAACACAATGTAATTTCTCAAGAACAAAGTGAAATACAGAGTTCTACATAAACAATATATTTCATATGGAGCAAGAAGAATGTAAGCCAAACTGTACTGATATAAAGCATTTGTTACTGTTGCTGTTCCAATTGAAAGAAAACAGAGGGGCATTGCTTCCCACACTGTCTTAATCCCCCCACACACACGCACTCGCACACATTTCTGTTGCCCCACTGTTGCAGCTGGTCAGCAGTTTGCAAGGGTTTTGTTTTGTTTTGTTTTGGGGTTTTTTTGAAACAATGAAAAAAGAGTTACAATGCATTTACCTGAGACAAAAGTGAGATAAGTATACAGGTACCCATGAGCTGCGATCTCTCTTTCAAACTGCCTTCAGCGCCTAGAGCGGGTTAATATTTTAATATTGTGGGTAGGGCAAAAGTCTTCGCATCACTGGCACATGCAGGCTTCAGCTGGCAATTTTTTTAAGCGGACTTACGCACACGTTCGCTTGGAAAATGCTCGAGCAAAAATGGCCTTCCATACACCCATTGATTATCTTGCATAAAGTTACCCCACCTTCTCTTTGCAGGGTATGCAAGTTACACAGGCTAACCTGAGCATATTCTTTTTAAAATAAGAGAGCCTGTGGCTTGAGTTCCAACTCCACCCCTCCGGAACTCCTCTGCGTAGTTTGACTGCAGCCATTTGCATCCCAGTTATGACTCAGGTTTTCATTGTGCCTGTGTAATGCTGGGTGTCTGGCCTGGGTGGGCAGGGGTCCGAGCTGCCAGGTTATTGTCTGATAACACTTGTTTTTGAAATATCAATAGTTTCTGGTTCTTGCTCTTTATTTTTATCTTCATGGACCTCTGAAAACTTGAAGATCTGAGTAGTCTGAAAACTTAAGATTACTCTTTCATGTGTTTATCTCTTCATATGCAACATAAACCAGTTTTTATCATGTGCTTCCAATGATGGTGGAATCTAAAGCAGGTGAAAAACAGTCTGATATCCTCTGTAGAAAGACTTTACTGCCATGTTCAATATCCAAAAAAGTATTCCATTCATCACTCTAAAAGAAAAGATTTCATTTTTTCCCCCTAAAGTTCTAATTACAAACAAAAAAATTGCCCAGTGGGAAAAAAATTAGAAAAAATATTTTTTCCTGGATGTTTTCTTCCTCAGGTTCTCACATCTCTACCTCTACCTAGAGGTAAAAGTTTCTATAATCCTGCACGCTCAGCGTCTGTTATAATAATTGCTTTGCAATCTAAATATTTCTGTTCACATCCTTACAGTGAATCCTGTTTCAGTGAAATACAAATGCTGAATGTGATAACGGATTTTGTGTTTCAATGAATTTGTGTTACAGGACTACTTTACAGACTTAATCACCAACGGCAGCATTAATTATTTCAAAATGTCAAAGAGGATCTATCCCCATAGGCCCATAATGATGGTTATCAGTCACGCCGCACCCCATGGACCAGAGGATTCCGCTCCGCAATATTCAGAGCTCTTTTCAAATGCCTCCCAACACATGTAAGTAATACCTGCAATGCCTCCAGCTCTAGACTCTTTTATATAGTGCTGTCCTTTAGTGGTTAGGATTTTAATACAAAATGAAGCATAGCTCACATGATTTTCCTGATCGTACTACACAACCGAGGTTATATGCATTTTTAACTTAATAATATTACTAGCGGTAGATGTTCTAATGCATAATAATTTCTTGCATAAAGTAAAACAGTTTTGTTGGACAAAACGCTTTTTAGCTGACATGAGCTGCTGCTTTAATATTATATATAGTGAGTCATTGTATAACTGTCCTACCTGATAGTCAAGACTCAAGTGTATTGATTTCTGAGTTACTTTGGAAAGTACATTAAGCATGTCATATCTGTAATTAATTCACTAAAATCTGCATTATTAGGAAGTTAGGAAGAATAGATAGGACATCTGCATTTTTCATGTTCTTCAGGAATGCTTCCCCCTGATCTGGTTATTTTGATTTCTTTCTGGAAGATTTCCTTAGATTCTGTGCAGATGTGCATAACTGATCATTTTTTTTAATAAGTCAAGTGCAGCATACTTCCTGGGTTTATTATTCTGTCTACTTCCCCGTGTTTTTGTGTCTCCTGTGCCAAATGCAGTAAGGTATAACATGAAATATAAATAGAACTCCCCATCAACAAGACAGACTGCATCTAAGTCACTGAAAAGTCATTTGGGGTTCATAACTGAACCCCTGGCACTGGCGTCTGGAGGCGAGGTACAGCCACATTTCCTGAACTCATTTTACTTGTTATGGGGTCAGTTTTCAAAGAGTTGCTGATTGGCAAACATAATTAGCCACTTTCTAGCCTGTTATTTTTAGATGAATTTTCAGCTGATTGTAATCAGCTAGATTTAGGACAGTGTGACTGGGATTGCCCACCAAAACCCAGCCAGTTAGCACTGCAAATCAGACTTAAGCCAGCCCCAGGAATGTCCCTGTAGCCTCTCCTTTTTTTTTTTTTTCTTTTTTTTTTGCCTCTTAATTTGAGCATCTTGTGAACTAGATGGTTAAATTTTTAGTCAGTCAGGGGAGGGGGGTGCCTAAAGGAAGAGGTTTATCTGGCTAACTCCCAAAATTATCAGAGTAAATCTTTTAAAACTGGACCCCTATACAAACCATGGAGAAGGACATGACAAGCATTTGTATCCACCTGAGCTCTTTCAGCTTCTTCCACATATTCTCAGTCATGATACTCCATTTTCCCTGCTTTAACAGTGTCCTTTAGCAATACTTTGTTCAGAACCATGCGCTGCTTACAACTGTTAGCTTTCCCCTAGGATCTAGTTTAAAAACTGCTCTCTCTTCTTTTTAGATTGTTAGCACCAGCAATGAGGTTCCGTTCTGCTTAAAGTGGAGTCTATCACTTCAGTAGAGCCTCTTTCTTCCCCAAAATGTTTCTCAGTTGCAGATTAATCTAGAGTCCTTCTCGCTTTACCATCAGTCCATCTATACGTTGAAATTCTGGAGCTTAGCCTCTGGGATCCTGCATGTAAAGTATTTTTGAGAATGCCACCCGGGAGGTTCTAGACTTCAGTCTTACCTAGCATCCTAAATTTGTTCTCCAAAAGCTCCCTTCTACCCTTTCCTATGAAATTGGTATCCACATATGCCACAACAGCTGGTTCCTCCCCAGCTTCCTCTAGAATCCTATCTAGCTGAAGCATGAGGTCCGCTACCTTCTCACCAGGCAGGCAAATTGTTTCACAATCTACTTGCCAATAAGCTATCTTGTTATCTGCATTCCCAGTAACCATGGCCGTCCTATCCTTATCCTCCTGGGCTGCCAGAGTGAAGGTGGAACTGCTGCATTATTGTTGTATGTTCTTATTTGCTATTGTAAGCCAAGTTTAAATATTGATCCGTACTAATTTTAGTCAACTGGCTGGGATTAATTCAGGATTCAATAAACCAAGTATTTGCAGAAAAGTTTGTGCACTTGTTCACTGTTTCCCATGCCAACTTGGGAGTAGCATAGCATAGGCACTTTTTTCATTAGCCTTGATGTAAGGTATCTTTATTTAGAAAATGTATACTGTGTAGCTTTAGAAAGTAGCCATCAGAAAGATTTATATTGTCATTTAAAATGGTGAGCATTGTTTAAGAAAATACTTTCTTTGTTAGCAGCAGAGGAAATGCGTATACTCTGTCTTTGTCATTTGAATCCATGCTTCTTCCTTTTCTCATTCACATACATGGAAAGGAAGAAGGTCACTCTGAAGAAGTAACATCTGTCACTATTTTTGTTTATTTATGACAAATGAGACTGTGACTACACGGTGGCCCCAAAAGAAGAAATAAGCTGTATTTAAATATATTTATGAAAGCTTTTCTCACCTATAGAACTGTATTTCCTTTATCTCAGAAAGTAAAAACCATTGTGAAAAATTCTTATTGCAAAATAGTAACTGATGGCAGGGAAAGACCAAAAAGGTTCATTCCGCCTGCCTAGCAAGTTGTTTATGGGTTTAATTGCTGCTTCATGAGGTTCGTCCCAAGCCTTCTGTTTGTTCTACTCCATTCAGATTACCTCCTTCTAGAAATGTTACATCATGCAATGTGGGATCTAAATCTATCAGAAGTAGATTGGCAATCAGAACTGCCAAGTTACCCAGTTCTAGGAGGGAGACTCTTTGGCTAGTCCTGGTTTCAGACTTATATCCCCAAGCAATGTGACATTTGTAGTCCCTGATCCTACCCATTGAAGTTGATGCTGCTGGTCCCATAATGCATCAGGATAGGATTGTCAGCAATCCAGGACTGACCTAAAATCTCTCTCATGAACTGGGTAACTTGGCATCTCGGGGAGAGCAACTAGAATCCTTACAATAAGTCTTTCTCAAACAACTAGTTGAATCCACTTGTGAAGCAACAGAGTTACTGAAATTATAGTAGGGGTCAACCTGGGGTTTCATAATTACTGTAGTGTATGATTCAGTATAAAAACACTGACTCCTGGACTTCAGAAGGGCTGACTTTAGGAAAATGAATAATTGGAGATCACACGATACACTAAGGAAAGCAACAGCTGGCCAGCGTGGCTCCCACATGATCCCCAGACTTTCTATATAATTCCTTCAGATATTCACTGGCAAACAAATTCAAAATGTCTAAAAAGTTTCCAAAAAGATCAATTACAAAAATATGTGCAGATAAAGCAGCTAAAAAGAAAGGAACTGGAGGAAAATATGTTCACAACAGAACACATGAGGCCTGAGCGAGGATTAAGAACATAAGAAAATGCCATACTGGGTCAGACCAAGGGTCCACCAAGCCCAGCATCCTGTTTCCAACAGTGGCCAATCCAGGCCATAAGAACCTGGCAAGTACCCAAAAACTAAGTCTACTCCATGTTACCATTGCTAATGGCAGTGGCTATTCTCTAAGTGAACTTAATGGCAGGTAATAGACTTCTCCTCCAAGAACTTATCCAATCCTTTTTTAAACACAGCTATACTAACTGCATTAATCACATCCTCTGGCAACAAATTCCAGAGTTTAATTGTGCGTTGAGTAAAAAAGAACTTTCTCCGATTAGTTTTAAATGTGCCCCATGCTAACTTCATGGAGTGCCCCCTAGTCTTTCTACTATCTGAAAGAGTAAATAACCGATTCACATCTACCCGTTCTAGACCTCTCATGATTTTAAACATCTCTATCATATCCCCCCTCAGTCGTCTCTTCTCCAAACTGAAAAGTCCTAACCTCTTTAGTCTTTCCTCATAGGGGAGTTGTTCCATTCCCCTTATCATTTTGGTAGCCCTTCTCTGTACCTTCTCCATCGCAATTATATCTTTTTTGAGATGCAGCGACCAGAATTGTACACAGTATTCAAGGTGCGGTCTCACCATGGAGCGATACAGAGGCATTATGGCATTTTCAGTTTTATTAACCATTCCCTTTCTAATAATTCCCAACATTCTGTTTGCTTTTTTGACTGCCGCAGCACACTGAACCGACGATTTCAATGTGTTATCCACTATGACACCTAGATCTTTCTTGGGTTATAGCACCTAATATGGAACCCAACATTGTGTAATTATAGCATGGGTTATTTTTCCCTCTATGCATCACCTTGCACTTATCCACATTAAATTTCATCTGCCATTTGGATGCCCAATTTTCCAGTCTCACAAGGTCTTCCTGCAATTTATCACAATCTGCTTGTGATTTAACTACTCTGAACAATTTTGTGTCATCTGCAAATTTGATTATCTCACTTGTCATATTTCTTTCCAGATCATTTATAAATATATTGAAAAGTAAGGGTCCCAATACAGATCCCTGAGGCACTCCACTGTCCACTCCCTTCCACTGAGAAAATTGACCATTTAATCCTACTCTGTTTCCTGTCTTTTAGCCAGTTTGCAATCCACGAAAGGACATCGCCACCTATCCCATGACTTTTTACTTTTCCTAGAAGCCTCTCATGAGGAACTTTGTCAAACGCCTTCTGAAAATCCAAGTATACTATATCTACCGGTTCACCTTTATCCAAGTGTTTATTAACTCCTTCAAAAAAGTGAAGCAGATTTGTGAGGCAAGACTTGCCCTGGGTAAAGCCATGCTGACTTTGTTCCATTAAACCATGTCTTTCTATATGTTCTGTGATTTTGATGTTTAGAACACTTTCCACTATTTTCCTGGCAGTGGAGGCGAGGAATACACTCCGTGCATCAGCAGATTCAATGGATTTATTTAAAAGGTATCTGGGTAATTTTTCTGAAAGAATTACTAAAAGTTTTGACTCAAAAATTGAGACTGTTGAAAAAGAAGTTGAATTTGTATCTTCTGTGCAGGAACAAGAAACAAACTGAAGAGTGTAAACAAGTTTGTGATCAGGAAAAGTACTAACTAACTATGGCCATAAAATTGAAATCATAGAGAGGAAATCTAAAGAGATGAATGAAAAACAGGAGGGTTTAGAAAATCATAACTACCACAATAATATTTGTATTTTCTGCTTAGCAGAAGAGACAGAGGACCAAGAACCTGCAGGGTTTATTGCAAAAAGGCTGCCAGAGATTTTTGGACTTGTAGCAAAGGGCAGTAAAATAAAGGTCGACAGCACCCATACAGGCTTAGTTCTAATACTGAGACCAAATAGTAGGCCCAGTGTGGTTATAACTAATCTGCACAACTTCAGAGATAAACAACTGATGATGGAGTCCAAGATTTATATTTTATAAGACTTTTCTCAGTAGGTACAAAAATATCACCAAAGTTTCATCCAGATAGTAGGGATGTGCAGAGGGACGCCATATGTTGCATTCGGAATTTGTATTTGTTGGTGGGCAGATACGTTGCATTCGGAAAGGGGGGCCCCCGAAACGTTTATGCGTTCATTCTTATTCATTTCCCAGCTAAAATTGAATTAACTACAACCCCCCACCCTCCTGCCCCCCCCCCCCAAGACTTACCAAAACTCCCTGGTGGTCCAGCGGGAGGTCCGGGAGCCATCTCCTGCATTCATGCCCTCGGCTGCCGGTATTCAAAATGGCACCGATAGCCTTTGACCTTACTATGTCACAGGGGCTACCGGTGCCATTGGTCGGCCCCTGTCACATGGTAGGAGCAATGGATGGCCGGCGCCATCCATTGCTCCCGGACCCCCCGCTGGATCACCAGGGAGTTTTGGTAAGTCTTGAGGGGGTCAGGAGGGTGGGGGGGTTTGTTTAAATTCGCTCCTTTAGGCGGCGAATAATTAGGCAAAGATTCATTGTATTCGTAGGGAATCATGATACGTTTCGCTTCCCCACGAATACAACGAATATGGCCTTATACGTTGCGGATTACCAATACGTTAGAAGCGAATGCACACCCCTACCAGATAGAATGGCTGCTAAGGCGGAAAGATCTATATCATGATATATACAGCTAAGTTGAGTGTTCTGAACAAAGGAAAAGCTGTAATATTTAAAATACTAGAAGTGCATACCTTTCTGCAAAAAGGCACTAATGAAGCAGATAACGATCAAGTATGAACTCTGTGGATGAATTGGTAAAGTTTACAGGATCAGGTGGGATTTTGGAGGGTACTTTGAATTTCCTGTGGCTACATCATGTTCATTGTTAATATGTGCATTTCTATTGATTTCATCCTTTTTTGAGTACACAATGGTATTGGACAATAAGGGAATTTTCTGTGAAAATGATGTGTACAGCATCATTTGAGAGTCATGGTTACGGTAGGAGATGACTATGACTGCATAGAGTATATATCTACTCTCCCCTTTCTCTGGTCTTATGCAGTGGTTATTGCAGAGGTCTGAGAAGCAAAATACATGAATTCTGGAAGAACAAGAAGGTACACTCATATGCCACGATTCACAGAAAGAAGTATTTATTAGTTTCTCAAGTGTCTGCGTAACGTTTTGCAGAGCTAATTTTGCAGAGAGCTGCGTGCTTAGAGCTTGAAAGTTGGTCCCACTCCGAGCAGCAGGATAATGGGTTTAGGGTTACTGGCAGAACGATCTATTTGAATCTGTATTGGCATGACTTTGGTAGGGAGCATTGATTAGGGATGATCAATGATTGCAGGGGGGGGGGCAGTTGCTTTATTCAGGTTTACTAGATGATTTATAATTATGGTAATTTCTTCAGCATTAAATATAGTTTAAACTAGACAAGGGGTTTCTTATATGTGCTCTAGATGTTAAAAGTAAATATTAGTTTGTAACTGAAGCTGATGGTTGGAGAAATCTTTAGTTGAGAGGGGGTGGGAAGGTTGGATGTTACTGGTTTAATTTTTGTAAAGAGAATTTAAAAACTATAAAAAGCACAGAAGAACACTAAATTTAATATGCAAATAGACTATCAAGTTCTTAAAATTCCAACTTTCGGACCACTTAATAACTTAGCATACATGACTGAACTCTCTACAGAAATGAAAGAACTTGGAGCTAATAAGGTCTAAAATTTAAAATTGTATTGTTAAATGATAGGGGCATCTCGACTCTGATTAAAAAAACAAAACCCCCAAAAAACAAATTTTACAAATTATTAAAAAGCAAAATGCACAAGTAGCATTTTTGCAGGAGACTCGCATGATTAAGGAGGAACATGAAAAACTCAATAGTGATTGAGTGAGCCGTGGTGATACCAGCTTCTTACAACTCTAAAAGTCGGGGAGTGTGTATACTGATTCGTATAGCACTTCCTTTGAATATTGTTAAATCATATAAAGATCCAGAGGGGACGGTATGTTATTACTGAAGAATCAGTATATGGGGAAAAACCTGACTTTGATGAATGCGATTGGTCCCAAATACAATCATAGTGAATTTTTTCAATTCTTTTTTATTTTTTTAGCCTGCTTGGGTTCCTTTGCTATTTCAGAATTAATAGGTGATGTCTGGAATCTTTGTATGAACTCAAGTTTGAGTAGGTCGCACCTAACTATGGAACATGATATGCCAGGGAGCTTCCAAAACAAGGAGCAACTTTTCAGTATTAAGGATATCCAGCATAATAGCTCTGGTAATTGCACTGGAAGCTTAAACTGTCATCGTAAGCTTATGCTTCCAGAGCATAATTACTTAAGCAAGGTGGAAGCTGTGGGATTGCTACGTACCACAATCCTGGGTTTTAAAACACAGCATCAGTTCAGGTACTAGGTGGGGGGGAAGGTATTGAGAAGGCAGTAGGTTTTTTTTTTTTGTTGTGTTTTTTTGTTTTACTTGGGAGGGAAGGCAGAAGGGCTGGCGAGACTGCACCATTAAAGGTTTTTTATTTTTCATTTAGAGGGTTTTGATGGGGGGCCTGGCCAGCCAAGACCTTATGTATTTGTGGTGGTGGGATGGAAATCAGGCCAGGAAACCCATGGTGAAGGATTATTATTTATTTTTTTTAAAGGATCACCATTTAATCAGATGTCTCTTGAAGATATCCAGTACAGTGGCTGGTTATCCAGCCACACAAGGCCAGATAACTTTAGACCTGCACCGAAGCTCATCCAACATTATCCAGCTAATTTAGCCATTACAGTTGAAAGCTGGGTAAATTAGTCATGCTCTAGAATACCTTTTTTTTTTTTTTAATTCAGCTAAATTATAGTCTGATAATGACTTATCCGGCTATAATTTAGATAGATATGGCAAAACTTGCCATGATGGATAACTTGTGATTTATCCATCTAAACGGCAGTTATATATTGACCTCCAAATGAACTATGAAAAGTAAGCACTAATGCAAATAGTGCCAAAGTGCAAAATCCTATTGTCTGGGGAGTTTATAGTAATGAGAACAGGGTTCAGATATCTCAGAATAAATGTATTGGAGACGGAGAGCATAACAGAGCATTATAAACTAAACTTTCTGGAGGTCAGTAAAAAAGTTAAAATCTGGACGTCTCTTCCTTTATTTTTCTTACTAGGGAGAGCTAACTTAATGAAAATGATGACATTACCATACCAGTTACACCTGTTTCAACACTTACTCTGCAATGTCTATCCCAAGGTATTTGCTTGCATTAGATGAGCCAGCTCATCTTTTATATGGACTAGAACTCTATGTATTACATTTTCTCCTGTGCAGCATTCATGTTTCAGTGGGGGGTCACTTGTCAGTCTGCTTACTAGGGGTGAGAGACTGGATAGGAAGTGATTCATTTCAATCTTGGCAGGAGCTTGAAAGACTACAGATTCAGGGACATGGTTTGGCATCGTTATGCTGTCCCCCAGGGCACCAGCCTGTGCAAGAATTCATGGGAATAATGCAATCATATCACATGCTGTTAAGATTTGGCATAGTGCACATAACATTGCTGGAAAAGGAATATATGTTTCCCCTATTTCTTCACTGACAAATAACCCTCTCCTGTTAAGTTCTCTTTAGATGCAATGAGCAGGTATGATAAAGGGTTTAGATTTCTTGGACAGTTGTGGAGGAGAAATGATTTCAAATCTTTTGCAGACTTAGTAGAGGAGTTTGACATTCCTATACAAATGACCTGTTTCTATAAATTAGAAGGGATATTTTTAAAACTAATGGAGAATTGCAGGAACTAAAATCTAGAAATGGACTGAAAAGGATTCCCACGAGGCAGTCTTCTGGTAAAATCGTATCACAATTTATTGGGTTTTTTTTATAATGAGACCAAGGCAACAGAGCCAAGTGCCACTTTAAAGGATAGGTGGAATGCAGATCTCTCCATGGCATTTGATGCTGATGTTTGGCGAGATATATGGTGTTCAATTTGTAGGATTTCAATGTGCAATACAAGTAAAGAAATAATGTATAAACTTCTACTCAGAATATATAGATACCCATTATCTTTTTCTAGATTATTTCATTGTAGCTCAAAGTGCTGGAGAAGATATAGAGCACCTGCATATTATTTTCATATATGGTGAGAGTGCGCTGTTGTGGGTAAAATTTGGACGGACGTCAATAATTGGGCAAACTTAAAACATGTCGGTGCAATTATGTTTCCTGGGGAAATGGGAGCTACAGTCTTTTTCATTTAAAGTAAAGGACTGGATCTCTCATTTTTATATGTGTCAAGTATCACAATTGCAGTCTGCTGGAAAACAAGGCCACATTTGGAAGATTGGAGAGAGGCGTGGTAACATAAATAACTTCCATGAAGCAGATTACATACTTGCTTGTGAAAAGACAGAAAGGATATGAACAGGTCTGTGGACCCTGTTGGTTATGGTTTTAAGGCTAAATGTGATATTCGATCTGCCGCTGCTAGGAAAGGGGACGCACAAGTATTGTTGTTCTTGAACTCAGTTTGTTTTATTCTGTATGCTTTTATATTCCTGTGTTGCTCTGTGTGTTTGGAAAATAAAGAGTTTAAAAAAAAATGAATAATTTATATTAACGAAACATTGTCTAGGGGATCTAAAGAGAAAAGAACGATGGACAGCAGTACAAAGCAGCATTGAAATGGCAACAGCTGTTTGTGTCAGGCATGTTAGCAAAGGGAAGAGAAGACAAGACCCCTCCCATTCACCAAATAAGTAGAAGAAAAAGTAATGGCAAAAAAGAATAGCATTCGTGAAATACAGACAGAGGAGGAGGAGGATGGGCAAAGTTACCAGGAGAAATAAAGGGAAACAGGAGGGGCAGTTCTACAAGCCAAAGGGTCAAACAGAAGAACATATTGCCCAATCTATAAAGACAAGGAATAAAGCATTCTGTAGATAAGTGAAAAGAGGAAGACCAAGAGGGAAAAGTACCAAAGGGGAGTACAGGTTTAATAAAGAAGAAGGTCGCACATAAGCAGACGCCCTATTCACAGAAGAAGAGGGTGACAGACCAAAGGCAAATACACGATGGCCTATATTTTTAAATGTAAGCCCGCTTCGATCTTTTGTATAAGCAGTCTATCATGTATAATTCTCTGAGAAGGTAGTATTCAAGGTCCTGGTTATAAGTGAAAATCACGAAGGTGCTGGACCTTGAGAGGGCGTATCCCAGAATACTGAAGGTGATGCTGACACGCTCGTCCTTTCAGCTCTCCTTAACTTATCTTTTAAAAAACAGGAGCGGTTCCTACGAGACTGGAGAAAAGTAGATGTAGTGTACAGCTGCATAAGGGTGGAAATGAAAAGGAAACGGACAACTACACACGTGAAAGTGAGGTAGACAGTGTGAAAAACAATGTAGGAACGTGCAAGGCATGGTCAACTGTTTGGCAGCTAAATCTTCATTTGAGTGGTAGAAATATGAAGGAGGAGGGTACAGTAGGGGGTGAGATACTGATGTTCGCGAAGTAAGAAAGGGACCTTGGGGTGATTATTTCCAGTGCTTTCAAAGTAGTAAAACCCTGTGACCTCTAATTTTGGGGGAGTATGTGTGGACGTGCCCTGCTGTTAGGCACATAATTTTGGTCATGAGGGTGGGGTGAGGGCTCTCCTAATTACATCCCCTCCCCGATGTCCCCTCAATATTTTATGTGGTGATGAAGGGGTACATTCATGGCTGTTGATGCCCAGGACAGATTACTAATTTGGCACCCCCTAGTAATTCACTGCTCTTCCCCTCCCTCCCTCTACTGCCAAAACACTCCAAACAGGATAGTGATAGTTCTTTCTTTAAATTCAAAATAAGGGATTTCTTATATTCATTGAGTGTAACATTACATTTCACAGTTTTTCTGTCACTCTGAACAGGACTGCATTAGTCACTCACAAAGGATAGTGGCTGATAAAGGCTATGTACCTGGTTTTCCTCAAAGTATATCACAATTTTATTAAACCTCCCATATCAAAACAGCACTTTCTACCAGCTCTCAAACAGTAATAATCCTACCTATAAAAAGAGTACTGAAAACATTGCCCCAGGACCTAAAACATCAATATACCTCCTGTTAGGAAAACAGAACTAGCCTAGCTGCTATAGATTCCTACACACAAATTTCAGGCTAGAAGACTACACCTTACCTCACCTGGGTCATGCATGCAGAACACACATAACCTCTCCAAATGCAGAATAAAGAGACTATTAAGCCTAAATAGAAACATGCAGACAAAAACTGAATGGAAAACGCAACAAGCCAGACTCTGTATGCTGCAGAAATAGGTTTTTAGTTGGTAAGAAAATTGCTGGGCCAAACATACAATAAAAATGTAAATACATAGTGCCATAGTAATGATGAGAGAAAAAGACCAAATGGTCCATCCAGTCTGCCCAGCAAGTTTCTTATGGTAGTAACTGCTGCTCTATGACCATTCTCCCCAAGCCATATGGTAAGGAGTGTAATATTTACAATCAAAACCAAGCAACGGTCAAACCCATAACAAAATTACTGCTGGCAACATTTTTATGGGGCAAGCGACCTTTTTAATAATTCAGACAATGTTGCTTGAACGTTCTTTGCTTTTGGACTAGACCATAGAAGCAGTCCTGTGCTTTTTCCCTTAATGTCTACAGATCAGTACTCCAGACCGTAAAAGTCGAGGCCCAGCATTGGCTGTCATTTGAATCCAATTCCCCTTTCCCTTCTCCCCTCCTCCATCCCCCTCCATCAAAATGGAGAGCAATGTTGCAGTTGTGTCAAAAGAATCAAGGCTAATTGGTTAAGGATGGTATCCCTATGCCCTCTGCTAAGGGTAGTAACTGCTGCTCCATGCGGGTTACCCCCATGCATCCTTTTCTTCAATTCCAACCTCTAGCCTTAACAGGTTTACAGTAAGACCATGCCTTTTTTCATTTGTTTACTGTTTTCATCCTTATCACCTCTTCCAGAAGACCATTTCAGGCATCCACCGTCTATGAAGAAATATTTCCTGATGTTGGTTCTGAGCATCCTCCTGTAATTTCATTTCATGACTCCTTGTTCTACTGTTTACTTTCTAACAGGAACGGTACGAAGTTCATGAATTATTAAAACCTTTCCAGTATCTGAACATCTGTATCATATCTCCCCTGCACCTCCTCTCTTCCAGAATATACATATTCAGATCTTTCAGCCTCTTCTCATAAGCTTTCCAATACAGACCCTAAACCCCATATCATTTTGGTTGCCCTTCTCTGGACTGTCTCTATCCTTTTTGAGATATGGGCTCCAAAACTGAACACAGGCCTCATCTGGAGGTCTCACCAAGCACTTTTACAAGGGAATTATCACCTTCTTTTTCTTACTGGTTATTCCTCTCTATTTGCAACCCAGCAATCTTCAGGCTTTTGCTATCGCCTTGTCATATTACTTCACTGCCTTCAGATTGCCAGACATGATTACCTCAGAATCCTATTGCTCTGTACATATCAGTTTTTCACTCCACATCACATACAGCTCTTTTGGATTAGTGCATCCAGGGGCAGACTGGCCTATTATGGCTTCGGTCATGCCCCAGTGGACCAGGCCGGGAAGTCACTTGAGTTGGTGTTGGTCACAGTGGCCAAACACCAGGCCACGGAACTGCTAAATCTAATACCAGCCACCATTTCATTGTAGGGATGGCCATGGTAGTGTGGGGCCTGCTCTGCCCCCTTCCTTAACTAGCACCTTGGCAGCATGGGCTGCAACATGCTCTCCATTCTCCTCAGTTGCTCCTCCCCCACGCAGGTTGGTGGCTGCATACATTTGCAGTGCTTCCCCTTGCATCCTGCCTCAGAAGCTGCAGGTCACCACTGGAGCCCAGACTGGCAGGGCCAAAGAAGTAAAGCTGCAGGCCACCCCTGGAGTCAAATCCAGCAGGGCCAAAGATAGGGCTACTGTCAGAACCCAGTCCGGCGAGGCTGAAGAAAGAAGAGTGAAGCCGGAGGGAGCCAAAGATAGAGGGAGGCTGCAACCACTGCCAGAGTCCAAGCCAGCGAATCTGAAGAAAAGAGGCTGCCAGTAGAGCAAAGAAAATGCAGAGGCACAATCATAAGAACATGCCATACTGGGTCAGACCAAGGGTCCATCAAGCCCAGCATCCTGTTTCCAACAGTGGCTAATCCAGGCTACAAATACCTGGCAGTCTAACTTCAGTTAGTCAGCCAGAGTGACTCACTGCTCTCTTGATTAACAAATGTTGGTACCTAATCAAACCAAATCACACTACCTTAACACCTTTCCAAGGTGATTAACGGAACTGCTCAACCTTTTTACTTAGGTATACACTGCTCCTAGCTTATTTCTAGCTTCTGGCTACCTTTTTTTGTTTGTTTGTTTGTTTGTTTTTTTGTTTTTAATATACAAACACTCTAACTTCTGCTTATTAGCTGTCTTACAGACTATTCGAACCTAACATTGTGTTTATTTTTATCTTAGAAGTTACCACCCAGGAAAGAGATCTAGGCATCATAGTGAATAATACATTGAAACTGTCAGCCCAGTGTGCACTGGCGATCAAAAAAGCAAACATGATGTTAGGAATTATTAAGAAGGGAATGGAAAATAAAATGGAGGATGTCATAATGCCTCTATTGCTCCATGGTGAGTCCGCACCTTGAATACCGTGTGAACTTCTGGTCACCGCATTTCAAAAAGGATATAGCTGCACTGAAGAAAGTGCAGAGAAGGGTGACCAAAATGATATGGGGCATGGAATGGCTGCCCTATAAGGAAAGGCTAAAGAAGTTAGGTCAGTTTGGAGAAGAGACGACTGAGGGGGGGATATGAAAGCAGTCTTCAAAATCATGAAAGGACTTGAACAAGTTAATGTAAATCAGTTATTTACTCTCTCAGATAATAGAAGGACCATGGGGCACTCCATAAAGTTAGCAAGTAGCTCATTTAAAACAAACCAAAGAAAATGTTTTCATTCGGTGTAGAGTTAAGCTCTGGAATTCATTGCCAGAGGATGTGGTTACAGCAGTTAATGTAACTGAGTTTAAAAAAAGGTTTGGATAAGCTCCTAGAGGATAAATCCATAAACTGCTATGATAATTAATAAGCACAGTAGCTTGTGATCTATCTTATGTTTGGGTACTTGCCAGGTACTTTTGACTTTGATTGGCTAGGTTGGAAACAGGATAGTGGTCTTGATGGACACTTGGTCTGACTCTGTATGGCATATCTTATTTTCTTATGCCTGTGTGTGTAATTAGGGAGCATGGTTTTTTTCTGTATGTATGTGTGAGTGAGAGAGAGAAAAGGAGCGTATTTCTCTGTGCATCTGTATGAGAGGCAGCATGATTAGGTATCCATATGTGGGGGAGGTAGCATTTTCTGTATGACTGCCTATGTATGTGAGCAAGCATGGTCCTGTCTTCCTGTGTGTATGAGGGAGCATGATTCTGTTTATCTGCATGTGTGTGAGAGAGAAAGAGGAGAAGCTCCCTGGATGACTGGAAATCAAAGGTATGGAGAGCACAGGATTTATTTTATTCTGACAAATGTTAATTATTGGGTGTTATTTGCTGTGTCTTCCAAACACCAAAAGCCCAAGTCATTCTTTATTAATACAGAGTGGTATAGTCCTATGTACACCTCTGAGTATACCCTAGGTGATTTCTGCCAGTAAAGGACAGACAGTACCCCTGTGGGAAAGTTTCAAGACCTTTCCCAGGAGCTCCTTCCCAGTGAAGGGAAGAGTAAGAAAGAGAAATATTTCTTCCAGAGTATCCATGAAAGTATCCATAGACTCCGAGGATGGGTGTCTGAGTCCTTCCTGGAGGTAAAAGAGAGAAACACAGCTGAAGAAACTGGAGGTATTTGGGCTGGTTGGTGACTGGAGATAGATAAACATGTGGCTCATCTCAATACAGAACCTGTAAGTAAGCTGCATTTGAGGAGATATATTCTAGGAAATCCTGTTGTACTTCTCTTGTGGGATGGAAGAAACCTCAAGATTTCCAGTGGTGGCAGAAGGATGCCTTGCTAATAAAGAGAACCCATTAGACAGGGCCTCATTGGAGAGGGTGGTGGCCAGCGGGAGCTCATTATCCATTTAATTAGTGCCTGCTATTTCATTTTCCAATTTTTTGAACAATGTGCCCCCTAAATTTGAAGTGTAGGGGAAGAGGAATAAAAGAACCATTTATTGCAACTAGCTGTGAATGGATGTAAATAAGATGTTTGTTCAAGAATAAATATGTGTAGCTATCTACCCGTTAAGTTAAAGGATATTCTTTGGGAACATCAAGCGCATATACGAATATTTATTTGAGAGATATCAGGACATATATTGCTCCCCCATTGGAGGACCTTGAAAATTATTCTTCCTCCTGCTCTCTCCCTCATGGACAGGGCCAGTGCCAGCTTTTTTACTGGCCCGTGCAAACAATTACTGTGCTGCCCTCCTCCTCATTCTGTTTTTTTGTTTAATGCTTAAATTTGTATTCTTTTTCTAATCAGGGCCAGTGCAAGGCTATTAGATACCTTAAGTGAACCATAGAGCTTTGTGGCCACTCCATGGCCCTCTCCACACACAATTAAATATAAAAGATTTTTGATACTTTGATAAAATGAGAAAAATTGTTAGAAAAAAACTGAAAGGAGCAGATACAAAAGTAAAAAAAATGTCCAAGAGTCGTGGTCATTGTTAAAAAATACCATTCTAGAAGCACAGTCTAGATGTATTCCACACATTAAGAAAGGTGGAAAGAAGGCAAAACTATTACCGGCATGGTTAAAAGGGGAGGTGAAAGAAGCTATTTTAGCCAAAAGATCTTCATTCAAAAATTGGAAGAAGGATCCAACAGAAGAAAATAGGATAATGCATAAGCATTGGCAAGTTAAATGTAAGACATTGATAAGACAGGCTAAGAGAGAATTTGAAAAGAAGTTGGCCATAGAGGCAAAAACTCACAGTAAAAACCTTTTTAAATATATTCAAAGCAGAAAGCCTGTGAGGGAGTCAGTTGGACCGTTAGTTGATCAAGGGGTTAAAGGGGCACTTAGAGAAGATAAGGCCATTGCGGAAAGATTAAATGATTTCTTTGCTTCGGTGTTTACTGAAGAGGATGTTGGGGAGGTACCCGTAATGGAGAAGGTTTTCATGGGTAACGATTCAGATGGACTGAATCAAATCACGGTGAACCTAGAAGATGTGGTAGGCCTGATTAACAAACTGAAGAGTAGTAAATCACCTGAACCGGATGGTATATACCCTAGAGTTCTGAAGGAACTAAAAAATGAAATTTCAGACCTATTAGTAAAAATTTGTAACCTATCATTAAAATCATCCATTCTACCCGAAGACTGGAGGATAGCAAATGTAACCACAATATTTAAAAAGGGCTCCAGGGGCGATCCAGGAAACTACAGACTGGTTAGCCTGACTTCAGTGCCAGGAAAAATAGTGGAAAGTGTTCTAAACATCAAAATCACAGAACATATAGAAAGACATGGTTTAATGGAACAAAGTCAGCATGGCTTTACCCAGGGCAAGTCTTGCCTCACAAATCTGCTTCACATTTTTGATGGAGTTAATAAACACGTGGATAAAGGTGAACCGGTAGATGTAGTATACTTGGATTTTCAGAAGGCGTTTGACAAAGTTCCTCATGAGAGGCTTCTAGGAAAAGTAAAAAGTCATAGGATAGGTGGCGATGTCCTTTTGTGGATTGCAAACTGGCTAAAAGACAGGAAACAGAGTAGGATTAAATATACAATTTTCTCAGTGGAAGGGAGTGGACAGTGGAATGCCTCAGGGATCTGTATTGGGACCCTTACTTTTCAAAATATTTATAAATGATCTGGAAAGAAATACGATGAGTGAGATAATCAAATTTGCAGATGACACAAAATTGTTCAAAGTAGTTAAATCACAGGCAGATTGTGATAAATTGCAGGAAGACGTTGTGAGACTGGAAAATTGGGCATCCAAATGGCAGATGAAATTTAATGTGGATAAGTGCAAGGTGATGCATATAGGGAAAAATAACCCATGCTATAATTACACAATGTTGGGTTCCATATTAGGTGCTACAACCCAAGAAAGAGATCTAGGCGTCATAGTGGATAACACATTGAAATTGTCGGTTCAGTGTGCTGCAGCAGTCATAAAAGCAAACAGAATGTTGGGAATTATTAGAAAGGGAATGGTGAATAAAACAGAAAATGTCATAATGCTTCTGTATCGCTCCATGGTGAGCCGCACCTTGAATACTGTGTACAATTCTGGTCGCCGCATCTCAAAAAAGATATAATTGCGATGGAGAAGGTACAGAGAAGGGCTACCAAAATGATTAGGGGAATGGAACAGCTCCCCTATGAGGAAAGACTAAAGAGGTTAGGACTTTTCAGCTTGGAGAAAAGACGGCTGAGGGGGGATATGATAGAGATGTTTAAAATTATGAGAGGTCTAGAATGGGTAAATGTGAATCGGTTATTTACTCTTTCGGATAGTAAAAAGACTAGGGGGCACTCCATGAAGTTAGCATGGGGCACATTTAAAACTAATCGGAGAAAGTTCTTTTTTACTCAACGCACAATTAAACTCTGGAATTTGTTGCCAGAGGATGTGGTTAGTGCAGTTAGTATAGCTGTGTTTAAAAAAGGATTGGATAAGTTCTTGGAGGAGAAGTCCATTACCTGCTATTAAGTTCACTTAGAGAATAGCCACTGCCATTAGCAATGGTAACATGGAATAGACTTAGTTTTTGGGTACTTGCCAGGTTCTTCTGGCCTGGATTGGCCACTGTTGGAAACAGGATGCTGGGCTTGATGGACCCTTGGTCTGACCCAGTATGGTATTTTCTTATGTTCTTAATTGGGACAGGGCAGGTACTGTGGACAGGATACTGGAACAGACAGGATGCTGAGGGCAGGATACTGGAACAGACAGGACTGGGTAGGGCATGACAAGGACAGGGCTGGACAAGACTGAACAAAGGACAAGGCAAGACAACACAGAACAAGGAATGCAGAAGTCTGAAGACAACCAGGCTATAAGCCACTAGGCAATAAACAAGAAGGCATAGAGGCCACAGGACAAGGCAAGGCCTAGGGTACACCACAGAGCAAGGTACAAGGAGCAAGAAGTCCTTGAGACCACAAGGCAAGGCCTGAGTATGCCACAGGGTAAGAAGCAGGAAGCAAGAAGGGCCAGAGCCACAAGGCAATGTACAAGGAAACATCAGCCGGGTCAGAGAGCCAAGAGTGGGTCTATGAAGTGGCAAACATAAATGGGCAAGGCTAGATTATAAGGGCCTGGAGCTTGGGTGTGGTGCAAACAGTGAGGAGGAGATTATGTTTACTGAGGCCCCCTGATGAAGCTGTACCACAGGCTGAGTCAGTTGGCTAGTGAGGAGTTGGCTTGGATAGCTCTGAACGGAGCTCACGTGAGGACTTTGCTGGTGAGGAGGTGTCATAGTTAAAAGACTCAGGGCATGGTGAGGCTGAGAAAGAAGTGAAACTGTGACAAAAACATTGTGTATTCTGCCATACTCCTCATTCTATACCTTGGAGCATACATGCCACTGTTGGTGTCTTTTGTCCCCTTTTTGGCACTTTTGGGTGTTTATTCCATTGTTTGTGCTATTTTGCCCCTCTTGTGATGCTCCGGAACTGGGGAGATACCAGTTCTGGAGATGGTTTTCAGGGGTGATGAATCAGATGAACTGAACGAAATCAGTGTGAACCTGGAAGACGTAGTAGGCTAGATTGAAAACAAGAGTAGCAAATCACCTGAACCGGATGGTATGCATCCTAGGGTACTGAAGGAACTAAAAAATGAGATTTCTGATCTATTAGTTAAAATTTGTAACCTATCATTAAAATCTTCCATTGTACCTGAAGACTGGAGGGTGGCCAATGTAACCCCAATATTTAAAAAAGGCTCCAGGGGCGATCCGGGTAACTATAGACCAGTGAGCCTGACTTCAGTGCCGGGAAAAATTGTAGAAACTATTCTGAAGATAAATATCGTAGAGCATATAGAAAGACATGATTTAATGAGACACAGTCAACATGGATTTACCCAAGGAAAGTCTTGCCTAACAAATCTGCTTCATTTTTTTGAAGGGGTTAATAAACATGTGGATAAATGTGAACCGGTAGATGTAGTGTATTTGGATTTTCAGAAGGCATTTGACAAAGTCCCTCATGAGAGGCTTCTTCGAAAACTAAAAAGTCATGGATAGGAGGCCATGTCCTTTCATGGATTACAAACTGGTTAAAAGACAGGAAACAGAGAGTAGGATTAAATGGTCAATTTTCTCAGTGGAAAAGGGTAAACAGTGGAGTGCCTCAGGGATCTGCACTTGGATCGGTGCTTTTCAATATATATATAAATGATCTGGAAAGGAATACGACGAGTGAGGTTATCAAATTTGTGGATGATACAAAATTATTCAGAGTAGTTAATTCACAAGCGGACTGTGATAAATTACAGGAGGACCTTGCAAGACTGGAAGATTGGGCCTCCAAATGGCAGATGAAATTTAATGTGGGCAAGTGCAAGGTGTTGCATATAGGGAAAAATAACCCTTGCTGTAGTTACACAATGTTAGGTTCCATATTAGGAGCTACCACCCAGGAAAAAGATCTAGGCATCATAGTGGATAAAATTGTCAGCTCAGTGTGCTGCAACAGTCAAAAAAGCAAATAGAATGTTAAGAATTATTAGGAAGGGAATGGTTAATAGAATGGAAAATGTCATAATGCCTCTGTATCGCTCCATGGTGAGACCGCACCTTGAATACTGTGTACAGTTCTGGTCGCCGCATCTCAAAAAAGATATCATTGCGATGGAGAAGGTACAGAGAAGGGCAACCAAAATGATAAAGGGGATGGAACAGCCCCCCTATGAAGAGAGGCTGAGGAGGTTAGGGCTGTTCAGCTTGGAGAAGAGAAGGCTGAGGGGGGGATATGATAGAGGTCTTTAAGATCATGAGAGGTCTTGAATGAGTAGATGTGACTCGGTTATTTACACTTTCGAATAATAGAAGGACTAGGGGGCATTCCATGAAGTTAGCAAGTAGCACATTTAAGACTAATCAGAGAAAATTCTTTTTCACTCAATGCACAATAAAGCTTTGGAATTTGTTGCCAGAGGATGTGGTTAGGGCAGTTAGTGTAGCTGGGTTCAAAAACGGTTTGGATAAGTTCTTGGAGGAGAAGTCTATTAATGGCTATTAATCAATTATACTTAGGGAATAGCCACTGCTATTAATTTCATCAGTAGCATGGGTTCTTCTTAGTGTTTGGGTAATTGCCAGGTTCTTGTGGCTTGGTTTTGGTCTCTGTTGGAAACAGGATGCTGGGCTTGATGGACCCTTGGTCTGACCCAGCATGGCAATTTCTTATGTTCTTATGGGACTCTATCAAGGCAGCAAGAGGAGTGAGATAAATATTAAATAAAATCAGGGAAAGTGTAAATCCTTGGGAAACCCCAGAATTCAGTACCTATAACTGGGAAAAACTCCTTCTCCAACAGACCTGATGAGCTCTGTATAGTAAAAAGGAAAAGAATCAAATAAGTGCTGTGCCCTTGACACCAATATCCACCCATCATGTTTGTGGTCTATGATATCAAAGGCAGCTGACAGATCTAACAAAATTGACACATTCTTTCCCTGAATCTAGATTTTTCCTGAGATCATTAGTCATAGCTGGGAATTCAGTCTTTCTGCTGTGTTTCTGGCCAGAGCCTGCTTGTCCGCTTGCCAGAATGTTGTTACCCTCTTAAGAATTCAGAAAGCTGCTGTTCTGCCACTCTTTCTATTAATTTCCCACTAAACAGAAGATAGGAGGCGGATCACAAACCCAGAAACTGAGAATAATCAGAGAACCCTTAATGCACGAATTGTGGCTCTTTTGTACTGCTGTGGAAAACCCCTTCCACATGAGCTGTTAACCATGGAAGTTAAATAAAATGTTAATGCCTGGGTAGCAACTTTAATAATAATGGCTGGAGGCACATCTGAAGGAGAGCCACTGGGTTTGGCTGAAGCGACTAGATCTTAATGTAACCCCACCCCGGTGTGTCTCTCCTGCACAGGTGGGTACATCAAACGTATTTATTTATATTTATTTAGAACTTTTCTATACCGACTTTCCAATAACAGAATTACTGATCAATTCGGTTTACATTTTGAACAATAACAGTGACAAGAAATGTCTTACAAAAAACAGGTAGAAATAACTTGGAGATAAATGTATGGGGTTAAATAATAAAGAAATACAATATACAAAGCCTAATATAGGCTGAGGCAGATAACATCGGTGTGGGGTTGTGTAAAGAGTTTAGGACTGACAATAGGTAGGGAATTACATGTTGGACTTTTGAACTGCCAAGGAGTTGGAGTTGGAAATTTTTTTTTTTATTTTTTTTTATTGGGGAGTTCCTTGAGTTATTCTATGGGGTATTCAATGGGGATTCAAAGAATTTTTTAAAGTTGAACTTGTCTAGATCTTGTATAGTTCTCTTGTAGGTTGTTGAATTTAACTGAAGTTCTTATATAGTTCTCTTATAGTTTGATTGAAAGTGACCTAAAGGGGAGCTTGGCAGAGATTATTGTGCAGTCTGATGTTATGGGAAAGCTTGGTGGAAGAGCCAAGTTTTAAGTCTTTTTTTGAAGATAATGGGGCATTGCACTGATTTGAGTTCTGGCGGGAGCGTATTCCAGAGTTTGGGACCAGCTGTGGAGAATGCTCTTTTGCTTAATGCTAATTTCATTGGTGGTATCTGGAGATTGTTTCGGTAGGCTTGTCTCACTGGTCTAGTAGAGGTGTGGAGTTGGAGAGGGAATTTGAGCTTGAGTGGGGCCAGGTTGTGTAATGCTTTGTGTATTGATGAAAGCACTTTGAAGAGTATTCTGAAATTGACTGGTAGCCAGTGTAGGCTTTTTAAAATGGGTGAGATGTGGTCTCTTTTGTTGGTCTTGGTTAGGATCCTTGCCGAAGCGTTTTGCAACATCTGTAATGGTTTTAAGGCGTTTGCGGGTAGGCCTACTAGAAGAGAGTTGCAGTAATCTATTTTCGTGAGTATGATTGCTTGTAGAACCAATCGGAAGTCTTGAAAATGGAGGAGTGGTCTAAGTCTTTTTAAGACTTGTAATTTGAAGAATCCGTCCTTTACTATATTATTGATGAGAGCTCTGTAATTCATTTGGTTATCAAGTATAACTCCTAGATTTCTGACTTGTGGTGACAGTGTTATTTGGGTGGTGAGGTTGGTGCTGGGAAGTGAGTAGGTTCCATCTTGAGAGATGAGTAGGTATTCTGTTTTGTTTTGAGTATTTGTTACTCTTCGGGGCTGGAACCTACCACCGGCCGGCTGTTCTGTCTCTCTCCCTTCCCCAGGTGTGGATGCGTGGCCTGGGGGATAGAAAGGAGTCCTTTCAGGACCTGATGTGACAGGGGTGGTTTCTTTACGCATTTACTTTTGTTTGCAGTTAATCACCTGGGGAGGATGTCCCCCTTTTTGTGGGGTGCAGTGAGTGCAAAATAAATACTCTGGAGTCGCTTGAGTAGTGTCCACAGTAAAAGTCTTTACTGTTAACACTGCTGGTAAATGGCACAAAACTCAAAACTGCAGCACCACAAAATTGTCTTCCTCTTCCCTCTATCTGTGCAGGACTTGCTTGTTTTTGGGAGCCAGGGAAAACTCTCATTCGTTTGGATTAATTAAGTGGAGCTCCAGATAGGGTGGGGTCTTTTAAGATGGGCAAAAACCCCTTCCAAAACCGATAACTTGCGAAACAGTCTATGGCACGGAGAGTAAATTCTCCCTTCCTCTCCCCAGGGCGGAAAACACGGGATGGCTGCTTCCAATGATGCTATTTCCTTTACTCACGGTTAGGAGATCTTCTGGATCTTCTTGAATTTTTACAGTCTCTTTAGTACTCTCTGCGGGGTCCTTGGCGATAAGGATCCACTTGGAAACAAGATATTCTCTTCCTTCAAACAAGAAGGATGTAACTCAAAATGTTCTTTCCCCCAAAAGGAAAAGGATCTAAACAGTGGCATCCCCTCCCCACAGCAGGCCACCCCCACTTCAGGGGTGTTATCTTCCCTATCCCCGGGTAGCCAACCCACAGGGTTCTCCAGTCCCTGTGAGCAAAAGGCCCAGGTGTCCAGGGAGGCGCCTAATAGAAATCCCTGAAAATAGACCCAGAGGGAGTCTTAACCAGCCAGTGTGTGGACTGGAAATGGTAATCCCTCCTGACCCTGGTCAGGACCCACAGGCGGGGCTAGCCTGCTTTCACTGACTGGGCCTGGCAAAATAAAAGCTAAACGTCTCTACACCTCTGTGAAACCTAAAGGGACTGCCTCCCGAGTTCACTCGGATGAGCTCCTGTTTGGGTGACGACCCTTCCAGACTCCACAAGAGGAGGAGGAGCTGTATTTGAGCGGCACCTTCCACTATGCTAACTGATTTCCTAGAGCTAAACTCAGAAATCACCCAGGTTTTATTAGTGGCAGGACTAAGAGGGTGGAACTGGTCAATAGCTGGTAAGGAGTTTGATTTAGCAGTAATACTGACCCATGCTTTCCGTGTTAATTCTATTCAGCCAGATTCTACCACTTCCACATGTAAAAATGTTATTACTAATGTAAATACCTATACCTAATGTTATTCTCTTTCTTTTCTTCTCTCCTCCCAGTTCTATTACCTTGTTATTTGTAACTGCTTCCTTCTACACAAATAGGTTATTGAATTGTTTACTGTACACCCCTGTTATATGTAAACCGGCATGATGTGTTTGCAACATGAATGCCGGTATATAAAAATTTTAAATAAATAAATAAATAAATTGAACTTCCTACAATTATATATGCGGGCAAGGAATTTTTAATTGTCTATTTTGGTGTAGAAAAAGCTAGCTATACTGTTCCTTAGCAGAAGATGATGGAGAATTTATATCAAGTGTTGACAGTGTTCTCAGGCTTTTAAGAATCTGGTACAGATGATATGGTCTATGTAAAGATGAAGCAAGCTTAGCTGAAATATATGCTTTTTTAAACGTATTATTTATTTATTTATTTTATTAAAGGCTTTTATATACCGACTTTCTTGATACAAATCAAATCAACTCTGTTTACATCGAACAAGCAGTAACTATAACCAACCAATAACAAGAGACAGTTTGAAGGAGTATAAAGTTTCATTATAACAAGGATGTGTTAACTTGGAGTAGGAAGTAAGAAGAGGAATGAAGATAGAGTATAAAATACACGGGAGTATATGAGGGAGGCAAGGAGCCGTCCTCATATTATATTATATTATATATTATATAATATAACATATATATATTATAATATAATATAACATATTATATTATATATTATATAATATAATCATATTATATTATATTATATATAAGGATCTGTCGCTTGTACTTTGATTGGGAGTTGAGGGACTCATTGCCTCTCAAATTTCCTATTTCTGTGCCTTAGATTCCTTAGTTCTTCAGAGAACCAAGAAACATTCTTGTTAGATTTTTGTTTGTTTTTTTTAACATTTCATATTTTTAAAGAATCAGTGTCATTAATATTTAGCATATGATCATCCTAGGATTTATATTTCTCCTCTATGGAACCTATCAGAGGGGAAATTGGGGCTTGTGCTGTAAGCTCAGCCTTACAGCGATTAATCAACGATATTCAGTAGATGTAGATACAGGTATTGCTAAATTGCCTTTACAGAAAATATTAAAGAATGTTCTGATCAGACAACATGCTCAATTTCGAGACTAAGGTGAGCTTACTTCAATGTTCTCTTACCCTAGCTTGATAGTACCCTGGTAGAGAGTCCATCAAGCTAGGGCGAGAGAACATTGTAGAAATCTTTTCTTTGTGTGACTTTCCTCAATTCCAAATCACATCAAATCTTCACCGAGATCAACTGTGCAGTTCGTACATCTCACTCTGCATATAAAACTGGCCCCAAAACCCTTGACTACCACCAAATCCTCACCTCGAGTTACTAGCTTGCCCTCCTATAGTGGTATAAATAGTTGACTACTATGTGTGCCACCCCAGAGGCTCACACGCGCTCTCTCTCTCTCTCACTCACATATTGCACAGCTTAACACCAGGAAAAAAGGTGTAGTTATTTCCACTATTGCATAGTGAGATAATGCCCCTCATTTTAATTGATCCCACCCCGTTGTGATAACTATTGTGGGCATTAACACCATAACACATTTTGATGAATGACCCTGTTTATCAGTTATATGGTTCAGAAAATCACTGGCATTTACAACTAACTTATCAATGTGAAGATTAAATACCTAATACATGTATATTATTATGCTCTAGACAGAATTTTGTGAGTAGTTGTGCAAACTTTGAGGTTACAGTGATGGTATCACATGGTGCTCTATATAGCAGAAGGATAGAATGACCCAAAATATTGCATTGTTCAACCTCTCCCCTCTTCCAGTTCCAAGTTAATTTTCCCTGTTTTATTGTAACTTTCTCACACCCTGTAATTGATTCACTGTATTTAAAGTTCACAGTTTTAATGGGAATATTGTTTATTACGTTACGCTATGCTTTACACACATTGTTATTTGTAAACCGGGTTGATGTGATGCCTGTCAGGAAACTCGGTATAACAAAAATAATAAATAAATAAATAAATAAATAAATAAAATGAGCTTCTGATCCAAATTAAAGAAACAGGAAGCAAAACTGAAATGTCAAACTAAATTGGAAATGTTTTCTCTACACACCCCTAATACTCTCTAAAAGAAGGAAAGGAACAGGAGATATACATGCATTCAAATATACACTTCCCACATATAAAAAGCTCAAGATAAAGGGATTAACATATAAAGCTGAAAGGCAGGAGGGTTAGAAAGAGTGTGTGAGTAACCCATTTTTGATTGGTGAGTTCAAATCCCTGCCTAGGTTATTAGGTTCTTTAGTACTCTCAATCAAACAGATGGTGTAACCCACCAGACCAAGGTGAAGCCCTCACTGTTGCTGTTGACTATAACCCTCTTGAGATTGGTAAGGCTGCACTGTACTGGACAGACAGCAAGTGGATGGCTCCCAGTCCTTTTTCTATTGCATGGAGATACTCCAAAAAGGTCAGACTGCAGCATTAATTCCAAAAGGTCTGTTTATTTACAGGAGTAAAGATAATAAGAGTTCAGTCCACAGCCAATTCAGAGTGAATGTATTTTACATCTCCCATCTGAAATAATAGCTGCATGTCACAGCGCTGGCAGAATATATTCTGACTGAAACTATTACAGCTTCCTATCAAAACCGCATGGAATTAATTGCAGTGGGGGCTGAAATCTGTCTCCATGAGCTGATGTAATGCCACATTCCTAAACTTTACCCAGCTTAGATCTTACACTTCTCTCAGTAAGTAACATTTGTTCTGAAGCATAAGAAAGACATGTCTTGGGTTTTACTGGATGGGCCAGCTGCAAAACCCAGCGTAGGCTGAATTTCTCTATGAAATCTGAGAGCTCACCCAGGAAGGTGCTCCTCTTTCAGCTTCTTTCTGCAGAACCCTATAGGAAAAAAACCTCTAGAGGGGGTTAAAAAAAAAGCACACAAGTATATATATGCTATTGAATTATCCAAAGGTTTTACCCACATTAAGAGCAAATTTCTACGATAGTATTTTACATTGACATTTTCCTTTGAAAATGACCCTGTTGTGGTCTTACAAGTAGTAGAACAAAGGCTTAAAGGAATACAGTCCACGCTATAAGGAATGTCTCAAAAATATATGAAAGCACCTGGTCACACTGTGCCATGGGGCCACATGAGAAAATTCTTTTCAATGGGAGAGTGGTGCATACCTGCAACAGACCTCTGTGAGAGGAGCCAAAACAATGGCAGGATTCAAATGGGAGGAAGGGAGAAAAACACAGATCCAACCCAGTGCAACCCAGCAGGTGTTGCAGATCCAACACCTGTGCAACCCAGCAGCCAGCCACTGATGAGTAGGCAGGAGGAACCAAGTGGTCCATTTATGCCAACATCGTCTCCTTTAAAAGTGAGTCACCAAAACAGTTGGGTAGAGATGATATTTCATTACGACTAAAGAATAATTCAAGATGCAAGCTTTTGGAACTACTAAATTCCCATGGTATATTAGCCTTATGTACCATTTTTAGCCAAATGCTTTCCTAGTTTGTTTTTTTCTTTTTTTTTTTTTTTTTTTTACTGTGTTTATTTGGTTTAGGAAAAAGCTAGACTGATGAGCTAATATTGTATCTTTATAAAGGGCGCTATTTAGATCTTATTTGACCAACAAGAAGTACCTGGAATCTGCAGCATATTTGTGAGTGCCTATATAGTTGTATATTTTTTCACTGTCTTCTAAAGCAGGGATGGCCAACCGGCATCTTGCAAACCACATACGGCTCTTTGAGGACTCTGTGCGGCTCTTGCAGCTGGCCCAAAAATGCCTTTTAAAACCTTCCCCACCGACAGCAGCGGGCATAGGATTCTTACAGAGATCTCCCACCTCTCAACCTCCTGCCCTCAGTGGAAGTTAGGACTTACCACTTCCACCCCGCAAGCTGGCTGCAGTGAAGGGAGAGGACTGCCAGCTGCAGAAGCACTGCTGCAGTCAGTTGTTTTTGTTTTCACCACACACATCTCTCTTGATGTTGCAGTTTTCTTAGCCTTGCCTTTTCTGCACTCTCATGACTTGTCTTGTTCTTGTTTCCCGTGCTGCCTTGGCTGTCTTAATCTCGCTGTTTACAGCACTTTCGCGCAAGTGAAGGAGGAACTGCCCGCGCTGGGTCTCATCTGCTGCTCCACTGCATCAGTTTGACCCTGGGTTCCTTAGGTAGGCAAAAGCAAATTCAGCCAGTTGGGGAGGAGGGAAGGGGGTGAAAAGAGGGAGATGAAGAGAAAATTGGGGAAGATGGAGAGAGAGAGCAAGGGAGAGAAAGAAAAGACATTCACAGGGAGGAGGAAAGAGAAAGAGGCATCCACAGGGAGGAGGAAAGAGAGAGAGTCCTGATTAATGTAAGGGGACACCAAGGCAATTAAGTCTGAAATAAGGGCTGCCCTGAACTCTCAAACCCGAGGTGGATCTGGGAGGCCATCTTGACTCCCCACCCACTGTGCGGTCAAAAGAGGGATGCAAAGGAAGCCATCGGACTTGGGAAACACTGCAGGCACCCCACTGCGCAATTGCCAGCTGAATGTCTCTTGCTGCTTTCCTCTGCTCCCAGTCCCCTGTGCCCCTCCCACTCGGCTACATTAAAATATAATAATTTAATAAAAACAGCAGTCAAGCTTTTCAGCCCACCTTTTCCCAAACCTAGAATCACCTCCTCCTGCCTTCCATAGCCTCAACAGGCCACTTAGACCCTGCTGTCATGGGCTCCTAAATGGACTTTCATGAGGACCATCTCATGGATGGTCTTGACTACCAATTTAAGTAAAAACTTTTTTTTTTTACTTATTCACTGCAGGCTGCTGCTACTTGTATATTTTGGAAGGAGGGAAGAGTTGAGGGTGTGAGTGAGTCAATGAGAGAGTGTGTGAGCCCATAAGTATGTGTATGAGTGTGAGCGCCCATATGTATATGAGCATTCGAGAGAGTGTGGGTGAGTCTGAGAGCATGCATGTGAGCACAAGAATTATGGTAAACTGCTGAAGCAAATTAAGATAGGCCTAAAAAATGGAAAGATATGGTGATCTCTTAGATAGGATTAGAGAAATGAAAGTGCTGATTCTACCTCTGCTTTTCTTTTTCTTCTCTCAGCTCTGTATCTTGCTTCTTCATTTATTTTTTCATGTTCTAAAAAATTATTTTTGGGAAATTTCTTTGTAGAGAGGAGAGTCCATGTATGTTATAACACAGTCTCCTCTGAGTCAACAGGTAGAATTGTGAGTGCAAGAGATTGCATGAGCATAAGAGTCAGTGTGCATTTTTGTATGTGTGAATATGTGAGAGAATGTGTGTGAGAATAAATTTATGTATGTTAATGTATATGATGAGAGATAATGTATATATGAGAGAGAGGAAAAAATATGTATGCCCCTCCTTCCATTAATCCAGACAATCTCAGGGTGACTGGAAATCAAAAATTCCCAAGTTTGGAGAGTTGGGGATTTATTTTTATCCCTATTAATTTTAATTATTTGGTGGTGTTTGATATGTCTGGTGTTTTGAAATATTGTTGTTTGGGAAATACTTAAAAATTGTGAGTTTTTAATTATTAGTTTATATTGGTCAGCTGTTCTGAAATATTTATTCTTTTTATTAGAATAGTTTTACTATTATGAATGATGTTTTATATTTCTTGATTTTGTTTGTTTTATGAGGAATAGTGATGTTTCTATATTTCCATTTTGCACTGCATAATAGTCTGGATGCTTGTTATTTCCACTTCAGATTTTGTCTATGTTTTTATTTTTATTTTGTTTTATTTGGTGAGGACCTGTCTGTGCTTTGTTTATGTGTGATATTCTGCTAGCACCTAAGAGAAAAATAGTGTGTGTGTGCCCATGTCTTTGTGCCTGAGAGAGTGAGTTTGTGTATTTTCTTGCCTGAGAGTGTGTGTGGGTCTTTGTGCTTGAAAGATAGTATGTGTGTGTGTCCCCAAGAGAAAAGGAGTGTACGTGTGTGTCTTTGTGCCTGAGAGAGAGAGAGTGGTGGAAGATATAGAAAGAAAGTTGGGCTTTTCTTTCAGTCAAGGGGGGCTATCCTATCTCCCTTCCTCTCCCCCCCCACCCCCCCAACACACACACACACCCACACCCATACTCATGAAAGGCATGGCGACTCTCTGCCTCTATGAATTCTAGTTTTGTGGCTCTCAATGTGTGAAAAATTGACCACCCCTGTTCTGAAGTAATGTGATTATAACAATCTCATGACAAAACAGGAAATTCCAGGTTACGGCCACCATAGAAAACATAACACCATACCTTTTTTTTTTGTGTGTATCTTGTTTTATTGGCATATAACAGATAACAAAAACCAATACATCAGATAATATCAGCTTATACGCACTAAGATGTAGGAAGTAAGAATTACGTTAAGCAGAAATATGAAAGATCAGTAAATTGCAGAAGATTATGTTTCTGTGCATAACTGTCCATGATGCTGTTAGGAAAAATGTTTGAGAAAGCCACAAAAACGTGTGGGGAAAAACAAGCCTAGACTTGCATGGCAACTTTAAAATAGCACATTTTAAGACTCCATGAACTATATTGTGTTTATTTGACTTGTATTCTACCTTTCAGAATCTTCGAAGCAGATCTGTATGTGCTCAAATTGCCCCAGAAGCCCTGTGTGTCTTATTGTTTCTCCAGGGTGGTGAGGAGCTCAGGGATGGGGGAGGGCTGTGGTTATTGGGGGTGGGAGATAGGGGTGTGACTGAGGAGGATGGATGGGGCACTCTCAATCGGTTTACTCTCCAACGTTCACTCCTCCACCTCTCCTTCCTTCTCCCCCTTTCTACTATCCTCTCACCCCCACAGCATCTACTAGCTTGATAGCTGACTCCATCTTATCTTTGGACGGTAGGGCCTGGCTCTGCTGTTTCTGTTTCCATTTCAGCAGGTTCCCTCTTCCTTTGTGGCCCTGCTTTTCTGTTTGGCCAGTGGTTCCTCCAGTGGTTATTGTGCTCTGGATTTGTCCACGCGTTCGTAACTATCTCCCATCCGTGATGTCATTGTCATGGACAGACAAACCCCAAAACATAACTGTGTTTCTCTTTCATAAAATGAGCTAAAAAAAAAAAACCCAAACACATACGGAAAATGTTGCCTTTGCAGGTTTTTCTAGGCAGAAGCTGACTTCAGTAGTTGGTTACAGCACAATAGAAAAAAATCTCAGAAAAAAGTTTGAAAACCCAGTTGAGCTGTATAGGGCTTGATTGTGCTAAATTCAAGTGTTTGGTTAAAGCTCCCCAGAGATTCTTGATAGTCGCAATGTACACAAATCGTCTTTTCTTGACTTGAAAAGCCATTCTCGAGGGATTTCACAAATGGTTTGGTATGGTATGGTATGGTATGGAAATTGGCAACGACCGTCATGTAGGGTACATATTATTCTTGTTGGAAGTGGTGCTTGATTAAAAACATAATAATAATGTATGCTTTGAAAGGATTTTCTTTCTTTACAGGCATAAGGAACAGCCATGAGCTCCAGTGTAGCTCCACCATATCATGTTAACATATATATGGACTGGTACAGAAAAGAATATTGTTCACCACCCAATTTATAAGAGTATTTTCTTTCCTTGTCTTGTGGAGATTCAGGAGACTTTCATAATTCTCATCATCTATAACTTTAGTTTATTCCATGAGCAAATGGTACTTTCAGACTTCAAAGCTAAGCCCTGCACTGCACACTTATTCCTGGAGTATTTCTAATTCTCTTATACAAAGCCCAAATACTAATACAAAGTAACATTTTCAAATGAACCTTTTAAAAAAATATATATATATTTCAGTTTACTAAAAGACACAGTATTTAAACCTGGATCGCTATAGCAACTTACATTTTAATCCATAGTTTTCTTCTCGGTAGGCTTGGAATAGTTTATGGAAAAAATACCAGGCAAGTTATGTAGTCTACATAATATATTTATAAATGGAAAATTATGAGGTATTAAGGTGTAGATTAGCCAGACCTGCTATGCTATTGAGCTATATTTCCTTGGGGATGGAGGGGTGGTTCAGGTGTGGTTCCTTTCCACCTGTCTTGGTGGCCTTGTATTCCTGGCGTCTTTGTTGCACAGTGTTCAGTGCAGTGCTGCCACAGGATAGACTTGGATGGTTTCTTTTGTGTTCCACAATCCACATTACACTGAGCGACTGCTCGGGTTAAGAGTTCAGACCACATACAATACAGTGAGATGAATTGCAGACAAGCTGCTGGCTTCTTAGCATCAAGCTGCTGAATAATCAGTTTCTGTAGTAAAAACCGTTAACAATATGTTAGGACTTTAAGGTATTAGACATTCAGTGTTCAACAAAATATGTGAAGCTCCCTACAAAAACAGTTACAGACATAATAACCTTGTCCACCTCCCAGCTTGGTTAATGTAATTTGAACGCTTTCTTCTTGGGTGTTTCTTCTCTGGTGGTCAAAAGTCTTGTAGCTCATTTTTAACTGACCTTCAGTTGCATCTGTCTGGCCTTAGTGTGCACTCTAAAAATAATATTATGTGATTTCATTGTAATGTTTATCCCTAGCCATAAAGAATAACTGGTTAAAAAGTTACCAGCTGTGTAGGCTGTGATGGAAGGTTACAGAATGGTTCTGAATAATTAAGACAGACTTAACACCCCAATAAACTGGAAGCTTAAACATGACATATCTTTTATTTCTACTCTTCCTTTATTGTTTAGTGGTTAATTATGCTGAACGCATACAAACATGGACCCTTTTGAACAAACCAGAGGCCTCTCAGTGCCCCTAATAAAATCTGTGAGCGCTCAGAAAAAACTGATTTGCTGATTATTTGCAATATCATTCTTGCCAGGTTCTTATGGCCTGAATCGGCCACTGTTGGAAACAGGATGCTGGGCTTGATGGACCCTTGGTCTGACCCAGTATGGCATTTTCTTATGTTCTTATGTTCTTAATTAGAGATATTTTTAGCAAGATTAAATGTTCAACAACTTTACATCAATAAAATCTGTAAAAGAAATGCAACATATCTTTATGAATTTTTAACATAAGAATTATCATACTGCCATCAAGGCCAACATCTTGTCTCTGACAGTGACAATCCAGATCACAAGTACTGGACAGAACCTATTACAAGATCTAATTCCTGTTACTCACTACCAGGGCTAGACATAGCTTTCTTTAGTCGACCTGGCTAATAATATGTTATGGACTTTTCCTCCAGGAACTTGTCTAAACCTCTTTTAAATCCCCGCTATGCTAGTCGCCTTTTATAATGTTCTCTGGCAACAAATTCCACAGCTTGATTGTGCACTGAGTGAAAAAGTACTACTTTCTATGATCATTTTGAATCTGCTGGTTGCTAGTTTCATGGACGGATTCCTTATTTTGGTATTATTTGGAAAGGGTAAATAGCTATCTTTAATTTACATGTTCCACCCCACTTGTGATTTTTATAAGCTTCTAACACATCCCCTTTCAGCCATCTCTTTTCAAAACTGAAGAGCCCTAGCCTGCATAGTCTCTCATCATAGAGATGTTCCATCCCCTTTAACGTTTTTGTCACCCTCGTCTGCACCTTTTCTAATTCTGCTATATCTTTCTTGAGATGGGTTGACCAGAATTGCACATAATACTCAAGGTGTGGTTGCACCATGGATCGATACTAAGATAATAAGATAGTTTCCAATTTATTCTCCATTATGTTTAGGATTATGCCTAATATTCTATTTGCTTTTTTGACTACTGCCATGGACTAAGCAGAGGATTTCAACAAGGGACTCCAAGGCCCTTTTCCTGGGTAGTGACTCCCAATACAGAAGCCAGCATCATGTACCTGTAGTAGGGATTATCTTTTCTTATGTGCATCACTTTGCATTTTTCATCATTAAATTTCATGTGCCATTCAGGTGACCTGGTCTCAGGAATAATTATAGAAAATATTTCTTTACAGAGAAGGATGGTAGATGCATGGAATGGCCTCCCAGTTTAGGTGGTGGAGACAGTCTGTATCCAAGAAAGCATGGGATAAATACAGGGGATCTCTAAAAGAGTGATGGAAATTATAAAGCTAAATTAATTGGGCAGATGGCAGACTAGATGGGCCATATAGTCTTTTTCTGCTATCATGTTTCTATGCAGTTTCTTGCAATTGCTACATTTCTTGCTAACAACGTTGAATAACTTTGTACCATCTGTAGATTTGATAACCTCACTCATCTTTCCCTTTTCCAGATCATTTATGAATCAGGTAAATAGCAAAGGTTCCTGTACCAATCCCTGTGGTACTCTACTAATGACCTTTCTCCATTTGGAAAAATGACTATTTAGTCTTAATCCACAATAGAACACTGCTTATCATTTCATGACTTTATAATTTCCTGAGGCATCTCTCATAGGAGACTTTGTGAAATGCCTTCTGAAAAATGAAATATACTATATCAGTCAGCTCACCATTATCTATATGTTTGTTTAGACCTTCAAAAAATTGGAAAAGATTGGTAAGACAAGACTTCTCCTTGTTAAAACCATGTTAACTCTTCTCCATTGAGCCATCTCTACTTATATGGTATATGGCCAGTGATTTTGTTTTCGAGAATGGTTTTGACCATTTTGCCAGGCACTGACATAAGGCTCACCAGTCTATAGTTTCCTAGATTACCCCTGACGCTCTTTTTAAAAATTGGTATCACATTGGCCACCTTCCAATCTTCAGGATTCATGGCAGATTAAATAGATTACAGATTAGTAGTAACAGGTTAGCGATTTCATGTTTTAGTTCTTTTAGAACTCTGAGATGGATGCCATCTGGACTTGGCAATTTGTTAGTCTTAGTTTATCAGTCTGATTTTATTTACATCCTCCATTGTCATATATTTGGTTTATTTGCTCAGAATCTCCACCATTAAAGAATGTTTCAAGTGTGGGCATGCTCCCGCCATCCTCCTCCATAAAGAACGAGGCAAAGAATGTATTCATTTTCTGTTATTTCCATGTGTTCCCCTTTGCCCCTCTGTCATCTAGCAGCCCTTCAAAAGCTTTTTGATTCAAATGTACTTGAAGAAAGTTTTTTCTTATTTGCCTTTCTGGCAAGTTTTTTCTCAAACTCTGTCTTGGCCTGTCTGTCTACTGTTTTATATCTAATGTGCCAGTGTTTATGCTCTTTTTCATTTGGGTCTGATTTTCCATTTTTTGAATGATGCTTTTTTAGGTTCAACTGCCTTTATTACCTTAACAGTCATTTGATCTTTCTTTGACCTTTTTTAATGAAAGTAATACATTTTATCTGGGCTTCCAAAATGTTATTTTGAAACAATGTCCATACTTCATGCAATGTTTTAACCTTGCAACCACTCATTTTTTTACTTTTTTTTTTCAAACAAATTTCCTCATTGTATTATAGTCTCCCTTTTTAAAGTTGTATGCCATTGAGTAGTTTTAATTTAATGTCCTCCTTCCAGTGACTATATCAAATTTGAAATTCTCTCAATAGCATTCTTCAATTGAAATGTCATATTATAGGAGGCAGTGTCTGATGGTAGATTGGTAATCATTTAAAAAGATGGGAAAAATAAAGGAGGACTAACTGCTCAGTATTCCAAATGGAAAAAGATCATTAGTGGCATGCCCAGGGATCTGTATTATTTAACATATTTATATATGACCTGGAAAAGGAAACAGTAAGTAAACTGATAAACTTTGCAGATGTCACAAATTTATTAAAATTTGTTAAATAAGCAACAAGTTGTGAAGAATTATAGAAGGAGCTTGTGAGTCTTGGAGACTGTTCAGGCTGAGGAGGATATGATAGAGGTCTACAAAATCATGAAAGGACTTGAATGGGTAAATGTGATTGGTTATCTATTTCTTTGGATAATAGAAGGACTAGAGAGCATGCCATGAAGCATGCCCTGAAGCATGCCCTTTCAAATATTACTAAAGTAGATGATACTCCATGAAGCTAACCAGCAGATTTAAAACAAATCATTAAAGTACTTTTTCGCTCAGTGTATATAATAGAGTTGTGGGATCTATTAACAGAAGATGTGGTCAAGGTGACTAGTATAGCAAAGTTTAAAATAGGTTTGGATAAGTTCCTGAAGGAAAAGTCCATTTAACATTATTGGTCAAACTAAGGAAAGCCATCACTATCCCTGGGAGTGGGCGATAAGAAGCAAATCTACTTTTTGGGATCTGCTGGGTACTTACCACTGTCAGAGACAGTGCTCATTGGAGCTTGGTCTGACCAGACCTGTGATATCTTATGCCCTTAAAGCATAATTTCATGATGAATAAACAAGTATTATCAACATAGCATCCTGTTGCTAACTGTTCCTTCTTGCTATATGACATAAAGAAGACCACAAAGGAACACTTGTTTAGCTTGTTTTATCACTTAAAAAGAGGTCTAAGAGCACATCATAAGTATCTAGTTTATAGCTCAGAATACCCTCATATTTTGCTCACAGAATGACAGACAGTACCCTTGCATGCATTGCTAAAATGGTTGCTGAACTATTGGAAATGCTGCCGTCTACCCTGCTGATCCCACTGAAAATGCAGTATCTCAAGTTCTTACAGAATCACTAAAACTCTTTATGTAAGACTTTGGGACCAAAGCACTGTGACAGAGAGAATCCAATTAATAGTCCCAGTTCACAGACAACGTGACTTTTCTGGATTTATGCTTTTGGTTAAAGAAAATTGAGGGTCATTCAACTGCTCCTTTTCTGACTGGAATTTCGGGGGCTCTTCCCAATGCTCCTGATACTTGCTGTGGTTTTGCATTTTCTGGCACTGTCTCCATTAGAATACCAGCATAGTCACTGCAAGAGTCTCATCAGACATTTTGGAATACCATTGAATATATTTGGATAACTTAGGTGAACTTACTGGGTCATTCATCAAAATGCATTAGGGCCCTAACGCATAGCAAAAGTCAAAGCCAGAGGTCAGTCCAAACGAGACTAGGAAGGGACCAGGATCGAAGTCAGGAACACGCAACAAGCACACGACAAGCATGAAGACCTGTTGCCAAGGCAAGGAACTAGTGGAGGGCCCTGCCTATATATATAGCAGGGCCCGGTGATGACATCATCCGGGACCGCGGGTTGGATTCCCGCCGTGGCCCCTTTAAAAGCAAGGCGCGCATGCCTAGAGAGCAGCAGGACACTGGATGGTGGCATGTCCCCCGCGGTACACGTGGGGAGACCCGCCAGGAACTGGGAAGGTCTGTAGTAGAGCCAGAGATGACCGAGGAGGCAGGGGAAGCTCGGGAGCATAGGCGGCTGCCCACAGCCACGAGGGAAGATGGGCCCAGACCGGGAGCTAGGCGCCAGAGTTGAGTAGGCCCGGTCGCAGGCCTGTTGCGGACGGTGCATGCAACAATTACAACACAGACAGCTGCCAGAACAGCCTCCACAAGAATGGCCAATTCTGGTATTGAATTTAGTGCTAATTAGAGATGTGAATCGGAACCGGAATCCCCCAAGACTTGCCAAAAGCCCCTGGTGGTCCAGCGGGGGGTCCGGGAGCTATCTCCTGCACTCGGGCCATCGGCTGCCAGTAATCAAAATGGCGCCAATAGCCTTTCCCCTTACTATGTCACAGGGGCTACCGGTGCCATTGGTCAGCCCCTGTCACATGGTAGGAGCACAAGATGGCGCCGGCCATCCAGTGCTCCTACCATGAGACAGGGTTTGGCCAATGGCACGGATACCCTGTCACATAGTAAGGGCAAAGGGCCATCGGCGCCATTTTGATTAGTGGCAGCCGACGGCCCGGGAGCGGGAGGATGGCCCAGAGCGGGAGATCGCTCCCGGGACCCCCACTGGACCACCAGGTACCTGTAAAAAGTTTTTGGGGGCGTCGGGAGGGTGGGGGAAGCTAAGGGGTTAGTTTTAAAGGGTCGGGGTGGGTTTAGGGGTTATTTTTGTGTGCTGTTTTTCCCGCCCTCTCCCAAAATGATAAGGGAACCCCCACGATCAATATCGTGGGGTTTTCCTATCGTTTTGGGGGAGCCCCCGATTTCTGAAGATTTTGAAAATATCGACGATATTTTCAATCGTCCGAAGCCCGATTCACATTCCTAGTGCTAATAGTAAGGACTATGTGCTGTTAACTTGGGATCATGCTGAAGATTGTGTTTTCCTTCTTTTTGATTACTGAAGCTGTTTAACATTTTAATGGCTGTGTTGCTATAAGATGTTGGGATTTATACCCAAGGCTGTCTGATTGTTCTGTAATAGGATCCTCTGACTCATTCTATAGTTTTTTGATTTCTGCTGACTGTTTTTTTTTTGTTTTTTTTTTTACTGCTGGTAACTCTGCAGAAGATAAAATAAGAGTTTAACAATGCTGATAGGACAGCGAGGCTGATGCTGAGCCTGCCTAGCCCCCTATACTGGCTCTCTCCTCTGGAGCAGAGAGGCACCAGCAGGGCAATCAGTCATTGGAGGGATGATCCCTCCCTGTCCCAGAAAGAAATAGATGCTAGTGCCAGTGGACCTGCACTCGCCCATGAACCACCCAACACCCGCCCAATGCTGAAGTATCACAAGCGCAGCAGAGATGCCAGTGGGACAGTGCAGCTGGCACTCAGCCTGCCTAGCCCCCTAAATTGGCTCTCTCCTCTGGAGTGGAGAGGCACTGGCATGGCAATCATTGGAGGGACGCACTCTGCCTCTCCCAGAGAGGAAGTAGCAGTCAGCGCCAGCAGACCTGCTCCCTCCCATGGAGTGCCCATCACCTGCCCATTGCCGAGGGATCACAAGCATGGCAGCAATGCCGGTGGGACAGTGTGGCCGGTGCTGAGGCTGCCTAGCCCCCTACACTGTCTGTATCATTTGGAGTGGAGAGGCACTGGCAGGGCAATCATTGGAGGGGCACGCCCTCCCCCTCCTAGAGAGGAAGTAGACACTGGCGCTAGTGGACCTGTGCCCACCCATGAACCGCCCAACACCTGCCCACCACCGAGGGATCGCAAGCATGGCGGCAATGCCAGAGGTGCATGCTCTTTGCACATGCATGCCTGAGGTGCAAGCCCGAAGCACACATAACACAATGTACTAGCCTCTTAGCCGATGCCACTAAAGTAATGGATCAAATATGCTTTATTGAACCATACTTGGACAGGGCCTAAGTGTGAACTAAGAAAGGAAACCCAAAAAAAGAAGCAAAAAAGGAGCACAAAGCTGATATACCCCATGATGAGTAACAACTCTTCCTCATTCACTTCCTGCTTTGTGTTTACTCTGCTCCTATTAAATGTTCAATCTCTATTAAAAAAAAAAAAATCCCACTAATTAATAATCTGCTAGAGGATTTAAATCCCTCTATTTTTTGCATATCTGAAATCTGGCTGAATGACAAAGATAATGTGCTCTTAAATCAAATGTAAAATGCTATTTATGATATATTTCACTTTCCAATACCCAAACAAAAAGGTGGAGGATTTTTAATAAATAGTAAAAAAAAAAAAAAAAAAAAAAAAAAAAAAGACCTCAAGCTAGTACCTTACAAGGTAGAGATGAACCCACCCTATGATGTTGAAATCTTAAAATCTCCCCAAATTAACTGGTCTACTATCCTCCAGGCATACTACAAAAAGATTGCTCACCACTGATTAAATTATTCACTAAGGTGTTTCCATCCCTAGAATCTACATTAATTGTAGGAGACTTTAACCTCCATATAGACAAAACACCAAGAGCTTTATAGCCTGTGAAAAGTTTTTAGAAGCAGTGGAAGCCCTGGGATGGTCATAATTTGTCTCAAAAGCCACTCATAAAGCAGGCACACTCTAGACCTGATATTTGCTAATACCAGTAATTGCCTAATCACAAATTAGGTCTGATCACCAATTATTAAAGGCGGAAATAGCCTTCACCAACCAAATCCATAATAGTATAGAGAATAAGCTTTCTTTTATCTTCAGGAAAAAGATAGAGATGGAAGTACTTGCTGAAGCAATAGAAAATAAGCTCCATGAACTAAATCAAACCAATTCCACATTGGCATTTGATTCCTGGGATAAGATTGTCAATGACATAGCTGAAAACATTAGTCCTGTCCAGATGAAAACTATTAACAAAGAAAGGAATAACTCCAAACAAAGGAAGCCCTGGTACAATGATGAATTAAGAAGCACTAAACCGAACCTTAGAAAATTAGAGAAACAATAGCGGAAATGCCTGTCTGCTGAATCCCTTGGAAAATTTAAATCTTTCCTTACAAAATACTGTACACTAACCAATATAGCAAAAAATCGATTACTATGCTAAACAGATGCACAAGGTTATATTTAATTTTAAACTCAGGTTGTTAAACATTTAATTAAAGACGTGAAGTCTTCCATCTCAAAAAAACTATAACATCACAAAGGCCTCTTGCAATGAATATGCCACCACACTCTTAGACAAAATTAATAAACTGGAAACATAATTCTCTATCTGTTCTCCAACAAAAGCAGCTGAAGATTTGAATGGCATGGTTAAATGGTACTCATTCAACAGAGTATCAAAACTGGAAATTAGTCAAATCATTACAAAAATTAAACCTGCCATTCACCCACATGACCCAGTTCCAGACAGTTCCTTGAAACAAGTACACAGGGTTATCACTCAGACAATCACAACACTAATTAAGCTGTTTCTCTCAGAAGGAACTGTTCCAAATGGGTTAAAACAAGCTGTGAAAAAGCCGATCCCAAAAAATAAGACTGATAGAATTGACGATTGGGACAACTATCATCCCATATCCAACTTGTCTTTTCTAGCAAACGTTCTTGAGAAAGTAGTGTTATCTCAGCTTGTAAATCACCTAGAAGATCAAAATATTCTCTCCCCAAATCAATTTGGATTTAGGGAATATCACTCAACTGAGACATTACTCCTCTCACCAATGGACTCAGTTTTACGAGGGCTTGATGCAGATGAATCTTATTGTGTTGTGCTAATTGATTTAACTGCTGCCTTTGACACTATGGACCATAACCTGTTATGCCTTCAAATGAGAAACATTGGTATCGACAGCAGGGCTCTCAGATGGTTCTCTTCATTTCTATCTAACAGAGCATTCCAAGTGAAACTGGGCAACCATATATCTGATACTTTCCAGTGTGATACAGGTGTCCTTCAAGGCTCAGCACTCTCAGCAACACTATTCAATATTTACATGCTCCCACTATGTAAATTACTGATGAACCTAGGAATAGGGGTGTGCATTCGTTTTCACCGTATTTGTAATCCGCAACTTATTTTTAGCGATCCGAAAAATACGTTGGGAGGCGAAACACATCGCGACTCCCAACGTATTCAACAGATTTCTGTTGAATACGGTGAACCTAAATAAACATTTAAACCCCCACTCTCCTGACCCCATCAAGACTTACCAAAACTCCCTGGTGGTCCAGCAGGGAGTCAGGAAGCCATCCCTGCACTCGTTTGCGGTTTCCTCACGGCACCGATAGCCTGTGTAACAGGGGCTGCCGGTGCCATTGGTCAGCCCCTGTCACATGGTCACCGGCGCCATCTTGTGCTCCTACCACGTGACAGGTAGGTCATGTAGCAGGAGGTCACTCCGGGACCCCCGTTGGACCCAACCGGAACTTTTGGCCAGCTTGGGGGGCCTCCTGACCCAAGCTGGTTGAGTAGAAACTCATCGATAGTTAAACCACCTGTCCTTAACATGGGTAATTTTCAAATTAATCCCTCAAATCAAATACGGGATTTAGGAATACAGCTAGTTGAGAACCTTACAATGAAAATACACATCAGTAAATTAATCAAGACAGATTATGCCAAGTTGCATATTCTACGTCGATTGAAACCATTATTAACTTTTGCGGACTTCCATACTGTATTGCAAACTCTAATCTTCTCAGATCTAGACTACCGTAACTCCTTACTACTAGGTCTTCCAACAAGTCACCTAAAACCACTATAACTATTACAAAATGCTGCAGCAAGACTCTTGTTAGGATCTAGGAAATATGTTCACATTATACCCCCGCTTACGTCACTGCATTGGTTACCGTACAAGCCAGAATCTGCTATAAAGTATTTATGGTAATATTCAATATCATTCATTCCAATAACACTGGCTTGTTAGGAGTGTCACTACAACCATAAAATCCACAACAAATACTAAGATCTCAAAATAAAGTACTATTGACTATTCCCATAATACTGAGCTCACATCTGACACAAATAAGAGATTGTGGGGTAGATTTTTAAAAACGGCACATTCGCGTACTTTTGTTCGCGCTCCAGGCGCAAACAAAAGTACGCTGGATTTTAGTAGATACGCGCGTAGCCGCTAAAATCCAGGATCGGCGCACGCAAGGCTGCCGATTTTGGGCAGCCGGCGTGCGCCGAGCCGCGCAGCCTGCCTCCGTTCCCTCCAAGGCCGCTCCGAAATTGGAGCGGCCTCGGAGGGAACTCGCTTTCGCCCTCCCCTCACCTTCCCCTCCCTTCCTCTATCTAACCCACTCGCCCGGCCCTATCTAAACCCCCCCCCCTACCTTTGTCCGGGGATTTACGCCTCCCAGAGGGAGAAGTAAATCCCCGCGCGCCAGCGGGCCGCTAGCGCGCCGAGACGCAACCCAGGGCGGTTCCGGAGGGCACGGCCATGCCCCCGGACCACCCCGGGCCGAAACCACGCCCCCGGGCCCACCCCCAAAATGCCGCATCCCGCCCCCAAAATGTCGCGTTGATCAGCCCCGCCCCTGACACGCCCCCGACACGCCCCGACAAAAATCCCCGGGACTTACGCGAGTCCCGGGGCTCTGCGCGCGCCGGCAGGCCTATGGAAAATAGGCACGCCGGCGCACAAGGCCCTGCTCGCGTAAATCCGGGCAGATTTACGCGAGCAGGGCTTTTAAAATCCGCCCCTGTGTGTTTTCCATAGCAGGTCCAAAGCTCTGGAAGCCTCTGCCTGAGACATTACATATTTTACCAGATAGAGATTTAAATGTGAGCTAAAAACATGGCTATTCAAAAATTCATATAAACTAACTTAATAACATCAGAATACACTGAGCTACAAAGACAAGAAGGATAAAAGATAATAATCGAAACATGAAGAATAAATCAAATGAGATAATGTAAGAATCTCAAAACAACCCTCTGATTAAGATGTGTAAACTATCATTTTGGTTTAATTTTCCATACCCTTTACCTTAAATACTAAATCAATTATTAATAGGTATTAGATAATTTTCCATGATAAATATTAATGCCTGTCTATGAATAACACCTCTGTCACCAATCATTGTTTGTTTGAGTAATACAAGAAAAAAGAACTTGTCTTAATTTCCACTTGTTAAACAATGGTCACCAAAAAGGAAATCTATATCAGAATCAACACACCAAAAGAGATAACATTCCCCAAAAGAATTAAATTAAATTTTTGGATGTAACCGCATCAGCAAGCCAGACAGTGAAACATCGGCCAGTTGTCGAGCTGATTCAGAATATAAAATGATGTTTTGAGTACTATGAACAATGACTATACATGCAAAGACTGTCTTGAAAGAAAATTAGATAAAAAAAGAAAAATCAAAACATGACCGCAAGTGATTAGAAGACTGAGCGGCTCCCGCTTTGAAAATATAGGGAGTACGCTGTCTGGCTTGCTGATGCGGTTACATCCAAAAATTTAATTTAATTCTTTTGGGGAATGTTATCTCTTTTAGTGTGTTTATATATAGATTTCCTTTTTGGTGACCATTGTTTGAGTAATAACCATGAATGTCACTTTGTAAACCATTATGATCTCTACATGGAATGACTGCATATAAAATGTCTAAATAAACAAATGTTAGAGCTCTATTGTATTGTGTGAGAATACCTTTATGGAACCCAGGATATGGGTTCACAGTGAAGAGGCATTCTGAAGAAAGTCTAAGGAGGAATGTGGAAGTTCCATGATGGAGAAAGCAATGTTGATAATTGCAGGAGGGAAAAGTTGTTTGCTTTCCTTTTCCCTGTCCTGTACAATAGTACACCCCATTACTATCTGAGCCAGGTCCAATCCAGCATCTAATTCAACCAAATTTTTGTGGCTCCATTACTGAGTCTGTGCCAAGACTGAAATGCCCAGCATTGGAATCTTTCTATTGGTGGCAGAATTAGGGGTCATGAAATAAAACTCCAGGGAGGATGACTCAGAACGAATGTCAAGAAATATTTTTTCACAGAAGGTGGTGAATGCCCTTCCAGAGGACATGGTGAAGACGAAAACAGTGAAGGAATTCAAAGGGGCATGGGATAATTACTGTGGATCCCAAAAAGCTAGAGATGGAAATGAAGAAAAGAGTGCATGGAGTAACTTGCGGGTGTGGTGGTTACTACCCTTAACCAATAAGCCTTGATACTGTAAATGCAGCTCCATCATTTTCTCTGCTTCAGCAGCAGTGGGAAAACGGGAATTAGATTCAGACAGCAACCGAGGGTCCTGACTTTTACAGTTTGGGGAGCAAACAATAAGCTTAATACTTTTGATGCAGTTCCAACATTGTTCTCTGCTTCCATGGTAAAGGGAAATTGGATTCAAACAGCATCCAACGAGGGCCTTGACCTTTATGGTCTGGGAAGCTGATAAGCATGGGGGTAACTGCACAGTGCGACAGGTACTAGCATAAGCTTGCTGGGCAGACTGGGTGGATCATATGGTCCTTTTCTGCCATCATTTCTACTTTTCTATATTTCTAGATATGTGTCACTAGCAGAAGTTACACAGTGAATCTCTCCCGTTGTCAAGGTTAGCAATATGAAATTGGGCAATAATGACAATGTTCTTTTTCTCCCCCTCCCCTTTAGAAACTGTTTTGTTCCAGCATTGACCCTGTGCAATATTTATTTATCTAAAAACTATTCTATACCGTCGTTTAGTAATGCACCATCACAACAGTTTACAATTAGTCACAAAATAAGTTTGGTTTGCTTTCTAAATTATCCAGAGGGTGCCAATACATTTTTCGGTTACATGTTTCAGTAATATACTTTGTAAGGAAAGTGGGTTGGGATTTCCATTTATATGATTAATAGGATAATCATATATGTTTTGTACTGTCCTTCTCTTAATTTAATACTTAATTATGAGAAAAATAATAAAGTAAGCAATTCTGCTTTTTTATAGGTGACTTTCAGCTGTGTGTATGTGTTCTTATTCATCGACCTCACTGTGAAAGGCTTTTTTGAACAGCCATGTTTTTAAACTTTTTTTTGAAGTTTTAAATCTTTCATTAGTCTTAATTTGAGTGGTAATGCGTTCCATAATATTGGCCCTGCTAAAGATAGTGCTCTCTCTCTAACTTGGGTCAGTTTTGCTGTTTTAAGCGAGGGTACGGTTAGTAGGTCAAATGCCACAACAATGGCCAAATGTGCAGTATATGGTGAGATTGTAGCCATAATACATGTTGGAATCCTGATCCCAATGGAACCTCTTCATGTTATCTTACTCAAAAACATACTGCTTTTTAACCTCTTACTTACATTTATTTTTTCTAATATAAAGATCCGTTATCCCTATAATGGTTCATTTTACTTTAGCCCACTGTTCTATTTCATTTAGGTTTTCTCATCCTGTCAGTGTCCCCATCAGTAAAAAGTTAGTTCTTCTGAAGTTCAGGACCCTTGCCTTTGTGTGACTTACCTCTTCCGTAGCTCTCACATTAAACCACAATGCTAGTGTTTACTGGAGCTCAAGTGACCACCCACTTGGCCATTAGAAACTCCTTCCCCCATTTATAAGAGGCAGATTCAGTAGGGCCCCTCCTTTCTGGTTTCTCTTACCATTTGATATGATTGTATCATGTTATGATATGTATCATGATATGTGCCATATCATGTTATGATATCATGTTATGTTATGATATCATGTTATGATATGTATCATGATATGATTGTATCTCTTACCATTTGATATGATTGTATCATGAATGCCGGTATAGAAAAGCTTTACATACATAAATAAATAAATAAATAAATAGATTGATTTGCCTGAAGGGAGCAGAGAGTCTCTCTATTTCTGTTTCTACTAATGGGATGGCTGGGTCAAAATCCAGCAGATTATCGCCCACCATAAGTATTCCTCCTCCTTCCCTTCACTCCAGTCTTAGGTACACATTTGACTAGATTTCTCTTCAGCTCATCTGTTGTACTGTGATTTGTAGATTACAGCAGTCTGAAGGAAAGTGTCATTTCCCTTTTCCAAGTTGACATACAATGCTTCATCCTTTACCCATACTCCTAGTTGCTGTAATGTATTTATTTTAAACAACGTTCTCCTCTTCCCTCTTTTCTGACTACCCTGTCCTTCTTGAACAGACTGTATCTTGGTATGGCTATATGGGAGTCATTAAACCATATTTCTGTGACAACAACAATATATAAATCTGCCTCTACCATTAAGCAGGCCAATACAGTGAAATGCGGCCGCGGTTACCCTGCTTCTAACCCGCTTTCTACTCACAATTTGGCCGCGTTAGTCCAACCCGCGATTCACTATCCCTTTTAACCCATCCTTACCCGTTGATTTAAAAAGGCGGTAACCCTTTCTTCCCGCGGCATGTATATGAGATGTAAATGATCGGAATAGCTATTCCCTCCCATACAGTAACGCGCGCCCCGATTATCACTTTTTTAACCTGCAGTTTGCCGCATGTTTAACCTGCTAATTTACCACCTAAATTGCGCTTCATGGACGCTTCTTGGACGGGGCTGGCATTTGCATGACATTTAAATACTGAATCGAGCGGTATGTCATCCGAACTGTGCGTGCGGCAAGCGCGGGTGCGCCTGGCACTGCCGCACTCTTTCTACCGCGTCCGTACTGTATCGGCCTGAAGGTTTGCAAGCCTGTTCCTTATGGATCTCGTATTAATGGCAAAGATTAAATTTGTAAAACAAGAAAATCAAACTGTAGCACCGATATTTTTTCTATTATCTGTTTTCCTCTCCTATTATCTGTTTAAATAGAGGTATACATAGGGTGGTGAAGACTCCCAATTTTGAAAACTGACCATACTGATTTCATTAGCAAGTCTTTTGATAGTAACATTAGCAATTCTTTTTATTATTAGTAACTTTTTGATCCAGTTTCTTTTTGTTGGATATACAGACACTAAATATTAATTTTTCTATATATCAAACACATTTTGCACCCATTTCCTCGCTCTATCCCCTGTAGAATTGCTCAAATGTTGGGGCTCCCCCTGCTGGCCAAGCCTGGACAAAAACATTCTCATTTGCAGTCTTGTAACAGAAATCATGTTTCCTGTCCCCTTGAGTGCATCACTTCTGCAATCCTGCCTGCTCCAATGGACAGGAGTAAGAGACTGCCTGCAAATATTGTACTTTACTAATCCAATTTCCTCCATTTGTGTTTTATCAGTACTCCTAGCTATAACTATGCTCCTAACATGGACAAGCACTGGATCATGCAGTACACTGGGCCCATGTTGCCTATCCACATGGAGTTTACCAATATTCTGCAGCGCAAGAGGTTACAGACATTGATGTCTGTGGATGACTCCGTAGAAAAGGTGAGATCTCTAAATGTTTCTTAAAATTGATCTTGGTACCTTTATTCATATTCTATGACAGCTACCTCCAACATCTACAACTATCTGCTTTCCTTGAGTTACAAATTTTCTGACATGTTACATTCAAATCTTATTTTTTGAATTTCAAGTATTTGTGTGCATGCTGGTTGCTTTCATAAAAACTAAGACCTGTTTTCTGCAGAAGTCCACAGGAGGCCCCAAAGCTGTTCACAGGGAAGTTTGGAAGTGGGGCTAAATATAAGTATTCCCCTTCCAAATGTAAAAACATATCTACAGGACTGCCACAGACATTGCTTTTGTTTGCGTGATGGTTGTCCCTTGCAAGTCGTGTTCCTTTTTAACCTTGGAATGCATCACCTACATTTCCCTGTCTCCTCCCTTCCTTAGCCTTAATTGGATGTGCATTACTATACATCTGGAAAAGGAGTAGAGAGAGCTCACTGAGCATGCCTCAACTCATCATGTTACCACAATGTGTGAACACGAAGCCAAAATCATTTGTCTGAACTTCCAAACAAAAATGAGAAATGTTTTTGTCCCGATGGCAGCAAAAAAAACCAAACTAGACACCACATTAATTTAGCACAAAATAAAAAGACCTGAACGCTTTCCTGACTTTTGTTATTATTAATTAATAATTATTATTATTAATTAGGGGCATCAGGGAAGTGTTCATCTTTCCTTCTGTACAAAATTTGGCATGGGTGTCCAGTTATTTTTCTAGTGTGTATTTTACACACTAGGGGCCAGATTTTAAAAGCCCTGCGCGCGTAAATCCGGCCAGATTTATGCGCACAGTGCACTCGTGCGCCAGCGTGCCTATTTTGCATAGGCCGCCGGCGCGCACATAGCCCCGGGATGCATGTAAGTCCCAGGGCTTTGTAAAATGGGCGGGAGGGGATGTGTCCGGGGCGTGTACGGGGGTCAGGGGGTGGGGCAGGGCGGGTCCGGGGTCGTGGTGCCGACCCGGGGGCATGGCCGAGGCCTCCAGACCAGCCCCCAGGTCGGGTGATGGCGCGCCAGCAGCCCGCTGGCGCACGCAGATTTACACCTGCCTCGGGTAGGCGTAAATCTACCGACAAAGGGGTAGATTTTATAAACTTACGCCTCCCCTCACCTTCCCCCTTCCCCTATCTACCCCCCCCCCCCCCTACCGTTGTCGGCAGAGTTACGCCTGCCCGAAGCAGGCGTAACTCTGCGCGCGCCAGCATTTATTTATTTATTTTATTTATTTATGGTTTTTATATACCGGAGTTCCTGTATACAATACATATCACTCCGGTTCACAGTTAACAGTAATAACTACTGCCGGGTGGCAGTTTACATGGAACAAATCTTGGAACAGAAAACAAAAATTTGGTCTAAGTAAATAAGAAAAAAACAAACTAGCTAGGTTCAACTATAAACAACTATAAACATATAAATAAGGCAATTTATAATTTATGGTGCTGGTGCGCCATCACCCGACCTGGGGGCTGGCCCGGAGGCCTCAACCACGCCCCCGGGCCGGCGTCACGCCCCTGAAACGCCTCCTGCCCCGCCCCGAAATTCGTGCCGCCCACCCGACACGCCCCCTTTGCAAAATAGGCTCGGCGCGCGCAAGGGGCTTTTTTAAGGGTTACGCGCATAACTTATGCACGTAACCCTTTTTAAAATCCGGCCCAAAGGTAGGAGGGGTTTTAGATAGGGCCGGGGGCGTGGGTTAGGTAGGGGAAGGGAGGGGAAGGTGAGGGGAGGCGGAAGGAAAGTTTCCTCCGAGGCCGCTCCGATTTCGGAGCAGCCTCGGAGGGAACAGGCAGCGCGCGCCGGGCTCGGCGCGTGCAGGTCGCACAAATGTGCACCCCCTTGCGCGCACTGACTCCGGATTTTATAAGATACACACGTATCTTATAAAATCCAGCGTACTTTTGTTCGCGCGCGCGCTGTTTTTGAAATTGTACCCCTAGGTGTGTGGCTGAGCTTTGCCATAACTGACAGCATCTCCGACATGTAAGTCAGTACATAGTCCCAGACAAAACCCTTTATTTATTTATTTATTTATTTTTATATGCTGGTGTTCTGGATCACTCACATCATTTTACAGGATAAAATAATAATATTACAAAATTTGAATACAGCACACACAGGTATGTGGAAAATTTATGAATAATGTGTACTTTGAATAAACATGAACACATTTTTAACCAAATTTTTATTTTAGGCTACTTTAAAAAAAGGTAGACATTCTAACACATTTAGGCAGCATCTGTACTTCAGTCCCTATGCTGCCATGGACACACAAGCCCCTCAGAGCCATTCTTACAATCTTATTGTACAGGGTGATGGTTCCTTTTTAACACAGACTCCAGAACTGTACAGTTTCTTTATACTTCACTTGAGCAATGACACCCATTACTGGATCATTTCTATCAAAGCCTAAAACAGACACCTTTTAGTCTACTGTATATGCTCTCCATTTCCAGGCTAATAGCAGTCTGCTCACATCTAAATGCACATAAGGCTAGATTAAACAAGGTCACCCTCCACTGCATGTACAAACACTTAAGGAATCATTCATCATCTCATGTGGTCTCTCCCAGGCAGCAAACCTGTCTTCACTTAAGCCTAAGGAACTCAAACATTGATGGGGTTCTTCTATCTCACTCCTGTCAACACTGCTCGATCACTCAACTTTGTCTGACAGCTAATGATGACAGGCCAGGGGGTGATGTCTAGAAAGGGTATTGTACATCTTACAACAGTATGAAGTCTCTGTAACCACTTAAAGATGGAAAGAAGACCTTATCTGAATTCCTTGTATGAGTTTTTTAAGTGGGTATTGTTGCTGATGTGTGTGCGTAATACTATATATTGTATAGAGTGTTTGTGTGTAGCTTGTGCATAGCAAATGAGGAATTCTCCAATTTCCTCTTGTGAGAGCTCCAGACAGGAATAGGGAGATGGAGACTGTGGGGAAAAAGCAATAGGATGTAAGAAGTGAGATGGTAGTGTTGGACTTAATATATGAAGGATATTTGGGGGGGGGGAGAGGCGGTGAAACAAGGAAAGATCAGGTACTGATAGAACTGCAGAGCCAGAGCTGGTTAATAAAGTAAGGGAAAAGAAGGGGAATGGATTGAAAGAAGAAGGAGATGGACAAAGATGAATGCCTGGACTCAGGATGGAGGTTCTATGTTAGTATTAATATAACATTGGTCTAACCCAATATGGCAAGACTTAAGGTATCCTGTGTCTAGATCCCAAAGGGTAGACAGATTCCATGCTGCTTATCCCAGGGATAAGGAGTGGATTTCTGCAACTCCAGCTTAATAATGGTTCTGGTTCATGGACTTTTCTTCCAGGAATTTCTCTAAACTTTTTTTAAATGCAGCTACATTAATGGCTTTCACCACATCCTCGGGTGACAAATTCCCTAGCTTTGAGTAAAAAAATATTTTTCTCTTATTAATTTTAAGTTTATCACTTAGTAACTTCACTGTGTGTCCCCTAGTCTTTGCACTTTTTGAAAGAGTAAACAACCGATTAACGTTTACTCATTCCACTCCACTCATTATTTTATAGACCTCTATCATATTTCCCCTCGGCCATCTCTGCTCCAAGCTGAAGAATACTAACTTCTTTAGCCTTTCCTCATAGGAGACCCGTTCCATCCCTTTTATCATTTTAGTTGCCCTTTACTGTGCCTTTTCTAATTCTGCTATATTTTTCTTTTTAAATGTGGAGACCAGAACTGCACACACTATTCAAGATGAGGTTGCACCATGGAGCAATACAGAGGCATTATGATATTCTCTGTTTTAGTCTCCATTCCTTTCCTACTAATCCCTAGCATTCTATTTGCTTTCTTGGCTGCTGCTGCACACTGATCAGAAGATTTCAACGTATTATCAACGATGAAGCCTAGATCATTTTTTTGAATGGTGACACCTAAGAAAGGTGCATTGTGTAGCTATAATTTGGGTTATTATTCCCTAAGTGCATCACTTTGCACTTGTCCACAATAAATTTCATTTGCCATTTGAATGCCCATTCTTCCAGTTTTACAAGGTCTTCTTGCAATTTCTCTCAATCTTCATGTGATTTAACAACTTTGAATAATTTTGCATCATCGGCAAATTTGACCACCTCATTCGTTGTTCCTGTTTCCAGATCATTTATAAATATATTAAAAAGCAGTATCCCAGAACAGATCTCTGGGGCACTCCACTATTTATCTTTCTCCATTGGTAAAATTTACCATTTGGCCCTATTTTCTATTTCTATCTTTTAACCAGTTCTCAGTCCATAATAGGACACTGCCCCTATCCTATGACTTTTTAATTTCCTAAGAAGTCTCCCATGAAGGACTTTGTCAAATGATTTCTAGAAATCCAGATACACTATATCAATCAGCTCACCTTTATCCACATGTTCAAATACTACAAAATACAACAGCACGGATTTTGACCAACACACACAGACACGATCACATCACACCGGTACTAAAAGATCTACATTGGCTTCCCATAGCCTCCCGTATACAATATAAGGCTCTCTCACTCGTTCATAAGGCCTTGTACAACCCCGAAATGAATTGGTTCAATGACTCCCTCCGATTTCACCAAACCAATAAACCCACTAGACACATTCATCTCGCCACCATGCCCACCACTTCACCTAAACTCTACAAATTAACCTCCACGAGAGCCCGTGCATTATCAATCGCAGGGCCTATTCTCTGGAACACAATGCCAGTTGAACTTCGCCAAGAAGAATGCCCAAAAACTTTCAAGCGCAAGCTTAAGACCTGGCTCTTCACCAAAGCATACACTTAAATTCTCATTTCTTATCTATGCCCTCCCATCTCTGTCCCCCTTGACCCGGATTTTCACTAAATGCGGATGAGTCCCCCTCGAACTGGTTTCTCCCTAAGCATACATCATTCCTCCTCTCACTCCCTTCTGTGTTACCCTACTCCCTTCCTACCCCTTCTTCTCCCCCCCTCTCCTCACCCCTTCCCTTCACATTTGTTATTTCATGTTATTCCCTATAATTGTACGTTTTGTATATACCTGCAATCTTTGCCTACACTAATTTATTAATCTAATTTCATTCTTCTGTCACTTTTCCTCCTTTTTTCTCTTTTTTACCCTCTTGTATTCATGTTATTTTAATTTTAGATTAATGCTTTATTTCCCCTACCTTTCCTTACTCTCTAATTATTATGTTTCAATATGTTCTAATTGTATTATGTTAAACTTGTTCGATGTAAAGCACCGCCACAGGCACTAGTTTCATGTTACGCTGTGAACCGATGTGATATCATTGATGAATGTCGGTATATAAAACCGTTAAATAAAATAAATAAAATAAATAAATGTTTATTTGTCCTCAAAAGAAATGTAGTAGATTGGTTAGGTGACTTCTCTTGGCTAAATACATGTTGGCTTTGTCCTCTTAAACTATGCATATCTATATGTTCAGCAATTTTGTTCTTTATAATAGTTTCTGCCATTTTCCTTAGTACAGATGTCAGACTTACTGCTCTAATTTCCTGGATCACCCCTGGATCCTTTTTTAAAAATTGGTATTAACTGGCAAACTTCCAGTCTTCAGGTACCATAGATGATTGTAATAATAGTTTACAAATTACTAATAGCTTGTCTGCAATTTCATTTTTCAGTTCTTTCAGCTCTCTGGGGAGAATACCATCTGGTCCAGGTGATTTGCTACTCTTTAGATTGTCAGTTTATCCTAATACATCCTCCAGAAATTTGATTCAGTTCTGCTGAATCATCACATTTTAATTTCATTTCTGGCATGGGTATCTTTCATATGTGATGTAGAAAGACAAAAAAACCTCTATTTCCCAACAAGAGTGGGAAAAAAAAATATGCGTGCATATATTCACCAGTAAATTGTGGAATCCTAGGAGGAGAGCCCCACACCATGAAAATATCCTACCCATGTCTAAAGTTTAGTCTGATACCCATAGCCTGTGTCCTTATCCCTTTGGGTGGAAATCCGGTTGGGAGTCTCCAGATTTTGATGTTACAAAGCCCGTTCTCTCCTTCCTCTCTGTGTGACTGCTCTAAGAGAGAAGCCTGATGTTCCGATCTTGACAAAAGCTCTCTTTCTCCTAGTTCAAGTTGTGCAGAGGGGTGGGGAAAAAACCTCTAATGAAAAGGGGTAAAATCCAAATGTCTCTCTCTCCAAAATATCTCACGCTAGGTAGTACTGTCACTGGTCTTGCTTTCTCTAGAGAGTTGAGGGGTTGCTCATAGGTCTCTAGCCCCTACTTTTTTGATTGGAGGAGTTGCCCATCTCCAAAGGGTACAAAATGCTCCCCAGAACAAGAAAAACAAATCCAAAAACTGACCAAAATCAAAGAGAAGGCAGACCCTTTCTGACAGGACATGTGCTAATGAGGAATCTCATCTGAACACAAGACAAATTACCAAGCTGGGTTAATGGGACCAACTCAGCAGGGAGAAAGTAAAAACAGCTCCTTATCCTCAAACCCTAATTCAAAATATCCATGCTCTCTCTACCTCTAGCTCCACCTTATGCCCTTGGGATAACCAATCACAGTCAGCTCAGTTAAGAGACTGAAAGAGAATGGAAAATCCCTTCTGTTATTAGTCCTGATGGTAAGGGTTGGCCACAGATTCAACATCACATTCTGTTTCTTACAGAACTTTTATCCTGTTTGACTCAATGATCTCTCTAATATATAGTGCCACCCCTCCACCAGTTTGATACATCCTATCATTTTGATATAGTTTGTACCCTTGTATCACAGAGTTCCATTGGTTATCCTCCTTCCATCTAGTCTCTGAGATGCCATTTAGATCTACCTCTTCATCCAGTGCTATGAACTATAACTCTCGCATCTTATTTTTTATACTTCTAGCATTTGTATACAATATGTTTTTTGTTATTGGGGTTGCTTGGAATCTTTTTGCTCTGTCTGCTTTTTACTGAAAGGCACCTTGTCCATTTTAGCATTTATTGCAACCTCTCTAGTGGGATGCCCTAATTTCCGTGTTCTCTTTGTATCCTTCAAAGATATATCATTCCAAACCATGAGTGTGTCTGAGCGACTGTCGGCTTACATCCATCATCTAGTTTAAAAGCTGCGCGCTTTCTTTTTTTAAAGGTTAGTGCCAGCAGCCTGGTTCCACTCTGATTAAGGTGGAGCCAGTTCTTTCAGAAAAGGCTCCCCTCCCATTTCCCAAAATGATGGCCAATTCCTAACAAACCTAAAATCCTTTTCCCTTCTCATCCACTCATTGAGACCCTGGAGCTCTGCCTGCCTCTGGAATCCTGCACATGGAACAGGGAGCATTTTTGAAAATGCTACCCTGGAGGTTCTGCATTTCAACTTTCTACCTAAAATGTTAAATTTGGTTTCCAGAACCTCTCTCCTGCACTTTCCTATGTGATTGCTACCCACATTTGCCAAGACAGCTGGATCCTCTCCAACATTATCTAAAATCCGTGACACATGAGGTCTGCCACCTTTGCACCAGGGAGGCATGTTACTATGTGATCCTCATGTCCATAAATCTATGTAGTTGTGGGGCACAAACGACAATAAGATGTGCAAGAGAGCATTTATGAATATGTGTTGAAAAATGTTCTACTGTTAGTAGTGTATAATTAATAAAGAGTATTGGTCAATGTGATTTTGACAGGTCAGCTTAGCCAATCAGTGTTCACTTGAAGGATGAGCAGGAAGGATGCTCCTCTTCCTTCCTGCCCACCTGAAAAATAAAACTAAAAAGGATTTTAAAAATTCACACTCTCCATACCTAGGAATTTTGATTTCCAGTCATCCCGAGATTGTCTTGGATTAGTAGAAGAGGGATGCACAGACTTTCTCCTTTCTTTCTTATATATACACACACACATATGCTCTCTCTCAGACAAACTCACAAGCATCTCCACCTTTTCTTTAGTTGGGATCTACCAGCACACATTCACACACTCACACACACACACACAGGCACAGGCTCTCAGACCCACATGCTGTCTGACACACACAGCTCTCACTCTCAAATGCTCCCTCTCTTACATAAATACATAAATACACACTCTCTTTCACATGCTGTGACTGTTTCTCTACACACCCACACACACACACAGAGGTTCTCCAACTCTCACATACACACACAAGGCTCTCACACGCTGTCTTTCTGATCATACAGGCTCTCAGTCTGTATGATCAGAGAGAGTCTCTCAACTCACTCTCACACACACAATCGCAAATCACTCTCATATGCACATATACTCTACAGGGCCTCACCTCTTGGCCTCCTCTTCACGGGTCATCGTGGGATGGGCTCTGCGGCAGCCCTGATCTTCTCGGGCCACTGTGAGGTGGGATCCGCAGTAGCCCTACTATCGGGCCTCCTCTTCTTGGGTTGCCACAAGGTGGGATCCGCGGAAGCCCTGCTACAATCTCTACTATTCCTCTGCACGCGGCCGATGCTCCTCTTCCTTCCTGTCCGCGTAGCTCCAGCAATGTTTTTCATAGGGGGCCGTGCAGGCAGAAAGGAGGAGAGGCACCTGGACGTGAATTTTTCTTCAGGCTGTGGTGGGATGAGCTGCACCACAGTCCCACTAATCAAAGTGACGTGGACCTGATCCACTGGTGGCAGAAAAAGCAAAAATCTTCCATCACCAGTTAGATTGGGTCCACCTGTGACAAGATGTCTCTCTCTGCTCCTGACACCGCCCCACTGGGTATGCAGTCCCTTGCAATTCCATGGTTTGCACACCCGGTGACACCGGACCTGTCTATAGTGTTCCCTGGCAATGAAGAAAAACTACCCAGCATGCCTATCCCTCCACATCATCATTATCAGATATTTTTCTCATGGACAATGTTAAAAAAAAAAAAAAAATCTTAAAATGTTATTGTTATACTGTGTCAATTTTTTTCACAAATTTAATTTTTTTTGTTATGCTTGTAGCCTGCAAATCCATTTGAGCTCATTTACACAGACTTTACTTTTTCAGTTTAGGAATGGGAGGTGGATGGGCTGAAATTCTAAACCTCAAACCCTATGTTATCTTTTCCTCACTACTGTTATCAAGGACATTGAGAAAGGAGAGCTTTAAAGGGCTGTTAATTTTCTCACAGTGAGAGAGATGGATTTTTAGATCAGCATATAAAAAAAACAGGTTTCTCACTGCTGTGTTTTAATAAAAAAAAAAAAAAAAAAAAAATTAAAAAATTGCTCTTTAAATTTTAAATGTTTGTTACACATCCTGTTTTTTCTTAAATTAAAAAAAAAACATTTGCTGTTTTGTATGCATGCATGTGCATGCTCCCCGATATGTCTGCTGTTTTGAAATATTTTATTGGTATTTGGGACATTTAAAAAAGCTTGTATGAGTTTTTAATTATTTGATCTTTTATTCATCATCTTTTTTTTTTAATATTATTAGTATGATTTTAGTATTAAGATTATGTATTTATTTTATTTCTTGATTTAATGTTTGATATTTGAGGAATGGTGTGGGTTCTGTTTTTTCATTGTTGCACTGGATAGTGTCTGGCTTCTTGTGGTTTCCAGTTCAGTTTTTCTACTTTTTGTATTTCTACTTTATGGTTGCTCTATTCTGAAATTGGTAACGGTCTTTTTATGTTCTGCAGGTGTAACTGAGGTGATACATTCTCCTAATAGGCTTTCGGAGGGTCAAGTACACACCCAACATACATCATAATAGGCCTAATAGCCTATGGGTTCCAAGTGTCTTTTTTGCAGAGATTTCTGGTTGGCTTTACAGCAGTGTATATAAATATAATTAAGTGATATTTTTACCATAGAATACTGTACTTTGATATTTTCCATGTAACATATAAATGCAAAACTCTTAACTGTCTTTGTGGAATGGGGTGTGGAGCCTTGCACCAGCCACAGGGAGGGGGAGGGTGTCAGTTTTTAAAGTTTGCATCACTGAAGGGATCTGGGAATTTTCTTTTGTGGTCCAGGGACAGAGAATGAATGAATAACCGGGGGGGGGGGGGGGGGGGGGCAGCAGCACAGTAATTGTTTGCACAGGGCAACAAAAAAGCTAGCACAGGTCCTGACTACATGATTTGTTTTTGTGTATTGTATCGGTTTGTACTTCATTTTTCCTGTGGTTAACTTCATTTTTTTCCACGTTTCAGGGTTTTTTTTTTCGTATTTCATTAATTTCGTGTTAGTGCACACTACGTCCCGTTAGTGCACAGTAACATTTTCAAATTCAAATTTTTCCCACATTTCAGCAAATTATTCGTTTTGGGGTGCTCCCGAAACAGGGCGAATTAGACATTTCATTGAAATCATCTAATTCATCTAAAATGAATGCACATCTCTACTATAGAGCTGGTCCTCCTCACCCCTTCCCTTTCTCTCTTCCTGAGGCTGCTACACAGAGACACATATCTTAAAATAAGTTGTCTTAAAATGCAATCATTTGTGCTTTGACAGAAAAGCAATCAAGCTTTTTTGAAAAGGATTTTGTATTTTTTTGTAAAAAAATGTTATGAGATGTCACAAAAAAAAATAAAACAAAAAAAAAAAAATCCAGGGCAAGTTTGGACATGTCCAGAGTTTTGGGAACAAAGCAGGGGCACATATTCACCCAGCATGTGCATAGAATGATAACGTATGGGAGCTTGCAACCGTGCATTAATGAGGCTTTTTAAAATTAAAATAAGAATGGAATCAGTAAGCACAAAAACATGCTGTTTACACAATTTTGCAGAATATAATTCTGAACACAATTTTTAAAAAGGGTTAAAACCCCCAAGAATACAAGGGCTTTGAGACAAGGAAACAAATAACTTTGATATGAATTTAAAAATAACTGCACAGTTCTGCAAATCGGAGATAAATTCCTAACCAGGAATCATACAAGGTTTTCTACAAATCTTAAATCAGTCTTACCTGTAAAGAGGAAAATGAGGATATTACATTAGATGCGATTCTTTGGCAATCCTTGAATCCTTACAAATCACCAGCATTAGACGGCTATGGAGAGGAGCTCTACCAAGCGTTTTCAAAAACTCAGACCTAGATTTATCATTTTGCCAGAAATTTCGCAAGAATAGTGCCCGTGATAAAAAAACAAATAAATAAAGGATGGTTAGGGTAATTTTTTAGATACTGCAATGTAAGCTGAGAGAGAGAGAGAGCAGCTAGGTAAAGAGTGCATCAAGCTAGCTCGACAGTACAATTTATTTTATTTATTTATTTATTTTATTTTATATACCGGCAGCCGTTTGCACATCGTGCCGGTTTACAGATAACTTACAACCAAGGATATATAGGCAAAGCTTTTACAAGGAACAGTTTGTAACATAAACTCAGTAACATAGCAATAAACAAGATAAATAAGTAGGGGAGGGAGGGATAAGGGTAGAAGAGACAAAGGAGGGGGCGGGGGGGAGGGTGCAAAGGATACATAAGGAAAAGATATGTACAGGGGTTTGAGGAAAAAGTGATAAGCACATCGATTATATACAAAGTAGTAAAAGCGCAGAGGAGCAATGATTGAGGGGGAAAGGCGTTTGTAATAACTAACATTTTAGGTTTGTAGTTCTTTGGGGGGAGTGGGTGCAGGGTGTGGGTCCTGAGGCGGGGTGTTGGTGAGGGTGGGTGGTTGGATTAGGGTGTCAGTAAGGGATGATGGTGATTGTGATTGGGGGTATGCTTGGAAGAAGAGCCAGGTTTTGAGTTTCTTTTTGAAAGTGGGTGTGGAGGGTTCGGTACGAAGGTCAAGGGGCATGGAGTTCCAAAGGGAAGGGCCTGCTAGGGAGAGGGCCCTTTTGGTGGTGAAAATGAGTCTGGTGGATTTTATGGAAGGGGGGAATAAGGGTTCCACGGAGCGAGGATCGGGTGGGTCTGGTGGAGGTACGTGGGAGGAAGGGAGGGTTTAGCCAGTTGTAATGTTCGTTAGTAATACTTTTGAGGTTTGATGTGGGAAGCAGGGAGACCAAGTAGGAGTGCGTTACAGTAATCAATCTTTGAGAAAATTATAGATTGAAGTACTGTGCGGAAATCAGAGAAGTAGAGAAGGGGTTTAAGTTTTTTGAGGGTTTGTAGTTTGAAGTAGCAGCTGCTAAGAATAGATTTGATGTATGGTTTGAAGGTAAGTACAATGTACAAATCTCATCTTTCTGTACCTTTCCTCACTCTAAATCACATCAAATCTTCACTGATGTGTACCGTGCTGTTCGTACCTCTGATTGTGCATGAAAAATTGCCCCCCCCCAAAACCTAGGCCAGCACCAAAACCTCACCCTGAGTTACTAGTTGCCCCTGCTACAGCAGTATAAAAAGTTGACTAATATGTGTGCCTCCCCAGAGGTTCTCTGTCTCTTTTCTCTCTTCTCCCCACCTGATACAGGATTTGCGATTTTTAGCATAAATCCTGTTTCAAGCAATACGCACAGCATAACACAAGAAAAAAAGGTGTAGTTATTTCCAGCAATAAAACCCGCAATAATGTGCATTATGCTATCGCACACAACACTGATCACCCCTCATTTTAATTTACTCCACCCAAACTCCTCCCATTTGGGAAAAATTAAAAAATGTGCATACGCATCTCGTAATGTGTTATTTACCATGGGCATTATCGCGGGCGTTAAGACCCTAACACCCACGATAAAGGCACTAATACAATTTGATAAATGAGCTTGTCAGTTGGCTCCCAAAGTTCTTCAGGACTTTCAAGAATTCTTGAAATAGAAAACCCCCAAAAGATTCCTTTCTGAAAGCTATTATAGCCCCAGAAAGAAACAACCCAGAAAGATTCTTAGTCTTCCCCAGAATTTAAAGCCCCTTTTCACAATTAAATGTAGACCGTAAGAAATATGCAAATATACTAGCTAATAAACGGGCATGTCCTGGGGGCAGTTTATTCATACGGATCAATCAGAGTTTCTTAAAGGGTAGAATGGGAGTGAGAGCATTTGTGTGCAATTGAGAGCTTGTGTGTAAGTGAGAGAACATGTGTGTGATTGAGACTGACTGGTCAGGGAAATGACGTGTGTGTGAGGCTGGTCAGGAAGATGACAGGTGTGTGTGTGTGTAAGAGACAGAGACTGGTCAGGGAGGTGACTTGTGTGTGTGTGTGTGTGTGTGTGTGTGTATGTATGTGAGAGACAGAGACTGGTCGTGGGGTCTAATTGGGGTGTGTGTGAGTGACTGGTTTTGAGCTCTAAGGAAGAGAACCATCAGGACAGAGTTTCAGCAGCCACTGCTGCTTCTGATGTGTTCTTTTGGCCTGCAAGGAGTAGGAGAGTTGCTGGAGAGGGTAAGTAAAGGTGGCTTTTTACATTTATTTTTCTTCATTGACTGCCATTTTAATTATTGGGTATTTTGTGATGTGTCTGCTGTTTTGAAATATTTTATTGATATTTGGACAATTTTAAATAATTTTTATGTTTTTAATTGTTGGATGTTATTCTGTTCATCAGCTGTTTTGTAACATTTATTAGTATAGCTTTACAATGTGTGGAGGATCTATAGCAGCTTTGCTTATTCTGTTTTCTTAATAGAAAGTGTATTAGTGTTTAGGGTCTAGTTTAATATTTGTAGTGTTGCCTTTTCATAGACAAACAAAAGCTAGGGCAAGAGAAAATTGTATAAATCTCATCTTTGTGTGACTTTCCTCACTCCAAATGATGTCAAATCTTCACTGAGGTGTACTGTGCTGCTTATACATTTCACTCTGCATGTAAAACTGGCCCCAAAACCCTACACCACTAAAACCTCACCTTGAGTTACTAGCTGGCCCTCCTATAGTGATATAAATAATTGACTACTAAGTATGCTACCCTAGAGGTGCTCTTTCTCTCTCACTCTACTCCCCCCCCTCTCTGCCCAAACTCCTCCCCAATCCCACCCTTTTGAATACATTTCTCAAATTTGCATTTGTGCTGCACGCTGCGATAAATATTGCATGCATTATCGCCAGGGTTAACACCATATCACACTTTGATGAATGACCCTTTATGTTAGGTGCTATATTTCTCTTTCCATTTCCTCAGGTTTGCACTGAATGCAAAGTGGCTTTTTTGATGTTCCATTCCAGATTCTCTCTCTATATTTATAATTTGTGGTCTTTGTGGTATTTGGTGAAGGTCAGCTCTGTGTGTGTGAGACCAAGGTGAAGTATTTTACTAGCATGTAGGCATTTGCATCAATCTTATTTGTTGTGTTTTCTCAATAGGACATGCATTAGTGGTAAATTACTGTCTTTTCATTAGGAGGGCTATTGCGCCTGATAGTAAAGGGAGTTTTTGCTTTTACTGAGATGTAATCAGAACCAGAATATTTTTTTGTATGGTGAGTTGTATGGGTAAGCCCTAGTTCTGCTCTGCACACATTGTTGGGGGTCAAGGGAGTTCCTGTGGTTGCAGTGAGAATGTTTACATTTAGCCCCATGATGGTCACATGTTCAGTGTGTCAGGCATGTGAGAACCATCTGTCAGGTGTGTCCTGGCCGAAAAAAGGTTGAGAGCCATTGGCCTACACTACTAAACTGAATTATGGAATGTATTTCAGCAGTGAGTTTTGGATGCAGGAAAATAACCTGTGTTTAAATTTGTCTAAAACTGAGGTGATGTGTTTTCAGCATAAGACTCTGTGCCCCCTCTGGATTTGAGCCATATTTCGATTAGAGTAAATGGAATTTTAATTTCTGTGAAAACAGTTATGAGGAACTTAGCGGTGGTGTTTGATGATGATTTAAAATTTCTGCCTCAGTTACCGTCTATAATAAAATCAGGATTTTTTTAAAGTTACATATGCCATGCCACATGATATGAGCTGGATCGTAATGATTTTTGCACATTAGTACAATCTTTGGTGCTTTCATCAATAGACTATTGCAATAGTTTTTACATGGGTTTGCCTGTATCTAGCATTCTTGCTTTACAAGGGTTGCAGAATTCTGCTGCTAGATTGGAACTGCATGGCAGGCCTTGGCATCATGTTACCTCCCTTTTACGCGATTTGCATTGGTTTACCCCCACAACAGCGTATTTGTTTTAAATTGATGGTTTTGGTGTTTAAGGCAATGAAGTTGCAAGGGCCCTTCTATTTGTTAGACCTTTTAAATTATCTGAGTTATATATGATTTCTGATTTAAAATATTTTCACAAACAGTTAAAAACTCATTTATTTTTAAAAGCTTTTGGATAATAGTTTCAATTTAATGGCAAGGTTGGCTTTGTTTTTGAGTAATTTGAATATGATCTTATGTTTATATTTTGTTTTAAGATGTATTGTTTATATATATGAATTTTGATTGATTTATTGTTATAACCCGGCCAGTACAACCGGTTTGATATGGACAGGAAATAAATGTTTTAAAATAAATAAATAAATAAATAATTTTCTCCTCCTGTCCAGTTTAACTGAGGGGGACAGCAGGCCTAAAGGGGCAGAGTCAGTTAGCACATCTGGTGTTCAACATCTGTCCTTTTGTCAGGATGCTAAATAGGACTCCACAGTGCTCTGACCTGGGGCTTCGTATGTTAGATACCTGAGAGGTCTGATTTCTCTTTTTCTTTTTTGGACCCTCGGGTCTTTTGGGGCATGTCAACATGTGTATCCAGAGGATCTTCTTGGGGCCAACAGCTCTTTCTTTTTTGAGGCTGGATAATCCTCTTCGGCTGGACTCTCATTTAAAAGCACTTGATTCACAGGACCTTCTCTACTAGACAGGAGCTTCAGGATTCAGGGTAGACTGCACCCCCAAATTAGACCATAATTCAGATTCTGCTACATCTGGAGGCCTTAATAGCTCAGATTCAAAGAAAAAAGGAGAGGAGTACACCCACTCAGAGTTTTCCTCTTCAGTATCACAAATGGTTCAAAGGGGAGTATCATTTTAGGCTTCACTGTTTAGATCTTTGAGGTCTGGTAGAAGACACAGAATTTCTTCTTCGTTGTTGTGTAATCTTAAAATCATTCCCAATAGAGATCAAATGATTATGATACTATGTCATCTAAGGTGATGTTAAATAATAAAGATGACAAGGTCAAGTGTTGTCTTATACCTATGCTCAAGATAAAGACAAAGATTAATAATCCACAGATAAGGTGTAGTGGCAGTGTACAGTAAGATCACCACATATATACATTTTTGCCCTAATTCCTATCTATTCCAACACAGTAATAATATATTCCCATTCTCCCTCCTGCCCCCTCCCCCATACTATCAAAGCCTTGCTTAAGACATCTAAATAGTGCTGATGCAGGATATGGCACATGCTTGACCTGACTGAGAATATTATGTATGTAAAAATCATAATGTAACATACAATATATAATTCATCCAACCAACTAGCCAGTGACGTATCTGTAATCACAGACTCAATACCTACTGGCGTCAATTCTTTAGTATCAGTCCAAAAACAATATTTTTAATTAGTTTTAATTTTGCTCAGTGTGATCTATCAAAAAATTCTAATAACTTCATTGAGCTAAGCATTCCACAGTTCTATTGATCTTAATATTCTCATCTGGATGTACACATTTTTTAAATCATACAAATTATTATTCTTCTGATTATTATTATTTCTATTATTTTTAAAGGGAAAAATCCTCAGAAAGCAGAGAAGTCACTGACCTCCCAAAATGCTCAGCGTCAAGCTACCATCACTACTATCATTGATAGGTCTATGACTTCTCTACTGTCTAAGGTATTTTTCCCCTTAAAAATAATCAGAAAAATAATAATTTGTATGATTTAAAAATGATTATATCTAGGTGATAATATTAAGATTAATGGAACTATGGTATGCTTAGCTTAGAATTAGTGAAGTACTTAACATTTTTTGATAGATCACATTGAGAAAAATTAAAACGAAGAATTGCCATAAACCATCTAGAAGGGGCACTTCATTATAGGTGGCATACAACATTTTTTAAATACATTTTAAATAAATAGTCTTGTATTGTCAGTTGAATGATTACCTTTGAGAAACCTTGGCTGTCCCTATGAATAATTGACCCCCAAGACACTCCCCAATGTATTAGGCTAGTACCTTTGCATATTTCTTACAGTCTATATTTAATAGTTAAGTGGGTCTTTACATTCTGGGGGAAAATGAGAATCTTTGTTTTTCTTTTCCAAGACTATAGTCATTTCTTTCAGAAAGGAACCTTTGCTCTGTTCATTTGTTGTTGGGTTTTTTTTTTTTTCATGAATTCATGAAAAATCTAAAGAAATTTCAAAGCAAACTGAGTTTTTGAAAGAGCATGGTAGAACTTCACCTCACAACTGTCTAACCCTGGTGATTTGTAAAAATTCACGGATCTAATATAATGTCCTCATCCGGTGCATTTTTTACACCTCTACTGATACTGTGTATACTGTTTTCCTATCTGTAGGTGTCATTTCTATTTTTAATTTTAAAAAGCCTCATTATTTGGTAGTTGGGGGAGGGCCTACTTATATGCAGGCTGCCACATGTTGTTTTTCTCTATGCATGTCGGGTGAATATATGCCCCTGCCTTGCCCCCATATCCCTGGACATGTTCGGCCTTGCCCTGTAAATTTTTTATTTTTTTTTTTTTTGTAACATCAAAACTCTTCAAACAAACTTGATCACTTTTCTGTCAAATCACAAATGACTGCATTAAAAAAAAAATGTTTAAGATACATGTGTCTGTGTAGCAGCCTCAGGAACAGAGAAAGGAAGGGGGTGAGGCAGACCTGCTATCTGATCTTCCCTAGGGATGTGCAGAGCAAAATTTTATGTTCATATTTTTTATGTCCGAAAGGGGGTCCCACTTGCGGCCAATATGGACATAAAAAAAATCCAATGAGTTGGGTATATGTACATATGTGCAAAAAAAAAATTTAAACCCCCTCACCCTCCTTAATCCCCCCCCCAGACTTACCACAACTCCCTGGTGATCGAGCGAGGAGTGAGGACGTCATTTCTGCAATCCTTGGCGAGAAGCATGTGACGTCGGCGGCACGTCGAGTGACGCCGGCGTCACGTGATTCCCGGCAAGTTCGCGCCGGACGGCTCGTTCGGCCCAAAAAGAACTTTTGGCCAGCTTGAGGGGGTCAGGAGACCCCCCCAAGCTGGCCAAAAGTTCTTTTTGGGCCGAACGAGCCGTCCGGCGCGAACGAGCCGGGAATCACGTGACGCCGGCGTCACTCGACGTGACGCCGGCGTCACTCGACGTGCCGCCGACGTCACATGCTTCTCGCCAAGGATTGCAGAAATGGCGTCCTCACTCCTCGCTCCATCACCAGGGAGTTGTGGTAAGTCGGGGGGGGGGGATTAAGGAGGGTGAGGGGGTTTATATTTTTATTTTGGCTCAACAATCGCGATTTCCCACATATCGAACATATCTATGTTCGATATGTGGGAAATCCGATCGTTTATGTCGAATCAATTTTTTAAGTAAAAAAAAAAATATGAGTTGCGTTTTACTAATGCGGTCAATCCGAATGCACACCCCTAATCTTCCCTAGAAGAGGAAAAACTACCCAGCATGCTGTCTGTCCCTAATGTCATTATCAGACAAGTTTCTCATTGCCGGGATGAAAAAAAAAGTCTTAAAACTTGGTTGATTGCTTGTTATACGGTGTCAATTCTTTTTCACAAATTTACATTTTTCTGTTAAGCCTGCAGCCTGCAAATCCCTTTGAGCTCATCTTCTTTGCTCCTTTGGTCTCTGCAGATGGGAGGGAGCAGGCTGAAATTCTAAGCCATAAATTGCATGTTATCTTTTCCTTGCTGCTTCTGTCAGAGACAAGAAGAAAGGAGGGTTTTTCACATACTGTAAGAGAGATGGATTTTTAGATCAGCAGTGGAAGGATAACTTTCAAACAGCTGCGCATGGTGGCATATACACGTGTATTTGGCCGTGCGTGGTTTTACCATAATATTTTATAACATGCAGGTGTCACATACACACATTATAAAATATGTATATTTTTTTACCCCACAATATATGTACGTATATAGGCCTAGGCGTGAATACATGCAATGCATTTTCAATGAATTGAATGCGTGTACTTCACCACCTATTTTACAAATAAAGGGGTAGATTTTCAAACCCCAGCATGCGTAAATCTCAGGGTTTACATGCGTGGCCAGGCCTTATTCGCGCCGGGCCAGTTTTCAAACGTGTACGTCCCGTGGCTTGAAAAAGGGGCGGTCTGGGGGGGGGGGGCCGGGGCTAGAGGCACCTGTGAATCGGAACCAGAATCGGTTCGGATTTCAGTTCCGATTCACATCTCTATAGATGTGAATCGGAACCAGAATCGGTTCGGATTTCAGTTCCGATTCACATCTCTACCCGGCATAGTGGCCATTTGCTGCTGTGCTGGGGGATCGTGCGCTGCAACTTGCTCCTGCTCCAAGGCAGGAGCAAAAGGTAAAATAAAATTTGGGATAGCTAGGATAGGGATAGGGAAAGGACAGGATAGGGGAAAGGGAAGGGAGGTCAGGCTAGGGGGTTGGGAAGTTCCCTCCCAATTCGCTCCCTAATTGATGCCGACTGGGAGGGAACTGGGGAAGGCCCCGATGCGTCGCTGTGCGTATTTGCTAAAGTTGACCCCCCCCCCCCCCCTTGCATGCACTGACCCACCATTTTATAACATGCGGGCGCCAGCACAAGCATGTTATAAAATCACGCATCCACGTGTGTGTGCCGGGTAGCGCGCGCACATGATGGACATGCGCACATACGTTTTGAAAATCTACCCCAAAGTGTATATGTTTTACATCAGAAATAAAGTAGGACTTACTTGCATAAGTCTGGATTTATATGCATAAATTGGTGTATTTTAAAACATGCGTGTGAGAGTGAAATTACCAATTTAACCAATTAGTCCACCAGTTGGTCCAGTCCTTCTCCAGGTCATCAAGACCCTCCTGAATCTTCAGCCTGAATTTCTCCCAGTGCACCCAGACCTCCCCCCCCCCCCCCCCAGCCAATAGTACACAATAAACAAGTTTAACGTCACTTACACCGGATGATGAGCAGATGTAAATATAGGTGAGAAATTCTGAAACATGCAAACATGATGGCAAAAAAAAAACCCCCTATGGACCATCCAGTCTGTCCATCTGCCCAACTAATTTAGCATTATAATTCCCATCATATCTTTAGAGAATCTCTATAGTTTTCCCATGCTTTCTTTAATTCAGATACTGTTTTTGTCTCTACCACTGGGCGGCTGTTCCATGCATCCACCACCTTCTCTGAAAAGAATTAGGGGTCAATTTTAAAACCCACGCGTGGTTCCCGGCTCATGCACATGGACGCACCAATTTTATAACATGCGCACGTTACCATGCGCATGTTATAAAGTACGATTCTTGCACACAGATGCGCGGCCGATTTTAATATTGGTGTGCAGGCAGGGGGCATCACACACATGTAACAGGGGATTTTACAAAAATACGCGCAATGATGTGAGTAGGGTTTTCCCAGTTCCCTCGAATTTCCCTAGACCCCTTCCTACTCTGCCTCCCTTTTTCCCTCTTTTCCCTGACCCTTAACTCCTACCTAGCTAGCGCCCTTTTTTTTTTTTGTTTTCTTACTTACTGCTCCTTTGGAGCAGAAGTAACTTCCGCGTGCCGGCTGGCTGCTGGCATGTGCTTCCCCTGGACAGCATCTAATGGCACTGTCTGGGCCGGCATCCATCCCAGCCAGCCCCGGCCACCCCTGGCCCACCCCTTTTCGATGGCCTGGCACTTCTGCGCATACTGGGAGATACACGTGTGGCCGGGCCATTTCTAAAATGTGCTCTGTGCGTGCACAGCCCGGCCACACGTGTATCTCCTGGATTTTAGGCACACCGGGCTTCAAAAATATGGGTGTTATTTCCTAAGATTACCCCTTTAAACCTCATTCCATGATCCCTCATTCTAGAACCTCCTGTGCATGGAAACCTTTGATTTATTTAAATGTCTCTATCATATTTCCCCTATCTCGCCTTTCTTCTAGGATGTATATGTTTAGATATTTAAGCCTTACCCCATGTGCGTTAGAACGAAGGCCACTAACCATTTTTGTAGCCACCATCTGGACTGACTGCATCCTGTTTATATCTTTTTGAAGGTGCAGACTTCAAAATTGTATACAATATTTCAAATGAGGTCTCCTAATAAAAAGATGTTGCCTTTATATCTCCTTTTAGTTTTTCCCGCTGCCCTTCTCCTTCCCCTAGATTTTCCCATCCAGCTATCCATTCCATGAGGTACTCCCCCCATTTTAAGAAAGCTAATTTTTCTGACATCTAGGACACTCGCTCTTGAATGAACCTTTCTCTCTTGCACCCTAATACTGAACCTCACCATCTGGTGATCGCTCTAGGTCCAGTATCGCCCCTTCCCATGTGGGTTCAGTTATCAGTTGGCAGAACAATTCTCCTGTACACACAACTTGCCTCTTGTCACAAACACCCTTTAATGAAATATAAACAAAAACCGGAAATAGGGTATAAATACCTTACTAGCTATATCAAATGTCCAGTGTTTACAAATTAGCTTTGGCTATGCCTTAGCCTAGTTCATATAGGGGTAGATTTTATAAAAGTACACCCGCGCGTACTTTTGTTCGCGCTCCAGGCGCAAACAAGAGTATGCTGGATTTTAATAGATACGCATGTAGCTGCGCGTATCCTTTAAAATCCGGGGTCGGCGCGTGCAAGGCTGTGCAAAATCGGCAGCCTGCCTCTGTACCCTCCGAGGCCGCTCCGATTTCAGAGCGGCCTCGGAGAGATCTTTCCTTCCACCCCCTGCACGTTCCCCTCCCTTCCTCTACGTAACCCACCCCCCCAGCCCTATCAAAACCCCCGCCACCTTTGAAGAGTTACGCCTGTCTGAGGCAGGCGTAACTTGATTGCGCCGGCTGCGCAATTCCCTGGCCCGGGAGCAGTTTCGGAGGCCTCGGCCATGCCCCCGGGCCGGAACCATGCCCATGGCCCCGCCCCCGGATGATGCACCGCCGCGACACGCTCCCGACACGCCCCCCAGGAAAGCCCCGGGACTTTTGCTCATCCCGGGGCTTGCGCGCGCAGCCAAGCCTATTCAACATAGGCTCTGCATGCACAGGGGGAACCTGGGGCAGGTTTTCGGGGGGTACACGCGTATCTTACGTGCGTACCCCTTTGAAAATCTGCCCCTTACTGTTTTTAATATATCGTCTCAAATATATTTTTCATTTTTGTTTTGTTTTTAAAATGCAAATAAAAATGTCAACCTTTAAAATAGTTCAAATAGCTTTTATGCTATATTTAAGTACCCTCTCTTAAATTTGTGTTCCAAAGGGCAAGAGAACACTTACCTTGAATTTTGAGTTTTGAAGAGAGCCAGCGGCTTTAGACAATGTTGATTCCTGCTGGTTTCTGCTTCTTACGCCTGACACTGCCATCATTTCGACAAAAATGTCTGCTTTGGGGGCTAGAGAGAGTGTTCTGTGAAGGTAGAATGGCGGCAATTTGAAGGAAGCAAGACCCTGTAACTGATTTCCCTACCTTTTATCCTGTTAGCTCCGACTCTCAAAACCCTGCTGACTAGCCTAGTTCTATGTTTTGGTTTTTTTTATTACTTACAGGCCATCCATAGCAGAAGTAAAGTTTCGCACCGGGGACATAAAAAATTACTCTCAGACTTCCTGCTACAGACTCTGCCCGCCCAATCCCCGCCAGGCTCCGCCCCTTTCTTGAACTTTTTGATTTGTGCGTGTACCAAGAGATCGGCGCATACTCGCGGGGTTTGTAAAATCCGCACCGGGCCGAATCATGCACGTATCTCCCGGCTTTGATGTGCATTGCACTTTTAAAATCCACTAGATATATTGCAGTTTTTAAAGTAGCACATGCTCATGAATGTGCGATTCTACGTGCATGCGCACATCTTTTATGCACACATCTTTTGAAAGTTCACCTTAAAGAGAATGCAAAACAGAAGACAGAGATGGAAATCTTGGGGAAATGATAGAGTAGAGTACAACAGTGTGTGATGGATAAAGTAAGGAAGCCAAACATAAAAAGGGGGAAAGTAACAGGGAACATGTGGGAAAAGAAATGGATGCTAAAAATGTATATTATCCTTCTGAGTAGAATGAGTGGGTTTATTTTAGACACCCGTGCGGCTGACTGCAGAGTCCTAGGATTTTGGGAGAATAGCTGACTTTTCCCACTTGAGAAGGGCATAGGCCTCTATGGAGTCCTTCAGCACGCTGCTAGGATGCCTGGAGTAGAAAGTTGTCAGAATGTGCCAAAAAAAAAAAAGATATAGGATGAGTAATGAGAGGTACAGGATTATTTAAGTGGCTCAAAATGTTGGTAGAATAGATCCTCAAATGTCTTACTGTTGTTATCCTAGTCATCATTTATATCCTCTGTAATTTGGAGTTTGTGTGTCTATATTTCAGATATACGAGATGCTTCAGGAGACTGGAGAATTGGACAACACGTACATCATCTACACTGCTGACCATGGCTACCATATAGGGCAGTTTGGGCTGGTGAAGGGGAAATCTATGCCGTACGACTTTGATATTCGAGTTCCTTTCTTTGTCCGTGGCCCAAATGTAGAGCCGGGCTCCATGTATGTTCTCTGAAGTACTACCATCTGTAAAATGTTTTCATAAGTTTATATGTCTAATGCACCTAGCCGCCCTTCCCCCAAAACAGGCTGCATCCCAGCATATTCTGACTTAAAACAACAAAAAGTTCTTTCTTTCTAGGGGTTTTAAATTAAACATGTACAGCACCTATGACCTTTGGAGAAAATGTGGATTCATCTGAAGCTTCATAAGCTCAGAACAAGTCAAACTGATACTTTTGCAAATTACAAAATGTTATAGTAATTTTCCACCTCTGCAATCTTTCTAGAGCAGAATATACACAGAGCTGGATTTGATGGCAAGGGCCAAAATGCTGACAGCAGCTGAACTCTCTTTGACACCACAGTAAGGAGGGACGCTCGCATCAAAACTATCCATTCCAAAAACATTAAAGCATAATTGCGGGCAATCTTGTTTTTGTTTTTTAGATAATTCATCTGGTTGTGAAAACAAAACATCACTTATACCAGTCTTTTTTTTTTTTTTGTTCCAATTTATTTAATTCCTGAGAAGATATTTGTGTTTAAGGTTCTTGAAAGCTGCTTTTATTTAGGTGCTCTCACTGTCAGGAATTGAAGTATATGTCAGGGCTGCTGTGCAGATTGTGGTCAAACTCCATTATATTCAAAGCATAAAAATAGCATGAAAACTTCAAAATCTGACTCAGGGAGGTGAGGGGAAACTTTTGTTTTTTTAAGTCAGACATGTGAGCATTATAAAAATGCATCCCTTCTATTTCAAGGTGTAGCCCTGACTAGCGGTGTATAAGAGCTCATTTGGAAGGGCTTGGGCCATGTTCTTCCAGATGTTTTCCTGAATGGGGAAAAGGTAAATTCTTCTAAGGTCATATACTTTTGTTACATGTCTTCTGCTAAAGTCCCAGTAATAAAAAAAAAAACAAAAAAACAAAACAAAACAAAAAACCAAAAAGACAACACCAACTTGGGGTTGTTGGAAAAATAGATCCTTTTATTGGTTAATTCTCAGCAGGTACATTTTGGAATAGTGCATTTAACTACAGGAGTGAGTAGTCACTCCCTGGCAGTAGGCATTCTTACACTGAGATCGTCCCTGGGGGCCTCTCAGGATGGTACCTGCAAACTGGATGCAGACTCCTTCCCACTAGGAAACTGGAAATTCCACCTGATACACTTCAGAAGAGTCTCTGTTGAAAGATTCTTCCCACAGCAATACTGCAAGTAGATTTCTCTCACTCCAACTCCAGTCAGAAATTCACTCCTGACAACGCTTAGGTAATCTCCCACAGAGTAGGAGGAGTATGGAGGTAATTTGTGCAATAAAATGAATCTTCAATGAAAAGTGACTCTATTTAAAAAAAAATCAATAATAAAATTCTTTGGAGTTGCCTATATGACGGTAGCATAGCCACGGGTGGGCCTGGGTGGGCTCAGGCCTACCCAATCAAGCTGCCCGACACCAAACGAGGCATGAAGAAATGGCCACCACAGACTAATTCATCGTAGTGCCTGAAGAAGTCATCCCGCTGGCTGAAGCAAGACCGCCATGGGAGTCTACACCTGTGGCGGCGAAGAAATTGTCCCACTGGCTGAAGTAAGGCCACCACGGGAGCCCATCTCCATGGTGACAAAAAAGGGGTTTGGCAGTGAGCCTGGGAGCCTGGGTGTGAGAATGAGGATGGGAGCCTGGATGTGTTTTTGAGAATGGGAGCCTGGATGTGTGTATGAGGATGGGAGCCTGGATGTGTGTATAAGAATGGGAGCCTGGATGTGTGTATGAGGATGGGAGCCTGGGTGTGAGAATGGGAGCCTGGATGTGTGTATGAGGATGGGAGCCTGGATGTGTGAGTGAGAGCTTGTGTATGTGGTAGAACATGTGAGTAAGAGCTTGTGTGTATAAGGGAATCTGTGGGAGAAAGCATGAGCGTGTGTGTGTGTGAGAGAGAAAGAGAGAGAGAAAGGAAAGAGAAGAAACAGCAGGAGAAGAGTGACCCTGGAGAAAGAAGTAGGAAAAGATTAACAAGGTGAAAGTGGAAAAAAGACAAGGATCAACTGATTAGAAAAATAGAGATCAGACAGCAAAGGTAAAAAAAAAAAAAATTATTTTGAGATTTTAGCAGTTGGAATATGCCATCTTTGGGTATATGCATTTCTTATAATTTTGTATTTTGCTCTTTAGCTTTCCACTTTTCAGAGTCTAGTTTCTCAGGCTTTCTATTTCGGTTTTGTTTTCATGTTTCTGTTTCTAATTTGTAGTCCCTTATTACTGTATTAGGTAAGGGTCGGTCTGCGTTCTGCTTGTGTGTGACTGAGGGGTAATAGAACTGCTGGTGTGTACTTCGTCTGTAGGGATTTATAGCAGTCTGGCTTGTTCTGTTATCCCAGTAGGTGGTGTATTAATGTTCTAGGGCCTGGTGTAGTATTTGCATTTCTTCTTTTTCATAAGGTTGCTGTTATTTGAGTCCTGAGAGTCAGTGCTGTAATATGCTATGGCAAGGTTCTAGGTGGTTTTTTTTTGTTTTGTTGTTTTTTTGCAGGGGTTTGTGTTACTTCACAAAATGTTTAGCAGAGGAAGGGTTTTTTTTGTTTGTTTTTGTTTTGGGTTTTTTTTTTTCTGAGATGACCCCAGAATTTGAATAACATTGTTTTCATGTTGGGTTGTAATGTGAACTGTCGTAGTTTTGCTCTGCACCCGTTCTATTTTATTGTAGTTATGGTGATCTCTGCCTTTCTGGAAAGAGAATTTGAGAAAGACTAAATTGATATTTGTTTTATGACATAATTGATTGGATCTGATGTTTGTGTTCTTTGCTTTTTACCTGATATTCCTGTTTATTTAATTAATTGCTATACATATAAATTATTACAGTGGTAAGGAATTTTTTATGTTGGTAAGTGCTTGAAATAATAGAGTTAAAATATTCTAAAGCGTTTCATTCTTGATGCATAAGGGCTGTTGTAGACTACTTAACCCATTGTAAGATGCATGCTAAGGCATTATTTCTCAATAAGAGTACAGCTAGTAGGTTTCAGACTTGTATACTTATAGCCCACCCTTTTTAACCTCTGGTCCACCCATAAACTCAGTTCTGGCTACGCCACTGATATGAGGTAGTTCTCTGACTGTTAAGATTATTACTCCTTTTTGTTTACTGGTTAAATATCACCTTTTTCATTGAAAAATATCACCTTTTTCATTGAAAAATTGGGATACCTTCAGAATTTGATGTCATTATATATTGCCCATTTTAGGGTCTACTGCTTTCAGCTTCTGCAGGATTTAAACTTTCTTTGCATTCCACTGAAGCTACTTTTTTGTTGAAAGACATGTTTGTTTTATTGTTTTAACTATTGAATGTATTTATAAATGTTATGAATTTTGTTTTTATTGTAATCTGCCTGATACGTATTCATTGATTATAGGCAGAATATAAACATTTTTAAAATAAATAAAAATAAATGTTAGCTAAAATATGCAGGGCCTTAAGCAGCATGCAAAGCAAAGGGTGGGAAGGTGATAGATCATTCTTTCTGGAACATAAAGAGCAAAGAAAAGGAAGGCTGGAGGAAGGAGCCTAAATGGCATGCCTTGGTCCTTTCAGCCCTGTATCAGGGTACCAAACACTTCTAAAATAACCCACACCGTAGAGTGCTCCACTGAACATGTCAGTCACCAGACTGCACTGACTTTTGTCCATAAGCCACGCACTACTGATGATCATTCACTTTTAGTTATCAAAATGAAATCTTTACATGTTGTCAGGAAACATTTCTTCATTGAGAGGGTGGTGGGTGCCTGGAATGCCCTTCCGGAAGAAGTGGTGAAGACTAAAACTGTGAAGGATTTCAAAGGGGCATGAGATAAACACTATGGATTCCTAAAAGGCTAGAGGATGGGAATAAAAAAAAAAAGCTAAACCGGCACGGAGTGGCAGGTACTACCCTTAAGAGAAACACAGGGGTAACCTGCATGGAGCAGCAGTGACTGCCTTGGGAAGCTTGCTGGTCAGACTGGATGGACCATTCTGTGATGATGTTGATCATCAGACTCTGCACAGACATCTTCTAAACCTCTAGCAGTTTCAAGATAAACACAAGAAAATATTTCTTTAGTCAGCGGGTCACTAAATTGTATAATTTGCTGCCACACAATATAGTCACAACAAACAGCATAGCAGGATTTAGGAAGGGTCTGGATGTGTTCCTAGAAGACAAGGACATAAACAGATATTAGAGACCAAGTGGGAGCTGGGTTGCCTCACAATTATATATCTACAGGGAGTGCTAAGATGAGCTCTGTTTTGGGTCCCTTGAGAGTTACCAATACCTCTGGGGCTACTGTCAAGAGACAGGATGCTGGGCTACTTAGATCATTGGCCCTACCTAGGTTGGCTCTTGTTATGTTCTTAAGGGTGCATTGGAAGGGAATGTGCAAGGGAGTGAACACAGTATCTGCTATGCATTTAGGCCCAGATACTTTTTATTTTTCTACAGAGTGTCTCAGATTGTGCTGAACATTGATCTTGCCCCAACCATCCTGGACATTGCTGGGCTTGAGACTCCTCCTGACATGGATGGCAAATCTGTCCTAAAACTGTTGGATATGGACAAGATAGGAAACAGGTCAGTCTTTCCCATCTTATTAATACTGTAGTTCTTTTTCTTTTTTCTTTTAGTTTTTGCAAACGCTTGCAATACAATATAATGAAAATTTGTATCTAGTACATGGAGCGCTCAAATCCAAAAATGCTCATGTTGTTTGTACCCTCGTTAATGTTGCGTAAGTGTCAAAACTAAGTACTTGAGCAGGCACAACAGAAAAATCATGATTCCATTTTTCCAATGGATCTCCTGCCTCAATCCTTTAATCAAACTTTAAAATAAAATTAGTGTTCCTCAATTTTTAAAGCTTTCTCAGAAATGGTCAGTTTGCTATTTTGTTTTAAATATTTTTTGGATCAGTTTTTCCAGGTCATTCATCAAAATGCATTATGGCATTAACGCCATAACCCATGCGTTGTTAATGCTAGTGCACATTTTTGGAAGGGGTGGGATCAGGGAAGAGTTTGGGTGGAATTTAAGAAAATGAGGGGCAATATCGCATCTTGTGATAGAATAACACATGCCATTTCTGGCCTTGGGAAAGGAGGAGGAGAGGGAGAGGGAGTGGAGTGGGGGGGTAGGGAGTAGAGAGAGGGCCTCTGGAGAGGCCCTCATAGTGTGCAACTATTTATATCTCTATAAATATCTCTATAGGAGATATAAATGTCACAGGTACCGACGGTCGGCCCCTGTGACATAGTGAGGGCAAAGGCGATCGGCGCCATTTTGAGTACTGGCATCGGACGGCCGGCGTGCAGGAGGTTGCTCCCGGACCCCCGCTGGACTTTTGGCAAGTCTTGTGGGGGTCAGGAGGCCCCCCCCAAGCTGGCCAAAAGTCCCTAGGGGTCCAATGGGGGTCCTGGAGCGACCTCCTGCACTCTGGCCGTCCGATGCCAGTATTCAAAATGGCGCCGATAGCCTTTGCCCCTATTATGTCACAGGGGCTACCGGTGCCATTGGTCAGCCCCTGTCATATGGTAAGTCTTGGGGGGTCAGGAGGGTGGGGGGTTGTAGTTAATTTTAATTTTAGCTGGGACAGGAATAGAAATCGCCGTATTAATGTATCGGGGAGCCATACGGCCGAATGCAACGTATCTGCTCCCCGACGAATCCAAATCATGAATGCAACGTATGGCGTCCCTCTGCACATCCCTATCATTTTCTCATCTCTCTCTCTCTCTCTTTCAGTAATTCCAAAATTTCCCTAAACACACCCCTTTTTCTTATCGCGGGCATTATCCATGCGTTAATGCATTTTAATGAATCCAGGGGTTGGTTTGTAACTTTGAATCTCTGTGCTTCTTTCCAAGCAGCATATCGCTCTTTAAGTCACTCCTCTCTACCATGGCAACAGCTAGATTATTTTCCTGGCTCTAGCAGGACTCTATGATGGTAACTTTAGAAAAGGCACACAGCCATGTATACACCTGTGTATGGACCTACAGCCAGATGTGCCTCAATTTTATATCATGTGTGCACATGTTCTAAAATAGCCCTGTCATGTGTATGTATGCTCCTAATTTTAAGCTTCTACGCATTCAGCAGCATAATGTCGGCTTTGAGCAGCACAAATGAGGGCATTTTACATCAGACGCATGTCCAGTCCATAACCAGTTTCACCAGTTCGTCCTTTAGTTTGTCCAGTCTACAGCTAGTTCCTCATTTTTTAGCCTGCACTTCCCCAGTCCCCTCAAGCACTAAAGAGATGGCTGGAAATTGTTTTATTCAGATTTACACCTCGTCCATAGCAGAAGTAACTTTGCGCTGCAGTATACCTGGGCACGCACATTGGTACATGCGTGTACATCTCTTGGGCACATCCCAGAATGCCTATGCCCCAACCACATTCCGCCCCTTTTTTTTCCCAATGCAAAATATTCGTGCGACGGCACTTGTGCACGTATATGAGCGGCTTATAAAATTCGGTGGACTCGCACGTGCGCTAGCTGCACGCCAGTCTTCTGATTTTGGGGCATATCTAGCTTTTAAAATTCACCTTTAAGGCTGCCTGCTCCCACCAACCTCCCAATCCCAAACTGCAGCAGCGCCAACATGCGCCTTGAGGTCATGGCTAGAGAAGGTATGTTGTAGGGACCCTACCAGAAGTCACACTCACTGCCCACCCAGGTTCTCCTGTTCAGCCGCCTGTGCTTCCAGTTTCGGAAAAGAGCTCATGCCTTGTACTAAGGAGGCAGTGCACAGAGTCAGTTTAATTTATTTGATTAATTGCATTTCTTCCGTAATATCAAGGAAATGTACAATATAAAATAAAAGGAATGACAGAATTAAAAATAAACTAAAATCAAATAGATATACATATACAGCAAAAACAATCAGCCAAGAAAACATTTTGAATTAGGAGGTCCATTATGCATCAAATGCTTTTGAGAAAGCATTTTGATGCATTTTGAGAAAGGAAAGGTTTTTAGACCGTTATTTTAGGGCCATTGTTGTCCTTCAAGAGAAGCAACATGGATACTGAGACAGAAGTGAGATGGGGCAGATGGAAGCTAGAGAGGGGTGAGAGGGAGGCTCAGAAGTGAGTTTGGGGGGGGGGGGGGGGAACAAGAGGGATGTGGGGAGTGGACCAAATGAGGAGGAGATGGAGAATAAGAGAGGATTAAATGACAATGAGGAGGAGATGGGAGCAGAAAGGGAAGATGGAGGTTAAAGGTATGATTGTGCGAATTTTAAAATATGTTTTTATTATTACAAATGGGGTGAATTTTCATAGCACACATGTAAAATTATCATATGCACACGTAAGTAGCCTGTATTTGCTTAAGGCCTGATTTTAAAAAGTATTTGCATGCTTAGTATTGGGGTTTATTCGCATAAATGCACTTTACTCAGGGTAAATGGCTTTTGAAAATTGCTATGATAGTATGTTACATTTATGTACTTAACTCCTTTGAAAATTACACTCCTGGTTCTTTAGCCTGAATTCCTCCCAGTTTACCCAGAGCTCCCACCCATTCAGTACTACACAATAGTCGTGTTTAATATTTCTTACACCAGATAATTAGCAGTAAAAATCACAAGTAAGAGGGAAAATGTTCCCTGCCTGGGAATACCCCTAGACCACCCCTTGTATACATGCATATATGTGAGCATGAACGTGAAAATAGGTGCATATTTTGGACTTTAATAAAATATGGAATATAAGAGTAGAGGCTCCTTACACACGTGTATTCTAAATTTTGTAGCTGCAGCTTTTAAGTTTTGTGTTTTTCTGTTTCCCTCATTTTATCCAAGTCTCCCTTTTCAAAATTGAATACTGGAGCAGCAGATTTACTTAGAAGTCAATATTCAGCCACAGAGTGGCTCGTTAAGTTAGCCGGGTATAGCTATCCGGATATTCAGTGGCACGGCTGCACCGCTGAATATCCCCAAATGAGGATGGCTGAGCAGTATCTTGTGGGCCGGAGCAGTATGCCTGCCGACTCCAGCCTTTTTCATGCACTAATTTTATTCACACAGCAAAACAATATTCACACTAAACTGCCTACCTTTTGCAGTACATTTCCACTCTTGTCTTCCCAGAGAGGGAGACAGGGTGCCTCTCAGTCCTAGCTAAGTTCCCCCTAAGGTCCGGCTCACACAGCTCCTACCCAACCGGGTCCTGCCCATAGAGCATTCTCCCTCTAGGGCATCTAGCCTGGTCCTGCCCAGATTTACAGGGGGAAACAAGGGGCACTCTCTCACATACTCCCTCCTGTCCCTCAGCTTGGGCCAGTTAGGCCAAGCATCCTCACTCCCCCTGGATTGTAGGGAAATGCTTCACAGCACCACTCCCTCTCGTCTGGCATCCTTCCCGTGGGCCTGGGGTTCTAGGATCAAGTTCAGCCCCTGCTACTAGGGCTACCCCAGACAGTACTGCGACCAGCATCCATAGTGCTCCTTCCTCAGTGTCCAGCCATAGTCTTTTAATTAAATACCTCTGGGGGTCTGAGTTCCAGTTCCCCCCCAGTAGGTCTTTTGTGGCTTCTCTTGGGTGCTGCTGTTGTGGTTTTTCTTCTTGCTGTCTCACAATTTGTCTTTTCCTAGAAAATCTTTGCTCTTTCCAGACTGGAGCTCTTTCACCGAGGGATCGTGGAACTGATTCTCAGCAGACATAATCTCACAACTAGCAAGCTTTTTGTCTTGTTCTAGCCTGGCTACCTCCATTGTCGGGCTTCTCTGCGAATCTTGTTCTGTGCCCACACTCTTCAGTGGCATCTCTGGTGGCTGAAGTTTCTTTTTCAGGGCCCTTTATAAATGCCTTGTGGTGTTTCCTGCAACGTTCACTTTTCATGGTGCCTTAGGATGTTGGTGTCATTCGGTGCCACTTTGCTTCTCGTGCTGCCTTCAGAGGTTCATGCCACTGTTGTTGGTGCCCTTTTTTGGGGGTGTTCTTCCCGCTCTTATTGCTTCTTTGTTCCTCTGACTGTGCCATGGAGAACTTCTGCTACTGCTGGTACCCTTTTGCCCTTTTATGGTGCCTTAGGCTATTCAGTCCACTCTTGGTGCCAATTTAACACACAGTAGTCTTGAAGCGTTGGCATGCCTTCACCCTTCTGATGATGTCTGTCCACCAGTTTTATTAGAATTGATGAGAGAACCCCAATTTTGAAACCCAAAATAGACTGCAGCGCCTCCCCCATAGACTTTAATGGTATAAAAATATATTTTTTTTCCATTTTAACCTAATGATCCGACTAGAAGTGCCCTATGAAATGAATGAACAAACCAAAATAAAAATCTTTCCTCTGCACACCCGTAATGATTATTGCATATCTATTCCATAAAGACAACTTACTGGAAGGGACAAAACATTATGGTAATTGAATGTGGATGGGTGGGAGGGATATTGTTGAAGAATACGCTGGGTTCCATGAAATTACTGATGGCTTTGAATTCCTTCACCATTTGAAATGGCACGTTTATAAAATTATAGCCTCATCATTTATTAGGAAAGAGATCTTACATTTTCTTGAGGATGAGTACTTCACCATTCAAAATAGTTGACAACTATAATTGTTATTTTGATTGTAGGTTTCGAATAAACAAGAAAACCAGATTATGGCGTGACACATTCCTTGTGGAAAGAGGGTAATTATAAAATCAACTTTACAGTTTTTTGTTCAGATTCCAGGAGATTCGACTATACGAAAGATGTCACAGAGTAGCTTTTATTGTTGTAAAACAGTATTTAGAAAGGGGTGCCTTGGTTGGGCAGATCATATTATTTTGAAATATAATCCAACTTAGTACGTGGTCAGTCCTGATTTTTCTGCCTCTTTTTTTATAAAGTGGCTAGTTTAATGGTATTTACCAAAAACTTGTGTGTTTATAAACAGAAAAATTCATTCATAGCCTAGATATTTGATAAGTTGGATTTTAACTACAATACAAAGACACACAAACTACAACCTTTACCAACACTACAAATCAAAAGATAATGAACAAAACATATATCTGGAAATCAAATTACTTCAATTACCTTATAAGTGGTATCAGAATAATTATGTGCTTTAAGATATGTCTGTCTTTTGCCCACAATGTGCTATAGGTATTCTCATCCATAAGCCTGTAAATAAAATTGTTTACACTCAAAAAGTGTAAAAATACGAAGATAGAACACTTTTTGAAAGTTAAACAATTTTATGTACAGGCTTTTGAATGAGAATGTCTCTGTCCCATTGTGGGCAGTGGGCAGCAGATTTATCTGAAAGCACCTAATTATTCTGATACCTCTTATAAGGTGATTTGAAGTAATTTGATTTCCAGATATATGTTTTACCTTTTAGCTTTTGATAAATTGGGGTTTGCCACATGCACAGTCATGGAGTATTCATTTCTTATCAGTTAGCAACAGATTTTTTTGATTAGTAGGACTCAGCATAATCATGTTTCAGAATGTGCAAAATTTAATGGGACTCTATGGAGGATTATTTGAGGAAAAGTCATGGAGAAAATGCATATAAAAATCATCTCATCTTTGAGAAATATTTATGTGAGATATATTTTCTTTTATCAGAGATCAGAAATGTTATTTTCTATAGAAGCATAGAGGTTTTCTAAAACTATCTTAAACTGTCCTCTTGAAGCCCTGAATGTAAATCAGATTTGATCAATCTTCATTTACATGCAAACACAGGTAGAGGAACCTCTTTAGCAGGAAAAATTAGACTTTTGTCTAGTCTTGTGTTAGTATATTCTTAAGCAGCATGCACATTTATTTATTTATTTATTTATTTATTTAAGAATATTTTGATACCGGTATTAGTCGAAACATCATATCGGTTTACAGCGGAACTATAGAGTGTAAATACAATAAACAGGGGATAGGGGAGGGGGGTACAAGAACCGATAGGAGTAGCATAGAAAGAGCAGTAACAAATGCAAGAGCAGCTTGAAGCAAGCTGCTTCAAGCTGTTTTTGTAACAATGTGTACATGTAGATACACATTGTTACAAAAACTGGTTCTGAAAATAGGATATTATCAGCTTTTTACTTTTCTTAAATCCCCCAAAAAATATGTGGATAAAAGCTAATGAAAGAATGAATATCAATCGAATATGTTTAAGAAATGCACTGCTGGTAAAATGAATGCATGTTTAGTTGCAGTAAACAGGGACATCTTGATGTAGAAGTTCAAACATACTGATTTCTCCAATATTCTGTTCCTTAATCAGTTAATGCAATAAAAGTCAGGATAAATCAGGGCTATTATATTTTATTTAAAAAAAAAAAAAGAAAGAAATGGTGATTAAAATGCAGTATTTTGAAGAGACTCATAAAGCAAGACACTATAAGGAATTACCTCTTCGTCGGTTTTTTACAAACGTGCTTCTTTGTTCATCCCAGTGTGTAAATTGGGCTCAAGTTGTCTCTACAAAACAGCATTTTAAACACATTAATGCAGAAATGGGGACCGTTTTAATACAGATGCAGACACTTCCTGTGCACAAGCCAATGAATGCCTTTACAATCAATAAAACATTACGAGCTGCCTCATGAGCAAAACTTTTACCTAACTTGAATTTTGAAAGTCTTTCCTTGGCCACTGCAGTTTGTACTCCACCTGTCACAATGTTGCCGTAGTGAAATTGAAGAAGAGAGAAAAATGATTAGAAACATATCCCAAGTAATTCCTAATGTTTGGTGGCTTTGTTGCTTTCTCAACGTTGACAGGAAACTGTTATCACTCCCAGCATGACTTAATACACTGAGGAAATAACCGTGGATGTCACCAGGCAACTAAAAATGTTCAGTTTTCGTGGCTCTTCATTTTGCACTGGTGTCTTAGTCTCAGGTGTATTGCCTAGAAGTAAATATAAATATATCCCCATTAATGACAGTTGTATTATGGACCAGGAATCTCACTAAAATATAAACATTCATTCAGACAAGCAATGGAATGTCTTCTTCAGGAACACGACTACTGTGTTGCCTATCTACTCCTTTACTGCAACTACTGTTGTCAAATTCTCCCAGTCAAATTTAATTTTTAATAGTTTCTTTCGAAATGGATCAAGCTGGTAAATGCTGGTAAACATAAGTGAGAGAGGCAAGGCACGGACTTGAACCAGGCATGGTGTGGACAGGCACTGTGCAGGCTTCCCCACATAAATCTGCTATAATACTGTTCTTTCAGACGTGGCCTACAATACCCCTACTGTTCCAGTCCTTTGGGGACCATCCTGAGCAGCGACTGCCAACAGAGTTTCATGACATAACCCTTATTATCTTCCCCTAGCACTTGACTTAACTTGTTGGTCTGTTCTATGTCCAGACTCCAAGGTGGAATTTCTAAAGTCTGCCCCTTCATACCTTATACAAATAAGTAATGTATCAAATACTTGTCAGGTTGAAATGCATCACAGGATACCATTGGCTCCCAACAGTGCTAAATAATGTTTTGTGATGCTGACAGATGCCCATTAAAACTAGACTGAAACCACCAGGGTCAAGGGACATGTGACCTAACCTGGCGTTTTGAGCTTAAGTCTCTCGTAGTGAAAGGCGAATGCTTCAGTTCATTGTGTTGTTTGGCTCACACATGCAGATTTATCACAGGTGAATAAATCTTGCAGTTTCACACTTTTGACTGAAACCACAGTTACTGAGTTCATATTTCTGCTTCATAAAAGTATAGGTTCTCCATAAAATGCTTTAATTTTATTCCTTTCAAAGAAAATTCCTACGGAAGAAGGAGGAAGCCAGCAAAAATACCCAACAGTCTAATCACTTACCAAAATACGAGAGGGTAAAAGAGTTATGCCAGCAAGCAAGGTACCAGACCGCCTGTGAACAACCGGGACAGGTGAGCAGCCAACGCCACGTCATGTACAGAATAGCGCACAAACAGTCATATCTGAAACAGGGAGCTCCTGGGTCTTGCAGAACTTTTTCTCCTATGTCTTTCTGAAGGAAGGTGTACATGAGGGCACTTGAACTGTACAAAGTCCTTTTCAGAAGCTCACCTGGACTGACAATGCTTCCCCTCATGCTCTTCAACCTGAAGAAGCCCTCCAGTACAACTGGAATGCTGCACTTTCCCATAGTTTACTCCCCCGTGAATGCCTGTCTAACAGATGTTCAACCACAATCTTCAAGATTCCTAGTGAATACTGACCAGGTAAACTGGCCTTCAATGAGTCGCCTTTAAAGAAGAATATGCCAATTTTCATGATTTAGGTTATCTTGAGAACCAGATCAGTTTGGGCCCTTAAGATTCTCATATCCAGCACAATCTGATCCTCCCCCCCCCCTTCCTTCCTTGTCCCACCCGCCTTCCAGCTGGACCCCAGCAATCCATCTCCCCAGCCCCCCAGTACATTCTGAACCTCCATTCCCTAGCTCTATCCCAGCAGTCCCTTCCCCCTCTACAATACAGTGCCAGCACACTGACCACCCCCCCAAGCTCAGTCCCTCCCTCACTGATCCACTGCCCCAGCCCAATCCTAGCATTCCTTTCTCCTCTGCTCAGCCTGTGTGTGTGAGCGAGAGCAAACCATGGCTCATGTATGTCTCCACATTCCAGCTGCAAAGGGGCATCCTGGGGCCAGGCCCTCTAATCTTTCCAAGTTGTTTTGGTGATATAGTCTCAGGTGAAGCAGTGAGTGTGACAGACTTACTGTTCCCCTCTCGCCCAGGCTAAGATGAGCATGGATTTAAGGCAATATCTCAGCACTTGAGCTGAAGAGCTCTGACCAGCTGCTAGTAGAATATGGACCAGCTGAGAAGCTTTGAGGAAGGCGTGCAGGGGTGCATCTCAAGCCTCTGAGTAATGTCTGCCTCTGATTTTGCAGTGTCAGATGGATGCTGTGGCCTGGGGCTTGCACTTAACCAGCTATATACTCTGCCTCCAAGGAAACAGAAGAATGAGCATATGGGCTGGTGCCACCAGCCCCCTGCTTCACTCTTCTAGCAAGCAAGTTCTGCTGTAGCCAGGACTGGCAAGTTGTGCAGGGGTAAAACATTTGTATAGTTTTGTGTGTGACCTTTAAAACACTCTATGCATGTGCGTTTACATCCACCTTTTTATTTTTTAAATGTTTTGGAAATAACTTTAATTTAGAACATTTTTAACTGAAGCTCTGATTTTATAATTATCATATTTAGGCCTGATTCCTCTTTTTCCATAGACAGAGACTGAGAGAAGAACCTTGGTGACTCAGGCCCTTAATCCTAAATTGCAGAATTTCTATGTACAAGAATAACCAAAGTTGACATAGATACATTTTCCTTCGAAATACACATTTTAGTGACTGAAAATAAATACATTAGACATAGCTGTTGAATCAGAAAAATAGCAAAAGTTTGGCAGCATTGCTTTAAAGTATATGTGCAGAAGTGAGAAGTCTATGGGCACTTTTTACCCACAAACCTTTTTTTTTTACTTTTAAAAGGGAAACATTTTCAGTTTTGAAAACTGGGTTGGAAAAAGCATGTGCACGGTCTTGCACCTGCACCAGTGAAATTACACACTTATGCCTCTGCTAGGTACATGCTAACCCGTCCCTCTTCCCCCTCCAGGAACGCCTATTTTTGTGTATGCTGGCCCTATCTGTTTACTTTTACACAGAGAGTGCAGGCAGTTTTGAAAGAGCCAATTTTTACATATAAAACACTGTTTTACCCCTGGCAATGTCTTTGAAAACTGTTTCCTGTATGACAAATGTTTCCTTAGATATGTCTATTTTTTTAAATATAAATAATAGAGTAGATGTACTAGTGAATGTGATTAGTGACGCCTATCAAAGGACTATCGTTGGCTCTGTTCAATGAGAAACTCTGTTTTCATAAAATAATTTAAGAAGGGACTCCATGCATCCCCTTCCAGCACATCATTGCTAGAATAAAAATGAAGATTATTTTTTTCCTGAATAGTTTTCTTCTTCCATATTTTAAGACCATCAGAGTAGGTTATTTACAGGTATTCTAGAGACAGCTGTTGAGACCTCCACTATCCAGTTGGTCCCTAGTTAGATCCTCAGGCTAGGAATTTTGTAGTTTGAAGACCGTCCCTGCAGGCACCTTCGCAGAGGCTTTTCTGGATTGGTCAGCAGTGTACTATAAAAGCAGGATGTGAACAAGGAGAAGTGTGGCATTTTAGTTGGAGTTTCAAGGAAGCTGTAGGTTTTTACTAGTGATCCCTATTTTGGGGCCCCATAGCCTGATACAGGGGAAGAGGGATTTTTTTTGTTTTTGGAGTGTTGAGTTGGAGGAGTAGTATGTTGGCTAGTGCCTATTTTAGGCTTCACAGCCTGATCCAAGGGAAGAGACTCTGCCTGGTGCAGGTACCCCATGGTCTGGAAGGTGATTGTCTTGGAGGAGTGAAGAAGATTTTGAAAGAAGATGAGAAGAGATGTTTGGCTTTTTTGTTAAATATTTGCTTTTTGGAATCCTGCTCCTGCCTAAGGAGGATTGTCTTCCCTGCCTTGGGAGATCAAGAAGGTACTGTGATTCTCTCCACACAACTAAGAGGGGACAGCAGTGATCTGACAGTCAACACCATAGAAGAAATTATTTTTGCAGAGTTTTGTTCCAGTTGTGTTGGGAGGTGTTTTTGCCACCAGTCGGGTTTACTAAGGATGGAGAGATTTTTCAATTTGAACACCTATTTGACATTTTCTACCACCCAAAGTCCCAGCTTTTACCATTAGAGAAAGAGATCCCAGCCCTAGTAGAAGCCCACTCTCTTGTCACTCAACAGTTTTGGGTCTTTTCCTAGTATTTGCCATCCTAAGGAACTAATAGAACTGAGAAAGAGGCACTTCTGGACTGCATTGTTGTGTGAAGATTATCTGGAGAATTTATGTTGTGAATTGGACTTTAAGTATTTTTGGTTGCAGTAAGATTTTGTTGAACACTTCACCAGAGCATCCAGTAATTTTCTTCGGTGTCAAGGGTGTCATCAAGAAAGGACATACCAATCATTTATTTATTTATTTATTTAACACTTTTATATACCGATATTAATGTAAGAAATTACATATCACTTCGGTTTACAGTATAACAATAACTAGCATGTAAGAATGCTTTTACATTTAACAAGGATAAAATAACTTGGAGCAATGGAACAGGGATCAAAGCAACAATTAAATAATAGGGTCTTTCGTGGTGCCAGAAATTAGCTGGCTAAAGATCTGAGAGCATATTGAAATAACTTAGGGTAAGGGTTAAGGAGCAAAATAGGATAGATCATCTGCAAGGTTGGGGTGCTAACCTAAGAGCTAGACTGTTGGTATGAAGGGAAATGTACTAAGAAAATCCCCTGCGTAAATGAAAGGCTTGGTCGAACAGCCAAGTTTTGAGTCTCTTTTTGAAGGTAATGTGGCATTGTTCTTGCCGGAGTTCTGGTGGAAGAGAGTTCCATTGCGCAGGGCCTGAAGTGGACAGAGCTCGTTTACTTAACGAAGTTTTAATGGGTGGTACTGTGTATCCAGAGCATTTAAGGGAAGTGAGAGACTGTGTGGGTCCCCCACCCCATGAGCCTAGGAACCCAGAGGTTTATCCTCTTCCCAACCAGAATGAGCCCTGGCATCCCAGTGGCCTGCTATGGATTGTTTCGGTGCAAACTGAGAGGAGACAGCTGGGAGTTGTGCCCCCTACATTCTGGGAAGTCCATGAAGAGGTGTTACATAAACAAGAAATTGTCCAATTTAATATATCTGTCTAGATGTCTCATTCATATTGATGTTTGATTATTAGAGTGCATAGAAAACATTTTTTGAACATACAAAGTTGCCTTACTGGGTCAGACTGATGGTCCATCAAGCCCAGTATCCTGTTTCCAACAGTGGCTAATCCAGGTTACAAGTATCTAAATATTAAATAGATTCCATGTTTCTGATGCTGGTAATAAACAGCTGGGAAAGGTGTTCCAGCACCCTGACATGCATAACTCCACATTTTTCTCAGCTGGCATGTGTACGTTACGCATACCACTCTACTACAGCTCCCCAGGGTGAGTTTTCGAGAGGTGGTGTTACAGACATATTCAGAGGTATCCATTGTAAAATTGACATCATTAAAGAATTTTTGACCTTATTAGTGATGAAAGGGAGTTGATTTTTACAATGCAGCTAGCAGAAACTGCAGTGTACAAATCAACTCCTCTTTTTAGAATTTTTATCACTTATAACCTTGTAAAATAAGTACTTTGCATTATTTTTAGAAGAGGAAATAGTTCCCGAACTTAAGTAATCTTGAATCTAAGCAATTTCTAAATGATCCTTCCCTATATCTTGCATTTTTTTAATACTCATATGAAGGAGTATATGTTAGACCCTCCTTAAAAACACAGGGCCAACCATTTAACCTGGTCTACCTTATGCCACAGACAGGAAGGGAATTCTGTTCTGAGGGCATTCTTCTAAGAAAGGGATAAGAAGTTAGGCCCAGGAAGAACACAGGCCCCAGGGAAGAGAAGAGAGCCTAGGAAAGGCTAATACTGTTCAACTGTGAGTTATATTGCTATCTTTATTTTGTGAACTGTGAAAGTAAGCAGAGATGTTTGTTTGCTTTCTTGTTATTATTAAAGAAATTTATGAGAGAACAGCCAGAGTCTAACCCAAGCCTGTTCTCCTGCTAGTTCATGACTACTCATGGTTCCACATATGTTCTCAGTTAGGGGATTTCTGCACTAAACTTGGCACAGACAGAGAACCATGCTAAAAAGAGAGAAAAAATTGATTTTTTTTTCACTTTTCCTGGGATTTCTCTGCAGAGGCAGCTGAGAGATTGAGTCAAGGCAGGCTAAGGAGGCTACCCTCCTTAGCCTGCCTTGCATAGCCCTGCAAAGAAAAAAGCTTTTGTGGCAACTAGAGCCAGTTAACTAACTGCAGGCCTCACAGAATGGCAGCAGCAGCAGCTCCAGAAATGAGTTCAAACTCTATGCGAACATTACAGCCAGCAGCTGGGAATGTTGAACCTGCAGCAGGAGGCACTGACACAGATGGCCCAAACAATCAAGCTGCCATAACACAGACAACTCCAGTGCCACCAATGTTATTTAAAATGAAGTCTGGAAGACCTCTGTGTTTTCTTAGAAAGAACTGCCTGCATGACTAGATGACAGAAGCTAACTGAACCATATACCTGCGAAATCTGCATACTGCAAAAGCCAAGTTGCCTTTCAGGCTGATAATCCACATGGGACAGCCAGCTATTTGGATGTCAAAACTGCCATCCTGGAAAGAGAAGGCTAAGCAATGGAAACATAATGGCAGCAATTTCAGATAAGTGTTCTTCAATCCAAGGAAACTCCACTGAGCCTTTTCCATCAGCTAAAAGATGCCAGATGAAAGTGGCTACAATCAGAGTTGAAGACAGGCCTTGAATTAACCAATTACATCCTCCTAGAGCAATTCCTGGATGAGCTGGATTTGCCCAAGCAAAATTGGGTATGTCAGTACCTAGGGCTCACCCTGGAGAAAGCATTGGAAGGCTGAGTTGATATAAGAATTAGTGTAGAAGCTAGAAAGATAACCTGTCCAGGCTCCCTGGTGTGGCAGTAAGTATGCAGGTCTCCAGCAATGGTCCTCAGAGCAGTCCCAGGCTTCCCAACTTATTTCAATTGTGGAAAGAAAGCTATTTGGTCAGAGGTTGTCAATACTGAGTTAGCCAAACTCTGGAAGGGGGAGAGCAATCAAACAAATAAAAGGAATGATGAACCCTTTGTAGGACATGTTGAAATCAAAACAGAGCAAATCACTCGGGCATACTCCCTTTGTGAAGCAAGAGAGCATAAGAACATAAGAAAATGCCATACTGGGTCAGACCAAGGGTCCATCAAGCCCAGCATCCTGTTTCCAACAGTGGCCAATCCAGGCCATAAGAACCTGGCAAGTACCCAAAAACTAAGTCTATTCCATGTAACCATTGCTAATGCCAGTGGCTATTCTCTAAGTGAACTTAATAGCAGGTAATGGACTTCTCCTCCAAGAACTTATCCAATCCTTTTTTAAACACAGCTATACTAACTGCACTAACCACATTCTCTGGCAACAAATTCCAGAGTTTAACTGTGCGTTGAGTAAAAAAGAACTTTCTCCGATTAGTTTTAAATGTGCCCCATGCTAACTTCATGGAGTGCCCCCTAGTCTTTCTACTATCTGAAAGAGTAAATAACCGATTCACATCTACCCGTTCTAGACCTCTCATGATTTTAAACACCTCTATCATATCCCCCCTCAGTCGTCACTTCTCCAAGCTGAAAAGTCCTAACCTCTTTAGTCTTTCCTCATAGGGGAGTTGTTCCATTCCCCTTATCATTTTGGTAACCCTTCTCTGTACCTTCTCCATCGCAATTATATCTTTTTTGAGATGCGGCGACCAGAATTGTACACAGTATTCAAGGTGCGGTCTCACCATGGAGCGATACAGAGGCATTATGACATTTTCCGTTTTATTCACCATTCTTTTTCTAATAATTCCCAACATTCTGTTTGCTTTTTTGACTGCCGCAGCACACTACACCGTCGATTTCAATGTGTTATCCACTATGACACCTAGATCTCTTTCTTGGGTTGTAGCACCTAATATCGAACCCAACATTGTGTAATTATAGCATGGGTTATTTTTCCCTATATGCATCACCTTGCACTTATCCACATTAAATTTCATCTGCCATTTGGATGCCCAATTTTCCAGTCTCACAAGGTCTTCCTGCAATTTATCACAATCTGCTTGTGATTTAACTATTCTGAACAATTTTGTGTCATCTGCAAATTTGATTCTCACTCGTCGTATTTCTTTCCAGATCATTTATAAATATATTGAACAGTAAGGGTCCCAATACAGATCCCTGAGGCACTCCACTGTCCACTCCCTTCCACTGAGAAAATTGCCTATTTAATCCTACTCTGTTTCCTGTCTTTTAGCCAGTTTGCAATAGAGATGTGAATCGTGTCCTCGATCGTCTTAACGATCGATTTTGGCTGGGAGGGGGAGGGAATCGTATTGTTGCCATTTGGGTGTTTAAAATATCGTGAAAATCGTTAAAATCGTGAGCCGGCACACTAAAACCCCCTAAAACCCACCCCCGACCCTTTAAATTAAATCCCCCACCCTCCCGAACCCCCCCCCCCCAAATGCCTTAAATTACCTGGGGGTCCAGCGGCGGTCCGGAACGGGCTCCTGCAATTGAATTGTGTTGTCTTCAGCCGGCGCCATTTTGCAAAATGGCGGCCACAAAATGGCGGCGGCCATAGACCAACACGATTCGACTGCAGGAGGTCGTTCCGGACCCCCGCTGGACTTTTGGCAAGTCTTGTGGGGGTCAGGAGGCCCCCCCAAGCTGGCCAAAAGTCCCTGGGGGTCCAGCGGGGGTCCGGGAGCGATCTCCTGCCGCGAATCGTTTTCCGTACGGAAAATGGCGCCGGCCATACGCGTATGGCCGGCGCCAGTCACTTTACCAACCAGTCTCTCTCTCATGCATGCACACACACACACAGGCTTCCCACTCCCATGCTCTCTCTCTCATAATCAGGCTTTTCACTCCCATGCTTTCTTTCACACACACACACTCCCCCCCCCCCCACCCCACAACACCAGGCTTCTTACACCCATGCTTTCTCACATACCCAGATTTCTTCACTTCCATGCCTTTTCTCTCTCTCACACACACAAATCAGTCACCTCCCTGACTAATGTCTCACACTCACATACACATCAGTCATCCCCTGAGCAGTCACTTTCATTGTCTCTCACATATACATACACATCAGTTTCTCTCAATCACACACATGCTCTCAATCACACACCAGCTGGCTAGCTGCTTCTCTCTCTTTCTCTCACTCACTTCCTCTCCCCCACCCCCAGCACAAATGGTAGCTGCTGCAGCAGCCTCCTCCTCCAGCCCCAGCAGGCCAAGAAAGAAGAATCCCACCAGCTGTGGGAAGCTCATGCTGCTGTCTCCTTTCCCGATTACCTGCTGCTTCGATTGCTTGGGGACCAATGCTGCTGCTGCCGCTGCTATTTTTCCACGCTGCACGGCTCTTTCTTCTTCCCGAGCACCGTGTATCACTTCCTGTTCTGGGTCACGGGGTGGGAGGGGGGGCAAGCACGGGAAGAAGAAAAGGCCAGCCGTAGGTGCCACTCTTCTTCTACCACTGCTGCCGTTCCCACTGGGCTTGAACGTACTGATAGCCCGGTGGCAACGGCAGCAGGGAAGGAAGAGCAGCGGGAGAGACCGGGAGCTCGCAAGACACCTGCCGGTGCTTGGCGACACACTGTGTCGCGACACACGGGTTGAGAAGCGCTGATCTAACCCACCATCTATCTTAAGAAAACATATTTTTGCCTCTTTCCTTATCACGCAGAGTATAAAAGAAGCAGGAAACTAAAGATAATAGACAATAAAAGTGAAAGGTCAGTTGGAAAGAGGAAACCAGGACTTCTGCTAGAAGACTGTCATCATAAAGTCAAAAATCAAAAGAATTATGCTGATAAATCCAGTTTTTAACTTGTTTTCGAACCCATCTGGAAATTAAATTTGTTTAACTTGTACAAAAGTAAAACTGTCAGTCCTCCTGAAGCTCAAACACTAGTCCATTGTACAGTCCTGTGCATGTGTGTCCAAAATAAAGGAGATATGTTCGTATGTATGTATGTATGTATTTATTTGTTTATTTAAACAGTCCTTGAATCCTGCAAGTCCTCAATCTATTCAGTGTGAGTCACATTACAATACACACATAAAATCACATAAACATACACACACACATTCTGGATACTGTATCTTAAGAGTCTATACAGCAAAAAGAGAGGAAAAAGGATACAAAGCCCATATATTGAAAATTCTATATAGTAAGCAACTTATATGCTAGCAGATGACAATATCATCAATGATTGCCTCAAAGTTTCACTCTGCAGCCTCTCGCCACTCAATGGGCCGCAAGCTGTAATCGGTCACTGAAGCATTTTGTTATTTGTAATCATTTATTGTCATCATGCTGCAAAGTCATTACTTTAATTGCTTTATTTTAATGTATGAAAAAAGTTATTTATTCTTTTAATTTATAAAGCTGTGATAATCCACCACTAAAGAAATCTAGAAACCTAAATCAAATTCTAATATATTTCCCACATTGAACTACCCCAAATCTAAAATCCTAATACCCAAACGTTGAAGAAACATATACTTAGCCACTTAGTATAATATGGCCCAAAACAGGGCTCATAAACTATGAAACGCAACCATCTAGTTTCATTTGAAGCTGTCCCGACATGTTTCGATTGATACACAATCTTCTTCAGGAGATCTAAACAAGATATAAATATCGAGCAAATGTTCTTCAACCCTTAAAAACAAAAATAAAATAAATATAGTTACAAACTCACAAGCAACAGAGAAGAAATTTTCATACACAAACAGCCGCACTAATCATAATGAAAAAGACTTACCCGGACAGAATAGCTGTCTCTCTCATCACATTCCAAAAATGGCGCCTCAGCGTCTATACCTAAAGCGTATACCTGTTCGCATTTAAATCAAACAAAACTACCATACGTCACCGGAAATGCTCACTCAGATGTTACAACTGACTACAATTCCCCTAATGCAAAACGCTAGAAAACAGACCAATCAATCTCACGGTTAAGGCCCCTAGGGGCCACAGTGCCAAAATGATGTATCCACTTTTGTTCCCTCCGTAATAAAAAATTGTCAAAATCACCACCTCTATTACTCGGGACTAATTTTTCAATCGCCGCAAAACGCAAAACTTCAAAGGAATGATTTAACTGCAGACAATGCTGTACTATAGGTGCCTCAGTACGCTGACGTACAATAGCGCTCTTATGCTCAATCATGCGTACTTTTAAACTGCAGCTAGTCTTCCCGATGTAAAGTAGGGGACATGGACACCAAAGTCCATAAATTACACCCTTGGATTGACAATTTGTGTAAGATTTAACTCTAAACTTACCATTGTCAAAAAACGGTAGGTGTTCACCCGAGAACGATTGACTGCAAACACTACAATGTTCACAAGGAAAATGTCCTGCAGTTTGCCTGTCATCTATACTGTCATGCAATTTTTCATCTGCAAAGTCCGAGTGTACAATGAGATCTCTAAGGTTTTTCCCACGTTTAAAAGCAAACCTGGGGACTTCATGTAATTCTGGATGTAGACTCACAACATGCCAGTACTTCTTAATGAGATTTTGAACCTTGTATATCTGGGATGAAAATGGTAGTACACAAGTAATTCGATTAGAAACCTGCTGAATATTACCAGGAAGAAAAAGTAAATCTCGATTAACCCACCTAGCACGTTTATAGGCTTTTTAAAGCAAATTTAAAGGATAGCCCCTCTGCTGGAAGTTGGATATCAAGATTTTTGCTTTCAACTTGTAATCACCAAGGTTAGAACATAAACGCCGCAATCTCAAAAATTGCCCATAGGGTAAGTTGGATTTTAGATGGTGCGGATGACAGCTATCGTACCGGAGCAACGTGTTCCTATCTGTTGGTTTTCGATAGATTGAAAAAGAAAATCCCATAGATTGTAATGAAATTACAATCTATGGGATGTAAAAGTACGCATGATTGAGCAGTTAAATCATTCCTTTGAAGTTTTGCGTTTGGCGGCGATTGAAAAATTAGTCCCGAGTAATAGAGGTGGTGATTTTGACAATTTTTTATTACGGAGGGAACAAAAGTGGATACATCATTTTGGCACTGTGGCCCCTAGGGGCCTTAACCGTGAGATTGATTGGTCTGTTTTCTAGCGTTTTGCATTAGGGGAATTGTAGTCAGTTGTAACATCTGAGTGAGCATTTCCGGTGACGTATGGTAGTTTTGTTTGATTTAAATGCGAACAGGTATACGCTTTAGGTATAGACACTGAGGCGCCATTTTTGGAATGTGATGAGAGAGACAGCTATTCTGTCCGGGTAAGTCTTTTTCATTATGATTAGTGCGGCTGTTTGTGTATGAAAATTTCTTCTCTGTTGCTTGTGAGTTTGTAACTATATTTATTTTATTTTTGTTTTTAAGGGTTGAAGAACATTTGCTCGATATTTATATCTTGTTTAGATCTCCTGAAGAAGATTGTGTATCAATCGAAACATGTCGGGACAGCGAAGATTGTGTATTAATCGAAACATGTAGGGACAGCTTCAAATGAAACTAGATGGTTGCGTTTCATAGTTTATGAGCCCTGTTTTGGGCCATATTATACTAAGTGGCTAAGTATATGTTTCTTCAACGTTTGGGTATTAGGATTTTAGATTTGGGGTAGTTCAATGTGGGAAATATATTAGAATTTGATTTAGGTTTCTAGATTTCTTTAGTGGTGGATTATCACAGCTTTATAAATTAAAAGAATAAATAACTTTTTTCATACATTAAAATAAAGCAATTAAAGTAATGACTTTGCAGCATGATGACAATAAATGATTACAAATAACAAAATGCTTCAGTGACCGATTACGGCTTGCGGCCCATTGAGTGGCGAGAGGCTGCAGAGTGAAACTTTGAGGCAATCATTGATGATATTGTCATCTGCTAGCATATAAGTTGCTTACTATATAGAATTTTCAATATATGGGATTTGTATCCTTTTTCCTCTCTTTTTGCTGTATTGATCATTAATTGGAGAGGGTTTTTGCTTCTTTGTTGTTGATTTCTTAGGAGTCTATACCAGTAAATTAAAATTCATGCTAAAATGGTTTAGCGTGAATGCTAAAATGATACTTATTGGATGATTCACTAAGCTATTATTTCGTATATCTACTAAACAAATTCTATCACAAAAAATATAACTTTGATGTGCTCCCATCTAATCGCTAAATGGCATATTGCCTCTATTTAAAATAATGTTGATATGCTAAACTGAGCAGACTCATTCCTGTTTTCCTTGTGGCTCTGCCTCCTGTATAAAAGAAAGACCACAACCATGGGGCTAGTCAGTGCTAATGAGAGGAGTGGAAGAGCAAATGAACCCCAGGTTATAGAAGAGCAGAGAGGTCAAAGAGAATACAAGACTAAAGTCTGCTTGACTTTTGTTGTTGTGTACTCCTTTTGTGCATTACCTTTCCATTGTTTGTCCTTTGTTCCAGGTCTGTGAGTAAGAGGGTGAGTGGATGTTTCTGTTCATCAGCTTTCCGGGTTAGTAAAAGTCTTGAAAGAGAGGCATGAGGCAACTGTGTGTGAATGTAGAAGTCATGCAAGAGGTAAAAATGTAGGTAGGTGTAGTGCAGAGAAGATGGAGAGGGATTGTAGTAGGGGGGTGCATTCGTTCCCTACGAATTGGGAATCCGCAACGTATAGGACCATATTCGTTGAATTCGTGGGGAAGGGAAACTTATCGCGATTCTCCAAGAATACAACAAATCTTTGACGAATTATTCGGCCGTCTAAAGGAGCGAATTCAAACAAACCCCCCACCCTCCTGACCCCGCCAAGACTTACCAAAACTCCCTGGTGGTCCAGCAGGGGTCCAGGAGCCATCTCCTGCACTCACACCCTTGGCTACCGGTATTCAAAATGGCGCCGATAGCCTTTGACCTACTATGTCACAGGAGATACCGGTGCCATTGGACAGCCCCTGTCATATGGCCATCAGTGCCATCTTGTGCTCCTACCATGTGACAGGGGCTGACCAATGGCACCGGTAGCCCCTGTGACATAGTAAGGGCAAAGGCTATCGGCGCCATTTTGATTACTGGCAGCCGACGGCCCGAGTGCAGGAGATCGCTCCCGGACCCCCGCTGGACTTTTGGCAAGTCTTGTGGGGGTCAGGAGGGTCCTCCAAGACTTGCCAAAAGTCCCTGGTGGTCCAGCGGGGGTCCGGTAGCGATCTCCTGCACTCGGGCCGTCGGCTGCCAGTAATCAAAATGGCGCCGATAGCCTTTGCCCTTACTATGTCACAGGGGCTACCGGTGCCATTGGTCAGCTCCTGTCATATGGTAGGAGCACAAGATGGTGCCAGCCATCCATTGCTCCTACCATGTGACAGGGGGTTGACCAATGGCACCGGTAGCCCCTGACATAATAAGGAGAAAGGAGATCCCTGCACAGCCCAGGTCAGGCCCATTAGATACTGAGTGGAAAAATGCAGGATAATACACTAGGGGACTGGGACAATGGGTTGTGAGAAGGGAAATGGAGGAGACATAAAGGAGGCAGGGATTTCCAAATGCACACTTCTTGTATGTGTATTTATTTATTTATTTATTTATTTGAGTTTTTTCTATACCGGCATTCGCGAAGGGAATCGCATCATGCCGGTTTACAATTAACAAGGTGTGACAACAATAAAATAATAATAGAACATTAACAAGTGCTAAAAGAAAAAATTGCAGTTACAATAAAACAGGGACATAATACAACTTGGAACAGTGGAAAAGGCGATAGTAATTTAACAGTGGAACATAAATGGGTAAACCTGCCAATTTAAAAGAGATTGTAAAATTGAGGGGTTGTCAAAATTTTTGATTATCCTGTAGGGTGATCTGAGTTAATTAAATTGATTTTAGGATCAATTGTTGTCTGGAAAGGCTTTCATAAATAAGTCTTTTTCTAAAAGTTGGAAGGCAGGGTTCCTGTCTCAGGTCTGGAGGGATGGAGTTCCACAAGGTAGGTCCTGCTGTAGAGAATGCCCTGTCTCTAAGAGTCATATGGTGAAAGGTTTTGGCAGGAGGAACCTGTAGTGAATCTCTGTAGGACTCTCTGATTGGTCTGGCGGAGGTATGTTTTTTAAATGGGATTTGGAGGTTAAGCGGAGAGAGTTGATGGAAAGCTTTGTAGATGGTGGTAATGGACTTATTTAAGATTCTATAGTGAACTGGCAGCCAATGCAAGTCTTTGAGAATCGGAGATATGTGGTCTCTTCTTCTTGTGTTTGTTAATATTCTGGCCGCAGTGTTCTGAACCATCTGAAGGGGTTTAGTGTGAGAAGACAGGAGACCCAATAGAATGGAATTGCAATAATCTAACTTAGAGAAGATTATTGATTGCAAGACTGTTCTGTAGTCATGGGAGTGGAAAAGTGGTTTAATTCTTTTTAAGACGTGCAGTTTATGAAAGCAGTCTTTAGTAGTTTGATTAACAAAAGATTTTAGATTTAGCTGATTATCAATGATGGCTCCTAAGTCTCTTACTTGTGATGTTTGAAAGCCGGTTGGTGGATTTGAGGCGAGGTTACTGTTTTCGGGAGAAATTATGAGAAGTTCGGTTTTTGAAGAATTTAGGATTAGATTTAGGCTGGATAGGAGGTTGTCAATTTTTTGAAGGCAATTTTCCCAGATTTTTATGGTTCTTGTGAGGGATTCTTTGATAGGGATGATAATCTGGACTTCATCTGCGTATAGATAGTATTTGAGGTTCAGTTTAGTTAATAGTTGACATAGGGGGAGGAGGTAAATGTTAAAGAGCGTGGGAGAAAGAGAGGAGCCCTGCGGAACTCCTAGCGTGGAAGGATAAAACTGAGATTCTTTGTTATGTATTTTGACTTTGTATCCTCTGTTTCCCAAGAATGATTTGAACCAGGCCAGTGCAGAGCCTGTTATTCCGATGTTCGCTAGTTGATTTAGGAGGAGTGAGTGGTTAACAGTATCAAAGGCGGCCGATAGGTCGAGGAGTATCAGCAGGTAGGCATGACCTTTGTCGAGGCCCATGATGATGTAATCTGTTAGGGATATGAGAAGTGATTCGGTACTTAAAGATTTTCGGAAGCCATATTGAGATGGGAGTAATATATTGTGGTCTTCGAGGTATTCTGATAGTCTGGCGTTAACTAATTTTTCCATTACCTTAGCAATGAAAGGGAGGTTGGAGATTGGGTGAAAGTTGGAAGGGTCTTTGGGATTTAAATTAGGTTTTTTTAAGAGAGGTTTGATGGAAGCAATTTTCAGGTCGTCTGGATAGATTCCTTGGGCTAAGGAACAATTGATAATGTCAGTCAGGGCATTGGAGATGGTATCTGGTATTAGCAGCAGTAGTTTGGAAGGGATATGGTCAAATGGGTGAGAGGAAGGTTTCATTCTCTTCAATACTGATTTGGTCTCTGATGTTGCAATAGGTTCGAAGGCTTGTATAGAAGAGCCTTTGCAGGGATGGAGGTATGTGCTGAATGGAGCTATGGTGTTAGGTTTCAGCTGTGATTGCAGGTTGGAAATTTTGTTACTGAAGAAGATGGCCAACTCCTCTGCTTTTTCATGCGCTTGGTTGAGAGGAATGTCTGGTGGGTTGACTTGAGTTAAATTCGAAACGTAAGTAAAAATGGCTTTTGAATCAAAGATGAGGTGATGGATTTTGTGAGCGTAGTAGTCCCTTTTTGTTTTTAATGTGGCGCTCTTGTATAGGTGGAGTGCGAGTTTGTAAGCTGAGAGGGAGGTCGGTGAAGGAGCTTTACGCCATTTACTTTCTTTTTGTCGAAGGGAGTGTTTGAGTTTTTGAAGTTCTTGGTTAAACCAGGGTTGTCTTTTGGAGGCATTGTGTTTCTGTTTTTTTGTTGCCAGTGGACAGAGTTTATTTGCTGCCGATTCTGTGATGTTGGACCAGGAGTGGAGAGCTGAGTTGGGAGTAGAGATATCTAAGAGAGGGAGTTCTAGGACAAGGTGTTCGTGTAGTTCATCGGATGAACAAAGATTTCTGTAGGTAAATTGAGGTTGAGGATTGTGTTTGATACTCGATTGTGCAAGCGAAAATGTGGTGGAGATTAATGCTTGGTCTGACCAGGGAACTGATTTGCATATGGGTGGTGCTGAGTGTAAGATGCCTGAGTTTACAAAGATGAGATCCAAAATGTGTCCTGCTCTGTGTGTGGGATTGTTGATTATCTATTTGAATCCCATGGCAGTCATGGCGTTTAGGAAAGATTTGCAGTTAGTAGAAGGCGAGGGGTCATCCACATGTAAGTTAAAATCTCCCAGTATAATGGCTGGGGACTCAAGGTTTAGGTGAGTCGCTATTAATTCTAGAATGGGAGAGGCGTCTGAGTCCAGAAGTCCCGGGGGGGCATAGACTAGAATGATTTGCAGAAGGTCAGATTTGAAGAAGCCGGCTTCAATTTTTGTAGGAGAGTAGATAGGGAATTGTGTAAGTCTCAGCTCTTTTTTGGCTACAAGGAGAATACCCCCACCCATTTTTTTTCTGTCTGGGAATAGAGAAGAAGTCGTGGGTTTCAGTTGGAAGTTGGTTAATTAGTGCGGTGTCCGTATTCTTAAGCCATGTTTCCGTTATTGCACAGAGGTCCGGATTAGAGTCCAGTAGAAGGTCATTGAGTATTAGTGGTTTTTTTGTAAGAGATTGGGCGTTGAATAAAATCAAAGAGAAAAGATCTAGGCCTAGAGTCTGTGTAAGAGGGGAAATCATGATGGGAATGAGTGATTTATAGGTAGTTGGACTGGAAATCGCTGCGGGATTTCCTATGAGAATAGACCTTTGTTGGAGAATTGGGATTGGGAGACAGATAGGCATTGAAGCTTGTAGTCACTGGATAGTTGGTTATTGGAGAGATTGAATTCGTAATTTCAGAGAAGAGGTTGATGAGGATTGATGCACAATGGATGGAAAGGTTTGATAGGTGTTTGGGGCAAGATTGGAGAGTGTTGCGGAAAGGATTGAAGAGAGTAGAAGACTATTAGGATGAGTGCTGGTGGATGGTTGGCTTAGGTGTTGAGGATTGAGCTGGTGCTGGGGGCTGCTGGAACGTTTGATGTGGATTGAATGAGTGTTGAATCCTCGAGTGCTGGAGGTAGAAGGATGAGCGTTGGATGATTGTTAGATGTGGAGGGATGAGCGCTGTATGAATGCTGGATGTGGAAGGATGAGCGTTGGATGATTGCTGGATGTGCGCTGGGTGATTGCTGGATGTGCGCTGGGTGATTGCTGGATGTGCGCTGGATGAGCACTGGATGATGATGTGCGCTGGATGATTGCTGGATGTGCGCTGGGTGATTGCTGGATGAGCGCTGGATGATGATGTGCGCTGGATGATTGCTGGATGTGCGCTGGATGATTGCTGGATGTGCGCTGGGTGATTGCTGGATGTGCGCTAGATGAGCGCTGGATGATGATGTGCGCTGGATGATTGCTGGATGTGCGCTGGATAATGTGCGCTGGATGATTGCTGGATGTGCGCTGGGTGATTGCTGGATGTGTGCTGGATGAGCGCTGGATGATGATGTGCACTGGATGATTGCTGGATGTGCGCTGGATGATGATGTGCGCTGGATGATTGCTGGATGTGCGCTGGGTGATTGCTGGATGTGCGCTGGGTGAGCGCTGGATGATGATGTGCACTGGATGATTGCTGGATGTGCGCTGGGTGATTGCTGGATGTGCGCTGGATGATGATGTGCGCTGGATGTGCGCTGGGTGATTGCTGGATGTGCGCTGGGTGAGTGCAGGTGTGTTGGATTTGGCTGGTGTGAGACTCTGCGGTGGCAAGTCTGAGTTGCGGAGGTAGGAGTTTTTGTTGGATCCTCACGATAACCTCACATAGAGGCTCACAAAGGGGCGCACTAAGGGGCAAGCCCCTTAGGTCGCGCTCCTTCGGGCGCGCGACGCCGCCGGGAGTTTCTTGAAATTTAAAGTCCACGATGGCGCCCTCTGATAGGCCGGGTGCCTGTCGGGGGCACGGCAAACACTCACCACGGGAGAAATTGTGGGTCGCTTCCTTCTTTTGATTCTTCTTCTTTTTTTTTTTTTCGAATTAATTTTGCTTCCGCCTCCACTGCACGGCTCGCTAATGGGGAAGCGGGCGGGCTCCTGCCCCGACTGGGCCTCAGGAGCCCCGGCAGAGAGGAAGAAGCGGTGAGGCTGCTACCGGGAGCAGGGGTGAGTGAAAAAGGACTCACCCCTGTAAAAAGGAGTGTAATCCTTAGAGGGGTTGTTAATCCCAAGGGCACATAAACAAATATATTTTTCTTCAGGGACTGCTCTGGCTAGCAAATTTACTCCTATGCTTGACTCTTAATGTGAAGGTATTTTGTTTATGGGATAAGCTCTCGCTTGTGGCCCGGACCATGGTGTGTTGCTACACAGTGTAAATAATGTAGATGCTTCCCATGAGGTGAGAGGCTGTGATATATCAGACAGGACCAGGATCTGGGTGTTAAACTAAAGTGTACTGATTGGTAGGGATGTGAATCGTTTTAGGACGATTAAAATTATCGTCCGATAATTTTAATATCGTCTTAAACCGTTATGGAACACAATACAATAGAGATTCTAACGATTTATCGTTATAAATCGTTAGAATCGTGAGCCGGCACACTAAAACCCCCTAAAACCCACCCCCGACCCTTTAAATTAAATCCCCCACCCTCCCGAACCCCCCCCAAATGAGTTAAATAACCTGCGGGTCCAGCGGCGGTCCGGAACGGCAGCGGTCCGGAACGGGCTCCTGCTCCTGAATCTTGTTGTCTTCAGCCGGCGCCATTTTCCAAAATGGCGCCGAAAAATGGCGGCGGCCATAGACGAACACGATTGGACGGCAGGAGGTCCTTCCGGACCCCCGCTGGACTTTTGGCAAGTCTCGTGGGGGTCAGGAGGCCCCCCACAAGCTGGCCAAAAGTTCCTGGAGGTCCAGCGGGGGTCAGGGAGCGATTTCCCGCCGCGAATCGTTTTCGTACGGAAAATGGCGCCGGCAGGAGATCGACTGCAGGAGGTCGTTCAGCGAGGCGCCGGAACCCTCGCTGAACGACCTCCTGCAGTCGATCTCCTGCCGGCGCCATTTTCCGTACGAAAACGATTCGCGGCGGGAAATCGCTCCCTGACCCCCGCTGGACCTCCAGGAACTTTTGGCCAGCTTGTGGGGGGCCTCCTGACCCCCACGAGACTTGCCAAAAGTCCAGCGGGGGTCCGGAAGGACCTCCTGCCGTCCAATCGTGTTCGTCTATGGCCGCCGCCATTTTTCGGCGCCATTTTGGAAAATGGCGCCGGCTGAAGACAACAAGATTCAGGAGCAGGAGCCCGTTCCGGACTGCTGCCGTTCCGGACCGCCGCTGGACCCGCAGGTTATTTAAGTTATTTGGGGGGGGTTCGGGAGGGTGGGGGATTTAATTTAAAGGGTCGGGGGTGGGTTTTAGGGGGTTTTAATGTGCCGGTTTTGCGATTTTTAGATTTTTAGATTTTTCACGATTTTTCACGATTTTTCACGATATTTTACCCCCCCAAACGGCAACAATACGATTCCCTCCCCCTCCCAGCCGAAATCGATCGTTAAGACGATCGAGGACACGATTCACATCCCTACTGATTGGTAATCATTAAATTGTCCATTTGTCAATAATGTTGAAGTTACATCTGACTGCTAGTGTATCTCTCTGTAGGTAGTTGTCCTTTATTCAGACCTCTGGGTAGAGCCCTATAGTGATTTTTAAGTGCACACGCTCACCCAGAGGCTATCCAGGAATCCTAATGGAGGAGTCCCCAACTTCACAGCAAAAAATCCTACCTTAAGCCATTTTCTCCTTCGCTACCCAGCCCTTCCTGGTCCCATGGGGTGGAGATCAGGTTGGGGTCTCCCGATCTGGTTCTTTCTAACTTAGTTGATATTTCTGGGGGGACTTCTCATAGGAAAAAGTCAATTGAGATCAGGCTATCTCAGCACTGCAATACCAATGGGGAGGAGGATCCAAAAATCTCCTCACACTGTTCAGATCCAAAACATACTTTTGTTTAAACTGAATTACATCTTCTGCCGTCACTGTCTCCCACAGTAGGATCCATCACTGGTGCTTATGGTTTAGGGTGGGTTCACAGGTCCTCTAGTGACAGTCCATTTACCCCAAAAGGGTATCGGCCATAAAAGTTTACCTCTCTGTAAATTAGTAGGAAAAGGACCTTCTGGCAGGGAATGAACAATGAAGTGTTTCTTCTAAATGAAACTCCATCTGGGTGAAGCTGGACGGCCTCACCAGAGTGTGGAACTTGAACATCCTTACTGTTCAAACTGATCCAAAAGTGTCCTAAAATGGCTTGGCTAAATAGGGTTGAGTCATCCAACCATAGCCCTCCAGGTGGAGAGGGACTGAGGGGGAAGGATGGCTCCTTAATAGTGTGTTCTATACAGGGGCAGTGGCATCTGGTGGCCATACTAGGAGATATAGGACATTGAGGTGGAGTCATAGGTTGGACCATGCACTACAATGACAAGGGTACAACCACGCCAATAGATGTTGTTTTTCATGCTAGAAGAATTTGGCCACAATCTGGAGCTAGTCTAATAGAATTGTAGTGTGCTTTGAGAGAGATTTTACAAGAAAAACCCTGGCAGTAAAGGAGCACACTTAGCAACCAATAGTATGGGATGTCAATAGCTCCAGAGTTTTTGTTTGGTTTTTTTTGTCCGATTTCATAAAATTTTATTGAGATATGAATCAATAACCAGTACATAGGTTTATAGCAATGAGATATAGATTAAAGCCATCATAAAACGTTCTCACCCAATGTGTTGCAAACCAGTTTAAAAATGCATAATATAACGGTCTTCATTAAATTATCATGTTTTGTATTAAAACTACTGTAGATTTATACTCTGTTTTAGAAGTACTCTTCCCCCCTTTTATTCTTTGTTCATAAACACATTTGTGAAAGTCAGTGTTTTTATTTAAAATGTTTGTGTGTGTGTGTGTTACTGATATTTGAGGTTATTTGGAAATTGTATATCCATTTTTTATTTCTGCAGAAGTGGCAATGCATTGAAGATACTTCAGGTAAACTGAGAATTCATAAGTGTAAAGGACCTACTGATATTCCCACAGTAAGAAAGAGAACACGGAGCACCAGCTCCCGAGGCTATGGTTTTAAAGATAAAGACTGTAATTGTGGTGACATGGATTACCGGACCAGCAGAACCCAGAGGAAAAACCAAAGACATATCATGAGATCTGCACATTCAAAAAGTATGTCACTGGCATTTTATTGTTGTGTTATTGAAAGATGGTGCTAGGAAGGAATTGTAAGTTTGTGTGTATGTATGTGTGTGTGTGAAATGAGTAATTTAGTTTTTTACCAGTAGGGAGTCATCTGGCTCTGAATGCTTAGTGAAATTGCATGTGGTAGATATATCCTCTGCTTGGATAATTATATATACAGTATCATCAAATAATTTTTTTCCCTATGGGTGAGGAGAAAATCTTTAATAAACCAGGTCTAAGGTTAATATATTAAAAAAATAAGTTAACGTATGCTATACTTTCTTCTGGTTGCCTGCAAATTCATGCTGCAATATATTTATCTGGTATCTAAGTCAGCAACTGCCCTGTATATAATAGTTTTACTACTATATATGCTGATATATTATCTCTTTTGTGCACCAATGTAAATTCTCCATATCAGAAAGTAGAGAGTATCCCCTGAGAGGGTACCATGGAAAAGGGAATCCCCTGAGGGATTGCAAGACAATAGAGGTTCCTGTGCAGGTATCTGCATGCGATAGTATTATTGAAAAACTATTTTAGAGCTCTGTTTGAATAAAAATTTTTATTGCTATACAACACAGACTATATAAAACTAAAATCAGCTCTTTGAATTATATTCTTATATTGGCAATTTTGATGCACTTTGATAAATAGGCCCCTAAAACTGTTAGAGTAAGCAGCATTCATATTTTAATTTAAAGCAAATTCTGTTTTTTTGCTGATCTGAGAAAATGTTGTAAGTTGATAATATGCTCCGGGATGTGGATTACACATTAGAGGATTCCAAAACATGAGTTACGTGGATAACAGGCTAGACAACTTTAAGCATTAAGCCTTGTGCTGCCAATTAGAAAAATAAGTTGGAATCTAGTGCCATCTGGTGGATTGTGGCTAGAAGTATTTCTTAGAAGAAACCACTATTGTTTGAGTCTTCCTAGTGAGGGAAAGTGTAAACTTACAGGTCCCTACTTTGTAAGAGTTATAAGTTCTGAATTCATTTTGATGTTCTTAAGCTTATGTACTGTTTTTGTTTTGGAATAATAGTAATGTAGTAATCTTTTTAAGGTTCTCTATTATAAACATGCTCAGCTACTGAATTACCCTCTCCTCCTCTGCGACAGCATTTCTATATAATGCTCAAATCCTGGAGAAGCTTTATAGAGAGGGAGAAGCAAACTTCTTTCCATTAACTCTTATATTACCTTAGTATGTGATGCCAATCGCTAAGCCGTTTTCTTCTCTTTAAATTAAACCAGGTTTCTCATTGTTGGTGTTCAGATGAATGTAGTTCTCAATCTCTGCCCAAAGGCTAAGAAGGAAACTATCCTCAGTCCATGACTCAAACCTTCTGTTTGACCTTAGCCAAAAAAGGCCAAGAAGACACAATCTGTTCCTAGACCACACAAAGATTTAGCTTAGGGACTCGACAGGATACACAACGAATTGAACCTTGATTTAACATGAAGGGGAGCAGCCTTAGTCTAACATCAGATTAAATAGCAATATCTTTAATGGGAGCTTTCAAGAATAGAATGAACATACTAAGGGCAATATTGAGAAAACATAGAATGTATAACTTATTCAGCAAAATTTAGCCAGGTACGTTATGCTGGATATTCAGAAGGATGAATGTCCCCCTGAACATCCCCAATTAAAGTTATCTGGCTACCTTCAGCCAGATAACCCTGCCAGTCAAGTGGCCATGCTGAGCGTAAAGAGAAAAAATACCTCACGGGCCAAAAAAGTACCTAGCAGCCCAAAAAACAATCCAAACTATGGCTCCTGCCGGACAAAGCCTCTCCTCTCCCCTCCCCCCTTCTCTTAAATTCTTCTAAAACAGCAAGGGGTCTGGGGCTGAGAACAATGAGCCCTCCTCTGCCTCCCTTCCTGTTCACCCCCCCTCCCCCATTCTACCCCAAGCCCTCCCATCCTCCTGGTTTCCCTCTTCAGTCAGGATTGCACTATGCTGCTAGTGCATTCCCAGCCAGCAGTTTCTCCATTACTGTGACATAGCAATGGCGAAGGTGCCAGCTGGGTTCTCAGTAGCAGTAGTTTTGATCTTTAAATTAATATTGAACTTTGGGTATATTCCCCTTACAGGGGGGAGGGGGGGGATATATACAAATTAACCAGGGTGAAAAAGTAAATAAATGTTTTAAAGAGCTATGGAAAATGTTATCACATAAATGAGGCAGTACTCTACCTATCTCTCTCTATTGGAGTATGGTCATAAAATCAGTATAAAATGTAATTTAATGGAGGTAATCCCAAGATGGTTGCACGCTAGACTACTGCTGCTCACACTCCCACAGATTTCCTCCAGTTTCTTTTTTCTTTTTGGCTTTTGAATTTTTTTATGTGCCATAAAAAGAAGGCAAAGGTGCAGGTCTGTCCACCTGGAAACATACCAATAGCAACATCAGGTCTGATGGGTTTGTTCCAGGCAGCAGTGTGGATGCAGATATCAACTCCCTGTCCCCCTGAGGCAATTTCACCTATAAACTCCTTAGCAAGTTTGGGTGAGGGTAGGGGGTGTATCACTCCCCAGCAACCTTCACTGTGCAGCTCGGGGGGGGGCCTTGGACGTCGCGGCTCAGTCTGTTCTCGCTGGCCTCAGGGTAGTGGGTAGAGAAGTACAGCTCAATGCTGGCTCAGGACATTTGGAGGAACAGCGCTTTGCTGGAATTCAAGATCTGGAGCTCAATGCAAGTACTGCTGTATGGAGGACTGAGGATCCAAGGGGAATTTGGGTCTGTATTCCCTCCTATTAATGAATTTTCTGAGTTGGAGAGGCTGCCAGTGATAACATTGAATGAACTGTGGAAGATTATATCCAATATAGAGAAACAGCTCTCTGGTCAGGTCCCTCAACTTGAAAGGTAGCTACAGGATCTTGAGAGTAAAAGAGATGGTTTTGAGAACCAATTTAAAGATTATGGGGCTCAAATTGATAAAGCAGAGTTAAACTGGAAAAAGCTGGAAGATTCTAGAACTATCATTATGAAGGATAATGTTGCTTTTCATAGAAAGTTGGAGAGCCTGAAGAACATAGTTTGGAAGTAGACGTTAATTTTCCTAAAGTTCATTCCATTACCAAAATACTTATTTTCCATTGATATATGAATGAATGTTTTGTCAATTTCCCCGTCCAAATAGGAAGGCTGAACCCCCAGCTAAGGAATAAGGTGTGTCTGGAATTTCATCGATCAGTTTGGATATTTCTGCATTAATTAACATGGATAGTCAAGTGTTTATCTCGCTCAACTTTGATAGTGAACTTCACTTTGGAATCAGCAGTGGCATTTGTTTTTAAGCTGTTCTTTAGACATAGGGATGTTTTGTTTTATAACTCTGTTTAGGGTCTTTCCTGCTGTATCCAGAGAGACTGAAAATTAGACAGGCTTTTTTGTTGTATAGACCTAAAGTTTTGGAGATTGGTGCTTTCTTTTATTTGAAATACCCATGTAAATGTCTTATTAATTATCAGGTTGTTGTTTTTTTAAATACTTCCAACTTGCCATAATCTTGTGCAACAGGAGACCATCCACTAGCTCCATGGTCCCTTGATTAAGTGATGCTTTATATATTTGCTTGCATTTTGGACTGTGGTAATGTTATGGGTTTTTTAAAAATATTTTCCTTACTTCCTCATTTTTGGGGAGGAATTTGGTGTACAGATTCCCTCTCTTCTTGGTGGACTGGAGGCATTATTTAACTATTGTATTTTAGCTAATAATTGCTGTTTCTGATATGATATTGTCCTGGTTATTTTCCTAATCAAGACTATTTATTGTAATTTATTTAAAATCTCACTAAATATAAAATGAAATTTAAAAAAAATTAATTTAAAAATATATATTCTACCTTTTCAAGCAGTCACAGGTGCAAAGTGGATTGCAACAACATAAACAAATTACACACATTTCATCACTAGAACATTATAACAAAGTTCAGTAATATCCACAAATTAAAAATATAACAAAACATAACATCATACTTACATCACTAATGACTCGGGAAGCAATAAACAATATAAAATATAGTCATAAAAATGTTGAAATCACTATCATGCATAATTCCATGCAATAAATCAGTTAAATCAAGTTTTAAGCATAGGCCAAAAAAATCAGTTTCTTTTAACTCATTTGGGAACATATTCCAGCAAGCGGAGGCAAATCCTGTAAAGGCCCTTGCCCTAGTAACAAATTGACTAGATCACAGATTGATAAATAGCAATTTTTTTCTTCATGTGATGGGCCTAAGTTATAAAGAGGACAAAAACAAGTAACAGCATTTTAAATATTATCAAAAAACCTAATGGGGAGCCTATGCAAAGAAACCAAGAAAAGTGGCTCTGTCTCATCTAGGGCTACCAGTCAGAACTCCAGCTGCTGCATTCTGAACCATTTGAAGTCTTGTCGCTGTCTTTTCAGGCTGCCCAGCATCATCTGAATTGCATTGATCTAAATTACTTAAAACCACTGCTACATTAATTGGTGACAATCACCTAGTCTCAGAAAAGGCTTAACTTGCTTTACAAGAGAGAGCGGTGATGAGCGGAGTGCCGCAAGGGTCGGTGTTGGGACCGGTCCTATTCAATATCTTTGTGAGTGACATCGCGATGGGATAGGAGGTAAGGGTTGTCTATTTCCAGATGATACTAAGATCTGCAACAGAGTGGACACGCCGGAAGGAATGGAGAGGATGAGATGGGATTTAAGGAAGCTGGAAGACTGGTCGAAGATATAGCAGCTGAGATTCAATGCCAAGTGCAAAGTCATGCATATGGGGTGTGGAAATCCGAAAGAAATGTATTCGATGGGGGGCGAATGGCTGATGTGCACGGAGCAGGAAAGAGACCTTGGGGTGATGGTGTCTAACGATCTGAAGTCTGCGAAACCATGTGTCAAGGCAATAGCTAAAGCCAGAAGAATGCTTGGCTGCATAGAGAGAGGAATATCGAGTAAGAAAAGGGAAGTGATTATCCCCTTGTACAGGTCCTTGGTGAGGCCTCACCTGGAGTACTGTGCTCAGTTCTGGAGACTGTATCTCCGAAGGGACAGAGACAGGATGTAGGCGGTCCAGAGAAAGGCAACCAAAAAGATGGAAGGTCTTCATCGAATGACTTATGAGGAGAGATTGAAGAATCTAAATATGTATACCCTGAAGGAAAGGAGGAGAAGGGGTGATATGATACAGACTTTCAGATACTTGAAAGGTTTTAATGATCCAAAGTCAACGACAAACCTTTTCCATTGGAAAAAAATCAGCAGAACCAGGGGTCATGATTTAAAACTCCAGGGAGGAAGACTCAGAACCTATGTCAGAAAGTATTTCTTCACGGAGAGGGTGGTAGATGTCTGAAACACCCTTCCAGAGGAAGTGATGAAGACCAAAACTGTGAAGGATTTCAAAGGGGCGTGGGATAAACACTGTGGATCCATAAAGTCTAGAGGATGTGAATGAAGAGAAGAGGCATGGGGGTGGCTTGTGGGGATGACAGCTACTACTTGATGATTAATACCCTTATTCAATAAACATACACACGGTTAATGCGACTCCAACATTGCTCTATGCTTCAACGGCAAGAGGAAATGTGGAAAAAAGGATTTACGGCGGCGGTTATTACCCCAAAACAAATAAGCCTGATACTTCACTTTCAATGCATATCCAGCATAGCTCTCTGCTTCAGTGGCAGGGGGGAATGCAGATTAGAGGATTTACATTCAACAACCAACAAGGACTGAATTGCATAGTCTGGGTAAACAAATAAGCGTGAGAGTAGCTTGCTTATTGCGGCGGTTACTTCCCCTAACCAATTAAGCTTGATATTTCACTTTGATGCAGCTCCAGCACTGCTCTCTTCATCAATGGCAGGGGTGGAAGGTAATTGGAACCAAAAAGTTACCAATAAGGGCAAAGAGTAACAGATAAGTATGAGAAAAAAAAATAAGTGTGAAAGCTTGCTGGGCAGATTGGATAGGCAGTTTGGTCTTCTTCTGCCGTCATTTATGTTTCTATGTTTCTAAATCTCAAGTGGCCAAAGGCTTTCCGAGAAACTGTACCCACCTGAGACTCCCGCAAAATCCCTAAACGTTTGGCTTCTGATTGAAGTGTAAAGAGTATTTTCATATGAAAGAGGTTGAACCCTTTTACAGTAGGGGACAAGAATCTACCCACAGAATTGTTAGCATTTCATTTTAGCTTGTTTCTATCTTTCCACTCAGTAGGGTTGCCAACTGGCTCCAGATTTTCAGGACAGGTTGATCCTGTCCTGGTTTTACTCCACTGCATGCAGGTACTTATAGTCTTGCTTTTCTTAGGAAATGCAATAGAGAAAGGAGAATAAGTCCCAGCATGCAATGGGATAAAACTAAGGCTCGGTGAACCTGTCCTGAAAATCTGGCGCAGTTGGCAACCCTACCACTCAGTGACCACTAGCGTCCTGAGCTCTCCCCCAGACCGAGATTCCTGCTGGGTCACACTTGAGATCCTTTTGAAGTGAGATGTCCGCTGTACCTCATAAAGTGGGAGAAACAGAAACTAGACCGCCATTCAATTTGACAATAGGGATCATAACTATTTGGGAATTTGAGGGTTACATGGAGAAAACTGGGAGAGGAAAATTTGTATCTCTTGTGTTTAAATATATCCATTTCATTTACTTGTCGTTTCCTTTTGAGGTCAACATTAGCACTGCTTAGAATAAGCTGGCCATCACAAACTTGTACACTTCATCCAACTCCATTCTGAAATGTAGGTTAAAAAGCACTCAGAATTTATGGGTAACCCTTGACACCTGATAATTTTCGTGTCATCATTTTATTTTGTCTATCACAGCAAATGATCTTGCCGTACATTTTGATTTTTGCTTTTGTAGATTTCAAGCCCCGATTTGTTCACACTCGCCAAGCTCGGTCACTGGCTGTTGAATTTGAAGGAGAGATCTATGATATAAACTTGGAGGATAAAGAACTGCAGGTTTTACAGCCAAGAAGTATTTCTAGGAGTCAATATGATTTTGATGATGAAGAGGAGACTGAAGATGATGATGATGATGATGCTCTTAGAGATGAGGATGAGGAAGAAATGCTGGCTGATGATACCAATGCAGTAAGCCAGTCTGACTCCGTTAAAGTAACTCATAAGTAAGAACATATGTTCATACTGATTTTCTTGAAATACTTTTTTCTGTTTTCTTACATTCAAAACTATTTACTCTAGCCCAAATGGGGAAAAATACATCCTGAAAAAGAAAGTAAAACTGGTTTTAGCGTCTGCTTTATTTTGTTTTTGGGACAAGTGAACTTCTGTTATAAACAAAGCCAGAAAGCCAAGTATTAAATCAGTTTTTATCACAGACTTTCAAGAAAAGGGAAAATCCAGAGATAAACCTGTGAACTGATTCTTAAGTGATCAGACAGTTAAGAACAGTTCTGTGTTTCAAAGTATTTTATATTTGTAGCATAACTTTAGTACCAAGGTACTGCTGCAAGTCTAGAATACTTTGAGATAGGACTAACAATGTACACAGTTGGACTGTCTCAAATTATCCTTTTTAGCTTGAAGTTAGTTGGGGATCAGTGTGACAGAGGTGACACCTGTAGTGACTTATTCTCTTTCCCAAGTTATATGAGGCAGTAGAGATGGCCAAAGAAGTGTTCCAGTAGACAGCTGTCAGGATTCAGTGCATCTCTGCTTTGATTTCAAATGGCCACAACTTGTTGGTCTACAAGTTATAAACAAGAGACATCCAGGATTACACAACATGTTGTGGCCATTTGAAATCAAAGTAGAGATGCAGAAATAAAATCCTGACCCCTGCTGGCATTTTAAATAAGTTGATTTATTTGCTGGTTTTATTCTCCAGTACAGGGATTTTTATAAACTGGCTCCAACGGAGGGACACTGCCCCCCCACACAGAGATGTTCCTCTGGCATCCATAGGACACCAAAATGTAAAAACAGTTCAGTCACTCTAGTAGCAAACTCAGGAGTCTTCCCTATTGTCTTCAGTCTCTCATCCTACAGTATGCTTAAAAAGGTTGTTAGTGCCAAGACAGGTAGCATTCCACTCATTAGAAATGCGCATCTTCAAAATGCTAACACAGCTGAGGGACAAAGCCCAACAACTGGTCTACCACTAACAAAGAGGCCAATGTACTAACAAGCTCCCACCTACCCCACAATCTTTTTTTTATATATGTAGATTGTTTATCCCATTATTAATTCTGATTTTATAATTGACTAATCTTAATCCTAGTGCTGGTCATTGACAAATTAACATAAAACACACCCAATAAATGGGTAAACATGCCCATTCCTTAAACACTTAAAAACCATAACAGCACAACAAATTAAGATGGAGACGGACGTCGAGCAATGAGATGAGGACTATTCAATGTTTTGCACAAATTGCCACATATTAGCTACTTGGTGAGAGATTGCATATGTGCACTCGGTGCAAAGAGCTCCTGGCTTTGGGGGAGTCCGTTTTCTGAAGGCTGGACAGAGGCAAACAGAAAGGTACATAGAGGAGACCTTCAGGAACGTAGCCATATTTGTTAGGGGTGAGCATTCGTTTTCGCCGTATTGGCGATCCGCAACGTATATTACACTATTCGTAGTATTCGTGGGGAAGCGAAACGTAACGTGATTCCCCACGAATACACGAATCTTCCCCCGAATTATACAGCCACCTAAATAAAAATTTAAACAAACCCACCACCCTCCTGAACCCCCCCAAGACTTACCAAAACTCCCTGGTGGTCCAGCGGGGGGTCCGGGAACCATCCCCTGCACTCACACCCTCGGTGCCAGTTTCATCATGGCACCGATAGCCTTTGTCACAGTGGCTACCGGTGCCATTGGTCAGCCCCTGTCACATGGTAGGAGCACAAGATGGCGCCGATGGCCATGTGACAGGGGCTGACCAATGGCACCGGTAGCCCCTGTGACAAAGGCTATCGGCGCCATGATGAAACCGGCACCAAGGGTGTGAGTGCAGGCGATGGTTCCCGGACCCCCCGCTGGACCACCAGGGAGTTTTGGTAAGTCTTTGGGGGATCAGGAGGGTGGGGGGTTGTAGTTAATTTGAATTTTAGCAGGCACATGAATAGAAATCGCCGTATTAACGCATCGGGGTGCCATACGACCGAATGCAACGTATCTGCTCCCCGACGAATCAGAATCACGAATGCAACATATGGCGTCCCTCTGCACATCCCTAATATTTGTTTATTCAATTTATGTTCTGCTTTTTCAGGGACTTCAAAGCGGATTATGTTCAGGTACTGTAGGCATTTCCCTATCCCTAGAAGGCTTACAATATATTAGGGATTAATTTACTAAGGCTTTTCTCCCATTCTATGTCTATAGGAAAAATGTTTAATAAAAGAGGCCCTTTATATGTGAGGCAATGAAGGAAGAAGGGACTTGCCCAAGGTCACAAGGAGCAGCAGTGGGATTTGAACCCTAGTTTCTCTGACTTGCAGCCAATTGTTCTAACCACCAGGCTACTCCTCCACTTTGAAAGTTCCTGACCAGTGTGACAGCCCATGTGCTGCTTTGGAAAAGCAAGGTCACCTGGAAGGAGATCATCACCTTGGTGTGGCAAGAAGAATGTAGATAGCTGGGTGGCTGGTAGAAATGAGGTTGGCTTAGTAAATCACCTACTTGGTGCAAAGATAGTGCATCTAATGCATCACTTAGCAACAGGGCCAGTGCAAGGGTATTGGGTGCCCTAGGCGACCCTTGCGCTGCCGCGCCCCCCCCCCCCCCCCCCCCCCGACCTGTTTTTGTGCCGAATGTGTGCTTCTCAGGGCACCGAGTCATAAGGGGCGCCTAAGAGCAGCCACGTGGTGCTGCAAGCGAAGTCCATCCCGCAAGCAGCCCTGAGAAGCACACAATCTCTATTTCTCTTTGCCGCGAGCGGGATAGGCCCTGCTTGCGGCACCACGTGGCTGCACTTCTGCACCCCCTACAGCTCGGCACCCTAGGCGACCACAGAAGTTTGCCTAATGGACGCGCCAGCCCTGCTTAGCAAGGATTTTAGAGAGTGCTGGGAAGGAGCCAGCTGTCATGTTACATGTGATTACCACCAACATTTTGTTTTAAGTCTATTTTGTTGAATTTTGTTATTTTATGTTAAAGATCTGCTTTTGTGTTTTATTTATGCGATTTATATTTAATGTTGTATGTAATGTTCTCACCGCGAGCCCTTGTGGAAGGGTAGTTATAATTGTGAGAGATAAATAATTAAACATAAGAAGGTATAGGAAGGAGGTTCTGGATGTAAAATTTAGAATTTTAGGTAGGAAACTGAAGTCCAGAACCTCCAGAGTTACATTCCCAGAAATGCTCCCCCGTCTCATATGCAGGACCCCAGAGCCAGGCTAAGCTCCAAAATCTCACTGTATGAATGAGACAACAGTACAGGAAAGAGAGTTTTAGATGTGGTGGGACCTGGGGAACGTTCTGGGGAAAGGTGGGCCTATCCCAAAGGGATGGGTTCCACCTTAACCACGGTGGAACCCAACTCATGTTGCTAATGATTTTGGAGCTCAGCCTGTTTAAAAAAAAAGTGATAGAGCAGTTTTAAACCAGACCATGGAGGAAAGTAGAGAGTTGCTCAGAAGTGATGGTTTGGAGGAAGGATCTTCCAAGGATATTTGCAGAACAGGGAAGTTAAACTACTCCAACAGTGAGTGTTTAAGACTGAGTAGCCCAGAGGGATTTAAATAAAGAGCAAACATATGCTCATAACTCTAAACTGCCAGTATCATCTGCTAATATGCAAGCTATGAATGCAAATGCAATGAGAAATTCAATTAAAAAGCATATTTTAAAATGTCTATATGCAAATGCAAGAAGTCTGAAAAGTAAGACTTGTGAGTTAGACTGTATGGTATTGTATGAGAATATAGACATAATAGGCATCTCAGAGGCGAGGTGGAAGTAAGATAACCAATGGGTCAGTTTGATACTAGGGTTTAAATTGTCTCAACATGACAGGGCAGAATTGATGGCATAGAATCAAGCAAAATAAAAGTCTTACAGGAAACCAAATTCACTGTGGAATCCTTATGGATATAAATTCCATGTATGATGGGTAAGAGTATAGCCCTGGGGGGATGTGAACACAACCCTGTGCTTAGGACTCCTTGAATATATGACTGTTTATCCTGCTTGTTCATATATAAAAAAACAGATTTGCTTACCTGTAACTGATGTTCTCCACCTTCCCATAGAGTTCGATCACCTCTGTTCTTTCCATAAGTTATCTTAGCTGAGTGCTGTTGGGTGTAGGGCTATTGCCCATGTGATAAACATTTTAGACTATTCCAGCCAATAGCTTATCACCCTCCATACTTGTTACCATGTGGTGATGTCACCCACTGTTAATCCTACTGTCCACAGAGAACACCAGTTATAGGCAAAACTTCGAGAAAGTCATCATGGGTCTAGATCCAAACCTCTCATGTCTTATCTTCAATCTCTTTTCTGCATATTTTATCATGTTTTATACTTTTATAGATGCTATATTCTTGCAAATGACACAGTACACTGTGAAAGAGAACTATACCAGTCATCCAGAGCTTGGAAGGACCACAAGGTTTACATTGATAAAGAGGTTAGTTGACATTGCAAGACTCGATTCCCAATGAAGATGCTGGGCCATTTTAAATCAAATGTTATATTTAAATATCATTAATATAATTACAGATTGAAGCTCTCCAAGACAGAATTAAGAATTTAAGGGAAGTGAGAGGACACCTAAAGAGAAGAAAGCCTGATGAATGTGACTGCAGTAAGCAAGGGTAACTACTTGTTTTGATCATTATTATTCATATAGTATTTACAAGGTCATTATCTCACAAGGGTTTCAAAGTATAGTTGCACAAGTTTGTTATGCAGTTAGCCTGAAATCTTTATAATGAATTTTTATTGTTGTGGATGCAAAAAAGAAAGGAGCTCTCTTGCATAGTAGGTAATATGTCTTCTTTTTTTTATTTATTTATGCAGTTTTACAATAATTTCAAGATAAACTTGAACGGAAAATTTAGAGAGTATCACACACAAAATTATATGAAACATTATGTTTACAATCAGGTCCTGGTAATACGTCTGTTCTTTGTCCACTTACTGTGCAGGTGTGTGCAGTGAACAATTCTTTTAGCAGTGTATGAGAACAGGAATGAAAAGAACATTTATGTCTGCAGAAATTCTGAGTAATTCAAATTATGGTTCATTGGAAAAAGGAGGATCCAAAATCAGTATGATGTTTAGTGGACAAGTTATCCGGCTACAGTTAGCCGATAACTTGTCCCAAATATTCAGCGGGATAAACGTCTCGCTGAATATACTTGATTAAAGTTATTCGACTAACCATAGCTGGATAACTTTAAACATAACTGGATATTCTTTTGAATATTGCTGGTTATGTATAACATTATTTAGCTATGGTTGGCCGTATAAATTTAGACTTAACCGGATATATTAAAAAAAGAATATATACGGTTAAGTTACTTTCCATTAAAAAAAAAAAGTGGTCTGTCTTCCACCTCCCTCATACCCACATTGCCAAGGCCTTATGGGACCAAACTAGTCACCCCCCGAAAACGGGCCATTTCATCCAGAAAAGAAATTTTCACAGGCGGGAGTCCCCTCTCCCCCACCCCCTGCTCCGATTTCCCCTTAGGGTGCCAGAATGTCAAAATGGCGACCTCTGGATCCCTGCCCCAATGCCCACCCCCAACCCTTTCCCTTCTCCCACCACCACATACCTTTTTTCCAAGGTTCTCGCCAGGATTGCGGTAGCCTCCTACCATGATCCTGGCCCGGCTCTTCTGGGGATGGCGATCCTGGCCTGGCTCTTCTGAGGACACCTCTACGTTGTGAGGTTCCTATGATAGAGGCGTACGAGATCCTAGTGAGAACCTTGAAAAAAATTACAGGGAAGTGTGGGGGGGGGGGGCATGGGGGAAAGGGTCGGGGTGAGGATTGGGGGAGATCCAGAGGCCACAATTTTGACATTTTGGCACTAAAAGGGGAAATCAGAGCAGGGGGATGGGGGAGGGAGGACTCCCAGCCACGAAAATGTATTTACTGGATGAAATGGTCCATCTTCATGGGAGTGGCTAGTTCGACCCCATAGGGCCTTGGCAACGCGGGTAGAAGGGAGGCGGAGGACAGGCTGCAATTTTTTTTTTTTTTTTTTTTAAATGGAAAGTAGGATATATTATTTTTTTGAATATATTCTGTTAAGTCTAAAGTTATATGGCCACATGAAGCTGGATAACTTTAGATCTGCTTCCAAGCAGGTGTAAAGTTATGCAGCTAATTTACAGGGTCACTTATAATTTCATGTTAGGGCCTTAAGAAGAGTTGATTTGTACAATGTACTGTCTACCTAGCTTGATGCACTCTCTTCCTAGCTGCAATCAAGCTAGGTAGAGAGTACATTGTACAAATCAACTTCTCTTTACCTTTCAGGACTTCAAATGACAGAAAATCTTCACTGATGGCACCTTTGTCTGACTGTGTATGGAAAGCTGCCCCCCAAAACCTACCCCACTGCCTAAACCTCACCTCAAGGTAATAGTGCCCCCTCTTACAGTGGTATAAATAGAAGAGTGACATATTGGTCCCTATAGAGATATTCTCTCTCTCTCTCTCTCTCACTCAGGGGCCATTTCAATAGAGTGCGCTCAGCCGAGCACACTGCATAACCCGCAATTGGACACGGGTTGTATAGGCACTAATTAATCCCCTTATACAATAAGGGGATTTGCGCCTCTACAACACATGTCCAACATGGAGTGAATCTAATTGCGCTCATCACATGCAAATGCATGGAATTGAGGCTATTAGGCAGTCACTCCCGATGCAAAAAAAAAAAAATGTGCGTCTGGCTGAGCGCCGTTAAAACTAGTACAGAAAAGCAGAAAAAACTGCTTTTCTGTACTGCCTCCTACTTAATATAGTTGCGATATTAAGTAGGAGGAAAAACAAAACTAAATAAAGTTAAAAAAAAAAAAATCCCACCAGCAGTCGGGTGCAGGAAACGGACAATCGACTGACAAGCGTCTGTTTCCTGAAGCCCTTGGCTGTGTGTGGCTGTGCGGCGTTTAGGAAAACCAGCGGACGGCCGACACCGATCGGGTTCTCGTTAGCAAGGAGGAGCTAGGGGCGCGCAAGCAACCCTAGTGCCTCCTTGCTAACGCGACCCCCTAATTTAAATATTGCATGACGCCCCCAAGGGGGGCGCCTGGGGGTGCATTACAGCGCTTGCTTTCTGCGCATATTTATTGCATTGGCCCCTCAGTGTGGTAGCAGAGAAAATAATCTAATCACACCCCCTTTTTATCACGGGTACTGTTTCCGCTGTATTTATAGCATTTTGATGAATCAAGGGCGTAGCCAGATATATCCGATATTCGGCTAAGTTAGCCAGATAAAGGGGCCCTTCCCTGGAATGCCCCCAAAATGCTCCTTTTATATCCGGCTGTATTTTAGCTGGATAAGAAGTTCAATATGCCGTTTAAGCCATGTAGACGGATATCTTGTGAGTTATCCGTCTAAATGGCTTTTGAATATCTACCCCATAACGTTTTGTGCTGTTTTTCAGTGTTCTAAAGAGATTCCATAGAAAAAGAAACTGTGTAGCAAATAATCTAACATTTGTCATTCTGTTCAATATTGAATCTGCCTTAACCTGCCCCAGGAGCTGCAGAGCATGATCTGTCCCAGACCTTGTTTAGTAACCTCCTGGCCTCTGTAACGTATTTTGCTTTTATGGGAGCCATGAGATCCCTTTTCAGTTGCTGTGCAGCTCGGCTAGTTATAGTCGGATAAATATATCTGGCTAGCAGGCAGGGTATATTCAACACCCGCATATCTTAACTTTTCAGGTATCCATCTAAGTGGCTTTTGAATATTGACCTCCATATGTTTAGTAAAAATGCTGAAGGATAATCTTGGATTTTTCCTTGCATTTTCTGAAGAGAAGCAAGTATTTCCAGGCCTTATAACTGGACCCACAAATCTTTCTTTCCCCAACTACTACCCTATTCTGTGCCCAGCTCCTCCTTCCCGTTTTTGATGTTCTCTTTAAAGAACATACAGAGAAATAGTGACAAGGGTCATATGGCTGGGGTGGCCTGAGCAACAGAAACTGCACAGGGAAATGTTGTCCTATTTATGCAGGGATTCTTGCATACTTTTCCTGTGAGACAATGTTTTTATATAATATGCAAATTATATACAAACCCCTTATTTAAATATGCCATTTATAAAGTAAGCTGCCAATTTAGAATAATACAGCATACCAATATTACTGTAACTTAGGCCACTAGTGCAAGGGGCTTGGGATACAAGGGTGCAAATAGATTTTAACTCTTATTAGAAAGAAAAATGTTGCCAGACCATCAACACAAAAACCTGAGGATCCCTATAGCAGCTAGCTACCTATAGCACTAATTGCAAGTCATTATATACACACAAAAATCAAATTCTGCTGTCAGTTTAGTAACAAAACAAACTCCCTCCAATGCCATGCACATTGAAATGTAAAAGAAATCCTTGCAAAAAATCACTTGCAACCTATACAGCACCCCCCCCCCCCACCCCCCAGAATTCAAACAGTAACAATCTTACCCATGAAAAGGTAATGATAGAATCCCAATGAGGGATGTGCAGGCCAAATAATTTAGGGTTTTTTAAAAAAAAATTGGGGGTGGGGGGGGGGGAGTATGTTTTATTTATTGATTTCAGATCAGTTCATTTCCTGAACCAAAAACAACACAAAAGGAAAAAATGAAACAGGACCTCCCCACCCATTGTGACTTTTTCAAACTCTGAGACTGATGCCAAAATGACATCAAAATGGTGCCAGTCTCAGGGCTGGCCAGAACTATATTCTTGTACTGGTCATACAAACATATACCGGTTTTAAAGAGCTGCGGCAGGGTAGGAGCAAGTGGGAATCACTCCTGCCCCTTTTTCCTGCCAAGACTCCCATGAAAGGGGTAAGCGAGTGCTGGGGAAGTTCCCGGCTCCAAGTGATTCCTGGTGGGTGGGGGAGAGGCCCTGAGAGGCTCCAGCTCCAACTTCTGGTAGGGCTGAGAGAGTTTATTTTATTATCTTTCTGGCAAACAGCTAATGTGTACATTATTTGTCAAAAAAAACCCCAAAAACACCCAAAAATGTTTGTTTTAATTGGGTTTGGTTTGGATTACTCACTCATTTTAAACAAATGCACACCCTTAATACCAATAAACTTTCTATTCATCCCCACAACTAAAATTCCTCACCTCTGTCACACGCACAAAACATACCCTTACCCTCAGCAAATACAATATAAAGAACTAAAACTTAGAAATAGAAGTATTTATTTCATTTATTTTAAATTTCTTATGTACCGCATCTTCCACAATGTTCAATGCAGAGTACAGCACACACATTCATAATGAATGAACTACAACAATAAAATATGTGGACTAACCTGAATTAAAAGCTCAAAAAGCCAGACAGTGCATACAAGTTGGAGAAGGAGAAACAGAAATGCTTTTCCTCCTGTACTGTGCAACATAGAAATGATATGAGACATGCACATTCCTAAGGCTGACAGGTTCAAATCACTAAACTGAAAATAACATGGGGTTTTGTTGTCTGAACATTTTATTTGTATATGTAACCCCCCTAGATGGGACACACAAAATGCGCCTGTTCTGGAGCTGAGCACCAGTGTCTCAGTGGGTTCCCACACTCCTGGTGAGTTCCTCATAACTCCCCACTCATTCCACCAAACTTTGAACACTATCTCTTAAATTCTAATAATACTCTCCTTAGAGGACCCTCTTAAAGGGGAGCCACACAGTACAACCCAATAAACTTTCCATCCAGAAGCTTTCCATTCTTTTGCCATACCTTACACCATCTAATAATTGTTCACATCAATTTTCTTATAGTGATGTTTTCCGAATCAAAACGTTCAAAACACTATCAAACATTTAGAGCACCCCAGGAACAAAGAGTCCTCCCCCAGATTCTTTGCTAGACCAGTTTACATTGAGCCCATTTTGGAGGCCCATCCTATCTAATTGCGTTAGTTGGTCCCAGTTTTTTTTTCTGCTTTCCTGTTGTTGGTCTTCTAACTCCTTTTCATTTCTCTTCCTTCTGTCCCCCTGTTATCTTCACTTTCTCCTCTATATATGTGTCTAGCATTGATCTTACCCTGTTCTGTTTTTATTCTCCATTTCTCTTTTCCATACCTTTCTATCCACTCATTCTAGATTTGACCCCTCTCACCCTACAATTCTTCCTGTTCCAAATCTTCACCTCCCCAACTCTTCCCTCCATTATGCCCTCACAGTCTTTCATCTTCCCCTAACTAGGTTATTCTCCTGACCACCCACTCTCACACTCCCATTTCCATTGCTTTACCTCTCCATCACCATTTCTTTACATTTTTTTTATTGTCCTTACCCCATCTCTCCATATCACACAGGTATTGCCCTTCCCAGTCCTCACTCTCCTTCTTTTCACCTCATACCTACCTGTCAGTTTTCAATCTCCCACTCTCATCCCATTCCCAGCCCTCCTATTCTGCCTTCTGTTCCCAAGCCTTCCCCTAAACTCCACTGGTCTATAGTTACCCAGCTCGTCCCTGGAGCCTTTTTTAAATATTGGGGTTACATTGGCCACCCTCCAGTCTTCAGGTACAATGGATGATCTTAATGATAGGTTACAAATTTTAACTAATAGATCAGAAATTCTATTTTTTAGTTCCTTTAGTACCTAGATTGCATACCATTCAGTCCAGGTGATTTGCTACTCTTTAGTTTGTCAATCTGGCCTACTACATCTTCCAGGTTCACAGTGATTTCGTTCAGTTCGTCTGATTCATCACCCCTGAAAACCATCTCCGGAACTGGTATCTCCCCAACACCCTCATTAGTAAACATGGAAGCAAAGAATTAATTTAGTCTTTCTGCAATGGCCTTATCTTCCCTAAGAACCCCTTTAACCCCTTGGCCATCTAATGGTACAACCAACTCCCTCACAGGTTTCTTGCTTCAGATATATTTTAAAAAGGTTTTATTATGAGTTTTTGCCTCTATGACCAACTTCATTTCAAATTCTCTCTTCGCCTGTCTTATCAATGTTTTACACTTAACTTGACAATGCTTATGTTTTATCCTATTTTCTTCAGATGGATCCTTCTTCCAATTTTTGCTGGATTTCTTTTTGGCTAAAATAGCCTCTTTCACCTCACCTTTTAACATTGATGGTAATTGTTTTGCCTTCCTTCCACCTTTCTTAATGTGTGGAATACATATGGACTGCGCCTCTAGGACTGTATTTTTAAATAATGTCCATGCCTGTTGAACACTTAACCTTTGCAGCTGCACCTTCAGTTTTTTTCTAACTATTTTCCTCATTTTATCAAAGTTTTCCTTTTGAAAGTTTAGTGTTAGAGCTTCAGATTTACTTATTGTTCCCCTTCCAGTTATTAGTTTAAATTTGATCATGTTATGATCACTGTTGCCAAGTGGCCCCACCACGGTTACCTCTCTCACCAAATCCTGCGTTCCACTAAGAATTAAATCTAAAATAGCTCCCTCTCTTGTTGGTTCCTGAACCAATTGCTCCATGAAGCAGACATTTATTACATCCAGGAACTTTGTCTCTAGCAAGTCCTGATGTTACATTTACCCAGTCCTGATGTTACATTTACCCAGTCAATATTGGGGAAATTGATGTCCTCCATCATCCTTCACAACATCTTTTGCCTAAACTATATTCTTCAGTCCTCTATCTGACATCTCTAATTCTGTCCCACAGAGTCCACTAAAGGCTCACCCCCAGCCCATCTCACACTCCCCCACTCATATTTTCTAGTCCTGCATCATGGCCTTCACAGACTCTACCAGCTCCCAGTCTCACACATCCTTACTCATACCCTTGATCGCCCAGTCTCATAACCATCAGCCTCAATCCCCAACCTCCAATCTCATTCCCCAATGCTCAATCTCCACAACCCCCAAGCCTCATATCACACTTCCCTGTTCAAACTCTCTAATCATCAACCTGCAGGCACATCTGGCAGTTACTGTAGAGACAGGAAGAAAGAGAGCACACATTTCACTTTGTCTGCAAGCATCTTCCTCCTCCTCCTCCTCCTCCTCACAAGCTTCCTTTGTAAATCAGACATGCACTATGGAGAGAAAGAAACATACTCTACTCCTATCTCATAATGCTGTCATTTCCCTTCAGAGAAAGCTAGAAGAAGAGGAAGAATGGGGCACCAATCTGTTTGTGATTGGAGGCCTCTGTGCCCCGATCCACAGAGTGAGCTTCTGGTGTTAGGTCACAAGGTGGAGCAGAGCACACAGGAGTCTCCAAGAAGATTTGGGAGACTTGGGCTGTCTCTCGCACCAGTGAGTCTCCATTCTCCCCCCATCCAATCCCAAAGTCTCCCTCGCTCTCTGCCTGCCTAGTTCCTTTCACCAATACCCGTCCTACATCATCCCTCCCAATCCACAAGTCCCTTCTCACTTCATCTTCCCTCCCCTTCCTATCCCCACTAATCCTTGAGACCATCTCAAGTCACCATCCCCCTCCAATTCACAAATCTCATCTCACTTTCTCTCCCGCAAATCCCAAGCCCCAGCTGACTTCAACTTCCCACCAAACCCTCAGTCCCAGAGTCTCACTCAACTCATTTTCCCTTACCCCAATCCATGAACCCCAGCTCTCTTTCCCTCTTACAATCCCTGAATCGCATCTCATCTTAACCCCATCCTGGAGTCGCAGTTCACCTTCACCCTACATCCCTGGTGACTCCCATCTCACCTCATCTCTCTTTCCCATTCACCACCCAGTGGTAGCTCAGCACCAGCTAGCAACAGAGCTGGCAACCTATGGGCAGGCATGGCACCTCTCTCACTAGTTCCTCCTTCATTCACCGACACCTTTGCTGGCCATGCAATTCAATCTCAAGCCAGCAGTTTGAAAATCATGGTGCTCCATAGATTTCTATGCAGCACTGCGTAGTTCAAACAACTGTGAACCACACAGGCAAGGGAGTCACCAGTGGCAGGAGGAGCAAGTTAGAGAAGTACTAGATCCAGAATGCTGTCCACTCTTCTGCTGGCCATAGAAAGTGAGGAGGGAAGCAGGAGGTGAAACAAAGAGAGGTATAGGCACTAAGGGTCAAGCCATTGTTTAGGGGAAACTCTGCCTTCCCAGCCTAAATCCGCTATGAATGTTACTTTTGTACCCATTGTGATCTATACATGGAACGATGATATATAAAATGTCTAAATAAATAAATAATCCCCCATGGTGATGCCTGTGCTTTTCAGTGAGGTACACTAGTAATAAAGAGCAATGATATGGTGTACCTGACAATATTGACTTACTTGCACCACTGGTTGTACACTGAACATAGCTGAAATATTTATCTAGAGACGAGATGTGTGCTCTAGTCCTGGAAACACAACTAGATAAGAACACATGACATTTGAATACTAAGCCTGATTTTCTGTTGATTTTAGGAGAATTTCTCTTATCTTCATGTGCCTCACTTTTCCTAACTGAAATTGGAAATAGTCATTTTCCCCTTTTCTATTTGGAAACTGTCATTGCCAGAAATATGGTATAAATCCATCCAGTTCTATTGTGACTGCATGGATTTATACCATGCAGTCCCAATATTCAGAGAAATCCTACTATCTAAGTTAGCCGGCTAACATAGAATGGATATTCAGTGGCAAGGCTATGCCGCTGGACATATCCAAGTAAGTTCTAGTTAGCCAACTAAGTTATATTCAGCTAGCTTTTGACCTGCTATTGAGCAGGTCTAACTTATTTGCATAACTTAACTGGATAAGTCAGAATATCGGCATTTATCCAGTTAAGGTAACTGTATAAGTAGCCCAACCAGTTGCCTGCCCCAATTTATCTGGCTATCTAGCCAGATAAATACTTATTCAGCAGCTGCCACTTAGCAGGATATGTCCCTACTTATCCAGCTAGGTACAATAATGCTAAATTTTGGCCTCTACCTGTCTAGTAGCCACTGGTGTTAGTTACATGATCATACATACTGACATTAATTATGGTATTTCAATACAATGCCATAGTAAGTTTAGTTTGCCACAGTCAGTTTTTTTGGAGGAAGTACGTAATAATTTCAGAGGTATTATAGCTTTCTTTTGTTTTAATTGCAGAAAATGAATTAACTTTGAACAGGTGGCAATTTATGAAAAGCTTACATTTTCAGTATTATTGCCTGCAGCTATTACAATAAAGAAAAAGGCGTGAAGGCACAAGAAAAACTGAAGAGTCAACTTCATCCATTTAAGTGAGTTAATATTTTGCATGCTCTCAATAGTTCTTCTTAGGAGAAGATTAGGATATGCAGAGACTTGGGTTTTCCAGCTACGCCACCAATCACCAAAACAAAAATAATCAACAATCAGTGAGGTAGTGTACCTAGGTTCCAAAAACTACCATTAGGTGTATGATGCGACATTTGTACTAACAAATCTTCCAAGAAACAAGTAGAATTATTTATTATAGGAGGTACATATATGTAGAAGTATTTCACAAACTAGGAAGCTCAAAGATTAGGTGTTAAATTATCATACATCCTTCATGGGAGGACAGAATTGCAGAGAATGAAGAGGTTGTGATCACATAGGTCATTCCTACATCAAGCAATAAAAAGCTCGATGCTAGAAATACAGACATAGTGAAAGAAAAAAACAGGATGGAATTAATAGCCTTGTCAGTACTACTTATATATAGAGAAAAGATTATCAGTTACCAAAAGATACAAGGCGAGGCTATGAAAATATAGCAGAAAGATACAGAAAGTCCCAATTGTCATAAGTGCTACCAGTATGATTAAAGAGTAGTTCAAGAAGAATCTTGAGACTATATGTTGCATTTATATATTACACCAGGGCTTCTCAAACCTGTCTTGATGACCTTACAGTCAGTCTGGTGTTCAGGATAAACACAATTAATATTCATGGGATACATTTTCAATCACTGGAGACCCAATATGTGTCAATTAATTTCATACTTATTCACTGTGGATATCCTCGAAAATCCGATTGGCTGTAGCATCACCAAAGCAGGTTTGGGAAGTCCTGCATTGCACTTACTAGCTCCAGAACAAACTCCTTTGGCAAAAGTCCAGTAGCAAGAAGAGTACTGGCAGTAAATATGAGGGGTGAAACTTGAGTTGATTCACAGTATTCTCTGGTTTACAAGCACGATTCATTCCTATTATGGCATGTGCAAACCAAATCCATTTGGAGATACTTGGAGCCTCAAAGAGATAAAATTTCAAACTGCTTTGGTGTAAGGTTCATGGATACTTTTTATCCACTGACTTTACAATCTACTTCAGAGAGAAAGTACATCTCTACTTTCCCTTTAAAAATTCTTTTAGATGCAAAGTACCTGCAAAATTTTGCACCTGCATGTTGTGCGGCTAGATTTGTAATAGAAGTTAACACATATAAGTTTGAAAATACAATCTACAAGAGTTACTTTTCAATCCCATTCAAAACATGGCCCTGTGAATGATTCACCTAAATGCAGCTAAAAGTGCATGTGTTGTGTGGAACCCCACTTGTACAAGCAGAACAAGGAACAATAGATCATATTATGAGGCTCCAAGGTGGTAGAAACAGAAGCAATATTAGAATGTATTTCTTCACTGAAAGGGTGATGGCTACATAAAATGACCTCACTGTAGAAGTTGTACCGATAAAAACAGTAATGGGATTCAAGAAAAAACAAGATGAACACAGAGGATCCCTAGGTATAAAGAAGTGATGGCAAAACCAGAGGTCAACTGAGGCCTATGTCATGAAATTGGAAAGACTACTGTAACCCTTGGGCTGAGGTCCTCACTGAGGAGTCCAAGGACACTCTTAATTTTCAAGGGCTTAAGATGTCTACAACTCCCCATACCATCCATACTCTATTACAAGATCCCTTATCGGGAAAGGGAGAAAGAATACTCTCCAAGGCCCTGGGCATTTTCTCTAAAGTGACTCGTAATAAGCACGCTGGACTCTAGATATTTTTCCAGCATATTTTACTGATAGTTGATATTAACGTGGTGAATGACAATTTTCATGTCCTTGTTCAATACATTACATAATCCATTCCCAATAAAACTGTGATTCTTTAAAGTTGATAATATGTAATCTTTCCTTCCAAATCCCTTCCCAGTTTCAGGGGCAATGTTAAAGCTTCCTCCCAAAATGATAGATATGATATTTGGACTGAGCTACATGACACAATTCAATCTCCTATTTCTTGTATCTTAGTCAAGATATCTTGACTAGACTTCTTGCAGCTTCTCCAGCCTCCTCATTCCCTTGATGAGTATCTCCCAACTCCACTCCGGAATATCTTGATGATATTTTAAGTGGTTAACACTTGATGGGTGCCACTGTTCTCCTTCCCTTCTCTCTTCCTCTTCAGGGTTATGGTTGAATGTCTCAACCTCCTCAAAACTCTAGTAGTTGATGGGGTCTAAATTCCTCTAGCATGGGGAATTTAGGCATCAACACAAATAGCACCAGTCTCCAAAAATGCAAAAGAAAAGGAAGGGTGGATAAAACTTCCTTCAAAAGAATTTTACTAAAATAAAAAACAAAAAAACCCACATTCTTAAACAATAGGGAAGAATACCTTTTCTGCTCTTTCTGAACACAAACTTTAAGACATAAGGTCCAAGGGTTCGTCTTTCCCAAAACTAAAAAGAAAGAAAACAGGGGCAAAAGCAAAACAAAATAAAAATCCATACCATAAATGGTCTCTCCTGGTTTTTATAGAAACAGGACATTACCAGTATAGCTGCTCTCATGGGGGGAGCTGCTAAACAAACCTACAGGCTTGACCTCTACCTGTATTGATTGTATATTCCTTTTAGTGGTGACCCAGTAAAGTTCTACACTAGATAGGCCTAATGATCTTTCTCTTTTGCTGATTTTGTTTCTTTGTTTCTGTAGAATTTAACAAAAGTTTTCTCTGCAATTTGGGGGCTGGTTCAGATTGGATGCCCTTTTAACTCATGTAAAAACTTTGACCTTTGCATTTTATTCTCTAATTGATGCCTTAAGAGTGTGTGGCCTGAACTCTGCACAGTTCCTAAGTGACAGAAATTTGTGAGCAAACACCGCTTCTTCAGAAGATCTAAGCAGTTTATGTTTATGTAATGGAGCTGGGAATGCTATGGTGGCTTCTCCTCTTGCATGCTCTGAATTTCTTTTCTTTTCTTTTTTTGGGTTACTTTGCCAGAATGTTTTTACAGCAGTCCATACTCAGATTTTGTTTTGCCAATATTCACCTACCTGAGACCTTGAGCCCTTTAATAATAAAGCAATCGTAATGAATGTTTTTTTGCACAGGGAAGCAGCACAGGAAGTGGACAGTAAGCTTCGACTATTCAAAGAAAGCCGCAAAAGAAAGAAAGAGAGAAAAGAGAAAAAGCGCCAGAAGAAGGGAGATGAATGCAGTCTTCCTGGGCTCACGTGCTTTACGCATGATAATAATCACTGGCAGACAGCACCTTTCTGGAATTGTAAGATCTCTGTATTAATTGACTGTACTCTTTCAAGAGGCATACAGGAATAATGTTTGATGTCAGTGCAACCAGTAACAATTATCAGTGAGCTCGGTTATAAAGGGAATTGTACTGTTGAAATTTTCTTTAGAAAGAAAATATCTTAAATTTTGTAGTAAATAATGAAGATTTCCTAATGCTGTTTATTAAACGTAGTGGACTTTATATGCAGCCTTAGGGTCCTAAGAAAGTGCCAAGAAAAACAACATCCTTTCTGAACCCGGAGGAGGGGTAAAGGCAATAACTGCTTTTAAAGAGCCTAAGACGGGGGTTATTATAGCTGATCTTTAAACATTGAAGGGAAAATCACAGATTTGATTAAACCATACCATTGCTTGCTCTTTGGCAAGGTTTGTTTGGTTTTTTTTTTTGCAGGAAATATTGGACAATTAAGAAGTATTGTTGCATAGTAATATTTATTAATAGAAACAGTTATGTTTATCCAGAAACTTTTCTCTTTCCAGTGGGATCCTTCTGTGCTTGCACAAGTTCTAACAATAATACTTACTGGTGTTTGCGAACAGTAAATGAGACACACAATTTCATCTTCTGCGAGTTTGCTACTGGATTTTTGGAGTACTTTGATATGAGCACTGATCCTTATCAGGTAAACCCAACTGGTCCTGTAAGGAACTGAGTAATTATAGCAAACAAAAAAGTCTTCTGGCAAGACGAAAGTGTTTATTTTTAAGAATTAAATGTGTTTGTGGCAGCTCCTGCCACTCTAAAAATGGCCACTGCACTGCATGACCATTTAGATCGCACTGTCCTGCAGACATTACCTGGGAAAGGAGCAGCAGTTGGTGAATCAGCCTGGGATTCTTCCCTTTCTGGGCAGGAGAGAGGAGCCCTGGTAGGGAGGAAGAAGAAAGATATGTCATCTGGGTTCATTCATTGAGAGAGAAGGAAGAGTCAAACTGAGTCAGGGATTTCCTTTCCTATGCCTGGGAGAAGAGAGTAAGCGGTGTGGGCCTAAGCCCAGACATTCTCTACCCTATGATTGAGAATAGATCCAGCATTTATGTGGGTCTGAGAAGTCCTACTACTGGGCCCAAGAGGTGGGAGAGAAAGAAAGAGGAGCTGACATAGGCCGAAGATATTCTTTCTCCCACCCCTACTTACCTCGTCCTCTGAAAGAGAGTGGACATGATCCAAGGGGTGGGGGGTAAATGAATCCCTGTTATCCCCAGATTGCTTATGTGTTAAAACCAAGGGGCCACACAGTTCCCAAGGCCTTCTCTTCCTTCCCAGATCACTCACTCTCTCAGATTTATCTCTTAGCTTCTGGGATACTGGGTTCATCCGACAGGGAGGAGGTTAACACCTCCAGAACCCCTGGTGCAGTGGTGGGCGACACAACTCAGTCCAAAAATTCACACACACCTTGGGTTCGCAAGTACTCATAATAGCTGGTAGTAGCAGAGGTCAATGGCACCATTAAATGAAGCAGAGTCCAATGGTGGTGGTCAACTGAAAAATCTTTACTTTAACTTAAAAAGGATGATCCAAGAAAATATTTAAAAAAAAATCATAAAGAACAAGATAAAAACTATTGTACTCATTAACAATCATAAGCAGGGGAAATCAAAAACCTCAGATCTTCCAAAAATAACTATCTCAAAAAGCTTGTTCCACATTCCTTTCCAAAAAATTAGCAGTTTCACCCAGGAGAAGTCTTGCCTCACAAATCTCCTACACTTTTTGAAGGGATGAATAAACGTGGACAAAGGAGAACCGATAGATGTTGGTGTATTTGGATTTTCAGAAGGCGTTCGACATAGTCCCTCATGAGAGGCTTCTAAGAAAACTAAAAAGTCATAAGAACATAAGACATTGCCATGCTGGGTCAGACCAAGAGTCCATCTGTACTTTGGACCGGTGCTTTTTAATATATTTATAAATGATCTTGAAAGGGTGCAACGAGTGAGGTGATCAGATTTGTGAATGACACAAAATTATGCAGAGAAGTTAAATCTCAAGTGGATTGTGATGACTTGCAGGAGGACTTTGCAAGACTGGAAGATTGGACATCCAAATGGCAGATGAAATTTAACATGGACATGTGCAAGGTGTTGCATATAGGGAAAAATAACCCTTGCTGTAGTTACACAATGTTAGGTTCTATCTTAATAGAGATCTAAGCCTCATAGTGGATAAAACATTGAATAGTCGGCTCAGTGTGCTGTGCCAATAAAAAAAAGCAAACAGGAATTATTAGGAAGGGAATGGCAAATAAAACAGAGGATGTCATAATGCCTCTGTATCGCTCCATGGTGAGACCGCACCTTGAATTCTGTGTGAAGTTCTGGTCATCACATCTCAAAAGGATATAACTGCACTGGATAAAGTGCAGAGAAGGGCGACCAAAATGATAAGGGGCATGGGACGGCTGCCCTATGAGGAAAGGCTAAAGAAGTTAGGGCTGTTCAGTTTGGAGAAGAGATGACTCAAAGTTTTTCATTTTCTCCCTGTCCTCTTCCCCCTCCCTGTCTATTGTATTTCTCCTCAGTTGTATGTAAACCATTATGATGTCTATTCGAATAACGGTATAGAAAACTATTAAATAAATAAATGAGAGGTCTATGAAATCATGAAAGGATTTGAATGAGTTAATGTAAATCGGTTATTTACTCTCTCAGATAATAGAAGGACCAGGGGGCAGTCCATAAAGTTAGAAAATACTTGTTTAAAAGAAATTGAAGAAAATTATTTTTCACTCAGTGCATAGTTAAGCTCTAGAATTCAATACCAGAGGATGCAGTTACAGCAGTTAGTGTAGCTGGGTTTAAAAAAGGTTTGGATAAGTTCCTAGAGGAAAAATCCATAAACTGCTCTTACAGTAATTAATAAGCAGTAGTAACTTGTGATTTATCTAATGTTTGGGTACTTGCCAGGTACTTGTGACTTGGATTGGCCACTGTTGGAAACAGAATGTTGGGCTTGATGGACTCTTGGTGTGACCCAGTATGGCAGTTCTTATGTTCTTCTATTCTTATGTTTTGTTCTACCCCACCCCAAACTTTTGTGATTTTAAATAAACAGGTGTAGCAGTTGCTAAACTTCTTAAATCCTAATTCTGGTTCTTCCTTTCCTGTAGTGCATTGAGAATGACAGTCTAAATAAAACATCTACTCATCCACCAAACTTTTAATTTCTAAGCTGATATATATTATAATGATTTATTTTACTCTCTAATGTTTTTCATGTAAAGGTCTGGTACATAATGTAAATGATATCTAGGGCATGTTTTGTGCATATTGCCTCTTCCTAGGGTTGAATGTTGGACAGAAATTTAAGTATCTTGTTAATATTTGGTATTGACTCTCAAGTTGATGGTTGATGTTGAACGGTATATAATTAAACATCCAATAAAATGCACATTTAGAAAAATTACACATTTTTTCGTGTTTCCTATTGCTTAGCTGACCAATGCAGTCCATACAGTGGAACGAGGTATTTTGAATCAATTACACCTACAGCTAATGGAGCTGCGAAGCTGCCAAGGCCATAAGCAGTGCAATCCAAGACCAAAAGGTCTTGAAGCAGGTAACTCTATCAAAATAGCTATTTATTCTCTGCTCTCTATTTCCAGTATATTCAATGGGAGCCCTCAAACTCTTTTCTTCCTTTGAATTCTTTGTTTTTGTATTGGAATGACATTTCATAAAAGGATACATGCATGCTATTCTGGAAATGTACCTTCAGATGTAATTCTTAAAATCGATAAAAGCCTAAAATGTTTCCAATTTGTGGTGCAAAGCAGAGAGGGGAAGGACTTGTGTGGCTGCTGGAGGTTCAGATGCATTGATAATAATCAGGAGATTGACTGGTTTCTGCTTGCCAGCATGATGGCTTTTGCAGGATTTCCATCCATTCTGTCCTACAGGTTTATTCTAATTTGTAAATCTTTCTTTAACAGCAGAAATCTCTGCTGAAATGTCAGGATCTAAACTAGCAAACCCGTCCTTCTAGTTCGCCTACTTGACAACAAACTTCCACAGTAATGGCTAGTCTCAAAAGCTAAAAGTAACGTGCGGCTCAACTTGTACTCTTCTATCTGATGCGCCTGCTCTTCAAAGGAAGTCTTCTCTTTCTAGGATTTAGATTTTTCCAAATATTGCCTTGAACAATTTTATTTTGGGCTTCTTTTGAGTCCTCTTTTAAAGCTCTTTTGCCATAATATATTTTTCTTTTAAGGGCTTACGCTGTTTGGGATAAAACAAATTATACAGCTTTTCAAACAGCCGAACTCTCTTGTTGTTCATGCTATGTCCATGCTTTTGTTGCATGGCCTTCTGATGCTGTCTCGCACACTTGCACCCTGATTTACTCAGAATCATGTCACGGGGAAGGGAGAGGGGCTTTCAAATAGGAAAAATACTTATATCTTCTCAGGGGATAAAATAATAAGAAGAAAAATACTCATTTATTTTAACTGCCCTCTCAAATATATCTCTTTTTCTGGCATTGCTAAATTAAAACAAATCAGACCATGGAAAACCATAAGTAACATATTTAGTTTAATTCATTTAGTTTTCTATGCGTGTTCTGACGTTGATGCATTTGTTGGGTTTGCATATGCCCTTACTGTTTTTTCCTTTAACGTATATCCCTGTCTTGCTTTGGAATTTTCAGTCCCATCTCTAAACATCTTAAGCCTTTAATAGGCTTCAGCTATGCCCTTAATACAGTTTCATTTCTCTTTTTTGCTTTTAGGACTTTAGATGCTGTACATGGAAAACTACATTGTGAATAGTTTTTATAAGTTCTAAACATTAACAGAAGTTCCTCTTGTATTTTCCTATATCAGGAAGTAAAGAGGGAGGAAGCTATGACCCACACAGGTATCCAGATTTTTTTTATTCTCCTCAGCAGCTTTTTTTCCAAATAATTGCATGATCTGGATCATTTCCACTAATGCTTCTGCCCTCTCATTTTGCAAACAGTGTAGCTTTCAATGCATGCAAATGCTAACCACATCCTTCCCTGTCATCAATTGCGGATCTGCCAATTTGCATTTAACTCTGCTCACCTTCACAGCAAGACTTCATGCAGCTCATGCTTTAAGGTTAAGGGTGAATGAGGCAACCATCTCCTTTAAAAGGCCTGTGTAACTGCACATGTAAATATAACCTTCAATTAATCCTCATCCAAGAAAGCTTGAAGTCACTGGCTATTGGCTAACAAATTCAAAATGTCTTTGCTGCACTCTGAGTAGTACCAATGCTACATGCTGGCAAACAGCACTGATTATGTGATTAAGGTCTCATTTCTGATTAGTTCCCAGTTGATCTGGGTGCATTGGTGCCCCCTCATAAAGAGAGAGCATAGTACATAATTAAGAAATCTTTACTGCGATTACAGCTGTAAAATAACAGATCTCAATGTGGGGTTTTTAAATTCTATAAATTTATCAAATCCTTGTTTTTACTTAATCAGAGTCTGGAGGGTCTCTTAGGGCCAGATTTTAAAAGGGTTGCAGTTACGTCTGCTTCGAGCAGGCGTAACTTCTGCGACAGAGGTGGGGGGAGTTTAGATAGGGCCGGGGGGGGTGGGTTAGGTAGGGGAAGGAAGGGGAAGGTGGGGGGAGGCGGAAGGAAAGTTCCCTCCGAGGCTGCTCCGATTTCGGAACGGCCTCGGAGGGAACGGGCAGCGCGCGCAGGGCTCGGCGCGCACAAGTTACACAAATATGCTCATTTGTGGTGGTCACTTGCGCGTGCCCACCCCGGATTTTATAAGATACGCGCGGCTACGTGCGTATCTTATAAAATCCAGCGTACTTTTGTTTGCGCGCCCGCTGTTTCTTAAATGTACCCCTTAGTGTTCTTACCCCAACACCGCAGGCTGTCTCATGACTAGATCAACAAACCCCCGATACTGAAAATAATTATATTTTATTTTAATAAAGGTTTTCTGGGACTGTCTCTTGTGAGAGTAACAGGAAATGCTAACCAAAACTCTATAATGTCATTTAAGGCCCCTTATTGTTAATTTTTTGTGTTGCAATACACTGCAGAAAATATTTTTAGTGACTGCAAAAAAAAAAAAAAACCATTGCTAAACTTGGTGAATAGTTTCAATATCCAGAACTTATTTGATGACACCCCGACACTGTGCCATGTTTCCATGTATATCTGCTTCAGGGGGAAACTTGCTTCATCAGTTCTTAAAACGTCACCACTGTTGCTTGCACCCAATAAAAAAAAATGGCAGAAGGACATTCCCCCGAGAATTTGGAAAAAAGAAAATGCATTTAAAAAAAAGAAGAAAACCAGAAAACCGGAAGCGATGTAAATTGAAACACAACTTTTTGCAGTATCGTGATGCCCTGTCAGGGTCTCGTGGAGGAAAGTTTTGGATATTGAAACTGTTCATCAAGTTAAGTAATGTTCATTTTTTGCAGTCACGAAAATATATGTTTTGTGCTATACAGCAATACCCAGAACTGCCCATCCCTACCCTATACAGTGTACAGGGTAGGGATGGGCACAGACAGAATCAGCAGAGGAAGGGAGCTGGGGGTCCATGGATTATCAACAGTGGGGAAAGGAAGAGAAAAATAAAGGCACCCACGCACTCCTAGTCCAGCATTTGAATTCCTGTGACTTTATAGGGACTGGGCAATTCCACAGGAAAGGCTGGATTTTTCAGCCCTTGCCACTATATTGCAGGAAATCGGAGGCTCTCATTAAGTCAGTTTCAAGCTATAAGACTGAAAAAAAAAATATATGTATATACGAGTCATGACCTAAAAGGATTTTTCAGTCTTATAGCTTGAAACTGACTTAATGAGAGCCTCCGATTTCCTGCAATATAGTGGCAATGGCTCAAAATCCAGCCTTTCCTGTGGAATTGCCCAGTCCCTATAAAATCACAGGAATTCAAATGCTGGACTAGGAGTGAGTGGGTGCCTTTATTTTTCTCTTCCTTTCCCCACTGTTGATACTCCATGGACCCCCAGCTCCCTTCCTCTGTGCCTCGGGATTCAGCTGGGAGTTGAGAGAAGGGATCAGATGGATGGGGTGAGAGAAGATTGCAAAGGAGAGAAGGGATGGGATTGGGCAGAGAATAAGTAGGAGGATTAGCTGGCTTGTGTGTTTGAATGAGAAGGGGATTGGTGCCAGGGGTAAGTGTGTGTCTGGGAAGTTATGGGATTGGCCAGGGAATGTGTGTGAAAGGATCAGCCGGTGGTTGAGGGGACTGGCTGGGTGAATGGGGGTGTGGGTGAGGGTGTGAGTCAAGCTATTGGCCTCATGGGTAGGTGTGTGATTGGGGCTGAGTTGGGTATGCATGCCCATGGGGAATGGAACTGTGTGTGTGTGTGCGCTTCAGTGGGAAACAGCACTAGGTTTGAGGTATAAATGTGAAAAAGCATGTGCAGGATGGGATGGTGGGGTAAGAGAGAGAAAAAAGCATTGATGGGAGAGGAAGGATTACTGGGGATTAGCAGGGGGGAACAGGGACAGGTGAGGAAAGAATATGATGACAAACAGGATCAGAGTTGAGGGAGGAGCCACCTCCCTTCCCTCAGTTTACATCCTCTCAAACCCCCCTCTTTATCTTCCTCCCCCCAATTCCATATCCTCCCTTTTCTCCCTCAATCCCAAAATTTCTCCTTTGCTTTCTCTTCCCTTCTGAAAACTCGCCCATTTTTTCTCCCCATCCCAGAGATCTTCTCTTCCTTCCTCTAACCACTCTTCCCATACCCTTCCCCAGCCTTGAGATTTCTTCTCTACCAGTGATATCCCCTTTCCTCACCAAGAATAAGCAAGCAAGGTTGGCAAACTATTTATTTGCTCCCACAGAAGTAGAATGGGAAATAAGTCTTAGTAATTCAGCCCCTTAAAATGCAAAAGTTTCAATCTTGCACTGATTTGCCAAACAGAAACTTGCCACAGAATGAACCTGAGCTGCTGCAGGAAACTGGTGGCGGTTGCTTTGTCGTGGTGGGTATTATCCTTAAACAATAATGGCGTTAACTTGGTTAAAAACAGAACATGAAGGACCAATTTTTGCGCAATCTGCAAGATTTTATGAGTATTTTGAATACCATCTCTATTGTCTTTGTCTTTTTACTTATTTTGTTATGTATTGACATTTTATGTGGTATTTTTGTTATTGTAATAGGTATTTATGGCTTTGCTTTTGATGAGTTAAGAAGAGGGTAGTTCCTGCTGCCACCCCCCCCCCCTCCTACACACACACACACACTTCATAGCCTTATCTTCTTACACCGGTTTCCATCTGCAATATATCCTACTGGAAAATCCAGCACATCTGGAAACACCTTGAAGCCTTTTGGGCTTCAAGGCAACATTTGCTGCCCTCTGCTAAATGTTTGGCTCAAAGGAAAAAGAAAATACTTCAGCAAACATTTAAATACAGTCTCTCGGACTTCAGAGAGAAGTCTGTTGCCCTGGTAAACCTTTCGCTCAAAACAAAATACTCCAGCAAAAAGAAAAACTACTTTGGTAAACTTTTAAACCCAGCTCTGCCTGATTATGATTTTCTGTACGGCTTTCCAAACTGTGGATGGGGATCCCAAATGGAGTCACAAGACTTTCAGCTGGGGTCACAAATGCCTCAAATTGCAATACTCTCGAGCAGCATTGGTAGTGGAAGTCAACTTGGGGCCTGTGAGCCACCATGTACCCACAAGTCCCTGCTGTGGTCTCACCTTCGCATGAGTTTCTGTGGTAAGAGGAAGCTCTGCATGAGGAGGGATCAGGGCTGCCGCAGGGCCTGTAAGCATGCACTGGCTCACAGGCCCTGTGCAGACTTTCATTACTAATGCTGCTTGCAGATGACCATCAAGCTTAGGACCAGCCATAAGGGAGGAGGGGAGATCTGGATGTTCGCAGCCTAGTGGAAATTTGCCACTGCTTCTATCTCCTCACCCACCACTGAAGCTACCCAAGAGAAAACTGTTGCCTCTGTCATTATTTTGCTTTCTCATCCCACCAGTTGTCATCCACCTTTGGCCCGGGACCCAAAGGAAAATTTGCTGTTGACGCTAGTTGGAGAGAATTTTGAAAGGAAGGACCAGATGCAGGAGGGGGATTGATTGTGGAGGGGTAGAGAATGGGAATGCCAGAAGATCAACTGGGGGATGTAAGAGAAAAGCTTGGGGGTGTGAGGTGATCAGCTGTGGGGATGTGAGAGAAAGATTAGAGGGAAGGAGGTGAGACTGGGATATGTGAGATTAAGTGTGGGAATGAGTGTGAGGAGGAAATGAAGGAGAGGTTAAGAGAGAGGGGATGACAGAGGATCAACTGAGGGTTATTAGAAAGGCTTGGGAGTGAGAGAGTATCAGGTTGGGGGATGCCAAAAGGGCATGAGCTGGGCAGGTGAGAGGATTTGGGGAATGTAAGAGGGAAGGAGAGATTGAAAGAAAAGGTCTTCTGGAGAGGAGGAGTTTAAGAGAAGAAGTCCTCTTGAGTGGGTGGAGGTTGAAAGAGAGGATCTGCTGGAGTGTGGAGAGGGTGAGAGTGCAGTGATTGTTCAAGAGGGATCACATCCCTGTTAATTTATTTTGGTCATCTTCTGGGATCATTTGAATTTTCAAGTGCTAAAATAGGGTCAAATTGGCTAAAAGTTGGGAAGTCCTGGTATACATCCCCGGGGGATTTTACTTCTTCAGGGAGGCATTCTCGGGGTCGAGCAGCCCCTTTATGACTAAGCCACAGGTACATCGGGATGCACATTAATGTCCCAATACATCGCGGCCTAGCCTTAAAGGGTTGCGAATTTTTTGGCAAGACATGTTATCTGATTTCCATAGATTAGGATATTAATAAGCTCTGTTGCATGTATTTTCAGGTAAATGAGCTCATTTAATTCTCATGCCATTCTTGCACCATTTTGAATGAAGGCAGCCACCATCCTGGGAGCGGGAGGTCCCTCCCGGGCCTCCCGCCACACCACTGGGTGTTTGTGGTGAGTTCTGGGGGGGGGGGGCTTCCACTGGTAGGGAGGGGCTCTGTTTCTGAATAAATGTTTTTGGGTTTTTTTTTAACAAAACAGTGCAACAAATTTAAAAAAAATGATTCAGGGGTAGACCCAAAATGGCCCACCCCGGGAAGAAAATGAAAGCACATCGAATTTTTTCAAGGTTCCACACCCTATTTGAAATACTATTTTTCATGTGGTAAATGGCATAACACTAGCTAGTGAATGAACTAAGTCACAGAATATAGATATTTTAAATAGAGATTTGATTCGGCCGAACCTTTCGGTTTGGCCTTCGTTATCAGCCCGCCGCAGGAAATTTTGTTTCCCGCGGTTCGGGCTGATTTTTTTTTGGCTGTCCCGAATTGAAAAAAAACAAAAAACGCCCCAACCAGATTTAATTAATTACAACCCCCCACCCTCCCGACCCACTCAAAACTTTCCAAAAGTCCCTGGTGGTCCAGCAGGGGCCCCAGGAGTGATCTCCCACTCTCGGGCCGTCGGCTGCCAGTAAACAAAATGGTGCCGGTGGCCCTATGCAAACCATGTGACAGGGGCTATCGGTGCCATCTTAAAAAATGGCACGGGCCAGCCATTGCTCCTACCATGTGACAGGGGCTGACCAATGGCACCGATAGCCCCTGTCACATGGAAAGGGCAAAGGGCCATCAGCAGCATTTTGATTAGTGGCAGCCGACGGCCCGAGAGCAGGAGATCGCTCCCGGACCACCAGGGACTTTTAAGTCTTGGGGGGGGGGTGTCGGGCAAGTCTTGGGGGATTGGAAGGGTGGGGGGGGTTGCAATTAATTAAATTTGAAGGGTTGGGGGTGGGTTTGGGTTTGTTTTTTTTAATGTGCCCTTTCCTCCCCCCCAAAACGATAAGAAATTTCGTGGGTTTTCCTATTGTTTCATCGACACCCCCCCCCCCCGAACCGTACCGAAATAGGAAATATAGTCTATATTGCCTATTTCGTCACGAACGAATGCACATCCCTAATTTTAAATAAAGAAAACAAATAAATAAGTGCACTTGTCATTTGTCTGTAGTTTTTTGGTGGGGGGAGGTCTGGGGTCGAAGGTGCTGGGTGAACTGGTGATTGCAAGTCTGCACACATGTAAGCATTTTCATATGGATATTTATTAATGCCTCTGTGTATAACTTGGGGTTCTTACACACACGGATTACAAATATTATGTGCATCAAATATACGTGTGTACATTTACAAAATGGGTAACGTATGCCTTTTAATGCATATATAAATATGAACTTGTATTGAAACGGGCGCGAATGCTTTCGGGACAGAGATGCACAGTATTTTGTACACTGCACGGCTCCCATCACACAGTTGGTAAAACACTGCCATGACTTTCGGCACACTGACTAGTAGTTTGTATGTCAGTGTTATGCAAACTATTGATAACTTTCCCTCTTGCATTTCTCAGGAAACAAGGTTTATGTACACAAACCAAGAGGAAGGGCACAAAACATAGTTTCTGCATCCAAGCCATGTTTTGTGTGCAAAAATCATGGTTAATGTACATAACGTTAGAAGCACGACCATGAACAATAACATAAGAACATAAGAAGTGCCATACTGAGTCAGACCTAGGGTCCATCAAGCCCCAATATCCTGTTTCCAAGTCACAAATACCTGGCAAGTACCCAAACATTAGGTAGATCACAAGCTACTATTGCTTATTAATTACCAAAATGGTTTGTGCACCTAAAAGTTGTGTGCACAAACCATGAATTAGATACAGAACTTTTACTCTCCTACCTTAGGAGCACATAACATGAGTTGGGAGCACAAGCTATGCTCCTAAAAGTTGTATCCCTAAAACATGAGTTAAGAGCATACAATTTGTGCCCATGGGTTATGTGCAGAAAATCTGCATAAAGCCTGAGTATAGGACCCTGGCACCGTGCACTCCAGGTACAGCCCCATAGTATCACTAGCTCCAGACACTTTACTCCACTTCTGACCAGGGATTACATTTCCAGCTTTAAGAAAACATCAGTTAAGTCTACGCACCTCTCTGCATTGGGGAGCAATGGCTAATGCCTCGATTAGTATGGGATTTGCATGGAGGAGCAGTAAGCTATGTACACTCAGGTTGGTTACAAATTTCCTTTGTACATCAGGAGTAATATTCTACCCACAAACATGCACACAGCTTAGCACCCCTTATAACACTGGGGCCCATGTAATTCCTGTAGCTTTTCTTCGTTCCCTTCATTCTGCAGTTACAGTTTTTATCCTCTTACTGAGCTTGGCGCAGTACTTCCTATAATTGAGTGTAACCTTATCTTTGGGGGGCTTCTAACCACCGATGGGGTCATAAACGAATTTTAGTCTCTGGGGCTGGTTCACTCAGGCTAGCTCGTACTTCCCAGGGCATAAGTGCTTGGTTGGGGGGGGGGGGGGTGCAGGGGGAGGAAGAATTGTCCTTTCAGGGACTGGAGTGGTAGAGGTGCAATTAAATTGCTTTTCCCCACTGCGGATGTTGTAAGTGCTGGAGGCTTGGGTTGGGTGTCCAAAATGAAAGTCTTTATCCATCTGATTACGCATCAGTAAATAGCACAATAAATACCGTTCCCAGCACCACAGATGATCTTTTCTTTCTTACAGTCTCTCGCTCTAACTGTGAATGTGTCTCACGTGCCGGTACATGGGAAAATTTAAGTAATAGGTAATCCCACCTTGCCAAAATGTCTCTTGCAGGTAGAGGGGAGTGGCTAGGGCTCGCATATGTATATCTGTCTCAAGAACCAGACATTAGAATAAATACAACACAATTTTATTTCACTGTGCCTTATGCTGGAAGAATGAAATGGATTAAGAGAAAAAAAGAACAAAACAAATAACAGGTAAATGATTTTCTTCTTCTTCTTCTTACTAAGTATCATTTTACAGCTATGCTCTTATCACAATTTTCCTTTTTACAGGTAAATTCAAACTGTGACCTAAACAACAAGTAAGTATTCAGCTTTTGATCCCCAGATATTCAGTAGATACCTTTATACATTTATCCCTCTTTTCCTTCTATCTTCCAGAAACCTCAGAATATGATGCACAAAATCAGATAAGTATTAAATATAAAATCTTTTCAAACTTAGCTGTAACTTACTTTCCATAGGTTCTGATTCTTTTCCCTGAATTTGTCTTTTCCTTATGTCTTTCAGATGAATATCCTCAATCTTGATAAATATGTGTTAGTATTTTGGAGGATAACTCTCAAGCAACTCCATGTGGCACCATATACGCATGTACATGGATGCACGGAGATCTACTATAGTATTTTAGAACCTGCACATGATCCACTTGATTTTAAAATATCCATATGTCCACCCCCCCAACATACGTGCATATGTTTCAGTACACACAAATATCAGCAATACATTGAAAGTGCATACTTTTTCTACTATTTTATAAACATGTGTGAAAAAATAATATAACTTGTTCACATAAAACCTCAATTTATATGCAGAGGGAGGCATATTTCAAAATAACTATGCATATTTGAAATCACCAGTTTGCCAATACCTCTACCAGTTTACCCAATCTGTCTCCAGTTCATTGAGCAACTCTGAATACTTCACCCTGAACTCCCCCCCAGATCTCCCACACAAAAAGAGCAGACAACAGACAAGTTTGATACTATTTTCACTAGATAATTAGCAGTTGTATAATTGTGCAAATAAGTTGCATAATATGTTCACATAAATCTCTTATAAAATAACAACTTACGCACAAACCTCTTGGCCCTGCCCCTGAATGACCCTAGACCATCCCATTTTTGTGCAGGTAAATATGCATGCAAAACCAAAAATACATACATACATTTGACTTTTATAAAATAGCATGTACATGAGTACAAGCTACTTACATATGTGCTAATTTTACTCGCATAACTCCTTTGAAAATTAACTCATGTTCCTAAGGTATACCAGAGCCCTGGATTTGAATTTGAGTACTCAAATGTGCAATGCAGTGTGTTGATTTGTGAGTTCATGGTTTTTCAGGTAGATCATTGAAGGTTGTGGTAGTCTTCACTTTGAATGCATATACAGCGTTGCTCTCTGCTTCTACGGCAGGGGGAAATGTGGAAAAGAGGATTTACATTCAGACAACAACCAACAAGGACTGAACTTCACAATCTGGGTAAACAAATAAGCGTGGGGGTAGCTTGCTTATTGCGGCGGTTACTACGCTAAACCAATTAAGCCTGATACTTCACTTTGAATGCATATACAGCATTGCTCTCTGCTTCAACGGCAGGGGGAAATGTGGAAAACAGAATTTACATTCAGACAACATCCAACAAGGCATATATCTGTGCAGACTGGGTAAACAAGCATCGGGGTAACTTGCTTGCTTGATGCAGCAGTTACTACCCTTAACCATTAAGCCTTATGCTCACCTTTGATGCAACTCCAACATTACTCTCTGCATCAATGACAGGGGATGGCAGGAAATTTGAATCAAACAGTTACCAACAAGGGTCCTGAACTTGGTGGTTGATGAAACAGATAAGTTTGGGAAACTAAGTGTGGAAGCTTGCTGGGCAGACTAGATGGGCTGATTAGTCTTTTTCTGCCGTCATTTCTAGGTTTTTGTGTTTCTCTGATACATTGAAATGGTCATACCTGGGCTGTACCCTCCTGGTATCCATTCTCTAGCTTATTGACTCTTTCCATTGATAGAGATGTGAATCGGAACTGGAATTGGTTCCAATTCCGGTCCGCTTCACATCGTGAATTTTTTTTCGTGCGGCCCGATCGGGTTTTTTTTTTATTGGCTGAGCCCGATCGGGGTTTTTTTTATCAGCTGTGCCTGAGTCGATAAACAAAATACCCACCCCAACACTTCAAAACAGCTCCCTTAGCTTCCCTCACCCTCTCGACCCCCCCCCCCAAAAACGTTTTAAATTACCTGGTGGTCCAGTGGTGGTCCCGGGAGCGATCTCCTGCTCTCGGGCCATCAGCTGCCACTAATAAAAATGGCGCCGATGGCCCTTTGCCCTTACCATGTGACAGGGTATCTGTGCCATTGGCCGGCCCCTGTCATATGGTAGGAGCACTGGATGGCCCGCACCATTTTTAAAGATGGCGCCTGCCATCCATTACTCCTACCATGTGACAGGGGCCGGCCAATGGCACGGATACCCTGTCACATGGTAAGGGCAAAGGGCCATCTGCGCCATTTTTATTAGTGGCAGTCGACAGCCCGAGAGCGGGAGATCACTCCTGGAACCACCACTGGACCACCAGGTAATTTAAAACATTTTGGGGGGGGTAGGGAGGGTGGGGGAAGCTAAGAGAGATGTTTTAAAGGGTCGGGGTGGGTTTAGGGATCTTTTTTGTGTGCCGTTTTTCCCGCCCTCCCTCAAAACGATAAGATAACCCCACGAACAATTCCGTGGGATTTTCCTATCTGTTTCGGGGAGCCCCGATTTCTGACGACTTTGAAAATATCGTACGATATTTTCAATCGTCAGAAATACGATTCACATCCCTAGCCATTAAGGTGACCTGTCTTCCTATTCTCAAACAAATCAATACATGAAAAATGTATACACTCTTGTATCCTCCTTCTGAAAATCTAGAGAAAGAGTGTTATCTTACACCATCTGGATACCTTAGTGAAATTCTATTCTAGCTTAGTTAGAAAAACAAAAATCATGCAAGGTTTTGCCCTATTTCTACTTTGTATTTTCCTAGCAAGGTAAATTAACCCTTAGAGGCATACTTTCCTTTTTTAGTTTAGCATACACTCTCTCTAATTCACTGTGCAAAATTTAGAATTATATTTCTATCAGCATGATGAACTTAACTCAGTTTTGTAACCAAGTTACCTCACAATGGCTTCAAAGAGGTAAATGTTCTTCTTCAATCTCCATATCATATGTTCACATTCAGAATTGCATGCTCATAGAGCAATGTGTTTTACGGTAATTTAACAGTCTACAAATATCTTACCCTTCTGCTTCCACTTACATAATGCAGTGTGATTACACTTTCACTTTGATTTCTATATCACACAGGTACAGTAACTTTTAAACAGATGCTTGGGTGCACATGTGTGTGCATTCGTCGGTCTTCACCCCAGGGACATGGCCAGTTTATAACATATGCATGTATATGCACAAATGTTATACAATAGCCTGAATGTACGAACATGTGCATGCAGTTTTAAGAGGATGCGTGCCTGTGCACGCAAATGCCGCTTCTACTGCATAAGGGCTTTTAAAAGACATGCGCCGATGCCATTACCAGTTTTACAAGTTTGTTCCCAGTTCACCCAGGTAAGGGATAGGACTTCCTAAAACACACCCCCCCCCCCCCCTTAGTTTAATAGCCTTCCTTCTCCCCTTTTAGCCCCAACCCTTAAAACCCTACTGATATGTTTAGTTTTTTAAGACTTACACACCATCCATAGCAGAAGTAAAGTTGCATGTCAGGGGACCCAGGCATGAACCTGTGCGCATAAGTATTTATGTGCAAATTTCAAGGTTTTATAAAGAAACGCCCATGCCCCTCCTAGACCACACTCACACCCTGCCCCTTTTTTGGAATTTTTCATTTGTGCACGTAATGGGAGATGTACGCGTTCATGGCGACTTTTAAAATCCGTTCATCCACCCAACTTGTGCACACACTGGGCTTTTAAAGTTCACCTTTTAGCGTATTAACTTTTCCTGGTTTAACAATTATCAGGAATTAATTCACTGCCAAATTCCAAACAGTTAAAGAATGTTCCTCAGCACTTTTACTCTTGGCTAGTGAATCTCCAAACTATTTTATTCTCTTAAAATTTCCTGAGTTTCTGTAAATAGCTGAACTGCTCTAGCACAATTCACAATCAAGTCAATTCTGTAACGTGTGCTCAGCCATGTGTACTGTTCAACAGGGGTTTGGCCCCGTGTTTTTGACAGGCGTCTATTACCCCTTAACTGTAAGGGGTTTAGCACCTAGAAAATGTGTGGCCAAACCCCCTGAAAACTAATAGCACTCATCACATGCAAATGCATGTTCATGAGGCTATTAGTCAGTCACCCCTGATTCAAAAAGTAAAATGTGCAGCCAATCTGCACATTTTACACTCATAAATTAACACCTGCCCAAATACTGCTTTTCTGTACACCCTCTGACTTAATATCCTAGTGATATTAAGTCAGAGAAACCAAAAATGTAAGTAAATAATTTTTTTCTTTTAATTCAAAAAAAATGTCCCAGCCGGTCCGGTTAGGAGAATAGATGCTCAATGTTACTGGCGCCCGTTTTTCTAATCGATTGCTGTCAGCGGGGTTCGTAAAATTGAACATCGATTTCCTGAATCCGCTGCCAGAGCTTCTCTCCTGGGCCAAGGAAGCATTAGGTGCACATAATTGCCCCTAGCACCTCCTTTTAGCGCAACCCCTCATTTAAATATAGGATCATGCGCCCAGGAGAGCGGGCGCTCAACATGGAGCGCCCTTTCTCCCATGATCTTTACAGAATCGGCCTAATTGTTGCTTATCTTTCTCTGACACAAATTAAATCAACAAAGCAAATCTTTTCTCCTCACTTTGCATTCATAAGTAGCAGAACCTCTAAAAACAGAACAGTTTCACCCTTGAAGGCTGGCTCTGTCTCTGTCCTTCTCCCCAAATGGTCAACTGTGTGTGCTCTGAGCTGTTCTGTTCTCATTTTGCTAATGGTTACTCTTTTTCCTGCAGAGTGGACAGTGGCTGTGACTCAGCCCTCAGCTGTTTGTTTTTGTTTACTGTTACCCTCTGCAACAATCAGGGAAGTAGAACTTTAAAAAATGAAAATGAATTCTCACAAGATAAGACAAACTAAATAATTTTTGCTGTGCACACCCCTAATATTTACTTACCCCTTCTAACTGGATAAGCTTTGTCAGGTAAGTTGTTGCCCTCACAAAAATTACCTGGATAAATAAAAATGCAGCATTGTTCTGGGGATATGGCTTAACTTTGGCCATTCAACACTAATATTTAGCACTATCTGATTAAGGTTAGCTGGGTAAATCTAGTTGGAGAAATTGCTGGCCTAAGGTTATCCTGGTAACTTTAACCAGGCAAATTCAGCAGACAACTTAATTTGGGTATGCTCCACTGAATATCTAGGTAATTTTCTTGTTCACTGCCCTGCTAAATATAGATCTCTGTCTTTGAAGCCTGACCTTAATGAGTTATACAGCAACTACTTTTTTTGCCATCTTGCAGGAGCTCGTCAGTAAAGCTGGTAAGTACATAACAGGCATCTTAGTGGCAAACTTACATAAGAACATAAGATATGCCATACTGGGTCAGACAAAGGATCCATCAAACCCAATATCCTGTTTCCAACAGGGGCCAATCCAAGTCGCAAGTACCCAAACCTTAGATAAATCACAAGCTATTATTACTCATTAATTACCATAATAGCAGTTTTGGATTTTTCCTCTAGGAACTTATCCAAACCTTTTTTAAACCAGGTTACACTAACTGCTGTAACCACTAGAGATGGAGCGGGCCATCCATTGCTCCTGCCATGTGACAGGGGCCGCCCAATAGCACTGATAGCCCCTGTTACATGGTAAGGGCAAAGGGCCATCGGTGTCATTTTGATTAGTGGCAGCCGACGGCCCGAGAGGGGGAGATCACTCCTGGGACCCCTGTTGGACTTTAGGCAAGTTTTGGAGGGGTCGGGAGGGTGGGGGATTGTAATTAATTAAATATGAAAGGTTGGGGTGGGTTTGGGGTTTTTTTGTTTTTTGTGTGCTCTTCCCCCCCCCCCCCCCCCCACGAAAACGATAAGAAAATCACACACAATTTTGTGGGTTTTCCTATCGTTTTGGGGACACCCCCCCCGAACCGCGACAAAAAAGGAAATATTGTCTATATTTCCTATTTTGTCGCAAACGAATGCACATCCCTAGTAACTACATCTTCTGGCAATGAATGCCAGAGTTTAACTATGTGCCGAGTGAAAACATTTTCTTCAATTTCTTTTAAATATGCTACTTGCTAACTTCATGGAGTGCCCCCTGGTTCTTCTATTATCTGAGAGAGTAAATAACCAATTTACAATAACTTGTTCATGTCCTTTCATTTTTTTGTAGACTTCTATAATTACCCCCCTCAGTCGTCTCTTCTCCAAACTGAACAGCCCTAACGTCTTTAGCCTTGCCTCATATGGTATCCATTCCATGCCTCTCATCATTTTGGTCACCCTTTTCTGCACTTTCCCCAGTGCAGCTATATCCTTTTTGAGATATGGTGATCAAAATTACACACAATATTCAAGGTGTGGTCTCACTATGGAGTGATACAGAGGATTTATGATATCCTCCATTTTATTCACCATTCCCTTCATTATAATTCCTAACATTCTGTTTACTTTTTTGATCACCACAGCACACTGAGCCGACAATTTCAATGCATTAACCAATATGATGCCTAGATCTCTTTCCTGGGTGGTAACTCCTAAGATAGAACTTAACATTGTATAACTACAGCAAGGGTTATTTTTTCCTATATGCATCACTGTGCACTTGCCCTTGTTAAATTTCATCTGTCATATGGAAGCCATAGTAATCCTTTGTACCAGGTTGTACATTCCACTGAAGACTAGATCTAAAGTAGCTGCCCTTCTCATCTTTTCTAGGATCAGCTGCTCCATGAAGCAGTCATTTATGACATCTAGAAACTTAACCTCTCTAGCATATCTAAATAACACATTGACCTAGTCAATGATAAAAATCCTGCAGGAAACAAAATACATTGTGGAATCCTTATAGACCGAAATCTCATGAGTGACGGGGTAACTGAAATCCCCCATTATTATTGTGTTGCCAAATTTATTTGCTTTTTTAATTTAGCTAGACTTTCTTCATTTTGGCCAGTTGGCTGGTAGATACACCCACTGCTATACTCTTATCCATCACAAATGGAACCTTTTCTGCTATACCTTTGTTGAGATGGGGTGACCAGAACTGCACAGAATACTCAAGTTTTCTAAACCAGTCTTTTTGTTTTCTTTTTATGAACAGGATTAGAAGTTATCCCACTTCTAATAACACTGCCAGACCTGATTTATATTTCCAGTGCATGGTGTTTCTATGTAGTCTAAAACCGCAAACCCTCCTTCCAACTCCTTTCCCCATTTACATACCTCCCTGGAACTTTTCAGTTGTGGTCACCTTGAGATTTGACATGAATTGGGGAGAGGGGGGTGGAAGCATCAACTTCCTCTCTTCCACACACCCCCCCCCCCTTCATATTCTCTCACACATTCTTTCCCTCCCCCTTCCCCCGCTTCTTTCTCGAGGGATGACCCAGCACTCTCCCATTCTCTCCTCTAATCCTACATCCTACCACGACACTCTCCCCTTCCCTGGCTCCAGGACTCTCCCCTTTCCTAGACATAGGCACACAGAAGGTGTGCAAAGAAACTCACTCAGCAGAGCACAGTTTTCTGCTCTCTGCTTCTGCTCCAGCCCGTCCCCTACCAGGCAATCTTTTAGGGAGCAGGAGGGGGAGGCAGAATTTGCAGAAGACAGTGCACAGAAGAGCCACTCTGCTCCCTTATCCAGTCCCTCATCCCCTGTAGTTTTTCTTCCTCTGGGCTGCAGGAATAGCAGTGCTGGGGCATCCTTCTGGCAGTGGCACCTACAGATCAGGCCATATTTATTTATTTTATTTAAAAATATTTATATACCACTTTATAAAAATAAATTTTGTCAAAACGGTTTACATTGGATAAAATAAAAATTTAAAGGAACAATCAAAATCAAATTAAATTTAAAATGTACATAAAAATTAATTAATAGCTAGGACAAATTCTAGCTTAAAATAAATCATTTACTCAAAATAAATACTGTATAGTCCAAAACTTTTGGACTATACGGTAGCCTTGGCTTTGATGCTATCTCTATTGGAAAACCCAATAAGACAATGAGAAAAGTACGGATACTCCAAAATGCCGCTGCGGGGAACAATCATGGGTAGCAGGAAATGGGAACTGGCATCTCACTTCATAATCATCCTACACTGGCTTCCAATTGCTCTTTGTGTCAAATTTAAAATTCTGTTCCTCACATTCAAAACACTGAAGAGCACTAATCCCACTTGTCTGACTGAGAAGGTAAGAGGATTTCATCCCCCCCCAAAAAAATGTAAGATCAAGCCAAAAGCAACTAGCTGCTCCATATCTCAAAACGCTACATTTGAAAACAAAACAGGTTTACAGGCATGGGTATCAAACTCTGGGCCTGTGAGGACCACAGACTGCTGGGGGTTTTCAGGATGTCCCTAATGAATATGCAAAACATTAATGACTACTGGTACTTTCAGGATCAACTGGCACCAGCTGAAAATATACTGTAATATAAGGCCATGTACAGTGCTGATTTTCTAAAAAAAAAAAAAAAAAAAAAAACACTTACCAAGTAGGGGACACTTCAGTCAGGTTCTTTGCCAGTGGCCAATGATGACCTTTTAACCTCCCCATCATATATAATATATAGAGGATGTGGTTAGTGCAGTTAGTGTAGCTGGGTTCAAAAAAGGTTTGGATAAGTTCTTGGAGGAGAAGTCCATTAATGGCTATTAATCAAGTTTACTTAGGGAATAGCCACTGCTATTAATTGCATCAATAGCGTGGGATCTTCTAGGTGTTTGTGTAATTGCCAGGTTCTTGTGGCCTGGTTTGGCCTCTGTTGGAAACAGGATGCTGGGCTTGATGGACCCTTGGTCTGACCCAGCATGGCAATTTCTTATGTTCTTAATATGGGAAAATTGTTGCAATCATGAAAAGCAAAATTTGCCACATGTGCACATATGATGTGGATTTTGAGGGAACCTTCACTTTTTTGAGTACTGATGATGAGCCAAACAAATTCTATGGATCACCATGTAAAGAAAATATAATTTTATTTTTCTATTTTTACATTACAGAACTAAGGGGGTCATTTATCAAAATGCGCTAAGGTGTTTTCGCATGCATTAAGGGCTTATCGCATGCGAAAAGCCCCATTAATGCATGCGATAGGCCCTTACCGCATGCGAAAATGTCTTTATCGCATGCAATAGCACCATATCATATGGTGCGATGCAAATTTCAAAAAGAGGAGGAGTTAGGGGTAGGGAGTGGGCTGGGTTTGCTGGTCTGTGAAATGCTATTGCACGGACTTAATGCTGATTTTAACTACACCTTTTTCAATAGTGTTAAACTGTGCGATAGCTGGTTTTATTGCATTGTGCTGGGGGGGTGAGAGAGAGAGTGAGTGAGAGCACCTAGCCATAGTATCCTCTCCCTAGATAGGTATTTATATCTCTATGGAAGGCCCACCTAGTAACTCGAGGTGAGGTTTAGGTACTAGTGTAGGGGGTTAAGGGCCACTTTGACATTCAACATGAGACGTACGAACAGAACGGTGGTCTCTTGTGAAGATTTGATGGCCTTCGGAGTGAGGAAACTCAACCAAAGATGAGGACTAGAAAAGGTAAATGTAAATCAGTTATTTAATTTTTCTGATAATATAAGTACTAGGGGGCACTCCATGAAGTTAGCAAGTAGCTCATTTAAAAGAAATTGGAGAAAACTGTTTTTCACTCAAAACACAAGCTCTGGAATTCATTAACAGAGGATGTGTTTAAGCAGTTAGCATAGCATGGTTTAAAATAGGTTTGAACAAGTTCCTGAAAAAAAGTCCATAAACTGCTAGTAATCAAACAGACTTAAGGAATAGCCACTGCTTATTGTTGGCATTCGTAGCATGGGATTTATTTATTGTTTGGGTGTTTGCCAGGTACTTGTATCCTGGATTGGCCACTGTTGGAAACAGGATGCTGGGCTTGATGGATCCCCTGTCTGCACACCTGCTGAGTCACACCTAAAATCACACTCCACTCCAAAATAAGTCTTTATTGATAATTGGTGACAGGGAAACCAAATCCAAAACAGTACACTAGAGTTGTGCACCTTGCAAAAATAAAATCCCAAAACAGCAAAAATAAACTGTCTCTTTCACCTTCTCACCCGCTGTCCCAAATAGGTAATCTCTTATGGGCAGGAACCCTTCCTCTCTGGGCCCTCCCAGTACCTTTTGGGTGACAAGCTGTTTTCTTTCTAGTTCTCTGTAGAGCCGCAGACTAAATTACTTGGTGGATTTTCCCAGGCAGGTTATCTCTCTCTCTCTGAAACCTCTTCAATACTCTCATAATAGCAGTTTCTGAAAAATTCCTTTTCTTGTGGGGCTCCTCAGACTCTGATCATTTTCAAGAATTCTCTCAGCTCTTTCTGGACATCCAGGATTTGCGCCTTCTGGGCTGCTGACTTTTCTTTCTTTCTCCAGGCACCCCTATGCCCAAGAAAGAGTTCACTCCTCCTGGTCCTATCCCTTTTGGAATAATCTCCAAACATCCCCAGTCTTTTATTCTCCTCCTACCTCCCCAAAGCTCTCCCAATGGATAGCGGTAGACTTCAGTAATGCACCTCACTGACATTGACATCGCCCAAGGGGGCCTCTGACATATACAGTACTGCTGGCAAGCAGACCTGTGGATGCCATAAAGGTAAAGGACAATACTGCTGATAAAGGGCAGATTTTGGCACCCCCTTACACAAATTTCGCATATCTGTAGGGGTATTTTAAAGGCTGTTCAGTGAATGCTGCTGCTATGGCTGCTGGAACTGGATTGAGATTACCAACAGATTTCATATAGACCACCTTTTCAGGTCTCTGCTTGCCTGAACCTGGATTGCCCTAGAGGCGAAAGGCTGTGCAATTCTGTGACAGTTCCTCTGTGACATCCAGAAGCGAGTAGAAGTTGCTGTTGAGCAGTGGTTGAGACTCCTTCTCCTCCACAGCGCCCGGATTATAATAATAAATAAAATGTTGTTTTTGAGTCGAATAGAATATTATGTTGCAGTTTACAATGAGCTGTTCAAGTAGAGCTGCATAAAAAATTCACAACTAGTAATTTAATATAGTTATCGATTCACTCGATTCACAGAATGAGTAGTGATTAAAAACTGTACAGAAAGCTAGTGTGATTTCATTAAGTATTATGTTTCAGCACATGCCAATACAGCTGGCAAGTCCTGCTTAACAAATAAACAAACTAGGGGTTCGGTCTACCATAGTTCTGTAAGCTTTTAGGACTTGGCAGCAGTGAAAATGAATATTGATGTGGGAATTAAAATTATCTCCTTGCCTCACTGGATCTTTTCTTTCAGTTGTCAGCACAAGTGATAAGTGGTGCTTTTAGTGCCAGTGTGAGTCCATGGGACACCCATTACAAATAAAAAGTTCTTAATTTGAAAGCAGTACACATTGTGTTTGGGGTTTTATAGTAGTGTTTCTGTATTTGTAATTTTAAGAATGCCTTTCTGCATGAAGTAAATGATAATTACATTTATATCTTTTAAGCCTGCATGCAGTAAATTTGTATGGTATAAGTTAATGCTCCTTTCATTCTAATAATGTATTTATATTGTAGTTTCTTTAGCAAAGCTAATTCCTCCACTCTATCCCATAAATCTTTGGTCCGGCTGCAAGAATATTCAGGCAAAGGCGATATGTTTATATGCAGTTGTTAAAGATTATAGTTAATTTGCTTATTTTCATTGGGCTCGAAAAGCAGGCTTATTTGTTGCACTGGAAGGCTGGAGTTCACCATCGCAGTGTTGAAGGTGCAAACCCCCGCCATTGCGAAAAGTCCTTTCGCTATACATTCTGAGGAGGCAAAAAGGGTCTTAGTGGCATCGTTGCTTTTGTCTAGTGGGTGAATTGTGAAAAAAGACAAAATTGGCATCTTTTTTTTTGATGCATCTTGTAAAAAAAAATATTTACATCTGCTAAGTAAGTGAAAGTCACTACTTTAACAATAGTTTTTGGAAATAAAGGGCCTCATTTTCTAAAGTATCGCAGGCCTGCGATACTTTAGGTAATGAGGGACGGGGGGCGGGCCTGTGCTAGCCGGCAGCGATCGCACCTTCGCAGTGCGATCGCTGCCGGTTTCGCACCCAATAGCGCCACCATAGAAGGTGTAGCTATTGGGCGTGAACTCTGACGCGAAAAGGGCCTTACCTTTTCGTCATCCGCAGTGTCTTCGCGGAGTCGGCCCTGGTGACGCCACGATTCCTCCTCTTCCGGGGCCGACTCTGCCCCCATTTTGGTATTGCACGCGATAAGGGACTTTTCGCGTGCGAAACGTCCCTTATCACGCGCGATCCGGATGGAAAATGAGGCCCAAAGTGAGCAACAGCAGAAACCTCTCCTGGGGTAGAGGCCCTGAGCATTCTTTGGTAGCTCAGCATAGCACGTCTCCTGAATGCTTTGCTGTAATTATTATCTTGTCATATTTAATTTACTGTCAATCTATATTTCAGTATTTGATAAATGCTTTTAAAAAGATATGATTCCATTCATCAATAAACTGTAGAATATGATGTACTTAACAATATCATAACCCTGAAAACATCATACATGGAAACTGATATTATATTCTTATTCTTTTGTGAGTGGAAACCTCATAAACATTGAGGGGCAGATTTTAAAAGGGTTACGCGCATAATATATAATTAGCAAAAGGACACGGCTCGTGTTTCGCTGCTTCATCAGGGGCATTCGATATAATATTTCAGATATGTTCCTTGCATCATTGTATCCTCTTATGTTCCGCTATACGGCTCCAGCGTTTCCAAGCCGTGTTGGGCAGTTGGGTTGTTCCTAAGACACTCCATCATTCTGCAACACTGAAATGATAAGTCTAAAATAAAGTTCACAAAAATCGGCAATTTTGAATGTGTGTGTGTGCGGAGACCAATGATTAAAACATCATTACAGTCATATTGTACAATTTTGACTGCAAAAAAAAAAAAAATTTAAAAACTGCAAATTTCCTGTCGTGTAGCCAGATGGACTCAGAACAAGTGGGTATAGTGTGCTCGTGCTAGCAGTTGGAGACGGATCTGACGTCAGCAAGGGTACATATACCCCCACAGGAAGTGAAGCTCTTCAGTAATTTCCGTCTCCAAAGCAGTTTGGAGAGCCTGCACGCTTGCTGAGCGTGTTTCCAATCTACTTTCTATTTTCTACTTTCTACTTACTAAATTTCTACAGGAACATCGAGCCCCGCACTCCTGCGGTGATACCCTCGGGTCCCTCCCCCAGTTGAGTTTCCCGAGGTGATTTCCGTGATCCCTCGGAGGTTTAGGCCTCGGTCCGGTGGCCGAATCGCAGCAGGGACCAAGCCCCCGAGCAGGAAGGGCTTGGGTCGGGCTTAGAGGCGCCTCGGTCCCGGCGTGGACTTGGGAGGCAGCGGGTGCATTCCTCAAGTGCGGCGGTGAAGGTATTTCCCCTCTCCCCCCGCAGCCGGGTTCCAGCCGGGAAGCGCCGAGGATCAGGTAAGGCGTACAACTTTTACTTTTGGGTCTCCGAAGGACGAGGATTGGCGGCGTTGCCTGTATGCGGCACGCCGCGGAGGTCGCCATTTTGTCGGCCTTGTTCAGGTATTGAGCGCCCATGATAGGCGCCTGTATTGTATTAAGCACTTCTTACTGGGCGTTATTGCATATTGTTGAACATATATTGTATTTAGCGTATATTGCTGAACGCATATTATTGAGCGCATATTGTATTTAGCGTATATTGCTGACCGCATATTATTGAGCGCATATTGTATTAAGCATATAAAGCTGCCGCTTCTTATTGAGCGCATATTGTATTAAGCGTATATAGCTGCCGCTTACTATTGAGCGCATATTGTATTAAGCTTATATAGCTGCCACTTATTATTGAGCACATATTGTATTAAGCGTATATAGCTGCCGCATATTATTCAGCGCATATTCTTCAGCGCGCAATGGAACAATCGAATGCCTCGGTGTCCCCGGCGGCGGCGCCTCCTGATTCCGGCATGAAAGCTCTCGGCCTCTGCTCAGCATGCCAGCTCAGAGCCACGCACAGCGAGAAGCCAGACTCCCTTTGTGCCCAATGTGAGGAGGCAGTGGGAGCCTCGGGCCAGGACCAGTCTCAACTGAGGTTTGTTGACAGTTCCCCAGGGGCCACCCCGGATCTCGCAGGAAGTCTCGAACAACCTGGGATCCCGGGGGACCTGGTACCCCGACGGCTTACCACCTCCATTTCCTGGGTGGATCTCTTTAAGGATGCAATCAGCTTCCCGTCCAGGCCCTGCTGTTGCTGTTGCTGCTGCTCCTGTTGCTGCTCCAGCGAATCCTGCCCCTGGACCTTCGGGCCCTTATCATGGGCAAGCACACCCGCCTCCGGGCAGTCCGGTTCAGGCGGACCCTGATGTGTCGGAGACTGAATCAGAACCCTCCGAGGAGGGGGAACTTCCCTCGGGGATTGAGCCATATCGAACCATGAGGCGGTTCTTTCCCAAGGAAGATCTCTCCGACCTAGTATCTCAGTGCCTGGCGGAGTTGGATATTACAGGCCCCAGCACTACGGTGCCATCTACACAGAACCCTCTGTTGGAAGGTCTTCGTCCTACAGCCCGCCATTTTCCCTTCTTGCAAGCCGCACAGCAACTGATAGATCTGGAATGGGCTGCACCAGCGGCCTCATTCAAAGGGGGTCGGGGCCTGATAGGCATGTACCCCCTGGATCCGGCAATCAAGGAGATGCTGGCGTGCCCTCAGGTGGACGCCTTGGTTAGCGCGGAGGTCAAGCGCACTACCATTCCAGTTGAGGGGGGGACGGCCCTCAAGGATCCTCACAACCGGCGACTGGACGCCATCCTGAAACAGACATTTGAGGTGGCAGCTCTGTCTTTGCGAATCGCAACCTGCTGCACAGTGGTGACGCGTTCCTGTTTGTCACAGGTCAGGAACAATGCTCCGGCGGCAGACATGGAGTCCGCTCTCTCGTTCCTCACGGATGCTGCATCCGACCTAGTCCGTACAACAGCCAAGGGGATCTCATCTTCTGTAGCTGCCAGGAGGCAGCTCTGGATATGGAATTGGTCGGCCGATGCTCCTTCGAAGACACGCCTCACCAGAATGCCCTTTAGGGGTTCTCTCCTGTTCAGCAGCGACCTTGATAAACTGGCCAGTACATGGGGCGCCTCTCCAATACCTCGACTGCTGGAAGACAGGTTCAAAAGGAACCAGCGCGCCTTTCCAAGGCCTTCCAGAGGTAGAAGTTCTCAACGCTTCATTCCCTATAGGGGTCGCTACCAGGCACCTCGTCCTCAGGCCAGGAACCAGTCCTTTCGGCCCAAGCAACAGAAGAGGGGAGCTGGCTCGGGCGCAGGCCCCGGCCACGCCTCCCAATGAGATTTAGCCGATCCATCTGGGGGACGGGCCATAGGGGGCAGGTTAACCCTCTTCTACCCCAGATGGGTCGAGATTACGTCAGACCAGTGGGTCCTCACCATCATCCGAGAGGGTTATTTTCTGGACTTCCATCATCTACCTCTGGACAGGTTTGTGGAATCTTCGTGTCCGATCCACAAGAAGGCAGCATTGGAAGCTACCTTGGCGAGGCTCCTGTCCTTGAAAGCCATAATCCCGGTACCTGCATGGGAAATGAATTCTGGGCATTATTCCATTTATTTCATGGTACCCAAGAAAGAGGGCACTTTCCGGCCCGTATTAGACCTCAAGTCAGTCAATCGATACTTACGGGTCCCGAGGTTTCGCATGGAAACTCTGCGCTCAGTCAAGAACGTAGTACAGCCAGGAGAATTCCTCACGGCCTTAGATTTATCAGAAGCCTACCTGCATATCCCGATTCACCAGGATCATCAGCGCTACCTACGCTTCAAGGTGCTGGGACGCCACTTCCAGTTCCGGGCTTTGCCCTTCGGGCTGGCCACGTCGCCGCGGACCTTCACCAAGGTGATCGTAGTGGTAGCAGCGGTGCTCAGACGGGAAGGAATCCTTGTCCATCCCTACCTAGACGATTGGCTGATCAGAGCGAAATCGCGAGAGGAGAACCATCGGGCAACCAATAGAGTGATCGCCCTTCTGGAAAGCCTGGGATGGGTAGTCAACCTAAACAAGAGTTGCCTACAGCCTTCCCAATCTCTGGAATATCTGGGAGTCCAGTTCGACACCCAGGCAGACACAGTCAGTCTCACCACCAAGAGAAGATTAAAACTTCAGACGCGTCTTCGGTCCTTGATGGGAGCCAGTCGGCCCACTGCTTGGGATTACCTGCAGGTTCTCGGTCTCATGGTATCCACCCTGGAAGTGGTACCCTGGGCAAGGGCCCATATGAGACCTCTACAACGCTCCCTGCTCTCTCGATGGAGCCCCTGCTTCCGGCATTACTCCATGCATCTACCTCTACCAGCCAGAGTGCGGACTCAGCTACGGTGGTGGTTGCAGTCCAACCACACGAGCAGGGGTTCAAAGATGTCCTCCCCCACATGGACTCTGCTCACCACAGATACCAGCCTGAGCAGATGGGGAGCACACTGCGAAGAACTCACCGCCCAAGGACAGTGGAGCAGGGAAGAGTCGGGGTGGAACATCAACCGACTAGAGGCACGGGCAGTCCGGTTAGCCTGCCTGCAATTTGCTCACAGACTGAGGAACAGAGCAGTCAGAGTGATGTCAGACAACGCCACACGGTGGCATACATCAACCGACAGGGCAGAACCAGAAGCCAACAGGTGTCCCTCGAGATAGCCCCGCTGATGGCTTGGGCAGAGGTGAATCTTCAGGACATCTCCGCCGTCCACATTGCCGGAAGGGACAACACCACGGCAGACTTCCTCAGCAGAGAAAGCCTAAATCCGGGGGAATGGCAGCTGTCCCCCACAGCCTTCCAGATGATTGTGGATCACTGGGGGATTCCAGACATGGACCTACTAGCGGACAGGTCCAATGCTCAAGTACCCAGATACTTCAGCCGCAAGCGAGATCCGTTCTCTCAAGGGATCGACGCCCTGGTTCAGCCATGGCCCCAGGGGCCCTGCTATACGCCTTTCCTCCGTGGCCCCTGTTGGGCACCCTTATCCACAAGATTCAGAAGTACCGGGGCCTAGTTCTTCTAGTGGCACCAGACTGGCCAAGAAGACCCTGGTACGCGGACATGAGAAGACTACTGGCAGGGGAGCCCCTTCCCCTGCCTCCACTCAGGACCTGCTACGTCAAGGTCCCATCCTTCACGAGGATCCGGCTCAATTCTCTCTTACGGTCTGGCCATTGAGAGGGCTAGACTGAAGAAAAGAGGTTACTCAGAGCCAGTGATAGATACACTCCTCCGAGCTCGCAAGTTCTCCACATCCCTCACCTACATCAGGATTTGGAGAGTGTTTGAAGCCTGGTGCGACACTCATGGCACCAATCCACATGCGACTACTATCCCTATTGTTCTGGATTTTCTGCAGGATGGGCTTCAGAAGGGTCTATCCCTAAGCTCCATCAAGGTTCAGGTGGCTGCGCTGTCTTGCTATGGTCCCAGGAGGGATGGCAAGATCATTGCCACGCATCCAGATGTTTCTCGCTTCCTGAAAGGAGTCAAGCACATTCGTCCGCCACTGAAGTGGCCAGTGCCTTTGTGGATCCTCAATATTGTTTTGGATTTCCTCGCAGGATCCACCTTCAGACCCCTTCGGGGCCTGTCTCTCCGTTCTCTCACTTTGAAGATGGTGTTCTTGCTGGCTGTATGTTCAGCACGCCGCATTTCGGAATTACAAGCGCTGTTTTGCCGTGATCCCTTTCTCAGGATCACTCTCGAGGCTATCCATCTTCGCACAGTTCCATCCTTCTTGCCTAAGGTAGTCTCACAATTTCACCTCAACCAGACCATATCCTTGCCAACTACAGCAGGCCTGAAGAAATCAGAAGAAGGGCATTTGCTACGCCATCTCGACATTGGCAGATTGCTGGAAATGACAGAAACAGTACGAAAGACTGTCCATCTGTTCGTCCTTCACAGCGGGAAGAAACAAGGTGAAGCAGCCTCTCGGCCCACCATCGCCCGCTGGATTAAAGAAGTTATCAGAGCGGCCTACGTAGAGGCCGGGAAGTCACCGCCTCTTCAAGTCAAGGCTCCTTCTACCAGAGCCCAAGCAGCATCTTGGGCGGAATCTAGGATGCTGTCGTCTGCAGAAATATGTAAAGCGGCGACGTGGTCCTCCCTCCATACCTTCTCCAGGTTCTACCGTCTGGATGTCCAGGCCAGGGAGGACACAGCATTTGCGAGGGCAGTATTACACGGTCCTCAGGCAGCCTCCCGCCCAGTCCGGGAGTAAAGCTTTTGTACATCCCACTTGTTCTGAGTCCATCTGGCTACACGACAGGAAATGTTGAGATTACTTACCTGATAATCTCGTTTTCCTTAGTGTAGACAGATGGACTCAGCATCCCGCCCAGCTGCCTGTCTACATTGGTTTCACCGATTCAAGGTAAGCCTTATCACTTCTTACATGAGTGCGTCCACTCTGCCAGGTGTCGACGCCTTCCGGTTGGGAATGCTGGCGGTCTCCAGCTACTATCAATCGGTCAGGGGAATCCTGTTTTCACTATTTCATTGATCATCAGTACACATATATCTATAACAGCTTTTGCAAGGAAGATTACTGAAGAGCTTCACTTCCTGTGGGGGTTTATGTACCCGTGCTGACGTCAGATCCGTCTCCAACTGCTAGCACAAGCACACTATACCCACTTGTTCTGAGTCCATCTGTCTACACTAAGGAAAACGAGATTATCAGGTAAGTAATCTCAACATTGGCAGTATGAGAGTCATTTCAAAACAGAGTAAGCTCTCAATGTTTAGGAGGTTTCCACTCACAAACGTTTAAAAAGATATGAACAATATTGAAAGACTTCCATAATGAGAGTATTTGCATCTTTGTAAATGAAAGAACTGTCTCTGTTTAATAATAATACACAGCAATTCACATATCTAACTATATCATAAATGTATAAATTTCTGTGCCAAGGAAGAAAAGAGGGTTATCCTGAAATGTTCACACATCTTGCTTGTTTTATTTACATAACTTGCTTGTTTTATTTAGATAACTAAGAATGTCTCAACCCCAAGCTTGCTACAAAATATTTTTTGTTTTGATGGAATGCTAAACATGTAGTTTGTTTGAATGATGAAAAGAAACAGCCATCAATAAAAAATACTATTTATAATAGTGATCAACTGAATTTTTATTTTGTTTCTAGAGAACTATGGGATGGATGGGAAGGCTAAATTGCCAGATTTCACTGAAAATAATGATTGGCAAGGACTGGAAGACATATACAGTGTGAATGAAACTTTATTTGACTACAGATACAATTATAGACTTAGTCTGGATGACTGGGCTAATTACTTGAAGGATGTAGATAGGCTGTTTGCACTGCTGAATGGGTTCTCAGATACATCCCAGATTTCACTTACACTGGTGACCATGGTCTCTGCGGAGTCGGATGAAGAGTCGAGTGGTGTGACGGCAGACGAGGGACACCCTGCTCTTCTGACAGAGTTTGGAACCATTGATTTGATTACAGCAACATTTAGTCGTGAGAAGAAACTTGAATTAAATAATAATATTCCTGGAAAAAAAAAGTATTTTAAATTCCAAACACTGGAACAATGGTGACGGTCTAAAGAGGTGGACAGCTATGAAAGACAGTTCAGTGGGAACACTGTGTCAGAGCTAGCATCCAGCTATTTCTTCATTCTTCAGCAAATTAATCTCCAGAAATAATCTCAGCAAACTGACAGTCACTCGGCAGAGATTTTTCAAGAGCAGATTTATCTTCCTGCTAGCGTAAATACACCCATTGCTCATCAGACTATAAATGTTTCTATGGCTGACCTTCTGATTAGCTCTGATAAAATGGATACCATGCCAAGCAAAACTGAGCCCAGTCCTGTAGAAAGGTTTTCCCCAAATGTACATAAAGAAGGCAGTGCCTCATTTTTACTTTCTTCAGCTTAGATCAAATTGTACATTCTCTGGGCCTTATTCAAAAAGGACTTTTCCCTATTCTGTGCCTATGGAAAAGAAAATCTCTATTGAATGAACTCCTTTCGATCCGAGTAGTATAAAGTTAACCAAGGCCCTTGACATTCCATTGTAAGTATAGCTATAGTTTACAGTTAAAATGACCCCAATAAACATTTTGCTTGTGCAGGTGTACAATGTGTGTGTGTATATCTCTTTTTCTAGCAGGAATATTTTCTCTAGTTCTAGAGAGAGAGACATACAATAATTAGCTGAGAAACTAGAATGTCATAATGTTAAATCTAAAGCAAGTCAGTGTTATATTATAGTAAAGTAAAAGATGACATTTGTTTTAGGTTCAGTAATTGCTTTCCTGAAAGGATTTTACATGCATTCAGTTTTTAAAAGTTTATCTCCTATGAATGTTTCTGCCATCAAAGTTGTCCATATGATGTACTTTTTAGTAGGTGATTTTTTTTTTTTTTATTTCTAACCACTGGAATTTCTTAATGTTGCAGTTTTGAAGTAAAATGTTGCACTTTTAGAATCTGTATGCCATTAATCCAGTTTTTGCATTAACTTTCTGTTTACAAGTTAGCGCTTATTATTGTGAAGAAATAAAGCAGGTACACTAACAAGAGGTATGCAACACAAATTCTGCAAGAAAACAAAAAGCTAGGTTACTCTAACATCATGTCAGCCACAACATGCAGAGAGGATAACTTTGGAAAAAACCCAACTCCACATGGCCCCGTATATCCGCGTATACAGCTGTGCAGAGATCCACAACAGTGTTTTATAACCTGCGACTACGAGATATATGCAGATTATAAAATAAGTGTGTGTCTGTGGCCAAACACGCGCCTATGTACGGTTATGTGTGAATACCTGCAATGCATTGAAAGCGTATATTTTTCCTTCCCGTGTACATTTTATGCGCAAAAAAATATATATATATATATTGCAGCTTGGTCGTGTAAAACCCTGTTTAATTGCAGAAGCTGTTGTATTTTAAAACATGCACGTGTAATTGAAATCACCAGTTTGCAGAAATCTCAACCAGTTCACCCAGTCCTTCTCCAGGTCAGCAAGACCCTCCTAGTTCTTCACTCTGAGCTCCCTCCAGTTCACCCAGACCCACCCAATCAATAGTAAATAGGACAGGAGCCTGGTATCAATTGTGCGAGATAATTAGCAGGTTTAACATTGACACATGTAGGCACATAAGTTTCTTATATCATAGCAACTTGAGCATGTGGCTCCTGGACCTGCCCTGTGCTGCCCCAGACCACCCCTTTTTCACGTGTAAATATGTGCACGAAATCGAAAATACGTGTGCGCTTTTGATATTTGTAAAATAGCATGTGTGCAGGTAGAAAACTATCTACTCACATATATGCTAACTTTACGCATGTCAATGTTTTCAAAATTCACCCCATATTGTACGTTTCTGCATCCCAGATCCTTACCAGAAAAACAAATGTTGGAATTTAAGTGTTAAACTGACTGCGGCCCAGAGTCCAAGAGCATTCCAGGCTGATCCGTCTGAAAAAGATGCATCTCAAAACTGACATGCTGATTTATCTGAATAATATGCTGATGCGGTCACAAATGGTGTAGTCATTTTTTAATATATAAAAAGTTTTCTTAATCAATGGATAGAGGGATTATGGTCCAAGTAGATTTTTGACTCTGAATATAAGTGCCATATATGGTAGGAAAAGTAGGCTAGCCATATCAAAATGTTGTTACATGGCCTACTGCTGTTCATAGTATTTATCAAGTATTACTTTCCTTTGATATTATTTCATTATTTGTAGAAAGGTATAATGCAAAACTTGTACTTTTGGAAAACTGACATCTAATTTCACGAGTTAGAAAAGATTTAAATTACCTCATACAGAGTTATTACAGTTATTCCCAGTTTACAAGAAAGTTTGTTATTTGCAAAGCCTTGTTGATTTTCTCTGCAAGCATTTTCTTTTTATTTACTCTCTGTGTAAAGAAAACTATTTCAGAGCAGCTTACTGGGATATTTCAGATCATTACATGTGGCCTTTATTGTGCTCTCTGTAAATATGTTAAAATGAAGTTAGCTGTTTCATGTATGGCAGGGGCTGAATGAGAACAAAGCATATTTATGGACACAAATGATTATTTGTAAATAGATATCAAGTTATTAGGATGCACACTGCATTTTAAGTCTTGTATAGTATTCTGTGATACTTCTAAAGAACAATTCTGACTTCCGGAAAGTCAAGAAGCAAAATTTCTTCAAATAAAAGGTGTTTTAAATTGAACAGCTTCAGCGGTGTGAAAAGAATCAAGTTTTCAAGTCAAACCATTGCATAGTAATAAAGTTAATGAGCTCTGTTCTCTGAAGATTTTCCATGTTAGGCACAGAATGAAGATAAAACCTGACAAAAAGGGGACATTACTAAATTTCCATTTGTTTTTGCAACTGCATGGGTCTGATTTTAAACTGTTGACGTGCCTTTGCAATTTCATAACAATTTTCTTCAATTCTCACACGTACAGCAGTTCTGGGCCAGCCTTTCGGTTAAATGGCAATGCTGCACGCTGCCAGGTGGGCCCCCTGACTTCGATTCCTGGGTCGGGTCCAACCTTCCCTCCCTAGGCTGTTTGTGACTGGAAATGCTATAGCATGGGAAGGAGTCTCCACCATGTCCAGTGACCATATTGAGGTGCAATGCTTGCTGGGTCCTAGCACGAGCAACAGCCTGGGCTCCCTGGCCTAGGACTTTTGCTCAAATGACTGGGCTACGTGGGTGGAAAGGGGGGGATAAGGGGAGGAGTGGTAAAAATGGGGGGGAGGGGGGAGGAAATCCCAGATCGTTGTGAATGAAGACTTGATGGAATCTGTTTTCAACTGAGCTGGAGAAATCTGCTAGGCAAAAAAAAAAAAAAATTATAAGCAAAATATCAAGGCTAAGACTAGAGCCCCTCAAAACAATGAGTTCTCAGATGCTTCACGTATATTCTTTCTACTGTTGGAAGCAGAGCCAGCATTTGTTTAATTTCATTTCATTTAAGGTGCCAGCTGTATAGTAACTATCAATTTGTAAAGCTGTCTAAATAAAGTATAAAAGCATAAAACAGGAAAAGAACCTCTACAGTGAGTTCATCAGTTTAATCTGATCCTCAGTCTATTTTACCAATGCAACTAGCAATCTCACCAGTGCACTTCATGAAGTCTATATACAGCCAAATGAAGATTTAGGCACTTATCCATCTAAATTCTAGCTGGATAATAAGTTATCCAGCTAGAAGTGAGCAGAATAAGTTGGGGTACTCTGGGGGTATAACTGAGAACAGAAGATATGTTATCCAACTAAACTGATATTCATTTAGCCAGATAACTTATCAGGCTAGCTCTGGCTGGCTTGTAAACCTGTCTTAAAGTTAGCCAGATAATCTTTTCTGGCTAACTTTGATAGCAGATATTCAGCAGCACATAGCTTAAGTTTAGCCATCTAACTTGCTGAGCCATACAGTGGCTGAATATGGACTTACATATTTAAAATAGTGAAGGCCTGATTCACTACGGTTTATCTCCCTTTCTGTATCAATGGGGAAAGGTCTTGATGAATCAGGCCTTGAGATGGTTACTACCATAACATCAGAGGTATGTTGACAATGAAAGGTGATAATGCTGTACAGTAATGTGACATGCAGTGCTCATTTGAATTAAAAAGAAATTATTGTTTTCATAATACAGAATTCTAATTGCTGACCTGCACCTAGAGAAAAATAGATCCTCTGAAAGCAGTGATACCAATGTATGAATTACTCCAGAACAGTTGTACATGAGTTTTCAAGACTACAGTAGGTGACCTGTTTGCTCTCCAAAGGTCATTAACCCCTTTGATTAATTCTCTTATTCTAATAAAAGGTATCACTCCCTGCAAAGGATTCAGTTTTCATAGAAACCAGTGTTTTCTGGTTGTGTTAACTTCAGTTATACTGCAACAACCCTGTTTCATAATAGCTGGACAAATCTGGACTTCACTGTTTCTTGCTGTATTTGTCCTGGGGTCCAACTGGTTAATGGCGATTCTCAACCTGACAATGCTGCCCTTTGGCCATCATGTGAAATCCCTTTGTAGGATTGTTTGCAGTATTTTGGTCTGCCTTATTATGTTATCCTGTTCTTTTTACCTTCATATACGAGCTGCCCCACTCTTAATACCAGCTGATAAACATATTAGATTGTTGGCTTTTGGGTCTGCTTCATCCAGGATTCTTACTTGTACTTAGCTGAGAGCTCATGCTTTTCACTTCTAGCTCAAGGCAAGTCATATTCTCTCATTTGCACAGGACAGGACCGTGATAAGAAATCTTCTGAATAGTGCATGTGCCAAAAACTTAACTAGCCTTGAGATGGCATACTCTAGGAGTTTGTCAGCTTTGCATTTGGCCTATTAGCCCTCTCTTTCACTACTGTTCACAATCCCCCCCCCCCCCCCAATAACTTCCCTGCCCATTTCTTTTTCCCTCTCTCACATCTTTGTAGCTTCCTTGAATCTTTCTATCCCAACACCTCTCCCCCCACTTCCCAGCCCCCCCCCCCCCCGCCGCCGCCAAACTCTTTTACCTGCATCTTCCGCCTGAACCTCTCCTCCCAGAGCTTTCTCTTTTCCATCTCTCTTCCCAGGCTCTCTCCCTTTCCTTCCTCTCTTAGGTCTAATATTCTGTCCTGCTATATATTCTCTTCCTCCCCTGCCCCCTCCCCATCAAAGCTTCAGAGTCTAAACCCACCATTCTGGACAGTACTGCTTACTCTGCAGCTATAACTTGGGTGTGCATTGTCTAATCGCCTTCATGCCACTTCCTGGGATCCATAGTAGGCCATGCCAACCTGGGAAATTTAACAATTCAAACTCGAAGCAGTAGATTTTGTAATGGCAGAGCCAGTGCTAGTGTCCAGAGCGGCAGGGCTGAGCTCCCACTATTCCAACCTTGCGGGGTGGGTCAAGGGATGGGGGAAAGGGGGGAAAAATTTATTTTGGTTTGAACCTTAGCAGGAACGTGAAGCTTCAATGCCTGCAACTTGAAAGAGCAACAGCTATGTGTATGCAGCCTGACGCGAAACACGGCCATGTTGTGGTTTTCCAATCAACATTTTACTCTGAGATTGAACTCTTGTGCACATCTGTTGTGTGCACACACAGAATAAAAAACTAATGGTTTTCTAAAGTGTTGTTGTCCAGTACAATTAATTTGCCGCACATCATTCTGCTGCTGTTTATCTAAATATGTGTGCCCTTTACTCCGCTTTCCCTGTGTGCTTTCGCCCTATAGTAACAAATATGCATAAATTAAACTGCCCACTCCCTACTGATGCACTTTGATATATGCTTAATTTAAATACTCTTTGTCTGTTGCTATCTGTTTCAACATGTAGTGACCAAAATAAAACAAAACAGACCATAAAGTAGACAATGCATCCAGAGTAAAAAGAAAAGCATTAGAACAACTTAATAGATACAAGAACTTAGCTTTCATCACTCACTGTTAAAACTGTCACATAAACCCAAAAGCAAAAGAAGAGGAAAACAATGCCCTAGTCCATACAACAAAGAAATTATATTTTGCCCAAAGAATCCACTCGGCTGGTAATAACTCTCTCGAGTTATACTCTGTGGTAAAACAACTCGTGCTATCTAAATCCGGTCCTGACCTGCTGGTTAGTATTTCCCTGATCAGACCTGATGGATTTCTCACTGTCTTTACCACTAAAATTCAACACTTTGTAATCAACGTAATAAAACACCGCTAGTCTCAGTTGTTGCTCTTAATGCTTCATTTTTACCCCTGGATGGTGCAAGAATGTGGGAGACATTTGACAACATTTCTCAAAAACCTTAAATGTTATACAAAAAAAAAATAGTTCTTCCCCAGTGAACTCGTGTATGTCTTCATTACTCAAGTTCCTACATGACACAGCACCTGCTTGAACAACTGAATGACCTCTTAGATGATTTACTCTTGTACAAACACCAATAAGGCTTTTGCAAGAACATGAATTTTTGGAAGTCTCTTCACATGATTTACTTCTGAAAGATTTGCGATTAAGTATTAAATAAAGTAAACTATTGCTTTCCGTGTTTGCACAGTGTGGCATGGTTTCAAGGATGGCACAAGCTATTTCCTTGTCTTACTTGACATTTCATCAGCTTTTGACAAACTGAGCCATGCCCCTTTGTTAGCTTGTTTGAAAGGCTGGCATAACTGGGACAGGCTAGAGCTGGTTTGAATTATTACTCACTCGTTGAACACAAGTACGTGTTGGACACACAGTTTCCTCTTGGCATGAATGAACCTCTGGGGTTCATCAGGTGTCAACCCTTTCTGCTACTCTTTTGAATATCCATCTTGCACCAATTACTGGCTGGTCTAGGAGTTTGCTACAAAATTTACACAGATGCTATCCAGTTTTTTCTTTGTGGTTCATTTGTTCTGGTACCACGCTCTTAATATGACTATAATCTACTCATCTACAATCAAGCAGTGGTTATCTTCATAATAAATTATACTTAAATATTAATTAATCCACCCACTAAAGGATTTGAAGGTAATCTGTCAATGAAAACACAAATTCAGAATGTAACCTGCTCCTCATTATTTAAACTCTGAATGCTTAGACAGTTGAGACCTTCATGGCCTGGAGATAATTTCTGGTCCATTCTCCAAGCTCTCATCCTTTCCATACTCAATTATTGTAACATTTTGTAGCTTGGATTACCATCTAATGCTGTTAGATTGCTGCAGATCAGCCCGGGTTTTGTCTAGTACTGATGTTTGGCAACACATCTCGCTTGTTTTCTATTCTCTCCATTGGCTTCCCATACCATGGAGAGTAACATTTAAGATTGCTATTATAATTCATAAAATTGTGAATACACATGTTCCAAGCATGAATTCCATATTGCACATATACCATCCTGGCAGATCATTACAGTCTGCCATTTGAGGCCTTATAGTGGTGCCCTCTTTATGCCATGCACAGCTAGGTGAACTGTGAGATAGAGCTTTCTGTATTGCTGGCCCTGTCCTCTGGAACTCTCTCTTGGAATAGCTAGAATTAACTGTCCCAAGCAATTTTGGAAACTGTTAAAAACCTATGTATTCAACTTGGCATTTGAGTAATTATGTTTGGCTTTCGCGATAACTGTATTTTTGGGCCTATTGGTCCCATTTTCTAGTGTCTTATGTGGTTTATCTTGTTCTGTTTTGGTTTTACTAAGTATGTATTTTGTTACCTGCTGTGAACATAGAAGCCATCAGGATATGCCATTAGACAATACAACAATATGGAACAATATGCCATTAGAAATCAGACTACAAAGTAACATCAAAACCTTCAAAAAAAGTTTAAAAACATGGCTATTTAAGCAAGCATACCACAAAGAGAACTGAGAGCAGAAAAACAGGGAAATTTGGTTGCAGTTAGCCTAGCTCACACTCACACACCGGGTCTCTTTAAGTGTGTGCCTCGGCTCTCATTACTATATCCTAAAACTATTCTTTCTTTTTAAACAACAAAGAACCAAAATAAAGGAGTACGATATATCATAACCGAGTAAAAGGAAACTGGACATGACTTATAACACTCACCACATTATATTTTTATGAAACTGTTACAGTAAATTAACGGCACCTGTTTAAGAGTTTAGAATTCCAGATACTGGATCTAACACATAGTTTTTGTGCCATATTGTAAACCGTTGTGATGGCACCGCTTAACGATGGTATAGAAAAGATTTTAAATAAATAAAATAAATACATTTTTTAAAATTATTTATTTATTACATTTTCCAATATACCAAGCATTATACCTTGCATAAGTAACACATGAGTATAAAGAAAGAAACAAATCTTGAAAGAAACAAAGAAAATACAAAGAGAAAATTCAATATTACTCCTTCATTAATATATCAAGAAAAGGAAAGAGGAGAACAGAAACTAAGGAGACCTAAGGAAACAAATACAGGCTACATAACATAATGCAACCCTGCACTCGATCTAATTTGTAATTGGGGGAAATGTCAATACCCTTCTTTAAGTCAGAAACGCTTTCAATTGTTCAGGACTGAAAAAACCAATTGTTTTGATATTTAATGATACGTTTACATGGATATCTAAGTAAACGTGGAACAACCCATAGCAATAGTATCCTGATGTAGGGCCAAAAAAGCCCTTCCTTCTCTTCTAAATCAGGAAAATCCTGATGCTCTGGCCATAAAACAGAGTTGAAATAGTCCCAAAATATCTTCACATTACTTTACGCAATTCTTGTTCATTAATAAAAAAAACCAGCAATGCAGATCTTTCAATAATCTCTTTCACAGAACTTTCAAGAAAATCATTAAATTATCAATATACACTACTCTATTAATGTCCATTGAGATATTGACTGAGATGCAGATGGTCAAATATTTGCTCTGTTAACCATAGGAATTTGCTGGGGATCAAACTGCAAAACTTCTGAAAAAATATCTCCTTAAAGTAATCAAAGACTCTCCCCAAAACTTTGGGAAGTATATAGAGATTTAATTGTCTAGAATGATTTCCCTACATTTCCAACCTCAAACTCCATGGACATTATCTTGCTGTTAATTTCAGTAATTTGTTCTTCATGCCTAGATACCATTGGTTCAACCTTAGATGACAAGCAATTAATATTAGCTGTAGAATCATTCAAGGATATGCCAAAGACCACCAATAATTCCCAAAGAGAATCAAGTATTTAGATGGAATAACAAAGAACTCACTTAAATGAAGCTGCCGATTAGGTGATGAAACAGAGGAATGAGTTCCCAATACGAGAGTCATTCCTCCATTTCAAAGCATCAGTTTGGGAAGCCGTATCAGCAATTCCTTCAACGGAAGCCTCCTGCAGTGAGGTGAAAAAATGCTGTTCAGATGGTACAACTGCTCTGGCCCCGCCCAATGGGGTTGCTCCGAAATCATCATCATGGTGTGTCACAGGACCCAGAATCAAAAAGCGTCTTTCTGCTAGCTGTAGATGGATATCCAAGGGCTGAAAGAAGCCTATTTCCCAGACATTAGAGGTGCTTCTTTGTCCTGGGGACCAAAAGGAACTTCAGCTGCCAAAGATGTAGCCATGAAGACATGAAAGATGTAATGAGCTGTTGAGCAGAAAGATACTAGATCTCAGGAGGAAAGATCCACACCTTCCCCTTTCACTTAGAGGGCATCTCCAAGCAAAGCAGATTCAAAGAAAAGAAGGGTAAGGCACTGCAGCAACCATGCTCGATTTCATGCCAGCATCTTGTCCTCCCATCAGGATATACATTTTTTAAATAAATAAATAAAAGGTTTATAGCTTCTCATATGGCTGCTGAGGTACACAAAACAACAGTTACTACCACCTTTAACAGAAAGCATGAGCATAACCTGCGTGGAGTTAACAGTAGGTATGGGGGTAACCTGCATGGAGCGGCAATTACTACCAAAAGCAATTTGCTGGGCAGAATGGATAGACCATTTGCTCTTTATCTTCTGTCATTTACTATACTACAATGTAAAAAAATAAATTGAAAAACCTTATTTTAATAGTTGACTTTTTTGCTCCTAAGAATGTTGATTTTATGTGTTAAATTTCCTTTTGCAAGTTTCAGAAACTCAGAATTTTGACACTTACTTCTGGTAAGTATCTTCTCTGTTTTCTGCTACTAAACTACATTTTTTTTCTTTCTTGTTAAGTTTATCTTCCTAAAGACTCAGTGTTTTTTTGCTATGACACCTTTACTAGTTCTGACCAGAGTTTAAAGTTTGGGACAGTTGTGCACACTTAGTTATTATTTTTGTATTTGTGTTGTCCTCCTTCTGTTCAATGCTTGGCTTCTTCAGGATATCAGCTCAGATTAGTTGGAGAGTGAGCACGGCATTTCCTGCCATAGGCCCTTTAAATTGGGAACTGAGGTGCGAGGGTGCACCTATGGATGCTGAAGCTGGAAGATGTCAGCAGCATCCAGGCCACAAAGAAGAACTACACTGGAGCGCTAAGAGTGGCAGGAAGTGGCAACCATGTTTAATGTCATTGGCGATTCACCACCACGAAGAGCAGGAGCATTGGCAGTGGATCCTTGCACAAAGATCATAGTTGGCATCTAGGAGGTCGGCAGCACTCCAGGCTGCATTGTGAGGCAAGGGGCATTGAGTGAGTGAGCCGCTCATGTGCCCATCCTGTGAGCAGAATCACAACAGTAGCCCCTCCTCAATGCCCTTCCCTCAGCCTCTTCGCTGGCAAAGGAGGGGGCAGATACAAAATCCAAGGATACTTGATTCCAGAAACTTAAGCGAGGAATCATACTGGACAAACTGGATGAAGACATGACTGCAGTTCTTAGACAAAGACAAAGTTTAGAACACACTGAAGGCAAGACTGAAGAATTTGAACCAAACCTGGGTACAGGTGCCTCCTGCAGGTCATAAAAAAGAAAACCCAGGAACAAATGCAGGTGCCTCCTTTGGATTGTAAAAAAAATTCAGGAAGTAACAAGAATCAAGCATGGAAGGACTGTCGCAGGAAGACATTCACCGAGCTCATAGCCTTTTCAATCTGTCACAGAGTGAGCACAGAATATGCATGTGAGCCCCTGTGCCGTGGCGTGACATGCACAACCTGAGGCTGCCATGGTCTATGCCATTGGTAGGTGAACACATCTAAGCAAGAGCTGGGCTTAAGACTGGAATACTCTTGAACTTGGCACATGACTTGAAGACCTCGCTGAACCTGCATGCACAGATCCAGCAATGCAATGTTGGTCTCTGGGGTAGCCTTCCAGCCACTCCAAAAGCACTTTTGGACTTGCTACTTGGGAACGGCTTTGGCATCAGGACAGATGGAGGTTGAGGATAGTATTTTATTTATTTATTTATGAAGGCAGCAGTCCAGCAGCAAGAGGGTGGCCTCCCAGTCTTTTGCATCGAGTGTCACATGTATGACTTTTTACCCGCCGGTAAGAAGTTGTACATGTGCATCTTATGCAAAGAGCTCCTGTCTCTCAGAGAAAGAGTTCAATCTCTGGAGGCTAGAGTGGAAGACCTGGAGGTGCTGAAGCAGACAGGTATATAGATGAGACCTTCAGGGATATAGTAGCCAAGTCCCAACTCCAGTCTGGCAGCCCTGGTGCTGCCTTGGAGGAAGAAGGTCTCATGATAGGACAGCATCAACCTGGTGCAGCAGGAAAGGATCCTGTAGCAAGGACCTGCTCTCCAGGTGGTGCATTGTCCTTTCACACCGAGGATATGTCTCCCTGGGCTACTGCCCAGAGGAAAGGGTTAGGTCGGCCGTCATAGTTAGTGATTCGATTATTAGGAATGTTGACAGCCGGGTGGCTGGTGGGCATGAGGATCACCTGGTAACATGCCTACCTGGTGCAAAGGTGGTAGATCTCATGAGTTACTTAGATAGGATTTTAGACAGTGCTGGGGAGGAGCCAGCTGTTATGGTACATGTGGGCACCAACGACATAGGAAAATGTGGGAGGCAGGTTTTGGAAGCTAAATTTAGGCTCTTAGGTAGAAAGCTGAAATCCAGAACCTCCAGGGTAGCCTTCTCTGAAATGCTCCCTGTTCCATGTGCGGGTCCCCAGAGGCAGGCAGAGCTCCGGAGTCTCAATGCAAGGATGAGACAATGGTGCAAGGAAGAGGGATTCAGTTTTGTAAGGAATTGGGGAACCTTTTGGGGAAGGGGAAGTCTCTTCCAAAGGGATGGGCTCCACCTTAACTAGGATGGAACCAGACTGCTGGTTCTAAACTTTAAAAAGGAGATAGAGCAGCTTTTAAACTAGAACAAAGGGGAAAGCCGACAGACGCTCAGCAGCGCATGGTTTTGAGGGAGGTATCTTCAAAGGATACTAATGAAGCATTAGAATTAGGGCATCCCAACAGTGAGGTTCCAATAATAAGAAAAATAGTGCAAGTGCCTACAATTAAAAACTCACCTGAGCTAAAAAATTCCAATGTATCCCTATCAATTAAAAAGCAGAATGAAAATACAAACAAAAATACACTGAAAGTTTTGTAAGCTAATGCCAGAAGTCTAAAAAGTAAGATGGGAGAATTAGAATGTATAGCGGTGAATAATGACATAGACTTAATTGGCATCTTAGAGACATGGTGGAAGGAGGATAACCAATGGGACAGTGCTATACCGGGGTACAAATTATATTGCAATGACAGAGAGGAGCATCTGGGAGGTGGGGATAAAGATCTTGCATTAGACTAAATACACAATCAAATCTTTATGGGTAGAAATTCCTTGTCTGTTGGGGAAGAATATAGTGATAGGGGTATACTACCGTCCACCTGGTCAAGATGGTGAGATGGACAGTGAAATGCTAAGAAAAATTAGGGAAGCTAACCAAATTGGTAGTGCGGTAATAATGGGAGATTTCAATTATCCCAATATTGATTGGATAAATGTAACATCAGGACATGCTAGAGCGACAAAGTTCCTGGATAGAATAAATGGAGCAATTGCTTGAGGAACTGACGAGAGAGGGAGCAATCTTAGATCTAATCCTCAGTGGAGCCCAGGATTTGGTGAGAGATATAACGGTGGCGGGGCCGCTTGGCAATAGTGATTATAATATGATCAAATTTGAATTAATGACTGGAAGGGGGACAGTAAGCAAATTCATAAGAGCATAAGAAATTGCCATGCTGGGTCAGACCAAGGGTCCATCAAGCCCAGCATCCTGTTTCCAACAGAGGACAAACCAGGCCGCAAGAACCTGACAATTACCCAAACACCAAGAAGATCCCATGCTACTGATGCAATTAATAGCAGTTGCTATTCCCTAAGTCAACTTGATTAATAGCCATTAATGGACTTCTCCAAGAACTTGTTCAAACCTTTTTTGAACCCAGCTTCACTAATTGCACTAACCACATCCTCTGGCAACATATTCCAGAGCTTAATTGTGCGTTGAGTGAAAAAGAATTTTCTCCGATTAGTCTTAAATGTGCTATTTGCTAACTTCATGGAATGCTTCCTAATCCTTCTATTGTCCAAAAGTGTAAATAACCAATTCACATCTACTCGTTCAATGCCTCTCAGGATCTTAAAGACCTCTATCATATCCCCCCTCAGCCATCTCTTCTCCAAGCTGAACAGCCCTAACCTCTTCAGCCTTTCCTCATAGGGGAGCTGTTCCATCCCCTTTATCATTTTGGTTGCCCTTCTCTGTACCTTCTCCATTGCAACTATATTGGATGTTATACACCCCAGGGTTCTGAAGGAAATAAAAAATGAAATTTCAGATCTATTAGTAAAAATTTGTAACCTATCATTAAAAGGAGGGTGGGTGAAGACTGGAGGGTGGCTAATGTAACTCCAATATTTAAAAAAGCCTCCAGGGGTGATCCGGGAAACTACAGGCCAGTTAGCCTGACTTCAGTGCCAGGAAAAATAGTGGAAAGGGTTCTAAAGATCAAAATCACAGAATATAAGAAAGGCATGGTTTAATGGAACAAAGTCCGCATTGCTTTACCCAAAGCAAGTCTGGCCTCACAAATCTGCTTCACTTTTTGGAAGGAGTAAATAAACATGTGGATAAAGGTGAACTGGTAGATGTAGTCTATTTGGATTTTCAGAAGGCATTTGACAAAGTTCCTCATGAGAGGCTTCTAGGAAAAGTAAAGTGATGGGATAGGTGGTGATGTCCTTTCGTGGATTACAAACTGGTTAAAGGACAGGAAACAGAGAGTAAGATTAAATGAACAATTTTCTCAGTGGAGGGGGGTGGGCAGTGGAGTGCCTCATGGATCTGTAATGGAACCCGTGCTTTTCAAAATACTTACAAATGATCTGGAAAGGAATAGGATGAGTGAGGTAATCAAATTTGCAGATGATACAAAATTATTCAGAGTAGTTAAATCACAAGTGGATTGTGATAAATTGCAGGAGGACCTTGTGCGACTGGAAAATTGGGCATCCAAATGGCAGTTTAAATTTAATATAGATAAGTGCAAGGTGATGCATATAGGGAAAAATAACCCATGCTATATTTACACAATATTAGGTTCCATATTAGGAGCTACCATCCAGGAAAGAGAACTAGGCGTCATAGTGGATAATACATTGAATTTGTCGGTTCAGTGTGCTGCAGCAGTCAAAAAAGCAAACAGAATGTTAGAATTATTAGGAAGGGAATGGTGAATAAAACAGTAAAAGTCATAATGCCTTTGTATCGCTCCATAGTGAGACCACACCTTGAATACTGTGTACAGTTCTGGTCTCCATGTCTCAAAAAAGATATAGTTACGATGGAGAAGGTACAGAGAAGGATGACCAAAATGATAAACAGGATGGAACAGCACCCCTATGAGGAAAGACTAAAGAAGTTAGGACTTTTCAGCTTGGAGAAGAGATGGCTGAGGAGGGATATGATAGAAGTGTTTAAAATCATGAGAGGTCTAGAACGGGTAAATGTGAATCTGTTATTTAATCTTTTGGATACTATAAAGACCAGGGGGCACTCCATGAGGTTAGCATGTAGCACATTTAAAACTAATCGGAGAAAATTCTTTTATTGCCAGGGGATGTGGTTAAGGTAGTTAGTGTAGCTGGGTTTAGAAAAAGTTTGGATAAGTTCTTGGAGGAGAAGTCCATTACCTGCTATTAATCAATTGACTTAGAAAATAGCCACTGCTACACTAGCATCAGTAGCATGGGATAGACTTAGTTTTGGGGTACTTGCCAGGAACTTATAGCCTGGATTGGCCATTGTTGGAAACAGGATGCTGGGCTTGATGGACCCTTGATCTGACCCAGTATGGCATGCTCTTATGTTCTGACCTTGTACATAATCTAAGTTGTACTTTCTGTAATACTAAGGGGGGGGAAAAAGTGGAGGCCATGGAGGCTGTAAAGCATGAAGCAAAAACTGTTTCTTAAGATTGCATACAATCATAATAACTATATGACAGTATTTTTCTCTCATAAAAGACATAAGTATATACACTAAATCAGAGGCTTAACAGGAAATTGAAAACTCATGGGATAGAAGGCAATGTTCTGCTATGGACTGGTAACTAGCTGAAGGATAGGAAACAGAATAGGTCTGAATGTTCATTTCTCTCAAAGGAAAAAAGTAAATAGTGGCGTGCCCTAAGGATCTGTACTGCAATCACTGGTTTTTAATAAATTTCAGTGTTGTAGCAATAGTTTCCATTGCATTGCCTCCTTTATACCCCACCTTCACACCACTATCACCAACATTCTCCTTGTAGAAATGCTTAAGACCACAGAAACAGCAGACATTTCAAACAACCCCTTCTTCTCACTTTGCATGCAGCTGAAAAAAAATACAAAAAGGGGCTCCTGGTGCTCTCATACAGCCTGGCACATGGGGGCCCATAGCTCCCTCTTGCTATGCCACAAATATATTTACAAATAATCTGGAAACAGGAATGAAATGTGAGGGGATCAAATTCACGTGTGACACAAAATTATTCCAAGTGTTAGATCACAAGCCAATTGTGAGAAATTACAAAAGGTTCTTTTGGGAATTGGGCATCTAAATGAAAATTAATGTAGACAATTACAAATTGATGCATATAGGGACTAGTAATTCATACTATAACGTATGTACATGTGATATTGGGTTCCATATTAGGTGTCACCACTCACGATATTGATCTTGGAATCTGTGGACAGTACATTGAAATCCTCAGCCCAGTGCACAGCAGGTCTCATAAGCACAAATAGAATGTTAAGGAAGTTAAACAAAGGATGATAACATTGCCTCTGAATCAATCCATGGTGCGATCGCACCTTGAGTACCTGTTGCCCCATCTCAAAAAAGAAAGAGCAGACCCAGAAAAGTAACAGAAAAGGGCGACCCATGAGGAAAAGCCAAACAGGTTAAGGCACTTCAACCTGGAGAAGAGATGGCTGAGAGGAGACATGCTAGAGGTCTATGAAATCATAGTGGGGTGGAAGAGGTCAACATGAAATGGTTATTTACTCTTTCAAATAGTAGTAGGACTAGGAGACAATCCATGAAGCTAATAGGTAGCACATTTGAAACAAATTAGAGAAAGTATTTTTTCACTCAGGGGTAGATTTTCAAACCGCGCGAATTGGCGTACTTTTGCTGGCACATCAGGCGCAAGCAAAAGTATGCAGGATTTTAGTAGATACGCGCGTATCCGCTAAAATCCTGGATCGGCGCGCGCAAGGCTATCGATTCTGTATAGCCGGCGCGCGCCGAGCCGCGCAGCCTACCCCCATTCTCTCCGAGGCCGCTCCGAAATTGGAGCGGCCTCGGAGGGAACTTTCTTTTGCCCTCCCCTCACCTTCCCCTCCCTTCCCCTACCTAACCCACCCGCCCGGCCCTGTCTAAACCCCCCCCTTACCTTTGTCGGGCGATTTACGCCTCCCGGAGGGAGAGGTGAGAGACAGGGATGTGAGTAAGTGGAAGGGGGAGAGGGAGAATGAGGGAGAGGTGAGAGACAGGGATGTGAGTAAGTGGAAGGGTAAGAAGTTGTGGAGCAGAGAAAAAGGGAGTGGAGGAGGGCTGAGGGGGAGGGGATGGGATTGAGAGAGGGTGGGGAGTGACTGAGGGAAGGGGAGAGAGGTGGGAGTGACTGAGGGAAGGGGAGGGAGGTGAGAGTGAGGGGAAGGAGGCAGTGGGAGACAGAGGGTGAGTAAGACTGAGTGGAGGAAAGGGGAGGAGTGAACGAGGGGAAGGGGGAGAGAGGGAGAAAAAGTGTAGAAGGGTGCTGTGTTAGAAAATGGACTGAAAAAAAAATGTAATGTAGCCCGTTTTAACGGGCTTAACGGCTTGTTCTAGTTTATTTGAAACTGTGGAATTTCTGGATTTTATACAATATGCAGGAGCTCACTTAGGCCTGGATTCACCATTCGATCGCAGAATGATGAATCCTGCGAAAATGGGGGGGCAGGCCTGCGAAAGCCGGCAGTCTTCGCACCACCGCGGTATTTTCACTGCCGGCTTTCGCACCACATAGTGCCACCGTGAAAGGTGGTGCTATTCGGTGCGCTACTGGCGACTAACCTTATCGCCGCCAGCGAAGACATTGCCTAATCCGCCCCCTCACCGCCCCGACTCCTCTTCTCGCCGCCCCGACTCCTCCCCCAGCATGCTATCGCACGCGAAAAGGGACTTTGAAAATGACCCCCTTAGATATGGAATAGAATTGTATTCTCCACTATTCAAGCTATTAAACTGCTTTTTTAGGCGAGCTCTCTGTTCAAAGGCACATCTTTTAAACTCTCCTTGTTTGATTTTTTTAATAAACAGAATAAAAGGGGCAAAAGGTCTCAATTAGCTGAAGTCTCTTTTATTTTCTTTGGAACTGTCTCTCTCAATTGACTCTAAAGTTTAGTTCAATCAGGGAATGTCTGAGGGTCTTGGAGTCTCTTTCAAACTCATTTCTTAACGCAGAGAACTTACTGACCGCAGTAGTCAAAACTCCCTTTGACCCTGTGTATCAGAATGTTCTCCTGGTTTATATTTTTTTTTACTCCCTGTTTTAACCTTGGCAATAGAATTGGGAAGAATCTGCTATGTCCAGATTGGATTTTTCTTAGAGTTTTTCTTTAGCCAAGTGAAGATATTTCCTTTCCAAACTAATTGTTAGAAAATTTTTTCTTTCAAATTCTCAGTCAACCCTTTCAGTTACAAACAGGACTAAACACCTATCCCTGTTTCAAACTTAGGGGGTTATTTTCTAAGGACTTATTGCGTACGTTAGGGCCTAACACACGTGAGAAGGCCCTATTGCACGCGAAAATGCTTTTCACGGTGGTAACATTAAATTTAGGGGGAGGGGAGGAGTCAGGGCGGAATTAGGGAGGAGTCGGCGGCAGCACCGCTGCCGATTATCGCCAGCAGTAGCACAGGGAATAGCACCACTTTTTACGGTGGCACTATGCCCGCGATAGCCTGCAGCCGGCCGCTCCACAGCAGTTGAAACTGCACCATCATGGGGTGGCTGGCTGCAGGCTATCGCCCGCCCGCCCCCTTTAGCGCAGGCTTCATCATTCCGCACCCAGGTAGAGAGTCCATCAAGCTAGGTTGAGAGAACATTGTACAAATCTCATCTTTGGGTGAGTTTCCTCACTCCGAAGGTCATCAAATCTTCACAAGTGTGCACTGTTCTGTTTGTATGTCTCACTCTGAATGTCAAAGTGGCCCCAAACCCCTACACTACTACCTAAATTTCTCCTCGAGTTACTAGGTGGGCCTCCTATAGAGGTATAAATTAGAGATGTGAATCGGAACTGAAATCCGAACCGATTCTGGTTCCGATTCACATCTATAGAGATGTGAATCGGAACTGAAATCCGAACCGATTCTGGTTCTGATTCACATCTCTAGTATAAATACCTAACTACTATGAGGGCCTTATAGCTAGGGTCCATCTCTCTCTCTCTCTCTCTCTCTCCCTCCCTCCCTCCCCCAAACAGCTTAAAAGACTAAAATACTATGTGCAAAAACATTGCAAAGTGCAATAAAGCCATGTCACACAGCTTAACACAAATGAAAAAGGTGTAGTTATTTCCTGTATTAAAACTGTGCGATATGGCTTCGCAATATGCAAAGCCAGCCCACTTGGCCAGAAATCCCACCCCTTTTCTAAATTAGCATTGCACCATGTACTATGGTGCTTTTCGCATGCGTTAAGGCCTTAACGCATGCAAAAAGCCCATAACACGGCTTGAAAAATAACCCCCTAAATTTGTTATGTTTAATTTTTAATGCTATAAATCAAACAGTACCAAACTATTTGAGTGGTAAATGTAAAATTATATCAGCCTTCCCATCCTTTGTGTGCTAGGTAATCCCCTCTGAACGAATGTTACAGCAAGTTATATCTAGGGAAAGGACATTTACAGGAGTTGCCACTAATTGGTGGAATATGATTTGTTATCCTTGAAAGCAAATGTTGCTTACCTGATGTAACAGGTGTTCTCACAGGACAGCAGGATGTTAGTCCTCACAAATGGGTGACATCGAGGATGGAGCCCTGTACGGAAAACTTTTCTGTCAAAGTTTCAACAAGCTTTGACTGACACTGGCACACTGGGTGCACTGAGCATGCCCAGCCTGCAATTATCCCTGTGAGCCACAGGTGTCTCCCTCAGTCTCGTCTTATAGCTAAAAAGCGCAAGCGAAACTAAAATAAAAGTATACAGACCCAACTCCGCGGGGTGGCGGGCGGGTTTCGTGAGGACTAACATCCTGCTGTCCTGTGAGAACACCTGTTACATCAGGTAAGCAACATTTGCTTTCTCACAGGACAAGCAGGATGGTAGTCCTCACAAATGGGTGAGTACCGAGCTGAGGATGCCCGGGAATGCACCAGATACACCGCAGATGCGCAAAGGCGTAACGACTGAGGTGGAAATGGGAACGGAGGGCATCTGCAACACCATAATGGGTTCGTGGAAGGATGTTGGGTAGTGAATTGAAAAAAGTAAGAGTAGGCGGACTGGCCAAACATGGAGCATGCCAGCTAGTCAAATGTAAGCAATAATAGGCTGCGAAGGTATGGAGAGGACTCCAGGCTGCAACCTGATAAAAAAGTACAAGCAGCAGTAACCAAAGGGAAGCTGTTAAGGCTAAGACGGACACAACAGTATGTGGATACCCACAGTGTTGTAGTGAAATGTCTGCTTGTTGGTAGGAAAGGAAATATAGACCACTTAATCAGAAGGATTAGGTCTGTGTGGCCACTGGAAGTAGCAGCTTGACCCTTGCATGAAGGAAAGAGTCAAGTGGAATTCACATGGAATGCAGTGCAATGTAGATAGAATGTAAGCGCAGCATTACTGTCCAGGAATGTGGAAAACCCACTCTCTCCCTAGGGCGAGAGAGAGAGGTTAGGAAAAATTAATAGAGTATTTCCTGAGGAAAGGAGATACAACATCTACCTGAAAAGGATAGAAAGTTGAATGCGTAGAACTACTCAGTGGCAGAGGAACAGAGTCAGGTGAGTATGGAAAGAGTGCATAACTCACGGACCCTGCTGGCAGGAATGACATTAAGAGGGAAAGAAGTTCCCTTGCCAAACTGTGGAAGAGAGGAATGGAAAGGCTCAAACGTAGAATGTATGAGACTTATAAGGAGAATATATATGTTCATTCCGTGATTAGAGAAATAGAGGCGGCTTGATCAGTGGATAATCCATGGTAAGCCGACTCAGAGAGGATTACCGAAAACGGGAACCCAACTCCCAAAACGATACACCTCCTAAGAGAAAGGTGTATCTATGTGGAGGATGTCTGGAGAACAGAATCCGAGGGAGTAAGAAAAAATGGTGGAAAAGTAAAAGGGGTAATACCTCTTTTTTTTTTTTTTTTTTTTTTTTAGCGTCAGGAGGTAAAGCCTGCCATATTAAACGGCAAGATTTATGTTTAGAAGGTTTTGTGACGCTACCAGAACCTAAGAACATCAGTAAGTCTATGATTTGGGACTGACTGGTGAGAGAATAAAAGGTTACTGATATGATGGATTGAGAAGTATGGGAAGCATACTGATCTCAGTCAGGGAGTGGGGAAAAGAATACTGAACCCCATCCCAGTTCAACATTAGAAGAATGCTGGCTACGAGAGGCAGCAGAAGAGATATATTGAAGAGGCCTTTGATGGAAGAAAAGGCATCTAAGGGAACGCATAGGAAACATGTGCAGGGAGCAGAACCTGTGCATCGTATGGAATGATGCAGACGCCGAGGAAAGTTTAGTTAAACTCAGCGTTAAAAGATTTGCCCTGTACACATGTAATTGAGACCATTCGAGAGGATAGAACCTACGTGGAGAAGGTCTGATAGAGCGTTCATTAAATCTCTTAGATATGTAGCCCAAGGACGCATGAAGTGAACAAGGGCCAAGGGTAGAGCTGCGCAGCTGTCTAGCAGAGCAGCTAAGAGGTAATGCGTGCTTATGAGTTGGAAAGCACATTGTCCCTATGCTGTCTGTCTGTATGCACAAAGAATTGTTGCAAAAGCAGTATTGGAAGGCATAAGGGCATAACTCATGGGTGCAACGTCCAGGAAGTTTATGAGAAACTATGCTGGAGTGCAATAGATGCATAATGGGTTGAAAGCTTTCAGGAGAAACTTTATAACCCTAAGGAATTGCGAGCATGAGTCGAAGGAGACTAGGTCCTAGTTCGAACTGGGATAAGAATCAGGGACGAAAGCAATGAAACCACTTAGGTCCATTGAGTATAGAATGTCACTGAATATAACCCATAGCAGTTTTGAATTATGAGAAAAATGCATAGTGGGAAGAAACCCCATAGCCCAACCATGAAAAGTTGAAAGGCTGAGGTTATGGAAAATATGCGCAGGGACATATAACATGTATCAGAATGTCTGTGCGCATGCTGGACAAGAGGGTCTTAAGACTGTGGTGTCCAGAAGTGTTACAGAAGGGATTTATGGCAGTGACAGTAATCCCAGTTAGTAAATGTATAGTGAGTCCTGAAAAAAGTGAGAGCTCCTTGCATGTACTGAAAGTGGTTAGCAGTAGTCTATGCAAGGAAAGTGAATGATGTTACACTCCGCAGAGAAAACAGCATTCACCAACAGTGATGCAAGAGACAGTTCACTTACCGAAGCTGGTGCCAGCGGCAGAGCTTGGGGTTGTAATGTTGACTCACCATAAAGCACATAGAAACATTAAATAATGTACTTACTGCAGTATGGAGTGATGGTAACCAAAGATACCATTGTACCTGTGACGTCTAAAGAAAGTTGGATTTTCTTAGGTCCAGGATGTGCGGAGAGTAACTATTTTCTGTTAAAAGAAAGAATAGTGCAATTAAAACTCCCCAACCCCCCTCCCTTCTCCCCTCTGCACTTCGTAGCGCCTGGGGGAGTGTACCGGGACTTTGGTACAAGGTGGGGTGGCCGCTCTGATATCTGACCAGATGGGAGACCAGGAGGTGTCCCAATGGAGGATATCATGTAGGCTCCTGCAGGTGTGTGAGCGGTAAGTGGTACCCGCATTTCTGTATGCTGTACAAGGAGACACTGAGACCTGTGGCCAGGCCTCAAGGTGGACTTGTACATGGGGCAATGGTTGCTGAATCTCATGTTTAGCAGATCAGCCAATGCAGCTGGACGTTGGTTGGGAGGGAACCAAGAGTCATAGCATTGGTCGGCACAGGGACTTGTTACTGACAAGAGAAGAAGCCCTGCTGCAATCCCAAGAAGATAGAGGGGTTCTCCTGATATTGTGGCTAACATAGCTAACATAGCGATATGTGACACTAATACAGTTCTAAAAGGCACATGACCCAGAACTTTTCGAACCACGGTCCGAATGGGAGAACACAACTCTATGGGAATGCCGCCGAAGCGGGTACTTACCATCCGACGTGGATCGCCGCAAGACGAGCCGGTGAAGATTGTTGACTCCGATGGTCTCCGGAGTCCTCGAGGGTAAGGCCGGGGATGTAAACGTCCATCTCGCTCTGAAACCCGGTATGGTGGCACAGGTACAGAGGAGACAGGCCAGGCATGAGTGGCGTTTAGACTGCTAAGTGTAACAGATGGCCATAGTCCCACACCACTTGACGGTGGGGCACGCCAGGAACAGAGGAGCCCTAACGGAACTCATGTTCCCTTCCCTCGTCACAGCGGCTCGATGTGTCGTGACGCCAATGCAGAAGCTGTCGGACCTGGATCCGGAAGTTCTGGATCACCAAGGACTGCCAAAACTGTAGGAACAGTGCTGATGGCAGTGGTGATGTCGCTCTGCCCGAGTGTTGTCCAGCCTGGAGAAGGATGGCACCGATGTGCTGGATGGCGTCAGCGGCGGACAATCACGATGTCGGCGATGATGGGTGCCACGGTGCTCGGCCCGGTCTTTCCCCAGCGCCGAGATGGAAGCCCTCGTCGTCCTGGAAGGCGATCGATGACGAACTGTCAGCACACCTGCTCTGCTCCTGACACAATGGAGTGTCTTAAGCTAATACGGGGCTTAAAAAAGAACCCAAAGCGTGGAGCAATGTGAGGAGGCGAGGGTATTATGTGGCGGTGCTATGTCGGTATTGACGATATTGAAGGCAACCTAAGGGGCTTCGAGGATATCATCAAAATGGGTATGAAAAATCGTCGATGACTGGCCAGGAGAATGATGACAGTGACGGGCACTGACAGCAGTGGCATAGGTATCTTTGAAACGATGTGGAATCGAATAATCGAAAAACATTGCCGTTATTGAAAAAGATACCGGCATCGACTGAGTCGAAGTCGAATCAATAGGGCGTCAAGGACACCGAAGGAAAACGGAGGTGTCGAGGGCATCGATGCATGGAGGCGGGCATTTATGCCGTTTGTGGCATGGCCACGGGCATCAACTATAGGGCCACAGACGTTGACGGTATCGATTTGGACAGACTCAGATTTCCAAGTGTACATGGCATCGGTGCCCCAGACACGTGTGTCGGTGGCATCGATATGGACACGTATGGAATCGATGGCATGGATCTCCCAGTCGATGAATTCCATCCCGGCATCAAGCCAGTCCTGGAATCGGCATGGGCATCGATGCCAGCCATAAGGCTGGCATTGGCATCAACGCCCATCCACGGAATCGAGCCGGCATGGATACCCACCGATGGGACCCACCTGGGCATCGAATTTCACCGATGGGAGCAGCCTGGCATCGACTGCCCTCGATGGATGCATTCTAACATAGATGCCCATGGATGAAACACCTGGGCATCGGTGTCCATCGATGCAAAAGGACCTGGCACCGATGCCATCGACGGACGGCCATCCGGCACCAATGCCATCAACGGACAAGCCATCCGGCACCGATGTCCATCGATGGGGACCATCCGGCACCGATGTCCACCGATGGGGACCATCTGGCATCGATGCCCACCGACGAATCGATGTGGCACCGATGCCCACCGATGGAAAAGGGCTGGACATCGGTGGGGAGGATGGGGCATCGATGGCATCCCCAAAAGGGGGGGTGGCATCGATGAAGTGACCCTGGGATCGTTAAAAAGTGTTTCGGGCAGCGGTGGCGGCGACCCGAGTATGCATGGCAGTGACTAACAGCGTGTGCGTCAATAGCATGCATCCGGGTAGGGACGGCACCGAGGAAGCCCAAGGAAAAAAACAGTGCGTAGGAGGAAAAAGCCTGGTAGCACTGAAAAGCAAAAAACATGGATAAAGGCATCATGGCACCGTGGGGGGAGGGGCGCTGATGACATATAAAAGCCCAGGGCGGTTTAGGAGGGTCCCGGTGTAGCGATAGGGTATCGACTGCGTGAGGGTACCAGGGAACGAAGGACTTGAAGCTACAGAGGTCCTAAAGTTAAGGAAAAAATCCCTACCCCACTAGCATAAGCAAGCAGAGTGTCACAGAGATACTCGCAAGCTGTTTAAAGCTAACTGAAAAATGGGGGAAGGGAAGGCTTCAGTCAGTTAACAGCCTTAAGATAGTGACAGGAACCGACCGAAAAATAAGAATTAGTACTCACCGAGCGTCGTAAAAACGTACGCGGAGGGAGACCTGTGCAGGGAAAAGTGTTTTTTGAAGTGAAAAGTTAAGTGTTTCCATGAGGTAATTAGTTAAAAAATCCTCACAGAGCTCCAACCGCTATGCTGACTGCAGAGCGGAAAAAAGAAGACTGAGGGAGACACCTGTGGCTCACAGGGATAATTGCAGGCTGGGCATGCTCAGTGCACCCAGTGTGCCAGTGTCAGTCAAAGCTTGTTGAAACTTTGACAGAAAAGTTTTCCGTACAGGGCTCCATCCTCGATGTCACCCATTTGTGAGGACTACCATCCTGCTTGTCCTGTGAGAAAGAGATCACACAACAGCTAAAAATCTTGCTATTTAGGCAGAGAAGCCTTTGAATGTTGTGTGTTGAAATGATGTGTTTTTGTCATTTGATGCTTTAGCAGGAAGGGCGGTTCTATAATGAGTCAGGGTGAGGCGGCCGCTTCAGGCAGCAAACTTTGGAAGCTTTAAAAACTGCCATGTCCCTCATGCAGCCGGAGTGAGCTGGCGGGGTTAGCTCTGCCCTCTAAGCTTTTCTCTGTGGAACCGGGCAGAGCTGACCACCCCCTCCCCCCTAAGCGACGGTGGATGCCCTCCAGCTCCCGGAGGTCGAGCAGTGCAGTGGCCCGTGTGGACGGTACTCAGGGGAGATGCTGCTGTCACTGTTCCTCCTCCTCCTCTCTGCCCGCTATAGGCTTCTTCGTGGCAGAGCATGGTGGTCAAGATCCTGGCGTCCGGAGCCCAGCACCGGCTGTGAGAGAGGAGGGGAGAGTCAGCGGCGTCACTGGTTGCCTTTCTGCCGCCCCGGGAATGGGAGGAGGGAGCACCCGCGCTGCGCGCTTGGTCTCTGCACCGCCTCCTCTTGGTCCTCTCATCTCTGTAAGTGCACTCCCAGGATGATAGCGCAACTCCCAGTTGTACTGCCAGAAAGGGGAAGGCAACAGGTTGTTGCCTGTGATTGCCGTGTTTCCCAGCAAGTCAGCTCAGCAGCAAACATAAGGGATCCTTGCACTACCACCCCAGCCCTCACCCACATCCCTACTGCAGTCTCTCACAAACACACACCACACACCCTTCTACATTTACTCTCTCACCAGGGCCTTTGCTTTTGGTACTTCTCCCCCCCCTCCCGAGGAGTTTCTTGCCTGGGGGAGGGGAAGGGAGCGCCAAAAGCGAAGGCCCTGTTGAGAGCGAGTATATGTAGGGTGTGTGTGTGTGTGTGTGAGAGAGAGATTGCAAGCCTGGGGGGGGGGGGGTGAGAGTATATATGAGGGAGCCTGGTGGGGGTGAGAGAGTGGGAGCCTGTGGGGGGCAGGGCGCCATCTCATCCCTTGCCTCAGGCAGTAGATTGCTTTTAGGCGCCCCTGTTTAGCAGGAATTTATATTCTTCCCCTTGTAGTGGGATGTCGATATGTTCTATATACTCAGTGTGAGCCAATGAGTTATGATTTCTGCAAATCTATGTTATGTTTTAAAGTTGCAACTGTTGGTTTGTTTTTTCAAATTTTATGTTAGATTGATGTTGTTGTTGTGTTCTTTATTGCATGGGTAATCCTTGAAAAGGTGGACTATAATTTTTATAAATTAAATTACCTCCTCCACTGCAGACACTAAAGGGCCCATGCAAAAAAAACCTTTAGCTTGCAAGTTAAGGCTTTCATATGCAAGCTAAAAACAGCGACTATGCAGAAAGGCCTTACCATTCATGTTAATAGGATCCAAAAAGAGCATGGAAAAATGTGCATGTCCATGCAAGCAAATGAAGAAACATCATCTGCAGCTGAGAATTTAGCAAGCGCCTGGGCTGAACAGTTACGCTGAGAGCTTGTGCTTCCAGTGCTGCTGCTGCCAAAAGCAATGCTGGAAGCGCTTAGAATCACAGTATTCTGCAATCCCGGGCAGGCAATAGTACAACAGTAAGGAACTGGGTGGATTGGAGGCATTGGGTAGGGGTGTGGGTGGTAGTGCAAGGCGACCATGTGTTGTTGTTTTTTCTATTTACCAGGAAGGAGGAGAGAGAGGAAGGGAGAAGGACTGGTAGCAATTGTATTTTTAGTTTCCCTTTGGAATGGTTGGGGGGCTTGGAATCGAGCTGGCAGGCCTCAATCACACTTTTTTAAAAGCTTCAGAATACCACTTAACTGGACATCTTTTGAAGATATCCAGTTAAGAGGCAGGTTATCTGACTACTCAAGGCTGGACAACTTAACCGGCCATATTCAAAGGTAGGCCGATTAGGTTTTAAGTTATCCAGATAACTTTAATCAGTAATATTCAGTGAGACATTTATCCCATTGAATATCCAGGACAAGTTAATTCAGTTTATTGTAGCCAGGTAACTTGTCTGCTCATTGGTTTACTGAATATTGGGTCCTTTGTCATCACTTACTTTGCATAAATAAACAGCCACACCATAGCATTATTTATATTTTGCTTTAGGTTTGTGTGTTTAAGTGCTTTGACTCACTTTGTGTCTACACCTCCAACAGGACCTGAGCTGCTGGCTTGTAGCTTTGTTCCCCGTGGTGCAGGGAACAGGAGAGGGGAGAATAAAGGCTGGAGCAGAAAGAGCAGATAATACCTTCACTGCTTCCTCTCTTCCAGCCCTGCAGAGAAAAAAAAAAAAGAGAGTAGTGGTGGTTGCGGCTGAAATGGAAAGAGTACAGCTACTCTGCTCCCAAATCCAACCCTGTTTTCTTTCCCCGCTACCACCACAGGTGCTGCCTTTTGCCTGGGGACAGGAAGGGATGGGCTGTACAAAAAAAACAAGTGGTCTGTAGCTCTGTTCTCCTGGAACTCAGGACTCAGCTACTGGCAGGTGGGGGAGACAGAGGAGAAGGTGAAGGCGGGAAGGGGGTGAGGTTAGAAGAGGTGAATGTTTGGTTTTGTGAGGGTGCATGAATGCTGGGGAGGTGAAGCGTGACTGAATGCTTGGGGGGGTGGGGGGCTGTTGCAAAAGGGAATGAAGTGTTGGGACGGGGAACCTGGAGAGTGAAAGATGGCGATGGATAAAGTATAGAGGAGGGGGTGAGAGCTATAAAAGTGATTTATTTATCTACCATCTAGCTCTCCAATCCAAGAAAGAGCTTGATGTAGAACAGCAACAAAAAGCAAATATAGTAAGAGTAGATGGGCGTGGCTAGAAAAGGTATAGCAATGGTAATTAACTGGAGAGATTTAGAGACAAAGAAGAGAGAAATGGAGGAAAACGAAATGAATGGAAAGATCAGTGAGGTAGGAGAGGAAATGGTGAAGGCAGAGAAAAAAAAAAAAGGTAAAATGGAAGGAGAATCTGCACAAGGAGTTATGAGCGGTTAAGATGAAAGCTGAAAAAAGAGCCTGGGACCAAAGTGAGTAGAACTAAAACCCACCCAGACAAAAAAGGCAAAGAAAAGCATTTTAATTTTCAGGTTAGTGATTAGAATATGTTGCACATTGATCTAGTAGTTGTTTGGCTCCTTGAGTAATCTGGATTCCCTGCAGGCTGTGATAGATTAGATTTTATTGGATCAATGTGAATATTATAAAAAAAAATATTGTATATGCGCTATCAATAACACATAGGTCACATCTTCAGATGGGAATAATGTCTCTGAGGTGAAGAAAGGACCATTGAATAATGTCTCTGAGGTGAAGAAAGGACCATTGTGTAAAAGAGGTCAAACTAAAAGTAAAAATAGGGGCTCAAGATGATGATCATAAAAAAAAACCTAAAGAGGTTGATTTTAAAAGCATTGCTCAGGCAAAAATGCCCACATATGTGAGCAATGCGGATTTTAAAAGCTGTGATTTTCACATGTAAACCCCTGCGTGCACTAAAAATAAGGGGTGGGGGCCAACACTTACGATCACAACTTTGTATTTTAAATCCGGAGGCCGCAGAACGCAGAACGCATCGACTTGTTAGACACGTAATTTTACTGTTGCTCCTGATGACAAACAAGTTTGCAGATCTCGCGTTTTAGGGCTTACAGGACAGGGTGAGTGGTCTGGGTCAACTGGGAGGTGTGCGGGATGAAGAACCAGCAGGATCTGGAAGACCTCGACATTGATTGGGCAATCTGGTAGACCAATTGGAAAAAACTAGGAATGTACCTCGCGTGAGCATTTTTTAAAAATCCGGTTACATACACGCGTTAAGTCCTATGGAAGATACACAAAGTAGATTCGCTTGTGAAACTTCTAAAAATTAGGAGCATATTTACATATGGTAGCCGTATTTTAAGCCATACACGCACAAGAGCACACAAGATTTAAAATTCCAGCATTTCTCCACTTGTGTGCCGATATGCGGATGTATGGGTGCACATGCACTTGTTTTAAAATTGGTCTGTAAGGGCCGGATTTTCAAAGGGTTACGCGCGCCGGGCCTATTTTCAAAAGGCCCAGCGACGCGCATAAAGCCCCGGGACGCATGTAAGTCCTGGGGTTTACAAAAGGGGCGGGAAGGGGGCAGGGAATGGGCAGGGCAGACCGGGGCGGGGGTTGGGGGTCAGAGGCTCCCGGCACAGCGGCCATTTGTTGCTGTGCGGGGGATCACGCGCACAACCTCAGCCCCTGGGATGAAGTAAGTTTTAAAACAAGAAACAAAAAAAGAAAAAGGTAGGGGGGAAAGGGCAGGGGAGGTAGGGGAAGGGAAGGGAAGGTGGGGTAGGAAACGGGGGAAGGCAGCGCGGCTCAGCGCAGGTCGGCGAGCGCAAGGTGGACAATTGTGCACCCCTTTGTGCGCGCCAACCCCCGATTTTATAACTTGCACACGCCTGCGCGCATAAGTTGTAAAATTGGGCGTACATGTGTGCCACCAGGTATCGCGCGCACCGGGTAACGCGTGCACCTTTTAAAATCTACCCCTAGGAGAGCAACCAAATCCACACAAACGTAATAACACCACAATTTCACAAAATGTGGTTCAACCCAATGTCAGCAAGCTGAACACATGAGACCTCTAAAGGCCTCAGCTGGTCTTCTCAATCATTCACCTGAAAAAGTCTTGCTTTTGTATTTTTTTTAAGCAATTAAAGTCAAAGGAAGTTTATGACTTATGGCAATTAACAAACAATATTTTCAACTAATAACTTAACTTATGCCAGAACCATGAGACAATAGTCCAATCACCCAAGAAAGCTGGTGTTTTATTGGCAACTACTGCTTCAGGGGATAGTGGTAATGCAGGATACTTACCTCGCTCTGTGATATTTGACTTTTCTGTGAACTTGTAAGACTGTGCGGCCATTGTATCACCTACACTATAGGTTGATTAAATAAGGCTGAATGATCAGATGCAATTGCCTTGAACCAGGTCACCAAATTACTCCCTGTGTCTCCCTTTTACATGCTTTCTTCTGCCTCCAGCTATGTCCTCTGACAACCCTTTTTGAAAATCCTTACTGACAATGAGGGCAGATGGATCCTGCAGGTAAGACTAGAAAAGCTAATGGATGAGTTGGTAAACACAGATCAAACAGGATTTCTAAAAGGGAGTCAATACATGCAGGATATTTAATATCATATCCATGGTAAGAAAGAATAAAATAAATGGGGCAATAGTGGTGCTAGATGCAGAAAAAGCCTTTGACAGATTGCAATTTTAATTTACAGTATTGATAAGTATAGGATAGATCCAAGGTTCATAGACTGATTAAGGGCATTATACACACATCCTCAGGCAGGAGTCCTGAGCAATGGCTTTCTCTCAGATTCCTTCTGAGAGAAAGCCCCCCTCCTATTCAATTGTGCAACCGAGGTACCGGCTCAAGGGATACCGCAAGACCTGTTGATGTCGGCTTTAGATTTGCTGGGAGGATGCATATGATATCTTTACAGGATGACAATGTTTTGTAGTTTCTAACAATTATTAAAAAAGAAGTGCCCTGACAACTCAAAGTGTTGATAGAATATTTCAGGGTATCGGGCTACAAAGCTAATTATCAAAAGTCAGATATTTTCATGCTGGATGCTGAGTTGCCTAGAGGTTTGACTCACGTTCAAAAGGCAGAATAGATTCAAGTACATATCATATATATCCCAAGGGTATGGGCTAACATCTACAAAATTATGCACCTGTTAGCAAATTGCAAAAGTACTTAAGAGAATGGCATGACCTGCTATTATCATGGGCTGGAAGAATTGGCATTTATTTTTATTGACTGACATTTGATCAACATATCACATCGGTTTACATTCAGGTACTGTAGGCATTTCTCTATCCCCAGAGGGCTTACAATCTAAGTTTTTGTACCTGAGGCAATGGAGGGTAAAGTGACTTGCCCAAGGTCACAAGGAGCGACAGTGGGACTAGAATGCTGGTCTCCTGGTTCATAGTCCACTGCTCTAATCACTAGGCTATTCCTCCTCCCTTATGGTTAATAATAAATGTTTTACCCTGGTTAATTAATAATTTCCAACAAGTGCCATGCATGTTATCTTTGAAATTTTTTAACAATCTAGGTGTACACATTTCCAGATTTAATTTGCAAGATAAGGCACCAAATTTTAGGCTGGGTATCCTTCAAAAGAACAAGAAAGAGATGGAAATTGAACTCCCTAAACTCATGGAGAACTACTGCACAGCAGGGCCAGCGAATCCATTAGGTGAACTTAGGTGGTTGCCTATGGTGCCGACACTTAGAGAGCATCAAAAAACAGCCAAGTGGTGCTGCGAGTGGAGCCACTCATGGCAAAGAGTAGAGATTTGTCAGGCCGCGAGCAGCATGTGCTGTTCACAGCCCTAAGAAGCATACAGTGGGAGCCGTGATCGAAGTAGGAGGAGTCGGGCCTGAGACCGACAGGGCTGGCGTGCGAAAGGCAGAAGTCGCCTCACTTCTTTTCCTACCTCCTTCATCTGCACAGGAAAGGTGCAGTGATTATTGTGTAAAAGTATTAAAATTACAGAGGAAACTCTTACTTATCTCACTGTTGAGGAACAATCCTAGTATATCCATTTATACATTTATCATGGAAATGGAAGATTAATGAGATGTGGGACTGAGGTACCTAGGACAATTATGGGATAAAGAAGGCTGGATACCATTTGAAAATCTGAGCAAGGAATTTGCTTTGGAAAACACTTGAAATGCATACAGAAACCAAAGAAGTTTTAACCAAATTGGAAAGGTTGGGTGGGATAATGATTTTGGGCCAAATTTTAAAAGGTGTGCGCGGGCGTAGATTTGTTCACGCAACCCGGCACGAACAAATCTATGCCCGATTTTATAACATGCATGCGCTGCTGCACGCATGTTATCAAATCCAGGGTCGGCGCGTGCAAGGGGATGCACAATTGTGCAACTTGCGTGAGCCGAACCGCGCAGCCATCCTCCGTTCCCTCCAAGGCCGCTCTACAATTGGAGCGGCCTCGGAGGGAACTTTCCTTACACCTCCCCCACCTTCCCCTCCCTTCCCCTATCTAACCCACCCCCCGGCCCTACCTAAATCCCCCCTACCTTATTTGATGGAGTTACGCCAGCCTGCACACAGTATTCAAGGTACGGTCCCACCATGGAGCGATACATAGGCATAATGACATCCTCCATTTTATTTGCCATTCTCTTCCTAATAATTCCTGTTTGCTTTTTTGATTGCCACAGCACACTGAGCTGATGATTTCAATGTTTTATCCATTATGACGCCTAGATCTCTATTCTGGGTGGTAATTCCTAAGATAGAACCTAACATTGTCTAACTACAGAAAGAGTTATTTTTCCCAATATGCATCACTTTGCACTTGTCCACATTAAATTTCATCTGCCATTTAGAAGCCCAAATTTTGCAGTCTCACAAGGTCCTCCTGCAATTCATCATAATCTGTTTGAGATTTAACTGCTCTATATAATTTTGTGTCATCTGCAAATTTGATCACCTTACTTGTCGAACCCATTTCCAGATCATTTATAAATATATTAAAAAGCATCAGTCCAAATACAGATCCCCGAGGCAACTGTTTACCTTTTTCCAATGTGAAAACTGACCATTTAATCTTACTCTATGATTCTTGTTTTTTAACCAGCTTGCAATCCGCAAAAGTACATCACCTCCTATCCCATGACTTTTTAGTTTTCTTAGAAGCCTCTCATGCAGGACTTTGTCGAAAGCCTTCTGAAAATCCAAATACACTACATCTACTGGTTCACCTATGTCCACATGTTTATTCACCCCTTCAAAAAAATGTAGGAGATTTGTGAGGCTTGACTTCCCTTGGGTAAATCCATGTTGGCTGTGTCCCATCAAAATATGTCTATCTAAATGTTTTGTGATTTTTTTTCTTTATAACAGTTTCCACAATTTTTCCGAAACTGAAGTCAGGCTCACCAGTCTAAAGTTTCCTGGATCACCCCGGATCCCTTTTTAAATACAGGGGTTAGATTAGCCATCTTTCAATATTCAGGTACATCGGATAATTTTAATGACAGGTTACAGATTAATTGAAATAGGATTGAAATTTCATTGTTTAGTTCTTTCAGAACCCAGTGGTGTATACCATCCATTACAGGTGATTTACAGTTCTTCTGACAATCAGATCTAATACATCTTCCACATTCACTGTGATTTGGTTCAGTTGATCTGATTCATCACCCATGAAAACCTTCTCCGGAACAAATATCTCTCCAACATCCTCTTCAGTGAACACCGAAACAAAGAAATCATTTAATCTTTTGGCGATAACCTTTTCTTCTCAAAGTGCCCCTTTAACCCCTTGATTATCTAATGGTCCAACCAACTCCCTCGCAGGCTTTCTGCTTTGGATATGTTTAAAAATGTTTTTATTGTGAGTTTTTGCCTCTATGGCCAACTTCTTTTCAAATTTTCTCTTAGCCTGTCTTATCAATGTCTTACATTTAACTTGCCAATGCTTATGCATTATCCTATTTTCTTTTGATGGTTCTTTCTTCCAGTTTTTGAATGAAGATCTTTTGGCTAAAATAGCCTCCTTCTTTTCACCTTTTAACCATGTTGGTAATTGTTTTGCCTTCCTTCCACCTTTCTTAATGCGTGGAATACATCTGGACTGTATTTCTAGGATGGTATTTTTTAACAATGCCCATGCCTGTTGCACACTTTTTACCTTTGTAGTGCACCTTTCAGTTTTTTCCTATTTGTCTCATTTTATCAAAGTTTCCCTTTTGAAATGTTAGTGCTAGAGCCATGGATTTACTTACTGTCCCTCTTCCAGCCTCATTAATTCAAATTTGATCTTATGATCACTATTGCCATGCAGCCCCCACCACCGTTACCTCTCTCACCAAATCCTGCACTCCACTGAGAATTAGATTTAAAATTGCTCCCTCTCTTGTTGGTTCCTGAACCAATTGCTCCATAAAACTGTCATTTATTCCATCTAGGAACTTTATCTCTCTAGCATGTCCTGATGTTTCACTTACCCAGTCAATATTGAGGTAATTGAAATCTTCCATTATAATTTTACTACCAATTTGGTTAGCTTCCCTAATTTCTCTTAACATTTCACTGTCTGTCTCACCATTTTGGCCAGGTAGATAGGTATACCCTATCAATATACTCTTTCCCAACACACTAAAAGATTTGATGTGCACTTAGTGTCATGCAGGATCTTTATCCTGCTGGACTCTGCCATCCTGGACATAAAGCGCCGCCCCACCACCAAGATGCTCCTCTCTACAATTGAGATATAATTTGTACCCCGGTTTAGCACTATCCTAATTGTTATCTTCTTTCCACCTTGTCTTGACACCATGTCTCTGAGATGCCAATTAAGTCTATGTCATCATTCACTGCTACACACTCTAATTCTCCCATCTTACTTCTTAGACTTCTTGCATTAGCATACAACCATTTCAAAATGTGTTTTTTGTTTCTATTTACATTCTATTTTTCAGTTGACAGGGATAAATTGGAATCTTTTAGCTCAGGTGAGTTTTTAATTTGAGGCACTTGGACTACTTTTCTTATTATTGAAACCTGTCGGTTGAGATGCCCTAACTCTAATACTTCATTAGTATCCTTTGAAGATACGTGCTTCCGAACCATGCGCTGCTGAGCGAATGTCAGCTTTCCCCTTTGTTCTAGTTTAAAAGCTGCTCTATCTCCTTTTTAAAGGTTAGCACCTACAGTCTGGTTCCATCCTGGTTAAGGTGGAGTCCATCCCTTCGGAAAAGACTCCCCCTTCCCCAAAAGGTTTCCCAGTTCCTTACAAAACTAACTCCCTCTTCCTTGCACCATCATCTCATCCACATATTGAGACTCCAGAGTTCTGCCTGCCTCTGGGGACCTGCGTGTGGAACAGTGAGTATTTCAGAGAATGATACCTAGGAGGATCTGGATTTCAGCTTTCTATCTAAGAGCCTAAATTTGGCTTCCAGAACTTCCCTCCCACATTTTCCCATGTCGTTGGTGCCCACATGTACCACAACAGCCGGCTCCTCCTCAACTTTGTCTAAAATCCTAAGTGACGTGTGAGGTCCACCACCTTCGCACCAGGTAGGCATGTTACTGTTATGGTTTAGTGTGTTTTGGTGGATCCTTGGGTGCTGTGGGAGATGACCACACTCACGGGGAGGAGCCCCATGAGGAGCCCCAGCACTGAGCTAGACTCGTAATGCAAAAAACACAATTATTCTTTATTAAACAGCTTGAAGGGAGCCACCAGAGGTGACAGTAGCGAGGCAGTCTGGTAGTTGCAGTCTCAGGGACCTCGGCAGAGGGAGCCCTTCTCTCCTTGATGATGATAGGAGGTTCCACCAGGTATGTTGAAGAAGGTACAGGCACCGAGGCAGGCACCGATTCCACCAGGTATGTTGAAGAAGGTACAGGCACCGAGGCAGGCACCGATTCCACCAGGTATGTTGAAGAAGGTACAGGCACCGAGGCAGGGAGAGCAGGCCCTCGAGAAGTGAGTACCTGTTCCCTGTAAGGCACCTGAAATAACGCAGAGGGCCCCCGAGGAGCGGGTACCCAGGTTAGCAGCTAACTCAATAGCTAGCAAACTAGTGAAGGTAATATATCCAGATGGCATGATGTCAGCATGAGGGAACGCCCTCGAGGTTCACGCCAAGGGTGGTATAAAGACGTGGGTTGCGCGCACTCACTCTAGTAGGTACCTGGGAGGAGCAATGGCGGGAGGCTGCACCATAGCCGTTCTGGGGACGCTGGAGAGCTCGGCTTGTAGATGCTGCGGTAGCCATCTTTCCTAGGTAAGCGGGAGGAGCCGTGAATAACGTGAGGCAAACGGGGCGAAGCCGTCTAGCACCGACGGACGCAACAGTTACCAGGCGATCCTCACGCCCACCAGCCACCAAGCTGTCTACATTCCTAATAATCAAATCACCAACTATGACAGCCGCCTAACCCTTCCCTCCTGGGCAGTAGCCCTGGGAGACACATCCTTGGTGCAAGAGGACAATGCACCACCTGAAGAGAAGATCCTTGCTACATGATCATTTCTTGCTGCGCCAGGTTGATACTCTCGATCATAAGACCTTCCTCCTCCAAGGCAGCACCAGGTCTGCCAGACTGGAGTTGGGACTTGGCTACTATGTCCATGAAGGTCGCATCTATATACCTCTCTGTCTGCCTGAGCTCCTCCAGGTCTGCCACTCTAGGCTCCAGAGATTGGACTCATTCTCTGAGAGACAGGATCTCTTTGCATCAGATGCACATGTACAGTTTCTCACCAGTGGGTAAAAAAACATACATGCGACACTCGATGCAAAAGACTGGGAGGGCCTCCTCTTGCTGCTGGACTGCTGCCTTTATCTTAAATGTATTAAGTTCCTAGTTAAATTTAGGTTGCTATGGAAGTAGGAATGCATACAATTATGGTCCTCTAAATATATCAGTTTATTCACTATGGGATAGATTTTCAAAGCGTTACGCGCGTAACCCCGAAAACCTGCCCCTGCGAGCGCCAAGCCTATTTTGCATAGGCTCGGCGGCACGCGCAAGCCCCGGGATGCGCGTATATCCCGGGGCTTTAAAAAAGGGGCGGGAAGGGGCGGGGTCGTGGGCATGGCGTCAGTCCGGGGGCGGTCCGGGGGCAATCCCAAGTCCTCCGGCACAGCAGCCATGCCGGAGGTTCGCGCGCTGGCAGCTGGCCGGCACGCGCAAGATATGCCTGCAAGCGGCAGGCGTAAAAAATAAAATGTGGAGGGGATTTAGGTAGGGCTGGGGGGTGGGTTAGATAGGGGAAGGGAGGGGAAGGTGGGGGGGGGGAGTGAAAGAAAAGTTCCCTCTAAGGCTGCTCCGATTTCGGAGCAGCCTTGGAGGGAAAGCCATTGGGGCTCCCCTAGGGCTCGGCGCGTGCATGGTGCACAAGTGTGCACCCCCTTGCGCATGCCGACCCCGGATTTTAAAACATGTGTGTGGTAGCACGCGCATGTTATAAAATCAGTGTACATTTGTGCGTGCTGGGTAGCGCGCACAAATGTACCCCGCGCGCGTGGGATTAAAAATCTGCCCCTATATATCTGGTAGTGACATACAAGGGAATGATCAAACTCTTGATAAGGTGTGAGGAATTTTTGAGTTTTAAGTTAAAAGACTGATTTGATTTACAAATTTTTTTTTTAATATATTATTTTTAAGTGTGAAAGTGACACCTGCCTGTAAATTAAAAGATGAGTTACAGGTGGGAGGGTTGGGAAATACAAACACACAAGCTTCTGTTTGTTGCCTGCTTTTCTACCTATTTAAAACAAAACACAAACTTCTGTTTGTTGCCTGCCTTTCGGACTACCTATTTAAAACAAAATACACAAACTTCTGTTTGTTGCCTGCCTTTCTGACTAGCTATTTAAAACAAAACATTAATTTTTTACCCCTGCACATCCCTACTATGTTTTGGGAAATTGCATGCAATCTTTCTAAACATGGTTTTAGATGTGCAGACAAAAGGGTATAATTAACAGAAGCATAGGAGGGAGAAGGGAGAGGGACAAACAGAAATAGAGAGAATCCCAAACTTTCAAACAGCCTAATAATAAGAAAAGTATTTGTACTACATTATTGAAACTATTGTCTTTGCTCTTTCTTTGCTGCCTTGCTTTCTGGAACGCAACCTAGCATTATTAATAAAACACTGTTCATCCAGGAACCTGCAATTGTCCTGACTCAGGATGTGAATGTATGAGTGTGGCATGAAGCGCTTTGTGTTGCACACTGTAGGATATTAGCTTTGTTTGTGTTTCAGCGCAGCAGATCCATAGATCCTATCAGTGAGAGGGCCCTTGTTTGTGTTTTAGGGCAGAGAATATGTGTTTTACCATGCCCATGGAGTGAACCTTTCAAAGCATCGAAGGAAAAAAAAACAGGTGTGGTGTGGTTGGATCCTGGGTGTTCCAGGGCAGGGCCAAGAGATGTGTGCATAAGTATTTATGCACCTGAGCATGCTCCCAGGTCCAGTGCCATGTAACTTTACTTTTGCTATGGATGAGGTGTAAGTTAAAAAAAACCCCAAAGTTACAGGCATCTGTGAGAGGTTTGGGTTAACTTGGGGGGGGGGGGGGGGGGGGGAGTGTGGGCTATAGAATCAGGGGGGGTTGGAGGACCTAGCTATAGACTGAGCAAACTGGTGGATGAACTGGTGAAATCGGTCATGGTGTGGATGCACGCCTGTTATAAAATTCTCTCACTTGCGCGGCTGAAAGTTGACATTGCGCAGCTTCATGCACACTCTTCTAAAATTAGGTGCACGCTTATGCTTGCCAGGGCTATTTTATAACATACGAGCATATGTGCGCACATGTTATAAATGGTGACATATCTGAGAGTGTGCTGACACACATGCGTATATTTGTGTGCCTGTTTGAAAGCTACCTTCCCTAGGTCTGACACTTCCTGGGAACACGGAGGCATGAATCCTGGCATTCTTAGTTCATTTCAGGGTGGCTTCAACAGATGCAACAATTGGTGTTGGTCGAATTCCTCAGCCTCAGGAGTATGGAAACTACTGCATGTGACCAGATGGAGCTCTAAGAATTTCCTAGAAAACCAAGGAACTCATATCTGTGTTGATGCCATCAGGATGAGATCACCAATATGCGTGGCTATAGTGACTTGCTTGGATTCAGAGAAGCAAGTTTCATGAGGTGGCTATATGTAACTGCTCGATAAGGGGCTAAATATTGTGATCACACCATATTGTGATCACAATATTTAGCCCCTTATCGATCACACCATGTTGTGATCACAGAAGAAATTCTCTCCATCCCACCCTCCCAAACATCTTTCATCCCTAGGCCATTCTCCACTCTCCCCCAGAAGCAGGAGGATGCATATACAGTAATACACTTCCTCCCTTGTTCAGCACACCAAGCACCAAATGCTATTAGTAGGAGACATTGCATATGGTGGGAGAGAGAGATAGCCTGCTAAGTCAGTGCTTACTGTGCTTCTAAAATTTGTCTCCAAAATGGGAAAAAACTTATGACATCTGGGTTTTCTTCTATTGTGTGTCAATGGGAAAAATATATAGTATATATGGCTCATATCAAAACACAAAGAAGAAAATACCCACTAATACAAAATTTCAAAATTACAATTAGATAAGAACAAGTATGTGTTGGTGAAAACCCTATCCAAAACCAAGAATGTACCTAAGTTCATAAAATACACAAGTTCATGATTTAAATTAAGCAAAAGACATGGTTTCTTTATTCTCAAGTAGCCAAGGACTGTAAACAGATGTTTACAAAGATATTGGTGAAAGCTTTAATTAAGCAAAACAAAAGTGATTATACATAGATTGATTTTAACAAAGTTTTATTTAGAAATAAACGTTTCAAAAACAGAAAATGAACTACAGGTTGTAAAAACAAATGCATCCAACAAATAGTCATTCTTTTATAATGCAAGCACACACACATACCTTATACATATAGTACAATGGAACGAAAACCAATTTGATTTAACATTATTATTAGATTACAGGCCAGTGTACCAATCCATGCTCTTAAACTACTAGCTATGGTTTATTTTGGTAGAGGTATGCAATTTGTCAGCAATGCCCATTATAAAACTTTAGTAGTCATTTAAAATTACAATAGCATATATGAACTGTTCACTAATATTGTACAATTTTTTGGTTTATACATCCCTGCATAATGTTTTTTTAATCATTTATCTCAGCAGAGGATCTTTCTCTTACACATCAACAGCATGTCATTATGAGCCAGTACTCCTGGCATATTCAGTCTTAGTTTTTATCCCCCTGAAAAGGTACTATCCTTAAAAATATAATGTTGGTAAGTATTTTGTGGGTAGAATGCAACAAAGTTTTGTTAAACTCCTTCAAATCTTGTATTTATTGTATTTATTTTCAGATTTATAAACTGCCTGTTTCCATGGGCTATAAGGCAGTGAACACTTTTCCTTAAACATTTGCTTATCAATGCTGCTTAAAACATTCTAGTAGTATTTTAGCCTCCTGTAGAAAAATGCTATCTAATGTTATACAATTTATTTCTGCAATGTATAGATTGTTCTGTTCTATAAGGTAATGTATCCTGACTATTAATACTGTGCATGTACTTTACTGGAGAGTTTCCGGATTTGAAAATAAATAAATTATTGTACATGCAATTTGTACAACAGAATAATATTTTGAATATATACCAGTTAGGTTGTATACCTCTGTTTATCAAAAAGTATCTGGAGTTAAAATTCTTGAGTACTTATTTTTTATCACTGTAAATGGCAAGCAAGAAATGCATATTATTTCATGCAGGATTTCTATGGTGAACATGCATCATAAAACAATTCAATTGCTATTATCATTGCGACATTTGTCTATCTGTCTAAAGCAACTATGGTACCTGATCATTTTCTTCTAAGTTTTCAGGAAACAAGGCTCATTACAGATATCATTAAATTCTTAACCCTCTTAATTTTTTCTCCCTGTATAAAACTGTACAATGAAATAGAGACAAGTAACACTAGCTTGTTAGCATAATAGAGGTATCAATTTTGATTTTAAGTGTTCTTTGTTGCTGCGTTATCTTTATTATACTCTAGTTCTAATAAATAAGCATTTAACTTAACACTTAACTGCTATACAGAATGGCACTTGATGACTGCTGCTAAGCATTTTTCAGTCTTGTCTAGAGTTTACCATGTTAAAGGTTTTAAATAATTTGCTATGAGCAAATAATATGTGCAATGTGTAATGGGTATTGTTTTTATATTTTTTCACATGATAGAATATGGTGCATGTCACATATTTCCAGGATCATTGTACATTATTTCTGGTTACAGTTCTGTTCATTTGTCCCATGTTTGAGAGAAATATCTGATATGTTTCTGTCAGGTATAGCTTTTGGTTTTGAAGATTCTGGCATTTTGGAACTTTTTTCAAATCATAGTGTGACATTAGTTGCGTTTGAGTATAGCCATAACCAGAATAAGAATAGAGCAATATTGTCCCTGTGAGGCATACACTGAAACATGGTCCATGTCAGGACTAATGGAGGAAGAGTTTATTTGGATGAAATCACTGGGCTCTGAGATGAGGAGAGGTGATCAAGAAAATTACATGTTTCTTCTCTGCAATAAAAGCATGGATATTTGATGAAACATTTGGCTAGCAGAATATTATTGGGCAAATACACTGGAGAGCAACATGTTGCTCATCAGAAGTTGTGAAAATTGTCCCCTGTTAAGCAGCTAAATATAACTGTCAAGTGAAACTAGGTGCCTATATCTACCCACTTCCAGAATTAATGTTTTGGGGGCAGGCGTATCACAGGAGAATCTAAATTTGAAGTTTCAAACTTTTGCAAGCAGTTTTTCCCCATTACTCCTCCCACAGATAAAGCAGGGGGAAATTATTCAGGTACTTGTGCATTGCATTGAAAATCCTTACCCTGTACCCTTTTAAGTTTATAGGGAAGGGTGTCAAAAAAATAAAGGTGACTTGACAAGGGATGGACATTCTTTTTGTTTCATTTCGTTATCTGTGCATATATTTTTTACATGCATCAAACTGTACTTACATGAATACAATTTATTTGTGTGCCTATAACTTTATGCACATTCTATGCATGTAACAAAAGAGAGAAAAATAAGAGAACAAAGTGAAACAAAATGACCTGAATAACATTCTTTCCATGCACACCACGAGATTTGACTTGACTTTTATACCCACATAAATGTTAGTAAATTTTCAAAGAGAAACTAGTTGGGTAGTTTTCTTTTGAAAATTCATTACAAATTAGGAGCATAGAAAAGTACCTGAATATTGTGTTACCAGATGGCTTAAAGAAAATTGCCCTCAATTTGTGTATAATGGGACATTTGAAATTGTTTTCATGAACTGCCAATGTCCCAACCCCATATATAGAAATCCTTAAGAATCAAAATAAAAAATATGTCCCATAGTACTCTACTAATAGATGTGACATATTCGATATGACCTGCATTTCAATAGGTATAGTTGCATCAGGTGGAACTATATCAGCACTGAGAATGTCTAAGAGATATCCAGAGTTGCAATTGCTTTACTCATACTGTTAGGGTAAAAACACTTTGCTGACATTGAATCAGGGTCTGCTCAATTTGGGGCTGGAGTGTTGTGCACTGAACACAGCCTGCCTCAGAGTCTAGAAAGCCTAGTGTATGGCCCACCTCTGAGGATCTGGGTTATCCTCAGAGGATTCAAAAGGAATGCTAGAACACCTGGAAGGTATTCCTGGCATTTAGATGGCTAGGAGGCCAAGTGATAGTTTGGGAACCTGGAGGAAGTCCCATAAGTTCTTTTCCGTGTGGATGCCTGTTTTGTTCTATTCCTTGTGCTGTTCTATGATGACAAAGCTCTGAAGCCTTGTGTTAAAACCTATAAGTAGAAGCCGTGTTTCAAGTTTACCTGTGTTTGTCTTGAAGAAGAAATATGCTGAAACTGACCTTGCCTGGATTTAAGCCTTGCCCTAAACATGAGTGAACTGTTCAAGTTGCATCACAATGCATATGTCAGGAATGTTCTGTTATTGCCTTATATAATAATAACCTATACTGAGACACCAAGACCAACGTGATTTCACTACAGGGCCCCCCAACCTAACATATACACACATGTATTTGGAGTAATTTGGGATGTATTTAAAAAAAAAAAAAAGAACTATGGATTTTATGTTCACAGCTATGTGGATTTAATCTGTGCAGCCATATGAATGTCCTTAATAACTAATTTAAGAGTGTTCCCTCATTTTATGGTTACATACAGCTACATTAATTTTTACTACCATTCTGTTTGTGTTCAGGTTTATTTTGTGGTATTTTCTGAGCATATCCCAGTGTGATACTGAAAATTCTGATTGTGACCTTCTGTTGGTTAATAGGAAAACATTTCTAAGTGATCAATTTGTGGTTCACAACATTTTAATTTGGCTCTGAAAATCAGTACTATTAATAGAAAGCATTGCCCTGTTTTATAAGTTCATTCCATTTTTCAAGACTCCTTGTGCTTCACTTTTGCCAGGGGGCACAATATTAAGGATTATATAGTTCATCTTTACCTGTGGTACTACGTCATCCACACTGAGACAAGGAGTAATAAGGGGATACTATTCATGGAGAAAATGTGCTTTGTGTTCTCTTGTGATGAAAGGAGGTATTTTTGCAACATTAAGACGTTAATTTTCAAATGGGTGCATAGGTATATATATATGCATGTGCGTTGGTGCACACCCAGAGATACAGCAATTTTATAACATGCGAAACCCAGGCGTGAATATATGTGCACCTAATTTTAAGCTTGTATGCGTCCAGCAGCATAAGTTGGGTTTGAGCCATGTAAATGAGGGAATTTTATAAGAGTAGGTAGTTGCATGCACATCTCTTGGCCCTGCCCCAGAATGCCCATGCCCCATACATGCCATGCCTATATTCCACCCCTTTTTTCTCTGATGTGAGATATTCTTGCATTGGGACTTAGGGACACATTCGGGCAGCTTTTAAAATCGGGTGGGTTTTTAAAAATTCACTTTTAAGATTTTTCACCAATTGAAAGTCCACATTTGTTGTATATTGGCCAAGGACTGTCTTTTTTGTGTGTTGATTTTACAGTACTGTGCAAGTCATGTAGTTCTATAAAAATGTTATGTAGTAGTGATATATTCTTTTAAGAAACATTATATTGGCAAAACCAAAACAATGGTCAAAACTAGACTAACTGAATACAAAAGCTGTATTCACACTGCAAAAACTGATGCTCCAATGATGAGCCATTTTCTTAAACAGCAGCACGCTTTTGAAGATACTAGGTGGCTTATCACTGATAATGTACGAGTGGATTGGCGTAGAGATCATGAAATAATTCTTTATCTTAAAGAGCAAGAATGCTTTTTTGTCCAAGGAGTTGTACCCCCAATGGATTAAATACTGAGTTGTACTGGAGCGCTTTTTAATGTATTCAATAATATTATCAGTCTTTTTTGTTTTTAGATAATGGGTTTGATCTGCATGTAGTATTTCAATCCAAATGACACATGGCTATTCATCGCTAAGTAATTCATTTGTAATGTCAAAAATGAAATTAATTCAGAGGTAATCAACAAAATTAGTTGGTGTATATTTCTAGCAGCAACATTAGCTATTGTTTCCAGTAATGTCATCAGCAATTTTGAGATAATAGGTTTGATTTGCATATAGTATTTTAATATAGATGACACAAGGCTGTTTAACATTGAGTCATTCTTCTGCAGTGTCATCAGTGAAATCAGTATAGAATCAATCAATGAGATTAGCCGATGTGTAGAAGGAACAAAGTGACTGGATATTGCTTTTTTAAATTCTCCCTATGTTTGTGGTTTGAAGGAAACTATTGGCATAAAGTTGAGGTAGTAGGAGAATAAGTTGTCCCAAAAGCATCTAAACATTTTTTAACTATTAAAAGGATGAAGTATTTTTGATCTACTAAAGGGATGCAATAACAAACATTACAAAATATATTATGTGATTGGACATATGATTATATATTTGAATATTTAATGGGTGTAAGTCTATCACCTTTTTGGCTTCATTTATGATGGTCCTTTATACATATATACAGTAAATATATTTTATGGTAACAATAATGTGTGTTTGTGAATGCCCGTTTTCTTTGTTTTATTGAATATTAAGCTGCCATTTTTTGGAATTGAGTCTGGAGATAGAGGTAGGTTTGGTGAAGGGCCTGAAAGCCTGTTGGTGTTTCAGTGGGGATGGTGGAGAACTAAGAGGCCTAAGTTATTTTGGAGGGATTGGTTTGGGGGTGGAACCTGAGGTCTGCAAGGTGGGGAGAGGGGTCAGCCTGGAGGTCTGTACTGTTTAAGGGTTGGGAAATCTATTGGTGTCTCAGGGGATGTGGTGGGAGAGGTTTCCTTTGTTGATGGGCCATTTCATTTTGTGCTGATTAGCGTGGGAAAACCTGCAATGCAAAACATGGCAGCACTGGCATGGCCATAATGTCTTTTGTCAGGGGGAAAAAGAGAATGCCGCCACCTTCTACATCGCAATACTTTTGTCCAATGGGCTTTACCACAGCTTAAAACAGGTAGGTAACTCACATTAGCATGTTGATTTTAACCTGGTTTAGTACCTAGATGCCAAGGAAGGTAACTTTTAAACAGGCGTGCAGGTGCATATGTACATATTCGTCGGTCTGCTTCTAGGGACGCAGCCATTTTATCATATATGTGCATATGTTATATAATAGCCTAACCGCACGCACATACGTGCAATTTTAAGTGGACACGCACCTATGCTCACAAATTCCGCTTATATCACATAAGTGGGGGATTTTAAAAGACACATGTGCAGACTCAATTAGCAGTTTTACCAGTTCGTTCCCAGTTCACCCAGGTAAGGAATAGGACTTCCAAAGCCCCCTAGTTTATTAGCCTCCATTCTGCCCTGTTAGCCCCGACCCTTAAAAACCACAAAATCTATTTGTCTTTATTTTATTTCTTGTACTTCATCCGTAGAAGTAAAGTTATGCGGCAGGTGACCTTGGCGTGCACCTGAGTTCGTAAGTATTTATGCGCAAATTTCAATGTGAAATTCAGGAGCACCCATGCTCTGCCCATACCCTGCCCTTTTTTGGAACTTTTCATTTGTACGTGTAGCGGCAAGTATAAGCATACGCAGGCGGCTTTTAAAATCTGTTCGGCGTGTGCTGGCCCAACTTATGTGAGTATCTCTCAGTTTTGGCATGTACCAGGCTTTTAAAATTCACCTTTTAATGAGCAGTCACTAAGGGTTCAATGTTGTAACACTGTGCATAAGATGCACCAATTTTCAAAGGAGGCTTACGTGCATAAGTCCACTTTCAAAATTATGCCAGCAAAACTACGTGCACAGAATTGCATCAGCTATTTGTTGCACATAGTTTTCCAAGAGAATTTATGCACTTAAAGGAGAATTTTAAATGCGATACGTGTGCCAAAAGCAGGATATGGACACGCATGATCGTTTAGTTATGGCCTTTTGATTTTATAAACTAGCCACATATGCGCACAAGTACCAATGCGTGAATATCGCACAATGGGAAAAAAAGGGGGAATATGAGCAGGGCATGGGTGTACCGGGTGGGGCCAAGAGATAAGCACATATGTAGCTACCCACCTGGGCACGTGTCCATGTCCCTTTTAGCGCAAAGTTACCTTTGCTATGGATGAGGTGTAAGTCTGAATAATACTATTTCTAGCCACATATGAAGTGCTTGAGGGGTCTGGGTTAACTGGGGAGAGTACAGGCTAAAGAACCAGGGATGTCTTGAGGGCCGGGTTCTAGACTGGGCAAACTGGTGGTTGAAGTGGTGAAACTGATCATGTCCTGGATGTGCGCATGTTATAAAATTTCCTCACTTGCGCATCTCAAAGTCAACATTTGCCTGCTGTGCGCGTACATGCTTAAAACAGGGAGAACATATTCAAGCGCCTGGACTATTTTATAACATGTGCGTGTAACTGTTTGCAGGAAATAAAACTGCAGCGCATCTGGCCATGTGCCCACATAAACGTGTATATGGGCGCCCACACACCCGTTTTAAAGTTATTGTCATACTTTTTAAATTAAAAAACATGTGCACAAGTCTTAACGCTGGCCTTGCTCCGTCCCTTGGAAAATCTCTCACCTATGCATGTGAAACTATGTGCATACAGTGTGTATTGATTGTGCAATCTTCTAAAGGGCCATTTCTGTACATAAATCACTACTTTACCTGCAGAAGTCCCTTTGAAAATTGTCCTCTTTGTGTGTAAGATAGAGAGTTTAATCAATAAAGTTGGTAGATATGAGCTGAACATCATAAAACAGCTATAGAGAAAATCTGAAAATTTTACTTGTACACAATGATGTTTTTCCTAGGGCTATTAGATTTTTTATTTCATAGGGGTAGATTTTCAAAGGGGTACATAGGAGGGGGGTACGCGCGTAAGATATGCGCGTACCCCCCGAAAACCTACCCCAAACCCCCCCTGTGTGCGCCGAGCCTATTTTGCATAGGCTCGGCGGCGCGCGCAAGCCCCGAGACGCGCATAAGTCCCGGGGCTTGCATGGAGGGGTGTATCGGGGGGCGTGCCGGGAGTGACGCGGTGTTTCGGGACCGTGTCGGGAGTGACGCGGCATTTCGGGGGCGTGTCTGGGGGGCGTGGTTCTGGCCCAGGGGCGTGACCGGCCCCTGGACCAGCCCCCGGACCAGAACATGGAGCGCGGCAGCCGGCCCGGCGCGCGCAGAGTTACGCCTGCTTCGATTTATAAAATCTAAAAAAGCTTCGATTTATAAAATCTACCCCATATTGTTTTACATGTACATTTTAAAGCAACTTTAAGAAATTTAAAGCTGAGATAATTAGATTCTAGTCTGAAGGTATTTTCCTTTCTCTCATGTTTCATAGTGCTGAGCATGATAGAAGAATTCTGAATATACGTGTGTTTGTATACAGTGAGAATCTATATTTCTATTTAATTATGTAATAACATAATTATTACCGTTACTCTATCATGAAGAAAGTAAACCTAGAGATAATCTGAAATTTATCAGATATAACTGTTGTGCAATGCAATGAGAATTGTCAATTCAGACTATAATCATGTGGCTTGTGGAAGGCACTATCTACATAACTACACAATGAAACCAACAAATATGGGGTAGATTTTAAAAGGCCCACATGTGCATGTGCAGGCGGGTGGCCTCCTCCGCATGCAGGGGGGTATTTTAAAAGAATCGTGCGGAGACACGATTGGGCCTTTGCCCAGTTCCCTTCCAGTCCGCTCCTTTACTTCCCTAACCCTAACCCTATACTTCCTCCTTCTTCCACTCTCCTCCCCGACCCCTAAACCTCCCCTAGCTATCCCCAATTTTTTTGTTTTTATATTTACTGTTCCTCTGGCTGGCTGCCGGTGCGCGCTTCCCTGAGACAACGTCTAATGGCGCTGTCCCGGCCTGCCCCCCCCGGCTCGTCCTTCCTTGCCCAGACCCCACCCCCAGTCTATCCCTTTCTTCAGAACCGGCACTTCTACGCGTATTGGGAATTATGCGCGTGGCCAGGCCCTTTCTAAAATGTGCTCAGCGCGCGCAGGGTCCACCCACACACGTAACCCCCGGTATTTTTGCATGCAGGCCTTTTAAAATCGACTTGTTAATGCACAAAATAACTAAGATCAGCGTTTTTTTGATTAGCGATGTCATAAACATACAGCACACAGGGCCAGATATATTAAAGGGTTATTTCTGTTTAGGGCCATATTTATTGTTTTTTATCCCTATAGACCATACTGTGGGAAAAAATCCTTTAATATATTTACAGTTCAAAGGAAGCAATTGAGGAAAGATGAAAAGACACCACTCTTTCATGAATTTATACTGATATGACATCAGTAGTAAAAGGCTTTTTCATATTTAGAGTTGTCTATACAAAGTGGTACATAAAATCTTGACTACAGAAAATGGGTTTGATGGAATAGTTATATTCCTATTATCTTGTGCAACCACTATAACTATATATTGAGTTACAAAATAATATAGTAAATGACCGCAGATAAAGACTACAATGGCCCATCCAGTCTGCCCAGCAAGGTGTTTGGAATTATAACTGCCACTCCATGCAGGCTACACCCTTTCACCTTCTTTTGACAATTCTAAACTGCCACTCTGTGCAGATTACCCAATATAGCACTTTTCCTTCAGCTTTTAAGAAGAGACATATCTGCACTTTCAATAATTCAGTGACATGAACTGGATGTTAAGGATTGCAATTCTGAAGACTCCTTGGATACAACTTAAGAGTCATATTTGGCACAAACAAAATCTATCTGCTTAAGCAGGCTTAAGAATTCTTACCAACTGAATTAATGAAATTGATTAACCAAATCAACCTTTATACATAAGTAGCTAAATGTTTTTGCTAACCACAGTCCTAAATATTTATGTAAATGAATTATGTGCTAACAGAAAACATGCTGAAGGCATTGATTAGTGTGCATTAAATTGAAATGAAAGTGGAGTTTACTTTACGCTTTCTATATGAGAGATTATATTTGGTTCAGGAAGCTTTACAGTGGCAAAAGATATCACAACTGCCAGGTTTCAAAAGAAAGATAATGTAATATACTGTAATTTGTAAGCTCATGCTGGCAAATTCAATGAAAAGGTTAATAAATTTTTAGAGCTCTGATATCATAGAAAAGAGAAAAAAAATTTTAAATGGAGACCCTAGATTTTATGACTATGTATTTTTTCATTTAAGCAATAAAGCATGACAGAAAATGTTTTGTTGTACAAATCATAGCACCTTGGGTATCGCCAACCATTTGAGCAGTATCAATATTCATAACCAAACCAGTGCTTTCATAAAATAGATTTTTGAAACAGTTATGAAAGGAAGATAAAAGTATTTGTTCTGTTTTTATATAATGTATAAATTATTCTTTTCTATATTAGTAGAGCAGTTCTACAGGTTAAGATGCTTAGTGACTGAATTTAATATTGTTCTAGCTTACAACTGTCGCAAACAACTGCACTGCTTTGTTTTTCATGTTCATTTTATAATAGTAAATTTTGTACAGGGATACAGTAATCATTGATCATGACGCAGAATTCATTACACTGTAAACACTGTTGGTAGATAACTATCAGAATTGCAATGGTTTATATATAACTATGATTATATATATATATTTAAGTTGTTATAAATCAAATATTGTTTAGTTTTGCTCTACCAAATTTTTACTTTAGTAGCTTGCAAAATTTCTTGGTAAAACTGGGAAACATACTACCCTATATCATTTCTAAATAAGCAAATAAAATTTCCTACACATTATTATTTTGGATGCATTTTAAAACCTTACCTGGTGTACAATTTGTCTATGGTTTGTCATGTTATAACGGTACTTTAAGGATGTGATTTATACCTGATCTTACATCTATGCCTCCACGTAGTCCCTTTCTAAATTTAAATGAATAAAAAGACTTTGAAAGTAAAATTAACATGCTACAAGTACAACTGTCCAAAATTAAGTTGCATAGTTTAGGGAGGTTCAATTGTGCTTTGTAGCAGAACTCACAGTAACAGTTCACATTTCAAAAACTTTGATTACAAATGAAAGTGATCAGATGTTTAATCCAAATTTCTTGTATAGAATTCACTGATATGCACTGAATTTTAAAGTTTAGAATACCTCAACCTCTCTTACATTAGCTCAGAGCATGGATATTAATGGACACAGTTGAATTATAAATATTTTAAAAACTCCATTTCATGGAGGGGGAAAATAAGATCATTTTGAGGTATCCAGCCCTCAGTCATGCTGTGGCTACTTGCATTATGTTTTGTCGGTTAGCATGTCTTGTTTCCAGGTTATAAAAAAAGGCACAGATGTTTCACAAGGCGCCATTATTCAATTCAACCAACAAAACTAAATTCTGGTATCTTGGCCTTATGGGACTATACTTCAGCAGGGATTTCTTCTACTGCATTTTTAACTGAGGAAGTTATTGCTTCTGAGAAGGGCCCAGGGTAGGTCTGTGCTATGTAGTGGATTCTTCTTGCCAGATTCAGTTCTTCACTTTGTTCTCCTCTAGCACTGAAGGCAGGACAGGATTTAGTTCGTGCATAGTTTGGTTGAGCTAATGTATTGCCAACCATTTCGCTTTCTGTGCTTATAGGTGATGCTCTCCATTTTCTTCTCTGCAGCTGATCTTCTTTGTGTTTTATGGAGTACCATGCCAGGAAAATAAAAATAAACCCTATAAATTTAAGACCTGCTGATAAACCAAAATAGACAAAGCGAAATGATGTCACATCATATTCCCAGCAAGAACCTTGCACGCCACAGTCTTGTTGCCAAAGCATGCAAGTAGTGTCAATCACAGCCCCAAAGTAAATTGGAGTAGGAATGTAAGCTGCAAAAAAAATAAAAAGCAAAAGAGAAGAGGTGATTATTTGTATTTCAGAACATTTAAAACATAAATATATAAAAAAATGCATATTATAATGTATTTTTCTGTGTTCCCTTATACATTTTACTATCATCAACACTCAAGACTGTAAACAGTTGTCATAAGTATACAAATAATATTTTATTGTAACTTTTTTGTTTAATTATGCAAAGCCAGATTTAGTAAACACCCCATCATAACTGAAAACATCTACACAAGAACAAACACAAAAATCAAGTTTGTCATCTTTGTTGCTTAACTCTGAGATTTCCAGTTCTTTACAAATTTATTGCTATTATTCAAAAGGGCCTGTAGGGATTAAATTTACAAAGGTTGAAATTCATACAACACACACACACACATAAATATACAAATACATGAAAATACAAACTGAGATCCATATTCTAAAGGTCTGTCCAGCTAAATCTGGGACACAGATAGCCAAACCTTGGGATTTAAATATTTGTCTTCACCTCCCCCCCCCCTTTCGGCCCCCACCAACCATATACATAAGTTTTAGTTGGGTAAGTAATTACCCAGCTAAATCTTATCCAGATAAAAAAAGAGACAGAGCGGGGGTTCTTAAACTTATCTGATATTCAGTGCTACCCAGATATGTTTATCAGGTAAGTCTGGTCTTGATGGAGAGAAGGTCTAAAGTTATCCAGGAACACTTACCTGGTAACTTTAACCTGGCTAACTGGCTGATTAAGTTAAAAAAAAAAATCAAAACCTGGTAGGTCAGCAGCAGCCTGATTCCTTCCTCCAGCAAAGAAAAATAATTGTCAGTGCTATAGCAGACCTAGGACTCCTTCCCCTGCTTAAAAATGAGGGCCACCACCCATTAACATCCTAAAGCTTTCTTTTATCCCTATGGGAGAAGAAGAAGCTGTTACCTCCTACTGCGAGGCAAAAACGTTATGCCAGAGGGGGCCTCCAGCTCAACCAGCATCCCCATTGCATCCTACAAGCTGTAAAATATATTGGCCCTGACACCCCTCCATTCTTCTTTCCCTCTTGCCTAAAATGAGAACGATGCAATGCTGGCAACTATCTCTCCCACCCATCCAAATATGAAACTATTTCTCAACCCTCTCCCCCACTTGCAAAAAGTCTCTCCTCTAAGGGGTAGATTTTCACAAAGCGCGCCTTAGCGTACTTTTGTTGGCGCATCAGGCGCAAACAAAAGTCCGCTGGATTTTAGTAGATACGCGCGTAGCCGCACGTATCCGCTAAAATCCTGGATCGGCGCGCGCAAGGCTGCCGATTTCGTGTAGCTGGCGCGCGCCGAGCCGCGCAGCCTGCCGCCATTCCCTCCAAGGCCGCTCCGAAATCGGAGCGGCCTCGGAGGGAACTTGTTTTCGCCCTCCCCTCACCTTCCCCTCCCTTCCTCTATCTAACCCACCCCCCCGGCCCTATCTAGACCCCCCCCCTTACCTTTGTGGGGGATTTACGCCTCCCGGAGGGAGACGTAAATCCCCGCGCGCCAGCGGGCCTCTAGCGCGCCGAGACGGGACCTGGGGGCGGTTCCGGAGGGCGCGGCCATGCCCCCGGACCGCCCCGTGCCGAAACCACGCCCCCGGGTCCGCCCCCGAAACGCCGCGTCCCGCCCCGAAAACGCTGCGCCGATCGGCCCCGCCCCCGACATGCCCCCGACACGCCCCCCTCGAAAAACCCCGGGACTTACGCGAGTCCCGGGGCTCTGCGCGCGCCGGTAGGCCTATGGAACATAGGCGCACCGGCGCGCAAGGCCCTGCTCGCGTAAATCCGGGCGGATTTACGCGAGCAGGGCTCTTAAAATCCGCCCCTAAAGAAGCTTAAGCCTAGCTGGGAGGAAACAATCTGGCGTCTTCCCAGCTAAGCATCCCACATTGATGACAGAGCAATATTAGACACTGGAAGGACACAGGTTTTTAGCTCACCCAATGACTAGTGTTGCTCTGACAGCAATGAATACAACATAAGTCGGGGAAGGCAACTCTGTTCCCCAATTATTGCAAACAAGACTGGTTTTCAGGATATCTAGAATGAATTTGCATGAGATATATCTGTTTGTACTGCTTCTATTGTATGTAGATATACCTCATGCATATTCATTGTGGATGTCCAGATTGCAACAATTGAGGACCAGAGTCGTCTACCCCTGATGTAAGCAATTAGCACTGCTGTAGAGCAAGGCAGGATTCTTAGCCAGGGGGCTGCAAGCTTGTGTCCTCCCAGCTAGGCTTACGCTTCTTTTGAAGTAAGACTTTTGTGCATGGAGAAAAGGGGAGATTCAGAAATAGTTTTAATTTCAGGAGGATGGGAGTTAGGTGTTGCTGCTGCACATCATTTCACTTCAGGTGGGAGAGAGAGAGAGATGGGGAACAGAAAAGCAGTGGGAAAATTAGATTGTTTTAATAGTTAGGGTGTGGAAAAATCTGATTCCAAATTATTGGGTTGTAAAAAAAGAATAAAAAGAATATGTTTAGGTATCTGTAAGCAAATGCAAGGAGTCTAAAAAAATAAGATAGGAGAGTTAAAATATATGGCACCAGATGAAGATATTGGCATAAGAAGCATCTCAGAGACCTGGTGGAAAAAAGACAACCAATAGGACATGGTGATATCAGGGTATAAAATATATCAACATAAAAGAACAAATAGAAGTGGTTGTGGCATGGCACTATATGTTAAGGTTTCCATAGAGTTCTGGAATCTCTGTGGTACAAAGTCCATACACGACCACAAGGAGGTTACTACCTCCTGTCTGCAGACCTGGATTTGTCAATAAGCACACTAGGCCTAAGCCTAGGGCAGCAAACATCTGGGGTACAGCAGGCTGGCTAAAGATTTTACTGCCTTCCAGCTGTGCTGAATCTCACTCAGCAAAGAACAGCCCTCTGCTTCCTAATCCAGCCTCTCCCAGCCCAGGCAGCTTGCTGGGAGGAGAGTGAGCCTGGAACACCCAGAACAATGGGGATCATTTTGGTAAGGTTAAGAGGGGCTGAATGGAGATCACTGGTGGAGGGAGGTGAGAGTGGATCAGTAGGGGGATATGGGGGCAATGTTTGTATGTGTGAGAGAGAAAGGAATGGTGCTGGTATGTGTGTGTGCCAGACTGAGAGGTTAGAGAGAGGCTGCAAGCAGGAGCAGGACCTAAGCACAGTAAGGATACCTGCCTCCTCTCTTTCCCCTCCCTCTACTGCAATTCAGGTTCTCTCTCCCTTGGAGTCGGAATTTATCCCACAGATCCTGGAACCTCATTAGCTTTCTGTCTCTTCTCTCTGGATCCTGGAACCCACCCCTCAACCTATCCTCTTTCTCAGTCCCAGAAACTCCCTCCTTCCTTTTCTCCCATCCCCGATTCCTGATTTTCCCCCTTTCCTGATCTTTCATTCTCCCATCTTTTCTACCTCTTCTCTCCCAGTTCTCTTTCCTTCTTATACTTCTCCCCTCCTCACCCCATTCTTAGTCCTCCTTCTTTCTTGCACCCATCCATGGTCCTCTCACCCTCTCCTTCTCTTCTGCTCATCCTTGAGATCTCATTCTTGTACTGAGACTTAACATCTTTCTCCTTACTCAATAAAAAGTAAATTAGACAGACACAAGCAAGTTTGGAAATTGTTTAATTTTTACATAATAATAAAAAAGTCCTTGAGTGAAAACGGACGACTGTCCATGGGCAGGCACAATATATGTTGGGAAGGGACGACAGAGCCAGCTAGGGGAAGGGGAAGGTGAGTCAGGGGCTTGGGTGAAGCAGGCAGAAGGATTCAGGGAAGGGGAGATTAAGGAGGGGGAGGGTAAAGAAAGGTGAGACCCTGGAAGAAAGGTAAAGGGGGGATGGAAAGGGAGGGAACATAGACTGCCATTGCTTGCCCGCCGAAGCTTAAAAGCTTCAGACCTGCAAGACCACCTCCTTTTCCATTCGGCGGGCATCCTTGGCAGCACGGGTGTCCTTGGCAGCAGTGACCAGTTTCTCTGGTGCTCCTTACAAACAGCGCAGAACTCGGCAGAGTAAGCCTGGGCAGAACTCGGCAGAGTAAGTCTGGGACGCATGCAGCCGGCGTAACAAAAAAATACAAAAAAAACCCGACAGCTGCTGGGGGGAAGCAGAGGTTTTCCAAGCAGCAGCAGCAGCAGCTGCAACCTAGATGCAAAAGCAGCAGATTACCAAAGAATCAATTTCCTGCAGGCAGCAGCGGAAGAATATATGGGCAGTATATCTCTGCATCGGAGTTTTGGGGGGTGCCCGTTCGTGCTTTGAGGCAACATGAGGGAGGCTGCAGCCGATACCTCCCAGCCTCCCCCCCCCCCCCCCCATCCTCCGGCCACAAAAAACTCGCACGGCGCATCTAACTTCTTTATGTTGAATGCAGAATCCGTGGTAGTGGCCATCTTGGGTAATGGTAGCAGCCATCTTGTGAAAGGGCAGTAGCCTCTTGGTAAGATTATGGCAGCAGCCATCTTGGGTATACAACAATATGGCGGCGGCCATATAAAATGTGGCAGCAGCCATCTTTGCGAATACACAATCAAGAGCATGGCGGCAGCCATGTTTAAAACTGGCAAAGTCATTGTGGTGGCCATTTTGGAACAGGGCAAAGAACAGGGTAAAAAAACAAAAATAAATAATAATAATAATTTATAAATATATATATATATATATTTACATTTATTGGATGCTATTCTCACTCTTTTCAACAATTAATTAAAAACAAGCCGATACATTTATTGCTTCATTATGCTATTTCACACAGCATTCCAATAGGTATGGCACCACAGAAAGGTAACACAGCACAAGGGGCGGCAAAACAGAAAAAGAACAAAAAGATTACAACCAACAGGAGACAATAAGCCAGGAAGTCAAGCACAAACAGTAAACTACTTCAGAAAATCAAATGTCTAACAATCAGCAAGAATTAGAGGTCCTAATGACCGAAATAAGAGAACAGGCACAAGAGCACGGTACAGATTGGCTATGACAGCGGCTACTTGGCAGCAACGTTACAGCAGAAGCAACTGCCCCAAAGTCTACGCAGCAGGCGGGTGGCAGGAGAAGCAAGCGCAACGCCTGCATCCCCAACTGTAGCAACAGCAAAGCAACTGAAGAAAGACAACTCCCAAGCTCTGGTAAGTCCACACAAGACACTACACTGCGCACACTATCCTCTGACTCTGAATCACTGGACAGCAACAGCGACGAAGAGCTAACCCTTGCCACATTCATGCAAACCGTGCTAACTAATTTTAAAAGTAAGAGGGCAGCACGCAAAGGCACCTCACCCACAATAGCATGGGGACAAACAGAACAGCGAGCTACAACAAGGCAAACAGATGAGGCCTCCTAGGCTGCCACAGCATTACAAGTCCGAAAGGACAGATTGAGGCATAAAGACGAACTCTGTGGGGTCAGCACACTAGCTAGGGCAGTATCCAAAAAAATGAAAAAGAGAATATGGAGAAAGGAATTCATAGATATATTCTCGCTCCTGCTCCCAGATCAAGATGAGGGATCCAATGAAAACAAAGAAAAAAATACACCAACTGAAAATAGAGACAGAAAACTGAAAATCGCCAAAACGCTGAACTGGGTCTCACATATTTATGAGCGTCATTGTTGAAAGGGAACCCGAACAGGCACCATACCTCATAAGATATCTCGACTCAATCATGAGAGCCTACAAAAAATATGACGCCTGGGCATGGCTCAACTATGACATCAAATTTCGTAAAGCTATGGTGGAAAATAACACAATTTCTTGGAGGCAAAGGGTCATGGATTTATGGCTGGATGAAATGACAACACAAAAGCCCATGGGCCACGAGTGGTCCTTTAGCTATGTCACATCCAGATATAGGTATTTAGACGGACACACGGGGAAGCACGAAACATGTAGGCAATTCAATGCCGGGCACTGCAATTGGGTCCACTGTAAGTTTCGTCATGCTTGCTCCCAATGTGGAGGATGGCACCCAGCCGCTCACTGCAGAACACAAAAAGACAAGCGCATGCCACTGCATTACAACCGCAATGTTGACGGAGCTGGCCCCATCCCCAATCAAAATTGAAGTGATGGCCCCCTGGCTCAATCGTTATCCACATGTCAAGAAAGCAAAGGAAATAGCTGAAGGTTTCACATCAGGCTATACAATCCCATGTAGAAATGACACCCCCCCCCCCCCCCCCCCCCCCCCCCCATTATGCACTTTAATGTGCACAACGGCTCCTCCATAAAACAATATGAGGAGGTAGCCTATGAAAAAATAAAACAAGAACTAACACTAGGTAGAGTCGTGGGCCCATTCAAGGAGCCCCCATTCAGCAATATCCCCTCTCTTTGTGATACCAAAAAAAGAGTCAGGTAAATACAGACTAATACACAATCTATCATACCCTGAAGGCAGCTCAATCAACGACATGATTGACCTACACCTATGTGCAGTCAGATATGCCTCTATAGATCATGTGATAAGGACCCTCCAAGACTTGGACAGTCAGGCCTGCCTAGCAAAATCAGACATCGAGTCCACATTTAGACTACCGGTGCATCCTACTTCATTCCACCTGCTAGGTTTCAGATTCCAAGACGAATACTATTTCGATAAATGCATCCCGATGGGATGTTCCATTTCCTGTTCCTATTTTAAGAATTTCAGCTCCTTCATACACTGGATAGTGGAGCAGACATCTGGATCAAAACGATTAGTTCACTACCTGGATGACTTTCTCTTCATAGGCAAGGACATGCAGGAACGCAGAGCTCTGCTGGAGAACTTCCAAAAGATCGCTGGAACTTTCGGAATTCCGCTGGCACAAGGCAAGACAGAAGGACCAGCCCAAAAAATAGTCTTTCTAGGAATTGAGTTAAACACACAAGCTAGATTATCAAGGCTTCCCGACGAAAAAGTTGAGAAATTGAAAGTCTCTTTAAAAAACAAGACCCTCTCAAAGAAAGCAACATTAGAAAAATTCCAGTCCTTAATTGGGCTATTAAATTTTGCATGGAAGGTAATACCCATGGGCAGGGCATTCATAAGAAGACTTGCGCGAGCAACCATAGAAGTCACCGGAAACACCACCACATACACGTCACACAGACCATAAAACAGGACTTAAAAGTGTGGGAAAACTTTTTACAACACTACAATGGGGTATCAATATGGCCAGACCCCCCGAGATTCAACAGCGACCTGGAATTCTTTACAGACGCAGCCAGAGGTGTAGGTTTTGGCATTTACTTCAAGGGGGCATGGTTGCTGAAAAATGGCCAAAAGAATGGCATCTTCTAGGAATAACCAGAGACATCACCTTCCTCGAGCTTTTTCCTATAGTTGTTGCTCTACACATCTGGGGCACACGATTGCGCAACGCTAACGTTATATTCAGATGTGACAATATGGTAGTAATTGAAGCCATGAACAGGCTTTCAGCTAGATGAGAGGGGGGGATAGCACTTCTGTGGCGACTAGTACTAATCTGCTTGCGATACAATATCACAATACGCACAGTGCATGTGCCAGGAATACAAAATTGCATCGCTGACTCTCTCTCCCGCAAAAAGTGGGCTTATTTCAGATCACTAGCACCAGCAGTAGAGAAGACAGGCACCCCGGCACCAGCGGAAGTATGGAGTCTTGGCCCCCCGAGATTTGGAGAATGATCATGAGCTCTTTGTCAACCAACACGAGAGAGAATTACATCTCAGCCATATCCGACATCCGAGAATTCTTGGAAGAGAGGAGATGCAGACTAACTTGTCCAATCAACACGATCACCCTGGCACATTACATCTTACAGTGAAAAGAAGAAGGTTTAGCGTGTTCAACTATGGCCTACCGCCTAGCAGGCATAGCCTTTTTCTCAAAGGCACTAGGACACAAAAACCCAGCAACTCAATTTCCAATTCAGAAAATGATGAAAGGCTGGGCCAAAGAGACCAGCAGAGCAAGAGATAAAAGACGACCAATCACATTCCAATGCCTAAAGAAGATACTTCAGGCACTAGACATCATTTGCTATGACAGCTACGAGGTAGCACTGTTCAGCTGCGCTTTCTCCCTGGCATTCTTCGCAGCCCTCAGAATCAGTGAGCTAATAGCAGGATCAGAAAAAGAACCAGGGGGTTCAGGCTTGCAAACAGAAGACTTGGACGTACAAAGCAACAAAATGTCGCTACTGATACGGCGTTCAAAGACAGATCAGGCAGCAAAAGGAACCAAATTACAATTACGCCAACTCAAAGGAAGCGCATGCCCGATAGGAAACCTAAAATGGTTCCTCGCCCTCCGCTCAGGTGTACAAGGGCCGCTTCTAATACACGAGAACAAATGCCCGCTCTCACGCTTCCAATTTACATGTGTACTGTGGCAGGCCCTAAAAGTTGAGGGTATCGAACCTGTTATGGTCCCGGTCGCAACCGGGGCCTTACCTTCCCTTCCTGGGCCTCAGCGGTGCAGATGTCGGTAGCGTTCCCGCGGAGGCCGCCACGGGAACGCCCTTTCTCTAGATGTGCTGATATAGCCCGCTTCCCGCCGTGCGACGCTCCGCCCTCTTCGAGTACGTCAGACGCCGTGGGGGATTTAACCCCGGTGTCTGCTCTCACTCGGGGCCTTGCAACCTGGTTCCACCGCAGTCCCTAGTTGCTCCTGGCCCCGAGGTGTTCTACAGTGCCTGCCTGCCTGCCTGCTACAGTTCCTGCCTTCTGCTACATTGCCTGCATGCTACTGTGGCTGGGTCCCTACGGGCTCCTCCCGGAGGGGCTCCGGTCTCCGCCACAGTTCCTGCCTGGTTCCAGTTTCCGAGTCCTGCTACAGTTCCTGCCTGGTTCCAGTACCCGAGTCCTGCTACAGTATTGCTACTGTCCTAGTCTGGTTCCAGTTACCCGTCTTGATCCACTACCCACCTAAGTCCCAGCGGCCGAGTCCCTATGGGCTCCTCCTGGGGGGCTTCGGCTTCCAAGGGTGAAGCCACCTAAGTCCCAGCAGTTGGGCTCCTACAGGCTCCTCCTGGGGGAGCACCAGCTTCCAGGGTGAAGAGCATCGTCTACGTCCTGCCAGATATCTGCCTCCCGACCTGCTCATATTGAGAGACATCAGAACACCTTATCCCAGTCTCTTGCAGGTCGGCCCAAGGGTCCACTAAAACAGCTTATTCACAACAGAACCGTCAGATTTTACGACCCATTCATTCAGAATAGGGGCAGCAACTACAGCCGCAGCTTATGGCCTGTCCACAACAGCCATAAAAGAAATAGGGAGATGGAGATCCAGAAGATACAAAACATATATCAGGCACGAAGAATACTTTAAAGCATAAAACAAACCAACTTCATTTGCTTTTCTATTATCTCATTTCAGACACAGGGCACCGACAAATTTGGATCATCGGTCACTCTTACATCACACGAGCATTGGGACGAGCAAAAATAAGGCCACCAAGCATACATTTGGGTATGGCAAGCTACGGGTGGATGGTAACATGGAAGGGACGCCCCTGGCATGATGTGGGACCAACTGATGCCTTCAATTTTACAAATAATTAGGAACCCCCCCCCCCCCCCAATGGCATTGATATTGCACCTAGGGGGGAATGACCTTACATCTACACGCAGCGTCGAGTTCGTGCAGAAAATGCAAAAAGACTGCATAAACATTACTGAATTAATGCCCAGAACATGCATCATATGGTCCTGCATCATCCCCAGGCGGATATGGAGGGGTGAACGCTCACACCAAGCCATAGAAAAAATGAGGTAAAAAATAAATAAATGGATGACCCGATTCATGCCAATCATCGGTGGATTTAGCATACCTCTCGATATGATACAGGAACAATGCTGGGGTTATTTAGGCCTGACGGGATACACCTATCTGACATAGGTCTAGACATATTTAACTCGAATATACAGGATGCATTCGAGGCTGTTAGAGACAGGGTTGGCCGAATCACACGCTAGGGGGGTCTTCCCGGCGATAAAAGCTTCATCACTGGGAGACCATGGCGGGGTGACCAGAAGGAGAAAAGGGGCTAAGCAGGAGACGCCCGTAACGAAAATGAACCCAAAAATAACGATGGGACACATAGCAGGTTGGACACTTTTCTCCGCTCACTTCAACGGCGAGGGACATGTCGGGGTCCCGGACTTCTACGGAACGGGCCCCCGGCCAAGGCAATCGGCCAGCTGGCTACTACAGAGCAATGGCTTCAACAGCCAGGAATGGACAAAAGACTGAGAGCAAAGATTCGGGCGAGAAAGCAAAGCTTCGGGCAAGAAAGCAAAGATTCCTTCTACGGGAGGAAGTTCAAAATGATATGCAAAATGTTGCTTTAGGAAATTGTTATAGTTAAAATATATGCAACTGTTGTGAGTCTGATATTGATAAATGTTTTAATATTCTGACTTAAGTATTGTATGGTATAGAACTTGAGCTGCAGCCAAATGACCCACATAAAGATTTCTTGGTTCCAAAAACGGATGTGCATTGCATTATTTTATTATAAGTAAGCAGTGGTGAATGTGCATGTTAGGAGGCAGAGGAAGCTTGCCCGTACACATATTGAAATGGAAACATTTGTCAATGTGCTTCAAAATAACCTTTGACTTCCTGCTCCCTGTTGCCTGACTTTATTGGTTGTGGGGAGTGCGGGTAGGGAGAGGGGCGACAGCAATTCAATAAGTATGAGAATCACTAGAGGGAAAATAATATATAAAACTATTGAAATAAATAAATAAAACTATTGAAATAACATGTAATTTTGAAAAAGGAGACTATGATAAGGAAACTAGTTGGAAGTGGTGTGACGAACCCTTTGGAATCATCACAATAAGACCTTAGTCTTGAACCCTGTGAGCTAGGATAGGAAAGGGGAGGGAGGAGTGCTCCTTTTCTGAACAGCTCCTCCACTGAAGTTGCTGGAAGAGCCATTCCCCTGCTGCTTATAAAAGCAGACTGTAGCATTGCACTGTGCGACATTTTGGTTAAGAGTTAAAGAGAGCAGGAGTGTTTTTCCTTGAGTTGTTTCCCTGCTTGGATACTGGGTTACACAGCCTGGGCCAATACCCTAGTGGGAAGGGGAACAGTGCCTGTCTGGTTTCTGGTTGTTTTGATTAAGATTTTCTGATATTTTTTTAACTTTTTGGGTTTTCTTCTGTACCCCTGGGTACCCCTGGGTTGGAGGAATTCAGGGTCACTGCCAGCTAGGTTAGATCCAGGAGGAAGGGAAAATTTGATATGGTGACTCACTGCAGGAGGATTTCAGATTTTCTACCTTTTTGTGGTTTTTTCTGAGTTTCCAGGAGGACGTTTTTGGCCACCGTTCCACCCTGAAGAGGGAACATCTGTATAGAGATGCTATGTTCTCTGCTACTGGACTTTTCCGATGAAAAATCCTATTGAGACAACTGAAGAAATGAACTGTAAGAAAATTTCTATTCTGAGGACACCCCACAGAGTCTTCACCCTGAAAAAGAGACACTTAAGAGAGTGTTGCTTCTGTGGACCCTTTGGCCGAGGAAGGTTTGGCACAACCTGCAAGGAGGAGCCTTGCAGGTTCCCACTGTTGGCAGGTGGACCTGGGCGAAGTAGAGACCCAGTGGGACCTTCACCTGTACCTACCATTATTCCCCCTGGGTTGAGCCTTTGGGTGCCGGGGCTGGCAGGTGGGGTCTCTGCTGATGGAAGAAGAGGTGATCATTGGATAGCCTAGGTCGTAAGCAGGCGGAGGTCAAACGAGTCCAAGGTCCAGGCAATGGTCAGAGGCAGGAGCCGATAAGGAATATCCAGGATTAGGTAGTGGTCAGAGGCAGTTATGGGTTAAGTGTATCTGAGATCAGACCGAGGTCAAACCAGGTATCCATTTGAGATGTTAAGGAGGGACGGAAGGCAGGGCGGACAGGCAAGGAGAAAAACAACTGGAACAAGGCTGGAGACAACTGACAGAGACAAACCGGGCAAGAGGGGAGAGAGGCTGGACAACGAACTGAAGACAAGGAAGTTGGAACAAGGAACCAAAGACAAGGACGCTGGAAGCAACACGCTCTACTCTGGAGCAGGTGTACCCATTGCTGAGGCAGCGCGAGGGGGTCAGCAGTTGCCTTTTATAAGCCTGAATGAGTGATGTCAATATTTGGCACCGTCAGGACTTTCCCACCGCTGACCTTTAAATGGGGAAAGGCTGGGCACGTGCGCGCACTTAAGGAGAACTGTGTCATGATGGGGCCAGAGGCATCCTGCTGTGTGTGAGGCTGGCAGTGTCCTGCCGCATCAGAGCACGGTATCCAGCCATGCGGGGGGCAAAGACAGCAGACTGAGAGACATTTGCATGGATAAACTGGAGAACTGTAAATCTGACCTGTTTCAAGCCAAGAACTGAGCAGTGCCAATTTGTTATTTAAGAACTCTGACAGTAAAGATTTAATTTTGGACACTTAATCTGAGCCTCCAGAGTCTTTTGTGGCACTCACATCCCTTGAGCTGATACAGACTTCTTACCACCCATGACAACAAACTGAAAGTCACTCTAGCCATCTTGGGCCTTGGAGGATTTAGTCCTCCCCCTATTTAGTCTGTCTCGAAGTGGGAGAAAATTAAAGGATTGGCCCCAGGACCGTCATGTTCCCCTGCCTTCCTGACCCCTAAACCAGAAAGAGGTTTACAGAAGGAAAATAAAAGCAGCTGCAAGGATTAAAAATCTGCAAAAGGCATGAAGTCTGTTTAAAAACACCATCTTGGAAGACCAAATAAAATGACAGCAGTGCCAGATTCCAGCACTTATGTTTTTATTCACTTTATTTTCCTGATTAGCCCTTCACTGATAGCTAAAAGACCAATTTTTGTTCAGAACTTAGCTGACACTGAAGGACCAGTCCCCATCCAGAACATAGGACTACAGGTATATATCAGTAATGTAAATTGCAAATACAGAATAATGAAATCCTCAAATAAAAAAGAACAAAAATTCATCCTTCTTTCTCAGGTTGGTGAAACAGGGATTTTGCATGCTTTGTAGTTATTGTTCTGTCCTGTGACTTTTCCCCAGAGCACTCATTTCTTGTGTGCTGGCCTGCAGGTAGCGTTTGACCTATGCACTGCAATTCAAGCAGAGGCTTTGGATGATGCCTTGATTCAGAAGGTGGCGTAATCAGCATACACATCCCAGCAGCCCTGAGGAAATGTAGGACTGAAACACCCTGCAGTGCCATTGGTCAGAAAGCTGTTAGTACTGTATGCACTCATTGGCCCTGCAGACAGAGAACCAGCCCTGAGAGTTCTAGAACTCTCTAGTCTCGGCTGGGAGTACAGAGGGAGCAGATCTTGGTGCTGAGGTCCTGTTCATCTCCTGTGGACAACATTTTTTATCCATTCACTGTTCCTACTTTTTGTTAATAAACATATTAGTTTGTTAGCTCTGCCTGTCTTGGACTGATTAGTGATCCTGATATTGTGTGTATTTGGTCTCTGGATGTATTTCTAGGAGCTGTGTGACATTTGGTTGTCCATAGAAAACACCAGGGGACAGCTTGTGGGTGAACTTGCCCAGAAGCAAGCAGGAACCTAGTTGGTTGGTAGGAGGTTGCTTATTGCTACTTACGAGACTGAAGAGAGACCCCTGTGGCAGAGAATATCATGGCATGCTGGGCATGTTCAGTGGCCTCACAGGGCCAGTCAAAAGTTTCTAGAAACTTTGACAGAAAGTTTTCCGCAATAGGGCTCCATCAATGATGTCACCCATATGTGAGGACTAGCATCCTGCTTGTCCTGGGATAAATTAATTGAACTAAGTTTATATGTAACTTTTTATTGTACTTGAACTAAGCTTTGGGTCACTTATTTATGTCTGAATTAACCTGAGTTTTCAACAACACTGTGAATTTAAGAATATAAGATATGCCATACTGGGTCAGACCAAGGGTCCATCAAGCCCAGCATCCTTTTTCCAACAGTGGCCAATCCAAGTCACAAGTATCTGGCATGTACCCAAACATTAAATAGATTTCAAATTACTATTCCTTTCTGATTACTAGAAGGTTATAGATTTTTCCTCTAGGAACTTATCCAAACCTTTTTTAAACCAATTTACACTAACTGCTGTAACCACATCATCTGGCAATAAATTCCAGAGCTTAATTATGTGCTGAGTGAAAAAGAATGGGGTAGATTTTTAAAAAGTACACCCGTGCGTACTTTTGTTCACGCACCAGGTGCAAACAAGAGTACGCCGGATTTTAATAGATACGCTCGTAGCCGCACGTATCCTTTAAAATCGGGGGTCGGCGCGTGCAAGGCTGTGCAAAATCGGCAGCCTGCCTCCGTTCCCTCCGAGGCCGCTCAGAGCGGCCTCGGATGGAACTTTCCTTCCACCCCGCCGCACCTTCCCCTCCCTAACCCACCCCCCCAGCCCTATCTAAACCCCCCCCTACCTTTGTTTGACAAGTTGAGAACTCGCGCGCGCCTGCCGCGCAATTCCCCGGCCCGGGAGCAGTTTCGGAGGCCTTGGCCATGCCCCCGAAACGCCCCTGGCGGGAACCACGCCTGCAGCCACGCCGCCACAACACGCCCCCCAAGAAAGCCCCGGGACTTACGCGTGTCCCAGGGCTTGTGCGCGCCGCCGAGCCTATTCAACATAGGCTCGGCACACGCAGCGGGATGTTGGGGCAGGTTGTCGGGGGGTATGCGCGTATCTTACATGCGTACCCCTTTGAAAATCTGCCCCAATTTGTTTTATTATCTGAGAGAATAAATAATCGATTTACATTAACATGCTTAAGTCCGTTCATGATTTCATAGACCTCTATCATATGCCCCTCAGTCGTCTCTTCTCCAAACTGAACAGCCCTAACCTCTTTAGCCTTTCCTTAAAGGGGAGCTCTTCTATGCCCCTTATCATTTTGGTCACCCTTCTCTGCATTTTCTCCAGTGCAACTATATCTTTTTTCAGATGTGGCGACCAGAACTGCACACAGTATTCAAGGTATGATCTCACCATGGAGCGATACAGAGGCATTATGACATCCATCGTTTTATTTGCCATTCTCTTCCTAATAATTCCTTACATTCTGTTGGCTTTTTTGACTGCCATAGCACACTGAAATTGTATGTTGATGTATTATCCACTATGACGCCTAGATCTCTTTCCTGGGTGGTAACTCCTAAGATAGAACCTAACATTGTGTAACTACAGCAAGGGTTATTTTTCTCTATATGCATAATTTTACACTTGTCCATATTAAATTTCAACTGCCATTTGGAAGCCTAATCTTCTAGTCTCACAAGGTCCTCCTGCAATTTATCACAATCAGCTTGACATTTAACTACTCTGCATAATTTTGTGTCATCCGTAAATCTGATTTCCTCACGTCATACTCCTTTCCAGATCATTTATAAATATATTAAAAAGCACCGGTCCAAGTACAGATCCCTGAGGTTCTCCACTGTGAAAACTGACTATTTAATCCTAATCTGTTTCCTGTCTTTTAACCAGTCTGCAATCCACAAAAAGACATCGCCTCCTTTCCCATGACTTTTTAGTTTTCTTAGAAGCCTCTCATGAGGGACTTTGTCGAATGCATTCTGAAAATCCAAATACACTACATCTACCAGTTCACCTTTGTCCACATGAGAACAAATTTTTTATATTAAATGAATGTCAGATGTGTGTCATGCAATCAAAAAGCTGGTGCAGTTCTTTGTGCATCTGACATACATATTGTACAATACAAGAAATCAAAGTATAAAGGGTGATTAGTTTAATACCTACCAAGTGTTCGTAATAAAACAAATTGCATTCCTAATGCAAAAGGCCTCTCTCCTTCTTCCACAGACCTGGGAGAAAAAGACAGTGAAATAAAAGAAATGTCTTAAGTAAATATTTAATATGCTTAGCCTAATTACTATATGCTATCCATATACTGACTAAAGCGAAACTGCCTGCTCTCTTATATACAATGCTATCTAGGGATGTGAATCGGGTGCCCAATCGTTCTCGTTTTCGGGATCGTCTGGCCGTGGGAAAATCTCATTTTCCCTCGGATCGCCGGTTTTTTGTTTTTTTTAGTGAAAAATCGTTTTTCGGGTTAGCGCGCACTAACAAAAATAGCAAAAAGTAACAAAAATAAATGTTTTTTTGTTAGTGCGCGCTAACTCCAAAGGGAGTTAGCGCGCACTAACTCCCATTAATTAGTGTGCACTAACCTGAAAAACGATTTTTATGAAAATTTTGGGGGAAAAGTGATTGTTTCTTTTTTTACCCGATATATTAATGAATTTAGAAATATCGTACGATATTTCAATTCGTCAGAAAAACAATTCACATCCCTAATGCCTCACATCCTTCCCCTCTCCCTACTCCCCCTTCCCTCCATCCTTCAGCCAGATTCTCATTGCTACCCTATGCCTCAGGGCCCCCGCCACGCCTTATCTATTATTCAGTCTCATAATGATACTCCATTAGACGTATTATTTCATGTTACGCCCACAGCCGCCCCAGTTGTTGTTGCTCTATATATTATGTTATTCATTGACGAATTATTTTTACTGTTGTTTGTTATTGTTGACTTGTTCTATGTTCATTGCTCAATGTTCTATGTAACGCCATAGCCGCGACTGTTCTGTTTAAATGGAAACCGATATGATTTGATATTTTGTTCAAGAATGTCGGTATAGAAAAATTCTAAATAAATAAATAAATAATTATGCTATCTAATAACGACATAAATGTCAATCAACAATAAATTTGCTCTGTTACATGTACTGAATAGTAATAAGCTGCCTGTATATAATAACATCAGTGGACCTAGTAACATAGGAACAACATAGTAGGTGATGGCAGAGAAAGAACAAATTGACCCATCCAGTCTGCTCAGTTGGGATTTTCTCACTATGGGTAGATGAATGTATAAATTCCTCTACAGAACCCAAGAATCCCATCCCATTCCCTCTTTTGTCTTTTAGCTGACCTCTCAACCCTTAATGCACTAGTGCCTTCCATGTCCATCCCCAGCATGCCCAAATCCACTAAAAATGCTGTCTTTCACTATCTTCACTAGTAGGAAATTTCACACCTTTTCATCTCATCTTTGATTTTTTTAAGATCAATATTTCATCAAATACCTTGTTCCTTCCATGTTTAAACATGGTCCCTCCATGCAGCTTACCTTACCCCAGTTTTCTGGAGGCCCAATGCTTGAGCCTGCTACTCTACCCCACTACATAAAGGTGTCCACAAAACAATTGTATGTTTAATTTTGTTTCATTTATTTAAAACTAGCGGTACCCGGCCACGCGTTGCAGTGGCAGAGTCAGGTTCTTTTCCCTCCCTCCCCCTTCCCCTTGCTCATTTACCTCAGTCACTCATCCTCCTCCCCCTTGGTCACTCACCCCCCCTTCCCTCCCCTGTCCCCACTCCAACTCTCTCCCCTCACACTCACCTCTCCCCTCATTCTCCCTCCCCTCACTGTCACCTCCCCCCCGGCTACTGCCTACCCTTCAGATCAGAAAACCTTTGTCTTTCTATTTCTGTGAGAACCACCCCACCCCAAACCCCCCCCCAATCCCAACCCTTTAAATCAAATAATAACCCTCCTGCCCCCTCCCAATACCTGGGAAATTAAAATTGTTGGTGCTACATGTGGTCTGTCCCTGGGTGTCTGTGCGCGTTATGTAGCCAAATAGGGGAGTGCCTAACCAAATTTGCACTTCCAAATTTGTTTTGTGGTCTGGGGAGGGCTATTTTGGTGGGTTCCCGAGATCGTGCAAGTTTAGTGTATGTATTTGTGTGTGAACCTCCCCCTTCCCCCAAAAAACAACTCTATGAGAAAAGTTCTTTTAAACTAGCCACCCCACATTCTCCTGCCCCCTCCCCCAGCCCTGCGAAAAACAGTAGCCCACCCCCTGCCCCCCCCCCAGAGTTGCTGAATGAATGAAACCTGCCCCCCCTCGTGACCCCTCCCCAAGATGTTCGCAATAAATTCATTACCACCCCCCACCCTCCAGACCCCCCGAGACCTGATAAAAATGTCAGTCGGTGGAGCGGGCGTTCAGGAGCGGTCTGGGAACGATGTATTGGCGTTGGTCCGTTGGCTGCGAGCACTGAAACAGGTTCCGACGGCCCTTTGCCCTTACTATGTCAGTGGGGTGGAGCAATGGCAGCGGTTAGGTCCTCTGACATAGTAAGGGCAAAGGTCCGCCGGCTGCCAGTCCTCAAAATGGCGCCGAGGTACCCTCGCCCTTACTATGTCACATGGGCTACTGCCGCCATTGGTGTCCCCGAGTGGCATAGTAAGGGAAAGGGCCATCGGCGCCATGTTGATTGCTGGCAGCCGACGGCCGTAGTACAGGAGATGTGTCCTGGACCGGTCCTGCTTCCCGGACTTCTGTCAGGTTGTGTGTGTGTTGTGAGGGCCTGGGAAGTAAATAAATTTGGCATGTGTTTGGGGGGTGTGAGGAGGGTGGTGGGTGTATTTTATCTGTAAAGGAAATAGTTATCTTCTGGCAAAAAAAGTGCGCAAATGTGTTAAAATGGAAGTGCAACATGGACCTGGACTGGCAAAATGATTAGTGTAAGGTGTAACAGTTGGCGCTTACGTCTAGCAGATGTCGCTGTTTTCTGGAAAAAATCTTTAAACCTATTTTACCTGTCACAGGTGTGACATATCTGTAATGTAAGTACAGAAGAACCTTCCTGTATGCGAAATGAAGGTTGTGTCCAAATTTGAAAGCAATCGGTTCAGTGGTTTCTGAGATTAGCGATTTTGTCCAAACTATTTAACATTTTTATTTATATAGATGAATAAAAACAACAAATTAAGGGGTGGATTTATCAAAATGCGGTAAGTACCGCATGCGATAGCAAAAGGGGCATGTTTTATGCTAATATAGCATTTATCACAATTTGCACTAATTACCTGTGCGAAGAGCTAAGTTAGCGCAAATTGCGATACCATCATGGCCCATAGGTAGGTATTTGTATCCCTATGGTAGGCCCACCTAGTAACTCAAGGTGGGGATTAGGTAAGAGTGTAGGGGGTTAGGGGCCACTTTGACATTGTACGTGACACCTACAAACAGAACAGTGGTCTCATGAAGATTTGATGGCCTTCGGAGTGAGGAAACTCACTCCAAGATGAGATTTGGGCAAGGTTGAGAGAACCTTGCCCAATCTTCATGAGACCACTGTTCTGTTTGTAGGTGTCACGTACAATGTCAAAGTGGCCCCTAACCCCCTACACTCTTACCTAATCCCCATAGGGATACAAATACCTACCTATGGGCCATGATATTATGGCCAGTCTCTCTCTCTCTCCCCCTCTCAACCCATCAATTCATCTGAAATAGTCCTTACAGGAGACATCACAAAAGGTGAGGAAACCTTACCAAACAGTCACAGCAGCTATTGCACAGCCTAACACAATCCAAAGAGGTGTAGTTAAAATCAGCATTACAGCTGTGCAATGTCTCTTCACAGACAGGCTAACCCAGCCCACACTCCTCCTATTTTCTGAATTTGCATCGCACCATATCATATGGTGCGATCGCATGCGTTAACGGGGCTTTTCGCATGCGAAAACGCCTTATCGCATTTTGAAAAATGACCCCCTAAATTAGAAAAAAGAAAATTAAAAAAATGTTGGGTCCAGGCCCCAACTCCCCTGTGAAAACAAACAAAAGAAAACCTTCTGGGACCTCTCTATAGCTCCCCTAGCCCATGGATGACCCTCACACCTCAGCCCCAGTCACTCCTGCCCCACCAGTGCAGTAATCCAAAATGGCCCCAGACGATCCAAGGCTGGGATTACTGCCATACTCAAGTCAGCCAACACCATTTTGAAATGCGGCACTATAAAGGCAGAAATGTCTAGGGAACAATCTTCTCCCTTTTTGGACCTCAGACATCACAAGTAATCAGGGGTATGAGACCTGAGAAGGGGGGGCTTTTCTCTTGGCAGCACATTTTGTCAACTGGCAGGGGGCTGATAACGAAACAAAGCAAAAAACAAATCTAAATTTTGTTTGCTTTTATTATGTTTCATTTCTGAACTGAGACAAAATAGGAAATGTCATGGACATTTCCAATTTAGTTTCAAATGACAGCAAATATCTGCTAATACCTTATTGAAATCTCAGTGTAGTCATAACAATGATGTTTTATGTTGTAAATATTTTATCGTGAGGATTACCCCATTGCTTCTTTACCATCCTCTTTGCATATCAAAGTGTGCTTATCTCATACTTTTTAAAATTGCTTTACTATTTTCATCTCCACTTCCATCTCTTAAATAATAAATAAAATAAATCTCTGGGAGTCCATTTCATACATTCATAATCTTTTCCATTTAAATCCTGGCTAGATTTAAATACTGCTTCTTGACACAGCACCACTGTGCTCCTGTATAAAATGAATGACCGATTACCACACAGGTATGTGAATTTTTCATATGTAGTCTGTCTTTTGGGTAACCCAGTTGTTAAACTTTGGTCACATTTTTACTACGTTTGTTTATAGACATTGATAAGAATCCCCCCGAAGCAGCCGACAGATGAAACACGGGTCCGTGTCGGAACAATAAATGGAGTGGATTTTGAAACACTGACCAAGTTAAGTTTTGCATGCACTTATATTTTTGATTTTATATACAGACATTCGTCGGAACATCATGCCGGTTTACATGGTAACTGAATAACAAAAAGAGCGAAAATACAATAAACAGGTAGGGGGAGGAGGAGCAGTGAATGAAAGAGGAGCGAATACAGCAGAGAGAAGGATAGGGAAAGAGAGGAAGTGAATAGGAAAATTCAAGGCAAATAAATTAACTAAAGGTGATATTTATATAAATTAGATGGAGGTACAAGACCTTGCTGGCAGGGAAAAAGGGAGGGGAAGGGGAGAGGGAAAGACGCCAAGGAAGGAGGGTTAAGAGGGAGGGGGAACTTATGGACCATGATTTAAGGAATTTGCTGGGGGTGGGATGAGGAAGGATGGAGAAGCATCTTACAAGCACCTGCTCTCCAACACTTTCACCATTTCACCCAGACCTCCACTATTTGACTCAGATCCTCAACTAGTTCACCCACACCATCCATCAATTGTCCCAGACACCCCACCCAAAAACTGTAGACAAAAAAGAAGTTAGATTTAAGTTCTGTGAGTGGAGTAAGTGTAAAAAAATCTGTTGATACTCGGTGAGTTATGTGAATATTCTGCTTATAAAACACAAATACTTTCAGACCCCCACCCCGGAATACCCTTGCAATTCCCTTCTTGTCTGCATATACTTTTCTTCATTAAGTCAGGAATATGAACATACTTATGGCCTTCTAAAAATTCATTTGGACCTTAGAAAACCTACTTACATGTGTATATGCAGATTCTGTACACATAAACCCTACAAGAGTCTTTGAAAATTTACCCCAATAAGATGATAACTTTCAAAAAGGCACGCAGGCGCACAAATACACATGTTGGCAGGCAGCCAGATACACAGCAATTTTATATCCTGTGTGCACATATGCGTGTATGTTATAAAATAGCCCTAGTGCACATATGTGTACTCCTAATTTTACAAGTGTGCACGCACAGCCACGCAATGTCGGCTTTGAGCAGCGTAAGGGAGGACATTTTATAACAGGTGCATATCCAAGCCATGACTAGTTTCATCAGTTCGTCCACCAATTTGTCCAGTCTACAGCTAACTCTTCCAAATCCCCCTGGTTCTTTAGCCTGCACTCCCTCCAGTTAACACAGACCCCTCAAAGTACCTCAGAGAAGCCTGGAAATAGTTTTGAGACTTACATCTCTTCCATAGCAGAAGGAACTTTACACTCAAGTATACCTACAGGTGTGTAGGTACTTATGGGCCCCATCCCACATTGCCCATGCCCCACCCATATCACACGCACATTTCACCCTTTTTTTGCCTGATGTGAGATATTTGCGCATCGGGACTTGTGCGCGATTGTAGGCAGCTTAAAATCTGGTGGACATGCGAATATGCTACATCACGCACATCTTCTGATTTTGGAGTGTGCCCAGCTTTTAAATTTCACCTTTAACTGCAAAGATTCACTCACAATACAGCTACTTAATCCCCCATCGCCCTTATACAAGCCAATCACTCTCACCTGCTTTAATATAAGAACAAGGTTCATTAGATGTTAAACTGTCCAAATAATTCTACAGTCAGATCCGAAGTCTTTTCATACTTCTACTTCACATTCTGGAAAAAAGCCAGGATATCACTATATTCCAATAAGTATGGGATGGGGCAATTGTTGAGAAAGCCCTTGCCCAAAATTAGACCTGCCTCATTTCTTTAAATGAAGGCACAATGAGCAAAGTACCTGGACTGGACCTCAGTGGGCATTTCAGAAAATGCCATGTTAATTTATTCTTGATGTAAATAGCTCTACTAAAGAAGCATACCAATTAACTAAAGGCCAGATTTTAAAAGTCCAGCATGAGTAAAAATTGCCACTTATACGCGAGGCCGGGCCCTGCGCATGCTGCTTGCATTTTCAAAAGGGCTCGGCCAAGCACATAAGTGACAATGCGCGCACAAGTGCTGGGCACTAAAAGAGGGGCGATCCGGGGGGCATGGTCTGGGCGGGGAGGGGTTGGGCGGGATGGAGGCTGGCCGGGACAGCAGTCATTAGCTGCTGTCCTGGGAAAGTATGTGCTGGCAGGCCGGTGCGTGTAGCTTACTTCTGCTCCTGAGGAGCAGTAAGTAAGAAAATTAAAAAAATTGTGAAAGGTAGTTAGGTAGGGGGTTAGGGAAGTTCCCTCCCAGGCCGCTCCTTAATTGGATTGGCCTGGGAGGGAACTGGGGAAGGCCCCATTGCGTCACCACGCGAATTTGCAAAAATTCCCCCCCCCCCCCCCCCCCGTGCACGCCGCCCGTACATGCGTGCGTGGATTATAAAATCTGGTGCGCATGTTCATGCGGCCAATGGATTTTAAAACATATACGTGCCGGTACGCGCAAGTTATAAAATTGGCACGTCCATTTGCGCGCGATCCAGTCCAGGTACTTTGCTCATTTTTCTCTAACCCTAAGTGGGTAGGGAAAAGAAATAGATTTAGTTGGGTTACAGCTCCTCCAAGTGGGAGAATGTAATGGTGGAGTTTTGGCCTATAAAAACCCAAGGCACCATTTTGTTTGTCTGGATTCTGAGTTGCCTTTCTCAGGGGGCAGGTTGCCATCATGCTTGCTCCTGGCTTTTGTTTTGTTTTTGGAAAAAGGACCTTTGGGTTTCCTGGAAAGAAACTTGCGGTATAGACTAGAAAAAAGAGGTACCTTTCACTCATTTTACTGATTCCAGGTTTTAATCTTTTTTGTTTTGAGGTAGAAGTTCTATCCACTCTTCTTTCCTCAATTTGGGTTTCTTTTTGGAAACTGGTTTATTTTTAATCTCTGCCTGAGTTCCAAGGACTCAGGGACTCAATACTACCATCTAAGAGAAAAGTAGGAGTCTCTTACCCCGAGAGACCCATTGACCTTTGAAGGTCACTGATGGAATGAATCTTCATTCATTCCTTGGTAGAGAAGTAGGAGGACTTCAGAGACCAGTGGTACCCATCTGGTGTTAACCAGTATGCTATCACTTGGATAGTGATGAAAGAAGATGTACTGGGTAGTAAGAAGTACATTTTGTTCATCTGGAGAAAGGTATCATATTAACTGAGTTACATCTGCCTGCATCTTTAAATCTGGGAGGGAACTTCTTCTAAATTACCTTTATGATTGTTAAGGATCAGGAATGGACTAAGACATGTATTAAGTATGAAACTCCGTGGAAGATGCAAGTATGTTTATAAGTTGAATTCTACAACGTCGGAACAACGCCGGAATATCAATTAGCCCCATGAAGAAGGAACCCCGCTTTCCGAAATACGGACCGTGTCGGGCGACTTTTATATCCTGGACATTGACTAATCAGTTCTTTGGGTTGACTACATCAATCATGCAAGCTCAAAAGTTAAGTGGCATATCATGTTGTGAATAAGAATTTATTATAAGAGATGATATAATCACTACAGTATCACATTACAAAAATTTGAAAAAAAAATGACGGATGATTAAAATATGTGGCATAGATAAGATGTGCGATGCTCATTCAATGTTGTGTATTCATGAACACATACTGCCCAAATATTATGGTCACTAAAATTCATTGCTAATGGTTTTGGTATGTTAGTTTCCATTTTGGGTAATTAAGTATGACAAAGTCACAGATTTATTGAACAGATGAGCATGTAAATGTATTGGATTGCATAAAAAGTTGTAAATAGTCAATTTCAATTATCAATTGTCGGTAAAGTTAAGTTGGAAACCACAATCAGATTCCAGTGTGATTATTACTGCTGTAGTCAAAGATGGAGCAAAGGGGGCTGACCTGTGAGAGGAGGTGAAGGACGCTGAACCCGAGCCAAGGAGACTTCTACCACCTGCAAAAAGAGTTTTTCTAAGAACTGACTCGCTGTCCCGGGAAGGAGGAGCGGGCGTGACGTCACTTCCGCCCGGCTCCGAGACGCTGCCAATAAGAACAGGCTGGCAGCTGGTGAGAAAACGGGGCTGACCTGTGAGAGGAGGTGAAGGACGCTGATCCCGAGCCGAGGAGACTTCTACCACCTGCAAAAAGAGTTTTTCTAAGAATTGACTTGCTGTCCCGGGGAGGAGGAGCGGGCGTGACGTCACTTCCGCCCGGCTCCGAGACGCTGCCAATAAGAACAGGCTGGCAGCTGGTGAGAAAACGGGGCTGACCTGTGAGAGGAGGTGAAAGACGCTGATCCTGAGCCGAGGAGACTTCTACCACCTGCAAAAAGAGTTTTTCTAAGAACTGACTCGCTGTCCCGGGGAGGAGGAGCGGGTGTGACGTCACTTCCGCCCGGCTCCGAGACGCTGCCAATAAGAACAGGCTGGCAGCTGGTGAGAAAACGGGGCTGACCTGTGAGAGGAGGTGAAAGACGCTGATCCTGAGCCGAGGAGACTTCTACCACCTGCAAAAAGAGTTTTTCTAAGAACTGACTCGCTGTCCCGGGGAGGAGGAGCGGGTGTGACGTCACTTCCGCCCGGCTCCGAGACGCTGCCAATAAGAACAGGCTGGCAGCTGGTGAGAAAACGGGGCTGACCTGTGAGAGGAGGTGAAGGATGCTGATCCTGAGCTGAGGAGACTTCTACCACCTGCAAAAAGAGTTTTTCTAAGAACTGACTCGCTGTCCCGGGGAGGAGGAGTGGGCATGACGTCACTTCTTCCCGGCTCCGAGACGCTGCCAATAAGAACAGGCTGGCAGCGGCGCGCCAGCCTGAGGACTTGTAAGTTATTTGAATTATTTTGACTCTCCATCAGTCAGCCCTCACTGAGAGATCCTTGGAATATTGGAAAGAAGGTGGTAAGCAGTACTTTAAATTTCGCCTATTTGATTATTTCTTTTGGTATTAATGCCACATACAAAGAGGAAGGGGAAGGTGAGGGAGGGTACCTCGACCCCTCAACAACCTTCCCCAGGCCAGATGAAAATTAAAGAATTGTACCCCGCGGTGGGGACTGTCCCAGGTGCGTCGGCTGGGTTAGTGGATCAGGAGCAAAATCCAGAACCCCTCGACGAAACATCATTGAGCCCTGGGGCTCCTGAGACCCCCTCCCCACCTGTCCATATTAGATTGGCTGGTCCAGCAGACCCCCTGAGACCGATGATGTCCCCGTTGGGAGAAGTATTCGAGGGAGGAGCGGCTGATATAAACTATGGACAATCTCAAGGCGAGAGTGTTTTGTCCACCTTGAAGGAAACTAACATCGGGAAATTGAGTGGAATAGGCAGTTCTCTGCAAATGACCACGGAAGGGGAAAATAAGACTAACTTGGGTAAACTAGAAAATTTGGCTCAGAGAGTTCCAGTAGTCATACCAGAGATTACATTGTTGAAAAAACCTGATATTGTAACATTAGATGTATTATGGAATGCTTTTTCTGTATTTGAGAAAACGATAATTTCTTTGACTCAGGCAATCCAAGGATTTCAAGATCAATCCACAATAGTGAATCCGGTAGTATTAGCCAATTCTATTAAGTTACAGGAATTAGATTCTCAAGTAACACAGTTGAAAGAAATACAGGTTGGTCTAATCCAAGAGGATTCTAGATCAGTAAAAAGAATTGAAAATTTGGAAAATAGCCTCAGATATAATAATCTGAGATTGATAAATTTTCCTAAGTGTAAACTTATCTCTCCCAAAGAACAGGTAAATAAATATTTAAAGGAAGTATTATCCTTCTCTTCTACTAGTTTACCTTTGATTAATAAAGCATATTTTCTGCCTGAAGTAATTAAGAAAGGAGGAAGAGAAGTGGAAGTGGGGACCCCTAAACAAGACTGGGTGACATTATCCCCTTTAGAAGATCTATCAGGGTTTCTAGAGACATCCCAAGAAGAGCAGATAGAGAGAAGGGGAATTGTACTAGTAACACTCTTGGCTTTGACCTCTGGACCAGTGTTCGTGTTTTCTGTGGCTTGATCCTGGTACGGCTTGCGACCCTTCTCCTGATTTCTCCTGGACTGGCTTCGGACCCTTCTCCTGCTTTGATCTTGGACTGGATTTCGACCCTTCTTGTGTACTGAACCCGTGGACCGGCTTTGGATTACTCTGTGACTCCATCCTCAAGACTACTACGTCATTTACATGCTGTTCTCTTACTATATTCTTCAGGGCTGCCTGTTCTTGCTGTGCATGTTAAAAAAAAACATATGCGCAGAAAATAGCACCAATTTCAGCACGGGTCCTATTACATCATCCCCGTAGTTTTAAGCTCAAAGGGGAGAGGCATTCCAGGAGGTGGAATCTGGGCCAGGTTGGGACTTAAATGCATACATTTTTATTTTTAAAAGTATAAACTCTCAAAGCAAAACTATGCACACTAAATAGCAGATATAATTGTGTGTACATAGTTTTGCTTGAATAATTTTCAAAGCGGACTTATGTGTGTAAGTCTGCTTTCAAAATTGATGTAACTTATGATCATATTTACTAGCTAACCTATGTGTGATGTTACAAAATTACCACCATAAAGTAAGTATATCTCTGATTCTCACCTGAGTGTTACGATGATTGCTGATGGCTGGGCACATGCTGTTATAAATGTAACTATGAAAAGGAATATTAGGAATGGAATAAGTGTATTGCAGATTCGATTGCACTTCCCTGACACAGCATAGCCATTCTCATTGAGATATGTCTTGACAATAAGCACTCTGAGTTGACTTCGCTGGCCCACTGTTGGTGGTGTGATAACTTGACGGCTTTGAACACAGGCACAATCTGTATAATTTTTTACCTGAGAAAGATAAGAAAAGGAAGCATTACACTAGCATTTAACATAATGTCTCTACTGTACCAGCAGAGCATCCTATATAATTATGAAAAAACAAATTTTTAACAAGCTTGGTTGAAAACAAACCTACTTAATGTATCTCTTCCAAGATAAGTCACTTTATAAAAATAAATCCTATAGGCTTCATATCTATTTCTGTTTTAACCAGACAATCTTTATTCAGAGGAATATATATAGCAGAGTTGCTTCCCAGTTACAGGTGTTCTCCAAGGACAGCAGGATGTCAGTCTTCACAAATGAGTGATATCATCTGAATGAGCCTGGCATGGAAATTTTATGTTACATTTTCTAGAACTTTGACTGTGTTTCACTGACCATGCCCATGAATGCTAACATATCATGCATTCACATGGGAGCCCCCTTCAGGCTTGCACCTTAGCATATATAACTGAAGCCAACACCAAGAGGAGGCGGGTGGGTTTTGTGAGGCCTGACATCCTGCTGGCCTCGAAGAACTCATGTTACATATATTAAACTTTGCTTTCTCTGAGGATAAGCAGAATGATAATGCTCACAAGTGGGAAATCCCTAGCTACAGACTATCCTGAATGAAAAAACGGAGGAAAAAAAACCAAGAACCAATGGCACAACAGTAATTTTGTTGGTAACAAGCCTTTTCTCAAAGAGCTCCTGGCTCTCAGGGAACAAGTCCGATCTCTGGAGGCTAGAGTAGCAGACTTGGAGGAGCTGAGAGAGACAGAGAGGTACATTGATGAGACCTTCAGGGAAATAGTAGCCAAGTCCCAAATCTAGTCTGGCAGCCCCAGTGCTGCCTTGGATCAGAAAGGTCTCCCAATAGGAGAACATCACCCTGGTGTAGCAGGAAGTGATCCTGTAGCAAGGACCTGCTCTCCAGGTAAAGTATTGTCCTCTCGCACTGAGGACAAGTCTCCCAGGGCTAATAATCGAAGTGATTCGATTATTAGAAATGTAGATAGCAGGGTGGCTGGTGGACGTGAGGACCGCCTGTTAACTTGTCTGCCTGGTGCGAAGGTGGCAGACCTCACGCGTCACCTAGATAGGATTATAGACAGTGCTGGGGAGGAGCCGGCTGTCGTGGTACATGTGGGCACCAACGACATGGGAAAATGTGGGAGAGAGGTTCTGGAAGCCAAATTTAGGATTTTAGGTAAGAAGCTGACATCCAGAACATCCAGGGTGGCATTCTCTGAAATGCTTCCTGTTCCACGTGCAGGTCCCCAGAGGCAGGCAGAGCTCCAGAGTTCCAATGCATGGATAAGACAATGGTGCAGGGAAGAGGGATTCAGCTTTGTAAGATACTGGGGAAACGTTTGGGGAAAGGGGAGACTTTTCCGAAAGGATGGGCTCCACCTTAACCAGAGTAGAACCAAGCTGCTGGCACTAACTTTCAAAAAGGGGGAAAGCCAACAGTCACTCAGCAGTGCATGGTTCGGAGAAATGTATCCTTGAAGGATACTAATGAAACAGGAGAGTAAGGGCATCCCAACAGAGACGTTCCAATAAAAGCAAACATAGTCCATATGCCTATATGTAAAAAAAACACCGAAGCTAATGATTTCCGAATTATCCCAAACAACTGAAAAGCAGGTTGTTAATACAAACAAAAACACACTTTGAAATGTCTGTATGCCAATGCCAGAAGTCTAAGAAGTAAGATGGGAGAGTTAGAGTGTATAGCAGCAAATGAAGAGATTGACATAATTGGCATCACAGAGATTGGTGGAAGGAGGATAACCAATGGGACAGCAAATGTTGCTTACCTGTAACAGGTGTTCTCACAGGACAGCAGGATGTTAGTCCTCACATATGGATGACATCATTAGGATGGAGCCCAATCACAGAAAACTTCTGTCAAAGTTTCCAGAACTTTGACTGGCCCCTACTGGGCATGCCCAGCATGGCACTAACCCTGCAGCCAGCAGGGGTCCCCCTTCAGTCTTATTTGATAGCTACAGGCAGTGCCGAAAAAATAAAACAACAAAACGTTACGAACCCAACACCACGGGGCAGCGGGTGGATTTCATGAGGACTAACATCCTGCTGTCCTGTGAGAACACCTGTTACAGGTAAGCAACATTTGCTTTCTCACAGGACAAGCAGGATGGTAGTCCTCACATATGGGTGAGTACCGAGCTGAGGATGTCCGAACAGACACCAAATGTACCCAAAGGCGGGCAACAGGCACAACAACTGGGGTGGAATTTGGTAAAGGGCATCCTGAACCCCACTGGGCAGGCGGAAGGGAGTAGGTACGTCACGTTGGAAATAGGTTACGCAGGACAGATTGGCCGAAGATGGAATCTTGTCTTCCGGCTTTGTCCAAGCAATAGTGGGCTGCGAAAGTGTGGAGAGAACTCCAGGTGGCAGCCCTGCAAATGTCAGGAAGCGGCACCGATCATAGGTGTGCTACTGAAGTCGCCATGGCCCTCACAGAGTGTGCTTTAATACGGTCTTGAAAAGGAATGCCTGCTTGCTGATAGCAAAAAGATATGCAGTCTGCCAACCAGGAGGAGAGAGTCTGCTTACCCACAGGTTGCCCTAATTTGTTGGGATGGAAAGAGACGAATAACTGAGTGCTCTTCCTGTGGGCAATTGTACGGTCTATGTAGAACGCTAGAGCCCGTTTACAGTCAAGGGTATGCAGAGCCTGTTCCCCTGCGTTGGAGTGGGGCCTGGGAAAGAAGATAGGTAGTATGATGGATTGATTAATGTGAAACTCCGAAACTACCTTAGACAAAAACTTAGGGTGAGTGCGGAGTACCGCCTGGTCCTGCAGGAGTTTAGTGTAAGGCGGATAGGTAACTAGGGCATGTAACTCACTAACCCTGCGAGCTGAAGTGATAGCCAAAAGGAAAATCACTTTCCATGGGAGATATTTTAGGTCACAGGAGTGAAGAGGCTCAAATGGTGGTTTCATGAGCCGACCAAGAACCAGGTTAAGGTCCCAAGAAGGGGCCGGAGGACGTAAAGGTGGCTTGATATGGAGCAAGCATTTCAGAAAACGTGTTACGAGGGGTTGTACCGATATAGGGACATCCCCGACACCTTTATGGAAGGCGGCTACCACACTGACATGCATTCTGATGGAAGAGGTCTTTAGACCTGATTCCGATAAATGCCACAGATAGTCCAAAAACCTTGGGATTGGACAGGAAAAAGGATCAAGGGATTGTGAAGAACACCATGATGTATACCTTTTCCATTTATAGGAATAAGACTTTCTTGTGGAAGGCTTCCGTGAAGCAATCAGGACACGAGAAACCGAATCTGAAAGGTTAAGTGGTTGAAGGATTAACCTTTCAACATCCATGCCGTCAGGGACAAGGCCTGAAGATTGGGATGGCGTAGACTTCCGACGTTCTGAGTGATCAGAAGCGGGTCCGTTCCCAAGGGAATGTGCTTGCGAATGGAGAGATCCTGGAGTATGGGAAACCACACTTGGCATGGCCAGTGAGGTGCTATCAGGATTATGGTTCCCTTTTCCTGACGGAGCTTCACGAGAGTCTTCGAGAGAAGAGGAAGTGGAGGGAATGTATAAAGCAGACCGCCTGCCCACGAGAGGGAGAATGCATCTCTGGGCTGAGAGCGCTCGCTCCGAATGAGGGAGCAGTAATTGTCCACTTTGTGGTTCTTAGGGGACGCAAAGAGGTCTAATTGGGGATAACCCCATTGTTGGAAGAGTGAGGTTGCTACCGAGGGGTTGAGAGACCACTCGTGCGGTTGGAAGACACGACTCAGTTTGTCTGCCAAGACATTGTGCACTCCCGGCAAATAGGTGGCCCTGAGGTACATTGAGTGGGAGAGCGCTTCTGCTCAAATCTGCGCAGCTTCCTGACACAGAAGGAAGGAGCCTGTGCCTCCCTGCTTGTTGATGTACCACATGGCCACCTGGTTGTCCTTCTGAATCAGGATGACGTGATTTGATAGGCAATCCTGAAAAGCTCTGACAGCATATCGCATCACTCGAAGCTCCAGGAAATTTATCTGATGTTTGGCTTCCTCTGGAGACCAAGATCCTTGTGTCTGTAGATCGTTCACATGAGCTCCCCACCCGAGGTTGGAAGCGTCGGTGGTGAGAATGAGTTCAGGATCTGGTAGGTGAAAAGGCAGTCCCTGGAGGAGATTGTTCTGATCTTTCCACCAGGTGAGAGACAGACGGAGTGCGTCGGTGATGTGGACAATGGTTGACAGAGGCTGAGTCACTTGAATCCATTGTGACCTCAGTGTCCAATGCATGAGCCTCATGGCCAGGCGGGCCATTGGTGTGAGATGGACTGAGGACGCCATGTGACGGAGAAGGACAAGAAATTGCCGAGCTGTTGCTGTATACTGAGACTGCAACTAGTGAGCGAGGGACACGAGGGTTTGCACTCGTTGTTGAGGTAGAAAGGCTTTTGCCTGTAAGGTGTCCAAGTCTGCCCCAATGAACGACAAGGTTTGAGATGGGACTAAATAGGATTTCTCGTAAGTGACGAGAAATCCTAGAGAAATTAGAGTGTGTAGGGTCAAATCCAGGGACGATCGAGCGGCTTCCTGGGTTGGAGCCCTGATTAACCAGTCGTCTAGATAGGGGTAGACATGAATAACTTCTTTCCTGAGAAAGGCTGCGACAACTACGAGACATTTGGTAAAGACTCGTGGTGCTGATGCTAGGCCAAATGGAAGCACTCGGTATTGATAGTGCTTTGGGCCTACTAAGAACCTGAGGTACTTGTGATGAGCTGGAGATATCGCAATGTGGGTGTATGCGTCCTGGAGGTCCAGAGAGCAGAGCCAGTCTCCTCTTTGTAGAAGAGGTAGAAGCGAGCCCAAGGTTACCATCTTGAACTTTTCTCGCTGGAGGTACTTGTTGAGGGCACGTAGGTCCAGGATTAGACGAAGCCCCCTAGATTTTTTGGGGATCAAAAAGTACCGGGAATAGAAACCTAGGCCTTGTTGCGAAAGAGGGACGGGTTCTATTGCTCTTAACTGGAGAAGAAGGGGAAACCTCCTGCTCCAGAAGGACAGAGTGGTCGGTTACTCTCCACGCTTGTAGAGGTGGTGAGTCCAGTGGAAGAGCAACAAAGTTTAGGTGGTAACCCTGAGCAATGATTGCTAGCACCCATTGGTCGGTTGTGATTGATTGCCACATGTCGTGAAAGTGGCACAATTGACCTCCCACTGGTATGCTTGGCAGAGGAATCAGGCTGCTTCTTTCCAAGGGAAAGTCAAAAACCTGAAGCAGGCCCGGCTGGGGAGCGGCTTGTGGCTTTTGCTTCCGGGGCTGGCGAGGCTGAGATTTTTGATAAGGCCTTGTAACTCGGTACCTTGCTGGTGGAGGATAGTACTTCCTTGGGTGGAAGAATGACTTCTTAGAGTCCTTCTTGAAGGGCTGTCTAGAAGGGAAGTCAGAAGGTATCGATGAGAGCTGTTTGAGGGTCTCATGATGATCCTTTAATTCAGCCACTATTTGCTGAATCTGTTCACCGAACAGATTACCACCTATACAGGGCAGGTCAGAGAGCCTGTCTTGTACTTCTGGACGAAGGTCAAAAGACTTGAGCCAGGCCCAGCGTCTTGCCGAAATGGCAGTTGCAGACACTCTAGTGGAGATGTCGAAGATATCGTAAGCTGTTCTTATCTCATGCTTTCCTCAAACCCCTTGTTGACAAGGATTTGAAGATCTTCTTGGAATTGGTCAGGCAGGGTTTCAGAGAAGTCCTGTATTTGCTTGAAAATGACCCTGTTGTATTGGGTCATGTACAGCTGGTAAGAAGCAATTCTGGAGATGAGCATGGCCCCTTGGAACACTCGTCGACCAATATTGTCTAGGAAGTTGTGTTCCTTAACAGGAGGGGTAGAGGAGTGAGGCTTCATCCTTTTTGCTTTCTTTTGACCTGATTCTACCACAACTGAGTGGTGGTCTAGCTGAGATTTTTGAAAGCCAAGGGCTGACTGTACTAGATAGGTAGTGTCAGCCTTTCTGTGTACTGGGGCAATGGATCCAGGGTTTTCCCAGTTCTTTTTGAGGAGGTCAAGAAGAACTTGATGCATGGGAATAGAAGTGATCACTTTAGGGGCATCCAGGAACTGGAGAAGCTCCATCATCTGGTGCCTATCATCCTGCTCCGTCTGAAGCTGAAAAGTGACCAATTCCGACATTTCCTTCAGAAAATTAATGAAAGAAAGGTCCTCTGGAGGAGAACGCTTTCTACTTTCAGTAGGAGAAGGAGGTGAAGGTAAGTCATCGGTGTCTGTGGAAGTATCATCACCCCAGGTGTCATAAGGATCAGCAGGCTGACCTGTTGGATGATAAGGGGGTTGGATACCCGAAGGGCCCGGCTGAGGCTCCAAGAAAATCGAAGGAATCACCGGGGGCACCGTGGATGCCCTGGGGGGTATCAGTGCCGGCATCGAAGGCATCGATGGCGCCGATGTGCGTATCGCCCCCATTGAATGAATTGGTGGCGAGGGACGACATGGCATCGATGGCTGAGGCAATACCCCTGAAGGAGGAATGCGGAACGGTGTTTCTCCTCCCGATGAAGCTGTCAACGGGAGCGCACCGGAGCCATCGGAGACCCGGGAATCACCGGTGGAAGGGCAGTCATGTGCGCCTCCATCCGGGATAGCAGCGGTGCCAGCACTGCTGGAATCGGGTCGGTGAATGGTTCGACTCTCGGTGCCGGTGTCGGTGCCGGAGGAACCTGGAGTCGTTGCATCGCCTTGTCGATGGCCTCCTGGACCAGCCGGTCCAGTTCTTCCTGGAGACCTGGGGCAATCAGCCCCGGCTCCAAGACGGAAGAGGGAGGCTGAGGCATAGTCGGAGGGACCACCTTTACAGGCAGAATCGCGACTCCCAAACCCCGATCGGGTGAGGGTGGCCTCGATGTCCCGGTCGCAGGAATGGTCTGTGCCATTCCTGGATGGGGCTTCTTCGATGGTGGCTCGGACAGTGGCTTGGTCGATGATTTCGCTCCCTCGATGGTCCGAGACTTACGATGCCGATGGCGATGTTTCTCCCTACGATCCCCTCGATCTTGAGGGGGAGAAACGGTAGTCGATGGCCGTGAAGTCGTCGATGGCGGGCGGTCACCGTACGGTTGTCGATGCTAGTGCGACTTCGACGGTGCTGGTTCCAATTACTTCGATGCGATGGACGGCGTCGGGGTGTGAGCACGGAAAAGGAGTCCCATCTTCTCCATTCTGGCTTTGCGACCTTTTGGTGTCATGAGGGCATATTTGGTACAAGTCAGGACATCATGCTCACGGCCTAAACACCTTACACAGACTCCATGAGGTTCTGTGATAGACATGGTGCGAGTACAGTCCAGGCACCGATGAAACCCCGAGGCCATGGCCATAGAAAAATCGAGCCGCGGTACGGTCGACGGCCAGTAGGCCGCGAGGGCCAAACTCAACGGTAATCGACGAAAAACGGTGAAAAGCTTACCGGAGTACCGCGGCCTGAGCAAAGTTAGAAGAGGGACCCCTGTGGGGCAATCTAATTTTAATTAACTCCATGAGGTAAATTCCTGTCAGGAATCTCTTCAGAGATGACCAGCAACTCTTTATCCCCTATGCCGTAGTTCCTTTCTGTGGGCGAGAACCTGCATGAAAAATAGGAGCAGGGCAGGGATTTACCCCCATTGGATAATTGGCTTAGGACGGCCCCGACAGCCGTGTCGAAGGCGTCGACCTCCACGATGAACTGGCGTTGAGGGTCTGGGTGCCGGAGGCATGTGTCCTGGAGGAAAGCGTCCTTCAATTCCTGAAAGGCTGGTAGGGCTGTCGCCGGCCAGTTCTTAGCGTCGGCCCCGTTTCTGGTGAGGGCCGTCAGTGGGGCCACCATCTGGGAATAGTGTGGGATAAATTGCCGGTAGAAATTGGCAAAACCGAGGAACCGCTGAAGCGCTTTGACTCCCACAGGCTGAGGCCAATTCTTGATGGCGGCGACCTTCTCTGGGTCCATATGGAACCCCGTGGAGGATACAATGTACCCCAGAAAGGGTAGAGACTCCTGTTCAAATTGGCATTTTTCCAATTTGGCATAAAACCGATTCTCTCGCAGTTTCTGCAGTACTTGATGGACATCTCGGTGGTGACCGGGGATGTGCTTCGCCCGTGTCAACATGTTTCTTTGTAAATACCTCAGAACCATTAGCTTAAAGAGTTCTGAGACAGGAGTGCATTTCGCAGACTGCCAGTTGATTATGTATACAACCACTTGGTTGTCACACCAGAATATCACCTTTCTGTTCGCCAGTCACTCATGCCAAATGTGGAGCGCCACCACTAACGGGAAAAGCTCCAGGAAGGTGATATTAGAAGTAATCCCTGAATCTACCCAATTGTTTGGTCATGTCTCAGCGCCCCAGCTACCTCAAGGCGTCGGAGAACATTTTTGGTCAAATCTTGATATTGGTCGGGGTATCCATACCAAGGGGCCATTGCACCCTGAGAGCCTCACATATAGTGCGAATAACTCGCAAGATGTGGAACCTCTTCGTTACTGTCATGGATGCATTAATCAACAGACTCGATGTCCGCCCTTGCCATGAGAGCGCCCTGCTCACAGGATCCTAAAGGATCTCTAGAGACCAAACTGCACTTGACTTGTCCGCCATGCGCCTGCTCGATGCGAAAGGACCGCAAGCTCACTCTGGAACCACCACACGCTATCTTTGTGAGTCGAAACATAGCGAGCCTACTGGCCATTCTCTCACGAAAGGCCTGATCATAATTAAGCCATGGTACCAGGTGCGCTCTTACAATCGCCCAGAACATTGTCCAAGAATGTGAATGAGGGCTGCTTCGCAGCGAGCTCTGCAAGCGCAACTACCAAAGCCGTTTGAGCGAATGCGATATCTAAGAGCTTTGGGCACCGACTGAAAAGTTCACGCTCTGCTCCCGATGCCACTTGTCAGAGAAGATGGACACGAACCTCCGGAAGCAGAGGAAGACAAACTGGATGATCTGCTACTTGAGGAAGTCGCAGGCCATCTGTGACTCGCCCACAACAGAGCAACCGAGCTCCAGAGCTGCAGGCACTCAGTAGCCAAAGAAGCTCACGTGTCTCTTCCTCTCCCTCTCACCATGGCTCCGCAATAGAAGTTTTCCGTGATTGGGCTCCAACCTGTGATGTCACCCATATGCTTGTCCTGTGAGAATTACTTTTACAAAATAAAGTGTGTGTGTGTGTGGGGGGGGGGGGGGGGGCCTCGGCCTCAAGGCAATTTACCTGGGTAAATGGCTTGTCCAAAAATTGCCCTCCTCTAGCTGGCTAAAATTACACAGGCCTTCCATATACATGTATTTCTAGCAAGCCAGCGAGGAGGCATTCCCAGAGGTGTGTAAGTCACAGGAGACAAAAAGGACTTATATCTGTGAAAATGGCATGTACACATGCTATTTTCCTCCTCTTAGTGGGCTGCAAAATAATGCAGATGCAAAATACACATATTTTAAGCACACGTACTTTGCTAGTTTTTAAAGAGAAAAAAAGTAAGTAGTTTCTCTTGCAAAATTTTCTGACAGTATGAACATTAAAAGCACCTGTTAACTTGTATAACACTGTCCCAGTTATGAGGGAGAATTAGATGTTGAGGGAGAACTGGAAACCACTCTAGCAATTACCAATAGCAATGATTTGATTGCTTTTTTAGAATCTTCTCAGGATATCACCTCAATGAAGACTACATTAATTCTCACTTTTGTTCAAGAGACTGACAATAATTGGATCTCAGGCAATAATTCAAACATAAAGAGGATTTCTTTTGTGGGCAGAAAATTTAAATGTTTCCTGATATGGCCCTTAAGACTCAAGTGAGAATGAAATTTTACCTCCAGATGAGATAGCGAGTGGTTACACTGGAAGCTTTTATTTTTTTAAGCTTTTGGTTAAGTGCATCATATGTAATCAGGGAAATAAGTTTACTTTTCTGATCCCTTGCTTGCATTTGTTAAGGTTTCTGTTAGATAAAACTGTGGGGAACTAAATTTTCCTACTTTTTTCTTTTTTTTCGATGCCTTAGGGGGTGGGGTTAGATAGGAATTGGTAGCCGGTTTGTTCATTTCCTTTCTATTTTGAAAACTGAGTTCTAGGTCTTCTCTTTTTCCCCCTCACTATGAGGTGAATTTTAAATGCCTGGTGTGCGCCAAACTGGAAGATACGCGAGTATGTCAGGCCGGCATGCGCCAAGTGTAATTTAAAAGCCACCTATGTACATGCGTATTTCCCAGTACATGCAGAAGCGAGAAAGCCCAAAAAAGGGCAGGACGTGGTCTGGGTGGGGCAAGGGCAGGATGTGGGCATTACGGGACTTAAATATGAAATGTGCACTAAGTATTTATGCGCACAGGCGAGCGCTGAGGTCCCCTGCTGCATAACTTTACTACTGATATGGATGGCGTGTAAGTAAAAAAAAACCAAAAAAACTAGGCTAGTCAGCGGGGTTTTAAGGGTTGGGGCTAGCAAGGAGAAAGGGAGGCTAATAACCTAGGGGGTGTTTGCAAGTCCTGTCCCTTAACTGGGTGAACTGAGAACAAACTTGGAAAACTAGTAATGGCGTCAGCGCACGTTCCTTATAAAATACCCCAGAGGTGACATTTGTGTACACATGTTCGTATCCATATAAGATTGTGCATATATGACATGCGTTCAGCCTATTTTATAACATGCGAGCATATCCTCATGCATGTTATAAAATGGCCGCGCTCTCTGACGTGAGTCGGCATACGCGCGTACATGTGCACCCATGCGCTGATATCAAAGTTACCATCTATGGTTTGGACTTATTATGTATTATAGTAATTCATCTAATATTTTTTCTGTTCTTTTTTAAATTTCTGCTTTATAATGCATAATGTCCTATCCTTTAATTCATTGATAATGTATTAAATGCTAATAAGATTTAAATAAAAAAAGGAAAATTGTTCCTATTTTTGTATACACTGATTTCATGGTTTTAAACATCTAGAGGTCATATTCAAAAGCATTTAGCAACTAATTCAAAAGTTATCCATCTAAATTAAGATTTGGGCACTTATCCAGCTAACTTCTAGCTGGCTAGTAAATTAACCGGATAGAATTTAGCCAGCTAAGTTAGGGGCATTCCAGGGGCATAACTGGGAGGAAGTGAGTTAGCCAGCTAACTCCAATATTCAAAGTTAGCCAGTTAAGTTACCTGACTAAATCTGGTCAGGCCAAAAAGCTGTCCTAAAGGTAGCCAGTGCAGCTGCACTACTGAATATACCTCTAAAGTTAGTCAGATAACTTTGCTAATCGGACAGTGACTGAATATGGATTTCATGATTAATAAATGATCAGTTTTAGCTTGTTTTAACTTATTACTCAGTCTCTGTTTCACTTTTCCACCATTTCCTCTTCCCTTTTCCCCTCGGAGGAAGTATCTAGTGAAACAGTCTTTGGGGTGCCATTGGTCTGGTCAGCTTTGCTTAGACTCTCGATTCTGGCAGCAAATACAGGAGTTTTGAAATTTAGAATACAGGATGTCCTATACTTTTGCTTTGTTTGTAGTGGTGGCACCAGTCATTGCTTGTTCAGTGGAAGCTAACTACTGCTTATGAATGCAGATGAAAAATAAAATAAATACAGAATGCAATAATTATATATTCTTATTTTTACATTTGCTTTCTCAAAGAGACACCAAATTTCAAATCAACCTTGATACTAGGAATCAAGATGGATTGCCAGGGATGAAGCTGGTTAGGTTTAGAGATCTAGGACCACTGGGGATCCAGCTTCTTGGAGGAGGGAAGGGAGAGACGGAGAAGTGGGGTGGGGTAGAGGAGAGATGCTGAAGGAAAGGAGGGCTGATTCTGGAGGGAAAGAGAAGGCAAGATACTGGGAGAAGAGGGACATGCTGGAGAGGCATGAGGAAGGGAGAGGCAGGGGGCAGATGCTGGGAAAATGGGAATGCAGATGTCAGAGAAAGGGGAAAAGGCATGGGACAGAGATTGGAGAAGGGGGGGGGGGGCAGGGCAGGGTTCCCAGGGATGTGGTATGGTTGCCAACATAAGACACACTGACACACCCATGCGAAACATGCCCCTGCTTGTCCCCTGCACCAGTATCTGCCCTCTTTCTCAGCATTTCAGATCACTAAAATGGCCAGAATGCCCCATTCCCCTGATCAGCAAACTTGGAGGGGAACCCTCCCCTTCTCCTGGCCCTCTCAGTGGTTTGAGCTGTTCTATGTGCCCCTTCTCCAGAAAAGATTGGGGGACCCCTACTATAGACCATGCCTACAGAATCTTAATAATACAAGATGTTGTTTATAAACATTCATATTCAAAAAGCACATTGACAAAAGATATCAAGGGAGCTGACATGTGAGTTATTTTTCACCCAAGACATGAGCTTTCTCTTGACACTAAGAGGTCCACATTGAATAAGCGAAGGAATGGGAACATCACCTGGATTACTTTACCTGTATATTCAGGTAAGTGTTCCACTGAATATACCTGACAAAAGTTATCTGGGAAACTTTATGACAGCCATTTTTTATGACTAGCTTTATCCAGCTAAATGTAACTACTAAGTACTAAATATCGGCACTAGCCAGATAAATTTTAGTCTTGCCCTTGGAACAACCCCTGCCCTGCCTCTTTTGATCCACCTAAATTTTATCCAGCTAATGACTTACCCTTCTAACATTCTGCCAGTGAGTGTGGCAGTAAATTCAAATTTTGAAGTTTGTCTAGCTTAAAAGCCAAACATTTGGAATATCAGCCTTCAATATCATTTGCTGAATCAAAGTTGTGTCAGTTTGGGGTGCCTGTATGATACCTTCTAAGAAAAAATCTCAAGGAGGGTACACATCTATAGTCATATTTAACTCTCATGTAACCCAATGAAAAATAAATAAGAAAAAAAGAACTCTCCAAAGGTTTCAATTATTTACCTACTATATAAGAATAATATAAACAATGATTCTTTAATAATACTCACCCCTAGACTATGATTTCCAACACTAATGCAACCAGCTAAACAAGGATTGAAGTACGTAATTCCATCTGATCCACAGACTGGTTCATACTCATGAATTTTACAACCACAGTTAACATTACAGCCACTTGTGAGATTCCTATGTGCCATGGTGAGAGTGGGACTATGAAGAAAAAAACAAGAATTTGACTATAATCAATTTCAATGTTTATATCATATCAATTCAAAACATATAGAGGTAGATCTTTAAAAAGTATGCCGGATTTTATAAGATACGCATGTAGCCACGTGTATCTTATAAAATGCGGGGTCGGCGTGCGCGGCAGCCTGCGAAATCGGAGCGGCCTCGGAGGGAACTTTTCTTCCGCATCCCCCCACCTTCCCCTCCCTTCCCCTACCTAACCCACCCCCCAGCCCTACCTAAATCCCCCCACCTTTGTTGGGCAAGTTACGCCTGCTTGAAGCAGGCGTAACTTGCGCGCGCCGCCTCGCATCCCCCGGCACAGGCCATAGTGCCGGGGGACTCGGGACCGCCCTCCCGGCCCGCCCCCGAACCGTCGCCACGCCCCTGGACCCGCCCCAGACCGCCCCCTGACACGCCCCCGGACACACCCCCTCCCGCCCCTTTTACGAAGCCCCAGGACTTACGCGCGTCCCGGGGCTTTGTGCACGCCGGCGGCCTATGCAAAATACGCGCGCCGGCGCAGGGCTTTTAAAATCTAGCCCTTAAAGCGTACAAGTAGCAATTCTATGGTATACGTTTCAGATTTTGGGGCCTGGTAGTTGCTCCATTCTCTCCAGATCAACTGGAACCAATGCTCCAATCCTTCATTTGTAACTACCCAGGCATTTTTCACCCTGTCTGTTCCCAATCTGGTCATGGGAATGGGAACTGAATCAGAGACCCTCTGTGTGGCAGTATGTAGCAATACGATCAAGCTACCAGGCCAGACAAGGTATCAATTTTTAATCTAATACAAATACCAATGAGGTAGAAATATGATGAGTAGATTGCCATTGGTGATCATAACAATTTATTTGGCCACAGATTTCATTAACAGGTGGAAAGATGATTACCAAGCTTCGGAGAAAGAGTACCAGAAAAGCAACATTTTTAATGTAAAACAGAGGTTCTTACCTGTAACAGGTGTTCTCTGAGGACAGCAGGATGTCAGTCCTCACAATTTGGATGACATATTCCAATAGAGTCCAGCTTGGAACATTTATGTCAAGATTTCTAGAACTTTGACCGTGCCTCACTAAGCATACCCAGAATGCCAATATACCATATGTCCACGAAGAGGTCCCTTTAGTCTTGTACATACGGACTGGGGTTCTCAACCCAGTCCTCGGGACAAACTTAGCCAGTCAGGTTTACAGGATATCCACACTGAATATGCATCAGATAAATTTGCATATATTGCCTCCATTGTATGCAAATCTATCTTATGCTTATTCATTGTGGATTTTCTGAAAAAGCAAAATGTTGCTTACCTGTAACAGGTGTTCTCACAGGACAGCAGGATGTTAGTCCTCACATATGGGTGACATCATCAGGATGGAGCCCAATTTGTTGCACGGAAAAAAGAAGACTGAGGGGGGACCCCTGCTGGCTGCAGGGTTAGTGCCATGCTGGGCATGCCCAGTAAGGGCCAGTCAAAGTTCTGGAAACTTTGACAGAAGTTTTCCGTGATTGGGCTCCATCCTAATGATGTCACCCATATGTGAGGATTACCATCCCGCTTGTCCTGTGAGAACCTGACTGGCTAGGTGGATCTCAAGGACTGGGCTGAGAGCCTTTCCCTTAGCAAACTACAAGGGGGGAGGATATGTTTCATGTGGACTGACATCCTATTGTCCTTAGAGAACATCTGCTCCAGTAGCAACTCTGCTTTCTCTGAGGACAAGCAGGATGGCAGTCCTCACAAGTGGACTACCCTAAACAGAAAACGGGGAAATAGCAGCAACAAAGTGCCAATAGTCAAAACAAATATTTTTGTTGGCAAAAAGCCTTTTCTCCATTTTAACTTATCTTTAAGGGGCAGCCTGGAACAAAAACTGCAGCCCTAGGAGGAAGTGGAGTTGAGTTCTATACCTCAAACAGATTTCCAGGACAGGCTAGCCAAACTTATTATTGCATTAGCCATCCCTGTCCAAACAGTAGTGAGATGTGAATGTATGGCGAGATCTTTGCATCACAGCTTTGCCAATCTCTTCCATTAGAATCAATCGTAGGTTAGCCACCGAGGCATTCTTGGCTTGGACAGAGTCAGCCTTAATATGGCCTACCCGATTTAGGCCCACTTGAGCATAAGAGAAGAAAATACAATCTGTTAGCAAATTGGATAAAGTCTGTTTGGCAACCCCCATTTTATTGATGTCAAAAGAAACAAAAAGCTGAGTGGACTTTCTATGGTACTTCAATCCTCTCCAGGTATGTGGCCAAGGCTCTTTTGCAGTCCAAACTGTGCAGTGCTTGTTCATCTTGGTGGGCAAGTGGCCTAGGAAGAAATGTTGGAAGGACAATTGACTGGTTAAGATGGAATTCCAACATTACTTTAGGCAAGAACTTAATATGGATGTGTAGAACCACCCTATCATAATGAAACTTGGTATAAGGTAGATAATTTACTAGAGCTTGGAGCTCACTGACCCTGTGCTGAAGTGAATGTATGACCTTCTAGATCAAGAGCTTCAGATTACAGAAGCACAGTGATTCAGAGAGCATTAATCAGCTGGGACAAAGACCATGTTGAGATCCCAAGATATAACTGGAGGCCTGACAGGAGGCTCCTAATGAAGCAGGCACCACATAAACTGGACAACTGAAGGCTTCTACAGAGATGGGTCTACCATCTATAAGCTGGATATAGGCACCATTTGCACATACTGAGTTGGCACTGAAACCAGACCTGTACAATTGTAGAAGGTATTCAAGCAGTTTTTATGTGGAGCAGCAGAAAGGATCTAGGGACTTTTACGCTCACCACAAGGCAAACAACCTCCATTTAAGTCCATAGGACTTCATAGTGGAATCATTTCTTGAAGCTTATAGAACTCAAGACACATTGTCAGATAGATCAGGGGGTTGCAAGGTTAACCTCTCAACATCCAAGCAGTAGGAGCCAGGGACCTGACATTGGGTGGGTGCAACTTGCCTTGATTCTGAGTGATGAGGTCTGGAGTCTCCAGCCTGATTTGTTCTCTGATGGATATCTCCTTGGGAGTGGGAACCAGATCTGTCTTAGGGATCTATGGGAATCTTAGTTGGCTGATCTTCATTCAGCTTCAACAGTCTTCACAACTAGTGGTCTCGGAGGATATGCATACAGAAAGCTCTTGCAAAGGTATCTGAAGCTGGTTTGCCTTGTACCTTTTTCCTGGAACAGAAGAATGGAGACTTCCTGTTCTGAAGGGGTACAAACAGATCTACCACAATGGGAGTTCCCCACTGTGGAAAATATGGTTTGATAACCCAGTCCAGGGACCATTCGTGTAGTTCCAAGATCTGGCTCATTCTGTCCCTAAAGATATTTTCCACACCTGCCAGATATGTGAGAGATGCCAGTGAGATGGCCCAGTCCCACAGAAGGACAGTCTCCCAACACAGGAGTTAAGAAGCCATGCCTCCCTGCTTGTTGATGATAGAACAATGCAATTTGGTTGTCTTTTGAATTAGGAATAACTTGCCAAAGGATCTCTGAAAACCCTTAGCGCATACTTTGCCCTTAGCTCCAGGAAGTTTATTTGATGAAGCTTTTCCTGAGTACACAAAAGACCCTGGGTGCAGGGTCTGTCTACATGAACTCTTCACCCCAGGTTGGATGCAAACATGGTGAGGAGCATTTGAACTGGATAAATTTGGAAGGGCATATTTCTTGTCAGATTGAACATTTCCCATGACCAGGACAGGAAGTTCCTGAGTGGCTATATGACATGGATGCTGTCCCGTAGATCCTGAATGGTCTACTATCATATAGATCTAAGGGTCTACTGGGCTCTCCTCATGTGGTGATATATCAAGGAAATGACATGAACTGTGGATATCATAAGGCCTAATATCCTCAACATCATCTGATCATCTGGAGGCCAATATTCAGTGAGCCATTTAGAGGACAAGTTATCCAGCTACAATTAGCCAAATAACTTATCCAGTATATTCAGCAGAATAAATGTCCCGCTGAATATACTTGTTTAAAGTTATCCAGCTACAAATAGCTGGATAACTTTAACCCTAACTGGTTAGTGATTGAATATGACCGGGTAGGCCTAATGTTATTTGGCTTTGTGTGGCCAGATAACGCGCTACTTACCCTGATATCTTCAGAGATATCCAGGTAAGTAGTGCACTTTAGAAAAAAAAAACATAAGTCACAGTTCTCCAGGCCACATTCCCCCACCCTCCACCCCACCCCACCATCACCATCACAGTATGTAACCCTCTTCCTCCTTGGCTGTCTCCACAAGCGGGTCCAAACCTCTAAAACTGGGAAAATTTAAATCTTTCATCCAATGATCGCTGCTGGCCCGGGACTCCCTCCTCCCTCCCCACTAAAAATACTTTAATGTCCCTCCTCTGCCCCTTCACTCATCTCCCCTCCCCCACCCCGGCTCCCATCCACCCATTACCTCCCAGGATGGCCCCCTCTTTTGTGTGCTGGGATCGTTCTTTGCGATGCCGGCCGCTTCTAGTGAAAAGTAGGCTATTACCTACTTAACGCTTCCAGTTTTTTTTAAGGTATGCAATTCACAAGGATAAAAACTTACAGGAGGCATGGACATTGTTGAAATTACCATCATTGATGCTCAAACAAAATGTACTCAATGTATTAAAAAAAGATCAAAGGAAAACCAAATAATTGCTGGTGTGGTTTTATAGAGAGGCAAACGAGGCAATTAAAGCCAAAAAGGCATCTTCCAAAAAAATAGAAAGCAGACATGAATGAGGAAAATAGGGAAGTTAGATGTAAAAAAGTAATTAAGTAGACCAAAAGAGAATTTGAAAAGAAGCTTGCCATAGAGGTAAAAATAAGTAATTAAAACTTTTCAAGCATATTCGAGGCAGAAAGCCAGTGAGGGAGTCAGTTGGGCCGCTAGATGACCAAAGAATAAAAGAGGTGCTCAGGGAAAAAAAGGAAATAGCAAAAAAACTAAATGAATTATTTGCCTCTGTCTTTACTGAGGAGGATGACTGGGTCATACCTGCACTGGAAATATTTTTTGATGGTGATAACTCTGAGAAACTAAATGATATCACTGTGAAACTGAAGAATGTAATAAATCAGATTGAAAGACTAAAGAATAACAATGGTTATTCACCCCAGAATTCTGAAGAAACTCAAATATGAATTGGCAGAACTGTTTTTGGTGATTTGCAATCTATCAATTAAAACAGCCAAGGTACCTGAAGACTGGAGAGTGGCCAATGTGATGCCATCCTTGACAATCTGGAGGACCCAAGCAAACAGTTTATTAAAAAAAAAATAAACTTTAGGGATCTATTTTCATAAAAGATTTTAGCTCGTCACATTTAGGAATTTTAGCCACAATTTACATGGTTAGGCCGTGCCTGAATATTTGCCTAGCCTTACTTTAGCTGGCTAATTTTCTAGCAGGCTAAGTCAGTGCTCAGAGGGTTTGAAAGTAGACTTCTGAGGGGTTTACACATGAACTGAGGTTAGGGGATAGATCCTTTCAAGAATAAAACTGTTCTCGCCATACCTACATATCTAGTGCTGACTCCAATCTCTCCTTCTGGAACCCCTGAAGCTGGCAAAATACAGAAACCTTCTTGCCTGTTCCCGCAATCACTCTCTCTCATTCCCTGTGCACCTGAAGAAGTGATGACCTTGCCACCTGGATCCACAATCTCTCTCTCAGTACCCCTGAGGTAGTGACAATCCTTCCACCCAGACCTGCAATCTATCTCTTTCGTGGCACCCCCATGGCAGTTAAAACCCTCCCACATGGACCCATGATCTCCTTCCCAACACCCCCGAAATAGTGACAACCCTCCTGACCAAACCTGCAATCTCCCTCCCTCTTGGCATCCCCAAGGCAGTGATAACCCTTCCACTCATGTCCATCATCTCCCTCCCAGCACCCATAATCTAGTGACAACTCTTCTGCCTCGACCTGTTAACTTCCTCTCTTCCTCCATACCTGAGGAAGTGGTAGCACTCCCACTTTCCTAGCAACTCCAAAGTAGTCACATTCCTCCCAGGTGAATTCACGATCACTCAAACTTCTGAAAATGACGCTTCTCAATAAGTTCCAGGGGCTTAAGCCTAAGGTCTGGAAGAATATAATCTTAGGTTTTATGGGCCTTTTGTAAGGAGATTCTGCATTCATGCTCTAGTGAGAAAGCTGGATCCTATTGAATCCCAGAACTACCTGGTCACACTATTTTGTATCTAAATTCTTGTCGACAGGAAGAATTGAGTATGGGTGCTCCATGTCCTCTTTTGGAGCATTCTGTAGGAGACAATGGACAGGGACTACCACTAGCTGCTTAAATGTATTCAGAAACCTCATGACTTCAAGTAAAGGGAATATAGGCTCTGACTCCTCTAAAGGTTGAGAAGGAGTTTGTGGACAGGCCAAACCAGCATAGGAGGTGCCGATAGCACAGGTTTAAATGAAAACCTTCCTGGGATTGAGGTATAAGTAATCAATAGCCTGATCCTTTCGCTAAGGAAGCCACCTCTGCACTTGGCACCATCCCTAAGGACAGATCTCGCATTTAACTCATGCCTTTTCATTGGTTGATCAAGGTGAGTTATAATTAGAGCCCTAGAGGGCTTACAATCTTTACTCAGCTGTAAAAAGGGTATAATGTGTAAAAATAGCATTTACTGCACGAAAAATGCTGTTAATCACACAATATAACCATTTCACGGTGATATTGTGCAATATTTTCCCTAAAAAACAGCCCCTATTAAAAGGAGCTGTTTTGCATGCACTTTGCATGCATAACTTTTTCAAATGCAGTTCATGCCTAGCTAATTTTATGCAAATCAAATAACATAGCTTGGCAGTGGGGGTCAGAACCGGGGGTGGGGGTGACAGAACCAGAGGGGATTTGATTGTGGGAGACGGATGGATTGGAGGAGTAGGTGATATTGATTCAAGGGGAGGGGTTTGAGAAGGGGGCAGGGTGTTGCCGCACAACTAACAAAACTATATTTTAATTTTATATCTTTTGGCTGTATCTATATGTGGGGGGGGGGGGGCACTGGGCAGGAGTCTACTCTTGAAGACGATGGCAGTCACGGATGAAAGGGGCCACCATTGTACATTTTTCAGATTTCCTGGTGATATTTTTTTTCAGGAAGTTTTTCCATGGGATGCTGAAATGAAATGTTTTTGTGGGAGGGAAAAAATATTGTGGGAATACCTCCATGATCTTTATCCCTTTAGGTATAATCACGGAAGCATTTCTTTACAGGAAAATATTGTTTCCTATGGATCTGCTATGAAACCTCTGAAATGCAGCAGGTGGTGAGGAGGGATAGGTTTTGAAGTTTAGATGGGGATTTTTCATGTGTTCTGCTACTTCATTGATTTTAGCAAAGACACTTCCATCACTGAACACAGTATACCTGGAGTACTGTGTTCAGTTCGGGAGAGGAGAACCAGGGGAGATATGATATGGACTTTCAATTATCTGAAATTAATTAATTATGCACAAAAATCTAACTTTTGTCAGTAGAAAGGAAGTTGTAGAACTAGTGGTCATGATATGAATCTCCAAGGGGGTAAACTCAGGAACAATATCAGGAAATATATCTTTATGGAAAGTACAATGAATACATGGCATGCCCTCCTGGAAGAAATGGTAAAGACTAGAATGGTAATGGAATTCAAAAGGGTGTGGGATAAGCACAGAGAATCACTAGTGGCAACAGAATGGAAATGAAGAAATAAGGTAAAGCAAATGTTGCTTACCTGATGTAACAGGTGTTCTCACAGGACAGCAGGATGTTAGTCCTCACAAATGGGTGACATCGAGGATGCAGCCCTGTACGGAAAACTTTTCTGTCAAAGTTTCAACAAGCTTTGACTGACACTGGCACACTGGGTGCACTGAGCATGCCCAGCCTGCAATTATCCCTGTGAGCCACAGGTGTCTCCCTCAGTCTCGTCTTATAGCTAAAAAGCGCAAGCGAAACTAAAATAAAAGTATACAGACCCAACTCCACGGGGTGGCGGGCGGGTGGGTTTCGTGAGGACTAACATCCTGCTGTCCTGTGAGAACACCTGTTACATCAGGTAAGCAACATTTGCTTTCTCACAGGACAAGCAGGATGGTAGTCCTCACAAATGGGTGAGTACCGAGCTGAGGATGCCCGGGAATGCACCAGATACACCGCAGATGCGCAAAGGCGTAACGACTGAGGTGGAAATGGGAACGGAGGGCATCCGCAACACCATAATGGGTTCGTGGAAGGATGTTGGGTAGTGAATTGAAAAAGGTAAGAGTAGTCGGACTGGCCAAACATGGAGCATGCCGGCTAGTCAATGTAAGCAATAATAGGCTGCAAAGGTATGGAGAGGACTCCAGGCTGCAGCCTGATAAAAAAAGTACAAGCAGCAGTAACCAAAGGGAAGCTGTTAAGGCTAAGACGGACACAACAGTATGTGGATACCCACAGTGTTGTAGTGAAATGTCTGCTTGTTGGTAGGAAAGGAAATATAGACCACTTAATCAGAAGGATTAGGTCTGTGTGGCCACTGGAAGTAGCAGCTTGACCCTTGCATGAAGGAAAGAGTCAAGTGGAATTCACATGGAATGCAGTGCAATGTAGATAGAATGTAAGCGCAGCATTACTGTCCAGGAATGTGGAAAACCCAGTCTCTCCCTAGGGCGAGAGAGAGAGGTTAGGAAAAATTAATAGAGTATTTCCTGAGGAAAGGAGATACAACATCTACCTGAAAAGGATAGAAAGTTGAATGCGTAGAACTACTCAGTGGCAGAGGAACGGAGTCAGGTGAGTATGGAAAGAGTGCATAACTCACGGACCCTGCTGGCAGGAATGACATTAAGAGGGAAAGAAGTTCCCTTGCCAAACTGTGGAAGAGAGGAATGGAAAGGCTCAAACGTAGAATGTATGAGACTTATAAGGAGAATATATATGTTCATTCCGTGATTAGAGAAATAGAGGCGGCTTGATCAGTGGATAATCCATGGTAAGCCGACTCAGAGAGGATTACCGAAAACGGGAATCCAACTCCCAAAACGATACACCTCCTAAGAGAAAGGTGTATCTATGTGGAGGATGTCTGGAGAACAGAATCCGAGGGAGTAAGAAAAAATGGTGGAAAAGTAAAAGGGGTAATACCTCTTTTTTTTTTTTTTTTTTAGCGTCAGGAGGTAAAGCCTGCCATATTAAACGGCAAGATTTATGTTTAGAAGGTTTTGTGACGCTACCAGAACCTAAGAACATCAGTAAGTCTATGATTTGGGACTGACTGGTGAGAGAATAAAAGGTTACTGATATGATGGATTGAGAAGTATGGGAAAGCATACTGATCTCAGTCAGGGAGTGGGGAAAAGAATACTGAACCCCATCCCAGTTCAACATTAGAAGAATGCTGGCTACGAGAGGCAGCAGAAGAGATATATTGAAGAGGCCTTTGATGGAAGAAAAGGCATCTAAGGGAACGCATAGGAAACATGTGCAGGGAGCAGAACCTGTGCATCGTATGGAATGATGCAGACGCCGAGGAAAGTTTAGTTAAACTCAGCGTTAAAAGATTTGCCCTGTACACATGTAATTGAGACCATTCGAGAGGATAGAACCTACGTGGAGAAGGTCTGATAGAGCGTTCATTAAATCTCTTAGATATGTGGCCCAAGGACGCATGAAGTGAACAAGGGCCAAGGGTAGAGCTTCGCAGCTGTCTAGCAGAGCAGCTAAGAGGTAATGCGTGCTTATGAGTTGGAAAGCACATTGTCCCTATGCTGTCTGTCTGTATGCACAAAGAATTGTTGCAAAAGCAGTATTGGAAGGCATAAGGGCATAACTCATGGGTGCAACGTCCAGGAAGTTTATGAGAAACTATGCTGGAGTGCAATAGATGCATAATGGGTTGACAGCTTTCAGGAGAAACTTTATAACCCTAAGGAATTGCGAGCATGAGTCGAAGGAGACTAGGTCCTAGTTCGAACTGGGATAAGAATCAGGGACGAAAGCAATGAAACCACTTAGGTCCATTGAGTATAGAATGTCACTGAATATAACCCATAGCAGTTTTGAATTATGAGAAAAATGCATAGTGGGAAGAAACCCCATAGCCCAACCATGAAAAGTTGAAAGGCTGAGGTTATGGAAAATATGCGCAGGGACATATAACAATGTATCAGAATGTCTGTGCGCATGCTGGACAAGAGGGTCTTAAGACTGTGGTGTCCAGAAGTGTTACAGAAGGGATTTATGGCAGTGACAGTAATCCCAGTTAGTAAATGTATAGTGAGTCCTGAAAAAAGTGAGAGCTCCTTGCATGTACTGAAAGTGGTTAGCAGTAGTCTATGCAAGGAAAGTGAATGATGTTACACTCCGCAGAGAAAACAGCATTCACCAACAGTGATGCAAGAGACAGTTCACTTACCGAAGCTGGTGCCAGCGGCAGAGCTTGGGGTTGTAATGTTGACTCACCATAAAGCACATAGAAACATTAAAATAATGTACTTACTGCAGTATGGAGTGATGGTAACCAAAGATACCATTGTACCTGTGACGTCTAAAGAAAGTTGGATTTTCTTAGGTCCAGGATGTGCGGAGAGTAACTATTTTCTGTTAAAAGAAAGAATAGTGCAATTAAAACTCCCCAACCCCCCTCCCTTCTCCCCTCTGCACTTCGTAGCGCCTGGGGGAGTGTACCGGGACTTTGGTACAAGGTGGGGTGGCCGCTCTGATATCTGACCAGATGGGAGACCAGGAGGTGTCCCAATGGAGGATATCATGTAGGCTCCTGCAGGTGTGTGAGCGGTAAGTGGTACCCGCATTTCTGTATGCTGTACAAGGAGACACTGAGACCTGTGGCCAGGCCTCAAGGTGGACTTGTACATGGGGCAATGGTTGCTGAATCTCATGTTTAGCAGATCAGCCAATGCAGCTGGACCTTGGTTGGGAGGGAACCAAGAGTCAGAGCATTGGTCGGCACAGGGACTTGTTACTGACAAGAGAAGAAGCCCTGCTGCAATCCCAAGAAGATAGAGGGGTTCTCCTGATATTGTGGCTAACATAGCTAACATAGCGATATGTGACACTAATACAGTTCTAAAAGGCACATGACCCAGAACTTTTCGAACCACGGTCCGAATGGGAGAACACAACTCTATGGGAATGCCGCCGAAGCGGGTACTTACCATCCGACGTGGATCGCCGCAAGACGAGCCGGTGAAGATTGTTGACTCCGACGGTCTCCGGAGTCCTCGAGGGTAAGGCCGGGGACGTAAACGTCCATCTCGCTCTGAAACCCGGTATGGTGGCACAGGTACAGAGGAGACAGGCCAGGCGTGAGTGGCGTTTAGACTGCTAAGTGTAACAGATGGCCATAGTCCCACACCACTTGACGGTGGGGCACGCCAGGAACAGAGGAGCCCTAACGGAACTCATGTTCCCTTCCCTCGTCACAGCGGCTCGATGTGTCGTGACGCCAATGCAGAAGCTGTCGGACCTGGATCCGGAAGTTCTGGATCACCAAGGACTGCCAAAACTGTAGGAACAGTGCTGATGGCAGTGGTGATGTCGCTCTGCCCGAGCGTTGTCCAGCCTGGAGAAGGATGGCACCGATGTGCTGGATGGCGTCAGCGGCGGACGATCACGATGTCGGCGATGATGGGTGCCACGGTGCTCGGCCCGGTCTTTCCCCAGCGCCGAGATGGAAGCCCTCGTCGTCCTGGAAGGCGATCGATGACGAACTGTCAGCACGCCTGCTCTGCTCCTGACACAATGGAGTGTCTTAAGCTAATACGGGGCTTAAAAAAGAACCCAAAGCGTGGAGCAATGTGAGGAGGCGAGGGTATTATGTGGCGGTGCTATGTCGGTATTGACGATATTGAAGGCAACCTAAGGGGCTTCGAGGATATCATCAAAATGGGTATGAAAAATCGTCGATGACTGGCCAGGAGAATGATGACAGTGACGGGCACTGACAGCAGTGGCATAGGTATCTTTGAAACGATGTGGAATCGAATAATCGAAAAACATTGCCGTTATTGAAAAAGATACCGGCATCGACTGAGTCGAAGTCGAATCAATAGGGCGTCAAGGACACCGAAGGAAAACGGAGGTGTCGAGGGCATCGATGCATGGAGGCGGGCATTTATGCCGTTTGTGGCATGGCCACGGGCATCAACTATAGGGCCACAGACGTTGACGGTATCGATTTGGACAGACTCAGATTTCCAAGTGTACATGGCATCGGTGCCCCAGACACGTGTGTCGGTGGCATCGATATGGACACGTATGGAATCGATGGCATGGATCTCCCAGTCGATGAATTCCATCCCGGCATCAACGCCAGTCCTGGAATCGGCATGGGCATCGATGCCAGCCATAAGGCTGGCATTGGCATCAACGCCCATCCACGGAATCGAGCCGGCATGGATACCCACCGATGGGACCCACCTGGGCATTGAATTTCACCGATGGGAGCAGCCTGGCATCGACTGCCCTCGATGGATGCATTCTAACATAGATGCCCATGGATGAAACACCTGGGCATCGGTGTCCATCGATGCAAAAGGACCTGGCACCGATGCCATCGACGGACGGCCATCCGGCACCAATGCCATCGACGGACAAGCCATCTGGCACCGATGTCCACCGATGGGGACCATCCGGCATCGATGCCCACCGACGAATCGATGTGGCACCGATGCCCACCGATGGAAAATGGCTGGACATCGGTGGGGAGGATGGGGCATCGATGGCATCCCCAAAAGGGGGGGTGGCATCGATGAAGTGACCCTGGGATCGTTAAAAAGTGTCTCGGGCAGCGGTGGCGGCGACCCGAGTATGCATGGCAGTGACTAACAGCGTGTGCGTCAATGGCATGCATCCGGGTAGGGACGGCACCGAGGAAGCCCAAGGAAAAAAAACAGTGCGTAGGAGGAAAAAGCCTGGTAGCACTGAAAAGCAAAAAACATGGATAAAGGCATCAGGGCACTGTGGGGGGAGGGGCGCTGATGACATATAAAAGCCCAGGGCGGTTTAGGAGGGTCCCGGTGTAGCGATAGGGTATCGACTGCGTGAGGGTACCAGGGAACGAAGGACTTGAAGCTACAGAGGTCCTAAAGTTAAGGAAAAAATCCCTACCCCACTAGCATAAGCAAGCAGAGTGTCACAGAGATACTTGCAAGCTGTTTAAAGCTAACTGAAAAATGGGGGAAGGGAAGGCTTCAGTCAGTTAACAGCCTTAAGATAGTGACAGGAACCGACCGAAAAATAAGAATTAGTACTCACCGAGCGTCGTAAAAACGTACGCGGAGGGAGACCTGTGCAGGGAAAAGTGTTTTTTTGAAGTGAAAAGTTAAGTGTTTCCATGAGGTAATTAGTTAAAAAATCCTCACAGAGCTCCAACCGCTATGCTGACTGCAGAGCGGAAAAAAGAAGACTGAGGGAGACACCTGTGGCTCACAGGGATAATTGCAGGCTGGGCATGCTCAGTGCACCCAGTGTGCCAGTGTCAGTCAAAGCTTGTTGAAACTTTGACAGAAAAGTTTTCCGTACAGGGCTCCATCCTCGATGTCACCCATTTGTGAGGACTACCATCCTGCTTGTCCTGTGAGAAACTCTGTTAACTTTAAGTGTAACATTTCTGCATGAAAGAAACCTGCCTGGAATAACAGTTACTATCCTTAACAGAATGCATGAGGTAACCGGCACACAATGGTAGTTACTACCCTAAGCAACTTACTGGGCAGACTGGATGGACCATTTGGGTCTTTATCTGCAGTCATTAACTATGTTATTATGTCACTGCAAGACACAGACATAAGCCTTTCCTATATAAACTCATGAAGGCCTGAGGTCCACTGACATAAGTGTCTGTGAGCATCAATAGCCATGGAAGAGGCCATAGATACTGTTTCTAATGTAACATAGGTCATACATTCCAGGTCAGTGTTTTTCAAGCCAGTCCTGGAGTACCACCTATTCAGTCTGGTTTTCAGGATACCTTCAAAGAATATGCATGACACAGATTTTCATGCACTGCCTCCACTAAATACAAATCTATTTTATGCATATTCTACGTGGATATTCTGAAAATCAGATGAGCTAAGGGATATTTCACGAAAGGCTTGAGAAACACTGTTCTAGATGATAGTCACAATCCCTGTTTCCATCAGGTGGCAGGAATACCACCTATTTGTCTTGAGGAAGAAACTGGGTGAATTCTTGGGCCCTTCCAGGATTGTATACAAATATTGTATCATGTAGATTTGGTAGGATGCTATACAAGACTGAAGCATACCATTTTAGTAATGCTTCTTCCCAGTGAGGTCCAAAGTTTGAGGACGTCAAGACCGCAATGGAATTGAGATATGGGTTCTCAAACTTTTGGCCCTTTATAGGACAGATTCAACCACTGCATTTTGGAATGGTAACTGGAACTTGCTGAATCACTCAGCTGCTTGGACAAGAATACTTTGGGGATACTTTTTAAAGGGTTTAAGGCTCCTAATTTTGGAAGTTAGGGCCCTAAATTAACCCTTTAGAAAATTTACTAGGGCTGAATACCTACACTTAGACTCATTGTTTCACAAGACCCTTAAATTTAGGAACCTAAAGGTTGGTGGCCACAGAGACAGAATTAGGGCAGGGAAATAAAGTTAGAGGCTTAGCATTGATTTTCAACACTAGGCACCTAATTAAGGAGACCAAATCTAGGAAAGTATATAGCAGGCTTAAATTTAGGTGCTTTTTCAGCTGAAATTGTGAGTCCTTATGTTTGACTGAAAAAAGGCATTTAATTTGGGCTGCAAACAAATGTAGCTAAATTTAAGCACTCAGAAGTCCACATTCAGTGTATTTGTCCAGACAAGTTTGGCCAGAATTTAAAAATTTGCTGGCCTGACTGCCTCTGACATAGCTGGATAAATCATTATCCTGCTAAAAACATATCCAGCTATGTTAGGTGAAATTTGGGGGCATTCCAAGCAGCTGAATAACTTTAGGTCAGCCAAAGACCAGTCCTAAAGTTAGCTGAATAAACTTATCCGGCTAACTTTAAGATAGATGAATATATTTGGCAGCTTGTCCACACCACTGATTATCCCTGTCAAGTTAGCCAAGTTAACCAAGTTGGCTTACCTTCCAAGCTGGCCAGCAGCTGAATATGGATCTCACAGCTTTTTTGAATATCATCTTCTTTGATGTCAATATTCAAAGGATTGGTTTAGGTAATCTGTGGGGTTATCCAGAAAAACCCCAAGATTTAAATATTTTCCCCCACTCCCCAGCTAAATGTTGACTGGGTAACTCACTACCTGCACAAAATTTACCCAGCTACAAAGAGGTGGCACAAGGGGCATTTCTGGGGCATGGTTTCTCTTTATTCAAGCAATACTGACATTCATTGCTTCCCAGATAAAGTTAACAGCTAAGTCCTGTCAGAAAAATGCCTGTGCTAAAGTTACCCAGATAATTTTATCTGAGTATATTCAGCAGAACATTCGTCTGGATATGTTCCACTGAATATCTAGATAAAAATATCAAAAGTAACTTTTCCATTCCCTAGTTTACACAGTATGGACCTCCAAGTATTCACTTTCATACCAACAGGAAGTATGGTATATAAGGTCTCCCACAAAGAAACACAGAATTTGATGGCAGATACGGAACGTATGATCCATTTATTCTGCCCAATTATATCCCTGATGTAATGCAACAGACCCTACTTGATTTTTGGTCTCCAGCCTATCTGCTGCCATTCTAATATGTTGGGAGAATTTCTTATTCAAAAAGAAATCCAAATAATAAATAAATAAATAAATAAATAAAATATATCATTTTGGAGATAAAGCCTCCAGAGCTAGACACAATATTCTAGGTGAGGGTTCACCAACCACCCGTACAGATACATTATAATTTCCATTTTTCTGATGGCTATGCCTCTCCCAATGGATCTCTGGTTTTGGCCACTGCCTTATCACACTATTTTTCTATGTTGAGATGAAAAGAAATAACCAATCCAAAGTCTCCCTTTTGGTTGGTACACATCAGTATCTCAGCCCCATCGAACACAGCTCCATTGGATTCCTGAACCCTCAATTGCATGTTTCTTCATTCTTTGCACTTAATTTTAACTGGCAGTCAGTCCTGAACTTTCTTGAATTACTTCTCATTTTGTCTGCTACCTTAGAGATGACCACTCTGTGGCAGATCTTAATATCATCTGCAAAAAATACAAACTTTTCTTTCCCACACCTTCTCATTATCACTCACAACATATTGAACAAAATCAGTCCAAGACAGATTCCTGCACACTTGATTAATCATACATCTTTCATAAGAGTGAAATCCTTTTACTATTATCCACTGTTTCTAATCCAGGCAGCCACCTTGTGCTCTGCCCCAGACTGCTCAGTTTATTTGTGAGTCTCTTATGTGCGAAAGTATCAAAAGCTTTGCAAAATACAAGGAAACCACATTCAGCTCAACCTTGATCTAATTCCTAGTCATCCAATTAAAGTAATTGATCAGATTTGTTTAATATGATCTCCCTCTGGCAAAATTCTAGATGCTCAAATAATACTAATACCAGAAAAATCCCACACCACTAAAGGGGACCTCAACTAACTACTAAAATAGGAAAAGTATCAGATTTAATAGTGCTCACAAACCCTAATCCACAGGCTCTTGCCTGCAATGGGACTCAACCAGCATCATTCGTTTGAGTACAGTTTACCACAAGCACTTTTCTGATTTATTAAAACCTCTCATGACTTTATTACAAAAAAATTGTTTATGCTTTATACTAATAATTTTACTTAAAATATCTTCCTATGGCTCAGAAACACTATATACTATTATTTCCCTTCTTTATATTTTAGAAAACATATACTTCAACTTATTTCTTAAATGCCACTCTTTTTATGCTCCGAACACCTTCTGACAACTGAAGTGCCCAAATCAATCCCAAACTTCCTGACATTGACAATATTTTGGCACTTGTCATGCCTGCTTCAGGGGAACTGAAATAATCTGAAAAAGAGAACAAAACAAAACATCAGCAAACAAACTAAATCCACAAAATCATACTCTGAAACATAAATTAAAAGGCCAACCAGTGGTTATACTAAGCCTCACTCGGCTAATCAAACTGCTATGAAAATGGCAGACATGAACTAACAGCATCTCAGAATGCGCTAGTATTTTAGTCAACTCAAAGCTTAACTAGTAGCCAATAGCACGGTATCACATATAAACTGACCAATTAATCTCTTTGTTTAGTTCTGAAGGTTGAACCGTTTTTAAAAGGAAAATCCAATGTTGCTCTACTTGCAATAACCGTATGTTATGGTCTCCCCCTTGGGCATCTACCTTAATCTGCTCAAGAACAGTAAACTGCAAATCCTCAAAAACATCAAAAACATGCTTAAAAGCCATACAATATTCTACTAGCGGAGCTTCTAACTTTTCACAATGAATCGCACTATGATTTTCAACTAAACGGGTTTTGAGTGCCCTCATGGTTTTTCCTATGTACATCACTAGACATGGATACCATATCATATAGACAACCCTTTAGAAAGACATGTGGTTTTCACCTTTGGTTTAAAGTCTTGCAATTTTTTAAAAGGTAAAGCCTTATTTGAATGTGATTGGGAGCACACGGAACAAGACCCGTATGGAAAATGCCCCTTTTCTTCGATCAAGGTTTCCCTCTTATCTATAAAGTATGATCGCACAAGTTGATCTCTCAAATTACGTCCCCTCTTGTATGCTATTAATGGTTTCTCTTGGAAATTTGGATGTAACTGTAGAACATACCAATGCTTAATAATACTCTTCGCTACATGATATATAAATGGAGAGTAAGGGAGCATGCAAGTCAACCTTCATGGAGAATTTTGTTGCTGAACAGTCAATAGTTTCCCTATCATTCCATCGAGCCCATTTCATGGCTCTAATAACAACATACACAGGATACCCTCGCTCAATGAACCTCCATAGCTCTCCTCTTATATTCTTGCACATCTGAACATAACCGTCTTAAATGCTAAAACTGACCAAACAGAATGCTGGCTTTTAAACGCTGTGGATGGCAGCTTCCATAACTCAACAAGGAGTTACGGTCTGTAGGTATTTGAAATATTGAAAAATAAAGAGTCACACCTGATGGAAATGATAATGTCCAAAAAGGATACACTGGCATCTCCATACATGAAGGTGAATTTTAAATTTGAATCACAAACATTTAACCACACCATAAATTGTTCACACACAATCTGGCCTCCTGACCACAAAATAAGGATATCATCTATAAATCTCCTCCAACAGTAGATAAAACATCGAAAAGGACACTGGGGAGCCATTTATTTTTGAAAGATCCAACATATAAACTGACAATACTCGGGGCAATCATGGCTCCCATTGCTGTGCCTTCTATCTGCTGATAGAAAATATCATTAAACAAAAAATAATTTTCCTTCAAAGCTAGAGAGGATAATGCAACAATGAACAGGAGTATGTCAGGTAGATTTATCCGCTTACAACTGAACTTTAATCACATCTAAGGCCGAATCTTGTGGAATGTTAGTATATAGTGCTACAATATCAACTGTAACCAAAGATATATTTTGAAGAGAGCCATCATAATCCTGCAAAGTTTTTATAATGTAACCAAAGATATATTTTGAAGAGAGCCATCATAATCCTGCAAAGTTTTTATAATATCACCCGAATCTCGAATATAGGAATCAAGTAAAGGTACTAATGGCCTTAAAAAGATGTCAACAAAAATAGATAGAGGTTCTAACAGCAAACCTTGGCTGAAATAATTGGTTGGCTAGGAGGACGGCTTAAAGACTTATGCATTTTAGGAAGGTGATAAAAAACCAATATGGAGGGAAAATCAACTATCGGAAAATGAAATCCCTTCTGAGTGAGCCATTCCTGCTGTAGATCCAAGTTTAACAAATTATCGTGATTTCAAAGCTGGTGTTGGGGTCTTCTGGGAGAACTTTGTAAAATCTCTGATCAGCTAATTGATGCAAAGCTTCTTCTTGATATATTTCTTTAGTTAGTATCACTATTGCCCCTCCCTTATCTGCTACTTTTATAACTATTTCTGAATCATTTTGTAAGTCTATTAAAGTCATCCTCTCTTTTCGTGTTAAGTTGTTTAAAATAAAAGTCGGTTGTTGGTTAATGGTATGCAAATTTTTATACACCAGCTTAGAAAATGTTTGAATCAAAGGATTAACTGCCCCCGGAGGATACCAGCGCGAACGCGGAATTACCATAGACTCATCGTAAACATTACGATCCTCATCGTAATGTTTACGATGCCCCCAGAGGACACCAGCGCGAATGCGGAATTATCATAGACTCATTGCAAACATTACGATCCTTATTAATTTATACTACCCGCTGTTCCATGTAACTTTTTTCTGTTCTTCTGTTCCATGTTAACTGATACGATGTGCAAACGATTATCGGTATAAAAAAAGCCTTAAATAAATAAATAAATAGATTTCTAGCTTCCTTAGAGTCAAAAACCATGCGTAATTGCAAAGTCCGAATAAACCTTTCGAAATGTTTAAATACTTCAAAGAGATAAAACCGGACTGTAGAAACAAAAGACAGTCTTTTATTAAGCACAATAATATGATGTGGGGACAATACCTTGTGAGACAAATTAAGTACTACAGTTCCTTCCGTAATTGATCGGGAGTATTTGATTGAGTCCAATGCCTCTGAGGTCGAGGCCCACCTTGGCTCTCCAGGTCTGAAGTATGCAATATGATCTTCTGATTGTTGTAGGCATTTAAAAACATGCCCAGGATGCCTTCCATGTGCACCCAATCACATTCAAATAAGGCTTTACCTTTTGAAAAATTGCAAGACTTTAAACTGAAGGTGAAAACCACTTGTCTTTCTAAATGACTTGTCTGTATAATATGGTGTCCATGTCAATTGTTGCATATAGAAAAAATCATGAGGGCACTCAAAACCCATTGAGTTGAACATCGTAGTGCAATTCATTGTGAAAAGTTAGAAGCGCTACTAGTGGAGCACTGTATGGCTTTTAAACATGTTTTTGAGGATTTGTGGTTTACTGTTCTCGAGCAGATTAAGGTAGATGCCCAAGGGGGGGACCATAACTTACAGTTATTGCAAGTAGAGTAACGTTGGATTTTACTTTTAAAAGCGGTTCATTCTTCAGGACTAAACAAAGAGATTGACTGGTCAGTTTATATGTGATACCATCCTATTGGTACAAGCTAAGTTTTGAGTTGACTAAAATACTAGCGCATTCTGGGACGCTGTTAGCTTATGTCCACCATTTTCATAGCAGTTTGATTAGCCAAGTGAGGCTTAGTATAACCACTGGTTAGCCTTTTAGTTTATGTTTCAGAGCAGTTGTCCCCAAACCTGTCCTGGAGGGCTACCAGCCATTCGGGTTTTTGGGATATCCACAATGAATATGCATGAGAGAAAATTTGCATGTTATGGAGGCAGTGCATGCACATTTTCTCTCATGCATATTCATTGAGGATATCCCAAAAACCCGACTGGCTGGTGGCCCTCCAGGACAGGTTTGGGGACCACTGTTTCAGAGTATGATTTGTGGATTTAATTTATTTGCTGATGTTTTGTTTTGTGCTCCTTTTCAGATTATTTCAGCTCCCCTGAAGCAGCCATGACAAGTACCGAAACATTGCCAATGTTGGGAAATTTGGGATTGATTTGGGCACTTCAGTTGTCAGAAGGTGTTCGGAAGGATAAAAAGAGCAGTATTTAAGAGGAAAGTTGAAGTATATGTTTCATAAAATATAAAGAAGGTATAGTTAGGAAACAATAGTATATAGTGTTTCTGAATCATAGGAAGATATTTTAAGTAAAATTATCAGTATAAAGCATAATAAAAAATTCTGTAATAAAGTCATAAGAGGTTTTAATAAATTAGAAAAGTGCATGAGGTAAACTATGTGCTGAAATGAATGATGCTGGTTGAATCCCATTGCGGGCAAGAGCCTGTGGGTTACGGTTTGTGAGCACTATCAAATCTGATACTTTGCCTATTTTAGTAGTTAGTTGAGGTCCACTTTGGAGGAGTGGGATTTTTCTAAAATTCTAGATACTTCATTATTCTAGGGAGTGAACAAGCATGGAATGGATCTGCTCTTCGGATGACTCAGATTGACCATTGTCAGAGACAAGATGTTGGGTTCAGTGGACTATGGTTTGACCTAGCATGGTAAATATTATGGTCTTATGTTCTATGGACTTCTAACTGCCTATAGTTTCCAATCTTCTCTCTATTAGCACTTTTGTGAAGAGGGACATCCTCTTCCATTCATCTTTAAGGAGAAGGTGGATGGGCACTGCCACTAACATCTCAGAAAAAGAAAAGTACTTGAAAACATTGAGAATAAGTGCTCTGGGATCACATTCAACCTGAACCTCAGAAGGGAATGCCTTAGTCATGCTTTGTACAAAGTATGGAAAGGAAAGGTTTTCAGGTGGAAACTTATTTCTGGCCTGTGGAGGAGAGGGCCCTAATGGGAGGTCAGTTGACTATTTCTCTTTGGAACAGTACTCCTCAGAAAGATATCCAAGTCCTAGATTACTCAGACTGACTGGCTAAATGTAAACCTGGAACTGCACCAGGCCTGGTTGCCTAAAATTCAACTCCTTCCACGTCTGGGCTGAAAGTGAAGGGCAGGAGAGGCTTCTTGCTCCAAACTCAGCCTCAGAACAGAAAACATCAAGGCAGGTTCAGGGAAATAGATTTGTGTCAGTACCAACATGCTCAGTGAAAAGGCAAGTCATCAAGAGAAGTATTGCTTGACACTAAGGGGCATAACGGTGCTCAATGCTGGGTCTTCAATGTGCTTGAAGTGTCAAATGAATGCCTCAGTGTCCTCCTAGCTAATTTTGCCTTGAAGAATGCCAATGAAGGCACTGGAGTTGACCTAGGACAAGAGTGTATGTCCTCATGGATGTCTACAAGTCACTGTTGAAGGCTTCAGACTACAATTTGAAGATGAGTGCAGCAGCTTCTATATCTGGGAGGCAGAATTCACCTCTAGATGCAAATGCTTTGGACAGTGCAGAAACTCCTGCACCTTCTTGCTTTCAGAGTCATGTCAAAGAAATGTATCAATCCTTCAATGCCTTTGATCAAGGTATGGTGTCATCTTCTTTTTTGTTCCTTGCTCAAGCACTTAGTGTTCTGATCTCAGCTCAATCAGGAGGAGTGAGATTTCTCTCAACTCATGAGTCTTTCCTTTGGTCTGAGGAGCTGAAGAGGTTGAGGGCCTCTATGAAAGACCTGGCCACAAATGACTGGTGCAGTTCCAAGATTTTCAGGTCAAGATTTCAACATCAGTTTTGAGGATCTGAATTTGACTTTATCAGCAGAAAAGGATAAGAATCTATTTTCCCAGGTCTGAACTACTCTGGGTGATATTTTTGTGCAGATGTAACAGCCAGAGTTGTCATAGCTTTGTTCCAGACATTTATAGATAATCTTGTTATAGATATCTTCTGTTTGCACTTAGGACAGAACTTAGTTGCTGGCTGCTTCTTGGACACTGTGAGGAAAGTTGACAAGGTGAAGTAAAAAAAAAGATATTTTCTCCTTAAAAAAAAAAAAAAAGCTGGACTGAGAGGCCTGCTAATGCAGCCATACTGAAGAAAAACCACAGGCCAGTTTAGTAAGATCAACAAAGAAAATTAAACTTCCAAATTGCCAAAAAGTCTCAAACTAGGACAATTTAGGGATAATTCAGCAAACCACCTGATCAAAATAAAAATACATATTTTGTAAACACTAGGGGATCCATATTCAGCTGCTCTGCAGCTCTGCAAGTTAACCAGATAAATGTATTTGGTTAACTTAACGGGAATATCCAGCAGCACTGCAGCGCCGCTGAATATAACCTGGATATTAAAGTTAGTTGGATAAGTTTATCCTGCTAACTTTAGGACAGCCCTGTGGCATGACCAGAGTGACCGGATAAGTTATCCCGCTGAGTCTGAATATTGGAGTTAACTGGATAACTTATCTGGCTACCTCAACTCCTCCCCGATCCACCCATTCCCCGCCCTTGAGTTATCTGGCTTATTCGGCTAAGCTGCATCCACTGATCATAGCCGGATATTCAGCGGAACCATTGAGTTAAATAAATCTGACCTATCCGGCTAAATGTTTTTTAAATATCGGGCTCTGTAGTGCTGCAGAAGAGGAAAAACAACATTTCAAATGGCTTATGCAATCTTGTCAGACAAAAATTAAAAAACAAAGCAGGAATTGCTGCACAAGAGTAGTGAAAGATTTTTGTCTTTTCCAAAATGTTCTGGAAGAATTTGTCTGTTCAGCATCAAGCTTAGTAATATGACCAATATGTATAAGTTGTGAACTGTTTGTTTTCAGAAAAGGTTATCTTACACATTTATTTTGTGGGTTAGTCTGAAATAAGTACATATTTCTTTAATAACATAAACAAAAACGTTAAATGAATGGGACCATTTGAAACCTCAACTGTTCACTAGAAAAAATGCTCAGGTTCACAAGGTATTCAAAATGAGAATATTTTCCATTACTAATAGAAGACATAAAATATAATATTCAGTGTACTTACCCCTGTTGTATAAGGTATATTGATACCTCCCAGATTAATGCTTTCACATCCAACAATGAAAAGTGTTGAAAAGCACAACAAAGAAACACCACTGCAAATCATGGCTAGTTTGGCAGACTCTCTTGCACCAAGTTTCAGCTTTTTAATAATGTAACCTCCTAGGACAATACCAATTCCAGCACTTGGGACAATAATTACACCTAAAAACAACAGAATGTAAAATTGAAAATATGTCAAGCATATTATCAAGTTAATATAGCTATATGGTTATATGGTTTAAGACTAGCTGAAACCTATTGAAATTTCTTGGAGTCCTCAATTTACTGTCCTCTTCCCATCCTCTTCAGCCCTACATCAGCATTTCCTTCCCTTCTCCTCAGCTTGTCCTCAGCCTGTTCCTAGCATACTAATCCCCTCCCCAGCTCTACCTCAGCACTCTCTTTCCTCCTTACCTCATTAGACCCAGCACACTCTGACCCCCCTCTTTCCAGTTTAACCCCCAGAACACTCTGCTCCCCTCCCTAAGCTCACCCCAGCACATTCCAGACCACAGCATATTCTTACCCCCTTCCTAGCTCTACCCCAGCATACTGTGAATTACTCTCCTCAGCTGAACCCCAACACTCCTTTCCCCCCTCACCGGCCCAGCTCTAGAACCCTCTGCCACACACCCCAGGTTGACTCTAGCACACTCTGGCCCATCTCCCCAGGATAATTCTAACACATTATGGTCCCCTCTCTAGATTGATTCCATCACACCCTGACTCTTTGCCCCAGCCCATTCTAACCCCCTCCCCAGCCTGACCCCAGCACACCATAACCCCCTGCCCCTTCACTCTCTTCTATCCTGCCCAGTCTGGCCCCAGCACACTCTCAACTACCCTCCCTAACCTAACTCTAGCACCCCTGCTGCCTAGCCTAGCTTAGCACACTCTGTATCCTCTCTCCCACTACCCAAAAAATAAGAAACAGCAAACAACAAAAAATCTGCTGAAAAATGCAAGGAAATGACTCCCTCCCTTCCATTTCCAAACTCTTTTCAGCCAAGGCTCTCCTCCAGACCCCCTCACCCACCTCTTTCCACCCTTAGCTCTTACCCAATCTTGGGTTCATGGATCTCTCTGGGGCAGGAGCCATCTCCCGTCATTCCTGCCTCGCTCCTATGGCTTTGCATAATGAATGCTGGTCAAACCGAGGGCTGGTACCATTATTTTTATAGCAGAATCTGCTGTTGCTGGACTTGGGTTGATCGGTAACCATTTTGCAAAGTTGAAGGAGGGGCAGGAGCGAAGGGGATGGTTCCTGTCCCCAGAATCCCTGCGGAACCACAATCAGGTAAGACCTGGGGGATGCAGGAAGGTTGGTGGGTGGTGGTTCTTGGGGGCCTGAGGAGCCCTCACTGAAGCAGGTTTGGTGGGCTGGACAAAGGCCTGGACCTCAGACCTAGTGTTTTGGTTTTCATTTTCTAATTTGGTAGTTAGTGGTTGGTAGAAACATATGCTAGCAGACACCAGAGTTGCCAACAGTCACCAGCAAACAAATTATATATAGAAAATTACACTTAAAAGCATATTCAATATTTCACAGTAGACAAAATAGTAAGGGGCAAAGTTCAATGTTTTAGAATACAGACATCCAATACTCAAGCAAATTAACTTTTATACATAATTGTCATTATTTGTTTATACATAATATATTACAATTAATTTGATTCTTCAAAAGTCTATCAAAGATAGCGATGGGGATTGTAATTTTCAAAGTCATTTTTGCACATAGAACAGTGTGCATAAAAAGCTGAGTGGCATTCCTAGAGGTGGGGCAAGGTAGGAGTAAGTACTTATATGTGTACTTTTGGAGTTTTAAAAGCAGGCATATATATATTTTCCTTGGAAAAGTATCTGCAAAAATAGAAGATGTACATGTACTTTTTCCAAAACAATTTTCAAAGGGGACTTTTTTCCTTTGAAAACTGGTGTAAACTCTGTGGATACTTGCAGACTTTTTAGTCCTGTGCACAGTTTGAAATTTTGCCCCCTAAGAGGTAGATTTTAAAAGCCTGCTATGCCCATCTATGAGGATATGCGCACAAATAAGGCTTGCAAGTGCCAACTGAATTTTAAAAGCCGCCCACATGCATATCTACCACAGTGCACACATCTCACTCAATTTCAAAAAGGGGCATGGTCTAGGCAAAGCATAAGTGTTCTGGGATGTGGCCAAGAGATGTGCATGTATATACTTATGTGAGCTGGCACACACCCAGGTCCACTGCTGCATAAGTATACTTCTGCTATGGAGAAGGTGTAAGTTAAAAAAAACCCCAGCCATTTCAGAAGAGTTTAAAGGGTCTAGAGCAGGGGTGGGCAATTCCAGTCCTCAATCTTGGGCAAGGGGTGGGCAGGGGTGGGCAATTCCAGTCCTCAATCTTGGGCAAGATTCAATAAAGTCCATTTTATACCGATTCCACCTTTTGTGTTTGTTGCTATCAGCTATCTTGGATCAGTTACTGGTTTGTTTTCTTGGACCACATTAGAAAATAGTCAGGGCATACACCCAGCCGCAGAAACTGTGTTTGCACACATATGTGCACACATTATAAAATAGCAACAAACACAAAAGGTGGAATCGATATAAAATGGACTTTATTGAATCTTGGGCAAGATTCAATAAAGTCCATTTTATACCGATTCCACCTTTTGTGTTTGTTGCTATTTTATAATGTGTGCACATATGTGTGTGCAAATTATCTAATAGTCGCATATCTGGGCATGCGCTGATGCACACGTGTCAATGTGCATCTGCACGCCACTTTAAAGTTACCATCTTAGTGTAGTGAAATCCGGGATGGATTTTATTCAAGCAGATTTATGTAGTGTGATTGCTGAAAACCTGACTGAAGTAGTGAGCGCCAAAAGCCTGTTTTTGGGGGGTAAGGAGGTTGAGTAAATAAAGAGAAGAGACTGGAGATGAGATGGCAGGAGACAGTGGACGAAAAAGGATGGCAGACTATATGAGAGAGGGAGAAGGAGGAGAATGAATAGGAAATGTGAGGAAGAGAGACTAGAGCAGAGTGTAGGACAGTGGGGGGGCAGGATAAGAAAAAGAGAGACTGGAGGAGGGATGGAAAAAGAACAGGTTAAGGGAGAATATACTGGGGGAGAGCAGATCACAAAAAGCAACTTTGGAGGAGGATGCAGTAATAAAGAGTGGGATAAGAGAAGAGCCAAATTAAAAAGAATCATAAATCTCACACTTACTTATTCTAATGATGCACATTGGCTAAAATGCTAGGGATGTGCATTCGTTTACAATGAATGTCATATCCGCAACGAAAAGGTCCCTATTCATTTCATTCGTGGGACCGCGAAACGAATGTCGATCCCCCACGAATGAAACATCTCATATTAGTTTCATTCGTTTAGTTCACAGTGCTTTCTTAGCAGCCTTTTGAAATAGGAGAAGGTCATGTGGGAGTGCCCATAGCAACCAGCCCTTTCCTGTGAGTCATAAGTGACCTCACAGCCCTGTCATAGAGTGGGTTGGACAGGTTGGCAAGGAGACCAGAATGCCAACATATCAGAGTGAAGCATTTTTTAAATTCAGCCAATCACTGCTCATCCTGGTGGTTTTCTTCCTTCAGCAAGTGTAACACAGTGCACTTTCTTCTTGGGTTCTATCTGAGAAGATTGTTTGCTGATTGAGCTCTCTCAGAGTGTCTCAATTACCTATTGAATTGCTGAAAATCAGAGCTATTGCTGAAAAAGATTTTTTGTCCTTTTGTGCTGCTGTGCCAGGCAGCCAGGCTTTTTTTTTTTACTGCACTCAGACTTTTCTCTCTGTCTCACCCACTGAGATATGCTGCCAGCAGTGGCATTTTGCTGCTGATCTTACCCCCTTGGTGGGGTAGGTTGCAGGCAGGGTTTGGGTGGTGTGGGTGGGAGATAGTGTGAGAGCTGCAGTGGCTGTCTGGCAGTGGGTATTTTTCAACTACAAGCAGCATCACAGTGAGTACTGTAGGAATTGTGCTTGCAGACTCACAGCAGGAGTAGTCAGGCTGAGGCTTCTAGTGTTTTATCTGTTTTTGTGCACATAGAGCAGTCTCAGTTGTAGTGTACAGCAAGACACTGCACTGTGTGTCTGTGTGTAGTTTTCCACACTCACACATATTGGTACAGTGGTGTTCAGTACAACCAAGAAATAATCCTTTTAATACAAATCCCCAGTAGGCAGTGATATTAAAATCCATGATGTCAGGGAAAGGTACACGTCGAGTGATTGGCACTAGCAGAGGAGGCACTGGCAGAGGAGGCACTTCAAGAGGCAGTCCCCCATTAAAGTTAAAAAGGGACCTGTTCCAATCCAAAATCTCTGGAGGGGCAGGCAGTTCCAGCCAGAAAAAAAATTAAATTTAAAGATGATGCACCGCCACCACCTGTTTCTGACCCTGTTTTGGAGGTGAGGGAAGAGGAGGTTGAGCCATTCAAGGCAGTTGGGGTAGTGGAGAAGGCAAAAGAGCGAGACCTAAAAGCAGCAGTGCGACTGCATACTCTAGTTAGCATTGACGATGTAGTGCAGTCACTGTTTGCTTCTGATTCCGATGAAGAATCATCTTGTATAGGATTCCCTTCATCAGAAATGGAAGACATAATAGCTGAAAGAAGGTTTAGGAGGATTAGGTAATTCCATTTTAGCCTCCACTTCAGTGCTGGAGGAGAGACAGGAAACTCAAATTGGTGATGATGATGAGGAAAAGCAGTCAGTGCAGGCAGAGAGTGTGACTGATGCCCCTGGCATTGCTTCTCAGGGTGCACCCACTACTTCAACTCGAGTGCCAGCATCCACCCCGAAGGCTATAGAGAAAGGATCACGAAAGAAATCTGTGATCTGGAGCCACTTTAAAGTTAGGGAGGACCCGCAATTTGCTCAGTGTAATTACTGTGCCAGGGATATTAGTAGAGGCAAGCAAGTGGGCTATCTAACTAATTCTGGAATGATGCATCATATGTAGAAGTAACATCCATCAGTACTGACATCTGGGGATGGTGGCAGTACCAGTCAGGGGACCCCCTTTTCCAGGCAGCATAAAGTGATCAAAAAGGAGCAGAGTCTTCCCACACCCTCAGCCCCTTCCAGCAGTCAGGTGTCAGGCCAGCAGCCCCCTGCCATGCGTCAGAAGCGACAACCCACCATGGAGGAAATGCAGTGGTGTTCAGTAGAACTATCATGGGGAAGGAGGCAGGCAGCCTCAAAAGTTGTAACCAGGAGCATCAGGAATATGATTGCCCTTGATGACCAGCTCCTGCAGGTAGTGGAGAATGTGGGTTTCAAGCGTTTGCTGCAGGTCTTAGCTCCAAATTACAAAGTCCCCTCCAGAACCACATTTAGCAGAAAGGCCATCCACGGCCTGTACAACCAGTGTTGCAGTAGAATCCAGGCACTGCTAGCTAAGGCAGAGGGGAGTGTGCATTTCACCTGTGATATATGGACCCCCATGAATACTTCACACTCTTACCTCTCCCTGACAGCACACTGGTGGGACCTGGCTGAGGCAGGGGAGGGCGGCAGCTCTATTAGTGACCAAGTATCAGGGTTCAGGTGGGCTTTACTGCACACACACCTGACAGATGAGGCCCATACCTCTGCCAATATTCTATCATGCATCAGAGGCATGCTGGAGGGGTGGCAGCTGCACCAGAGAGGATGAGGAGGAGTAGGGGGCATCCATTTAGAGGCTCTATACAATTGGTTACGAGTTACAGGCTCACCCAAGGGTATACCAAAAAATTCTCTTAGCTTAATCCGTCTAAAGAATTTTTGTAATTCAACTCTAGTGAAAAATGGATCGTGTCTCTCAGATGGCACAAATGTAAGGCCTTTATTCAATACTGACCACATTTCTGGGGTTAACTGTTTAGCTGAAATATTAAAAACTAATCCAACACAATCCCCCTGGTTCTTATTGTCCTTCAATATCTCCTGTAATGGCTGTAAGACCCCTTTTGCAGGATTTTCTGACCTGTATCTGTTTGAGATTGTTTTATTTGAGACCTTTAAAAAGGTACCCTTTGATTCCCACCCTCTGGAATCGATCCCTCATCTAGTTCAGGTTTAAATGTAACTCGCTTAGCTGATACCTCATCTAATGGTTTATCATCATCAGAAGAATCTCCTGATGATGAGAAACCAGAGCGTGATCTATTAATATGCTTCTTCCCTTTCTGCATCCATGAGTAAACATAACCCTGCGAATAGTCTCTCTCATCTCTGTAAAATTTGCTCAATTTGACCTTTTTTATCTCATTACTGAAAGCAGCAAGTTGTTTCTGATAGTCCACAAGTTGTGCATCGTATGTCTCTACTGGGCATGAGCTAGCTATAATTTGCATTTCCTTAGAAATGCATTCTTTTATTTCAGACACCTCCTCTTTAATAAAAGAGATTGTAAGCAACATTAAATCGTAGGAACATTTGCTCAAAATGGCATTCCATTTTGTCACAAATGTATCATTACCCGCATAGAAAGATGGTTCCTTGTTCATCCTTAAGCCACGCGGAATGCGCTTCACATGGCAATATTCTGACAGTGTTTTCGCATGTAGCTCCATTCTAACTAATTTTTTACAAAGTTTCATGTATGAATCCCAATCTCCTTCAATCGCAGGCTCGGGCGTCTCTGTATCCAATAATCTTAAGCCTGACAAAATATCTTTAGCAGCCTGGACTGAAAAACTTAGCATGGATTCCTCCATGATTAACACCCTAAATATACTCGGTAACCGTATCAGGTATACACAGTGGGAGAAATAGAACCACTTTCTCTATATATATATAACCACACAATTTGTAAGAGAAAAGCATACAATTTTATTATCTCAAATTTCAAAAATAATTTACGAAATGTGTCCTAAAATATAAACCCACGCACTCACTCATTCACACTCTAAAAACATTCAATCAAATGTAAAATGGTAGTCAGCCATATGACCCCAAAGGTCTATACAATGATATTTATCATGTCTTAATGCCTGTTTTGCCCCTATCACCACCAGAGGGACCTGACTACCTCCACTGTGTCTGCCTGTTTTGCCCCTATCAACACCAGAGGGGCCTGTCTACTTCCACTGTGCCTGCCTGTCTTCCCCTATCAACACTAGAGGGACCTGACTACCTCCACTGTGCCTGCCTGTCTTGTCCCTATCAACATCAGAGGAACCTGACTACCTCCACTGTGCCTGCCTGTCTTGCCCCTGTCAACACCAGAGGGACCTGACTACCTCCACTGTGCCTGCCTGTCTTGTCCCTATCAACATCAGAGGGACCTGACTACCTCCACTGTGTCTGCCTGTTTTGCCCCTATCAACACCAGAGGGGCCTGTCTACTTCCACTGTGCCTGCCTGTCTTGCCCCTATCAACACTAGAGGGACCTGACTACCTCCACTGTGCCTGCCTGTCTTGCCCCTATCAACACCAGTGGGGCCTGACTCTACCTCCACTGTGCCTGCCTGTCTTGCCCCTGTCAACACCAGAGGGACCTGACTACCTCCACTGTGCCTGCCTGTCTTGCCCCTATCAACACCAGAGGGGCCTGACTCTACCTCCACTGTGCCTGCCTGTCTTGCCCCTGTCAACACCAGAGGGACCTGACTACCTCCACTGTGCCTGCCTGACTTGCCCCTATCAACACCAGTGGGGCCTGTCTACTTCCACTGTGCCTGCCTGCCTTGTCCCTATCAACATCAGAGGGACCTGACTACCTCCACTGTGCCTGCCTGTCTTGCCCCTATCAACACCAAAGGGACCTGACTCTACCTCCACTGTGCCTGTCTGCCTGCCTGTCTTGCCCCTATCAACACCAGAGGGGCCTGTTTTCTTCCACTGTGTCTGCCTGTTTTGCCCCTATCAACACCAGAGGGACCTGACTCTACTTCCTCTGTGCCTGCCTGTCTTGCCCCTATCAGCACCAGAGGGACCTGACTCTACCTCCTCTGTGCCTGCCTGTCTTGCCCCTATCAGCACCAGAGGGACCTGACTCTACCTCCTCTGTGCCTGCCTGTCTTGCCCCTATCAGCACCAGAGGGACCTGACTCTACCTCCTCTGTGCCTGCCTGTCTTGCCCCTATCAGCACCAGAGGGACCTGACTCTACCTCCTCTGTGCCTGCCTGTCTTGCCCCTATCAACACCAGAGGGACCTGACTCTACCTCCTCTGTGCCTGCCTGTCTTGCCCCTATCAACACCAGAGGGACCTGACTCTACCTCCTCTGTGCCTGCCTGTCTTGCCCCTATCAGCACCAGAGGGACCTGACTCTACCTCCTCTGTGCCTGCCTGTCTTGCCCCTATCAACACCAGAGGGACCTGACTCTACCTCCTCTGTGCCTGCCTGTCTTGCCCCTATCAACACCAGAGGGACCTGACTCTACCTCCTCTGTGCCTGCCTGTCTTGCCCCTATCAGCACCAGAGGGACCTGACTCTACCTCCTCTGTGCCTGCCTGTCTTGCCCCTATCAACACCAGAGGGACCTGACTCTACCTCCTCTGTGCCTGCCTGTCTTGCCCCTATCAGCACCAGAGGGACCTGACTCTACCTCCTCTGTGCCTGCCTGTCTTGCCCCTATCAGCACCAGAGGGACCTGACTCTACCTCCTCTGTGCCTGCCTGTCTTGCCCCTATCAGCACCAGAGGGACCTGTCTCTACCTCCTCTGTGCCTGCCTGTCTTGCCCCTATCAGCACCAGAGGGACCTGACTCTACCTCCTCTGTGTCTGCCTGTCTTGCCCCTATCAGCACCAGAGGGACCTGACTCTACCTCCTCTGTGCCTGCCTGTCTTGCCCCTATCAGCACCAGAGGGACCTGACTCTACCTCCTCTGTGTCTGCCTGTCTTGCCCCTATCAGCACCAGAGGGACCTGACTCTACCTCCTCTGTGCCTGCCTGTCTTGCCCCTATCAGCACCAGAGGGACCTGACTCTACCTCCTCTGTGCCTGCCTGTCTTGCCCCTATCAGCACCAGAGGGACCTGACTCTACCTCCTCTGTGCCTGCCTGTCTTGCCCCTATCAGCACCAGAGGGACCTGACTCTACCTCCTCTGTGCCTGCCTGTCTTGCCCCTATCAGCACCAGAGGGACCTGACTCTACTTCCTCTGTGCCTGCCTGCCTTGTCCCTATCAGCACCAGAGGGACCTGACTCTACCTCCTCTGTGCCTGCCTGCCTTGTCCCTATCAACTTTCTGCCACTCTGCCTTGCTATCATACACCAGACTTCAGACGACTCTACTCCTTGTGGTGTTTTTGCCACTATCATGGTTCCTCAGTGTATTGGTGCTTTATCAGCGCCTTGGGGTTTTTTCTGACACCTTTTCTGCTTGCTATGTTCCCCCTTCATTGTGCTGTAGGGTGGTGATGCCACTTGTCATGCCACTTTGCCTCTCGTGCTACCTTCAAGGGTTCATGCAACTGTTATCGGTGCCCTCTTTTGAAGCTGTGGGGTTTTTTTTTACATTCTCCCTGCTGCTTTGCACCTCTGTTAAAGCACTCTTGCCACTCCTGGTACCCCTTTGCCCCTTTACAGTGCCTTAGGCTATTGATGCCACTTTGGTGCCACTTTGCCACAGTCTAAGAACCTTGGAGCTCTTTTGCCCTTGTTATGATTGTTTCCCAGAAGTTTCATCCAAATTGATAAGAAACCCCCAATTCTGCAGCCAAAAATAGGCTGCAATACCTCCCCCATTGACTTTAATAGTGAACGAAAAACGAATCAAACTAATAAACGAATTTTTTTTTTTTGCTTTGAAACTAAAGAAATGAATTGGGGTCCCAACGAAATAAATAAATGAACCGAAATGAATTTTTTTCTTCTGCACATCCCTATAAAATACCACCAATGACATCATACAGATATGCAGAAATAAGGGTCAACAAACAAGTTGTTTGTTGGATTTTTATTGAATTAACTTAATTCATCAGTGACTAGCTTGTGATAGTTAACACCCTTTGTCATCAGTGAAGAAACAGTAATGTTACACTGGGTTTTCATATGAGGAAATTTATGATGTCTATAGGGGATTCAGGAGTACAGTAGGGCTACAGCTAATAGAATTAAAAATAAGTAGTAACATTTTTAATATACAGAGCGTGGGTATTACTGTTTATTGTATGTATTTTGAAACATTTTCTAGATGCTAAAAAATATTAGATTGCTTTGTACTTAAAAAGAAATCTATATGTTGTTGAGCTTCCTGGCCGCATGCGCTCCGCAGCTGGGCCTGCTCACCTCGCTATGCCTTCTACCAGTTCCGGGCACGTCCCCTCCACGGCCACCTAGTTTGCGACGTCTCTGGTCTCCCTGCGCTCCTGCTCCAGACCAGGCCTCACAGTGGGGCACCGTGGCGGCGGCCCCACCCGGCCTCTTAAAGGGCCAGAGGCAGAACCCAGCTCCCCGGCGTGCCCTGATTGATCGCTGCTTATAAGGAAGTGGTCTGACCCCACTTCCTTGTCTTGGCAATCGGGTCGATCATGCTGTGATAGCTAGTTTGCCTTCCTGTTCCAGTGACTTGTTCCAGTCTCCTGTTCCAGCGTCCTTCTGTTCCTTCGTCTCCCCAGGTAGTACCATTCGGACTGTCTTCTCAATACTGAACTCTGCCTGTTTCCTTGACCACATCTGCACGCTGCCTGGAACTGAGCTCTGCCTGTCCACTGACCATGTCTGACCGCCGCCTGGAACTTGACCTTTGCCTGACTGAGCATCCTTGGACTGACCACTGGTATTAACCCTTGCTTTGGCTGACCACGCTATCCTTGATTCTGGCCTTGATCCTCGCTCTTCATTCAGAGACTCTGTTCTGGCTTTCTCTGGCTCCCGGACTTCCTAGCCTGAACATAGACCGTGCACCCTTGTTCGTGGTGGGCATACCCCTGAACTTTATCTCTCGGAGATCCTGCGAGGCCCACCTAAGACCAGGCGGCCCGGGTAACCAAGGGCTCAACCCGAGGGAACCCTGGGTTGCTATTGGTGAAGCTCCAGCTAGCCTCGGTATCCTCCTGAGCTCCGCCTCCTGGTGGCAGGCGCTCTCTGGGTCTGACCAGGGAGCCTACCAATCCGGCACCAGGCCAAGGGTCCACCTCCCGGCGCAACATATGTTCTGTGTGCTGCTATTTTAAACAGGTTCATTCTATCCTTCCCATTGTCACGCGAAGCTATCTAACTGATAAACAGAAAAATAATAAGGAAGATAACTAGTCAAAGAATGAGTTCTGCTTCTTAAAAATGTTTCTTTCTCAAACTAAATTATAAAACAAGCCAACTGAGTACATAATGAAAATTCAGGTCTAAATCTGTCAGAGCTCCTTAAAGAAATTAACTTTATTGTGTAAAAAATGATTTCCAAAGTAAATATTACTAATACGCAGGCACAGAATAAGTCCGACATGTACATCCAACTTTTGTTGGATAATTTCAACAAAAGTCCTGCCAGATTTTGTAAAGGTTCACCTCTAGATGTGCGAAATGAGGACAGCTGAAAAAAGATAACAGAGTTTCTACAGCAGGGTTGGACAATTCCAGTCCTCGAGGACTGAAACCAGTTGGTTTTCAGGATATCCTAATAAATATGCATGAGAGACATTTGCATGCACACTGCTTCAGTTGTATGCAAATCTACTTTATGCATACAGTTTGCAGCCCTCAAAGACCAAATTGCTCAACTATGTTCTATGGCTTGGCTTAAGCAATATGAAGTTCACCTTTTCGCTGATTGATGGATTTGCTGCCTCTAGATCAGAGGTAGCCAACTCCAGTCCTTAAGAGCCACAAACAGGTCTGCTTTTCAAGATACCCATAATAAATATGCATGAGATATATTTCCATGCAAATCTATCTCATGCATATTTATTGTGGATATTCTGAAATCCAGACCAATTTGTGGCTCTTGATGAATGTACTTGGACATCCCTGATGTAGACAAAAAGTTTGCTGGTTCTAGTCATAGCTAAAATATTTCCTCACAATCATGGATTTGAATTTCTAGAATCTCAATTGGTTTCAATGAATACAATTACATTTACTTGTGTTTTTGTGTTTAAAGTCAAACACTTGTTAAAGAGGGAGAGATATATAATGAACCCCTGCTAAGGGAGAGGGATAACTGCAACTGAGGAATGATAACAGACTGAGTACAGCTTAACCAATGAGAATGCCTCCTTTTAGGTAAATGATAGATTTGCTGCCTTTAGACCAGAATTTTGTCAGTTCCATACCTATTTGAGTGTTTCCATATAGATCCCTAAACAAAAACATAACTATTAGCATGGTAGAGTTTAGGAGGGTGATATTCACCATTACTTAGCCAGAAAAGTTAGAACTTATTTGGCTAAGCAGCGGTGGTGAATATCTGGCCCCGCTGAACAGTTGCCACTTAGCTGGATAACTAGCCATCAGACTAACTAGTTAGCTGGCTAAGTGGTGGGTAGGGCAAGGGTGCTCTGGAGAGGAGTCGATTAGTCAGATAACTTATCTGCCTAAGTCTAGGCAGCCCATAGGGCTATCCTAAAGTTAGCCAGATAAACTTATTGTCTCACAAGGTCTTTCTGCAGTTCCTTGAAATTTGCTGTCATTTTAACAAATTTGAATAATTTTGTGTCACATGTAAATTTGATCATCTTACTCGCTGTTCCCTTTGCCAGATAATTTATGAATATATTACACAGCAAAAGTCCCAGTACTGATAACTGTGTATTCCATGAATGATCTTTCTTCTTTTGGAAAAATAAGCATTTAGTCCTATCCTGTTTCCAGCCTTTTATCCAGTTACCAGTCCACAACAGAACACTGCCTCTTATCCCTGAGGAGCCTTTCATGGGAAACCTTGTGAAATGTCTTCTGAAAATCCAAATACATGTATCAATTGGCTTACCTTATCTGCAAGGTCCATATTCAAATGCATTTAGCCAGATAACTAAGAAGTTATCCGGCTAAATGAAAATTTGGCCACTTATATGGCTAAATTCTAGCTGGATAACTATTTGTAAGGCTAGAATTTGGCTGGAAAAGGGAGGAGCATTCCAGGGGTGATCCAGAGGAATCCTGGGGAGAAGCTGAGTTTGCCAGATAAGTTATCTGGCTAACTCTAATATATTCAGAGTTAGCCGCATAATTTATCTGCTAACTCTAGACATCTTGTAGAGCTGTCCTAAAGTTAGCTGGGTAAATTTATCCAGCTAACTTTAGGATAGTTAGGTATATTTAGTGGCGCGGATGCACTGTTGAATATACCACTCTAGTTAGCTGGATAACTTTATCTGGCTAACTAGAAGCCACACAGAAGCTGAATATGGACCTCTACATGTTTATTTACATCTTCAAAAAATTCTAAAAGATTGGTAAAATAAGACTTTCCCTTGCTAAAACTATGTTGACTCTTCCCCATTAAACCATGTCTATCTATATGGCCAGTGATTTTGTTTTTAAGAATGAATTCTACCATTTTGTAAGGCACCAACATCAGGCTCACTGGTCTATAGTTTCTTGGGTTACCGCTGGAGCCCTTTTTAAAAATTGGCATTCACTGGTCACTTTTCAATCTTCAGGAACCATGGCTGTTTTAAATGATAGATTACAGATTATTAGCAACAGGTTAGCAATTTCATGTTTTCATTCTTTTAGAACTCTAGGGTGAATATCATTCACTCCAGGTGATTTGTTACTCTTTAGTTTGTTAAGCTGTTCTATTACATCCTTCTTTATCACAGATATTTGTTTTAGTTGCTCAGAATCTCCACCATTAAAATATTTTTCAGGTGTAGGTATGTTATCTTATTTTTTAATATATTTTTTACATTTTTTATTTATATTCCACCTTTCAGCCACTTCAAAGCAGATTACATTTCCAACATCCTCCTCTGTAAAGACCGAGGCATAAAATTAGCTCAATTTTTCTATTTCTGCATCGATGGTGATGAGGCTCCATGCATTGATGGCACCAGGTCTTTGTGTGTCAATCGCACCAACAGTTTTTCCTTCAATTGCTTCCATGGCACCAACCCTGCTGGAACTGTATGCTTAGGGTTGCCAACTAGCTGCAGATTTTCAGGACAGATTGATCCAGTCCTGGTTTTACTCCTCTACATGCAGGTACTTATAGTCTTGCTTTTCTTAGGGAAAGCAATAGGAAAATCAGAATAAGTCCAAGCAAACAATGGGGTACAACCAGGGCTGGATGAACCTGTCCTGAAAATCTAGAGCCAAACTTATGCTTCAACAGCACCTGCTACTCCAGGTCCTTGTGCTTCAAACACAGCACCCACAACAGGCTCTTATGCTTCGCTGAAGAGACAGAAAACTTGCCTCCGTCTAGTGCACTGGGATCCTGCATCAGTAGTACCAAGGAATACCTACATCTGCTTACTCAAGGAAGCCTTTGAATGGTCTGAAGCTTGATGCTTCTTTAAACCGCTTGATCCTTGGGCTGCATTATGCAAGGAGACTTAGTAATGGAACCCTTGTGTAACTGTTATAATTAGTGAGGTTTGGGTGGACCCTTGGACACTGTGGCAGCTGACCATGCCCACAGGGGGCAGTCCCATGAGGGGCCACAGGTCAGGCTCAGCTGAGGACACACAAACAGAGATTGATCTTTTATTAAATAATATGGTGAAGGGGGAACCAAGATGGCTGCCACGCAGTAAGCACGGGAAATCCTCTCTCCTGAGGCTACGTTTTTGTTTTTGCTTCTCTTGTATTGAATTGCCTTTAAACTTACCTTCAAATGCCTCATTCGAAAAGAAAAGCTAGAATTCGTGAGGTTTCTACCTCTACTCCTGACGCTAGTTCCCGACAGCCGAGGATAGAGGAAATCTTCCGTTTGGCACAACAGACGCCGGAGAGTGTGACCGCTGGCGTTGGAGGCGGAGAGCGGCTGCCCGACGCCCTGGTCGAAGAGTTATCATTAACCCCCGGAGCACCAACGGTTCCTCTTATGATCTACAAACCCCCGGAAGAGGGGGGAATGGAACAACTGAGCTTGCCATCTTTACTATCAGACGACCGCGCTAAAACCCAGAGGAGAGATGGGGAGATACCCTCGACTCCGGTGAGCCCGATAGACAAGGGCTCCAGGGATAGCAGTGGCGCAGCATGGCAGAGAGAAGCAGACATAGAAGGGCCTCTACAAATAGGAGGTAAGGAGCCAGAGATACAAGTGCTTTTAGCTCCTCTGGAAATGCCCGAAAAAGTGACTCTTGTTGAGATCTGGAAAGTTTTAACAAATATAAGTTTGGCGATAAATGACTTATCTAAAACGGTTAAAAAGAATATGGAGGGAACACAAAAGCTGGAAAATAAGGTTCAAACACTTGAAAAATTTTCGATTAAAGTAGAAAAAGATCTTAAAGATGTAAAAGAATTACAAACAAAATTTATAAAATCTGAGAATATGACTATGAAGAAAATGGATTTTCTGGAGAATGAACTGAGAAAGAATAATCTTAGATTTTTAAACTTCCCCAAAACAAAATGGGCAACACCTGTGGACCTTCTGAAAAGTTACCTAGTAAATATTTTAAATTTTCCAGAGTCAAGTATTCCAATAATATCGAAGATTTATTATGTTCCAGGAAATGGGAAAAATATACAACAACAAGAAGAACAAGATAAAGTCTCTTTTGACAATTTATCCGATTTCCTGGAAAAATCATATGAAGCAAAAATAGAATTGAGAGCTACGTTATTGGTGACATTTCTTCATAATAAAGATAGAGATGAAATATTGAAAAAATCTTTCCGGAAACATACACAACTTTTCTATGGTGCTTCAATAAGAGTGTTTCCGGACATAACCAGGAGGACACAAGAGATAAGGAAAATGTTTCTTTCACTAAAAAATCAGGTCCTCGTAAGAGGGGCCAGATTTTACCTTAAATTCCCATGTAGGTGCATGATTATCTACCAAAATGATAGATACATTTTCACTGATCCAGAACAACTGCGTGTATATTTGGACTCCCACTCCTAAGTTAAATTGTAGAGGCAGTTGGTCATTTGAGTAAATGTTGTGTTATACTGCGTTTCAGTTGTTTACTGTTAAAGATGAATAATCCTATAATTCCGCTGCAAAAAAAAAAAAGGTTCTTCCCAGTATTCTTATAAAGTGGATGTGAAATACAATCTGTATAATTTAAGTTATATTGATGGAAAAGATTTTCTCCATTTTTCTGATTTGAATTTGTTTTCAATGTATGTATATTGAAATATCATAAATAAAAAATTAAAAAAAAAAAAATAATAATAATATGGTGAAGCCACCAGAGGTGGCAGTGGTGAGCAGTTGAAGTAGGCCGGCTGGGCTAGTATCCCTCAGGTGCTGGAACAGCGATTCCTCCGGTAGCAGTGCTGTAATGGAAAGAACTGAGAATAATGAGTACAGTGGAATATGCACAAAGCCCCAGTATGGAGAACCCCAGGATAGGGAGAGTAGGCCCTCGAGGAGCGAGTACCTGATCCCTGAGAGCTGAGAGGCTTGAAGGTGATGTACTCACACAGCGGTTCCACGTAGGAGATGGACAGGGCTGGAATGGAGGCAGGCCCTCGCGGAACGAGTACCTGGTTCCAGGGAACAGCTCTGAGGTGAAGATGGTAGTACTCACTGGTGTTGAAGATAGCGAATCCTTCCAGGCAGAAGAGAAGGTAGGAAGAGGCAGTGAGTCAGGGAACATGGCCCTCTAGGAGCGAGTACCGGTTTCCTGATAGCGACCTGAAAAGCAAGTGAGGCCCCCGAGGAGCGGGTACCCCATTAGCGTTAAGAGTCCAATAGAATTGGAGGCAGAGTAGCTGGGTACAGAGAGCGAATCCCATCCGTAAGGAATCCCTTGCTAACTCAAAGGCTAGCAAACACTGTAGGCTTTAAATATCCGGGCAGTGTGACATCATCACAGGGGGATGCCCCTGAGGTTCGCACCAAGTAGGAAATAAGAGTGAGGGCCGCGTGGCGCATACGCCCTAAGGTACAGGCGGAGCATGGCGGGAGGCAGCGCCCAAGCTGGTCCAGGGACGCCGGAGACGCTGGTCCAGGGACCAGCTGGTCCAGGGACGCTGGTCCAGGGACGCCGGAGACGCTGGTCCAGACGCCGCGGCAGCCAGGCATCCATCCACAGCAAGAGGAGGTGCAAAGAAAGAAAGGTAGGCGGAGTGAAGCCGTCAAGAAGGGACGGTTGCAACAGTAACTCATCACCCACTGATGAGGAAGAATTCCGTCGGCTCCTGAATTCTGCCATCTTGTATGCCCGGTTCTTCTGAGCCCTATGGGACATGCGGCCATAACCATAACAGTTGGCAGAGTCATTGTATGGACACAGGCACTTGAACAAAAGTTCTGGCCATCAGTGATAGACATTTTTTGCCCACAGACACATTACTTGATGTCTAGCTTCTTGGGCCTGGGCGTTTCTTAGTGCTCCTGGGGGGCTACAGAGACAGCAAAAACACCTATGCTGTACTTACATGATGTTAGGAGTTGCCACCCAAGAAAAATACCTGCGCGTTATAGTGGAAAATATATTGAAATCGTTGGCTCAGTATCCTGCAGCAGTCAAAAAACCAAACAGAATGTTAGGGATTTTTAGGAAGAGAATAGTGAATAAAACTGTTGCGGTGGCTGGCAGCAGAGCCTCAAGGCTGGCCACACTCACCCCCCTGAACCAGTCTGGGCCTCCCTCGTGGCTCTCCAGGCCACCGCCATCGCTTCCCCCCAGCACAGCAGGGAGCTGACCCTGCCGTCGCTGCGCTGCCGCCTCTACTGCTGCTAGGCCTTCGCGCACGGCTCTCAACCAGATTTAAAGGGGCTGAGGCGGGAAAACTTCCCGCAGCCCCGGATGTTGACTTCAACCCTAATCGCTATTTAAGGCAGCCCCTGCTGCCCCATCCTTGCCTCAGCAACAGGTCCCACTCTGCGCTGAGCTGCTAGTTGCCCCTGCTCCATGTGATCCTGATCCAGCCCCTGTTCCGTATGTTCCTGATCCAGCCCTGCTCCGTGTGTTCCTGGTCCAGCTCCTGTCCCTGTTCTGGCTCCTCATCCCCTCGGCTTGCTCTCCTGGTTCTTGAATCGGCCCGTCCCTGGATTCTGCATTGTCTGCTGCCTGCCCTGACCACATGCCTGCTTACCGTCTCTTCTGTTAGCTGCCTGCCCTTACCTCTGGCCCGTTCCTGGATTTTCCTGTTTGCTGCCAGCCCCAACCACTGGTACATCTGACCTCACTTCCGCCTTCTGGATCGTCTTTGCACAGAGACCCGCTCCTAAGTCCTGCCAGCCCCGGCTCCCAAGGGCTCAACCTGCACGGAACGAGGGCTAGTATAGGTGAAGGTCTGGTTGGGTCTTCACCACCTGCGTTTGCCTCCTGACGACTAGTATATGCAAGGTTGTTGTGGATGTTGATGTCAGCAGTGCATTAGCTATCATTCTATATGAAGGGAGGAATGCTTGTAACTCATCGTATCTAAATTGCTCCAGTGAATTGAATTTATAGATTTGGTTCCAGAGCTGACTTCTCAAATTTGTTTAGGAACCTAAGAGGCTGATTGGAGATGTGACTGCAGGGTCTCTCTCAATGGGGCTGCAAGAAGCTAGTTGACCAGACACAGGAATACTCAGATTCCCTACTGACGTAAGTGAGCTACTAACACTGCAAGACATTTTGTGAAGGCTAGGGGGGTAGCCGAATGTCCAAACAGAAGAACTTTGTATTGGAAGTGATGTATCCCTACTTTGAAATATAGGAAACGCCAACAAGACGAGTGTATCAGAATGTGTGCATAAGCATCTGTTGAGATCTAAAGAGCACACCCAGTCATTGTGCTGAATGAAAGGAAAGATTGTGCCCAGAGAAGACATTTTGAACTTCTTCCGGTAGAGATAGAGAGATTTTGAAGCTCTAGAATAGGCTGGAGTCCTGCAGCGTTAAGAACATAACATAAGAAGTTGTCATACTGGGTCAGACCAAGGTTCCATCAAGTCCAGCATCCCATTTCCAACAGTGGCCAATCCAGGATACAAGTACCTGGCAAATAAATCCCATGCTACTAATGCCCATAATAAGCAGTGGATATTCCTTAAGTCAATTTGATTAATAGCAGTTTAAGAACTTCTCTCCAGGAACTTATCCAGACCTTTTTTAAATTCAGCTACACTAACTGCCTTAACCACATCCTCTGGCAATGAATTCTAGAGCATAATTGAGTAGAAAAGAATTTTCTCCTATTTGTTTTAAATGTGCTACTTGCTAACTTCATGCAGTGTCCCCTAATCCTTGTATTATCTGAAAGAGTAAATAAATGATTCACATTTACCTGTTCTAGTCCTCTTGTGATTTTATACCCTTCTATCATATCCCTGCCTCAACCATGTTTTCTCTAAGCTGAACAGCCCTAACCTCTTGTTGTGTAACGGGTGTTTAGTGTGCCCTTGGGCCTCAGCCCGACCCCAGACGGATCCAGGACCAAACCGAGGGTTGATGGCGTATTCCAGCATGGCGTGACTACGGTCTTACCCTCTGCCAGGCCTGCAAGCTCCCAGCGCCAACAACATGATGATGTTGGTAGGGGAACGGTCCTCCGACCGCTCCAAGCCCTTTCGGACCTGCCGCTTGGATCAACATGGAGCAGCAGGCCGGCCTGAGGATGAGGGCAGACGGAAACCTTGACACGCAGGCATGACACCAAGGTTGATGTAACGGCATCACAGACGAGGGTTGTTGAAGACATGACACCAAGACTGTTGAAGACATGACACCAAGGCTGATGCAACGGCACCAGGGATGAGACAAGGAACTTGACAAAGTCCAGATGAGACGAGAAGCTGGGTAGGAGGACATTGGCACTGTCTCTCAAGGTGCCCTACTCAGCCCACCTTCACGGGCAGACCCAATGGGCTGGTCACGGACCACCCTGTCCCACTGTGCGCCCTACACAGCCCGAGGAGGGTGGTCACGGACCACGCGGAGAGCGGGATGAGCGCAGGGAAGAATCCAGCTGAGGCAGAACTTCAACGACGGAGCCATATGTCATCCGGAGCTCCACAAAGGCTGGCGGGACAAGATGGCTCAGGAGCACAGGAACGAATTCCACCTGCAGGCCACTCCATGCTCGGGAAAGATGTCATCCGAGGGACCAAGGCCTGACAGGACCAGAAGGCTCAGGAGTGCTGAAGACATAGGAGCACAACACCAAGGAACCAGGAACATAAGGAAGCAGGACGTCCGAAGACGAGACACCAGGACACCTGGACAGGGACCTCAGGCAATTATGACATGACATGACATGACATGAAGACGAGACGATGAGGAGCTCCACGAAGAAGACCTGATGGAGCTCTGGCAGGCAGGAGCCTCCAGAGTGAAGTAACTCCAATACAAGGCAAGGAACAATAACAAGATCAGCCCTTTTATAGGGCTGTAACAGGAAATAGTCCATAGGTGGGGCCCAGGGCATATCTGGCCGTGGGCCCTTTAAATAGAGAAGAGAGGCACGGCCGTGCTCCTACAAGGAAGGAAGCAGGGCTGTGCAGGACCATGGACAGCGGTCCTGCATTGACGTCTGTGCGCAGGAAGCAGGGCTGGGCCTGAACGCAGGCCCGATGACGGCAGCGGCTCCAGCCGCTGCAGGAGGCCCCAGGGGTAGCTACAGCCGCTAATCCAGGCCGGGGCTTGCGGCCTCCAGCCGCGAAGAGGTCGTGGACTTCGGGTGCGGCTTTGGCTGAGAAGAAGGCAGGGCGAAGTCCGCGGCTCCTGTCGCAATGAAGAGAGACCTGATGGACGGCCTCTGGGCCGCATGGGAGGCCCGACTTCGGCGGCATCTGTGCCGCGTTGGGTAGGCAGCATGGGGGAAAAGGTGATTGCCTGCTCGCGGGGAAACCCGCGGGCAGAGATCATAACACCTCTTTAGCCTTTCCTCATAGAGGAGTTGTTCCATGCCCTTTATCATTTTGGTCACCCTTCTTTTATTTATTTATTTATGGTACATAAAACAGTTAAATAAATTGTTTTATGTACCATACAAAACAGCAAGCTGACCAAGGTGGTTCCCAACATATATAATGAAACAATAAAATTAATTAAAAACACATTAAAATAATTAAAATACAAATAATGTAGCATCACTGATTAGCTTGCACAAACAGCCATGCCTTCACCTTCTTCCTAAAGGCTGCATAATTAACCTCCTATCTGATTAAAAATGAAGCTGCAATCCACATCAAAGGCCCGCATACCAAAAACATCTTCTTTCAGAGCCCCTCCTTATTTACTTGCCTCACACCCGGCACCTCAAATAAAATACCCTCTGCTGAACATAAATTTCGAATTGGTATGTGCCTCTGTATCAAATTCCTTAAATAAATTGCACCTTGGGATTTATTTGCTTTATACATCAGGGTCATGATCTTCTCTGAACCTTCTCTGAACCTTTCCAGTGCATCTATATTTATTTTGAGATACGGTGACCAGAATTGCACACAATACTCAAGGTGTGGTCTCACCCTGGAGCGATACAGAGATACTATGTCTTGTTAGGAATTAAGAAGTATTGGGAGTGAAATCCCTGATTGTGACAGGAAGGAGGTATCTCCTCAACTGCATTCTGTATGAAGAGTTGTACTTCGTGCTGAAGAATTGGAAGGTGAGTGGGATTGAACGTTGGCACAGCTGTGTGAGAGGTTACTGGCTGGCGTATGAAATTTAGATGGTAACCTTGTTGTACTATTTTTAAGACCCATTGGTCCTTTGATATTTGGTTCCAAATTGATGGAAATAGTTGAATTCTGACCCCCACTTGACGTTTTGATATCAGATTTTGAACCATCAAAAACTTTGATTTGGTTTTGCTGGTTGCTGTTGTGATTTTTGCTGGAGATGTTCTCTTTGCCATCCTTTTCTTGGAGCCATGATGATTCATTTTCAAAAGGGTAATCTATATTGATGATACAATCTGTATGACTTTTTTGGGTAATATGGACACTGGTAAGTCAAGAAAATTCTCCTGTTAGATGGGTATGGATCTTCTGAAATAGACAGCGATTGAACAGCTACATTCAGTTCTTTGATCTGGGACACAGTTTCTCTCAACTTTTCTCCAAAAAGTTTGTCTCCTAGACATAGTAGATCGGGTAGTTTTCTTCAAGACCATTAGGAAGTTTTGAGAAGTTCCTCATAGAAAACTCCTCCTGTTCTTTGCTTTCCTTTTCTCTTTATTTTTTTTTAGGATTATACCTGAAAAATGCTGTTGTGGGTCGCTGGTATCAGTAAGATGGAAGAAAAATGACTAAGGAGAAAACTTTTAGAGAGAGACAGATTAGCTATCTGTAAGAAGTGTAGACAAAGAACAGACTGAGGAGATTCTGAGGCAATACCTATGCAGGAACTCCTGCACATGCTCAGTAGAACTCAAAGCTCTACTAGCTTGAAGAGACAGTTCTGTTCAGTGCTGCCTGATGTCACCCACAGATCATGGCTAATTCGGCTCTGCTTATCGACAGAAATGAGTAATTACTACTTACCTGATAATTTCCTTTCCCATAAGGAGGGCAGGCCAATCCCCACGAGTAGATTATGCACCTCTTCCAGTAGATGGAGATGGAGTAAGAAGCTGATGTCATGGATATATAGCCCTGCCCCGACATCAGCCCATCAGTATCCTCTGAAAAAGCCAAACTATGGACAACTGATTAAACTCGAACATGATTATTAACAATCAACCATGCATGCTTCCAAACAATAGATAACACTCAGCTCAGTCAAAAAAGTAAACATTTACTAAACTGAAGGTTCGTTAAGCCACAAAAAGCAGGAATAACAGTCTGCCATATCCTCACCTGAAAGGCAAACTAAAGGCACAATCGGCATATGAGGGCGGGGTGGGGATTAGCATTCCCTCCTTAAAGGAAAGGAAATTATCAGGTAAGTAGTAATTTCTCCTTCCTCTGCACTCAAGCAGGCCAATCCCCACAAGAGAGATGTACCAAAGCTACTCCTGAATGGGTGGAAAGCTGATCATGGTCCTATCAATACCACCTGTGTGAATGCGGCATCCTCCCGAGCCCACACATCCAAGCGATAATGCTTGGAAAAGGTGTGCATAAATGACCATGTCACTGCTCAGCAAATCTTGATAGGTGATACTAATCGAAGTTCCGTCCACGATACCACCTGACCTCATGGAATGGAGAGAAAGAAAATATGCTGCGGTTAGCAACACAGAAGAAAAAAGACTGATGTGCACAGAGACAAAGCTCTGTATTCTTGGAGAGAAGCTCTACTTAGGGGCCGCCCGCAGGACGTCCCAGACAGCAGGCTAATTCAGCCTGCTTATAGTCAGGAAAAACCTGATCTTTCAGGCCTGAACTGCTCAAGATAATAACTGTGTGCAAATATTATATTCTGAACGCAGAAACTATTTCGCAAGTGATTTTTGTGTCGCTCCAGATACATGTAATAAAATCCATGAAGGACATCTTATTTGTACTTGAGACAGAAGTTGAAGTTGCTGGTCTGCTTCTCGGACACAGTGAGGAAAACTGACACAGAAAATGAAATGTTGGAGAAATTTGCAAGAAGTTAGATGACTAAAGAAAATCTGAAAAAAAATAGCTGAAACAGCCTAACAGTTTACAACAGGGGAAGAAAAATATCCTTTGTGCTGGCTATCAGATTGAAAAAGATTTAAAGCAAATTTAAATAAATATCTAGGAAAATATGGGCTCAATATTCAACAGCATTTAGGGCCTCATTTTCAAAAGAGTTTACCGCTTGCGAATGCAAATTTGTCAGGGGGTGGATCATATGCAAAACTATCGTGTGCGGTGAAACAGCCACAGTGTTGTACGGACAGAACAGTGGTCTCTAGTGCAGATTTGCTGGCCGTCGGAGTGAGGAAGCTCACTCCAAGAAGAGATTTGGGCAACGTTCTCTCCACCTAGCTTGTTGTTGCCCAGGTAGAGTGTCCATCAAGCTAGGTGGAGAGAACGTTGCCCAAATCTCTTCTTGGAGATTCACTCCCCCGACGCTCTTCTTGGAGATTCACTCCCCCGACGCTCATGCCTAATCCCCACCCCCGAGTTAGTAGGTGGCCCTCCCATAGGGATTGAAATACCTGTCTAGGGCATAGGCACTTTAGTAAGTCTCTCTCTCTCTCTCTCTCTCTCTCTCTCTCTCTCTCTCTCTCTCTCTCTCTCTCTCTCTGGGACTATTGTGGTCTGAAAGAAGCCTCATTTGCATTGGTAACGCCCCCTAATGTGTTATTGGAAAATGAGGCCCTTAGTCAGATAATTTGTGAGCTATCTGGCTAAATGATGACTTCTGAATAAGTCCCCCAATTATCCAGCTAAATTTTAGTCAGACAACTTATTATCCATTTAAAATTTAGCTGGATTGTTTCGAGTGTTCTGGGGCGGAGTTAAGATAGCCAGCTAAGTTATCCGGCTAACTCAGATGTTCAGTGTTAACTAGATAACTTATCTGGCTAACTCCTATTGTGCTGTAGAGTAGTTCTAAAGTTAAACTTACCTAGCTATCTTTATTTCTTTTAGTGTGACTGCACCACTGAATATCCTTCCAAAGTTAGTTGGATAAGTTTATCCTGCTAACTTTGCAATCCTGCCGTGTTTTAAAAGTGTAATGGCATGCAAAGAAACAGGTCTGCTAAGCTTATACTTGTTGCGCTGGAGGTGGACCCTTGGCCTGGTGTAGGATTGGTATGACCGGTCGGACCCGGACAGCGCCTGCCACCAGGAGGAGACAGAGGCTAACTGGAGCTTCGCCAACAGCAACCCGGGGTTCCCTCAGGTTGAGCCCTTGGTTACCCGGGCCGCCTGGTCTTAGGTGGGCCTCGCAGGGTCTCCTAGAGAGGAAGTTCAGAGGAGTGCCCACCACGAATAAGGATGTGCGGTTGATGTCCAAAGGTCGCAGGAGGCCAAAAGAGAGTGTCCAAGTGGATAGCGAGGATCAAGGCCAGAGTATCAGTCCAGAATGGTCAGCCGAAGCAGGGGTCGGTACCTGTAGTCAATCCGGGCATAGTCAGGTCAGGCAGAGGTCAAGTTCCAGGCAGCGATCAAAAGTAGTCAGGTCAGGCAGAGGTCAAGTTCCAGGCAGCGATCAAGAATGGTCAGAGAACAGGCAGAGGTCAGGTCAGGCAGCAATCAGGAGTAGTAAGAGAACAGGCAAAGGTCAGTACTGTGAGATCAGTCCGAAGGGTACTACCAGGGATGGAGAGGTGAAGGAACAGGAGATGCTGGAACAGGAGACACAGGAGATGCTGAAACAGGAGACGCTGGAACAAGAGACACAGCAGACGCTGGAACAGGAGACGCTGGAACAAAAGACACTGGAACAAGAGACACTGGAACAAGAGACACTGGAACAAGAGACGCTGGAACAAGAGACGCTGGAAGGCAAACTAAGGAACACTGGAGTGTACGACCCGATTGCCAAGGCACCATTTAGGGGAATGGGCCTTGTCTTTTATACCTGGGTTGCGTGATGTCATCAGGAAGCGTCGGGCTTGGCTTTCCCGCGCTTGGCCCTTTAAAGAGGGCGACATTGGCCGCGCGCGCCTAGGGGCGGGGCCGAGGAGCAGGAAGACGTGGACCCCTACAGGAGCTCCGCTGTGAAGCCGGCATCGGAGACGGTGAGCGGGGGAGCCGGGGACGCCACGAACTGGCTGCGGAGGAGGAAAGCCCAGAGCTCGTGGCGGGAGAGCAAGATGAGCAGGCCCGGCTGCGGAGCGGACGCGGCCGGGAAGCGCAACAATACTCTGGACATCCTTGGAAAACAAATAGGAAACAGAGGGGAGCAGAGGGGCCATGGCCAACATGGGATTTCCCTCAACTGCATGGAAAGGCTTTAAAGTCTTTCTAGAAAGATCTGAAATGGATAGCTATTCAGTGATTATATGACCTACTAAGGTAACTACCATGAACTGCTTGTCTTCAGAAAATAGGTGTTTCCTCCACAATACAAAATAAAACTATAATAAAGCAATTTAAGTTTCTATGAAACCAAATCAAATTTGCAAAAAATTGCCTGTTCTCTAATATAAAACCCACAGAGTGATGCTTTAGATAGTTTGTGAAATAATTGATTTACCTTTAGAACCCATCTAAACATTTACTCTATTAGTCTTTTTATAATAATAAAAACAAAAACTATTTCAATGCAGCATTAATAGCAATGCCTTACCAGTGTAGATGCTGGCATTGGAAGCTGGGATGCCAAACTGTGATTCGATGAACTTGGGAATGAAGGTAATAAAAGCGGTGACAATGGCACACTCAGCTGTATATGACAAACTTACAAAAAGGAATGTCATGTTGCTTAAGATTCTGACAGCTGTTCTTGGAAGGTCTAAAAAAATAACAAGAAGTTAATTATTAAAAAAATAAATGGAAAACAAATTCAGATTCCTTAAATTGAACCTGAAAAAAATGACCTATTGGTATTTCATTATGTTTACATTAAGGGCCAGATGTATTAAGTATTTTTCCCACAGATACAAAAAAGATAATTTTGCAAAACATTTTTACATGTAAAAAGGTGTTTTACTGGGAGATATTGGCTTCTGTAAAATTGCTTACCCAATATGTGGGTAAACTTATGTGCTTATGTCATTTGTGTTAAGCGTGCAGTCCGCGGCAGACACGCAGCGTAGCCCTCTCACCTTCTTACACGGACTCCAGCTTCCGGTTCCTCCTCGCGAGTGGCAGTGGGCCACCAGCACCGACCTCGGGCCGTCCCCTATGCCTCCGGCTCCACCATGGTCCCCAGCGTTTCAGGTCAAGATGCCATTGCTTGTCGGACCTTTCTGCGTGGCCCGCGGAGAGACGCCACTACCGGCACCGCACCCCTCCCAAGGCGTGCACGCGTGCATCGCTGATCCTTATGATCAGCGATGCAGGTTCCCGCTTGCGGCCAGGTTCCCGCAGCGGGAACCTGGCCGCAACCCCGGATGATGACGTCAAACTCCATAGTGTATTTAAAACTCAGGCCTCGCTCCATAGCGTTGCCTTTGAGACAGGTCTCCTCGGTACTCGAATACTCGTTGCTGTGAGAGAGTCGTCTCTATTCTCTTCTCCTGACCCTCGTTGTTCCTGGTTCCTGTTCTCTTCATTCCTGCCTTGCCTATGCCTTGGATTGACTACACGGATATTGACTTCGCTTTGCTTGACTACACTACAGCCTATCTCCAGACCCAGACCTCAGCTACGCCGGACTACGCTACAGCCTATCTCCAGACTTTGACCATTGTTTCGATTGGACCAATGCTATTGACTTCTCCGTGACCAGATCTCAGCATTGCTTGCCACGACTTCCACATTGCTGCCGGCCCTGATCCAAGCCTGTCTTTGACACCTCTCCTAGCCTATACCTTGGACGTGGACTTATTAGGCTTCGGCCTATCTTTGCTCGAGTGCCCTCAGTCAGTCTTTGTTCCATTGGTGCCCGAGTTCAGTACCTTACCAAGTCCAGGGTAGGACTACGCCACCTGCTGTATCTGGGCTGAACTAACCTCTCGCTATTCATACTTGAGGCCCACCTAAATCCTGCTGGTCCCGGCACCAAAGGCTCAACCCGCAGGGAACGAGGGCTGGTATAGGTGAAGCTCCAGTGGCCTCTGCCTTCAGCCCACTCCACCTGCCAACGGTGGGGACCCGTAGGTCCTCACCTACGGGTTGCGTCAACCCCATCTCGGCCCATGGGTCCACCTTCGACCAACAGGTTGCTAAGTCCATGGACTCGGTGGAGCTGCGTGCCCTCCGGGCCATCCCAGGTCTGGCATCCAAGGTACAAGAACAGCAGAAGTTTATCAAGGCATTGGCCTTCTCCATGGATCGTCTTCACGCCTGGCTTGATGCCCTCAGTAATAATCCAGTTTGTATTCCGGCTCCTCCTTATCCACAGCCATCTCCATCGATGCCTTGAGCCTTTTTGGCCCTCCCAGTGGCCCTCCCAGCACCCCCGTGCTTCAATGGTGATTCCAGACTCTGCAGAGGGTTTATTAACCAATGTTTATTTATTTATTTTATTTATTTATTTTTGGTTTTTATATACCGGAAGTTCCTGTATACAATACATATCACTCCGGTTCACATTTAACAGAAATAACTATCGCCGGGGAGGCGGTTTACATGGAACATATCGAATATAATGAACGGATAATAATCAAGGTAAAATCTATTATGAAACAGCTAAGATCAACTTAGAGAACAACTTAGAAAACAACTTGAAACATATAACTGACACAATATGAACATTACAATAATGCTGTAAGACAAGGCTGAAAGTTTGTTCTTCTTGCTTTTAGCTCTCTGGGAAAGCTTGATGAAAAAGCCAAGTCTTGAGTTTCACTTTGAAAGTAGTATGGCACGGTTCAAGGCGGAGGTCCGGTGGTAGTGAGTTCCAGAGAGACGGGCCTGCTGTGGATAGAGCACGTTTCCTCAGGGTAGATTTAGCAGGTTGGGTGATCATTCTATTCTGGTATGCCCTTCTGGTTGGTTTGTTAGAAGATTGTAGTTGAAGCTGGAAAGTTAAGTTGAGGGGGGAGATGTTATGTAGTGCCTTGTGAATCATCGTGCAAGTCTTGAATTGTGAATCATCGTGCAAGTCTTGAATTGCAATGTTATATGCAATTCGCTCTGCAGCCCTCCATCTTTCAGGATGAATTGACTAAAGTTACCTTCATCTTATCTCACCTCGAGGGGAAGGCGCTGGCTTGGGCCTCCTCCCTAAGGGAACGCTCTGATTCCTTGTTAATGGAACTGATTCAGTTTGTGGCTGTGTTTCAACAGATCTTTGATGATCCTGGGCGAGATGCCATGGCAAGCACCAACTTATTACATCTCCGTCAAGGTCTAAAAAGTCTCTTTGACTATACCATCGAGTTTCGTACTTTGGCTACTGAGCTCGCCTGGCAGGAAGACTGCCTCCGAGCTATCTACCTGGATGGACTCTCCTCGCAGCTGAAGGATGAGTTGGCCGCACAGGAGCTCCCTTCCTCTCTTGAGGACCTTATAGACTTGGCAGGTCAAATTGACCACTGACTCCAAGAGGTTCACCGGGAGAGTTGGATGCCCAAGAAGCCTTTGCGGGTTTGATCCCATTCGCCACTGATTACTAACCCTGCTCCAAGCAGAGATACTATGGTGGTTAAGATGGAAGAGCCCATGCAATTGGGTCGTGGGCAGCTGACACCAGAAGAGCGCCTCCGGCCACCATCTATAGACTTGCCCTACCAGTCTGGGAAACTTCCCGGCCCGAGTTCAGTAGGGGTCCTGAACTTGGGTGCAACCTCTCCGGCCCCTCACTTATCTGTACCAATTACCCTAATCTGGGATTCCCGGTCCTTTCCAGTTCTTGCTCTGGTAGATTCTGGAGCAGGAGGTAATTTCATTTCAAGGACCTTGTTCAGCTTTTGGGTATAAAAACCCATTCGCTTGAAACCTCCTTATGTATTGCGTCTATTTACGGAGAACCGTTACCTGGCCGAATTTCCCTGACTACGGAACCTGTCCAGCTATGCACTGGTACCTTACATACTGAGGAACTCGAAATTTTAGTGTTGAAATCCATCCACGCAGTAGTTCTTGGGCTCCCTTGGCTACAGAAGCATTCTCCCCAATGCAACCGGGGTTCGTTGCAACTAGTGGAGTGGGGTCCCGCCTGCCACCAGTCTTGTCTCCAGAAAGTGATACCTCCATCCGTGGTTCCTCTCGCTGCCACGTCTTCTGGCATACCGGCCCCTTACACAGACTTTGAGGACGTGTTCTCCAAGCAAAAAGCTGACCTTCTTCCGCCTCTCCAAACGTTTGATTGTCCTATCGTTCTCCTTCCAGGGACCATGTCTCCTCAAGCATGAACCTACCCCGTCTCTCCCTGAGATGAGGGCTATTACGGAATACATCCAAGAGAATCTTGCGAAGGGATTCATCCGCCCCTCTACTTTTTCTGCTGGGGCAGGATTCTTTTTTGTGACCAAAAATGATGGGTCACTTAGGCCGTGTATTGACTACCGCGGCCTAAACACCATCACTCATAAGTATCCCTTGCCATTAATTTCTGAATTATTTGATCGTCTTCAGGGTGCATCTATATTTACAAAGCTGGATCTATGCGGAGCACTGATGTACGAAGCATCCTTCAACACCTTTGTGAGAACCATCTGTTTGCAAAATTGGACAAATGCTTGTTCGAGAAATCCAGCCTACCCTTCCTTGGTTATATTATCTCCCAACAAGGGTTTTCTATGGACCCAGCCAAGTTAAAAAGAATCCAGGATTGGCCACAGCCTGTGGGTCTCAAGGCTCTCCAGCACTTCCTGGGATTCCTCAACTACCATCGTCACTTCATCCCACATTATTCTACCCTAGTTGCTCCACTGACGGCCTTAACCCATAAAGGTCAAGATACGTGAAATTGGACTCCGGAAGCCTTCGCAGCCTTCCTTTGCCTTAAAGATGGTCCTGCTTACATCATCCCGACCAAAATCGTCCTTTCCTAGTGGAAATTGACACCTCCGCCATTGGGGCTGGGGCAGTCCTGAGTCAACGCACCACCTTTGGTACCATAGTTCCATGCTCCTTTTACTCCCGCAAAGTTTCATCTGCAGAGCAAAATTACAGCATAGGGGATCGTGAGCTACTCGCCATAAAATTAGCCCTTGAAGAATGGCGCCCATTGCTAGAGGGCGCACAACACAGATTCACAGTGTTCACCGATCATAAGAATCTGGAACATTTAAGTCAAGCCCGTCTCAATGCCCGTCAAGCTCAATGGGTCTTGTTCTTTTTTAGGTTCGATTTTGAACTTCGCTATCTCCCTGCAGACAAGAATCTGGGCAGATGCCCTATCATGATCCTTCGAGCCTGAAGACACTCCAGAAGAACCTACTCATATAATAGACCCAGCCTGTATTTGTCTATCTGCCACTCACCCAGTTCCCATTGGAAAGACAGTCATGCCCCGATGACTCTGAGAAAGAGTTCTCTGCTGGGCACATGATTCCAAATTTGCCGGTCACCCAGGACAAGCACGGACCTTGGCAATGCTCCAGCAGTTCTTCTGGTGGCCCACCATGGTCTCTGATGCTAAAGCGTATATCAAATCCTGTAACATCTGTGCACAGCAAAGGTCGGTTGGTTGACCTTGGGGTTTTCTACAACCACTTCCAGTACCCAAGGAACTGTGGACCCATCTGTCTACGGATTTCATCGTGGATTTTCCGCCCTCAAAGGGTCACAACGTAATATGGGTAACCATAGTCCGATTTTCAAAAATGGCCCATTTCATCCCTCTACCGGGCCTACCATCTGCTCCAGAGTTAGCAAGTTTATTCTTCCACCATATCTTTAGATTGCATGGCTTACCCAAGGACATTGTTTCAGACAGAGGCCCCCAGTTTATTGCTAGATATTGGTGCGCCCTTTGCCGAAAATTTGGTATTAATATCAGTTTAACAACTGCCTATTATCCCCAAGCTAACGGACAAGCTGAGTGAATGAATCACTCCTTGAAGGCCTTCCTGTGCGTATACATCAATGACCGCCAAGACAATTGGTCCGAACGTTTATCCTGGGCTGAGTTTTCTCACAACTCCCATATCGCCACTGCTATGGGAACATCACCATTCTCTATTGTCTATGGGAAACAACCACGACCACCATTACTCGTATCTATCAGTGCAGTCCCCTGCGGCACAGGCTACTGTAGATGCCCTTAAGATGTTATGGGAGCAGACAAACCTCCGCTTGCATCAGGCTGCTTCCAGGGCCAAGAGAACTGCTGACAGTCGACGTCGCTCGGCTCCTGAATTCCTCCCTGGCCAGAAAGTCTGGTTAAGTACTCGGTGTATCCGACTTCGAATACAGTCCCAGAGATTTGCTCCTAGAAATATTGGTCCTTTCTCAATTACCTGACACATTGGACCCGTTACATACCAGCTTCGGCTGCCTCCTACGCTGGGAATACATAATACATTTCATGTATCACTCTTAAAACCTGTGGTCCTATCCTGGCCTGCCCCGAAGGCTCCTGAGCCACCTCCATTGGTGGCAGAATCCGATACGAGGCCTAGACATCCGCCATAGGGGATGCTGGTGGGAATACCTCCTTTCCTGGGAGGGTTATGGACCCGAAGAAAATTCATGGGAACCAGCTCAGAACATCCTGGACAAGAATCTCCTCCTGAACTATCATCATGCCCATCCGGGCAAACCCTGACCTCCAACAGGGGGGGCGTAAAGAGAGGGTACTGTTACGCATGCCGTCCGCAGCAGACCCGCGGCGCGGCCTTCTCACCTTCGTACACGGACTTCAGCTTCTGGTTCCTCCTCGCTAGCAGCTGTGGGCCGCCAGCTCCAACCTCGGGCCACCCCCAGTGCCTCCGGCTCCACCATGGTCCCCAGTATTTCAGGTCAAGGTGCCATTGCTTGTCGGAACTCTCCGGGTAGCCCGCGGAGAGAAGCCACTACCGGTGCCGCGGCTCTCCCTAGGCGCATGCGCGCGTATCGCTGATCCTTATGAAGGGCCCGTGGCGGGAACCTGGCTGCGGCCCCGGATGATGACATCAAACTCCTCAGTGTATTTAAGCTCACGCCTCGCTCCATAGAGTTTCTTTTGCAACAGGTCTCCTCGCTACTCGAGTACTCGTTGCTGTGAGAGATTCGTCTCTACTCTCTTCTCCTGACCCTTGTTGTTCCTGGTTCCTGTTCTCTTCGTTCCTGCCCTGCCTATGCCTTGGATTGACTACATGGATATCGACTTCACTTTGCTTGACTACACTACAGCCTATCTTCAGACCCAGACCTCTGCTACGCCTGACTACGCTACAGCCTATCTCCAGACCCAGACCTCTGCTGCACCTGACTATGCAACAGCCTATCTCCAGACCTTGACCACTGCTTCGATTGACCAATGCTATTGACTTCTCCGTGATCAGACCATTACTTCGATTGACCAATGCTATTGACTTCTCCGTGATCAGACCACTGCTTCGATTGACCAATGCCATTGACTTCTCCGTGATCAGACCATTACTTCGATTGACCAATGCTATTGACTTCTCCGTGATCAGATCTCAGCATTGCTTGCCACGACTTCCACATTGCCGCCAGCCCTGATCCAAGCCTGTCTTTGACGCCTCTCCTAGCCTACTCCCTGGACGAGGACATTAGGCTTCGGCCTATCTTTGCTCGAGCGCCTTCAGTCAGCCTTTGTTTCATTGGTGCCCGAGTTCCAGTACCTTACCCAGTTCAGGGTAGGACTATGCCACCTATCGTCTGCTGTCTCTGGGCTGAACCAACCTCTCTCACTATTCAACCTTGAGGCCCACCTAAGTCCTGCCGGCCCTGGCACCCAAAGGCTCAACCCGCAGGGAATGAGGGCTGGTATAGGTGAAGCTCCAGCGGCCTCTGCCTTCAGCCCACTCCACCTGCCAACGGTGGTAACCCGTAGGTCCTCGCCTACGGGTTGCGTCAATACCACCTCGGCCCAAGGGTCCACCTCCGATGCAACAATTTGTGCCTGGACAGAGCAGAAGTGTTCCAGGGGGCGGAGTTATGGAGGGGTTTGGACTTACAAACTTTTGGATTTTAAAAAGTATGCACATAAATTTTCTTGGAAAAATTGTGCAGATGTTTTAACAGATGTAACTTTTGCAGATAGATTTGGTAAAATAATTTTCAAAACAGACTTATGTGTGTAAAAGTCTGCTTTGAAAATTGGTGTAATTTATGTTTCTGTTTGCCAGCTAACTTATGAATGATGTTACAAAATTACACCAAAAATGGGAGAAACTCTTTGGTACATCTGGCCCTAAGAAAGAAAAGCAGACGTCTGAACTGATATACTTTGCTTGTGTAGATGTAATATACTTTGAGGCCATTCATGGTAACATGTGAAATATCCAATGTCAATCAATCAATCAATCACTAAATAAATAAATGTGCATCTATCTGTTTCAGGAACGGCAGTTTGGGCAGCAAAGAGATGGCGGTTTTGAGGCACTGTTAAAGATATCTAATACATCAGGGCATTACTAACAAGAAATGCCCAACTATGGAAGTCATTATTATTACTGTAAGCCTCATTCTAGGAATTTCAATTTAAAATATAAGCTAAACAAACCTCTATTATAATGAATTAAAATTGTTTTAGAATTGTCAAACATTTTTTATACTTACAGGTCCTTACTGCTTGCATAACATACCAATAGTGCAAACAGAATGTGAGATACAATATAATTTTTCTATAAGTTAATTATCCTTTTAGGGCAGATATATAAGGCAGTTTCCATTGCCTTAGGGAGAAGGTTAGGGTGGCCCTCGAAAGACTAACATAGCAGTTGGCTGAAAACTGTATTTTTTTTTTTTCAAAATCATTTTTATTAATGAGCAACGCAGGTACAACCAAAACTGTAACTATATTTAAACAGAACTATGGCATTCTACAATAAAATTTTAAAAAGGTGTCAATGGTGGTTTTACAGACATTGCTGTGAAAATGGTTGCCATATGAAATGGCCACTGATGTCACCTGTGGATTACCCATCTTTGCAGTCCTGTCCCAGTCTCCATTGTCAAATATATATTTTTAAGCTATCCTGTGCACTACCAGTCTCCATTGTGACATGATCACCCATCCCATATGGTTCCCAATCCTCTTCCTCCAACTCCCCCCAACATGTAGCTTGATCATTCTTCGGTGTGGTCCCATCCTCCTCATTCTCATGCAATCCAATCACCTACCCATCACCTTTTCATCCCTCTGTCTCCTCACCTACCTCCATAGTATGACCACTCTTCCTTTATGTTATGTTAGGTTATACTTTTAGGCCACTTTTCTTGAAACAAGTTCAGCCTCCCTCATCCTAGCTTATTTAGCTTGGTTCTCTGAGCCTATAGTGCAGCTTACTCAAGATAAAGCAATGAGGAATATGATAAAGAGTAATCAGCCTGTTTCAGCAGTGTTGCTCTCCTCCTACCAAGAGGTCTAGGAAAGTAGACCATCATAGAGGACAATGAGGCAATAGAACCATGGAAAGAGATGAGAGGATTAAAAAAAAATCTAGAGCTCAGACTTCAGATTGTGGAGGAAAAGAATGTAAACCAGAGTACATGACAGAACAGAGTACATGAGAGAGTAAATGAGAGATAGGCCAAACAGATAGAAGGCAGGTGAGGGATACCTCAAGCTCTCCTATATCTGCATATATTCATGGATTGTCATATATTAATACTATTAGTACACACAGTACTATGAAAGATAATTCATAGGTTTATAGTTTCATGCTAGAAAAATTTACTATCTCGACTTAAGGACAAGGAGATAACATAGCTAAGGTAAAAGAGTAGAAGAAAGGGGAAATCAAACCAGAGTCTCCAAATATATAGCTTTATACTCTTAAAAGATAACTTTAAAATCTGCAAGTGGGCGCCCATATACACATGTATCTGAGTATGTGCATTTTTAAAGATGGTGCCGGCCGTCCATTACTCCTACCATGTGACAGGGGCTGGCCAATGGCACGGATACCCTGTCACATGGTAAGGGCAAAGGGCCATCGGCGCCATTTTTATTAGTGGCAGCCGACGGCCCGAGAGCGGGAGATTGCTCCCGGGACTTCTACTGGACCACCAGGTACTTGTAAAAAGTTTTGGGGGGGTTCGGGAGGGTGGGGGAAGCTAAGGGATCAGTTTTAAAAGGGCGGGTGGGTTTTTTTGTTTATCGGCTCGGGCGCAGCCGATAAACAAAACCGCGATCGGGCCGCACAAAAAAAAATTTATGATGTGAATCAGAACCGGAATCATAACCGATTCCGGTTACGATTCAAATCTCTAGTAAAACCTGCTTTTCTGTGCACCCTCCGACTTAATATCATGGCGATATTAAGTTGAAGGCCCCAAAAGTAAAAAAAAAGTAAAAATTAAAAAAAAATAAATTAAAAATCGGCCCGCAGGTCGGAAGACGGATGCTCAATTATGCCGGCGTCCGTTTTCCGAACCCGTGGCTGTCAGCGGGTTTGAGAACCGACACTGGCAAAATTGAGCATCGGCTGTCAAACCCGCTGACAGCCGCCGCTCCTGTCAAAAAGGAGGCGCTAGGGACGCGCTAGTGTCCCTAGCGCCTCCTTTTACCGTGGGCCCTAATTTGCATAGGCCACCCTCCTGAATCGCGCACCCAGGAGAGTGGCCTGTGCACACGCCGGAAGAGCGGGCGCTTGCCAGCTCTCCCGCGTGTTTTTCTGAATCGGTCTGTATGTAAGCTAGCCAGATACAATTTATCTAACTTTCACAGGATATTCGGCTGCACAGCAATGCTGCTTACTATACTGGATAAATATTAAAGTTTGCCAGACAAGCTTATTTGGCTAACTTTAGACCTCCTATGGAGCACCTCTAGCTTATCTGGTTAACTTAACCAGATCAGACTGAATATCACTACTTAACCAGCTATTAGGGTCATTCTTCAAATCGCGATGGGCTGCTATCGTGTGCATTAGGGCGTTATTGCACGCTATATTTATAGCAGAATGATTAATCCAGGGGTAAATTGTGTGGAAGGAAGGGGGGCAACACCATAGTGGGACATATTTGAAAGGAAAGGGGTGGGGGGAACCTGATTGATTATTGAATGGTTTGGGGGGCTGAGGTGTTTGTCAATACCAGAGCAACTGACTTTTTTTTTTTTACATTTGGATATCAGGGCCACCACTCACAGGGGATCAGCTTTGACCCCTCACACCTTTGTTCTTTTTTTTATTGCATTTTTGAAATTTTAGCATGGTCCTTTAAATCTAACACGGGAACCTCAGGACCCGAATTAGAAAACCGATTACTGAGGAGGTATAGTTAATTTACTACAGCTGACAACTGTTATTTATATCAAACTAGCCATTAAGCCCGTTAAAACGGGCGAGATTCCGGCCGCTTGTCCTTTCTTACCTGGGTGCCAAGCAGCGAGGGCCCTTTGAATTTCCCGCGATTTCTGACCAGGACCGAGGACTCCAACATGAAGAGGAGGAGCCGGAGTGGCGAATAAAAACTTGCCTACACCGGCGTGTTACTGCCGCTTGTCCTTTCTTACCTGGGTGCCAAGCAGCGAGGGCCCTTTGAATTTCCCGCGATTTCTGACCAGGACCGAGGACTCCAACGCGAGGAGGAGGAGCCGGAGTGGCGAATAAAAACTTGCCTACGCCGGCGCACCGCCTCCGGCGCGACGGTTAAGCCGCGCGCGGTCAAGGGGCGCGCGACTTTGCCCGGCTTAGCCAGGGCTGGAGCCCGGTCTGGAGCGGATCGTCTTTTCTTTTCTCCTCAAGTGGTCAGACCGAGACTCTGGGACAACAATAGTGAGTAACTTGCAGCTTAATACTGAAAGCAATCATAGTTTTTTCCTCTTTTTTCCCTCATCGTATTGCTATGCCTCACACAAAGAGGAAAGCAAAGATGAGAGAAATGTCGACTACCAATTTGCTGCAGCCCGCTATTACAGATTGCTTTCAGATAAATCCCATGTATACACCCGAAAGAGCCGCTAGTAGTCCAACCCAGGAGCAGGAGTTGGTCAACTTGGCATTGAAACATCATTTTTCCCCGGGTGCCCCAGAAAGACCTACCCCTCCGTCTGCTAAAACTGATGCGGATCTAAATTCGTTGCAAAATTCTTTGGTTTCCCAGAGAGAAGTCGTGAAGTCGACTAAGATCTCGGAGGACTTAAAAGATCTTAGTCCCAGGGAACCCAAAGATACTATCAAGAATGTAGACAAAAATGAAGTTGTACAGTTCATATCCCAAATAGATAGAGATACAGTACTGAGGTTGCACTTTAAACATCAGAAGAGTAATTTCTATGGTCAGTCTATAAGGATCTTCCCGGACATAGTTCGTTCTACTCAGTTAAGACGTAAGAACTTTATAACAATGCGACCGGAAGTGTTATCACAAGGAGCACAATTCTATTTAAGATATCCCTGTAAATGTTTAGTAAAACATGGTGATAATAGATATGTTTTCACACAGCCTGAACAACTAAGAACATATTTAGACACACACTCTTAATATGCTATGCAATGTGGGAAATTTTTTTTTTTTTTTTGACATGGGATGGATTAGGTAACAAGTGTATGTAATTTAGTAAATTTTCCTCATGGGTAATGCTCCTATTTCGTGGTTGAAACCCAGATTTTCAACCTTTTCTTGAGTTAATTTCTTAAAGTGAAGGATAATAAGTATGCTGACAGATGTTTCTATGATAAATCTATGTATAGAATTGATGAAACTTATTTATCCAATTTTTGTATAATTTGAATAATGCAATAAAAATAAAATTAAAAAAAACAAACAAAAAACGGGCGAGATTCCATCGTTCAGACCGGCACGGTTAGAGCCGCTCTGTTCTCCACAACTTCCCTTTTCCTTCCATCCCCTCCACAACCCCTTCCCTCTCCCAGCCCTCCTCCACCACTCTTTTTTCTCTTCTCCAGAACTTCTTACCCTTCCCACTTGTTCAGTCATATCCTCTTCCCTTTTCCTTCCCCTCTCACCTTCCCCTTCCTTCCCCTTCTACCCTCTCCCTCAGCCCTCCTCCACTCCCTTTTTCTGTATTCCACAACTTTACCCTCCCCACTTACTCACATCCTCTTCCTACCCCTCCCACCTCCTCCACAACTCCTTCCCTCTCCCAGCCCTCCTCCACTCTTTTTTCTCTTCTTCAGAACTTCTTACCCTTCCCACTTGTTCAGTCATATCCTCTTCCCTTTTCCTTCCCCACTCACCTTCCCTTTCCTTCCCCTTCTCCCCTCTCCCTCAGCCCTCCTCCACTCCCTCTTTTTCTCTACTCTTTACCCTTCCCACTTACTCACATCCTCTTCCTTCCATCTCTTCTCATTTTCCCTTTCCTTCCCCTCCCACCTCAACCCCTTCCCTCTCCCTCAGCCCTCCTCCACTCCCTTTTTCTGTACTCCACTTTACCCTCCCCATTTACTCACATCCTCTTCCTTTCCCTCCCACCTCCTCCACAACCCCTTCCTTCTCCCTCAGCCCTTCTCCACTCCCTCTTTTTCTCTACTCCACTTTACCCTTCCCACTTACATCCTCTTCCTTCCATCCCTTCTCATCTTCCCTATCCCTCCCACCTCCTCAACCCCTTCCCTCTCCCTCAGCCCTCCTTCACTCCCTTTTTCTGTACTCCACAACTTTACCCTCCCCACTTACTCACATCCTCTTCCTTTCCCTCCCACCTCCTCCACAACCCATTCCCTCTCCCTCAGCCCTCCTCCACTCCCTTTTTCTGTATTCCACAACTTTACCCTCCCCACTTACATCCTCTTCCTTCCCCTCCCACTTCCTCCACAACCCTGTCCCTCTCCCTCAGCCCTCCTCCACTCCCTCTTCTTCTCTCTGGCCCGCGTGACACTTAACCACCGCCGCTGCTCCTCCATTGGAGGTCTCCGGGGGGTCTCTCTCTCTCACGCGCGGGGAGAAGCAGCGGCACAGACACATAAATGGGAGGTCTCCGGGGATCTCTCTCGCGCACGCCGCTCCACCGGGCTCGGTGATGAGGTGCGCGCGAGAGAGAGACTCCCGGCGACCTCCCATTTCTGTATCTGTGCTGCCGCCGCTGCTTCTCCCCACGCGCGCGAGAGAGAGACCCCCTCCCCGAGACCTTCTGTGCTGCCGTCGCCGCCGCTGCTCCTCCTCGCCGCTTCCAAGACAGCCGTCCGCTGGGCTCCCCTCTGACCGACGTGCTCTCACGCATGCGCAGTAGAGCTGCTCTCTACTGCGCATTTGCGGCACGTCGGTCCAAGCCCATTTATATGGTAGATTGCCTATTTAATGAACTGCTTTGCATGGATTTGGAAAATTTATGCAGGCAAATTGCATGCAAAGAAGCTCATTTTAAGAGGGAAGAGAATCATGGCAAAGCTATGCTAAATATCATATATATTGTGCGATAAACAGCATATGTCACATGATATATGCTGTTTAAAGTACATTAGAGCCCTACAATGGCTTGATGCATCCCCTAGTTAAAAAACAAAATTGTTGATGTATAGTATCCCCCCCCCAATATCTCTCCCTCCCTCCCCAATCCCCCAAATGTTCAATAATCCTCTCCAAGGAGGCGCTTTTGAGCAGTGGCCAAGATGGCTGCTTGATCCAGCTGCTCTTCAAAATGCTCACTGAATTCGCAATTTGCTCTTCTTATTTTTGAGTCAGTCTTTGGAATTTTTCATTCATTTGTGCCAGGCAATGTCTGACTCAAAATCTGGGAAGATCGAGGCAGCTTTTGCAGTGGCTTCCAGCACAAAGCACTCAAAACAAGATCCTCCATTGCCTGACAAACAGATACATACTAAATCAATGGTGTCTGCTGACATGGTTCTTGCAGAGCTAAAGCAGCTGAAGGATATGCTCCAGATAAATATAGAAACTACGTCGGATTTGTCGACGATGTCTCAGCAACTGGTGTCCTTTCAAATGCGGTTGGAAGACATTGAATTTCAAACTACCTCATTGCTGCTGGCGACGGGCCCGCTCCCACAGCTTGCCCAAAAGGTGAATCGCATGCAAAAGGATTTCGAAGATTTAGCCAACCGGAATCAACGGAACAATGGCCGCATCCTCGGTGTTCCAGAAGGCACCGAGGGATCTGATATGATAAGATTTTTGTCTACCATGATTCCAGCTTGACTCCAACTGAAATTTGACTTACCTTTTGAGATCGAACGTGCTCACCGAATTCTGTCTAGGCCTCTTCAGATCTCCCAGTTTCCAAGGCCTATTATTTTCAAATTGCTCAGCTATCTGCAAGTTTTGGAGGTGTTAACTGTGGCCCAAACCAAATCGCCCATCATATTTCAGGGGCATAATCTTCTTTTTGTGCCTGATTTGGCCAAAACTATGGCAGCAAAGCATAAGGCTTTTCTGGCCCTCCATCCCTGCCTGCAGGTGCTGGGGGCTATATATGGCCTCCTCTATCCAGCACAGATGAGAGTGACTTGTCAAAATCAGACGAAGACCTTCGAGGTGCCTGAGGATTTAGTTTCATTTCTTTCTTCCTTAGTATCTGCGCAAGACGGTGACATGACTTATTGGTAAACTGCATGTCACCTTGTTTTTTCTTCCCTTCTGCAATCACTGGTCATGACTGTGGGATTTCCTTCGTGCTTGGTAGTTTGGTGATTCTTGGATTGTCTACCCTTTTTTGTTCTATGTGTCAGCATTTCTATGGGGGAATGCCGTTTTCCTTTTTTGATGGACTCTTTTTGGAATTGCATTTTTTTTCTCTCACTACGCATGGGCGTAATTTAATATTTTCAGCTCAAAATGGATCTTGTCGGGCTACTGACACTGCCTTGAAGCTCATTTCATTCATGTTGCCGTTTTTGGCTCTGGTTGTTTATCATTGTATCTCTTTATGTTTCCTGTTTTTGCAGAGATACAATGCCTTGCTATTTTTTTTTTTACTAGCCGGTCTATGATGTATGCCTTCTTATTGAGTATGTTGTGCTTATTGTTTATGTGCATTTTGGCATTATGGCTATTGCTTCTACTTTACAAATAATTTCCCTCAGTGTTAATGGTCTTTTACACTCAAAAGCACTTCACTATTCTACCTATTTAAACCTTGCTCTCCTTCCAGTCCTTGCCTCAGCAGCATGTTGCTACTCCTGTGTTTGTCTTGCCTTGCTTTTGTCTCTCCTTCGTTCCTGTCTTGTCTATTCCTTGTCCTGTCCCTGTTTGTGCCTTGTTCCTGTCTTGCCTCGTTGTTCTCTCCTTGCCTGTCCTTGTCGGTTGTTGTCTGACTGTTCATATTCCCCTTGGCTTGGTTCTCTGGTTTGACCTCAGCACTGGATCTGGGCTTCCCTTGACTGCTACCTGGACTTGAATACCTGCTTTGGATATGACCTCGCTTGTATGCTGCATGCCCCAGTCCCTGGTTTGTTCCTTGTTCATGCTGCCTGCCATCTGCCCCGGCCTCTATTTATTTATTTATTTATTTATTTATTTAGAGTTTTTCTATACCGGCATTCATGATACAATCATATCATGCTGGTTTACAAAATAACAGGGGGAGTGATAACTTTAAACCTTGAACAAGTGAAGAGAGACAATGCAGTTACAATAAACAAGGCTGTTCAACTGGGGGAAGAAGAATGGCTCTGCTGTACACTGCCTGCCTCGACCCATGCTCGCCCGAACCCATCTAAGTCCTGCCGGTCCCTGGAACCCAAGGGCTCAACCTGCGGGGAACGGGGTTGGAATAGGAGAAGCTCCAGTCCATCCCACCACAGGGCTTCTCCACCAGCTGACGGGATGGACCTAGTGGACTCACCGACTAGGTGGCACCAAACACCCCTCAGTAACAAGGGTCCACATTTCCAACAGGCTTTTACACTATTGAAGGGAGCAGTATAAGATTTTTAAGATAGATAGATAGATAAAGCAGAATTGCTTACCTGTAACAGGTGTTCTCCAAGGACAGCATGATGTTAGTCCTCACACATGGGTGACATCATCGGATGAAGTCCTGCACGGAAAACTTTTTTCAAAGTTTCTAGAAACTTTGTTAAGCACACTGAGCATGCCCAGGATGCTGCTAACCATGCATCCACGTGGGTCCCTCTTCAGTCTTATAACATAGAGTTCATGAAAAAATAAAATAACAAACTGAGAGAAAACCAACTCTGCAGGGGGGCAGGCGGGTTTCGTGAGGACTAACATGGTTTAATGGAACAAAGTTGTGAGGACTAACATGGTTTAATGGAACAAAGTCAGCATGGCTTTACCCAAGGCAAGTCTTGCCTCACAAATCTGCTTCACTTTTTTTAAGGAGTTAATAACGTGGATAAAGGCGAACCAGTAGATGTAGTGTACTTGGATTTTCAGAAGGCGTTTGATAAAGTTCCTCATGAGAGGCTTCTAGGAAAAGTAAAAAGTCATGGTATAGGTGGCGATGTCCTTTTGTGGATTACAAACTGGCTAAAAGACAGGAAACAGAGAGTAGGATTAAATGGACAATTTTCTCAGTGGAAGGGAGTGGGCAGTGGAGTGCCTCAGGGATCTGTATTGGGACCCTTACTTTTCAATATATTTATAAATGATCTGGAAAGAAATACGATGAGTGAGGTAATCAAATTTGCAGATGATACAAAATTGTTCAGATTAGTTAAATCACAAGCAGATTGTGATAAATTGCAGGAAGACCTTTTTGAGACAGGAAAATTGGGCATCGAAATGGCAGATGAAATTTAATGTGGATAAGTGCAAGGTGATGCATATAGGGAAAAATAACCCATACTATAGTTATACAATGTTAGGTTCCATATTAGGTGCTACCACCCAAGAAAGAGATCTAGGCATCATAGTGGATAACACATTGAAATCGTCGGTTCAGTGTGCTGCGGCAGTCAAAAAAGCAAACAGAATGTTGGGAATTATTAGGAAGGGAATGGTGAATAAAACGGAAAATGTTATAATGCCTCTGTATCGCTCCATGGTGAGACCCCACCTTGAATATTGTGTACAATTCTGTTCGTCGCATCTCAAAAAAGATATAATTGCGATAGAGAAGGTACAGAGAAGGGCGATCCTTCTTCCAATTTTTGAATGAAGATCTTTTGGCTAAAATAGCTTCTTTCACCTCACCTTTTAACCATGCCGGTAATCGTTTTGCCTTCCTTCCATCTTTCTTAATTTGTGGAATACATCGGGACTATGGTTCTAGGATGGTATTTTTTAACAATGACCACACCTCTTGCACACTTTTTACCTTTGTAGTTGCTCCTTTCAGTTTTTTCTATTTTTTTCATTTTATCAAAGTTTCCCTGTTGAAAGTTTAGCATAAGAGCCATGGAGTGACTCAAATAACTACAGACCGGTGAGGCAGACATTGGTGCCTGGAAAAATGGTGGAAGCTATTGTTAAGAACAAAGAGGTCAATATTCAAAAGCCGGATAGGTGGCTGATAGAACATACATAGGATCTCGGAGAGTGATCATCCCACCCAACAGTGAATTCTGGAAGAGAGTGGGGCTTATGGAAGTATGGGAGGTGAGGACATCTGAGGCCCCTAAAAATGAAAAGGGTCCTTGGAGTTCTTAGGAGGGATATCAGCCTGAGGTTTACACAGTTTTGGTACCCGAACAGGGACCCTGTGGTGTTGAGATTGTGATTCTGTATGAAAGATTGCATTTTAAACTGTCTTTATTTTCATTGTGAACGGAGTGAAAATCATTACGTTGTTTATAAACTGCAACACAGACTTAAGATAGTTACCTTTCCCTCCAGAAGGACACAGTGGGAAAGAAAGCACAAATCTGGTTGAGGGAAAGGGCTTTTAGTGCATCTCATCATTGTTTATGTCCGAGCAATACAACAAATAGGATTGAGAATAAGCATCAACTCATGATCATCAATGTCATCATATCTGCACATGCAGAGCGTGGACAGCAAAAGGCAGGGTAAAAAAACATTAGGATATGCTTTTGTGCTTTGCAGTGATTGTGCCTTACATATTATAAGATTTGCCATCCTGGGTCAGACCAAATATCTGTCAAGCCCTGTATCCTGTTTACAACAATGGCCAATCCAGGTCACAAGTACCTAACTGGATCCCAAAAGGTCAACAGATTCTGAGTTGCTTATCCCAGGGATAAGCAGTGGATTTCCCAAAGTTCACCTTAATAATGGTTTATGGAATTTTCTTCCAACAACTTGTACAAACCTTTTTTAAATGCAGCTACACTAACAGCTTTCACCACATCCTCTGGCAATGAATTACAGAGTTTAATTATGCGTTCAGTAAAAAAGTATTTTCTATTTGTCTTAAATATATCACCTAGCAACTTCATTGAATGACCCCCTAATCTTTGTCCTTTTTGAATCAGTAAACAACCAATTTGCGCTTACCCGTTCCACTCCACTCATTATTTTATAGATCTCTATCATATCCCCGCTCAGCCGTCTCTTTTCCAAGCTGAAGAGGCCTAACCTCTTTCACCTTTTCTCACAGGGGAATCACTCCATTCCATTTATCATTTTGGTTGCTCTTCTCTGTCTCTTTTCTAATTCCACTATATCTTTTTTGAGATGCAGTGACCAGAACTGCACACAATACTCAAGGTGTGGTCGCACTGTGGAGCAATACAGAACCATTATGATATTTTCTGTTTTATTCTCCATTCCTTTCCTAATAATTCCTAGCATTCTCTTTGCTTTCTTTTCTGCAACTGCATACTGAGTAAAGAATTTCAACATATAAGAACATAAGAAGTTGCCATACTGGGTCAGACCAAGGGTCCATCAAGCCCAGGATCTGGTTTCCAACAATGGACAATCCAGGTTACAAGTACCTGGCAAGTACCCAAACATTAAATACATCCTCTGCCAGTAATAGCAGTGGCTATTCCCTAAGTCAACTTAATTAACAGCAGATTATGGACTTCGCCTCCAGGAACTTATCCAAATCTTTTTTAAACCCAGCTACACTAACTGGCCTAAACACATCCTCTGGCAAAGAATTCCAGAACTTAATTGTGCATTTAGTGAAAAAGAATACTACTTGCTACCTTTATGGAATGCCCACTAGACCTTCTAGTATCTGAAAGAGTAAATAACCAATTCAAATTTATCCATTCCAGTCCTCCCATGATTTTATAGACCTCTATCATATCTCCCCTCAGCTATCTCTTCTCCAAGCTAAACAGATTTAACTTCTTCAGCCTTTCCTCATAGAAGAGCCATTCCACGTCCTTCTCTAGTACCTTCTTCACTGCATCTAAATTATTTCTGAGATGTGGTGACCAAAATTACATACAGCATTCAAGGTGCGGTCTCGCCATGGAGTGATACAGAGTCATCATGACATTCTCTGTTTTATTTACCATTCCTTTCCTAATAATTCTTAACATTCTGTTTGCTTTTTTGACCTTTGGACATTTGTCTCTGATGTTTCTTCTGAAAAGTATGTAATGTCAATAACCTCATAAAAGAAGAGTAGGGATGAATTTGTGGTGAAGTAACATTCAAGATCCTTTGATGTTCACCTCCCTGTAAAGGGTGTGATGGAGAAATATACTTACCAGATATTAGAGGTTCCTCATCCAGGGTAATGTGGAAGATTACAGCATATTGGAGAGTGCACGGATATTTCAGTATCACTGTAGTATGAAATTTTCTTTGAAGATAATGTTGACTTTGAAATGTTTCTTGTCACTTGCCAGGAGGGAAACACTCTAACTTAAATTAGTGGTTTATTTTGTTAACCTGAATATTACTTTAAGAAATTTTTGTGATATTAATATTTCTTTAAGGAGGATATGCTTTGTATAGTTGCAAATGAGTAGGATGCCAGGGTTATTACATTGATATCATTCCTTTCCCATGACAGGACTCAAAGTGTTATGGGACTTTTGTCAGTGTAATAATTTTAATTTTTCCCTGTGGGAGGAAAATAATTTTAGTGTACATGTGTATGTGTGGATTGAACTAATTGGTTTGCATTTCAGCAACTGAATCATGAGCTCACATATTCAAACTGAGAGAAAGTTCTGCCATAGTCTTGTAGTGAGAGTATGTTGTATTCAGAATAGGATTCATGAATTTATGAACATAAGAATATAAGAAGTAACAGGAGGACAATGTTTTTAACAGAGCCCTCAAAGACATAAGGAATAAATCTTTTGTAGTACACCTAGCTGCAAAGTTAGGCACATAATTTTAGGTTCACATAAAACAATCTGATTTTCAAACAGAAGACACAGAAATACATTGGGCTTGAATATTGGGTTGTTATGTTGCTAAATATATATGTGTAACTACCCGTTGCAAAATGGAATATAAAAATTATGCATGTAAATGACATGAAGTTGAGCACATAATTTTGGAAAATTGAAGTTATGTAAATAAATTCATAAGATGCCCACTGGAATGCCTCTTTTTTTTAGGCAGTTAAATACATGCACATTATGAACTTACACACATATATTTATGTGGTTGTAAATCCTGTTAAGCTCATATAGGTGGAGTATGCACGCAAATTCCTATTTTACATACATAAGCCCTGACGAAGGTTTTGAAAATTTACCTCAGTGTTTTGACAGGAGTACAGAATTGTTACATTGTTATCTAGAGATTGAAGATTACATTGTTTCTGATACTTGAAATCTATGTAGATTAATTTCAATTGAGCAAAGATTACAATATATACTATACCTTTAATATTCTTTCCAAATCCCATTGAAGGGCCAACTCCAGTATCCACATGTTTGTTGCTAGATTTTTCTTTCATAACATCATCATCACTGGACACATCATCACATTTACAATTTTTTTTCTTTTTCTTCTTCTTCTGTCGAGGTGGAAGCTTTTTGGGAAAACTAAACATTGGGCATATCACAAGGAGCATTGCTGTGGCACAAAGTAGAAATCCACTCCACCTTTTGATGGGGAAAAAGCCACAGAAAATGATGTGTGTATTGTCTGAATTCTGCTTAAAAAAAGTCATAGCACAATATGAGAAAATATAATACAATAATTATACTTTAGACAGATAAAGCAATATTCCTCTTACATCACCTCATCATACTATAATCATAAGAGTACACAGAACAATGAACAAAATTGAGATAACTTTAACATTTTCAATTTTCACTAAGTATTTTCCCATTATGTGCTCATTTCTTAGTATGAAAACAGCATACATAGATCCACAACTAACATGGTTTACTCTGCACCATGCTTAGTAAGGACTTATTTAAAACTTTGTAAGTCAGCACATATCATCCAAATCGAAGGAATTTATACAACATAGACGATCCTGTTAGCATATGAGATGAATTAATTCAGTCTTTTCCATTAAATAAAAAGAAGATACATATTAACAGACAGGTTTTTACTTGGGCTTAAAATATTTTCCCATGGGCAAAGAATGGAAAATGGCATCTAGAATGGGATTTTTTAACTTCATAAATACTTATGCAATATAATGTATGCTTAGGGTTCAACATTTTCTAGCAACCATAATAATATAATATATAATATAGGAATATCGGTATATAAAAATTCAAAATAAATAAATAAATAAATATAGGAAATATTAAAACTTCTATGAAAAATATTTTAAAAAGTGATATATTTCAACAGTGAACTCTATGGAGTGAATTTTCAAAGTTATGCACGTAAAAGTAGCCATTTTAAAAAGCCCATTTACATGTATAAAACCCAGTTTTATGCACATAAATCCTTTTGAAAATTACCTCCTCTGACTTTATGTTACACTTAGGGCAGATTTTCAAAGGGTTACGCGCGTAAGATACGCGCATAACCCCCGAAAAGCTGCCCCTTCCACCCCCTGCGCGCGCCGAGCCTATCTTGCATAGGCTCGGGGGCACGAGCAAACCCCAGGACACGCATCAGTCCTGGGGCTTTCCTGCGGGGGGCATGTCGGGAGCATGTTGGGGGGGGGCGTGTCATGGCCGGTGCGTCATCGGGGGCGTTCTGGGCGAGGCCACGGGCATGGTTCCGGACCAGGGGCGTTCCGGGGACGTGGCCGCGGCCTCCGGACCAGCCCCTGGACCTGAGCATGGCGCGCCGGCAGCTGGCCCGGCGCGTGCAAGTTACGCCTGCCTTGGGCAGGCGTAACTTTTGAAATAAAGGTAGCGGGGGAAATAGTTAGGGCTGGGGGGGCGGGTTAGTTAGGGGAAGGAAAGGGAAGGTGGGGGGCGGTGGAAAGAAAGTTCCCTCCGAGGCCGCTCCGATTTCGGAGCGGACTTGGAGGGAACAGAGGCAGGCTGCGCAAAATTGGCGCGCTCTCGCGCGCCGACCCCAGATTTTAAAAGATACGCGCGTATCTTTTAAAATCCAGCATACTTTTGTTTGCGCCAGTTGCGCGTACTTTTTTAAAAAATGCCCCTTAAAGTATATACACATTTCTTCTGTTTATAGTTATGAATCAGTAAGAACATACGTAAAGCAGTGACTGGTCAGATGTCCGTCAAACCCAGCATTAAGTCTCCAACAATGGTCAATCTGGGTCACAAGTACCGTCACATCCCCAGTAGTTGATCTATTTCTTGTATCACAATCTCAGAGACAAGCTCTAGCTATATGGCTAATAATTGTTTATGGACTTTTCCTTCAGGAACTTGTGTAATCCTCTTTTGAAACCCATTATGTCAGTTACTTTGATCATTTCCTCCAGCAACTGATTCCATAGCTTGATTGTACACTAAGTGAAAAAATACTTGTGAAGCTTTGTGGGAGGAGGAATAGCCTAGTGGTTAGAGCAGTGGACTATGAACCAGGAGACCAGGGTTTGAGTCCTGCTGTCGCTCCTTGTGACCTTGGGCAAGTCACTTTACCCTCCATTGCTTCAGGTACAAACTTAGATTATAAGCCCTCTGGGGATAGAGAAATACCTATAGTACCTGAATGTAAACTGGTGTAATATCTCAATTGAGATCAAATGTCAGTATATATAAAAAAAAAATAATAATAACATAAATAATAAATAAATCTACCAATTGCTCTCTCTCTCATGAAATAAGCACTTTGCAGGTAGGAAAATGCAATTATGTAGGTATTACCACAAAGGGCAAAAAATAGGCTATTACTATAAAACACACCTCTTTTCCTATCACATGCAATAATTACTGAATTTTGATGAATCTAGGCCTAAGACTGGAGGAGGGGGAGCTCTACGAACTTTACACTTTCACACATAGGCTCTCATTCCTTCGCACATATACACACGGGCTCTTACCCAGTCACACACACATTCAGGCTTTCTACCTCCCACCCACATACATACACATAGGCTCTCAAACCCCCCCCCCCCCACACACACACACACACACACACACACACACACACAGCCTCTCTCACACATACCCCTGAACAGCCTCTCATCCACCCACAAATACACACCTAGGCTCTCACCCACCCAGTCATCCATGCACACACAGGTTCTCAACCTTACCCCAAACACAGGCAGTCACCACACACAGAACCTCTGAACCCCCCATCCCACCCACAGCCACAACCACAGCCCCTGAATCCCCCACACACATACCCACAGAGACTCTTACCCACACACACCCAGGCTCTCACCCCTCCATGCACACACAGTCACCCACACACACATGCAGCCACCCATACACACACACGTGCAGTCACCCACCTGCACACCCACGCAGTCATACAAAGAGTTCTTTGCAAGAAAGAAAAACATTGTAGCATTTCTCTATACATTCTAGATGCAGTTTGTCTTTCATTTTCCGATTCCTTAAAGTCTGCGCTTAAATAAAACAAACCCAACACCCTGTTGCTCTTCAGCACAGCTCTTTTGTAACTTCCCATTTCTTCCAGCCCTGTATCTCTTCATCTTGGAGCCAAGATGCAAGCCTGGCTGAAATTTTTTATAGAGACATCCAATAGCAGACAACTCGTGCAGAGGGCACAATAATTGGGGTGCTATTGGCAATGATGAGGCAGCCTGAAATCACAGCAGGAGGTTGTGGAAGGAGTTGGGGATTATACTGGAACAAAGTTTTTCAAGACAGATTGGCCAAAGGCAGAGTCTTGACGGATTTCCTTATCTAAGCAGTAGAGGGTTGCGAATGTGTGAAGAGAGCTCCATGTTGCAGCCTAGCAGATGTCAGCAACTGGTACTCAACGATAGTGTGGTACCGATGTTGCCATGGCCTTTACAAAAAGTGCTTCCTCATAGCAGAATTCGATACAGTCTGCTAGCCAGTTGGAGAGAGTTTGTTTGCCCACTGGAACTCGGAGCTGGTCTTTGTCAAAGAAGCACAGAGTTGGGTGGATTTCCTATGAAGTGCAGTGCGGTCTAGATAGAATGCAAGTGCACACTTACAGTCCAAGGTGTGCAACACCCTCTCGCCCTGGTGAGAATGAGGCCTTGGGAAAGAGTGGGCAGACTATAGACTGAGTAAAGTGAGAGGCTATGTCCAACTGAAGAAGAAATTTAGGGTGAGTATGGAGGACCAGTCAGTCACGGAGGAACCTAGTGTCGGGTGAGTATGCAACAAGGGCTTGTAACGCACTGACCCTTTTAGCAGAGGTGATGACTACGAGGAAAAGAATTTTCCATGTTAGAATTTTAATGTTATAGGTATGCAAAGGCTCAAACTGGGAATGCATGAGCCTTGTAAGCACTACATTTAGGCCCTATTCCGTAACCGGTGATCGTAGAGGAGGTTTAAGTTGAAAAAAAACCCCATGATAAGCCGACTCATAAGGGGTTGAGCTGTTAACAGGGCATCCCCTACTCCCTGGTGATACGCTGAGATGGAACTGAGGTGTACCTATGCGGAGGATGTCTGGGGACCAGAATCCGAAAGGTATCCTAGATAGCCTAATAGAGATTGAGTGGGGCAGGAAAAAGGGGCCAATTCCTTTTTTGTGCATGCCATTTGGTAAATCTTGCCTATTTCGAATGGTAAGATTTACATGTAGAAGGTTTTTGTGAAGCTACAAATACCTGAGAATATCACTGAGTCTGTGTTATGAGGTTGACCTGTGGGCAGGCGGATTGGTTCCTGGAGTGAAAGGTTGAGAAGTATGGGGAAGCATACTTGTCGAGGGGTTATGAGAATCATTGAAAACCTGTCCTGCTGTAGCTTCATGAGAGTTTTGGCTATGAGCAGTATCAGAAGAGACGTATATAGGAGGCCTTTGTTGCAGGGGCGAACAAAGGCATCCATGGCTAATGCATTTCGAAGCAAGTGTAAGGAGCAGAATCTGTCCACTCTGTGGTTCGATTCAGATGCAAGAGGTCGATGGTTGGTTCACCTCAGCGCTAGAAGATTTTGCTCGCTACACATGGATTCAGAGACCACTTATGGGGATGGAGACATCGATTGAGATGGTCTGTTAGTATGTTCGGTATGCCTGTTAGATAAGTGGCCCGGAGATGCATGGAGTGTGCAAGGGCCCAGGTCCAGAACTGCGCGGCTTCCTGGCAGAGCAGATAAGAGCCTGTGAGTCCCTGTTTATTCGAGTAGCACATTGCCACTTTGCTGTCTGTCTGTATCCACAAAGTTTTGTGTGAGAGGCAGTGTTTGAAGGCAAAATGGGCATTATGCATGGCTCGAAGCTCCAAGAAGTTGATCTGAGACTTTTCAAGGAGCGGAATTGACACATTTTGGGTTTGGAGGGTGTTGATACGAGCTCTCCAACCCAAGTTGGATGCGACCGTGACCAAGATCATCTGAGGATTTGGTTACTGGATCAGTGATATGGATCAGAGACAAAAGCCGTTGAATGGCTTAGAGCCACTGAAATTTTAAAAATCCACTGAGTTTTTCTCATGGCTAGTCTGGCCATAGGAGTGACATGGATCGTGGAAACCATGTGGCCCAGCAATGGAAGAATTGATGAGCTGAGGCTATGTTGCATGCGCGCAGAGATGTGGACAATTTGATAGGATGTCTGCACGGTTGTTGGGCAGGAAGGCCGTTGTGACTGTAGTGCCCAGATTTGCTCCATATGGGATTTATGGTAGTTGATCAGAATTCCCAGCCAAATGTAGTAGATTTATAGTGAGTCTTAGAGAATTTAGAGTTCCTTGTTTGGATTGACTCCTTATTAGACAGTCGTCCAGGTAAGGAAACGCGTGAATGCTGTTGTTCTTTGTAGATGAGCAGCAGTCACTGCTAGGCATTTGGTGAAATAAACAAGTTGTCGAAGCTAGTTCAAGTGGTAGAACTTGGTATTGAAAATGCTGTTAACTCACTATGAAGCATAGAAAAATTCCAGAGAATAGAGGCAACCCCCTTGTTGTAGTAAGGGAAGCATGGTGCCGAGAGAAACCATTCTGAACTTTCTTTCTGAAGAAAATTGGTTGAGATTTATGAGGTCCAGGATGGGCGGAGGTCGCCTATTTTCTTTGGAATTAGGAAATAGCGGGATTAAAATCTTCTACCTTGTTGCATCTGGGGAATGGTATCCCGAGCCCTAGTTCTCAGTGGGATGGACCGTTCTGTTCTCTGGCAAGGTTGAAAAATCCAAAAGCCTGCCCGACTGGCGGAGCTGGTGTGATCTGGTATCAGTTGGTCTCATGCGGGAGCGTGAGCGGTAAAAGGTCCTTCTAGTATCACTCTTTGCTGTGCAAGAAACGTAGAGAGCTATCACAGGGTCTCAAGGTGGTCTTGAGATTGAGCCACTGTCTGCAGGACCTTGTGCATGAAGAGATTATCTTTGGTGCATGGCAGATCAGCTAGTTTATCTTGGACTTTGGGCTGTAAGCCATATTACCATCTAGTACAGAGTCCTGTTGCTGGCAACAGGAGGATGTTTCGAAGCAATCACATGTTGCTCGAATTTCATGTGGATGGCAGAGAGATTCCCTTGGTGTTGTGTCAAATATAGCTGGTAAATAGCAATATGTGACACCAATATGGTTCCTGGAAGAAGTTACGACCTAGACCCTCTCGAAAACTTCTGGTCCTTTTTAGTGACCAGGTTGAAAGGAATGGTCTCAATGGGATTGGTGCCGAAGCGGGATTAGAGGGCCCATCGCCCTTCGAGGATCCTGGGATAGGTATAGGGGTCCATGGAGGCTCAGAAGGATGAGTCAGCGTCGATGACTTAGGCTTTCGTTGGTAGGTGCTACAACGAGGTGGTGCCACAACGGTGCGAATATCGATGACTCCGGTGTTAGTAGATTCTGGAAGGCATCAAGGGCAGCCTAACGGACGAGGACATCCAGTTCCTTCTTGGAAGCTGGTATAGGTAGCACAGCTACATGGGGAGACAGGCTAGGCATTACTGGCACTTCCACTTGAATCTGTGGTGGCTCAGTACCCGGCACTGATGTCGGTGGGGAACATCTCAGTGCCTTGGGTGCAGAGGAGCATGGAGACTCTTGTTCCCGGGCCCGCTTCACAATTGTCTCAATGGACATTAATGCCAGTGTGGTATCAGTGCCGGCAAAGAACGCGGAACCACGTCGATACCAGTGACGATGTTTCTCTCGGTGCTCGGCCCGATCATTCTCCAGCACCAAGGAAGATGCCCTCGCTGTCCCGGATGGCATTGGTGATAGACTGTCACTGTGCCTCTACTGCTCCTGGCATTGTTTCTCGACCAAGGATTGCACAGGGCTCTGGTTGAGAACCCGAAGTATGGAGCATTTTCTTTAGTCGAGGGCATCGATGGAGGTATCAATGGTGTCATTGAAGGAATTGACGAAGGCATCAACAATGTCATCGACGGGGGCATCAATGGCATCAACGGGGGCATGAACGGCGGCCCTGGCAGCATCGACAGCGACTACAACGGGAACCATGGACGTCCCAATCCCTCTAGCCCCAATGGACCCAGTGGAAGATCGCAGCAAGGACACTCACGGGCATCGTGGGGCGGACGGAGGGTGATAGACATAGGGAGAAAAGAGGACCGCAATTCGGTTGGTAACCTGGGGGAACAGATAGTGAGGTGACAGGAACTGACCGGAGAACAAGGCATAGTACTCATCGAGCGTCGATGAAATGTATGCAAAGGGAGACCCGTGAAGGGAAAAATATTTGTGAAGTAAAACTTCAAGGGGCCGATGCAATACAGTGTGCTCAGCCAAGCGCACTGTTTAACCCACTGTCGGATGCGAGTTAAATAGGCGCTAATTCACCCCCTAATGCAATAGGGGGATTAGCGCCTATTTAACATGCGTCCGACGCGGAGTGAATGAGTTAGTGCTCATCACATGCAAATGCATGTGAATGAGGCTATTACTCATTCACTCCAAATGCAAAAAGATAAATGTGCATCTCAGATGCACATTTATCGCTCAAGTATTAACGCCTGCTTGGTAAACTCGGCGGCTGTTTTCATTACTGGCAGACAGGCAGGTTTATCAAAACTGAGGCCGAGTTTACCGGCGTCAGTCTTCATAACCAGCTGAAATGTCAGTGCCCGCTTTCTGCGAAGATTATTGCATCAGCCCCCAAGTGTTTCCGTGAGGAAAAGCTGTGAGAAAAATCTCACAGAGCTCCTAAACACGAGGCAAACTGCAGTGTGGGAAAAAAAGAGACTGAAGGGAGACCCTGTGGACAGAGGGATCATGGCATGCTGGGCATGCTCATTGTGTTCTGTAATAAGGCTCTGCCTGATGACGTCACCCATATGTGAGGACTACCATCCTGCTTGTCCTCAGAGAAATCCCTGGACATCTTGCTGACCATAGAGGGAGAGGTCACCTGGTTATTTATACTTCCTGTTGTGCCTACATTGATAAACAAGGAGACATCCAAAAAGCAGCCATCACCTTACATGAAATAGCCAACCAGACCGATGACTTAAGTGTTGGGGAATGAAAGTTGATGATTACTGGTATATTTTGGGTATTAGATCTTTTTTGGGGGGGTTGGGAAAGAAAATTGTTTACTTCATATTCATTATTGCTGTAAGTTTGGTCCTGATTTTATCTGTCTGTATTTTTGTATAAATTAATATGTCTTTCTGCAGGAAGAATTTTACAACTATATACGCCATCAACCTTATGGCAATGCACACCTACCAGGTGCCTTCACCACCTTTAGAACTTTTGCAATATGGATTCACAAAGAATTCAATGGTTGCCTGAGTGAATCCAGGGCAAACTCCCCAGGGTTTTTAGTCTTTTAGGTTTGGTTAAACTTGTATCAGCTATGAGCATCAAAAGGGAGGAATATTGTTATTTGCAAGATTTTCTAGTCAAAATTCTTTTGTTAGTGGTGTTGACGGCTGTAAAAAGAATAGAGTCTGCGCATAAGAGTTTACAAAGATGGCTGAAACAAGCTTAAGGCAAGAAAACAAAGATGATGTAATTTGGTATTGCTACATGCATGCTAGAAAAACATGGTATTCCAGGAATGGATAAAAATAATTTGTTTACTGCTTCTATCTGACCACTATAGCATGTAATGTATTACACATGCAAAGCGTGCCTTATATTGTAGTATTACAGACATACTTATTAATTTTAGGAGACATAGATATAGGTTGTTGATTTGTTAAAATGCTTTTTATCATTTTCTATCGGACTAGGTGAATAAGATACGCAATGTACTCTTACATATATAAGATGTTATCTCTAATGCGACAGACAGAACCTTGGTTCCTCATTTTGGGCTGACAGCCTAGCCTGTCAGATAAACATGCTATATCTGATTAATAAAGAAAGTGTAGTTGCCTTTCAGTTTATTTCTAACAGTTTTTCTATTACTGCCTGGCAGTATCATTTAGAGCTGAGTTAGGGACCTTAAGTGGATTTTCCCTGACTATTTTGTGAAAAACCATGACACCAGTTCTCAATCCACAATAGAACATTGCCCAATCCCATTACTTTTTTATTTCCTCAAGTCTTTCTTGAGGTACTTTGTCAAACACTTTCTGAAAATCCAGATACACTGTATCAACCAGCTCATCTTTATCCACATTTTTATTAATAAATTCAAAAAAATGTAGCAAATTGGACTTCCCTTGTATAAATTCCCATTAAACTATATTTATCTAAATGTTCTGTAATTTTGTTTTTTAAAATAGTTTCAACCATTTTTCTTGGCACCAATGTCAGGCTCAACAGTCTGTAGTTTCCCGATCACCCCTGGAATCCTTTTTAAAAACCAGCATTACATTGGCCACCCTCTAATCTGCAGTACCATAGCTGATTTTAATAATAGTTTACAGATTACTAACAGTTGCTCTGCAATTTCATTTTTCAGTTCTTTCAGCACTCTGAGATGTATACCATCTGGTAGAGCAACTAAAATGATTATATTGGTCTGTATTTCCTGATTTCTTCAGATTACCTTACTGTTATGCCATCTCCTTTCATGAAAGTAAATCATATCTAATAAAATATTACAGGAAACACAAGTTGGGTTTACTGTCTAATAAACCTAGCTGGGGGGAGAAGGTGGGGAGGTCTACCAGAGCTCCAAGGAGTGCCCTGATAATGCCAGGATCAACAGTTTTTTAATCTATGGGCGAGTTTGGACGAGCCAAATGGATTCAGGTGCGCCTCTTTACCATCTGATATACAGATCTCTCCCCTGTGACCTGCCTCCTGCCTTCTCCAACTGGCAACAATTTTGTTTTGGGTTTTTTTTTCCTCTGTTAGGTTTTCTTTTTTACATTCCTCATGACTGAGCTTTCCCCTTTCTTGTTTCCTTTTTGTTCTGTGCAGCGTTACTTATGTGCCCATCCCTCTGTGTCTCCCTTTCCTCTCTGTGTCTGCTCTGCCTGGCTCTGAGGCTTCTGGTCCTGCTCCAGTGCATAGGGGAGAGTTGGCAGATAGTCCTGCCTGTTTACACTCTTTCCTTCAGTCATTTTTCTCTGTCAGCACACAGAGAAACTTCTGCCAGCAAGCAGAAATGAATCTGTTGGCAAACAGATTTGAATTAGTTGCCCTCAGTCTTTTTTCTCTGTTGGTACACAGAGAAACATCTGCCGGCATGCAGAAGCGAATCCATCGGTGAAGAGATTGTAAATGTTGTAAATGTTTATAGACCATTGGGAAATAGCTCAGGTACTGGGCAGACTGGCATTGGGACCTACTAGTGGAATGGTGGCTTAAAAGGCTTCTGAGCACTGGATATTTTTGTGCTTTGGCAGTGGCTGTGTGATTCATTGCAGGTATGAGATATGGAACAGACATATCTGTTTATTTTTGCAATCAGGAGTCAGGAGTGTAAGAGTGCCCCCCCCAGTCAGTATTAACTACATATGTGGGTAACATATGGTCATGAAGATGTCTTATATTTGATTAAATGGATTGGTGGGGAAAGCATAGTAGAAGCAGAAAGAGTCTGCTCTTTAATAAACCTTAGATAAAACCATAAGGATACTTTTATGGAAGAGCTCTGGATCCTTTTCTGAGTGTATAGACAGCATTTTGCTGATCTCTTCCAATCTCTCGCACCTTTGAGCATCTTTACTTAATCCTGCATCAAGTCTCCCTCTCGCTGCAGAAAGTTATTTTCATAACTGTTCCTTTGCAGTGGAAAAAACAAACCCTCAAATCCATTCCACATTTCCAACCATCTCGTCAGGCTAGGGTTGCCAAATTTTCCCAAAACCAGGATTGGATGCTTGAGGACTGTGGAGGCTGTGTGTGTGTGTGTATTTGTATAAATATGCATACATTCTAGATCCCGCAGAATGTATCTGCTATGCATTAAAGAGCACTGAGCTCAGAGGCCACAAACAGGCAGGAGTTTCTTTCCCAGCATCTCAGGGCAATAAAAGTTGAGAGACCCTGGGATTCAGTTGCTCCCCATTCTCACTAGCTCAGCTATATGGGGCAAGCTGTGGTGCCCTGCTGTTGGCTGCCATGGGAGCAGTCAGAGCCCACTGTTGAAGAAAGCCAGGACCGATATTAGCTTTTTAGCTGTGTGCAGTGCAAGAATATTAGGTGCCCTAGGTAAACCTTATAGATGTATGCCCCCTGCCCCCTCCTCTCACAGCTCTCTACACACAATTAAAAATTATGCATTTATAATAGATTTTACATGAAAAAGGATATTTGAAGTACAGTCTTCTGAGGTTAGAAAAAATCTATGTATATTATATTTATATATACTGCTGTGGTATCAACCAGAAAACCCTGCATAAAAGGAACCCATATGATATTGGGCCTATTGTAAAATATGTTGGGTGTGGGCTTCGCCCTCCAAAAGCCATCAGTAAACAATTAGATATAGTAAACCTCCTATACTAGCACTAATTTCCATCACTCAATCAGTAACAACCCTACTTTTGAAAAAGCAATGTTGAAAATATACCAGACCCTAAAACACCAATATACCTCCTATTAGGAAAACAAAATAAGGTAAGATGCTATAACATCCTACACAGGAACTGAAAACATCAGCGGCATTACACTATAGGTTTTAAAGATGCTAAAGTTTCGATCTGATTGGTCCCTTCCACTTGATGACTGAGCCAACATTTCATCCGGCCCAGCAGCCATCTTTATCTCATTTAACAGCGCTCAGCAGTGTGCTGCTTGGTGTTAATAATTTTAACCTTAGGGATGCTATATACACGATTTGATTGGTTGGGAAATGGCTTCTATGGGTTGGGCTTTGCTTATTTAATTTCTTCTATGAACGGCATTTCAGTAGAGCCAGTGGCCATCTTTAAATGTCCTTTAAGGCAGAGGAGGTATTGCGCTATTATGCTATATATAATAGTATGATAGAGTAGAATTTCGTGGGTTGCATTCTTTGTTTTTAATTGTATTAGGTGTTTTGATCTATTTTTCAGATAAATCATTCCCCTGATGCAGGAGTCATGATGCCGAAACATGGGCCCTTGTCGGTGATCCGGGTATTCCTGTATTTTACACAGCGTTTTAAATGATTATGTTGTTTCAGCTAAGTATTTTTTTTTGTTATAAATTTATTTTTGGGTTTAATAACTGAAGAGGTTTCAAGCCTCTAATGGTTCTTTAATAAAACATTTTTTGGATATATTACTATATTAGTATCTAGATTAGGTTTTTAATAAAACCAGCAAATGAATGAAAATATTAAGCGCATGTTATCTGACACCATTTGTAGCCCATTGCATGGCAAAAGACAGTAGATTGCATTGTAGCACTTGTGAATCTGATGCTGTGTTTTAGAATCTTTTGTGATTATGTATTTAATCTTTTTTATGAAGGAATGAATTATTGGACTTTGAACTTGCTATTTGTTGTTTATGATCACTGTTACTGACATTCTCTCTTTTTTGGGTTTGGATAATGTATTCTACTCCATGTCAGTAATTTAGATTGTTGCAATAATATACAGAAGTGTTTATATATGTACTTCAGCTAGTTAATGGGTTAAATAGCTTCTTTCCTCAGTCTAATGCTATTGCTGACGGAGTGTAATTTGATTTAGTACTGTAATTATAAGCAGAAATAAGACTTGCCCACTCTATTCTGGAACTTGTTCATTTTATTTTCAATTTGTTAAACAGGAATATATCGACACCTGCCTTTACCAGTAAAGTTTTGCTAATTTTCGTTGTTTAAGAAGAGATATTTGTTGCGCGCTACGGCTGCATTGGCACAGCAGCCGGACCTGCTCACCTCACGCAGCCCTCCACGAGCGCTGGCCTTGCCGCCGCTAGCTCCCAGCGTCCGTGGCGTTCTGCAGCTTCTCCCGGGCCTTCAAGGCCCTCTACCTCTCCCGGCTCCTCATGCCGAGGCTCGGCGTCCACGCTGGCGTTGAGTCCGCCCCTAAGTGAGTGCACACTGAACTCCCTGCCATTTAAAGGACCAAGCGCAGGAAAGTCCTCCACGGCGCGCCATAATGACATCACCTGAGCCCTGTATAAAAGACAGGGCTCAGTCTCCTGATCCCTGCCTTGGCAATTGGGTTGACACCATTGGTGTACTAGTATGCCTCCTTGTGTTCCAGTGTTCTCTTGTTCCAGTGTCTCCTTGTTCCAGCGTCTCTCCGTGCCCAGTGTCTCCGTGTGTTCTTTTATCCTTCTCAGGTAGTACATCTTCACACTGACCTCTGCCTGCCTGACCATTCTCCTGTCTGCCGCCTGATACTGACCTCTGCTGCCTGACCATTCTCCTGTCTGCCACCTGGAACTGAACATTGCCTGCCTGTCCATTCTCTTGTCTGCCGCCTGGAACTGACCACTGCCTGCCTGACCATTCTCTTGTCTGCCGCCTGGAACTGACCCTCGCTTGCCTTGACTACGCTCGGACTGACTCTGGTATTGACCCCTGCTTTAGCTGACTACTCCTGGACTGATACTCTGGCTCTGACCCTTATGCTTCACTCGGACACTCTCTTCTGGCTTGCTGTGACTACCAGACCAACCTGCTTGGAAACTAACCTTGGCTTCCACTTGACTAGATCCGCAGGCACTGCCTGCCTCGCCCGGAGCACCTTCCTGAACTATTACCTCCCTGAGGTCTCTGGAGCTTCCAGTTCGAGTCTAGCCCATTCACTCTGCATTAGCCGCGCACCCTCGCTTGTGGTGGGCACACCCCTCCGCTACCTCTCCGGGAGACCACCAGAGGCCCACCTAAGTCCAGGCGGTCCAGGTACCCAAGGGCTCAACCGGCAGAAACCCCGGACTGTTATTGGTGAAGCTCCAGTTAGCCTCTGTCTCCTTGTGTGCTCCGCCTCCTGGTGGCAGGAGCTCTCTGGGTCCGACCAGAGGGCCGTACCAATCCTTAACCAGGCCAAGCATCCACTTCCAGCGCAACAATATTTTCTCTTGTGTGAAATGTGTGATTGGCATTCTGGGATTTGTGGTTTTACTTATTTATTTATTTAACGGTTTTATATACCGACGTTCATCGGAGATATCATATCGGTGTACATTAAACAAAAACATTACGCTGAAGTAGCGTTTGACAATGAATGTGGTGGGTAAACATATAAGAGTCTAAAAAACTAGAAAAATGCAAAGTAATATATAATATTTACAGGATAACTTATCTTGTTTCAGTAATTTAGTATTGAGATTTATTTACATAGGTTCATTATACTGCTTATTTATATTAGTTGAGAACTGTCAGCGATTTTGAAGTAATAGATGATGCACTTTTAAATACATAGGAAGTGATATTTCTGGACTATTGTTTATTTATTTATTTATTTATTTATTTATTTATTTATTTATTTAACATTTTTATATACCGAAATTCATGTAGCTAAGTTACATATCATTTCGGTTTACATTATAACAGTTAACAGGCATATAAGAATGCGGTTACATCGAACAGGTAGGATAACTTGGATCAATGAACTGGGGAGTAAATTACAATGATTACGATGAGGTAATAATATTCTATAACTGAAATGTGGCTAAGTAAATAGGGAGTCCTGTTACAAGGAGCACATTGATGGGCGATTATTGTTATGTATTAAAAGCTTGTTCGAATAGCCAAGTTTTGAGTCTCTTTTTAAAGGTGATTGGGCAAGGTTCCTTCCGGAGTTCTGGAGGTAGAGAGTTTCATTATGCAGAGCCTGCTGTAGATAGAGATCGTTTATTTAGCGAGGTTTTGATAGGTGGGGCAAGGAGAGTGTCTCTATTTAGAAGTTAGATCATCTACAGTAGGAATATACTGCCAGATATTATATTAAACAAACCCATATGTGAGTGATTTTCTTGTCCATTCCAGATAAATTCAGCCTTGTCACTTCTTGCTCGCCCTGCTTCTCTTTAGGCTGTATCTTGTACCAATTATTTTATCTTCTTCTCTTAATTCTTATTCCCTATCCACTATAATATTCCTATTTTTATCAGTGCACTGACATGCCTTAATTTGTTCAGGACCTCTGTACTGTTACTGCTCTAACAGCTTCACACCCTACATGCTGAGACCCTCCCTTTTGTTGAACATTAGACTGCCTTAAGACCTCCCATTCTTTCCATCTCTCCTTCTCTCCTCTCAGACTCCTAGGCTGTAACTGACTTTGTAAATTTAGCTGTACTATATAGCAGACAGATTCTGCTCCTGATTAGGGGGGCCCTCCGCTACTGGAAACCCTCTTTGCAATACAGACTTCATGGAATTGGTCCCTCCAGCCACTCTTGTACTGTCCTGTCCCTCTGAACTTGATCTCTCAGCAGTGCCTGTCAGTCTCTGAGCTGGGTTTAGCAATGATGTAGGTCTCTGCCCCAGACAAATTCTCTGTAGTCTCTAACTGCAAGTTGCCAGATGCGCATCAATACACCTTGCATTTCAGGCCCTGGAAAGTATAAGGCTTGTTCTTACTGGGCTGCTTGCAAGTTATGCTATGGCAGTCTCCCTTTGGAGACATCTTAATCTTTTGTTTTTGACAATCAAATGTTTTTGTCTCTCATCCAGTACTACTCTGTTCTTCCACTGATATCATCAAACTTGCCCACCTTCTTCCTTGATTCTCTGCTCAAGTGGCAGAGTTCTTTGCTCTCACGCATTCCTATCTTTTGTCACAAGACCGGATTGTCCTGATTTACATGGACTCCTGTTATGCCTTTGTACATGATTTTGATATCCCCTGGTGAAATGACAGATTTCTTGATCTCTTTGAATGCCCTCATTAAAAACTCTGCTTTTATTAATACTTTATTGTACTCTGTTTTTTTTCTATTCTTTATAGGTTGCCAGCGAACACCTATGAGTCAAAGGCAATGCCTGAAGGATTCAAAGGCAACGCTTGGAGCAGTTGCCCTGTTTGCGAACTCTTTTCTTCCTTTGCAGGTTCCTGCCCCAGTTCCTAACTGCTTTGTTTGGTTTACAAAAAGATGTTGCTTATGAACATCCAGTGAGGAAAAGACAAGGCTGCATACCCACCCTTGATTGCATTTACTTAAGACCCAATGCACTAGTCCTAATGCACATTCTGTTATACCCTGCCCCTCCTGCTGTATCATACTTGAACAAAAAGGGGGGGGGGGGGGTTATATATGAAAGTTATGTATGAACTTCTCTACACTGGCGCTGTTGTACAATGTGTAAATCAAAGTTGTAGTACCTGCGCAGTTCATAATGTAGGAAAAGGACATTTGAAAGCCTCTAGAAGTGCTTTTGTGAGACAGCAAATAGACTTTATATACATGCCAAAAAGAGTACTACAGTTTGAAATGGTTTTAACTATTCTATGCACAATGACAGTAGTAAAGATATTATTAGGAGATTATTCCCAGGTTTGGTATCTCTGGAGATTTGACTTCATTTCCATTGCACACACAGACCTCATGCTTCAGAACTATCTCTCCTACTTGCCTTGATAAGTAAGGACATGACAAATTGCAAGCATGTATTCACTCCTTATGATATCATTATGGAACATCTATGCCTACGGTTTCCATGCCAAATCACCTGTGGACATTGACTTTGCCCAGGATAAACTGATTTTGCAGTTTGTCCCACAGTTTCCACCAAATCTGACAATGTCAGACGTACAGCCAGGTGAAAGCAAAATTGCTTATCTGTAATTGGTGTTATCCCAGGCCAGCAGGATGTAGTCCTCACATATGGGTGACGTCACTGGACAGAGCCCTATCACGGAAAACTTTCTATCAAAGTTTCTAGAAACTTTTGACTGGCACACTGAGCCCACTGAGCATGCCATGATTTCTCGAGCCACAGGAGTCTCCCTTCAGTTTCGTTTGTAGCAATAAGCAAAGAATAAAATAAAATGTTTCGGACCCAACTCCGTGGGGTGGCGTTTTGTGAGGACTACATCCTGCTGTTCTGGTATAACACCTATTACAGGTAAGCAATTTTGCTTTATCCCAGGACAAGCAGGATGATAGTCCTCACATATGGGTGATTAGCAAGCTACAGGCTGAGTCACCTTTGTTTTGGACCAACAGCGTACAACTTGTGCAACAGGCACAACAACTGGTGTACTGTTGGAAAAAATGAGGCAGCCTGAAATCACAGCAGGTTGGATGTGGAAGGAGTTGGAATTATACTGGAAATAAGTTCTTCAAGACAGATTGTCCAAAGGCTGAATCTTGTCGTCCTTCCTTGTCCAGGCAGTAATGACGTCCAGAACCTATGCTCATGTTTTTACTCATCAATAAGACATTTCTCCCTCCTCCCCCCCTCCACGAACAACCTTTCTTCCCCCTCCCCCCCATTAGCAAACCTCCCTCCCCATGTGCTAGTCTCGCTCTAATAGTGCATACTGCTACTGTTCCTAGTTATGTTATGTTATATTATCCAAGTTGTTCACTCCCTTGTTCATTCTAAGACATATGTTGTCATTGTTTTCTACTTGTTATAATGTAAACCGGAGTGATAGGTAATTCTGTTACCTGAACTTCGGTATAAAAAAAAGTTATAAATAAATAAATAAATAATGAGCTGCAAATGTGTGAAGCGAGCTCTATGTTGCAGCTTTAAAGATGTCAGCAATCAGTACAGAACAATAGTGTGCTACTGAGGTTGCCATTGTTCTAACTGAGTGCGCCCTTACTCGTCCCTGGAGAGAAAGGCCTGCTTTTTCATAGCAGAAGTCTATACAGTCTGCTAGCCAGTTGGAGAGTGTTTACTTGCCCACTGCCATACCCAGTTTGTTTTTGTCAAAAGAAAGAAAGAGCTGGGTGGATTTTCTATAGTGCGATCTAGATAGTACGCTAGCGCACGTTTACAGTCCAAGGTGTGTAAAACTCTTTCGCCCTGGTGAGAGTGAGGTCTTGGATAGAATGTGGGCAAGTTTATAAACTGATTCACGTGGAAATCAGTAATTACCTTGGGAAGGAAATTAGGGTGAGTACGCAGGATCACTCGGTCATGTAGGAACCTGGTATAGGGTGAGTATGTTACAAGTGTTTGTAACTCACTAACTCTTCTAGCAGATGTAATAGCTACTAGGAAGAGAACTTTCCATGTAAGAAATTTAACACCGCAGGAATCTATGGGCTCAAAGGGAGAACACATGAGACTTGCTAGTACTACATTAAGGTCCTATTCTGTGACTGGTGGCCGTAACGGGGGTTTAAGTTGAATTAAACCTCTCATAAACCTACTGACAAAGGGTTGCGCTGATATCCCTTGTGGTAAGCTGAGATAGCACTCAAGTGTACCCTTACTGACAAAGTCTATAGACCAGAGTCTGAAAGGTTCCAGAGATAGTCTAATAAAGATGATGTGGGGCAGGAAAAGGGATCAATACTTTTCTGTGTGCACCATGTGGTGATCCTTTTCCACTTACAACTATAGGATTTTCGTGTGGAAGGCTTTTGTGAAGCTACAAGCACTTGAGAGACATTAGTTGAAAGATTGAGTGATTGCAGGATCAAGCTTTCAACATCCAGGCTATGAGGGATAGGGATTGAAGGTTGGGATGGCACAACCTGCCCTGATCCTGAGTTATGAGAGTGAGTGCTGTGCCCAGGCGAATTGGTTCTCTGATCAAGAGGTCGAGAAGTATGGGAAATCATACTTGTTGAGGCCAGTACGGGGCTATGAGTATCACTGACCCTTTGTCCTGTTGTAGCTTCACTAGTGTTTTGGTTATTAGTAGTATCGGGGGATACGAGTATAGAAGACCCGAGTTCCAGGGGTGAGCAAAGGCATCCTTGGCTAACTGGTTTCTCTGTTTGTGCAGGGAGCAGAATCCGTCCACTTTGTGATTCAGGTCGGATGCAAAGAGGTCCATTGTTGGCTGACCCCAACGTTGGAATATCCTTGTCACTACTAAAGGATCCAGGAACCACTCATGGGGTTGGAACGGACGACTGAGGCAGTCTGCAACTATGTTGTGTATGTCTGCCAGATAAGTAGCCCAAAGAAACATGGAATGTGTCAGGGCCCAGTCCCAAATTTGCACGGCTTCTTGGCAAAGGAGATAAGAACCCATACCTCCCTGTTTGTTCAGGTACCACATGGCAACTGTGTTTGTATTAAAACAATCTTGTGTGAAACGCAATCCTTGAACACATAGAGAGCATAACATACAGAGTGAAGCTCTAGGAAATTGATTTGAAAGGTTGACTTGAGACTCATCCAAGTACCTTGAGTTTGAAGATTGTTGATATGCGCTCCCCAACCTAAGGTGGATGCATCTGTAGTCAAGGTTACTTGAGGAATTGGTTGCTGGAAAGGTAGGCCGGTGAGCAAATTATTCATTTTTGTCCACCAGAGGAGAGATGAACGCAACTGGTGAGTTATTTGAATTGGAGATGACAGTGGTTGAATGGCTTGGATCAACTGTGATCTCAATGTCCATTGCGTTATTCTCATGGCTAATCTGGCCATTGGAGTGATGTGGAGTGTGGAAGCCATGTGGCCTAACAGAGTAAGGAACTGATGGGCTGTAGCCATTTGCTTTGCATGTAGCGATTTCGCTAACTTGGAGAGTGTGTCTGCGCGATCTTTTGGTAGGAAAGCTTTTGACACGGTGATATTCAACTCCGCTCCAATGAATTGTAGAAGATGAGAGGGTAGGAAATGGGATTTTTGGTAATTCAGAAAAAATCCCAGTGAGTGAAGAAGATTGTGAGCTTGAGAGAAGTGAGAGCTCCTTGTCTTGATTGGCTTTTGATGAGCCAGTCGTCTAGATAAGGAAAAACGTGTATGCTTTCTTTGCGTAAATGGGCCGCTGCCACCGCCAGGCACTTTGTGATTACTTGGGGTGCAAAGGCAAGTCCAAATGGCAGGACTCGGTATTGAAAGTGTTGATGACCAGGCAGGCATCAACTGTCTAGGTGAGGGAGGCCTGACTTGAGGGAGGAAGGTTATGGCTATCGGGCCAACTAGGAGAGCTCCTTGCAAGTTGCAGCCCAGGGCTCTGAGTGAGCAATAAGCATTGCATAGCAGCAGTGACTGGTGCTCTACGAATCCTGACATGCCTACTGCTGATTGGCCCCTGGCCTTGCTTGACTGGATTTTACAGTGTCCGGTTAAATTTGTAACCAAACATTGTATAAGTGGCGCAAAACCGGGCTGTCCGGTCTAAAACCTGGCAGTTGGTCACCCTATGCGCACTTTCCTGGCTGATAAATGCAAATTCTCCTCCAATATTTTCTAATAAGATCCTGCCATCAATTTTTACTAAATTCCCTGTACTACTGTAGCTCACACACTCCCAAAACAGCAGAGTTCCACCTCCATGCTTCACAGTAGGAATAGTGTACTTCTCTTCATAGTTTTTATGGCTATGACCATAAAGTTCAATTTTGGGCTCATCAATCCAAATTATTTTGTTCCAGAAGTTTTGAGGGTTCTCTAAGTGCTGTTTGGCGTATAATAAGCGGGCTGTTTTGTGGCAGCAATGGCTTTTTCATGGCAAATCTACCTTGCAGCCCATTTTTGTTCGAGTACCGTTTGTCCTTGTTGTGCATGCTGAAACATCCACACCACTTTGTTTCAGAGAAGCCTGTGTTTCAGTAGAAATTGGTTGTGGGTTTTCTTTGCATCCTGACAAATGTTCCTGCAGTTTCTTTCTTGGTCTACCTGACCATGGTTTGGTTTTAACAGAACCCCAAATTTTTCACTTCTTGATCAGAGTTTGAACAATACTGACTGGCATTTTCAAATCTTTGGCTATCTTTTTATATCCTTTTCCTGATTTATAAAGTTGAAATACTTTTGCTCGCAGAACCTTTGACAGTTCTTTTGCTTTCCCCATGCTTCAGTAGCCACCAAAGTCAATGCAGCCCTGGATAAAATTGCACAAGGGTTTCTCAAGAGCTAAGAAACTCATTGATTATTTATACATGGTCAGTAATTACAATCAAACAAGGTGCAGGTGTGGGATACCTACCCTTCATTGTCATCTCAACCTGTGTGTGTCAACGTGAATGTATATATCAGCCCAAACATTCAAGTGTATGCAAAATTTTGAAATGGACTATTTAATTTTTCCCTTATTGCTGTGGTTTGTTTAATGATTGTGCTATTTTGTGATGCATAATAATTTAATTTTAAACACATTAAAAACAATGGATGTGTTTTGTCTAATCACTCATATTTTCTTAATATGCTGCTCATCTTACAAATTCTGCCAAGAATATATAAAATTATGAGCATAACTGTATATTTTTTACAAACACAAACCTTGGGTAATATTACAACAAGCCATTTACACACACAAATAGCTTTGAAAATTCACCCTGTAATGATGACTGGATTATTTAGCCAGAAGGGAAGATCCCTGTTCGACTCACTTAGATTTTAATAAAATGAGAGATTATGCAGCACTGCTGTTTTACCAGGAAATTATTAGCAATTATTTTCATAGCAGAAATATCAACTCAGTTTCTGCATTCTTATAGCTAGAACAAAAATATTGAGATGTTAGGTCAAAATTGTAAACCCCGTCTGATCTCCAAGAACTTTCCCATAGGCTGGGTTATCAAATTCTGTTCTTAAATCACAATAAGATCCCTGAAATGAGGAGGGGTATAAAATGGCAAATATCTGCTACAATATTTCTATGATTAGTGTAATATTTTTCAAACTAAATGGTTCATTCTTACCAATTTCCAATGAATCGAGGATCACTCTGGTCAATATAGACAGTAGTTCTGGGATCTACATAGAAACCAATAAGGACTCCGCCTAACAAATATCCTGCAGCAGGACCAAGTGCTCCCATGACATACATGATTGCTGAGGAAATACAACAGAAAAACAAACAAAAAGGATTTTTTTTTAAAAGGCATATAAAAATATTTTATTATTCAGACCACACAGTTACCCTTTGAACTAAATAAAAACATAACAAGGACATGAAGAAAACTAACAACAGCATATCTACTACATATTTCATATCTTTTAAAATAATATAAAAAATATATAGGTTGATATTGAAAAGGCTTTAGCTAGTTAACTCAGAAGTTAGCCAGCTTAACGAATATTTGGGAACATGTCCGGCTAAATTCTAGCTGACTAATAAGTTAGGAGGCTAGAATTTAGCCAGATACGTTAGGGCATAACTGGGAGGAATTGTTAGCTGGCTAAGTTAACTGGCTAAATAGGATATTCAGAATTAGCTGGATGACTCAGCTAGCTAAGTCTGGTCAGGTCAAAGAGCTGTCCTAAAGTTAGCTGGCTATACTTAGATGGCTAACTAGTTAAGAAAACCATCCATATTCAATATTGTGGCTGTACTATTGAATATACCTCCAAAATTAGCCGGATAAGTTTTAGAGATGTGAATTGGAACCGGAATCGGTTCCGATTCTAGTTCCCATGCCATTTTTAAAGATGGCACCGGCCGTCCATTACTCCTACTATATGACAGGGGCCAGCCAATGGCACGGATACCCTGTCACATAGTAAGGGCAAAGGGCCATCGGTGCCATTTTGATTAGTGGCAGCCGACGGCCCGAGAGCGGGAGATTGCTCCCGGGACCCCCACTGGACCACCAGATACTTTAGAAAAGTTTGGGGGGGGGGGTTGGGAGGGTGGGGGAAGCTAAGGGATCTGGTTTAAAGGGTTGGGGTGGGTTTAGGGGTTGTTTTTGTGTGCCGTTTTTCCCGACCTCCCCCAAAATGAAAAGAGAACCCCACGAACAATTTCGTGGGGTTTTCCTATCAGTTTTGGGGAGCCCACGATTTCTGACGACATTGAAAATATCGTACGATATTTTCAATTGTCAGAAAAACGATTCACATCCCTAATAAGTTTATCTAGCTAACTTTTCTATCCAGACTGAATTTAGACCTAAAGGATTTCCCATTCAGAAAGGTATGCCAACTGGTGTTCTTTAGGGACTGTGGTATATGATCTGCAATACAGAATCTCAGTGAACTACTTTCCCAGTTAGAGCATATTTAAATTTCATGCTAAGAAAGAGCTATTATTATCACTTCTCCAAGGTATTATTTTATAAAATCTGTGAGGGAGATACAGAAAATAATGTCTTAAACATAAAAACAGAATATGAAAGCAACTAAGGACCATAAGGCCCATCCAGTTTACTTAAGTTTGGAATGTCAAAGAATAGAATTGATTTTTTCTCTGAATGTAAACACGTGCATTGGGGGTTCTTTCCCCCGCAGCTGATGATATCAACTAACTAGCAAGTACAGCAGACAAAGAATGAAAACATTTGCTCCCTGAACACACTAAAAAACTGGTTTCAAACAAAAGATGGGGTGCAGCAGGTTTCCAATCTCTCCTTAATTAATAATAAGGGGGTTATTCACAAGATACTAGAGAACTTTGAAAATTACTGTACAATAACTTTCCATTTTTCTCAACAGTGTCAGCTCAGGATACATTCAGGAGATATTTTGTGAAGGTACCTGGTATTGCCTTAGAGGAAGTTTATCCTGTTAATTAATATATATTATCTCCGATAAGAAAGAAAAGATGAGGGAAGTGGAGGAACTCAGGAAGTTGGCAATGCTTTTTGGAGAGGTAGAACAGTTCACAAAGGTCTTTTGCAAGCTGCCCTACTCAACATGCAACACAGCCCATAATATGTCTATGTTGCACCTGATTTCTGTTTGTAGAAATAACTTGTGAACTACTGTTACAATAATTGCACATTTTGCAAATTATTTCAAAACAGCACACAACACATTTTTATTGCATGATAAACACTGAAATTGGCATTTATCAAATGCAAACATGTCAATCCCCGTATCTCAACAGGCTAGGAACAGGAGTCCTTGTTGACTCCTCACTCTCCTTATGTCCTCATTTTAATGCATTAATTCAGTTATTTTATTACAAAATGCAAATGTTATGCTCAGTTAAACCTTTTTTCAGTACTACTGAGTTTCAAACTCAGGCATTAATCATCTCCCCATTAGATTACTGCAACGCCTTGTTTCTAGGATTACTAGCCTGTTCACTTAGGAGCAGATTTTTAAAAAGTACGCCCGCGCGTACTTTTGTTCGCGCGACCGGTGCAAACAACAATACGCCGGATTTTAATAGATATGCACGTAGCCGTGCGTATCTTTTAAAATCCGGGATCGGCACGTGCAAGGCTGCGCAAAATCGGCAGCCTGCGCGCGCCGAGCCGCGCAGGCTGCCTATGTTCCCTCCGAGGCCGCTCCGAAATCGAAGCGGCCTCGGAGGGAACTTTCCTTCCACCCCCCCCCGCACCTTCCCCTCCCTTCCCCTACCTAACCCACCCCCTCAGCCCTATCTAAACCCCCCTACCTTTGTTTGAAAAGTTACGCCTGCCGAAGGCAGGTATAACTCGTGCGCGCCGGTCCAGCCGCCGGCGCGCGAAACCCCAGCCCAGGAGCAGTTTCGGAGGCCTTGGCCATGCCCCCGAAATGCCCCGGGCCGGAACCATGCCCGCGGCCTCGCCCCCAGATGACGCACCGCCGTGACACGCCTCCGACACTCCCCCCCGAGGAAAGTCCCGGGACTTACGCGCATCCCGGGGCTTGCGCACGCCGCCAAGCCTATTCAACATAGGCTTAGCGCGCGCAGGGGGAGCTTGGGGCAGGTTTTCGGGGGGGGTACGCATGTATCTTAAGTTAGCTAGCTAAACGAATATTTGGGAAATAAGCTAATAAGTTAGGAGGCTAGAATTCAGCCAGATAAGTTAGGGGCAAAACTGGGAGGAGTTGTTAGCTGGCTAACTTAACTGGCAAACTCAGATATTCAGAGTTAGCTGGTTGACTTAGCCAGCTAAGTCTGGTCAGGTCAAAGAGCTGTCCTAAAGTTAGCTGACTAACTAGTTAAAATAACTGGCTATATTTAATAGTGTAGCTGCACTACTGTATATACCTCCAAAATTAGCCGGATAAGTTTATCCAGCTAACTTTGCTATCCAGACTGTGTCTGAATATAGACCTCAAGGATTTCCCCTTGCTGCTTTGCTTCTGCTGTTCAGAGGCATCACCTGATATGCCCTCTACGTTCATCATCTCAAAACTTTCTGGAGGTGCCATCCCTCAGATTAACTGAACTTTCGACAATTTGGGGAAGAATGTTTAGCACAGCTGCTTCTATGCTTTGGAATGAGCTACCAGAAGGGTTAAGAGCAGAAATTGAATTACTCTGGTTAAGGAAGCTTTTTTTTAAATTTATTTATTTATGCAATTTTACATATTATAGACAGCATTTAGACATGTCATTGAAAAGGCTATATATAATAGGAAATCATACAAACTTAAAATATCTTCATTCGCTAACTAAACTAATTATATATGCCATTTATAAAGAATCTAAAGATCCTAGATACAATATATAATCTGGAGCAATTTAAGGAAAAATAACAATATTACCTGGGGTATAAATGCATTTTTTTCCATTTATCTATGACCAATCTAGGCAGGTTTATTTGGTAATTTAGCTTCTAGGAATTTTTTAAGCTCCGAGGGTTCCAGAAACACATACCTTTCACTTAAAAATTTTACTACACATTTACAGGGAAAATAGACTATCATCTGGGCTCCCAAACGTTTTACTTCGGGACCCATCTGTAGAAAATTTTTCCTTCTTAATTGAGTGCTTCGTGTAATGTCTGGATACATCCATATTTTTTCTTTTAGATACAGTTTATCTCGATTTTTCAAAAATAATTTCAAGATGTTGCCTCTATCTTCCATTTTTTGAAACCTTACACACAACGTGCCCCTTGAATCTATTTGTTCTCCCATTGTTTCCTCTAAAAAATTTGTAAGGTTTTCTAACTGCATTGATTGATTAATAGAATCTGCATTTACCTTCTTTTTAGTTTCGATAAAAAAGATTTTTTTCTATCAATGGGATTCTTTCCTGAGAAAGCTGTAAATTTTCTTTCAAGAATTTCTTAAACTGTTCCATTGGCGAGATACATTTTACAGAAGGAAAATTCAAAATCCTAACATTATTATATCGCAGATTATTTTCTATTAATTCTATTCTTCTTGAATTAGCTGTTTCACCTTTTATTAATCCTATCTGGACTTGCTGTATCTGATTTATTACTTTTTCAGAATTTTCAATTCTCTCTGAATGTTTCTTTATCCTATCTTCAATTATTTTCCCTTGAACTTGAACTTCAGACATTTTAGTTTCTAAGTTATTCATTGAAACTTTCAAATCCATTAGCACTCCCATTATATTTTCTAAAGTGACCGCCTGTTTATCTTTCCCCTCAGAGCTTCCCTTCCTAGATAAAACCTTGCCAGGTTGCGGGCTGTTATCCATTCTCAAAATTGGAATAACAGCCCCTCTTTTAACGCTATTCGGTGTTGATGTTGAGGGGCTTTGGGGTATACAATCCCCCCCACTGCTCTTTCCTCCTTCAGCCAGAGGGGAATCCCCAAAACCACCTCTTTTAACACTAACATCATCTCCCAGATCCCCCCCCGAAGTTTGACGACAAAACCACATCTTTGGTAGGGATTGTCGTCTCCGGATTTGAGGTGTGTGTCAGGTTAGGCGGTTCTGGAGTCATAGGTGCACCGGGGCTTAATGAAATCTGATTTTGATCCTGGGGTGACTGAACCTGCTCCTGGTCAGCCATCAAGTCAGATATACCTCCCGGTGAGATAGCATTTAATGTTTTGAGGAAGTTTTCAATCAATGGTTGGGAGAGGGCAGTATTAGGACCAGTCGGGGTCTCTGGGCGAAGTCTGCCCTTTCTCTTAGTATGCGGCATATTGTTTTGGGAAAAAACTTCAAAATTCCTTCAAAACACCCAGGTGGTAAAACTGGGATCTCCTAGGAAGCTTTTAAAGACTCATCTGTTCGCCCTTGCCTTCCCACTAAGTTATGCAGTATTTACAACAAAGCTGTAGAATAACGGAAGCAATGATAATGTTTTTGATGTTTGACTCTGTGCTAACTGTTAAATTGAGTGTCTTATTGTAATCCATTAAGACTTGTAGATTAGCGGAATAGAAATTATGTTAAATAAATAAATGTAATCACTAAAATTACAATCAGCAAAAAAATTACCTTCAAGGTCAGTAATCTGAATTCACAAAAGTTGAGGCACTTGAAAGGGACTTTCATCAACTGAGTCCTACGGAGGTAATTTTAAAACGAGTTGCACGAGTAAATGTAACATACTATCACTTATATGTGAAAATCCTATGGACAATTCTATGAATTTTCAAAAGCCAACTTACAAGGATAAAGAGCATTTACACATGTAAACCCCAATTTTAAGCGAGTACATTTTGGGTTTGTGGACCTTTCAGCCAGCTTCAGAGCAGTTGGAACTACCAAGGGGAGGCCCTTGGAAGGTGCTTGTAGCTGGTAGGTGGTGCAGGACCAGGAGACCACACTGAACCTTTACTTTTACCAGCCCTCGTTCCCCGCAGGTTGAGCCTGGGCCGGCAGGACCTGAGCGAAGGCTTCTTGGTGGAGGGAGTCCAATAAACAGTCCAAGTCTGGGCTGGCAGAGATCTGGAAGAACAGAGACGGTCCAAGAGTCGAAGCAGACACCAGTGTAGCTATTCGATAAACCAGGCCATGAGTCGGGGCAGGCTGAAGCAAGCAGGAACTCGAAAACACACCAGAAGTCGGGATGAGCAGAGACAGGAGAAACAATATACCCAGTCGGATCAGTACCACGGAGACAATCTAAAGACAAGGGCTGGAAGTAGAGTGAGGACCACAGGAGCAGGAACATAAGAAGTGGAACTGGTTCTGAAGCAGGATCAAGCAGGAGCTGTAACGGATACATGAACTGGCAACTGGCACTCACAGATGCTGACCTGTTGCCAAGGCAATGCAGGGAAGCCTGAAGTGGCTTTAAATAAGCCTCTGCTGGTGATGTCAGATTCCAAGGGGTGGAGCCCCCAGCAGAGTTCAGCGGTGTCTCCCTCATGGAGAGGACACCGTGGCAAAGCCCCAGCGCGGCCTGATCCGGCGTGCTGAAGACAGCGGGGAGCACCAGTGAGCAGGGGTAAGGGAAAGGAGGCCTGATCACGGATGCCCGCAGCCGGGTTTCACAACAGTATCCTCCCTCTTACACCCCCTCCCGGGGGCCCTGGTTTGCCTGGATGATCGTGATGGAGGAGAGATTTATCTAAAATATTGGAGGCAGGTTCCCAAGTATTCTCCTCTGGACCAAAGCACTCCCATGAGAGCAGGTATTCCCACTGACTGTGATGGAACCTGACATCCAGAATGTCTCGTACTTGGTATATGGGATCTTCATCAGCAACTGCATATATAGGTTCAGGTGGTTTGCAGTGAAATGTGGAGAGTACTAGTGGTTTTAGCAGCGAGACATGAAATACATTATTTATCTTCAAGCTTGACGGTAATCACAAGCGTTTCATGATGACAAAGGGTCCTATGTATTTGGCAGCCAAATGCATGGAAGGAAGCCGGAGACAAATGTGCCGAGTGCTCGCCCAGACTCAATCTCCAGAATTGAAGAGTGGAGCCTTGCGACAATGGCGATCCACGCCTTTTTTCGCGGCATCCGCTGCACGTCGCAAATTGGTAAAAACTTGGCTTTTAGACAGGCATTTGGTGAATAAAACACTTTTGGACTGGTTAGAATTTTATAATTTCTGTTGATTTAGACAAAGAATTTAAGCTTTAGCTTGACCTTTAGGTTTTTTTTGTGCTTTGAATTTTCCTGTTTTTGTGGGTTGCATAAAATTTGGCCTGCTTTATTTAAAATGTTTGTATTTGTTGTTTAATTATTATATTATTGCTGTATTGTATTGTTATCTTTTGTTATTGACTGTATATCTCATGTGGTGTATTTTTTGGTTGCAATCCACCAGGAGCGACAGTGAAATACTAGTAGACTAGGAATCAAAATAAATAAATAAATAAATAAAAACAGTCATATAGCAGTAAGAAATATATAAAATAGTCATTCACAATGGATGTTACCAGAGTCTCTTGCTTTCAGGTACAAAGCCTTTGCTCTGGACAGGTGATTTCTTGGGGTTAATTCAATTCATTAAAACCTGGGTGAGTGATCTTTAATTAAGATAATTGTGTCATATAGTAGTGGATTTTCGGAGGAGGTTATATCCAGTGAAAGTCAGCAATGGGACGATTGGATGCTTTTAAACAAAAAACTAATTAGGTCGGATCTACATGGTATAACGTTTATAAAGAACATTAAACAGCAGATTATACCAAGAGGACTGAGAATACAAAAGGCACTAATGCTGTTTTCAGACGATCAAGAATTTGTCAGCTTATGGTCATCCATATTAAACAAATGCTCGATGGATCTGTTGCTTTTGATTTTAAATTGAGTCAAAAGACACATTGATGAAGTTAAAGCACAGATCAAGGAAGTCCAAATAGCCATTCATACATTACCAAACTTTGATGAGAAGTTGAAGGAATTTAAAGCAACATTGGAACAATTCTGCAGTGCTATTAAAGAGACCAAAATTAAGAAATTCAAGAGAGACCAGCATGATTATTCCACAAACAAAGTTTATTTATGGATGGAGAATAAAAGCAAAGACAGGGGTAAAAAAGTTCATTTTGAATTTTCATCGGGGGAGAGTTCTAGTGGGTCGGATGATTATGAAGAACAAGAAAGGGGATATGAAGAACAGACCTGAGAAAAACGTTTTTTAGAGGATGAAAGCCGACAGTCGCTCAGCAGCGCATGATTCGGAGAGAGGTATATTTAAAGGATACTAATGATGCATTAGAATTAGGGCATCCCGACAGTGAGGTTCCAATAATTAGAAAAGTAGTCCAAGTGCCTGTAACTAAAAACTCACCTGAGCTAAAAAATTCTAACTTATCCCTTTCAATTAAAAAGCAGAATAAAAATACAAACAAAAAACAAACTTTGAAATGTTTGTATGCTAATGCCAGAAGTCTAAGAAGTAAGATGGGAGAATTAGAATGTATAGCAGTAAATGATGACATAGACTTAATTGGCATCTCGGAGACATGGTGGAAAGAGGATAACCAATGGGACAGTGCTATACCGGGGTACAAATTATATCGCAATGACAGAGAGGAGCAGTCGGGAGGTGTGGCGCTTTATGTCCGGGATGGCATAGAGTCCAACAGGATAAACATCCTGCATGAGACTAAATACAAAATTGAATCTTTATGAGTAGAAATCCCTTGTGTGTCAGGGAAGAATACAGTGATAGGGGTATACTACCGTCCACCTGGTCAAGATGGTGAGATGGACAGTGAAATGCTAAGAGAAATTAGGGAAGCTAACCAAATTGGTAGTGCAGTAATAATGGGAGACTTCAATTACCCCAATATAGACTGGGTAAATGTATCATCGGGTCAAGCTAGAGAGATAACGTTCCTGGATGGAATAAATGATAGCTTTATGGAGCAATTGGTTCAGGAACCGACGAGAGAGGGAGCAATTTTAGATCTAATTCTCAGTGGAGCACAGGACTTGGTGAGAGAGGTAACGGTGGTGGGGCCGCTTGGCAATAGTGATCATAATATGATCAAATTTGATTTAATGACTGGAAAAGGAACAGTGTGCAAATCCAAGGCTCTCGTGCTAAACTTTCAAAAGGGAAACTTTGATAAAATGAGAAAAATTGTTAGAAAAAAACTGAAAGGAGCAGCTACAAAAGTAAAAAATGTCCAAGAGGTGTGGTCATTGTTAAAAAATACCATTCTAGAAGCACAGTCCAGATGTATTCCACACATTAAGAAAGGTGGAAAGAAGGCAAAACGATTACCGGCATGGTTAAAAGGGGAGGTGAAAGAAGCTATTTTAGCCAAAAGATCTTCATTCAAAAATTGGAAGAAGGATGCAACAGAAGAAAATAGGATAAAGCATAAACATTGGCAAGTTAAATGTAAGACATTGATAAGACAGGCTAAGAGAGAATTTGAAAAGAAGTTGGCTGTAGAGGCAAAAACTCACAGTAAAAATTTTTAAATATATCCGAAGCAGAAAGCCTGTGAGGGAGTCAGTTGGACCGTTAGATGATCGAGGGGTTAAAGGGGCACTTAGAGAAGATAAGGCCATCGCGGAAAGATTAAATGATTTCTTTGCTTCGGTGTTTACTGAAGAGGATGTTGGGGAGGTACCCGTAATGGAGAAGGTTTTCATGGGTAATGATTCAGATGGACTGAATCAAATCACGGTGAACCTAGAAGATGTGGTAGGCCTGATTGACAAACTGAAGAGTAGTAAATCACCTGGACCGGATGGTATACACCCCAGAGTTCTGAAGGAACTAAAAAATGAAATTTCAGACCTATTTGTAAAAATTTGTAACTTATCATTAAAATCATCCATTGCACCTGAAGACTGGAGGATAGCAAATGTAACCCCAATATTTAAAAAGGGCTCCAGGGACGATCCGGGAAACTACAGACCGGTTAGCCTGACTTCAGTGCCAGGAAAAATAGTGGAAAGTGTTCTAAACATCAAAATCACAGAACATATAGAAAGACATGGTTTAATGGAACAAAGTCAGCATGGCTTTACCCAGGGCAAGTCTTGCCTCACAAATCTGCTTCACTTTTTTGAAGGAGTTAATAAACATGTGGATAAAGGTGAACCGGTAGATATAGTATACTTGGATTTTCAGAAGGCGTTTGACAAAGTTCCTCATGAGAGGCTTCTAGGAAAAGTAAAAAGTCATGGGATAGGTGGCGATGTCCTTTCGTGGATTGCAAACTGGCTAAAAGACAGGAAACAGAGAGTAGGATTAAATGGGCAATTTTCTCAGTGGAAGGGAGTGGACAGTGGAGTGCCTCAGGGATCTGTATTGGGACCCTTACTGTTCAATATATTTATAAATGATCTGGAAAGAAATACTACGAGTGAGATAATCAAATTTGCAGATGACACAAAATTGTTCAGAGTAGTTAAATCACAAGCAGATTGTGATAAATTGCAGGAAGACCTTGTGAGACTGGAAAATTGGGCATCCAAATGGCAGATGAAATTTAATGTGGATAAGTGCATGGTGATGCATATAGGGAAAAATAACCCATGCTATAATTACACAATGTTGGGTTCCATATTAGGTGCTACAACCCAAGAAAGAGATCTAGGTGTCATAGTGGATAACACATTGAAATCGTCGATGCAGTGTGCTGCGGCAGTCAAAAAAGCAAACAGAATGTTGGGAATTATTAGAAAGGGAATGGTGAATAAAACGGAAAATGTCATAATGCCTCTGTATCGCTCCATGGTGAGACCGCACCTTGAATACTGTGTACAATTCTGGTCGCCCCATCTCAAAAAAGATATAATTGCGATGGAGAAGGTACAGAGAAGGGCTACCAAAATGATAAGGGGAATGGAACAACTCCCCTATGAGGAAAGACTAAAGAGGTTAGGACTTTTCAGCTTTGAGAAGAGACGACTGAGGGGGGATATGATAGAGGTGTTTAAAATCATGAGAGGTCTAGAACGGGTAGATGTGAATCGGTTATTTACTCTTTCGGATAGTAGAAAGACTAGGGGGCACTCCATGAAGTTAGCATGGGGCACATTTAAAACTAATCGCAGAAAGTTCTTTTTTACTCAATGCACAATTAAACTCTGGAATTTGTTGCCAGAGAATGTGGTTCGTGCAGTTAGTATAGCTGTGTTTAAAAAAGGATTGGATAAGTTCTTGGAGGAGAAGTCCATTACCTGCTATTAAGTTCACTTAGAGAATAGCCACTGCCATTAGCAATGGTTACATGGAATAGACTTAGTTTTTGGGTACTTGCCAGGTTCTTATGGCCTGGATTGGCCACTGTTGGAAACAGGATGCTGGGCTTGATGGACCCTTGGTCTGACCCAGTATGGCATTTTCTTATGTTCTAAAGCAGACACAGAGGGGGTAACACAAGAAAAACAAGACAAAAATTTCAAGGGACAAATCGAACATCGGAACGTGCAACCAGATTACAGAGCGTCAAGGGACATCAGCAATAATTAACTTGTCCTCAGTGCCGTTGTCTGAGGTACAACAGTAAGTGTTAAACAACGGACTTTCATTCGTTCCTACCACATACCATGATTCCTTTGAGTGCCGTATAGCCATTTACAGGCTCATAAGAAAATTAAATTTGAGATTTTTTTTCCAGAATAATCCCTGATATGTCAATTGTTAAGCCTAAATCACGATGGAACACCCCCCCCCCCCCTCCCCGGGACCTATGGATCCACATGTGAAAACATTTTTACAGCTAGTGTTAAATGATATTCAGTCTTTTGAACTATAAAAAAAAACCTTGGGTGCACCAGAATTTCACCAACGAACAAAGGCAAGTGTTGAAAACATTAGGTGAGATAGACCAGGTGGTGATAAAACCTGCCGACAAAGATGATGCCATCGTCGTGCAGGATCGAGAGAAATACGAGAAAGCATTGACAGAGCATTTAACTCAAACAGGATATTATAGTGTCATCGATCAGGATCCTACCAAACATTGAAGACCAACAATAAACAACTCATTGAATTGGCACATTATTTAACCACGAAAGAGAAGACTTTTTTGGTGCAAAGTGAACCTAGGGTACCAGTGATATACGCTGTACCAAAGATTCATAAAAACCTGATAGATCCACCAATTAGGCCCTTAGAATTCTTGAACGGGTCTATATTGGAACCTCCAGCAGTATTTGTGGATCGTTACCTCCAGCCACTGGTGGTAAGAAAACCATCGTATTTAAAAGACACTATTAATTTTTTGAATAGACTTAAGGAGGTTAATGTAATAGAGGGATCCACACTATTGGTTACGATGGACATTCAATCGTTATATACTCAAATACCCCAGCAGGCAGCATTGGAAGTGGTAGCTAATGAAATATTACATTACAGTGGGTCTAGAAGAATACCAGAAGAATTTCTCATTAAACTTACAAAACTGGTTCTATTCAGCAACTACTTTGTATTTAAAGAAAATATATATCATCAAGACCACGGCATCCCAATGGGATCATCGTTGGCACCGGCCGTTGCCAATTTATATGTGGCAGATTTTGAGGCAATATTCATATATACATCAGAATGGTGGAAATATATTGAACATTGGTTCAGATTCATCAATGACTTTTTTGTGTGGCAAGGCACAGAGGAGCAACTGAGCATTTTTATGAGCTGGATTAACACATTGCATGTTCACTTGAAATTTACACATACGCAGAGTAGAGGGTGTATAGCCTACTTAAATGTATTAATTACAATTACAGGTGAAGTACTGTATACTACAGTCAATAGGAAACCCACAGATTGAAACAACCTGTTACGTTACGAGAGACACCATCCAGTAGGATTTAAACGAGGGTTACCAGTATCCCAATTTTTTCAGATACGCTGCATCTCTACTACTCTCACTCAATTTAAACATCAGGCAGACCTATTGAGCCGCAGGTTCCTGGAGAGAGGTTACTCTAGAAGTGTGGCCAGATATAGTGACAGAGAGACTATTCTACAGTACAAACCAAAGAATAGAACAGATTGGTGTGTGTATTTCCACAAAGCACTTCTATGCCAGCGATTATAGAATCTATAAAAAGGCATTGGCATATACTAGCATTGCACGGCATCTTTGAAGAAGAGCCATTAATAGCCACCAGGAGAGAATAGAACATCCGGGATAATGTGGTTCATGCCCAAACCAGAGACACTATAAAACATACAGTGGTGACACATAGGAAATGTGGTAAAAGTATAGCTTGTCATACGACCATAGAAGGGGCGACATGGACAAATCCAGAGTCGGGGTACATAGTACATAGAAACAAGGATACAGACTGTACTATTAAATCAGTCGTATATGCTATTATATGCCCCTGTCCAAAGGTATATGTGGGCCGGACCAGCAGAGCGATAAGATCAAGGATCACTGAACACCGGTCCCGATTAAATACGGCTACGATGACGGCATCAATAGTTCCCCACTGTATTGAACAAAGCCACACATTTGATCAGTTAAGATGGACAGTTTTGGAGAAAAACCAGTGAGTCGAAATTTATTGAACCACCGGGAACAAGCTTGGATCTTCAAATTAAATACAGAACAACCGGTAGGATTGAACGATCAACTCAATTGGATGTCTCTAACATGATGAACTGCGATAGGTTAGGTTAGCATACCCAGGTGACTTTAAAAAGGTTAGGAGTGAAGTATTGGAAGAGAACCATCAGATTGGCGTGGGGAGGAGGCTTTCAGGCACCGGATGAGCAACAATAGCGGATTTGCTTGAAACAGAGTTTTTAAAAAATGTTTAAAAGAAATAATTCCTGAGGAAGGCATCATGCCGAAACTTGTACAAGTCGACATCGTTACCATTCAATATCTTGGACTCTCAGAATATTATATTTTCAAGAGGAGGAAACAACTTAACAAGCCAAGTAAAAAAGAAAAAAGAAAAAATATTTAAAAAAACATGTTTTATTGACGGGGATAATAATCAGGAGGCGAGAGCACACTAGTAAAATTAAAAAGTAATAAAAGAAATTAGTTACTACTATCAAACAAATTTTATTGCCATATTCTTCAATAAAAAATACTTTGTTAGTAAATGGAGGTAGGGGGAGGTGAGTTAATGATTAAAAAATCAAAGTGCTAAGAGGCAACATGGAGAGTGCCCGATTAGTAAAATATGAAACCACCACCCTTCCTCACAAGAATTAAATGGTTACAAATATTTGGTACAAAAAAAAATATAAAATATAGAATAAGGCAATAACATTTGATTAAGGAGATATATATATATAGGGATGGACCCAAAAAGCAAAGCGGAAGCCAATCCAGTTGGCTGTATAGTAGTAAAAACAAAAAGAATTGGTAGATGGAAGCGCCCTTTATTTAGTGATGCCCAACTCTGGCTGAGTTTCGCTTTTTCTCATAGAGCTGCCTCAGGGGCAATTAAATAGGACAGGGCTGATAATTGCAGGGCAATTGTCACAAAGGGTATGCAAGCTCATAAAAAACCTGTGAAGAGCTCAATTTGTATTGTATCTGCAGTCATCTATATCGATCGAATCGAGGTATGCGGTGGATACCGTCAACCAGCAACATTTGCATAGATCTATGCTCTTCACAGGTTTTTGATGAGCTTGCATAACCTTTGTGACAATTGCCCTGCAATTATCAGCCCTGCCCTATTTAATTGCCCCTGAGGCAGCTCTATGAGAAAGAGCGAAACTCGGCCAGAGTTGGGCATCACTAAATAAAGGGCGTTTCCATCTACCGATTCTTTTTGTTTTTACTGATATATATATATATACCAGGTGATTTCTTGGGGTTAGTTCAACTGGTAAAATTGGAAGCATCGATTGGGGGGTTAACTACTGTAGTCATGGACACTAAATGTCTCCAGGACAGTTCCAGTAAAATAATGATCCAAGAAACAAAGTTAAAGAATTTAGAATCTTGAGTGGATTTGCTGGTTCAGGTACAGAAACAACTGGTACAATCTGAAATAATATCTTCTAAGAAGATAGAGAATATTGAGAACGGGATACCGTCTCTCAACCTGAGAGTCCTTAATTTTCCTGTTGTTAAGAAGACTGCTCTGATAGAATTATTCCGGAATTATGTGTCCCAGAATATCAAGGTTCCTTTTTCTGCAATGCCCATTCTAACTAAGGCATACTATTTGCCTCAAGCTCAATATAAAGATGTTCCCAGAAACGATACGCCTTTGGAGTCGTCATTAAATCTAACTAACCTACTCCAAGATTCACTTACAATGGAGATTAAACAGCGGGGAACTTTACTGGTGACATTCGCTTTTCCAGCAGATCGTAATACTACTTTGTGTTTTTTCTTGCGTAATCATACAATGCTGTTCTCTGGTCAGAAGCTCTGGATGTATCCAGATTTAACCAATGTCATACAATTTCGTCGTAAGAAGTTTCTTGCTATTCATTCAGAAGTTATAACTAAAGGGGGTTATTTCTTGCTTCGCTATCCCTGTAAATGTTCTGTTAAAATTAATAATGCCAATTACCTCTTTTTTGAACCATCGCAACTATGAGCCTTACTTGACTCTCTACCTTGAATTAGACCAGCTAAAATAGTATCTGGCTGTTTCTCAATATTTTCTTTTTTCTTTTATTTCCTTTGATCCGCTCCTTTGTCCCCCCTCCTTTTCTTTTTATTATATGAGGTAGAGATACTTTTGGTGTTATTTTTCATATCATTAAGTATGATGTGTAAATGATTATTTCCTATTTTTTATTTCTGTATACCTCATTATTCTATGCAAGAAATTCTTGTATGAATAATTGAAATTGCATAAATAAAAAGTTTAAAAAAAAATCTGTGGATAAGTGGGCCTAGGATTTCCTGGGGACTGGTAATGACTTTAACAGCTCCCAGGGTTAGCCATACAGTGCATTTTGCTGTGCGCAAGTGGGACATGAGTCAACATAGGCCTTAATGTTTTGCTTCATTTGAGGCCAACATTAGTGTATTTGAAGCAACACAAGGTTTCATGCCTATTCAGGGTATCCTGGGAATCATGGGCACATTTCAACACTTTTCATGTAATCTGGAAGGAACAACCACCATCCCTGGAGGATTGGTACTGTAGCAGCCAGGAGTATTTTAACGGGATTGATGTTGTGCCTGGGAGGTTCTGGTACATCCTCAGGCTGGAAAGAGCGAGAAAGGTCATCTGCCCTTTGGTTCTTCAGTGCTGACCAGTACCGTAGTTCAAAATTAAAGCTGGCGAAGAACAGAGACCATCTGGCCTGTCTTGTGTTAAGCCACTGTGTTTGATGCAAATGTTCGAGGTTCTTGGTCAGTGTATATTGTGACACGGTGTTGAGCCCCTTCAAGTAGACGGCACCATTCCCCGAGAGCTAGTTATCAACCAATAGCTCTTTATCCTAATGCTGTAATTGCATTCTGCTGTGGAGAAGGAGCATGGGTGAAGTACCCCTCCCGGCATGTGTTGGCTGAGTACAGCCCCTACCCCCAGGGTAAAGGCATCTACTTCTAGGATAAAGGGTCATGTGAGATCTGGATGACACAGACAAGGCTCGTTAGCAAAGGCATTCTTTTATCTCTGAAATGCTTCCATTGACTTGAGTGGCCAGTCTTTAGTGTTGGCACCCTTAAGGCTAAGGGCAGTCAGAGGGGCTGCATGGCCTGACAATAATAATTAGCAAACTCCAGGAACCTCTGTAAAGCCCAGAGCCCCACAGAACATGGCCAGTCCATGATAGCCTTCACCTTGACAGGGTCCATCCAAAATACATCTCACAGGACAATGTACCCCTAGAAGGGAAGCTCCTATTGTTCAAAAAGGCATTTTTACAGTTTGGTGTAGAGGTTGTTCTCATGCAGGCATTGCAAAATAGTGCGAACATTTCTTCGATGAGAGCTCAGGTCTTGAGAGAAGATAAGAATGTTGTCTAATTACACAACTATGCAAATGGATAGCAGATTGTGGAAGATCTCATTGACCATTTTCCGGAAGATCGCTGGGGCACTGCAAAACCCAAAAACAGTCGTAATGACTGTTGTGTCAAAAGCAGGTTTCCATTCATCACCAGACTTAATACTGATGAGATTGTAGGCAACCCTGAGATACAACTTAGTAAATATCTTGGCACCCTGTAGGTAGTCAAAGCGTTCTGCTATTACAGGTAGGGAGTAACAGACCTTTTTGGTGATGGTATTCAAGCCATGGTAATCAATGCATGGCCTGAGTGATCCATCCTTATTTGCAATAAAGAAGAACCAAGCTCCTGCCGGGGAAGAAGAAGGATGGATGAAACCCTGTTCTAAATTCTCTTGAATGTAAGTGGACATGGCCTGGATATTGTGGAGAGACATGGGGTGGACCCCTCCACATTGGGGCTTCGTCCCTGGGATAAGTTCAATCTCTCAGTCTTACATACAATGAGATAAAACCGCAGCATTCTTCTTTGAGAAGACATCCTCGTAATCTGCATACTGAGAAAGAAGTCCTGGGAGAAAGGACTCCATGGTCAGTGAACGAAGTTCTACCAGCACCAAGCAGGACATGGTACATCTGTGGGCCCATTGGACCAACTGTAATGTAAACCAATCGAAGTGTAGTTGGTGGTGCTGGAGCCATGACAGGCCCAGGATTACTGGGTGGATGGCTCTGGAGATTACAAAAAGGCTGCTTCTTTCCACATGTAGGAGACCAGTGCATAAGCTCATGAGTACCGTAGTTATGATGACCTGGCCTGGGAATGGGTCTCCATAGACCAAAGAAATCACCAAGGGAGAAGTCATCTGGACCGTGGGAATCTGAAGCTGGTCCTTTAGAATGAAGTTACCTCTACAGCCAGAATCCACAAACGGTTGAGTGGAGAAACTAGTGGGGCCTAACTCCACTGTGACCATTAGGAGTAGTTGGGGAGCTAGGACTGTGAGTCCTAGGGTCATCTCCCCAAAGGACCCTAGGCATTGTAGTTTCTCGAACACTGAAGACAATGCACCAACAGGTGACCTCGGGCAGCACAATACAAACAGAGGTCCTGCTGTCAGTGATGAAGTCTCTCTTCTGGTGTCAGGCAACTGTGACCCAGCTGCATTGGCTCTTCCGGGGAAGAGAGGTTGATGGCATAGCGGCCAGAGTTGAGAGTGGCTACTGAAACCAGGATGCTAATTCAACATTCTGTCATGCTGAATGGGTCTCCCGAGTCCTTTGCTGCAGACAGCAGTCAATTTTGCCAGTTAGGGCTATAAGGCTTTCTAACACAGTGGGCAGGTCGTGAGCGGCAACCTCATCTTTAATTTTGGGAAAGAGGCCTTCAAAAAAAAATAGCGACCAAACTGTGCTCCCGTCAGTTTAGCTCAGACACTAGTGTCCAGAACTGCACTGCGTATTCTACCAATGTTCTTGAACCTTGACGGAGGTGAAGCAGGTCAAAAGACATTGCTGCTGTATGGCCAGGCTCCTCAAAAACAGACTGGAATTGTTCCATGAATTATTGTAAGTCAAGTAGAAGGGGACCCTTTCATGCCCAGGCCAGCACTTTTCCGTGAAGCAGGGAGAGAATGTAAGTTGCTTTAGCCTGGTTGTCAGAGAATAACAATGCCTGGAGCAGGAAATACATATGGCACTGATTCAAAAAACCCTGGTATTGCTTGGAGTCCCCAGTCTACTGAGGTGGAGCCTGTAAGTGTGGTACTGGGCAACTGGTGGCTTTGGGAGTTAGTGGTGCTGATGCAGGCAGAGGTGGTACCGCAGGAGTGGTCAGAGCATCCAGGCGAGTGGAAAATCGATCCATCGAGGTGGCGAGACGTTCCAGGGTCCTTTATGCTAGTGCAGTCTATGGGCTAGACTGGGGATGCCTGTAATGAAGATAAGCCTGCCAGGTCCATGGCCTCAGGAACCTGTTGTGTTTGTGGGCCCTTGCAGCCAGGTAGGATTGGCGCTACCTGCAAAGAGGAGCCCTGCAGGTTCCCACCACTGGCAGGCAGACCCAAGCAAAGCAGACACCCAAGGGGACCTTCACCTATACCAGCCCTCATTCTCCTTGGGTTGAGGTTTTGGGTACCAAGCCAGTAGGACTTAGGTGGGTCTCTGCGGGTGGCAGAAGGATGGTCTGGAAAAGTCGAGACAGGCAGTGGTCGAGGTCAGCAGCAGTCAAGTGTATCCGGTATGCAGGCGTATCTGTCCTCAGGGGAAGTCAGAAACGGATAGGCAGAGCAAATAGGCAAAGACAAGCACAACGAGAACAAGGCTGGAAACTCACAGACAAAGAACAAGAGACGAATAAGGTAATTTCCTATGTGTAAACATCTTCAGCTATTGTATCCCTGGCAGGTGTTGCATGCTGAGGTAAGAAATTTCACACATATCTCCAGGGTATGTTTGACAATCTCCCATATAAACTACTTTTTGATCTCCAAGACATGTTTTTTCTAAAGTTATAGCCACTGAAATAGGGCCTACAGAATTTTCTGATCATTATATGATCTGGGTGGATTTAAGGTTGGGAGGTCCAATGGTAACCCAAGGATGCTGATTTTTCCCTACTCATCTTGCTGGCGATCAGGATTTCCAAGAATTTCTGAAAGTTAAGTGGCGGGATATTGAAAAACATAATTCCCAACATATGGATACCCCGTTACTTTTCTGGGAAGCATGGAAGGCTACATTGAGGGGGTCAGATAATGATGCATCTAATCTGGAAACATAAATTGCTAAATAAAAGGATAGTGGATTTAAGAACATAAGAACATGCCATACTGGGTCAGACCAAGGGTCCATCAAGCCCAGCATCCTGTTTCCAACAGTGGCCAATCCAGGTCATAAGAACCTGGCAAGTACCCAAAAACTAAGTCTATTCCATGTTACCATTGCTAATGGCAGTGACTATTCTCTAGGTGAACTTATAGCAGGTAATGGACTTCTCCAAGAACTTATCCAATCCTTTTTTAAACACAGCTACATTAACTGCACTAACCACATCCTCCGGCAACAATTTCCAAAGCTTTATTGTGCGTTGAGTGAAAAAGAACTTTCTCCGATTAGTTTTAAATGTGCTACATGCTAACTTCATGGAGTGCCCCCCATTCTTTCTATTATCTGAAAGAGTAAATAACCGATTCACATCTATCCATTCTAAACCTCTCATGATTTTAAACACCTCTATCATATCCCCCCTCAGCTGTCTCTTCTCCAAGCTGAAAAGTCCTAACCTCTTTAGTCTTTCCTCATAGGGGAGCTGTTCCATTCCCCTTATCATTTTGGTCGCCCTTCTCTGTACCTTCTCCATTACAATTATATCTTTTTTGAGATGTGGCGACCAGAATTGTACACAGTATTCAAGGTGCGGTCTCACCATGGAGCAATACAGAGGCATTATGACATTTTCCGTTTTGTTCACCATTCTCTTTCTAATAATTCCCAACATTCTGTTTGCTTTTTTGACTGCTGCAGCACACTGAACCGACGATTTCAATGTGTTATCCACTATGACGCTTAGATCTCTTTCTTGGGTGGTAGCACCTAATATGGAACCTAACATTGTGTACCTATAGCATGGGTTATTTGGGGACTGCGCTTCAAAAAGTAAAAGCACAGTTGATTGCCCATCCATCTGCAGCAAATAAACAGCTTTACCGAGAAACATTATTCTTGTTAAACTGTTATCTACATCAGAAAATGAAGAGATCCTTACTATTCTCATCCCACAAATTATATAAATTTGGGAATAAAGCAGGTAAGCTATTAGCTAACTAACCCCTAGATTCCTCAAAATGTTATAAATTCCCATGGATAATATCCGCAATAAGTAAAAGGGATGTGTCTATGATCATTTTTTAATTACTGCACTGCATAGGTAGTATTGCAGGCTGTGTAAATTTTTTTGTACCCTACAATACTTGGAGCTTGCAAAGTGCTGAGAGAGAGAGAGAGAGAGAGAGAGAGAGAGAGAGAGAGAGAGAGAGAGAGAGAGAGAGAGAGAGAGAGAGAGAGAGAGAGACTCTTTATAAGGCCTACATAGTATTCAACTATTTATATCACTATAGGAGGGCCAGCTAATAACTCAAGGTGAGGTTTTGGTGGTGGTTTAGGGTTTTGGGGTCAGTTTTACATGCAGAGTGAACCGTATGAACTGCACGGTACACCTTAGTGAAGATTTGACATCATTTGGAGTGAGGAAAGTCTCACAAAAATGAGATTTCTACAATATTCTCTCACCCTAGCTTGATGGACTCTATACCAGGGCACTATCAAGCTAGGGCGAGAGAACACTGTAGAAATCTTATCTTTGTGAGACTTTCCTCACTCCAAATGACGTCAAATCTTCACTTAGGTGTACTGTACTGTTCGTACGTCTCACTCCGCATGTAATATTGCCCCTTTAAAAAATTTGCATGCACTACCATTACTATCGCATGAGTTTTGGCGTTAATGTCATAATGCATTTTGATGAATGACATTGTTAGGATAAAAAAAGAAAGTAATTTCATTCAGGCCATAAAAGATGATAAAGGGATGTGACAGACCTCGGCCACTGAAATCTGCAAGATCTTTTGGGCCTTTTATGAGAGGCTCTATACTAATGAGCTCACAGACTGTGTGCAAATGGAGGAAAAGCGATTTTTTTCAAGGATTAGATATGCCGAGTTTGACCACTGATCAGTTAACTTGTCTAAATAGGCCGTTGCCTCTTCAAGAGGTCTGGGAAGGTATACACTCCAGTCCCCTTCATAAGACGCCAGGTCCCTGATGGGTTCTATGTGTATTTTTATAGGATTTTAAAAGGGGAAATATTTATGTATTTAGAATTTTTTTCTATATGATTATTTGTTTTCACATCATATCGGTTTACATAGAACAAATTAACAAAGTGATAGAATTACATTGAACCGTAAAGCTTAAAACAAGAGCAGGGAAGGAAAAGGAGATAACAGTATAATATATCAAACAGGGGTGGAATTATTTACAGTTATTTACAGATACATAGAGGGCAGGTGGAAAGGAGGTGTGGCAGGCAAAGGGGGGAGGGAGAGGGGGAATTGAGGTCAAAGAGCGAGGAGAGAAAGGAGGGGGGATTATGCGAAAGCCTGCTTGAAGAGCCAGGTTTTTAACTTTTTTTTAAATTTCTGGAGGCAGTGCTCTTGGCGCAGGTCAGGGGGCATGGAGTTCCCAATAGCAGGCCCAGCAACGGATAGTGCGCTTTCTTTCGTGGAGGTGAGATGGGGGAGGTTGGGGGAGGGAGAGCGGAGGGTTCCTTTGTAGTTGGATCTGGTCGGTCTGTTGGGGGTGTGGAACTGTAAGGAGTCATGGAGCCAGTATATGTCCTGGTTATGAAGTCTTAGGGTTTGTTTTTTTTAGAGTGTGTAGTTTGAAAAAACACTCTTTAAGGGTTGAGCTGATAAATTTTTTGAGGTTTAGATGACTGTCTATGGTGACTCCAAGGTCAAGTACATGTTGCGATATGGCAGTTGAGGTGGGGTGTGCGTTTATAATGGAGATGGTAGTAGAGTTATATTGGTGCGAGTTGATGAGGAGTTCAGTCTTGGATGTATTGAGTGCAAAGTGGAGGTTGGTAAGGAGATCATTGATTGCGGAGAGAGCATTTTCCCAGGTTTTGAGAGAGTTGGATAATTAATTAGTGATGGGGATGAGTATTTGGACATCGTCCACGTAAATGAAGTGGGTGAGACCAAGACTGGAGAGGAGTTGGCAGAGGGGGAGAAGGTAGATGTTAAAGAGTGTGGAGGAGAGTGAAGAGCCTTGGAGAACGCCTCTGGATATGTTGATAGATTTGGATTCTCTATTCCCTATTTTGACTTTGTAGTTTCTGTTGTCGAGGTATGATTTGAACCAGGTAAGGGGGTTTCCTGAAATGCCAATTTCTGTGAGACGGTTTAGAAGGATGTTGTGGTTGATGGTATCAAATGCGAATGATATGTCCAGTAGGGCGAGAATGTAAGAATGGCCTTTGTCAAAACCACCTTTAGGATGGTATCTGTGAGTGAGGGATATTAGTAGGGTTTCTGTGCTATGCAATTTGAGGAAGCCAAATTGTGATGTGGAAAGTATGTTATGTTTCTCTAGGTAGTTGGTCAGTTGGAGGTTTACTACTTTTTCAAGAATTTTTGCAAGGAAGGGCAGGTTTGAGATAGGGCGGAAGTTGGCAGGGTCGGCTGAGTCAAGATTGGGTTTCTTTAGGATGGGTTTGACAATGGCTTGTTTTAGGGGGCTCGGAACCTTGCCGAGGGAGAGGGAACTATTGATTATGTTGGCAAGGGGTAATGCTAATATGTTGGGTTTGGACAAAAGCAGTTTGGTAGGGATTGTGTCAGATGGGTGTAAGGTGGGTTTCATTTTCTTTAATAGTGATTCTATCTCAGAGGAGGAAGTGAGTTCAAATGTGTTCAAGGTAGCATGTGGGATTTTGGGGAGGGGTTTGGCCAGCAAGGTGGTGGGAGGAAAACATAGCATGAGTTTAAATATGTTTCCAAATTTCTTTGCTGAGGCCCTTCATTCTTGTGCATTTCCAAAAGAAGCCAAGAAAGCTTATATCACGGTTCTTCCCAAAGGCGGCAAGGACCCCTTTTCTCCGATCTCATATAGACCCATATCACTCCTGAACTTTGATCTCAAACTTTTTGCGAAAATTCTAGCTAATAGATTCAATGTAGTGCATCCTACCTTAGTCTCTCATAATCAAGCAGGATTTGTGAAGGGCAGAATAGCAGATAACATTTTGTGAGATTGTGGACAGCTCTGCTACAGAGTTGTTTTTACCAGACTCAGGCCTTAGTAGTGGGGTTTGATGCCGAAAAGGCATTTGACCAGGTGTCGAGGGATTATTTTTTTTCTGTATTGCACAGGTATGGGTTTATAGAAGATACCATGCACAATATCTCACTGCTTTACCAAGAGCCCTATTCCATCTTTTTAGCAAATGGATTTATGTCCCAAGAATTTGAATTAAAGCGGGGAGTGAGGCAAGGGTGCCCACTATCCCCACGCTAATTCATACTTTCCCTAGACCCTCTTTTACGAAAAATTGATGAGAGTGCAGATATACTGGGGTTTCAATTAAGTAACGAATACTTTAAAATGGCAGCATTTGCTGATGATGATTTGGTTTTTTTGACTGAACCTATTAGCTCATTGCAAAAGGTGCTGGATTTGCAAGTTCATTTTGGCAAGTTCTCAGGGTTCAAAATAAATCTCAACAAATCAGAAGCTTTGGATGCGCTGGGAACTTTAAAGTCAACCTGGCCGTGTTCTTTTCCTCTCCGCAGGGTTGATACTGAAATAAAGTATCTAGGGATAAAAGTTCCGGTGGACATTCAGAACATATATGACAGTAATATTCTTCCAATGTTAGCAAAAGCGAAACAAAAACTGTCTGATTGGGGCTTTCTCCCCCTTTCTATATCAGGCAAGATCCAGTTGTTTAAGATAATGGATCTGCCTAGGTGGTTCTACGTTTTACAAATGTTATCAGTATGGATTAAAAAGAAGCATATTGTGGATCTGCATAGAGTATTTGGGAAATTTTTGTGGGGGAATAAATGAGCATGATTAAGCTTGCACAAGTAATGCTGCCACTACATAAGGAGGGGTTGGATTGTCATAACCTGCAAAATTATAACTTAGCATGTTTATTAAGGCATGTAAAAGATTGGCTTTTTGGGACTGCTGTCTACTCTCCCACCAAGAGTGGAGTAAACCGTTTCAACTGGGTAACCTGTTGCATTCTCGGACACCTGAGTATGCTCACAGTAATCCAATTCTTATCGCTTGCCACCTTGCACGGAGGCAGCTTTGTATCAAGCTACAGACATCCTGGGAAATCTCCCCTTTTCTCTCTATAATCGAACACCCACGATTCATGCCAGGCATGGAGAATTCAATATTTTCTCACTGGGCCATCAAAGGCTTGACCAACGTACAACAATTGGTACATGCGGAGAGTGGCCTTGACTAATCCTGTGAAGACTTGCAAATGGAATTTGTTTTACCGCAAAAAGAATTCTACGTGTATTTTCAAGTGAGACATTTAATTGAGTATGGCCTTTCTATGCGATTGAACTTGAGCTGTGATCAAAACCTGGAACAGTTCTTCTCTGTGGGTCCACAATGGATCACATGTGCCTCTTTGTTGAAGGTAATTATATGGAAATTGACACTCTTGATAATTTGCAAGATTTGGTATCTCTCTGGATCCAAGAAATTGATGTCCCAGTCTTGTCTAAAGTGCTGAAAGCATGTTTTGAAAATTCAATCCTCGTTTCTGAGAATGTCTTGCTTAGAGACCCAATTCAAATTTTTGCAACAATTATATATCTCACACGCCAGAGCATTCAAGGCCAAATTGTCACCATTGGATAAATGCCTGAAGCACCATACTGAGAGCAACCTTGTTCCTCTGTTTCTGCACTTGTGCAGTACTTCAGCTATTTTAGAAGGACGTTTTATGTTATCTATAGAAGCTGCTTGGAAGGTCTATTCTGATGTCTTTTCTCATCGACTCTATGGACGATGACCTTCCCAGGGTTACCAAATCACAGTGGATGTTACTACAAAAGACTTTCTTACAGCCAATGACTAACAGGAAAGAAACCCTCTTTTTTTACAATGGAAATTAATGGAAATTAAAGCTATATAATCTGGTGGTGTTTGAGCAAATATCTGCCAGGAACTTTTCTTCCCACAGTAAATATGATTTCTTTTTGGAGACATGGAAGCTTTATATCATGTCTGTAAACCCTAAAGCCTGTAGTGTGTTATTCTCTTTGTCCTAATGTGTAATATTTGTGCCCTTTGGGCAATGGGAATATTGCAGAGCAGCTGGTTTGTGTTTAGAAGTTTTCCCTCGAACATTAATATTGGATCTATGCAATTCTAAATGTATATGGAGAGATAGGTAGATAATAGTTGTTTGCTGTCCGGTAAGGAATATGGATAAGAAGGAAAAGGGAAGGGAGGAATAGGGGTAGAATGCCTATGTTTTCTGTAAGAAATGTTTTTTTTTGTAATTGTTGTCATGATGGAAAACTCTAAATAAAGATTTGAAAAAAAATCTCATTCAGAAGCCTCATCATGGACAATAAGGGAATTTGAGATATAGGAGGACATTCTGATAATCAGTAAGGTCCTTAATCTGATACGCTATACAATGGTTAATATGCGACAAGAAGAAAACACATTTGCCTCAGCCTGTAGATATATATTGCAAAAGTAAAGAAACAGGAACTGTGATAACTAAGTATACTATGATATATTTTCTAAACTGTGGCAATCATAGCCACCACAGACTTCATAGTTTGCAGTATGTGATGGGGTGTGTATCTTACACAGCCAGAAATACTCCAGAAAAAGGGAGAAAGTAGCCAGCTAGAGATACAGATTGTACTGCATGGGAAATAGCAAAGGAGAAAATGAAAGACAGAAGAAGAACTGTGACTTTAAGAAAGAGAGTGGCAAAGAAAAGAAGGCTACTGGGAGTTCTAATCCATGAAATACGTGACCTAAAGCTAGTCAAGAGGGAGAAACTGGAAGCAGCAAAACATGACATTACGTGCAGGATTCAGGTAAGGCTAATTAAGCATGTATTTAGAGACAACACAGTCTCTCAAGAGGGCAAAGACATCAGTGGGATAAAGGGCTGCCAGAGAAAAGGTTGTAGTAGAATGAGAAGCACCACTCCAAAAGGGGAATATTCCAGTTAGAGGATTAGACAGTCTACTGCTAGGAGGCTAGCCACATGACAAAAGGCAGCACCTGAGCTTTGTGAGTATCTTGGCCATTAGGGATACGGGTGAATAAGCATGCAGAAGACCTTCTTCCCAGTAAAGGTACAAAGTGTTGCACTCCTGTTCGCGGGCCCAGCTGCGAGCAGGCGCTTACCTTAGGGCCGGAGGCCGCTGCCATCCCCGGGCCTTCCGGCGCGGCAGGAGCCGCCGACATCTTTCCTCGACCAGGAGGCCGTCTTTGTGCTCGGCACAGCTGGACCGTGCTGGTGCTCCAGAGTGGTTGTTGTAAATTGTAAAGATAACTCGTTTTGCACCACCTTATTTAGAAAACAGACTGACCGGAATACATTGCTTAACTTTGACAGTTGTCATCCGAAAATGTTAAAGCAGAACATACCCACGGGTCAGTTCCTCAGGTTACAGTGACTATGTACCTTTAAATCTAAATTTGTAACTAAAGCTAAGCAGATGTCCCTCCGGTTTAGAGAGAGAGGGTACCCTTACAAAGTTGTTAGAAAGGCTTATAAACGAGCTCTCAATGTCAATAGAGAGCTCCTTTTTTTGCCTCAAACACCGCCTACTGCTAATGTAACTAATTGTATTTTGCCATTTTCTATTTCCAGTAAAATTATAACAGATATGATTCGGAAACATTGGACTGCTCTCTCTTTAAACAGGACTTTTCAGGGACCGTTAAGATTTACCTATCGTAGGGCGCACAAACTTAAGGATATGTTAGTTCACTCTGATTTTGACTATCAAGTCCCGAACCGGGGATCTGGTGGACTACATGAACCATGTGGTCAATGTACAGTTTGTGTACATACAGATTCAATTACAAATTTTTATTACAGTGCACAAAATAAAACTTACAATTTAAACAGTAAATCCACATGCACCATTCAAGGGGTTGTCTACGTTGTCCCTGTTTGAAATTATATGTGGGCCAAACATCACATATGGTAAAAACTAGGATTATGGAGCATCGCTCCAACATTAAACATCTTCGGGAAAATACACCATTGGTGGACCACTGGGTACAATAGTCACACTCAAACTCAGACCTATTCTTTTTTGTATTGGAAGTAGTGGTTACTCCGTCTCGTGGAGGGAATTATTCTGAATTTCTTTTGCGTAAAGAGCAGAGATGGATACACATTCTGGATACTATTTCCCCCGGGGATTGAATAAGGAAATAGAGTGGCATTTATTTACATAATCGTATATGAGCCTTGATTGGCTTAGGTTTTCTGACATCTGATTGGTGGAACAGCTTGGCGCCTTTTTTGACAGCTTTAAAGCCCCAATACTCCATTTTAACTTGTGCTCCTGTTGTTGCTAAAAGATTGGAAGTAAATGCTGTTAAAATATTTACAGGTATGTTCTTTTCACTTTAGAGATTTTGGATGTATTACAATTGTTCATCGGTATGTTTGGCTTCATTGCACTTAGTCCTTTTTAAAAATTTTGTGTTAACAGATGGTTTTTTGAATGGTTACGTCCCTCCCGAAGCAGCTACCGCGAAACGTGGGTCCGCGTCGGGGGACTTAAGACGTGATTTGTGTAAATGTATGGAGCTGCCGCCCATTATAAAGATGCATAAAATTTCACAATAAAGTCTTTTGAAGATATCTACGGACTAAGTGATATATTCTTCTGCACTCCTTACTATGAACATATTGTGGTAGAGTGCAGATTTGCTATTTTGTTCTTTTGGATCTTGCTCTCAAAGCCATAGAACTGGCCACCTTCTTCGAAAACAAAATTATCAATCTTACCAAACAGTTTACTTCATCCAACCCCCCCATCCCCCATCTGAGTGCACCACCACTTCAGCAGACCGCAAGATTAGACTCCTTTGAGACCACCTCTTCTCTCGAAGTGGAAAATATCCTGAAAAAACTCAAACCCTCATCCCATCCTCTAGACTCCATCCCATCCAACCTCATCATTTCAATACCAAATACTATTGCTAAGCCCATTGCTAAAATCATCAACTGTTCATTAACACAAGGATTAGTGTCCGATTCTCTAAAACAAGCCATTTTGAAACCTCTCCTAAAAAAAACCCAACTTGTCAACTTCAGACCCAGCTAATTTCCACCCCATTGCCAACCTTCCCTTCATCGCTAAGATCATGGAGAAAATAGTTAATAAACAACTCACAGAATTCCTGGAGGAACACAAGATCCTAGCACCCTCACAATATGGTTTTCGTAAATCTCTAAACACGGAATCTCTTCTGATCTCGCTTACCGATTCCATCATTGTAAACATGGACAAAAAACAATCGCACCTACTGATTCTTCTTGATCTTTCGGCGGCCTTTGATACGGTCAACCATTCTATTATGCTAGACAGACTTGTGGATATTGGCATCTCTGGTTCTGCCCTGGACTGGTTCCGTTCATTCTTTAGCAATAGATCATTCAAGGTTAACATCAATAATAAACAATCACACCCAATTAGATCCAACATATACCTGCTTCCGCTCTGCCTACGCCTCACCAAGCTGAAAATCAAGCATTACATATACGCGGATGATATCCAAATTCTCATCCCCATCAAGGAATCATTAAAAAAATCCCTTATCTTTTGGGACAGTTGCTTCCAGGAAATCAGCTCACTCCTCTTTAAGCTTAACCTAGTCATCAACAAAGACAAGACAGAATTCCTAATTATCTCTCAAGATGAAAACCTCTTGACAAAGGAGACAGTCTATTACCCAGATGATCAGCCTCAGGTCAATAGCCACTATCTACCTAACTTCCCTTCAACTATACCAGATAACATCAAAAATACCTCATATGTAAGAGATCTAGGCACCCTACTGGACAACCAGCTGAACCTCAAAAGGTTTGTCAACAATACGATGAAGGAGTGCTTTTTCAAATTACAAGTCCTTAAAAAACTTAAACCTCTCCTGCACTTCTATGATTTCCACCTGGTTCTCCAATCAATCATACTCACCAAAATTGATTATTGTAACTCATTGTTGCTAGGGCTCCCGGCTGTCACCATTAAGCCTCTACAGATGTTACAAAACGCAGCTGCCAGGATTTTAACGAACTCAAAAAAGAGGGATCACATCACACCCATCCTTTACAACCTTCACTGGCTCCCTATCAAATATAGAATCCTCTACAAAGTGCTGACCATCATGCACAAAACTCTTCACAACCTTGCCCCTATCGATCTCACCTTCCAGGTTCGCACCAATAACTCCACTAGACCAATGAGAAGAGCATACCAAGGCACTCTCTACGTCCCTCAAGCTAAAACGTCTCTAATGAACAGGGCCTTTTCTACCACAGGTCTCACTCAATGGAACACTCTCCCACCAGACCTCCGACAGGACCCTTGCCCCATCTCCTTCAAGAAAAAACTAAAAACATGGTTATTCAACCTTGCTTTTCCAGAACCCTCATTTTAGCTAACACATGCTCTCCATTTCTCGCAACATATCCCTCCTCATTTCTCTTCACAATTATGATATGGTTTGTTATAAGTTCTCTTTCATTTTTCCTCTAACTCATGTTACCTTGAAGAGACCCTCAGATACCCTTTAGTCTTTTTCTGCCTAATGGATCCATGCACAAGCAATTGAATCGACAGTTTATTGTGACCTTAGTACTATGTAATGCTAATTGTTTTCCTGGTCAGTTTACTTTCTGACTATGTTACCCAGAGTTTTTTCTTATACGTTCATGGTTCCATGTATCGCCTACAGGCAAGCTCTTTGTTCTTTGTAAACCGGTTTGATTTGTATCTAATGCAAGAAGATAGGTATATAAAAACTAAAAATAAATAATAAATAAATAAATAAATATGAAGGCAGGTTAGTGAGACTACGTGAATCATAGCCACCATGTGGCCCAGAATGACTAGAACTTCTCTGACCATTAACTGATTGGTGTTTAATGATCTGCATACAAGAGATCTGAAAGTGTTTGCCCAATCAGACAGAAAGAGTGCTCTCTCCTGTAAAATAAATCTATCTAGGCTCCTATGAATTTGATTTTCTGGGAGGGAATTAGAGTTGATTTCTCAAAATTCACCAGGAATCCTAACGATTGTAAGAGTTGTAATGATTTTTGCAGGGAAATTAGTACATCTTCCTAGGAGTTTTCCATCACCAGCCAGTCGCCCGGGTAAGGGAAGACTCAGATGCCCTGTCATCGTAGATCTGCTGCTACTTCAGCCAGGCACTTGGTGAAGATCCTCGGTGCTATTGAGAAGCTGAAGAGGAGCACTCTGTATTGATAGTGGAAAGAGTCTACCATAAAGCATAGATAATGCCAGTAGGAAGGATGGATGGGATTATGAACAAAAGCATCCTTCAGATCTAAAGCTCACATCTATTCTTCCCTCTAGATGAAAGGAAGGATTGTGTGAAGGGAATTCATTTTGAACTTTTCCCGGAGTATATGCTTGTTTAGGCTTCTTCAATCCGGGATGGGTCTCAGTCCCCCTATACACACACACTGATTTCTGGATAAGGAAATAGCAGGAAAAGAACATCCAGCCATGGTGATTGGATGGAATTGGTTCTATAGCCCACTGGTTTGAAAAGCAACTCCACCTCTAGACTGAGTTACGTTGAGTGAGATGGATTCAAATTGAACATTGAGCAATAAGGAAGTGTGGGAATACAGGAGAAATGTAAGCGGTATCCAGACTCCACAGTCATGGGTGGGCAGGATGGTGCAAAATGTTCCCCTAGCAGGAGCAGTACAGGGCTTTACAGCAGAGCAGGACAAGTTGTGCTGCCTGGCCAGCCACCTCCCCCTTGGGTTAAGACCGCAGGTGCTGATGGCTGGCAGGATTTCTCTGGAAGGATGCATGGAGCAAGGATTCAGTCAAGAACAAGGCAGGCTGGTGTCAGAACTGGCAGAGTTCAGGCAGTGTCATGGAACAGGCAAGGGTCAATAGCAGAAGTCAAATTGAACACAGAAGGAAGAGCAAGGCAGGTGTTGTGAATGATATGAGCTTGAGCCCTTTTTGCCATGGCACAGTTTTCCCAACCTCGGGGGCAGGGCTCCAAGGTTTGTATTGACAGCTGCTGAATGTCTTTCAGTAGGCCAGGCTAAAGCTAAGACAGTCCAAGAGTCAGGGTAGGCGGCTAGCAAGGCATGATCGGAGCCCAAAACTAAGGTCAGAACCATAGACAAGGCTGAAGGCAAGGCTGTCAGAGGCAAGGCTGAGCTGAAGTCAAGGCTGGAGCGAGGCAAGGCAAAGGCAGGCAAGGCAACCTGTTTGCTGAGGCAACGGGAAGGATTCACGTCTGGGTTTAAACACCCAGCCACCTGACATCGTCAAGAGGTACCTGCTAGGATGGTTCCCATAGTGGGGCCTTCAAAAGGTGATGCATGGCATGTGCAAGTGTTTATGGAGATCCAGGAAGAATGATGTCTGCACCATATGAGTGTGGCATCAACATTGGCAGCATCCTGGCCACAGATCACCATTGTTGTCCCACGAGCAGCAAACATAACAGTACCCCATCCTCTAAACCCCCTCCCCAAGCCTCTTATCTTCAGCTTCTAGGGAGATGTCAAAGATACATCTTTACCATCTAGGAACTTGGGGATTCAACATGATGTCCAGGGATTCTTTGGTTTCTGGGCTGAACTGAAGAAGCATCCACTGACTGATCCTGTTCTACAGATAACGACCCTTCGGAAGAGGAAAGACGTGACTTCTAGGTTCCTATTTCATTGTGTTGAACAAGGACAGCCTCTGCTGTCTTGACAGTGGTCTCTACCTCTGTATTGACAGACTTCAGAGGTTTTGAGCAGTCAGCAGAATTGCAGAATGCTATGGCTTTAGGTCATGGCTCATAGCATAGGTTGAAATATGTGCACTGGAGTGACAAATCTGAAAATTCAGGCAAGGCAGTCCAGAACAAAGTGAGCGAAGGCAAAGATGAGGCAGCACAGTGCTCCTGACAGGATGGACCTCAATGGTTGATCTATAAGGTGTCCTAGTCAATAGATGGTTGATGGAATCTGAGCCAGGGTAGTCCAAGTATGAAAGGATTGGTTACCTTAAGTAGCACATAGAATTGGAGGTCCTCTTGATGAGAATCAATCTTCATGGTGATGTGCAAGGTGGCCATAGTCACGTGATCAGGCAGGGGTTCACCACAGATGGAAGAGATAACACAGAGTGTGGTCAAGCTGGTGGTAGGGTATCCACACTGGCGTAACAGCGATTTTTGAATAAAATTGCCCCCGGCTCCAGAATCTAGTAGGGCTTCAGTTTGAATGGAGTGTTCACCAAAGGCAAGAGATAACAGCATTACCATTTGTGGGGAGGAAGGAGGACGGTTGAAAATTGCCTTCCCCACTATACTTCTGCTCACAGAAATTTCCAGTTTCTTGGGGCAACAGCTAATGAATGGCCCTGTGCGACACAGCAGAAGCAGATGTTGTGAAGTCTTCATCTCTGTTTCTCTTCCACAAAGAGTTGTGTGCTGCCTAACTGCACAGGTTCTTCAAAGACAACAATCCTCGAAGGATCAGAGGCTGGCTCAAGGAGTTTCAGAAGCTTAGGAGCTGCTTGACTGGAATGATAGGAAGTCTTCCTCTCTCAAGCTTGTTCCTGGAATCATAGATCAACTCGGATAGCCAAGGTGATAAGCGCTTCTAAGGATAGAGGAAGATCTCGAGCTGCCAATTTGTCCTTCCAGATAATTCTTGCCCCAACCAAGCTTGGAAACTAAGGTAAAAAATTCCACTGCATACACACTGACATGGATGAGATGCACCCAAGTTAGTTGAAAATCAGGCAAAACTGTCATGTGAAGTTATCCAAATCCCTAAGAAGCAAGTCATCTTGTTCCCACAAGAGAGAAGCTCAGGGGAAGATGCAACCGTCCAACAAGGGAAGGATATATCTTATCTTGACACAATCAGAAAAAAAAATATGGCTGTAGCTCGAAATGCATTTTACAAACGTTGAAGTACCCTCTGCACCCCTTAGAATCGTCACTATAACTTGGAGGTGGCAGAAATTGCGGCATGGATTCCAAGGTCCAAATGGGTGCCGGTACATGGCTCAGTATAGTTTGTTCTAGAATTGGAGTCAGAAGTTGGGTTTGTACTGTATCCATACGCTGAGACAAGAGGTGAGAGAGACTATAAAAACTAAAAGAACATCTTTCAAAAAATGAAAAAAACAGGAAAAAGCATAAGCACTGGCAAGTTACGTGCAAAGCATTGATAAGGAAGGCAAAGAAAGAATTTGAAAAGAAGCTTGCAGTGGAAGCAAAAACTCATAATAACAAATTTTTAGGTACATTCAAAGTAAAAAATCTGCAAGGGAGTCAGTTGGACCATTAGATGATCAAGGGGTAAATAGGGGAACTTAGGGATGATAAAACCATAGCAAAGAGACTAAATACATTTTTTTAATTTGGTATGAGGAAGCTGTAAGAGAGATGCCTATGCCAGAAATTATATTTAAAGGAATTGAAACAAATCTCAGTGTACTTGGAAGATGTAAATAGGGCAAATTGACAAGCTAAAGAGTAGCAAATCACCTGGACCAGATGGTATACAACCCAGAGTGCTCAAAGAACTGAAAAATGAAATTGCACACCTTGGTAATTTATAAACTATCATTAATATAGTCTATGGTACCTGAAGACTAGAGGGTTGTGATTATAGCACCAATTATTAAAAAGGGATCCAGGGATGATCCAGGAAACTGCAGACCAATGTGTCTGACATTTCTGCCAGGCAAAATGGTAGAAGTTATCATAAAGAACAAAATTACTGAACATGTATATAGGCATAGTTTAATGGGATAAAGCCAACATGGATTTAGCCAATAGAAGTCTTGCCTCACCAAACTGCTACTTTTTTTTGAAGATGTAAATAAATATGCGGATTTATTTATTTATTTGTTGAGTTTTATATACCGTCATTCGGTAAAGCCATCATAACGGTTTACAAAATTTAAATTGTAACTCTCTTAACAATTGTGGAAAAAATATAACAATGTGCATATTAAACAGAGGTTAAATATTTCAAGTCCAGAAAGTATCATTATGTGGGAGGAGGAGGGATTGTTTGTTCTGGTTGGAGAGAAGTTATTTTGAGGTTTTTGGATGAAAGTTCGATTTGGAATTAGGATGTTCAGAAGTATGAAGGTCAGTGTAGAATAAAGGCGAGGATAAAGGTGAGCCAGTTGATATAATATATCTGAACTTCCAGAGTCTAATGTCACTCATGAGAGGATAGGGGGCAGTGCCCTATTGTGGAGTGGGAACTACTTAAAAGATGGAAAATAGAGTGTAAGACTAAATGGTATATTTTCTCAATGGAGAAAGGTGTATAGTGGAGTGCCACTGGAACCACGGGGAAGCATTTATACTTGGATGCAACCTAAAAATAAGAAAAAACAAGTTGCCTTTAATACTTCATCTGGAAGTTCCTCTGAAGAAGAAGAAGAAGAGAGATCAATTGTTGAAAATGATTTTTTAGAAAACACCAACTATGCATCAAGAAAATGGAGAACTGTAATAACTTAAATGCACGTCAAACTCTGTATTCAATGGCCAAGAACCAAAACTTCATTATAAAACAAGCTGACAAAGGTGGGTCCATCGACCTAATGGACAGTAGACTACATTATGGAAATCACAAGACAAATCGAGGATGATACTACGTACATCAAATTACCAGGAAATCCATCTAATCAATTACAAAAAATCATTAAGCAAATCACTGATACAGGTAAAGAACAGGGCTATTTGACTAATAAAGAACACAGTTTTTTTGAATCCTAAACATTCTAAAGTTCCTACAATATACGTTTTACCAAAGGTCCATAAAACTTTGCAAAATCCACCTGGGAGACCCATCATATCTTCAAATGAATCATTACTAGAACCACTCTCCAAATTTGTAGATTGTTTTTTGAGGGATTTTGTGCCATTGAGCTCGACATATATTCATGACACTACCCATTTTTTAAAGATGATTGAAAATTTGTCAGAAAACATACAGGACAAGTGGCTAGTTACGCTTGATATAAAATCCCTGTACACCTCAATTCCCCAGGATGAGGCTTTGAAGATTACAGAATTGTATTTGAACAAGAGGGTTAGACCACATCGTGTGCCCAGCGAATTTATTCTTAACTTGGCTACTATTGCATTAAAAAAAGAATTTTTTTGTTTTTCAACAAAAATATTATCAACAAATATCCGGAACAGCAATGGGGGCAACAATGGCCCCCACTATCGCAAATTTATTCATGACGGAATTTGAAATAGAGTGGATTGACAATTCTCTTTTTTGGTCAAAAAATGTTTTCTATAAACAGTACATAGACGACATTTTCATTTTGTGGAGTGGTAATGAAACAGAGTTAGGGGCGGATTTTCAGAGCCCTGCTCGCCGGTGAGCCTATTTTACAAAGGCCTACCGGCGCGCGCAGAGCCCCGGGACTCGCATAAGTCCCGGGGTTCTCCGAGGGGGGCGTGTCGGGGGCGTGTCGGGGGCGGGCCCAGTCGTCGCGGCGTTTCGGGGGCGTGTCGGCAGCGTTTTGGGGGCGGGTACGGGGGCGTGGCTACGGCCCGGGGCGGTCCGGGGGCGTGGCCGCGCCCTCCATACCCGCCCCCAGGTCGCGGCCCGGCGCGCAAGAGGCCCGCTGGCGCGCGGGGATTTACTTCTCCCTCCGGGAGGCGTAAATCCCCGGAGAAAGGTAAGGGGGTGGTGTAGACAGGGCCGGGCAGGTGGGTTAGATAGAGGAAGGGAGGGGAAGATGAGGGGAGGGCGTTAGAGGATTCCCTCCAAGGCCGCTCCGATTTCGGAGCGGCCTTGGAGGGAACGGGGGTAGGCAGTGCGGCTCGGCGCACGCCGGCTATACAGAATTCATAGCCTTGCGCGCGCCAATCCAGGATTTTAGTGGATACGCGCGGCTCCGCGCGTATCTACTAAAATCCAGCGTACTTTTGCTGGCGCCTGATGCGCCAGCAAAAGTACGCCTATTCGCGTTTTTTGAAAATCCACCCCTTACTGTCCTTTGAAAAATGGATTAATACTTGCGATAAGATCCAATTTGTCATGCATTATAGTTTTTTGGAGATTGCATTTTTGAATGTTCTGTTGAAGAAAATAGTTAAGGGAAATGGTCACTAGTGTTTTCAAAAAAACTACTGACCGCAACACCATGCTCCACTATGACAGTGCACACCCGTTACCACTTAAAAACAGCTTACCTTTTTCTCAATTTCTGAGATACAAACGGAATTGTTCCAACAATTATATCTTCAGACAACAATCTGAAAAATTAATGCAAGACTTCAAACAGAGAGGCTATCCTAATAAATGCATTAAAATGCATTTAAAAGAGCTCTATATTATGATAGGGATGCCTTACTGACTCCTTGTCAAAAACAAGATGAATCACAAACAGTCACTTGCGTAACCAAATATTCCCCTACATCGCGCAAAATAATCAAATGCATGCACAATTATTGGTATCTCATTAAGATGATTCCTGGATTGGAAAATCTAGAATTCAGAGTGGCCTTTTCTAGGAGTAAAAATCTGAAAGAAACTTAAGTCCCTCGACTTTGTCCGAAAAGACTGATTGAATTCAAACTATTGATGGGACAAAATCAATGGGTCATTGTAAATGTGGCCTCTGTAAGATCTGTGACCAAACATTAGAGTTGAAAGAATATACTTGTTCACGCACACAGTATGGGGTAGATTTTCAAAGGGTTACGAGTGTAAGATACACACGTAACCCCCGAAAACCTACCCCTATGTGCGCCGAGCCTATTTTGCATAGCCTCGGCGGCGCGCACAAGCCCCGGGTTGCGCGTATGTCCCGGGGCTTCGAAAAATGGGCAGTTTGGGGGCGTGGGTGTGGGTGGGGCCGTGGGCGGAGCCACTGTCCAGGGCGTGGTCGGGGCGTAGCCGAGTGCCCCAACACAGCAGCCTGTGTGGGAACTGGTGCGCACATGTTATGCCTGCCAGAGGCAGGCGTAACTCTACAAAACAAGGTAGGGGGGGGGATTTAGGTAGGGCTGGGGGGTGGGTTAGATGGGGAAGGGAGGGAAATGTGGGGGGACCAAAAAAAAGTTCCCTCCAAGGCCGCTCCGATTTCGGAGCGGCCTTGGAGGGAACGGGGAAAGCCATCGGGCCTCCCCTAGGGCTCGGCGGGCGCAAGGTGCACAAGTGTGCACCCCCTTGTGTGCGCTCGGCAGCGCATGTTATAAAATCTGGTGTACATTTGTGAGCGCTGGGTAGCGCGCACAAATGTACCCCGCACGCGCAAAATTTAAAATTGGCCCCAGTATACGTATAAACTGAACAATTTTACAACGTGTCAAACCAATTTTGTGATTTACATCATAAATGCCCCTGTAACAAAATCTACGTGGGCCAAACCACAAGACCATTAAGATTACGTATTGGTGAACACAAGAGCTGTTTAAAGAATAAAAAAGAATCGGCTCCTCTAGTTGCGCATTACATTCAGAAAATCATAAAATACAAGATTTGCGTTGGTTTGCAATAGATCACCTCAAACAGACCCAAGAGGAAGTAACCGCGAGAAATGGTTATATTGGAAGGAACAAGAATGGATTTTCAAATTGTTTTCTGAAAAACCAAATGGACTTAACAGCAAAATTGAATGGAACAGTTTGATTCATTAGACATTAATAAACAAGCAGTGATGGATTTGACACATCTCAAATCGTAGAGACATGCGCAAAGAAAGGCATACAAAGAGGCATATAAATCCTTACATCACACTGCAAGACACATCAGTACATGAGTTAGGATTGATTACAATTCAAGTAAGTTTGGTGTTTAAAAAAGGCAGCCATGTTTTTATAATTCTGACTAAGCCCGACCAACAAGACAGAAAGTTGAGAATGTAACCGTGAGTACAGCCGACTGCAGTAATAATTGATGGTCAAAAATCCACATCCGAGGGGAAGGAGAGGACAAGAAACTATTACCTGCACACTGTTTGTCTTGAACAGCTGAAAATCGCTGCAACCGGGGGCAGGGAGGACCTTGCCCCGATGGAGGAATCGCATACCGGAAGTGACGTCACCTAGAGGTACTGAGATATAAAGAACTGGTCTCCTTTCCCCCATTGAGGGGAAGGAGAGGACATGAAACTATTACCTGCATACTGATTGTCTTGAACAGCTGAAAATCGATGCAACTGGGGGCAGGGAGGACCTTGCCCTGACGGAGGAATCGCATACCAGAAGTGACGTCACTTTACGTTTCATTAAATTCTGATCTTCCACTGCGCACAGTCGACGTCGGCACGCGCGTCGCCTAAGCCGCGCGCGCCAAAGGGGCGCGCAGCTTTGACTAAGAACGCCGGGAATATTATTATGCTTCGATTTTCAAGTACGTTTAATTCTAAATAAAATCCTCCTATCCCCTCCAGCTTACAGTAGGTCATTGTTGAAAGTACTGACTAGCTCTAAAAATTTCTTGTGGACTTTATTTCCAGGGCATTAACATGCCACATACAAAAAGGAAGGGAAAACTGAGAGAGGCTGCAATGGCATCCTCTCCAGCAGACCCTTCTCAGGGTAAAATTGAGAGCTTTTTCAGTCCTACACATGGTAAAACTCCCAAGGGAGACATTATGATTCCGGAAATTGAGCTAAGTACGGAATTATCTGCCTCATTAGTGTCACTCAGCCCAGGAGCACCAGCAACCCCTTCTCCTCCTCTCCAAACTTCAACACAAGGAACAGATCATGTTGAAGGGAAAATACTGATTTAAATGAGAAAAATTCTTCCTTGATGGTTGACGAGAAAGAACAAATGAATAAGGAGGGAAATGGATTGGCAATAATTCCCCCAATGAAGAAACTTGAGAAACCATCTAAAATTACTCTGGACTCTGTTTGGACTGCGATAGTAACTTTAGAGAAAGCTATTTCTAAATTGACTAATGTTACATTAGAAATGAATAACAGAGTGCTAAAAACAGAAGAAAGTTTGGATAAACAAAAATTACAGCTGGTAGAATTGGAAAAAAAATTTCTCAAGTACAGAAAGTACAAACAAATTTGATCCAAGGGGAGTTGATACAGGTTAGAAATCTAGAAAGATTAGAGAATGAAAATAGATATCTAAATTTAAGGGTAATCAATTTTCCTTTGTTAAAATTCTCTAATTTACATGATCATTTTAAGAGATATTTAAAGGAAATATTAAAGATCCCTACTGAAGCTCTTCCTGTTATTGCTAAGATCTATTATAGTGTCTACCTCAGTAAATGAGGAACAAACCTGCTTTGAACGTTTCAGAAGTACTAGAGTCTTCTACGGATATTAACATTGTTGAAAAGAAAGGAACTGTCTTAGTTAAATTTGTTTTTCCAACAGATAGAGATACAGTCTTGAGATTATTTTTACGTAATAGATCAGCAAAATTTTGTGATTATCAAATCTGGATTTATCCAGATATTGCAAAAACAACTCAGCGTAAAAGAAAAGAATTTTTAACTTTGAGAAACTTAGCACAGCAAATAGGGGCACAAATACTTGTACAGTATCCAGCTAAATGTATAATGTGGTTCGAAAACCAGAGATATATTTATTATGATCCAGGAGATTTAAAGATTTTTAGATTCTAAAAGATTAATTGGAGGGAATATAGGCCAATCAAACATTGATTAGAATGGAATATAGGTGTGTGAAACTTTCAAATCTTATTTGACTTATTTCTTTATTTATGCTCATTAATTTAGATGTATACTGTAAAATTTCATGGTATTAGTTGTTTTTTCATTGTTTAAATGGATAAGGTATTACTATCTGTATGTTTCTTTCCCTGTATCGATGTATTTGATAACGATGGAAAACCACATTTGTATTGACAGTTTTTTGTCATAAGCATTTCAAAAATTATTAAAGAATAGATATATATATAAAAAAAAAAAATCCACATCCTATATTGAAAACGAGAGTGAATTTAACATGTTTGTTTCTCACATTGCAGAGTCCGCCCTGATGCAGCGTTAGCGAAACGTTGGCAACATTGGCTGCCAAATAAAATTCAGAGGTTTTCGAAGGCACACACTTGTTAAAAGAAAACAGAAAAGGCCAGATTTTATAACATGCGTGCGGGCGTAGATTTGTTCATGCAACCCGGCGTGAACAAATCTACGCACGATTTTATAACATGCACGCACAGCCGCACGCATGTTATAAAATCCAGGGTCGGCGCACGCAAGGGGCGCCGAGCCGAGCAGCCTTCCTCCATTGCCTCCAAGGCTGCTCCAAAATCGGAGTGGCCTCGGAGGGAAGTTTCCTTCCGCCCCCCCCCCCCCCCCGCACCTTCTCCTCCCTTCCCCTATCTAACCCGCCCCCAGCCCTAACTAAACCTCCCCCCTGACCTTTGTTGGAGAAGTTACGCCCGCCTGGGCAGGCGTAACTAGTGCGCGTTGGCTCTCCATCCCCTGGCCCGGTGGCTGTTCCGGAGGCCTCGGCCCCATCCCTGGAATGCCCCTGGGCCGGCACACAGCCCACAGCCCCGCCCCTGGAACGCCCATTTTTTCAAGCCCCGGGACTTACGCACGTACCGGAGCTTGCGCGCGCTGCCGAGCCTATGCAAGATAGGCTCGGCGCAAGCAGGGGGAGGCAGGGATAGGTTTTCCGGGGTTTCACGCATATCTTGCACGCGCAACCCTTTGAAAATCTACCCCAAAATATCGAACAAGTTGTGAGATAAGTGCCATATTGTTGTGTATAATGTCGGGATAAGTTTTACAAAACAGAACGTATGAAGTTTTCTCTGTTCTTAGAATCATTACAAGTTGGGCTATACAGCTAAACACATGTTGCTGTTATTATGGTTTGAGTCTTACTTTAAAGTTGATCACATCTAAAACAACAGTTTTTCAACTTTAATTTCAAGTTAATAAGTTAATAAGTTTAATAAGCGGTTTTACTGTGGATTGAAAATTATAGATAACTAAGAATTAAGAAATAAGAAAAGAATTTTAAGTAAAAAATAAAAAAAAGAGGTAAGACCAGTGACTGAAACAACTGCCTATATAGTTTCTGTACAAATCAGATCCTTTGCCAGTACTGAGGTCTTTCCTCTCAACATAAATACATCTACATAAATAAAAATGTAAATGTTCGTTTGTTCAAAATCTTAAATCTCCGAACGTTCTTCACCGATTGCTTTGAAATTTTGACAAAATATTGCATTCTAATATGCGCGTTTTTATATACCTATATTATATAGATGTCACACCTGAGACAGGTAAACACATGCTTTTTTGGAAAAACAGTACCATCCGTTGGACGTACAAGCAACACACGCTATCTACAATATAAATGGGCTCTGACCAACGGCCCGCAAATGCGCAGTAGACAGCAGCTCTACTGTGCATGTGCGGACCATTCAGCTCTGCGCTACGTGCTGGGTGTCACAGAGGGGAGGAGGAAAGGGCAGACGAGTCGCCGCTCCGAGAAACGGCTCAGCCTGTTCCTCCCACGCTGGGGAAGGGGAGAGGGAGTTGGGACGGCCGGAGCAAAGAAAATGCAGTAGAAAGCGGCTGTGAAGAGATCACAAGCAGCTGCAGCCTGCAGCAGCCAAAGCGCAAAGAGCTGAACAGAGAACAGTTCGCCCTCCTCCCCCGCCCTCTGAGTCCTGCAGATAAGGAGAAGCCAAGTAAATATCCCGCAACTGCGGGGGGGGGGGGGGGGGGGGAGGCAGTGCTGTCAACCCGCCCATAGGTCTCAGCCGCTACGGGAAGAGTTTACATGGGCATCGCTCCACATCCACTCCCAACAAAGCACCGTGACGAAAGTGAAAGCCAGAGCCCTGCTCCATCCTCCCTCTCAAGCCCCCGATCGGATTTCTTAAAGGCACAGGTCTCCCAGAAAGAGTAAAGTAAGCTAGGCAACGTGTCCCAAATCTGTTGCAGTGCCTGCCTCCTGCCCTTTGCGAGGGGGGGACACGGAGTGTTTTCCTCACTTTCCCAGACACAACTGGCATGGGAACTTTGCAAGCTCTTGCGAGTGCAGAGCAAAGACTTAGGTGGGGAGGGGACAAAAATCTCGCCCGTTTTAACTGTGTGAGAGAGAATTGTGGTAATGTGCGCTGAAGGCAAGTGTGAGTGCCAGAGAGAGAGGGAGACTACGTGAGGGATTGTGTATGTGTGTGAGAGGGATTGGGCGTGCGTGTGTGAGGGACAGAGGGAGAGTGTATGTGCAAAAAGAGAGAGAGGAAGCCTATGTAGGAGGCTGTATGAGAGAGAGATTCTCTACCCCCCCCCCCCAGCTCTCCACTTATAGGTTACAGTGGAAGGGGTTCAGTGTAGAGGGGAATGGGAGAGCAAAGGAGTTGGGGCCTGTAAGGATAGAGTGAAAGGGGTCTGAGCCTGTCCCTCCGCCACTGGGGAAGGGGGGAGGGAGTTGGGATGGCAGGACCGTTACGCCTCGCGAGATCCCCCTCGGCCACCGCTGCACTCCTACCACCGCCACCGCCTCTGGCTCTTCGTGGAACTGGGGGGGGGGGAGGAGCAGAGCAGAGCAAAGACGTAGGAGGAGAGGGGACAAAAATCTTGCCCGTTTTAATGGGCTTAACGGCTTGGACTACATATCTTACAATTCCATTTCAATGTTTCCGATTACATTGTTAAATTGAATTTTCATGGATTTTGATTTATTTTCATTTTGATTTAATTATTTCGTGTGACATTGCATTGGAATTGAGCTGTGTCGTTTACCATACCGTTCATTTAGTGAGTATAGTTTATGTTTTTTCTTTTTTCATTCTTTTTCATTTCTAGAATTATGCGGTTTACATCTAGACACGGATTGCTTCTCACATGGACAATTATATGTTGCGTGTTCTAGAGTCGGCAAACCAGACAATCTCTATATCTGCACAGACAATGGAACAACAAAAAATATTGTATGCCCACAAGCATTGTGAAATTAGACATATTTGAAACGTACGCTTTCTCTTTTCTTTCTTTTCCATTTAACCAGACTGAGCCACTGCAAAGCGTGGCCGGGTACAGCTAGTTATATATAAAAAGCACAAAAATATTTTTAAAAAAACCAAAAACATGGGCTCAACAGAAATTATTTAAATTAAAATAATAAAGAAAGATATTTTAACAGTTAGATATTGCTTCATAGATAATTGATTAAGACTCTTGACAGTAAATGCTTGATTACGCTAACTAGTTATTTTTTGGTATAATTTGGAAACTAGTTATTCCCTGATTTTTCATCCGTTCTTTTTCAAACAGTACTAAAAGTACTAGAGGACACACAATGAAGTTACTAAATTGTACAATTAAAACTAAGAGAAAATATTTTTTTTACTCAACGCATAATTGAGCTCTAGAATTGTTTGCCAGAAGATGTGATAAAAGCTGTTACTGCAGCTGTGTTTAAAAAAAGGTTTAGACAAGTTCCTGGAAGAAAAGTCCATAAATTATTACTAAGGTGGAGTTGCAAAAATCCACTGCATATCTTTGGAATAAGCAGCATCAAATCTATCTACCCTTTGGGATCCTGCCAGGTAGTTGTGACTTGGATTGGTCACTTTTGGAAACAGGATACTGGCTTGATGGACCTTTGGTCTGATCCAGTATGACAAATCTTATGTTCTTGTGTTCATGATTCCTCTCTGGCCCCATTTAGAGGCTGCTTTTAAATCTTAACCCCTGATTACCCTGCTTACATTCTTATTAATTTTAATAATTTTCTTAACAAATGAAATTCCAAAAATCTCTTTTGCCCTGTATGTTTGCTTAGATTGCAATTTCTAGTGAGCAGGGTCTGTATCTTAAGTGCTGCATATATTGAGTAGTACTGCAGAAGGGACAAGCATACAAGACAGTACAACATAGTCACTCTGGGCGAAACAGAAAAATGTTTAAAAGATAAATAAAATTAAGTAGGGATATTAAATTAGACTATCTGAAGGAAGTAAAGATGAAATGTACCTTTAAAAAATGGAGATAACATTCTAAATTCACAAAAAAATCACCATGTAGCCTTCCATTGCAGTATACCCAATTAGCCTATTTCACATATTATAAAGAGACAAATCTCCCCAGTTGATGGTACATCACAAATGTTTTAAGTAATGATGATTTCACAGGGGACATGCTTCTCTTTAGAGAACCTGATTCATCGCACGAAAGGAATTCGTAGAGAGCTGAGTTAATATAATCACTATGAGAAAAATCTCTCAGCTCTCATACTTTTGATCATGTAACTTTCAGAATATGATTTCAAATGATTAAAAAATGTGTATTCTATGTCTAACAGCTTATATTTCCACATATACAGGAATTTCTTTTATATACCAGGAACAAAATTCCCAGGTCCCTAGAACAGAATGCTTATTAAGAACATTTTGAACAAATTAGCTGCTCCACTTGAATTCAATATAATCCCTCATCTAGCTAAATACAAAGAATTAACTTTTTTTATTAAAAAAAAAACAAAAAAAAACTTTCCTTGCAACCAGCACACGTTCATAATTGAATAAAATTCTAACAGTGAATTAAATAATAAATATGCATCACAAGACTAAGCTGATAAGATCATAATTTGTTTAAATATATCTAAAATAAAACTGCACAAAACAAGTATAATCATTGTAGCCCCTCTTTTGTTATTGTCTGGGAAAGTATGGGTAGCACTCAAACTTGGGGCTAAATTCCTATACAATTCAATAATCCTGGAAATAGACTCCTCTGGGTGTACATTGCTATCTAGATGTAGGTTCCTATTTATTTGATTCCACATTTTAGCACTTCAAAGTGGATTACACTGAGGCACTGTAGGCATTTCCCTATCCCCAGAGAGCTTTCAATCTAACGGGGTGATACATCAAGCCGCGTTAGTGCTCTAACGCACATTATATCTGTGATATTTTGCATCTCCCCGCCCATGCTCTTCCCTATTATAATGATGACCTTTGCATGTGAGTTTCATGCATGAATAATGCAAATACATGCAAAGAAGGTCATTTATCACGGCCTACCAAGAAGGTAGTCGGCCACGATAAAATAACATCTATTTGAAATGCGCTAGATGTGAGGAGGGAGACCCAGTACCCTAACATTTATTTATTTATTTATTTATTTATTTAAAATTTTTATATACCGACATTCATCCAGGATATCATATCGGTTCACATTGTAACGCAAAAACAAACGCACGGCATGGCGCTTTACATTGAACAGTAAAAACATGATAACAAGGCATTAACGAGAGGGGGGAACAATAATATGGGAAGTTTTGCAATAAAATTATAAATAACATGTGTCAAGAGGCTCCCGCAGCACATTTAAAGTGGCAGGAAAAAAAAATAAAAGTTGCGGCAAACAGGGAGGTTGAGCGGGGATCAGTGCTGACCCCATCTCAACCTGGGGTTGCCCAAAATGTAAAACAAATAAACAAAAACGATCCGTGCAGCAATGGCCCCAGCTCCCCTTCCCCTCTTCCCAATGCACAGAAGTAAAATGTGGCCCTGGCCCCCAGTCTCGATCCCCCCACCCCCTAAACGACTCAGTCGACCCCCTCCACAACCCCTCCAATTGACAGCGATGGCTCACTCCCCCATGTGACAGTATGGCCCCACTGATTTAAAAAAAAAAAAAAAGGGCCCCAGGCTCCCATCACCCCAAAAGGAAAAAAAGTTGTGTCCTAGTCTCCGCCTTCCCCCACCCCTGATCCCTTCCTGCACCCCCTGTACCTAAAAACAGATACCGCATCGGGGCTTCCTGCACCCTCAAACCCAGTCCAGTCGGTACCATTTTCCAAAATGGGGCCAACCTGACCTTGCCCCAGCAATATGTCAGGGGTAAGGTCCAGGGATTTTTTTTGTTTCCTTTGGGGGGGGGGTTGTGGGGCCCGGGACCTAACTTTTTTAAAATTGGGGGGGCCATCACTGTCACTTGGGGGAATGGGGAGAAGGGGAGAGGGTCCATTAATGTCACTTGGGGGAGAGTGGGAGGGGGCCGACACTATCACTTGGGGGGGGTGGAAGGAGGGAGTATTAACTGGCAGGGGCCATTGCTGTCACTTGGGGGAGTGGGAGGTGGGGGATTTCACTGTTAGGGGTGGATCTGTCACTTTGGGATTAGGGGTGGGGGGTTTGACTAGTGGAGACATCTCTGTCACTTGGGAGGGTGGGGTGTTTGGCAGCAGGGAGCCAGGGCCACATTTTTTGTTTTGGCTTGAGGAAAGGGAAAGGGGAACTGGGGCCATTGCCGCGTGATTCTTTTTTTTTTTTTTATTTACATTTTGAGGGAGTCAGGGCCACCTCAACTGGTGGCTCTGGGTTGAGACAGGGGTCAGTACTGACTCTTGCTCAACCTCTCCTTTTGCCCATGATTTTTTTTTTGGATCAGCAGCCCTTTAAGGCGATGGCAGTCCCATGAGGTTGGGGCCGCCAATGCATTAAAGGGCCGCTCACCGCGTTCTTTTGTCCCATAGTGTTTGGCCATGAGGCAAAAGAACGGGCCATATAGCCGCAACGCTTTTCAGGGGAGTGGCCCCACTATCGTGGTAACTCTCCCCTGCGACAGTGGGACCCCATTCCACGAAAAAGCATTGTGGATTAGTGCATCCAGGGGTAAGTTTATACCTGAGGCAACCGAAGATAATGTGACTTGCCCAGGGTCATAAGGAGTGGCAGTAGAATTTGCACCCTGGTTTCCCTGGTTAGTATACAAGGAGAGCAGAGTAAAGAGCACACATATTTAGAAATATAGCAACAAAATATTAATGTGCGGCAACACGTGCACAACACGTGCACAAAATTTAAATCATACAATAAGAATGAGCAATCACAAAAAGCCCCAACATGGCCGTGTTTCGTGTCAGGGGGATCAATTCCAAAATTCTAAAAACAAAAACATATTACATACAGTTATTGTACAGGGAGATGGACACGAAGAGCAAGTATTTAAACATCGTAAAACATGAGGAACCAAGGAGGCACTAAAGAACTCAACAAAGCAAGGTGCTCAAAATGAACTGGTGTTTTCTGGGATCACATCCCCCTTCTGTTGGTTATCTACATATATTCTAATTTGTTTACTTGGCTTCACTACTGTTTCTCCGCCAGACTGTCAATCAAGATCACATGACATTGCCCTGCGCAGGACCGCTTTGAAGCTGACTCCTTTGAAAGCTCAATTTTTCGTCGTTAGCTCTGTCTGGGACACCGCGATAATAGCTGTCTGTTTTTTCAGGTTTTCATTACAACCTCTGGTAAGTTGTTACTACAGACGGTTCCTTTTCTGTTTCATTGTATAAAATCTTTTTCACGGCTTCTTATGTTGTTTTTCTCAGTTACAGTTTCTGAAGATGTCGGGTTTAGGTGTACAATCCCTTTGACCGCCTTGCCAACCGCATATGTACAAATCTTAAGGTATATTCTGACTCACTGACACATTCCTATACTATCATTTGTCAGCATCCTCACTTTCTAGAACCTTCCCTTTAATAGTCTGTTTTTTGTCTGTTCAGGGTTAGAGACCCTCAGGTCCGGTTCTGAAGTTTGTTTATTTACCGACGCGGTGGTCCCAGGGCACATACTCATCCTTTCCACGCCTCACTAAAACCATTGAAGGGTTCGTTCGGGATTCTCCCGTTCTGAAGGTACTAATTTTTCTGGTCTGTTAAGGTGACGTATAGGAATGCTTGGTACATGCGCTATTCTAAAACCCTGGTTTTATTTTTACTTTTAGCTGTGTTTTCTGTTTACGTACCACGATCTCGCCGCGCCTTGAGCTGCATATTCAGCCCTCCCAACAGTGTTTGGCTACTTCATGGGCTTTGTTTTCACACATCCAATTCGTAGCGGTGTTTTCACTCTTATCGTTGTTTCCCGCCTTCTCTAGCCATTTAAACCAGGCACTGGTTCACCTGTTCTTCACCCTGTTCCTCCCCCCCTCTTCCCCCTTTCCCCTCCCCCTTTCCCTACCAGTCTTTTCCCTCCCCCCCTTTGCCCCATCCTTCCTTCCCCTTCCCCCTTTTTTTTACCCTCTCTTCTCTCTCCTGCTCCCCCCTCCCTCCTTCTTCCCTCCCCTCCCACTTCCCCCCTCCCCCCTTCTTTTTTTTTTCCCTCATTTTATTGTCTCAAGGACCCCCTATTCTTCAGCCGCCTTTCACCCTGGTTGGAGTTTTACCCTCAACACCAGTTCATTTTGAGCACCCTGCTTTGTTGAGTTCTTTAGTGCCTCCTTGGTTCCTCACGTTTTACGATGTTTAAATACTTGCTCTTCGTGTCCGCCTCCCTGTACAATAACTGTATGTAATTTGTTTTTGTTTTCAGAATTTTGGAATTGTTCCCCCTGACACAGCCTGTCACGAAACACGGCCGTGTCGAGGCTTTTTGTGACTCATTCTTATTGTATGATTTAAATTTTGTGCACTATTGTTGCGTGCACGTATTAAAAATTTAATGTGTTGATTAAAGTGGTATTGTTCAGTTTAAGTTATTTGCTGCACATTAATATTTTGTTGCTATATTCCCTGGTTAGTAGCCATCTACTCTAATCACTAGGCTACTTCTCCACTAAAACAGATTGGACACTCTGGATGGATGTTTCAACTTAAACTTTACTGAAGATCTTCACATGTGACTAACTGGCACCATACACATTTATCCTGGTTACCTCCAAGTCCAAACTCAGATTTCTACAATTTTTCTTTATCGATGCAAATGTCCCTCAGTATTGGGGTCCATTGACTATCTCAACCTCCAGGGCATGGAAAAGTAAGAATACCAAGTGGGCAGGACTTTCTTAGACATGGGCTGAATTCCTTTCCCAAAAATACTTGGGGTACGATTCTTCTCCAGAAAATCAAATACATGTTTTCTGTCTAAATCACATTGGCTCTTTTGGGCATATGTTATTTTATTTGTTAAAGTTCCAGTGAAAATAAGATACTTTGTCCAATGTGTACTTTCTTTCCAGTCATATGAATTGAAATCAACCTGCTTACTGGCATATACAACAAGCAATTAATTGACATTTTGCTCTCCTTGGCAAAGGAAAATATTTTAAATAATCAGAAAAATGGAAGTTTAATTACCGTAATATTCATTTAAGGTAGAGTATTCTATGCAACAGCAACTGAAAGACTAAAATGAATAAAATTTCAATAAAATTTGAGACTCTGTAGATCAATATCTTTGAATAATTGTCTTTATGTTCTATATTGCATTATCATGATCCTGTACACTCTCTATGGATTATACAATATTCTGTTTTCTTCTTTGCGTATTAATGAAAATGATGTAGTGAACTATAAAATAAATTCCTATTTCTTCCAATACCACCATGACATTTGCAGAGGTTATTGCTAAATATCCAGGCTAAGAAGCCCACCCATCCCACCCCCAGGTGAGGGTAGGGAAGGAGAACCCTAGGCACCAGGGATTGTATTTTATTTGGATGGGGGAGAAGGGATGGACCAGGGACATTTTAGATATTTTTTAGAAAAAAGGGACATTTTAGATATTTAAGATGAGGGGGTGGGGAAGGGAGAGAGCCATCACCACATGGTTGGACTCATTTTGTTTTGATTTCGGGGGGGAGGCAGTGCCGATTTGGTAGACAGCAGGGAAGGGTGTGGGAGTCTCCAAAGACTCCCATGGTAATTTTTTTTAAGGAATTGGGGTGCTGCGAATTTTTAGACCTTGAGCCTTTTAAACAATAGCGGCTCCAGGCAAGGGCCACCATTGAGCGGAAAGGCCCCACTGTAGCACAATTTTTTGTCACACATTTGTGCTGCAATAATAGATCACGCTGCAGTACTGCCGCAATAGTTTACCAGGAAGGGGCCAAATACTGCAGGAACAAACACCCCCCCCCCCCCCCCGCCAATGATATATGGCCCCTCTTGCGATAAACTATCAAGAGGAGGAATAGCCTAGTGGTTAGAGCAGTGGACTATGAACCAGGAGACCAGGGTTCAAGTCCTGCTGTCGCTCCTTGTGACCTTGGGCAAGTCACTTTACCCTCCATTGCCTCAGGTACAAAAACTTAGATTGTAAGCCCTCTGGGGATAGAGAAATACCTACAATACCTGAATGTAAACCGGTGTGATATCTCAATTGAGATCGAATGTCGGTATATAAAAATAATAAAAAAAAAAAAAAAAAGATTTTGCAAATGTCCTAAACTATCAAGATTTTGCAAATGTCCTTCTTAGACCTAGATTCATCAAATTGCAATGTGTCTTCACAGGATGTGTCCCACTATTGCGAGGGGGGTGTAGCCACAACAGTGCCCCCCCCCCTGAAAACACATCATGGCTCCATGGTTCATTCATTTGTGTTGCAGCCATACACCGCGACACAAAAGAACGTGGCAAGCAGCCCTTTAATGCAATGGCGACCCCAATCTCACAGGTCCACCATCATCTTAAAGGGCCGCTAGCCACCCAAAAGATTACCTGCACCCAAACGGGAAGGTTGAGCGAGGGTCATTGTTGAGCCCCATTTCAATCCGGGGCCACCGTTCATGACAGCCCCCCAAAAAATAAAAATTAAGTGTACAGTAAGCACATGGCAGCAGCCGTCCCCCGGCCCCCAAATGAGCGAGCCCCCTCCCCCTGCCCCCTGAATGAGCAATCTCCCCTCCCCCCAGCCCCCCAAATGAGCAAGTCCGAACCCCATACCTTGCCCCAGTCACATGGCTTAGGCAAGGTGAGTTCGGTGCCATTTTGAACAATGGCACCGACTGGGACAGGGAGGGAGGCTTGCTCAATGGGGGAGCTAGGGGGCAGGGCAAGGAGCGCTTGCTCATCTGGGGGCCAGAGGGATTGCTCACGGGGTGGGCAGGGGAGTGGTGGAGAGTGGCTTGCTCATCGGGGGGCCGTGGGGAGGGGTCTTGCTCATTCAGGGGAACCGGAGAGCAGGGTTGGGTTTTTGTTTTTTTTTAATTATTTTAATTATTCCTATTTTTTTTCCTGTTGAGACCCTAATGCAGGAGGCCCAGGACCCGCATTAGTGTCTCGGGCCTCCTGCCGCACATCTAACCCATGCCAGGCAGGTGTAATTATTTTATCGCAACTGGCCACCTTCTTGGTCGGCCATGATAAAATATTACCATAGAATTTCCTAATAATGACCTTCTTTGAATGCATTTGCATTATTATAGAATGCAAATTGCATGCAAAGAATGTCATTGTAATAGGCGGAGGGTATCTGGTGGGGATGTACAAAATATCACGTGATATATGCGCATTGGACCCATTTAAGGCGTGTTCAGGCCCTAGCGAAAATGATAAATGACCCTGCTATTGAGCAGAACTAAAGTTAGCCACAGAAACCTATTCGGTAAACTTTTAGATAGCTGCGTATATTCAGCGGCACAGCCATGCCGCTGGGAGTTTGTGAGCTTATCAAGCTATCTCAGCTGGAAAGGAACTGAACAATTACCTCTAGACATTTTTGGTACTTTTGATGCTCACTGTAAGTCCAAAATTCCTCAGGGTCTACACAAAGACAAAGTTTTGTCCAGTAACCTTTGGATTTACCTAGCCAAAATAATGAGATTTAAAAATGTCTTCCACTGTCCAGCTAAATTCTGTCCAAGTAACTCACTACCCACACAAAATTTAGCCGGATAAAAAGAGCTGGTGATGGAGGAATTCTGGGGCCATGGATACATTTTAGCCAGTAAGCGCTGATAATGAGTTAGCCAAGTAAGTCTGCTCAGAAAAATACTTGTCCTAGCACTATCCAGATATCTAATTGGGTATATTCCACTAAATAGCCGAGTAAAGTTATCTGGCAAACTTTCCCATTCATCAGCCCACGGAATTATCGACCTCCAAAAATCTAATACATCAACTCATTGCAAAAACATATAATTTTGTAACAAGTGTTCTCCTAGGACAGCAGGATGTTAGTCCTCACATGTGGGTGACATCATCAGATGGAGTCCAGCACGGAAAACTTTTCTCAAAGTTTCTAGAAACTTTAACTGGCTGACTGAGCATGCCCAGCCTGCTGCTATCAGCACATCCACACGAGGTCCCCCTTCAGTCTCGTAATATAGCAAAAAATACGAACGAGAAAAATAACAACATATCGAAGGTGAACCCAACATCGTGGGGAGGCAAGCGGGATTCCTGAGGACTAACATCCTGCTGTCCAAGGAGAACACCTGTCACAGGTAAGCAACTGCACTTTCTCCTAGGACAAGCAGGATGGTAGTCCTCACATGTGGGTGATAACAGAGCTCCAGACTGCTCCCTATGATCAGAGGGCCCCACAGCAGCTGATCAAGGTGCCAACGGGCACAACACAACTGCAACACTGCGGGAAAAACAGGGACAGTCTGGCCCCACAAAGAGCACGATAAAAACAGTTGGGTTCAAGACTGGAATAGATTGCGGAGGCCAAAAGCGGTGTCCTGGCAACTATCCCTGTCGAGGCAGTAGTGAGCCACGAACGTGTGGAGAGAACTCCAGGTCGTGGCCCTGCAGATTTAGGCAACAGGAACTACACGCAGATGGGCCACTGAACCCGTCATAGCCCACATAGAGTGAGCCTTCACCATGCCAGCCGGCTGGAGGCCTACCTGCTCATAGCAGAAGGCAATGCAATCTGCTAGCCAGTTGGATAAGGTCTGCTTCCCCACTGCTGCCCCCAGCCTATTGGTGTCAAAAGACACAAGGAGCTGGGTAGACTGTCTATGACTCGCTTTATAGTCCAAGTAGAAAGCGAGTGCCCACTTGCAATCTAGGGAGTGTAAGAGCACGTTTGCCTGGGTGAGAAAGAGGCCATGAGAAGAACGTGAGAAGGATGATTGACTGGTTGATGTGGAAAGCAGTCACCACCTTCTGCAGAAATGTTGGATGCGTGCGCAGCACCACACGATCATGGAAGAATTTCTTTTAGGGAGTGCACGTAACCAGGGCCTGGATCTCATTGACCCTGTAAGCGGAAGTGATCGCCACCAGGAACATAACTTTCCAGGTGAGGAACTTCAGGTCACAGGATTTGAAAGGCTCGAACAGATGCCGCATGAGCCTCGCCAGGACAAATTTGAGATTTCACGGGGTTGCTGGCAGGCGAAGCGGGGTTTTCAGTTGAACCAGGCCCCGCATGAAACGCCTGACCAGTGGCTGGACTGTGTTATGACCGTCGGTCGCAGACGGTTGCGACCGCGTCTACTTACATCTTGTACTGCCTTGCTTCCCTCTCCGGGTCCTGGTTCAGGTATCCGCTCCTTGGGGGTCTGTGTGCGCTATCTCTGGAGACCTGGTCTTCTGGCTTCCCCCACTCCTCAGGCTAGACCTGCGCCTCCCAGGAATCCTACTCGCTGACTTCCTGCTTCTCGGAGTTGCCTCAGGGAAAGCTCTCACCACTTGGGAGACCTATCTCCACACTTCCCTGCTCCTCGGGGCAGTAACTACGTTCCACATCAGAGACTGTCTGCACTTCCCCGCTCCTCGAGGCAGTGCCTACGTTCTACATCAGAGACTGTCTGTGCTTCCCCGCTCCTCGGGGCAGTGCCTACGTTCCACATCAAAGACTGTCTGCGCTTCCCCGCTCCTCGGGGTAGTGCCTATGTTCTACTCCAGAGGCTCTCCAGCTTCCCCGCTTCTCGGGGTTGCCTACGTCATTACTTGGAGACCAGACTCGGCTTCCCTGCTCGGTGGGTTAGCCTACGTCATTGCATTAGTACCTGCCTCGCTGCACAGCTCTGCCCCTCAGGGTTGCCTCTGCAATATACCTCCTATTCTTCAGGGCTCATGCTTCCCGCTCCTCGGGCCTGCCTAGCGCCACCCTCTCGGAGGTCTTTGCCCAGGTACTGTTTTCCACTCCAACCTGCTTACTGTGGGACCCCTCACTGCTGTGCCTCTCACCCGCCTCTCGGGGCCTCTCCACAGATTCTCTCCCAGAGCTCCAGCTATACCTGACCTCACCTCCTGACGGTCATGTACAGCTGGTAGGCCGCAATACGGGCCACCAGCATAGCCCCCTGGAACATTTTCCTCCCTATGCCACCGAGCTCCCTGTGTTCGCGCCCCGGAGAGACAGAAGCATGTGTCCGGGAGTGTCTGGCCTTTTTAAGCACGGACTCCACCACCGCAGACTGGTGGGGTAAGTGTCGCATTCAAAGCCCATGGCCTGTTGAACCAGATAAGTTGCATCAGCCTTCCTCTTCATCGGGGCAACTACCACTGGGTGTTCCCACATACAGAGGAAGAGCTCACTTCACATCACTAATCGAAGGCCTAACGATTTATTTTGGGCCTTAACACCTTTTTTTAAATAAGTAATAATGAATAAAATAGAAGGGACTCCACAATTTTGTACATGCCATATTACTTGTTTTATTATTAATTTTACATTAAAAACTGCAAAATATCTGTTTATCCTTGTACCATATGTTCATAGTGGTAGCTTCTCATCTCATTCGCAGCTGAAGACGGAAGAGGCCCTGGGTGCTCGACGAGCAGAATGCCTAGAAGTGGGTCCCAATGGGCCGTGAGGGGAGCCCATCCCGCTCATGACTGAAGACGAGGAAGGTGCCAGTGGGCCGCAGCCAAAGAGCAGTAAGCAGCCAAGGAGCAGTAAGCAGTAAGCAGCAGTAAGCCTCGACGCGGCCTGTGAGTGTGTGTGTACATGTGCCGAATGACAGGCACAGTGACAGGAGTGTGTGTGTGTGTAATTTAGAGCCTTTGTGCCTGAGTGAGGGTGTGTGAGTGAGGGATTTTGTGAGGGTTTGTGTTTGTGTGTGAGAAGGAACCCATATGAAGGGGTGTGTATGAGTGAGAGAGAGAGCCTATGTGCAAGGGTGTATGAGTGTGCAAAAGAGAGAAGGAGCCTGTGTGAGTGTGGTGTTTGCCAGAAAGAGATGGAGCCTATCTGAGGGCGCATGTATGTATGCGAGAGAGAGACAGCCTGTGAAAGGGTGTATGTTTGAGAGAAGGACAGAGGGAGCCTGTGTGGGCTAGGGTGACCAACTGTGATAGCGCAAGCCTGTGTGTGTGTCAGTCCATCCATTGAGAGAGAGGGAGTGTGTGTATATGAGAAAAGAAAGTTTCGCCTCCCTGCACTCCCCAGTAATCCATGACAATCTCAGAATGATTGAAAATCAAATGTTCCCAGGTAGAGAGTTGGAGGTTTTTAAATCAACTATTTGGTGGTGTTTGATTAGTTTGCTGTTTTGAAATATTTTATTGGTGGTTGGGAAATTTTATAAAGTTTTTAAGTTTAAATGAGCTTTTAAATATTAGAGGTTCTGTTCATCAGATGTTTTGAATTATTTACTCTATTTATTAATATGGTTTTACTATTACAACTGATGTTTTATATTTCTTGATTTATTAGTTGTTTTATGAGAAATTGTGATGCTTCTGTTTTTCCATTATTGCACTGCATGTAGAATTGCGTTTCCAGTTCAGTCCTTGACAGATGTTTTTATTTATACTATGGTCTCTTTATTCTGTTTTTGGCAAGTGTCTGACTCTGCATGTGTGACTGAGATGGGGTAGCTAGTATGCTAGCATTTAGCGTCTGTGTAAGAATCTATTGCAGCTTGGTTTGTTCTTTTTCCATAATAGGAAGTGTGATGGTATTTTAGGATCTGGTGTAATATTTGCAGTGTTGCCTTTTTGTGAGTAAGGTTGTTACTGTTTGAGTGCTGGCAGTTCATTCTGTTTTGTCTGGAAAGTTTACCATTTTGTAATAGTAATTTAATTTATTCATGGCTTTCTGAGGGCCAAGCCCTCAAACAATGCATGTTACAATAGGCCTGATACCATGAGATCAAGGAGGATGATCTTAAATGTATGCAAATTATTGCAAATGAGGGGGAACAAACACGCCTCCTTGTGATTCCTCTCCCCCCCCCCCCCCCCCCCCAGAGTACTCAAGGGCCCAGTCGTGGTCTGTGGAAAAGTTGTCAACCCTATTTTAAAGGTCGGGGCTAACAGAGGAGAAGGGAGGCTATTAAACTAGGATGGTTTGGAAGTCCTATCCTTTACCTGGGCAAACTGGGCATGAACTGGTAATGGCATCGGCATGCATGTCTTTTAAAATCCTCCCAATTATGTAGTAAAAGCGGCGTTTGCGCACATAGGCACAAATACGCGCGTATGTTATAAAATAGATGCATCACTGGGTGCGGGCCGATCAACGTGTGCACATGTGCACCTGTGCAACAGTTTAAAAATGTCATATGTTTTAAAATGCACCAACCATGCATAAGTACACTCCTTATTTTATGCGCTTATGTCAGTGAATTTTAACATGCTGCGTGAGGTACATTTACAATTTTACAATTAATCCACCAGTTTGTCCAGTTAATATTGAGGTCTTTCAGACCCCTCTGGTTCTTCATCCTGCATGCCCCCCAATTGACCCGGCCCCCTCATACTATTCTCTAAGCCGTGCAACTCGAGATCAACAAATTTTTTCCCTCATCAGGAGCAACAATAAATTTATGCAGATATCTTGTGGTTTTCAGTTTTAAAATTCAGTTAAGCATATAAGTGTTGAACGCACCGCGGGAAGCCCATACTCTGTCCATGCCCTGCACCTTTTCCACCCCCCTTATTCCTCACATACTCACAGATACAAGTACTCACAGGTACAGGTACTACAAAGTACAGGTACTTTGTGGCTTTTTAAAATCTGTGTTGCTCACGTGCAGCTTGCATGTGCACATATGTGGGCATTTTTGCACATGCTTTTAAAATCAACCTCTTAGAGTAAAAGGGGTAATTTTCTAACTGCCCTCATTGATGTAAAATCTGCAGGTACTTTTTACCTGCAGACCTTACACTGATTTTCACAGTACTCTCTCTTTGAAAATTATCCCACAAAAAATACTTGCACATATTTATACCTGCTAATGTGAATGCATAGTTTTTTGGGGGAAAATATGGAATTCTTATTGAAATTCAGAAGTACACATGTAAGTGCAAATTCCACTTCAACTCATCCCAAGTAAACTTCTGCTTATTCAGGGACGGTGCAAGGGGATTACATGCCCTAGGCACCTTCTGCCTTGCACCCACCCCGATCGCGTGCCCCCCTGGATGCGCCACCACCCCAATCACGCTGGGCCGTGATCAGGTTGGGCACTGCTCACAGTCACGTCTCCACCCCCCAATCTCGGCCCTGATCACGCTGGGCTGCAAGGAGGTTGGGCGCTGCTTGCGGCCGCACAACCACCCTTAATCTCGGCCCTGATCACACTGGGCCACGAGCAGCTGAAACTCTACTCCTCCTCCTTGCGGCTGCTCGCGGCTGGCGGCCCCACAAGGCTTGTGCCCCCAGTGGTCGGCGCCCTAGGCCCAGGCCTAGTGGTTCCACCAGCCCTTTCTTTATTGCAAGTAAACTTACATACGTACAGGCCTTATGTGCATACGTTTACCCGCATATAGGACAGGCAATTATGTATGCAGAGAACCACTGGTTTCCCTTATAAAGAGGTACATACTAAATTGCTGGGGAGGTTCATTGCAGAAACTAGTAAATAGAGGTTTGGGGTATACTCCCCCATGTGGGGACTGCAGATGGTGTGACCTAGCTGTTTATCATTCCCAGGCACCATCAATCCTTGTGGATTTTGAGTTCACCTTTCAAGAGGACAAGAGTTTGCTGTCTCCTGCCCCTTTATTTTTCCCTTATTTATTGAAAAGGAATTGGGGATTTTCCCTTTTGGGATCAGCCTCCTAACTAACCTGATTCAAATTTGTTTCAAATTCTTTTAATCCAGTTTTGAAGAGTTCCCTGTGATAACCTGGTCCCCCCTTGTTGCAGTGGATTGAGGTGTCCCTGTTTTCAAGGGTGGATCATGGGGTAGGGAAAACCTGCAGTGCGCTCTCTCCCTCATAGACCTGACAGTGACCCGATGTAGAGGAGTTGCAACTTTAAATAATCTGTTTTGAACTATCTCCTCATTTTCGGAGACAAAGAAGTATTTTTCCATCCTTTCCACCCTTTCCCCTATTTGGAGTTAACTACTATTTTTGTTCTTCTGGGAACTGATGGTCCAGGACTCAGTAACCAACTAAAGGGAAAGTGGTGGCTTTCATTCTGAAAGAAACTGAGATGTGGAGGAACTCATCTGGAGGAAAGGATCCTGGCCCAAAGGGAAGGAAACTAGAGGATATTGTAATGGAAGGTATATCCCATTACTCAGGTTAAAGGGAAATGAAGGGAAAGAGGAAGCCAGTGTAGGCAGAACTAGGGTTGGGGGAGGAGATAACTACACCTCCCAGAGGGCCACAGGGCTGAGGGAAAAGGAAGTTATGCAAGACCAGGAACCAGGTGGTGACCTAATTAAGAAGGAGCTACAGGATATACAGAGCTGGTGGGGAAACCAAACTGAAGAGGATAGCATAGGCAAAGGAGGAGGGGAAGCTGCTGGCATTTAACAGCAGAGAAAGTCCCCAACTGCAACAGGAGGAATAAGAAAAGCTGAAAGGCTTGGCATTGAAAAGTGAGTAATTCAGCTTGTGAATTTCCTACAAAGGGGGAGGTGGCAATCCTCCCCAGTCGGGAAAGAAGTAACCTTTTCAAATTCTGATATATCTCTTTTGAGATGCAGTGACCAGAACTGCACATAGTACTCAAACTGTGGTCACACCATGGAGCAATACAGAAATATTATGATATTCTCTGTTTTATTTTCCACTCCTTTCCTAATAATTCCTACCTTTCTATTTGCTTTCTTGGCTAATGCTGCATACTGAGCAGAAGATTTCAACATATTATCAACAATAACATCTAGATCCTTTTTCTAATTGATAACTCCTAATTTGGAACCTTGCATTGTATAACTATAATTTTAGTTACTCTTCTTTAATGTGAGCATGTGCATCAATTTGCACATGCTCACATTAAATTTCTTTTGCCAGCTGCATGCCCAGTCTTCCAGTTTTGCAAGGTCCTCTTGCAATTTCTCACAATTTTGTGTGATTTATCAACTTTTACTAATTTTGTGTCATCAGCAAATATGATCACTTCACTAATTGTTCCCATTTCCAGGTCGTTTATTAATATTCTAAAAAGCAGTGGTCCCATAACAGAATTATCCTTGATAGAAGGGACTGCGATCAGTTCTTTAGGTATCAAAATCTTGTGTAGGGAATTTGGGCCTGAGCTCTGATTCTTTTAAATACCTAGCAACACCTCTGCTGCCTCACATAAGTCTTGTCTATTGTCTCTCTCCCATCTCCCCAGTTCCCTCCTCACACCCTGTGGCCCGATTCCTAACTGGCTGCAGGAGACTGGAATCTATGGTGTAACAGGCCCAGTGCTTCTCTTACCCACTATTCCTACTGCCCTCTGCCATCCAGTTCACAACTATTTGAACCAAATGGCGCACTGTAGAAATCTGCAGTGAACCATGCAGTTCAAACTACTGATCTGAGTGGTGATGGTGGCAGAAAATGAGGCTTAGAAAAGCACCAAGGCCACTATGCTATTCTGCTGTTAGTTGGTATCAGGCTGCCAGGTGGGGGAAGGAGAGCTCAGATTGAAAACCTGCAGCAGAGGCCAAGTGATCGTTGCTCTGCCACTGAGGGAGAAAGAAAAACCAGAGGAGAAAAGCATTGACTCATGGCACCATAGCCCAACAGAGGCCAGTTCTATTTGAGCTGGAATCGCAAAGAAGCAGAAGAAAATTCCTAGGCCAAAATAAGAAAAGTCTGCTAGTGGCAAACTTATTACATCAGGAAATATACTGCAGCTCTGAGAATATTAAGCCCATTACTTATAAAACATAATTTTGCAGATGTTATTTTCATGTTCGTAATCAAATTACATATTAAATTTCAGTCAATATGCTTTGGAAGTAAATTAAATCATCCCAGTGGCCTAATTAACATGTTTAAGCACTACAATTATGAATGGTTAAAAGACCTTCAGAGAAGACACCATAATTATTTGAAATATTAACAGTTCTAGTTACAAACAAAAATGAACACAAAAGCATACAAGAAAATGGCAATCAAAAATGTCAAATTTGTACACCAAAATACTGCACTGAACTTACTACAATGATTTTGTTCTAATGTCCACGTCTTCAGAAGCCTACTCAAAATGACTGGTATGTTTTTTGAAAGAATTTATAACAAAAATCCATATAAGCAGCTAACCACCAAAAGCTTTCTGCATTTTAGAGACTGAACTAGGTAAATCCACAAAACCAAGCTTGAAGTCAGGATTCCCACACTGCAGTGCACCAAGCCTGCAATATAGATCTGACAGAAAAGCTGAATTTTATTTTTAAAAATACACAGTTAGTTCCTTTAAGTACAGTGATCTAATCAGAACTAAATATTTTCTATGCTGCAATGAATGTCTAACCCACCCAACCCTGACTGCTTTTCTTATATAGACAATTGAGAACTCATTCCTTGCAGTTTTACTCAATTAAAATTGCCCCTTCTCCATTTAATCCCACCTATAACCTACCTGATTTAGCTCTTCTTAATCATGGCTTTGCTGTTTTAACTCAAAGCCTCTAATTTTTTTTTTTTTTTTTGCCTGTGTATCTTGTCTATTTTAACTAGACTGTGAACTCCATGGAGCAGAGACTGTCTCTTATACAGTATATGTCTGTATTGCACTGCATACGCCTGGTTGTGCTATAGTAATATCTGAAAAAATCTAACATGCAAAACATCTTTAACAAATGCCTGAATCAAATAAGCAAATGGATGTAATTCTCAGATGAGGCTCCTGAGCCTTTGGCCAGTTGTGCCCAAATGTTTGCTGGGGGAAAACATTGGAATTTTAGTGTTTTAACCTGCTCACTATTTCTCCAAACTGTAAATATGCACAACAGTAAGTAAAATTCTATTATTTTACTATATTTTATATTAAATTAACCACAGCATTAACAAAAAAAATCATTTGTTCCATATCAACCATATTGCAAACTCACAGGGTCATTCATCAAAATGCGTTATGGCGCTAAGACCATAACGCATGCGATACTAATGGTATGGCATTGTGCGAATACAAATATTTCATGGGGCGGGATTGGGGAGGGGTTTGGGCAGGATTAATAAAAATGAAGGGCATTTTTGCACCATGTGATAGCACACTGCATTTGGGAGGGGAAGGGGGGGAAGAAAGAGAGAGAGCGCACCGCTGGGAGGCCTTCACAGTATTCAACTATTTATAACACTACTAGCCGTTAAGCCCGTAACAACGGGCTACATTTAAAAAAAAAATTTTCGGTCCATTTCCTTCCCACTCCCTCCTCCCTCTAGTCTCCCTCCCCCCCCCCCCCCCTCTATTCTCCCTCCCCTCTTCTCCCTCCCCTCTTCCTCCCTTCCTCTCCCCCCTCCCCCCTTCTCCCTCCCCTCTTCCTCCCTTCCTCTCCCCCTCCCCCTTCCTCCCTCCTCCCTCTCCCCTTCCTTCCTCTCCCCCCCCACTCTCTCCTCCCCTCCCCTTCCCCTCACTCTCTCCTCCCCTCACTCACTCCCCCTCTCTCAATCCCCTCCCCTTTCAGATCATCCACAACCGGCAGACGGAAGATCTCCGGGGGGGGGCCCTTCCCCCGCGCGGCGCCGCTACTGCTCCTCCCACTCCTGCTTCTCGCCGCCGCTCCTGCTGCCCCAACGCCATTTTTTTTCGTCGCTGCAGCCGCTACTGCTCCTCCCACTCCTGCTTCTCGCCGCCGCCGCTCCTGCTCCTCACCACCGCCGCCGCTCCTGCGGCCCCAGCGCCATTTTTTTTTTCGGGCACGCTCGGCTCTGACCGACGTGCTCACCCGCGCATGCGCGGTAGAGCTGCTCTCTACTGCACATTTGCGGACCGTCGGTCAGAGCCCATTTATAAGGTAGATAGGAGGGCCAGCAAATAACTCGAGGTAAGGTTTTGGTGGTGGTTTTGGATTTGGGAGCCAATTTTATATGCAGAGTGAGACGTACGAACAGCACAATACACCTCAGTGAAGATTTGATGTCATTTGGAGTGAGGAAAGTCTCACAAAGATGAGATTTCTACAATGTTCTCTCGTCCTAGCTTGATGGGTATTATCAAGCTAGGGCGAGAGAACACTGTAGAAATCTAATCTTTGTGAGACTTTCCTCACTCCAAATAATATCAATTCTTCACTGAGGTGTATTGTGCTGTTCGCACATCTACTCTGCATGTAAAACTGGCCCCAAAACACCTAAACCACCACCAGAATCTCACCTCGAGGTATTAGTTGGCCCTCCTATAGTGATATAAATAGTTGACTATTATGACAGCATTATTAAAAGTCTCTATCTCTCTCATTACACACAGGCCAAAATCAGTGACCACTGCAGACTTTAGCTTTCAAAGTGGAATTACATGCATATCTACTTTGAAAATGTGTGGGTATACATGGAACCAGTGCAGAAATGCATGCCCAAGAGTTATAACTGCTTGGAAGTGGATGTAATTTTGTGCATGTATATTTACATACACTGTTTCAAAAAGTAAAATCATGCACATAAATCATGTCCCAGTCCCAATTCTGCCCCTCAGAACTCCTCTTTACAAATAAAATACACATCAAATGACTTTTAAGCGCACCACATAATTTTTAAAAGGCCATTTAAAAACATAAAGCCAGATTTTATGCATGTAAATGGCTTTGAAAATGAACTCCAAGTTTTGAAAAATATTAAATTTTAGTTTGACTGCATAGTACTTTTGTTATTGCCTTCTACAACTGATATTACAATCAGAAAGCAGTTGTCTAGGAAATATGCAGAAATCTGCCAGTACAATGACAGATAGCAGACTGCTTCCTTTATGCAGCTGCTCAGCTAAACTCACTTTTTATAACTGCCACCTATGTTCAAGCAATATATACTGTACCAGCATACCACCATAAGTTGGCTTACAGCCACATGAACAGATGAATATGGATACAGACTGCCAGGAGACCATGTAGGACCATCAAATATTCGGTGAGCTCTTAAAGAAAGAAGTGCCGTAGTTTAACTTTAAATAATTACATTATACCCTTAAGGCTCTTATTTAGAGAGACTTAAAACCCAATCCATTATCGCTGAGGACAGCTAAATAATTCATTTGTTCCTTTGATATGTAGTTATTTCTGCATTCACACTGCAAAAAGCTCCTTTCAAGATATAGTGTAGGAAGACGAACTTTTGAAGTAGCACAGGTTAAAAATATCCTGTATTACACCACAGGAATGCAGGATGAGCTCCCTTCCCTACTTATCAACATTTTGGATTTTTTCCATCAGCCACATGTTTTCTAGGCACCCAAAGAACACAAGACTGTGTGGAACCATCAAAAGTGACATGATTATCTGTGCCCAAGGACTTCTTTTCTGTTTCTAGGCTTTTTACAATTGTTTTTGTTCCATTTTTTTCCTTACTTTCAAGGCCTCATACCTCCCTGTTTCATAAATTTGGATTGTTTTAGCAGTATCAGCAACCTTTAGCAAGTCCAAATATGAATCTTATTAATTTCCATAACTTTTAGGCTGTGCAAAAGAAACACATCTGTATACTATTAAGTAAACCAGTGACATTCATGCTAATAACTAATGCAACTCCAAGCACAAATTTCAAAAATATGCAGGACCTTGCATTCCTGATAGCCAACTTGGTTTAAATTCATATTTATGGGAAGAGAAAGCTCAATGTACAGTATCAACTTCAAGTTACCCTGATTGTTTATAATATCACTTCCTCAAATGTGATGTGATACTACAAAATTGATTGTAATGGACACTGAATATTGATTTTTCTTCTCCCACAAATAGAAGAGTAAGACAAATCCATTGCCAGAAGAGGAACCTCAACACTTTTCAAGCCTGCATCAGCATGATTCATTTTAGTTAGTATATTGTTAGTATTTGCATCTTTTAAGAAAAATAACAATATTTAGGATTAATTAGGATTGTGGGATTCTGAGAGTAGTATGACAAGTCAAATTTGCAAGACCTGGGCATGGCTGATGAACCAACTATAAATCATCTCATCACTGCACTTAGGTTGCCAAAAAATAGTTCCTTCCTTGCTAGTCCTGTCTTCTACAAACATAATTCTATTAATTACCATTTTTATGCTTATTCTTCCCTCAGTCTCCTGTTTTGTACCATCATATCTTCCTAAAAGGATCTCTGATAAAACAATTTGGGCAGATTGAATCGGTGCTGTGGTTCTTACTTGCTATCACATTCTCTGTTTCTAATACCATCATTTACACATTGTCTTTTTCATAGTTAAACTTTAACTGAGCAAGAGCATCACCAACCCTGAGATACTTTTATCTGATTTGTAGGAAGAGTGAGTCAATACATCCTTGGCAGTTTGGAGCTCTAGAAAGGAAATAGACAAATAAGTGTTTTCCCAAATATCTATACTCATAAAAGGGACGACGAGTGAGGTTATCAAATTTGCGGATGATACAAAATTATTCAGAGTAGTTAAATCACTAGTGGATTATGATACATTACAGGAGGACCTTGCGAGACTGGAAGATTGGGCATCCAAATGGCAGATGAAATTTAATGTGGACAAATGCAAGGTGTTGCATATAGGGAAAAATAACCCTTGCTGTTAGGTTCTATAATAGGAGCTACCACCCAGGAAAAAGATCTAGGCATCATAATGGATAATACTTTGAAATTGTCAGCTCAGTGTGCTGCAGCAGTCAAAAAAGCAAACAGAATGTTAGGAATTATTAGGAAGGGAATGGTTAATAAAACGGAAAATGTCATAATGCCTCTATATCGCTCCATGGTGAGACCGTACCTTGAATTGTATGTAGAATTCTGGTCACTGCATCTCAAAAAAGATATAGTTGTGATGGAGAAGGTACAGAGAAGGGCATCCAAAATGATAAAGGGGATGGAACAGCTCCCCTATGAGGAAAGGCTGAAGAAGTTAGGGCTGTTCAGCTTTGAGAACAGACAGCTGAGGGGGATACGATAGAGGTCTTTAAGTTCATGAGAGGTCTTGAACGAGTAGATGTGAATCAGTTATTTACACTTTCAGATAATAGAAGAATGGATAACTTCCATGAAGTTAGCAAGTAGCACATTTAAGACTAATCGGAAAAAATTCTTTTTCACTCAAAACACAATAAAGCTCTGGAATTTGTTGCCAGAGGATGTGGTTAATGCAGTTAGTGTAGCTGGGTTCAAAAAAGGTTTGGATAAGTTCTTGGAGAAGTCCATTAACTGCTATTAATCAAGTTTACTTAGGGAATGGCCACTGCTATTAATTGCATCAGTAGCATGGGATCTTCTTGGTGTTTGGGTAATCACCAGGTTCTTGTGACCTGGTTTGGTCTCCGTTGGAAACAGGATGCTGGGCTTGATGGACCCTTGGTCTGACCCAGCATGGCAATTTATGTTCTTATGATAATCACCCACTATTTTGTGTTTTTTGGAAAACGCCAAAAGTAACTGAAACACAGTATCATTATTAGCAAACAAAATAATTTGTTCCATCTCAACTGAATTGCAAAAATATTAAAAATCAGCAACACAGTGATGATATTTAATTCAGCAGTACCACATATTACCTTAAAATCTGACAGAGTTCCAGGCAGGCTTTTTGTGATATTCTATACCCGTGGCTTGATTATCCAACCAATTCTTTTGCTTAGAGATGGGCTCTTTCAAGTTGATGATTCACAATTTTCAAAAATGTGATAACAAATTGGGTCAAATTGGATCAAATTCACAAACTAGGTAAAAACTGGTTTTATAAACAAAGATAAAAACTGGATCATTTCTGCTTTTGGAGCAGAACTGATGTTTTCTGTTTCAACTATGATGGTTAGTTAAGTAAGACTGGGAGAAGGAGTTACCATGGCTAGCTCTAGAAAATAGATCCCTGAACAAAAACTGCAAATGGCACCCCCATCCCTCCTCTATAGAGTCTTCCTCTTCTCCCCCTCCCTGCATCCACTCTTTCCTCTTCCCTCTCTCCCCTTCTCCCATACTATCCAATCTCTCTCCTCTCTTCCTCTCTCCAGGAACATTCTCCTCCTCCTAGCATTCTCTCTCTTCTCTGGACATTCTGTGCCCTTCCATCCATCCTTCCTCCAAACAATCTCTCCACCTTCTACTATTCTCTCCTTCAGACATTCTGTCTCCTTTCCCTTCCTTCCTCCTTCCCTCCTCCAGTCATTTTATCCTCCTTCCCCTTCCCTCCCATATTTTCTCTTTTCTCCAGACATTCCCCCACCCTCTTTCCCTCCCTCCAGGCTTTATCACCTCTTCTCCCTCCCCTCCCTCCATTCCTACCTCCAGGCACTCTTTTTTTCTCTTTCCCCCCCACCTCCAGGCATCTCTCCTCCGTCCTCCAAATATTTCCCCTACTTTCTTCCCCCTCCTTCCAGTCATTGTCCTTCCTTTTCCATTCCCTCCCTCCAAGTATTCTCTCCCCTCTCTCCCTCTCTTTTCCCTTCTCCCCTCCATTCAGTCTCTCTTCCCCACCCTCCCCTCTAGGAATTCTTTCAATGGACATAATTTACAAATTCTGGAGTCTCCTCAGAAAAAGCAACACAAACTTTCCACTACCAGGTACTTTGGAAGTAACATACAACCTAGTAAAAAAAAACCCAAAAAACCCACATTCTAACCCTATATAGCAAACTTGCCATACTCCCAGGACTCAAAACAGCAAAAATCCTACCTATGAAAGGCAGCAGTACAAATATTACACTGGAGCCTAGAATTCCAATACACTTCCTATTGGGGAATAGAATAAATCAGACTGCTACAAATCCCTACATAGAAACTAAACACTAGTAGAATTCCTCAACACTGTCACATATGCAGAACACAGACAGACCTTCAACTAATACAAAATAAGAGACCACAAATTAGAAAAAGAATGCAGACAAAAACTGAACTGAAAACCCAAGAAATCAAACTCTTAATGTAGAGCAGCACTGAGGAAAGAGAAACAGAAATACATTTCCTCCTATACTGTGCAAAATATAAGGATAGTAGAGATGCACATTTCCCAAAGCTGATATATTCCAATCACTAACCTTAAAATACATTTTCTATCTTTATCTGAGTTTTTTTTTTATTTTTACTAATCATTTTGATCCTGGTCTTCTGTTTTCAGTGCCTTTCTCTTTCTCAGACAGAGAGCCTCAGAATTATATGATATCTTTAACTCACAACAGAGAGGGCAGTTATTACAGGTAAAATACTGTGTTACCCATAGAAATTGCCAATTGAAAATTACATGCATGCATACATACTATGCATGTTCTTTGGCGCATATAGACAAGAGACATTCGTGTGCAGTCTGGGCAGGATTACTTTACATAAAAACATAAGAAATGCCATGCTAGGTCAGCCAAAGATTTATCGAACACAGCATCCTGTCTCCGATATTGGCCAATTCAAGCTGCAATTACCTGGAAGAGCCAATAAAACAGATCTATTTCCTGTTGCTCACTTCCAGGGATTGCAATAGTTTTCCTTAGTCTACCTGGCTAATAATGTGCCATGGGCTTTTCCTCCAGGAACTTGTGCAAATCTCTTTTAAACCCTGCTATGCTAGTCGCCTTGACCACTTCCTTTGGCAACAAATTCCAAAGCATGATTGTGAAATGAGTGAAAAAGTACTTTCTACTATTTATTTTAAAGCTGTTGGATATATCATCGTTTCAATATTTTTTGAAAGGACAAATAATCTTCATTTACCCATTCCACACCATTCATGATTTAATAAACTATCATTTCCCTTCTCAGCCTTCTCTTTTCTAAATTGATGTGCCCTAGCCTACATAGCCTCTTATAACAGAAAAGCTATTCCATCCTCTTTATCATTTTTGTCATTGTCCTCTGCACTTCTCCTAGTTCTATGTCTTTTTTGAGATGAAGTAACCACAAATGCACACAATACAGAGACAATGATATTTTTCATTTTATTCTCCATACTTTTTGGATCATTCCTTATATTCCATTTGCTTTATTGACTTCCACCGCACACTAAGCCAAAGATTTCAACGTATTAACTACAAGAACTCCAAAGTCCTTTTCCTCGTTGTTTCACCTAATGCAGAATCCACCATTGTGTGCCTGTAGTAGGGGTTATTTTTTTGCTGTGTGCATCACTTTCCATTTTTCCACATTAAAATTAATCTGCTATTCAATTGCCTAGTCTTGTTGAGGTAGATTTTAAGCTACTCTCCAGCTCAGCTACTTTAACAGAAAAAAACTTATCAGGCTAACTTAGCCATATATTCAGTGGCACAGACTATATCCAGCTATCTTAAAGTTAGCCAAATACTTTTATCTGGCTAAATTTAGGTCATCCCTATGGTCTGATCAGACTTAGCTGGATAAGTTATTCAGCGAATCGAATATCCAAGTTAGCTGGATAACTTGTCCGGCTAAGTCGGCTCCTCCCTGGAATGCCATCATCCCACCCACCACTTATTTGGCTGTTTAGCCAGATAACTAGTTATCCAGCTAAGTGATGGCAGTTCAGCGGAGCCAGATATTCAGCAGCTACTATTTAGCTGGATAAGTCCTAACTTATTCAGCTAAATAGCGCTGAATATCGCCCTTCCTGTCTTACAAGGTTTCTCTGCAGTACCTCGTAATCTGCTGCTGTTTTAACTTTGAATAATTTCGCATCATCTGCAAATTTGATCACCTCATCCATATGTTAACAAGGATATCCAAAAAAGCAATTTTTTTATTTATCCACTGGTAATGGGAACTGATTACTCCAATGATGGAAGCAACTCAGTTCCTCAATGAACCCAGATCAGATCATGAAGATATCAGTGATGTACAGCTTCCACAGAAAAACTGAGAATCTAAATGATGCTTTAATGGTATGTTTTATTTTCAGCAGAAAGGAATTGCTATGGGTGAAGTGATGGCCTCTGATGTCGCAAATCTATATGTTGCTAATTTTGCGCAATGATTTATAAAAGTTCTTCATTTAGATCCTCCATTTTTTTTTGGGAAGCTGCACATCCATAATGTCTTTATGATCTGGTCTAGGGACCATTGATGAGCTAAGTTCTTTCTATCACTGGATTAATCAATGTGATAACAACTTATGATTCACATTCTAAATGGATAAATCAAAAATTATGTTCTTTGATATCTTTATTGAACATTTGGATGAGGGATTTAATACCACAATTTACAAAAAGAAAACTCATCGAAATATTTTATGCATTACAGCAGCTGTCATCTCACTAGTTTAAAACAAGCTCTCCTGTTAGTCAGTTTTTAAGACTGAGATGTTTATGTTCCTCTACACCAAGTTTAAGCACAGAGCAACTGAAATGCAATTTTTACATCAGGGTTAGTTCTTTCTTAAGACAGAATTCAATTGCTTCATCATCAGCATCAAAATACTACTGCGAATATGGATAGAATGACTTGTATGATTCCATTTTCATCATACACAGCAGGAAGTAATAAAATATACATTGACACAGGCATATTCTTCATTATACACCTTTTTGAACAATGTTCCTTATATTACCTTCACTCAAGGATAAAACTTTAGGGATATGACAGCAAAAGTGGATCTAAGTTGTGTGGTTATACAGAGAACTTAGAAAGATGCTAATTTAGTTGGCCATAAAAAGTATGGTAGATGTTCCATGTGTCCTTATAAGTTTGTAAAGGAGTTTATTCATCCCAATATAAAATGTTCATGCTCATTAAAACATAACACAGTGAGGTTAACTTTCAAACAACTGTGCATGTGCATTCACACTCACTGGGCTCATGCACACATGCAGACATATTTTGTATCACACACGCAAATTTACCCTTCCACCCCTAACCGGTGGGCCTCTAGCCTGAAAATGACACCACCCTTCTCCCCATCCTTATTCTGCCCAGGGATGCTGGTACTCAGACTGGCCAGCCCCTGCTGGCCGAGGATGGCCTGGATCCCCCCCTACCATCACCAACTGCTGCCCTTCCAGGGGTTTCTGAGCCAGGTTCATTGCGCTGAGCACCCCTCCAGGTCATGAGCGTGCATCTCAGTGCCTTCTTAGGAAGAGTATACAATCAGGAAGGTAGAGTGGAGGTTAGTGCTGACCTCTGTTTCAACCCGGAGCCACCAACTGAGGCGGCCCCAACTCTCCAAAATGTTAATAAAAAAAACAACAGCTCGACGATGGCTCTGGCCCTCCCCCTCTCCCCCTTCCCCAGACCTTACCCCAGCTGCATGGATGGGGCAAGATCAGGTCGGCTCCATTTTGGAAAATGGTGCTGACTGGGCGGGATGTGAGGGTGCACCCGGCCCTGACACAGGATCCATTTTGAAGTACGGGGTGTGTGGGAAGGGGGGTGGGGTCGGGACATTACCTTTTTTTTTCTTTTGAGGAGGGTGGGGCCCAGGATTTTTTTTTTTTTTTTTTTTTAACAATCAGGGGGTCATCGCTGTCACTTGGGTGGGTACTGGTAGGGGTTATGACATCAGGGAGGATCTCTGTCACTTGGGGGGTGGGGGATGGCACCAGCAGGATCTCTATCATTTGGAAAGACTGGGGCCACATTTTCAGTTTTAGCTTTGGTGGGGAAGGGGGGGATGAATGCCCCACATCTCCTCCCTCGCCACTTCCTGGAGGCCCTGCATCTCCTCCTTCACTACTGCTTGCAGGCCCTGTGTCTGCGTCTGAAGACCTGCAATCTCCTTCATCACTCAGTTATTTACGTCCATGATCCTCCTTTCTGCAGAAGTGACCTGCATCTCCTCTTCTAGAAGCTAAATGACCTCCTCTGCTGAAGAGCTGGCCTCCTTCTGGGCACCAGCAAGCTGTCAGATTCAATGTGCCAGAAGGAGTAGCCACAAGCAGGGTCTCCTATTCCTCATCCTGCCTCATGGGCTGCTGCTACTCATCTACAGGACCCTGTTCTATCTCTATGTCCTTGGGGATATCAGCACCTGTGTACACTGCCCTTTGGAAGACACTTGGTCCTGAGCCATCCGTGTCGTCGCCAGACTGCTTCGTTGAAAAAATGAAATGTGTTCATACTATTAATAATCATGTTATGAAGGTATATCTCTTCACAGTTCATGGACCTTCCTTTCTTCCTAACAGAACAGCTCTATGATGCCTAATCTACCTCCTCCCACCACACCACTAATTGTAGAGAAAGCATTCCCTTGATACAGATAAATACTCTGGAAACATTTAAGCACCAGCATACTAAGCTAGAGAGAGGACTCCCTAAATGCTGTGGTTCATCAAAAAGGTTGCGAGCCACTTGGAAGCTCCAGCTTTGAATATTTGGCTATAACATTTGTGCTCCAAATGTTGTTTTAACCACACATTTCTATTTATAAGGTCAAATGTGTACCCCCTCCCTGCCTCAAAGATTTTTTGGCCCTTTACTAATATAGTGTATGTGCTTTTAACTGGTCTGAGAACCCTTGGTATACAATGGTTTCATCAGGTGTAGTCTGTCAACTGTTAGCACAGTGACCCTTAATAATGGAGAAGCTGCACTCACCCATTGGGAGGGAGGTGTGCCCACATAGAGATTTTCACAGAGGTGGCTCAGAGGAGATGAGAAACTTCCTAGATAATAATTTATGGGAAGTATATAAGAGTGATAAGAGAAAGAGAGTCTAACAAGCAGAGCAGCAGGTAGGGTATTCCACCAGGGAACAGTCACCAGACTCTGTCTGCTCACCTACAAACTGCCTTAGATAGTAAGGAGAGTGAACATGACATTGGAGAATAAGAATGCAGCTAACTAACATCTAGTGGGAGGGTACCAATTGTGCATGAGTTGAGTGTGCATATTGATGTAGAGGCTACACAATTTAGAAAATGTTCCTTCTTAGACAATCCTTGCCAAACCAGCTTTCATTATTGCTTCTCCCAGGCCATCAGTTTAAAGAGTGGGCTCAATATTCAAATGGGAGATAGCTGGATCAGTACTACTTATCTGGCTATCTACCCAGAAATTCAGCGGCCACTAAACTCAGCGGAGTCTAGATAGCCAGATAAGAGACTTATCCAGTTATCTTTTAATTGAAGAAAAAGTAGGCGGGCAATGGGCAGATCAGGGTGGTGTTACTTAGCCGGATAAATTGTCCGACTAAGTAACGATATTGATACTTAGCTGAATCCGTTAACTGGCTAAGTCTAGATCTGCTATTGAGCACATCTAGATTTAACCAGATGATAGTTAACCGATTAAGTACTGTTTGGTACATGGATATTCAGTGGCATAGCCAAGCCGCTGAATATGCTTGTAACTTAGCCAGATAAGTGATATTGGCTAAGTTATTTAGTCGACCATGGTTTAAATATCTACCCCAGTGGGTTGTTTTTTGTTTTTTCTTAGGAGAGCTGGACTGTGAAGCTGGGCAATACTCAGTGCTTATAAATGCATTTTGGCTAATACAATATTCTACTTTTCTACCTGAACAGAAACCCAGTGAGATCAGGTGGTCTAGGGTGCTTGTAGGTCCTCCAAGCACAAGTGCTCAGGATCTTCATAGGACAAGGACCAGATATATCCCAAAAAGAAACAATACATGCATCATTCTATACACAGACTTTTTCAGAGTGTCCTATATACAATGCTCACCTTGCTGGCATTCAGGTTGGGAAGTGTCCTAATGGCCATTGCTTCCCACAGCAGCTTCCGATATGATGCTCAACACCAACCACTCTTCTGCGGTAAAGCTGACCTGACTGTCTGGCTAGCATCCTGGCCTGCTTCTTTTTGATCAAACATTGTAGGACCCATCACACATAGCTTAGCTCATTCACACTGCAGTTGTTTTGAAATACCATATTTACCTTGCGGTGGATCTTTTCCCAGATCTGCTCCTTCCTTTAAGACATGACTCTCCTGGACTGGGGGCCATACAGGAGCTGTTAGACCTTCATGACCTGATGAAACAGAAGGTCCAGCTCCCAAGGTGGGAAGTTTAGCTTCTGGACAAGTGCTCCACTCCTCTGGAAAATGGTGCACATAGGAAGATATGCTGTGGGTGCCATCCATTTATATTAGCATGTACACGTAAATTACAAGTATTTGCACATATACAGGAGATGGATATATGTGAACAAAAATTATACGTGTACAGAATTAATAATAAATATATGTGCGTTTCTTATTACTAGCATACATATGTATAGCTTACATATGTATATTGTATTAACACTTGTAGGATACCTGTATTTTGGGATAACAGCTAGATACTTCTGCTCTGGGACTTTAGGATCCGAGCCACTGTTTCTCCCTAGAGTTCACAATATGGGTAAAACCGGGACTAGGCTTTCCTGACCCAGATGCTATGCAGCCTGCAGCTATTCTACCTTAGTCTATTTTGCATGTTAGGATAGCATGGAATGTATGCATTTATACATCAAATGGTGTCATTATAATGTAAAGGTGAAATACAATTCCTAACATACACAGTGTATATGAGTAAAAGGAATTATTTAGACCCAATTATAAACATTCAAAACAATGTTAAATTTTATTTGCAAAATTTTGGTACACAACTCTTCATTATACAAAATCATACAAAATATTTAATTACATACACATTAACCTCTTAACAAATCACATCATAGCTATGTGATGTTAAAACTCCACAAATAAAAAAAAAAAAACACACACATACTCCACAAACCACGTCCATACCCATTCATAGCCTTCCCATACAAACAATTAGAAATGGCACATATTATGCCACAATCATATACCTATATAATACAATATAATAAGTATTATCACCCCTATAACATAACAGTATTACCCAAACAATGGGCCCAATTGTTTCACCTATCCTGCTTTTTCAAGGGGATCAAAGCATTTCTTTTCTCCCAGCCAATGTTTTTCCAGTCAAATGAATATGTTCTCAAAAGATGTCATTTTCCAATCAATTTACATTTGCTGTGGGAGGTTTCAATCCAAATATATTCTCAATCCCTTTTTCATAACCAGCAATTGCTGCATGAATCCCAATTCACTCACCCATCTACAAAAATACAATCTAATACATAACTAATTGTTAGACAATTATGTTGGGCCCATGATCTGCATTTGGATCCTGAAATGTGCCTGTTGTACATTTTAGATAATTATGTATTTGATGAAGAGGATTTGCTGTTTATTATACACAAAGCATATGACATGTACTGCTCCACTGGATTTTGAGAAGCCGCCAACCATCTCGCTGTGAAAGATATAGGTGCATAACTTGATGACCATGGAAAAGATGACTGCAGTGAAATCTTCCCTATCCAGATGGAAGAAATTCTTGAGTTTGGACATGGTTTTTGGACTCATTGATCACCAAAGTGTACAGTGCAGTAATTAATTCCTTTTATTTACAATTTTGCAACTGAGTCAGGTGGGGGTAGGGAGTAGGGATGAGGTTTTTCTGGAGGCTTTGGTAGGGAGGTAGGGGATTAAATAGGGGGGTGTACCCATGTTTGTAAGGTAACCTTGGACTGGCACCAGTTTTAATCTGTTTTCCTGTATGATATGTTGCAGAGGCTTGATACTGCTTTATGTTTGGTACACTCCTCATAATAAAAGAGATGGAGATTGCATATAATTTCTCTTTGAACATTAGTGTAATATCTTAAGGTAAAAAGCGCCTGAGAGTTTACACCAGCTGAAAATTATCCCCACAATGTTCATTTCAGAAATTTTTTTATTTGGGACAATGACCCATTTTGAGCAAAGTGTGAGGTCAAATATGAAAAATCAAGGCTCATGCTTAAAAACATAGGGGACAAAAAAAGAATATGCAGACTAACGTTTTTAAGGTAAATAAGGATCCAGTGCTTGGAATTGCCTTGACAAGGTGATTTTAAAAATAATTCTCTAATTTAAAATCAATACATTTGAGAACAAATTACCATAAACTTTATGGAATAATTTTTAGTATTTTTTTTAATTAAAGATTTTTTTCTCAGAATACAACTGTTAATCTTATCCATGAACAATTTCATTATCTATCACTATTAGCAAGTAGTATTGGCTAATTCCACATGATAAATTGTTTACAAGGCTTTTAGAAATAGTAAATAGAACCCCAGTATTTGTTTGCCAGATTTGACACAGACGACCATGAACAGGACAATTTTCAATGTGAATACATCCGGGTAAAAACTCCTCTCAATAAATGATTGTGCAGTTCCTGTCAGGGAACCCCTGTATTAAGACAAGGACAACCACCATGGAAAGGGATCATTAAAGACTCAATGCTGACATCACCTGACACAAACTATCCAAGAACCAGACAAGAAACTGAACAAGGTTAGTTTTTCTTTGCTGTAGCTTTATGGTGAACAGTCCTAGGAAAGAACAAGGTAAGCAAGGAAAGTCCAAGGAAAGAACAGTCCAAGGAATCACAATGTCCAAGAAACAAGGCACAGGATTGTATTGCAGATAACATCTGCTGCATGCACCAGGAATTCAGGAGACAAGCAACACAACAGAGCAATATGAAATAAGCAATCACCACCAATCCATGAACCACCAGGGAACACAGCACAAGGTAGGGAAGTAAAACCCTGGCCAATAAGGGCTGGTCCCTGTTAGAGTGTCCCTACTGGACCAATCAGAACACAGGAAAACATTACACCTACACAGACAATAACTACTGGGCTGTAGTCTTCAGGAAGGCCATGCTCCCCCTCCTCTGGTGCCTCAGAATCAATGGGGTACCAGTTCTCGGCAGGCCCATACCTGACAGTTCCACAGCATGCCTACTTTTAACCAAAGGAAAAATAGGCATTTCTGTGGGTGTTTAGGTCAGGGGAGGAAAACAGCATATCTATATCAAATTTCCAAAATGTGTCCCCCTTCCCTTCCCCCCACCCCCCACTTGCACAAGTTTCTCTATGAAAATTTCTTAAAGTAACATAATAATGTAACCCTTTTTGGGGGAGTGGTCATTCCCTTCAGGGCACATATCTAATTTATTACTCTTTGGGGCTATTACAGCTAGCACTCCTCCCAGATCCTGAGCTCTCTATCCCAAAGGTGGATTCTTTATATGGGGGAGACTCCAGTCTATGGCCCAGACAGTGGTGTGTGATCCTGTGTTTGTGCTGGTAGTTGTGGCAACTCCTAGAGGGAGTTGCTGTAACAAAACAGGCAGTACCAAGCACGGTGTTAAATAATAGTTTACTGATTAGTTAAAGGCAAATTAAAGTCCATTTTATTTATCATTTACTATACCGATCTTCAAGGTTGAATACCAAATCAGGTCGGTTTACATCGAACAGGGGGTAGATAACTATAACATAAGGAACAACTTTTTATAATCAGAGGAAGCAAAAAGTTACATATAACAAGGACCGTAAAACTTGGAAGCTGATTCAGCTGGAAGAAGAAAGGCCTTAAGAGGGTATTAAATTAAATACAGTTTAAATTTTAAATAAGTGTGCAGTTACAGATGTTTCCTTGTACAGTTAGGGTATTTCTTCTGGATAGGTGCCCTTTTCCTCAGCAAACTGTAAAGCTTCCCATAGTGTTGGTGTGCACTAAAGCTTTCCCTGCAGCTTACCCAGGATTCCTATGTCAGGGGTCCCTTTCTAGCATAGTAAAACTCCTGAGGCTCCGTCTTCCTGATCACCCAACCCCTGTATCCTGGTCCCTTGGGTGGGGATCTGGTGGGGTCTTCCTGATCTTGCTTGATTCCTTTTAGTTATTCTGAAAAAGTGACTCCTTGGATTGAAAAATCTGTGGGCAGGAACCTGCTGCTCTCACCTGCTTCCCAGTGAGGAGGGGTGGCTTAAAAAGCTGAATACTCTCTTAATCAAAATCTTCCTAGACTAGTGTTTGTGCATGCGCAGATGCTTGCCACATTCATGGAGAAAATGGGCTTACTGGTCTTTAGCCCCTGTCCTTTGAGTACAACCAGTGAGGATAACCTTCCCCAAACGAGCAAGGAAACACAGACCCTTCCAAAAACTAGTGCTCTTATAGCCTTCAATCTTCTCCCACAACCAAGCCTGTCACAGGTGCTTCCTTCATTCAGGGAGTGAAAGGGCTCACTGGTCTTCAGTCCTGGTGTGGGAGTCCTGTAGAGGTTTCAGCACAAAGAGGTCCTTTCTGAAACTAAACTCCTAGAGACCCTCTGGCAGGGTGTGCACAGAGAAGTCCCTCCTCCAAAAGAAAAAATATAATGAAGCAGGTAGGCTTCACCAGGGAGGGAAAAATAAACATCTTTACTGCTTGGTGTCTGCACTGAACTGATTCTAGCCGCACTTTAATCTGCAAAATAGCCAGGTTATAAAGCAAAGAGCAACCAATCCAGGCTCTCCTAGGCAGGAGGAGGGAGAGGGGGATGCATAGCTCAAGGGGTGTTAAATCTCAGGGAATGGAACTAAGGGCTTTTAGTGGCAGACTGGATGGTCCTGCCACAATAATGTAGCAAATGACAAGAGATAAAGACTAGAATGATCCATCGATTCTCCCTGAAAAGGTGTTAAGAATGGTAACAGGATTGAAAAGGGAGTGGGATAAACACCTAAAGGATGGAAATAAAGAGCCAGGTTAATTTATGGCAACTTCTGGTGAAACATTTCTGCAAGGAAATAATCCTCACAGAGCAGCAGTTGCAACCAGCCAGTAATGCATTCAAGGAATCCATCTGGGCCTATCCGACAGTTAACATATGTTTTAGCTTTCTGGCTCTTACATTCCACCAAGTTTGATCAAGTTCACTCATGGTGGCAATAGAACTGAAGCAATCCATCCTTGTGCTTCTAAGGCCAGGACAGGCTCTCTGTGCATAAAATTGGAAGGGAGCGGTCTGGCCATCACCTGCTTTTATGATGCTTTACAGAGGATCAACCAAGCAATTGATACCATTAGTGATTGGCTCCTAGCATATAAGTTGATATTGAATGTCATAAAAATTGAGAGTTATTTTTGACACGTCTCTGTTTTTCATCACATATTAAGCAAGCTGTCCCAGAAGGCCTTTTACAAGTTAAAAGTATTGTGTAATTTAAGATCTCTGTTATTCTCAGAGCAGTTTTGTTTCATAATACAAAATATAGTGGTTAGCGGTCTTGACTATTGTAATACGGTTTGATCTAGGCCTTCCTACCATTACAACCAAGGCCTTGCAACTGGCACAAAATGCTGCCATGCCTCTGATAGTTGGAATATCACACAGTGAATATATTTCTCCTATTTTGAAATCTTTGCTCTGGCTGCCAATCACTTGGCATGTGAAATTTAAATTGGGCCTGATGGTTTTTAAAGCTCTTGTTGGTCTGTTACTCACTATGTTTGTCCTCTGTTGTCAAAGTGTATGTACCTTCTCGTTCACTTAGGTTTCAGGGGCAAAGATTACTTGAGATTCCATCTCACTGTAGTGGTAGGCTCTGCGAAACAAAAGAACAATTTTTTATAATCTCGGGTGCAACCTTCTAGAATTCTCTGCCAGCTGGTTTAAGAGACAAGACCTGTATAAAGGTTTTTGAAAAGAAATTAAGGCTCTCTCTTCAAACAGGCATTTGTAAGTTGGTAATAGAGTATGTTTCTTTCGGATTACAATTGACCGCAGTGATTTTATGTCATGTTTATATGATTGCTTTAAGAATTATATATGTTTGTTTATTGCAACCCGCCTAGAACTAAAGATAGGCGGGATATAAATGTTTAAAATATATTATGGCTCGGATGGGGTCTAGGAATCCTTAGGCTTAACCTGCAGAGTGGCAGCTACAACTCTAAAAACCAGGCACACGTGTTAAGTGCCTGCACAGTTTGTAACTACATGGGCTATTTGAAAGTTACTCTCAAAAATAGTCAATTTACGATAAATTATTTTAGGTCCCCCTTAATCAAGGATCTGTACTATAGCTGGGCTTATGACAGAACTTAAAAAAAATGGCATAACAGAATAGATATCAATGCCCATTATTTGTGCCAATACAAAAAGAAAATCCTACAATTTAAAGAAACAAACTTACAATAAATTGTTTCTTGCTCTTTTCACCAAGAATCTGTGCCATGACTAGCAATAAATTGTTTCTTGCTCTTTTCACCAAGAATCTGTGCCATGATTAGTCTTATACCAAACTCAACAAAATGAAAGCGCAAAAATTGAAAAGAAAATCCTTACAGAATAAGACCTATAAGACTTTAAAGAGAAGAATACTGACCATGGTATCCTAAGTTTCAATATCTCCTTAGTTCTCCAGAAATGAGACATAGAAATGAAAAGATTTATGTTTGTTGTTTTCTAGTGCCATATTGCACACAAACTACTGCTACCAAGTTATCCCTCAGTCTTCTTTTCTATAGCATAAATAAACCCAACTCCTCCAACCTTTCCTCATAAGTCATTTTACCTACACTTTTTATTTTTTTTACTGTCCTTTGAACGTTCTCCGAAATGTATATTTCCTTGTTGATGTGGCATAAAATAACATAAAAGCTTAGCTGAAGAATTACCGTACTTAGCTTTTCTTACATGTGATATTCTCAATATAATAGTAGCCGTTTATGCAAAAGCACTTCAAAGCTGATTCATATTTATTTGCGGTTGACTACAACCTTCAAATTATTTTCTACGGTACTAGTGCCTTATCAGTCAAGCCCTATTATGCATTTGAATTTTGCCTTTCTAAAAAGGTAATAACTTGCATTTCTCCTTCTTGAATTTTATCCCATTTCTGACTTTTTCCCCAATTTGCAAATATTTTTAATTCTAATCCTGTTCATTGCACTTGCAATTCATACCAATCAGTTACAAATGTATAAGTGCATTCTCTACTATATCATCCAAATCATTATTAATACTGAATACTTGATATTTATCTTCCCAGTTTGACACTGAAGCATTGATATCTACTCTGAATATCTTATTAGTCTGTTTAAGGGTAGATGAATGTGAAAGAGTCAAAAATCTTAAACAAATTGAGCTTGACCAAGTCACCCTTCTCTACAAGGCCTTCTAGGTTGTCATATATGAAAATGAAGTTGATCATTCCCAGGATCTTCCTCACCTTTCCCACTCTTAAAAAGACAGACACTGTTTTCCCATTTCCAGGCTTCTGGGACTTCATCCATTCTCTGTGAATTCTCAAACATAGCTGCTAATGGTTCTGCAATAACCATCTAATTCTTTAAGAACATAGGATACATGCTTTTAGGGCCTGCCAATTTGAAAATACCTAACACTACTCTAACTTGTCCTTTCTATATCTGAAAGTAGATTGCTAGTATCAATTGATGATGCCATTTTAGTTTTCATATTAAAGGGATAAGTTATTAATTTCCTTAATCATTCAGTAAATGGTGCTTCCTTTTGTTCTTTGACCCATCTACATTTACGCCTATAAACTCTTATTTCTCTATATGCATCCTTACTAATTTGGTTTATTTTCTGCTATTTGTGATACTCCTACCTACACATGTAGCTAAATCCATGACACTCAGAAGAGCAACTTGCATGTAAGTATAAGGAGCAACCTCCTAAACATTATCACACTTTTACAGCTGGTAAATATCCTTGGATAGTAGTAAGGACTAGGAAGAGTAGTAACAGAGCTAAAGTATGCCGTTGCTCAAACTTGTATAGCTGACAGCTATAAGTCATCCTTAGCTACAGTAGGCAGGGTCAATTGTTCATAGTTAGGTGAGCCAACATTTATTAGGACAGGCTTTTGAAGAGCTCCTGATGTAATCAATGTGATTTTGTACTATTGTAAACCTCAGTGGGAGTAAATGTGTCCTGTTACTTAGCAGCGATTATTGCTTCTGCTCTGCTTCTCTCTCTGCACTATTTCCTGCTGTTGCTGGCTCCTATTAGAACATAAGAACATAAATTGCCATACTGGGTCAGACCGAGTCCATCAAGCCCAGCATGTTTCCAACAGTGGCCAATGTGCTTCACCCCGTATGCCTCACCTTTTTCTTGGCTCCTCCTGCTTACCTTGGGAAGATGGCTACCACCATGACTGCAAGCCGCCCTCTCCGGCGTCCCCGGAACGGCTATGGCATTGCCTCTCGCCATGTTCCTCCCAAGGGCCTACTAGGGTGCGCGCGCGTGCGCTACCCACGTCTTTATTCCAGTTATGGCGTGAACCTCGGTGGCATCCCCCTCAAGTGATGTCACGCCATCCGGGTATATAGCCTGTACTTGTTTGCTAGCTCACTGAGTTAGCAAGGATTGGATTCATCCGATCTAAGCTACCGTATTTTCCGGCGTATAAGACGACTTTTTAACCCAAGAAAATCTTCTCAAAAGTCGGGGGTCGTCTTATACGCCGGGTATCGTCTTATAGGGCACACCTGCTCTCTTACCAGTTTCTCTCAATCACACACACATGCTCTCAATCAAATGCATTCTCTCACTTACACACAGGCTGGCTGGCTGTCTCTCTCTCTCTCTCTTTCTTTCACCCCCCGAGCACAAATAGTAGCTGCAGCAGCCTCCTCCTCCAGCCCCCGCAGGCCATAGAAAGAAGAAACCCATCGGCCGCGGGAGGCTCATGCGGCTGTCTCCTTTCCCGATTACCAGCTCCTTCGACTGCTCGGGGCCGTTCCTGCTATCGCCGCTGCAATTTTTTCATTCGGCACGGCTTTCTCCTTCCCGCGCACCGCACTGCCGTTGCCGCTGGGCTATCAGCACGTTCAAGCCCAGCGGGAACGGCAGCGGTGCAAAAAAAAAAAAAGCTGTGGCATCCGCGGCTGGCCTTTTCTTCTTCCCGCCCCCCCCCCCCTTTGAACCGGAACAGGAAGTGATGCGCGGGAAGAAAGAGCCGTGCCGCGTGAAAAAATTGCAGTGGCGACAGCAGGAACGGCCCCGAGCAGTCAAAGGAGCTGGTAATCGGGAAAGGAGACAGCAGCATGAGCCTCCCGCGGCAGATGGGTTTCTTCTTTCTTGGCCTGCGGGGGCTGGAGGAGGAGGCTGCTGCAGCTACTATTTGTGCCTGGGGGGGGGGGGAGTGGAAGTGAGAGAGAGAGAGACAGCCAGCCTGTGTGTAAGTGAGAGAATGCATTTGATTGAGAGCATGTGTGTGATTGAGAGAAACTGGTCAGCGAGCTCGTGTGTGAGAGACAATGAAAGTGACTGCTCAGAGAGATGACTGATGTGTATGTGAGTGTGAGAGAGAGAAAAAGCATGGAAGTGAGAAATCTGGGTATGTGAGAAAGCATGGGAGTAAGAAGCCTGATTATGTGAGAGAGAGCATGGGAGCGGGAGGGCTGGCTGTGTGTGTGTGTGTGCGCGTGCATGAGAGAGAGACTGGTTGATAAGGTGACGGTATGTGTGAGAGAAAGAGACTGGTGTGTGTGAATGTGAGAGAAAGAATGTGATTCAGGGAATGAGAAGCCTGTGCACGTGGAGAGTGAGCATGGAAATGAGAGAGAGACTGGTGTGTGTGTGTGTGAGACAGAGAAAGTGATTATGAGAGTGAGAAGCCCGTATATGTACGGTAAGCAGAACACGGGAGTGGGAAGCCTGTGTGTGTGTATGGCATGAGAGAAACTGTTCAGGAAGGTGTCTGGTGTGTGTGTCAAAGACTGTTTGGGAAATGATTGGTGTGTGAGAGACAGAAACTGGTCATGGGGGCATGACTGGTATGGTGTGTGTGTGTGAGAGACATGGGCCCTAAGGAAGAGGAAGAGGAATAGGAGAGCTGCTGGAGGGGGTAAGGAAAGGTGGCTTTTTAAGTTTATTTTTCTTGATTGACTGCCATTTTAATTATTTAATATTATGTGATGTGTCTGCTTTTTTGAAATATTTTATTGGTGTTTGGAGAATGTTTAATAGTTTTTATGAGTTTTTAATTGTTGGATGTTATTCTGTTCATAGCTGTTTTGAAACATTTATTCTGCTTATTAGTATAGTTTTACAATTATTTATGTGTGGGGATCTATAGCTGCTTGCTAGTTCTGTTTTCCTAATAAGAGGTATATTGGTTTTTAGGGCCTGATATACGGTATTTGTAGTGTTGCCTTTTCATAGGGTTGCTCCTGTTTGAGTGTAAAATTATTTTTTTTCTTAAAAATATGTATAAAAAAGGGGGGGGGGTCGTCTTATACGCCCAGTCGTCTTATACGCCGGAAAATACGGTACTCTGCCGCTTCCGTGCTGCTGCTGAAAGATCTCTCTCTCTGCCCTTCGGGGTAATCTCTAACCTGGGTACCTGCTCCTCGGGGGCCCTCTGCTTTAATCCGGGTGCCTTACTGGGATCAGGTACCCGCTCCTCGAGGGCCTGCTCTCCCTGTCTCGGTGCCTATACCATCTACTTCTGCCTGATGGAATCGCCAACCTACAGCTACCATCTAGTGAGTAATCTAACTCTCAGTCTGTCTCATCTACAGCATTGCCTTGCTGGGAAAACTACACCGGAATCCGCCTATATCAACGTGGAGAGACGGGTTCCCTCTGCCAAGGGTCCCTGGACTGCTTCCTCTGGATCACCTCACTACTGCCACCTCTGGTGGTATACATCAAGCTGTACAATAAAGGATCTAATTCTGTGTTAGTGCGTCCTGAGTCTAGCCCAGTACGGTGGCTTCCCACGGTGCTCCTCCCCATGGGCATGGTCATCTACCACAGTACCCAAGAATCCACCCAAATACCGCTAAACCATAACATGTACCTGGCAAGTACCAAAACACTAAGTAGATCCCCAAGCTACTGATGCAATTAATAGCACTGACTATTCTCTAAGACAGCTTGATTAATAGCAGTTAATGGAGTTCTCCTCCAAGAACTTATCCAAACCTTTTTTTAAACCCAACTTCACTAACTGCACTAACCTTATCTTTTGGCAACAAATTCCAGAGCTTAATTGTGTGTTGAGTGAAAAAGAATTTTCTCCATTTAGTTTTAAATGTGCTACTTGTTAACTTCATAGAGAGCCCCCTAGTCCTTCTATTATCTGAAACAGTAAATAACCGATTCACATTTACCCATTCTAGGCATATTCTCTATCTGCCTGCTTGTGAGTGTAATCAAGCACCGGACAGGAGAGACAGCCAATAAGTGGAGGGTATGCTGGGGTTTGTGGATGGGGAGGGGTGCCCGGAGGGCACTATACCACCACAGAGTTTACTCTAATACTGGGATGACGGGTCCCCTGAACACCAATGATTTTTTTTTTAACCTTCAGGGGGGTTGGAGAGGATGGAGTGGGGGCCGTCGCTGTGCAGCATTATTCTTTTTTTTTCACTTTGAAATGTCAGCAGCCCCAAATTGAGCCGGGGATCAGCCCTGACCCCAACTCAACTGTAAATTTTTACTGATATTAACGGCCAGTCCTTTAAGGTAATTGCAGTCCCTTGAGGTTGGGTCCGCCCTCTCACCTAAGAAGGCATTAGCTATTCCCCAGCAATGTAAGGAGGTGCGTTAAAGAGGAGAGCTTAAAGCACATTTTTTTTAACACTGAAAATTTAACTTCTAGGTCAGATGACATAAGACTTGCAATACTGGGTCAGACCAAGGGTCCATCAAGCCCAGTATCCTGTTTCGAACAGTGGCCAAACTAGTTCACAAGTACCTGGTAGGATCCCAAGCTGCTTATCCCCAAGAATAAGCAGTAGATTTCTGCAACTCTACCTTAAAGGTTAATGGACATTTCCACCAGGAACTTGTACAAACCTTTTTTAAACACAGCTATACTAATAGCCTTCACCACATCCTCTGGCAACGAATTCCAGAGCTTAAAAATACATTGAATAAAAAAATATGTTTCTCTTATTAATTTTAAATGTATTACCTAGTAACTTCATTGTGTGTACCCTGATCTTTGTACTTATCGAAAGAGTAAACTGATTAACGTTTACTCATTCCATTCCACTCATTATTTTATAGACCTCTATCATATCTCCCCTCAGCCATCTCTTCTCCAAGCTGAAGAGTCTTAACCTCTTTAGCCTTTCTTCATAGGGGAATTGGTCCATCCCCTTTATCATCTTGGTCACCCTTCTCTGTACGTTTTCTAATTCTGCTAAGTCAGTCTTGAGATGTGGTGACCAGAACTGCACACAAAACTCAAGATGAGGTCGCACCATGGAGCAATACAGAGGCATTATGATATTATCTGTTTTATTCTCCATTCCTTTCTTAATAATCCCTAGCATTATATTTGTTTTCTTAGCTACTGTTGCACACTGAGCAGAACATTTCAACATATTTTCAATGATGACACCTAGATCCTTTTCCTGAGTGGCGACTCCTAATGCGGAACTTTGCATTATGCAGCTATAATTTGGATTACTCTTCCGTAAGTGCATCACTCTGCACTTGTCCACATTAAATTTCATTTTCTATTTGCATGCCCAGTCTCCCAGTTTTGCAATGTCCTCTAGCAATTTCTCATAATCCTCTTATGATTTAACACCTTTATCCGGAGCTGTGGCCTGCCATTTGGTACCTACAGCCAAGTAAAACAGTGCACCCTCACCCTGAACATCATATATAACATCACAAGCGGGGAGGCTCTGCTAAATGTAGTTGACTTTGAGTTTTATTTTGTCCTAGCAGTTTCCTTCTGCTCGTTTGGGCTTCCAGCTCAGTGATTACTAATACAGAGATCCTGGTGCCATGAACCTTCATTCACAAATACTGAGGATCTTTTTTCCCCTTATTTTATATCCTCTCCCAATTTATTTACTCCAGTCATTGCAGTGTCAGTCATGGGCTGGTGGCCATGCACCAGGGCTCCCTTCAGAACCCTGCAGTCAAAGACCCTTAATCCAACCACCAGGTGTCAGCCCCCTCATGGTCATATGCCTTCCCCACACACAATTAAATATTATACATTCATAATACCAGATTTTACATGAAAAAGGACATTCTGAGGTAAAAATATCACTTATAACATCTATATTTGCATGCAGAAAACCCTACAAAGAAATAGAAAATTAAAAAAAGGCATTTGGAACCTATATGGTATTAGGACTATAGTAACGCATGTTATGATTAGGCTTGGCCCTCAGAAAGCCATGAGTAAACTGAATTACAATATAATAAACCTCCCATACCAAAACAGTATTACATGCCAGCACTCAAACAGTAACAATCCTACGTATGACAAGGCAACATTGTAAATATTACACCAGCCCCTAATCACCAATACACCTGCTACTAGTAAAATAGAACAAGCCAAGCTACTATAGACCCTACACAAAATGAAATGTTAGGATAACACCTCACCTTGTTCACACACGCAGAACACTGACAGATCCTCACCAAATAATGAACAAAAATCATAAAGTGTAAGCAGTCAAATAAAAAATAAACTGAAACCGCAACAAGTCAGACTCTATATGAGGTGCAACATGGAAAAACAGAAACATCATGCCTCATAAAACATCAAACAAAATCAAGAAATATAAATTATAATATTAAGACCATACTAATAAAAACTATAAATATTTTTAAAATCCTGATAAACATTCATATAAAATTTTTAAAATGTCAAAATATTTCAAAACAGCTGATACATAAAATTGCACCCAATAATTAAAATATAAGGATAAAATCAAGCCCTTGCTTTCCATACCTGGGAACTTTTGATTTCCAGATGCCCTGATTATCATGGATTAGCAGGTAAGGTGGTGTTGAATGCTCTCTTTCTCTCTCCCACATGCTCGCTCACACGCTCACACACACACACGCTCATATGCTCTCTCCCACATGCTCGCTCACACACACACACGCTCATATGCTCTCTCCCACATGCTCACACACACACACACATTCTTTTACTTTCTCCCACTTGCTCACACACACACAGACGTTCATATGCTCTCTCACATGCTCACACACACACGTTCATATGCTCTCACAGGCTCACACACACACACACACGTTCATATGCTTTCACATGCTCACACACACACACACATTCTTTTACTTTCTCCCACATGCTCACACACACACACAGATGTTCATATGCTCTCTCACATGCTCACACATACACAGACGTTCATATGCTCTCTCACATGCTCACACACAAACACGTTCATTGCTCTCTCACATGCTCACACACACACACATTTATATGCTCTCTCACATACTCACACCCACACACATTTATATGCTCTCACATGCTCACACCCACACGTTCACATGCTCTCACAAGCTCACACACACGTTCATATGCTCTCACATGCTCACACACACACACACACACACGTTCATATGCTCTCACTGCACACACACATACATTCATATGCTCTCTCACATGCTCACCACACATATGTTCATATGCTCTCTCACATGCTCACACTCATACACTCTCACATGCTCAATTATATGCTCTCTCTCACATGCTCAATCAAGCACACACACACATACATGATCCTTGTTGAGTGAAAAAGAAGTTAGTGTTACTGGTTTTAAAAAAGGTTTGCATAAGTTCCTAGAGGTTAAATCCATAAACTATTAGGGTAATTAATAAGCAATAGTAGCTTGTGATCTACCTAATGTCTGGGTACTTGCCAGGTACATGTGACTTGGATTGGCCACTGTTCGAAACAGGATACTGGGCTTGATGGACCCTTGGTCTGACCCAGTATGGCACTTCTTATGTTACATTTTAATGTTTGTTTTCCCCCTCTGGAAGCACAAGGAGCAGCAGCAGCTTCCTCCTTCAGCCCCCCAGGGACCATCAGACTCTTCAGCTTTCTTCTAGCCTTCATTTCTGCAGTGCTGCTCCTGCTTAAGAACATAAGAACATGCCATACTGGGTCAGACCAAGGGTCCATCAAGCCCAGCATCCTGTCTCCAACAGTGGCCCATCCAGGCCATAAGAACCTGGCAAGTTCCCAAAAACTAAGTCTATCCTATGTTACTTTTGCTAGTAATAGCAGTGGTTATTTTCTAAGTCAACTTAATTAATAGCAGGTAATGGTCTTCTCCTCCAAGAACTTATCCAATCCTATTTTAAACAAAGCTACACTAATTGAACAAACCAAATCCCCTGGCAACAAATTCCAAAGCTTAATTATGTGCTGAGTGAAAAAGAACTTTCTCAGATTTGTTTTAAATGTACCACATGCTAACTTCATGGAGTGCCCCCTAGGCTTCTATTATCCAAAAAAGTAAATATCCAATTCACATTTATCCGTTCTATACCTCTCATGATTTTAAACACCTCTATCATATCCCCCCTCAGCTGTTTCTTCTCCAAGCTGAAAAGTCCTAACCTCTTTAGTCTTTCCTCATAGGGAAGCTGTTCCATCCCCTTTATAATTTTGGTCGCCCTTTTCTGTACCTTCTCCAACGCAACTATATCTTTTTTGAGATGCAGCGACCAGAATTGTACACAGTTATCAAGGTGCGGTCTCACCATGGAGCGATACAAAGGCATTATGACATTTTCTGTTTTATTCACCATTCCCTGTCTAATAATTCCCAACATTCTGTTTGCTTTTTGACTGCCACAGCACACTGAACCGACTATTTCAATGCGTTATCCACTATGATGCCTAGATCTCTTTCCTGGGTGGTAGCTCCTAATATGGAACCTAACATTGTGTAACTATAGCATGGGTTATTTTTCCCTATATGCATCACCTTGCACTTATCCACATTAAATTTCACCTGTCATTTGGATGCCCAATTTTCCAGTCTCACAAGGTCTTCCCGCAATTTATCACAATCTGCTTGTAATTTAACTACTCTGAACAATTTTGTATCATCTGCAAATTTGATTATCTCACTTGTTGTATTTCTTTCCAGATCATTTATAAATATATTGAAAAGTATGGGTCCCAATATAGATCCCTGAGGCACTCCACTGCCCACACCCTTCCACTGAGAAAATTGTCCATTTAATCCTACTCTCTGTTTCCTGTCTTTTAGCCAGTTTGTAATCTTTGAAAGGACATCGCCACCTATTCTGATTTGGGGGGAGGGCTGGAATATGCAGAGGGAGCCATTGCTGCTTGCATCCCGTAGGCCATTCTGTTTTTCACTGCTGGGTGGATGAGTTTGGAAGAGTCCGCTGCTTTTTTTTCAACTGTTGGCCGGACTGCTTCTCAATACAGAAGCGAAGTGAGGGAGGAGGAGTAGGCCGATGTTTCTTGCAGCCCCATGATAATCTCACTCCTTCTCATTACCAGAGTGGTGGAGGGGAGGAGGCCAATGCATGTCGCAGCCCCGTGGTCCACGCTGCTTCTCACTACCGAGGTGATGAGAGAAAGGAGGAGGCTGATACTTTAAGCTGCATTGTTACTCAATGCCGGGGTGGGGCATGGAAAAGAAACCTGATGCTTCTTTCAGCCCTATGTTCCTCACTACCAGGGTGGAGGAGGAGTCCGATTCATCTAATGGCCCTCTGGATCGTGCTACTTCTTACTGCGTGAGGGGGGATGCTTCAGTGCAATGGCGCCCCATGTAAACGGCACCTATGGCCGCGGCCATAGGCTAGCTATGGCTCTGCCTTTATCTACATGTTTATTTATACCCTCAAAAAAATGTTGCAAGAGTAAAATTTCATTTACATATCAGGTGGCCATGTTATACTATTGCTGTGCCCACTGTGGTAGTGTCTAGCTGCTTCTACCAGACTGGGCACAAAAGAATAAAGCTGGCACACTAGAAATGTGTGTTTACTCCACCTCAGACCCAGGAGTTTAATTTCCATTGCCCACCAACTAAACAGTACACTGGCACTGTGCATCAGATTTTAGCACACTATTTAACTTTAGATGCCAACGGTATCACAAATACAGAGGGTAGTATTTTCAGTTTCCCTACTACTCAAATTACTCTGCACATAAAGAGAAACACCACTATTTAATATAAATTTTTAACATACATTTATTATACCAAAAATCCAACAACCTATCTATACAATTAAAAACTCTCTCAAACATACCCCATTCATTCAATTAAAAACATGTTATATTGCACTTTAATTTTTACTCAATAACATTAATACATTTTACTATCTCTATCAACAATATTCTTTGATCACTATTCTCTGAAAACTCTTCTCTATATTCTTTTATTATTCTTTTATTCTTGTTCTCCGTGTATTACTTTCTTGCCTAGTCCAACAAAGATATCTCCATTTCACCCTTTCACTAAGGGCTTCCTCAGGGACTAACCCAAATACTCGTAAGACGAGCTTCCTTCGTTCTCATTCTGAAAAAAACAAACAACTAATTGTTCTTCAATATTCCAACACTCTCTCTACTCTCTCCCAAGTGACCTATCCACTTACCAAATATGCGAAAACCACGTATCTATCTCATTGTGATCCCACAGCATTTATGTATCCTATAGATACCAATCAATTTCTCAACATTTTCTTTCAATTCTCCAACACAAACATCAATTTCAGCATCTATAATCAAACATATAATGCTCTAAACTTGAAAATACCACCATTGACTTTCTTACCAGCATCACAATTCTACTACGGCAGCCATGTTGCTCCATACTCACATTATCACGGAACTAACGTATAGTCTCATGACTTCTAATACGTCAATAAGTAGCCACACCTAACTCTTTATAAAGAAGAACTTAATCAAGAATCCATCTAAATTTGTTACACCTGAAACTTATTTCTACACAATCACCAAACTCACCACTTATTCATGACAACAACTCAATAAAGTATCCTACAGATATCAATCAATTTCTCAACACTTTCTTTCAATTCTCTGATCGATTTCTCAACATTTTCTTTCAATTCTCCAACACGAACATCAATTTCAGCATCTATAATCAAACATATAATGCTAAAAACTTGAAAATACCACCATTAACTTTCTTACCAGCAACAGCCATGTTGCTCCATACTCACATTATCCTGGAACTGACGTATACTCTTGTGACTTCTAACACGTCAATAAGTAGCCATACCTAACTGTTTATAAAGAAGAACTTAATCAAGAATCCATCTAAATTTGTTACACCTGAAACTTATTTCTACACAATCACCAAACTCAATAAAGTTCTTGTTAGCCATCACCTAATATTATTCTTATCTCCCCCTACACCGATGCTCACATAGAAATATCAATCCCAGCAAAACTCCAAAACCATACATACACTGACAATGAGTAACTCGCCATTTCTCCAATTTTTTTTACAGGAAAGCACTCCATTCTATTGGATCATTAAGGCCTCAAGGGGTTACTGTATGCCACTTAAAGATAAAGCGGCGTTCAACCTTTCTTAATACAGCCGATAAATTACCACCATTCTTCAACAGCAATTTTTTAATAACAAAAAATGTAATATCTGCTACGGTATGTTGTAATTCAGACCAATGTTCTACGAGGGGCGCATGTTCCCTCATAGACTTCACACGACTCTTGTGTTCAATCATCTGCAATCGAATAGATCGTGCAGTCTGTCCAACATATATTAAATTGCATGGACAGACAATAGCATATACTACCCCACTGGTATTACATGTGAATAATTCAGGTAATTTATATATTTGATCTAAATTCGGATGGCTAAACTGTTTAATTTTCATAACATGAGGACATATAGTACAAGCTCCACAAGGAATCTGTCCACAATTCTGTTCTTGAACAGTATCTTTTTGCCCTTTCAATTTGTCCCATAGATTTTGTCTTTTTTTAATAGCAAAAAATCGGCTGATCTCCAAAGCCTTTTAATGAAGACAAAATATGCCAGTGTTTTAATACTGACACTTTTATATAATTAGTCTTTGAAGTATAAGGGATACTACAGATAATCCGATAAGGTGCCTCTTTTTTGCTTTCTAATAGATTTTCTCTTTTTGCATACAAGGCTCATTTGTACGCTTTTTTAACTATAGATCTGGTGTAACCATGATCTATAAAACTGTTATTCAATTCACGTGCCTGAATTTTAAATTCAGTAGTGGATGTACATAGGCGTCTGTATCTAAAAAATTGCCCCACAGGTATGTTATCTCTAAGTTGTCTTGGATGGAAACTTTGATCATGTAACACGGTGTTCCTATCTATACTTTTCCTATAGACAGTAGACACTAATCTTTGATCCTGTATGAAAATACGAGTATCCAAAAACATCACCGATGCTCTATCCTTTATTACCGTAAATTTCAAATTTGGATCACTAGACTCCACTATTTCCAAAAATGATGTTAATGCTTCCTCTGTTCCTTGCCAAATGAAGAATATGTCGACAATGTACCTTTTTTCCAGGTAACCACCTGTTGAAACCCAGCTGTATCATGTATAAACCTCTCTTCAAATTGCGCAACGTACAATAGAGATAGATAGTTTTTAATTGTTAAATAGGTTCTTGGATTTTTTATATAATAAATGTATGTTAAAACTGGAGCTTGTACTATATGTCCTCATGTTATGAAAATTAAACGGTTTAGCCATCCGAATTTAAGTCAAATATAAAAATTACCTGAATTATTCACATGTAATACCAGTGGGGTAGTATATGCTATTGTCTGTCCATGCAATTTAATACATGTTGGACAGACTGCATGATCTATTCGATTGCGGATGATTGAACACAAGAGTCATGTGAAGTCTATGAGGGAACATGCGCCCCTCGTAGAACATTGGTCTGAATTACAACATACCGTAGCAGATATTACATTTTTTTCTTATTAAAAAATTGCGGTTGGAGAGAAGGAGAGGAGAATTACCTTGGTGGGGTAAGGAGTTCCTGGCCCTGCTTATTTGGACTGTTTTTCCCCTGTTTGAATTGCCGCTGTTTCCCTGAAGGAGGACTGCTCGTTGGAGCTGCAGCTGAGACCGGCCACTTAGTCCTGCCCCCTCTCAATTATTAATCGATAATTTTCTCAGGACTTTAAATGCCAATACACCGGGAGGAGGTTCTGAATTGGATGCAAACCAGGAGCAGGTTATGTTATCCCAGGAACAGCATCAGATCTCATTGAGCCCCGGTGCGCCCTTGACTCCAGATGCGCCCAATCCCACATTTGACTCATTTTCAGAGGTTCAAATCTCCACTGAAAGTGTAGATTTGATGCCTAACATCGGGGCAGGAAATGGGAAAGATGTGGAGATAGTAAGAGGAAGTATGGGGGCCCACCCATTGGAAGTGAAGGAGGAAAACAATGGAGAGAATTATCAGCCCTCAGATCCCTCAACATCGACACCTAAGGGCGCTGAAGGGGGGTAGCATACTCTGTATTGAGGAGTGAAGACTACCCGAAATCAGGGAAGAAGAATCCTAAGAAAAAGAGTTCTGAAGTGAATGAGACTCATAAAATGACCTTAGAAAATATATAGGGTTTATTGATGGATTTGAAAGTTTCTATGAAAAATTTAGAGATAAAAATGTCTGAAATGCAAGTCCAAGTTAGTACAATGGACAGTAAGGTTAAACAACATTCAGAGAAATTTGAGAATCTAGAAAAGCACTTGAATCAAATGCAAGAAGTCCAAACAGGGTTAATAAAAGGAGAAACAGCAAATATGAGAAGAATTGAAATAATAGAGAACAGCATGAGATATAATAACATTAGAATTTTAAATTTTCCCTTTGTTAGATTAATATCTCATTTGGAACAATTTAGAAGATTTTTAGGAGAAAATTTATTAATTTCTTCTCAAAAAATACCTTTAATAGAAAAAATCTTCTATATTGTAACAAAAAAAAGGGGGAATGTCAATGATTCTAATCAATCTTTACAGCTAGGAAATCTTACTAATTTCCTAGAAGAGTCGATGGGAGAGCAAGAAGAGTCTAGAGGAACCTTATGTGTGAGATTCCAGAAAGCTGAAGATAGAGATCATATTTTAAAGCTTTTCTTGAGAAATCGAGAAAAGCTTTACCTTACTGAGAGAATACCCAGTTAAGAAGGAAAGGTTTTCTGCAGATGGGCCCAGATGTAAAACAGCTGGGGGCCCACATGGTAGTTTACTTTTCTTGTAAATGTGTTGTTAAACATTTGAATAATAGGTATGTGTTTCTGGAACCTACAGAAAATTTCTGGATTCGAAGTTGTCAAGATAATTGAGCCCTGATTTGTCTTGGGTAATTAGAATGTAGCATTTAATATACATCTATTTTACTATGAAAATGTTTCCTTTATATTGCTCCAGCTAGAAATATCTAGGATCATTAGATACTTTATAATTTGGCATAAATATTGGATTATATTGCTTTTTTTTTTTTTTTTTCCCTTTTTACTAAGGATTCCCTTATAAAAGATGGTTTATTTCTAATATTGCCATATCATTGACAAGTATGATTACTGTCTATAATTATGTTTAAAATGGATAAATAAAGAATTTAAAAAAAAATTGCGGTTGGTGGTAATTTATCGGCTGTATTAAGAAAGGTTGAACAACGCTTTATTTTTGTGGCATACATTAACTCCTCGGGGCCTTAATGTTGAGAAATCGATCAGAGAATTGAAAGAAAATGTTGAGAAAATGTTGAGAAATTGATTGATATCTGTAGGATACATAAACGCTGTGGGATCACATTGAGACAGATACATGGTTTTCGCATATTTGGTAAGTGGATAGGTCACTTGGGAGAGAGTAGATAGAGAGTGTTGGAATATTGAAGTACAATTAGTTGTTTGTTTTTTTCAGAATGAGAACAAAGGAAGCTCGGCTTACGAGTATTCGGGTTAGTCCCTGAGGAAGCCCTTAGTAAAAGGGTGAAACGGAGATATCTTTGTTGGACTAGGTTAGAAAGTAATACACGGAGAACAAGAATAAAAGAATAATAAAAGAATATAGAGAAGAGTTTTCAGAGAATAGTCATCAAGGAATATTGTTGATAGAGATAGTAAAATGTATTAATGTTATTCAGTGGATTTTTTATATTATAAATGTATGTTAAAAATTTATATTAAATAGTGGTGTTTCTCTTTATGTGCAGAGTAATTATCCTAGGGACCTTACATTTTGTTCAGGTAGCTGTAAGTGCTCGCTCCAGAGAGCAAATTCTTGCATCCGTGGCCATTTTAGCAAGGCATGGAAAGTAAAATCAAAGCATAAGAACATGATATGCTATACTGGGTCAGACCAAGGGTTCATCAAGCCCAGTATCCTGTTTTCAACAGTGGCCAATCCAAGTCACATGTACCTGGCAAGTACCTAAACATTAGATAAATCACAAGCTACTATTGCTTATTAATTACCGTAATAGTAGTTTATAGATTTTTCCTCTAGGAACTTATCCAAATCTTTTTTAAACCCAGTTACACTAACTGCTGTAACCACATCCTCTGGCAATGAATTCTAGAGCTTAACTAAAGGCTAGAGGATGGGAATAAATAAAAAAGCTTGGGGGTAACCTGCACAGAACAGTAGTTACTACCCTTAACAGAAAAGTGGGGGTAACCTGCATGGTATGGCAGTTACTACCTGTTAAGCGCCATGCCAGTTTTATTGACGCCTAGGTCCAGGGATACAAGAACACAGATTTTTGTAGAAAGCATAATTTTTTATTGATCAATATTCTTGGGAGCTGCTGATGCCGTTTCTCTTACAAACTGTCCACCAGTATCTTATCGTATACAGGAAATGATCCTTCTTTTATAGATATCATACAATATTGTAGAAGATTCTAGCATTGCATGACTGCCCAAAGAATCATTTAATAGGTTGTCATGTCAACCGCATGATGTGATTATCCCTGAACTGTCCTGATTACTTCTCCCAGGTGGGGCCCATTTACCATCACTCTCTAGATAGTCCTTTGTTCTGTTAGAATCTTGCTAGTAAGGGTAATTAACACATCTGAAGTTGTGTTTACTACCTGTAAACACAACTTACTCCTGAGAATAGTGCCTTTTATTGTGACCGGATAGTCTGAAGTTCCCGCCGTTGTCTTCTCCTTTTATGACCCTATAATTAGGCATCCTAGGTGGAGCCAGCTTGACTGCCTGTCCAGATGTCCTAGGAATTCTGCAAGTCATGCTCGGCAAGTCACTTTGAGGTCACATAGGGCTAAGAGAGCAGAGGATTCTGGGGCGGTTACCGTTCTCCATGTTGGTTTTCTGTTCAGGCACACTCCTCACTACCTTGGGAAGCTTGCTGGGCAGACTAGATGGACCATTTTGGTCTTTTTCTGCCATCAATACTATGTTACTATGTTAACTATGTGCTCAGTGAAAAAGAATTTTCTTCAATTTTTTTTCTAAATGAGCTACTTGCTAACCTCATGGAGTGCCCCCTGGTCCTTCTATTATCTGAGAGAGTAAATAACCGATTTACATTAACTTGTTCAATCAAGTCCTTCATTGATTTTGAAGACTTCTATCATATCCCCCCTCAGTCGTCTCTTCTCCAAACTGAACAGCCTTTTCTTTAGTCTTTCCTCATAGGGCAGCCATTCCATGCCCCTTATTTTAGTTGCCCTTCTCTGCACTTTCTCCAGTGCAGCTATATCCTTTTTGAGATGCGATGACCAGAACTGCACATAGTATTCAAGGTGCGATCTCACCCTAGAGCAATACAAAGGCATTATGACATCCTCCTTTTTATCTGCCATTCCCTTCCTAATAATTCCTAACATTGTTTGCTTTTTTGATTGCCACAGCACACTGAGCCGACTAGTTCAATCCACTATGTTGCCTCTGAGATGGGCCCCTATTGCCAGCTTAAAACAAATTCTCTGGAGAGGCACCTACAGCTGAACAAGATGCCAAGGTCTGATGCACAGCACCAAAGTGCTTGCAATTTCATGTTAGTTCTTTTAGAACTCTGGGGTAGATGCCATCCAGTCCTCGTGATTTGCTACTCTTTAGTTTGTCATTCTGATCTATTACATCCTCCACTGTCACAAAGATTGGTTTTAGTTGCTCAGACTCTCCACCACTATAAGCATGTCTCAGGTGTGGGTATGTTCCCAATACCCTCCTTAGTAAGGACAAGTCAAAGAATTTATTCAGTTTTTCTTATATTCCTTGTCTTCCCTGAGCACCCTTTTTGCCCCCTGTCATCTAACAGCCCAATTGAATCCTGCACAGGCTTTTTGTTTCAAACATACTTGAAAAGTTTTTATTAGTTTCTGCCTCTTGCAAGCTTACCTTCTTCTCAAATTCTCTCTGGCCTATCTTACTATTGTTTTATATCTAACTTGACAATGCTTATGCTATTTTCATCATTTGGGGCTACTTTCCACTTTTTGAACAATGCCCTTTTAGCTTTAACTGCCTCCTGTACCTCAACATTAAACCATGCTAGCAGTCATTTGGACTTCTTTTGATCTTTTTTATAATTTAATTTTTATTAGATTTCAATCTTATAACATAAAAATCTTTTAAAAGAAAGAATGCTATGTTCAGATTAACCAAGGCAAATTCATCAAGCAAAACTCAAACAATGATATTCACTAGTCTACATATATTACCTTAATATGTAAGCATGCTCTATATTAAACATCCCTCTTTGCCAACATCCTGAAAAGGCTTTGTTTAAGCATGTTGACAAAGTGGGATGATGATATAAACACGTTTTGCAACCCTTTGAGCCTTAATCATTCTATTTTTGTCATATACCTTTGTAGGTAATTTAGCTGATATCAAATTGCCAAGTCTTGACATGCATTAATTGGTTTTATTATATAAATAAAAAATATAGGAAAAATATTTCAGATTTTGTTCAATATTTTGATATACTTTTACTGGCTAATAAATGTTATATGGAAAAATCTTTGTAATATTACATAAATATGTGAGTAATATCCTTTTGAGTTTAACAACTGTAATGTTTTCTTACACTAAAAGATATTTACATTAGTGTTCTGTTTTCATTTTTCATACCTTTTGAACACTTGATGTATTGGGGTTTGTTTTTTTATTATTGCCTTAGGTTTCACCAGGGGATATTTCAATGGCTCTCTCATCAAGTGTGACGATCCCTTGGAGTCTAGTCAGCTTTCCTGGTCCTGGGATTGCTTTAACTGCCCCGGTGACAACCTTGGATGACCTTCCACGCTACCATATCTCTCCGGACAAAAATCTTCCTTATGCCGAGGACAATGAGATTTCAGCAGGTGATGCTAGCATGCCTTCCATCCGGAGGCATGCGATTTTGTCAGCTCTTTGCCTCTGGGTCCTAGGTGACATCCGGCCACAATCATGGCAACTGGCTTGGTTGTGGTCTGACCCAAGGCACAAATTTTGTGACCGCATGAGCAATATTTGAAACCTGAGCTTTTTCTCTGGACCATGACAGCACTAAAATGTGCTGTTTTGGAGTTTGCTAAAGTGAAAAAAGAGAAATATGAGGAGAAGAATCTGAGAGACAGGATTCTATCGTCCATCCGAAGCACAGACAAAACGAAAATAATGAGATTTCTGGAACACTCGATTGCGCAGGAACTACTGTCCATGCTCTACAAGCTTTGAGAGACAGCTCCGCCTAGTGCCGCTTTATGACGTCACCCATTCAGTACAGCTAATTTAGCCTGCTTACACAGAAAAAGTACTCTCTTTCAACAAAAGAAATTGTTTCCTTCTCACCTAAGAGCGGATATATCAGGAAAAAAAGCAAGTTTGCTTACTGTAAACGGTGTTTCCGTAGATAGCAGGATTAATTAGCCATGCTGACTGGGTGCGTGCATGCGACCGGAGTAGACAGAGTTTTCTTCAATGAGTCACAGAGCTTGGACTCTGTGCAGCTGCACGGTCGGCTTCCTGTGCGAACGTCCATTTTCCCCTCTGTAGCCAAGCAAGAACTAACAATTAAATTGTCCTTTGTGTGACTGTCTAGGGAGATGGCTAATTCATCCTGCTATCTACGGAAACACCGTTTACGGTAAGCAAACTTGCTTTTTCCCCATCGATAGCAGGGCTGAATTAGCCATGCTGTCTGGAAGTCCCAAGCTTATGGGTTGTGTCCATTTAGTACGTGTTAGAAGTTCAGGACACCAACCCGTGGGAAGAGTACAGTCTCATCGGTTTTGAAGGGTTGACAAGACTGCTATGCCCAGCACCGCAACAGAGGCCGCTTGTTGCTGAAAACAATAGTGTGATGTGAAGTTATGAATGGAGGACCAAGTAGCTGCTTTGCAGATGTCCAGTAATGGAACCATTTTTAAGAGGACAATTGATGCTGCTATGGCGCGTATCTGGTGCACATGAGGTCTCTTGTCGAGTTTGATTGAACGCTTTTCGTAGCAGAACTGAATGCATTGCGATAATCAACTGGCAATGGTTCTCTTAGAGACTGGTTGACCAGGGTCGTTCGGGTTAAAGGAAAGGAAGAGCTAAGAAGGTCTGGAAAGAGACTGAGTTCTTTGCTTATAGTAAGTTAGAGCTCGTTTACAGTCTAACGAGTGTAGGAGTCGATCTCGCTCATTGTGATGAGGCTTCGGCATGAAGATTGGTAAAGTGATGGTCTGATTAAGATGAAAAGTGGACCACCTTGGAAAGGAAGGTGGGATGAGGTTGAAGGGTAATCTTGTTGTGGTAAAACTCTTAAATAAGAAGGGTAGTGAACCAAGGCTTGCAACTCACTCACTCTCCTAGCCAATGTGATGGCCACCAAGAATACAGTTTTCCAGGTGAGGTATTTTATGTGGCAAGTCTCTAAAAGCTTGAAGGGAGACATCATTAGCTCTTCTAGGATAATGTTAAGGTCCCAAGGTACAGGTGGCTTCATCACCTGTGGTCAGAGGTGAAGCATGCCTTGCATGAATCTGGAGACTAGAGGATAACTGGAAATGGGAAGGCCATTGTGATGGTGATGAAAGGCCGCAGTAGCACTGATATGCACTCGAACTGATGTGGTAGCCAGACCAGCTTGGTAAAGAGCGTGGAGGTACTCCAGGAGATGTGTAGCGGTAGAAGAGAACAGATCTAGCTTCCATGGTTTGCATCATTCAGCGTAGCGATGATATTTCCCTGCGTTGCGTCTGGTTGAAGGTTTTCTGGATGCTATAAGTATATCTTCTACCTAGGAAGGTAGACCAAGGTGGTTTAATATTTGCCTTTCAATCTCCACGCCGTCAGATGGAGGGATTGATGCATTGGACGGAGGAGTGAGCCTCCTTCCTGTATAAGTAGTTGGTGGGTCCCCAGCAGGATCGGTGGGCTTAAGGAAAGCCGAATGAGATACGCATACCATGGTTGCCTCGGCCAAGCTGGAGCTATGAGAATCATATGTCTGCTATGTCTTGAATACATTTCTGAATTGTCCTGATATTAGCATTATGGGAGGGTAGACATACAGCAAGCCCTCCGTCCATGAAATGAAGAAGGCATCCAGGGCGTACCGAATGTTGCTGGGGTGAAAGGAGCAAAGACTTGTGCTTGCCAGTTTTCTTCCGTGGCAAAAAGGTCGATTGCTGGAAGTCCCACTGTTGGAAAATGGTGAGGGCTACCTTTCGATTTAAAGTCCATTCGTGTGGGTGAAAAACCCTGCTCAGGCGATCCACCGTGACATTGACCAGACCTGGTAAGTAGGTGGCCAGGACATAAGAACATAAGAAATTGCCATGCTGGGTCAGACCAAGGGTCCATCAAGCTCAGCATCCTGTTTCCAACAGAGGCCAAACCAGGCCACAAGAACCTGGCAATTACCCAAACACCAAGAAGATCCCATGCTACTGATGCAATTAATAGCAGTGGCTATTCCCTAAGTAAACTTGATTAATAGCAGTTAATGGACTTCTTCTCCAAGAACTTATCCACATCTTTTTTGAACCCAGCTACACTAACTGCACTAACCACATCCTCTGGCAACAAATTCCAGAGCTTTATTGTACGTTGAGTGAAAAAGAATTTTCTCCGATTAGTCTTAAATGTGTTACTTGCTAACTTCATGGAATGCCCCCTAATCCTTTTATTATCCGAAAGAGTAAATAACCAATTCACATCTACTCATTCAAGACCTCTCATGATCTTAAAGACCTCTATCATATCCCCCCTCAGCCGTCTCTTCTCCAAGCTGAACAGCCCTAACCTCTTCAGTCGTTCCTCATAGGGGAGCTTTTCCATCCCTTTTATATTTTGGTTGCCCTTCTCTGTACCTTCTCCATCGCAACTATATCTTTTTTGAGATGCGGCGACCTCGGATGGGTATCCGAAGTGCTTCTCGACAGTGTCCATGAACCGGACCCTACTTCTTTGTTTATGTAAAACATGGAGACTTGGTGGTCAGTGTACACCATGAGGCATCTTCCCTGGACCTGAGAGAAGGTCTGTAGTGCTCTCCAGATTGCACATATCTCTAGGAGGTTAATCTGGTATTTGGATTCCTGGGGAGACCACAACCCCTGTTTTGAGATCGGCGAGATGGGCTCCCCAACCTTTCCTGGAGACATCTGTCGTGAGTATTAACTGATGAGGAGGCACTCGGAAGGGGGCTCCTGTGGATAAGTTGGTGGGAGAGAGCCACCATTGAATGTCTGTGATCACTGGTCTTGGTTAGGTGTATTCTGGTTGTTAGCAGTTGCAGGAACTGAGACCATTGGTGTTTTAGGTCCAAAGCGGCACATGTGTTGTCTCGTTTGGGGAACCACATGAATAGCCGCCGCCATATGACCCAACAGTTGAATTATTTGACATGCAGAGGTATGAGATTGGCTGCACAAACTCTGTGCCAAGCAGGAGAGAGTTAGGAGTCTGTCTTGTGGAAGGTAGGCTCTCTCCTCTACCATACTGATGAGGGCCCTGATGAACTGCAGTGACTGGGTAGGATGTAGATGTGATTTTTCATAGTTTGTTAGGATCCCCAGGGTTTGTAGGCAATTTATCGTGTGTACTGTATGCGCCCGTAGAGTAGTCTGGTCTGATGCTACTAACAGCCAGTCATCCAGATAGGGAAAGATCTGGATTAATAGTTGTCTGAGATGAGCCACCACCACCACTAAACATTTTGTAAATACCCTTGGGGCTGAGGATAGGCCAAAAGGTAGGACCTTGTTCTGATAGTGTCTGTTTTGAACTCGAAAACAGAGGTAGCGCCAGGAGGAGGGGTGCATGGGTATAAGGGAGTACGCAGGTCGATGGAACACATCCAGTCGTTGGGTTGCAGGAGAGGCAGGATGTTTTTGAGAGAGGTCATCCTGAACTTCTCTTTCTGAATATGTTTGTTAAGGTTCCGAAAGTCTAGAATGGGACGAAAGTCACCCGAAGTTTCTGGAATGAGAAAGTATTGGGAATAGAATCCCTGATGCCATTGTTGATGTGGGATTTTTTGAACAGACCTTTATAGTAAAAGGTTTGAGATTTCTGCCCAGAGAGATAGTAACTGGGTAGATGTACTTCGAAGAAGGGGTACATGAGGAAGGGATGGAAGAGCTATGAAATTCAGGCAATAACCTTCTCGGATGATCTCGAGAACCCAGCGATCTGAGGTGAGCGATTCCCAATTGCTGTAAAAATATTGGAGGCAACCTCCTATAAAGGGTGGCAGGAGTGGCTCAATGAGACTCAAAAAGCAGGCGGCTGTTTTTGTGGAGCTGCTGGGCTTTGACTAGGCTGTCTCTGTTGATTTGGACGTCCCTGTGACTGATGGGGTTCACTTGAGGGTCTTGGTTGACTTTAAGGTGGCAACCGATACGCAGGAAAGGGTCTGAATTGTCCTCTCGGGTAGGACCTTTGTTTGAAGAAAGGGTAAAACCTTCGAGATGCCGTGTGATGTTCCGAGGGGAAAGCCAGAGAGAGAACTGCAATACTTTGCTCTTTAAGGTGGGAAACAGTTTCCCCAAACTTGTGCTGAACAAGTTATCTCCCATGCAAGGTATGTCCGCTAGCTTGTCATAGACATCTTCGCGAATCACGCTTGCCCTTAACCAGGTTAGGCATCGGGCAGCGATGACAGCTGAAGAAAACCTCACAGAGGATTCGAACACCTCATAAACTGACCGAAGCAGATGGCGTAGGCCTTCTTCCATATCTAGGAAGGGCTGCGGCAAGGTGTCCTGAGCCAAGAGACAAACTGGACATAACTTCTGTAGACACTCGACAAGTACTGCATCATATAGAATTGATGGTGGTAGATTTTTGTATACAACATGGAAGTGTGGTAAACTCTACGTCCAAAGTCATTCATGTATTTATGATCCTGTTGCTTCCATCGGTCTTCGATGGCTTCGCCCCACTTGTTGCACCCCTATCTCGGCTCCTCCTGCTTACCTAGGCAAGATGGCTACCGCAGTGTTGTCAAGCCGATCTCTCTGGCGTTCCTGGAACGGCTATGGTGTAGCTGAATGCCATTGCTCCTACAAGGTACCTGCTAGGATATGCGCGCGCGCGCAACCCATGTATAAGTACGCCCAGTGGCACAAACCTCGAGGGCGTTCCCTCTTCTGACATCACGCCAATCCGGGTATATCTACTTCTCAAGATTGCTAGCTCATTGAGTTAGCAAAGGCTCGAATAGACTCGTATGGACCCGAACTGTTCCTGTCTGCGCTAATCTGCCACTTCCCTGCTGCCTGCAGGAAGCTTTCCTTCTGCCCTTCAGGGTTTGCTACTAACTTGGGTACCCGATCCTCAGGGTCCCTCTGTTCTATTTTCAGATGCCATTCAGGGAACAGGTACTCGCTCCTCAAGGGCCTGCTCTCCCTGCCTCAGTGCCTGTACCTAGACAACTATCTGGTGAAATTGCATCCATAACAGCTAACACAGAGTGAGTACTCTCTCTCATCTGTCTCATCCACAGTAATTCCTTGCTGCGGAACCTCCTGACATCACCTAGGAGAGAAGGGCTCCCTCTGCCGAGGTCCCTGAGACTACAACTCACCACTGCCACCTGGTGGCTATCTTCAAGCTGTATAATAAAAGAGTTCAATTCCGGTGTTTTGTGTATAGAGTCTAGCCCAGTGCTGTGGCTCCTCATTGGGCTCCTCCCCATGGGCGTGGTTATCTCCACAGCACCCAAGGATCCACTAAAACACACGTAATAACAACAGATCCTTACTGAGAGGTGCATTCGTGTGAAGCTTCGATCATTTTGTCTTTGCCAATACAGACTCTACCACAATAGATTTGTGGGGTAATTGGGTAGAGTCATAGATGGGCGAGTTCCTCATTCAAAATTTCAGATCCGTCTTTCGTGACGCGGCCATGGTTGAAAAAGGGGTTTCCCACATCTTGAGGAGGACTCCATCCAAAACTGGATGGGATGGTAAAGCAGTCGGTTTTGGTGGCATCTCAAAGATTTTTAATCTACCCAGCACCTCGGGCCCGTGGATCTGGAATTTTCCCGGTCTCCACGTTAAGTAGATTTCCCACTTTTTCAATGACCTTCGCATAGGACAGATCTTCTGGTGGCGAATATGGTTCGGGTATTCCCTCTGGTGGATCTGAGGGCATGTCTGTAGAGGAACTCGGAGATGATGTGGATGAGATTGGCAAATCTGGGCTTAGTGGAGGCACTGGAGCCAGAGATGGAAAGTTGGCTGTGTCAGTTGGTCTAGGAGAGGTCGTCGTCAGTGAAGCTGCTGGAGACGTCACCGGTGGTTTGGACCCCGCTTACATAGATTCCAGATCCTCAAAAAAGGAACTTAGGGCCTGTGAAATCTACAGCATGGCCCGAGATGCCAGATTACCTGGTTGCGGAGGCATCTGAGCAACATTTGATGGGGGTCTTGCAGGTAGTGCTGCGAGAAGTATATCCTGCTCATCAGTGCACTTCAATTGAGGACCCGTGGAATGATAGGAGATGGTCTATGTCTCTATCGGAGCAGAACCTGCATCTGAAGAGACAACTTCTTTCTTCAGGACCCCGAAGATGAGTCTCCACTTCCTGATGGACATCTCGATGATGTGGAATCTGGGTTCAACAGGAGTTCTACATCCACGTCAGGGCTTTCTTGTAGTTGCTTAGGTTGAATGGAGTGACCAGAGTGCTCAGAATGAGTGGATGTGGGACTCTGAGTGGCATGCTTGGCCTGTTCCGACTGCTTAGGACGCGATGAGTGGTCTTTATGGCTAGACTGTGCCGTCACCGTCGCATGCATCGTGGTGTGCATTGAATGCAGACGCTTCTTGTGCACCATGCGGTGGGAGTGCATCGAGTGCACCGCAGGCTTCGGACACTCCGGTTGCATTGAACGCTTCAACCTCTTCGGCACCGAAGGGCGCAAATGGTCGGGAAAGGTCCCTGAGTCCCGCTTGACACATCTGAGGGTCTTTTCTCCCGTGGAGGCAACTCAGTCGGTGCCTGGAATCTTTTATTGGGTGCTGGAGGTTGATCTAACCTGGGCCCGGCGCAGCGCAGAGGGGGTCCTATGAGCCAAGTGAGGAGGCCCTTTTCGTCGACGTCTTCTGCTTCGCCAGTCCTGGCAAGGAGTGTGTCGACTGTGTCGGGGCATAGGAGCCCGATCAAAGCCACGCCATTTTTTCGGCACACTGACGCTGCGCCCAGGGGGACATCCGACCACAGTGTCAGCAAGACGCTTGGTCATGGTCCGGCCAGAGGCAAATCTGTGATGGATATAACTTTGCCACATTGGCAGTATTTGAACCCCAATGGCTTCGGAGCCATCGCAGTAGCAAAAATTTGAAAAAGTTAGAAAAAAGTGTGAGGAAAAAACCCTACATGCGAATGGCTCGCAGAAAAAAAAAAAGAGACTGGGAAAATGGATGTTCGAACAGGAAGACGACCGCGCAGCCGCACAGAGTCAAAGCTCTGTGACTCACTGAGGAAAACTCCACCTACTCCAGTTGTGTGCACTCTCCCAGACAGCATGGCTAATTCAGCCCTGCTATCAACAGAAAATGTGAATTTTCTGACCACAAAATTGAAACTGCTTAAAAGAAAAATATTTATTTAAAATCTTTATGTACCACTTATCCAATTTCTAAGTGGTTCACAATATAACAATCATAGTAAAAAAACATCAAATTAAAAATGTTTACGAAATACCATTTCCTTGTCCCTCTTTAAACAGATGGACACCAAGAGCGTAGCTCTAACAGTTATATCATCCAATGAGGATTCTGTTGCGGTCCCAACCGCTTCCCTTCTGTTAGGGCCCAAGCCCGCCTACCTCCGCTTCAGGGATCACCGCGTTCCGCCCGCTCCGGACCCCGGGGGCTTCTCTTACTCCACGTGGCGGCCGCCATTACGTGCCTGCTTCTCGTCAGCCTCGCGCGCGCGAGGACGTCCCTCTTGAGCGCCCAGCTCCCGGAAGCCTGGCCCCACGCTGCTGACGTCACACCCAAGTCCCGATATAACCGGCGCTCAAACTCTCTCTCATCGCCTTGCAACAAGGTTCACAACTCCGTAGTTGTTCTTAGTTGCGTTCCTGGTGATCTTCATGTTGTCTGCTTCTGACTCCGGTTTGCTTCTGACTTCCGCTTCAGCCCGCTGCCTGCCTCTGACTCCGATTTGCTTCTGACTTCCGCTTCAGCCTGCAGCCAGCCTCTGACTCTGGCCTGCTTCCGACTCCGCTTCAGCCTACAGCCTGCTTCAGACTCCGGTTTGCTACAGACTCCGCTTCAGCCTACAGCCTGCTTCAGACTCCGGTTTGCTACAGACTCCGCTTCAGCCTACAGCCTGCTTCAGACTCCGGTTTGCTACAGACTCCGCTTCAGCCTACAGCCTGCTTCAGACTCTGATTTGCTACAGACTCCGCAGCCGCCCGCTGCCCTGCCTTCAGCCGGCCCTCGGCCCTGTGCAGCCGGTCCCCTGCCTTCCAGGTACCTTGGACTTCCTTTCCTTTCTCCTCACTCTGGTCCCGGTCTACGCCTATCTCAGCCTCTGGACTTTCTGTCTCACTTCCAAGTCCCGAGGACCCGGGACCCTACGGGCTCCTCCCGGGGGGTCCCTGGTTCCTGGGTGAACTCCTCCGGCTTGTGGCTCCGCCTCCCGGCCTACCCTGCCTCCCTAGGTAGGTCGGCCCAAGGGTCCACTATCTCTCCAGCAGTGTCCAACTGCAACAGATTCAAGAAAAGTGGATAAACTTGCTTCAATACCAGATAACAAAAGGAGTTTTATATTAATCACATTGACACTCTTCTTATTTCTTTTAAGAAAGGGCAAAGCTCCAGCATTTATGTCATCTACCACTGGTCCTATGGATCACCACATAATCCATGTATCTACCCCAACATTTTTGGGCACCTCAGAGGAGGGCTAAACTACATCTGGAGCGCTGGCTTTAACTCACCCCCTTACAGCCTTAAGTCATAGGGACTGCTTTGACCTTTCATCAAGCAGAGGGTGGAATCCAGTCACCTTTTCTACCCCTTTGAAGTCTCCAATGGAGGTACCTTTGGAGAAGCCTTGCTTCTGGACACCAAGTCGAAGATAATTTATCCTGTGAATCAACAAATGAAGTGAGAAGGGATAACATTTGTGGGAATGATATGACTGTGGAATCTCTGGCCTCTAATAATATATTTCTTTATTAGATATTTGGAAAGTTATATCAAGAACAGAGAAATCCTTGTTGCTTCTAAATGAGCGGATGGGTTTCTGAGGATTCCAGGTTAAAATGCCAAGAATATGATTCCCAGTTGGGTTCAGTTGAGAAGGAATTATCTGAAGTTAAGTTATTGGTGTCTGCTGAACAAGCTTTAAGATCTGTCTATATTAAAGATAGTATGGCTACTTATAATTGTATGGAAAAAACTGAGAATATTTTTCGAGGGAAAAATCTTTGGGCCAGATTTTTAAAAGCCTTACGCGCGCTGGGCCTAATTTGAAAAGGCCCGGCCATGCGAGTAAAGCCCCGGAACGCACATAAGCCCCAGGGCGGGGATAAAGGCCCCCAGCACAGCGGCCATTTTCCGTTGTGTCGGAGGATCACAAGCCGGCAGGGTGCTGGCGAGCATAACCAAGAGGTAAAATAGAAATTTGGGGGGGGGGGGATTTAGGTTAGGGGAAGGGGGAAGGGCATGGGCATTGGCGCACACAAGTTATACAATTGTGTACACCTTTGCACGCGCTGACCCCCAATTTTATAACATGCGCGCATGGAAGTGGGTGAGTAGGTATTAAAATCTACCCCTTTGTTTCTTGAATTTCCCAATGACTTATTTGTTTTCTCCATATGAAATATTTAAAAAAATATTTATGAGGAGGATCCAAGATGGTGCTAGCAGTATTGGAAACGTGATCTGTCTCATATCTCTTACCTTTTTTTTCCTCTACATTGCCACATACAGGGTGAAAATGGCAGGCTAAAGAGAGGTCTTACCCTGCAGCCTTGATGGATACCCCGTTGTGGGCCCAAAGAACGACCACATTGTTCATGGAGTATGATCGGATGTGCAGCCCTTGGAAATGGAGGCCAGAGAAAATGTGTCCGCCTCGCCCCTGGGCCTTTCCATCTCCCTTTCCCTGATCGAGTGGACTTCACCAGTGAATCCTGCCGCTGCTAGAAACCCGGATGTTCTGATGGGGGTGGGGGGGGGGCACGAGTCGATTACGCCGATTCCCCGCAACCACATGCAGGGTCAGTTCTTTCCAGGGAGGATGGAGCAAAGGCTGGTGAAGACTCTGCATCAGAGTTTGCTAGCTCACTGACAGAGGGTTTATCCAGCATCAGGCAGAGATGACTCCCACTGCTTGAGAAGTCACAACAATTTCTTTCTTAATCGTCTTTGGTAAGACCTAAATTATTTACTTTGGAAACAATATGGGAAGCAATTGAATCTTTAAGGGCTTTGGTTACCACACATCTTAAACCCCTGGTTGAGAAAATGAATGAAAATGATACCAGAATAATATCTCTGGAAGCTTCTAATCTGACGCCCAAAATATGGATGTCATTAAACTAGAAAGTTAACGAGTAAAAACTACTCAGGAACTTTTGATGAAAGAAAATTAGTCTTTGCAGAATAAATTGGAAAGTTTGGAAAATGTGTCTTGTGGGAAAAATCTACGATGTATTAATTTTCCTAAACTACCACATCTCTTTTCAAAAGATATGTTAAAAAATATTTAATGGATATAATTAAGGTCCCAGAGCAAGCGGTTCATCCTATATCTAAATCTTATTATTTACCTCCCTTTAAAAAAAATACAGAAACACCTGTCTGTTCTCAAGTAATGGAACCCTTGATTATATAGACCAGAGCTTTCCAAACTTTTCATGTTGGTGACACACTTTTTAGACAAACATAATTTCGGGACACAGTAATTCAGTCTACTAGTAAACCAGAGGTTAAAGGTTAAACGAACGAAACATATTTCGACAATTTATGTATGTTTCCTTAAATATATACATAAATAAAATGTTTCACAACACAACCTATCTCATGAAAACCTTAAATTTATATTAAAAATATATATTCCAAGATTCATGTTATTGTTATAATTTATGAGAAACAATAATAAAACAAATTGTCTGTCCCCCACACACTCATATCTCTCCTCCCCCCAGCACATGTCTGGCCCCCACACACTCATATCTCTCCCCCTCAAGCACATGTCTGTCCCCCCCAGCACGTTTGCCCCCCACTCACTCATCTCTCTCCCCCCAGCACATGTCTGGCCCCCACACTCATGTACCTCGTCTTTTTGATTGTTGCCAGTTAAGTGCTTCACTCCCTTCCATGATCACCAGACACTGCTGCTTGCAGTCAGTACTCCTCATGGCCAGGCCTCATCCGCAGCAGCAGCCAATGCAAGGATGGCTGGGCTCGTTCCACCCACCAAGCCCCCCCCAAAAAACGCGATTGACAGTAAAAATCACCCAATAATAAGCAACCCATAAACTGAAAAAAAAAATAAGTGAATCTCTAGGAAAAAAAAAAGCCCAAACTCGCATCAGAGTTGACCGGGCTTGCGCGACACACCTGCACACTGCAGGCGACACACTAACGTGTCCCGACACACAGTTTGGAAAGCTCTGATATAGACGATGGATATTTTGGAACTGTTGGGGACATCAGACTCTGCCCTGACTGAAGCAGCTAATATGGTGGTCTAGTTTGTCCTTCAACCTGACCAGGACTGGGTGTTACGTTTATACTTTAAACATCGATTAGAATCTTTTTTCCATCTGAACATCAGGGTCTATCCAGACAAACCCAGAAGAGGAAGCAGTTTTTACTGATGAGACCTAGAGTCTTACAGATAGCTCAGTTTTTACTCAAATTTCCATGCAAATGTCTCATAAAATTCAAATAGCTCTCATATGTTTACCTTCTCTCTCAATTGTCATTGTTTCTTAGTAATAAAGTGCCTCCTCAATCTACAGGGGTGGGTCTCTCTCTGACTCTCCTCCATAATCATTTTGAGTGTTGTCAATGAAATAATCTCCGTATATTTACACTGCTTTTTTCTTATGTTTACATTTTTCCTTGAATTGTGTTAAGGGATCTGCCTTTGTGGACTTTTGGAACTGTAAGAGTTATTGCTTATTTCCTATTGTACACAGTTGGTAGTGTCAATGTTTTACTCTTCTTTTCCTTTACCATGCATAATATTTTCTTTAATATAATGAAAATTCCATAAATAAGAAATGAAACCATATGTTTATGTGAAGTTTTGGGATATGCAAATGATAATATTCCTTTAGTCTCTAATATATATTATCTCCCAAAAAATAAGAAGTGGCAACATGGTGGAAGGAGCTTTGACCTTTTTTAATGCATAGAATACATTTTATCTGGGTTTCTAAAATGGTATTTTTTAGTGTCCATTCCTCATACAAGTATTTAACCTTTGCAATCACTTTTCTAATTTCCTCATTCTATCAGTCTCCCTTTTTAAAATTATATGCTACTACAGTAATTTTACTTAATGTCCTTTCTCCAGTGATCATATCAAGTTTTATTGCATTATGATCGATACTGCTTAGTGGACCCACCACAGTAACCCCTTGCACCAGGTCATGCATTCCACAGAGGACTAAAAGCAGCTGCCCCTCATCAATTCTAGGATGAGGTGCCCCATGAAGCAGTCATTTATAGCATCTAGAAACTTAACCTTTCTAGCATGTCCCAATGAAACACTGACCAAATTAACAATTCTGGGATAACTAAAATCTTCACTATTTTTGGGCTCCCAAATGTATTTGGGGTTGTTTTGTTTTGTTTTGTTTTATTTCAGCTAGCATATTTCAGTCCTTTTCTTCATATTGGCCAGGTGGCTGGTAATATATACTCCCTGCTATACTCTTAGCCATCACACATGGAATTTCTATCTATAAAGATCCACAGTGCATTTCATTTCCTGCAGGATTTTTTATCATGCTTATCTCCATGTCATCTTTTACATATAGTGTCACCCCACCCTTAATTAAATCTGCCCTATCACTTCATTATAATTGATACCCTGGTATCAGTGTCTTATTGGTTATCCTCCTTCCACCATGTCTCTGAAATGCACACAGGGGTAGATTTTTAAACATACGCGCGTGCGCAAGGCCCGGCCACGCACATAACTCACGTATTTTACTCATGCTGGCAATTTAAAATCTGCTTGTTAATGTCTATATCTTCATATAATGCCATAGTTTAACTCACCAAACTTACTATTCAGACATTTGGCATTCACATACAGTCATTTAAAAAAATGTTTTTTTATTTGTACCTTTAATTTTCTTTGTATTCACAACCTGCTTATTTATCAATTGCTTCAGGCAGTGTAGTCATTCACATCTGTGTGTTCTTTAACTACATCCTTCTGGGCTACTTCAGTCTTAAATCACAACCTCTCTACTTGGATTTATTTTTTTTATAACATGCTTAAGCAACAAGCCTTAAGCAGCATACAAAAGAAACACTAATAAGAGAAAAAAAAACAAAATTACAAAATAAACCATAACATTACAGACATACTCACATCCAGCCTGAATGAAAAAGGGCACGATAACTCAACCATTAAGTAAGCCAAAACAAAAATGTTTTTAACATACTTTTGAAAGACTCTGTGCTTTCTGTCAAAACATAGCTCAGAAGGAAGGAAATTCCAGAGTGCAGGATATTCTAACTTCCCAGCTTTGCAATATTCCTCAAAAGATACCTCCCTCCAAAACCACGCGCTTCTAAGCAACTCTCTCCCATGGTCTAGTATAAAAGCTATCTCTTTTTTAAAATGTTAGTGCCAGCAGGCTCCTTCCACGCTGGTTAAGGTGGAGCCCATCCTTTTGGATAGGTACCCCCTTTCCCAGAATGATCCCTAGTTTCCTAACAAATCTAAAGCCCTGAACCATAGTCTCATCCAATCATTGAAATTCCAGAGCTCAGTCTCCCTCTGGAGTCCTGCATGAGAAACAGAGAGCATTTCTGAGAATGCAACCTTGAAGGTTATAGATTTCAATTTCCTACCTAACTTAGCCTCCAGAACCTTCTTATGCCATTGGTACCCACATGTACGATGACAGTCAGCTCCTCTCCAGCACTCTCTAAAATCTTATCTAGCTAATGCATGAGATCCACTACCTTCACATCAGGCAGACAAGTTAACAAGTGATCCTCACACTCAGCAGCTATCCAGCTGTCATTTCTATTGATCAAATCACAAATTACAACCAGCCATCCTACCCCTTCGTTGCTGCACATATAGGAGCGGATTTTAAAAGGGTTATGTGCGTAACTCTTTTAAATCCCTCCTGCGCGCACCGAGCCTATTTTGCATAGGCTCGGCGACGCGCACAAGTCCCGTGACGCACGCATGTCCCGGGGCTTGAAAAAGGGGTGGGGAGTGGGCGGGGCCAGAGCCTCCAGGCACAGCGGCCATTTGCCGCTGTGCCCAGGATCGCGGGCCGGCCATCGGCCGGCACATGTAACCTACACCTGCCCAGAGGCAGGCACAACTTAGCAGATAACGGTAAGGGGGGGGGGGGGGTGGGAGGGAATGGAAGAAGGCTGTGCGGCTCAGCACATGTAAGGTGCACAAGTGCGCACCCCCTTGCGCGTGTTGACCCCGGATTTTATAACATGCGCATGGCGATTATAAAATCGGGCGTAGATTTAAAAATCTGGCCAATACTTCTGCAGAAACATCCTCAGTACAAGAGGATAAAGTATCAACTGGAGATACTGCCATACCAAAGTGACCATCACCTCCCAGGTGACCTTGCTTCTCCAAAGCACAACAAGGCTAGAGTTGGGGGCCACTCTACTATGTACCTGAAGGTCTCCTCTATATACCCTCTGTCTGCATCATAACCTCCAGATCTGCCACTCTAGCCTCCAAAGATTAGGCTCACTCTCTTAAGAGCCAGGAGCTCTTTGAAGTGGATAAACAAATATAAATTCTCATCAACAGAATCATACATGTGGCGCTCCATGCAAAAGACTGGATAGCCCTCATCTCGCTGCTGGACTTCAGTCTGTAGCTTAGTTTTGTTGGGATAAGTTTTAAAAGCTGATTAAGGAGTGGATATGTCTCAGTTAAAGGGATTTAAAATTTGTGTCTTTTAAATCTAAGATTTTAAATTTGATTACTAAGAGGGTCATTTATCAAATCGTGTTAGGGCGTTATCGCGGGCATTAGGGCCCTAATAACACTGTAACGCATGCAATAAATACCGCAACACAAATTGTGTATGCAAATTTTTAATTTTTATTCAAGTAGGAATTGTTTGGGCGAAGTAAATGGAAATGAGGTTCAGTTAGTGTGGCATGCGATAGAATAATGCATAGCAACACAGGTTTTAACGCCAGGAATAACTACACCTTTTTCCGGTGCGTTGTGCCTGCATTAGCTGTGCATTGCCAGCAGAAAACGCTTTTATTGTGAATTGTGGTTCGGGAAAGGGAGGGGAAGAGACGAGAGAGAAAGAGATCGCTTCTCTGTGGAAGCTTATTTATATATTAATTTTTTATACCACTGTAAAAAGGGGGCATTATGAACTCGGGATGATGTTTGGAGGGATGAGCTGGGTTTGCTTGATGCACTCTCTACCGAGCTGCAATCAAGCTAACTAGAGAGAACATGGAACAAATCTACTCTTCTTTCACCTTTCATCACTCCAAATCACATTAAATCTTCCCTGATGGTAACTGTGCTGTTTGTACATACCTCTACAGTCTTTCTCTCTCAACAGCAGCCCAAAATGCCTGTCTGGTCAGTAATGCAGTAGTACACAATATACATGGCCAGTAATAGTTTAACCCTCCAAGGAATTTTTTCTCAAGATGTAAGCGCTCTTTCCCAGCAAGTCCAACTCACCACCAACAGATAAAGGTTATGCTGTCAAATGCCTTCTGAAAATCCAAATACACTATGGGGCAGATTTTCAAAGGGTTACGCGCGTAAGATACATGCATAACCCCCGAAAAGCTGCCCCTTCCACCCCTGCACGCACCGAGCCTATTTTGCATAGGCTCGGCGGCGCACACAAGCCCCGGGACATGTGTAAGTCCCGGGGCTTTCCTGGGGGGGGGGGCGTATCATCGGGAGCATTCCGGGGGCATAGCCGTGGCCTCTGGACCAGCCCCCGGACCACGCCTGTCTTGGGCAGGCATAACTTGTAAAATAAAGGTAGGGGGGGAATTAGTTAGGGGAAGGGAGGGGAAGGTGGGGGGCCCGGAAGGAAAGTTCCCTCCGAGGCCACTCCGATTTATACCTTTAAAAAAAATCTAAAAAAGATATGCAGGACTCTCTGCTGAAAATGTGTTGACTGTTACCCATTAAGCCATTTGTATTTATATGGCCAGTGACTTAGTTTTTAAGAACTAGTGTCTACCATTTGTCTGGCCTCAATATCAAGCTAACCATTCTACAGTTTTCCAGACCACTGTTGGATTTATTTTTAAAATCTGCTGTCACATTGACCACCCTTCAATCTTCAGGTACAGTGGCTGACTTAAATGAAAAGTTAAAAATTATTATTAACAGGTTTGCAATTTTATGTTTGATTTCTTTTAGGATTCCAAAGTGGATGTCATCTGGTCCTGGTGATTTGTTACGTTTTAGTTTATCAGTCTTTTTCAGACAGCTGATAGCATATATAACCTCATACCATACATAGTAAAAGGTCCATCCAGTCTGCCCAGCAAGTTGTTTTTGGTAGCAACTACCACTGCATGCAGATTACTACTCTTAACAGCAGGCACAGGGTAACTGCCAAGCCAAGCAAGTTATTTTCTGCCTACTGTTAAGGGCAGTAACTGCCACTCCATGCAGGTTATATCCTTGTCTTCTGTTAAGGGTAGTAGCAACTGCCGCTCTGTGCAGGTTACCCCCATGTGGAAGTGGTGCACCTAAAGTTAACATAGGTAACCCCATTTTTCATTTCCATCCTCTAGCTTGTAAGGATCCACAGTGTTTAGCCCATGCCCTTTTGAATTTCGTCAACATTCTCATCTTCACTACCTCATTTTCTATGCATCTACCACCATACAGAATTATTTATTCCCCTTTTGACTCTGGAACACATTGCAAAACACACAAATACTTAAGGATTGTAGACAATTAGTATAAATATGTGGTAGAAACACCAATCCCCAAAAGAAATCTGTGGTCCCTATATGTTATGAATTGTTTTAACAGTGTTATTTTCTATATTTTTATTATATATTTCTATTTTTTATAGGTGTTCTATCACTGATTCTACTCTGTTTCTTTTATGTATGAATGATCTGGATATTTTATACCCCTGATGCAGGCATTCACTGAAACATGGCCATGTCAAATATTGACAGTTTTTTGTATTTGTATTAAAGTATATTGATATTAATTTGGTTTATCCTTTTTTTCATTATCACTTTTTCTTGTTGTGTATGATTGTGGTGATTTGTCTCTATTTTCCTTTCCATATCTAATAGCAACAATGAAACATGGCCAAGCATTCCAACAAGTAGAAAGGAATGAGTGAGAATCTACCAGCACACATCAGAAAGAAGCCATAGAATTTGCAAAACAAGAAAAAGCAAACACTCTTTAAAGAATCAGACCAGTAAACAAGGGTAAAAATTGGCTAAAGCATAAATAAGGTGAGAAATATTTAGTTACTTCAGCAATCACACACAGATCAAAACCTAAAGAATGGCTAAAGAGAGGTCAACGTAAATCCAAACATGAGAGATTGATAACTATGGCACAAGACAGACTCAGACAAGATAGTTCAGAGCCCGCAGGAAAAAAAATATTTTAAAACAAAGGCAGATTCTGTAAAACATTACTGGAAACAGTTACACATCTCATCACTGGGTGCGACATGCTGATATCAGAGGGTCTGTATACAGAAAGGCATAATAAGGTGTCATAGCTGGAAACAGTATCAACACTAACATCATGGTATCAAAAAAAAAAAAAAACCACACTGGGAATCACAACCCTGCTAGAAATGTTGAGAATGCAGAAGTTGTGATAACTTGGGCCAGTCTCATTCCAACTGATAAAAAGCCTGAAGCAAGAAAAACAAACATTGTGGTAGACGAAAAAAGCACAAGAATGGCATTGCTAATAGAAGTGTCAGTGGCAAGTGATTACTCTACAATGTATAAAGAGACAAAATATCCTCGAGTACCAAATGAAATAGAGAGCAAGAAAATGTGACAGAAAGACAGAGAAATAGACCCAACTGTGTTGGACCCCCACTGGCATAATTAAAAAGGACTTCCAAGAGCACCTTGATATGTGGCCTGTACATATTACATCCTATGACCTTCAGGAAGCAGCTCTCTGACAAAATGCAAGTATTAAGAAAAGCATTAGCAGTAAATTTGAGAGACTGAGATCATACCCGGCTTAGGTTCATTCCTGTCCTGCTATGTGTAGAACTAACCCATTTGGAGGCATTATTCTGAAAATACAGGCTATTAACAGAAAAACAAGAGGCATTCCTAGTAATTTGATGCATATGTGCATTGATTAGCAGCATGAATCTCCTGCAAGTATTTTGTGCCTTACAGTTTAGGACTTGCAGGAAAGCTTTAGAACTGCAGTGCAAGTGTCTCAGGGCAACCACTCAGTAACATTTCAACAACATAAAACTGAAAGCCAATCCTGTAATTTCAAATACTTGCACGATGAAAACCCTAAACTTTATCGACCTATGCATAATAAAATACTTCAGCCATCCAATAATACTTATGGATTTCATCATGACTTCAAAGAATTTATTTAATTAATTACATTTATTACACATTCAATTCTAAACATCCCTGAGCAAGGTACAGCATTCACAATATTAGAATTTGTTAACTGTTTCCAGTGCTGTTTTATAAAAATCTATATTTACTTAGAGGTTGAAATTCAAAAGCCGTTTAAGATAGAAAACTGTAAAGTTATCTGTCTAAATGGCTAGCCGGCTATATTTAAAGCTGTATGCGGCTAAATTCAAGCCGTAAATAGCTTATGGGGCAAGAATTTAGCCGCATAAGTCAGGAGTGTTACGGGGCAGACAAGAGGCATTTCTGGGCGGGCCAGAGTTAGTCGCATAAGTTATATGGCTAACTCCAATATTCGGAGTTAGCCGAATAACTTATGTAGCTAACACTGTTCGTGCCATAGAGCTGTCCTAAAGTTAGCTGGATATACCTATCCAGATAACTTTAAGATAGCCGGGAATATTCAGCGGCGTGGCTGCATCACTGAATATCCCCGTTGTTAGCCAGATAGCTATATCCAGTTAATTTAATTACATGCTTCATAGCTGAATATCAACCTCTTAAAATATTGATTACCCACCTCACCACAAGGTATTCTAAACAGGTACAAGATGAACGTATAAATCATAAAAGTGAAAACATGAGAAAAACAGTCAGCAATGCAGCAAGGTATCTAGTTCAAGTTAACTAAATAGCTTTGGCCAGGATATTCAGTAGCATTTAACCAGTTAAGGGGGTCATTTATCAAAGTGCTATATGGCGTTTTCGCATGCAAAAAACGCCTAACGCATGCGAAAGCACCATAATGTTTGGTGCTATGCAAATGAGAAAAAGGGGAGGATGTTGGGGCAGGAATTTTGGCCACATGGGAAGCTGTATTGCACAGCTTTAACTACACCTTTTTCATTTGTGTAAAGCCATGCGATAGGGCAGAGAGAGAGAGAGGGGGGGGGGGGGGGGAGGGGGAGACTGTCTAGCCATAATGCCCTCACACTAGATCGGTATTTTTCTCTCTATGGGAGGCCCACCTAGTCACTCGAGGTGAGGTTTAGGTATTAGTGTAGGGGTTAGGGGCCACTTTGACATTCAAAGTGAGACATACAAACAGAACAGTGCTCTCTTGTGAAGATTTGATGATCTTCGGAGTGAGGAAACTCAGCCAAAGATGAGATTTGTGCAATATTCTCTCAACCCAGCTTGATGTTACCCAGATAGAGTCCATCACTCCGAAGATCATCAAATCTTCACATGAGAGCACTGTTCTGTTCGTAAGTCTCACATTGAATGTCAAAGTGGTCCCTAACCCCTACACTAATACCTAAACCTCACCTTGAGTGACTAGGTGGGCCTCTCATAGAGATATAAATACTAACCTAGTGTGAGAGCATTATGGCTAGGAGCTCACTCTCTCTCTTTCCCCTTCCCCCCCCCCTCCCCTCAGGAGGGCCCTGAGGGAGCTTACACCTAATAAACATGGTGTGTGTCCCGTCCCCCCCCCCAGTGGTTGCATGTAGGAAGTACATCAATTCTGGCTCTTATCTCAAAGTGTGAAAAAGTTATCGCAATTTACACTAAGATAGTACTTCACATAGGTATTAGCACAAATTGCAATAAACTGCCTATTACCATAAAACACACCCATTTTCCTATCACATGCAATATTTAGTGCATTTTGATAAATCCAGGCCTAAGTTTGCCATTATATTACCAGTTAAAGCTACCTGGGTTATTTTAACTGGGTAACTTTAAATCTGTTTGTATATCTAACCCTAAAAGGTAGATATACAAACAGACAATTGAAAACATCTCTCTTTACTCTTTAAATATAATTGGCAGTTAATTCATCTAATTTTCCAAGTTTACAATATAGAATACAAGTTCCCACTGACTGAATAATAACGAGGAAAAAGGGATTCACTGCACTGCAGAAATAAGTATGTTTTACAAACTAACATGAAAATACTAAAAGGCAAAAGATACAGAAACTTCTTCAGAGTCAAGTCAAATTATTTTGGTGTGTTTACATTGAGGGTTTTTGGTTTTTTTTAATATCTATTGCCGCAGCTGTTTTAAAATAGTTTTTGATGTTAATAGTATACAAAAAAAAACCTTAAAAGAGTAACTGGTCTTATTACAATTAAAAATATTGTCAAGTATACAATGATGGGATTAACATTAGTATTCTGACAATTACAAGGGTATGTACCAAAATCGATTTTAATTTCACAGTTCAAATAAATCAACAAAATTCACTTTCACAATCATAAAAATATAGGCCAGAGGTGTTGCTATATCAGAGATAAATTGAGATTATTCTTCACTCTAAAATAGTTTACTAACTATCCGGGTCATTCATCAAAATGTGTTAGGGCCCTAAAGTGTGCGATAAGGCCTTAGTGCATGCGATAAATATCGTGTGGAATGCAAGAGAGTAAGTGGGGTGGGTTTGATACAAATTTGATGAATTTCTATCATTTGCATCAATGAAAGGTGCCTCTCTCTTGTTGTGCGTGTAATATACTGTGTGCGTAAAAAATAAAATGTGCCATGGGTTGCAATATTTATTTATCGCAGGCATTATTTCCGTTATATTTATAGCATTTTCAGGAATCTAGGGCTATATTTGGATGTAGACAATATCCACACAGGAAAATCATATGTGCACTCCAGAGGAAGAGAAGGAATAGAAACCCCAACTAGATTCTAGCATCACACTCAGCCTTTAATGTTATTCATAAGTCTGCCAAAATCCGATCATTTAACTTTGTATATTTTAAAAGTTGTTTATGAAGATTTTAAGGAAAAATAAAACTCTTAACCACTGCTATCTAACAAGAGTCAATAATTCAATTGGTATTTCATAGTTGTGTTTAATATATTTGCTAAATATAGGAAAACTGCATATGCCATCCAGGTTTTCAAAAGTACACATCAAATAGTTGCCCTTGCCCTCAAACTGAAAATAAAATTGTACTTTTAACTTATTGCTTGAAGTTTAATTAAACCACCTTCATCCCTAACAGTAAAATACTGCCAATGCATCCCATGTGTTAGATCGATCTCTGGTAACAGTCAAATCCTGTATAAAAACCTACCTTTTTAGGATACTTTAAAAATCATAATCAATGATTCTCCCTCATCATAGTCTTATTGACTTTAAGTATGTTTTCTATATAATAAAATGAATTTCCTAAAAAGTCTTTTGTCTTGACTAAATAGTAAGCTCCACAGAACAGGGATTGTCTCTCATGTAGAGAGCTGCATACATCCCTTAGCATTACAGAAATGATATGAAGTAGTTCTTAATATCAGCGATATCACAAATGTCAAAAAATGCACAAAAGATACACTCTACATGAACAAACAGGATATAGATGTGCAATGTAATCTGTAACACTCTTCTCAATATGGCTACTATCAAGGATATTGCAGGTGATCAGTTTAAAAAGTTATTCTTTTGCTGGGCTGAAAAAAAATCAAGAGGCACTTAGTGCCTCTCTGCGCTTAATGCCTCCTGATGCCTAGCACAGAGCGAAAAATAAGAGTAAAATAAAAGGAAAAAATGTTCCTAGTTTCTAAAAGATTTTTGTCTGCTGCTCAGGTTTTCCAAATAATTTTTCAACTCTGCTCGTAAGTTATTTTGAAATCCGTTAAAATTAGAACAATAGTGATACTAGTCACAAATATAAACTTCTGAACCAGTGTCCTATCTGATACAGGGTAATAGGTAATTAATTTTTAGTTTGATAGAAGCAGCTATATCAATACCAATAAGTAAATGTGATTGGAGTGCTATTTTAGTCTACATTTTCTTATAAATTCTGAAGTGCTTTTTCAGAAAAAATAAGTATGATCACAGACTTTAAATTAGGCCTGTAAAAGTTAAACCACAGGTTGCCTACTTGAGGCTGTCTCATAACGTGCAGGTCATATCTGCTTATCTGAATGGTTAAAAATCACACTTTGGGTCAGCCTGGTGACAAGTCCTGTGCATTGCCATGTGGAAGGTCCCCAGTTCAAAGTCAGGTCTTCTGTTCCCCTGGAGGTGGGGATGCTGCAGAAGCAGTATTAACAGCCCCTATTGGGACATAAGGGTGGGGAGTCATGGTCACTGCATAAAACTGATACCTGCTGCCTAGATTCAATGCCAATGATTTCAGGATTCCAAAAGGAGCCCTGATGCATGGTCCCTGGCCCAGGAACATCACTGCTGTGATTAAAAGCAAGCTGGGAGGGGATATAAAAATAAGGGGAAAATCCCTGAGTAGTTGTAAATGAAGGCTCATGGAGTCAGACTCCAGCCCTGTACTTCCATTCCATTTCATTTAATAAGATAATAGTAATCTGTTCTTACTATTATCTTATTATGCCAGTAACTGATCATTCAATTAACTTTTGATATCTGAACCACTAAAGGAATGTACATGCTCTATTATCTAATCAACTGCTCTCTACTCATTGTTTCTACTGTTTAATCTATCCCTCATTTTCTAATGACCAAGTTCTTCATTCCCTGTTTTATTGTAACTTTTTTACGCCTGCTGTGTTAATTGGTTCTCCCCTAGTTCATTGTAAACTGGTACGATAAGACTTGTCTTGAGCATCGGTATATTAAAAGAACTTAAATAAATAAATAAATTTATAACAAAAAAAGAACAGAAGCAAACTGCTGGATCAAAAAAAATTGCATTTTTACAGTTTAGCCACAGTGAAAAATGCCCGCATATATGAGATGATTCTTTTAGGACTGTGGGCATTATTAAACAGCAGAATCATATCTGCAGATGGCAGGTCCCTTAATAATTAACCAGAGTCATTTTGCATTCAGTTATATCCCATTTTCCCACTTGAAGATCACATTAAATTAACTGAAACCGGGATTTTAATTCAAGCAGTTATATCAGACTTCAATTACAGTGATCACACATAAAATGTTAAAATATCCCTCTTACCTAGATATAATGATGCATTTTCCTTCTTGACATTGTCATCTAAGTAGGTTGGTCCCAATGTATAGATAGGTGTGGAGCCCATGCCAATGAGGATTTGAGCACAAATGAATAAAACAACATAAAGTGAGTGATCTTTTCCACCTGAGTCACTTGGGCACACTGAGGACGACTCCAAATGGTCTTTGGCAGTGTTATTGCCATTCATACATAAACCATCATCAGAGACTGAGGAGTTCAACTCTTGGATCTGATATGGTGGAGAAATGAAATGAGGTAAAGAAAAAATGGCTGCTCCAAGAGCAATGAAAAATCCACCTACAGCAAGCCAGCGAGGCCTTCTCCCCCGACCACCGATGTAACTGATGAAAACCACCACCACTAGGCTGCCAATATCAAAACAGCTGACCAGCAGCCCGGCCTCAGAGCTCTTCAAACTGTATCTCCTTTCAATTGTGGTGATGACACTGCTCAGATAACCCGATACCATTAAGGACTGTATGAAAGTCAACAAGGACATACAAACCAAGAAACAACGGGAATCTGTCAAAACAACACGTAGGTATTTTCTACCTGTAATTGTAATCAATGTAGAAGCTGGAGAAATTCCTTTTCTTGGGCATTCACTGGTGTCATTTGGATCTGTCCCTTCTGTGTTGCCACTAATTAAAAAGCTGGATACTGCTAGAGACAGCACAGTCCTAGATGAGACAGCTTTATTCAAAGGTAATGTACCTACAGCAATGGCACACCGTGGATCAGAATCATCTTGGACACTGTAAAAGACATTCCTTTCTGCTGCAATAAATGATGTTTGTGTTGTATCTATCACTTTTGTTTTTGATTCACCAACAGCAGTTCTACACGAGCCATTTATCACTGGCAAGCTCCTGGACCTGCAATTATTACAGTCTTCACTAGGCTGTTCCTGTTCCCCCTGCTGTTGTTCCTCCAAGTGACCAGTTAAAACAAGAGCAGGGATCCTATCATCCTCCAAAGCCATTACTGAAACTTGTCTGGATCACAACAAACAACAGTGGATCAATATGTGCAATTGTTAAAATATAAACATGATTGAAAATCCAGTTTGCAAGTTAAGATTTCTCATCATGAATTCTGAACTGTTTTAGACATGAGGTAACAGAATTAAAATGCATAACAAATATTCAGAGGAAATCTAATACTGTTTTTTGTTGTTCCATTATATGTGATTCTATGGACAAGATTGTCCTAAAAGCTTCTGAAAGCAGATTTGAAAACATACACATAGCTTTGATGGTGTTCCTGTCTTCTTCCTTCAGAAATCCCTCCATCCAGATGAATGCTCAGAGATGTTAGAGAGGGAAAATAAAATGTAGTGTTTTCAAACAAGGTTTAAATCCATGGGCCATTTCTGTACCATCCTTTTATCTCCAGCATCTTTTGCATCTCTGTTTCCAGTCATCCTAATTGTCTCTGGTGAAATTCTCCAATGACAAGTGCTTGAATCTGCAAAAGACAGCGAGCCTGAAAGTTGAAGTCAGAAGGTCAACAGTTGCCCCTCGCCCCCAGCATCCCTAACTTTATCCCTAACCTCAAACCAAGAACAAGACAGTCAAGGGAAAGTGATTTACCGAATTCCCTATTATTGTTAGGCAACAACTCACTCAGCTCTTCACACCACAGACACACTGCATAAAACTATTTTAGCGACATATAATTACTTGAAAGAAATCCATCCATTCTCACTTAAATATAGTGAGATTTTTTGCATTTGCAATCAGCTCGCTCATGAAAGTCATCTTACTTCGACTATACTGAAGTAAAGGGATTATGAAGAATAGTAGGAATGCATGAGAAAAGTATATGAAAATCACACATTATTTTCTTTATTTCCATCCAAATATCTAAAGCTATAAATAATGATCTGAGGTGTGTGTGTGTGTGTGTGTGCGCGCGAGTGTGTCTGGTTCAAGGGGAGACTCTTATTGTGCCAGGCAAAACGAGACGGCAGCGAACAGTAAAAGGTCAACATGCCAGCTTCCTTTCTTTCTAAAAATAAACACCCAAGAATAAATCTTCAATTCCAAATAGCCCGGGACACGGCGGACCGGAGTCTGGAGGAAAGAACAGGAGCGGCGGCTGCGGCTGCTGCACCTGCTCTTGGTTTCCTTTCTCCGGACTGAGATTAGGAACGTCAAGCGGTGCCAGCGGAGAGACAGCAAGCAGCGAATCGCCTGCAAAGTGAGGGTGGGGAGAGAGGAGAGTATGACCTCTCGGATAACCACATCTCTAGCAAGAAAAAAAAGCCTAAGGAAGGCTGAGTCGGCACTTCTCTTCCGAGGAGAGAAGAGAAAAAAAAACATCCATGGGGGGGGGAAACTATCTGCCTGCCACTCCGCCGGCTTGCAGTGGCTTCTTGACACAATGAAGACATCATCGCGCTGTTTACAAAGAAGCTGTATAGCAAGGGCTGCCCTACAACCCCGGTGCCTCGAAATCCCGCCCGGCTGCAGTTCAGCCTCCCTTCCCCCCAGGACCCTTTTGTTTCCGCCACCCCCTTCCCCACTTCAGGCAAACCGGCAAGCCCAGGGCGATCCCCGCTCCCCGTAGCCAGCACAGCACGCGGTGTCGAGCTGCCGGGAGGAAACGGTTCGGGCAGGTGCGGCACGCAACGAATCCCTTCCCCAGTCAGGGCAGGCTGGGGAGCAGGCGGGCGCACAAAGCCGCCCTCCGGCGAACGGGGCCGGGGGCGCCGGTTACTCACCGGGTGCGGGTGGGCGTGCGTTGGCGGCTGGGGGAGGGGCAGCTGGCACCGCAGCGCTCGCGGACGGGTTCCGTTTCGGTTGGCTCCTGGGTTGGGGGGGGGGGGTGGGGGGATGGATGGTCTAAGGAGCCGACCTCCAGCTGCCAAGTCGATGAAAGAAGCCTCCGCCGGGCCGGCTTCCTTTCCTTTCAGCACCGTCACCCGGTCTCTCCCTCGCTCTGCTCTCGTACCCTTCACTGTGCCCCCGCCCCTGCCCCTTCCATCTGGCTGGTCCGCCCCACCTCCCTGCCCTCCGCTGCCATCCGAAGGAGAGAGGCTGCTGCCGCTCCCACAGCCCCGCTTTGCCGGGTGCAGGGCCAACTGCCAATCAGAGTGCGCCCTGCCTGCGCGAGCCGCGGCCGAACGACCAATAAGAGCAGTTACCCCGCCTCCCGCCCGCAATCGCTGTCCACCTGCCGGCAGTGTCTCCCCCCCCCCCCCCTATTGGTGCTTTGTTGCTGCGGGGAGCTAGGTCGGGGGGGGGGGGGGTAGCGGTTGTTGCAACGCAGCAGCCGCTCCAGGGCTGGAGGCTTCTAGGGCTGGCCGAGTTATTAGCTGGGGGGGAGCACAGGCTTGGCTTGGCTGCGGGGAAAAAGAAAGCAAAGCCTAAGGGTGTCCGGTAGGTTTGTGCTCTTTGTGACCAGCTTTATGCCGGCGACTCGGTTCCAACTGAGGAAGAGAGATTTTCGCAGTGTGATTCACTGACCAATGAGATTTGCCGGATATGTATTCGGGGGCTCGAGGTCGATGCTGACAGGCACAAGAGCTAGCGGAAAGCAGAGGGCAGTCTGGGTCAACGGCATTAAAATGTGATGATCGGGAATTTCACGGACAAAACAAACAGGAGACCTGAGCATGGAGAGGTCTGGAGTAACGTCCTTGTCACTCTTTGTCTGGAAGAGAGCTCTCTTTTAGCCCTTTTTTGAACTCTGTTGGGCTATAAGGTTGCCAACTCTGAAAGAGGAAAACACTAGCCGCTACGTAAACCACACGCTAAGGCTCCACACGCACCTGCCTACCCGCGTCTCCACACTAGAGACGGGCAAAACACAAAGGGCCAGGTGTATTGAACATTTTTTCTCATCATCCATAGATGAAATTAACACTAGGCAAAATATATATATATATATATCCCAGAAATCAACAACATTGAAATTAACTTTTTCAACCTTTTTATATTTCTGGTTTGACTTATCCTGTTTCGCCTTGTTCCTGCTTTTCTTGATCTTCAACATTTTTTATCTCTCTCCTCATCCCTTCTTATTTTCAAAGTTTTCTCATCTCAGTTATTTTTTTTTTCATATCTCTTTTCTCCATATCCTTTGCTTATCTTTATCACTGTTCCCTGCCTATTCTACCCCTTTTTTCTCTCCCCATCCACTGAAAGATGCTCAGGGCTGCCCCTAGAAGATGTTCAGGGCTGCAGTTATCCTCATCTAAGGGAGTGCAGGAATCTCAATTAGGGCAAGAGTTTTTTTCTGTCATGCCCACATTGTGGAAAAAGCAGCTAGTTGAAATTAGGAAAGAAATGACCTCACCTTTCACAAGAAGGTGCAATGGGGCTTTTCCAGAATATTTAGTGGAATGAGTTCCTCCATTATCTGTTACACTTTTAGATCTCCAACTACATAGGATGCTTTATTATTTTGGTTAGCCAGTCTTACACTTTTTTTTGCTGTTTTTTATTCTGTTTTATTAATACTTTTATTTTTTGTTTTATTATGTGGCTATTATATTTTATGTTTTAAGCTGTACACCACTTCGATCATTCTTTTGATTGAAAAGGTGGTATAGAAAAATGTTAAATACATGAATAAAAGAATGTACGTGCTTTTGCTTTGAAAGTTGATGCAAAACCTGCAGGTAAAAATTACCCACAGACTTTCCCCATAAAGGCTTGTATTTCATTACTGCCCCCCACCTCATTCCAGGCGAAGGCCAGCTCTGATAGCAGTGATACTGGTAGTAGAAGGTAAGGGAACTTAGATCTAGGCCGCCAAGAAAAGGAAGAGAAGCTACTCAGACAGCCAAGCTTCCCCAGGACTAAATTAAGCCATGCGGAAAGTGCTGGTGCAGTGAAGGAGAGGCAAAAAATGTCTCCTTTATTGTTCTCACTCCCCATTCTAAGGATTCTCAGCAGGAGTGCACATGACCCATAGTGCATAAGAGTGGCAGCTCAGAAGGCACAGGCACTTACTAGTACTCACCGCTGTAGCCAACCATCTGTTATCATGGTTCCACAGAATGTAATTTTTTGGGGGCCCTAGCATTGTGATAGCCCCTTACCCTGTCCTCAGTCCTTACCCCATCCTTTGGGGCCGATGCAATAAAAAGCGCGGAAAGCGGGCGCTGAAAAGTCAGTGCCCACTTTCTTAATGTGCGCATGGCGCCCATAAGGGGGGGCACCATGCTATATTGTAATTAGGGGGTCGTGTTAGCAAGGAGGCGCTAGGGTCGCTTGCGCGACCTTAGCACCTCCTTGCTAACGCAACCCACGGTTACCGGCATTCTGCCGGTTATAGTGGACTGCAGTTATGAAAACCGACGCTGAGCATATCAGCATCAGTCTTCAATGCGGCCAGCTGAGGAGGTTTTTTTTTAAACTTTTTCTGCTTTTCTGTACTTCTTTTCAATGCGCTCAGCTATTACTGCCTGCTCCAGGCAGGCGCTAATAGCTGAGCGATAAATGTGCATCTGAGACGCACATTTATTTTTTTGCATTGGAGTGAATGAGTAATAGTCTCATTCATATGTGTTTGCATGTGATGAGCGTGCTATCCCATTCATTCCGCGTCGGACGCATGTTAAATAGGCACTAATCTGCCTATTGCATTAGGGGGTGGATTAGCGCCTATTTAACCCGCGTCTGACTGCGGGTTATACAGTGTGGGTTATACAGTGTGCTCAGCATTGGCTCCTTTGTGAGTCTTCAGGGCAATAGCTACAAAACCCTTTAATTTCAGTCTGCTTTTTCATTCTCTCCCTTGCCCTGGTTGGCTCTCACTATCCCTCAGTGGTCATGTCAGCTAGTTTTTCCAAGTGTTAATCTCTCAGGTTGAGCAATTATGTAAACAGACTTTTAACTAGCCAGGCATTCCTAAGCTTTTAAGGTGCTAAGAGGAGGGGAAATATTTTACTCCTGGGAGAATTCTGCACTACTGCAGAGCGCAGAATTGTGCAGAATTTGCGCAGAATTCCCCCCCCCCCCCGCGCAGAAATGCCCCCTGCGCAGAAATGTCATTTGCTGTGCAGAATTGCCAAATTCTGCGCAGAAAATAGCAGAGGAGACCCCGGCATGCTGCGACCTGAGCGCGTCCCGCAGCACATGGGACATGCTCCATTCGTGGCGAAGATGAAGGCCCGGCACACCGTTTGCGGCGAAAAGGGAAGGCCCCCGTGTGCCACGAACGGCACGACGGGCTTTCATCTTCGCCGCGAATGGAGCACATCCCGCGGTACACAGGGTCCTTCCCTTTTCACCGTGAACGGCGCGTCGGGCCTTCATCTTCGCATGTGAGAGAGAATGTGTGTCAGAGAGGGGAGGGTGAGAGAGCAGGAGGATGTGAGAGAGAGCATGGGAGATAAGAGAGGGTGGGTGGGGGGATGCCGGTGAGAGAGAATGTGTGTGTGAGAGAGGTGTGGGGGAGGGTGAGAGACTGCTTGGTTGGTAAGAGGGGGAGTGGGGGGATGCTTGAGTGTGGGTTTCAGAGAGGGAGCCTATATGAGGAGAGGGGTGTGGGGGAGGGTGACAGCAGGAGGGTGTGAAAGAGAGCATGGGAGGTAAGAGAGGGGGGTTGGGAGGATGCTTGAGTGTGGGTTTCAGAAAGGGAGCCTATATGAGGAGAGGGTGTGTGGGGGAGGGGAGGGTGACAGAGAGCAGGAGGGTGTGAGACAGAGCATGGGAGGTAAGAGAGGGGGCTGGGAGGATGCTTGAGTGTGGGTTTCAGAGAGAGGGAGCCTATATGAGCTATATGAGGGGAGGGGGATGCTGGTGAGAGAGAACGTGTGTGTGAGAGAGGAGTGGGGGAGGGTGAGAGACAGCTTGGTTGGTAAGAGGGGGAGTGGGGGGATGCTTGAGTGTGGGTTTCAGAGAGGGAGCCTATATGAGGAGAGGGGGTGTGGGGGAGGGGAGGGTGACAGAGAGCAGGAGGGTGTGAGACAGAGCATGGGAGGTAAGAGAGGGGGCTGGGGGGATGCTTGAGTGTGGGTTTCAGAGAGAGGGAGCTTATATGAGGGGAGGGGGATGCCGGTGAGAGAGAACGTGTGTGTGAGAGAGGAGTGAGGGAGGGTGAGAGGTTGGTTGGTAAGAGGGGGAGTGGGGGGGATGCTTGAGTGTGGGTTTCAGAGAGGGAGCCTATATGAGCTATATGAGGGGAGGGGGATGCCGGTGAGAGAGAACGTGTGTGTGAGAGAGGAGTGGGGGAAGGTGAGAGACAGCTTGGTTGGTAAGAGGGGGAGCGGGGGGATGCTTGAGTGTGGGTTTCAGAGAGGGAGCCTGTATGAGGAGAGGGGGTGTGGGGGAGGGTGAGAGATAGCTTGGTTGGTAAGAGGGGGAGTGGGGGGATGCTTGAGTGTGGGTTTCAGAGAGGGAGCCTATATGAGGGGAGGGTGACAGAGAGCAGGAGGGTATGAGAGAGAGCATGGGAGGTAAGAGAGGGGGCCTGGGGGCATGCTTGAGTGTGGCTTTCAGAGAGAGGGAGCCTATATGAGGAGATTGTAAAGGAGTGTGTATGTGTGTAAGAGATTGGGAGCTCGTGTGTATGAAAAAGGGATTGTGTGTATATGAGGGTGCTAGCCTGTGTGAAGAGATTGTGTATGTGTGAGACAGAGCCTGCGTGAAGGGCTGCGTGAGAAAGAGACATAGGTAGCCCGTGTGTGGATGTATGTGTGAAAGAGAAAGGGAGCTTGTGTGGATGTGTATGCAAGAGAGAGGGCCCTGTATGAGGGGATATGTGTGTGTGTGTGCGAGAGAGTGAGGGAGTCTGTATGAGGATGTGTGTATGTGGAAGGGACACTCTTACAGTGAATTTTTAGGGAAATTGTGCTCAAAATATTTAAAATTCTGCAACTTTAAGTAATAACTTTTTTCTGTAATAATTTAAAATGAATTACTTAAAGACTCACTATAAAAAGAACTGTGTATCCACATTAATTATCCATTAAACATCAGCACCCATTGGTGAAACAGAATTTTTTGTACTCATATAAGTGACCTCATATCAATAGGCATGTTTCTGTGCAGCCAAACGGGTTGAATCTATCTATAGAATGGTATTCTCTCATTTAAAGAGCTGGGCATTCCCCAGCAATCAATGACGTCAACCTTTTTTCGACGTGGCAAATTTTGATTGGGGGACTCCCTAAATATTGGCGCGAGAGCGTTCTCCTCCGGTTGAAGAAACGCATTACCGGCAGGTCGGCAATTGCAGCCGCGTTCCACCAGTTGGTATTTCTCATCTGTGTATCGTTAAGGCAAGTACAAAATTTTGTTGAAACTCTGGTCAAATTATGTTCTTTTATTGTTGCAGTTAATTTCGGCCCCCGATGAAGGCAAAGCCGAAACACGGATCCTGTGTCGGGCTGTTCACATCTGAGCCTCTTTCATCAAACAACATGGCGTTTCTTCACGCTAATGAAAGCTAAGTTAAACCAGAAATTAATACTATTTGAAATAATTTTTGTGATTCTTGTGACATTTTCAATATCTTGGGAATTTTCCTGGACTATTTCACGAAGCATAGCGAAAATGCTCATTTACTATTGACCCATGATTATACTAAATGGCGCATTATTTACATGCTATCTAGCATTATACTACATGCCTATTGATATGAGGTCACTTATATGAGTACAAAAAATTCTGTTTCACCAATGGGTGCTGATGTTTAATGGATAATTAATGTGGATTAGGGATGTGAATCGTTTTTTGACGATTTAAAAAAATCGTCAGATATTTTTTAAATCATCAAAAATCGTTAGAGTGCGCGAAACAATAGAAATTCCCCCGATTTATCATGAAAAATTGTTAATGGGGTTAGTGTCCACTAACGGGAGTTATTTGGGGGAGGGTGGGAAAACCAGCACACCAAAACTCCTCTTAAACCCACCCCGACCCTTTAAAACTAATCCCTTACCTTCCCCCACCCTCCCGAACCCCCCCAAAACCTTTTAGAAATACCTGGTGATCTACTGGGAGTCCCGGGAGCAATCTCCCGCTCTCGGGCCGTCAGCTGCCATTAATAAAAATGGCGCCGATGGCCCGATAAAAAAAAACCCACCCCGACCCTTTACAAATGACCCCTTTGCTTCCCTCACCCCCCAAAACCTTTTACATGTACCTGCTGGTCTAGCAGGGGGTCCGGGATCCATCCGACGGTCGGCCCCTGTGACATAGTGAGGGCAAAGGCGATCGGCACCATTTTGAGTACTGGCATCCGACAGCCGGAGTGCAGGAGGTCGCTCCTGGACCCCCGCTGGACTTTTGGCAAGTCTTGTGGGGGTCAGGAGGGTCCCCCAAGACTTGCCAAAAGTCCCTGGGGGTCCAGCGGGGGTCCGGGAGCAATCTCCTTCACTTGGGCTGTCGGCTGCCAGTAAGCAAAATGGCGCTGATAGCCTTTGCCCTTACTATGTCACAGGGGCTACCGGTGCCATTGGTCAGCCCCTGTCACATGGTAGGAGCAGAAGATGGCGCCGATGGCCATGTGACAGGGGCTGACCAATGGCACCGGTAGCCGCTGTGACATAGTAGGTCAGAGGCTATTGGCGCCATTTGATACCGGCACAGAGGGTATGAGTGCAGGGGATGGGCTCCCGGACACCCACCCACCCACCCCCCCCCCGCTAGACCACCAGGTACATGTAAAAGGTTTTGGGGGGGGGTTTGGGAGGGTGGGGGAAGCTAAGGGGTCAATTTTAAAGGGTCGGTGGGTTTTTTTTTATCTGCTCGGGCCTCACTAAAAAAAAATTAGCGATGTGAATTGGAATCAGAACTGATTCCGATTCACATCTCTACCGATCAGATTTTGTTCTCCCTCCAGTCGAACCCGATCGTTAAAACGATCGGGCACACGATTCACATCCCTAATGTGGATACACAGTTCTTTTTATAGTAATCATCGCTCACTGTTTTCCACTTGAGATATTTTTTTGAGAGTTTACCTTTGATTACTTAAAGACTGTCATGTAAATTGTGTTATTTTGACCAATATAAAGTTTGCAGAATTTTCAGTTTTTGTGCGCGGAATTCCCCCAGGAGTAATAATTACCTGCCAAAAGTAAACAGAAGGACTATGTTGATCTCAAATCTTTAGAACTAGCCTAAGGGCAGTGTTGTTTCCCTGTTCATTGCCCTGTTTGAGAGTACAGGAGATCATGGCCTGGAAGTGATTCCAGTGCCTCCAAACAGTCTAATTGCTGCACCTTTAAGGGCTGACTAAGATGTGACATGATCCTGCTGCTAGGGGAAGGCTCCTGAGCCAAATGTGAGGAGCACAGGACCCCTCATAGCTATGCCCTTGCTTTTACTATGATTGCAGAGAGGAGAGAGAGAGAGGGAAGGAGAATGAGAGAGAGAAAAGTTGGGCCCAGTACACATTCTTCTTTATATATCTTTCTGATTTAGCAAGGAGTTTAACGCACACAAATCTGCACTCCTCTATGCAGAACCCATGATAAGCCATTAGCTGTTACTCCTCAGTGCAGAGAGGTGAGTAGGCTTAACTTTTGTTTTCTTAATGCTGGGGCTAGTGATAGCTTAAGAAGCTGAACCTGGAATTCATGATGTGGCTCTTCTGTACTCAGGATTTATGTGGAGAAATATGTTATGCACACGAATCATGTGTTTTGCACGCTAAGCATGTTTTTGTGCTCACATTTTTAGGTTAACATGCTTTTTTAACTCCAAATGCATTAGCTTACTGCATCAAGAGTTAACTTTTTTTAGTGCATGAGTAAAGAAAATGTACATTGAAGTTCAGCATACATTCTTTATTCATATCTGATTACACGCCAAAATGAGAAAAAGAGCAAAATACAGAAGCACACATAAAAGATTGAGGCAAAAAACAGATGAGAAGAATGGAGACGATAAAAGGACAAATATGGGAGGGAGAACTGGGAATGAGATGGAGAGAGAGATTGGAGAGGTGAAGAGGAAGAGATGAAAACAGATGCCAATGCAGTAATCTGGACATTAAGAAACTGTGCTTGATTTCATCGCCCATTTTTAATACCCAGATTACATTTTTTTAAAATTCCCAATGCAGTAAGCTAATGATATGCAAATGCATCAGAAGTTTAAAAAAACCGCATTTAGTATAACATGTGCGTTCGGCACAGGTCGAACACATATTTTAACTCAGGAAGGAGGACTGTATCACTGATAGACCAATTAGCACCATTAGCTGGTGCCATCGTTTCCCCAGATAAGTAAACATTTATTCCGGTAAGTGGCAACCAGTGCCATGTAGCCGAATAAGTTTATACTTAGCTGGGTAAGTGGAGGCAAATCAGAAAAGACTTTTTTTTTTTTTAATTGAGGTACTGGCAGCACAGCAGCACTAGAAACTTTCCATCTCTAACCCCGGAGTTAAGTTTCCAGTATTTTGCCAGCTCAGGCTCTCTGCATCAGGAAGTATAAATTAATGCTCTCATTTGCATGGGATTTCCGTGCAAGGGTGCTAAGCTGTAGCCCCAGTTTTACCCACACATTTTCTGTGGGTAAAACTCCTTACTGAATCAGCAGTAAGGTTTACTTGCAGAAAACGAGTACGCAACTGCGAGTAAAACTATGCGATGGGCCAAACACACTTTTCTGCATTGGCCTGTGAGAGGGCCTAAGAGATGAACAGTGGAGATGGAGGGTTTAGGAAGGGCAAAGGGGGGTAAGAGATGAATGAAATGGGAGATGGAGGAAAAAGACAAGTAAAGATCATGTAAGAAAGGGAAGAAAGTAAAGCAATGGTAATGTAAAGAAAAGAGGCAGAGCAGGGAGAAAGTGACATAGAGAAGTATCAATGTCAGAGAGTTAAAGGGGGAGGAAATGATGGCGAAAGGAACCGAGGCAAGTATAAGGAAAGATAAAATGGAAAAACCAGCAAATGCCATCCAGTAGATGTGAGAAAAGAGCAGAATGATCACAAATATCTGAATTAGTAAAAAAAAAAAAAAAAATCTGAAAACATTGGGGTAGATTTTTCAAAGGGTTACATGCGTAAGATACGCGCGTAACCCCCGAAAACCTCCCCCTGCCTCCCCCTGTGCGCACCGAGCCTATCTTGCATAGGCTCGGCGGCGTGCACAAGGCCAAGCCCCGGGACGCGCGTAGGTCCCAGGGCTTGAAAAAATGGGCGTTCTGGGGGCCGGGCCGGGGGTGGGGCGCCGGCCCGGGAGCAGGACCAAGAGCTCCAGAACAGCCACTGGGCCGGGGGATAGAGAGCCAGCGCGCGCAAGTTACTTCTTTGACAAAGGTCAAGGAGGGTTTTAGTTAGGGCTGGGGGGGAGGGTTAGATAGGGGAAGGGAGGGGAAGGTGCGGGGGAGCGGAAGGACAGTTCCCTCCGAGGCCGCTCCGATTTCGGAGCGGCCTCGGAGGGAGCAGAGGAAGGCTGCTCGGCGCGCGCAAGTTGCACAGTTGTGCACCCCCCCCTTGCGCGCGCCAAACCTGGATTTTATAACATGCGTGCAGCTGCGCACGATTGTTATAAAATCGGGCGTAGATTTGTTCGCGCCAGGTTGCGCGAACAAATATACGCCCGCGCGCATGTTATAAAATCTGGCCCATAATGTAGAGACCCTTAGATCTCCACTATCCAGTTGGATCCTAGCTCAGACAGTGAGTTGGGAGGTAGGAGTAGAAGGTCGGAGTTTGCAGACCATCCCTTGCAGGCACCTCTTATGATGTCTGGATTGGTCAGCAGCCCGTATAAAAACAAGCAGAGCATGAGAAGGAGTGTGGCATTTGTGGAATTTTTGTGTTGGAGTTTTGAGAAGCAGGAAAGTGTTGCACTGGTCCCCAATTTAGGCCCCACAGCCTGATCCCGGGGAAGAGATTTATCCCTACCCCCAAAGTAAGAAGGGAGGATTTGGTGAGAGTAGAAGAGGGGTTGTTTTTTGTTGAATTTTGTTTTGAAAAGACTTTTTCCTTTTTGGATCCTTCTTTTGAAAAGACTTTTTCCTTTTAGTTTTATGTTATTTATTTGATTTTGTTATATTGTTATTTTCTGCTGCTTTTGTAATACAATGTTATAAATGTCATTTTTTTCTTGTAATCCGCTTAGTATATATTTTTTATATAAGCGGAATATAAACATTTTTTTTTTAATTCTTTATTTCTCGTTTTCAATAATACAAACAAATCAAAAATTTGCAGTTGAAATACATGAACAGAGTATGTTTTTTTTATAATACATCCAAAGATTCATTCAAATATCCAGAATGAAAAAAATATTCATAAAAAAAAAAAGAAAAAGAATAAACATACTACTTTTCATAAAACATTAATCATAATTAAGGGCATATGCTAGTATAGAAATACACAGGGAGTTTATTTAATGTAGATAAATATCATAATAAAGCATCGTATTACTGCTAATTCCTTTTACACCCCTAATTCGAAATTGGGGATGATGCTGGGATTAATTTCTGTTGTAGAAATTCTCTTAATTGCTCAGGTAAGAAAAAAATATATACGTCATTTTGCTTTCGTAGTACACATTTACACGGAAACCTTAAAGTGAATGTATAGGCCAAATCAATAACCTCCTGGCGCATGGCCAGGAAGGATTTTCTCCTCATTTGTGTTGAGTATGCAAGATCTGGGAATATCTTAATTGGCTTTCCCATAAATTGGACAGGATACTTTTGAAAGTAAATTTTCATTATTTGATTTATATCATATTGTGAGGAAAAATTCACCAGGAGAGTACCCCAGTCTATAATCTGAGCACTTGACTCGAGAAAATTCGTGAGGTCTCCCTGAAAAGGCTGTTCTAATCTATCATTATCTTCACTTTCTTTTGGTATGAAATAGCAATTGACTATATTTATTTTGTCTCCGAGTTCAGTGCCAAGAATTTGTCTTAGGAAATTTTTTAAGGTGGTCAGGGATAATTCCCCGATCACCCTCGGAAAATTTAAAAATCTCAAATTATGTTTCTTGGCCTTGTTCTCTAAAGACTCCAATCTTTTTGCAATCACTTCTCTATCTTTGGCAACTGCTGCATAAAACTCTAAATTTTTCTTTTGATGTTTTTCTAAATCTTTTGTCCTGTCTGTTAAATCCTTTATCTGTTTCTGTGTATATAATGTGTCCTGCTGATAAACATTTATTAAGGTATCGACTTTCTTTTCCAACCCTTTTATATTTACACACATGCCCTCCATCATTCCCCAAAGTGCCTCGAGTGTTACCACTGCCGGACGGGTGGGTAAGCCAGGGCTGCTAATCTGGGTTGTAGATTCTTTGTTCCCATTAGAGGGATTTGTTACCTCCAAAACTTCTCTCCTTTCTCCAGTTTTGGGAATAGCACCCAAAGCATTAGAAGCACCTTCACTGGTAGTCTCTGCTTCAGCTCCTTCCGAGCTTATTTCCACCGGTCTTTGTGCAGGAGGCCTATCGACATTGGGGATTAAGGACGCCTCATCTAGGAGCACACTCAACCCTCCCTGGTTGTGTTGCTCATCAGAGTCTTTGGCTTTCCTTTCATCTATAGCTGGGGAGAGTAGGAATCTGCTGATTTCTTGCTGAATTGGGGAGGGTAAAGGTAGCGTGGAGGCATAATCAGGCAGATATGAAAAAGCAGCTTATTCCCTCTCAATACGTTGCACTTTTTTTACTAGCAAAGATGGTCAGCAGAGACTAGGTAAAACGTTAATATAAAAGTACCTGAAAATCCATCATGATGTTCCGCTCGACTCTTTGACGAATCCGGGCGAAGCCGGGCAAAGCCGGTATTGCGCGCGCCCCTTGAGCGCGCGCGGCTTTAGCAGCGCGCCGGCTCTGCTGTGCGCCGCTAGGTGCCCCGTTTAAATGGAGCACTTCCGGGTTCCGCCCCTGGGACCGCCCCTCACGTCTCCGAGTCGGGCAGCGCGGCTGGAGCACCTCCACGGGCAGGCAAGCTTCCACCCCGGTTCCTCAGACAGCGGCAGGCTGGTGGTCTGTATCTCGTCTCTGCGCCCTCAGTTAGCGGACTCGAGTGCCCCGGTTAAATGGGGCACTTCCGGGTTCCGCCCCTGGGACCGCCCCTCACGTCTCCGAGTCGGGCAGCGCGGCTGGAGCACCTCCACGGGCAGGCAAGCTTCCACCCCGGTTCCTCAGACAGCGGCAGGCTGGTGGTCTGTATCTCGTCTCTGCGCCCTCAGTTAGCGGACTCGAGTGCCCCGGTTAAATGGGGCACTTCCGGGTTCCGCCCCTGGGACCGCCCCTCACGTCTCCGAGTCGGGCAGCGCGGCTGGAGCACCTCCACGGGCAGGCAAGCTTCCACCCCGGTTCCTCAGACAGCGGCAGGCTGGTGGTCTGTATCTCGTCTCTGCGCCCTCAGTTAGCGGACTCGAGTGCCCCGGTTAAATGGGGCACTTCCGGGTTCCGCCCCTGGGACCGCCCCTCACGTCTCCGAGTCGGGCAGCGCGGCTGGAGCACCTCCACGGGCAGGCAAGCTTCCACCCCGGTTCCTCAGACAGCGGCAGGCTGGTGGTCTGTATCTCGTCTCTGCGCCCTCAGTTAGCAGACTCGAGTGCCCCGGTTAAATGGGGCACTTCCGGGTTCCGCCCCTGGGACCGCCCCTCACGTCTCCGAGTCGGGCAGCGCAGCTGGAGCACCTCCACGGGCAGGCAAGCTTCCACCCCGGTTCCTCAGACAGCGGCAGGCTGGTGGTCTGTATCTCGTCTCTGCGCCCTCAGTTAGCGGACTCGAGTGCCCCGGTTAAATGGGGCACTTCCGGGTTCCGCCCCTGGGACCGCCCCTCACGTCTCCGAGTCGGGCAGCGCGACTGGAGCACCTCCACGGGCAGGCAAGCTTCCACCCCGGCTCCTCAGACAGCGGCAGGCTGGTGGTCTGTATCTCGTCTCTGCGCCCTCATTTAGCGGACTCGAGTGCCCCGGTTAAATGGGGCACTTCCGGGTTCCGCCCCTGGGACCGCCCCTCACGTCTCCGAGTCGGGCAGCGCGGCTGGAGCACCTCCACGGGCAGGCAAGCTTCCACCCCGGTTCCTCAGACAGCAGCAGGCTGGTGGTCTGTATCTCGTCTCTGCGCCCTCAGTTAGCGGACTCGAGTGCCCCGGTTAAATGGGGCACTTCCGGGTTCCGCCCCTGGGACCGCCCCTCACGTCTCCGAGTCGGGCAGCGCGGCTGGAGCACCTCCACGGGCAGGCAAGCTTCCACCCCGGTTCCTCAGACAGCGGCAGGCTGGTGGTCTGTATCTCGTCTCTGCGCCCTCCATAAACATTTTTTAAAATAAAAAAAATAACAAATCCTGATCTTGCCCAGGAGGATTTTCACCCCTGCCTGTGCAAGGTCAGGATCAGGTGCTGTGATTACTTCCACCCATCTAAGGACAGATAGCAGTGACCTGACAGAAAAGAAAAGAGAATTCGTTTGTGACTTGGGAGGAGTATTTTTTGGTTCCTGTGTTTTTTGGGTAGGAGTTTTGCAACAATCCCTGCCCACTGAGAGAGAGAAGATGCTTTGGATTTTCAGATATCTTTTGGGACTTCTAATGCCAGAGGTCCTGTGGTATCATCAGAGAGAGCGAGAGATAAGGAGAGCCATGTCCCCACTAGGAGCACACATTCTATCATTAAAGGGTATTGGATTGTTGCCCGGTGCTTGCACCTAAGGGGCACTGACTGAGCTAAGAAAAGACATACTTTTGAACTGTTAGAGAGAGAGAGAGAGAGACTGACTCATAAGGCTCTCATAGTAGTCAACTATTGATACCACTATAGGAGGGTTATTTAGTAATTCGAGGTGAGATTTTGGTGGTGGACTAGGGTTTTGGGACCAGTTTTACATGCACAGTCAGACGTACAAACAGCACAGTACACAACAGTGAAGACTGGATATGATTTTGAATGAGGAAAGATACACAAAGATGAGATTTCTACAATGTTCTCTCGCCCTAGCTTGATAGATCCATCTATCTATCTATAGTGTAACGCATGTTATCACAAGTTTTTAACACTGGAAATAATTATTAGGGATGTGAATCGTTTTTCTGACGATTGAAAATATCAGACAATATTTTCAAACTCGTCAAATATCGGGGGGTCCCCGAAAGTGATAGGAAAACCCCACAAAATTTTCGTGTGGTTTTCTTATCATTTGGGGGGGGGGGGACGGGAAGAAAGAGCACACTGAAAAACAACCCCCAAAACCACCCTGAGCCTTTAAATCGAATTATTTTGAATCCCCCAGCCTCCCAACCCCCCCAAAACCTTTTTAAAGTACCTGGTGGTCCAGCTGGGGTCCCGGGAGCATTCTCCTGCTCTTGGGCCGTCGGCTGCCACTAATCAAAATGGCACTGATGGCCCTTTGCCCTTACCATGTGACAGGGGCTATCGGTGCCATTGGCTGGCTCCTGTCACATGGTAGGAGCAATGGATGGCCCGTACCATTTTTTAATCCATTGCTCCTACGAGTCTGGTACTGATTCACATCCCTAATAATTATACCTTTTTTCCTGGAATTTCATTTCGGGCATATTGCACAGCTTAACACCAGGAAAAAAGGTGCAGTTATTTCCGGCATTAAAAATGTGTGATAGCATAATGCAGGTTATCATACACAGCGTTAATGCCCTTGAGCTAAAAACTAAAAATTTGCATATGCATCTCGCGATAAAAAGCGCATGCGTTGTGGCGTTATCACGAGCGTTAAGGCCTTAGCACTCGTGATAACAGCCTAATGCACTTTGATGAATGACCCTGTTTGACCCCTTTAAAAGTTTAAATTATATATTTGCATATTTATTTTTTTTCTTTTCTAAACGTTTCACTAAAGTTTTCACAAGAAACTTTCAGGAAACTACAACCAAACATTCCAATCTTCTAAAAAATTGTGTATAATCAACCACCCTGCTGCCAAAAAAAAATAATGCCTAGAGGTGGGTTACCAAAAATAATAGAAAATTGCTCTAGAAACTTCAAGAACAGAGGGGAATGTTTGAATTAATTTTAAATGACCATCATATTAACACCAAAGTGACTACATTCATTGTTTCAATGACTCACGTCCTCAATAGGCTGTGGCTGTTTCACTGTGGTAATGGCTCATTGAAACAATTCAGAAAAGCCCAATAACTTTGTATATGGATTTTTAAGGTCTTTTTTATATGCACTTAAAAGCATAACTATACTTATCTTCAAAAAATAGATCTAGTTGATGCAGCTCCTAGAAGTCCTATGGCAGCCGCAGGAGGATATGAAGTATTTCGTTCACAAGCCAAGATACAGCAGGTTAAATCTGATGGCTGTCAGCAAAACTGAATTCCAACGCTGCAGACGTTTCAAGAGCTAAAAGCTCTCTGCTTCTGGAAAACTGCTGGTCAACAAAACTGTCCTCCAGTGATGGCTGATACTCAACTGAAGCCACAAAATGAATTATACAGAAATTAAACTGAAGTCCTACATACAGTAGAAAAAGAGCATAGCTACTGCCAAGCTATCGCAGAGGTTCCCAAGCTGAGGGTCATGACCTCAAATGGGATCACAAAATCTTTGGAAAGGGACTAAAGGAAACAGCTTTTTCCTCCTCACATGGATCTCCCTTCCAACCTGCAACCAGCAGCAGAGATCAGCACAGAACCTGGGAGGGTGCACCGACTTGCAGGTCCTGTGCCGACTGCTGCTGCAGGCACCCCAGCTTTTACTTTCTATATTTGTTTGAGTGGGGAGGAGAGAGGAAGGGTAGAGCAGTGGAGCTCTGCGATTTTATTTTAGCTGTTATGTGAAGTCATTTGAATTTTCATTTGTTAAAATGAGGTCATTGCAGATAAAAGAGTGGAAAGCGTTGACATAACAGATTTCAATAAGCAAAATAAAAACTTAGCACAGTGGTTCCCAACCCTGACCTGGGGACCCCCCATCCAGTCAGGTTTTCAGAATATCCACAATGAATATGCATGAGAGAAAATGTGCATGTTATGGAGGCAGCGCATGCACATTTCCTCTCATGCATATTCATTGTGGATATCCTGAAAATCTGACTGGCTGGGGAGTCCCCAGGACAGGGTTGGGAACCACTGACCTAGCATAACCAATCTAGAAACGCCACAATAAAGAACCTGGACCTGGAAAAGACAGCAAACTCACATGATAGTTTTGCCTTTCAAAAAGCTGGTAAGTAATCTGCTTCTGCAAACATGTAACTATTTCCATGAAATATAATTAAGTACTTGTAGGGGATTTTTATTTAAATTCTCCTTTAAATTTAAATCATTTAAAATAAATGAACATAATTCCAGGAAATCATGAACATACCAAAAAAAGAATACATGAATAGAAAACATCCACCATAATTAACATAAAAGAAAGGCAAATAACAAAGAAATATATCCTAAAGGAAAATAAAGGAAGACACATCCCAATCTGTTAACATAACATAGCCAGTTATAACATCTCCAACAACAATAGTTAAAGGAATAAGACTCTTAAATTCTCAAAGTTTTAGGATGAAAAGTTTCTAGATGTGAATGATCAGAAAAAACAAAACTTTTTTTTTTTAAACATTACAATGATACATTTTCAAGGAAACTTATGGAAAAAGTAGCCCCTATGGTCAATACTTTTTGCTCAACTGAAGGAATTGCTTCCTCTAAGATAGGGGTAAAGTCAGGTCAGCGCCATTTTGAAAAATGGCGCCAATACGGCCCAGGGCTAAGGGGCACACCAGACCCTCGAGCTATCAAATATCCTTTTTCAAGATATGGGGGTTAGGGGCTGGGGGTGTGGGTGTGGGTCTCCTTGCTTCCCACAGGCCACAAGGGAAATCTCTTTTATGGTTAGGGGTTGGGGTGGAGGGGTTGAAGGGGGGAACTAGACACCAGGGTTTTTTTTATTATTTGGAGGAGGGTAGGGATGAGCCGGGGGTTGGGGGGGCTGTCCTTTATATTATGGGCTTTTGGCCGTTAAAGGGGAGAGGTGAGAGGACACAACACACCTGCTCTGTATCTGGAGTAAGTGATCATAAATGTTTTAAAATTGAAATACTGACTGGGTGAAGGGTCTTGGTGAAATGGGGGGGGGCGTTGAGGCTGAAGAGCCAGGAGTGTCTTCATGACCTGTAGATGAACTGGTGGACTAATTGGTAAAACTGGTAATTTTATTGCCGCACATGTTAGAAAATCTTCCATGCATAAAAGCTGACTTACGCAGAGTAAATGCATATAAATTACGCAGGAAAAATCTTCACACATATATTTTTTAAATTAGACACAAAATATGGAGCTCTGCATTAATTTATCCAGATAAATGTATTTATTTTTATTTACTTATTTAAATATTCTTATATACCGCCTATACAATCACGATGTAGATCTAAGCGGTTTACAATAGCTGTTTACATACATAAAAATTCAAATACAAATAAATAAAAAGAAAACAATAAAAACAAGTAGAATAATAAAAGAGATAAACAAGGACCATAAGATACAGCAATAAGGTTTATGGTAGGTAGTTGATGAAATAAATTAGATTGTTATGTAATATTGTAAGCAAGAGTGCAAAAATGTATTTTGAGAGTTTTTTTTAATTCTTTGGTATTTGATGTAAGACGGATGTGTTCTGGAAGTGAATTCCACAAAGTCGGACCAATGACTGAGAATACACGCTTGCGAGTTAACTCTAGTCTTGCCATCTTTATAGTAGGAATTTCAAGAATACATTTGTCCATAGATCTTAGTTGACAGGATGGTTGGTATAGCCTTAACATTGAACAAAGCCAGACTGCAGATGGGTTATGTATTAGATTGTGTATAATGACAAGTACTTTATATTGTATACAGTAGGATAAGGGAAGCCAGTGTAAGAATTGTAGAGTCGGAGTGATGTGTTCTTTACTTGGAATGTTACATATTATGAGGTAGATTTTCGGGGATTTATGTACGTGGCTGGGCTTACGCGCGCCGGGCCAATTTTCAAAGCCCCGGCCACACGTGTAAAACCCCAGGACACTGCAAGTCCCAGTGCATCAGGAAAGGGGCGGGGAGGGGGCGGGGCAGTCCGGGGGTGGGCATGTCTTGAGGCGCCCAGCACAGCGGCCATTTGCCGCTGTGCTGGGGGATCGCATGCCAGCAGGATGCCAGCCTGCGCAACTTGCGCCTGCTCGATGCAGGAGCAAAAGGTAAGATAAGGATTTGGGGGGTTAGGAAGGTTAGTATAGGGGGTAGGGAAGTTCCCTCCCAGGCCGCGCCTAAATTGGAGCAGACTGGGAGGGAACTGTGGAAGGCCATGGGCGTCGGCGCACGCAGGTTGCACAAATGTGCACCCCCTTGCGCGCACTGACCCCAGATTTTGAGGTAGATCTTAAATAAGTATGCGTGCGCGCACTTTTGTTCGCGCCACCGGCGCAAACAAAAGTACAGCGGATTTTATAAGATACGCGCGTAGCTGTGCGTATCTTATAAAATCCGAGGTTGATGCACGCAAGGCTGCGCAAAATCGGCAGCCTGCGCGCGCCGAGCCGCGCAGCCTGCCTCCGTTCCCTCCGAGGCCGCTCCGAAATCGGAGCGACCTCGGAGGGAACTTTCCTTCCACGTCCCCTCACCTTCCCCTCCCTTCCCTTATCTACCCCACCCGCCAGCCCTACCTAAATCCCCCCCTACCTTTGTTGTGCAAGTTACGCTTGCTTGAAGCAGGCGTAACTTGCGCGCGCCGCTTCGGCATCCTCCGGCACAGGCCGCAGTGCCGGGGGACTCGGGACCGCCCTCCTGGCCCTCCCCCGAACCGTCACCACGCCCTCGGACCTGCCCCGGACCACCCTCTGACCCCGGACATGCCCCAAGGACACGCCCCCTCCCGCCCCTTTTACGAAGCCCTGGGACTTACGCGCATCCCGGGGCTTTGCGCTTCTCGGCAGCCTATGCAAAATAGGCGCGCCGGCATGCGAGTGTCCTGTGCGCGTAAATCCTGCCGGATTTACGGGCACAGGGCTTTTAAAATCTAGCCCTTTATGTCTTCCTTTAACAACCAAGATTCAATAATGCAAAACAAATTGATCCTATTTTCCATCCAGAAGTGCCACCTAGAAGCAGAAAGGAGTACAATATGGTCAAAGACACTGCTGTTTTTCCTCATTTTGAGTTTTCTAATCCTTTTTATGATGTTTGCCATATTGTTGTGGATATTATTTTTTAAACTTCTGCAAAATTTTGTTGAACACCATCCTCTTTGTCCTGTGGCATAAGTGGAGCCCTCCTCTGAAGGTGAACAGAGCTGTGAGCACCGGAATCAGTGCATGCAAGTGGGGCAAAAAGAGAGAGTGAGAGACTGGAGGTGCCCCGAAGCTCTCCCCTTTGCACCAGAGACCCAGGAGGCTTTCCTTCCCGTCGCCAGATGAACCCCGGCACTTCCAAGGGCTGTATAGGTCAGAGAAGAAAGAGACAGCACTGGGAGAGGTGTGACTCCCTTTTTTGGATAAATCCCACAAAGGGGAGGTTACACTTAATTTCATTTATTTAATATTCATTTGGTTTTATGTTTATTTGTAAATTTTATGTTCTGATTCTATACTGTTTATTTATGTCTTTTTGAGTTTATTTTAGAAATTGTATATCTGAGATTTTGATGTTGGGCAATTAACATGGAATAAATAAATGAAATGAGGAAAGTTAATTAATCTCAAATTCATTTTTTTCATAGCATTTTCCAGGTTCTCTACTTTTAAAAAAAAATATCAGTATCAGATTTTGTAAATATGTTACGTCCTGCATTAGGCAAATGATTTCCAGAACTTCCACTCAAGATCAAGTTTCTTCTTGAGTCTTATCCTGAGATTTAAACTCTGCTTTTTATCAACTGATCTATGCAACCTGTTACGAAAAGTTCTGTCTAATCCATATCACCTCCACTGCTATATTCTGGAGCACAGACAAAGGGCCGGATTTTAAATGCCCTGCGCGCATAAATCTGGCTGGATTTATGTGCGCAGGGCCCTCGCGCACTAGCGCGCCTATTTTGCATAGGCCACCGGCACGCGCAGAGCCCCGGGACGCGCGTAAGTCCTGGGGCGTCGTAAAAGGGGCGTGTCAGGGGCGTTCCGTAAGTGACGCGGCATTTCGGGGGCGGGCCTGGGGGCGTGGTGCCGGCCCGGGGGCGTGGTCGAGGCCTCCGGACCAGCCCCTGGGTCAGGTGAGGGTGCGCCAGCAGCCCGCTGGCGCACGCAGATTTACATCTCCTTTCAGCAGGTGTAAATCTGCCAACAAAGATAAGGGGGGGGGGGTTTAGATAGGGCCGGGGGTGTGGGTTAGGTAGGGGAAGTGAGGGGAGGTGGAAGGAAAATTCCCTCCAAGGCCTCTCCGATTTCGGAGCGGCCTCGGAGGGAACAGGCAGCGCGCGCTGGGCTCGGCGCTCGCAGGTTGCACAAATGTGCACCCCCTTGCGCGCGCCGACCCGGGATTTTATAAGATACGCGCGGTTACGCGGGTATCTTATAAAATCCAGCATACTTTTGTTCGCGCCTGGTGCACGAACAAAAGTACGCGCTTGCGCAAAATTATAAAATCTACCCGAAAGTGAATAGCTGTTAGGGGTGTGCATTCATTTGCAATGTATTGGCAATTCGCAACGTATATGCCATATTCGTTGTATTCGTGGGGGTCACAAAACGTATGGCAAACCCCCACGAATACAACGTATCACTAACGAATAAACCCCCACCCTCCTGAGCCCCCCAAGACTTGCCAAAAGTCCCTGGTGGTCCAGCGGGGGTCCTGGAGCGATCTCCTGCACTCGGGCCGTCGGCTACCGGTATTCAAAATGGCACCGATAGCCTTTGCCCTTACTATGTCACAGGGGCTACCGGTGCCATTGGTCGGCCCCTGTCACATGGTAGGAGCACAAGATGGCGCCATCCATCCATTGCTGCGAGACTGCTTCTGATGGAAGAGCCCAGCTAGGGCCCTAACTGTCTCTTGCCTCCTTCCAAAACCTGGTGTTGCTGCATTCTCCTCTCTTCCTCCACTACTTTTTCCACCTGTTTTGCCTATCTGTTGGTTCCCTTCTGCCACATGGCACCAATGGCACCAATGGCACCGGTAGCCCCTGTGACATAGTAAGGGCAAAGGCTATCGGTGCCATTTTGAATACCGGCAGTCGGCGGCCCGAGTACAGGAGATCGCTCCAGGAACCCCGCTGGACCACCTGGGACTTTTGGCAATTCTTGGGGGGCACTCCTGAGCACAAGATGGCACCGGCCGTCCATTGCTTTAAAGGATTGGGATGGGGGGTTTTTTTGGGAAATGAATATATATGTAACTAATGAACGGATCGGGGTCCCTTGAGAATGGATGCAACGGATTTGGGTCCCCACGAATACAAATACCGAATGGGACGAATCTGTCCCTGCTGCACATCCCTAATAGCTGCCTCATTTCATCCACTCCAGATACCATAGAGGCTGACCTTCAACAGATGCCACCATTGCAGCAAACCTCCCCCCTCCTCTCCCACACACAAACTTGTCACTTCCTCCATTCGGCTTGGGGTCTCTGCCACTCCCCACACACATAAGGGAAATACTCTAGAGCAAAACCATTCCTAGACTCTGATCTTTATACTGCCAAGATTGCTAAGTATAGCATGTCTACCCTGCACAGGTGCTGCATTCACCTTTTTGGACATCACTGCGCCCAAAACACCTATGCAATCTGTCAACCATAGCAATCTAGGGGATATTCATATCTCCAAGAATAATGATATTCCTAGCTCTGGAGAGGATGCAACAGAAACAGAATAGTCCTCTCCCAGAAATGCAGTAGAGTGCACTGCTTCCATCACCAAACAAATAACAAAGGCATCCTTAACTCTGATAACTGTCTGGGGAGACACAGAGGGTAGGTTCTCATTCTGCCCTTCCTTTTCCTCATAAGTAACAAGAAACAAAAAAATCTAAAACAAAAGAAAAAACCTTGAAAGATTGGGAGCAATCATGGAGCTCAGATTAGTGGTGTTTGCTCAGTGCAGCCTCTTTTTAAATTCTGCATTTAGTAATTAAGAAGTAATATTGCTCTACTCACCACTATCATTGTTGCTATTATGGTACCACACATCCCATGCTGCATGTGCAGATCCTAACTGGGCTTCCTCAATACTACTTTGACCTCCCTACCTCAGGTGCCTGCATCAGAGTCAGAAAATTGGTGTGGGAGAATTTGTGGGCCCAGTCTTAAAATTTGCTCTGGAGCCCAGGACAGTCTGTATCGATCCTTGCCTGAGCCCCGCTTGCTCACCTCTTCTCCTTTCCCTCTTCCCTGTTCAATCTGAGCCTTAATCTTTTGCTCTCCCTCTGCTCATCCCATTCTAACCCTCCACCTTTCTCCCTCTTCCATCTCTTCTTCACCCTCCTTCTTTTCGTCCTCTGTTTAATCCCTCCAAGCTATTACCTCACTTCTTTCCTTCATGCTTCCCCCATCTATCTCCCACCTCCTTGACTCCTCCTGACATCACCTGCTCAGTAAAGTAAATTTGCTGGCATGCTGCACTGTTGCTCTGGTGCTGGCCGACTTCCTCAATGATGCAAGAGTAGTGTGCAGCTATTGGCACTAAGGGCCGGATTTTCTAAACTATCGCGGCTTTGTGAATTTGGGGGTACCGGGGGGGTGGGGGGTGAAGCGGGGGGCAGGCCTGCGAAAGCCGGCAGCGATCGCACCTCCGCGGTTCTATCGCTGCCGGCTTTCGCGCCCAATAGCACCACTGTGAAAGGTGTCCTACCTTTTCGCCGTCAGCGATGACGTCACGAAGTCTGCCCCGACGCCACCCCCAACTCCTCCCCTTCCGGTGCGGACTCCGCCCCGATTTAGCGACCGCACGCGAAAAGGGACTTTTCGCATGCGATCCCTTTAGAAAATGACCCCCGAAGTGGCTTAAACTTACTCAGCTGAGCATGTGGCAGAAGGGAAACCAACAGATAGGCAAAACAGGTGGAAAAAGTAGTGGAGGAAGAGAGGAGAATGCAGCAACACCAGGTTTTGGAAGGAGGCAAGAGACAGTTAGGGCCCTAGCTGGGCTCTTCCATCAGAAGCAGTCTCGCAGCATGAAGACTGCAAAGAAGATATGCTGACAGTCCCCACAGCAGCTTCTCCCCTGCAGGTTTCCAGATCAGAGTGGAAACCTGTACTGAGGATGAGGGGCCACTGCATAGTCCATGACCTTGTATTGTTTCACAGTTCCTTTACTGCCAGAATGCTGCTAGGGGGGAAGGCAGTCACAATTGCAATAATCATAATAGCTACTTTCAAGGTCCTGCTGGCCTCCAGCCAATTAGCAGCCCTATTTTTAAGAAAGAAAGTCATACAGAGAGGCATCTTACAGATCCCACATATAACTGAGGCACAGACGGTAGAAGAAACATGAGGCAAGATGAAGGCTGTTTGAAACATCAGGCTTTTTGTTCTGAGATAGGGAATTAGGATTTTAACAGAGTGTTACTGCATGTAGGAGGAGGAGAAGCAAAAGAAGGAGGAGGGTTGCTGTATCCATTGTGAGAGGCGCAGTGGGGAGGAGAAGAATGAGGAATTGCTGAAAACGAGCACAGCAGGAGGGGCTAAAACAGCAATATATATAGGAAGAATCACAAGCTGCCGTGGATTTATTTATTTAAAACATTTATAGCCTGCAAGACCCGAGCTTCTTGGCAGAGGAGAGTAAAACAAAACATACATAATTAATGCAAATTAAACATAAGTGGGAGCAAACAGACAGAAGCAGCAAATTACATAAAAGACCAAGAGTTAATTTTGCAGAAATGTGTAAACCAAGAGCCATTATAGGAATGCAAAAAAGACTATAAAATGTCCTATTCTAATAAAAACGAAAACACAGCAGCCTACCTGACCCTCTCTTCAAAGGCTTCAGAAATGAGCATCGTCTTCAACTTTTCTTGAAAGACTGAGTATACTCAGTGGGCTTAAGCTCGTCGGGTAGGGCATTCCAAGGCACAGGGCTGATCATGTCTCTTCCACACGCACTAAACAAAGAGACGGCACATCTGGGTGTAGGAGATTACGCTTGGCCGAGCCTAGTGGGTTTATAAATCTTTAACAGAGCACAAACCCACCCAGGAGTTTCGGAGCACATGGTTTTGTTCACCATGATATCGGTAACCAGTAAAAGGAACACAGTACAAGTACAGACTTTGTAACAATTCCCACCCTCTCCTTACATCTATTTTCTAAAATGCTAGTTAGGCTTTTACATTGTCCAGTTATAGTTAAAACTGTCACAGGAAAGAAAGAAGAAAATAATGTATAATTAAAAAAGGAATTCATGGTCTCTGAATGTGAAAGAGAAAGAGTTGGCAGGCTTTTGTTATGGAACCTGCAATGATGTGGTCCTACGGTGCTCGACCTTGATGTGCTCACCATAATTCTACTTTCTTTTCTTTAAATTGTCAAAAGTCACACTAGAATGGTTTGTAATTGTAGGAAAGTTAAAAGTTTCATTTTGGAGAACTGAAACCTGTTGTCAAATACTGCACTGTAAATTGTAGTATACAATGAATCTTTCAAATGATAGTTTATAGTAATTATGCACCTTTCGCTTTCAGCTTAGCATGTATTTTAGCTCAGGCTGCAAGGTAGAGGGAAAGTGCATTCAAACTATAAAAAAATGTGCCTGCATGCCGCAGCAGGAAAGTCTCTCTCTTTCTTCATTCCTTGCTCATGAAACTGATCAGTTTTATCGTTATCCTAGGAAGCAGACAGGAGGGAGCAGGGATGTAAGCAAAGAACAGCACCATGCAATCACTTTTTATAAGTGATTGTGTTCAGAATTGACTGAGGATTCTCTCAAGATGTGTTTTGGGGTAATGCAGGATGGACTTTTTTTACCCAGAAGCTGCAGTTTATGCCTCTGAAAGCATCGTGCAGGATAGACCATCAGAAACAGAATAGGCGATCGGGAACAGGTAATAGAAATGAGCTTCAGCTTGGTTCTGAGCTGTATGCAGAAATGATAAGTAGTACTAATAGCAGTAGTAATAGTATGGTTCTGTCTATAAGCCTTTGCTCTGGAGTAGACCTCTGTTATCATACTTTCTGCTTTGGCTCACATTCTCTGGGCAATGTCACACACCTTAAGTGGTTTCCTCCAGCCCTTTTCTCACCCCCATCTAGACAATTCCCCCATTCTCTTCATCCTCCCAGTCCCTTCCCATCCTCCTGATCCTCCTTTCAGCCCCATTTCACCCCATCAAGTGTTTTCACTTTCAGCCTTTTTCACCCTCCCACAAAGACACTCTCACATCCCCCCACCGATACCTTTCTCACTGTTTCTGATCTGGACCGGCAGGAGGATTACAGGGGTCATGCCTTGGCCATCTGCTTCTGGGGTCCTGACTGGCACTTTGAATCGTGTCACAGTATGGTGTCTCACGCAGGTCAAAGTGACAGTCAAAGTCTAAGCAGCACAGGAGGAGGAGGAGGAGGACATGACCGATAAAGTCCTCTTCCTGGCCCAGATCACTGTCTGAGAGAGAGGTATTAGCAGAGGAACAGGGGATCGGGGAAGGTCTTCGGCCCCCACAAACCACATTGGAAGATTAGTAGTGCAGGCAGCTGCACTCTTCAGCCCCCATGGAACCATGGTCTGTCCAGAGCAATGGGACATGGAAAATCCTCAGCCCTGCAGGTCACCCATAGATTTTTGACACCCAAAGCAGGCCTGGGAACATCAAAAAATATTTTTTCAAGGACAGGGTGGGAGATGCATGGAATGGCCTTACAGTGGAGGTGATGGAGGCAAATACTGCCTGCTAGATGGCCCTCTGCCAGTAGGGGTCCTCAATGGGCTGCACTGGGTCCTGATCTAGCCTCCTCCTTAAAAGCTACATAACGCAATAAGGTCAGCCGTAAAAAATCCCTCTCTCACTCACAGCACTCTGCCTCATCACTGAGTCTCCTTGCTGTGGTCACCCTAGCATCTTGTCATTGTCTTGTTCCTAATTCTTGTTGCTTTGTTTTTGTCTTGTTTCTTTTTCTGTTGCCTTGCCTTGGTTCTGCTCCTAGCTCCTGCTTGTTTGACCTCTCAGTGGCCTTTAAGGGTCTTACTTGTCCTGCTCCTGCCTTGCACCTTGTTCCAGATTTGCCTTGCCTTATAAACTCTCCCTGATTTTTTCCCAGTTCCATTCTCCATGTCTGCCCTGTTTCCCCATCTTGTTCTGCCCCTGTCTCCTCAACTGTCCTGGTTCCTGCTTGCCCTCGGACTGACTTCTCATTCCTGACCTGGCTTGACCTTACATGTTGCTTCTGCTTGAACTCTTCCAGCCCTGACTATTCCTTACTTTCACCACTGCTTTACGTACCCTATTAGCAAAGTCCTGCCGGCAGTGCCGGCCACTAGAATGACTATTGGCTCAACCCAAGGGGAAGGTGGCCAGTTAGGCAGAAGACCTGCCCTGCTTTGCACTTGAGGCCAGTGCTGTTCCTGCCAAGGATTTACCCTTGGCCAGCCTGACAACCCTGACAGCATAATGAGGACAGACAAACCCTGCAGGAGTGGTTTCAGGATTCCTCTTAAACCTGGTGAGCCAAGAGAAAATTTTGCTAACCCTTCTGAAAGCTTTAGCATTTGTTCCTCAACCCTAGCTCCTGTAGCTTTACCCACTCCTGGAACTGCAACAGATGCCAATGCAGAAACCCATCGCTGCTACCACAGGTGCGGTTTCTCCAATCCTGCCCTTTGGGAGTATAAGAAGTGCCAGTTTATGAATACCCTAACTGAAGTAACCTACCTCATTTGATTTGCACCTAAACTGGTTCCTGAGCTACAGATCCCAGTCCAGACAGCCTCGCATAAATCTATAGCCCTTTCTGAAACTAATTCAGCATAGCAGACATCAGAGGTAGCAGAGGTCTACAAACAAACATTGCAGGTACAATCTGTGATAAAGATGTCATGCGTTGCTTTCCCCATTGAAACCAGTTTGAAAGTTACACCAGCTAAGTCTGCACTAGCATCTGCTAAACCTGCAGCTCTTCCAGCCACAAACAAGGCTAGCCAAACTCTAAGGAATCAGTACCTGCAAAATTGAATCCTACTCAAGAATCCAGTTCTGCTGTTGTTTATGGGTCTCTGACACTGCTAGCAGGATCCAGCTCGCCTTAGGGATAACTAATCAGTCATCTGTTTCCAGCTCTGTGCTTAGGAGTCCTACTGTTCCAGATACTTTCAGTTTAGCATCTGTGATTTCACCTCAGTCACAGTGATGCCTGCATACAAGCTCAGAACTCTGTCCAGCCAGTTGTTTCTACTCAGGCCTTAAGGTGTTCTGCCTTTTTGACAAACTGTGCCTTGACTAAATCTGTTTTTAAGTTCAGATTTTCACAAGTCTGCTTCAATTCCAGTTCCAATGAAATCTGCCTCAGTCTTAAAAAAGTTAACACTTGCCAATCCAGATCTGGTTCCAGAAGTTAGGTCTAGTCCTGTTTTTGTGCCTTTGTACCAGCCTGCAAAAGCTGTTCCTAGCTCTCAGGATAATATCATGTCAGACCCTGTCTTTGTACCTGACAGACTGAATCTGGGTCCATATTCCAGGCCGGGCCTTGCACGAGTCTTTGCTACAAAAGAATCTGTGCCTGTGGAGGATCCAAATTCCAAGAACTGCATCTGTCTCTTGAAAGGGACCCAGACTGTGCTCCCAGATATGCTCCCAGATATACATTTAATGCAGGCCCAGAACCAAAGGCTCCATGGTGCCTGCAGCACTTCCCAAGAAGCCAATCCAGGCAGTACCTGCAGCACTTCCCAAGATTCTAGGCCAGACTGTTCTAGCAGCATTTTCCAAGAATCCAGTCCAGGCTGCTACCACAGCATACCATGGAGACTCAGTATATGCAAATTATCTCATGCATATTCATTGCGGATGTCCAGAAAACCCGACTGGCTGTGGGGTCCCCAGAACAGGTTTGGGAAGCCCTGTGTTAAAGACTGTGCTCCAGGCTTTGCCAGCAGCAATTCCAAAGAATCCAGTCCAGGCTGTGACCACAGCACATCTAAAGACTCTGGTCCTGGCTATGCCAGAAGCACTTTCAAAGTACCTTCGGAGGCGTCATCTCAGGCTGTGCCCTCAATATCCAAGACTCCATCCCATGCTGCATCCACAGTCACAGAGTCCCAGGCACTGTTTGCAACAACTTCAAAAACCATACTCCAGATGGTTTATCCTGCAGTATCTATACCTCTCTTCCAGCCTGTGCTCACAGCAGTATCAGAGACTTTGCCACAGGTTGTGATGCCCAAAACTTCATTCACAATGAATCCAACAACCTCTATCCTGCCACCAGTAAAGCCTTCAATGCCTCTTATGGCTCAGCTTTTCCTGCCACATCTCTACAATGCCAAGCTGAGCCAGTTCCTGCCATGACCCTGACCCAGGTTGAGCCCGGTTTCCTGCCATGTCACTGTGATGCCAATTCTTGCCACAATTCTGCTCCAGGCAAACTCCAGTCGTGCTGCTCTGCTCCGCTGGATACTACAACACTAGGCACAACAATAGCATCACATGGACACCAGAAATGTGAGTTACATTTTACTCCAGTTCTGACCTGGGATTTAGGTTAGGTTTCCAGTGTTAATAGCATTCCCCTTTGCAATGTTGGGGAAGAGCTAATGCCTTATTTTACATGAGATGTGCATGAACCCGTGCTAATTTTAACTCTGCTTTTTACTCCTTTTTTTTTTTTAAGAGTTTGAATTAGGATTAGGGAGAGTAGATTGGAAGAATTTAGATGTACATGTAGAGAAGAAATAGCCCCCCAGAAAAGTGGAACACTGAGTAGAGAGCTGCAGGACACTGGCAGTGGGAAGACAAAAAAAGCTTGAGCTGAGCATGTCTGGGTACTACACAGTATAAAAGCCCCGGTCATTGGAAGACAACTAAAAGCAGATCTGTACCCTTGCAAAGTTTGTCCTCACACCTGGGGAAGACTTCCACAAACCTTACTCCAAGCCCTTGCGGGGACCACAAAAATGGCTGCACCGCTTGTCGTTTAGGAACCGGGACAAAGAAAGCGAGCCTATGATTTAGTGTTATGTTATCTTTTCTTATCTCTTCTTTTTTTTTTTTTTTAGCTGTTCACTCTGGGTTTCTCTCTTGCGGGACCCCTTCCCCAGAACTCCTTCTGGGAATCCAGAGCAAAAGAATGAGAAAAGAAGTAGAAGAGGATGGGGAGGAGAGAAAATCCTGCAGGATTCTAGTTTTAAGGGAAAATAGCAGTGAGGGAGAGTTGGAGGAGGAATGTTCCCCTAGAACAGAGGATAATTCATCTATGATTTGGTTGTTCCACAAAGAAGAACTTTCTTCCATAGTTTCACAGTCCCTAAGAATGCTGAATATAGCGAACCCCAGAGGTCGGCCAGACCATCCCATGGGGTCCTCCAGAAGGGATGCAGAAAGTTTAGCTAGGGAGAAAATGAGTGGGCTGCTGCCATAGGCTACAAGAATGAGAGAGGGGCCTATTGTGGTCCTAGAAACTTCATCCCACAGGATGGAGGAGGGAGAGAGAGGGGCCAATTAACCATATTGTGCATGATTAGCGGAGGTGGGGAAGACGGAATAGACTGTAAATCCCATTGCCGCACTTCATGAGGATGTGGCGAAGAGAAGGGCTGACTGTGGCTGTCAGAATCTTTTCAGCCTCTGCTGCATAATAAGGAAAGCTGGGTTATCACACCGGTGACAAACATTTCCCACTGCTGCCACAAGCTCTGCTACTGCCTGGCAGAGAGCTGCAGCAACAAAGTGAGTAGAATGACTGAAAGGAGGAAATAGCACTGGGGTTGACAGTAGGGATGTGAATCGTTTTAGGACGATTAAAATTATCGTCCGATAATTTTAATATCGTCTTAAACCGTTATGGAACACAATACAATACAGATTCTAACGATTTATCGTTATAAATCGTTAGAATCGTGAGCCGGCACACTAAAACCCCCTAAAACCCACCCCCGACCCTTTAAATTAAATCCCCCACCCTCCCGAACCCCCCCCCAAATAACTTAAATAACCTGCGGGTCCAGCGGCGGTCCAGAACGGCAGCGGTCCGGAACGGGCTCCTGCTCTGAATCTTGTCGTCTTCAGCCGGCGCCATTTTCCAAAATGGCGCCGAAAAATGGCGGCGGCCATAGACGAAAAAGATTGGACGGCAGGAGGTCCTTCCGGACCCCCGCTGGACTTTTGGCAAGTCTCGTGGGGGTCAGGAGGCCCCCCACAAGCTGGCCAAAAGTTCCTGGAGGTCCAGCGGGGGTCAGGGAGCGATTTCCCGCCGCGAATCGTTTTCGTACGGAAAATGGCGCCGGCAGGAGATCGACTGCAGGAGGTCGTTCAGCGAGGCGCCGGAACCCTCGCTGAACGACCTCCTGCAGTCGATCTCCTGCCGGCGCCATTTTCCGTACGAAAACGATTCGCGGCGGGAAATCGCTCCCTGACCCCCGCTGGACCTCCAGGAACTTTTGGCCAGCTTGTGGGGGGCCTCCTGACCCCCACGAGACTTGCCAAAAGTCCAGCGGGGGTCCGGAAGGACCTCCTGCCGTCCAATCTTTTTCGTCTATGGCCGCCGCCATTTTTCGGCGCCATTTGGAAAATGGCGCCGGCTGAAGACGACAAGATTCAGAGCAGGAGCCCGTTCCGGACCGCTGCCGTTCCGGACCGCCGCTGGACCCGCAGGTTATTTAAGTTATTTGGGGGGGGGGTTCGGGAGGGTGGGGGATTTAATTTAAAGGGTCGGGGGTGGGTTTTAGGGGGTTTTAGTGTGCCGGCTCACGATTCTAACGATTTATAACGATAAATCGTTAGAATCTGTATTGTATTGTGTTCCATAACGGTTTAAGACGATATTAAAATTATCGGACGATAATTTTAATCGTCCTAAAACGATTCACATCCCTAGAGGAAATTCAAAGTCCCCAGATTGCCCGAAGACAACCCTAAGAGGACGTTGCGGGTTGGATCCTCCACGTTAGGGATTGCAAGTGTGCGAAGCTGGGGAGGTTGACGTGGCCAGCAATCTAGACCCTTTAATAGATTCCAGTCCTTTCAGAAGTCCAGGAAAGAGGGTAAAGATGGAATTTCAGGGTGGGCCAGAAGTTCTCAGACCTTCCAATGTAGGTGTGGGAAGCCACTCTCCGGTGCAAAGGCTAGGCGGGAGGTTGTCAGTCTTATACTGGAGTGAGTCCACGTTATTTCGGATCAGTGGGTCTTAGGAGTCATCAGGAATGACCACACTCTGGAGTTTACCCATCCTTTTTTCAGATACTTTATGGTTTTCCCTTGTCGATTCATTCGTAAAGGACAAAACTTTTGTGGTTGCTGCATATAGGAGCAATGGTTCCAGTCCCATATTCTCGATGTGGTCAGGATCAGTACTCAATTTACTTTGTGGTACCAAAAAAGAAGGCTACCTTCAACCTATTCTGAATCTGAAGCAGCTGAACAAGGCTCTGAAGATGTTCCACGTCAGGATGAAGACTCTATTGTTATAGTAACAGCTTGAAAAGAAGAATTCTTAATGTCATTAGATCTGATGGAGGTGGATCTGCATATCCTGATAAAAGAAGGGCATCAGAAATACCTTTGCCTTACAGTGATAGGGGGACACCTTCAGTGTCAGGATCCCCCTTTTGGGTTGGCCACAGTTCTAAGATCTTTTTCCATGGAAATGTTTGTGCTGGCAGTCCTGCACAGAGAAGGTATCTTGATGCATTTGTTTCTGGACAGTTGGTGAATCTGACCAAAGTTGACCCAGGAAAGTCAATCAGTGACACCAGTGTGATGCAGTTATTTCAGGATCTGGGCTGGGTTTCCAATTTTGACAATAGCATCTTGCTCCCCTCTTGATCCCTGGAGTACCTTGAGATTCGGTTTAACACCAGGGAAAGCTGGGTCTGGTAGGTAGACATAAAGATCCAGAAGTTGTAGAAACAAGTGTATGGTTTATTGAGAATCCAAAGATCCTCAGTGTGGATTTATCTTCAGGTATTGGGGTCTATGGTGGCTGCCTTGGACTTAGAACCTTGGGCAAGGGTGCACATGAAACTCTTGCAGATGAACTTGCTTTCAAAATGGTCTCCTCGTTCTCAGGTGTATTTCATGAGATTCTCTCTGATAACATAAGCCAGAGAGTCTTTTGCTTTGGTAGCTAGTTCATAAGAACCTGAGAGTGGGACTGGATCTTGAATCTCCAGTTTGGATAATGGTGACCTCAGATGCCAATTTCTAAGGTTGGAGTGCTCACTGTATAGTGGCTCAAAGCACTTCAAATCCATAAGAAGCGAAATGGTCGATCAATCAGCTGGAAACCAGAGTGATAGGGAAGGCATTCCTTCTAATTTGTTTCCATTCTTCATTGTGAGGTGGTCAAGATCCTGTCAATCAGTGTTAAAACAGTTGCATATGTGATTGATAGCGGTGGGATCAGGTGTCTGTATGTGGTGGAAGAGGTAGTTTGAGTGGAAAAGCATGTATGGTAGTTTGAGTGGAAAAGCATGTATAAGGGCTCTCTGCCACTCTTATAGCAGTAGAGAATGTACAAACGAAGTACCACAGCCGCAACAGGCTAGACTTAGAGTTTGTCTCGAGAGGCATTCTCCCAGATTGTGTCCAAATGGGGAAAACTTGTTAGTGATCAGCAGAAAAACATAAATGTGAATATTTTTCATCTGAAGAAAGGTAAGAGGTTCATCCGGTTTGGATGTCCTGATTCAAAACTGGTTGGTTCAGGGTTCCTTCCGTGGCTTCTAGTGGGCAGAGTCTTGCAGAAGATTTCCATGCATCAGTGGCTAGTGATATTAATAGCTTTCAATTGGCAAAGGTACCCTTAGTATGTGGATCTAATGAGGATGCTGCACAGGATCCACTACTGTTGTCTCAGGACAGGGGCCTTCTGTTCATGGGTTGATAGTTCACGAGGATCCATCTTGGTTTTGTCTTTCAGCTTAGCTTTTGAGAGGGCTTATCTGACAGATAAAGGATATTCTCAGAGAGTTGTGAAGATGCTTTTGTGGTTCAAGAAAGCTTTCACATCCTTAGCAAATGTTCGAGTCTGTAAGTTATTTGAGAATTAGTGCTCAGTTAGGAGAATCTCAGCTAGAGGAACTTTGGTTCCAGGTATCTTAAAATTCCTGCAAGAGGGATTGGATAAGAGTTGGCCCTTAACTCCCTAAGGTACTGGTAGGAGCTACTGCCTGTTATAGAGGACAGCTGATGAGCCGACCTTTATTGTCTCATTCAAATGTGCCTTATTTCCTTCAGGAAATGAAGCATATTTGGCCTTCAGTAAAAGGGTCAGTACTTCCCTGGAACTGTACTTCCCTGGAACAGTACTTCCCTGGAACTGGAATTTAGTGTTATCATTTCTGGTTTAGTGTTATCCTTTTGAGCTTCTAAGAGAGGCATTGCTTAAGCTGATTACTGTTAAGGTGGCATTTTCTGGTAGCAATCTGTTCCTCCAGATAGGATCTATTAATTTTGCTAAGGGTGCAGTTGAAATCTCTCACCAAAATTATGGAATCTTTATATGTACTACAAATCTCAGAGAAAATATGTCTAAAAATCCTCCCTCCTTGTTCATTGGATACATGTAGATTAATAAAAGCATATATGTTAGAATCTGATTTAGCATTGACTAAAATCCATCTACCATATGCATCTTTATAAAAACCAATCATTTGGATATTTAACTGGTTTTTTAAGATAATTCTTCCCCTTTTCTATTATGGTAGAAATTAGATCCCATTGTTGGTAATCGTTTGTGTTAAAATCAGATAAATGAGTTTCTTGGAAGTAGAGGCTATCAGCCCTGGATTTCTTCCTGAGGTTTCACAAAAATAACGATCAATAAATAAAAAAAGTAAGATGAAACCATTTTATTTGACTACATATATTTCATGACCATCTTTTGGAAGTTACTCTCCCTTCATAAGGTCAAAAATTAAATGCTCATAAAAAAAATCACCATATATTTCTTCTACTAACATCACAACCACACTATTTCAGGAGATTTCGATTTTTATTTTGCTTTATAGGATTATTAATTCTAGTAAAAGTTAATAGTTTTATATCTATGAGATTATGGAAATTAAAACATACCAAATGATCAGTAATAATAACTTAAATGAGTCAAGATTATTGTAATTGTTAGTATCCAGCAGATGGCAGCAAAAGATAATGTTACACTGATTTACTAGTTATATAAAAACCAAGAGCACTGTGAATCAACCAGTATTTTAGTTGAAAAGAAAAAAATGTTGAGTGTATAAACTATGAACACATATAAACCAATCCTACTTCTCAGTGAAGAAAGTCAATCTTCAGACACACACCACATCCCCTGGTTCCAAGGTTAGATCCTAAGAACTCTTTGACCCAACCCTCCCACCACCCCTATATTTAGAATATCTCCTCCACTTTCTTATTTATCTTCATAATTAATGCATGTACAAAAACATAGTAACATAATAATGATGGCAGGAAAGGATCAATTGGTCCATCCAGTCTGATGGCAGCATCTGCCGCGCCGTGCAGGATACCCCCATGTTTCTCTTAAGGGAAGCTACTGCCGCTTCATGCATTTATCCGCCAAGTCTTATGATAACCCATTTAAAAAAAGTACTGATAGTAACATTTTTACTGGGTGCTGAGCATTCTTGAAAATTCAGACAGTGCTTGATGTGCTTTGCTTATGGACTTGGCTGTTGAAGCAGTCCTTTGCTTTTTCCCTTATTTCTGTGTATCACTACTCAAGACTGTAAAAGTCAGGGGCCATGTTGGTTGTCGCCTGAATCCAATTCCTCTTCCACCTCCCCTCCCCCCCCCCCCCCCATGAAAGCGATGTTGAAGTGGCGTGTCAGAAGCATCAAGGCTTATTGGTTAAGGGTAATAATTCCATGCTATCTGTGCAGGTTACCCCCATGTTTATCAGTGCCCTAGACTGTAAAAGTCAGGGCCCTCATTGATTGTTGTCTGAATCCAATTCCCCTTTTCACCCTACCATCGAAGCAGAGAACAATGTTGCAGTTGCATCAAAAGCATCAAGGCTTATTAGTTAAGGTCTTTAAGATCGTGAGAGGTCTTGAACAAGTAGATGTGAATCGGTTATTTACACTTTCGAATAATAGAAGGACTAGGGGGCATTCCATGAAGTTAGCAAGTAGCACATTTAAGACTAATCGGAGAAAATTCTTTTTCACTCAACGCACAATAAAGCTCTGGAATTTGTTGCCAGAGGATGTGGTTAGTGCAGTTAGTATAGCTGGGTTCAAAAAAGATTTGGATAAGTTCTTGGAGGAGAAGTCCATTAACAGCTGTTAATCAAGTTTATTTAGGGAATAGCCACTGCTATTAATGGCATCAGTAGCATGGGATCTTCTTAGTGTTTGGGTACTTGCCAGGTTCTTGTGGCCTGGTTTGGCCTCTGTTGGAAACAGGATGCTGGGCTTGATGGACCCTTGGTCTGACCCAGCATGGCAATTTCTTAAGTTCTTATGTTCTTAATCCCATGCCTTCTGTTAAGGATAGTAATCGCCACACTAACAAGTTACCCCCATGCACTCTTTTCTTCATTTCCTTCTTCTATCTAGCCTTTAGGGATTCACAGTGTTTTCCCATGCCCCTTTGAATTCTTTGGTCCAAGAAAACAAACCGGTAACCGATCCAAGGTGGCTAGCAGCAAACAAACAACGAGGTGGAATCGGTATAAAATGGACTTTATTGAATCTTGCCCAACTCTGGCCGAGTTTCGCTCAACGAGCTTCCTCAGGGGCTTTAGAGCCACTTGAATTGGATCAGATTAGCATGGACTTCACATATACTGTAATCCAAGAATCATTAATCACGTACTCGTCGTTCAAACAAATGCTGTGCAGAGTCAACTCTGTACAGCATTTGTTTGAGTGACGAGTACGTGAGTGCCGTTTCTGCTAATGTCAGTTTGCTGATTAATGATTCTTGGATTACGGTATATGTGAAGTCCGTGCTAATCTGAACCAATTCAAGTGGCTCTAAAGCCCCTGAGGCAGCTCGTTGAGTGAAACTCGGCCAGAGTCGGGCAAGATTCAATAAAGTCCATTTTATACCGATTCCACCTCGTTGTTTGTTTGCTGCTAGCCACCTTGGATCGGTTACCGGTTTGTTTTCTTGGACCAAAGAATTCAAAGGGGCATGGGAAAACACTGTGAACACTGGGGAAAAAGGTGGAAAATATCGAGAACTCTCTTAGGTATAATAACCTAAGGATATTGAATTTCCCGAAGTGTAAAATGACTTCCCCGAAAGAACAACTAAAGAATTACTTTCAAGAAATTTTATTATTATCACCAGTTATGTTGTCAAAGATATTGAAGGCATATTTTTTGCCGAAGAAGAACAAGAACATGCAAATGGTAACCTATTACAAGAGGGTGTATCATTAAATGTGACTGAGTTAATAGAAACTTCCTATAGTTTGCAAATAGAATCACGAGGAACTTTATTGGTGAAATTTCAGTCATTGGAAGGTAGAGATGATATATTAAAATTATACTTAGGAAAAAGATCATGTTTATATCTGGGGGAAAAATTATGGGTATATCCTGATGTCTCTAAAGAGACTCAGACAAGACGTAAAAAATCTTTAGTGCTTGCAAACCAGGCTAGAACCTTTGGGATTCAGATAAACATTAGATTTCCTTGTAAATGTATAATGAAAGTGAATGGTGAAAGATTTGTTTATTATGAACATGAACAGTTAGAGAAGTACTTAGAGAGCCATAGGAGTCATGAGACAGAGTAATGTCATTCTTCTTCGATGTAGGAAAAGAGTATACTCCTTGAATCTCTCAGTTTTGGTTTAAATTTATGTTTGATTCCTTGCTTATAAATGGAACTCCCCCCACTATTGTTTGGAAATAGGGAGACTAGATTATTTTGTTAAAGTGAAATGTATAGAATGTATGTCTTCTTGAATAACATATTCAATGTTATACTATGTACTCCTGAAATATGATTATCTTCTGAATTTGATTTGTCAAATTTGAAATATGTAAAATAAAAAATTGAAAAAAAAAATAATAGGCTGCCCAGGAGGAAAGATTAGCGAATTATGAACCTTGGGAACCATATAGATCACTGGAATACAAGGATGTGAAACAGTCAAAAAAAAAGCCTATCAGGTTTGCTTTAGACAACTACACTGAAATTTGTGATTGACTCTGGGGAGTAGGATCTTCCATCAACCTAGAATAATATTTAATGTTGTGTAATTGCCAATCTGCTTCCAAGGAATATTGTTCTTTATGTTGAATAACTACATCTCTACCTTTATTTGAAGGTTTCACAGTGCTATTAAAGAATTAGATGACAAGGACTGTAATGCTTGTCTTTCTGCATGGCTCAAATTGTAAAAGATCTTGGTCCATCTAGACTCAGTAAACTCTAGATATTTCCAGCGTCCTGATGGGACAAAATCATTAATGGGATAGACAAACCCGAAGGGATAGAAAAAAAATGAAAGGGGACTTCGAAAAGCTGGAAGAATGGAAACTGTACTTCAGTACAAAAAATGTAAAAATCATGAATCTGAGGTGCAGTATCTCATTAGCCAAATATTAAACAGGAGGACCAGAACTGGCAGCTATCACACAGAAAGGCCTAGCCATAATGATCTCAGATGACCTGATGGTTGCTAGTCAGTGTGATGAAGTAAAAAATAATATGCTGGGATCATTAGATTGCAGTCTTGAAGCCTATTTTTGCAACAGGAAACTCAGTCCATCAATATGAGGTGATTTGAGTATTACCTATTAATGATGTGATAGCCTAATCCTCGGGACTGGCACATAAATCTTTTAATTTTTGGAACTCTGCTGTTCTCAGGAGTTTGAAAGAGAGGTTTATGGTGACGGGTGGCTGCTAAGTAAATAGCATCTGCTGTGTGTTTCCCTGAATGGATCTGCATATAAATCAGTTACTAATGCAAGTATTTTATATTCATAAGATATGGTTGCTGTGCAGTGCCCATACTGGCTCCTGATTTCCCTAAAAGAAAGCAGGGGCTGAATTTCTTTGCGCAGAATGCAATTAAAACGTTGGTTCCGATTATCCCTCTTAACATGGTCACTCTAGGTCAATCTAAAGATTGTCCGCATTTTTCCTGTAGACACAAAAAGGGAGAAAACATTTTTAGTACAAAGATCGGAAGATCCTTTTATGTTTCTCTACTATTATAAGTCTATGGTAGTAAAAGAACATTTTCCCACTACTTTCAGCAGTCATGTTATTTCTAAGTGTAGTCATCAGAGGGCGATCTCGCATAACTTGATTAAGGCATTAAAAAAATTAGTACTTATTCTGCTCTTCTCTGGAGTCTATAAGAAATTCAAAACATATTCTTAAAGTTTAGTTTTCAATCTTTACAAAATCATTTTGCTGAAATACTTGCAGTATATCAGAGCATCTGGACAGCTTTCACCTAAACCAGTGATGACAAACTCCAGACCTCGAGTGCCTCAAACAGGCTAGGTTTTCAAGATATCCACAATGAATATACATGAGAAAGATTTGCATGCACTGCCTCCATTGTGTGCAAATCTATCTCATGCAGCCTGTTTGTGGCACTCCTGGAGTTTGCCATCACTGACTTAAACCGTGCCACTTGAACTGCTAGAAGACTGAGGAAAAAGGGGCACTCAGAGATGACAAAGCCATAGCTAAAAACAAAATCTATTCTTTGATGTATCTTTACTGAAGTGGATGTTGGGGACAAACCACAGCCAGAAACATTCTTTGATAGTGATGATTTAGAGGAAGCAAAGCAAATTACTATTAAAATGAAAGATTTAATAGAGCAAATGACATAATAAAGAGTAGGGTTACTACCTGACTCCATGTCAAAGGAACAGGTTAATCTAGCCCTGGTTTTATCATCTTGCACGCAGAGACTTGCAGTTCTGATTGTCCATTGATTTACCAGGGACAATCAGAACTACAAGTATCTTCGTGCAGTAGGGTAAAACCAGGACCAGATTAGTTTATTCCTTATTTCATGGACCAAAGTGGAAACTCTAATAAAGAGGACTGGATAGTAAATATCCCAGAATTTTGAAAGAACTCAAATACGAAATTGCAGCCTTGTTAATAGTAATCTTTAATCTATCATTAAAAACAGCCACTGTACCTGAAGACTGGGGGTTGTCCAGTGTAACGCCAATTTTTAAAAGGACTTCAAAGCTGATCTAGAAAACAGTAATTCTGATGTCGGTGCCAGGCAAAATGGTAGGAGCGATTCTTAAAAACTAATAGGCTCATTTTTCAATTCACGTTAGGGCCCTAATGAGAGAGAGAGAGAGAGAAAGAAAGAAAGCACTTTAATAGTGCAAATAGGACTCTCTATATAAGTAGCACTATAGATGGGCACATTCAACTCAGGTTGGGTTTGGGGGGTGATACACAGTCAGAGGAATTAACTGTAAATTTGATATGACTGATGAATTTCTGACATTTGAATCAATGAAAGGTACAACAAGAGGAATTGATTTATACAATGCATTCTGAACTGGAAATCATCTAATTGATTCAAATGATAGAAATTCATATCAAATTTGAAGTTAATTCCTCTGACTGCGTGTGTAACACCACACCCCAAATCCATCCCTCCTCCCAAACCCACACTGAGTTGGATGTGCCCATCTGCAGTGCTACTTATATAGAGACCTATTCACCCTATTAAATTTCTCGTTTAACCCACCTGGTTCTAATTCTTCCAAATCCAAGATTTTTCTTGCATTATCCTTTATCATTGTTATCTGACTTGGTGCCAGAGGGGGTGAGTGTATGAATGGGGTTTCATTTATTTGGAGAAGCAGGGGCAATACTAGGGCTCAAAAGAGGGAGGACATTTTTGTTTATTTGGATGTGGGTGGTTGGGGGATTTCTTTTTGTCAGTTTTGGTGTGCTGATGGTGGAGGGGTCCCCACTAGGAACACAGAGCAGGCCTTTGCGGTGGGTTCGTTGTCGCAGGATATTTACTGCATTTCTTCTCATGGGATTGTCAGGAATGAACTTTACGGTGGCAGGAAAGCATTCAGATGGTGTTGGGAGAACTGTTAGTGTTCAACTGCGCCACTGGAGTGCAATCTGGAGAAACAGCAAAACTGATCCAGACCTTGTGCCAGCAGTTCCAGTTTGGCTCTTATCAGTGAGGAACTTCCCTGAAATCCTGGGAATTCCTCAAAAGGCCTCAGACTACTTGCTCTGTGTTTCACTGTCTGAATTAGTAAAAAAAACCCAAAAAAAACCCATATTGGCTCTCTGTATCAACCAGTAGGCTAACTACCTTGCAAAGGTAGAGAATATTAGACTTCATAAAAAAATCAGGATGCTATGATGGCACTCCTTCAAGAAACACCTTTAAATGATGTTGAATATAGTAAGTTCAAATGTGAATGGGTGGGCCAAGGGTTCTTTCATCTTATAACACTAAAACTGGAGGGGTCTGCATACTTGTTCATAAAGCCTTTCTCCAGAGTGTAATTAGCCTACAGGTTGAAACGGAGAGCCGATATGTAGCTCTTGAATGCTCTATTTATGGGAAAAAGTTTCGAGTTTGAAAATGTTCATGGCCCATATGAAGATCAGCAAGAATACTACAAGCAGCTTACAATATTCTTGATTCGCCATCAGGGGTTGATTGTTGCCTGGAGGGCTCAATATCCATCAAGCAGGAATTAGACCTGTTTTTCACAGAGGTGCAACACTTACAGTTGCATAGACTTTTTTTTGTATTTTCAGCTGAGTTTGCCCATATGGCAGGCCAACTAGATATTTTAATGTGCCATGTCTCAGGCCATCATTCAGTTTTGCTGCCATTGTAAATTTCAGGTGTTGAAAATTATTAGTATTGCTATCTCAAGAAGGACAGACTAAAAAGGAAAAATCTCTGAGGAAGTATATTTGCCAACTGGGAGCTAGACATGGTGGTGTATAAAACACTACAGAAATACAGGAGAAAGCTTCAGAGGCTCCAAATTTCTGGTAATGAGAGATCTTTCAGGTTCTCTTGCCAAAGGATATATGAACACGGTAACAAGATGGGTGCATTGCTTGCAAGGACTTTGTGGAAGAGAGAGCTGTAAATGCTAATCCATAGTATTCATAAGAAATAGGGAGAGGTCACACACCAATTGGTGGGAATCAATAATATTTTCGAAGAGTTCTTTGAAGAACTTTAACAGTGAGGAGTGCAATCAGGAGATTAATGCTTATTGGGAGGTGATGTTTCCTGGGTTGTTGTATAGTCAAGTAGCCAGACTGGCAGCCCCCATAACAATTGCAGAGATGCTAAAGACAAACGCTGCCTAATTTTTTTTTTTTTAATTTATTTAGTTTTTATATACCGCAGTACGTAAAAATACATCACTGCGGTTTACAATAAACAATAATTAGCAACAGGCTTTACAGTTAACAAGTATTATAGATAACAGGCAGTACAGACAGTAAACCAAAAATTAATATAATGTTTTACATACAATAATGAATTCGGATTTTTCTAGAAATAATTTACGAACCAACCAAAACCTTAGCGCATAAAAGTCAATAATAGAGCTGATAGTAACCACCGTAACTAAATTGAAAAAAGGAATATTCTGTTATTTTAACACTAATTGAATTATCACAAACAGTGATGGTGCGGGAGAGTAGGAGAGGATAGCAATTGGGTGATAACAAATAGGGTGGAAGGGACAAGGAACAGGGAGTTAATGGGTAGAATAATAGATGGCATTTATGTTTAATCGTATATCATAGTGTGAAGGGGGCAGAATATTACATGGAATATTACATGGAATATTACATGGAATGTTTAATCGTATATCATAGCGTGAAGGCTTGTTCAAACAACCACGTTTTAAGTCCTTGCTTGAATTTTTTATGGCAGTGTTCCTGACGCAGGTCAGTGGGCATCTTGTTCCATAAGTTAATTCCAGCTATGGAGAAAGCGCGGTCTCTTGTGGTAACGTGTTTAATATGTTTCATAATGGAAAGAGCCCTGAGCCTGATGGTTTTCATTTGGACTTTTACTAAAACTTCTCCCAAGATCTGACTCCGATGCTACTGGGGGTGTTTACATGCAAAAGTATCCTGAGACTGAAAGCAGTATGATAGATGCTACTATAGTGCTGATACATAAAAAGGGGAGAGATCATTTAGACCCAGGATTCTATCATCTAATCTCGCTAGTTAATGCAGACATTAAAATACTGGCGAAAGTGCTATACCTCAGGCTAAGACTTTAATGGACAGCCTGATTAGGCCTGATCAAAAGTGCTTTATAAAAGGGAAGTCGTCAACTACCAAAACTCGAAGATTGTTTAATATTATGCTCCTGGCTAAGAGAGATAAAGTAGCAGACTTGGTGTTTGCATTGGATGAGGAGAAGGCCTTTCATAGGCTTTTGAGATCAGGTCTCTTCATGGATTAGGGCACTCTATTCCCATCCTAGACCAGAGTGTTGACCAGTGGGTGTAAATCTAGCCTATTCTCTATTTCAAGTGATATTAGACAGGGATGCCTGCTGCCCCCTTTTCTGTTTGATCTGGCAATTGATGTTTTGGTGCAGAAATTCCAAACACACCCTACCATAGGAGGTTTTAGAGTGAAGAGAACAGAGCATGTTATTTCATTGTATGCATATGATGACCTACTGTGTTTATATCTAAACCAAGAGCTTCCGGTCCAAAGTTGCTAAAGTTATTGTCCAATTACAAAAGCCTTTCAGGATAGAAGACTAATTTTCACAAGACTGAGGTATTTCCCGTAGAATTAGTGAGTTCTAAGGGCATACTTAGTTGACTGTCTTAATTTAATCTTAAGAGGGGTAGCCATGCTAGTCTGGTGTAGCAAAAATGACAAGAGGTGAGTGGTTAGCCTCTAAGGTGCCACTCATCTCTTGTCATTTTGTTTCAATTTAAGAGAGCTGTGAATGGTTTTAATTATCTAGACATGGGTGCCTAGGAATTTTTCAGACTTACACAAAGTAAATATTGCTCTGGTGGTTGGCAAAATTCAGAAAGATCTCCTGCAATGGAATGAATATTCTCTTTCATGGGCTGGCAGAAAAGGAGTCCTGAAAATGAATGCTTACTGAGGCTTGTTTACCTGTTCCAGCATGTCTTTTATTATCTGTCTTACAATTTATTTATGGGATGCTATGTAAATTTATTTGGCATAATAAGTCCTTGCATATTAAGTTACACACATTATGGAGACTGAGGCAAGACAAGGCCTAGATAGGTCAGAGGAAGGCCTAGATAGGCTGCAAGGCAGGGAAAGGAGCAAGAAAGCCTGTAGGCCACAAGGCAAGGCAAGAAGCAGGAAGGCCCTTAGGCCAAAAGGCAAGGTTACGAATGAGAAGGCCCTTAGGCCACAAGACTAAAACTCTATTCTAACTATCTGACACCTGATCATCCCAGCCCTCAACAGAACTCGCAAGCATAATCCTCCTCTTCATGCTCTCCTGATGTACCCTCCTTTTTCACCCCTCCCTGCTCTCTCACTTGATTCATTAAGTTCATTGAAAATGTTCTCCTCACTATTCTGTTATTCAACTACTAAGAAAAAATGTTTACTGTTCACAAAACTCTACTGTTCCCAACTACCATGTTAACTCCATTTGATTGTATGCTAATTGCATATTTTGTAAACCGTTATGATGGCTCTACCGAATAAGGTATATAAAACTCTACAAATAAATAAATAAAATAAAGACAACAGTGTCTAGGGCAAGGAGCCAAGGGTGACTTGATGCAAAAGTGAGGATGGTTTGGCAAAGCTGGATTATGTAGGGCTGAGGCTTCAGTATAGTGAAGGCAAGGAGGAGGGGCTTTACAAGGCTAGAGGCATGGTTTGCTGAGGACTCCTAGTAGCTAGGAAGTTGCACCACAGGCGGAGTTTGATAAGCTCTGATGAGCTGATGAGGATAGCATGGAACGGAGCTCTGAGGAAACCTCTGCTTGTGGGGAGGCATCATAGTCAGGGTATAATGAGGCTGTATAGCAGGTGAAATTGAAACACTATGTATTCTCAGGCACTGGAACGATTAGTGTTTGGGCATTTCAGAGAGGCTTCTCACAAACCAGCTGATCCATGTGGGTAAATTTACTATAGTAATTATGTGGAAGTCAGCACCCATGATGGATCATTGATACAAGAGGATACACGAGACAGTTCTAATAGAGAATGTAAGCTACCTGCTCAAATACAATATGAATATGTATAATAAGATTTGGAGCAGTTCTGGCAATAGTGGGATAAGAAAGATGTATGAATATATCTATGTAGTTATTTATGTGGGAGGTTCATGTTATCTTTATATATACAAGATGTTTTTTCTTTATGATTTTCTATTTTGTGCTTTGAGAGAGATCAAAGTATAATGTTGGTGGATTGTAATGTATATTTGTGTAGTAGTGAGATGTCTCCCATCAAATAAAAAGTTCAAAATATTTTGAATATCCTTACTGTCCCCAGAAGTTCACCAGAATATGAATTTATTACTGGGATAATAATTTATTACTGGGATAATAAGCATTAGAAAAAATAATTTATTGTATACAGTAACTGTAAGCTAGTTGTGAATTTTTTTATAACTGTTAATTTTTTATGTGAATTTTGTGCTCATAAAAGGTGCCAAATTGACAGCATAGAAAAAAGTAAACATGGCAGTGACAATGTCAACTTCTCCACAGTGCCCCTCAGCCCTGCTCTAGAGGAAATACTTCTGGGGTGAAGGATAATTCAGTCACCATGCTTGGTCAGTCATTGACATATTGACATTGCCAACAACACTACCTATTAGAGCCAACTGTGAGGTAGTTTTGTGATGTGGACTGGATCTGCCAAATAATTTCATGTAGGCCACCAAATGGCTTTCAGATAGTAATGACTTTTAATTGCTACTGGCATGAGTCAGATTTGAATCAAGAAGTGAAAGGTTCTATAACCCTATTTTAATTCATAAGAGTCAGTCTGTAGGCTAATTGTGTGTTTTGAATTATTTCATTGATGGTGCTAAATGTCTTTTTTAAGTAAATGCTTTGTTTACTTTGAATAACAATTAAAATTGATTTAAAAAAGCAAAAGTAATAAAGAAGATTAGGAAATCAATCATATATAGACCTTCTGGTTTCCTGTGAACTGCAACAAAAGCTACAAAATGTAGCCCTTGCTGTGGAATTACTTGTTTCCCCTGGTATGATAGGGGTGGGTGACAGACCCAGTGAGAACACATACATGAGCACCTCTCCCTCTCTTTGCTCTCAACTCTCCGCCCCTTGGCTGATCCCATCTCTCCGGTCTGGTTCTTTCTCCAAGGATTTTGCCTGCCATCATCAAGTGAGTGACAGTAGGAAGAGAAGAGCAGCAGCGCCTCAGGTCCTGTCCACCAGGATCTAAACTCAATTTGAACTTGGGGGACACAGTAGAGAGATCTGTGGTGCTTTGTGTGGTTCAAACCATAAGTCTGGGTCCTTGGGGGGCAGAGTGAAATTAAACAGCCTGAAGGATTACCAGTTTCCTACTATTACTTTTGGCTGACTTCGTGATGGTGGGAGCAATCAGTGGAGGAGAGAGGCTCAGTTGTGGGATTGAGAGTGAAACTGGGGAATGAGATAGAGGGGACGGTGAGAAGTGTGAATCAATGGGAGGCTGAGAGGAGCTGAAGGATATGAAAGAGAAGGAATGGGATGGATGAGAAAGAGGATCAGCACCAGAGGTGGGAGAGAGGGCCAGGAATGGTAGGAGAAAAGGAGAGAGAGAAGATCTGTGGAGAGGGAGAGGTCGAGGAAGAGAGGTGAAGATGCAGGGACAGTAGGACTGGAGCAGAAAGATAGACACTTTTCTCCCACCAATCTAGTTCCTCCCTCCCCTGACCACAGGTTATCTTCCTTACCCTCTCGTGATTCTGGAACTTCTGTCCTTTTACATTTCCATCTCCCGCCCTCACTCCGTCGCCTTTCTTTCTCCTACCCTCCTCCTCCTACCATTCCTGGATCATCCCTCCCAGTATCCCTTCCTATCCCCAGTCTTCCCTGCTGCTTCTCCACCAATGCCTGGCTGCCTATGCCTCTCCTTCCTCCTTCACTGAGATTCTTTATCTCTTCCTTTCCTCCTTCTCATCTCTGCGATCTTCCTATGCCAATCCCCCCTTCCTGCCCTCACCCGATACCTGAGATCCCATTTCTCCAACCTAAAAAAAGAACAAAATTATACAGACAAACAAGCAAGGTTGAAAAATAATTTTATTTTTATAATACAAAATAAAATTTTATCCCAGAATCCTGGGAATAGCCACCCTCCTGGATCAGCTCCAACAACCAAACAGCCAGGAGAAACACATTCTAGTAAAGGAAAGGAACGACGATTGTCCTTTCCTTTACTTGAGCTTTTGGAAGATCACAGCCCCTCTACTGCCTCTCTCAAGCTCCCTCATCGATGATTCACCCCAATGACTCATTGAATCACCTCTTCTTACTGACTTACTCTTTTTAGGTTGGACTCTTATTGTCACTCCAAATGAGCACTAGGTCTTCTGAACCTGCCATTGCTAGAAAATTCCTCTCTTTAAAAACAGAAAAACCTATATGCTAATAGTAAAGGCTAGACACTTTTTACATAAGCAGTCTATGAAATTAGTCTTGCTCTTATCCCATATTCTGTAAATGGAAACATATCCTAAGAACCAAGCCTGTTTGTGGACCTCTCTGAGAGTACCAGCTTTAGGGTGCAAAGCCACTCAGCAAAGTTTAGGAGCAGATATAAGCACTAGGACATGTAACTATGTTTTTCAAAAAAAGATTTATGAACTAATTTGTCAAACCTGTAACAATTTTGCAGGTTCATTATATTAGTTTGAAAAATGTTGTTGCAAGAAACAGAATGTGGATTTCCATGAACTAGTGAAACGGCATTGGACCGTATGCAGATTTGACAATTATGCAAAAATCTGAATCAGTCAGATCCAAAGCAGATTTCTACAAATCAATGAATCTGCATTAGATGTTGAAAAATCAACTCAGATTTTCACCAGATTTCCTGGGAAAAGTCCAGCTGAAAATGTTTGCCACTGGATATGGGGAAAACCTGAAAATATAAAGTGAACAACACACACATAAAATATAACCAAATAATTAAGATTGTGTGTGGTCAACATATAAAGAGAATTGACCAAACAAAGAAACTTAAGACCATGTTATTTATTTATAATAAACTCTAAGGGGCCAATGCAATAAATGAGCAGGGAAAATCTGGCTCTCAGTGTTGAACATCTGTTTTCCTAACACGCGTCCAGCCACCTCTCCTGGGTGCACAATTCAATATTTAAATGAGGGGTCACGCTGCCAAGGAGGCGCTAGGGACAAATGTGCGCCCCTAGTGCATCCTTGACAGTGGGCGCCCAGGAAAAGTGGCTGTCAGCGGGCTAGGACAAGGAACGCTCATAACATCGAGCGTCCATTTCCCTAACCTGACCACTGGCACTTTAAAAAAAAAAAATTTTTTTAACCTTTTGGTTCCTCCGACTTAATATTGCCACAATATTGAGTTGGAGGATGTCCAGAAAAGCAGTATTTTCTGCTTTCTGTCCACTTTTTTGGCTACTCAGAAATTGTGTGGGTCAAGCGCATATTTTTTTTTAGATCTGAGGAGAATAATAGTCTCATCAACATGCATTTGCATGTGATGAGCGCTATTAGTTTCGCGATACTTGGACTCGCTAATCCCCTTAAGGCATAAGGGGCTGTGGAAGCATGTCCAAATCGCGCATCCAACCATGGATTAAACAGTGTGCTCGGCTGTGCACACTATTTTGCATCGGCCCCTAAGTGGGTTCCCATCAGCTATGGATTTATGAATCTTCACTGTTTGTTTAATGGGAATGCACCTTATGTTTGTTATAAATAAATAACATAGACTTAAGTTTCTTTGCTTGAACAGACTTCATTATGGGCCAAATTTTCAAAGGTGCGCGCAGGCGTAGATTTATTTGCGCAACCCGGCACGAACAAATCTACACCCGATTTTTTAACATGCGAGCACTGCCGTGCGCATGTTATAAAATCCAGGGTCGGCGCATGCAAGGGGGTGCACAATTATGCAACTTGTGTGTGCCGAGCCGCGCAGCCTTCCTCCGTTCCCTCCAAGGCCGCTCCGAAATCAGAGCCGCCTCAGAGGGAACTTTCCTTCCACCTCCCCCCACCTTCCCCTCCCTTCCTCTACCTAACCTGCCCCCCAGCCCTACCTAGAACCCCCCCCTTACCTTTGTCAGGTAAGTTGCGCCTGCCTCCCAGCAGGCGTAGCTTACGCGCGCCAGCCAACAGCCGGCCCATGATCCCGGCACAGTGGCAAATGGCCGCTGTGCCTGGAGGCTCCAGCCACGCCCATTCCCCGATGGCCACTGTTCCTGGAGGCTCCGGCCATGCCCATTCACCGCCCCCCCCCCCCCCAGACTGCCCCGGATTGCCCACGCCCCGCCCCTTTTTGCAAGCCCCGGGACATCTGCGCGTCCCGGGGCTTGCGCGCGCCGCCAAGCCTATGCAAAATAGGCTTGGCACGCGCAGGGGCAGATTTTTTCGGGTTACGCGCGTAGCCTTTGAAAATCTGCCCCTATATGTTGCCCACACACATTCTTTATTTGAAAATCTAAAATTTCCATTGAACTCAAGGCACGCTGAAATTCACTTTGTCCAAATTTGACCTTAAATTAGTTACACATTTTAAGGAGTAACCATAGTTCACAGATCGAGATGTGATGCCTTGAGTACTTATTAAAGAATTCATTCCTTTTATTGTTAATATAATTTACAATCCGTTCTTCTCTCCATTCCTATTCTTCCCAAAGCTCCTCTTCCATTAAGCTTCTCTCCACCTTCTCTTCTTTCCTGCCCAAAAAAGTTAATTAAGTATATGAATAACAAAAGGATGGTGAGGGATGCCATATGTCCCTTTGTCCAATTTTCTTTTGAAGTTATTAGTGTTTCAGCCATGACTATTTCCATTGTCAAAATGTCCCCTTCTTTTCCCAATCTGAATAATGAATCACTTTACCCCAAAGACACTAAAATGTATTCTCCCCCCACCTGCGGATGGTCCTCATTTTCTTTGCAATTTCTTGAGCAGAAAGATCTGCAGTATCCCTGTACTATCCACTGATGTGTTTATACGGAGAAATTAAGGGAGTCATATTTAAACACTTTTGCAGTCGTTGTGTGTGTAAAATCGGCATACAGTATGGGGTAGATTTTAAAAGAAGCGCGATCAGCCTACTTTTGCTTGCGCATCAGACTCAAGCAAAAGTACGCTGGATTTTAGTAGATACGCGCGGAGCCGCGCGTATCCACTAAAATCCTGGATCGGCGCGCGCAAGGCTATCGATTTTGTATAGCCTGCGCGCGCCGAGCCGCGCTGCCTCCCCCCGTTCCCTCCAAGGCCGCTCCGAAATCGGAGCGGCCTCGGAGGGAACTTTCCTTTGCCCTCCCCTCACCTTACCCTCCCTTCCCCTACCTAACCCACCCACCCGGCCCTGTCTACACCCCCCCCTTACCTTTGTCGGGGGATTTACGCCTCCCGGAGGGAGACGTAAATCCCCGCGCGCCAGCGGGCCTGCTGCGCGCCGGGCCGCGACCTGGGGGCGGGTACGGAGGGCGCGGCCACGCCCCCGGGCCGTAGCCACGCCCCGTACCCGCCCCCAAAACGCTGCCGACACGCCCCCGCAACGCCGCGCGCTCCGGCCCCGCCCCCCGACACGCCCCCCTCCGAGAACCCCGGGACGTACGCGAGTCCCGGGGCTCTGCGCGCGCCGGGAGGCCTATGTAAAATAGGCTTCCCGGCGCGCAGGGCCCTGCTCGCGTAAATCCGCCCGGTTTTGGGCGGATTTACGCGAGCAGGGCTCTGAAAATCCGCCCCATATTGTCACTGTCACTCTCTTGTAGGCACATATGAAGAGGGTATTTTGAGGGCATTCTGGGAAAGGGCCTGAAGTATGCTCACATTTATGTATTTTATGATCAGAGTACATGCATATATTATCAAATACATCGCATAATCTTACACCTGCTAATTAAGCCACCAATATTAAATCTGAATTTTCTTTGGTCTGCAGTTTTTGGGTTAGGAGTCTGGAATAAGTAATGGAAAGTGTGGTGAAGGCCTGGGTTAACTGAAGAAGGTCTTGGTGAACTGGTGCTTGGGAAGCACCCGTGCAAGTAAATATTTTCATAAGTGAGGCACCTACGTATACACACTATTGAAAAGTTCTCTCTAAATCTCCCCAACCCATCTCTTTTTTTTTTTTTTTTTTAAAGAAAATAAATCTAATAGACAGCTAGCTCTCTTACCATTAAGGCCTGGGTGAACCCTTAGTTCAGCTAGTGAAGATCAAGTTAGTGAATGGGGGAGGAGGAACCATTCAAATGCAGCCTCTCCGTTTGAGGGGTCTGGAATGGCCGTTCCCCCTGAGAATCTCTATAGCGGCTCTCTCCAGAGAGCTTGGGAGACAGTCCCTTACAGTTTGCTAAAGTTAAGGAGGTAGAGAGGAGCTTTTGCTTGAGTTATTTTTCAGGCCCAGTCAGAGGAGCCAGGTAAACCCTGCCTGGAGAGAATGATCGGGGTCGGAAGGATTTTCCTTATCCAGTCCTCTCCCTGGCTGGTTAGGATTTTCCCTCTGGCTATAATTTTTGGGAGTTTTGCCTTTTAAGTGGTAGGAGCCTTGTGAGAGCCTACACACTACCTGGGCCCAGGGTGCCCTGTCTCTGGGACTGTGCAGGTTGGGGAAGACCTGTTCACAAGGACAGAGGTGTCAGTGACCTGCTGCAAGGAAGAACTCCAGTTGAAGGGAAAAGGACTGAGTTCATCCAGGAGGACATTTTGGCCGCCCCTTCCTTCCTGTTTAAAGCAAGGAGACTCTGTAAGAACCAAAGAGATCCAAAAGTTCTGCTAACCACGAGTAAGAGAAACCACCAATCTGGTGTTTTCACCCCCTGGGGAGAGAGAGAGAAGATTGACTATTTTTGCCAGATTGGAAGAGGTTTTTGACCAGCTTAAGAAGACCCTGCCCACCTGGGAGCTCCACTTAACCAAACCCTGGAGGGTGGATGTATCCCTGGCCCTGCTATGTGATTCCCACACAAACAGAGGGAAAGAGACTGTAAGAAAAGAAAACAGGAGAATTCTGTGGTGCTGCAAATTAAGTTATTGTGCTTGAACAGTAAAACCTTTAATTCTGGACACTAACAAAGTTATTTGAGCATCCAGCACACAGTAGGTACATGTATCCTTCTCCCAAAGGACTCAGACCGAGAAACAGAGGAAGTGATACCGCTTTCCCAGGGATAACACAAAGGGAGAAAGTCATCCCTAGCACTTGGGCCCTGAAAGTTAATTCTTTCTCCCCATAAAATGGATCTGCACCCTGCGGAAGGAATCTGCAAGAACTTTAAATAAGTTTATGGCCCCACCGGAGTGTGGAGTTACATAAATAACCCCCATTTATGTAATCTTTCAACGTATCTCTGTAACCCTTGTTCCACCTGGGGTCCCCTTCCCAGCCTTGGGGAGCTACAGAGCCATTCTCCCAAGGTGGCGGAAAAAGATCTCCTGGGCCGTGGGCTGAGGGCAGGATCATCTACAGGACCAGAACGGGGCCAAGGACACTCCCATGAAAGAAAGAAATACCCACTCAATATGTGTGCTCGAACATAAAAGTAGTTTACAGCTGTTGCTTCAGAGAAAAATATTGTGAAACAGCACAGTAACAAACAGAAATCCCAGTCACTAACCAGGTCTTCTCTCCTGACAACACAAAAACCCTTTGTTCCCTTTACACAGTCTTGTCTTTGGCCTACCATGGCCCTCTTTCTTTCCATTCCCAGATTGAGTTACTCACAATCGGGCCGATACAGTAAAATGTGCGGGAGAGCCGGCGCTCCGAGGTGAGCGCCCGCTCTCCCGACGCGCGCCCAGGCCACTCTCCTGGGTGCGCGATTTAGTATTCAAATGAGGGCCCGTGGTAATAAGGAGGCGCTAGGGATACTAGCATATCCCTAGAGCCTCCTTATTGGCAGAAGCGGCGGCTGTCAGCGGGTTTGACAGCCGACTCTTAATTTTGCCGGCGTCTGTTGTCAAACCCACTGACAGCCACGGGTTCGGAAAACGGATGCCAGCAAAAATGAGTGTCCGTCTTCCAACCCGCGAGCAGCGGGCTGATTTTTTTTTTTGTTTTACGATTTTTAATTTTTTTTAATTTTTGGGGCCTCTGACTTAATATCGCTATGATATTAAGTCGGAAAGTGTACAGAAAAGCAGTTTTTTCTGCTTTTCTTTACACTTTCCCGGTGCCGGCCGAAATTAACTCCTGCTTTTGGCAGGAGTTAATTTCTGAGAGTAAAATGTGCGGCTTGGCTGCACATTTTACTTTCTGGATCGCGTGGGACTAACTAATAGGCTCATCAACATGCATTTACATGTTGCGAGCGCTATTAGTTTTGGGGGGGGGGGGCGGTTGGCCGCGTGTTTTCCACGCGGTATTACCCCTTACTGTATAAGGGGTAAAAATAGCACGTGGAAAACGTGCAGCCAAACGGGGGCTAACGGTGCGCTCAGTCGAGCGCACCATACTGCTTCGGCCCGAATGTCCTGATGAATTCTAGGAAGAAATCCCTCTGCTTCTCCACAGGGCCAGTGCTAGCTTTTTTCCTCCCCTCTCAAACAATTACTGTGCTGCCCCTCCCGGCCCCCAGTTCACTCATCTTCCTCCAGTAATCTAAACTTTAAAATCTGACATTCCTCCCTACCCAGTCTACCCGCTGTCCTCTGGAACCCATGGCCAGTGCAAGGGTATTAAAATGTCATAGGCGAACTGTAAAGGCCCATCCTCATAAGCACACACAATTAAAAATTATGTATTTTTAATAACAGATTTTACATTAAAAAGAACATGCTGAGTATAGTCTTCTGAGATAAAAATATCTCTTACAACAACTGTATATCATATTTACATGCACTGCTGTGGTGCCAACCAGCAAAACCTGCAAAAATACCCATATGGTATTAGGCCTATTGTAATGTGTTTTGGATGTGGGCATGACTCTCAGAAAGCCTTGAGTAAACAATGTCAATATAGTAAACTTTCCATATCAAATCAGCACTGCCAGCACTCGATAACAATCTTACCTATGAAAAAGTAACATTGCAAATATAAACCAGATCCTAAAATACCAATATACCTCCTATTAGGAAAAAAGAAGAAGCCATACATCCCTACACAAAAGCTACATGCTAGCAGAATACCTCACCTCGGTCACACATGCAGAACACAGACTATCACTAAATAAAAAGACCATCACAGAATAAAAAGAGACCATAAAGTATAAGTAAAAATTTGCAGACAAAAACTGAACTGGAATCTGCAATAAGGCACACTCTGTATACAGTGCAACAACAGAAAAATCACCATTCGTCATAAAACAATAAAATAAAAAAAAATATAAAACATCAGTCCACCACTGTAACCCTGTGAGAGGGTCATAGCTGCATCCTCAATTGTGCCTGTTCACCATGGAGAAGCTCTAAACCAGTGGTTCCCAACCCTGTCCTGGGGACCCCCCAGCCAATCGGGTTTTCAGGATATCCACTCTCAAAAAAAACAAAACAACCAAAAGAAAATATGTAGGGCCAGATTAAGTTGTGGTCAAAAGTAGGGGGGAAAAGTGCAATAAGTCATCAATAGGGTCATTCATCAAATCGTGTTAGGGCCCTAACATCCGTTATAATGCTATAATGCATGTGCAAATTTGCAAAATGTTTTCCGGTGGGCGGATTTTGGGAGGAGTAAATGAAAATGAAATGTGGTACACTGTGCAATAGCACAATGCATTCTATCGTGGGTAATAACTACAATTTCTAAAACGCTCTCTCCTTATCATGATAGTACCCAGGTAGAGAGTGCATCAAACTAGGGTGAGAGAACATTGGAGAAATTTCATCTTTGTGTACCTTTCCTCATTTCAAATCATGTCAGATCTTCACTGATGTGTACTATGTTGTTTGTACGTCTGCCCAGTGCCTATGCATGTAAAAGTGGCCCCAAAACCCTAGATCACCACCAAAACCTCACCTCGAGTTGCTAGCTGGCCCTTCTATAGTGGTATAAATAGTTGAGTAATATGAGATCATTAAGAGTCTCTCTCGCTCTCTCTTTTCTGAACAAGCTTCAACAATATTTTCTGTGAAATTCTCCCATTCTAGAAGTTGAGTGCTAAGATGGACTCTCTCTGCTCTAGTCTGGGATGTCACCCTAGCATGCTAGAGAAGATTGTAAAAGCAATAGCTAGGAGGAAATATGCATTTTATGTGGAGAATGAAATGGCAATTGACTGTACATACTTTTGGCAAACTAAATTATTACTATCAGAGCTGTAAACATACTTCTTCTGAACTACACTTGTGATAAACTGCAAGTATTATCGTTTTATTGCTAATCTTCTTCAGAAAGGAGTTTTTGGTATGATTTATCTTACTTTGGCACTAGACTGTAAATGTGTAAAGGATTATGAAAGTCATCAGAGTGCCTAGCAGAGATGTATTCTTTGCCCATAACAAGAACCTAGTATTCTAAATGTTTTTTATGTGACTGTCGAACTGAATAGTTACATAAATTGTAATATACCATACAAAACAGCTAGAAATTAGAAAACTGCTTTATCTTATCTGACTTCATTTACTCTCTTTGTAATTTTTTAGGAAATTTCTTTATTAATTTCAAACTTATACTCTGCAGAGATCTTGATTAAAGAAAATAACAGTAATCCAGATACATAAAATGAACAGAAGAATATATCAACTAAGAAAAAGGAAACAAAGAATTAGATCACTGTTATTTAGACATATTAATGGAAGAAAATTTAAAGTGGAAAAAATTACTAAAAGAAATAACAGCAATTTTTAAAGGCCTGATCCATGTATCATGCAACAGTATTCATTCTAACCAGAATAGTCTTATTTTGTAGAAAATCTTCAAGCTGAATAGGTTCAAAAAACATATACCTAGCTCCCTGAAACTTCACAATATATTTATATGGAAATTTCAGGAAGAAAGTGGCTCTCATAGCTAGCACTCTTCGTTTTTTCAACAAAAACAATTTCCTATGCTGTTGGGTTTCTCTAACTACATCTGGAAACAAGAAATCTTTTGCCCTAAAAATTGAGAATCTTTAAGATGAAAAAAAACCTCATCATCAACTGTTTATCTGATTCCTGAGCATATGTCACTAAGAGATAGCTCTTTCCATAATTACTGAGTTGGATTGTTCTAAAAAACCTGAAAGATTGAAGGAATCAAGAGTAATTTCAGATTTACCCAAATACAAACCAAAAGAAATAGCTTTAACATCAGCAAATAATATATTTAGAAACTTCTATAGACACTTCCAAAAAGTCTAAATAGAACTTCTTTTACATCTCCATCCGAAGAATTAGAGGACATTTAGAAAAATTCAAAAACCTCAAATTCAACCTTCTGGAGTAATTTCCCAAACTTTCAATTTTTTTATGTAATAATTGATTAACTACAGTACCTGAATGAAATCCACTTGGAAGTGTTGAAAAGTGGAATATAAGTCAAATAAATAAAGTGGTAAATCCTAAAGAATACAATGTCTTGAGGGACTGGCTTGGTGACTCAGTGGCATTACTACTGCCCAATGCCATGCAGTGACCTGGGTTCAATTCTCAGATCAGATCTTCCGCTCCCCAGACACGGCCAGAGATGGAGAAGACCGTGGAGGCAGTGTTCACAGTCTCTGGGGATAGTCCCGGTCATCACACAATGGCAACGGCTGCTAGTAGCTGGATTTAATGCCCATGACTGCAGGTATCCAGATGGAGCCCCGGCGCATGGCTCCCTGCTGAGGACTGAGTAAGCTGGAAGGGAATATAAAATCATGGGGCTAAATCTCTGGTGCAGGATCCCAGCCCCAGTTTCACTTCAACTTGAAGCCCAAAGGGTCAGGAAGAAACTATAGAGGTCTCTCTCTCTCTCTCACTCCCCCTCCCCTCCCCCCAAAAGTGTTTCTTAGTAAGCTGGCAGAAGGAACATGAAAAGATCATCAAAAGCTGAGTCATTTGCATGATACATGGATCAGGCCTTTAAAAATTGCTGTTATTTCTTTTAGTAATTTTTTCCACTTTAAATTTTCTTCCATTAATATGTCTAAATAACAGTGATCTAATTCTTTGTTTCCTTTTTCTTAGTTGATATATTCTTCTGTTCATTTTATGTATCTGGATTACTGTTATTTTCTTTAATCAAGATCTCTGCAGAGTATAAGTTTGAAATTAATAAAGAAATTTCCTAAAAAATTACAAAGAGAGTAAATGAAGTCAGATAAGATAAAGCAGTTTTCTAATTTCTAGCTGTTTTGTATGGTATATTACAATTTATGTAACTATTCAGTTCGACAGTCACATAAAAAACATTTAGAATACTAGGTTCTTGTTATGGGCAAAGAATACATCTTTAGTAAGGGAAGCATTACTTTCATATAATCCAGAACCTTTGTCCGTAATTACCAACAAGATTCACCCTGCTCCTTAATTGTTTGAGAGTGTTCATTGTCCTGGCTAGTCAACCCTCCCATAGATCCCAACGCAGAATCAATCCAAAGGGAAAGAGACTTTTCCAAGTTAGTAACTGCAATGCCCATAGAACATCTAAAGTTATCACTGCAGGCTTCTCCATCAAGGAATGGCTTCTTATTTCCAAACTCGTAGGAGTAGATGACACCAAATCCCCAGCTAAAAAGAACTCCCCATCCTGGAAAGAGAAGAGGAAATCCAAACAAGTGCCCACATTCCCAGGCCCAGCTCCAAGCTGAGTCAAATTTTCCACCGGTGGTGGAATCAGTCAGGGCTTAAAAAGACAGAAGCCTCATGGAATGGAGCTCAAAGCTCCCAGATCATTAAGACCCACATTACTTGACTTTGAAAATTGAAAGCCTCCAAAATTCGGCTGGGAAGCAGGTGGAGTAGTGAATGGCTCATACAGGTAAATACGAACATTACTTTTTCTCTTCTTTCCCATGTCATCTTAAGATACTCTCAGCAATCATAGAAGTAAATCCACAAATTCAGATCCAGGGATGTGCCCCTTTGGCAGCCCTGGATTTATCAATAGGCACCCATTATGTTTGTGCCTAGGGCTGCGAACATTTAGGGGCAGCAGGCTGACTAAAATTAAAATAATGCTAAAAAAATTGCTGTCTTCCAGCTCGGCTGAATCTCATTCAACAGAAAACAGCCCTCTGCTTCCCTGTAACAGGAGGTGCGGGATGGCAAAATCCTAAATCCGTCCCTGCCCTTTGACTCGCTGCTCTGGCACCACTGTTTTTATACCTCGGGCAACCTCTGATTATGTGAGAAAAAGGGCATCTGGCAGTGCAGGCGCTCAGATCTCATCAATAGAGCCGGCAGAAAGGGGAATCCTCTGCACACTCCCCCCTTGGTAGGTCTGGTGCACGCCACTGTTTTATACCTCGGGCAACCTCTGAATACATCAGAAAGAGGGCGTCTGGCAGTATAGGCGCTCGGATCTCATCAATAGGGCTGGCATGCTTTCCCCCATCTACTGTCTTTATTTAGCTTTTTTTTTTGTTTGTTTAAAATAATTCCCTTGGTCATGTCCTCAAATGACTCAGCTTTTGATGATCTTTTCATGTTCCTTCTGCCAGCTTACTAAGAAACACTTTTGGGGGGAGGGGAGGGGGAGTGAGAGAGAGAGACCTCTATAGTTTCTTCCTGACCCTTTGGGCTTCAAGTTGAAGTGAAACTGGGGCTGGGATCCTGCACCAGAGATTTAGCCCCATGATTTTATATTCCCTTCCAGCTTACTCAGTCCTCAGCAGGGAGCCATGCGCCGGGGCTCCATCTGGATACCTGCAGTCATGGGCATTAAATCCGGCTACTAGCAGCCGTTGCCATTGTGTGATGACCGGGACTATCCCCAGAGACTGTGAACACTGCCTCCACGGCCTTCTCCATCTCTGGCCGTGGCTGGGGAGCGGAAGATCTGATCTGAGAATTGAACCCAGGTCACTGCATGGCATTGGGCAGTAGTAATGCCACTGAGTCACCAAGCCAGTCCCTCAAGACATTGTATTCTTTAGGATTTACCAAACAAAGAGGGGGTTTTGCAGCACCACCCATGCCATTCTCCTATGCCAAGATTGCCACTTATGACAGTATTGTAATATTGTTGTCACATCCCTCCTCAAACTGGATAGCGCCCAATGCCTCTGGCCATATATAAGAAAAACTGTTAGTGTGGGGAAAATCAGGTACCAGGCACACTGGCATTCCTTGCTTCCAAAGGGACAAACACCATCATTCTTACTTTTGTTGTGATAATGCTGATAAAAAAGGATGGGCTCTCTGCATTATTTTAATTGTGCATTTTGATTTGATGGAACTGCTTAGACATTTCACAGGTGGTTTCTGAAGCTCATTAGCCCTCACAGCATTCTCAAGTGTTTTATAAGCTTATTAAAACTTTCAGAAAGTTATCTTCAGAATAATGAGACTGACAGTATGCCTTGGATTATGTCCTTGATCCAAACAAGACAATACCCAGTGGTAAAGGTGTTACCTTACAGAGTAGCAGTGAACATCAGCAAAGCAAAATCAGCTTTATTCATGTAGCCTGCCACCCTCCCTTTCAAGCACTGCTGAGTGCTGACCCACTCAGTGCAGTGATGGGGACAGTCAACGTATAGGGCCCAAAAGAGAATCAGTCTTCAAAAAGAAACAGTCTACTCCCAAAGGTTAATGTTCAGCACCATTTAGCCGGATAAGTAAGGATTTATCTGGATAAGTGGTGGTGGCTGAATATCTGGCTGCATTTAGTGGCTGCCATCTATCCAGATAAGTACTTATATGGCTGAAGTGGGGAGCAGGAAATGGGCATTTTGGGGAGGAGCTACTTATCTGGCTAACACAGCTGGATAAGTAGCAATTTTTAAACTTACCAAGTTAAGTTAACTGGATAAGTTAAACCTGCTGAACACCAGATCTAAAGTTAGCTGGATAAGACATATCTGGCTAAGTAGCAATTTATTCAGGGATATGCAGCAACATAGCCTTGTAAGTTAGCCGGATAAGTCTTATCCAGCTACCTTACTTAGATGATTTTCTTTGAATATCTACCTCCCAGAGTTTTGTTCCAAACCAAAAGAAATTTAACTACCTATAGACTTCGTCAGCTGATTTTTAAGTATATGTATATTGAATCATTAATGTAATAAAGGATTGAATCATTAATTAATAAAGCATTCAGTTCAAATCCTTGAACATCATTTACTCCCTACTTCCTCTCCCGATCTCTGGAGCACCATGGATAAGGTGGGCATACTCTAATTCTCACAAGTAACTTTAAAGGGAAGAGGGCATGGGATCTTCCCTCCTTTTGTAAAACACCTTTTCTAATTGGTACCAGAATTGCCATAGTCATGACAACAATAGCTCAGGTTCAATAGACATAAAGGATGTTCAAGTAGGATCCTCAGATTAAGAGAACCAAATGAGGTGAAGAATAGTGAAAGAGGCATTAGTCCCTTATTCCTTACATTTGAGAGAAGATTTTCCTTAAGGTTTGCAGAGTGGATTTCTGGTTGGAGTCAGAATAAGGGCTGTCAGACTGGGCGATCTACTTTTGGAATTGCTGCTGTAACCCCTGAACTGGGGTCCTGGGTAGAAATCCACAGGGCACAGACACAGTGCTCAGGGCTAAATGTCCTTCCTACTTTACTCATTCCCTTTTGCCCAGATCCTACAGGATTCTCTATAGGAGGGGAGGATACATTCCTGAACCTTGGGCATAATTTGATTGTTGAATTGATAGGTGCCAGTAACCAAACTGGAGGCAAACTGATGTTCCAACACAAGTTTACTGAAAATATGCCATGGACATAAAATATGCCTCTACACTCTGTACAAAAATGTCTTTCAGATGATATCCACAGAGTACAGGTCAGCCATGTAAATAAATAAATCTGTGGGGCTTAGATTCCGCAAAATGGTTCTCAGTGTCCCTTCACTGTTCTGTGTTAGAACTGTAAAGTCCCTGTTAGGTTGTTTAACTGTATTTGTGTCCTCCCAATTTATCCCCCAAATACGTTGGCTGCATGGTACGTTCTCCACTTTTCTTCTGTAGCCTTGCTTTGTTGTATCACTGGGTGCAAGTCAGGAGTAACACCGGACTCTCCTCCTTCTTCCCTCGGTCACTTTCAGTGGATATTGAATAAATATTCTTGCCTCCTTCTGCTGATTCTGCCAGGTTTACCCTGACTCTTTTTTGCTGAGGAAACTACATGAAGGAAAAAATAAGCAGGGTTCCAAATGGAGGGGAAAGGAAGGGTGGAAAAATCTTCATTTCTAAAGAAAATCCGAAACAGAAAACAATTTTCTCCTTAAAAAGGTAAAATAACCCAAAGTCTCTTACAACTTCAGCCTCCCTTGTACCCAAAGACTGAGGCCTAGAATTTTCTGGGGGAAATAGAAACATTAAAAAAAAAAACCCTCCTCTCCCTCTAACTTTTAACACAGAAATCCGCAATTCCTTGTTAGATATAAACATAGGAAATAACCATTGCAGCAGCCTTACATGAGGGTCCTGTGGCATAGATGGTGGTATATTTCTCTCTCTTTTTCTACAGACCACACCTTAACAAGAATCCCATTGGGCCCAACTCTGCTCAACAGAGTATCAGCAGAAGCACATCTGTTCAGGTGTGTAGTCCAGTTTGGTACCTGGACTACAGAGGTCTGCACACCAGAAAGGAAGTACAAAAAGGCGTGTGTCCAGAGAGTACCTCAAAGCTAGTGGGTAGTGGAGGAAGAAAACTCCTACTGTAGTGCTTCTCAGCCATCCTCAGAGCACACCTTACAAGCCAGGTTTTCAGTATAGCCACAATGAATATGCATGAGATAGATTTGCATAGAATGGAAGCAGGGCATGCAAATCTATCTCATGCATTTTCATTGTGGATATCCGCAAAACCTGACTGGCTAGGTGTGCCCCGAGGACTGGGTTGAGAAGCACTGCCCTAGTGTGGGAAAACTTGCTGTGACTGTAGCTCTTGGACTGTGTATTGTCTTATAGTTTTTTCTGTATGGCTCGCACTATTCTCCATTGTATACTCTAGTGATTTTATTAACCTGCGCCAGTTATTCCAATAAAGGTTTTATTTTTGAACTACGCCAATGAGGCAGTATGTTACTTTTGCAGGAGACTTCTAACAGGCTGGGATCTTGAAAAACTGACTCTTCTCCTCCCACCGTCGCTATTCAGGAAAAACCCCCAGGAGTATGGGTGAAACTCTAGCCCCAGCTCCCCAAAGTGAGTACTGGCAATAGATTCCCCAGTGAAACAGGGGCTACAGCTACACATGTTTGTTACCCCTTTCAAAAAATTCCAGTAGATAGGTACGGCAAAACTTTCCTTTGCTAAGTCCATGCTGGATCTTCCCCATTAAGCTATGCTTAGCCATATGGCCAGCAATTTGAAGATGAATTTTAAAAGACCAACACACGCATTAATTAGGGGATGCGTGAATATGTCGGACTTTCACGCGCCAAGCAAATTTTAAAAGCCACCTGGATACGTGCATAAATGCCGCAGCGAGCACACCTCGAAAATTTCCAAAAAGGGGTGGGGTGTGGGCGTGGCCTGAGTGAGGTACGGGCATATCGGAGCATGAACCTGAAATGTATGCATAAATACTTATGTGATCTGATGTGCGCTGACGCTCCCTGCGCGAAACTTTACCTCTGCTATGGATGCCATGAAATTTATAAAATAAAGATAATTAGGCAGACCTGCATGGTTATAAGGGTCAGGGATAACTGGGGGGAGTGAAGGCTATTAAACTAGAGGGATTTGGAGGGCCTATCTCTTAACTGGATGACTTGGGGATGAACCGGTAAACTAGAAACAGAGTCGGCATTTGCCCTTTTTAAAATCCCCTAATTTATGTGGTAGCAGCAGCATTTACATACATTTGTGTGCACCCACTTAAAATATGGCCCACATGTGCATGCAGGCAGGCTATATTTTAAGATGCACGCCTATACACTCACAAGTTATTAAATAGCTGCGTCCCTCGGTGTGGGCCGACAAATGCACGTGCAGGTACGCCCACGCGGAGGTTTGCAAGTTACCCAGGATCATTTATCAAAATGCATTATGGTGTTATTGCGGGCCTTAAGGCACTAATGCCCGCGATAATGCCATAACGCATGCGATATTTATTGCAACGCGCAGCGCGAATGCAAACTTTAAGGGGCAGGATTAGGGAGGGGTTTGGGCCAGGATCAATGGAAATGAGGGGCATTATCGCAGCGTCCGATTGTATAAAACACGCTATCTCATGTTTTTAACGCCGGAAATAACTACACCTTTTTTCCTGGCGTTAAGCTGTGTGATATGCCTGAAAAGGAATTTGCAATATTTATTGCAAAGTCTGTTTTGGGCATTTCCGGGCAGGGAGAGGGAGAGTGGAGTGGAGTGGAATATTTATATATATATATAGATAGATAGATAGATAGATAGATAGATAGATAGATAGATAGAGAGAGAGACTCTGGGGTGGCACACCTAGTAGTTAACTATTTATACTGCTATAGGGAGGCCAGCTAGTAACTCGAGGTGAGGTTTTGGTGGTGGTCTAGGGTTTGAGGGCCAGTTTTACATTTAGAGTGAGATGTACGAACAGCACAGTACACATCAGTAAAGATTTGACGTGATTTGGAGTTAGGAAAGTCACATGTAAAACTGGCCCCAACACCCATGATAATATTTCATAAATGTCCCTGTTAGTTTTTAATTTATTTATATTTTGTATTTTTATTCTGCCTTTTGTAGCTGGTTAGCTACTTCAAAGCAGGTGGTTAATCAAATTAATGCATTATATGACAGGTTAGCAGCATTAGGCAACATTATATTGCAGTATTTTGAATGCATCCAGGTGTATTCATAAAATATATCTAGTTAGTTGTATTTATTAAATGCTTCTGTTTGGCATTCAAAGAAATTTCTAAAAATATAAAAATTACAAATCCAGCACAGCAATACATAATAAATAAATATTACTTATAGAAAATCAAATGTAAATAATAAAATATGATTAATTAAAATAAAATTAGCATCAACATATAACAAATTAGTCTCCTGAAATTAAACCTGTCACCCCTCAGAGTATAAGTAGAACCCAAGTCAGCCTATCTGAAAGGTATTACAGAATAACCAGGTTTTACCTGCTTGGTTATACCACAAGGACTTACAGTAGATAACAGTTGTGATTTATATTTACAGTACTTGAATGTAATCCGCTTTGAAGTACCTGAAAAGTTCCTGAATACTAGAACCCTCCCCGCCCAAACGTAACAAATTATTTACGTGTGCCACAAGTTTTTTAACTAACATATCTGTTGTACAAAAATTGGTTACATTTGAGCGGGGAGAGTTCTAATATTCGTTAAGATTGTGTTAGAAAATTGACTGGTGTTATATATTGATATAATAAAGAACATTTCATAGATTAAGTGATTCCCTTATACTTTGCTTGGATTTATGTGGCTAAGCACTCACCATATATGCCTAAGTGTGCCTTATATGCGTCTCATCTGACAATATATTGGACCCTTTACAATCCTCTGCCAGATAAGAGCCGTGACCTACCTGCTAAGATTGCCACCCACGTTGGGCATACACAACATCTTTCACATGTCCTTATTAAAGGCTTTAATACTCTCCTGGCCCTCTAGGGCACTATCAAAACTTCAAGAAGTAACCAGTGAGGACAGCATGATCAATGAAGTAAAAGAAATCGTGGACTCACAGCGCAGAATACCTCATTTCCTGGAAGGGGTATGGTCCCAAAGAAAACACATGGGAACCCACTTCCAACCTTCTGGACAACAACCTACTGAGGGAATTTCACACCTTACACCCCAATAAATCAAGACCCTCAGGGAGGGGTTTTAAGAGGAGGGTACTGTTGCGTTTAGCAGTCCACAGACTAGGCCCAGGGACTACCGCACTTACCTCAAGCCCTGAGCCCAAAGTGACATCCTCCAATGCTGGGACAAGCCCTCGAACAGACACACTGCAAGCCGCCTCACTCAACCTGCCTTCAATGCCACTACTTTCTTCTGGCCCTCCTATGGCATGTGCACGCCCTACGTTGCTTCTTTTAAAGGGCCCCACGGTGGGAAAATACCAGTGGCGACCGATGATGACATCACCAACAAGGGCCTATAAAAGGCCAGCTCAGCAGCACCTCCTTGCTTTGGCAATAAGTCGACTACTGTTTAGTGGAACAAATTGCCTCACCATTCCTGGTCTCTGTTTCTGAGTTCCTGGTCTTTGTTTCTGAGTTCTAAGTCTGTGTCTTTGTCTTGTAGTCAGTCTTCAGTTCTTCATCGACCCTTTGTCCTGAGGTTAGTCTTCTGTTCTTCAGTGTCTTCTCCTGCCCAACTGTGCTGCTCCTTGCCTCCCTACCTACCTATCTGTCGCATTTTATCTTGGACGAATCTTTGACTATGACTTCAGCTTGACACTCTTCTATGATTGAACTCCACCTGCCACAGACCAGTGCCTGACTCACTACCATGCCTGAACTCTGCCAGTCACTGCCTGCCTCGACCACCGCCTGTAACCAGTCTGCCCCAGACCCAGACCTATGCCCCATCCTTCTTCACGGACCTCCAGTTCATCAGCAGAAGCCTTCCCCTGATGGCCATGGCACATAAGGGCTCAACCTAAGGGGAACAAAGACTGGTATAGGTGATGATCCAGTTGCACCTCTGCCATAGCCAGCTCTGCCAGCGAATGGTGGGGACCTGCAAAGCTCCTCCCAGCAGGTTTTGCCAACTCCCCCTCAGCCCAAGGGTTCACGCTTGCAACATTTGCCTTACTGGGTTTTCTCCTGTGAGAGACCTGGTACCCCTGGCTCAAGGAATTTGGGATATCCACCAGCTAGGTTAGATCAGAAGGTAGGGAAGATTCTGAATGGGACCCGCTAAAGGAGAATTTCAGATTTTTCTTCCTTTGTGTGAAGATTTTTCTAAGTTCCCAGGAGGAAGTTTATGGCCAGTTTTCCTGCCTGAAGAGGGGACATCTATAGAGAGATGCTGTGTTCCTTGTTACTGGACGTTTCCTAAGAAAACTCCTATTGCGACAACTGAAGAAGAGAACTGTGAGTAAGACCTACATTTTCTATTCTGAGGACACCCAAAGGAGTCTTCACCCTGGGAGAGAGACACTTAGGGGAAACTGTGCACAGACTGTAATTCTTTTTGTCAATCAGTAATTTTGGAAGGGTTGTCCATCCCTTTTAAAGATGCCTTGCCCGACTGGGAGCCCTGCTTGTCTAAACCATAAAGATGATGTGAATGCCACCGTGAGTCAGGCATGCGAGCGGTTCACTCACTCCCAATATCACCAATCCCTGCTCCTGGCATGGCCTTGAAGCACTGCATATGTCCAGCACCACCTCTCCCTCCTGTGCAGACTCTCCATCTGATTCGCTGCCGCTGTCTCCATGCAGCCCTGGAGCGCTGCCGACTTCCTAGATGATGCTGACATGCCATTCCTGCGCAGCGGCTCTTTAGGCAGCATGCGCCCCACCAGAGATTTAAAGGAACTGCGGCAGGAAAAGCCCTGTGGCCCCTACTGATGATGTCATCCTGCCAGGCCTATAAAAGGGGCCATTCTTCAGTCTAGCATTGCCTTCGCAAGGAGTTGCTACGCCCCTGGAGTTCCTGTTCCATCTCTTCGCTCCAGGAGTATTCAGAGTTCCTGTTCTTCACTCCTTCAGGGTCTTCATGTTCTTTGTTCTTCATGGGAGCTCCTCTATCTTTCCTTTTATATGTTCCTGGTCTCTCGAAAGTCCCTGTGTCTTCTGTTCCTTATGTCAAGTCTTCCAAGTCTTTAATCAGGGCTGGTACAAGGGGATTAGGGGACCTATGCACCTTCTGCCTTGTGCCAGACCCCCCTCCCTGGTCATGCCATGCCCCCCCGGTCTTGGCACCACCCCCCGGTCTTGGCCTTGACTCCTACTTCATTCTTGGTTTTCTGGGCCAGGAGCAGGTTCGGCACTGCTCACGGCCCACCAATTGCGGCCCCACATGGCGTGCGCCCCTTAATGGTCAGTGCCCTAGTCCTAGTGCTTTTGCCGGCTCTGAGAACTAGTCCCTGATGTTCCAGTCTTCATCTCCATGTCCCGCCTTTCAGGTCTTCTCCTTCATCTTCTTCCAGGCATGCCAGCGACATGGTCCGTGACCAGACCACTGGTTGTGTAGGGCGCCTCATGCACAAGGCCTTTCTCCATTTTCACTGGTTAAGTCTCTGGAAGTCCTTTGTTTTTAAATGCCGGGGACCTGTCCCTGGTTCTGAGTTCCTGAATCCTGTTCCTGGTTTTTGGAGTTCATTGTACCAGCTTCTGTCCATGTCCCTGGGACATAGTTCTTTTTGCAAAGGGGGAGGACTAAATCCTCCAGGACCCAAGATGACTGAGGTAACTCTCAGTTTGTTGCCCTGGAAGGGTAACAGGTCTTTATCAGCTTTAAAGGGATGTGAGTGCCACAAAAGAATCTAGAGGCTCAGACTGAGTGTTCAAAATAAATCTTTACTGTCAGATTTCTTAAATGTTAGAAATGACACTCACAATAGTTCTTGGCTTGATAAGATGAAATCTGCATTTCTTCAATTTATCTATGCAAGTGTCTCAGTATTAAGCAGGGAAAATCTCACTCTCTTGTTGTGTTTAGGCTCAAGGCCTGATTGATGGGAGAGCATGAGCCCTTGGACCATGGCACAACCCCAGGGCAAGGCTTCAAGGTACGCACCGGGGTAGGCAAGCGTGTCCAGACATGGGTCGACTGGAAAGACATCCTCATGTCTTGGAATGTAGCTTAAGCTTGGAACGTAGCTTGAGGCTTCGCTGAACCTGCACGCACAGGAAGTGAGACCCAGCAATGCAATGCTGATCTCTAGGGTAGACCCTCTGACCATTCCAAAAGCCCTCTCGGACTTCCTCTAGTGGGGTAAAACAATCTGCTGGAAGGACTGACCAGACCCCACTGTGGATAGCCAACACCTTTCTGGACATTATAGATTAAATGTAGACTTGGAGTATCACTTCCTTACACTCTTAAGCAGGCCTAGAACTGATGCAATTAGTTAGACCACTCCAGGAAATGAGGAAGTCAATTTATTGACATTAAGCAGTTATTTACAAGTTCCATCTACAGGTATAATCACAGACAGATGAAATTACTTCTTGAGCTAAGACTGTGCAAGCAGCAAACACATTACCACCCTTTGTTACTCTTATTTCCACATAAGCCAAACCAGTTCAGTTTACAGGTTCATAAGAATTTCAGTTGCAACTATAATATTTTCTGAATCCCTGCTTCAATGAGCTGATTGGTAGCACAAATAACATCCCAGAAATGATGAAGATTGCAGCTTGAGAGACCTGACTTTCAGAAATCCAGCATAGAGGAAGTTAATTCAACAGTCACCAGATATAAAATGGGAAGCAGAACTCATGGAAAGAAGGAAGTTTTAAGGGCTCTGCTGCATCTTCTTCTAGGAGCTAAGCAGTTGGCCAGCCTAGCAGGGTCTGGAAGACTGAAAATTTCCATGAAGGAAGCACGAGCTAGCGTGTAAAAATGTTGATGCTTCAGTGGCTTCCTGCAGATTGTTAAAGAAATTAAAGAACAACATAGTAAATGGATGAAGCCGTCTAAAGCATATTCGGATTTTGTGTGGCCACAAAATGGCTCATTACAATCTTCTGTGCTGTTAAATTTGCTTAAATATATTAGAGATTCAAAGAAAGGGAAATCTTTAGATAAGCATTTGCAAGTATTTGATTTATGGTATAGGCAGAGAGATTCTGTTAGCAAAGAAACTGAATGGGATAAGAAACCTCCAGCATTAAGGAAAACTTTACCAAAAAGTGTGCAACAAAAGTTAGACCTTGTTGTAGGTTTAGAGAGCAAATTATGGCCAGAAATGTTCCTCAATATATGCCATTATGGGGATTTGTATGTTAGGGAGAAAAATAAAGGAGCTGATGATTTGACTAAAATTCAATTGCTGTTCTTAAAACTAAAATCTCTCTAGGGGGTCTCTTGGCACACACTAATCACATAACCTAATTTGCAGGAGCCTCCATCGCACACAGCTAGTCAAGTGCTGAACCCACCCAACAACCTCACACCACTGCATAGATGCACAAGGTCCCCCAAAACATTTTGGAGCACCTGGACATAATGCGAGAGGGAGAAGTATTCAAACGTCTCTATCGCATTGCCCCATTTCTCCATTCCTCCAGAGTATACAACAGTTACCAACAAGAGCCCTGAACTTGATGGTCGGTGAAACAGCTAAGATTGGGAAAATAAGTGTGGGAGCTTGCTGGGCACCCTGGATGGGCCGATTAGTCTTTTTCTGCCGTCATTTCTATGTTTCTATGTTTCTATATTTAGGTCCTTGTGTCTCATCTCATACAGATTCTGCACCATTTTGGCAGCCTTTCTCTGGACTGTCCCGTCTGTATCCTTTCAGAGGTACAGTCTCCAGAGTTAGACAAAACAGATTTTCAGATTTACCAGCTGAAGAAAACTAAATGCAAACTTTATTGTACTCTTCCTTTGCTGTACCTCAGCATGTTTCTGTACTCATGAAAACTATAGGGGGTAATATTCAGTCACTGGCCATATTGCAGAGTTAGATGAATAAACTTATCTGGCTAATTTTGGAGGAATATTCACTGGTGCAGTTGCAATATTGAATATACCCAGCTCTATAGGGCTACTCTTTGGCATTTAGTCAGATAATAAGTTATCTGACTACGGTTTAGCCGGATAAGTGCCCAGATATTAATTTAGCTGGATAACTTTTGAGTTATCCAGTTAAATGCTTCTAAATATGGACCTCAGTTTTTAATGAATTCTGGGTGGCTCAGGATCAGTTAGCTTTGTTCAATAAACAGAAAAGTAATTATGAACATAGCTTGCCTTATTATAATAAAATCATGCTGAGCACACTAAACAATAAAACATTAAAATATATAATCATCATACAATTTAAACAAATCAACATCTAATAATACTAAAACACTGCAAACACATGTTGTTACCAAATCACTGCACATTACTAAAGGCTTCTCTAAAAAGATGTACACTCTGGGGTAGATTTTATAAATTTACGCGCGCGCGTACTTTTGTTCGTGCACCAGGCGCGAACAAAAGTATGCTGGATTTTATAAGATACGCGCGTAGCTGCGCGTATTTTATAAAATCCGGGGTTGGCGCGCGCAAGGGGGTGCACATTTGTGCAACCTGGGCGCGCCGAGCCCAGCGCACGCTGCCTGTTCCCTCCGAGGTCGCTCTGAAATCGGAGCGGCCTCGAAGGGAACTTTCCTTCCACCTCCTCTCACCTTCCCCTCCCTTCCCCCTACCTAACCCACCCACCCCGGCCCTATCTAAACCCCCCCCCACCTTTGTTGGCAGATTTACACCTGCTGAAAACAGGCGTAAATCTGCGCGCGCCAGCGGGCTGCTGGCGCGCCATCACCCGACCCAGGGGCTGGTCCGGAGGCCTCGACCACGCCCCCGGGCCGGTGCCACGCCCCCGGTCCCGCCCCAAACCCCCCCAAACACGCCCCCCGGACACGCCCCCTTCCGCCCCTTTTATGAAGCCCCGGGACTTACGCGTGTCCCGGGGCTATGCGCGTGCTGGCAGCCTATGCAAAATAGGTGCGCCGGCGCGCAAGTGCCCTGCGCACGTAAATCTAGCCGGGTTTACGCGCACAGGGCTTTTAAAATCCGGCCCACTGGGCTTTCCAGACAGAAACTGATCCAGGACATACACCAGGGAGAGAGGGAGGAAAGAGGAGCTACACCCATAATAGAAGGCATGGGGGTGACCTGCAAAGAGGGACAATTACTATCATTACAAAAATAAAAATTTTCTGGGAAGACTGGATGGACCATGGGTTTTGCTCATTGAAAAACTACAGCCTAGAAGTATTCTGCTTACAGGTCAGCACTATGGCCTAGTAGTTCCACTGATTCCACTAACCTGGTTCTTATGCATTTGACCAGTCAGAGGTTCTGTGAGGGAGGGAGGGGGGCAGTCTCATCTATCACTAAACAGAGTGAAACCATGGTTTATGCCACTGTTTCCCAACCAGTTATGCCATCAGACCTTATCAGGTGTACCATGCAAAAGTCACTAGTGCCTATAATGCTTAGGTTCAAACCAGTACTCAGGATCTGCTCTCAGCACCCTGCAGCAACAAGACACCAGTGACGGCTCTCAATGACATGGTTGCTCCTTTCTAAGCATATGTGTAGTCGTGCATACCCTTTCTTTTCTAGTTATAGCATGAGCCCTTGAATGTAGGAATTAATGGGTGGCATGGGCAGCATGGTCAGGCAGGTCCCTCTTAGTGCAGCACACACATTACACGCAGCACCTGCTCCTACCCCTACTGAGCCTGCTCTTTCAAATCTTTAAACCCTCAAGATGGCATTGTTTTGTTTTTTTTATTGTTCTCAGCTTAGAATAACTTTGTTACATTGGCAGAATACAAATATTACAAATATTTTAAATAAATAACATATTTAGACCTGCTAGTGTCAGAGTATCTATGGAAACAATGGGAGAAATTCAAAGGTAATGACGGAAGGAAAAAAGCCAGCAGCAGCTATCTGAATGCATGACTTGTCTTTCTCTCTACTAAGAGATAGATATATGTGGGCGGAGGGGCAGTTTCCCCATACTACAACCTTTAAATGGGTGTGGTTATACAGGCATGTCAGTTAACTTCAAAGCTACTGAAAGGCTGCTGTAATGGGCTGGGTCCATGTGGGTCTCTAACCCTCTTTCTTCCTTTGATATAAAACGGTATTCCACAAATTACAGATTTAAAAAAAATTAAAACCCCTGTTACATGAGAATGATTTTAGAACAGTCCTGCAGGTACTACTACTTTCCAAACTAGATTACTGTAACACCTCCCTGCATCATCAATTCGCCCATTGCAACTTCTGCAAAATGCCAGTGCTCGGCTTTTAACTAGCTGCAAAAAATATGACCACATGTTTTGAAAGACCTTCACTGGCTTCCCATTTATCAAAGAATTCAGTTTAAATGTCTGACCTTTACACAAATAATATACAATCCAAGAAGGAGTGCAAGAAGCAATATAGGTCCAATACTTTCTTTTTCCAAAATGTATTTATTTTAGTTTTTAAATGTTCAAGGAAGCCACTCCAACTTTCAAAACATATACAAGTAATTGACTGCTTCAGGGTCCCCCGACACGGACCCCGTGTTTCGCCCGAAGGCTGCGTCGGGAGGGACAGTCTGTAATGTTAACGAAAGCTACAAAAGACAACAATACATCAGTATTAAGAAAGGACCAATTTAAGGGTACAGAGTATATCTAAAGGCGCCGAAACACATACCTTAAAGACAGCTGAGGAATTCATACAGCTTAAGCGGCGAGGAGGGCGGGCGGTCAGACTAAACACAGCGTTTTAAAAAGACAGTTTTGGCGCGGTTTTGAACCACCAATCACAACGCAAGACAGCTAATCAATCAAAACGGAGCAGCTCTGCATTCACGAAGTGGATACAGAGTTACATATCACTGATTATAAAAAGTACTGCCACTCAATTTCATTGTTCAATCCTGCAGGATGCAGGCTATTAAGTGTGAATATCCATTTCTGCTCTCTACGGGTAAGCATTTCTGAAAAGTTCCCACCCCGACCTGGTGGGTGAAGTAAGTCAATTACAAGGAACTTTAAATCATCCTTGGTGTGTCCTGCTTGTTGCCAATGAGAGACTACAGGGGCAGTGTCGCGGCCAGTACGGATATTCGACCGATGTTCAATGATACGAGTACGTATCTGTCTAGTAGTTTTACCCACGTACAATTTTGGACAGGGACACAAGATCACATAGATTACTCCTCGTGAATGACAGGTGGTAGAAAATCTTAGAGATGGTTAGCTGTCTTGCGTTGTGATTGGTGGTTCAAAACCGCGCCAAAACTGTCTTTTTAAAACGCTGTGTTTAGTCTGACCGCCCGCCCTCCTCGCCGCTTAAGCTGTATGAATTCCTCAGCTGTCTTTAAAGTATGTGTTTCGGCGCCTTTAGATATACTCTGTACCCTTAAATTGGTCCTTTCTTAATACTGATGTATTGTTGTCTTTTGTAGCTTTCGTTAACATTACAGACTGTCCCTCCCGACGCAGCCTTCGGGCGAAACACGGGGTCCGTGTCGGGGGACCCTGAAGCAGTCAATTACTTGTATATGTTTTGAAAGTTGGAGTGGCTTCCTTGAACATTTAAAAACTAAAATAAATACATTTTGGAAAAAGAAAGTATTGGACCTATATTGCTTCTTGCACTCCTTCTTGGATTGTATATTACTTGCTGAGTGCAGTTTGCTCCCTTCTTATATTTGGTGACCTTTACACAAAACCATATACGGCGAAAAAAATCGAATGGCTGAATGCGGCCCTGCATATTCACACTCCACAGCGAAATTTATGGTCCTCAGGTAAAGCTCTATTATCCATTCCATCTCCAAAATCAGCTCATTTAAACACCGTTCAAGACAGGGCCCTATCACTGGCAGGTCCTAAAGTATGGAATACACTACCATTAGACATAAGGCTAGAGTCAAACCCACATTCATTCAAAAAAAAAACAAACCTGAAGACATGGTTATTTGATTCCCTAGATATTGTTTTAATTATTTTATTTTCATTTTTACTTTGTTTTATTCAGAATTATATTTACTGTATTTTATTTACATTCTCATTGTTTATCATTTTAAGGGCAGTTTTAGAGTTTATAGTTATTTCTTTTTAGAGTAATTGATGTTAGGTTTTTTAATTTTCAGTTATAAGTTTTGACTTTATTGTAGCTAAAGTTTTGAATTGTTGCAAATTGCTCTTATCAGTGAATATTGCTGTATTTTCTTTGATTTGCCTTTTAAACCGATATGAAGCCAACACAAATATCGGTATATAAAAGTGAATAAATAAATAAATAAAAATAAGAGAGACTGTTGCGGCTTTCAGTGCTTTCCTAGCTCTTCTTGTGGTCATATGAGTCCTCTTTGTGTATGCATTGCCTGCTTCTTGGACACTGGTGTGCCAAGTAACATTTTTACTAATGTAAGGTGTGCCTTGGGCTTGAAAGGGTCCAGAAACACTGGTTTGTGCCTCTCAGCCAGAGGACTGTCACTGTAATCGCTGGCCTAAAGGAGAGAGATTAAGAATGGGAGGAAAAGATGGGTACCTGCAATCCGAAGGTTCATTGCACCCTATTTTCAACCGGGACATGATTTGATTGAACCTGAAGCCCAAAGGACAAGGAAGAAACTTCTGGCAAACTACAAACTTGTGTGACAGAACAAACATTATCAGTTTCTCCTGAAACTATTTGCAAAACAAGAAATGCAGTTTTCACGTATCCTTAATTTAAAAAAAACAAACAAAAAAAAACCCAGAAGTAGAACTTTGGAGAGAGAGCAGCTTTGAGTTTCATGACAGATGCTGGGGCCAGTGTTTGCCTGAGTTACTCTTTGACAGACGGCTATTGTGTAGTTTCAAAGAACAAACCTCATTAAACACATGTGGCTGTTGTATGAAAGTGAAACAGGAGCACTGCTTTCAAGCTACATGGGTGGTGATGCACCCAACCGTTCAAGAATAAAATCTACTCGTACTGAAATACAGGCATGTAGAAAGTTATCACAGGCTTTTTAAACATGCTTGCTGCAGGAGTAGAGCAAGGAGCTATCAGTTTGGGTAAATAAAACCAGGAATCAATACATGCAGGGTAGAAAGTCTAGCAACTGGGTAAGAGCCAGATCTCATTTCCAGTGGTCCCGGAAAATCTTCGGAGGGATATATTGTGGTTTTTTTCCAGGTGTACAAACAAGTTGATTGCCTTACCTTCTTGGACACGCGTACCAATCTTGTTAAAATATTTTGTCCTGAAAGCTCCAATTAGTGCAAACCGCAGAATATCCCTATCAGCCAGGGCTGCATTTTAAAACTTTTGCATAAAAAACTGCTCAAAAAAGTTGAGAAAATCTGATATACCGATCTAAAGATTGTGAACAAAAAAAAAATGAGGACTATTAAAAAATTGTGAAGAAAGTGACAAATCTCTTTTAAAATCCATACTTAGTTTTCTCCACTTTTTCATTCCTTTTCAATGACATCCATGTATGTGGTCTAATGATTCTCCCATCTGTAATTGTCGCTATTTTTTTTTATAATCAATATTCCTAGAAAATATTTTTTATAAGAATAAGAATCCTCTTATAATAAACTTGTGAACAACCAAAAACACTAGTCACTGTTTTCTTGTGTTTTCAAATGCTGCAGCAGGGAGAGTTATGTACCAAGACTGTTCTGAATAAAACTTTCTCCCGTGCATTAATTTTTTCAGATACTCTTTCAAAATAAAGGGAAGACTTATATTGGGTTAACCAAAAGCATGGGGTAAGGTGAAGAATTTCTCCACCTTCCAGATACAGCTGTGATCCAGCTTCAAACACTTGCATCCAGGGCTTTCAGCCCTCATCTGCTGCATCTCTTCTTTCTACGGGGGCACACTCTTTAGTGAAATCATCTTCCCATCACATGGCCATCCTTGTCCAGTAGGAGTTATTTTAGCTTCCTCCATAAGAATACCCATTCAAAAGAATCAAGCAATACGGGCATCATTAATCTCCGTAATATACTGCCATTCAACAAATAATTCTCATTATTCATGAATATTAAAAGAATCCTAACAAAAGTGTCAATATCCCAATTGTTGAGAACAATAATGCAAAATCTCCTAAGATATTAAAGTAATGTTTCCCACTCCATCTCCATATTAGGCCCATGTGGGTGGATTGTATTCAACCTAAAAATTTATCTCAATTCTCTTTCAGACAGCAGTTTTTTACCTCTTCTCTAACCATTCAGAATTTGATCTATTGTAAGCCATTTCATATCTTAAAGCAGTGTCTCACAGCAGTGTAATGTTGTATGATTTGTGCTGATACTATTCCATTTTTAATTCAGCTGTGGTGCTCTACTAGCCCTGCTTTTATCATCCATTTTATGTTTTCCATACATAATAGTGGGCAAGGACATTGCAGAATATAACCCACATATTGGGATAAATAGTTTGTACTGTTATCTCAAAGAATAAATGTGTTTTGGGTGGGAATAGATCAGTTCTTTGATTTAAATAGTATATAGACATAGAATGCATTTACAACATTCTTTGTGACCACTCATTCTATCACCATCCCAAGTTTCCACTACACTAGAATATGGTCTCAGATCTTCAGACATCAATCTAACACACAGATTAGGTCCATGGATGTATGCAATTTATGGTGGATTTTGAAACTGCATATGCAATTGTAATACATGCCAATGACAATATATCAATATGTTTAATCCTGGAAGTATTAATTGAAAAATGAATCACACAAATTATCCTATCCAAAAACAAGGCTTTTTTGTATGCCTTTCACATTACATTGCAGAGTTATCCCATGTTTAAAATCATTCCTGCATTTCTACAACCACTTTTTTAAATTCATCATTAGAGGAACAAAATTGTCTAAATCTAAAAATTTGACTTACTGGAAGTCTGCTTTTAAAATTGAAGGATGACAACTTTCTATAGATCCCATCATTCAGGCATTCTACTGTGATATCAAAAAATGCAATTCTGGATCTGTTCATCTGAAGAGTGAATTTTTGATTGCCATCACATCGAATAATCCAATTGTGAAATATTTCCAACTGCTGCACAGTTCCAGACCAAATCCAAAAAATGTTATCTATGTACCGTTTCAAAGGTTGATATAAGACAAAAATATAGAAGAATCCAGGTAATGCTGTTCAAATTCTGTGACGTACAAATTTGCAACATCGGGGGCCATAGCAGCCCTCATTGCTTTTGCTTTAATTTGAAGGTAAAATATTCAATTGAAACATAAAAATTTGAGAAAAAGGACTAATCTTGCCAACTTCTTGATAAAATCTATAGGAGGACATCCTTGAGTTGCTATCAGTGTGTTGAATATAATATCCAAAGTTTGGTATTGTGGAATATTAGTATAGAGAGCTTCAATATACACAGTCACTATGATGTCATCGCTTGAATCAGAAATATTATTCAGAATTATAGTGCATAGTGTCCCTAACATAACACTTTAATCTTTGGCACATTGGACTTTAAAAGAATATCCAATAATACAGATATGGTCTATAATAAGGATCCACGGGCTCATATGATAAGTCACCCAGGCGGATTCCTCAAAGATTTGTGTATTTTGAAAAGTATATAAACTACTGGAATTCAGGGATTGTCAACCTTCAAAAAATGATACTCCCAATTAGCAATAAAGCCCTCCTCCTTCCCTTCTTACAATAGTTGTGATATCCAGCACTCCAGGGGTAGCAGAACATTTTTTTGATTGGGAGACCAGCCAAGCTTCTCCCCAACTCTGCTGCAAGCTCCACCCATGTTCCCACTGAAATATTTTTACATTACTTTTACAGTTAATGTCATTCTATCTTGCATACATTCTTTGCATTAATCATAGTGTATAATTCAGGGGTGACCAACTCCGGTACTCGAGAGCCCCAGACAGGCCAGGTTTTCAGGATATCTACAATGAATAGGGGGCACTCCATGAAGTTAGCATGGGGCACATTTAAAACTAATCGGAGAAAGTTCTTTTTTACTCAACGCACAATTAAACTCTGGAATTTGTTGCCAGAGAATGTGGTTAGTGCAGTTAGTATAGCTGTGTTTAAAAAAGGATTGGATAAGTTATTGGACGAGAAGTCCATTACCTGCTATTAAGTTCACTTAGAGAATAGCCACTGCCATTAGCAATGGTTACATGGAATAGACTTAGTTTTTGGGTACTTGCCAGGTTCTTATGGCCTGGATTGGCCACTGTTGGAAACAGGATGCTAGGCTTGATGGACCCTTGGTCTGACCCAGTATGGCATTTTCTTATGTTCTTATGTTCTTAATATGCATGAGATTGATTTGCATGCACTGTTTTCATTAAAGACCAACAAAACAACAAGGAAGGCAAGCCTAAAAAGGAATACGTATCCATAAATAAAAGTTTCTAATCGGATATGTTTTGGCTTCTAATCCACTCTGTATTCATTATATGCAAATCTCATGCATATATATTGTGGATATTCTGCAACCAGGTCTATTTGTGGTTCTCAAGGACCGGAGTTGGCCACCACTGGTATAATTATTAATTCCCAGACCAATTAAATGCTCGATGCTAGAAAACCGGACATAGTGGTAAAGGAAGAAACAACCAAAACAGCATTACTAGTAGAAATAGCAAAACTAAGAAACTATTTGTGATTACAGACCACCACTACTTGAGAAAGGAGGAAATTACAAAAAACAGGGAGTGGGAGATGGAGCAGGCTCGAAAAAGGAGGGGGGGGGAGAGGGGGGGAAGGAAAGGAGGAAGAAGATAGCAGCTGAGAAAGTAAAAGGAACGTAACATTATTTACATGAGAGGCAATAAACGAGGGATAAACATTGTCGCAAAGTTACAGCGGATAATGAAGGATATATGGATTGTATGGAGGATATATATGGAGGCTTATTTACAGTAGTTATGACAAGTTATGAGAGGTAACTTATCTAGCATTTGAAAGAAATATATATATATATAATAGCTTATTTACAGCAGTTATGGCAGGTAATGAAAGACAATTAATTTTAACTTTTAACATGCAGATTGTACAGGTTGTAAGGTAGAAAGGGTGCGGTAAAGTGTATGGTGGGAGGGGGGGTATAGGGTGGATGGGCGGTACTGGGTGGGTTGAGATGGAGTGTTAGGGGGGTTTCAGGGGGGGTTGGCTACGAGGGGTTGGGTTCGGGGTAGGCCTGTCTGAAGAGCCAGGTCTTAATGCCTTTTTTGAAGTTGGGTAGTGAGGGTTCAAGGCGGAGGTGTGTGGGGAGGGAGTTCCAGAGGGCGGGGCCTCTAACAATGGGGGCAAAGCAGGATATTTTCCCCTACACTTCACCATAGAAAAAAAATTTGGTGTTATCTAACAGAACCAATAATTAAAAACTCACATAACTTTTAATATTTCCCAAAAAATCAATAAAATATTTCAAAACAGCAGACACATCAAATAACACCCAAAAATTTCAACTAGTAAAAATTTAAAAGTCTCCAAACCTGGGATCTTTTGATGGCCAATCACCCTGAGAATGTTGTGGATTGGAGGGGTGGGTGGCCTCATAAACTGTCTCTCTCATACATGTTCATTCTTTAAAACTTTCCCCATATTCACACATTCATTCTCTAAAACATTCCTCACATGCTCTCTCTCACACACATACACACACACACACTCTGGCAGGCACTCACCCATATACACGCATGCAGGCACTCTCCTATACACATGCAGGCAGGCAGGAAGGCACTTATATATATACACATGCAGTCACACACATAAGTAGGCAAGCACTCTCACTCACACACACACACATACTTGTAGGCAGACAGGAAGGCATTCTCTCACACACATGCAGGCCGGCAGGAAGACACGCTTGCACATACATAGGCAGGCAGGAATGCACTCTCTCACACACACACACAGGGAGGAAGGCACTCTCACATGCACACAGTCAGATAGGCAGGCACTCACACATAGGCAGGCAAGCACTCTCACACACACACATACAGGCAGGCATTCTCTTACACACACACACATACAGGCAGCCAGGCAGGCACGCTCTCTCTTACACACATGCAAGCAAGTCAGAGCCTCATTTTCAGCCTCCACGGGAAGGGCTCCATGGTGGCCTAGGCTGATTTTTCTGCTGCTGCAGGATGGGCTTCACAGTGGCCTGGGCTGCTTCTTCTGCTGCCACGGGATGGGTTCTGCAGCAGCCTGGGCTTCATGGTGGCACAGCTGACCTGTGCGAAGGATAGAGGCCTTGTCACGCAGTCGTTTCCTCCTCCTCAGCTGTTGGTGCCTGATGACATCATTCAAGGCATAATCTTCCTTTTTGTTAGAACCAGGCAGAGTGAGTGAAGGGATCACGGCAACACTGGGGGAAGGGTTGGCAGCGGAACGACATTGGCCGTCCACTTGCCACCAATGAGATTTCTCCTGTTGTTGGTGGAAATTTTGGGGGGTCATGCCCCCTGCAGCCCCCCCCCCCCCCATTCCTCCACTGCTGTTCCAACACCTATGCTGTTTACAAAGCCAAGTGTGGGATCTCCAGTGTTTTGTAATAGGTTTCATCAGATAATTGGCAAACCACCTCCATTAAACATTTACAGCACAGAATTGGTTTTTTTCCTTCCTTCCACCCCTTGTAGTTCCTCTCAGTGGCCCCTTGTGGGTCATCTCCATCTTCCTATCCCTTTCCTGCCCCTCACTTTTCAATTCATTTGGCTCGTTCCAGGTCCAGCAGAAATCGTCAGGCAGGGGGAGGGGATAGATGCTCTCAGGCCATACAGCAGCCCTGCCCCTCATATAGGAGTCCATAGTAACACAAAGTCATTACAGGAGGAGGGTGCAGGGCCTGTGATCATGCAATCCCTGACAGACCCACTCTGATTTTAATTCCTATTGCCACTGCCTTAAGGTCTCTGTCACAGGTGGACCAGTTCTGGATTCAGAATGTATTTTTTAGAATAGTTCAGTGCATGGAAAGCACTGAAATTATTTAACATACTGAATATGGACTGAATATGGACCTCTGAATGATTTATGCTAAGATAGATGAGGATGATGTATTTTTAATTTATAGAGTTTTTAAAATTGGTAGAGAGGGGAGAGTGAATATAATTGCTTTTTATTGTACTACACATCGATGTCAGTACTGATGTGATGTATATGTTATGACCGTCAGCCGTGGCCATCCGCAGCCAACCCAACTGATGTCTTGCCATGTCTGGCTTTCCACTCCTGGTGAACTCACAGCTGTGGCCAGCCGCTACCACTGCATTCCTCCTGGCTCTCCGTGCTCCACATGGCGGCTGGGATGCCGCCAACGTCCGCTCCAACTCTGGGCCTCCTTAGATGCGTGCGCGCGCCATCTGTCCTCCCTTTAAATGCCCAATGGCGGGAACTCCAGGGTTGTCCCCAGCTGATGACATCACAAGCTTGAGATATTTAAGCACCTCCTTTGGCCTAAGCTAATCGACATGGCAACGAGTTCCCTGAGCTCCTCTGGTGTTTGTTCCTGTTCTCTGGACCTGCAGTTCCTGCCTTGGATCTCTGCTTTCTGATTAAGGACTCTGACTCTGGGTACCAGCTCCTTGGGGGCCTGCTTGGCCCTTCCTTCCTGGGACTCTACCCCGCTCCTTGGGGTAGTCACTGAGCTTCTTCGCCAGAGATCCTGCTTCTATGCTTCCCCGCTCCTCGGGGTAGCCTCAGCATTGCTACACCAGTGATCCTGCCTCTACGCTTCCCTGCTCTTCGGGATAGCCTCAGTGTTACTACACCATTCTCTATGCTTCCCCGCTCCTTGGGGTAGCCTCAGTGTACTACACCAGAGATCCTGTCTCCTCAGTCCCCGTTCCTCTGTGCACCTCTGCATTGGAGATCCTTCCTCTGGCATATCCTATCTCGTCCTGCCCAGCACTGCGATACCATTGAATCATCTCTCTCAGACCCAGCTCCTCGGGGCATCCAGCAGTACTGCTTCGGCGCAGGTGCCTGCGATCATGTAGCAGTGATGCAGATAGCTCTTCTATGCCTCCTCTCTCCTGGGCCACAGCCGTGGTCCTCTCACCTGTGTTTCCATTCCACCTCGACTTCCGACGGTGGGAACCTGTGGGGCCCAACCCCTCAGGTAGTATCAACTCCCACCTTGAGCCAAGGGTCCACGAAACCTACAGTATGTAATCAGATTTTATTAAATAAATTATTAGAAAATGTGGACCAAAGTTCCAAAATTGTTATTATATTATACCTGTATATTATTATCAGAATGACTGCATCAGGCTTGCATAACGTAAACTTACTTGGTTGAAACTGGAATATTGAAGAACACTAAGGTTCATGATTAAGGAATTATTTCTTAGTATATATAATCTGAAAGCTGTAGCCAATTCTAGAAGAAGATTATGGTGGGTAAACTCCAACAACACTTTCACTCAATCGGTTTTTCCAGCATCATTTAATCAGGTTTGGTTCTTGTCATGTATGTAATAGACAGTACTGAGCTGTTGATGCTTTTTACATTTGATTTGATGCCATTAATCATTAGGGATGTGCAATCATTTTTTGATGATTAGGAAATTCGTACGATATTTCCTAAATCATCATGGATCGGGAAACCGATAAAACGATTGCATTTTCCCCGAATTTAATTAAAAAAATCATTTTTCGGCTTAGTGCGCACTAACAAAAAAACGTTAGTTTTTGATATTTTTCGTTACCTTTTGTTATTTTTGTTAGTGTGCTAACAAAAACGATTTTTCACGAAAAAAAATGAGATCCGCGGGAATGCAAGATTTTCCTGTGGCCACACAAACCCGAAAGCGGAAACAATCGGGCACCCGATGCACATCCCTATTAATCATTTAGGGATCTGTGCAATAAACTTTGGACTGCATGTTAAAGTCCTCAAGGGCATACCAGTGTACAATGCAGCAAGACTTTACCATACATGTTAAAGAGGTCTGAAAAGACACAGATGAAGGATCAGCATCTGAAAATGAGGGTTTATCATGTACTTAGTAAATAACATGCTATGCTCATCCTTTGTACTATTTGCTAAGTGCTTGCTAACTGAACGCTTTTTAATAGTTACCTCAGACTAATAACTTTCTAATGTGTGCCTGTTACTTACCAAGAGAAGTTAAATAATGTGATCATGCTAAACCGAGCATGCTCTTGAAAGGGCTCAGCTAACTGGAAACAGAAGGCCTGAAAATGAAGTTAATAGACCAGAGATGACACTGTCCAACTGTATCCACATCCCTTGAGGATAAATACATTTGACTACACTTCTTTGCTAAAAAAAAAAAAAAATCACAGCTAGCACACAATTTTGAGGGAATTCTTACACACATCCATACCACATAGATCTTCTCAAACAAAAGTTACACCACAAAGGCTTTTCAAGCATTGTTCCTTACCTCTCATAACAGCATAGTAAATGACGGCAGATAAAGACCAAAATGGTCCATCCAGTCTGCCCAGCAAGATGTTTAGGGTAGTAACAGCCACTTCATTCAGGCTATCCCCGTGCAGAAATATTGCACCTAACAATATTTACTCTACAGGTAAACCTAACAGGTTAATCTGTTTCTTCATTTCCATGGGATACTCTGCATTTATCCTATTCTTTGGAATTCCATTACCATTCTTCTCCGCTTCTTCTAGGAGGCAATTCCACACTCCAACCACCCTTTCCATGAAGAAATATTTCCTAATGTTGTTCCTGTGTCTACTTCCCTGGAGTTTCATATCATTCTACAGCTTCTTTTCCATCAGAAAATATTTTATTCTTGTTCATTATAAATACCTTTCAGGCATTTAAAAGTCTGTACCATATCTCCCCTGTCTCTCCTTTCCTCCAGGGAATACATAGTTAGGACCTCGATTTTCATTCATATGCATTTTGATGCAGAACTCACGTTATCTGGTTGCCTTTCCCTAGATTAGCTTCTATCTTGACTCTATCCAGTTTTTTAGATACTATCTCCAGAACTGAACACAGTACTCCAGGTGAGACCTCATCAATGATCTATACAGGAGCATTATCACCTCCCTTTTCCTGCTGTTATGCCTCTCTATGCAGCCCATAATCTCTCTGGCCTTAGTCACTGCCTTGTCACAGTGTTTATTATTTATTTGTTTGTTTGTTTGTTTGTTTATTTATTTATTTATTTATTTGATTAAAAAGATCTCTACACTGCCTAGATTCAAGGCATTTTACATGAATAAAAACATTTGCAGTGCTTCCAATGGTCTTGGTGTTAGTGCAGAACTAATTTCCAGGAATATGCTTTCATTTGAAATCAAGTGGAAAGTTTCAATGAAATTTCCTGTTTCATTTTATTTTGTTTCATTTTATTTTGTTTCATTTTCAAATCGATCAGAATCCTCTCCAACCACTTACTCCATCCATGGGTGTAAGAGGCAGGAGCTATCCTGAGTTGCTCCTGTCCAGCTAGGACTGTTTCAAAATGATGCTGATGAGCCATGAGGCTGGCACTGTTTTGTTGTGTAGGGAGGTACAGATATATCTTAATAAAGATACCACTATACAACTGTAGGGATCCCTACTAATACTGGGTAAGGATTATACAATTTGGTTTGGGGGTAGACAGATTTGTTGGGTTTGCAGCTCTCCCATGTAGCAGCTAGCAATGGTAGTGTCCTCAGTGTTTTCTAGAGAGATCACCATGTTCCTCTCATGGATCATTTTTGTTTTCAAGGAGACAGCATTTAAGAATAAAAGAACATAGGACTTGCCATACTGCGTCAGACCAAGGGTCCATCAAGCCCAGTATCCTGTTTTCAACACTGGCCGATCCAGGTCACAAGTACCTGGCAGGATCCCAAGGATAAGCAATGGATATCTGCACCCCACCTTAATAATGGTTTATGGAATTTTCCTCCAGGAACTTGTCCAAACCATTTTTAAATGCAGCTAATAACTAATAACTTAATAATATCTTCAGAGATATCTGGGTAAGTAGTGAATCTTAGGTAAAAAAAAAACAAAACAATTCATGGGTCTCGCAACCTGATGCCCACTCTCCCACCACCACATGTATCTACCTCCCTCCCTCTTCGGCTGTCCCAACAAACTTCTGAAATCCTTTAAAACTTGGAAACTTTAAAACCTTCATAAGATGATTGCTGCCAGCCCGGGCCTTACCCCCCTTCCCTGATAAACTTTAAATGTCCTTCCTCTGCCTCCCTCCACAGTCGTCTCCCCTCCACTACCCCTGAATGACACCCTCCAACCCACTGTTACCTCCAAAAGTGGCCCCTCTTCTCTAAAGGGATTACTGTTCTCAATGATTCTAGCTGCTTCCAGAGTAACTTAGGTTATTACTGGAACACCCCCAAAACATCCCTTTTTTATCTATCTAAATTATAGCCACAAGATTAGTTATCCGGCTATAATTTAGATGGATAAGTGGCTATATATGCCACATTTGCCATTTAGACGGATAACTTTTGAGTTATATGTCTAATTTTTAATATGGACCGCTATATATCTAGTTCCTAAGATTGAGTTGACTAGAATTTCACTACCAGGAAAGCTGATTACCTTCTCAGAAAACTTTAAACTGGTTTTGCTCTTATGTCTGATTCTCAGTATAATGGATTGTTTCTAATGAGAATGCAGTGTACACATGTTTTAGCAAAAACTAAAGATTTACAGCACTGGAAATAAAAATTCAATGTTGTTTACAGAACTGGTAAGGATAATATAAACCTCCTAACTCTAATCTGCTCATGTGACCCAGTCTTTCTCTTGAGATTCTTTTCTGTAGGGATAGGAAGGTAGTTCAATTTCTATTTCCAATTAATCTATAGATTCTCAACCAAGATTACAGGGCTAATTACTGCCAGTTGTGATGATGATTGACTTATCTGGACATCTTTCTTCTGGGAACAGGATTAAATCCACTAACTCATTACACATTGGCTACACATGACTGTCAGTAATTTGTTTTAGTGGCTACCACTTTAATTCAGATACGATTTGGTAACTAAGAAAAAACATACTTCATTGCATGTCCCTCTGCTATCATAGAATAAAGATAAACTATATTTCAGCTATTTAAAATCTCTGATATAATGAAAATTAAGAGTAGAGATTATAAAGTCTATTGGGCAATGGGTAATATTTCTTTAGATTTCTGAACCCTGTACTTTAAGTAAGTTCAGACACCACTGTTTTACTGCTCTGCACCTGCATGAGAGGTAAGAGCTCAGTATAATTATTTTTAAACAATAAGAAAAATGAACTAAACAAATTAGTGCCCTTGCCAAGTTATAGGAAAAAAAAAACCCAATGCACTCGCCCTCAATTAATCCAGTGAAAAGTTGTATAACTCAGGTAAGGAATAAAATACTGCTGGCTCTAGCGTCTGTCTCTATTTGGCTTAGGCTAGTCTGCCCCAACCAGTTTTCACATAGCCACACACTTCTTCTGCAGTTATGGGTGTTCAGAGACTTCACATTACTTAACATGATACAGCCCATACATAAGCAAATATTACAAACGCATTAAAACTGTTCAAAGGTGAAAATGAAAAACTGAAATTGATACACTATTAAATACTCCACATTATTGAGACAATAATTATTCCGCACTAATAAATGCAATCGAAATGTAATCTTATTAGACATTTAATCTAATTAGACATTTATCTATTTTACTAAATGATTAATATATAATAGAAAAAAGTATACAATAATGTATAAAGGATTAGTTGAGGTATTCTTTTATTTCAAGTTTAAATTCATAATACCATCTCAACTAGCAAATATCTACATTTTTAAGTTTCAAAATTAATTTGACCTTAAATTCTATCAATGGCAATTAATATTATCAATTCTTAAAAATGTATTTTCCTTATTTTATTTGTTTGTAAAAGTTAAAATTAAAAATTCTTATTTAATAATTCTTAATTCAAAGACTTTTTTCAATTTATTAAATTTAAGATTATCAATTCCATTTTACATTTGATAAAAAGTCCTAAATCTACAAAGAAAAAGGTCAATTTTTCTTTATTTAAGCTCAGAGGGGAAAATGTCCCTAATTTAGACATCAATTTTTAATGCCACTATTTTGCTTCACTGTACCTATGCCAGAGACGAGATTTCTGTAATATAATCCCCCTTGCCCATTCCCAACCTGATATCTCTACAAAATGCTTTCATGGCACTGGAAACAGATGGTAACTCCAGGAAAAGCACCTGAAGCAGTAAAACCTGAAGAAAGCCACCCACTGTTCACAGAAAGCCAAAGGCACTGTCAAAAAATTCTGTAAGAACAGAAAACTGCTAGGAGACTGTATTATCAAGGGCATTAATTTGGGTGCACACTTGGAGGGAACGAAAAATGTCAGATACCTTCCGCAGTACTCAAGTAGCAAGAATACAATTCTACTTCTTAAGATTATAGGAGAGGAAGAATGAATTCCGCGATTGATGTTATACAGCCCAACTTTCAAAACTGTTCATGCACACCATTTGTACGGGCATGTGAGCATGTGGGAATTTCTGCTAGTATTTTATAAACTGTGTGGTGGGAGTCACACAGTTTAGGAAATAGTGCATATTTCTTTCCTGAAAGTAAATGTGTGTATTTGTAATGCAGGAGTACACATACTTAATCTAACCATTTTCAAAAAGTAAATGTTTATATTTTATGTGCATAATAACCCAGAATTAAATGTAAAGGCAAGTATATTTTAAAGTGTGAGCGTTCTCTGCTTGTTCTTGGAGTCAGAAGGTCGCCCATAGCTCTACCAGTTCACCTAGACCCTCCAGCACTTCACTCTGAACCCCCACCAATTCAGCCAAACCTCTCACCCAAAAGCTACAGAAAAAAAGACAAGTGCAGTTTCAATTGTGTGAGTTAATTAATAGGTGTAAGAATATATGGACAAGTTTAGTAGTGTATATATGTACGCATACTGCTTGCAAAATAGCAACTTGTGCCTGTAATTCTGAGCTCCACCCATGAATACCCTTAAAATCGCTCTTCTTTTCCCATTCAGATTTATGTATGATAGAATGAGTATGCACATAGGGGTAGATTTTATAAATGTAAGCCCGCGCGTACTTTTGTTCGCGCACAAGGCGCAAACAAAAGTACGCTGGATTTTATAAGATACGCGTGTAGCCGCATGTATCTTATAAAATCTGGGGTCGGCGCGTGCAAGGGGGTGCACATTTGTGCACCTTGCGCGCGCCGAGCCCTGCGCACGCTGCCCGTTCCCTCCGTCGGAGGGAACTTTCCTTCGGCCTCCCCCCACCCTCCCCTCCCTTCCCCTACCTAACCCACCCCCCCAGCCCTATCTATACCCCCCTATCTTTATCGTGAAAGTTACGCCTGCTCCAGGCAGGCGTAACTCGCATGTGCCGATCGGTCGCCGCCGCGCGATTCCCCGGCCCGGGATCAATTCTGGAGGCCTCGGCCACGCTCCTGAAAAGCCCCCAGGCCGACACCACGCCCCTAACATGCCCCCGGAACGCCCCGAACGTCGCGCCACCCCCCTGACACGCCCCCCTAGCAAAGCCCCGAGACTTACGCGCTTCCCGGGGCTTGCGTGCACAGGGAGGTTTTGAAAGGGTTTTGCGCATAAGTTATGCACGTAACCCTTTTAAAATCTACCTTATATTCTCTAGGTTTATAAAATAGCATATTCAGTATATGCATGTTTACCTCCATAGTGTACATGAGGAACAATGACCTAGCGAGAAAGAAGTTGGTATAGTTAAGTGGGAGTTCAAGAATGTAGGAAGGGGCTTAGGCATCTGACAAAGATCATAGTATTACAAATTCTTTCTGCCTCTTGCAGTGACTTTGTGGGCAATGTTTGTTCCCATGGATCCATATTTTTAATCCTTGAGGGGTATAAAGAAATGAAGTATATGAAAGGGACAGGAGCAGTGTAGAAGGTGAGGAATGACTGGGGAACAGAAAAGGAATATCTTCATCAATCACACTGATGCCTTCAGAGACTGCAAGCTCCACTGCTCTATTCCTATCTTGCTCACTGGCTTGGATCTGCAAATAAATGATTTCAGTAACATTACAATATTGTTTATGATAGAATCTAACACTAGAAACAGCAAGCATATATCTTTCTCATGCTGATTGTATTAGTTCAGTAATACTGCACTGTCTTACATGCCTACATGGCACTCTCATCATATGTATGATACATTATACAAAACTAAATGTTATAGGAATTGAAGAACTCATAACCATGTTCTGCAATGACTTTTATTTTTTTCCTTCTCTTCTGTAGTATTAACCGTATACGTTTGTATGCTGACTGTTTAGTTCAATACCTATTAATCCAGGACTTCTGCTGTATGTCGTTGTGGTCGGGGTGTGCATTTGTTTTCAACGTATTGGCAATCCGCAACGTATATGTCCCTATTTGTTGTATTCGTGGGGTCACGAAACGTATGGTGAACCTCACGAATACAACGTATCTAACGAATAAAACCCCCACCCTCCTGAACCCCCCAAGACTTACCAAAAGTCCCTGGTGGTCCAGCAGGGGTCCTGGAGCGATCTCCTGCACTTGGGCTGTCGGCTGCCAGTATTCAAAATGGCGCCAATAGCCTTTGCCCTCACTATGTCACAGGGGCTACCGGTGCCATTGGTCAGCCCCTGTCATATGGTAGGAGCAATGGAGTCCCCCCCAAGACTTGCCAAAAGCCCCTGGTGGTCCAGTGGGGGTCCTGAAGTGATCTCCTGCACTCGGGCCTTCGGCTGCCAGTATTCCAAATGGCGCCAATAGCCTTTGCCCTTACTATGTCACAGGGGCTACCGGTGCCATTGGTCGGCCCCTGTCACATGGTAGGAGCACAAGACTCCATTGCTCCTACCATGTGACAGGGGCCGACTAATGGCACCGGTAGCCCCTGTGACATAGTGAGGGCAAAGGCTATCGGCGCCATTTTGAATACCGGCAGCCGACAGCTTGAGTGCAGGAGATTGCGCCAGGACCCCTGCTGGACCACCAGGGACTTTTGGTAAGTCTTGGGGGGGTCAGGAAGGTGGGGGTTGTAGTTAATTAAATTTAAAGGGCTGGGATGGTTTTTTTTTAGGGAAACGAATATATACATAACTAATGAATGGATCGGGGTCCCCCGAGAATGGATGCAACGGATTTAGCTCCCCACGAATACAAATACCGAATGGGACGAATCCGTCCTTGCTGCACATCCCTACCTTGTGGTAACTCGAGACGTAGCACTTGGGAACTGCCAGAGGAAAAGGGAGGCAGTCTCTGGCTCTTCCTTAAATGCAGTTTATTTAAAGTGAAATTGAGAAAAGTACACAGCAAAACAAATGAAACAGGTAACTTGCCTTGGAGCTCAGGTCTCTCAATTAACACAGCACAGTGACATATAAAACAAACAATGTAGACAGCTCATCTTGACTAAAGGTAAGTCCCACTCCTAAACTAAGCAGGTCTTTAATTTACTGGCATTCTCAAGCCTTAAACGTAAGAGGTCTTCTCATATAGTGGGTCTCAAACAATGTGTCTCATATTGTTCTTCGGAGGCCGCTTAACCATTGTAGACCCTGAGATTTTATGCTCTGGTAAAGGACTCCTCCCTTCACTCAGGATTCCCTGTGGGTCTCAAACCTAAGGAGGACCGGGCAAGAAAGCTGTTCCCGGTCCTTTAAGGTAGTCTGAAGGAGTTTTCTATACACTCCCTCACATACCCTTCCCTTCAGCTCAGCCTTGCTTGGATGAGCTTCTGTCTGTACAAGGGACACCTCTCTTGAAAGAAAATCTGCATTGGCATTCTCCCTTCCTTTACCACGCTACACTCATGTGCAACCCACTTCTTCAGGAGGCTTACGTGGTAGATTTGAGTTTTCTTTCATTTATCTGGCTGAGCGATTTTGTAATGCACTGCCCCAGTTTTCTCCAAAACTTTATAGGGTCTATGGCCAATGGGCTACAGACTCTATAAAGGATGCGGTCCCCTGGCTGAAGTACTCGTTGGACTGTGGGATGATTATATGCTCAGGCTTGGGAGCTCTGAGCCTTTTCCAGACATTGGCGGGCCACCTCCCCATCCTTTATAGGTGATCCTGCACTTGGAGGAGGTAGTCAATGAGGTTCTGCCCGGGGTTTGCTTCATCTTCCCAGGTCTCCGGAGCTATGTCCAAGATTCCTCTTGGTCTCCTCCCATATAGCAATTCAAATGGGGAAAACCCCATTGAGCTCTGTGGTACTTCAAGGATTGTTAACAGCATATAGGGTAGTAATGTGTCCCAGTTTTTGCCATCTTCATCCACAAATTTCCACAACATTTGCGTGAGCATCTGATTGAAGTGCTTGACCAGGCCATTGGTCTGTGGGTGATACACCGAAGTTTGCAGAGTTTTAACCTTGAGCAAATTGCAGAGTTGTTTCATGACCTTGGAGACAAAAGGGGTGCCCTGATCCATCAGGATCTCCTTGGGCAGCCCAAGTCACAATAAAACCTCCATTAGGGCAGCCACCACCATTGAAGTCTTCAAATTCCATAGTTGCACTGCCTCTGAATATCTTGTGGCAGAGTGCAGTATAACAAGAATGTACTTGTTTCCTCAAGTTGATCTCTCTAGTGGCCCCACAAGATCCAGGCCCACTTTTTCAAAAAGGGTCTCAATTATAGGTATTGGTATGAGAGGTACCACCCATATTCCGGCAGAATTTGTGAGCTGGTAGGTAGGACAGGACTGGCAATACAACTGGACCTGTTTATGAAGACCCGGTAATAGTATCAATAATTTTTCTCAGGTCTTTTCCTCCCACAGGTGACCCCCTAGAAAGTGACTGTGTGCTAACTGCATGACATGCTGATGACAGAGTTTGGGAACCAGGAATTGTTCTATCTCTTCCCCTTACCTTTAGTGACTATAAAGTAATAGGGATGTGAATCGGGCTTCGGACGATTGAAAATATCGGACGATATTTTCAAAATCGTCAGAAATCGGGGGCTCCCCCAAAACGATAGGAAAACCCCACGATATTGATCGTGGGGGTTCTCTTATTGTTTTGGGGGAGGGCGGGAAAAACGGCACACAAAAATAACCCCTAAACCCACCCCGACACCCACACCATCTTTAAAAATGGCGCGGGCCATCCAGTGCTCCTACCATGTGACAGGGGCCAGCCAATGGCACAGATACCCTGTCACATGGTAAGGGCAAAGGGCCATTGGCGCCATTTTGATTAGTGGCAGCCGACGGCCCGGGAGTGGGAGGATGACCCGGGAGCGGGAGATCGCTCCTGGGACCCCCACTGGACCACAGGTACCTGTAAAATGTTTTTGGGGGGGTCAGGAGGGTGGGGGAAGCAAAGGGTTTAGTTTTAGAGGGTCGAGGTGGGTTTTTTGTTTATCGGCTTGGGTGCAGCCGATAAACAAAACCGTGATCGGGCCCGATGCAAAAAAAACCCACATGTGAATCGGAACCGGAATCCGAACCGATTCTGGTTCCAATTCACATCTCTATAAAGTAAATCCCCTTTTATCACAAAATAGAGAGGAACCAAGTCTGTGTGCTCCTGGGACTAACCTTCCATCCACTCTTTGTATATGTTCCTGGGCCCACTTAAAGCATTTATCCTTCCTCTGAACCCACTTAAAGTTTCCCGGTTTACCTCAGGGTTCCCACTCCAAGGGACCAGATAAGACATTCTAGGTGGGTGGTTGTTCTCCCTCCAACTGCAAACCCTCCTTCCCAGCTGCCTCTAAATTAGCATTGTAGGTGTATTTGTCCTGTCGATGTTGTCTCCAGGACTTAGGAGTCTTAGAGTTTTTTAAAAAAAGATCAGGGTCCTCCAATACAAAGAGTTCTAGAAATTCCAACTCTTCATGGTTGTGGCTTGATGAACCTGTTGTTGAAGTTTGGACAATCTCATCCAATGATCACAGGGTAAGGTAGCCAAAGGAGTACTCCCACCTCAACCGGGGATGTCAGTCATACCTGACGTGTTGGATATTGTCGATGATTCCCTGTAAATGCATTATGGTAATGTTACATCGAAGGTAACAAAAATAAAGCACCAATATCTTTAAGCAAAATATCTGCAAAATGGTGCCACAACATGTATAGAAACATTTAATTCATTGTTTACAAGCATTGTTTAAATCAAATTCATTATTAGTACAATACAAAATATAAAATATAGCAATCTCCACAGGCATAAGTGTTATACATACATACATACATACATACACCCTACTAAAACTTGAACTAATCCCAACTAGGACCCTAATTTCAACAACCATATGCCGTCTTCTTCAAGGGATAAGTCAAACCCATAAAAACCTGCACTATGCCCAAAAATACAATTTCAACATTATACAGTGATTATTATCCAAACTCACATCAGATATAATAGAATATGTTGTTTTATAAAGTAATTAATATTACTTTATATCTCATGATACGAATATTCCTTAGTTGTTAAATATCTCATGATACAAATATTCCTTAGCTGTCAATATTCTGATTCATGATATTAATCATAACAATTGCCAGGTAATTGCTGGGTAATTGCCAGGTTCTTGGGTAATTGCCAGGTTCTTGTGGCCTGGTTTGGCCTCTGTTGGAAACAGGATGCTGGGCTTGATGGACCCTTGGTCTGACCCAGCATGGCAATTTCTTATGTTCTTAATCTGTAAACAAACCAGAAAATGGACAAAAAATAAAAATAATTATAACAAACTGCTAGCTATAATCTGTGACTTAATATCAAAAGAGATCAATATCAAAAAATATCTGCCAACTTGATTCTTCTGACTTTTCCTTTCTCACCTCTCGTTCTGTTTATCTTCTATATTATAATTTGCTGAAACATACCAAAAACTGTATCAATACATACTCATTTTTCATTAATAGATTACACATTGACCTATATTGCTTCTAAGCTTGTCGGATTTTCAATTTCACCACTATCTACTCTTCTCATCACAGGAAAAAAACCTTTCCACTATGACCTGCCATCAACACACCATGCTAACTATTGCTCCAGTAATATATATTCCATATCCCTAAAAAACCACAATTGCTTAAATTCACATTATAACAACTTACATATTCTTTGATCTTCTCAATCTATCCACTATAATGTTAGCTTCAAAAATGCCGTGCGTGCAAATTAACTCCTAAAGGTGGTTATAAAAATATAACCACCCATCTACCCCATGTAATGTTTAACTATTGGCTACTACCCTTGATCAATCTTATCAAAGCCCTCCCCCTTTTCCTTGAAAATCATATCAACCCAAATACACAAGTTGAAATTAACATGGTCGATCCATACTTTCCTACAAATACTTTTCAAATATCACTACAAATATTCAAAGAAAAGCATTCAGAGAAAAGTGTTCCACTCAATATCTTGATTTAAACCTACTGGTTCTGATGTTTGTCATTCAAAAATAAATCTTTGCTCCTTTTGTGTCAATACTTTACAGATGTTAACATCTGGAGAAGGACCATCGCTAGTTAACAAGACTGTGGATGGGGGTGGAGTAGACGAAACTCCGTTTACATAAGAGAATGTATGGGAAGAACTAGGAAAACTGAAAGTGGACAAGGCCATTGGGCCGAATGAGGTACATCCCAGGATAATGAGGGAGCTCAAAGATGGGATGGTGAGTCTGCTTAAGGACCTGTTCAATAGATCCTTGGAAACGGGAGTGGTGCCGAGTGACTGCAGAAGAGCGGTGGTGGTCCCGCTTCACAAGAGTGGGAGCAGAGCGGAGGCTGGAAACTACAGGCCAGTTAGCCTCACTCTGTGGTGGGAAAATGAATGGAGCATCTGCTGAAGGAAACCTGGTAGGTTGCTCGATCCAAGGCAGCATGGATTCACCAGGGGAAGGTCCTGTCAGACCAATTTGATTGAATTTTTTTATTGGGTAACTAGAGAATTGGATCAGGGAAGAGCGTTTGATGTGATTTACTTGGATTTTAGTAAACCTTTTCATACGGTCCCACACAGAAGACTTGTGAATAAAATGAGAAGCTTGGGTGTGAGCACCAAGGTGGTGGTGTGGATTACAAACAGGTTGACAGATAGAAGACAGCATGTAATCGTAAATGGAACCTACTCTGAAGACAGAATGGTAATAAGTGGAGTGCTACAAGGATTGGTGCTGGGACCGGTTCTGTTCAATATCTTTGTGAGCAACATTGCGGAAGGGATAAAAGATAAAGTTTGTCTATTTGCAGATGATACTAAGATCTGCAACAGAGTGGACATGCCAGAAGGAGTAGAGAGAATGAGTCGTGATTTAAGGAAGCTTGAACAGTGGTCAAAGATATAGTAGCTTGGATTCCATGCCAAGAAGTGCAGAGTCATGCATCTGGGGTGCGGTAATCCAAAAGAACTGTATGTGATGGGGGGGATGAAGGGCTGTTGTGCATGGAGCAAGAGAGAGACCTTGGAGTGATAGTGTCTAGCAATCTAAAGATGCAAAGCCAAAAGAATTCTGGGTTGCATAGAGAGAGGTATAACCAGTAAGAAAAAGGAGGTGATAATCCCCTTGTACAGGTCCTTGATGAGGTCTCACCTGGCGTAATGTGTTCAGTTCTGGAGACTGTATCTCAAAAGGGACAGAGATAGGATGGAAGAGAGCCAGAGAAAGATGACCAAAAAGGTGGGTGATCTCCATCAAAAGACTTATGAGGAGAGGTTGAAGGACCTAAATATGTATAGCCTGAAGGAGAAGATTTATTTATTTATTTATTTTTAGATTTTTATATACCGGTGTTCCTATATGAAATAAAGATCACATCGGTTTACATTGAAACAGAACATGAAAATTGCCAAAAGGCATTACATAGAACAAGGTTATGAAATATGAAGATATGCAGGGGAGCTATGATACAGACCTTCAGATATCTGAAATGTTTTAATGATGCACAATCAACAACAAATCTTTTACATTGGAAAGAACTCAGTAGAATTAGGGGTCACAAAATGAAACTCCAGGGAGGACAATTCAGAATCAATGTCAGGAAATATTTCTTCACAGAGAGGTTGATGGATGCCTAGAATGCCCTTCTGGAGGAAGTAGTGAAGACAAAAACAGTAAAAGGTTTCAAAGGGGCATGGGATAAACACTGTGGATCCCTAAAGGGTAGAGGATGAGAATGAAGAAAAGAGTGAATAGGGGTACTTTGCTGGTATGGCTGTTACTAACCTTAACCATTAAGCCTTCATACTATTGATGCAAATCCATCATTGCTCTCTGTTTCAATGGCAGGGGGAAAAGAGGAAAATTGGAATTAGATTCAGACAGTAACCAACAAGGACATTGAATTTACAGCCTGGTAAAATAAATAAGAATGGGGGTAACTTGCTGATGCAGCTGCTACTACCCATTAACCAATAAGCCTGATACTTCTGATGCAACTCCATTGCTCTCTGCTTCAATGGCAAGGAATAATGGGGAATTGGACATAAACAGCAACCAACAAGGGCCCTGATTTTGACAGTCTGGGTAACTGATAAGATTATGGGTGACTTGTATGGCACAGTAGATACTTGTAAAGTGCGGCAAATAGTACCATAAGCTTGCTGGTCAGACTGGATGAACATTTGGTCCTTTTCTGCTGTCATGTCTATGTTTCTATAAAGCTTCTTTCTAAGTGTGAATAACAGTGCAGGGGCACCGTTTCGTATTTCTTCACAGTCAGTTACTGACTCTGTGCTGGTCCTTAACTCCGTAATCTGCATTTCTCAGAAAGCACAAAGTGAATTAACAAATGTCAGACAGGTAACTTGATGGGGACAATTTTCATATAGCTCACAGAATTGCACAGCATGGGGGTGCTTCTAGTGCATGCACTTTACACTCATTTTCAAAGAAAACAACACAAGTATTTCCTTTTTGAAAAGTAGCATGAAGCACGCACCCTAAAAGTGACCACATACTGCTTTGTGCGGATGGCCAATGGGGGTAAAAGAGTGCGTGTGTACGTGTGTGTGTGTGTAGTCTTTTGAAAATGATACCTACATGCACTATTTTCCTTCATCCAACCTAAACATGCCCTTGGTAATGCTTCCTCGCCACCCAGCAAAAGGTAGTGCACACTGCGGGAGCTGCATGGACCTCTAGCTGGACACAGGAGGGCCAATCTCAGACAGTGCCATCTCCGCACGTTTAAATCCATTTTAACTCAGCTAGATTGCTTTTCAAATTGTCCTCCCCATGTCTCAGCTTACCTACATGGAGAAAAGATTTGTTTCACAGGCTGAACAATGCATCTTAATGTGCATCGTGTGCTGATGCACATAATACCTTCTAGTAGAGGTCATTCAAGTCACTGACGCTGCCTTTCCCTGCCAGGGACACTTATTGCAGCTCCCTCTCTTCAGATATAGGCCAGGTCTGCAGCTGCTGTTAAAGTGTGAGGTGTTGGTGAGGGGGAGGGGAGTGGGATCCCACTCTCTCCTCTCTCTCCCCACCACACACACACACTCACACACACACACACACATTCTTTCAGGAAAAAAAACACTTAAAGGTGAATTTTCAAAAGGCTCCATGCAGAAAAATTAGCATATATGCATGAAAATAGCATCTACCCACGTAGATGCTGTTTTATAAAGAACAAATATATGCATAAATAGGATTCACGCATAAATATACGCATGTATAAAAGGGTCAGTTTGGGGCGTTCTGAGGCGAGGCCATCAGTTCCATTTGTAGATTTGGCAGTTGACTCGCGTACATTTACACTTGCTCATTATTTGGCGTAAGTGATATTAAATGTCTTTAATGTGAAATACTGAATGTATGTGTATTTTATTATACATATATTCATTGTGGGTATCCTGAAAACCTAACTTGTCACAGGTTCAAAGGACAGGTTTGGGAAGGCTTAGGCCATGGTATACAACATGATGTAATTTGGATAGACTGGATGGGCCTTGTGCTCATTATCTGCTCTCATAATGTTTGGTTTTCAATGGAGAAGTTCTGATGAGCGTCAGGCTGATACCTTAAGGTAGGGGGAGTCCAGGAGAACTTGAGGAACTTCAGGCTGAAGAAATAGGAGGGCCTCGATGTCCTTCACATGGGCTGGGCATACTGGTGGATTAATTGATAAAACTGATAAGGGCCTTCACATCTACACGTTACAAAATATACAGACTTACGTATGTAAAAAGCAACTTGCAAGAAATAAGTGCTATTTAAAATGCACGTGTAAAGTCTCCATGCATATATTTTAAAAATGAAAGAAAAATATGCGTGTACAGCAATCCAGCACCACTTAGCCGGATAAGTTTCACTGGCTTTTAGCAAACATTTTTAACACCTGTTTAATTATTTTTAACTCCCGATGGAGTAAGCTAATGAAATGCAGATGCAATGGGAGTTTAAGAAAAAAATGCGTTAAGAGTGAAATATGCATTTGGCACAGGTCCAATACACATCTTAACTAGGGAAGGGGATGAGGCGTCCCTTGCAGGCCATATGTGATGGCAGCAGTCGCCATTGAACCAGATAAATACTGATTTATCTGGCTATCTAGTATGGGTGATTGCTACTTAACTGGATAACTATTTATCCCCGGACCGCCAAACCTAAGTCCACGAAAATCTTGTTGGGGTGGTAATCACCCCCATCCTCTCTCACCCCATTACCTCCAATATCAGATTATTATCCAGCAGAAGAGCCTGGGGAACCCCCCATTTTTCAACATGACTGGGGTAACGTTCAGGCACCTTTTGGTTTCGAAGGGGTGGGGATGGACACCACTAGATCCCAGTGAGATTTATCAAGGGGTGAGGGGGAGGGTTAGGGGTTTCCTATATACCAACCAACTATGATTTATTTTTCATTAGGGAGTGAACGGGTCTGGCTTTATTTGAAAGGGAGCATGGGGGGCTATCGGTCTATCAATTTTGACAGTATTTGGGAGGACTGGGGGAGCCGTCATTACACGAACAAATGATCTTTTTTTTTTTTTTTACTTTGGATGTTAGCTCCGCCACTCGAGGTAGCCCTGGGGTGAGGGGGGGGGGGGGTTAGATTTGCCACAAGTTTTTTTGGGTTGGCCTTTAAGATGATAAATTTGGGGCCACCATCCTATGGTAAAAGACAAGACCGCATTGTTTTACCTCACAGTGTCTTGCCATGAGATAAAACAACATGGCGATACAGCCGTGATGTTTATTGGAGGAGGGGCCCACTATTGTGGCTACATCCACCCCTCTCCCCCTGCGGTAGTGGGACCTCTTCCAGCTGGATATGTAGCACTTTTAAGACTTATCCGGTTAAGTTGCGGCACTTTGCCAAATAAATTGGAACTTATCTGGCTAACTTGAATATCTAATTGCGCAAGTCTTTTACATCTGTGCCAACCTTGCAGGGTAGATTTAGGAATATTTTATAACCCACGCATATATGATACACACGGATTATAAAATGCTGGGGTACATCTGCACATTGCCATATACATGTGTATATGGGCATATGCACAGGTGTTTTAAAGTTATCCTCCCCAGCAAGCATCATTATACAAATATCCATACACATGAGATGGAAATTTTGTGTTAGCATTTAAGGAGATGTGGGGTACTAATCCCACAAAATAAAGCACAGTTAAATATATGCAATCTCTTGCACCCTAGAAACCTTTATTTTAAGAGGTTAGATATTATAAATCCTTCATTGTCTTAAGGAAATCTTTAAAGGACCCACAGAAATAATATATTACAGCCTATAAAGACTCCAGTTTTCTCCAGAACTAATATGGCTATGGCTTTTCAGGCAAGCCTTCCCAAACTCCACCTAACACGCACCATCAACAATTTCTCTGCTTAGAAGATGTGTATATAGTGGACTCCTTATTTATGTTGTACACTTGTATATAATTATCCTCCTCTATCTCTTTTATTTCTTACTATCCCAGTTCATTAGCCCCTGTTAATTGTAACTGCTTCTCTTCTCCACGTTTATTTATGTTTTTGGTTATATTTTTGCACCCCTGTTTTCTGTAAACCGACATGATGAGAACGAGTTCTTGAATGCCGGTATAAAAAAACCTTAAATAAATAAATAAATAAATAAAATAAATGCTGAACATCACTAGTCTAATGATAAAATCACAATCAAATATACCAAGCACACTCTAGAGACCAAGAACTAAGCAAAACTGCATTGAATAATTGTATTGGAAGTTGCAGGCTGTAAGATTTTTTAAATAAATAAATACCACTTGCCATCCTGCCCAGTACTTACTAACCCCAGTATCAATGCTGGCTTAAGTAGGTGACAAACATCTTAGAGGACCCCAAAACTTTGCAACTACCTAGTGGCTGTTTAATTCCCCCTATCCCCACCCAAAGACCAATACAAAGACCCACAATACATCTTTCATTGCAGTTTCATGATAAGGTAAAGTGAAATTGAAATCGAAAATGTCCGACTTACTTATAGGTCATCAAAATTAAGCCTTTAAGGAACCTCGAAATGACTGTCTCACTCAGGGCCCAAGCCTAAGAACACCACTGCCTGCTATTCCTGCTCTGCCAACTTACTCTGTAATGTAATATAAACATTTTTTAAAATGTTTTATTTAACAATCATCAGTAAACTATTTTCAAACTTCTGTATTTCTTACTTTCTTATTTTCCTTATCTTTATCCTTTGTTTCTGTAGGGATCCCATCAGCTCCCTACTAGCATTCAGTCAGAAAGTACTGTTAGTTTGGGGAGGAGACATAATAGCAATAGATTGGGTTTTCTAGCTCCCCCATGTGAAAGCTGGTAAATGGTAGGATCCTCCAGCACACAGAGCCTTGTCATCATCTTACTGTGTGGATTCCCTGTTTAGAGGCAACAGGCCCTAGCTGTCCTCTGATTGTTGCCTCATGGAGCATTTTAGTTGGATGGGCATTGTATCGCTCTCTGGTCACACTGATTTCATAGCATCCATACATTCACTGTATTGCTGCACTTCCCATCACCACCAGTAAAACCACACCCACCACCAGTAAGACTACATCAATGCCATGCATTTATGCGCTGTGTATCAAATAGCACGTACACGTCTGCATGCTAGTTACTTGCGCTGATGCCCATTTTACCTGCATATTTATTTTTCAGATATAAGCACCTCTTTTCCTGCAAATCATCCACCCACAGTAAAATATCTGGGCACTCAGGTAACTTCTAGTAAATTTTCAAAGAGAAACTGCCTGGGGAAAACTTGCCTACAGAAGTACCCATGAAACTTGTACTTAGGCGGTTCAGTGAGAATTACCCCCTGTTTAGTAATGTTAAAATCATACGCAAATGTGCCACAGAATTTTGAAAACTGAGGCTCTGAATTTCCTGACCCTTGAGGAAGCTCAAAGGCCTTGGTTATGCCCAGCTAATTACTAGCGGTAAACACATTTGTGGATAAAAACACAGTTGGCTTTGATGGGCAAACGATGATAAATCCTGAAAGAAAAGCAGGAAAGTCTGGAGCATACATTTATGCAGCTGAAGGTGCCTTTTGAAAAGAAACTTAGGTTGCTTCTGTCTGGAGTAAAACAATCCTAACTGATAAGAAAGAATCAAGAGTCAAACCAGAAGAGCTGACTTGGCACGTTTTGTGTAACTGAGCGACTCACTTTCTTTCCTGCAACCCCTTGGGACTGAGAGCGGCTTCCCTTCACCCTCATAAATTCTCCCTATGGGTAGCGAAGACAGCGTGTAGTATTCAGGCTTCTTTTAAAACAATGAAGGGTCAGTTCAGATTTTTTAACCCAATCTGTAGGTAGCCACAGGACTCACCGGAAACGGCTAAATCAGCCAATCAAATAAAGAGGGTGGTGGGGGGAGAGATTGTGAATAAATCCCAGCTGTGAGTCTATGCCTTAGTCATGTGACAAGTACGAATCGGTATCTGTCCTGTTCAAAATAATGTGCACACTCAAAAATCAGTGTCTTAGAAGATAGGAGTTCAGTGCAAATGAGGGAGGAGTGGCGTGGATAGGGCGGCAGACTGCTGCAGCCCCTTGTGACCTTGCACAAGTCAGCCCCACACTCCGTGGCCTCAGATACAAACTTCGGGCCTGAGTTTAAAAGCATTTTCCATATAGACACAGTATGGGTAGGGACCTTTGTTTCCTGTGTTTATTATATTTTGCCTGGGAATGTCAATGTCAGGAGAAAAAAAAGTCGGTGGGAAAATGATTTTGATGTAACGCACAGGAGAATAATCAGTGGAAAAGTCATTTTTCCACTGATTTCTTTTTTGTTCTAACACTGAAATTCCTAGGCAAAAAAAGTAAAGAACGTATTTGCAGAACATTTCGGTTTGTCCTGCTGCTGTGCCAAGTCTATGGCAGTGGAGAGAATATGGCTGCCCTTCAAATATAAGATGAAATAGTTTGCCTCCCAAAAGACAGACAGATCTATCAAGGGGTTATGATTTCTTCCCTGCCCCGCCCCCTCCCCCAAAGGCACGGAACAACTCTGGCCCAAGTTACTTCCAGCTTCTGCTACTCCTGGCTAGCTTTGATTTTTTCCAGGCATCTTAGTTCCACTGACAGACATGTCAAGGGGCATAACCTAAGCAGAGATACAGTAAAATTAATTTACATTGGTTACCGATTTCACAGAGAATACATTATAAGGTGTGCTGCATTTTACATAAAGCTATACATGATCTAAAAACAGATTGGCTGAATTTTTTAATTCGGCTTCACACCCCACAAAGATCATTAAGATCAGCTAATAAAGGACTATTGCAAATCCCGTCAGTAAATTCAGCCCACCTCATACTAGTACGAGATAGGTCCATCTCTATTGCTGGTCCCTGTATTTGGAACACAATGCCCGCTGAATTACGTCTGGAATCAGAGTTTAAAGCTTTTAAGAAAGCATTGACGACATGGCTCTTCGAACAGGCCTATGCAGACCATTTAGAGGAAAGAAGTAACTAGAATGAAAAAGCGATTATTATTATGTTTTTCTTTTACCTGTCCTTTTATTAATAATTTTATTTTATATTGAATATGTTACTGTATTTTAACCTCCATAATTATTCTTGTTTTTTATGATTTTATGATTGTATGATGTGAACTGTTGTGATGTTTCTTACGAATGACGGTATACAAAATTTTTAAATAAATAAATAAGCAGTTTGGGGTTTGGTACTTGGGTACTGAGGCAATACAAGAACAAAAGAAATGCCCTTTTTGAGGAGAATGTTTTCTTGTCCTTATTTTGTTTTCTTGCTGCATTGACTGCCGTTTACATAAGAAAAGGTTTCCTTCAGGCTTTAAACCACCAGCCTTTGCATAGCTGCATGAGGGATGGCAGAGGTGCACACACAGGATGTACTTGAAGCTGAGGCAAAGAATAGCTCAGCAGGTACTGAACTGAACTGTGGCCACAGTACTTTATTAGAAAGATCTGATAAGTGCTTAGGCTTTTTGCCAAAATAAAGACCCCACAACACTGGGAAATAAACAAGATAATCACACTTAATGCAGACTGCTTAAAGCAATTAGAGCTGATTGGCAGTTTCTTAAAGCCCCAAACCAAAACAGAATATAAAAAGAGCTCTTTGTAATGGTATTTGAGTTGCATTGCCACCTTTGGTTTCTCTCCAAGTTCCTTCTGATATTTCTAATTTAACTAATTGAGTTCTGATATTTCTTCTTTTCACAGTATAACTAAAGATGTATGTAAGGAATATTTTACTATTTTGGTACTTATGCAGTTGCTAGCAAATGTTGACCTGTATACTTATTAATTAAATGGCTTCATGTGCAAAAGCTGTGCATTCACCAGTAGATAAATCTCCTGTTTCTAAGACATTCATCAATGAATTGATTAGTGCCACCTTGGGAAAACAAAAAAAAGTACAGCCTAGCAAATTACCTTTCTGCAGAATATGGACTAACATATTTCATTCCTTTATAACAAAAGTACAAACTTATTAAAATACTAATCCTGAAACTTCAGTTTATTCTAACTCAGTAGTTTCTCAACTTAAAAAAAAAACATGACCCATTTAAGAGCTATAAAGTCATATAAGGACCCACAACACCTTTTTTTCACAGCTGTAAATATGCTACATCTCTACCACCTGTCAGATGATACCACAGCTAGAGAGAACATTTGCTTTACAACTAAAGGGGCATCACTAGGGTTGCTCTGCTTTTATAGCCTTGTATATCTAATCAAGTAGTCTATCCACTTAGGGCCTGATTTTAAAAAGCATTTACACAAGTAAGACAGGGTTTTACTCGAGTAAATGCACTTTACTCAAGTAAGTGTGCTTTTGAAAATTGCTACAATATATGCCATTGAATTGTCCATAGGATTTACTTGCGTAAGTGCACTTTAGACAAATAAATGGCTTTTGAAAATTGCTACAATAGTAGTTACTAGTTCCTTTTGAAAATTAACCCTAAGCTTCCCATTGTCACAAGTAGGATAACTTTCAAACAACTCTGCAAAGGCCCATAGCCTTCCAAGGCTCCTTCTCCTCCCTGGGGCCTTTGTTTTCTCTGGACCTAGCTTCTTATCCAACTCCCTTCCTATCTGTAGCTTAAGTTAGACCATGCTAAATACCTGGTCTTTGACGGCACCTGTTAGAATGTACTATAATACACTTTTACCTACATTAAATATGTGCCTACATGTAAACCGTTGCGATGGAATATAACTTAGCGACGGTATAGAAAAGATTTTAAATAAATAAATAAATAAATAAATAAATAAGAAAGGTCTAACATACACTCCTTCACAAGCCTATAGAGGGAAACATCTTAACTGCTTCACCACTACTAACATCACAGCAGGAAGACAAGGAGTTGACATTTAGTGGCCTTTCACCAACAGGGTACCTTCCTAAAGAGAAGAGGTGTCATCTTGAAATGTATAGTCAATAACAAGCAATGCAATCAATAACATCAACAAGACTTAGGCAATAGTGGGATCAAACAGGCCGAAACTTTAAGAACATAAGAACATAAGAACTTGCCATGCTGGGTCAGACCAAGGGTCCATCAAGCCCAGCATCCTGTTTCCAACAGAGGCCAAACCAGGCCGCAAGAACCTGGCAATTACCCAAACTTGGCAATTACCCAAACTTTATTGTACAACAATTAGGTGCCTGAGCCAGGAATTTACATATGCCTCCCTGCGCACCCGCCACCCACCAGCAAGGTGCACAGATCCAGTTCAAACCATTAACAGTTGCACTATACCCACTACCCCCACCACCTTCCAGCAAGGGGTTGTGACCACCAGCTCCCGCCACTACAGTAAGGAGCCTCCCGCAGGACAACTGCACCCAATTGTCCTGCCATCACCACATTGCATCTCAGTCAGCTCGGGCAACCCGTGCCCCCCCCCCCCCCCCCAGTTGTGACAACACCGCTTCTTATGAACAACATGAACATAATCACATAACATAAACACATGCCATGAGGGTGGGTGGGCGGGATGCGAGTCCGGGGAGCATCGGCAGGCAAAGAGGGGGCTGCCGACGCTCCCAGGCAACCTAATTGGCAGGGTGCCTGCCGATTGGTTTGCCTCTCCCAGGGGAACCAATGAGGCTCCTGGCCCACCTCCATGAGAACAGGATACATCCTTGGGGATGGCGACCAATGGGCAGGCGCTCTGGCACGGGTACACGCACACAGCTGCCCGCCCTCCCTGTCCCTTTCCCCCCTCCCCCTGGGTGCTGGCGCGGTGGGTGCCTGGCACCCACATTATGTCCGGGCACCCTGATACTTCATCTGTCTCCATCAAGTTCTAATCATTCACATCAATCTCCCAAAAGCTCATGACAGATTTTCAGTCTTTCCCCATGGTGATGAAGATCAACCTGGAGTTCGAGAGGCATCTAATATAACTACAAGTCCCTTCCTCACCTCTCCTCCCTAGTAGAGGGACAGCTAACCTCCACAAGGCTCTCAGCTTCCAGCTGTAAATTGATTCATTGCCATTCCTACACTTATATCTCTTGAAGCCCCACATGTCAGTGGAGGTCATTGTGGATATTAGAAGTTCTAGAGTTGTTTTGGTTATCATAGTTTAGCTATCAGAGCAGGCCAAAGTTGAAGATTGTGAAAGTAGATATTAACAGAGAATCTGCTTAGTGTTAAAATGGCTAATGAAACAGAAAATATTGCTTAAGGTAGTACCTAACAGAAGCAGATGACTTTAAGGAGAACTAGAAGTAAGGTAGACGGCAATGATCTAGGAAAAGGTGGAAGGTAATAGAAGAATACAGAGAAGTGAAAGTTCTGAGACATAATCACATGACAATCTTATCAAAAAGTCACTTATGTAACCCCCTTTTTCCTTGGGGCCACCTTCGGGTGCTGCAGAAGTGGTGAGTTATACTGTTGCAGCCCTGGGAAAAGTAGAAGTTCACCAGGGGTCGCTAATTAGGGCTGTCTTTGTGAGACCCAAAGGAAGGCTTACCAAAACACAAAGTCCAATGTCCACACTTCTAATTGGTTCCAAAATAGAATACTTTATTTTGTAAATCCACCTGAAAACAGATAATTTCTTCTGAAAAAGAAAGACTTCTAAACTTTGTAGTAACAGGTTACAGTTCAAATACATTTCTCCCCTGTCTTCAAATATGTCTTTGAAGATGAGGCTCCAATTCAGACTTCAGCCCCACAGCCTTCAGGACAACATTTTTCAGGATCACAACAACAAAATTATTTATTTCCTGGAGTTTTTTCAGCAGGAATTCCACTCTTTCTCCTAGGCTTTTTCTCCCTCTGAATGGCTAAAAGGAATCTTCAAAATATTCAGAATTCTACCAGCTCAGGAGCCCTTATGCTCCAGAGTACTCCTTCACTCTTCTTTCTCTTTCTTTTAGATGCCTCTCCACCATCTTAAATAGCTTCTCTCCAACTCATTCCCTGTGGAGGAAATGTACCTCCCCCTGATGGGTCCACTGCAAGACCTGTTCAATAGATCCCTGGAAACAGGAGTGCTGCCAAGTGATTGGTGGTGGTCCCACTTCACAAGAGTGGTAGCAGAGAGGATGCTGGAAACTACAGGCCAGTTAAGCATCACTTCAGTAGTGGGAAAATTAATGGAGACTCTGCTGAAGGAATGGATTGTGAACTATCTACAGTCAAGAGGATTGCTGGACCCAAGGCAGCATGGATTCACCAGGGGAAGGTCCTGTCAGAAAAATATGATTGATTTTTTGATTGGGTGACTAAAAAATTATATCAAGGAAGATTGCTCGATGTGATCTATTTGGATATCAGCAAAGCTTTTGATATGGTCCTGCATAGGAGGCTTGAGAATAAAATGAGAAGCTTGGGAGTGAGTGCCAAAGTGGTGGCATAGATTACAAACTGGTTAATGGATAGAAGACAGAGTGTAATGGTAAATGGAACCTTCTCCAAAGAGAGAACAGTGTTAAGTGGAGTGCCACAAGGATCGGTGTTGGGACCAGTTCTGTTCAATATCTTTGCGAATGACATTGTAGAAGGGACAGAAGATGAAGTTTGTCTATTTGTGGATGATACTAAGATCTGCAACAGAATGACATGCTGGAAGCAGTAGAGAGAATGAGACATGATTTAAGAAAGCTTGGGGTACGGTGATCCAAAAGAGTTGTATGTGGAGGCGGTTGAAAGGTTGTTGTGCACAGAGCAAGAGAGGGACCTTGGGGTGATAGTATCTAGCAATCTGAAGACAGTGAAGCAATGTGACAAGGCGATAGATAAAACCAGAAGAATCCTGGACTGCATAGAGAGAGGAATAACCAGTAAGAAAAAGGAGGTAATAATCCCCTTGCCTTGATGAGGCCTCAACTGGGGTACTGTGTTCAGTTCTGGAGACCGTATCTCAAAAGGGTCAGAGAAAAGATGGAGGCAGTCCAAAGAAAGAGAACCAAATTGGTGGGGGGTCTCCATCAAATGTCTTATTTGGAGAGGTTGAAGGACCTAAATATGTATACCCTGGAGGAGAGGAGGTACAGGGGAGATATGATACAGACCTTCAGATATCTAAAAGTTTTATTGAAGCACAATTGACAAACTTTTCTGTTGGAAACAAATCAGTAGAACTAGGAGTCACAAAATGAAACTCCAAGGAGGACGACTCAGAACCAATGTAAGGAAATATTTCTTCACAGAGAGGTTGGTGGATGCCTGGAATGCCCTTCCAGAGGAGGTGGTGAAGACAAAACAGTGAAAGAATTCCAAGGGGCATGAGATAAAAACTGTGGATCCTTAAAGGTTAGAGGATGGAAATGAAGAAAAGAGTGCATGGTGGTAACTTGCTGGTGTGGCGGTTAATACCCTTATCTAATAAGCCTTCATACTGTTGATGCAGCTCCATTAATGCTCTCTGCTTCAACAGCAGAGGAAAAGAGGAATTAGATTCACACAGCAACCAACAAGGACCCTGACGTTTATGGTCTGGTAAAACAAATAAGCATGGGGGTAACTTGATGATGCAGCTGTTACTACCCTTAACCAATAAGCCTGATAACGTTTGATGCAACTTCTTCAACAGCAAGAGGTAACATGAAATTGGATTCAGACAGAAACTGCTAAGTATGGGAGTGACCTGTACAGCACAGCTGATACTACCATAAGCTTGCTTGGCAAACTGGATGGACTGTTTGGACCTTTTCTGCCATATGTTTCTATGTTTCTATGACATCATCCCATCTTCCTCATCCATTTGTAACTCTGTAACAAGCATTACCTCATCCCCTTTAGTACTTCTCCTTATAGAGGACACTTGCATAGGGGCAAGAGTTCACCCTGAACTTTGGGTGAACCCTGGACAGCAGGAACCATCCAGAAAGTGTTAGAACATTTTGAACAGGTTAATATAGAAACATAAATAGAAATGACAGCAGAAAAGGGCCAAATGGTCCATGCAGTCTGCCCAGCAAGCTTATGGTAGTATCTGATATGCCGTGTAGGTTACCCCCAGTTTCCCAGACCGTAAAAGTCAGGGCCTCGTTGGTTGCTGTTTGAATCCAGTTCCCCGTTATGCCTTGCCATTAAAGCAGAGAGCAATGTTGGAGGAATCCTTGGTAGGGTTACACTTATATCTTGATAAATTCGCTTACTTCTGGAATTTAAAATGCTATGCACACACAGACATTGAGGACACCGATTCTGGCGCTGTTTCTATTGAATATACAGACCACAGAAGGGGCACTAGAGCATTTTTATTTAATTACACAAATCTTGAATGCAGCAAAGACAGAAGTTGCAAAGGGCTGGTAAACAGTCTGGGGCACCCACGCGACAGCAGGTACTGCAGAAACTAGCCCAGCTCCACTATTTGGAACGGTTGACAGCAGTTCGATATGAACAATTACCTAGGTTTCAGAAACGGTGGTCCATTTATGAAGCCTGGTTAGCCAGGTCCTCCCATAACCCTTGATAGCCAGGGATGCTTGTTTGTGAGGTTTAGGGTATGTGTGTTGCACTCTGGTGAATGGGCCTAGTGTCCGCGGACTCCATTTACCTCAGTGGTACTTGCGGTGTAGCTCTATCTCTCATCCAGTTAGCGAGGGGAAGGGAGGGGGGAGGGGAGGGGGGATAGGGGTTCTAGTGGGGCAAAAAAGGGGGTGAAAATTGTGATGTAACCCATGTGTAGCTCTGTTAGATTTTGACCATTTTCTTCTATCTTTTGGCGTTGAACTGTTTTCTTGCCAAGTTGTTTATAGTATTTTTCTTCAACGCGAGATTGTACTTTCACAGCGACTTTTTGTGACTTTGTGGTTATGTCTACCAAAAATTTTAAATAAAAAAATAAATAAAATAAAATGCTGTGCAGTGCAGATTATTGGTAGGAGGTAGTACGATAATGAGCTAATAAAATATATATGATTTAGGTATGAAAAAGGAACTGCGACAAGAATCTGCTAGAAATCAGGGAATTGCAGTAAAATTATTATTCATGTGTTGTAATTAGGCTTTTAGGATAAAAGTGAGATGAGGTAGGAACCACCACCGAGGGCAAGCCCCAGTGGTCCTTGTTGTCGAGAGGCGGTACAGACGGATAAGACCCAACAGGAGCTTCACCTATACCAGCCCACATTACCCTGAGGTTGAGCCCTTGGGTGCTGGGGCAGGCAGGACTTAGGTGCGGGTCTCTCTCGATGAGGAGTCCAGAAGGTGGCATCAGGCAGACCGGGTCGGGGCTGGTGGCAGACAGATGTAACCAGGTACAGACTGGAGGTCAGGGCAGGCAGAGAAGTGGCAGAACGATGACACAGGCCGGAGGTCAGGGCAGGCAGTGAAGAAGCGGAGTCAAGATACCAAGCAGGAGTCAAAACCAAGAAGTCAGTCCAAGGACAGGAGCAAGAGCGGAACCGGACAGGAACATAGGATCAGGAAGACAAGGCAGGAACACGGGTTCAGGAAGGCAAACTGGAACGCAGGATCAGGAACAAGCAATAACGCACTCAAAGAAGAGCCAGACCTATTTCCAAGGCAAGGTGCAGGGAACTGAGCTGGGTTTAAATACCCGTGTGCAGTGACATCATCTTCCAGGGCCGCTGTGGTTTCCCACTACGGCCCCTTTAAGAAGGGGAGGCACGCTGAGGCTGAGTCGGCGGCGGCGGCCTGTGCCACGTGGGCAGGTCGCTGCCGGGGAATTCGGGACCAGGCCACCCCGGGCCGCTGAGAGGAGGGACTGGACTGAGTGCCTGCCAGCGAGGGTAAGGGGGCCCAGCCGCATGTTGCTGCAGCCGGGAGTCCTAACAAGTATAAACTGAATGCTTGGAGTAGGGGGCTCAGTGTTAAATCATTTTATTTCCTATCTGTGGATATTCTAGACCATAGCATAATTTTTATTCATTTTTAACTAAATTGGATTTTGTCATCAGCCTATCAGTATAGAGGTTCCCCTTAGATCCCTGTCTTTTACTTGTAGGCAAAAGGAGTATTTGAGGGCTTTCATATTAAAGCTCCCAAATGTGAGCTATCAGGGACTCCAAGATGTACCATTACACCTTCCCTTCACCCACCTTCTGGACTCTCACAAAGCAACCTTTCAGAGTTACAGTAAAATCACATCAAGCAAGGTCAGCTGCTTCCCATCCAGATATAAATAACACTAAATGCACTATGTAGGGTAAATAGAGCAAAGGAATCGTTTCTAGAAATTTACATCCATACATGGGGCCCATATACAGTGTTGGTAACTTTCAAACTGGTGTGTGGACGCACATTTGCACAAGTGTGTTGGCTCGTACCCGAGATGCCAACGCTCATGTACACCCAATTTTAAGTGGGCTCATGCATGGGAGCACAAATCCCGCTTTTACCACATAAGTTGAGGGATTTTAAAAGGGGTGTGCGCCCACTATTCCCAGTTTACCGGTTTGCCCACCAGTTCATCCAGTTATCAGCTAGGCCTCCAACCTCCCTGGTTTGATAGTCTCTATACTGAGCCCCAGTTACTCCAGACCCTTTAAACCCCTAAGAAATGACTCGATCCTTTTATTTTACAATTTATACATCCTCCTGGGTGCGTACTATTTATGCACACATCTCTTGGACAGGCCCCAAAATGCCCATGCCCATCCAGACCATGCCCGTTTTCTGCCCCTTTTTGGAAACTTTTGAGATGTGTGCACTCGGGCATTTACACGTGTATCTGGGCACTTTTTAAAATACAGTTGGCACGCGTAAGCCAGATTTCTTCACGCATCCCCTAATTTTGGCGCGTGCCAAGCTTTTAAAATTTATCTTAAAGAAAGAAGAATGTTTAGTAGTGATTAAAAGGCCTCACCCTTTCTAGTTAAATGCCAGCTATAGAGGTGAAGAGTAAAGACCAATAAAAGATAGAAAAATACTTCTGATAATTAATGGTTCATCCACACATGCCTTGATTTCCTTACACCCAATATTTATATTATTGGCCAACTGTATACCCTAATTATCAGGAAAAAATAACACATATACCACTTATAAAAGGCACTGTATGTGCATATATAATATATGCAAGCATGTTTGGTACCAAAAAAAGCTATTTTATAATAGTACATGCATACATTTTATGTGCATAAAATCTGCTCCTTTGTATGAGTGTTTATGTCACCTTCACACGCAGATTTGCATATAAATGGGCAAGTCCATAGTCTATCTTCTTCTCTGCGCCATGGGAAGTGGGTCTTCTTGTCAAGGAGGTCATGAAATTCCAGCACATCTTGTATGGGAATGGAGTCCAGGAAAATCCACCCAAGACTGAATGCTGTCTTCTACAATAACAGAAAAGCGCAAGACCTCAGTCACAAGTGGCAAGACCTTAGACACAAGGTCAAGGACAAACAGGCCAGAATAAGGGCAGAGGGTCAGCCAGATAACCTTCATCCAAGCTGAAGCAATCTTTATTAGAAAGACATATCATGTTCTTGCATATGCTATTATAAAGTTTTTAACTATACACACATATATATATATATGTTTCCATATTTACAAATAGTCAATAGTCCAAAAGGCTGCTAGGAACTGCAATCATTAGCAACACTTAACTGTCAGTCCTCTTTCTGTCCAAGCTTGTAGGTAAAAGAAAAAAAAATATAAAGATGATTTTGAAACCCAAAGGAATGCTATACTACAAGTTTCTGGAATAGTTGGATGCTGTAGAGTTTGGCCCATTTAGCTGTCCTCCATACTGTAAGGAATGTCCAGTGGGTGAGAAGGCCACATAGAAAGAGTCAGTACTGATAGCTTGTGTAATTTATCTTCTTGCAGGTAATGATACACAAGATGAGCCTGATGGGCCAGGAACCTATGATAATGGAAAACCAAGGCAGCATGCACAAGTACTGCAGGACAGTCCTATGGAGCAGAGCAGGAGGTCTGCGGAATCTGCAGCTGACAGAGAGGAGCCTGAGAAGGATGTGGCAACAGATGAGAAACACACCCAGCCTTTGTTGCAGAACCAGCCCTTGCCAACTTATAGAGACCCACCCACTCTGGATGTCTTGAGACATCAATGAGGACAAAGGCAGAGAAAGGGAACAGTTCAGCTTTTCTCCAAGAGCTAATGATGAGATGCCTTGCTCTCCAGCCAAGAGTCATATGTTACTCTAAAATGATAGAGTGGCATACCTGCTGATAGGCCTGAGACAGGACATATAGGGCCTCATGGAAGTGGTACAGGAAGAGATGAAAGGGTGTAACTCAGTAAATGCAGGATTTTGGTCAGATGCTGCAGGAGGAATTGCAGTCCATGACTTCTGTCTGGAGAGAGATGCTTCAGTGGATACCTCCATGCCAGCCTTAGCCAGTCTAGAATGCTTCCTGGCCTCCACAAGGCCCCTGGATACAGCCTCCCCCTGATATGTATCATCACCATTATGGTATGTTCCTCTAACTGCTATAGTTATGCCAGCCTAGCAGGAGGCTCTTCCCCCCCCCCCCCCCCCCCGTGTCTACCACCAACAATGAAGTTGGCTCCTCCTATGGCTCCACCATCTCAAAGGATACTTCCTCTACCTATGTCTCCACCTCCTCAGAGGAAGGTTCCTCACCTCAGATAGAAGGACAAATCCAACAAATAAAACATTACAGCCGAAAACACTTCTGAGCAAGAACAACAATTTCTCAGTTAGCCCTTCACCTCCACTCTCTCTCTCTCTCCTCCTAGCAAGCAGCCCTGTGCACTCACCAGGAGAAGCCAGCATGCCAAACATCTGGTCTATAGGGACAAGGCAAGTTTGAATTTGTCAAGTTAAATAGGGGGGTAAAACTGTTTGTGCATTCTTGATGATATTCATGCAGATGTTCTTTATAAAATCACAACCTATACGCAAGTATCCAAACTATGTCCTGGCACGCCTCAAACATGCTCACTTTGGGCCTGATTTTAAAAAGCATTTACTCGAGTAAAAACCATGTTTACTGGGGTAAATTCACTTTACTTGAGGTTTTTGAAAATTGCTACAATATATGCCATTGACTTGTCTATAGGATTTACTCACATAAGTGCACTTTACTTGAGTAAATGGCTTTTGAAAATTGCTTCAATAGTAGCTACATTTACGCATGTAACTCCTTTTGAAAATTACCCCCTTGGTGCATAATTCCCCCCCCCCCCCCGTGAACACCTGAATATGTATATATTCTGCGTATTTTGAAAATTGCTTATATACACATACATTGAATAATATATGCACATGCAAGACATTTTTATCTGCAAAATGCCTTTGAGAGTTTATTCAAATTTGGGAAAATCTCTTTAAAACAGTTGGTCCAAAATGTGGAAAAAAAACAAACTTTTGTATAGCAAGCTCTAAGTGTCTCTAATGCCAGGGCATCTCAGATCCTTTTGTTTGTCTTGTAAAGCCCATACAGGGATCATGAAGCTGTTAAATTGAGATTTGCTGGAAGTGGTGCATTCTACAAGTCATTTAAGATGCAGATGGCTCTTAAATACCGTGAAAGACTGTGTGATTGTCTGTAACCTACAGAGGACACATCCCATGCTCCCAGGAATGCTGTTTGGGAAATATGGGCCCATTTCTTTATTCTGAGTATTGTAATAATCTGTTCTTGAATTTATAGGCCGATGCAGTAATCTGTGCAACAAGACTTTGTGTGCTGGATTTCAGCTCATCAGTTTTAACACACAGATCACAATTTTTTTTAATTTCCTGATCCATCAAACTAATGCTATGTAAATGCATTGGGAGTTAAAAAAGAAAAAAGAGTATTGAATGCAAAAATTTTAACACAGGAATTGGGTGGTGGGGGGGGGGGAGGCCAACCCTGACAGGCTGATGGAGATCATGGATGCTAACCACAGCCCTGGTTAGCCGCCACCACCACCACTTAGCCGGATAAGTGGCAGCAGCCTCCACTTAGATGGTAAGGGCCAGATTTTCAAAGGGGCACACGCATAAGATACGCGCGTACCCCCCGAAAACCTGGTCCAAGCTCCCCCTGCACGCGCTGAGCCTATGTTGCATAGGCTGCCGGCGAGCGCAAAGCCCCGGGATGCGCGTAAGTCCCGGGGATTTCCTGGAATGGGCGTGTCGCAGCCTGCGCGTCATCGGAGGCATTCCGGGGGCGTGGCCACGGCCTCCGGACCAGCCCCAGGACCAGACCATGGTGCACGGCAGCCGGCCCGGCACGTGCATGTTACGCCTTGGGCAGGCGTAACTTGTGCAACAAAGGTAGGGGGGGTTAGATAGGTAGGGGAAGGGAGGGGAAGGTGTGGGGGAGTGGAAGGAAAGTTCCCTCCGAGGCCGTACTTTTATAAAATCTACCCCTAAGTGTTCCCAATGTCTTTTTTTTCTCTTTCTTTCCCCTATTTAAGTGCTTGCATCCATCTCTGACCTGGAGTTAAGTTTCCAGTGCTACGAAAATGGAAGCCATGCTAGCGTACCTCTCTGCATTGGGAGGGAATAGCTAATATCCTCATTTGCATGGGATTCCAAGAGAGGGCACTAAGACAAACGCACAGTTTGACGGGCATTTTCTGAAAGTAAAACTCCTTGCTATATCAGCAGTAAGGTTTGCCTGCAGAAAATGAGCGCGCAACTGTGGGTAAAGCTGTGTGTTTCGCTCAAGACACCTTTCTGCATCAGCCTGTTTGTTGCATCACAGTGGTATAAAGTATAATAAACCTGAGCCTTTGTTTTAAATCCCCCTATAACAAACATCAATTAACCAAATAGGGAATAAAAACAAAAGAAATTCCAAACTCTGGTGTCGGGTACTGCTCTTGTGGGTAATAACCGTTTTTTTAGGTTATAACCCAGACTGTGCACCAGTACTGTTTTTACTTTATTTACTACTGAATTGTATTTTCTTGTTTTTTATATATTTCTTTGCAATTAAAATCTTTCATAACTATAAATTGGTTCGTTTTTCAGATGCCAGTGTGAGCTTGCTTGACTCCTTATAATGTTAGAGAACTTTCAACTTATCTTGTTAAACGCTATGGGGTAGATTTTCAAAGGGTTACGCGCGTAACCCTGAAAACCTGCCCCTGCGCGCGCCGAGCCTATTTTGCATAAGCTCGGTGGTACACGCAAGCCCCGGGACATGCATATGTCCCGGGGCTTTGAAAAAGGGGTGGGAAGGGGGCGGGGACGTGGGCATGGTGCCGATCCGGGGGCAGTCTGGGGATGGTCCCGAGTCCCCCGGCACAGTGGCTGTGCTAGAGGTTCGCGCGCTGGCAGCTGGCCGGCGCGCATAACTTAGACAACAAAGGTAGGGCGGGGGATTTGGTAGGGCTGGGGAGTGGGTTAGATAGGGGAAGGGAGGGGAAGGTGGGGGGGACTGAAAGGAAAGTTCCCTCTGAGGCCGCTCCGCTTTCGGAGGCCGATTTCAGAGCGGCCTCGGAGGGAACAGGGAAAGCCATTGGGCCTCCCCTAGGGCTCGGCGGGCGCAAGGTGCACGACCCCGGATTTTATAACATGCGCGCGGCGATGCAATCGGGCCTCCCCCAGTTCTCTCCCGGTCCGCTCCATTTAAGGAGATGGAGATGCTGTCAAATGTTGTTTGAAAGACATTTTATTGTCCCTCCTGATGCAGCCTTCGCGGCGAAACATGGTCACCGTGTTGGGGGACATTTACCTATTATAGGCAGATTGTTTTATTCGAGATTTTGGAGTTCTGCATCAGTAAATAAAGTGAATGACTCTTCACTGAGTTACATTGTAAGGACTCACTGACACTTATAATGTTCATGCTCTCCCTGTCGTGCTACCAGGCACAAATACATTTTAGTGCTGCTTGGCACTATCACAGGACTATATTAGCTGTTATGTGTGATTTTTACCACAAATATATTGAATACTTTATAAAGTTATCAAAAATCTGACTCTAAAGTCTGATCTCTAACTATACCTGCAATGAGTGGATACTGTAAATATCCTACAAAAGTGACATTTTACAGAATCAACTAGATCTGCGCAATTCACATTCTCAAAGCTGAAAAGTAGCTATGATTTTATAAGCAACAAAATGCCCAGAACAGCTTTGTATAGATTCAGGATTTTCTAACAGGCAGAAAATCAAAGAAACGGAAATTTAGAATATGATGGCAAATGAGGACCAGAAGGCTGATTTAATCTGCTCATCTGCAATGTCGTAGACCACAGATGATTTTGGTGTTCCTTTCACTTGTTCATAGCTAGGGCTCCTATGGCCAGTGCATGGATATTAGGCATTTTAAGAAAATCTTCACTTCACCTTCCACTTACCCACCACCACCCACCCAATTAACTTTCAGGCTCATAGGCCACCCCCAACCTGAGGTTTTGATAATTAAACTAAAAAATCCCATACAATCCTGTAAAAACACAACTCAGAATCACACTTATAAATATTACATATTGTGTTTTATATATATTCAGTTGTCAGCTGAATTGAATTTTATGTGTGCACTTTATATATAAGTTGTGATTCTTAAATATACATAAACGGTGATATTTATACTCTATCTGTGTTATAAGCATTTGTTCTTGAATTGTGTATGATTGAGATGGATAAATGTGCATGAGTGATATGTGGTTTTAACAGTTATTGGTGAGTAGTATTTACTGCAATAATTATGGGTTTTATATTTTTGTAAGTTGTATTAAAAATGTGTGATAAACACTTGAAACATTAATTTGAAAATATACAGGTATTCTCTCATTTTTTGTTTTCCATATCTATACAAATTGGGAGTTCTCTCTTTTGAGATAATTGTTTCGTTATTATTTTATATACAAATAGGTTTTATTTACAGATGGGTTTTAGAAATCATGTAACAGTGTCTGCGAAATGTATCACCTGTGATTTTTTCAGAATAGACTATAAAAAAATAAAATATCAAGAAATTCATAATCCATACTGCATTGCACCACGGTAATCTCTGAAATGGCTGGCAGGACTGGCTGGCATGAACTAGGAAGTTTCCCCTTACAACACATCATTCATTCATAATAAATTCAAATTCTGTTGTCAGCTTAGTAACAGTGATGCAGACTCCATCCATTGCCAGGCAGTGGTATTTTGTGAAGTAATACAAAATCCCTCAAAAAAAACACCCAGAAGTTATATAACAAACCTACCATAATAAAACAATACTAACTCTCAGCATGTAAAACAACAGCAGCTTAGATATTAAACCAATGTACCTCCCACTGGGAAAATAGAAAAAGATGAACTGCTACAGATAACCTATGCAAGAATAACACACTAGCACAGGAGTAGGCAACACCAGTCCTTGAGTGCCACAACCAGATCTGGTTTTCAGGACATGCACAACGAATATGCATGAGATATATTTGCATGTAGTGCCTCCACTGCATGTGAATATATCTCATGCTTATTCATTGTAGATATCCTGAAAACCAGACCTGTTAGCACAGCACTCCAAGACCAGTGTTGTCTACCTCTGCACTAGCTGATTACCTCACCTCAGTCAGACAAGCAGAACATGAAAAGACCCTCACCATATTTGACCACAAACCAGAAACAGAAATATGCGTTTTATGTATTGTATTCACCCAGAACATTCATATAGTCATTTATTCATTTGAGATTAAATACAACAAATAAATAAAATCTGAAATATTTACTCTGCTGTCCAATTTAATGTCACTCCTTCCCCTCCTGTTCCCTGCAGGCAGGAGGAGAAAAGGATAGGGAACATCAACAGAGGAGGTGCTGCATTAAGGAGCAGAGTCGCTCTTCTTTGCTGGGCTCTGTGCACTTCAGCCTCACTCCCTCCCTTTCTGTTCCATGCATTCTACCTGGGAGGGGAGAGACTAGATCAATAAGCAGAACAGCTGTTTTCTGTTGTCTAGGTTAAACAGCGACACCATGCTTTGGATTGGATTGTGTCTAAAAAAGGCAGTACAGAAATATAACATATCCTAACTCCCTCCTACTGCCACCAAAACTGTAGTACTCTATGCAATCACCTACTTCACCTAATAGAAGGATCCTCTGCATTTATCCCATGCTTTCTTGAATTATGTTACTGTAGACTGGAGAAAGAGGCAGGCATATTATACAAGGTTTGGCTATTGCTCTGTAATTAGCACTGACCACACAAAATGCCTTTAACTACAAAATATAAATGTCACTTAGGAAAATTAACACAGCATCCCTTGCCAGAAGGTGGTTAAAAAGCAGAAAGATAATGAGTTTTATTACCTCTCATAGCAGATGCAGAGTAGTATTGGATCCCAAAAGACCCACTTGCAGAAGAAAGTGGGTCAATAACTAATTGATCAGCAATGGGTCCTCTGCTTCCAGGCACTGGATGAGCTACTTGAAAAATGGCTATGAGGGAACAATGCTAAATGCAAGCACCTAAAATAAAGAGAAGCTAAGGGGAAGATTTTAAAAGGAGCACACGTGCTTCCATGTGCGCGCAGTTCCTGGCGCGTGCCCATGGACAAGCCGATTTTATAGCGTGCGCGCATGTTGTAAAATCCATTGGCCACGTACACATGAGCGCCGGATTTTAAAATCCACACACACACACATGTGCGGGCGGCGCGTGCAGAGGGGGTGAATTTTAGTAAATTACGCACGGCGACGCAACCGGGCCTTTCCCAGTTCCCTTCCAGTGTGCACCAAGCAAGGAGCGGACTGGGAGGGAACTTTCCTATCACTAACTCTACTCTTCCTACCTCTTCCCCTCTCCACCCCAACCCCTGACCTAACCTACTTACTGTATACTGCTCCATCGAAGCAGAAAGCAACGTCCTGGCACCGGCCGGCTGCCAGCGCGCTCTTCCCTGGAACAGCGGCTAATGGCTGCGGTCCCGGCCGGCCTCTGTCCTGCCCCACCCCTCCCCGCCCACACCACGCCTCCCCCAGCCCGCCCCTTTGTCTCGGGCCTGGCACTTGTGCACGTATTGGGCTTACGCGCGTAGCCGAGCCATGCAAGAGGCGCGTGCAGGGCCCGGCCACGCGCATAACTCCCGATTTTTACATGCGCAGTCCTTTAAAAATGTGCCCATAAGCCTACACGATAAAAAAACGTTTCTGTCTGTCACACACCTTGCCATAAAAGGAGCATGGAATCCCGCCCCCTCAAACCACTGATTGGCTGGTGTGACCCAGCACATCTGATGCTGGGGTTCCATAAAGGCCTCAGATGTAAATTTAAATTCAGGTAGGGCAGGGCGACCAATTCCAATCCTCTAGAGCCTCAAACAGGACTGGTTTTTCAGGATATCCTCAATGAATATGCATGAGATACATTTGCATGCAGTAGAGGCAGTGCATGCAAATCTATCTCATGCATATTCTTTGTGGATATTCTGAAAACCAGACCTGTTTGTGGCTCTTGAGGACTGGAGTTGGCTGTCTCTGAGTTAACGCATGCCTTTCTGCTGGCAAAACTTAGCGCCCCGACAGCTCAGATTGATTGTCCTTTTGGTTCCCTATACTGTCATATCACTCCTGGCACTCAGGGCAGGTGCAAGGGGACTAGGCGCTCTAGTCACCTTCTGTCTTTTGCCCGCTCCCCCTCATCTTGCCTCCCCCACACGGTCGTGCCACCCCCCCCCCCTCCCTAATCGCGCTGCCACCCCCATTAGGGGGCACGAGCCATATGGGAACCGCGAGCGGCAATGCCACAGTGCACCGCCACCCCCATGTGGCTTGCGCCCCTAATGGTCAGCACCCTAGGCCCAGGTCTAGCTCACCTTGTGCTTCTGCCAGCCCTGCTGGCACCCCACAGCCCTGCTGCCAGAACACTGCTGGAGTGGCCCTGTCAGTGAGCTTGCGAAACCCCCCCCCCCCCCCCCCCCATTAAATATTATAACTGATGGGGCTGACAAAGAAAGATGCATGGCTTCTTTTCATGCCCTACTCCTGTAACCGCAGCGGAAGGAAGCAGCCAGCAGCATACCCAACAGACACTGTGCACACTGCTGGTGCCCCAAATAAAGCTGTTGCTGAGGCCAAAGTTGAGAACTCTTCTCAGCATTTTAGCTACACAGCCCTTGAAATAAACTCACTGCCACTGCAGGGAGTATAAGAGAAGGGAAGGGAAAGAGAGCAAGAGTGATGGGCTTTGGCTTAGGGAAGGGGAGAGCGTGTTGTGTGGTTTGTATTGTGGAAAAAGGAGAGAGAGAGAGAGAGAGGAGAATGTGGTAGGGTCAAGCTTAGTAGGAAGAGAGGAGAGTGTGTGTTCTTGGGGGTCCGGTGTAGGAGGGAGAGGGGGAGCAAGAGAAAGAACGTGGTGGGTACCAGGTTAGGCTGAGAGAGATAGAGCATGGTAGGGTCCAGCTTGGAGAGAAGTGAGGTCTGGGCTGGGGGAAGATGGCAGAGCAAGAGCGATAGTGATGACATCTGAATGGAGGAGAACCTGAATCAAGGCTCAGGTGATCGTTGCTCCATCACTGGCAGTCAGCCATCCATGATGGGCATTTCAGCCAGTAATCAGTCTAAACACATGCCATTATTATTTAAACAGAAAAGAGTGAATCTCCACCTTCTTCTCATTTGCATACAACTCCTGCTAGAACTTAATTTTTTTTAATTCTGCACTGTGACTGTTGATGCAAGTGTTACACTTCAAGAAGAATCTTGTATTTTAGATTTCTAAGATGTTTTGCCATGAGCATAGGGGTTTGTTAATCTTTTAAAGCCGTCAACTATTGGCCACTTGAAGCAAGTTTGTCCAAGTGCTAATGCTAGTTCAAAAGATGCTTTCTAAAGCGTCATGCCTATTTTGAGTGAAGTGTTCCGAGCTGTGTAAAATCTTGATCACCTTTTGGTATGGCTGATTGCTGTATTCACTGCAAATCATTGCGCACGTGCAAAATTATTATCTACTTTAAATACAAATCACAATATTTTCCATGCTTAGGTCTTTCGGAGCCAGAATTTTCTCCTTGAATGACAGCTCATCAGGTGCTTTTCACATCTCCGGCACATAGGTAGCCTTAAAGTGGGGCTGTCTTATTTCATAAAAGTGGATAGAGAAGCAGGTTAGAGGGCCTGCAGATAAATAATAAATGAGTGACAGCACCAGACCAGGATTAAGCCAAGGTTAATGACCATCTATTCCAGAGAGAGCAGGAGTTCTTTTAAAAAAGGAACCACTGTGCAGTAAGTATATCTCTTTCACTGATTTGCCCATCAAGGTCAGGTAGAAAAAAACCAGATGTGCTGTAATATACTGGAAAACATATCAATAGTTTGGCTCCTAATCACACATGTCAGTGAGCTGTTCTGTTAACATTAGTCCTGCAGGTTACGCTCAGCTTGTCCAATACAGTGGGGTAAATTTTCAAATGTTTGCAAATGTAAAACTGGAAGTTATGTGAGTAAGTAGCATTTTGCAAGAGCCTAGCAGTGCTGGGCCTAAATGTGTGCGGCGTGGGAACATTCCGGCGCAGGGTTTGAAAGTTTGCACACAGTTGGATAGTTTGTAAGTGGTACACGTTACTGAACTTGTTCATATGCTTTTGTACCTGCTAACTAACTCGTGGACGTCAAATTGCACTTGTCTTTTATTTCTAGTTTTAGCAGGACAGGGTTAAGTAGTAGGGGATCAAGGTGAAGTGACAGAGAGTCTGGGTAAAATGATGGAGGTGTTGGCCAACTGGTGATTGCAAGTACATGCAGGTAAGTATTTTCACAAGTGGAGTACGCACATTCTTTATAAAATACAAAACTCTGGGTTATTATGTACACATTATAATTATTTCACACAGAAAACATATGCACACACTTTTTATAAAATGGGAAGAGAAAGTAATATAGTAACATAGCAAATGTTGGCAGAAAAAGACCCAATGGGCCAACTAGTCTACCCAGCAAGCTTTTTTCTTTTTTTGAGAGTGGTAACTGCAAGTCCATGCAGATTGTTGTTCCTTCTGTTACCCCAGTTAACCCAGGCTACCCCTTTTCTTTATTTGCTTGTTTATCCAATACTGTTACCTCTTCCAGGAAGTCATTCCATGCATCCATCACCCTTTCTAAAAAGAAATATTTCCTGATGTTGTTCTTGATTCTTCTCCTTTGGAGCTTCATTTTATGTTCTCTAGTTCTACAGTTTTCTCTCCACCAGAAAGTGCTTGATTCCTGTGCATCATTAATACCCTTCAGGTATTTAAAAGTCTGTATCATATCTCCCCTTCCTCTTCTCTCCTCCATATTTAAGTCCTTAAGTCTCATCTCATAAATGTTTTGGTGCCTTTCTTTGGACCGCTTCTACCCTTTCTCTATCCTCTTTGAGATATGGTCTCCAGAACTGAACATAATATTCCAGGTGAGGCCTCGCCAGGGATCTGTGCAGAGACATTACCACCTCCTGTTCCTGCTGGTTATGCCTGGGTCCATGCAGCCCAGGACCCCTCTGGCCTTAGCCACCACCTTGTCACATTGCTTCACTGCCTTCAGACCAGCAGACACTATCACCCGAAGGTCTCTTTCCTGGTCAGTTTCACTCCCTATCACACATAGAGTCCTTTTGGATTTCTGCACCCCAATGCATGACTCTGCACTTCTTGGCACAGAATCCCAACTGCCAAACCTTCAACCATTTCTTTAGCATTCTTAGATCACTTTTCATTCTCTCCAATATTTCAGGTGTGTCCATTCTGTTGCAAAAAGATAAACGTTTCCTCCTAGCCTTTCTGCAATGTTGCTCACAAAGATATTGAACAGAACCAGTCCTAGCAGTGGCGTACTAAGGGGGGGGGGGGGTGCAGGTGACAGTTAGGAGGGGGGTGCTATCAAATGTTCCCTTTAAATTGTGCACACGCGTGGCCATTCACAACTTTTGTCGCACCCGTGCAGGAAAATCAGCGAGGCTGTGGTGGAGCTCATCCCACCATGGCTCAAAGAAAACAAGAGATCCCCAAATCTCCAGGTGCTCCTTCTCCTTCCTGCCTGCACACCCCCAGAAGAAAAATGTTGCCAGAGACACGCAGGCAGGAAGGAGGAGGAGTGTCATCCTGTGTACAGAAGAGGAGCAGCGTCAGTGGCAGGGTCTCTGCGGATCTCACCTCATGCAGCCTAATAGCAGGGCTGTTGCAGATCCCAACTCGCATCGGCCGAGGAGATTAGGGCCACCACAGAGCCCATCTCATGGGAACCCGCAAAAAGGAAGCACAGAGGTGAGAGGGAGGCTGAGGCCCTGTAGTATGTGTGTGAGAGTGAGTTGAGAGATTGCGTGTGGGAGTTAGAGCCTGCATGTTGTGAGATACAGAGAGACAGCATGTAAGCTCCTCTGAGTTTATGTGAAAGAATATGTGAATGAGAGCCTGTGTGTGTGAGAGACTGCATGTGAGAGTGAGAGCCTGTGTGTGTGTGAGTGAGACAGCATTTGAAAGAGAGCCAGTGTGTATGTATGAGAAAGAGAGACAGCATGTGAAAGTGACAGCCGTGTGTGTGAGAGAGAGACAGCATGTGAGAATGAGAGACTGAGTATATGTGTCAGAGAGAGACAGCATGTTAGAATGAGAGCCTGAGCATAGAGAGAGAGAGTAGAAACAGAACAAAAAAAAAAGAGACCATCTAAAAGGAATTGGGAAAAGACCAAGAAAGGGAACTTGGGAAAAAAAAGCCTAGGATCAACCGATTCGGAAACTATGATCAGACGGCAAAGGCAAAAAAAAAATTTGAATTTTTAGTGACTGGCATATGTTATCTTTGGGAATGTGCATTACACATTTGTAATTTGTTCTTTTGGGCTTTCCATTTTATTTTTATCTGCATATTTTTGTTTCTAATTTGTAGTCCCTTATTCTGTATTAGATAAGGGTCTATCTGTGTGTGAATGCAACTGAGGTGTGTGCAGCTGAGGTACAGTATTTCTGCTGGTATGTAATTTTTCTGTAGCATTTTGTAGCAGTACGGCTTGTTCTGTTAACCCCAGTAGGTGGTGTATTAGTGTTATAGGTCCTAGGGCGTAGTTTAATATGCCATGACATAGATTAGATAAGGTTGCTGCTGTTTGAGTCCTGAAATAGTGCAGACATGGTAAGATAGGGCAAGGTTCTAGGTGTCATTTTTTTGTTTTGCAAGGGTTTGTGTTCTCAGTGTTTGGCAGTGAAAGGTTTGCAGTTTCATTAAGCCTCGGGATGGTCATGTTTTCAGTGTATTACGCATGTGAGAACCATCTGTTAGGTATGTCTCGACAGAAAAATGGTTGAGAACCACTGCTCTAAGCTGCAAGTGTGCACAACTTTTTTCACAGCTGCACACAACTTTTGCCCTGCCCCCCCCCCTGTGCAGGGATCAGATCAGGCAGGGATAAACCAAACCCCTCCCCAATCCAATCTGTGGCATCATACTTCCCTACACCCTATCCCGGGAAGCAGGAGTTGCATTTATCCAAACTTCATCTCCTGCTGTTGCGGGGCTAATCTCGCAGCTTTTACCGTGGCAGCAGGAGATAATATTCGGATAAGCACAACCCCTGCTGCTGCCCACCCCACAACACAGCAGGCCACCGAAAAGAGAAAGAAGATGTGATGGCTGCCAGCGGACCCCATCCCACTGGTGAACAATGAGAAAAGGAGGACGCAATGGCCGCCGGCAGACTCCATCCCGCTGGCAGCTGAAGACAAGGGCCAGGCCTTATCTGTGTGTGTGTGTGTTTGTGTGTGGCTGGGTGAGAGCCTGGGTGGTGGTGTGGTGACTGCCTGTGTCTGTGGGTGGTTGCTTGTGTGTGGATGTGTGTGGATGAGTACCTGGGTGTGGGGGTGAGATCCAGGCTGTGTGTGTGTGTGTGCAAGAGAGAGGGGGAGCCTATGTGAGGGAGATGGCAATCAGAGATCACTGGACGGGATGGAGGAGTGAACCTTGGGGAAGGGTGTGGAGGGTGCCAAAGGAAGTATCACCCCAGTGGTAAATACTTTAGGTACGCCACTGAGCCCCAGAACCAATCCTTGATGCACTCCACTTATCACTCTTTTCTCCTCAGGTTAGGCTCCATTTACCACCACTCCCTATCACTTGTCACTCAACCATTCTTCCACCTTGGGACCCACTCCAGGATTCTCATTTTGTTCATGAGCCTTCTATGAAGGACAATGTCAAAAGCTTTGCTGAAATCCAGATAAATCACATCTCATGCTCATCCTTCATCTAGTTGCCTAATCAAAAAAGTCAATCAGTTCATTTGACACAACCTTCCTCTGGTAAAACCATGTTGCCTTGGATCCTGCAACCCATTGGATTGTAGATAGTTTACTATAGGGATGTGAATCGTTTTTCAACGATTAAAATTATCGTCCGATAATGTTTATATCGTCTTAAATCGTTATAGAACACGATACAATAGAAATTCTAACGATTTATCGTTAAAAATCGTTAAATCGTGTTAGTGCGCACTAAATCAAGTTAGTGCGCACTAACTCCCCGTTAGTGCGCACTAACTCGATTTAGTGCGCACTAACTGAAAATGATACAAATAAACACTTTCCAGGTCACTGAAGGTCAGTTAGGAATGAATATGTGTTCCTATTGGCTGGCTGCCCTCTTATCTATTGATGTTACCAAGGTTACCACTGAGGTGATGGTTGGGGGGATGGGAAATGGAACTGGAAACTAACAAACACCAACAGAAAATGAAACAAAGTGTTCACACTTCCCAGGTCAGTAAAGGTCACTTAGGAATGAATATGTATGTATGTATTCCTATTGGCTGGCTGTGCTCTTATCTATTGATGTTACCAATATGGTTGGGGGGATGTGAAATGGAAACAGTTGGAAGCTTGACAAAAGAAGTAATGTAATGATCAGCACTCACGTGACTAGAACTTGTTTGTTTATTATTTTTGTTAGCAGGCACCTGAAATGCTAGTGCATGTTGAATTTGCCAATCACTGTGCATTTTAGAAAGGTGGTCCTGGCTGGAACTGTACACAGTTCAAATATATGTAATTGATTGTTGGTAAGTGTATTTTTTAAGTAGCCACACTGGCACCAGTATGTTTACTTTTCCTCCTACTTAACTCACTAGCTCAGCTTTGTAAGAAGGGCTTCTCTGCTTGTGTGTTGTTTTTGTTTGGTGTGAGGAGAGCAGAAACATCAGATCTTTATTCAATCTACTACAGTCATCTCTTACAGTGCCCTATCCCTATTAATACCAGGAGTGTTGTGATCTTCCTGCACACAGTGCCCTAACCCTGATACCAGTCTGAGACAGCTCCCTCCCTGCATTACTAGTGAGAGGCTGGCTTCACAGACAGGGGGGAGCTGCCTGACCCTCACTCCTGACTTCCCCCATGTCCCAGCTAGTGAATGGTGTGTGGGTGAGGGGGGGGGGGAGGATGGTGAAGTCTGAGACAGCTCCCTCCCTGCATTACTAGTGAGAGGCTGGCTTCACAGACAGGGGGGAGCTGCCTGACCCTCACTCCTGACTTCCCCCATGTCCCAGCTAGTGAATGGTGTGTGGGTGAGGGGGGGGGGGGGGGAGGATGGTGAAGTCTGAGACAGCTCCCTCCCTGCATTACTAGTGAGAGGCTGGCTTCACAGACAGGGGGGAGCTGCCTGACCCTCACTCCTGACTTCCCCCATGTCCCAGCTAGTGAATGGTGTGTGGGTGAGGGGGGGGGGGAGGATGGTGAAGTCTGAGACAGCTCCCTCCCTGCATTACTAGTGAGAGGCTGGCTTCACAGACAGGGGGGAGCTGCCTGACCCTCACTCCTGACTTCCCCCATGTCCCAGCTAGTGAATGGTGTGTGGGTGAGGGGGGGGGGAGGATGGTGAAGTCTGAGACAGCTCCCTCCCTGCATTACTAGTGAGAGGCTGGCTTCACAGACAGGGGGGAGCTGCCTGACCCTCACTCCTGACTTCCCCCATGTCCCAGCTAGTGAATGGTGTGTGGGTGAGGGGGGGGGGGGAGGATGGTGAAGTCTGAGACAGCTCCCTCCCTGCATTACTAGTGAGAGGCTGGCTTCACAGACAGGGGGAGCTGCCTGACCCTCACTCCTGACTTCCCCCATGTCCCAGCTAGTGAATGGTGTGTGGGTGAGGGGGGGGGGGGAGGATGGTGAAGTCTGAGACAGCTCCCTCCCTGCATTACTAGTGAGAGGCTGGCTTCGCAGACAGGGGGGAGCTGCCTGACCCTCACTCCTGACTTCCCCCATGTCCCAGCTAGTGAATGGTGTGTGGGTGAGGGGGGGGGGGAGGATGGTGAAGTCTGAGACAGCTCCCTCCCTGCATTACTAGTGAGAGGCTGGCTTCACAGACAGGGGGGAGCTGCCTGACCCTCACTCCTGACTTCCCCCATGTCCCAGCTAGTGAATGGTGTGTGGGTGAGGGGGGGGGGGGGGAGGATGGTGAAGTCTGAGACAGCTCCCTCCCTGCATTACTAGTGAGAGGCTGGCTTCACAGACAGGGGGGAGCTGCCTGTCCCTCACTCCTGACTTCCCCCATGTCCCAGCTAGTGAATGGTGTGTGGGTGAGGGGGGGGGAGGTGGATGGTGAAGTCTGAGACAGCTCCCTCCCTGCATTACTAGTGAGAGGCTGGCTTCACAGACAGGGGGGAGCTGCCTGACCCTCACTCCTGACTTCCCCCATGTCCCAGCTAGTGAATGGTGTGTGGGTAAGGGGGGGGGGGAGGATGGTGAAGTCTGAGACAGCTCCCTCCCTGCATTACTAGTGAGAGGCTGGCTTCACAGACAGGGGGGAGCTGCCTGACCCTCACTCCTCCGGGGTATTGTGATCTTCCTGCACACAGTGCCCTATCCCTTATACCAGGGGTGTTGTGATCTTCCTGCATGCAGTGCCCTATCCCTATTAATACCAGGAGTGTTGTGATCTTCCTGCATGCAGTGCCCTATCCCTATTAATACCAGGAGTGTTGTGATCTTCCTGCATGCAGTGCCCTATCCCTGATATCGGGATGTGTGCAAGAAGATCACAACACCCCCGGTATCAGGAATAGGGCACTGTGTGCAGGAAGATCACAACACCCCCAGTATCAGGAATAGGGCACTGTGTGCAGGAAGATCACAACACCCCTGGTATTAGGGATAGGGCACTGTGTGCAGGAAGATCACAACACTCCTGGTATTAATAGGGATAGGGCACTGTGTGCAGGAAGATCACAATACCCCTGGTATCAGGGTTAGGGCACAAGTTCTAGTCACATTGACTGATCACATTACTTGTTTTGTCAAGCTACCAACTGTTTCCATTTCCCATCCCCCATATACTGTCAGTAGGAAACTTGGTAACATGAATAAATAAGAGGGCAGCCAATAGGAATACATATTCATTCCTAAACTGACCTTAACTGACCTGAAAAGTGTCAAATTGTATCATTTTCAGTTAGTGCGCACTAACTCCCAGTTAGTGCGCACTAACTCGAGTTAGTGCGCACTAATCGGAAAAAACGATTTTTAACGATTTTTTAACTAAAAAATCGTGCCTAAGACGATTTTCTTGCCCTGCCACACGATTTCTATCGTTAAGACGATATGGAAAACGATTCACATCCCTAGTTTACTATCCTTTCCATCAGCAGTGTCTCCATTAATTTTCCTACCACCAAGGTAAGGCTAACCAGCTTGTAGTTTCCAGCCTCTTCTCTGATCCTACTTATGTGAAGCGGGACCATCACCACCCTGCTTCAATCTTGTGGTACTACACCATTTCAAAATATCTATTGAATAAGTCTTTTAGCAAACCCGCCAGCACCTCTCTGAGCTCCTTTAGAATACTGGGATGTATTGTAACAGGCACCATGGCCTTGTCCACTTTCAGTTTTGCTAGTTCCACCCAAACACTCTCTTATGTAAGTGGGGTTGTAGCTACACCACTGCTATCCGCACCTGCATCAGTCCTCCTCCAGGCATGCCTGGATTTGTCACTAGGCACACTAGGCCTGTGCCTAGGGCGGAAGATTCCCGGGGGATGGCAGTTAGAGAAAAAAACATTCCTGCCTCAAGCAGTGGAAAAAAAGCCTCTGCCATGGCCACCCTTCTGCTGTCAGTGTTGTTACTGGAATAAATTCCCACTGGCATACTGAGATGGAGAGGGAACCAATGCCCCTGGGCCGCAGACTGTAGGAGGGCACTGATGGCAGACATCACACCAGCGGATGAAAAAAAAAGTAGAGAGGCCTGTGTGACCACTGGTGGACCTCATCCCACCAGCAGTGAAGAAAAGAAGAGGTCTATGTTGTTACTGGTGGACCCTATCCCACTAGTGACAAAGAAAAGAAGAGATCTATTCGGCCACCGGTGGATCCCATCTTACAGGCAATAAAGAAGAGGCTCGTGCAGCCACCAGTAGTTCCCATCCCACTGGCAATGGGAAAAGAAAAGACCAGGCCCTGACCAGGAGCAGAAGAAGAGGGAGTCTGTTCTGCTGCTCCTCCTGTGTCAGCCCTGCGGTATTCAAACTAGCTTGGCGAGCACGTCTTCTCTGCTGATTTCACAATGCATAAGATTAGTATTGAGGAAGTGCTATTCTCACTAATTTTGAATACCGCAGGATTGACACAGAGGACGAGCAGCAGAACAGGCTCCTCTTCATTAGTAATGTGTTGGTGGTGGTAGCAGTGACCATGCCTGCCTGTAGAAGAGAGAAAGAGAGGGGAGCCTGCCTTGGGTGTTTATGAACGAATGGGAGCCTACCTAGTGATGCGTATGTGGGAATGAATGGGAGCCTGCCTGAGGTGTGCTTGTGTGTGTGCATGAATGGGGGCTTGCCTTCGGGTGTGTAAATGAATGGGAGCCTACCTGGGGGGGGATGAGAATGAATAGGAACCTACCTGGGGAGGGTAAGAATGAATAGGAGCCTGTCTGGTGGGGGGGTATGTGAGAATGAATGGGAGCCTGTCTGAGGGTGGGGGGGGGGGTTGTGTGTGAATGATTGGGAGCCTACCTGGGGGGGATGAGAATGAATAGGAACCTACCTGGGGAGCGTAAGAATGAATGGGAGCCTGTCTGAGGGTGAGGGGGGGGGGGGGTTGTGTGTGAATGATTGGGAGCCTACCTGGAATGTGTGTATATGTGTGTATGTGTGTGTGTGTGTGTGTGTGTGTGTGCGTGTGTGTGGGTGAGAATGAATGGGAGCCTGCCTGGGTGTGTGTGTGTGTGTGAGAGAGAGAGAGAGAGAGAGAGCCTGTTTGTCTGTGAGAGGGAGCCTATGGGAGTGAGAGCTGGTTTGTGAGTGGGACCCTGTCAGAGTGTGAAAGCCTGTGAGAGAGAGAGAGCCAGCATGTATGTGTGAAGGAGTCTGAAGGATTGAGAGCTGTTTTGTGGAAAAAGGATGTAGGAGTGAGGGAGTCAGTGAGAGTGAGAATGTGTGTGTGTGTGTGTGTGTGTGTGTGTGTGTGTGTATGTGTGAGCCAGTGAGAGCATGTGTGTGTGTGTGTGAGCCAGTGAGAGCATGTCTGTGGGGGGGAGAGCGTATGTGTGTGGGTGGGTATGAGAGCCTGTGGGTGAAAGCCTGTGTGTGTGCGTGAGTGGGTGGGTGTGAGATCCTGTGCGTGAGAGCATATGGGTGGGTGAGTGAGAGGAGGTTTGAGTGTGTGTGTATGTGTCAGAGATGGTAAAGTTTCTGCAACACCCCCTCCCCTCCCCAATTTATAAGAATCACAGAGTGACTAGTAATCCAAATATCTCAAGTAAGGAGAACGGGAGATATTTCATTCCTTATTCATTTCCTTACTAGATGTTGTATAATGTATCTGCTTTTTAAATATTATATTAATGTTTTGGGAAATTTATAACCCTAAATTATGTATAAAGAAACCATGCCAAGGCAGAACATGTGTTACAATCTGTGATATGATAGTCAACCTTATGTTAGGATCTAATCATTTATAATATTTTCATATAAGAAACCATCAAATTTTACTCCTCAACAGCAACTCTTGTTGCAGGAAAACCATTTCATCATCAATCTCTTTTTTATTGCTATTTATATTTTTGCATTAAAATGAAAGTTTGAACTTATCTCTTAGGCGATCAAGACCGGAGAACCCAATGCTAAATAGCATTTTGAATTTTCCAGCATCTACCCTCTGCATCAGGGGAGCTCGCCTCTATTTTAAAAAGGATTCTTTTTCTTGCAACAAACATCATAAAATGTTCCTCTTGACTGATGTCCATTTTGGCCAATAAAAGATTGCCACATCACAATATATAATTCAATAGAATCACATGATTTTGAACCAATCTATTGATTTGTTTAACCCTTTGGATGCTAACGCATTCAATTTTAATATCCAATACTGTTCTTTGATGGCTAATTAAGAACATAAGAGCATAAGAAGTTGCCATTCTGGATCAGGCCAAGGTCCATCAAACCCAGCATCCTGTTCCAATAATAGCCAATCCAGGTCACAAGTACCTGGCAAGTACCCATGCTACTAATGCTAGTAATAAGCAGTTGTTTTCTTCCCTAAATCAACTTAATTAATAGCAGTTTATGGACTTCTTCTCCAGGAACTTTTTTCAAACCTTTTTTAAACCCAATTGTACTAGCTGCCTTAACCACATTCTCTAACAATGAATTCCAGATCTTAATTGTGTGTTGAGCGAAAAAGAATGTTCTCCGATTTGTTTTAGATGTGCCACTTGATAACTTCATGGAGTACCCGCTAGTCCTTTTAGTATCTCGAGCAAGCTAATGTAAATCAGTTATTTACTCTTTCAGATACTTAAAGGACTAGCAAGCACTCCATGAATTTAGCAAGTGGCACATTTAAAACAAATCGGAGAAAATTATTTTTCACTCAACTCACAATTAAAATCTGGATTTTGTAAACCTCTATCATATCCCCCCTCGCCATCTTTTCTCCAAGCTGAACAGCTCTAACCTCTTTAGCTTTTCCTCATAAGGGAGCTGTTCCATCCTCTTTATCATTTTAGTTGCCCGTCTTTGTATCCTCTCCAGTGCAACTATATCTTTTTTGAGATGTGGCGACCAGAACTGCACACAGTATTCAAGGTGTGGTCTCACCATGGAGTGATACAAAGGCAATATGACATTTTCCATTTTATTTATTTATTTATTTATGTACTTATTTATTTACAGATTTTTAGACTACCTATAGCAGACAAACTGTGCTAAGTGATTTACAACAAAAATAAAATACAAGCAAATTATAAAAACAAAGTACAAAGTATCATCGGAACAAAACATACATTAATCATCATGACACCAAACTATCAGGCCAATACAGTACAGTGCGCTCCAATGGAGCGCACTGTTAACCTGTCCTTGGACGCGCGTTTTCCATTACCCTTTATTCAGTAAGGGGCGGAAAATGCGCGTCCAACCCGCCAAACCCAATAGTGCCCTCAACATGCAAATGCATGTTGATGGCCCTATTAGGTATTCGCGTGCGATTCAGAAAGTAAAATGTGTAGCCAAACCGCACATTTTACTTTCAGAAATTAGCGCCTACCCAAAGGTAGACGCTAATTTCTTCTGGCACCGGGAAAGTGCACAGAAAAGCAGTAAAAACTGCTTTTCTGTGCACCCTCCGACTTAATATCATGGCGATATTAAGTCGGAGGTCCCGAAGAGTAAAAAAAGTTAAAAAAAAAATTAAAAAAAATTGGAAGTCGGCCGGCGCTGTTGGGTCGAAAACCGGACGCTCAATTTTGTCTGTGTCCGGTTTCTGAGCCCATGGCTGTCAGTGGGCTCGAGAACCAACACCGGCAAAATTGAGCGTCGGCTGTCAAACCCGCTGACAGCTGCCGCTCCTGTCAAAAAGGAGGTGCTAGGGACGCGCTAGTGTCCCTAGCGCCTCCTTTTGCCCGTTTTTACCGCCAGGCCTAATTTAAATACTGAATCGTGCGCGCCGGCGAGTGGCCGGTGCGCGCGCCGGGAGAGCGGGCGTTCACCCGCTCTCCTGTGGACTTTACTGAATCAGCCTGTTTGGGAGAAAGCCAGTTGGAAAATAGTGTGCTTTCAACTGTTTCCTAAAGGTCTTATAGTCAGTGATACTTCTAACTGCTATGGGTAGTGCATTCCACATGCTAGGGCCAATAATGGAGAAGGCTCTATCACAAATAGTTTGCAATTGATAACTTTTCACAGTAGGAATAGTCAATAATTCTTGGTCAACTGATCAAAGAGAATGCTGAGGAACATACCTGGTTAGTTTACTGGCGAGGTAAGATGGACCATCTGAGTAAATAACTTTAAAGAGTAAGGATATCAACTTAAACTGGGTTCCTTATTTAGCTAGATGTCATTAAATCTGCCAGAGTATAGGAGAAATATGATTTCTGATTAAAAGGGAAGAAATTAGATGTGAAATGTTGTTTTGCAGCAGTTGAAGAGATCCTGACAAATACTATGGCAAACCAATGTTTAGAGAATTGCTATAGTCTAATGTAGACAAGATGAAAACCTGGACTACAGTTCTGAAGTTAGTAGCAGGCTGAATTCATTTCAGAGGGCTAAGCATCTGTAACTTAAAAAAAAGCTGACCCATCAATTGCTCTCAATTGAGGCTTGAGAGAGAGGGAGGATCTAAATAACACCCGTCCCAATTAGTAGAGGCGAAATTAAGTATAAAGCCATTCACAGTAATGTTAGGTAAAACACAAGGAGAAGGCTGTCTACTTTACCACAGGACCTCGGTTTCAACAAGATTGAGAGTTAGGCTGTTATTCTTAAACCAACAATTTGCAGCAGAAATATAAATTGCTATATTCTCACATATGACAGCAAGGGAAGTGATGATAAGAAATATTAGTTGTATATTGTCAGCATAGATTTTGAATTCCTCCACAAAGGAAGCGATGATCGAGCATAGCACTGCAATATAGGTTGAATAACATAGAGGAGAGGGCAGAACCCTGAGGAATTCCTCTCACTAGAAAGTTCCAGGACAAAATGGACTGAGCGGATTTAACATGAAATCGACGCTGCGACAGATAAGAACAAAACCAAGACATGACAATCCTCTAAAGCCCTATGACTGAAATCAATCCAAAAGAATAGAGTGATTGACACAGTAAAAAGCAGCAGAAATTTCCAAGGATACCAACATAAGAGAGCTGCTATGATTAAAATGTCATAAGATATAATCATCAAAAACCACATAGATGGGAAGTCCACAATAGTGATTGTCTACCGCTCTGGTACCATAGATTGTGACAAGCAGCCATTAAAATTCAGCGGACGCACAGTATTTTAGTCATTTACCAGTCTTGTATCCTGGAAATATTATTTTTCTTTTTTATATTTGCACTTAAAATCTTAATAGCTGCTTTCAAGTCCAAATGAATGCTCCTCAAAACAACAACATAGTAATGTCTCCAATCAATAGATTAGTTTATAGATTAGAAAGATATAATCAGACAAGGATAGTAATAATGTTTCAGTGCTTTGGTTGACTCTGAAGCCATATTGATTGGGATGAAATAAATGATTATCTTGAACAAATACAGTACATTGAGACAGGACCAGCTTCTCTAGAAGTTGTTTGACAAGACCTGGCATAATTGAGATTGGGCTATAGCTAGTAACAGCAGTAATAGAAAATTTACCATTCCGTTCCTAATAATTCCTAATATTCCTTTTGCTTTTTTTATCCGCCGCAGCACACTGAGCCAACGATTTCAATATATTTATTTATTTATTTATTTATTTAAAAGTATTTATATACCGTTTTTCAAAACAAGGTTTTTTTGTCAAAAGGGTTTACATAGTAAAATGGAAATAAAATAAAATAAAATAGAATTAAAAAATTAAAGATAAAAAATAAAAAATTAAAATACAAAAACTGATATATACCTCAAGGTAACAAAAAATCTAATTAAATAAACAAAGCTGGAGCTGGGCCGTAATACATTTTATGGATAATGGAAAGGGTAGGAAAAATGAGTGGGAAGGAGGGGGAAATTGAAGTGGAAACATGAATAAGGTTAAGCTGTGGGAATAGAGGAGGGGGTTGTTAGGTTACTGAGTGTTGATTATTTGAAGTAGAGTGTTGTGGGTGGATGTTAAATGCTATTTGAAATAGATATGTTTTTAGTGATTTCTTAAATTGTTGGGTATTGGATAATGAACGAAGTAAATTGGGTATAGAATTCCAGAGGGTGGGTCCTGCTACTGAAAAGGCTCTTCTTCTGGTGATATCAAGTCTAGCCTGTCGTGGAGAGGGGATATCTAGTAAGTTTTGAGTTAGTGATCTTAAATGTCGGGTGGGTTTGTAAATGCGAAGTAATGAGCACAGCCATGTGGAAGATGAGTTATGTAGTAAGCCATGAATAATGGTAAGAACTTTGTATTTTATTCTGTATTTTATTGGTAACCAGTGTAAGGATTGAAGAATAGGTGTAATATGTTTTCGAATGGGAGTACCTGATAGAATACGAGCAGCACTGTTTTGAACAATTTGCAAAGGGTGAATTGTAGAATCGGGAAGTCCTAGATAAAGAGCGTTACAGTAGTCTATGATGCCTAAATCTTTTTCCTGGGTAGTAACTCCTAATATGAAACCTAACATTGTGTAACTACAGCAAGGGTTATTTTCCCTATATTGCACTTGTTCACATTAAATTTCATCTGCCATTTGGATGCCTAATCTTCCAGCATCGCAAAATCTTCCTGCAATTCATGACAATCCGCTTGTGATTTAATCACTCTGAATAATTTTGTATCATCTGCAAATCTGATCACCTCACTCATTGTACCTCTGTCCAGATCATTTATAAATATATTAAAAAGCATGAGTCCAAGTACAGAACCCTGAAGTATTCTACTGTTTATCTTTTTCCACTGAGAAAACATACCATTTAATACTACTCTCTGTTTCCTATCTTTTAACCAATTTTCAATCCACAAAAGGACATCTCCTCCTATCCCATGACTTTTTTAATTTTCTTAGAAGCCTCTCATGAGGAACTTTGTCAAATACTTTCTGTTGGGAATCCCAGCCGCAGATGGGTCCCCCCTTACCACCAGGCTTGCCTCCTGGACCATGGGCTGCTCCGTCCCGGCTTGGGCCGCGTTGGAGCCTTCTCGCAGCATTCTCCCCATGAGGGAGTCGCCACCGGCATCTTCGGGAGGCTCCACCCCTAGGCACGCACACGCGCAGCTGCCCAGAATTTAAAGGGGCCGTGGCGAGAAACTTCGGCCCTGCCCCAAATCCCACATCATCACCTGAGGCCTATAAATAGGCTCCCTCAGACCTCCTTGCCTTGCCTTGGCAACGGGTCGACTCCAGGAGTATATAGTTGGAGTATCCTGCTTGTTCCTGACTCTGTTCCAGTATCCTGCTTGTTCCTGACTCTGTTCCAGCCTTCCTGCCTGCTCCAGCTCCTCTCCTGCTCCCGAGTTCCGGTTTCTACTTGTTTGCTTCTTCGGTTTGACTTTGGCTTGGTTCCTGGTTTCATCTGTCTGCTGCCTGTCCTGACCCTTGGCTTGCTCTCTGGCTTCATCTGTCTTCAGCCTGCCCTGACCTCTGGCCCGCCTCCTTGTCTTGCATCTCTGCTACCTGCCTTGACCCCTGGACCATCTCCGACTTCCCAAGCCTTCAGCCTGCTTCTACTCAGACTGTTCTCTGGACTCCTCTTCACCAGGAGACCTTCTCTTAAGTCCTGCCAGCCCCGGTGTTATGAATCGCTCCTCCAGGAGGGAGGAGTTGCAATCTGTTAAGAACTAACTCATACAGAAGGAGAAGTAGCAATCTGTTATGATCTCCATGAGGAGTTAGCAATCTTGTTATGCTTTGGCTCCTGTAGAAGAAGAAGAACACTGTACCAGCAGAGTGCTTGGAGAGGACACTCAACTGTAGAGGAATGTAGATAGGTGGATCCTTGGGCCGATGGCAGATGACAGTGCCCCCAGGAGGATATCCTGAGAGGGACCACCAGCTAGGGTTGAGTACGGAGACAGACACAGATAATTCTTTTATTAGACAGATTAGTAGAACCACCAGAGGTGGCAGTAGTGAGCAGATATGCCTGGCAGGGCTGAAGTCCCTCAGGTACTGGAACCACGATCCCAGGGTTGAGCTGTAGAGAAACTATAGTTAGTGAGTAGACAGGGTATGTTGTGTTCATAGCCAGAACTGGATGACAAACTCACATAAGGTCTTAAGAAGCTCAGTAGCTGGAAAGGGTTAGGCCCTCGAGGAGCGAGTACCTGGTTCCAGGGAAAGATCTGAGAGAGCGATGTTAACTCACAAATGTTTGTAGCAGCGATAGCTTCCAGGCAGTAGAGAATCTTCAGAGTGTTCAGGAACATGGGCCCTCGAGGAGCGAGTACTGGTTCCTATCGGCAAACTGAAATAAGGATAACTTACAAATGTCTGTATCTGCGATCGCTTCCAGGCACTAGAGAAATCTTCAGCATGTTCAGGAACATAGGCCCTCGAGGAGCAAGTACTGGTTCCTATCAGCAATCTGAATAAAGATAACTCACAAATGTCTGTATCTGCGAAAGCGTCCAGGCAGAAGAGAATCTTTAGAGTTCTTCAGAGTGTTCAGGAACATGGGCCCTCGAGGAGCGAGTACCGGTTCCCATCGGCAATCTGAAATAAAGAAAAGAGAGCAAGGCCCCCGAGGAGCGGGTACCCCTGGTAAGTCCGAGGAGGCAGAGTAGCGTAGGAAGAATCCCCTTATCCTTGCTATCTCAATTCGTTAGCAAATTCTGAGACCTTTTATATTGGAAGCGGGTAACATCATCTCAGGGGGATGCCCCTGAGGTTCATGCCCTTGCTGGTATATACATTGGTGCGCGCGCGCGCCCTACGTCATCAGGAACATGGCAGATCTGCAGCATCGTGCTGGTCCGGGAACGCCAGAGAGAGATGGCAAGAAGACTTCGCGGCAGCTAGCAGTCCATCAGACCCGGAGGGAGTCGCCATAGAGGTAAAGAGGGCAGAGTGAGGGCATTGAGCAGCAACAGACGCAACACCCGGCACCCAAGGGCTCAACCTGCGGGGAATGAGGACTGGTATAGGTGAAGATCCTGTCAGGTCTCCTGGTCCTGATCCGCTTCCCAGCTATGAGTATCGCTGCAGGCCTTCTTTCAGTGGATCCTCCATACACTCTAGCCAGCCCAAGGGTCCACATTCTCAACACTTTCTGAAAATCAAAATACACTACATCTATTGGCTCACCTTTATCCACATGCTTATTCATGCCTTCAAAAAAATGCAGCAGATTTGTGAGGCAAGGCTTCCCTTGAGTAAATCCATGCTGGCTGTGTCCCATTAAACCATGTCTATCTATATGTTCTGTGATTTAGAATTTTTTCCACAATTTTTTCCCAGCACTGAAATCAGGCTCCCTGGTCTATAGTTTCCTAGATCACCGGGAGCCCTTTTTATATATCGGGGTTACATTGCCCACCCTCTAGTTTTCAGGTACAATGGATGATTTTAATGATAGGTTAAAATTATTAGTAATAGGTCTGAAATTTCATTTGTGAGTTCTTTCAGAATGCTGGGGTATATACCATCTGGTCCAGGTGATTTCCTTCTTTTCAGTTTGTCAATCTGGCCTACTACATCTTCCAAATTCACTGTGATTTGGTCAGTTCTTCCGAATCATCACCCTTGAAAACCTTCTCCAGAAGGTATCTCCCCAACATCCTCATTAGTAAACAACAAAGCAAAGAATTAATTTAGTCTTTCTGCAATGGCCTTATCTTCCTTAAGAGCCCCTGTAACCCCTCGATAATATAGTAGTTCAATCAACTTCCTCACATGCTTCCTGCTTAAGATATATTTTTAAAAGTGTTTATTATGAGGTTTTACCTCTACATCCAACTTCTTTTCAAATTCTTTCTTAGCCTGTTTTATCAATCTTTTACATTTAACTTGCCAATTCTTTTGCTGTTTCCTATTTTCTTCAGTTGGATATTTCTTCTAATTTTTTAAGAAAGTTCTTTTGGATAAAATAGCCTCTTTTACCTTGCCTTTGAATCATGCTGGCAATCATTTGGCCTTCTTTCCATCTTCCTTAATGTGTGGAATACATCTAGGCTGTGCTTCTATGGTGGTATTTTTAAACAATGTCCAAGTCTGTTGTATACTTTTAGCCTTTGTAGCTGTACCTTTCAGTTTTTTCTAACTATTTTCCTCATCTTATCAAATTCTCTCTTTTGAAAGTTTAGTGCTAGAGCTGTAGATTTACTTATTGTTCCCCTTACAGTCATTAATTCAAATTTGATCATGTTTTGATCACTATTGCCGAGTGGCTCCACCATGTTGCACTAAGAATTAGATCTAAAATATCTCCCTCTCTCATTGGTTCCTGAACCAGTTTTCTCAATCTATCTCCCCCTCTATTATTCTATGGAACATGATCAATAACTGTCCATTTTGATTGTCGAAACATATGGAAGCTCATTAAAAAATCATTTTTTGTATATTTTAATAACAAAAAATAAAGGGATTATAAATACTACATTATACATAAAGCCTAGTGACAGGAATAACTGATGCGAGTGCAGCCTTCAGGGGCCGATGGTGTGGGCTCGGCGCACATCACTTGGCTCTTGAGAGAGCGGAAACCTTGGGCCACAGGGCGGTTCAGGTCGAGACATGAGTCGCACCCATGGTGAGGTGTGTGTGCGGGAATGGGCATCACAGGAGCAGAGCTGGATGGAGCTAGGAACAGAAGACTACAATGTAGGTCTCTGGCTAGGACTAGGAACTTGGAACATAGAAGCTTGGAACTTGAAACTCATGAGGAGGATGACGTGGAGCTTGGGACTCTCAAAGAGTGCATCGTGGAGCTTGAGACTTGGAACGTAGAGACATAGAGCTGAAGACTTGGAACGTGGAGACATAGAGCTGAAGACTTGGAACGTAGAGCAGAAGACTTGGAACATGGAGACGTAGAGCTGAAGACTTGGAACTTGGAACGTGAAGATGAAGACTTGGAACTTGGGAATGTAGAGATGAAGACTTGGAACTTGGAATGTGGAGATGAAGACTTGGAACTTGGAACATGAAGAAGAAGACTTGGAACATGGGAACGTGAAGTTGGAGACTTGGAACTTGGAACATGAAGCTGGAGACTTGGGACGAAGACTTGGGTAAGGAAAGCGAGTCCCTCAGGCACCCTACACAGCACATGGGGCTGGTCGTGGACCACACTGTCCCCGTTGCACCCTACACAGCTGGATGGCTGGTCACAGACCATGAGGAGATCGGGGCGAGTTCAGGCAGTCTCATAGTGCAGGTTAGTGGAAACCCCTCGGATCCTCTGGAGTCGGAACTAGGGAACCAGATAAAAGGTTGGAGTATGGAAACTCAGAGTAAAAACAGGAAATATGCAGAGGCATGGGTCCCACCTCCTGGTGCATTAGGACCAGGCCAACATGAAAGGAAAACAAGGGACATGAGGACATCAAGCAAGGAACATCAGGAAATCAAGGAACATCAGGATATCAAGGAACATCTTGGGATGGACTGTAGGACTTGAAATGGACTGCAGGACTTGGAACGGAACCTTGGAACATGGAACTTCTTGGAATGGACTGTAGGACTTGAAATGGACTGCAGGACTTGGAACGGAACCTTGGAACATGGAACAGACTGCAGGACTTGGACATGGAACCGAGAAAGGGGGTTATATATGGATGATGAATTATGTAGAGAAGGAGGTAGAGGAGATAAATAAACAAGAAATGGAAGAGTAGAGGAAGGGAAGGGAAAGTGGAGTATAGAAGTTGATGAGAGAGCTGAAAGATGTGAGAAAAGCTAGTGATGTAAGAAGAGAACAGATAGCATTGAAGGAAAAAGATAAAAGCTGAGAAAAACAATGGAAAGGACTAGTAAGAACAGACAGGCCGATGCACTCAGTGCCCTCAGCCGAGCTCACTGTTTAACCCATGGTTGGATGTGGATTTTGGACATGCATCCACAACCCCTTATGCTATAAGGGAATTAGCGCATCTAAAATGCATGTCCAACCCCCCACAAAGCTAATAGTACTCATCACATATAAATTCATGTTGATGAGGCTATTAGCTATTCTTCCACAATGCAAAAACAAAAACATTTGCGCCCAACTTGCACAATTTTACCCTCAGAAATTAACGCCTGCCCAGAGCAGGCGTTAATTTTTGAACATCTCAAAAAGTGGCCCAAAAAGTGTACAGAAAAGTAGAAGATACTGCTCGTTAACTAAGTGTCCCTTTTCCTAACCTGACTGCCTGCACGCTTTTTTTTTTTTTAAGCATTCTTGCCCTTTTTGTTCCTCCGACTTTATATCACCACGATATTAAGTCAGAGTAAGTACATAAAAGCAGAAAACACCTATGCACAGCCAAGAGTTAGGAAAATGGATGCTCAGCTACCTCTCCTGGGAACCCACTGCCAAGGAGGCACTAGGGGCGCACATTTGCCCCAATTGTCCTTCTTTTTAGCTCGACCCCCTCATTTAAATATTCGATCGCATGCCCAGGAGAGGTGGCTGGGCGCACATTAGGAAAGTAGGCGCTCGACACTGAGTGTCCATTTCTGTACACATTTCCAAATGTGCAGATTCATTGGATCGGCCTGAGAGTTTGCATCCCTGGCGGTAGCAGCAGTAAGTGGTGATGCTACGGTAGAAAAAGTTCACAGGCACGAGTGTACAGATAGCACAAGATGGGGGCCCCCATTCTCCACTCCCCTGCTCATTTGGAAATGTGCATACGGCAGTAGTGCTGGGCTGGGCAGAGGGTGGAGAGACGGAGACAGAGAGAGATGTTGCTACACAAAGGATGAAAGAGATGGGGGATGTTGGGAGGAGGGAGAAGGAAGATGCTGTGCTGAAGCACATCAACTGAAGAAGATGTGCTGTGCTAGAGCCACTGCCAATATGTAAGTTGAGGGAAGGGGGAAGGGGGCACAAGGCAGAAGGCTAACTTAGGGTGCCTAATACCCTTGTACTGGCCTGCCCTCAAGGACTGGAGGTTCTCTTCTTGGGATGCTCTTGCCAACATTCCCCATCTCTTTCATCCCTGTTAGATGTTTGGGGATGCCGGACTCAACTCAGGCCTTGTTCCGTTTCATCACCAATCTCAAGGACAGTTCTTAAAACCAGATTAATATGGGTCCAGCTTGCTACATTGAGGCCTGGTCGTGAACAGAAACTAAAACTAATGTCTTCAGTGGAGAGGTAAACCAGGGTAGCCAGTGTCTTCAGTTATACTCATCCTAAACTCTGTAGACCTCTCTCAATGCTAACCTCTGAACAGGGCTCAAGTACAGTTTTTTAATGAATCATTTCATTTGGCCCAAAGTATAAACAATGACCATTTTCACTACCCTAAAAGTGCTTTGACCTTCTTAAACTGAAGTAAAATCTTTACCACAAACAAGGCCTAAATTCCTAAGAGCCCAAATAGTTTATGAGTTAAAACTTTATCCATTTTGCTTTGCCTGGAAAGGATTATTAAAGATAGTTGTCCCATTCTAATGAGCATCTGGCATGATGGTTCTACCAAAGCTGAAAATGCTAAAAATAGCATTGTAACATAAAGTCCATTTTTAGCAGTTCTTTCCCTCTCTAGAAATAGCATTTTATCTTGTTTCAGTCAGAAATATGTATCATACCAAAAAAACACAGGACTTTCCTCTAGTCGTGGGCAGGCATATATTATTTTGCAAAAGTTCCTACAGCAGTTATTCCAGTACATAATGTTAATGAGCAGTCAGCCAGAGGTATTTTAGAGAGTCAGAGGATTCCTATTGCAGAGCCTGGGCTTGGTTAATGTGGTATATCTGGTGTAGGTTTAGTTAATGCAGTGGAATTTGAAAAAGTCCACTTCTAAATCAGTTTGATAGTGCTAAGACATATTCTATAAGAAGGGGAAATTTACAGTGTGCTTCACAGTTCCAGACCTTGCAATCAGATTATCTTGATTAGAGAAATGCACCTTACTTCGGTTTCATTGGCACGTGTTGCTGAGGGAGGTATATCTCAGCAACTACCCAGGGGTGATGGACTCACAACGAAGACCGCTTTTATTAACAAGATGCTAAAGAGAAATTGGTGATGTGCTTATTAAAAATAAAAATGGCACCTTGTGCATGCTATCTACACTACTTGACCCTCAAAAACAACAGTAATTACTACTTTCTCATTTACTTGGGCAAAAGGCAGCCTTCATTAGGCTTTTTTCCCCTCAGATGTTGAAACACTAAGTGAGACAGTCGCCCAACTAATAAGCCTCCTTGGGTATTGCCAGAACGTGTGTTCAGTTCAGAGTGAAGATTCAAAAAACAACTGCTGTGTCATTTCTTAGATAATAGAGATGGCACATCTGGAGACAGATCTATTACTGGAGAGGTGTAACAAACATGTCAACCCTTTCTCGACCAACCTGGCCACTGAATTGCTTTAATAAGTAAAATTTCAATTACTGCCCTCACTATACATTCATTGGTCCCTATGAAACCAAAACTGTCCATCAATTGAGCCTTAGTGTTGATTGCATGTTAAAAAAATGAACAGAATTCTGAACGTATGTAAATCAATAAATATATTTGATAAAAAATAATAATAATACGTTAAGCACAGCTCCTAGGTGGCTTAAAAATTGCAGTTTCACCAAGATCAGCATTAGTTTATAGCCATTAATATTTAACATTATTTTGGAATTGTGAACTATGACATGGCTGAATCACAGCAGTCCCTTTCCTTTTTTTCATTCATTCAGGCACTTTCTGAACAAATCACTCCCTGTCTTGCAGTAGTATTATCCAGTCAGATGACCTTAAACTTTGCTTTTAAAATAAAAGGATATCCTTCATATAATGTTTTATTTCATCTATTACATGCATAAAGAACTATAAAGCATGCCTTCATGGTCCAAGATGAACCGGAAGTGGTATTGCAAGGGAAGTGTATTACAATAAGCTCACCAGCTTGCTGCCAGTGCATCTTCATTTGACCCCTTGATGTGCTGTTTAATGCAACAAGCCTAACAATATTGCATGAGGAATTTGATGCACATCTGTTTAGCATCCGTTTTTCTTATTATTATTATTTATTAAACTTTATATAGTGCCTGTAGTGAATCATCTAAGCAGTAATACAATACAAACATTCTAGTTCCAGAGTCATCACCATTTTGTCTTTCAGTACAAACATGTCCATGGTATTTTGCAGAAGAATTACTAACTGCATTCACTCACTGCTGCCCAGAGGTAATGCATATTCTCATGGGATTAGATGTATTTATTTATTGGATTCATGTTCCACTTTTCAGGCACTACAAGTAAGGTGTTGGTGTAGTGGAGAATGTTGTATCTGCTGAGAGGCTGCTACGTCTGGGTTCTGTCAGTAAGTGGTAAAACACAGCATCAGTCAATTAAAGAATTAGTATCTTGCTGCTTGTGGAAGAATGAGGAAGCAAGTTACCTTTTCTTCTCATACTGAGGGAAAGAGGTGGACAACCTGAGAAAGGGAATCCAACTCTGTAGCTCCCTGCTCTGCCTGCTATGTCTGGAGGAAGGAGGTTAAAGCTGAGCTCTGAGACTTGCAAATCAGGCTACTGAAGGATCCATGGAGCTCCATCTGGAGATTAGGAAAAGAAATCTAAAGTGAAATCTAGGATCAAGTGAGTAATGTTTTTTAACTGGGAAGAAATAAAACATCTAGAATTCTTCTTCCTTCTATTTTCTTCCATCTATATTCATGGATCTGACTCCATAATAGAAGGAAGAAGTCCTGCATCCAAACTGACAGAGTGGTTTTGAATATTCAGTTTACCTGTGGACTGTTGGCTGGAAATGTGGATTTGCCACCACAGTGACATGTACTTACCGAACTGCTATCAAATTGTCTATCTTCCATTCATTTTCTTAGTATATTTTCTTAGTATATCATTTTTCTTTGGGAACCACAAGATTTGTTGTCCAGTGTGGTGATTTCAGTAGAGGTAAATGAACTCCATATTATCTGGAAGTCTGTTCCCATAGGAGAAAGGACCTGGAGATGACTGTGTACTTGTAGTTGGAATTATTTTTCCCTATGAGCATCACTTTGCACTTGGCCACATTAAGACCTAGATTTATCATTTCGCTATAAATTTTGCAAGAATAGTGCTCATGATTAAAAAAAAAAAAAGGGTGTGGTTAGGGTAATTTTCAAGATACCACAATAAATTATTGAGAGAGAGAGAGAGAGAGAGAGAGAGAGAGACTCTTTATAAGGAAGGCTCTCATATAAGTAGGAGGGGCAACTTGTATCTCGGGGTGAGGTTTAGGTGGTGGCCTAGGGAGAGGGGAGGTTTTGGTGGGATGAGGTTTTGGTGGTAAGATTTGTACATTGTACTCTCGGCCTAGCTTGATATAGAAGCTAGTTAGGTAGACAGTAGGGATGTGAATCGTTTTCCATATCGTCTTAACGATAGAAATCGTGTGGCAGGGCAAGAAAATCGTCTTAGGCACGATTTTTTAGTTAAAAAATCGTTAAAAATCGTTTTTTCCGATTAGTGCGCACTAACTGGGAGTTAGTGCGCACTAACGGGAGTTAGTGCGCACTAACTGGGAGTTAGTGCGCACTAACTGAAAATGATACAATTTGACACTTTTCAGGTCAGTTAAGGTCAGTTTAGGAATGAATATGTATTCCTATTGGCTGCCCTCTTATTTATTCATGTTACCAAGTTTCCTACTGACAGTATATGGGGGATGGGAAATGGAAACAGTTGGTAGCTTGACAAAACAAGTAATGTGATCAGTCAATGTGACTAGAACTTGTGCCCTAACCCTGATACCAGGGGTATTGTTATCTTCCTGCACACAGTGCCCTATCCCTATTAATACCAGGAGTGTTGTGATCTTCCTGCACACAGTGCCCTATCCCTAATACCAGGGGTGTTGTGATCTTCCTGCACACAGTGCCCTATTCCTGATACTGGGGGTGTTGTGATCTTCCTGCACACAGTGCCCTATTCCTGATACCGGGGGTGTTGTGATCTTCTTGCACACATCCCGGTATCAGGGATAGGGCACTGCGTGCAGGAAGATCACAACACTCCTGGTATTAATAGGGATAGGGCACTGCATGCAGGAAGATCACAACACTCCTGGTATTAATAGGGATAGGGCACTGCATGCAGGAAGATCACAACACCCCTGGTATCAGGGATAGGGCACTGTGTGCAGGAAGATCACAATACCCCGGAGGAGTGAGGGTCAGGCAGCTCCCCCCTGTCTGTGAAGCCAGCCTCTCACTAGTAATGCAGGGAGGGAGCTGTCTCAGACTTCACCATCCTCCCCCCCCCCCCTCACCCACACACCATTCACTAGCTGGGACATGGGGGAAGTCAGGAGTGAGGGTCAGGCAGCTCCCCCCTGTCTGTGAAGCCAGCCTCTCACTAGTAATGCAGGGAGGGAGCTGTCTCAGACTTCACCATCCTCCCCCCCCCCCTCACCCACACACCATTCACTAGCTGGGACATGGGGGAAGTCAGGAGTGAGGGTCAGGCAGCTCCCCCCTGTCTGTGAAGCCAGCCTCTCACTAGTAATGCAGGGAGGGAGCTGTCTCAGACTTCACCATCCTCCCCCCCCCCCTCACCCACACACCATTCACTAGCTGGGACATGGGGGAAGTCAGGAGTGAGGGTCAGGCAGCTCCCCCCTGTCTGTGAAGCCAGCCTCTCACTAGTAATGCAGGGAGGGAGCTGTCTCAGACTTCACCATCCTCCCCCCCCCCCCCCTCACCCACACACCATTCACTAGCTGGGACATGGGGGAAGTCAGGAGTGAGGGTCAGGCAGCTCCCCCCTGTCTGTGAAGCCAGCCTCTCACTAGTAATGCAGGGAGGGAGCTGTCTCAGACTTCACCATCCTCCCCCCCCCCCCTCACCCACACACCATTCACTAGCTGGGACATGGGGGAAGTCAGGAGTGAGGGTCAGGCAGCTCCCCCCTGTCTGTGAAGCCAGCCTCTCACTAGTAATGCAGGGAGGGAGCTGTCTCAGACTTCACCATCCTCCCCCCCCCCCTCACCCACACACCATTCACTAGCTGGGACATGGGGGAAGTCAGGAGTGAGGGTCAGGCAGCTCCCCCCTGTCTGTGAAGCCAGCCTCTCACTAGTAATGCAGGGAGGGAGCTGTCTCAGACTTCACCATCCTCCCCCCCCCCCCTCACCCACACACCATTCACTAGCTGGGACATGGGGGAAGTCAGGAGTGAGGGTCAGGCAGCTCCCCCCCTGTCTGTGAAGCCAGCCTCTCACTAGTAATGCAGGGAGGGAGCTGTCTCAGACTTCACCATCCTCCCCCCCCCCCCTCCCCCACACACCATTCCCTAGCTGGGACATGGGGGAAGTCAGGAGTGAGGGTCAGGCAGCTCCCCCTGTCTGTGAAGCCAGCCTCTCACTAGTAATGCAGGGAGGGAGCTGTCTCAGACTGGTATCAGGGTTAGGGCACTGTGTGCAGGAAGATCACAACACTCCTGGTATTAATAGGGATAGGGCACTGTAAGAGATGACTGTAGTAGATTGAATAAAGATCTGATGTTTCTGCTCTCCTCACACCAAACAAAAACAACACACAAGCAGAGAAGCCCTTCTTACAAAGCTGAGCTAGTGAGTTAAGTAGGAGGAAAAGTAAACATACTGGTGCCAGTGTGGCTACTTAAAAAATACACTTACCAACAATCAATTACATATATTTGAACTGTGTACAGTTCCAGCCAGGACCACCTTTCTAAAATGCACAGTGATTGGCAAATTCAACATGCACTAGCATTTCAGGTGCCTGCTAACAAAAATAATAAACAAACAAGTTCTAGTCAGGTGAGTGCTGATCATTACATTACTTTTTTGTCAAGCTTCCAACTGTTTCCATTTCACATCCCCCCAACCATATTGGTAACATCAATAGATAAGAGCACAGCCAGCCAATAGGAATACATACATACATATTCATTCCTAAGTGACCTTTACTGACCTGGGAAGTGTGAACACTTTGTTTCATTTTCTGTTGGTGTTCGTTAGTTTCCAGTTCCATTTCCCATCCCCCCAACCATCACCTCAGTGGTAACCTTGGTAACATCAATAGATAAGAGGGCAGCCAGCCAATAGGAACACATATTCATTCCTAACTGACCTTCAGTGACCTGGAAAGTGTTTATTTGTATCATTTTCAGTTAGTGCGCACTAAATCGAGTTAGTGCGCACTAACGGGGAGTTAGTGCGCACTAACTCGAGTTAGTGCGCACTAACACGATTTAACGATTTTTAACGATAAATCGTTAGAATTTCTATTGTATCGTGTTCTATAACGATTTAAGACGATATAAACATTATCGGACGATAATTTTAATCGTTGAAAAACGATTCACATCCCTAGTAGACAGTTCATCAAACTAGGTTGAGAGTACATTGTAGAAATCTCATATTTGTGAACCTTTCCTCACTCTAAATCACATCAAATCTTCACCGATGTGTACTGTGCTGTTTGTACCTCTGACAGTGCATGTAAAACTGCTCCCTAAAACCTAGGCCACCACCAAAACCTCACCCCGAGTTACTAGTAGCCCCTCCTACAGTGGTATAAAAAGTTTACTAATTATGTAGGCCACATAAGACATCCACACAAAAAAAGGAGAAGCAGAACGAGTATATAGTCCAAAAAGTTGAATAGTATAATCAAATATCTTCTTTATTTTTATTGTTTTATAAGCGGCTACTCCAAGAGCTCAATACAGTGTAGAACAGGGGACCTGTTTGACGACTGTTCTACACTGTTCTACACTCATTCTGCTTCTCCTTTTTTGCGTGGATGATCGTTTGGAGTGCAGCCTTTTCTCCTATATTGTTGTTGGATTATGGCCACATAAAACATGCCATACTGGGTCAGACCAAGGGTCCATTAAGTCCAGTATCCTGTTTCCAACAGTAGCCAATCCAAGTTACAAGTAGCTGGCAAGCACCTAAACATTAGATAAATCACAAGCTACTATTGCCTATTAATTACTAGGGATGTGCATTCATTGTGAACGAATGCGCAATCCGCAACTTATAGGTCCCTATTCGTTGCATTCGTGGGTTCGCGAAACGTATGGTGAATCCCCACAATTGCAACGAATCCTGAACGAATAAACCCCATGTGACAGGGGCCATGACCCCCCCCCCCCCAAGACTTGCCCAAAGTCCCTGGTGGTCCAGCGGGGGTCCTGAACGATCTCCTGCACACAGGCCGTCGGCTGCCAGTATTCAAAATGGCACAGATAGCCTTTGCCCTTACTATGTCACAGGGGCTACCAGTGCCATTGGTCAGCCCCTGTCACATGATAGGAGCACAAGATGGCGCCGGCCGTCCATTGCTCCTACCATGTGACAGGGGCCGACCAATGGCATCGGTAGCCCCTGTGACATAGTAAGATCAAAGGCTATCGGCGCCATTTTGAATACCGGCAACCAACTGCACGAGTGCAGGAGATGATCCAGGACCCCCGCTGAACCACCAGGGACTTTAGGCAAGTCTTAGGGGGGTCAGGAGGGTGGGGGGTTGTAGTTAATTAAATTTAAAGAGAATGAATGCCAAATTCCATGTATTAACGGATCGGGCTCCCCCCCCCCCCCCTTGACTGAATGCAACGTATCTAGGCCCCGACAAATACGTATCCCGAATCCAACGAATACATTCTGGCTGCATATCCCTATTAATTACCCCTGCAGTGATGCTCTCTCTCTTTCTAGGATTTGCAATTTTTAGCGCAATACTGTTTCAGGCATTTCCCACAGCATAACACCAGGAAAAAAGGTGTAGTTATTTCCGGCTTTAAAACCCGCAATAAACGTGTGTTATGCTATCACATCCAATGTCAAGCACCCCTCATTTTAATTTACTCTGCCCTAACTCCACCTAAACTCCTCCCATTCAGGAAAAATTTTAAAATTTGCATATGCATCTCGCGATGCATTATTTATTTATTGCGGGCGTTATGGCATTATCGCGGGGATTAGAGCCCTAATGCCTATGATAAGGCCCTAATACGATTTGATAAATGACCCTGTAAATTTCATCTGCCATCTAGATACTCAGTCTAGTTTCATAAGGTCCTTCTGCAATTCTTCATAATGTGCTGCTGTTTTAACAACTTTGAATAATTCTGTGTCATTTGCATATTTGACCACCACACATTGTTCCCTTTTCCAGATCATTAATGAATGTATTAGACAGCACAGCTCCTAGTACAGAATACTGGTGCACTGGTGGAAAATTGGCCATTTACTGTATTTTCCAGTGTATAAGTTGCACTATAGGTCGCACCCCTGCATAAACATCAGTTTGGACAAAAAAAAGTTAGTAGATAAGTTTGCACTGGTGGATAAGACATACCTGTTCCTGCTTGCGACTGCCAAAGGGATAGCGGATGCAATTGTGAATCACAGCTATGGTGTGAGGGCAGTGCACATGGTCAGGCTTATCTAGGGGGGAACAGCCGGTCCTTCTTCTCTCGCGGCTCAACGCTGCTTGTACTTTTAAAGTCGCAGCTCACGCTACCACCAGTCTGAGGCTGCCTCTGCTCCAGGCCACATACAAACTCCCCTGGGGGCACCTCATGAGCATCGCAGAGAAAGAGAAGCATTTAAGTCACCCCGCCGGCAATGTGCATGGTCAGTTTGCATATTGACTTGTGTAAGAAGGTTTATCATCCAGTATAGGCAGGTGCTATTACTAAAATAGTCCTGGTACAACTGGCCATGCAGTTCAAATTATTGAATTAAACCCTGATAGCATCCCTTACTTCAGTCATATAATTCTGGAAGTGGAAGGCTAGGAACTAGATTAGTCTGTCTTGATGCTGTAAGTTGCTGGTTCTCTTCTCTCAAATTCTTGACTTGCTTGCACTGCAAGTTTATCAATGAATCCTTGGAAATGGTTCTGAAGTTGTGCCATCTACTGTCACAGTTCCTCTACAGTTGCTGCTATGGGATGTTATGCTGAAAAGACTGAGACTCTCTTATTAAGATATTATTTGTCAGGCCAAAAACACAGATACCACAAGCAGGATCCAATTCAGGTAAGGAAATAACTCCCTGGGATTTAAAACACAATAGGATGCAGGAAATATCTTGCGAAAACCAGATTCAATGCAATATGTTAAGAGCATTCAAAACAGAGTCACAGGGCATGGCATACTGCTTAGGCAGAAAGATGCAAATTCAATTCCTAGCTGCAATTGCATCTAGGGTTTCAAGCATAAACTGGGTCTGAAGTTTAGAGCAAGGGACATTTTCTAATTGAGCTCAAAGCAAGTTCAAAAGCAATGAATAGCAACTGTGGTACCAAAATCAAGGTAAATGTACCAGAATTCAACTGCAAGGCTAGTGCAAAACCTGAACTGGATATAGAGTAGTCAGGACGAAGCAAAAAAAGCAACATGCAATAAATGTCTAGCTCTCACCAAGCACTAGCTAAACTGATTTTTTTCCTAGCTAACAACCAGGCAAAGGGCTAAATCCTTTTCCATTTGAAACAAAAAAAAGAGAGGGAGAGAGACAGAAAACAGACTTTTCACAGCAAAGCAAGGCACCAGTACATGTCAGATAATGCCTTAACTTGTGCTGGGAGCAGACTGAGATTCATTGCAAACTCTCAGATTGCTAACCACAGGATATGCCACAGATATCCTCTCCTTCAATGCAGGGTTTATTTATAACATAACAGATATAACACCAGGTTCTCTTCACCTTTTGTTAACTTCATCATAACTATATAGCAGCAAGTTCACAATTCTTACTGTCAGTCCAGTCTGGGTCAAGATATTCCAGTTAACTTCCACATACTGTAGTATATATTACAAATACTACCAACAGGTGCGGCAGCCTTGCTTCACAAATACTCAGGGTCATGGATCCTCCTTACCTGGGAACTACAGCGCAGCTTACAGCCTTCAAGTTGCCAGTGTAAACCGCAATCTCTGAGGGGGGGGGATCTCCGTTGTGACCGAGGTTAGTGATGTTGCTTGTAGTCGTAGTCATGTCTTCAGTGGCAACAGATCCTGCAAAAGTGTCCCACCGGGTACTCCGTCCAGCGCCTTCCTCCTAACCAGGTTTCCCACAGCGGAAAGGGGTTATGCAACCCACCCAGTCCTGTCTCCCAGGGGAAGGAGGGGAGGCAAGGATGTTGCAAAGGGATAAACTCTCTTTTTGAGTTACAATTTTAACAATCTTTATTCAGTATCACAAATAACTTTAGCTTTCTCTCTCCTTTCCCTTTTAGCCTACATAATCTAAAGAACCTGTTCTTATAAATACAGTTCTGTATTCAGCTAAGTAAAGCTTAAGCTTCTAAACTCTTTTAATCGCTCTTTATTTCTCTATGCGTTTCTTTCCTTCGGAAACTGAGTCTTTGTGTTCATTTTTGTCTTTCAGAAAGGCCTCTGTAAGAGAAACATCTATGCAATTGTTGATCCTCTCCTTTGGGAAGTATGCGTAAGAATCTATTTTTTTCTCTCTCTCCCTCTTTTATCTTCGCCTATCTTGTGTTTATACTTTCTTTTCTGCTGCTCTTTCTTTTGCATATGCATCTCTCTTTTCTATGTGCTTTTGTCTCTGTCTCTATTCCTAAAGAGCGTGGTTTGCTCGAAGTGTATTCTTCTCTAGACAGCTGGTTATTCCTGTGGTGACTGTTGCGGTCCCGGTCGCCAGGCTAGCGACCGGGTCCTTACCTTTCTGCCGACTCCCCCGGGGCTGCCGCGATCCGCCGCGCCTGAGGCCTGTAGGGCCGCATGGCAGCGTCTCCCTCCACGTGGAGACGCCGCCGAAGGCTGAGCCTGACTCCTCCCACTGCCTGGGCACGCGCGCGCGCGAGGAGGGGGCTCTTAAAGGTCCAGCACCCGGAAGTGCTGAAACGCCCCGTTCCTGACGTCAGACGCTGGCTGGCTATTTAAACCAGCGTCTGACTGCCTTACCTTGCCTTTGCAACGTGGTCGCTCCTTGAGTGGTTAGTTGCCTGTTCCTGCTTGTTCCAGCCGTGCCTTGCTTCCAGCTCTGGTTCCTGCTTGTTCCAGCCGTGCCTTGCTTCCAGCTCTGGTTCCTGCTTGTTCCAGCCGTGCCTTGCTTCCAGCTCTGGTTCCTGCTTGTTCCAGCCGTGCCTTGCTTCCAGCTCTGGCTCCAGCTTGTTCCTGCTGTGCCTTTGACTCCAGCTCCGACTTCACGATTCTCCTTGTCTTCAGCCAGCCACGATCCTCGGACTTCTTCACGATTCTCCTTGTCTTCAGCCAGCCACGATCCTCGGACTTCTTCACGATTCTCCTTGTCTTCAGCCAGCCACGACTCTCGGATTTCTTCACGATTCTCCTAAGTCCCAGCGACTCGGACCCTTACGGGCTCCTCCTGGGGGGGTCTCGGGTTTCCAGGGTGAAAACGTCATCCATCTGCTCCAGCTAAGCTCCGCCTCCCGGCTCATTTCCATCTGTGGACGTCGTCCATATCAGCTGGCCCAAGGGTCCACTATTGACTTTCTTCACAACATAACAGTTTGCAAAGGCCATGGACTCGGCGGACTCCTCTCCTGTGCAGGCCATCCCTGGCATGGCTCAAAGAATCCAGCAGCAACAGCAATGTCTAGAAGTCTTGGCTGCTACGGTGGATCGCCTAGCCAGTCGCTTGGACGCCAATCCTCCACCGGTGGCACAACCTCCGCCTCCACCGGCAGCTCAAATGCCCGCACAGACTCAGCTTCCAGCGCCTACACGTTATTCTGGGGATGCCAGATCGTGCAGGGCGTTTTTGAACCAATGCTTCATCCGTTTCACCTTATTACCGGGGCAGTTCCCGTCCGATGCCGTCAAGGTAGCATACATTTTGTCTTTGCTCGATGGGAGGGCCATGCTGTGGGCCTCTCCCATGTGGGAGAAGCAAGACGCCATGCTGCACAACTTGCAGGATTTCGTGACTCATTTCAAACAGACTTTTGACGAGCCAGCTCATGCAGCTACCGCTACCACTGAAATCCTGCAGCTAAGACAAGGGTCCCGCTCGCTAGCAGAATACGCTATTGAATTCCGTACTCTGGCAATGGAACTCGGTTGGCAGGATGACTGCTTACGGGGTATTTTCCTGGAAGGACTCGCAGGTCGTATCAAGGACAAGTTGATGGCTCGCGACCTGCCCCTCACCCTGAATGGGGTAATAGACTTAGCAGGGAGGATAGATCGACGATTGCAACAACGAACCAAGGAGGCTCGAGTTCTTCGTCGCCCCGTTTCCTTGGCGCCTTCCTTCTCCAGGTCTATGGTAGTACCTCACAAAACATCATCGGCCACCGGCAGTTCCTCGGAGGAACCTATGCAACTTGGAAGGGCACCTCTAACCGAGGAAGAGAAGAAACAACGCCGCATCCAGGGTCTTTGCCTATATTGCGGTACTAAGGGTCATTTCCTTGGTCAATGTCCTGAAAGACCGGGAAATGGTCGAGTCTAGGGAGAAATGAGGAGATTCCCCTAGGCTGTGTCAATCCTGCTCCTCAATGTACAGTTCCTATAACCTTGGAGTATCCTGGAGGTTCCTTCCAGACGCTAGCTTTGATTGATTCCGGTGCCGGAGGGAATTTTATCTGGGAAGAACTGGTACACCAGCTCGGACTACCTACTAAACACTGGAGACCCCCGTTACGGGTTACCTCTATCCGGGGAACCCCGTTACCAGGTTACATTTCTGAAATCACGATGCCTCTCACTTTACGAACCGGTGTGCTTCACACAGAGACAATCTCTTTTTTACTACTCGAGAAATCTGTGCACCCTGTGGTCTTGGGACTTCCCTGGTTGCAACAACATGCTCCCGTGATCCATTGGGACTCCCTCCAGATTGCGCAATGGAGTCCTCACTGTTTCCAGAATTGCCTGGATCCTCTTCCAAGTTCAGAGATAGTACTCTCTCACTCAGTCCTAGAACTTCCTCAGCCTTACCGAGAGTACTCTGACGTGTTCTCTAAACAAAAGGCCGAACTCCTCCCATGCCATCGGCCTTTTGACTGTGCCATCGATCTCTTACCAGGCTCCACCCCACCACGGGGTAGGGTTTACCCTCTTTCACTGCCAGAGACCCGTGCAATGTCGGATTACATCACAGAAAACCTTGCTAAGGGCTTCATTCGCCCTTCACATTCCCCTGCAGGAGCAGGGTTCTTTTTTGTATCCAAGAAAGATGGCTCCCTCAGGCCATGCATAGACTATCGAGGCCTGAATTCCATCACGAAGAAGGATCACTATCCTTTACCTCTGATCCCGGAATTACTCGATAGACTTCAAGGGGCTAAGATTTTTACAAAGCTGGACTTGCGTGGGGCCTCAACCTCGTTCGTATTCGTCCGGGTGACGAATGGAAGACAGCGTTCAACACTCGAGATGGACATTACGAATATCTGGTAATGCCTTTCGGCTTATGTAATGCCCCAGCTGTCTTCCAGAATCTTATGAACGAGGTCCTCCGGGAGATGCTTCATTCCTTTGTCATTGTTTACCTCGACGATGTCTTGATCTATTCCCAAGATCTCTCTTCCCATCGCCAACACGTCAAACGGGTTTTGCAGGCTTTAAGAGACAATCATCTATACGCTAAATTTGAAAAATGCCAGTTTGAGTGTGAGTCACTTCTGTTCTTGGGTTACATAGTTTCCTCGTCCGGTTTCCAGATGGATCCAGAAAAGGTGGCAGCCATTACTAATTGGCCTCGCCCGTCTGGCCTGAAGGCTCTACAACGATTTCTTGGCTTTGCCAACTTTTACAGACATTTTATACCACATTATTCTCAGAAGGTAGCTCCCCTCACTGCGCTTACACTCAAAGGAGCTAACGCTCACGACTGGTCCACTACCGCCTCGGATGCCTTTGAAGCGTTAAAACAAGCTTTCATAACAGCCTCTTGCCTACGACACCCAGATCCACAACGTCCCTTTATTTTGGAAGTCGACGCCTCGAACCTGGCTGTCGGCGCCGTTCTCAGTCAACACGATGCTTCCGGCAAATTGATGCCATGTTCTTACTTTTCTAAAAAGTTTTCACCCGCCGAATGTAACTACGGCATCGGAGACAAAGAACTCCTAGCCATCAAGTTAGCCTTCGAGGAGTGGAGGCAATGGCTAGAGGGGGCTAACCATCCGGTAACCGTGTACACGGACCACAAAAATTTATTGTATTTAGCCCAAGCTCAACGGCTAAACCCGCAGCAAGCAAGATGGTCACTCTTCTTCAGTCGTTTCAATTTCCTCCTCAAGTTTCGACCAGCAGAGAAGAATGTGCGGGCCGATGCCCTCTCTCGTACTTCTCAGCCGGAGGAGGAGGAGGACTCGCCACAGACCATCCTGGACCCTGCTTGTGTTCAACTAAGTACCACCTCCATTGTTCCTACAAGTAAGACTACTGTTCCTAAAAGACTACGGAAGAAAGTTTTGTCTTGGGGACATGACTCGCTGACCGGGGGGCATGCTGGTAGGCTACGAACTTTGGACCTTATAAATCGTTACTATTGGTGGCCTGGTCTTCGACGTGACGTTTCCACCTACATCAACTCTTGTCCTACTTGCGCCCTGCAAAAACCACTAAATGGCCCTCCGAGAGGCTTTCTGCAACCATTACCCGTACCCACAGAACCATGGACACATATCGCCACGGATTTTATGGTGGAACTTCCGCCTTCGCAAGGCAAAACCGTGGTATGGGTCACAGTGGACCGCTTCTCTAAAATGGCTCACTTTGTGCCTTTGCCCAAATTACCTTCCGCCACTGAATTGGCCTCTCTATTCACACATCATATATTTCGTATACATGGTCTGCCTCAGGACATTGTGTCTGACAGGGGTCCTCAGTTCACAGCCAGGTACTGGAAAGTCTTATGCAAAAAGTTCAAGATCCAGTTGAGTTTCTCTACCGCTTTCCACCCACAAAGTAATGGGCAAACAGAACGCATGAATCGTTCATTGAAGTTGTTCCTACGAGCATTCATTAATCACAAACAAGACAATTGGGTAGAACTTTTGCCTTGGGCGGAATTCGCATATAATAATCAAATACATACGGCGACAGGGAAGTCGCCTTTTCAAATCGTGTATGGTAAACAACTCAAACCACCATTACCTCTACCAGTACCAACCTCCTCACCGGCCGCTCAGGTTACCGCAGATCAACTGAGTAAACTTTGGTCCTCTATTCAACATCGACTCCATAAAGTCGCACGCACTGCTAAACACCACTATGATCGTCATCGAAAACCTGCATTCTCTTTCCTTCCAGGCGATCGAGTGTGGCTCAGTACAAAGAACATTCATTTGAGGCAACCATCCAAAAAACTCTCACCCAAGTTCTGTGGGCCTTTCCGCGTAGCAGAGAGGGTAGGTTTGGTCTCGTATCGCCTTCGACTCCCTACCACTCTACGCATTCATAATGTCTTTCATGTCTCTCTTTTGAAACCAGTAATTCTTTCCAGATTTCACCCCAGACCGCTCGATGATGGTTCCACCACTACGGTTGAGGATCCTACATTCCAGGTATGAGAGGTCCTTGATGCGCGCTTCGCCAACAGACGTTGGGAATATCTGTTGGCTTGGGAGGGTTGTGGGAATGAAGACAATACGTGGGAACCTGCCCGCAACATTTTGGACAAGACTCTTCTGCAGCAATACCATCAAGACCATCCTGACAGGCCAAGCCCTTTGAAGAGGGGGCGTAAAGGAGGGGGTACTGTTGCGGTCCCGGTCGCCAGGCTAGCGACCGGGTCCTTACCTTTCTGCCGACTCCCCCGGGGCTGCCGCGATCCGCCGCACCTGAGGCCTGTAGGGCCGCATGGCAGCGTCTCCCTCCACGTGGAGACGCCGCCGAAGGCCGAGCCAGACTCCTCCCACTGCCCGGGCACGCGCGCGTGCGAGGAGGGGGCTCTTAAAGGTCCAGCACCCGGAAGTGCTGAAACGCCCCGTTCCTGACGTCAGACGCTGGCTGGCTATTTAAACCAGCGTCTGACTGCCTTACCTTGCCTTTGCAACGTGGTCGCTCCTTGAGTGGTTAGTTACCTGTTCCTGCTTGTTCCAGCCGTGCCTTGCTTCCAGCTCTGGTTCCTGCTTGTTCCAGCCGTGCCTTGCTTTCAGCTCTGGTTCCTGCTTGTTCCAGCCGTGCCTTGCTTCCAGCTCTGGTTCCTGCTTGTTCCAGCCGTGCCTTGCTTCCAGCTCTGGTTCCTGCTTGTTCCAGCCGTGCCTTGCTTCCAGCTCTGGTTCCTGCTTGTTCCAGCCGTGCCTTGCTTCCAGCTCTGGCTCCAGCTTGTTCCTGCTGTGCCTTTGACTCCAGCTCCGACTTCATGATTCTCCTTGTCTTCAGCCAGCCACGATCCTCGGACTTCTTCACGATTCTCCCTGTCTTCAGCCAGCCACGATCCTCGGACTTCTTCACGATTCTCCTTGTCTTCAGCCAGCCACGATCCTCGGACTTCTTCACGATTCTCCTTGTCTTCAGCCAGCCACGACTCTTGGATTTCTTCACGATTCTCCTAAGTCCCAGCGACTCGGACCCCTACGGGCTCCTCCTGGGGGGGTCTCGGGTTTCCAGGGTGAAAACGTCATCCATCTGCTCCAGCTAAGCTCCGCCTCCCGGCTCATTTCCATCTGTGGACGTCGTCCATATCAGCCAGCCCAAGGGTCCACTATTGACTTTCTTCACAACATAACAGTGACTGGCTGTTCTTGTTCTGATGGTGTGTGCAGTGCACACATTTAGCTATGGAATTTTATTTGGCCAGAGCTGCTGGAGTAGGATGCAGGGCTCACACTGATGGGAGCTCTTGCTGGGAGGCCTAACTTCACCCTACCACCTGACTTTAAACAACAAAAAAAGAAAAACTGACTCCCTCAGCTCGATTATCTTCTGTCAACTACAGAGTTCCCTGAATGTTGTCTTGAAAACTTGATGGACTTGTGTAGCAAACTAGCAGAAAACAAAGGATAATTATTAAGCCCTAGCTAGTGCAAATTGAAATCAGTAGCCCAACTGAGGTGTTTGCATTTATGCCACATTCATTCAGCCACTCAGCTCTCCCCTCAGAGGGTTATAACTCTCGGAGAGGAGCTATAATAAAGGCCAGATTACAGTGTTTAAACTTCGGCCTTTCTCTGTCCTGCTCTAATTAAATATTTCTCTGGGACTTTGCTTTAATTCTCAGTCACTGAAAAATACCAGTTTATGGTACTGATATAGTGAAAGGAACTAATCCTCAATTTCCCTTAGGAATCAGTGAGCTGTCACCCAGTGAGGGTTGGGACGTGTGGTGCCCTGGTATCAGACCCTTAGCTCTTGGGAGCTAGAGTACTCCTTGGCCAGCAGGAGGAACGCTCCGCTAACCTGGGGACTAGGGACTTGCAGAATGAGGTGCACCACAGTATGTTGTATTAAGTCTTTATTAATTGATTTGTTTATTATATGTGTTTTTTGTAAGCCGCCTAGGGCAATGCATAGGCAGCATATAAATTAACCATAACCCTAATCATCTTCGCAATAGCAGCTCAGTTCCTAGTTTATGTGTTTTCCTTCAGGATCAGTTTTTATAGCATAGTTATTTGAGAACAATGATTCACCAAGCATACAAAAGGATGTTACATATCAACCAGGATCTTCTTTGTCAAAAATGTGGATCACATGTATAGGATTGCAAGATGTGTGTTTTATCTTATACTTTACATACTTGCAAAGTTATTAGCATTATTAAAAAATATATTAGTAATTTCTATAATGTCACACTATTTGGTTTCAGCTGCTTTGCTTCCAAGACTAATGAGATAATCAGTCTCTGTGCAGTAAGAACTACACTGGAAGCTTTGGTGGTTTCCATCAATATTTTTACTGATATATTGTAAAATGATGAAAATATTCTTTACAGCAATTAGTTTAATATTCAATGTTACAAATGCTTCCAAATAAATTTGTGACTTCTCATAGTCTTGTTTAAAGTTTATGATGGTAAAGCCAATTAATTCAGTATTTAATCTGATGTTTCTCCCATCTCACTGGTATAAAGCAAGTTTAGTGCTTCCCTCCCAATATAGGTGACATATTAAAGATGAAATCCATTTTTACACAGTCATTTATCTCCTACATCTCCTTGTATTATCTCCTGAACTCATATTCTCCTCACAATACTTGAATGGCACCTGTTATGCTCTTCTCTCTTTTAGTAGCAGAATAATACTCCTATTACTCTTTTTCTCCAAACCCTCAGTAGATATTCATGGGCCCTATAGGGGGTCCATGACAACTCAATTTCCCTCCTCTCCTTAACCTCTGAATGGCTGAAAGTCATCCCTCCTCTGGATGCTGATAATCTTCAGGTTCCTTCTTTAAGGGGCCTCTCCGTTTTGATGTTAGAGCAGCAAAGAAAATAATTTAACTGACCCCCATCATTCATCAAAATGCATTATGGCGTTAACACCATAACGCAAATGCAAATTTTTGGGGGAGAGGAGAGAGCCTCACTGTGTGCACCTATTAATATCTCTATAAGAGGGCTATTTAATAGGTCAAGGTGAAGTGTTGGTGGTGGTTTAGGGTTTAGGGGCCAGTTTTGCATGTAGAGTGAGACATATGAACAGCACAGTACACCTTGGTGAAGATTTGACATCATTTGGAGTGAGGAAAGTCTCACAAAGATGAAATTCTGTACTATGTTATCTCACCCTAGCTTGGTGCTACCCTGCTATAGAGTCAATCATGGGACAGTTATGGCATGCTGCCCCTCAGAAGGAAACAGAAAAATCCACACCCTAAGATGATGGTCTGGCTTTGTATACCAGAGGAACCTTCCAAATACTCTCTTCCATAAGGAGGATCTATACACCCGCACTATTGCTCTGTTTTATCCCTACACAAATGGACTATTCTGAAGTGCTCTTGGTAGGGATCTGACAGGATACATACTTGTGCAAATTTGGAATCCCCTTTCTTTTTCAGTGGATATTAAAACAATTGCTTTAGTAGGAATCACCAGGCATTTTAATGAAATCTTGTTTTGTCAGGTGATTGGTTTATATTTTTTGAGCAAATGAAATTTGAATCTTCAGGACTAAGGGTTTTCCTGAATTCAAGGACAGGGGGCATTGTTGATAACTTGGACATTTTAAATTTGGGTTTTCATTGAAGAGGACATATATGTATTAAGTTATGTCTATGTTTTGTGTTATTTGTTGTAAGTAAATGTTTGTCATTATATATTTATTGCTGTGGTCTGATGATGTATGTATGAAATTTTGCAAAATATATTCAATGGAAATCTATCTCAATCTTCCTTCTACTTTATGCAAGATAGAATAGATAAAAATAAAAAGGACACCACTCAGCATTTAAATAAGATTTAAAAAGACTTTCATAAAAAACTGACTGCAAACATACATTGCTTTTTTCACTTAGCAGACAAATTTGTTCTAATCATCTCTTTTGTGTTCTTCTGACTGACTTGGATCCATTATCACTACCATTCTTCTGAGCCAGGGAATGGAACGGCAAATCTTTCTTCCTGGCTACCAATGGTTTTTGGAATATCCACAGGGGCACTAAGATCTGAGAGAGTAGCTAAGGTTGTAATGGATAGCTATTATATGAGTAATTTCATTCATGCTTTATTGTCTGGCATGATTACTTGTATGTGGCTGATAGTGTGCTTTACATGGTGTCCATGCCTGTCTTGTATGCTACTTAGTTTGGGTATTTTATTTGTGTATGCCAAAAGCCCATGGTTTCCAAAATGCATACCCACTATTTGTATCTCAGTCCTTTTTCCATGTGTGTATGTGTGTGTGTGTGTGTGTATGTGTGTGTGTGTGTGTGTGTGTGTTTGTGTGCAGAACTGTACATTGGCTTTGATTCTATGCTTTGAGTGCAATTTCCTATTGCATACAAATCAAAGGACATGCTGTTTGTATCCAGAGGGGAGGGCTAGTGCCTATCCAGTCTATTGCTGCACAATTTCCTGTGCCTATCCAATCTATTGCAGCACTATTTCCTGTGTATTGTAGTGTTCCATTTCCTGTTCATGGTTAATTGTGTAACTGTAACCACATTCATAAGAACATAAGATTTGCCATACTGGGTCAGACCAAAGGTCCATCAAACCCAGTACCCGGTTTCCAACAGTGGCCAAGCCAGGTCACAAGTACCTGGCAGGATCCCAAGGGGTAGATAGATTCCAAGTTGCTTATCTTAAAAATAAGCAATGGATTTCTACAACTCTACCTTAACTCTTCCTCCAGGAACTTCTCCAACCCTTTTTTAAATGCAGCTATACTAATAGATTTCACCACATCCTCTGGCAATAAATTCCAGAGCTTAATTATGGGTTGAGTAAAAAAAATATTTTATTTATTTATTTATTTATTTTATTTAAAAGCTTTTATATACCGATGTTCATGTACTGGTACATATCACGTCGGTTTACATAGAACCAAAGTTGGAAATTACATCGAACAATCGAACATTATATCAAACAAGAGGGTACAGATGACAGGTCTAACATCATGAGAAATTACAGCTAATGCTGAGAACTTATAGATAGAGCTGAAGATGATTTAGGATTAAAATTAACATTATTATTACAAACAATAAATAAATAAACAACAATCAACAAAGTCGGAATTACAACCGACTTAATAAACATGGGTGAGGATTGAAGTAAGTGGAGCCAGACAGGAGAATTAAGGGCTACGGCATCGTAGTTCTAACGTGATGGGGTATGAAATGAGTGAATCAACCCTAGGGAGAGACCTTTAAGTGAAGGCTTTTGTAAAAAGCCAAGTTTTTAGCTTCTTTCTGAACGTTCGACTACAGGTTTCTAGACGAAGGTCCGTGGGAAGGGTGTTCCATAGAGTAGGGCTAGCAGTTGAGAAAGCTCGTTTCTTAAGAAGTGACTTGGCTGGAGGTGCATATAAAGTGCCTAAGTAGCTGGATCTGATAGGTCTTAGTGATGCGTGGGGACGAAGTGGGTCGCTTAGATCTAACGAAGTTTGGGAATGAATGGTCTTGTGGGTTATGGTTAGTACTTTAAAAATGATTCTATATTTAATAGGGAGCCAGTGAAGGTTTTTTAAAATAGGTGTGATGTGTTCACCTCTCCTAGAGTTAGAATCCTGGCAGCTGAGTTCTGCAACATTTGTAGTGGTTTGGTTGTGATAGCTGGTAGGCCAATTAGCAGAGAGTTGCAATAATCGAATATAAATTTTCGAATAAATAAATAAATAAATAAATAAACCTTGCATTGTGTAGCTATAATTTGGGTTACTCTTCCCTAAGTGCATCACTTTGTACTTGTCCACTTTAAATTTAATTTTCCATTTGCATGCCCAGTCTCCCAGTTTTGCAAAGTCCTCTTGCAATTTCTCACAATCTTCTTGCGATTTAACAACTTTGAATAATTTTGTGTCATCAGCAAATTTGATCATCTCATTTGTTATTCCCATTTCTAGGTCATTTATAAATATATTAAAAAACAGTAGTCCCAGAACAGATCCCTGGAGCACTCCACTATTAACCATTTTTCATTGGGAAAATTTACCGTTAGCCCTACTCTCTGTTTACTATCTTTAGCTAGTTGACAATCCACAAAAGACACTGCCCCCTATCCCATGACTTTTTAATAGGGATGTGAATCGTTTTTTGACGATTTAAAATATCGTCCGATATATTTTAAATCGTCAAAAATCGTTAGGGCCACGATACAATACCAATTCCCCCGATTTATCGTTAAAAAATCGTAAATCGGGGGAAGGGGGAGGGCAGGAAAACCGGCACACTAAAACCCCCTAAAACCCACCCCCGACCCTTTAAATTAAATCCCCCACCCTCCCGAACCCCCCCAAATGCTTTAAATTACCTGGGGATCCAGCAGTGGTCCAGAACGGCGGCGGTCCAGAACGGCCCCCTCAATTGAATCGTGTTGTCTTCAGCTGGTGCCATTTTGCAAAATGGCCACCGCAAAATGGCGGTGGCCATAGACCAAAACGATTCGACGCAGGAGGTCGTTCCGGACCCCCGCTAGACTTTTGGCAAGTCTTGTGGGGGTCAGAAGGCCCCCCCCAAGCTGGCCAAAAGTTCCTGGGAGTCCAGCGGGGTTCCGGGAGCGATTTCTTGCCGCGAATCGTTTTCCGTACGGAAAATGGCGCCGGCAGGAGATCGACTGCAGGAGGTCGTTCAGCGGCGGTCGGGGGTGGGTTTTAGGGGGTTTTAGTGTGCCGGCTCACGATTTTAACGATTTTCACAATAGTTTACACACCCAAACGGCAACAATACGATTCCCTCCCCCTCCCAGCCGAAATCGATCGTTAAGACGATCGAGGACACGATTCACATCTCTACTTTTTAATGTCCTAAGAAGTCTCTCATGAGGAGCTGTCAAATGCTTTCTGGAAATCTAGATACACTATATTAACTGACTCACCTTTATCCACATTTATTTATGCCCTCAAAAAAATGTAGCAAATTTGTGAGGCAAGACTTCCCTTGGCTAAATCCATGTTGGTTTGTCCCATTAAACTATGCTTATCTATATGTTCAGTAATTTTGTTCTTTATGATAGTTTCTTCCATTTTGCCTGGCACAGATGTCAGACTCACTGGTCTGTAGTTTTCAGGATCATCCCTTGATCCCTTTTAAAAAATTGGTGTTACATTGGCAACCCTCCAGCCTTCAGGTACCATAGCTGATATTACTGATAGTTCATTTCTACTTTCTTTTTCTAAGAACGCTGAGCATATAACTGCTTCATCAAGAGGCATGGGTCTTCCAATTCAAATTTCTCAACAGTGGAAATGTGCATGCATGCCCTGGGATTTACCCTTGAGTGAGAAAGTTGGCCTTTTTGGCAATGCAGCTTATATATGTTGTCTTCCATTCCATTCTGTTTTATCTGTGATGCAGCCTCTGTTATTTGCCTATTTTCATTTTTTGCCCCAGTATTACATGTTATTCCTCAAGCACCAGACTAGTCAGAGGATGGACCAACAACCCTTCCAGGAGAGTAAAGGGACCCCTATCCCCCTGATAAGGACTCATACAAAAGTTCACTAGAAGAAATCACTTAAACTGAGACCATCAGTTAAAAATGTATAAGCTATTATAGTCAACGGTACCACTATCTCATCATCGTATTCCCCACTCCTCCACCTGAATGTCTTTAAGAACTCATTTTTTCAACTTCTATATATGCAATTAAAATATCTATAATCATTGAACTTATCTTCTACCAAATGGTATTGTCAGCTCTTCCAAAACACTTAACACTCATTATGCTTATCTTCTAATAAGGTGAATCTCAGCGACACAGTGTAATCAAAAGTTCCCAAAATACTTAACACTCAACAGAGGCCATGTTTCGAGATCACTTCTTCATCAGGGATATATAAATCTTCATGACCGCTGCCAATTCACCTATGACTGTGGTGTCTACGTCAGGAACATATACAGCAACCAATTTCTACATGCACTGTTGTGGTCCCAGTCGCAGCTCTCGCGACCGGGACCTTACCTTCTCTTCTGGGGCCTCGGGCCCGGGAGCTCCGCCGTGGTTCACCAGTTTGTGGACCTGGTTCCCGGCGGCAATCTCCGTGCTCAATCGGGCCGGCATGGCCTGCTCTACGGCGGCGTCTCCATGAGGAAGACGCCGCTGAGTTCAGCCCTTTCCCTCCTAAGGGTGAATTTAAAGGGTTTTTCCCACCACATGGCGGGCCGCCCCTTTCTATGATGTCAGACACCGGCCAGTACTTAAGACCGGTGTCTGCCTTTGTTTGTCACCTTGCAACGAGGTTACCTTCTGGTGCCTAGTTGCTGTGTGCTCTGAGGCGCTTGCCTGCTTTCCTGCTTGTTCCTGTTGTTCCAGTTGTTCCAGTTCCAGTGGTTCCAGTTCCGGTTGCTCCAGTTCCAGTTGTTCCAGTTCCAGGTCTGGATCTCCTCTCATGTTCCAGCACCCGCTTCAGTTCCAGTCCCGGTCCTCCGTGTTCCAGGTTCCTGTTCCTGCTTCTGTTCCGGTTCCGGATCTTCTGTGCCTGTCACAGTACCGCTACCCTGGTTCCGACTTCAGCCTGCCTACGACTCTCCATGTCTGCCGCCTGCCTTGACCCTGGACCGTCTCTACTGGTTTCGCTGATCGCCTAAGCCCCAGCGGCCCGGGATCCTACCGGGGGAGCCTCGGGCTTCCAGGGTGAAGTCATCGTCTTCAGTCTCCTAAGACCCAGCGGCCCAGCTCCTACGGGCTCCTCCCGGGGGGGTCTCAGGCTTCCAGGGTGAAGATCCATCTCATCGCTCCAAGCAGGTGTCCGCCTCCCGGCCTGTGTCCCATCTACAGAGACCCCTCTTCCTGCCATCTCTCCTCTCCGTCAGGCCAGCCCAAGGGTCCACCAAGACACTTACAACAGTTTGCAAGGCCATGGACTTGGTGGATATGCCTGGCCTTCAGGCCAGCCCCGGAATGGCTCAGCGGCTGCAACAACAGCAGCATTGCCTGGATGTGCTCGCAGCTACTGTAGAACGTCTTGCTAATCGCCTAGACGCCATGCCTCTGGACCCGCCTTCCATTCCGCCACCTGCTCCAGTGGTGAACATCAGTTCACCTACCCAGCTTCCTGCGCCTTCACGCTACACCAGAGAGGCTAGAACCTGCCGGGGTTTCTTGAACCAATGCTTCATCAGGTTCTCCCTGCTACCCCAGCAGTTCCCTACAGACACGGTGAAGGTGGCTTATATCCTGTCCTTACTGGATGGGAGGGCCTTAACTTGGGCTTCCCCGCTCTGGGAGTGAAACGCCTAGCCACCACTACCTCGGAACAGCTGCAATTGCGTCAAGGTTCCTGCTCCTTAGCCGACTATGCCATGGACTTTCGCATGCTCGCCCTCAAAGTCGGATGGCGGGATGACAGCCTCCGACCAGTATTCCTAGAGGGTCTGGCAGGACGCATCAAAGATGAATTGGCCGCCCGTGATCTCCCGGAGGATCTTAACACTCTCATCGACTTGGCTGGCCGAACTGACCGCCGTCTCCAGCAGAGAGCCAAGGAGATACGACCGTTTCGACGTACTCCATCACTCGCTCCTGTTTTCTCCAGATCACTATCTTTGGCCACTCCCCCAGGGACAGCACGACAGGAGACTACCACTGAAGAGCCCATGCAGTTGGGGCATACGCCACTCTCCGTGGAGGAGAGACAACGTCGCCGAACTCTGGGTCTATGCCTTTATTGTGGTCAGAAGGGTCACTGTTTGGCTCGCTGTAAAGAGCGTTTGGAAAATGCCAGAGGCTAGGAGGTCGTGAGGAGCTACTCCTAGGTTGTGCCAATACTGCTCCTCAATGTACTGTTCCGATCACTTTGGAATACCCAGGTGGATCTTTTGAGACCCTCGCTTTCCTAGACTCAGGAGCAGGGGGTAACTTTATTCTAGAAGACCTGGTGTACCAGCTGCAGATCCCCATGCGGCCCCGAGAAGTTCCGCTGCGGATTACCTCCATTCGGGGAACACTTCTTCCAGGGAGTATCTCTGCTTCCACGGTACCCATAACCGTACGCACCGGAGCGATCCATTCGGAGGAGATTGCCTTCCTTGTTCTGGAGAGGGCCATCCACCCCGTGGTGCTAGGGTTGCCATGGCTACAAAAACATTCTCCGATCAGCCAATGGGATACTTTACAGATTACCAAGTGGAGTTTCTTCTGCTTCGCGCATTGCATGAAGGTGCCAAAGGCACCAGGCCTTCCTCTTCTTCACACAGCCATTGCTCCCCCAGTGCTGTACGAGAAGTTTTCCGATGTATTTTCTAAAAAGAAGGCGGAGATCTTACCCCAGCATCGTCCTTTCGACTGCGCGATTGAACTCCTGCCTGGGACGACGCCTCCTCGGGGGAGAGTATACTCGTTATCACTACCAGAGACTCGAGCTATGTCCGAGTACATCGCAGAAAATCTTACGAAGGGATTTATCCGGCCCTCCAAGTCGCCAGCTGGGGCGGGCTTCTTTTTCGTGGGTAAGAAGGATGGATCTCTAAGGTCATGCATCGATTATCGGGGTCTCAAACTTGATTCCCAAACTTTTGGATAGATTACAAGGAGCCAGAATCTTCACAAAACTAGATCATTGGGGTGCTTATAATCTGGTTTGAATTCGTCTGAGGGACGAGTGGAAGGCTGCCTTTAATACCCGGGATGGGCCCTAAGAGTATCTCGTCATGCCTTTTGGACTGTGCAATGCCCCGGCGGTGTTCCAACACCTCATGAACGAGATACTCCGTGACCTACTGAACACCTCAGTCATCGTATATTTATACGATGTATTGATCTACTCCTGAGACCTGGCATCGCATTGTCAACATGTAAGGCAGGTTTTGCAAATTCTCAGAGACAATTGCCTATATGCGAAACTGGAGAAGTGCGTCTTTGAAAAGGATTCCCTTCCTTTTTTAGGATACATAGTTTCCGCTACCGGATTTCAAATGGACCCCGAAAAAGTGGCTGCTATCAAAGATTGGCCTCAGCCGAAAGGACTAAAAAGCCCTCCAATGCTTCTTTGGCTTTGCAAACTTTTATAGACATTTCATTCCCCACTATTCTCATTTGGCGGCTCCCCTCACCGCACTCACCCAGAAGGGGGCGGATGCTGTGCATTGGCCAGAATCAGCTTGTCAAGCATTTGAAACGCTCAAAGAAGCCTTCCTGCAGGACATCTGCCTTCATCACCCTGACCCTCTCCGTCCATTTGTCATGGAGGTGGACGCATCTAACATCGCCGTGGGGGCTGTGCTCAGTCAAAGCACTAGTTCCGGTCAACTACTACCATGCTCATACTTCTCTAGGAAATTCTCTGCGGCCGAGAGTAACTACAGCATTGGGGATAAAGAACTCTTGGCCATCAAGCTTGCTTTGGAGGAATGGAGACAGTGGCTGGAGGGAGCCATCCACCCTGTTACTGTATATACAGACCATAAGAATCTGGAGTTCTTATGCCACGAACAACGCCTGAACCCCAGGCAGGCTTGTTGGTCCCTGTTCTTCAACCGTTTCAATTTTGTGCTCCGCTACCGACCTGCTTCTAAGAACGTGCGAGCAGATGCTTTATCCCGCACAGCCGAGTTGGAAGAGAACGAGGATCAACCACAATATATTCTGGATCCCGCAAAAATCAACCTCTCCAGCACCACAGTAAGCTCTCAAGGAAGGACAGTGGTTCCTCAACGCTCTCGGAGAGGGGTCTTGGGCTGGGCCCACAATTCCTTCACAGGGGGTCACGCTGGTCATGAAAGGACTCTTGACTTGATAAATCGCTTTTAATGGTGGCCGACTATAAGGCGAGACGTACACACTTTCGTCGATTCCTGTCCCACCTGCGCAATTCAGAAGCCGCGCGTTGGAAAGCCCTGGGGTCTACTTCAACCATTGCCCGTACCAGTGGAACCGTGGACCCACATTGCCACGGACTTTGTAGTGGATCTTCTGGCCTCAGAAGGAAACACGGTCATCTGGGTAACCGTAGACTGGTTCTCCAAGAAGGCTCACTTTGTCCCACTACCTAAGTTGCCATCTGCACCCGAATTGGCTCACCTATTCACGCAACACATCTTCAAAATCCATGGTCTTCTACAAAACATAGTCTCGGATCGGGGACACCAGTTCACCACCCATTACTGGAGGGCATTATGCAAGAAGTTCAATGTGCAACTCAATCTGTCTACTGCTTTTCACCCCCAAAGTAATGGGCAGGCGGAGCGCACCAACCGTTCCTTGAAAACGTTTCTTTGTTCCTTCGCCAATGAGAGGCAGGATAATTGGGTAAAGTTGTTACCGTGGGCCGAATTTTCGTATAACAACCATACCCATTCAGTTACGGGAAGTTCTCCTTTCCTAACTGTCTTCGGGAAGCAGTTAAAACCACCACTGCCTCTGCCGCTACCTAGCGCATTACCGGCAGTTCAACTCTCGGCTCAGCAATTAAGGTCCCTATGGACGTCTATCCAAGGTAAACTCACCAAAGCAGCCAAGGCTACGAAGAGATGGGCAGACCGACATCGTCAGCCGGCACCCGTCTTCCTTCCTGGAGATCGAGTCTGGCTCAGCACTAAACACATTCAGCTTCGAATTCCGTCCCAAAGATTGGCCCCAAGATATTGCGGCCCATTCCGAATAGCTGAGCTTATGGGTTCAGTGACATACCGGCTACGCCTGCCATCCTCCATGCGTATACATAATGTGTTCCATGTCTCCCTGCTTAAACCTCTCATCCTCTCCAGGTACCACTGTCAGGTTCCCGACACCACGGACTCACCTGTACAGGATGAATCTACCTACCAAGTCCGGGAGGTTCTGGATGTCCGGTTTCATCTTCGACGTTGGGATTACCTGCTTGCCTGGGAGGGATGTGGTCCAGAAAAGAACACATGGGAACCAGTCCATAACATTCTGGATAAATCCCTTCTACAGCAATTTCACTTGCAGCATCCCGGTAAACCTGGACCTTCTAAGAGGGGGCATAAGAAGTGGGGTACTGTTGTGGTCCCGGTCGCAGCTTTCGCGACCGGGACCTTACCATCTCTTCTGGGGCCTCGGGCCCAGGAGCACTGCCGTGGTTCGCCGGTTCATGGGCCTGATTCCCGGCCTGATTCCTGGCCTGATTCCCGGCGGCCTGATTCCCGGCAGCAATCTCTGTGCTCAATCGGGTCGGCTGAACTCAGCAACTCAGCGGGAGATGCCGCTGAGTCGCTGAGTTCAGCCCCTTCCCTCCTAAGCGCGCGCGCAAGGAGGGTGAATTTAAAGGGTCTTTCCCACCACATGGCGAGCCGCCCCTTTCTATGACGTCAGATGCCGGCCAATACTTAAGACCGGCGTCTGCCTCTGTTTGTCGCCTTGCAACGAGGTTACCTTCTGGTGGCTAGTTGCTGTGTGCTCTGAGGCGCTTGCCTGCTTTCCTGCTTGTTCCAGTTGTTCCAGTTCCAGTGGTTCCAGTTCTGGTGGTTCCAGTCCCGGTTACTCCAGTCCCGGTTGCTCCAGTCCCGGTTGCTCCAGTTCCAGGTCTGGATCTCCTCTCATGTTTCAGTACCCGCTTCAGTTCCAGTCCCGGTCCTCCGTGTTCCAGGTTCCTGTTCCTGCTTCTGTTCCGTTTCCGAATCTTCCCTGCCTGTCTCAGTACCACTGCCCTGGTTCCGACTTCAGCCTGCCTATGACTCTCCGTGTCTGCCACCTGCCTCGACCCCGGACCATCTCTACTGGTTTCGCTGATTGTCTAAGCCCCAGAGGCCCGGGCTCCTACGGGCTCCTCCCGTGGGAGCCTCGGGCTTCCAGGGTGAAGTCATCGTCTTCAGTCTCCTAAGGCCCAGCGGCCCGGCTCCTACGGGCTCCTTCTGGGGGAGTCTCGGGTCTCCAGGGTGAAGATCTATCTCATCGCTCTACCAGGTATCCGCCTCCCGGCCTGTGTCCCATTTACGGAGACCCCTCTTCCTACCATCTCTCCTCTCCGTCAGGCCGGCCCAAGGGTCCACCAAGACACTTACAACATGCACTGTCACTGCTTGTCCTACCCCTACTCTTTTTTCTTACATGTGTAAAAGTACACATGCTATGAACAGTGCACATATTTTAACTGTGCTTGGGGGCAGGGGAGGATAATCAAAACAAAATTTACACAGGTAAACGTATTTACCCATGCAAAACACTTTTATTATTATTAAGTCTATAGATGAGAAGTTTAACTTGCTTTAGGTATTTACATGCACTGATGTCACTACTATATGCTAAGCTATTTTTGTCTAAGAAATAAGAAAGCAGAATCTTCTTTTTTGAGTAGCCTGTCTTCCTAAGCCATACTAATATGCCACAGCTGACTGAGAAAGAGGGCTGCAGTAATTATCTGTGATCTCGCTGATAAACTCATCATTAAGGAGTGATGTCAGTTTCTACCTAATAAAGTTAATGCATTACCTGCATAAAGACATTGCACATGTCCAACACTAATGGTTACAGTCAGGATTTATTTGCTCAGCGCCAGATATTTTTTATTAAACTATAAGCTCTATGGCTATTAGTTACCGTCATTATCAGATTTTTTAAATACTATTCATGCTTGATTAATGAAAACATTTGAAGCATGTCACCATAACAATCATAAACTACACAATCTTCTAATGAAGTTTAGTATTTTTTAACCTGGAAATATTAATATAGTATCATGAATATTGGTTTATAGTGTTCATGGATTAAATAGGCAAATCTCACTTTTTGGTTAATGCCAAGTTAATAATTAGCACACAATTTCTCATAACAAGAGTCCATGCTATTTTTGCACCATGCCTCAGAGAATTCAATTCAAAACATTATGGGGCGGATTTTAAAAGGCCCACGCTCGTAAATCCTTCCGGATGTACGCATGCAGGGCCCTCGCGCGCCGGCGCGCCTATTTTGCATAGGCCGCCAGCGCGCGTAAAGCCCCGGGATGCGCGTAAGTCCCGGGGCTTTCGAAAAGGGGCGGGAGGGGGCATGTCCGGGGGCGTTCCCGAACGACGCGGCATTCGGGGGCGGGCCCGGGGGCGTGGCGCCGGTCCAGGGGCGTGGTCGAGGCCTCCGGACCAGCCCCCGGGACCAGAGGACGGAGCGGGGCTGCCGGCTGGCTTTCAGCAGGCGTAACTTTGCTGACAAAGGTAAGGGGGGGTTTAGATAGGGCCGGGGGGGTGGGTTAGGTAGGGGAAGGGAGGGGAAGGTGGGGGGAGGGTGAAGGAAAGTTCCCTCCAAGGCCGCTCCGAAATCAGAGCGGCCTCGGAGGGAACAGAGGCAGGCTGCGCGGCTCGGCGCGTGCAGGCTGCTGATTTTGCGCAGCCATGTGCGCACCGACCCCGGATTTTATAAGATACGCGCGGCATGACGCCGGCCCGGGGGCGTGGTCGAGGCCTCCGGACCAGCCCCCGCGTCGGGTGATACGGCTATGCGCGTATCTTATAAAATCCAGCGTACTTTTGTTCGCGCCTGCTGCAAAATTATAAAATCTACCCCTATGAGTAAAACTATCCTCAAACTTTAACCTATGTGAGCTGTTTAAAAATTAACTTCCCTATGTGTTAATGTCTGTTCAGAGGGAGCATATACTATAACAGTACAGCTGGCTGGTATTATTGTCAGTAACTGTCACAGGAACCTGCTACAACCCAAAAATTCTTGTTTATTTTAAAAAAAATTAGTCCACTGTGCCATCTTCGTTCGATGAGCTGTGGCAGCTTACTTATTTTAGTAGTGATAAGCTTCTAGTTTAGAATGGTGACAATACAATAGAAGTGATGTTGCTGATGATGATGGTGGAGTGGTGGTGGTGTTAACAGAGCTAATACTACTATTATTGCTCATATCATGGCATTGTTGCCAATGAGAATGTGGCATTATTCAATTGCTAGTATGACTGGTCATGCTATGGCAGTGATAACTGATGATAAAAATGGCATCCTTGGATTTCTAATCCATTTTTCTTGTCCTTTAATGCCTTGCTTGTAATATTTATACTGGCTGCTACCTGTCCTTCAATTCCTGTAGCATCTCTCTTCTATGATTTTTAGGGATCTGATCTAAGAAAGCTCTATCAATATGGGATAGAAGAAAATCTCTAAGTCTTCTCTTTGGCCCCTTCGGATTGTTCTTTAATGCTACGGCAAGTACTGTATCTTAACTTCATCAAGCAAAATCAGCATATTGCTCCAATCCTAGGTTCATTGCAATGGTTACCAATTCATAAGGTGTTAAGTCAAGATGCCCCAGAATTTTTCAGTAAGGTCCCGAAAATCTATCATCCATCCCAAGATTTGAGATTCCTGGGTGATAATTTTTCCATCTAGATGAATCTTTTGAAAAGTCATTGTTACCAGACTGAAAATATGGAATTCAATCTCTGAGGACTTATGGAAAGATTTTGATATGCACTCTTTCAAAAAGAAGTTGAAAACATTCCTTTATAAAGAAGCTTATGAATTAACTTAGGCCTGGATTCATCATTCTGTAAAAACAGGGGGTGGGGGGTGAAGGGGGGGGGCGAGCCTGCGAAAGCCCGCATCCTTCGCACCACGGCAGTACGCTGGCTGCCGGCTTTCACACTGAATAGCACCACCTTTCTCGGTGTGCTATTCGGTGCCCTACTGCCGACAATAATGTTAATAACATTATCGCCAGCAGCAAAACCACTGCCGACTCCACCCCTTCCCACCCTGACTCCTCCCCTCTCCCTAATTTGCATTATATTGAATGTGAAAAGGCCCTTTTCGCATGCGATATGGCCTTATCGCGTGAGTTAGTGCCCTAACGCACCCGATAAAGCTTTAGAAAATAACCCCCTTAGTTGGCTCCCTACATAGGGATGTATCAGCCTTGTTTGCCCTAATTTCAATTAGCCTAGTTTCCAGTCTAGTTTCTTTCACTTCCCATCCTCTATTTTATTTTTGTTTGGTTGGTTTTTTTTGTTGCTATTGCTGTTTTAGTGTGATAATACTACTGTTTTTTAAAAAAGATTTTGTACCCTACCTAGTACCTTGGATAACATGAGTAATAAGTTCTTTAAATTAAAAAAATTAATTCATTTGATTCATTTTCTGGGCAATTTTCAAAGCTATTTCTATGGGTAAAACAGTGCTATACCCACAGAAATTAGGTATTTGAAAATTGGCCACCATATATGTGGAAAAAAAGCAAGCATGTAGTGCTATGACATATGTAATTTTACCCATTGTGAAAGGAGGAGCTCCCAGAGATGAAGCTGGGGAGGGTTTTGCAAATATGCCCTTACTTTTGAATTTTCTAAATTACCCACATATTTTTAGGCAGAAAAAATACCCACATAGGTACAGATTTGTATGAGTACTTTTTCAAAGGGAACATTCTCCATTTGAAATATTAGCTAGCTTATTCAAGGAAATTATCATTTTGACTTCAGTTTTAATTATTCAACGATGGGTTGCCCAAATCTATCTTTTTTATTTCTTCCACATATAGTTATTTTTTAAGTAAAAAAATTTAGTTGTTTTTATAAGTTGCAGGGTTAGTTAATTCTTAAAATATATTCAAAATATTTCCCGATGCAATTCGCAAGCCATGGTTTGTAATCTCAAGATGAAAATGGAAAAGGAAAAATTAACTATATGGAATATCATTCCTAATTCCTTGTAATCATACTAGAAGATTTTAATAAACACATATATAAGCAACCACTATCTATAATATGCAATGACTTGCTGGCTGCTATGGCAGCCCTGGGTTGGAGGCAGATCATTGATCAACCTACACATAGTGGAGGTCATACACTTGTTCTTGTCTTTCTAGGCGATCAGTTGAAGGTCAATAAAACTGATCATTGAAAATTCTTCCAAATCCAGTGGAAGATCATTTTTAATAGATTTTGGAATTAAGATTCATGTGAACAAGCTGAGATCACCTTCACATGTGATGAAGTATAGGTATGGACATGTAAAGACTGTGCAGTTATGTACGGAATGACTGCCAGAATGTTATTCAAGATTGAGGTGTGAGTTTAAAACAGACGTGACTGTCAAGGTATGGCAGGAGTCTCTACTGAAAGCTTTTGACAAGGTTGTGCCTGTAAGAATAAAGTGTCCTGGCAGAGTGCATACTGCATCCTGGTTCAATAATAAGTTAAGAGAGGCTAAGAGCCAATTGAAAAGGACAGAATACTGTTGGCAGAAAGACAAGCTCATTGCTGACTTTTTGATATACTTATAACATTCAGATACTACAGGTGTCTGGTAGATGAAGACAAGATAAAATATTTTTCAACTGAAATTCAGGCCTTTGGGAATTGCTTGAGGGAATTATTTTTAACAGTAAAACAGCTGACTAGGTCATGTGAAAATGCAGGCAATAGGAGTTCTGGGCAGCCAATTGTTCATTGTGATCAGCTTGCAAGAATTTTTTGTGATAAAATTACTGAAATATGTGCTCACTTTTCTTCAGACTTAAAGCTAAACTCCAAAGTAGAACAAGATGATTATGAAGACTGGAGGCATTTTTCAATGGTAACTAGCATAAATGTGACTCCGTTTATAACCATGATGAACGACTCATCTTGCCCACTGAATTTTTGTCCTACAGTAATTTGGAAAGTGATTCAGAAAGAGATTGATGAGGCAATCTCAAAGATTGTCAATCTATCTCTTACAGAGAGTTGTTTATCACTAAATTGAAGGAGGCTAGTGTGAAACCTATTTTAAAAAAATTGAATCCAGTCAAATGGGTCCTACAAACTATTGCCCACCCAGTGCCTTCCTTTCCATTGTTGGCAAAAGTGATCAAGGGGAACGTGCACAACTTCAGGAATTCTTAGATGAGCATTGATTCCAGTTAAGTTTTCAGCCATATTATAACATTGAAACATTACCTCTATAAAGCCTCGATGTTTTTCAAAGGGGCTTTGATGGTGGGAAGAGATATGTGTTAGTTTTGTCTGATATATCATTCGTGTTTGATACATTGAACCATGAGTTACTGCTGTCACAGTTATCAGCATTGGGAATTTATGACATCATATTAAAAATGGTTAAAATCATATTTAGCAGATCGCATCCAGCAAGTTAGGGTCGAAGAGTTGACCTCTTCATGGATTCCATTGACATAAGGGTACCACAGGGATCTGCTTTGTCCACAGCCCTCTTTAATATTTATTTGAGACCAATCTGCAGGATTTTACAGATCTAGTGATGGAATATTGTTTATAAATGGATGATATACCTTTATCTATTCCAGCGACCACCACTGTTTCAGAGGCCCTAGAATACATGGCTGAGTGTATTAAAGCAATAAATAGGTGGATAGTTGCAAACAAATTATCCCTAAATGTTATTAAAACCAAGGTAATAGTGCTAGCCAGATTCACTGGCACAGAAATTTCCTTCTCTTTAAGACAGAGGAATAATCAATTCTCACCTCTATTCAAGTGAAGAATCTAGTAATTATCTTTGACTCTTCCTTATCTCTGTGATCCCAGGTTAAAGCTGTAGTTAGGGGTGCATTTTAGAAGTCACGCTTATTATGGAAATGGAAGCCATTCTAAACACCTGAGGATTTTCAGTCAGTGCTGCAATCACTAGTGATTTCTGGGCTAGACTACTGTAATTCCATATACATTGGACTATCTGCATCAACGTTAAAAATTCTCCAGCTAATACAATATGCAGCCGAACAGGTGTTAGTAGGTGCTAGGTGCTGTGACCATGTATCCCTTGTTTTGCGTACCTTACATTGGCTCCCAATGCAGTGGCATATCAAGTTCAAACTCTTACACATTAAATGTTATTCCACCACGATTGTTGAGATTCCAAGGAAAAAACTTGTTTGACGTTTCATCAGTGCACTTGATGTATCTGTGTGATACCCAGGACAGAGCATTTGCAGTAGCAGATCCAGTGATCTAGAATACCCTTCCAGGCGACTTGAGTGTGGAGACACACCTCAAAACATTCAAGAAAAAAGTAAGAGAGTTATTGTTTAGCCAGGCATTTGCGAGTTGACCATTCAGTCAGCTAAATATTTAAGGGTTCATATTCAGCCATTGTGCAGCTCGGCAAGTTAGCTGAATACACTGAATATATCTGGCTATCTTAAAGTTAGCCAGATATGTTTATACAGATAACTTTAGGACAACACTGTGGCCCGACCAAAGTTAGCTAAATAAGTTATCTGGTTAACTCTGAATATCTGAGTTAGCCAGATAACTTATCCAGCTAACTCAACTCCTCTCTGTTACATCCATCCCCCATGTTGCGCATCCCGTTTGCACTGGCACCGCGCCCGGGCCTGCTTACCTTGTTCCAAGCTCCACAGGTCCTGGCCCTTCCTCCCTCACTGCCACAGCTAGTCGCCTGCATCCCCGGCTCAGGATGGCGGCATCCCCGGCTGCCTCCAGCACTTCGGCATCCCAGGCCTCGCTCCTCGCCCCACGCAGGGGCTCGGTGTCCTCAGCTGCCTCGGCTCTGCCCCTAGGAGTGCGCACGCATATCGCCCGGCCCTTTAAAGGGCCAAGGGTGGGAAACTCCTCCGCAGCGTGTCCTGATGATGTTACTGGACTCAATATTTAAGCGAGAGCCTGCTCCTCAGTCCCTCGCCTTGGCAATTGGGTCGACACCCTCGTGTGTAGCTAGTTGCCGTTCCTTCTTCCTGTGCTTGTTCCAGTGTTCCTGTGTTCCAGAGTTCCTGTGTTCCCACAGTCCTTCCTGTGTTCCAGCGAATGTTCCAGAGTTCCTTCGTTCCTGAGTCCTGTTCCTCATCTTGCTACCCAGGTAGTACTTTCTCAGACTGATACCTGGTACTGACCTCGGCCTGCCCTTGACCATGCTCTGACTGATTCCTGGAACTGACCTCTGCTCATCTTGACCACGCTCGGACTGATACCTGGAAACTGACCTCTGCTCGTCTTGACCACGCTCTGACTGATTCCTGGAACTGACCACGCTCGGACTGATACCTGGAACTGACCTCTGCTTGTCTTGACCATGCTCTGATTCCTGGAACTGATCTCTGCTCGTCTTGACCACACTCGGACTGACCTCTGCTTGCCTTTGACTACGCTCAGACTGATACCTGGAAACCAACTCCTGCTTTGGCTGACCACCCTTGGACGGATACCCTGGCTTTGACCCTTGCGCTCCACTCGGACACTCTCTTTTCTCCTCCTGTGACCACCAGGCACACCTGCTTCGACACCGCCCATGGCCTTCTTCGAGCTGGACCATTAGGCGTTGCCTATCCTTCCCGGAGGACCTTCAGCTCCTGCCTTGTTCCAATGGTACATTTGATTCTGGTCTAGCTCATCTGTTCACCGACAGCCGCGCACCCCTTCTCTTGGTGGGCATACTTCTCCATCATCTCTTCGGGAGACCCCAGAGGCCCATGCAGTCAGGGAATCCAAGGGCTCAACCCGCGGAGCCCCCGGACAGTTATTGGTGGTTCCTGTCAGCCTCTCTCTCCTCGTGTGCTCCACCTCCTGGAGGCAGGCACTCTCTGGGATCCCTCAGAGGGCCGTAGCAATCCTGCGCCAGGCCAAGGGTCCACCTCCAGCGCAACATCCTACCCCTGAAATATCCAGCTAAATACTTAGTTAAATGCTTAGCCAGATAAGTGACAACTGACTAAGTGGTGTCCGATGACCCTAGCTGGATATTCAACAGTGACATTTAGTTGGATAAGTAGACATTATCTGGCCAAGTACCATTTGTATATTAGGCTTTTAAAGGGCAATTTTTGAAAGGATTTCCACTGAATATACCCTTTCAAAAATTGCTCCCTGCCCCATGCAGGGAGGGGATAAGGAGCAGCATCGGGGGTGGCATTAGAGAGGGCCTGAGAAAGCAAGCATGGGGACTTCATTTTAAAATCCCTGTGCCTTCTTTACCCCGAGTGCACAGAAAAGGAAGAGGTTTCAAAAAATTCATATTCTAAAAAAGATCTGAACTGACCCCCCCAGGATTTTTTTTAACCAAATGTGCCCGTAGTAAATAAAAACTCTACGAGGCAAATAATCACCAACAGAAATATGTGCCAAAGGCCCCAGTGAGGGAACATGAGAGAAGTAAATTGATTGTAAGTAAACATAGTTTTATTGGCAATTAGACTAACTGAGCTAAATGGCTTCTTGAAAGTGATTTACAAATTCATTCAGCCTCCTTCACCGATAGGAAGCTCAACGCTAGGCCTTGGTCATTTGGCCTGATTTATATCAGAAATGGTAGAGAAAAAAATGGAAGTTCTCTATCTTCTGGCTCTTGTCCTTTTCCTAGGCTCCTGCCCCTGTCTAGCAGGCATCCTCTTCCTTTAATTACTTTCTTCATGGCCCCAGAGCTTTGATGACTTGATTAAGCTTTGCAGTGTAGTTCCAGTCCCTACCCATTGGATTAATTAGCCCAGACCTTATTAACTTCCTAATTCCAATCGATGGGGAACTGATGCCGAACACCACTGCAAGGGCAAAGTAAAAAGAGAAATTTCTACCTAGCAAAACTGTAAAGAAAAAGCCAAGTAGCTCGGAATCTTAATGTAGAAGCAATTTTTTTTTTCCCGGGAGATGCAAAGTCAGCAGGCATTTATTATGTCCTTCTATTTGCTTAAGCCATGCTGAATGAGCTTCTTTTGTAACAGTTTGGTCAGATCACTTAGATTATTATATACCTCGAGGTTATTGATAAAGGTTGAGTGAGTTTCCATACCTATTCTAATTGAATGGGGACAGTGGGAAAGCGTATTTGACTTGCTAATAATGAGTATCGTAGCAAACCTCCAGGGCCCAGATATTTTTACAGTCAAACAGCCACTGCCTTATTTGAAGTAGCAGTACCTGCAAAAATTCTGTTAGACAATTCAATTGACGGTTAAACTAATTCACTTTGGGGTTGATTCCATCCTCTGAAACAAAGGCTGAAAAAGATCAAAGAGCTCCAGGAAATAGGTGCAATACCGCTGTTTACTACCAAATAGAGTTTCAGTTAGTTGCATCAAAGCTGCATAAAGTCTATGGACCTGTGTAAAAAAAACAAGTGAAAAATGTGAGCTAAATCTCGGCACACATCTGAAAAATGAGTTAACACCTTAAGCAGGATGCTAATGGCAGAGAAAGGCATCGAGCGTTTCAAGACGCATGCTGCTAACCCAAAAATGTGCACACAAAATGATGCATCGTGCACATAAAACATAGTGGGCCAGATTTTCTAACCTACTCGCAGGCGTAGATTTGTGAGCGCAACCCGGTGAGCACAAACCTACGCCCGATTTTATAACATGCGCGCGCATGTTATAAAATCCAGGGTCGGCGCGCTCAAGGGGGTGCACACTTGTGCACCTTGCGCGCGCCGAGCCCTAGGGGAGCCCCAATGGCTTTCCCCGTTCCCTCCGAGGCCACTCCGAAATCGGATGCAACCAGGAACACTAGCCCCAGAACTGTAAATTAACTTTAATTCACCTCTAATCCAAGAGTACAGTTTTCAACATTAAGGAAACATGAGTCAAGACTTCAGAGTGTTAAAGCAACTCCCTGCATTAGGGGGTAATAGCTAATGATGGGTTTTGCATGGACAAGTGCTACTTTTTGCTCACTTATTTACTCCTGTTTGTGCACTTTTTTGGGATAACATCCTTCTGAAATCATGAATAAAGTTACACACACAAATTCTTTTGTTCAGTATTTACAGGAAATAAAAAGGGATGGGAATGAGTCATAAATGTTTATTAAATTATTACAAACCCATTTACAGAGGAGGAAATACTTATAGAAATTATACTGGATATTAGAAGGCAATGAGATCTGATGGAATTCATTCCAGAAAGAGGCAGATACACTCTTCACAGCTCTGTTCTATTGGGTGGTAGAGACTAGAGAGGTTCTGAGGGACTGGAGGAGAGCAGATGTAGTCCTACTCCGTGAAAGTGGGAACAAGAAAGACAGTAATTACAGACCAACATCAGAAGTGGGGAAAGCAATAGAAATAGCTCATGATTTGTGTGCATAAAACAAATGAAATTGCACACTAAACAGTCATAAAGTAAAAAAAAAAAAGTCCTTATCTTTGGGTTAGGCACTTATTAGCACACCTGTCATCATTGTGCACAAAACTGTTGTATGTGCAACTGTTAGTCCTGGGGGAATTCTGCGCTACTGCGGAGCGCAGAATTTGTGCAGAATTCCCCCCCTGCGCAGAATTGCCATTTTCTGCACTGAATTGCCAAATTTTGCGCAGAAAATAGGAGAGGAAACCCCGGCATGTCGCAAATGGAGCGCATCCCACATGTGCTGCAGGACACGCTCCCTTCACAGCGAAGATGAAGGCCCCGGCGTGCCCTTCACGACGAAATGGAAGACCCCTGTGTGCCGCGAATGGAGTGTGCTCCGCTCGCAGTGAAGATAAAGGCCCCGGTGAGAGAGAATGTATGTGTGTGTGTGTGTGTGTGTGTAAGAGAGAGAGAGGGGAGGGGAGGGGGAGAGAGAGCAGGAGGATGTAAGAGAGAGCATGGGAGGTAAGAGAGGGGGTTGCTTGAGTGTGGGTGTCAAAGAGAGGGAAGCCTATATGAGGGGAGGGGGTGTGGGGGAAGGGAGAGTGAGAGAGAGAGAGCGAGAGAGCAGGAGGGTGTGAGAGAGCATGGGAGGTAAGAGGGGGGGGGAGGAGATGCTTGAGATTGGGTTTCAGAGAGGGGGAGCCTATATGAGGGGAGAGGTTGTGGGAGAGGGGAGTTGAGAGAGAGTATGGGAGGTAAGAGAGTGGGGGGATGCTTGAGTGTGGGTTTCAGAAAGAGGGAGCCTATATGAGGAGATTGTGAAGGACTGTGTATGTGTGTAAGAGATTGGGAGCGTGTGTGTATGAAAAAGGGGTTGTGTGTATGTGAGGTGCTAGCCTGTGTGAAGGGATTGTGTGTGTGTGAGTCAGAAACTGTGTGAACTGGTGCATGAGAGAGAGACATAGGTAGCCTGTGTGAGGATGCATGTGTGAGAGAGAAAGGGAACTTGTGTGGGTGTGTATGCAAGAGAGAGGGCCCTGTATGAGGGGATGTGTGGTGTGTGCGAGAGAATGAGGGAGTCTGTATGAGGGTATGTGTATGTGTTTTACAGAGAGGGAGCATGTGTGAAGGGCACTACTGAGAATTGGGTCAAACTCTGGGACTGGCAATAGAGTGGAAGCTTAGAGGTGGAGGGAAGAGATACTGGCAGGTGGAGGAGTTGGGGACCTGAGAGGGCAAAGTGGCCAGGGGAGTAGGGAAAGCGAGTGGAAGGGACATTCTTACAGTGAATTTCTAGGGAAATTCTGCTCAAAATATTTAAAATTCTGCATCTTGTAAGTAATATCTTTTTTCTGTATTAATTTAAAATGTAATTACTTAAAGACTGTCATGTAAATTGTGTTATTTTGACCAATATAATATTTGCAGAATTTTAAGTTTTTGTGCACAGAATTTTAATTTTTTTTGCGCAGAATTCCCTCAGGAGTAAATCATTATGCAAGCTGTTTAGGGTCAGGTATTTCATGCTTCTTTGGTTCGCTGTGTAAGGTCCACTATCCCATACCACACTGCTGTCATGCAGCTCTTGCCTGGCCAACAATCTGCTATCAGCTGTTCTCCCCAATCTTATGCAAATCTGGAGAAGCATGAGGTATCAGTGACAGACAGCTGGACATGCAGCAAGCACAATGGTGATTTTTTATTACAACTGTGCTACTCTGAATGCCTTCAGCAAAGAGCTTACATAAAGCTAGACAGTTGCACATACAACAATTCTGCATCTTTAGCTCAGAGGTCTTAGGACAGAGGATCTATGATTTGGATCCTGGACTCAACTACCTCATTATTTTTAGGCTTGAAAATATAACTCCTGGGGCAGAGTTGGAGTACGGTTAGCTCAGGGGCTAGTGTTAGTCTATGATACTGTGCCAACTTGGTCCCAGTTACTGGGGCAGTTGTTCTGGACAGGTGTCCTAGCTGGATCGCTGCCAGGGGACCAGGTCCCCCCTGGATGAGGAGACCAAAGTTCAGGACAACTGCACCCAGTAAGTTAGCCAGATAAGTTAGACCTACTATTGAACAAGTCTAAAGTTAGCCGGATACACTTGTATGGATAACTAAAAGTTATCTGGGTATATTCAGCGGCATGGCTGCACTGCTGAATATCCTGGATAAGTTACCGGATATATTTATCCAGCTGACTTTCCTAACCAGTTTTGAATATCTCCCCCCTTGTTAAAAAACTGTGTACACAACCATGCACTAACATGTGCAAGCATAGTGCACCTTATTCTATCAGCCTATCAGGGAGTGGTAGCCTCTGGTCTCTCTGCTAATGAAGGTGAAGAGGCCCGTGGAGCACCTCAAGTCTCAGTACTAGGGTCAGTTATTTTTAATATTTTGTATCAATGACATTGCAGAGGGACTTGCAATAAAGATATCTATTTGCATGACAGACACATCAGGAGGGATGGAAAAAAATGAAAAGGGATATGAAGAAACTGAAAGAATGGTTTATGGGTTTTGGAATCTGTGCTCCAATACAATAAGGGAGGAGACCCAAAAAACATTTTCCTTTCATTTGTTGTTTGGCTCAAATGAAATATGACATTCATTCCCAAAGTACCCATTTGTTTTCAGAAGTTTTTGTGCATAAATACTCTTTTATGCACAACATAAGCTGTATTCATGCACATAAAAGCTAATTTTATGTGCAACAAAAATGTAGGCACACAAACCTTCAAAGACAAATGGAACAATGCATATCCCAGCAATGTAACAGAGTGCAAAATTGTGCATCATAATCACAGAAATACATTGATCATTTATCAGTTAAGAGCACATGAACCGGAAACTGCCAAGCAGGAAAGAGAGGTAGGAATAATCATCTCAGATGACCTAAAGGTTGCCAACTGGAATAATAGAGGGGCAGGAAAAACAAGGAAGATGAAGGCACTATCACCCTTCTTTAGAGTATTGGTACTGTGTTCATTCCGGAGGTCATAACTTCATAAAGATATCGATAGGATGGGAGCAATTCAGAGAAGGGCTACCATATTGGTGAGGACCTGCAACACAAACCCTTCACAGAAAGGTTTGTGACCCTTAAAATGTACTCACAGAAGGAAAAGGGAGGATATGACAGAAACACACAAATATTTAGCAGGTTTCAATAAATTACAGGAAAGGGCACATTTTCCATAGAAAAAGACATCAGAAAGAGAGAAGCTGAAAAGAAATATGAGGAAATATTTCTTTACTGGGATGGTGCTGGAAACCTGTAATAGCTGAAAAAAAAAATGGAGCCAAGCATATGCACTCCAAATATCAAATTTCACACACCAAAGGAGATATAAAAGAATTGAGATGGTCCAAACTTAAATACTTGTATATAGAAAACAAATTTTATTTAATTCAAAGCGGCAACTCCTTTGCTCATCTGTCAAACATAGCAGTTCTCAACAGGGTCCCCCGACACGGACCCCGTGTTTCGCCCGAAGGCTGCGTCAGGAGGGACAGTAACATTTCTGAAACTGAAACATAAAGAGGCACAAGTGTAAATATAAATAGTCACAGGACCGAAAGAGGCTGGTACACAGTTTCAATATATTTGCCGATAAAACACCACTGTGACAGGATTTAAGCATGTTTGGAACAAATAGTGCAATGAGGAGAAAAGGTTTGAGAAGTTAGGTAAAACATTGGGAGGTGAGGAGGTTGGGTGTTGGTTTCAATAGATTTAAGAATGTGTATGCTCATCCATAGAAGCATAGAAAATGACGCAGAAAAGGACCAAATGGTCCATCCAGTCTGCACAGCAAGCTTATGGTAGCATCTGCTGTGCCATACAAGTCACCCCCTTACTTAGTTTCCCAAACCGTAAAAAGTCAGGGCCCTTGAAGGTTGCTGTCTGAGTCCAATTCTCCGCTACCTCTTGCCGTTGAAGCAGAAAGCAATGTTAGAGTTGCATCCAAAGTATCAGGCTTATTGATTAAGGGTAGTAACTGCCACACCAACAATCCATGCTTATTTGTTTTCCCAGACCAAAAATCCAATGTCCTTGTTGGTTGCAGTCAGACTCTAATTCCCCTTTTCCTCTTTAGCCCTGCCTTAAAAGCAGAGAGCAATAATGGAGCTGCATCAACAGTATGAAGCCTTATTGGTTAAGGGTAGTAACCGCCGCACCAGCAAGTTACCACATGCATTCTTTTCTTCATTTCCAACCTCTAGTCTTTAGGAATCCAGTGTTTATCCCATGTCCCTTTGAAATCCTTCACCGTTTTTGTCTTCACCACCTCTTCCGGAAGGGCATTCCAGGCATCCACCACCCTCCATGAAGAAATATTTCCTGGTGTTGGCTCTGAGTCGTCCACACCAAAGAGTGAAGATAATCAAAAATAATGAATAAGGAACGATATCTAGCAGATGGTCAATTTTGTACAGCTCACTGCTGGAACATATGTGGAATGTATCCTTAGCTAGGGCAATGTAGAAGGAAAAATGTTCCGTTCGGTGGCCCCATGGATCCATCCCGTGGACTGCCAATCATTACATCTGCCCACAGAGCTCTCCAGTGCCCAGTGCCGGCCTCCTCCTCCCAACATGGCAGCAGGCCGCACTGCGGCCTGACAGCACACCACGCAGCTCTCGCAGCATTCGCGGCAGAACGCTGTCATTCCTGGCCCTGTTCCCCTTAGGGTGTGCGCCAACTGCCGGAAATTTAAAGGACCAGTGGCGGGAGTCGGGCAGAGGTACCTTCTGATCACATCATAGCCTGCTCAGTATTTAAGGCCCTCCTGGACATCCCTTTAACACCTCGGCAATAGATCATCTCTTCTAATAAGTGCTTTGCCTCAGCGTTCTTGAATCCGGACTCCTGTTCCTAGTTCCTGTTCCTGCAATGTTCCTAAGTACCTGTGTCTGGATCCCAGTCTGTTGGCTTGGCTTTGTCTTCAGTTCTTGTCTTCGTGGTCCATCTCCCTCCCCCCCCCCCCCATCTGTCTGTGGTACCTTGTCTTGCTCCTGTGATCACTCGTCCTCCTCTCTGACCTTCATCTCCTTGGATTGAACTTCTGGCTTGACTTTGGATCGAATTTCTGACTGACTTCAGATTGGACTTTAGCTTGATCCAGGATTGGATATTGACGCTGCTTGATCTCTTCCTGCCCTGACCACTACCTGAACATCAACACCGAGCAAACTCTGCCTGTCTCTGACCACAGCCCGAACCTGACTGTTCGCCTGCTGCCTGCCCTGACCACTGCTTACCCTGACTCCGCTTTCTCCATGCTGGCCTGCAACCTCTTCTACGCGATGGAGCTTCACATCCACAGAGGCCTGCATCTAAGTCCAGCTGTCCCCAGCACCCGAGGGATCAACCTAAAGGGAACGAGGGCTGGTATTGGTTAAGTTTCAGTTGGGTCGCTGCTTCAGTTAGCGCCATCTGCCAATGGTGGGAACCTGCAGAGCTCCTCCCTGCAGGTAGTGCCAACTCCCCCTTGGCCTAAGGGTCCATGCTTGCAGAAAAACTCAGGCAGACTTGGTGAGCCAATTGGTTCTTATTTGCCAGCATTTACTGTGCTATGATGTCATGTTTGAATTTATCTGTCTAATCCCACAGTATTTCCATTAGCTGGCTCCTTATATGACAAGATAAAGGTGAGAAGGTTCATTTTCAGTGCCAGTTCTCTGGCGAAGTTTAGATTTAGCCAGACAAGTGGCAGGATCTGAAAATCTCACTATGCTGACTGGCCCCAAGCTAGCTGGATAACCGTTTATCCGGTTAAATAGTTATCCGGCAAGCTGAGGAGCAAGGTAGGGGGTGCCCTGGGGAGGAGCCAGCCATCCAGCTAACTTAGCCAGATAACGCTGATCTTCAGCATTAGCCTGCTAACATGGCCGGATAACTTTAGGACTTCCAAAGAGTAGACATTGCCAAAGAGTAGTGCTAAAGTGAGCAGGAGTGCTGCTGAATATCCTAAGTTTATCCGGCTAACTTTGCTCACTTACCACCATCTGAATATAAACCTTAGTATTTTTATTGTGTAAACAGAGTGCATCGCCTTCTGCAATACAATCTTTATGGCTATGAAGCAATGCTCCATCCAGAGAATGGAGAGATAAACGTGCCTTGATCAGGGTCATACACTAAGCGGAAGACAAAAGAATCAAACCATAATCTGCAGGTTCCTAGCTCTGTGCTATCACCACCAGGGCCCAGATTTAGCATAGGCAGCATAGGCAACTGCCTCCAGCACCAGATTCTTACAGGCACCGGTGCATTGTTACTGCTGCCATGACTAAACAGGAGCCTGCAGCTGCAGCACCGTCTCTCTTCTCCAACGGTGCCCAAAGATGATGAAAAGGCAGCGCAGGGCCTTCAGCGGATCCTGTGGCACCCCACCCCCCCCCCCCCCCCTCCCACATGGATTTTCTGTTACTATAGAAACCAATGCGAGGGGTGTATGGCAGGGTGCACCAGCGTGTGAAAGTTACTGAAGGCCCTGCCCTGCTTTTCCTTCACCTTCAGACTTCATGATTTGGAAGTTAGAAAGGAGAAGGAAGGAGATTTTGGCAGGAGGGATTGTCCGGACGCCACGCCACCCCCACCCCTGCAGGGAGGAAGGGGGAAAATAATGACCCTCCCCCTACTACCTATGGGCACTTGCTGCCCTAATCAGGCCCTTGCTGCCAGCCCTTCCTCATCCCGCCTTTATTACTGAGTTCAGTAGTATCTTTTTCTCGATTCTAATAATAAAGGGTAACATTTTCAAAGGCTTAATGATGAACTGCCTCAGTACAATTGGGCGTTGCATGGGTAGTATGGCTGAATCCCCGTAAGTGGTTTTTCAACCTGTTAGAAGTATGCGAGTAGTTTCACAGCAGATATCAATCAATCATATGAGTCAATTCACACAGCCTCATCTCAGAAATCCTTTAGGAACGCATCGAAGGCTTTCCTTTTCTTGCAGGCTTACCAAGCCAACATGAATTCTGCTTAATTAGTTTTTTATGGGGGTTTTTTTTATTGACATTGTAGTGCTATTCTGCATATATATTTCAAACTAAGGTTACGCATGTGTGGATGTAAACCCCCACTGCCAGGTTTTAATTTTTAATTAATAGATAATATACTTTCTGCCGCAGTTAAAAGAGGGCGTAGCTTGGTTAGGGAAGAAAACTACGTATGCACACTAAAGTTTAAAAAAATGTATACATGCAGTCAACTCGTACTTTCAAATCCTCATTTCAAACAATCATGAATACTTTTAACCTGTTGAAAATCTGCTTATGCAGGTTCAACCATTCTAACCATGTAGGTCTGGACTAAGCCTTTGATTATCTAACTATCAATCCATGTAGTAATTGCTGCATGCGTGGACCCTTGGCTCGAGGTGGTGTTGGTGCCACCTGTGGGGGAAACCCCCAAAGGTCCCCCACCGTCGGGTGGCGGGGCCGGATGGGAAGCTGAGGCAAGCTGGAGCTTCGCCACTACCAGATCCTTGGGTACCGGGGCCGGCTGGTCTTAGGTGGGCCTCTGCGTGGATGATCCCAGGGAGTTGGCAAGGGAGCATGGTGGCAACCAGGAGAGAGAGGCCCCAGGCCAAAGCCAAGAGCGGTATCAGATCCAGTCCAGTGGGCCAGGCGAGAGGCTGAGAGCGTGGCCAGGCCTGGTCCAGGAGGTCAGAGGCACGAGGCGTAGTCAGGTCCAGTCCAGAGGTCAGAGGCAGGCAGCAGATTGCGTGGTCAAGTCCGGTCCAGAGGTCGAGGCAGGCAGCAGATTGCGTGGTCAAGTCCAGTCCAGAGGTCAGAGGCGAGTGCAGGAACAGGAGTGCAGTAACTGGAACAGCAACTCAGGAACTCGAGCAAACGAGAGCGAGGAGACCCGTTGCTAAGGCAAGCTCTGATAGTCAGAGCTTGCCTTATATACTCAGGGCTGGCAACGTCATCACTAGGGACCACGGGAACTTTTCCCGCTGCAGCCCCTTTAAATTGTGACTGGCTGCACGCGTGCCTAGCAGCAGGGGGCCGAGCAGCAAGGCTGCTGCGATGGCAAGGGCGGCATGGCGTCATTCCTTCATCGCGGCTGGGAGGCGCCTGTGCGGAGGTCAAGGCGGCAGGACCCCTCCGCCGCGAAAGGGGGAGGTGAGGAGCAGTCCTGAGCCAAGCCGGAGAGCTGGGAAGTGGCAGGACTGTGGCGGCGGCAGGCAGGTCGCGGCTGGAGTGAGAAGGGCCACGGCCTGGGCCCAGTGCTGGGAGGTAAGAACAGGGTTTCTTGAGACCAGGAAATGTAACAATAATTATGTATGTATGTATGTATGTATATATATATATGTTTATATATGCAGGGGTAATAAAGGCAGAGCAGTCATAGATTGTCTTTTTGTAGAGCCTTCTCCTATAGTTACTCTCTATCCCTTTACTGGCCAAAGATTGAAGATCAGAGTGCAAATTCTTACACAACTTCAATATCTGGAAACCAGATACAGTTAACAAGCTATGCACCTACAGGCATTGCATTACACTGCTCCAGATATGGCTGTGGAGACTGGTACTTTGCAGACCTTAAAAACTAATAAAGAGGTTGCTAAATCTGCCTTGCACATCCCCCATCTGGTCAAGCAAGTCAACCAAATAAACAGTCCAGATGGACATGGCCCTTTATAAGGAACTCTCGCTCAGCGTTCAAAAAGTGTGATGTACCTCATAATTCCATCAGTTTAGGGATGGTGAAGTTAACACATTTTCCTTTGTGTCTGTAGGATGAGATTCCTGCTCTCAAATAAAGAAATATTACAATCACAAAATAAAAATATGCCAAAAATGTGAGTAAACTCAACAAAATACAAAAGATACCAAATAAAGCAAGCCTGACAACCGATGAGTCCTCGAAGTATGGTTGACAGCTGCCAGTCCTACCTACTCTAAACTTTTTTAAATTAATGAATGTTACCTGAAGAAAACTATAGGTGAGTTATTTCTGACTTGATCCTTTCTTAGGCTTCTATTGGCTGGAATGACTGTTTCTCTGAGGCTGGCACACAGCCTGCATGCATTCAGGCAGGTGACTACCCTGCCCTCCCTGCTCCCCTCCGCCCCCCCCTGGCATCGGAGAAGCTGCTTGTTGGCAGTTAAAACACAGCATGCAAATAGATCTCATGCATATTCATTCTAAAACTCCTGAAAACTACTGGCTTGTGTTCCTTGGGCACTGAGTTAGAGTACCCCTGGCTTATGAGGTGACTCTAAATACAAAAAAAGGCAAAAAAAAAAGCAAAAAAAACCCTAAATTTTGTTAATGCGATGGAGCTTCTTAGGCTTGACATAGTTTAAGGTGTCAGCATGTCTTAATTCATCCCTACAGACATCTTTTATTTATTTATTTATTTGAATGGTTTTTTTTATACCGAAGTTTGGTGTCTGCCTTCACTCCGGTTTACAATTATAACAAATGATTTTCAGCGATAGGATATGGAAGTCAAACATTGACATGCAGTAAAGAGATCCTAAGAACAATACAGGCTCTTGAAATGTGATGAGGATTACCTGAAAGGCTATGATCTCAAATAAGAGTGCACGAGATGATGCAAAGTGGAAAAGCCCTGGTAGAAGACCTGACCAAAAGGAAAATGAGAAGTGATGGTTATGTGCTCAGACACTCTAAGGGCAAATTCACTAATCTGGCATTGGATAGAGGGGAAAAAAGAGAGGGAAGCAAAGAGAAGTCTGGAGCACTAGCATTAAGGGGGTAATTTTAAACTAATTTTCACAGGGAAATGCCCCCCAGAGTTTGCTTTTGAGAGTTTGGACTGGCAGGTACTCTCTACCCATGTACACTTTGCACCTGCTTTGGATCAGATACAACATATGGAAGTTAAACTGCACCCAGGGGTTTCCAAATGAAATCCCCGCATGTACATTCCCTCCTCGACCCCACATGGACAGCACATTTACTTTTACCTACACACAGGGTAGGCAGCAATTTTTCAACCTGCTTTTAACTGTTTTGTGCATTCACCAACATCACCAATGTGTGAGTGAAGAAATGTATGCAAAATAAAAAGTGAATGAATTGTAAATGTGGATGTCACTTACCAGAATTTATAATAGTTTGCTCTACTCTTCCCTACGTACCTCCAGGAGAACCATTAGCTGTGCATTTAAATCTGAGAACCACAGCAGGGAAGTAGTTACTGGGGCAGGCATGACAGGGCCGTGCCTCCCACCATAAACAGACACAAATACCCAGAGACCGAATTTCAGTGGAAATGATATAAGGCTGCAGATATATTAATTTGTCTGTATCCTGACAATGGGTCTAAACTGTGTACCTGAACCTTGTAATAACTGATGGCACTAAACTATATAAGGCTATGAAAAAAACTGTCATCGTCCCCCCACCTCATCCAACCCTGGCCCACCCCTAGCAAGCAAGCAAGACCGGGGGGGGGGGGGGTGGCAATGAGTATGTAGGTCTGGACCATCTGCACAGCCCACCCAATGCTAGTAATGCTGTGGGTCATCCGGGCCTGCAACTTGGCTGGAAGAGAAGTCACTGGCCTACCTCTGAATTGTCTTCTGTCTTTCAGGCAGCAAAGGACTCCAGCCACTCCTGTAAACAGAACCCACAACCGTAAATATTCTCCCCTGCCCTCACTTTCAGGCTTGAGTACCCTATCCAGCTGCAACAGTATACAACAAATAATGGCAAATATTAAACAAATTATGCATGCTGTGGGAAAATACACAAACTTGAATCATGGCATGACATCTAACTAATACAAATAAAGCTAACTGCCAGTCACCAGTGGGAGGGTGGGTGCGTGCAAAAACCATCAATCTTGTCTGACCCCCAGGAGGAAGGAGAAAAAGGCCAGGCTGGCCACTGCCCAGGCCTTTTATCCAGCCTTGCAGACCCCTTTTCCTTAGGTGAGTTCCCCTGCCCCCATGGAATGGAAGAGGAGAAAAGGGGGACAACCCCAACCCACAATCCCATGGGGCACCAGGTGGATGCATTGGCTGCCAGTACCGGCACCCTTGTCTGGCTCCCAGCCTTAGTAAGCATAAGAACATAAGAAAATGCCATACTGGGTCAGACCAAGGGTCCATCAAGCCCAGCATCCTGTTTCCAACAGTGGCCAATCCAGGCCATAAGAACCTGGCAAGTACCCAAAAACTAAGTCTATTCCATGTAACCATTGCTAATGGCAGTGGCTATTCTCTAAGTGAACTTAATAGCAGGTAATGGACTTCTCCTCCAAGAACTTATCCAATCCTTTTTTAAACACAGCTATACTAACTGCACGAACCACATTCTCTGGCAACAAATTCCAGAATTTAATTGTGCGTTGAGTAAAAAAGAACTTTCTCCGATTAGTTTTAAATGTGCCCCATGCTAACTTCATGGAGTGTCCCCTAGTCTTTCTACTATCCGAAAGAGTAAATAACCGATTCACATCTACCCGTTCTAGACCTCTCATGATTTAAACACCTCTATCATATCCCCCCTCAGTCGTCTCCAAGCTGAAAAGTCCTAACCTCTTTAGTCTTTCCTCATAGGGGAGTTGTTCCATTCCCCTTATCATTTTGGTAGCCCTTCTCTGTACCTTCTCCATCGCAATTATATCTTTTTTGAGATGCGGCGACCAGAATTGTACACAGTATTCAAGGTGCAGTCTCACCATGGAGCGATACAGAGGCATTATGACATTTTCTGTTTTATTCATCATTCCTTTTCTAATAATTCCCAACATTCTGTTTGCTTTTTGACTGCCGCAGCACACTGAACCGACGATTTCAATGTGTTATCCACTATGACACCTAGATCTCTTTCTTGGGTTGTAGCACCTAATATGGAACCCAACATCGTGTAATTATAGCATGGGTTATTTTTCCCTATATGCATCACCTTGCACTTATCCACATTAAATTTCATCTGCCATTTGGATGCCCAATTTTCCAGTCTCACAAGGTCTTCCTGCAATTTATCACAATCTGCTTGTGATTTAACTACTCTGAACAATTTTGTGTCATCTGCAAATTTGATTATCTCACTCGTCGTATTTCTTTCCAGATCATTTATAAATATATTGAACAGTAAGGGTCCCAATACAGATCCCTGAGGCACTCCACTGTCCACTCCCTTCCACTGAGAAAATTGCCCATTTAATCCTACTCTGTTTCCTGTCTTTTAGCCAGTTTGCAATCCACGAAAGGACATCGCCACCTATCCCATTACTTTTTACTTTTCCTAGAAGCCTCTCATGAGGAACTTTGTCAAACGCCTTCTGAAAATCCAAGTA